>NC_090440.1:1582050578-1584550578 GCF_031143425.1 Pleurodeles waltl | reverse complement strand
AAGAAATAGTATGGACTCTGGTTATAAGAAACCGTCAGTAACAATAGGCACAAAAAGAAAGAGACTTGACCTGAAGGTTGGAGAGATGTAAAGTGATCTATATGACACCTTCAAGGACTTGAGAGAACGCAAAGAGAAGAATCCAAAGCTAATGAATGACATGTTGTTAATAAAGAGATAAAGTGATGATTTAGAAATCATCGGGTGTGGGAGCTGCTTCCTTTTCTTTATTATGAATGTATTATAAACTGAGCTTAATCTCGTGCCGCGATGTTATAATACACCGTGTGACTACTACTGTTATTCCCTGTTCTAAATAAAGACTTGCAAGCTTTACACTAACAAATGGAGAGAGTGTTCTCAGGGATCTTTCTGTGTTGTACCAAACCAAGGGCATCCCAACTGTCTCAGGCTATTGTTGTACAATGTATCAACTATTATGCTTGATTAAACTTTAAAAACAACTAAAATCCAATGTAATCCTACTATGAGAGAATCTCTGAATGCATTCTGTAGTAACATTTTTCCTCTTGCTTGTTCCTTATTGGTGTATATCCTGAGAAACATGCAGTGTTTAGAGTGTATAAATGTCTTTGTCTAGAGTCCTATAAAAGAAGATATTTTCTCGAAATCCAGGAACCCTTATTTCCCAACCTTAGTAGGCACATCTAGGACAGTTTGCATATAGATCTTCACTGAGTTCCTTGTACTTATGATTTGTGAGCTTTACTGCTAAATGTACGGATGGCATCTTTCATATATATTTAATATAGTTTGCCTATTAACCCCTTATATGAAATTTCAAACTTTAACCGCTGTCTGCCATTCCTATGAGAATGCCTCAGTACTAATTCTTTGATTGTACTGTCAAATGTATTATTGATGAGTCCAATCTGGCAGCATCAAAGTCCATTTCTGGACTACTCCACTCCAGGTCTTTGCCATTGGTGCATTTTGGGATGATTATTTGAGACAAATTTGTGCGCTGACATATGTCTCTCTCCACTGGAAGGGGGCTCCCAACACCTCTGTGCTGACTGGCCACACCACCTGCACACCAACTTTCCTCCCCTCCCGGCCATGAAAAAAACTGTGGAGCAAATACTTGATTCTTATGTGGTGAATGACTGGTGGGTGGCTGCAGGAGACGGATGTTGCTTTCTGATTGGCTGTACACCTGTGCCTTATAATTGGTGTCTGGAAGATATCGGGCGTTGGGTGACTTGCTCATTCCTTTACAAGTTTTAAATAAAGACCCACCTGCCTTTCTGCTGCAGCCAGCTGATGGCAAAGATTGATAGACCTCCTACTCCCACTCTTAACTTTATCAAGCTGTGCTTGTTACCTTAGTCACCTGCACATTCTGCTCTCAGATCTGCAGCCATTTATGTTTGCATTGGAATCCAGTATATAAATGAACTCTTCAACAACCTCTTCACCTGCACTGCAAAGTAATATCAACAGCATATGGGCGCTACACAAATACAAAGTAGCATAACATAAAATAATATAACTTTAAGAAATGTCTCTTTTTGTAAGGTCATAACCACAATTTTGGACTGATGATGCTGGTTTTTCAACTCTGAGAGTGCACTGAGGCCTGTTACGCAGACCTCAGAGCCCTGACCCTTAAACATGTATGTTTAATTGGTCTATACCCAAGTGGCAAACGTTAACTTCTAATTCCCTAGCATTTGGTACCAGGGGTACCCAGGGCTTTCCCTCAGGGACTGCCACACCTGTTGTGCCACCCAGAGTGGGGAAAACATGCCTCCCAGCTTGCCACTGCAGACTGGTACACCAGTTTAAAGCTGTTAACTCGACTTTGCCATTTCAAGCAGTGACAAAGCCCAAAGTCCCATTTTAATGTGTGTAAGTCACCCGCACAGCAGGCCTGTTGAGTCCTGCGGAAGGGTGCAGAATATTTAAAACTAGAACATGTATTTAACATGTTCTGACAATAAAAACACACAACTGTTGTTTTTACTATACAAGAGACTAGTAGCCCCATTGGTGAGTACAGAATCACACGCTGACAGCTCAGTTGTGCTATGTTCAGAATGGGACATCTAAAGTTGGTATCAACCAACTTGTTACATTAAGCCCCACTGTAAGGAAATGCCTACTTGGCATGGTTACCCCCTGACTTTTTGCCTTTGCTGATGCTATGATTTGAAATGAAAGTGTGCTGAGGCCTGCTAACCAGGCCCCAGCACCAGTGTTCTTTCCCTAACCTGTACTTTTGTTTTCACAATTGGCACATCCTGGCATCCAGGTAAGTCCCTTGTAACTGGTACCCCTGGTACCAAGGGCCCTGATGCCAGGGAAGGTCTCTAAGGGCTGCAGCATATCTTATGCCACCCTGGGGACCCCTCACTCAGCACAGACACACTGCTTGCCAGCTTGTGTGTGCTGGTGAGGACAAAACGAGTAAGTCGACATGGCACTCCCCTCAGGGTGCCATGCCAACCTCACACTGCCTATGCAGTATAGATAAGTCACCCCTCTAGCAGGCCTTACAGCCCTAAGGCAGGGTGCACTATACCATGGGTGAGGGCACCAGTGCATGAGCACTGTGCCCCTACAGTGTCTAAGCAAAACCTTAGACATTGTAAGTGCAGGGTAGCCATAAGAGTATATGGTCTGGGAGTCTGTCAAACACGGACTCCACAGCACCATAATGGCTACACTGAAAACTGGGAAGTTTGGTATCAAACTTCTCAGCACAATAAATGCACACTGATGCCAGTGTACACTTTATTGTAAAATACACCCCAGAGGGCACCTTAGAGGTGCCCCCTGAATCCTTAACCAACTACCCGTGTAGGCTGACTGGTTTTAGCAGCCTGCCACACTCGAGACATGTTGCTGGCCACATGGGGAGAGTGCCTTTGTCATTCTGTGGCTAGTAACAAAGCCTGCACTGGGTGGAGATGCTATCACCTCCCCCAGGCAGGAGCTGTAACACCTGGCGGTGAGCCTCAAAGGCTCACCCCCTTTGTTCCAGCACCACAGGGCACTCCAGCTAGTGGAGTTGCCCGCCCCCTCCGGCCACGGCCCCACTTTTGGCGGCAAGGCCGGAGGAAATAATAAGAATAACAAGGAGGAGTCACTGGCCAGTCAGGACAGCCCCTAAGGTGTCCTGAGCTGAGGTGACTATAACTTTTAGAAATCCTCCATCTTGCAGATGGAGGATTCCCCCAATAGGGATAGGAATGTGACCCCCTCCCCTTGGGAGGAGGCACAAAGAGGGTGTACCCACCCTCAGGGCTAGTAGCCATTGGCTACTAACCCCCCAGACCTAAACACGCCCTTAGTTTTAGTATTTAAGGGCTCCCCAGAACCTAGGAACTCAGATTCCTGCAACCTAAGAAGAGAGGACTGCTGAGCTGAAAAACCCTGCAGAGAAGACGGAGACACCAACTGCTTTGGCCCCAGCTCTACCGGCCTGTCTCCCCCCTTCGGAAGAAAACTGCTCCAGCGACGCTTTCCCCAGGACCAGCGACCTCTGAATCCTCAGAGGACTGCCCTGCTCTAAAAGGACAAAGAAACTCCCGAGAACAGCGGCCCTGTTCAACAAAGACTGCAACTTTGTTTCCAGAGGAGCAACTTTAAAGACCCCTGCAATTCCCGCCAGAAGCATGAGACTTGCAACACTGCACCCGGCGACCCCGACTCGACGGGTGAAGAAACAACGCTACAGGGAGGACCCCCAGGCGACTCCAAGACTGTGAGTAACCAAAGTTGTCCCCCCTGAGCCCCCACAGCGACGCCTGCAGAGGGAATCCCGAGGCTCCCCCTGACCGCGACTGTCTGATTCCCAGATCCCGACGCCTGGAAAAGACCCTGCACCCGCAGCCCCCAGGACCTGAAGGATCGGAACTCCAGTGCAGGAGTGACCCCCAGGAGGCCCTCTCCCTTGCCCAGGTGGTGGCTACCCCGAGGAGCCCCCCCCCCTTGCCTGCCTGCACCGCTGAAGAGACCCCTTGGTCTCCCATTGATTCCTATTACAAACCCGACGCTTGTTTGCACACTGCACCCGGCCGCCCCCGCGCTGCTGAGGGTGTACTTTCTGTGTGGACTTGTGTCCCCCCCGGTGCCCTACAAAACCCCACTGGTCTGCCCTCCAAAGACGTGGGTACTTACCTGCTGGCAGACTGGAACCGGGGCACCCCCTTCTCCATTGAAGCCTATGTGTTTTGGGCACCACTTTGAACTCTGCACCTGACTGGCCCTGAGCTGCTGGTGTGGTAACTTTGGGGTTGCTCTGAACCCCCAACGGTGGGCTACCTTGGACCCCAATTTGAACCCCGTAGGTGGTTTACTTACGTGCAAGAACTAACAATAACTTACCTCCCCTAGGAACTGTGAAAATTGCACTGTGTCCACTTTTAAAATAGCTATATGTGTTTTATGTAAAAAGTATATATGCTATTGTGATTATTCAAAGTTCCTAAAGTACTTACCTGCAATACCTTTCAAATGAGATATTACATGTATAATATGAACCTGTGGTTCTTAAAATAAACTAAGAAAATATATTTTTCTATACAAAAACCTATTGGCCTGGAATTGTCTCTGAGTGTGTGTTCCTCATTTATTGCCTGTGTGTATGTACAACAAATGCTTAACACTACTCCTTTGATAAGCCCACTGCTCGACCACACTACCACAAAATAGAGCATTAGTATTATCTCTTTTTGCCACTATCTTACCTCTAAGGGGAACCCTTGGACTCTGTGCATACTATTCCTTACTTTGAAATAGTGCATACAGAGCCAACTTCCTACACCCACTTAATGCCCAAATTGAAATTAATGTAACTTGTAGCCATTTGCAACTTTTAGAAAGTTACCACTCTGTTGCCCAAGTTTTACAGTGGCTATTTTCTGGTGCTGGTTGTGAGACAGCCTTCTGCCTGCCTGGGGAGACTTCCTAACAGTTCTCAGTAAATGCAACAATAGAGGCCTGCTGCAGGAAGAGGTGTTACCTCCTCCTGGAAGGAAGCCACATGTGGTGTTGGCCCCAAAGGCGGGCTTCAAACAGGAAGCCACCATTGTAGAGCAAATGGTAAACACACTTGAGAGGGGCTGTTCTTTGTATGGGTAGGCAGATTTGTGTTGGGGACAGAGAGGGGGAAACACTAGGCAAATTGTATTTTCCATGGTCGTGTAGCCCCCAGGAAGGCACACTGCTAGGACAGGCTATGTACTCCACACACCCGGAGAGAGGTTCAGCCAGTTTGAGAGTCTGCAGAGTAAAGCATTGTGAGATAGCTAGATGTCACACTTCACAGGAAGTTGTCATCAGGTGGGAGGGATCCAGGTAGCCCATTGGCTAGTGACCACAACCTCCCCTAAGGGCACTTTTAGAGAATAAAAGGGGCACGTCTGGCATCTAGAACTCAGACCTTGCTTGGCCTGGAGATGAAAAACTATTCTGCTGACCCTGGAACTGGCAGAGAAGAGGCAGCATTGAAGTTGGACTGCACCTGCTGCTCCTTTGGCTATCAAAGGAAAGGACTGTTCTATGTCAGGCTGATGGACAAGTAGCCCACTGAGCCCAACTAGAAGCAGAAACTCCAAGAGTCATATTGCTGTGTATGAAAGTGCCCTTGTTGGCATGGTTGCCCCCCACTTTTTGCCTGATATTAATGCCAACTTTGATTGAGAGTGTGCTGGGATCCTGCTAACCAGGCCCCAGGACCAGTGTTCTTTCCCAAAATCTGTACCTTTGGTTACACAATTGGTACAACCCTGGAACCCAGATAAGTCCCTTGTAAAAGGTACCCATGATACCAAGGGCCCTGTCACCAGGGAAGGTCGTCAAGGGCTGCAGCATGTATTATGCCACCCTGGGGGACCCCTCACCAAGCATATACACACTGCCTTTGCAGCTTGTGTGTGCTGGTGGGGAGAAAAAGGCAAAGTCGACATGGCACCCCTATCAGGGTGCCATGCCCACAAACCACTGCCTGTGCCATAAGTAAGTCACCCCTCTAGCAGGCCTTACAGCCCTAAGACAGGGTTCACTATACCACAGGTGAGGGCATACCTGCATGAGCAATATGCCCCTACAGTGTCTAAGTCCATTCTTAGACATTGTATGTGCAGTGTAGTCATATTGAGTATATGGTCTGGGAGTTTGTCATTAAGAACTCCACAGCTCTATAATGGCTTCACTGAATACTGGGAAGTTTAGTATCAAACTTCTCAGCACAATATACTCACACTGATGCCAGTGTGGGATGTATTGAACAATGCACCCAGAGGGCACCTTAGAGATGCCCCCTGTATTTTACCCAATCCTTTAGTGCAGGACTGACCAGTGTACCAGCCTGCCACTAAGAGACGAGTGACAGCCTTTGTGCTCTCGGTGGCCAGAAACAAAGCCTGCACTGGGTGGAGGTACTTCACACCTGCACCCTGCAGGAACTGTAACACTGGGCAGTGAGCCTCAAAAGCTCAGGCCTCTTGTTACAGTGCCCCAGGGCACACAAGCTAGTGGAGTTGCCCACCCCCAGACAAAGCCCCACTTTGGGTGGCAAGTCTGGCAGCAAAATTAGGGAAAGCAGGAAGGAGTGACCACCCCAGCTAAGACCGCCCCTAATGTGTCCAGAGCTGAGGTGACCCCACTCCTGGCAGAATCCTCCATCTTCGTTTGGAGGTCAGGGACCAATAGGGTTAGGTTTGTTTCCCCCTTCCCAAAGGGAGTGGACACAAGAAGGGTGTAGCCACCCTCAGGGTCAGTACCTGTTAGCTACTGCACTCGGACCCCTGTAACGCCCCTAAATCCAGGATTTAAGAACTCCCCTGAACCCAAGTCATCAGATTCCTGGCGACCTCACAAGGAGAAAGAAGAAACAAGAAGGACTGCTAAGCTGAAGCCCCAGAAGAGAAGAGGGAAGACGAAAACTGATTTGGCCCCAGATTCAAAGAACCTGCAAAAGAACGCAAAGTATCCTGTGGGTCCAGTGACCTCTGCCAAGCCTCCAGAGGACTGCCTGCATCACAGAGGACCAATAACTCCTAGAGACAGTGGCCGTGTCCAAGAAGAAACTACACCTAAAGCCTCCCCGGATCTGCAAGTCCAGACCGCTCTGCACACGACGCCCACGACCTGTGTGCAGGTGGCCCAACTGGCTAGAGAGGATCCCCAAGTGATTCTGAGCAAGTGCCCACTCTGGGTTGACCTCTTCTGTCCCCCACGACAACACCTGCAATGTGAATCCAGAGGACCCCCCTGACTGCGAAAGCCCCGGACGAAGATGGGTACACTGCACCCACAGCCCCCAGGCCTTGGAGAACCCGACCTCCAGTGTAGCAACATTCAGCAGGTAGCCCTCTTACTTGTCGAGCCTGTGGTTTTCCAGAACTGACCCCTTGGGCCCAGCCTGCATCATCTAAGTGACCCCCGGGGTCCCCTCATAGGAAAGCATTGGGAGCTCAGAGCTCTGTTTGCACCCTGCACCCGGCCGCCCCTGGCCGCCAAGGGTGTGAATTTGGTGCCTACTTGTGGCCCCCCGACTTCTCCTCTAAACCCCCCAGGTCTGCCCTCCGAAGACGAGGGTACTTACCTGCTAGCAGATCTGAAACCGAGTGCCCCCAGTCTCCATAGGAGTACATGTTAAACTTGCCTCATGTTTGACATCTGCACCCGGCTGGCCCTGTGTTGCTGGTGGTGGGTGTTTGGGGTTAACTTGAACCCCAACCAGTTGGCTTCCTAACCCCCGGAGACTGGAACTGTAAGTGTTGTACTTACTTGCAAAACATACTAACTTTTCTCCCCCCAGGAACCGTTTTGAAAAATGCAGTCAACTTTTAAAACAGATTATTGTCACTTATTCAAAAACTGTACAACTTACCAATTCCAAAGAAAGCGGTATTGATATATAAAAGTGAAATACCTATTTATTTATGTACTTACCTGCAACTTGAATCTTGTGGTTCTAGAAATAAATTAACAAAAGATATTTCTGCAATATAAAAACAATTGGTCTGGAGTTAAGTCATTGAGTGTGTGCTTCTTCTATTGTCTGTGTGTGTACACACCCTCTGATAAGCCTAACTGCTCGACCACACTACCACAAAAGAGAGCATTAGCATTATCTACTTTAGCCTCTGTTAAGCCTCTGGGGAACCCCTGGACTCTGTGCACACTATGGCCCTCATTACAACCCTGGCGGTAAATCCCGCTTACCGCCATGCAGAAGACCACCAACATACCGCTGCGCCCGTGGAATTCAGCTACAGGTATTATGACCCACAGCCCGGAATCCACCACAATACAGACACCCACACAAGTCTGCCACACCAAAGGTCAGCGATAAACTGGCGATACCAAAACCTACACGTCACACTAACAAGAATACGCCCACACTATCACGGCCCACGAATCAATGCGGCGGTCTTTCAACCGCGGTATACCACTGGCGGTACTCAAAATACACACACATATGCAAAATACAACCACATTGGACAATTCGAAATACACACACCTGATACACCTGATACACATACACACACCACACCCACACACCCAATCCAATATAAAAAATGCACCAACATTACCCGCAAACCCTTACTACCAGAAATTTGAAAGCAGGCCAGAGAGAGACACTACCTAAAACAACACCAGCATCCACAGACACACACCACCATCACTTACACAACATCCACGCACCTCACACAACACACACCAACACATCCCCTCACACATCACAACACACACCAACTCACACATCACCCACACCACATCATGGCACCTCAACGACACCCAAGGTTCTCTGAGGAGGAGCTAAGGTTCATGGTGGAGGATATCTTCCGGGTAGAGCCACAGCTATTCAGATCACAGGTGCAGCAGACATCCATTGCAAGGAAGATGGAGCTATGGCACAGAATCGTCGACAGGGTCAACGCAGTGGGACAGCACCCAAGAACTAGGGATGACATCAGGAAGAGGTGGAACGACCTACGGGGGAAGGTGTGTTCCGTGTCTCCAGACACCAGATTGCTGTACAGAGGACTGGCGGTGGACCCCCACCTCCTCCCCCACAACTAACAACATGGGAGGAGCAAGTCTTGGCAATACTGCATCCTGAGGGCCTCGCAGGAGTAGCAGGAGGACTGGACTCTGGTAAGGTAAATCTTTACTACCTTATCCCCCCACCCCACCTGCATGCCATCACGTACTCCCACCCTTACCCTCACACCCATCACCCCAACAACCCACAGATCCCCACCAACACAACCCACACATCCCAAAACCAAGCCCTGCATGTAACACCAATGCATGGACACCCATCACCCAAGCATGGCCAGTACAGAGACTCACTCATGCCCCAAAATCACCAATCACACAAGGACCAAGCCAATAATGCAAGCACTGGAGTAGAGGGTCACTCACCTATTGCACACGATGGCACGCACAGACACAATAATTATGCATTTACACCCCAACAGGACCCCTACCCAACGTCACTGGACAGGAGGTGCCAGACATATCCAGTCCCCCCACAGAAGAGGCCCACAGTGATGACAGCAGCGCTGTACGCCTGGATCAAGATGATCAGACCGGCCCATCAGGGACCTCGGGACAGTCGGTTCCCCTGCCACTGGCACAAGCCACCACAGAGCCTCCCCCCTCAGGAAACACCACCACAGCACCCACCCAGCGGGCCCATCCCTCTGTCCCCAGGACACGTAAATCAGCAGTGTGTCCACCACTACAGGGAACCCAGGCAACCCCACTAACACAGGACGATCAGGGACCTGGGGGCAGTGGGCACACAGTTCAGTGGACAGAGGCACAGGATAACAGGGAAGCTGGGAGGAGTGCTGTGCGACAGGGGGAGGACAGCCCCAGGGAACCCACTCTCCACGAGGCACTCTCCAACATCATGGGAGCTTACCATCATTCCCAGGATACGATGGCAACAGTACTGGCCAAGTTTCAGGAGACCCAGTGGCTGCAGGAGGAACACTAGCTTGGGATCAGGGAGGACTTGAAGTCCATTAACACCACCCTGGTCACCATTGCAGGGGTGCTGGCAGACCTTCTCAACACCAGGAGCGACACAGTGGCACAACAAGGGGCCCCTGACACTAGCCTGGACTATGAACAGCCCTCCACCTCCGCCGGCGATAGTGGCACCGCCACAGGAACAACAGGACACCAGCACCCCACCCCCTGCAGATGGAGAACCACCCCGCAAACGGTCCCTGAGATCCAGGAACAAGACAGAGAACATTGCCAAGACCCCTGCCAGGAAATTAGATCCCCTGAATGTCACCCTTCTGTCCCACTATGTCACCCTGTCCATCCTTAAACTGCCATTGATCCACTTCCTATGCCCCTTTGGACAATGCACCTGTGAAACAAATAGACTGGACTCTGCCATGGACATTCCTCCACCATCACCCCAGCCCATTTTACAACCCCCTCCACTTATTAGCACAGGAATAACCACACTTCAATCACAAAACAATCTGGAGTCAGTCTGTGCTTTCACAAATGTGTAATTGCAATAACTATGGAATATAGCAATGTCAATGCACTTGTTCACATACCAATGTAACACAGCTGTAGGCCAGCAGTAAACATAGCTGAGGGCACAAAGTGGGACCCTGATCTGTGAAATGGAAAGTCAAAGTGACAAGTCAGGTTCCATACACTAAATAAAAATGACAGACTTATGCTAGCTCAAACAATAGTACGAGATGTGGGAAGCAGTGACATCTTCTTACCTGTGTCTCACTGGAAGTATTGCATGATGATGTTGTTTCGGTTGTCGATATCCTCTTCTTCTGTCTCCTCTTCTTCACTGTCCACAGGCTCCACAGCTGCCTCAAGACCACCATCTGGCCCATCCTCCTGCAGAAAAGGCACCTGCCGTCGCAAAGCCAGGTTGTGCAGCATACAGCAGGCCACGATTATCTGGCACACCTTCTTTGGTGAGTAGTACAGGGAGCCACCTGTCAGATGGAGGCACCGGAATCTGGCCTTCAGGAGTCCGAAGGTGCATTCGATCACCCTCCTAGTTCGTCCATGTGCCTCATTGTAGCATTCCTCTGCCCTTGTCCTGGGATTCCTCACTCGGCTCAGTAGCCATAACAGGTTGGGGTAACCAGAATCACCTGCAAATGTCAAAGGACAACTGTTAGACACACACTAACCCTTAGGGACAGCCCCATACCCAGACACCTATGTCAACTGTATTGGGACCTTGGCCTCACCTATTAGCCACACACGGTGCCTCGGGATTTGCCCCATCACATAAGGGATGCTGCTATTCCTCAAAATGTAAGCGTCATGCACAGAGCCAGGATACTTGGCATTGACATGGGAGATGTACTGGTCTGCCAAACACACCATCTGCACATTCATTGAATGGTAGCTCTTCCGGTTTCTATACACCTGTTCATTCCTGCAGGGGGGGTACAAATGCCACATGTGTACCATCAATGGCACCAATGATGTTGGGGATATGTCCCAGGGCATAGAAGTCACCTTTCACTGTGGGCAAATCCTCCACCTGAGGGAACACGATGTAGCTGCGCATGTGTTTAAGCAGGGCAGACAACACTCTGGACAACAGGTTAGAGAACATTGGCTGGGACATCCCAGATGCCATGGCCACTGTTGTTTGAAAAGACCCACTGGCCAGGAAATGGAGTACAGACAGGACCTGCACTAGAGGGGGGATTCCTCTGGGATGGCGGATAGATGAAATCAGGTCTGGCTCAAACTGGGCACACAGTTCCTGGACTGTTGCACGATCAAGTCTGTATGTGACTAGGATGTGTCTCTCTTCCATTGTCGACTGGTCCACCAGGGGTCTGTACACCAGAGGATGCCGCCATCTCATCACCTGCCCCAGCGGACGTGCCCTATCGAGGAGAACAGCGAGCAGAAAGTCATCCAACACTGAGGTATCACAATGTGTTATTTGCAGAAACGCTTAGAATCCGTAATGTGCCAGTATCTGTCTATATTCCCGGCCTAGATAGGTGTGACGCAGTTTTTTTCCATCCCATGTGGCCTCCTGAAATGGCGGCTGCCTGACCTGTAAGGTGGAACAAGGGGATATGAGGTAACTGCGCTGGCGTTGTACACCGTCGCGGTGGGCGGTCGAAGACCCCAGCACAAATCTGCATTGGTTAACATTGGGCCCTATTGGTCCTAGGAGCCAATGACGATGTACGCCGCCGGTGACGGTACACACCGCCGCAGACGTGACCACCATTTTCTGTCTGTTCACTCACTTGATACCTGACCTTCAACAGGAGAGGACCTACATTGCAAGTGCTGCTGTGACCTGTGTCTGGAAGCAACAATGGCTCATGTGTCTGGGGAAAGGGCCCCTTCCTTCACTTCGGGGGAGTTGGAGAAACTAGTGGATGGGGTCCTCCCCCAGTACACACAACTGTGCGGTCCTCCAGACAAACAGGTGAGTACACTGTGAGCATGCTGCATGGGCAATGCCTGTTTTGAGTGGTGTGGATGGAAGGTACATGGGGGGGCTGAGGCCTGCATGTGCAGATGGGGAGTGTATGTGCGTCAGGGCATGGGTGGGAACAGGGGGGCAATGAGTATGACGGTCCGGATGGGTAATTCATTTCCTTTCCCCCTGTACCATTCCTCTAGGTCAGCACCCACCAGAAGAAGGGTATTTGGCATGCCATCGCCAAGGACGTCTGGACCCTGGGGGTCTACCACAGATGGAGCACCCACTGCCGTAAAAGATGGGAGGACCTGCGCTACTGGAGCAAGAAGACGGCGGAGGCCCAGTTGGGGATGGCCTCCCAACGTGCGGGGGTGCCTGTCGCACCATGACCCCCCTGATGTTCCAGACCCTGGCGGTGGCCTCTCCGGAGTTGGATGGGCGCTTGAGGGCATCACAGTAGCCACAAGGGGGGGAGTACACTCTCATTCAGCAGACTCAGCGCGCATTACGAGGTGTCTGGGTGGGGGAGGTGGGCAGTGGGTTCCCCTAGGCCAGGGCGAACTTGGTAGGCAAGGTCCCTTGTGAGGCAGGCCATGTGGCACCCCAAACCCACCAGTAGTAAGTGCCATCTACACCTAGTCAGGCTCCTGTGACTTCCAGGTGTGCAGCAATTGGTCTTAGGCCTCGTACCCCATGGTCAGCTGAAATTTCTAGGAACTGTCAGTGCATGGCGTAGTGCAGAGGGCTGCTCCCTGTGTGTTGTGTCCGCCAACGGTAGTGGTGTTGCATGCACTGAACATGTCTTTCTTCTGTCTTCCCCCCCTTTTTGTGGTCTCCCTGTTCTTCTGTGCAATAGCATCATCAGGCGGAGGAGCATTGGCACCGGAGCAGGAGGGAGCTGCAACCCACTTGGCCCTGGAAGGCGAAGCAACAGAGTCTGAAGCCACCAGTGGGACGGAGGGCGAGGGGAGCTCCACGGCGGGGACAGGAGCAGACAGCAGTGACAGCGACTCCTCCTCTGATGGGAGCTCCCTGGCGGTGGCGGGCACCTCTGTGCCCACCGCATCAACAGGTACAGCCGCCACCCCCCTACCAGCACCGCCCTCCCAGCAGCCCCTCATCGTGTGTCCCGTGCCCGCTCACCCAGGAGGTTGGGCATCTCCTTTGCCCCAGGCACCTCAGGCCCTGCCCCAGTCAGCCCTGCTGCCCTCAGTGAGGAGGCTATTGACCTCCTGAGATCCCTCACTGTTGGGCAATCTACCATTGTGAATGCCTTCAGGGTGTCGAGAGGCATTTGCAACAAACAAATGCATACCTGGAGGGCACTCATTCTGGGCAGGCAGCCCAACAGAGAGCATTTCAGGCTCTGGCCTCAGGACTGATGGCAGCCATTGCCCCTGTGTCCAGCCTCCCCCCTCCAACTTCCTCCACCCAGACCCAATCCCCTGTACCTCAGCCTATCCCAAGCACACCATCAGACCAGCAAGCACACTCATCAACACACAAGAGTGGACATGGCAAAGATAAGCACCACACATCCCACTGGCACTCACACAAGCACCATACCCATGCAGACATCTACTGCCTCCACTGTGTCCCCCCCTCCACGTCCTCCTCCTCCCTCCCTGTCTCATCTCCACTCACACCTGCATGCACTACATCCTCAGCCACTACCTCCATCACCAGCACGCCCATCACCACACACCGCTCACGTGCACTCACCACCCCCACTACCATTCACACATCCCGTGCCCTCTCCCAGTGTGTCAGTGAGCCCTCCTCCCAAAGTACACAAACGCAGGCACACACCCACCCAACAGCCATTCACCTCACAACAGCCTCCAGCCCATGCACCTTCACATTCAGCAGACGTACACCTCCTACAACCACTACGTCTACCTCCACTCCCAAACCCCTTCCATCTTCCCATCCCAGTGTGTCTAAAAAACTCTTCCTGGCTAACATTGACCTTTTCCCTACACCTCCCCCCCGTCCTTCCCCTAGGGCCAGGCTTTCCAGGTCCCAGCCCAGCACCTCAGCCACCACATCCCCAGGCACAGTGGTGCCAGCAACTGCGGGGTCATTGAGTGCGCGACCCATCAGGGCTGCCAGTGTGCCATGTAGCAAGGGCAAGGACATTCCACCACCTGCCAAGGTGAAAAAGGTGCCCACATCCTGGAGGGAGAAGCTGAAACTACCAGCCACCAAGGGCTCAGCAAAAACCAAAGGGAATAGTGGCAAGACAACTGCGGTACCATCAAAGCTGGGGAAGGCCCAAAAGCAGAAAAGCAGGTCAGGAGAGGGCATGGTGGCACCGACTGAGGGACCAGTGTCACACTTTCTGTCCACGACCACGCCAACCTGTATGGCGGCAAACACCGCTAGCTGCCCCGCCACCACAACCGCCACATGCACCGCCCCCGACACATCTACAGCCTCAGCGACAGTCCCCAGCCTCTTCCCCAGTGGGCAGCCGTCCGAGGCTGCAGGAGACGTCCTGCTTTGTCCCTCAGCAGGTGCTGACCCATGCACCACTGTCAGCACCGCTGCCAGCACCGCCGCCCGCACCGCCGCCACAGACACCGCTGCAAGCACCGCCGCCACAGACACCGCCGCAAGCACCGCCACCTGCACCGCCCCGGCACGTCCACAGCCTCAGTGACAGTCCCCAGCCTCTTCCCCAGTGGGCAGCCATCCGTGGCTGCAGGAGACGTCCTGCTGTGTCCCTCAGCAGGTGCTGACCCACGCACCGCCGGCAGCACCGCCACCACAGACACCGCCGCAAGCAATGCAACTGGCCAGCAGCATCCTCCGACACAGGCATCACCGCTGACATGGCTACCATCCCCAGGGGTCAGTCGTCTGAGGCTGGAGGAGAGTGCCTGGACTCTGGGCAGCTTCCATGAGGCATGACATCCATCACTGTTCGCACCTGCAGGTGGAAGGCGCAGCCGCAGCAGTGTGGGGTATGTCGCTGCCTCCATGGCCTATCATGCTACCTGAACCTCGCCAATCTCGTGGCACGCACACTCAGGTGAGGGAATTGTACCGGCCACACTGCACGTGGAGCACTCTGGGCACCATGCCCCCTCCAGAACCAGTGAAGAGTTACATCCACTACCTCAGTCCTTGGCAGGATGAAGCACTCTGGGCACCATGCCCCCTCCAGAACCAGTGGAGAATGACATCCACTACCTCAGTCCTTGGCAGGATGAAGCACTCTAGGCACCAGGCCCCATCCAGAACCAGTGGAGAATGACACCCACTACCTCAGTCCTTGGCAGGATGAAGCACTCTGGGCACCAGGCCCCCTCCAGAACCAGTGGAGACTGTTATCCACTTGAGAGACTGTGGCTTTGCACTCCCCAGGATAAAGCAGTGGGCAAACCACCCACTGGAGAGACTTGGGAGACTGTGGCTTTGCATTCCCCAGGTTAAAGCAGTGGGCAAACCACCCACTGGAGAGACTTGAGAGACTGTGGCTTTGCACTCCCCAGGATACAGCAATGGGCATGGAGCCCCCTAATGCAGCAGTGGCGTCGTGCGTTCATCAGGCTGAGGTGCCCCTCCTCCCCCTGAGGTGCCTGTGTATTTTCGATCTGATGCCCCAGCAGTGTTCTCTCCGTTTCGAGTCAGGTATCATGTGTGGGCTTCGCCCATGCATTTTGGGCCCAGTGGTCCACGGACAGTGATTAGTACACTATCCGGACCTGTGTAGTTGGTGTACATATTTGTATATACTGAATTTGGAGTTTTGACTAATGGATTTTTCATGATTACAATCGTTAAAATCATTTCCTTTTGTCCTTGCGTTCTTCCAGGGGGTGGGGGAGGGTGTATATGTAATGTTGCTGCATGTATTTGTGTGTATGTTGTTGTGGGTGAGGGTGGGGTGTTGCATGTTGCGTGTGTGTGTCACTCTCTTTCCTCCCCCATCCCCTGTGTTGTAGGTCCAGTACTCACCGTGGTCGCCGCCGCCGCCATTCGTACTCCTGGTAGAAGAGGAGGTAAACCAACATGGGTAACACCTGAAGTTCGGGCTCCATGGCGTCCTGGTTCCTCGTTGGGTGTCGAGAGGTGAGTGTTTTCCCTTCTGTGTACTGTTTCCGCCGTGCTTTTGATAGCGTTGGTTCCACCCCGGAAAAGGTGGCGGATAGGCCTCTTGTAATACAGTGGGCGGTACTTTGTCTTCCGCCTGTCTGTTGGCGGTGTCCGCCGCGCTTTTTGTTTCTACCGCCGTGGTGGTCGGAGTGTTAAAGTGGCTGTCTATGTTGCCGGTTTCAGCCACGGTCATAATCCCATTTTTTTCCGCCGGCCTGTTTGCGGTATTTCCGCCGCTTTAACACCGACCGCCAGGGTTGTAATGAGGGCCTATATGTCATTTTGATATAGTATGTACAGAGCCAGCTTCCTACAGGCTGATTTCCTGTTTGCAACAAAGGGCCACAAAAGCTGAAGAAGCCCGTCTGGTCGAGCTGGTATCCCAGATAACCAGATCATCGCTCCTTGCCACAGTGCAGCCCCGGAGGCCGAGACCTGATGCTCAAAACTTGCACAGAGTCTGCTGGGCCTGGGGAGTCATTGGAGTACATTTTGGTCACCCAGAAGAGAGGGTTATTGCCCAAAACAAACTCTGGGTTTGTTGTGTTGGGTCACCAAGCAAACTAGTGGCAACTGGACTTTTGCTGGACCAATGAGGACTTCAAGAGACATCGACTCTTGTGGCCAAAGTTGCCCCATCAGGACTGTGGACCGAGGAGTGGTCCCAGGAAGATCCCCGTTGACAGCACAGCTTCTTCCGCATCCTTGATCATCTTCAGCATCCTGTATCCCTTGCATCAGGACAACCACTCAATAGCAGTCAGTGACAAGGGACCCTGACACTAGAACTGGAGTGAAGACTGCTTTTCTTGATGAGATTACTGTTTCTTTGGACCTTGCTGGCCCCTTGACTGACTCCCTGCCAGAGTTGGTTGCCCAAAGTAATTCTAAGCATTTTGCGTTCCACTTTGACCAAAGTTTCTCTTGAAAATGTTTGTAGGTTTAAAATTCGATTAATTTGTCAATGCTTGTTCGCAGTTCAGTGAAAAGTTGTGATTTACTGTTTTTTTAAAAACTATGGGCCTCATTACGACCCTGGTGGCCGGTGGTAAGCTGGCGGTAACACCGCCAACAGGCTGGCGGTGTTACTCCAGCTATTATGACTGTGGCGCAATAGCCACGGCCATACCGCCGGCCCCTCCACTATACCGCCAGGCTTTTGCCTGCTGGTCATAATCCAAGCACCGCTGCCCTGGGTATTATGAGTCCCCGATCGACAGCCTGACCACGGCGGTAAACACCGCCATGGAAAGGCTGGCGGTAAGGGGGACTTGGGGTGCCCCTGGGGGCCCCTGCACTGCCCATGCACCTGGCATGGGCAGTGCAGGGGCCCCCAGGCATGGCCCCGTCGTGCATTTCACTGCCTGAATTTCGGGCAGTGAAATGGGCGACGAGTGCTACTGCACATCAGCATTGCCGCCAGCTCTATTACGAGCCGGCAGCAATGTTGATGTGACTTTTCTGCTGGGCCAGCGGACAGTAACACTGTTACCGTCCGCTGGCCCAGCGGAAAAGTCATAATAGGGAGCTAGAAATACTGCCGGCACTAGCGGTATTCTGTCTCCCGCAGCCTCGGCGGTCTTTTTGAAAGACCGCCAAGGTTGTAATGAGGGCCTATATCTCCAGAACCCTCTGGTGGATCTTTTTTGTGTTGGTGTCCAAAAATTCATAAAAGTACAGTCTATATTCATAAATTGGTGTCAGATTTCTTGAGAGTCAGGTTTCTTTCTCCTTCATTTGTTTTGGTGCCATTTTAATATGCTATACTTGGTCTATTGTTGGCGCCCAACTGTTCAAAGCCACAGCTACCCAGGATTGAGCTAAGCTTTGACAAACAAAACTTGACTGGTCTTCAACGGGGCGGTAGTGTATTACCATATAATACACACTATTTACTCACTACAACAAACTGGGAAAATACTGCAACAGGAAATTGCCTTTGACACTGACACTATCATCTTTGGACCCCTCGCCTGAGACAAGAAAAGCTTCTCTCACGGAGCACCCTATTGACAGCAGTAAGAAGTAACTTCACTCCTTTAAAATTGCTTTATGAGTTAGGTAAGGGAGAACGAGCAGTCACAGTGCTCCTCCAAAGCACAATTTTAGTTCTGGCCTCATAAAGCCCCACTTTAGAATACCTCTACAGGTGATTTCTATACCCAAACAGACAACAAAAAGTACTTCAGGCTTCCCAGTATCCCATACCACTGAGTTAGCTGAGAAAGTAGCTAAATATTAGGCAACATCTAAATATATTCTATCAAAGCAGAAACACAAACATTTGATCCAGACCTAAGGTCTCAGTTCTTTGTCCATGTAAAAAGAAAGCAAACAACGCAGAGAATAAAATAAGAGAAGCCTAGACTAAACCAACCAAGAGCTGGAGAGTTTTGAAAATTGGGTTGCTGGTTGAGGGGGTGAACCCCTACTCAAATAGCAACCACAATCTATGCCAGGGTGAAACATAAGCAAACTCCAAATTAACCTGTGCTTAACCCTCTGACAGCTTGGTACAAAGCAGTCAGGCTTAACTTAGAGGCAATGTGTAAAGTACTTATGCAGCACTTCAACCAGTAATAAAGTGAAAACACAACACAAGAAAAATCCCATGCAAAGTTAGAAAAATAGAGTGAAATGTAAACAATTATTTGACACCAAAATAACACAAATTCAACCAGTAGATTCGGAGAATTGCAATTTCAAAGATTTAGGTAAAACCAGTGCCCTAGAAGCACAAAGCACCAGCTGTAGTCCTCTAGTCGTGCCGCACCAGGACAAAGTCATAAGTTCAGGCATTCCATGATGGAGCACAGACCAGCTACAGTGAACAAGAGTACCTTATATTCTGGATGTGGATCAAGGATGCGTCATGCAGCAGAGACGATGTGAGGTCCTTGCATGAAGATGCATCATGCAGCAAGGATTCTGAGGGAGCTGCAGTGACGATGGAAAGTCAGTGAGTGGGGGCAGGTCTTGCAGCGGCGCTTCCGAGGAGCTGTAGTGGCGATGCAAGTCTCTATGCGTCACATAGTGGTGGTTCAGAGAGCTGCCATGGGGAATCCTGCATCTTGGGTGCGATGTGCAGCAGCCCGATGTACAGTCTGGTGAGGCGATTTGTTGTCCTACGTCATTTCTACTGGCACTACAGATAAGCTGTCAGAACACCTTCAGACCCCCTTGCAAGGGGCCAGGACTGGGGTGGTCCTTCTTGGGGGACAGGAATCATGATTGGCAGAGTCCAGGTACTAGATTCAAGGTTGTTGGAGCCTTTCTGTCCGTAAGATTCTGATCAGGAGGCCAGCAACTAGCCCTTGGAATCACTCTGGTGGACTTGGATTCAAGATGCAGGTCCAATTCTTCACTCAGGCAGCAGGGCAGCAGAGTAACAGTCCTTCTTGTAGAGCAGCAAAGCAGTTCTTCTTAGTCTTCCACAGGCCCTGAGGTGTACTGAACAACTGGGTCTGACGGTCCAATATTAGCTTCGAAGTAAGAGAATGTTCTTGAGATTTCCACCCCCCAGAGGCGTTTCCAATTTCCTGCCTCTCTGCCCTGGCTCCAGCTTGTCTAGTATCATAGGATACAAGGGTCAAATCCAATACTAGCTTTGAAGTAGGAGAATGTTCTTGAGATTTCCAGCTCCCAGAGCCGTTTGCAATTTCCTGCCTCCCTACCCTGGCTCCAGCTTGTCTGGGGTCATAGGATACAAGGGTCAAATCCTTTGTGGAGTGCTCAAACACAGCCTTTGTGATGTGTAAGTGTGTTGGATGGCAGTTTTGCCATCTGACGAAGTCAGAGATGGCCCATCCTGCTAACAACTATTTCCCCTTTGTCTCACTGTCTGGGAGCAATACACAAAGACCAACTGCCAACTACACCAAGCCACATGATCCAGGATACAGGCTTCAGCCACTTTCTACAAGTGGCATTTTCAGAACTGTGACTTAACATCCAACTTTACCATTAAAGGGCTTTAAATTACACTTTCTTAGGCATCAAACTCGATATTCCTATCTCCTCCCAGTTGAAAGTTATCACCTATTAAATGTAATAAGTTCACCCAATGCTATGCTTTGGGAGAGGCAGGCCTTGTTGTAGTTAAAAATGAATTTGAAAGCTTTTTACTACCAGGACATGTAAAAGTTAAAAGTATATGTCCATCATTCTAAACACATTGCATCCTACTCTATGATCTAATTAGGGCCTATACTAGCAGTGATTTTTATGGACTAAAAGGAAGGTCTAAGCCTGGCAAAAGGTTTATTTTGCCAGGTCAAAGTGGCAGTTTAAAACTGCACACACAAGTTCCAATGGCAGGCCCTGAGACATGTTTAAAGGGTGGCACAATCACTGCTGCAGCCTCCCACCCCTAAGTAGCATTCAATTTGCATGCTCTGGATACATGCAGTACCACTTTACTAGGGATTTTCAACTAAACTAAAAGTGACAATTGAATGTAAGCCAATGTTCCCATGTTTAAATGAGAGCACACAGACTTTAGCACTGGTTAGCAGTGTAAACTTCACAAAGTCCTAAGGCCATCAAAAACGAGATCACCCCACAAAATGGAGGAGTCAGGCAGAAAGTTTGGGGGAAGACCACCCTAAGGCTGACAGGTCTAACAAAGTGTTTAACCAGACACAGTCTACAGACAAGGCATGCCCCCACAACATTTTAGTTCCCAGATGCCCAGCTACACCTTCGGTACCAATAATTTACACAAGTTATGAGCTCTTTAATGTTCTATAACTGAAAAACACCTAAAACAGGAACTGTGTATCAGACATGGTGCAACTGCATTCAGACGAGTCCCTTTTGTGCCTGACATGAGGAGTGGATGCTCAGCCGCCTAGGATAATTTGCCCCACTTCACTGTAGTAAGTATAAAAAGATGTCCTTCTGGGTGTTCAGAAGAGCAAACAATTCAGAATGCATACATTGTTGGGTATGATTCTACAGACCTATCCTACAGGGATATACATGCAATATATGTAAAGAATACAAAAAATAGCAACAAAGGCAGACTAAGTAAAATGCAATGAAACCCACAATAGCAAAGTCAACAAGATAGTATTTAAAAAGCATAAAAATAAAGGTGCTACATCACCAATGTCTTTGAGTCTCCTATCCTGATCGCAATCCTATTGAGATTAGTTGTTGTCCTCTCTGTTGAGACGTTGACTCCCTCTTTATGGGAATGCCCTTAATTCTATCCAACATAGGCTTTTTTCAATTTCTATTGCCATATCACTGTTCACAAACTAAAACAGATGTATGTAAGATTCTGTTCCAGCCAATAGTTTCTTACTTGTTTTATTATTGTACCAATACTTTTATCGTGTAAGGGTCAAAGGCATAGCGCCACCACTTCACTAGAAGCCTGAATTAGATTTCAGTGGATGGATTTCTGTCACAATGATGACGGATATCAAATCAAATCATTAACATTTATAAAGCGCGCTACTCACCCGTGCGGGTCTCAATGCGCTAGGGGAAAGGGGGGGTTACTGCTGCTCGAATAGCCAGGTTTTTAGGAGTCTCCGGAAAGCAGAGTGGTCCTGGGTGGTCCTGAGGCTGGTGGGGAGGGAGTTCCAGGTCTTGGCCGCCAGGAAGGAGAAAGATCTCCCACCCACCGTGGAGCGGCGGATGCGAGGGACGGCAGCGAGTGCGAGACCAGAGGAACGGAGGAGGCGGGTGGGGACGTAGAAGCTGAGGCGTCGGTTGAGGTATTCCGGTTCCTTGTTGTGGAGGGCTTTGTGTGCGTGTGTGAGAAGTCGAAAGGTGATCCTTTTGCTGACTGGGAGCCAATGCAGGTGTCTCAGGTGTGCGGAGATGTGGCTGTTGCAGGGTACGTCGAGGATGAGGCGTGCCGATGCGTTTTGAATGCGTTGCAGGCGATTTTGGAGTTTGGCTGTGGTCCCGGCGTAGAGGGTGTTGCCGTAGTCCAGGTGGCTCGTGACGAGGGCGCGGGTCACGGTTTTTCTAGTGTCGGCGGGGATCCAGCGGAAGATCTTGCGGAGCATGCGGAGGGTGAGGAAGCAGGCGGAGGACACGGCGTTGACTTGCTTGGTCATGGTGAGAAGAGGGTCCAAGATGAAGCCGAGGTTGCGGGCGTGGTCTGTGGGGGTCGGTGCGGGGCCGTGGGCCACCAGGAGTCGTCCCAGGCGGACGGGGTGTTGCCGAGGATGAGGACTTCCGTTTTTTCAGAGTTCAGCTTTAGGCGGCTGAGCGTCATCCAATCTGCGACATCCTTCATACCCTCTTGTAGGTTGGTCTTGGCGCTGGCGGGGTCCTTGGTGAGGGAGAGTATAAGTTGGGTGTCGTCGGCGTAGGAGGTGATGATGATGTCGTGCTTGTGAACGATGTTGGCGAGGGGGCTCATGTAGACATTGAAGAGTGTCGGGCTGAGCGATGAGCCTTGAGGTACGCCGCAGATGATCTCGGTGGGTTCTGAGCGAAACGGAGGGAGGTAAACTCTTTGGGAACGGTTTGAGAGGAAGGAGGCGATCCAGTCCAGGGCCTGGCCTTGGATCCCGGTGGAGCGGAGGCGGGTGATTAGGGTGCGGTGACAGACGGTGTCGAAGGCAGCCGAGAGGTCGAGGAGAATGAGGGCGACTGTTTCACCACTGTCCATCAGGGTTCTGATGTCGTCAGTGACTGAGATGAGGGCGGTTTCCGTGCTGTGGTTGGTTCGGAATCCGGTTTGTGAAGGGTCGAGCAGGTTGTTGTTTTCCAGGAAGGTGGTCAGCTGTTTGTTGACGGTCTTCTCTATTACCTTGGCTGGGAAAGGCAGAAGAGAGATGGGGCGGAAGTTTTTCAGGTCGCTCGGGTCAGCCGTAGGTTTCTTTAGTAGGGCGTTGACTTCGGCGTGTTTCCAGCATTCGGGGAAGGTAGCAGAAGAAAAAGAAGAGTTGATGACGGTCTGGAGGTGCGGGGCGATGATGTCGTCGGCTTTGTTAAAGATGAAGTGAGGGCAGGGGTCCGAAGGGGCGCCGGAGTGGATAGAGTTCATGATGGATTTGGTTTCTTCAGTGTTGATGTGGGTCCAGTTGTTGAGGGTAATGGCCGGGGGTGCCGGTTCGGTGGTGTTATGTTGGGTCTGGTGTCCGAAGCTGTTGTGGAGGTCGCTGATCTTGCGTTGGAAGAAAGTGGCGAGGGATTCGCACAAATCCTGTGAGGGCGTGACGGCTGGCGTTGGCGTTGGCGTTGGGGTTGGAGAACTCCTTGACGATGCTGAAGAGTTCTTTGCTATTGTGGCTGTTTTTGTCCAGTCTGTCGGTGAAAAAGGTCTTTTTAGCAGCGCGGATCAGGCGGTGGTGTTCGCGGGTAGCGTTCTTGAGGGCGGTCATGTTGTCAGCGGTGTGGTCCTTGCGCCAGGCCTTCTCGAGGGCGCGACAAGTTTTCTTTGATTCTTTGAGGGTGTCAGAGAACCAGAGAGGTTTTTTGGTGTTGGTCTGTCGATGCGTGCGTTTGAGGGGAGCAAGGTTGTCTGCGCAGTTGGAGATCCAGTTTGTGAGGCTGAGGGCTGCGTTGTTGGGGTCGGTGGTGAGGGTGGGTTGGTTGGCGGCGAGTGCTGAGAAGAGTTGCTCTTCGGGGATCTTGTTCCACTGTCGACGAGGGATGGGTTGAGTGCGGAGGTGGCGGGTCTTGCGTCGGAATGTGAAGTGGACACAGCTGTGGTCGGTCCAGTGTAGAGCGGAGGTGTGGCTGAAGAAGACGTGTTTGCTGGCGGAGAAGATAGGGTCAAGCGTGTGTCCGGCGATGTGGGTGGCGGTGTTCACCAGTTGTTTGAGGCAGTGGTTGGCGAGGTTGTCGAGCAGGGTGGCGGTGTTGGGGTCGTTGTTTTGTTCCAGATGGAAGTTGAGGTCGCCTAGGAGGATGTAGTCCGGTGAGGCGAGGGTGTGCGGGGAGATGAAGTCGGCGATGGCGTCGCTGAAGGGGGCGCGGGGTCCGGGAGGACGGTAGACGAGGGATCCTCTGAGGGTGGTCCTCGGGTCGGTGCGAATCTGAAAATGCAGGTGTTCAGCGGCGAGGGGGGTGTCTTCGGTGGAGGTGGTGACGCTGATGGAGTCTTTGAAGACGATGGCGATACCTCCTCCTACTTGGTTGGTGCGGTCTTTTCTGGAGATCTTGTAGCCTTCGGGGATGGCGGTGGCGATGTCTGGAGCAGAGGAGGCGTTCATCCAGGTCTCCGTGATGAAGGCGACGTCTGATGCTGTGGAGTCCAGGAGGTCCCAGAGTTCAACGGCGTGCTTGTGGACGGATCGAGCGTTGACCAGGATGCACTTGAGGTGGTTGATGGCGCGTGGGCTTGTGGTCATGGTAGTTGCGTGGTGGAAGATGCATTTGCAGGAGTTGCAGGCGAAGGGTCCATGGGTGCGTTTGGGGTGAGCTTGGAAGCAGGTGTTGGAGCGTCCTGGGTTGAGGGCGAGGAGGATCGTGGGGTCGTAGCGGATCAGCGGGGTTTGGGAGAGCTGGGGACCAGGGGTCGTGGCGCTGGGCGCGGGCCAGGCGCAGACGGGCGCAGACGGGCTTGCCTCTGGCGCGCCTCCGGCGCGCCAGCGGCGCGGTCGCGCAGCGGCCGCCATATGAGGTAGGAGGGGGGGGAGGGGTCAGCTGGGGGTGAATGGGAGCTGGGGGGCGGGGGCGAGCAGGAGGTCGCGGTGGGAAAGCGCGAGGGGGGGGGACAGGTAGAGTGAGAAGAGCTGGGGGAGGGGGGTTTAAGGGTGGAGGGGGGAGAGTGTTAGGAGGTTTGGGAGATTAGGAAGAGAGATAGGAGTTGGGTTTTGAAGATAGGGGAGGGGGGGTTGTAGAGGTGGGTGAGGGTGAGAGGTAGAGTGAGAGGATAGGAAGAATAGGTAATAGAGGGGGTGGCGGGAAGGGGGGAGAGATAGAGAAATAGATAGAGAAAATGGATAGATAGAGAAATCGATAGATAGAGAAATAGATAGATAGAAAGATAGGTGGATAGGAGGAGGTGGGGAGTGAGGGAGTTAGATAGTGAGATAGAGAGATAGAGAGATAGAGAGATAGGTGGATAGGAGGAGAGAGGGAGGTAGATAGCGAATGGGTTAGATAGGGGTGATAGAGAGGGGGAGGCGAGTGAGGGAGGGGGATGAGGCAGGAGGGCAGGCGCGGGGAGAAGAAGACGGAGGGGGCAGAGGAGCCGAAGACAGAAGATAGAAGACAGAAGAACAGAAAACAGAAGAACAGAAGACCGGAAGAGCAGAAGAACAGAAGAACAGAAGACCGGAAGAACAGAAGAACAGAAGAACCGAAGAACAGGAGTCCAGAAGAACTCAGAAGAGCGGAAGTTCACAGAAGAGCAGAAGATCACAGATGAAGATACGAAGAACAGAAGGCAGAAGACAGGCAGAAGACCTCAGAAGAAGATGAAGAAGAAGAGAGGCGACAGGAGAGGCAGAGAAGCACACAGAAGAAGAGAGAAGACGGGGAGAAGAAGAGTACAGAAGAAGATTACAGGCGAGGAGCGAGGAGGAAGAACAGAGAAGAAGAAAAGAAGAAAAGAAGCAGGAGCAGGAGAGAGGGTGAGTAGCGCGGGGCAGGGCGAGGCGTTGGGAGGTGGGGGGTACTTACTGTGAGGTGGGTCTCAGGAACTCAGGAACCTGGAGGAGCTGGAGGAGCTGCAGCGGCAGGGGGAGCGACCTACCCTTGGGTCAAGGGTCGCTACCACTGTCGCGCAGCGGCCGCCATATGAGGTAGGAGGGGGGGGAGGGGTCAGCCCCAGCTGGGGGCGAATGGGAGCTGGGGGCGGCGGGGGCGAGCAGGAGGTCGCGGCGGGAAAGCGCGAGGGAGGGGGGGACAGGTAGAGTGAGAAGAGCTAGGGGAGGGGGATTTAAGGGTGGAGGGGGGAGAGTGTTAGGAGGTTTGGGAGATTAGGAAGAGAGATAGGAGTTGAGATATCCCACCTGACGAAATCTAAATCAGGCCCAATGTTCTGTATTGCATGTTCAATAAGGTGGGTAATGGTGATTAATGTTACTTTATTGTATTTTTCTGTAGTACGTTTGTATGAAGTTAAAATATTAATTTAATCTCAAATTAAATTGTAAAGTGGGAGGAACAGCGCAATACAATCTAAAAAATTATTATCAAGTTAAGATGTGTAATTGGTGATGTAGGTATGTTAATTCTTTGCTCAGTAATTTCATTTGAAAAAAGTGCCTCTAAATCGAAGGGAAGTGTATCTCTGTCTCCATAGATGCCAGCTTTTTGACATTATTAAATTATTTCTCCACAGCGTCTTTCCTGCTTATGGGAGTACCCCCCCCCCAAAGAAGTAGGAAAGGGCTGCAACTTTCTTAGTGTAAGAAAATGCAAACTCAACTGCTTGCTTCAAATTTCTTTCTGTGGGCTAGTGATCAACAGCCTGTTTGTGATTAGACTAAGCCCCAAGGTCTTAACCCTACACACGGGTCTTCGAACTGGGGGGCGGACCCCCCTAGGGGGGCCTCAAGTGATCCAGGGGGGCGGGGATGGGGGCTGGGTGCCAGGCTCTGACTAAAAGCATTATAGAGATAACAGGGCTTTGTTTTAAGCAGAAACGTGTTATGGGATTTTTATAGGTGACAGTACTTAATTGCAATGTTTAAATAGGTCTAGACATATCATTGCCAGCTTAAAAAAATTATTGTGAAAGATTCTGAGGTGGGGCCCAATGATTTTTATTTTTCAACTGGGGGGGCGGGGATTAAAGAGTTTGGAGACGACTGCCCTACATTCACCTTCATCTTCCTTCTCATTTTGCAGTTTCCAGCCAGCTCCTCCACTAGATTCCTCATGGCCCATTCCCAGGTCTGACCATGTGAGTAAACAAGAGCTTTAAACAATGGACAGGATGAAGTGCAGCAGGGGACATAAGCTAGTACTTAAAGCTGGTGCCCCAGAGTTCCACCATCTATCAATCAGGCCAAGGAGGAGCCCCCGTCACCTAATAAGAGAATGCAGAGTACAAAGATGAAAGCTCACACGGGGAGAGAAAGAAAGAAAGCGCGTGCCACAAACGGCACTGACCAGCAGTCGCCTCTGTACTGACTACTGTCCTCAACTGTTTAGCATGGACTGACTGCGATGTACAAGCAAGCGTCAGCTCCTAGTACCCAGTGTCAAAACAATCTGTCTCTAAAATTAGAGTTCTTTAACTTTCTAATGACCAGCACTGCCAAGAAAAACAGGTGGGGAAAAATGTGGCAGGGAGAGCGATCACAAATTTAGCACTGAAGCAAAGGGACTGGAAGCAGGAGTGCTTAAAGTGATGCAGCAGCCCCACAAAAAGCAACAAAGATGCCTTTAAATTATGTTTTTTTGCCATGCATTCAAAGACAGGAGTGAAATGTCAGGCTATGTGTCCTGACAAATAGCCGCTTATTCTTTTAACATGAAGATTGAGGTTTAATCTTCTTTCTTCCACTGCAATTTGAGAGTTTTATTTAAACTGACTGATGAGGCAATCTTGCTAGGGTGCAGGGAGTGTGAAAGAAAAGGCTATCGGATGTGAGTTTTTTTAACATACAACAACATGTAAAAACATGTAAAAGAACTTCATAAATATTGCAAACTATATCAGCAGTTAATAAAGCACGTTTTTGTAATTCTGACGTTTGAGGGAAACAAAGACTCTAAAAGGATCACAGCAAGTCAAGGCACTTTATTTGGTGATTTGGAAATAATACATTGTTTGCGCACTGTATAATTGTATTAGTAAAACCACGTCAGTGTGATTTTTTTGGCCATTTCAAAGAGCAACATACTTTCTGTAAATAACAGTGTGCTACCACACCATGTTTTAGTATTATATTTGTAACAGTGTACTCCAAAATGTGCCACTGGCTACAGACCACACATTTATCACTCTCCTGCTGAATGGGTGTGGCTCACTGGTTGAACTTGTTCGGTTTTTCCATGTCCTATGACTTCAGTGATTTAACAATGATGACAGCACTTCCACTATGAAAATTGTTCCAGCACCACTGACCTCAAGACCATGTCACCTGTGCCAGATGCTTTCTTCATTGGATGTTTGCATGTTATAGGATGAAATTTAAGGTCCTCATAAGATAAGGCATTTTACTGGCAGTCATCAGAGTACCTAAAAAGTAGCATCTTCTCATATCTTTGAGGACACTATGCGCACATCAGAAGCCACCTATGGTCCCACACAACTTCAAATAGGCTAAGGCAGAAGGCAGGGCCTTCCCGACACATGTCAATTACCTATGGAACAGCCTGCTAAAACATATATAATTAGTCAACTTTGTCCGTTTTGGGAGTCTCTCAAGACATACATGGTGCAATAATTGCGAGAGGCCAAACTCTGTTTTAATCCCACACGTAATGGAGGACCTTCCGTGAAATCCTGGTGTGCCTGGCGTCTTGATCTGCTGTTGCTGGGCAGTGATTGAGCATGCAGTACGTGAAATGTGTTTTGTAATGAGGACGTCTTAAATGCTATCTTTGTCCACGAGATGGCAGTTGGGGCATTTCTTTCACAGATGTGCAGTTTAATTTTGATTGACAGGAATGAAAGTTTTTGAAAGGAAAGGGTTGTGTGGCACGTTATTGTATGGCACTGTCACTCACCCAGGATATCACTGTCAGTGTTTCGGCTGATCTCTGTGTTTGGTCACTGACAGGCTTCTCGCGGAAAGAGGATGACTGGCACTTTTGTCATGCCTACAGCATTTAGACAGAAGCTGGTACAAAGCGAAGCTCCACGGGACACATGCAATGGACTGACGTCAACTGGCTAAATACTCCCCTCATTGTATAAAATAGAGAGACCTTCTACCTCACTTTGAGGTGTACAAGAAACATCCATCTGCACTATGTGTACACAGGCAGGGTAATGCCCCGTCAGATGTGCGCTGCATCCTTGGAGAGGCTCTCCCTTCAGCAGAAGAATGTTCTGTGCAAAGCCAAGAACCCCACACCTCAGGAGCATGGTCAGTAAAAGAAAAATAGGGTTATCCTTTTATATTCTATCTGCTTTTTGAGTGCTTTATAAATCACCCCATGCTGCCATGCGATAGCAAGAGGGCTGTATGAAAACAAATCATACAATTCTAGTCAAGGTGTGTTTTTCCATAGCTACCACCTGAGTGTTTAGTGAACAGAATTTACAGTATATCGACATTTAAGTAAGACCAATCCCTGTTACAGTTGCTGGAGCCAAATGGAGCGACCACTGACCCTCGGGTAGGTCGCTCCCCTGCTCACGCAGCGCCTCCAGTCCCTGACTGCCTTCCTCCTGTGAGTGTGCTCCTCCCTTCTTGCCCGTGTACCCCGAGTGCTTGTTTTGACTGAAATTCCCTTTTCTCTCCGTGTATCCCGTGCGTGTGCCCCCAAGTGACTGAAATTCCCTTCTCTCTCTGTGTATCCCGTGCGTGTGCCCCCGAGTGCCGTGCGCCGTCCTCCCCTCCCAGCCCCTCTTTTTCAGTAGTTTTAGTAGGCTCTTGTTCCCTTTTCGCCGTCTTGCCGCTTTTTCCCGCCGCTCCTACCGCGCTTTTCTGCCGTTTCTTGCCGCTCTTTTTTGCCGCTTCCAGCTCCCCTGCCCGCCCACCTCCCGCCTCCCAGCTGACCCCGCCTCCCCACCTACCCCTTAAATGGCGGCCGCTGCGAGGCAGAGGTAGCGACCACTGACCCTCGGGTAGGTCGCTCCCCTGCTCACGCAGCGCCTCCAGTCCCTGACTGCCTTCCTCCTGTGAGTGTGCTCCTCCCTTCTTGCCCGTGTACCCCGAGTGCTTGTGCTTGTGCTGACTGAAATTCCCTTTTCTCTCCGTGTATCCCGTGCGTGTGCCCCCAAGTGACTGAAATTCCCTTCTCTCTCCGTGTATCCCGTGCGTGTGCCCCCGAGTGCCGTGCGCCGTCCTCCCCTCCCAGCCCCTCTTTTTCAGTAGTTTTAGTAGGCTCTTGTTCCCTTTTCGCCGTCTTGCCGCTTTTTCCCGCCGCTCCTACCGCGATTTTCCGCCGTTTTTTGCCGCTCTTTTTTGCCGCTTCCAGCTCCCCTGCCCGCCCACCTCCCGCCTCCCAGCTGACCCCGCCTCCCCACCTACCCCTTAAATGGCGGCCGCTGCGAGGCAGAGGTAGCGACCACTGACCCTCGGGTAGGTCGCTCCCCTGCTCACGCAGCGCCTCCAGTCCCTGACTGCCTTCCTCCTGTGAGTGTGCTCCTCCCTTCTTGCCCGTGTACCCCGAGTGCTTGTGCTTGTGCTGACTGAAATTCCCTTTTCTCTCCGTGTATCCCGTGCGTGTGCCCCCAAGTGACTGAAATTCCCTTCTCTCTCCGTGTATCCCGTGTGTGTGCCCCCGAGTGCCGTGCGCCGTCCTCCCCTCCCAGCCCCTCTTTTTCAGTAGTTTTAGTAGGCTCTTGTTCCCTTTTCGCCGTCTTGCCGCTTTTTCCCGCCGCTCCTACCGCGCTTTTCCGCTGTTTTTTGCCGCTCTTTTTTGCCACTTCCAGCTCCCCTGCCCGCCCACCTCCCGCCTCCCAGCTGACCCCGCCTCCCCACCTACCCCTTAAATGGCGGCCGCTGCGAGGCAGAGGTAGCGACCACTGACCCTCGGGTAGGTCGCTCCCCTGCTCACGCAGCGCCTCCAGTCCCTGACTGCCTTCCTCCTGTGAGTGTGCTCCTCCCTTCTTGCCCGTGTACCCCGAGTGCTTGTGCTGACTGAAATTCCCTTTTCTCTCCGTGTATCCCGTGCGTGTGCCCCCAAGTGACTGAAATTCCCTTCTCTCTCCGTGTATCCCGTGCGTGTGCCCCCGAGTGCCGTGCGCCGTCCTCCCCTCCCAGCCCCTCTTTTTCAGTAGTTTTAGTAGGCTCTTGTTCCCTTTTCGCCGTCTTGCCGCTTTTTCCCGCCGCTCCTACCGCGCTTTTCCGCCGTTTCTTGCCGCTCTTTTTTGCCGCTTCCAGCTCCCCTGCCCGCCCACCTCCCGCCTCCCAGCTGACCCCGCCTCCCCACCTACCCCTTAAATGGCGGCCGCTGCGAGGCAGAGGTAGCGACCACTGACCCTCGGGTAGGTCGCTCCCCTGCTCACGCAGCGCCTCCAGTCCCTGACTGCCTTCCTCCTGTGAGTGTGCTCCTCCCTTCTTGCCCGTGTACCCCGAGTGCTTGTGCTTGTGCTGACTGAAATTCCCTTTTCTCTCCGTGTATCCCGTGCGTGTGCCCCCAAGTGACTGAAATTCCCTTCTCTCTCCGTGTATCCCGTGCGTGTGCCCCCGAGTGCCGTGCGCCGTCCTCCCCTCCCAGCCCCTCTTTTTCAGTAGTTTTAGTAGGCTCTTTTTCCCTTTTCGCCGTCTTGCCGCTTTTTCCCGCCGCTCCTACTGCGCTTTTCCGCCGTTTTTTGCCGCTCTTTTTTGCCGCTTCCAGCTCCCCTGCCCGCCCACCTCCCGCCTCCCAGCTGACCCCGCCTCCCCACCTACCCCTTAAATGGCGGCCGCTGCGAGGCCGCGCAGCGGACGTGCCGCTGGCGCGCCAAAGGCGTGCCTAAGGCAAGCCCGTCTGCGCCTGTCCGCGCCTGGACCGCGCCCAGCGCCCGAACCCCCGGCCCCCGCGCCCCCCGCCTGACCTATGACTCCACCACCCTCGCCAACCTCAACTCCGGCCGCGCGCCGGGCTGCTACCGCGCCACCCCCAAACGAACCCACGGACCCTTCACCTGCAGCAACTGCCGCTTCACCTGCCTACGGACCCACAACGCCACCACCAAGAACGACGCCCCCGGAAACAACCTCAAATGCATCCTGGTCAACACCCGCTCCGTCCACAGGCACGCCATCGAACTGTGGAACTTTATCAACTCAACGAACCCAGACATCGCCTTCCTCACCGAGACCTGGATGAACCCCTCCTCGGCACCCGACATCGCCATAGCCATCCCCGACGGCTACAAAATCATCCGGAGAGACCGCCTCAACCGCACCGGAGGAGGCATCGCCATTGCACACAAAAGCTCCATCAGCATCTCGACCCACACTGACAACTCACTTCCCGACGCAGAACACCTCCACTTTGCGATCCACATCGACCCCAAGACTACCCTAAGAGGCACCCTCATGTACAGACCACCAGGACCCCGCACCAAGTTCAGCGAAGACATCGCAGACTTCGTCAACCCCCACGCACTCTCATCCACCGACTACATCCTCCTAGGAGACCTCAACTTTCACCTGGAGAACCACACCGACAACAACACCACCGCCGTTCTAGACAACCTCGCCAACCTGGGACTAAAACAACTGGTCAACACCCCCACCCACTACGCCGGACACACGCTCGACCCCATCTTCTCCTCAAGCAAACACATCACCTTCAGCCACACCACCGAACTCACATGGTCGGACCACAGCTGCGTCCACTTCAACTTCAAGAAAACCACCGTGCATCACCACACCCGGCAACCACCAAAAAGACACTGGAACCGAATCACCACAGAACAACTCGCAGCAACGCTCTCCCTGAACCAACCCACCAGCACCAGCAACCCCAACGAGGCCGCCAACAACCTCACAAACTGGATCTCCGACTGCGCCAACCTCCTGGCCCCTCTGAAGACCCAAACCAACACCAACAACCACAAGAAAAACTCCTGGTTCACCACCGAACTCAAAAACTCCAAGAAAGAATGCCGCCTCCGCGAGAAGACATGGCGCCTCAACCCGACAGAGGAAAACCTGACAGCTCTCAAGGACACCACCCGCCAACACCACCAACGCCTCCGCACCGCACGAAAATCAGCCTACCAGAACAGACTTGACAACAACGCCCACAATAGCAAGGAACTATTTGGCATCGTCAAAGAGCTCTCCAACCCGGACGCAGAAACCAACCCCATCCCTCCCTCACAGGACCTCTGCGACTCCCTCGCGACCTTCTTCCACCGTAAGATTGCCGACATCTACAACAGCTTCACGACCACCAACATGAACCCGCCCACGGAAGCCGCTAACGACATCTCCACCATCCTCGCCTGGAACCCTACCACCACCGAGGAAACCACCCGCATCATGAACTCGATCCACTCGGGATCACCCTCCGACCCCTGTCCTCACCACATTTACAACAAGGCCGACAACATCATCGCACCCCACCTCCGAGACGTCATCAACGCCTCCCTCACCACTGCTACCTTCCCTGAAAGCTGGAAACACGCAGAACTCAACGCCCTCTTAAAGAAACCTACAGCAGACCCCACCGAACTCAAAAACTTCCGGCCTATCTCCCTCCTACCGTTCCCCGCCAAAGTGATTGAGAAATCGTCAACGCTCAACTCACCGCCGCCCTGGAATCCTCCGACTCCCTCGACTCCACTCAGTTCGGATTCAGGGCCAACCACAGCACCGAAACCGCCCTCATCGCAGCCACGGACGACATCCGAGCCCTGACCGACAAGGGTGAAACCGTGGCCCTCATTCTCCTGGATCTCTCTGCAGCCTTCGACACGGTCTGCCACCGCACCCTGATAGACCGCCTCGACAGCGCCGGCATCAGAGGCAAGGCCCTGGAATGGGTCATCTCCTTCCTCTCCGGAAGGACCCAGAGTGTCCGCCTCCCCCCCTTCAGATCCGCAGCCACAGAGATCATCTGCGGCGTACCCCAAGGATCCTCCCTCAGCCCCACCCTATTCAACGTCTACATGACCCCCCTGGCAAACATCGCACGCAAACACGGACTCGACATCATATCCTATGCCGACGACACCCAGCTCATCTTATCCCTCACCAACAACCCCACATCAGCAAGGACCAGACTACACGACGGCATGAAGGAAGTAGCGACCTGGATGACAGACAGCCGACTGAAACTGAACACAGATAAAACGGAGGTCCTCATCCTCGGCCCTACCCCCTCCGCATGGGACGACTCCTGGTGGCCCCCCGCCCTAGGCAGCACTCCCCAACCGACCAACCACGCACGCAACCTCGGCTTCATCCTGGACTCCTCCCTCTCGATGACCAGACAGGTCAACTCGGTGACCTCAGCGTGCTTCAACACCCTCCGCATGCTCCGCAAGATCTTCCGCTGGATCCCCATCGACACCAGGAAGACCGTCACCCACGCCCTCGTCACCAGCCGCCTGGACTACGGGAACACTCTGTACGCCGGCATCACCACCAAGCTGCAGAGGAAACTTCAACGGATCCAGAACGCCGCAGCACGACTCATCCTGGACATACCTCGCCACCACCACATCTCCGGACACCTGAGAAAACTCCACTGGCTCCCGGTCAACAAGAGGATCACCTTCAGACTCCTCACCCACGCACACAAGGCCCTCTACAACCTCGGACCCAAACTCATCAACTCCCGCGTCTCCTTCTACAATCCTCCGCGCACTCTGCGCTCCACCGGTCAGGCCTTGGCAGCCGTTCCCCGCATCCGCAAAACCACCGCCGGAGGAAAATCCTTCTCTTTTCTGGCAGCGAAGACCTGGAACTCCCTGCCCAGTCACCTTCGCGCCATACCCGAACACCTCCCCTTCAGAAGGCAGCTCAAGACCTGGCTCTTCGAGCACTGACCCCCTCCCCCCCAGCGCCTTGAGACCCTTATGGGTGAGTAGTGCGCTTTATAAATGTGATTGATTGATTGACTAAGGTGCTGAAGAAAGGAGTGGTGTAAGCTGAATTCTAGTTCTCCACTGGTAGAAAGAAAAGGTGCTGGGAGCCTACTACACCCAGCATGAATTTCAGAAGAAGTTCACACGTCACAGCAGATATGGCAAAGTACAAACAGGCCATGTGTCTCTCAAGCTGCAGCCCGAAACACTAGAGTGTGCTTAGAATACAGAGCTGTATATGGACATTGTTAGATCTGGCATCTCTGGTATGCTTGGCGTGGTCTCCTCCAATGTTCTTTGCCTTCTGACCTCCTGTTTCCTAACTTTGATTTTGCTGGCTTTAGGCATCTGTAGACATTACCACTGCTGACCAGTGCTAAAGTGCATGTGCTCTTTCCCCCTAAAACAAGATTCCATTGGCTTATCCACAATTGGCCTATTTAATTTACTTATAAGTCCCTAGTAAAGTGCATTAGATATGCCCGGGGCCTGTAAATTAAAAGCTACTGGTGGGCCTGCAGAACATGACTCAGGCCTGCCCCTGCAGAACCTGTATGTGTAGCCTTAAACTGTCATGACTGCAAATTAACCCTCTTGCCAGGCTCAACCCTTCCTTTTTAATACATGTAGGTCACCCCTAAGGTAGGCCTCTAGACATCCCTAAGGGAAGGTGCACTGTATTCTGACCCTACCAAATCAGTACACTTTTGGACCTAAGGACATTACTGTTGAAGGGACTGTCATTCTTCTGGACTCTGCTGGACTTTGCTGGGCTCCAGTTCCACTGTGCCTGCCCTGCTGCCTGCTGCCCTCCTTGCCTGGGAGTGAGAAGGAATGGTCTGCATCTTTACATCCCCAGAACCAAATAAACTCCAAGGACTTGCTGGCTTGCCTCCTGTTCTGAAGTCTCAGGGACATCATCCCTGCTACAGCTTGTGGATTCTGCCAAATGTGAGTCCTGCCCGGCCAAGTGGGGCCAATCCAGTCCTGAATCTTGGAAGTGAGTTCTGAAGCTGTTTCTACAAAATCCATGCATCGCTGTCACTTCACAGATCAGAAACAGCACATCTCCCCTGACACATCGCCGCTGTTCTGCCATTTTAAATTGTGATTCCAGTGGCATCAAACTTGGATCTTAAGCACTCACTTTATGGGAAATGGAAATACTAAATCCTTCTAGTTAATGAGCCATCTTTAAGGAATACTGTTCTTGCACAAACATTGTTTGCTAGAGCCCAACTCCATTTCCCAACATTGTCATTTTGGCTGCAGAGTTTCAACAGCAGTGATCAGGATGAATGCTGACTCGATGCACCATTTTTAAAACCTCAATGAGTGTGAGGACAGTGATCATAATTGGTCTTGGTGATGTTAAGACACTTTTACAAGAAACTCATAAACACAGACAAAATGGAGGGAAAAACTTCACTGCAGTAAGAAATACTCATTACATTGTTGGGACCTACATCCTATGATGAGATTAATGTATTACAGCATCTTGGGCCCTTATTACAAGTTTGTCAGAATCTGGTGGGGTAATTACTACCTAGGTATCTCTTAATGTCACACAAGACATTTAGGGCCTCTTTAAAATTTGGCTAAAAAGATGTTCTGCTTTAAAGTGTTTGAGTGGGGGCATTGGTAAGAGGGCCGAGTAAGACATGCCTCGCGGCCCCCTTCGGCCTTACCACCTCTAAAGCTACCATCAGAGCTTCATCAGATCAGTTACACAGCCTGCCCCTGCCAGTGCCCGCAGGTGTCGGCATGCCTCCTGTGACATCCCGGCGGGCCCCCAGGCTGCGGCCTGATCTGCCTCAGGCTCCGCCAGCCTCCAACATGGAGGGTGTGGCTGCCTGAGGCCGTGGGAGGGCCTGCACAGCTTCACACCGGTCAGTGGGACCGCTCTCTATCCAGGCTCCCACCCACTTCACTTCCTGCTCGACTCAATGGGGGCCCCAGATGGCCCAGTCTCATTGCAGGGGCCTATTGAGATGGAGCTGGCCCCCCTCCCAGAGACTTCCAGGTGCTTCGACCTGCGTGCCCACCACCAGCGGCCCGCAGACCTGGAGGCGGAGGAGATGCAGGACTGCTGCACAATCAAGAGGGGGGTCGAGGGCTTCTCACGCGTCCCCCCTCTACCTGGCTGAGGCTACGATCTGCTTGGCCCAGCCGCCGGAGTGCCCATGCTGGGTGTTGGCCTAGTTCCCACGTGTGGCGATGCAGGCCCTGGGTGAGAGGGGTGTTGTGACCCGGCGCTGTGAACGTGCAGCCATCTGACGATGCCTGTCGGTGATCCGGGGCCCCCTGAACTGCCTTACTTGGCAGCAACGCGCAGTGAGTACGGCCCTAAGGGCCACCATCCACAGCACCAACCCCAGCAATGAGCAGTCCTCAGAGCGCACGCGCTACATGCCTGGGGGCCCTGTGGATCTTGAATGAGGGGGTCTGTGGAGGCATTGAGGGTCCCCCCATCTTTCTTCTCTTCGTGCCATGCGGGGGAGAAGGTGGCCCCCTGCTGGACTTTGGAGGTCTCTGGCTGGCGTGGTAGGAGACCTTCCCCCTTGGTTTGCGGCCAGGGAGCCCCCGGTGCGGTTCCCCCTTTGGGCCATGGGCCCCAGCGACAACAAAAGCAGCCTCCACAGTGACTTGGTACATCTAGAGCATTATAGGCGAATTTACAGCCATGCTCCGGATATTGACCCTAGGTCTATTAAGGAATTCTTGGGGAAATTGGATATTCCTAGTCTTACAGAAGAAGACAGCGATGCTCTAATACAGCCATTTACAAATTTAGAACTCCTTGAGGTTGTCAAGAACCTCCCTACGGGGAAGGCTTGTGGACCTGATGGCTTTCCGGCTGAATTTTAGAAAGCTTTCATTAGAGCATTCATTGACTATTTTTTTGTCTTGAATTAATGGCCTACTTAGGGGCGAACAGATTCCCAATTCTTATCACTCAGGGAATGTGGTTAGTTTTCCCAAAAAGAATAAGGACAGGGAAGATCCTAATGCATATCGTCCAATCTCTTTGGTAAATACAGATTATAAAATTATTACAAAACTTTTGGCTAATAGGCTCAACGAGGCGTCAATAAACTGGTGCATCCCGATCAAAACGGGTTCATAGCTGGTTGGCAACTTGCAACTAATACGCAGTTTTTGGCTGAGGCTCTTGACTATTTCGCCTCTAATAACATTTCTACCATCATTCTTTTATTAGATGCGGAAAAAACATTTGATTTGGGTGTATGGGATACACTCTTTGCAGTGTTGTCTAGCTATAAGGTGCCCTCTCAGGTCCCTGCATTAATTCAAAGGTTGTACTCAAACTCTGAAGCTAATGTTATTATTAATTCCGCGTGTGTTGGTCAACTTCAAGTACAACAGGGGACTCGGCAGGGTTGCCCTTTATCCCCTATACTTTTTGCTCTCTTCAATGAGCCCTTAGCCATTAAAATCAGACAAAATAATCAGATTCAACCCTGTTTAAAGTCAATGGGGAAGATTAAACTCTTTGCTGATGATATCATTATGTTTTTAAATGAAGAGCGTACTTCCCAGGAAGCGGCTTTTAATGTGTTTGCCAAATTTGAGCAAATGGGTGGCTACAAGATTAATATGAGTAAGACCGATATTATTCTGTGTGGCACTTCTTCTATTAAACTGCTCCCCGAATTAAGACATTGTGTGAATGCTAGGCCAAAGAGATACCTTGGGATTAACTTTTTAGCCGATGTAGGAGACCTGTATGACCTTAATTACGTCCCGTTGCTCTCGAATACTCAGACTTTGCTTGCTCGATGGGGATCTCTCCCCCTTTCTATATTAGGTCGAATTGCATTGATCAAAATGTCAGTTTTACCAATATTTAACTTTCTGTTCTTGGCCATCCTGTGTGTTTTAACACAATTTGTTTTAAAAAAAATTGGAGTCTATGTTTCGCCCATTTCTTGGCAAAATCAGAAGGCTCGAGCCGCATTAATCATATTATATGCGGATAAAGAAAAGGGGGGGTTAGCTTTGCCCAATTTTAAAGATTATTACTTTGCCTTTTTTGCACATTATCTCACTAGTTTTAAAGCAGATCAATCTGTAGGTTGTGTATTCTCTAATGACTTTCGTGAATTAATATGTAGGGAGCACGATATTCGGAATCCAGCACTTTTGGTGAAATCCCCCCAAAAAGTTCACTATAAGATTCTTAAATGGCCCTTTAAGAGAAAATCTGATTTTTAAAAAAAATATTCAATCCCATATTTGCATTTCGACACCCCTCTTACACAGTTCACGTTACACTCTGGCGCTCAGCTCAATGCAGACTTAGGGAGTGATTCTGACCCCGGCGGTTCCTTACCGCCGGGGCCAGGGTCGGCGGGAGCACCGCCAACAGGCTGGCGGTGCCCCGCAGGGCATTCTGACCGCGGCGGTTCAGCCGCGGTCAGAAGAGGAAAACCGGCGGTCTCCCGCCGGTTTTCCGCTGCCCTGGGAATCCCCCATGGCGGCGCAGCTTGCTGCGCCGCCATGGGGGATTCTGACAGCCCATACCGCCATCCTGTTGCTGGCGGTTCTCCCGCCGGGAACAGGATGGCGGTATGGGTTGTCGTGGGGCCCCTGGGGGCCACTGCAGTGCCCTGCAGTGCCCATGCCATGCCAATGGCATGGGCACTGCAGGGGCCCCCGTAAGAGGGCCCCACTTTGTATTTCAGTGTCTGCATTGCAGACACTGAAATACGCGACGGGTGCCACCGCACCCGTCGCACCTTCCCACTCCGCCGGCTCAATTCTGAGCCGGCGTCCTAGTGGGAAGGGTTTTTGCACTGGGCTGGCGGGCGGCCTTTTGGCGGTCGCCCGCCAGCCCAGTGCAAAAGCCAAAATACCCTCAGCGGTCTTGTGACCGCGGAGCGGTATTTTGGAGGGGGGAAGTCTGGTGGGCGGCCTCCACCACCCGCCAGACTTAGAATTACCCCCTTAGTAAGGAGATGGGAGCTTGCAGGATTTAGTAAAATCGGGGATTTTCGCATCAATGACAACTGGGAAACTCCCTTAAATATCCAGATGGTTGTCAAAAATGATTTTATTTTGGTGGGATCCTATAATACTATGCTACACAGTCTAAGGGATTTGGATATCAATTTAATCCCTAATGCTCAGGCGTTAGTTTCCGAATCGGTGGATCCTCCTGGGAAAAGGCGTGCGGGGGCGTGGAGAAGGCTTATTGCTAGACAGGGATAAGGTCGATCTTGGGGCAAAGGCACAAAGAAAATGTGCTTGTCAGGAGGACCTCGACCTTTCAAGCGAGTGCTGGGAGAGAATTAATCATTTAAATATTTCAGTACTCAGAGCTGCGAACTGGCATCGAATGATATTTTTTAGTAAATGGCTATTTTATTGAACCCCGCAAGCCTTATCCTGTGTGGTGCCCAGCTGCCCTGATCTCTGTTTTCGATGTAAGGCAGTAGGTGTGGCAGGTTGGATACATGTGATTGGGACATGTCGATGTATACAGGAATACTGGGATGGAATATTCAAGATGCAAACAATTATGGCTCAGGTTATTATAACTCCCAGTATTCGGTTGATGTGCTTGGGTTTCGACCCCGAGGCAAGGCTCCCTTCTTGGTGGGAGAAACTCATTTTTATCGCCACTGTGGTTGCCAGATCTTTCGTGTTAAGAAACTGCTGATCTGTGTTATCTCCCACCCCTCGAGAATGGCTGAGCAAAATGATGCGAAGTCCGAAATCAGGAAATAAGACATGCTAGCAGAATAGGGAGTGGTAAAATGTTCTCCCTGATCCGGGGCAAATTCTTGTTAGATAATTATGGGTAAATCTGCTGTTGGTTAAATCACCCATTGAATGAACTCGCGTAGCTTCTCAGTCTCATTGTATCTGTCTAGAGCTTTCTTTCTGGGAATCATTGGGGAAGTTATGTAAGACAAGTTTGGAATTGAAATGTTTTCTTTTTTTTTTTTTGGTGGATCCTGATAAAATATTCAATAAAAAGATAAATAAAAATAAAATAAAAAAAGGCTTGGTACATCGACTTGGCGCCACAATTGTCTGGGTGATCTCCCATACTGGGTCCAGTAGACCAAGCGGTGCCCGAGGCCAAGACCAGGGCCCGTGGGACTTTGCCCTTCCCATCCTCCTAGGACCGGGTCACCAGCATGCCTCACTAAGCACCGGCTGCTTCACCTCGCGTGTGCTTTGCCTTGAACAGACACCCTGCCCTCTTCAGTTCTATACCATGGTGGCCGCCAGGGCAAAAAAAGACCGCTCACTCAAGGACATGCTCACATAGCCAAAGGGGCCCCCAGAAGATGGTAAGCCCCGTCTAGAAGCTCCTCTCATCTTTGGCTGATGAGGGCTAGAAGGGACCAGTGACTAGATCCGTCATGAATGTGCTCTTCACATCACTCCACGATGACATACAGGCGGTCAAGGAAGATCTTTCGGCGGATCTGCGGGAGGTACAACGGAACCTGGAAGAAATTGGCGGCAGAGTTTCTACCATGGAAGACCGCAAGGCCGAACGCGAAGGGGAGGTGGAGTGGTTACACCAGGAGATCTTGCGGTTGCAAGACCAACACATTGAATTTCAGGCCCATGTCGAGGATCTAGAGAACCACTCACAGTGGAACAATATAAGAATCAAAGATGTCCCTTCGCATACTGAGGGATCGGATCGCAAGGAATACATAAGAGCCCTGTTTCGCCATATCTTGGGGGCCTCAGAGGACACAGACATCCAACTGGACCGTCTAAACTGGGTGGGCACCCACAAGGTGAAAAAACTCCCCCTGCCGACATTCTGAGGTGTGTGCACAACTTTCAAATGAAGGAAGCCATTCTTCGCAAGGCCAGAAAAGCCCACTCAATCCAGTTCAGGGGCCACTCCCCCGTGCTATATCAGGACCTAGCAGCTATAACCCTCCAAAAATGTTGTGAGTTTCGCCCCATAATAACTTGCCTCTGGCAGGCTGGAATCTCTTACTCCTGGGGCCACCCCTTTAAAATGATCTTTCAGCACAATGACAAGCTAGTCCAACTCAGGTCCCTTGCCGAGGCCTTCAACCTTCTGGACATAGCCGACACAGATTTGACGGATGGCCTGGAGGGGCCCCAGGCCAGCAAAAAGCACAAGTCAACACGCTGGCGCAGGGTTGGAGGGGGCCCCGCCGGCGTCAAACCAGATCACGCCACAGTGGCTAGAGAACGGCAATCAGTCTTCCAAACCTTGGCTGCGGAAGCTGAGTGATCGAGGGGCCTACACCACAGGCGCTCAGACCTCTCGCTCTCCTCCCGGTGCGGGCCATGAGGCACTGAGCAGGCGGGGGCAGGGGGCCCACCCCATATGCAATGGACATGCCCCCTGGCCTGGGCTCTGGCTGCCCCACCACCTTTCTCCTAGTGGCTCAACTACACTACACGACTACCATTGATGATGAACTCTTTCATTGTGTTTCCTTTGGTTTTCTGTTGCTTGTTTTTCATTGTTTTCAGGGTTTCATTCCTCCATCTTACATAGGGACACCATCACTGCTTGAGGCAGGTGGGGGAGGGTCTGCGAGCATGGTAGGAGGCCTCTGCTCACCTCCCCTCGGGTTAGCTCTGCACTGCAACTCTCCCACCCCTCTTGAGATATGCCCGTGGTCCTTAAAATAATAAGCCTAAACACTAGAGGCCTTAACAACCCAGTAAAGAGACAGGCAGTCCTATCCGTACTAAAACGCTCAGGCAGCGACATCTACCTCCGACAAGGTACCCACCTTCTAGCTAGGGATCCCCCACTCATGCGTTCCTCCTGGTTCCCTAGAAAGCTGTGATCCCCAGGCCCTTCCAAGAAAGGGAGGGTGGCCATCCTATTTTCCTCCTGGTTTAGGGGCAACATAGTTTCCAAAATCACTGAGATAAAAGGTTGGCTCTTGGCCTACCGTCCTCGACTAGAGACCTTCCATTTCACAATAGCATGTATCTACACTCCCAATGAGCGACAAGAGCCCTTTATTCAGGATGCACTGTCACCCCTCCTCTGGACACCTGATGCCACAATCCTACTAGGCAGTGACCTTAACCTGGTGATGGATAACGCTTTGCACCACTTGGTCGAGCCCTCTGACCAACTAGGGCCTTTTTGGTGCAGGGATTGCGCTGGCTCGCAGATTGCGGCCTCACTGTCATCTGGTGTGAGTAACATCCCACTAAAAAGGACTATACACACTACTCTGCGGCACACAAGACATACGCTCACATCAACTACTTCTCAGCAATGCCCGCCTTCTGACAATTTGTTACCGGTCCCACTATCAAATCCTGATCACCCTCGGACCATGTTCCTCTAATCCTTACCCTACACCTAAACCATACACATTCTGCCCCTTCCCAATGGGGACTCAGAGACTCACTGCTCCAACACCCTACGACTGTGACTGCTATACGGAAGACCATTAAGGACTTTTTGATAACAAACAATACAGAACAGGTGGCCCTGTCATCCCTGTGGGAGACCCTGAAGCTGGTCGTCAGAGGGGAATGAATTGCCCTCTCAGCCTCTGAGAATCAGGCAGAACTTGAAAGTGAGGTATCAAACTAGAAGGGATTCTTAAGCGCACTCGGGCATGTGGAGAGAGCTTGACTGCACTTGGACTCTCCTTAAACGACTGGACCTAGATAGAACAGTGTTCGCCCTACTCCACCTAAAGCATAGCTACTACTTGGGGGCCAACTGCTGCGGTAAATTTTTGTCCCACACGTTGTGTTCCAGGATTTTGTCCAGGACAATTCGATCCATCCGCCCGTCTCCTGATACGGAAGTTCACTCAGATTCACAAACAGCCAATGCTTTCCACCACTTCTACAAATCCCTCTATTCTGAAGACCCAGGTGGCCTGGCAACTCCCTGTCCTACTTATCCTCACACCCTCCAACGGCACTCCCCTCACAATGTGCGGATTCCCTAAAATCTCCCATCCGCCCCAAAGAGGTGATTTCTGCAATCACCCGCCTTAAGTCACTAAAGTGCCCAGGCCCTGACAGGTTCTCTCCTGTATTTTACAAGACAATCTGTCATGAATTAGCCCCGGTTTTAAAACGCCTCTTTAACTCTTTTGTAACCTCTCGGACCCTCACGGATTACATGCTTAAAGCCTCCATTTCAATCATTCCCATGCCAGGGAAGGATCCCACGCTCTGTGGGTCCTACAGGCCCATATCTCTCCTTAACGTTGCCACCAAAATATTTACTGGTATCCTGACCCACGCCTCAATCCACTTATGCTGGGGCTGATTTCTCCCGATCAGGTAGGATTCATACCATCACGTTATTACAGAGACAGCACTAGACGCCTTTACTACTTGATGGATAAAATTGCCTGATCTCAGAAAGAAGCTCTCCTCCTCTCCATAGAAGCGGAGAAGGCCTTTGATAGGGTCTGTTAGCCGTACCTGCATCGGACCTTGGAGCTCTGCCGCTTCGGCCCACGGTTCTGAGGTTGGGTCTCCAGCATCTACAGCTCCCTGTGGGCCATGGTGAGAGTTAATGGGCTATCTTCCCTGCCATTCCCTATCATGTGGGGGACAAGGCAGGGATGCCCCTTATTCCCTCTACTCTATGCCCTACTTATGGAGCCACTGGCCCAACGCATCCAAGTGCACCCTAACATCACAGGAATCCCATTCAGGGGAGAACAACATCTAATTAGCCTAGATGCTGACAATGTGATCCTGGCTCTCTCGGATCCCTGACTTCCCTCCCTGGCTTGGTCTCCGAGCTCCAAACGTTTAAAGTCAATATGCAAAAATCTCCTGTGAACCTCTCCTGCTTTGCCTAAACCGAAGCGGCCATTCAGACCGATTTCTGTTTGAATGGGCCACTTCAAACATATTCTGCCTACGGATCCAATTGGCCAGCTCAATTCCCAAAACAATCTCTCTTAACTATAGTGTTCATGCTAAGCAAGTCCGATCGGATATTTCCTTGTGGGAACACCAGGGACTCTTTTTGTTCAGCAGAATTACAGCCATCAAGATGACCACCTTGCCACGCATCTTCTACCTTTTCAAATCCCTACCACTGACCCTGCCTAAAAATGTCAAATGGGCCATGCAGGCTGATATCGACCACCTCATGGAGTGGTGGGGGGGGCGGCGCCTTCATCAGCATCTTATCCACTGCCCCACACAAGAGGGGGGACTTGCAGTTCCCTCCCTCCTGCGATACTACCAGGCGTTGCAACTCTGGTTCCTGGTGAAATGAAGCAGGCCCCTTACAGAGACACATTGGTATTTCATGGACTAGGCAGAGGCCTAGCTCCTACATCTGGAAGCTGTGGCTTCCCAAAAGACACAGAGCTTGGGGACTCTATTCCCTCCCTGGTGACAAACGCTATCCTCAGAGTGTGGGACGTGTTAGCGGAGACAGCAGGCCTAACAACCTTCCCCTCCCCAATTACACTGATCCTGGGCAATCCAGAGTTTATTCCCCGGCTGGACCCTACCCGCTTTTGGCAATGGTGAGAGAGTGGCTACAAGTGGATTGGTTGCCTGTTTGACTCCCAGGGGATAATCCCCTGTGACCAGCTAAGGGAGGACTACGGATTAGCGGAAAAAGACAGGATGCAATACCTTCAGGTTTGCCATTGGCTGCTCCATCATTCCATTAGACCTCACAGTGAAAGGGCCCTGACGCCCTTCAAAAAATGGCTTATTTAGAAAATGTCGAAAGGCCACCTGACTTCCGAGCTATACACTCTCCTCTCAACCATAAAGACCCCACTTGCATGCCAGGGCACAGAGCACAGCACTCGGGCTCTAATGCTTTTAGCAAGGAGACAGCATACAAGATAATATCATATTGGTACTTAACCCCTGCCCGGCTTGGGGCCTGGAACTCCCACTGTTTCAAAGAGTGCTGGTGGGGATGCAGGGATACAGGTACCCTCCTTTACTTCTTATAGCACTGTCCCAAACTTTCCCGGCTTTGGTCCCAGGCAACTGGACGACATCGACAAGGCCTTCGCTACCTCCATCCCACGGTTCCCGGCATACACGATTCTAGGTCTGCCTAACACCCTGACATTTCCCCTGCAATCCCGCCGAGATAAACTAATGGCATTAGCCCTAGGAGCAGCACATCAGGTGATAACCCCCCTCTGGGGCACTGACAGATCACCCCAACACAACGCCTGATTGCACAAACTGTGGCATATACCAGGCATGGAACGCTTGTCCCTCGCTCTGGCTCAGAGACTAGTAGACTAAGCTACAGACTGGGGCCCAATCATCGGCATCTTGTCTTCCGGGTTCAACAAACTGACATGCCCATCTTACCTTAAACTTCTGCCACTACTACCTACATCAAACCAGCGACCACCACGCTCACCCATGCATCTCACCTGAGCATCCCTCTTCCTACAGGGCCCTTAACCCACCAGGTAGCCTGACTGCTTTAGCTTGCATAAGTTTATAGGAAAAATGCAATCACCCCATTGCAACGTTGATGGCCCCAGGGTTGTAGGTGAACAGCTGTGTCTATTCTTCACTCTGGCTGCTTTTCTGAAGCCACTGGCCCACTGGGTTGTAGGCGAACAGCTGTGTACTTTCTTGATTGGATGCGGATTTAATAAACAGAATTGACCCATAAAGTGGTTGAGTGAATATGTAGTTTCCCCACCTCATTTTTAGTACCTTAACCCATGCTCAGGTATTTACCACAGTACCTCTTATTCTGAAGGGGGGGTATGACATGCAGGATTGGTTTATAACACACCTAATTCTGCATGTTTTTCCTTTTTCCTAGCATTTTCCCTCAATAAACATCATCAATAAATCTATTAAGGCAAAATTGCAATGACAATGGCCACACAACTCATAATTCTGATCCCTGTGCTAAAGTGTTTGCACAGGGATTGGAAGTTAGCTATTAACTTGAAATGTTTCTACTTGTCAGGACCAATAATATGCCAATATTCTTCAGCCTCAGATCACATTCAAAACTATTTTAAGGTAGGTATTTGAAACTAACGAGAATCACATCTTATGCCACATCACATAATTATTGGACGTCAACTCCCAATGGAAGGGCATTAAAAAATGACTAAGTTCAAAGGAAACTTTGTTCTTTGGGATCAATTGCTGGTCTTAGCTGGCTAGGATCTGTTTTGGCCTTGGTGACCATCACAGCCCTTGTCCATCCTCTCTTGTTTTTGACCCAAAGACCCTTAGGGCCTCATTTAAGGTTTGGCTACCCAATGTTCTACCATAAAATGATGGAGTTTTTCCACCTCATTTTAAGTTGTGGCAACCATTGGGTCCCCAACATTGGAGTCAAGCTGGTTATACCATCAGAAACACTTCACATGGCAATCCAATTGTTACATGGCCACCAGCTCACAGTGTGTACTAAATACACCCCATTTAGGGAATGTGTTCACCTCTGACTTCTATGCTGTGGTCCTTGAGACATGTTGAAACTTGGTAGGGAAAACAAACAATGTCTCCAACGCTCAGGAAGAAAATTCTCTGACTTTCAGGACCAATGTTCTTTCTTTTTTTAAATGAACTCCTGCTTTGGGAGTTTTGTTTCACCAAAAACAAAAATAAATGCCTAGTGGGTAAAATAGTCATGGTCCACGCTCACATTCATTTGTGCCTTCAGTAAATCCGCTGCATCAGCAAATGTGTTGAAAGTGCAGATGTTCCCTGCAGCAGGAAAGTATCTCCAACTATGGTAGATGATGCTCTGTCTGCAAAGCAGAGATCAGAGTCTCTGCTAACAAGGCAGGTCACCCACCAAATATTAAATGAGGCTGTAAGTAATTTTCAAGGCATTCTGCTACCACCAACAAAATTTAACAAATAACTTCAGTGACATTTAACACTAATGGGCTAATACTTAATTCCTGCTGCATTACTGCACTAAAACTAGACTAGCATCTATTGAATTATTATTATTATCATTAAAATACTGATTGTCTCGAAAAGGGTGCAGTGAGTGAACACAATCACATGTTGTTATAGAAATGTTACATGAAAGGGGCTGTTTGAGTGCAAGGGATTTTACTACGCTTGCATTGTTGTCAAGCCAAGGACCCCAAACTTCCTTTGTTTTGAAAACTGAGAGGATAGGGATCTCCTAGCAGGTGGCATAAACATATTTATGTCTTGTTTGCTTGACTCCATCTGTTCCATACTAGGACTGGAGGAAGTCGGAGGGATGCTGGGCTAAGAGAAGATTTGAGATGGACATAATACATTAAAAGCGAATATTAAATCAACCCTTTTACACATGCAAGAGCTCACAACTGAGATCTAGAAGAGCGATCTTGGTGCAATAATGTTAAAATAATTGGATGTAATACATAAACTTTCATAGAAAAGATGGAAGATTGTGCAGGAGCTTTGCAGGGAACACTAATGCACATCATTACTTTTTACTTTTCTGAGTTAAGCCTGTGCTTGTTCAGTAAACCAAAAGTTCCTTTTTCACAATAACTGATGCTGTTTTGGAATTTGACAGAAAGTGTGAAGATATTTTAGCCTGACTTCATTTCTTGACGGGGTGAAGGTGGACTAGGTCAAGATTTAAATCTGAGATTTCCACCACAGGACTGGGTGCCCCACACTTTTGGGAATCAGGTTTCTCATACAATAATGTTTAAATGTGCACCTTATCAATAAAAATGGAGAAGTAAGATATTTAAATAACGTTCTTTCAGAAGTTTGTTAGGATAGTGGGCTAAATGTAGTTGCTTTCTGGGTTGCTACATTTTTGCTACTTGTTTTCCCATGTTTTCTACAGACTCTTCTTGTTTTTAATCTACAGTGTGTATTATAAAAAAAAAACCTAGGAAGCAAGACTCAAAAGCCAAAACCGTATTCTAAAGTTTGATTGACACTTTGGTAACATTCAGAGAGTAAAGTGTTGTGAGTACCTTTGGAGATGAGACTTTTACATGCACAATAATTGGTGCTAACGATGTCTTAATGAGTTGTGCAGGATGGTTGATTGTGTCCGCATCGAGAACAACCAGTTGTAACGATCGCGCCAACTCAAAGATTCTCTCAATCTCACTCTGGACTTCGGCTAAAAAAGAAAGCAAAAAAAAGGGTTTATAGTTGCCTGGGTAATGGAAGCAAATATCAAACATCTGAATTATACCTTTAAAATTAATATTAATTAAATCAATTATGTCCATACGGAACAAAATCGGTATAAAAAAAAAGGAACATTGCAATGACTCTGAATTTTACTCGTGGATCCGACTTTTCACATGTAGCAAAACCTCTTTCTACCTTTGGCCAAAAGCTTTGCAGTGTGAAGCCTAAGGGTAAGTGGTGTGGCAATCTGCATACATAAAAAAATCTATTTGGTATTGGCCATTTAATATGCCTTCATTACGGAAGAACCTGACAGTTTTTTTATCTATAAACTACACACTACACTAAGTCAAGGCATCATTTTGTTGTACAACTACTTTGTGATATTCAGGGACAGAGGACGAAATACATAACTAATTTTTCAGGAATACTTTTTGTATATTTAGCAAGATCTGATGTCATGAAGCCAAGAGATTAAAATGTGCTTGCTTTTTCTCTTACTATACAATAATAATAATAGTAACATAGGGCAGATGCACTAAGGCATTTAGCTGTTGCAAACCATGCAATACGCTAAATTAGAGAGGTTGAGACAACTAAATGTATTTTTATTCTGTACTAAATCCATTTTGCAAGTCAGTAAATGGCTACAGAATTGCAAAATGGGTTTAAAAAACCCACAAGAAATCACAATTTGGAAGGGGCGTGTTTAGGGCGTCCCTTCCAAAGTGTGATCCGCATTGCAATGTATCAATGACCTATGATCGCAATGCCGTTTAGAAATCATTGAAAAGTTACTGACTCCAAAAAGGTGGTGGTAACCCATTCGCAAAGGGCAAGGGGTTCCTTTGGGTCCCCTTCCCTTTTGTCAAACTTAAAAAAGTGTTTTGAGGAGTAGGGTGTGGTCTGGGCGACCCCTGCAACTCTCAAACAACCTTTTAAAAATAAATCAAACTTTTTTCTTGAATCGCAGCGCTGTTTCTTTTAAGGAAAACAGCTGCATTTATTTAAAAAAGCTACTTTATTTAAATGCCATCACCTACGTGGTGGTCTACTGACCTAGAAGACTACATCCCTGAAATGGCATCCAATCAGATTAAGTTGCAATTTGTGATTTAACTCATTAATATTTATGAGGTAGGTCGGATTGTGACCCACTTTGAATGATGATTTCCAAAACTGACCTAACAGTACACAGGCTGGTTCTCAAAATGTCACTGGATTGGCAAAAGTGCTGGCGTGCAATTTGGAACCACTTTTTGTGAACTCAATGTTAGGACATCAGGCCCTGGCTTTTTCTTACAGTAGTCTACTTACATATTTTCAACCCCATTAAAGTGTAATGGTGGACCCTTATGGAAACGAATGGGCATGTATGGATCTGACTCACCTTCAGTCCTCATCAATTGCAAACAACATCAACACAAACATAGGACTTAGACTCAAGAGCAAGAAAAATCTGTATAGTGCCTAGGCCTGAGTGCACAATATAACAAAAGCCATTGTAGCTCCATGCTAAAGACATTGCATATCCTCCTTTCAATATCCTGTTTATCAGTATCCCCTGGAGCAGAATTCTTACACTCAAACACTGTCGCCAGCAGCCACCATCAAAGTTAACTGACGATGACTCACCTTCATGGGACCAACACAAGCCTGACTAAAAGAAATATTCTTTATCACTCATTAAGTCCAAAGTCCATTTGTGCTATAAGTCTGTCCTCTCTTCTTCTATCCAGTCTGGCCCATTGAACATGAGCTAATAAATACTTCAACCATCCATTTATATTAGTAGATGTCTAGATTAAACTTTTGTTTTAAGAATCTCACCAGGGATTCCACTTGTGAGATATAGTCTATACTATTTGGGTTGATACTGCTTTAATATGTTTCTGGTATTGCCTAGTATTAAAAATACATTATTTTGCATTGAATTTCCATGAATCCCCTCATTTCTGCTAATCTACAAAATGATGAGTGGGAAGTGCCTAAAATGAACTTGAATCCTCATCACCCGAAAACAACTGTGTCTACATGTGGTGTGAATATGGTCCACTCCATTGAATCTTATACTGTCTAAAGGTCAGTAAAATCCTCATATTATCCTGAAGTAGATCTTGTAAAAAGCATATTTTGGTTTAGTAGCCATTTCAAATACTCTTTTAAACAGCCACAGCTAGCCGAAAATGTGGCTGGTCATGATGTTTTCAAGTATGGCAAGTATGCCATTGTAGCATATGTTTCTTCATATTGGCCCTTACCAAGCGAGAAATTTTCATTCAAAATCTCTTTAAAAAAAGCAGCTCCTACCACAAATCTGACCCCGGGTATTTTGCTACAAAATGATATAACATGTCCCCAATTATGCTTCTGGAATAAACATCAATATTTCCTTATTATTGTCTCCAGCCTTTTGAGTCATATAAATTGACTCCCTTCTTGGTTGTGTTCCTTATCTTTTTCTGAAACTCCATACCTGTGGAGTTCACTCCACTGGTTCTTCAATTTAATAGGTTCTAAGCTACAGAACTCAAAAGAAGCATTCAATTACAAGTTGAGGTGCAACTAATTATCTCTCAAATAAATGGATGCATGCAGAATCTGGTTCATTGAGTGCACGATACTGAGAGGAAACAGTGTTCTGTGCTCCTGTGTGATAACAGTAAGTAAAACCTAACTACAGAGTTATTCGAGTAAAGAGAAATGCAGACTGCTCCTCAATTACAATTCAACATAATTTTAGAATTGCCATCAGTATAAACTATAAATGTGCCTTTCATTTAACAAAGGAATTTTTAAATCTTACCCAAACTTGATCTGGTGTTTGAGCGTTCAATTATTGCTCTCTTGCTTGGGTTATTGAGTACCGACCTCTTGGCAAGAGAAATGTCAGCTGTCACTCTAGTTATTGATATCCTGAAAATAAGAACAGAACCAATAAGAGTGAGTTGCAGTATCAGCATACCTTTATTGCAAAACAAGGATAAAATAATGAAAGGCACTGCTAGTAGTCTATTCTAGATAAATGGACATAATTGCTTATGTATTTCTTCCAAAGGGAAAACTTACATTTTGGAACACATGGGTACACCATAGAAGACAATGAAGGGATTCTGGTTATATATATCTATGAAAACACAGACCCAAAATTCAAATCTTCTGAGGGGCTTCACTTGCTGCAGAAGGCATGGTTTGCTTATGGTATCAAGTAATTTTGGCCAATGGTGAATCTCCACACTTCTCCTTCCATGGATATACACCAAGAGAATACACAAGCACAAGTAGGATACACCTCTTAATGAAGGAAAGAAAACATGCTTAAGGGGCATTAATCTTAAATATTGATATAGCCTTTGAGTAGGCTAGGACAATCACGTCCCAGGCGGACAGTTCATTAACCATACTAAACTGTTATATGCCCTAAGTCTCAGTTTCAAATTGGTGCACACCTCAAATAATACTTAAGCACCCCCACAATCCTCCCTTGTTACTTCATTCTTGGTTATAAAACTGTCGTCTGTTCCTCGTAGCTTCCCAAGTATAGTCCTGGAGCCATGGGATTAATCGACTTACTAAGACAGTGGCTATATACTACTATGTAGGAATTTGGGATGGAAAGAACTTTGTGAGTAACACATTTGCTTTAGGCGGCTCCAGTTCCATGTGATTCGAGGCATCCAGCACTCTCTTCCTGTTAAATAGTTTTAGCTGGACCATTTCCAAAGATGCTCCCACTTTTAGACACAACAGAGTGCCATCATTTTATTTACATACCCTAACTGATTATATGTTGTGAATCAGGACTCTCAGGTGTTTTATTTAAAGACTGAAGAGTTAGAGGAATGAGGTTCTGATCCTTGGACAAGGCTATATTGAATCATAATTTGGCAGATTGTGACTCCTCAATTTTGGCTAGTGAGTGGATAGCCAGAAAGACAATAACCAATCGAGTGGTATTTACCCAAAGCCTATGCCATTGTTCCAGTCACTGATGAGAGCCCCTGGTCGATAATTCATTCTGGTCGAATCACCAGCCATGGATTTTCAGGTGCAAAGTCCAGCAGTAAGAAGGAAATACATTTTTCACTGCTTTCACAGAGGAGTTATAGTTGTGAATAGAGGAAGTATTTGCAAACAATTGCCAAATTGGGGGATTTTTTGTTCAGCTGGGGATTGACGGGACTATCATAAGCCTGCATGATTATTTTGTCCCAGAATGGCTAGTGGCATTGAAGGAGGCATTGTGGTGGTGGCTCTAATTGGATCTGTTCAGTGATTGGCTGGTCTGTAAGGGGAAAGATTTTAGACATGATAAACCATGTAGCTGAGCTGTATTATTGTGTAGTAAAACAGATTACAGTAGTCACAGAGGAGCTGATTACATTCACAGCTGCTCTGTGTATGTCGTCGTAGAAGATGTCAGGGTCACAGCTCCAGGTGGGGGATGTGGGGAAAAGAGTTGTGCATTTTTCTAATTCACTTAGTTGCTTGTTGTCTTGCGTGGCTTCATGTAATTGGTATTTCTGGTAGTCCATTTTGATAGAAATGGCATAGTTTTCAAACATTGTATCCACCTTTTCTACAGAATTTAAAGTACGTTTCATTTTAGTGCATCAGCGTGTTTCTTAAGCAATGTCCCTCCTTCTGTGTTAGAGCTGTTAAGTCCGACTGAGACATGCATTTGGTCTTTTTTTCAGGAAATTTGGGGTACATTACAGAACTGGTACCAAGCCCACAGAGAACCATATACATTGGTGCCAATAAGCTTGATGGTTCTGTTTTGGAAGATGTCACTGTGTGAATATGTTTGCTGTCTCTAATACAGATTGTACATTTATTATATTACTCAGTACTTAAATCACTCTTGTCCACATCACACATAGATGTGCATTTATAGAATAAAATTTGAATTAGCTTTTGAATGTGTACCAAAAGCATATATAAGTGACGGTAACAGTTTAAGGACATATGCAAACGAAAGGGCATATAGTTGCTGGGTGCATAGGATCATTTATGAAAAATTGACGATCTCTGCTATGGTCTGAAAAAAAATGATGTCGCTGTTGTTACAAATGAGCCAATTTCAGTTTGGAACATGGCAGGGCATTACTTAAAAATGCAAGTTTCCTTCAGTTATGCTATGTAGAGCTTGAGGTGTTCCTCCATGAGGGGTTTCAGGGAAACTACTTCAATCGTGTGATCACCCTGAGGATATTTGTTGGACGAAAGTAATCCTGTCCAATCGTTCTAACAGCTGTAGTCTACATACGTCTGTGTATTTGAAGGGATACCTCAAAGTATTGTGATGTCGTAGGAAGGCAAGCAATGGTACTAATGTTGCTATGTAATGATGTGCAAAGCGAAGAACAGTTTTTAACTTTCTTGGTTTATTGTATAGTTAATGTTAACAACTGTGCACTCACTGTGCTGATGCATTGATATAGTTTGTATTATATAATTGAATAAAACTATATGATTGCACAAATATGTGCTCATTCTGTGCGCTTTCCTGTTAGAATAATTGTAATATTTCTAATCAGAAGTGAGGAATATCTACCTCGGTCACATCGCACTACTTTTTACGACTTTAAAAATACTGCTTTAATTGCCTGCTAATTGACTTCAGACATTTCTTGGTTTCAGCGTGTTTATTTATGTACCACTGACAAGACGGGTGTTAATTGCTTAAAACACTGTGACAAATTCTGCCCTTGTCCTACCCTCCTCTGAAGCCTGCTTATTATTCAGTGCTCTACATACAGAATTTATCTTTACAAATGTGCATGATCATCTTCGCAGTGATTCTGCCATCGTCCGATATCTCATCATCATCATCTACTAAACCTGTCTGGATCATATTAGAGCCACATAGATATAATACTTTTAAGAAGTTGTGGCCAGGTCTGAACTGTATTTGTAAAAGCAGGTTGCTATTGATCATGTCCTTATAATTGTTGAGTATCTCATTTATGGATCATTTAACGTCAATAATGTCTTTACATTTCCACATTCCGATTTCACGTTTGGATTGGAATAACTGTTTATTCGAGCATATGTTTTATTCTATTCTTAATGTTATAGTTATTCCTTTATTGTTTTGTTGTTTCACTACGTTGATTTGGTGAAGTAACTGTTTTCCTAGGGTGTATTCCTTCATTTTGATTGTTTAAAGAAAGGTGGCCTTCTGCCCACTAGATTTCCTGTACTTGCACTGACTGATCATTCTGCTGTTCCCAGGCCATGGCTCCTGAAAGCTTGTCTCAATGGCCCACTCTGGAATGCATTCTGTTTGGTGGAAGACTAAAGCAAGTCTGCACATCACAAGGACAAATCGGATAGACACCCAGCAGCTAGGGGGATACCATACATTCAACGGGCGGCAAAAATAAAGATCCCAAGCCCAAGAGGCTTAGCAGAGCATTGGCGAACACTCAACTGGTATAAACTAAGCTCCGAAGAAGGAAAAGAAACGTGAATGAAGGTAAATAGTGCCTTGGAAAAATGAGATCACCAAATTCTCATTTACCATATGACCCCTTCGATCGAGGGAAGAAAACCCAAGCACCTGACCTGCTAGAAGATTCAGTTTGAAGACAATTTGAGGCTACTCAGAAAGAAGAAACCTTGAAATCCTCAGGGAGCAGTCTAGTCCACAAGAATGTGGGAAATAAGAAACACACAAGATGTTCATCCAAACACAAGGAACCCGGACAGGCGGTCATAGATTTACTTCATTGAGCACAATACATGTGCCCAGAAGAAGAGTGGTAGGTCTTGAGCCAAAACATACATCTTTTGCATGCCCAGTTTGCTTGAGAAAAACAAGAATACAGTACAGTAAAAAAGTGGAGGAGAAAAACGTAGATTTCCCCATTTGAAAACAAAAGAGGCTTAAAAAACGATTTTTTACAGAATTAATGTCCTACTGCTGACCATGCCGAAGACTGTAATGTTGCAGTAGTGTTTAAAGTGTATGACACACAGAATTAACAATAATTAATGAATAGTTATTAATGAATGCCAAATATTTAACATCACTATCACCTCTAATATAAAATGGGATAAACATTGCTAAAATTATTTGGTGGTCTTTTCAATATAGAGGCAAAACCAGATTAATGTTTATCGATACCATCGTTCTAATATGCAAGCTAGCAATTCATACGTTGTACCAGCATACAAAACTTTTTTATATTTCAGAACCAATTCCATTTCCAGATTACAGTAGGCAAATTTTATGAATTATGAGCAAAGAAAATGCCTGTGGATAACTAAATAGGTTCAGACTGTGCTCATGTTCCATTGCTCAACCCAACTTTCATCGTGAACCAAAAGACATGAAGGGTGACATATTTACACCACTTACGAATACACCTATTTTATTACTAGATCAGTCTCCCTCTGGATATTTTCAGTGGCGAGTCTTCTCGAGGGGGACTCGGAAAAGGACGGAGGGCTGCCAGCAGTCACAATTCACCGAGCGGAAAACCGCTTGCACTGGCGGTCTTCAGCACGACGGTCCCTCGGCGGTCTTGCAAAAAGACCGCCGAGGTTGTAATGACCACCTTTGTATCCCTTCCCCATATATGAAGCAATCTCTGCCCTTGATTAAGCGAACAACCTCTTGTATACTTTTAAGTATATTTCTTCTGTGGGCTTCCAGCTATTTCATTTGTTAGTTTCAGTGTCATTTAAAAATCCTTGCTTGCTAGTTGTCAGTCATACCTCTTTGTCCTTCCTTCTTCTGTGTGGGAGCAGGGACCACCTACTGCAATATTACGTTTTGTCCAGTTTATCTCGACTTTTTTAACTTTGTTTCCTGCTCCTGTCCAGAAAAGCTTCCTTTTTCATTTGTAGAGCATTCTTGCTCTGAGCTTAGCTGTAAACAAGGTTATAAATCAGGGTGTTATCTTGGTCACATTTGGTCTTTGTGGACTCTCTACATCCTCTCTCAGCTGCCTGGCTCCCACCCTTCCTTGGCCCAGTGCCAGGAACCCAACACACGCTGTCTACCAGAGCACCTCAGTTCTTGCAGTCAGTACACTCTGCTGCTCCAGTACTGGGACCTCAGACACAGCTCCATCAGTGCACCTCCATTCACACACTCCAAGCCCTCAGCCATGCCAGTGCCAGGAACTCCACACACACTGTCTGCCAGAGCCCCTCAATTCTTACAGTTAGTACACTCTGGTGTTCCCGTACTGGGACCTTGAGTGCAGCTACATCAGTGCACCTTAGTTCTACCCCGGCGAGGTCACTTCCTTTCCTATACTGGGACCCCACTCACATACGGTTCCATTACAGCAGCTCAGTTCTAATATTCAGTCCCACTGCCAAGCCAATATGGGACCCAAAAGAGCAAGACACCGCTCATCCATTTGACCTCAAGTCTAACATTCAGCACCACCGTTAAGGCTCACACACACCCTTCAGGACTACTCACTTCTGTGGTTCAGAGGCAATGCCACTCTCATGCTGGGCATCACTCACAGCTTCACCAGGGCACCTCCAGACTAACACTCGGCAACACTGGCACGCCAATACTAGGTTCCACACATAGCTCCATTAACATACCTCACTTCTGACCTTTATGTGTCTGTTACTATTCCAGTACTGCAGCCCTCATACAACTCTGTCAGTGGACCTAAACCCTAACCTGCAGCGTCCCATTATTCCAATACCAGGAATTACACAGCGCTCCGTTTCGCATTCTTCACCCGCTGCCTTTCTGTTATTCCAATACTGGCCCAGGACAGAGCTCTGTCTGTACCCCCAGTCCTGATCTGAAACACCCCAATATTGCTGTATTGGGGTTCACATACAACTCTGCTAATGCAACTCCTGCTGTTCTGCGGTGCCCCCTGCTGTTCCACACTCTGACTTCTGTTTGAGGACGCCAATTAAATCTAGGGAGCCAATTAAATCTATTCTTAGCTGCCATCTTTATTTGGGAGGGTCTGTTTCACCTATCTCACTCCGTTATTTCCTTTACTCTTTTACTCTCAATGTTTTCTTCCTCTCCCACGTTTCTCTTTCCATCTCTTAAAATCCACGTGTTAACAGTTTCACTCTTTTAACTGTTTATTTCTACTCCTCTTCTTTTTTTAATATCCCTCTTCCTCTTGCTACCTCCTCTTTCCAACTTGTAAAAACTAGGTTATTTCTTTCCTTGTTTCGTTTCTCTAGTTTTTCTTCATCAGGCGTTCATACTTTCACTATTTCTATCTCTTCCCTTCATTCTTTCTTTGTCTTTTTATGTGGTAATTCCTTTGACTCAGTATGCATCCTTTCACTTTTTTTAGATTTTTCTTCCTTCCTTTCTCTGGTGTTTTTCTTATCTTTATCTGTCAATTCACGTTTTACTACAAATACCTCTTTTTCCAACCTGTATGTGGAAGCCATAACTCACTTGTCAGGATCTAAGGTGTCAATGTGGTTTTCCCATCCTTGTCTGTTGCAAATGTGTCAGTACGTACATGCCCTGGTTCTCTTGTTACTTGGTTCTCTCACCATCTCTCTTTTTTGCTCTAATGTTAATTTCTCTCTTTCTTTTCACACTTCAATGTGTTTTCCTCTTTATCTTTCGTTTGCTAGCTTCCTTCCTTTTTTCTTTTGTCTCACACGTGTGCTCTATTTCTTCTTAGTTGTGTTTTGATTTCCTAGTTCTTTTTTCCATTCTTGTTTTTATTTCTCTGAGACCCCTTCTCTTTCTTCCTGTTGTCTGTTGTATTCCTTTCACGTCTCTTTTTCTGCCCCATCCGCTTTCTCTACTGAGGCCTAGTTATCAATGGAGCAACAGGTGCAGTGGCACCAGGGCCCAGACACCTACGGACCTCACTCAACTCTAGCTACTGCTGTATTTTCCTACCCAAATTCCAGTCAGCCATTTCCTTTCTTACTCCAGGGCCCATGACACCGTTACTATGCCACTTGTCCTCTCCATCTTTATTCTCCACTCCCTCTTTCATTTCACCCGCCAATCCATCCCAAATGATAATGTTATGGTGTTTTGAGCATTACACTCTAATGTCAAACGTTTACTTCTGATAAAGGTTTATATAAGTGTATATATTTTAAGATAGAGAAAGAAGGTAAATGGAAGTGCTTTAGTTAAATGTTGGGCCACTGGAATTACATGGCAGGAAAAGATGAAATTATGAGGCAGGGTTGACCAATTTATGTTTGCCAGTCCAGTTATGAATTTACAATGCCAAGAGCTCCAACTCAAAAAAATGCGATACCTATTTCATTGCAAATGCTCGTTTAAATTTTTAACACTTGCACCCTATATGGTGAAACCACCTTACTTTTTCGTTACTGGAGTAACGCACAGTAATATCAAAGCACTGTGTAGAACTGGACTGGGACAAAAGGAAAAAGCACAGAAGTTAAAGAGAACAGGAGGCTTCAATAAAAAAAATGAACGAAAATGTCTTGAAAGAGATACAAAATGTTGATTGGACTATCTTTTAAAATCTACAAATATCTGCCTTTAAACATTTCTCTTATAAACAGTGGCGTAATGAATCCCCACCCCCTGCAAAGTACCTGGAGGGGACCCCCTCCCCCCTGGATCCAGTCAAGGGCCTGCTGCCCATGCAGTACTCTGTGCTGAGGGGGGCCTCTGGAGCTCACCCCTCACTACCCCGCACCGAGGGGGCCTTTTTTATGCCATTGCCTACAAAAGGTACAATAGAATGAGTGTGTGTGTGTGTGTCCGCCTCTGTGTTTAAATATACATAAATGCATTGTCTAAATGCAAACTAAAACTCCACACCCTTTGCCAGCGAGATTTCCGATAGGTAAAACCTGGAGGAAATCTTGCAGGCAATATCATGCATCCCAAATTTGCACACGCCAGAACAGGGAATAGTAATTTGCTATTAGTGTGTTTCCCTATTCGGAGGCAGATACATTAGAATGACATGCACACTGTCTATTTGTAAATAAAAGCCCCTACCGGTTTTTACCAGGTGCCCAGCTTGCACTGAGGATGTGCTTGCATCTCTGCAATGTTGGAAAATCCTGTTCTCGGAAGTCATGCACCACTTTCTAGATCTCAACAGACACCAACAACCCTCCAACCCGCCACAAATGCAAATGACCACGTTTCTCACCTCCCATCAAACCTGTGCTTCAGGAAGTCAAAAAGGGCTTTCTGCATCATGTCTGTCACCTTCCCAGAAGTGAGGTAGATCGAAAGGAAGAAAACAGATGAAGAGAGAGAAGTTACAGGTAAGAAAAGAAGCAAAGGCCAGACGATATACATCGCTCATCACTTGCCATCATGTGGACAGGGTTCATTAGAATGCAGTGCCATGTCGGCTAGTTTGTGCGTTGCCATTTTTGGCTACAGCATTTTAATTGCATTTGGAAAAACTCAATCAACACCCTACGAGAAATTCTTTGCATGTTTTCTCATTCACACTTTGAGGTGCTCCAGCCTCTGGCGGTCCCGCTGAAATGTGAGGCACGCGCAGAACCTCACATCTCGCTGGAGCATCACAGACCCTACCTTTACCCACTAACCAGGCAGGTTAACCATTTCATAGCTCAGTTCATAAATCATGCATTCACTGTGCAAACCTGTAGGTTTACTTCAGTTTAATTTCACCTCCAACGCTGTGAACCCCTGGTTATAGGACACGCACCAATACCTGTGCAAGTCCAAGGATCACACACCATTCACTTCCCAGCCCTTAAAAGTTTCAGCAAGACAAGGTTGCAGCCCTAGCCTAATTTACACACAGTTATTACAAACTGACACATTGAAACTTCACAACCTTTGATGTATATGTACTTCTTCGGCATTCCAATAGAGCATCAAATTTGAATGGTCAAATAGCATTGTCTTTCTAGCAAGCCTTAGTCTTTTGTTGCCAAAATGCTCCACCACATCTTGGTTCAAGAGAAAAGGAGTTCTACAGAAGTAACAGTACCTTTTATTGGGCAAACGTAAATCACACACAGATGTTACCAATACACAAGGGCTTTTGAGTCCTTTAGAGTCCTTCGTGAGATAGTACAAAGGCACTAAGTTTACTTGGCTATATAGATTTTTTTAAACATCTGTAAAATATTTGTGTTCGCCCAATACTGACTTTTTCTCGATGTAGTGGTGGTAAAAAATGTCAGTGTACTAGCTGACATCACATCTACTTTAAGTTAGTTAGTGGAAGTATAATTAAAATAATCACTTGCACAAACAAATACAGATTACAGATACTTTGCACAAGACAAAGGCCCTTATTACGACCTTGACCGAGGAGTTTCCTCCATCACAAATGTGACGTCCGCCATATTACGAACTCCATTGAATATAATCATGGATGTCATTTAGGGGTCACTGGGGGTCACAGTTGTCACAGTTGGGACCCCTGGCACTGCCTTTGCGACCCCTTGCTTCAGAGGTGGTAAATTCAGTGTCAGGCAGCTCCTCCATTCGTCAACGTCAGTTGGAACTCCACTCTCTTTGTTTTCTGTCAATTTTTATTATACTAATTGCAAATAATAAAATATTATAACATATTATTCACTGTTAGTGTAATAAAAATGGTGTACAATTAGCTGGAGTAATCCATTCCATGGCAGCTGGGTTAAGTAAAAATGCTTTTAAATGTATGGTGTGTGTGCTTGAGAGTGAGAGTGTGTTTTTTTAGAGTCTGTGTTTAAGTGTGCGTTTTTATGTATGTGTAGTAAGTATGTGTGTGTGATTGAAAGTGGAGGCCAAAGGGCGCGTGATGTTGTAGGAAAGTACCATCTTGCCTGGCATGTTACCCCCATTTTTTACTTGTGTGTCAGTTTGTTTTTGCCTGTCTCACTGGAATCCTGCTAGTCAGGACCCCAGTGCTCATAGTTGTGGCCTGAATGTGTTCCCTGTGTGATGCCTAACTGTGTCAATGAGGCTCTGCTAATCAGAACCTCAGTGCTTATGCTCTCTCTGCCTTTAAAATTGTCACTGCCGCCTAGTGACCATTTTTACCAATTCTGATTGGCACACTGGAACACCCTTATAATTCCCTAATATATGGTACCTAGGTACCCAGGGTATTGGGGTTCCAGGAGATCCCTATAGGCTGCAGCATTTCTTTTGCCACCTATAGGGAGCTCAGACAATTCTTACACAGGACTGCCACTGCAGCCTGAGTGAAATAACTTCCACGTTATTTCACAGCCCTTTTACACTGCACTTAAGTAACTTGTAAGTTACCTATATGTCTAACCCTCACCTAGTTAAGGTTAGGTGCAAAGTTACTAAGTGTGAGGGCATCCTGGCACTAGCTAAGGTGCCCCCACATAGTTCAGGGCAATTTCCAGGGACTTTGTGAGTGTGGGGACACCATTACATGCATGCACTACATATAGGTCAATACCTATATGTAGCTTCACAATGGTAACTCCGAATATGGCCATGTAACATGTCTAAGATCATGGAATTGTCCCCCCATGCCAAATCTGGTATTGGGGTCCCAATCCCATGCATACCCGGGGCTCCAGCATGGACCCCGGGTACTGCCAAACCAGCTCTCTGGGGTTTTCACTGCAGCTACCGCTGCTGCCAACCCACAGACAGGCTTCTGCCCTCCTTGGGTCTGGGCAGCCCAGTTCCAGGAAGGCAGAACAAAGGATTTCCTCTGAGAGAGGGTGTCACACCCTATCCCTTTGGAAATAGGTGTTAAGGGCCTGAGAGGAGTAGCCTCTCCTGGCCTCTGGAAGTGCTTTGAAGGGCATAGATGGTGCCCTCCTTGCATAAACCAGTCTACACCAGTTGAGAGATCCCCCAGCCCCTGCTCTGGTGCGAAACTGGACAAAGGAAAGGGGAGTGACCACTCCCCTGCCCATCACCACCCCAGGGGTGGTGCCCAGAGCTCCTCCAGTGTGTCCCAGACCTCTGAAATCTTGAATGCAGAGGTGTGAGGGCACAATGGAGGCCTCTGAGTGGCCAGTGCCAGCAGGTGACGTCAGAGACCCCTCCTGAAAGGTGCTTACCTGACTAGGTGGCCAATCCTCCTCTGAGGAATATTTAGGGTCTCTCCTGTGGGCTTCTCTTCAGATAATAAATGGAAGAGCTTTCCAGAGTTCCTCTGCATCTCCCTCTTTGACTTCTGCCAAGGATCGACTGCTGACTGCTCCAGGACACCTGCACAACTGCAACAAAGTAGCAAGAAGACTACCAGTGACATTGTAGCCCCTAATCCTGCCGGCTTTCTCAACTGTTTCCTGGTGGTGCCCTGCACTGGAAGCCAAGAAGAAATCTCCTGTGGGTCGACGGAATCTTCCCCCCTACTAATGCAGGCACCAAACTTCTGCTTGACCGGTCCTCCGGGTCCCCTCTCATCATGACGAGCATAGTCCCTGGAACACAGGAGTGGATCCAAGTGACCCCGACAGTCCAGTGGTCCATCTGTCCAAATTTGGTGGAGGTAAGTCCTTGCCTCCCCACGCCAGACAGTAATCCTGTGTACTGGGTGAACTGCAGCTGCTAGGGCTTCTGTGCACTTTTGCAAGGAATCCTTCGTGCACAGCACAGCCCAGGTCCCCAGCACTCCATCCTGCATTGTTCAACTCGCTGAGTTGACCACCGACTTCGTGGGACCCTCCTTTGTAGTGTTGAGATGACTGCTGTGCTCAGTTTTCTTGAACCTGTGTTCAAGTACTTCTGCGGGTGCTGCCTGCTTCTGCGTGGGCTCGCTGTGTTGCTGAGCGCCCCCTATGTCTCCTCTTCCAAGAGGCGACCTCTTGGTCCTTCCTGGGCCCGGGCAGCACCCATTTTCTTCAACCGCGACCTTTGCAGCTAGCAAGGCTTGTTTGCAGTATTTCTACATGGAAACAACTCTGCATCCTCCAGCACACCATGGGACATCTTCTGTGCAAAGGAGAAGTTCCTGGCATCTTCCGTTGTTGCAGAATCTTCAGCTTCTTCCACCCAGAGACAGCCATTTTGCACCTTCATCTGGGGTTTAGGGGGCTCCTGTCCCCCCCCGGACACTTTCATGACTCTTGGACTTGGTCCCCTTCCTTTGCAGGTCCTCAGGTCCAGGAGTCCGTCTTCAGTGCTTTGCAGTCAGTTGTGGTCTTTGCAGAATCTCCTACCACGACTTTAGTGTGTTTCTGGGGAAGTAGGGTCACTTTACTCCTACTTTTCAGGGTGTTGGGGTGGGGTATCTTGGACACCCTCAGTGTTTTCTAACACTCCCAGCGACCCTCTACACACTACACTAGGCCTGGGGTCCCTAAGTGGTTCGCTTTCCACTTTCTTAGTATATGGTTTGTGTTGCCCCTAGGCCTATTGCATCCTATTGTATTCTACAGTGTTTGCACTACTTTTCTATCTGTTTACTTACCTGATTTTGGTTTGTGTGTATATTTTGTGTATTTTTCTTACCTCCTAATAGAGTATATCCTCTGAGATATTTTTGGCACATTGTCACTAAAATAAAGTACCTTTATTTTTAGTAACTCTGAGTATTGTGATTCCTATGACATAGTGCTATATGATATAAGTGGTATAGTGGGAGCTTTGCATGTCTCCTAGTTCAGCCTAAGCTGCTCTGCTATAGCTACCCCTATCAGCCTAACCTGCTAGAACACTACAAATCTACTAATAAGGAATAACTGGACCTGGCACAAGGTGTAAGTACCATCAGGTACCCACTATAAGCCAGGCCAGCCTCCTACAGATGCCACTGATGCTACCCCTGGCATTTTGGTGAATTGATGTCCATGAATATAATGGGATCATAATGCGGCGGATGGGATATCCGCCACATTTGTGATGGAGGAAACTCCTCCAACAAGATCTTAATAATGCCCAAAGTGTTGTGTCCTCCAGGATTATGTGAACCTGTTACGAGATCACCACCAGGGTTTATGGCAAAGGTGGCAAGGGGGAATGTTACAGAGGAATAGAATAGGAAACAGACTCCTTGGGAGTCATTACCTATCTATCCTCTTCTTCACTCACAGAACTCTCAGAATTCAACTAGGCAGACTGTCAGGCCCCAAAATAATTCTAAGTATAGCTCTGCCAGACAGAATCAGGTGGGCTAAAATGGTGTTGTGTTCTGCCCATCTAGAACTCTTCTCCAACTGGTGGAACATCATGAAATGCATAGTAGTCTCTGTAGGCAGATTTAAAAGCCAGCTACAGTATGCCAATATATCATGTACCTCTTCCAACACTGCTGTTGCTCAACATTCAAGTCACTACTGCCTACAGGACTGAACTGTGACTGAAAACCAAAAACATCCTGACTTGGCCTTTATGAAATGGTGACAGAGCTGGTTGGCCAAGGTTGCCTCTGTGGCATCAGCACTTGGGCTCATCATTTCTTAGGCCTTCTGTTGAAATCTAATAACTAGCTGAAATCCTTGTCCTTCTCATGTTTTTTCAAACATTCTTCTGACCCCTCAACGTCCAGCTTCAACCTGCAACACCACATATAGCTACAAATTACAAGAGTGAGCCTCCTCTGGGCAGAACCCCGTTGATTAGCTTAAAGCAAGTCATCAAAGTTTCAGGGTAGAGGACACTTACATTGTTGTGTTATTAGCCCATTTACACAATTGATAAAGCTCTTTGAGAGCAGTGTTCAAGAGCTAGACATGATTCCCTATGAACTCCTCTTTTTTATTATTATCTGTTTTGCATAGTGTAACTCATTCAAAAGAAGAAGCGGAAGTAAGTTTCTTCAACTGTGCATATGCCTCCTTCGATGAAGAGCAGAGTGTTTGGGATTGCTACTTCGTGCTTTTGCTTGAGTCATTATCTTAAAGGGACCCACCAAACTTTTTCCCAATAAGAAATATGACTTAGACAAACTCTCGAAGAACAGCTGAACAAGTCAGAAACAGCGAGCAGAGATTGCAATCGCAAAAAAACAAGGGCTTCTTCACTCTGTGCAGAACAATCAAGTTATAGCCCCTGAGACAGCCTAATCCGTATTCCTTGAACTAGCACTGAGCTGCAGTGCTTCCTTGTTTCCTTGGTTTCAGAGGTAGCACTATTTTAGTGCATCTTTGTTTCATAAACTTCAACTATTTAAGTAATTCCATTTTATCAGTCCCCGTTCCTGGCTTTTTTTGCCACTTTCTTATTCCCACTTTCCAGTGTGCTAACTTCTTATCCATGCTGTCTTAGGTTCCAGTTTCCATACAAAGTTTATTACTTACTTTCTGCTGTTTTCCCCTTGTTTTCTATTCTTTCTTGTTAAGCGTTCCTCCCAGTGCTTAATTTGTGCTTGTTGTTTCAGGTGCTGAGCACTGGCACTTATTTTTGAGGGTCAGGGCTTATTTATCTGCCTCAAGCATTTGCTGCAAGCAAAAGACACATATGGGACAGACGGAGGAAGGGAAAAACAAAAAAGCGTCACAAAGGGAGAATGTAGAAAGCTGCAAGAGTGAGCTGAAAGGGCAGGGAGTGGCTTTATATGGATTAAAGAGGGCCCAGAAGGCTTCAGGATTACGCCGCCTCAGTATTCTGTGCTCACACATTTAATTGCAGCAGCCGCATGTTTAAGAGGAGGGCTTTGGGCACCTTTTTATATACAAATTAAGCACTGGTTCCTCCTCTCCAACTCCTTGTATATAATGGCTGTGTATTTGCCGTCAGCATCTGTACTAGCAACCATGAGTGAGGAACTTAACGTTAATGTGCTTTACCCCACATTCCCTGTTAATCAGTTTAAATGTATATCTTGCACATCCTGGATCTTAATTATTCTGAATGTTAAACTGCCCTGAATGCTTGATCCTTTTGAGCTTTGACTACTTGTTCACTTGTGAAGAGCTTCCTCTCTAGATATTCTACTTAGTCTGCCTGTATGACCACGGAGAGCTCTGTTTCCAATATTCTCTTCACTTAGTCTACCACGCCACCAGTCTTTGCCAGAACCCCTTGACAAGTACAGAAGTCAGAATGCTTGTCTCATGAGGACTATTAATGGTAAAGTGAAAGAGTGATATTTAGAAATTGCCAGCTCAAGATGTGACGACCCTGGTATATGAGGAAGGATTCTAATTGCTGGAACCAAACTGGAGATATTAAGTTAAGCACATGAGGGCTGATGGGTCACAAGAGTCATTAATGTGATTGCCTAACCCACCAACAATAAGATGAGCTAATCAAATGGAAGAAGGAGAATTTTGTCATTAGACACAGTAGAGACGGAGGCATGTTGGAACATGAAAAGCAGTACAAGATGGCTCCGGGAAAGAGACAGCAACAAACAGCTAAACTGTCTGGCATGAAAAGACATTCATGAATACATTTGTAATACAGAATACAACAAACTGATTCAAAAGGATTTCATTGATATTTCCACAATCTGCAATTATTGTGCATTTAGTTTTTGCCGTATCTCTTGGTTAATCACTTTTTTGAGCTGTTACCTCATTCACTAGCAGACTATTCATTTCCCATCCTGGACAATTTTAGATTTATTTGTTTATTTGTTAATTATTGGTCTTCCCTTTGCTACCATATCAAAAAATGCCTATATTGATAAATTTTTGCCTATATGGTCTTACCTATACAGTATCTCTTAAATCATTTAATGCTTTTGCAACACTGTTGGAAATTGGGTTACTGATGAAACCCTACTCAAGCAGCAACCACAACTCTTGTCAGGGTGAAACATAAGGAACCCCAAATTAACCTGTGCTTAACCCTCTAGTAGCTTGCACAAAGCAGAGTGGCTTAACTTAGAGGCAATGTAAAGTAATTATGCAACACTTCAAAAAGTAATAAAATTAAAATACAATACAATAAAAATCCCTCACCAAATTAAAAAATAGAGTAAAATTTAATAAATTATTCGAGACCAAAACAACAAAAATTCAATCAGTGGAACCAGAGATATGTGATTTTAAAGATGTAAGTGAAAACAGTGCCTAGAAGCACAAAGTGACAGCAGTGGTTATCTGATCGAGCAGGATGCAGACAAAATCAAAGGTTCTGGCTGACTGCAATGGAGAACAGGCAACATACAGGGACCAAGTTAGGCCCACTGAACAGAGTACCATAATCCTGTGTTGCGAGTTGTTGTAAGATCTTGAGTCAAGGATGTGTTGCGCAGAGGCACTTCCTAGTAGCTGTGATGCAGAGTCCTGTGTCATTGTTGAGAATGTTGTTGACGAGGGGCTTGCGATGCGAAATCCTTTGTCTAGTAGATATTGCACTGCGCAGTTCCGAAGAAGGTGTGGGGCTGTGATGCAAAGTCCTGCATCGCTGTGGAGGATGCCATTGACAAGGGTCTTGCGATTCAAAGGCCTGCGTCGAGGATGCATTGCGCAGCTGCATTTGCGTGGAGGCTGTGGCGGTTCCGAAGTGGAGCTCTTAGGAAACAGAGTTTTTTCTGCCCACAGGCCCACAGCAAGGTTGGCAGAGCACCTTCAAACCCAACTTAAAAGGTCTAGGACTTGGGTGGCACCCCTTGGGAGTAGGACTCACAGCAGACAGCGTCCAGGTGCTGGGTTCAATGTGGAATGTGGGGGCTAGGGCTGTTCTGTCCCTGAGGCTCTGATCAGGAGGCCAGTTAACTAGCCCTTGGAGTCTCTCTGGTGGTTCTATGTTCAAGATGCAGGTCCAGTACATTCACTCAGGCACCAGTGCAGCAGGACAACAGAGTAGCAGTCCTTCTAGCCCAGTAGCACAGCAGTCCTTCTGAGTCTTCCACGGGTCCAGAGGTCTCCTGAAGAGTTTGGTCTAAGGATCTAAAATTTATGCCTTGTGTCCACTCTGAAGTAGGAAAAAATTCCACCCTCAGAAATGTTTGGAATTTCCTGCCTCCCTGCCGTGGCCCCAGCTTGTCTGGGGTCACAAAACACTTGTGTTGTACTCTTTGTTAGTATGGCCAGGCAGAGCATTTGTGATGGATAAGTGTGGTAGGTGACATCTCCACCGTCTCATCAAGTCAGAGTTTGCCCATCCTGCCAACACCTAGTTCCCCTTTGTCTCATTGTTTGGGAGCAATACACAAAGACCAAGTGCCAGCTACACCTAGTCATGTGACCCAGGATACAGGCTTCAGGCACTTTGTACAAATGGCATTTTTAGAACTGTGACTTCACATCCAACTTTACCATTAAAGAGGGCTTTACATTACAGTTCATTAGACACCAAACTCAAAATTCCGACCTTCTCCCAACTGAAAGTTATCATTTATTAAATTCAATAAGTTAACCCGATATTATCTTATGGGAGAGGCTGGCCTTGCAGTAGTGAAACAAGAGTTTTTTATGACCAGGACATGTAAAAGAACATGTCCAAACTTTTAAATACACTGCACCCTGCCTTATGAGCTGTTTAGGGAATACAGTAGGGGCGAGTCTGTATTAAAAAGGAAGGTTTAGCCCCGGCAAAAGGTTTATTCTTCCAGGTTGAAATGTCAATGTAAACTACACACACACAGGCTGCAATGGCAGGTCTGAGGCATGTTTAAAAGGCTACTTAAGTGGGTGGCACAATAAATGCCGCAGGCCCACTAGTAGCATTTCATTTACAGGCCATATATATATGTAGTACTATTGTACTAGGGCCTACAAGTAAATTAAACATTCCAATTGGATGTAAGCCAATTTTACCTGTTTAGAGGAGAGAGCACACACATTAGCACTTGGTAGTGGTAAAGTGTACAGAGTCCTAAAGACAATGAAAACGAGATCAACAAAAATGGAGGTGTAAGGCAAAACGTTTGGGGGAATACTACCCTAAATTCACAGGTCTAACAGACACACAGCTATTTTAGTTATTTTCGACAATGATACCTTGGTGGGCATTGGTGTTATATATAAGAGTTCCCTTGACCACCCAAGGTATAAGGGCTGCTCCTGTGGTTATTTTGTTACAGGATTTCTGCTGTCACCTTCAAGCATTAGTTTGCAAAAAAGCTTCGGAAAACTGTAAACGTTTATATTTGAGAATATTCAGCATCATTGTGCTGCCTAACATAAGAAGCAATAAGGCTTAAAGAAGAGTATTCTTTTTATTCTCCTTTTTCATCTCACTGTTATTATTGTTATAATTTACATCATTTATACCCAGAGAGGTTTGCTTGTAGATGCGTTCTCATCTTTTAAAAGGTTTGTCAGGGCAGCATGGCTGCTGACTCCTAGAAAAGATTGTTTTCAGTTCAAAGTGACAGTTTCAGGCACGTTGCATACTATAGGAACCTTACAATTCCTCCTTATAATGAAGGAGGTAGTTGCTGTCTGAAGCATAACAAGACGATTTTGCAAGGATAATGTGAATTAATTCCACAGTTTTGCAGCAAATACTTAAAAGGCGTGACCACTGAAAGAAGATGTGTTGTATTATTAATTTTGCTGGAAAAACTGCAGCTCCATTTTGTTTTGTCCACAGATTGATTTCACCTGTTGTAAGCAGGCGGAGCCTCCAGGTGAAATGTTGGGTTAAAACAAGAGGGACACAGCATGGTAAATCCAATTTCCACATGTTATTCTCCAAAACTTGTAATGTATGTTACTTATACCCAGAGGCACCGTCAACCCTATATCGTCAGATACACAGGGGGTGGGGTTCTTGATGGGCCTCTTCTGTCTGCAACTTGGCAGAAAAAGGCTTATAACGTGAAAGGGTGGGAGGGTGAGTGAGTGGATGGATGGATGGATTTACAGTGGTGAATTCATGGGTGACTGAACAGGTGGATGGATAGATACATGAATGAATGAGTAAAAGGGTGGATGTAAGGATGGTTGAGTGAAATGGAGGAAAGATGGATAGAAGGATGGTTGAGTGAAGGGGTGAATGGATGGATGAATAAGTGAAAGGATGGATGGATGGAGGATGAGAGGAAGGATGGATGGACTTCTTCTATGACAAGATCTCTAGGCATCTACAAAAGCTTCATGCCCCAACTCAATGCCACCAATATCCTCAACCTCACCGCTCCCATAGAGGCCAACCCCAGCCACCTGCTCACCACCTGGAACCTGCTCACCACTCAAAGCATCACCAACATCATGAACTCCGTCCCCTCAGGAGTATCAACAGACCCCTGCCCCCATCACATCTTAAACCTTGGGAGCAAGTCGATCAGTAAAGAACTGACCACTATCCGCAACGCATCCTTCACCATTGATATAGCACCTTCTTCCTCACCAGGAGAACCCAGAGAATTAATCTCCCCCCTCCACCTCCGAATGCAAGAGCATTATCTGCAGCATCCTCCAAGGCTTATCCATCAGCCCTACCTTGTTCAACAGTTATATGACCACCCTGGCCAAAATTATCAGACTCCATGGACTCAATATAATTTCCTAAGTCGACGACACCCAGCTCATCCTCTCGCTATCAGAGGAGCCCTCTGTCATGAGAGCCAACTTCCACAGCTGAATGACGAACATCGCTGGATGAAAGACAACTGCCTGAAACTCAACACATATAAAACGGAAGTACTGATCTTTGGAAACAACATCTCACCCTGGAATGACTTGTGGTGGTCCTCAGAACTAGGTCCCTGACACACACAGTCAGACTGCGGCGCAACCTCAGCATCATCTGGGTCAACAAGCTCACCATGAAAAACCAGCTCAACACAGTATCCTCGGACTGCTTCCTCACCCTCCGCATGCTCCACAGGACCCTCAAATGCCTCCTGATCAACACTAGATGCACCATCACTCAAGCCCTAGTCATCAGCCAGCTGGACTACGCCAACCTTGCATCTCCTTAAGAGACTACAGAACACACAAAACTCTGCGGCCAGACTCATCCTCGACCTCCCTAAGCAGACACACATCAGCCCCCACCTCAGAAAGCTCCATTGGCTCCCCATTCACAAGATATGCCACTTCAAGATGCTGATCCACCCCTACAAAGCCCTGCAAAACCAAGGACCAGCATACATCAACCACCACTTGAACTTTCACTAACCTTCCAGACACCTGCACTCTGCCTCCTTTCTCCTCGCTCACACCCCTTGCATATTTCGTAGCCAAAGCAGAGGTGGCTCCTTCTCCTACCTCGCAGCTAGTGCCTGGAACGACCTCCCTCTCCATCTCCGGACCTCTACCTCCCTGCTGGAATTCAGGAAAGAACTGAAGACCTGGCTGTACGACTGAGCCTCCAAAGAAGATTCTCAGCGCCTGGGCACCCTCATGGCTGATTAGTTGCGTTTTACAAGTCCAGCTCATTGATTGACTCAGTGAGGGAAAGGATTGATGGATGAGTGAAAGGGTAAATGTTGGATCGATAAGTAGATGGATTGATTGATGGATGGATTGAAAGGCTAGATGAATGGAACGAGTGAAAGGATGGAAGGATGAGTGAAAGGATGGATGGATGGGTGAGTTAAAGGGTGGATGGATGGATGGGTGAGTAAAAGGATGGATACAAGGATGCATGGCAGAAAGAATGGATGGATGAGTGAAAGGGAGGATAGCATGGTGGCTGGATGAAAGGTGGACGGATAGATGAGGGAACGGATGAATGGATGTATGAATGAGTGAAAGGGTTGATAGAAGGATGAGAGTTTGGGTGGTGGAAGGATGTGTGAAAGGGTGAATGAATGAATGAAAGGATGGATGTAAGGATGGATGATTGAAAGGGAGGATGGATGCATGGAAGGATGAATGGATGTGTGAAAGCGTGGATGGATGGAGGATGAGAGAAAGGATGTAAGGGTGAGTGAAACGGTGAGTGAGTGAAAGGATGGATGGATGAGTGAAAGGGTAAATGGATCAATGAGTTGATGGATGGATGGATGGATGGAAGGACAGATGAATGGACGGAGTGAAAGAGTGAATGGATGGTTGTAAGAATAGATGAGTGAAAGAAAGGATAGATGAGTGAAAGGGAGGGTAGTTGGGTGGCTAGATAAAAGGATGGACGATGGATGAGTGAAAGGGTGAATGGATGGAGGGATGAGGGTGGACGATGGATGAGTGAAAGGGTAACTGGATAGATGAATGAGTGGATGGATGGGTCAAAGGCTAGCTAGATAAGTGAAAGGCTGAATGGTTGAGTGAAAGGCTGGATGGATGAGTGAAAAGAATGATGGAGGGAGTGAAAGGGTGGATGGACGGATAAGTGAAAGGTTGAACGGTGAGCGAAAGGATGGATTATTGAAACAATGGATGGATAAATGGCTGGATGAATGGATGGATGAAAGGTGGATGGATAAGAAAGGGTGGATGATGAGTGAAAGGATGGATGGATAGATATGTTTGATGGATAGGTTTGAAGATGGCTGCATAGGCTTGGATACAGATGGGGGGCGGATAGATGGACGGACTGAGTGGTGACAGACTGAATGTTGGGTAAAAGACTGAAAAGGTGACTGAATGTACAGTTGAAATGGTGGATATCAGCGGGTAGATCGAAGGATGAAAGGACAAATAGATTCTTAGATAGAAAGGGACAAGCAGTCTCTTCTAGGGAGGGTTGCGGTGACTTTCTTCACTTGCCTGGTGCATAAGAGCTTTGGTTCGCAGTAGGGAGTATTTTTATTTCCTGGCTACTCCCTTGCTTATCCTTCTTGGAATTAATGGGATCCTGCGTAATGGTAGTTCTGGTAGTGGAAAATAATGGGGATTATTCGGAGACGTTTGTAATGGGAGGCTGCAAGGCCAAAACAGTGCATCAAGCAGAGTACTGTGCACTAAAACCAGTAGCAGAGACTTTTCCAACATGTTATGTCCCATTACACAGGTAAGAACGCGTAATTGGGTGGAAAAACTGATGTGATGCCATGCTCTAACAATTTCCCTAAGCGGCTTTTGCACGGCACATAAAATGAGGCCGCGAAATAGCAATGCTACCAAATATTTACATACATCCATTAAAGTTTGAAGACGTGAGTCAATTTGATATTATTTTTAATGGGAAAAATATATTGTCATGTATATTAAAAATGAAGTCAGGTATGAGCATGAGAATTGAAAACATGCATACACTAGAGCCAGTAAACAGGTAGCATGCACCAACATATTTCTGTTTGTAAAGCGGAAATAAAACAGTGTGCCCCAGGGGTCTGGCTGTATTTGCACTTAGCACTGAATGGTTTCCTTCCTGGCCTAGACTTGAATGATTTTTTCACACTGAGATGCTAAAGCCAATAAGTATGCTTCATACCTCATAGCCTTTAAGTGATGGACCAACCAGTACCACAGGCCGCATGGACGGCACAACATCATAGGGAGGAACGTGTTCCGCCTGAAAGAAGAAAGGACAACAGTGCCAAAATTAGGATAAAACATCGGCAAAATGCCAACAGTTACAGAAAGATACCTGAAGGTGGAACTCACCACTTTTTGCTTCTGTTTAGCTAAAAATGGAAACAAGAAAAACAACTTGTAAGAATCAGTTTTCAAGAAGTGGAAACAAATCTCCTGAAGAAAAATGCTGATTCTATTTTAAGGATATCCATTAACACATTTCCTAACAAGAATGTATTTTGTAATATCTTTTAATTTTTCAAAGCCATTTTTTATGCATCTTACCTGTGACTGTAGTCCTTTCACATAAATATACCAGACTTAGTATCACTGAATACAGACCACTCTGTTTCTTATTTATGATATATTTATGTTTCTTACTGGAACGTATGTATACAGCTCTCAGTGCATACCAAGGAGCCCTGAGTTGATTTTCCCTCCAATGGTTTGCAATCTCATGCTAGATGTTGACTTCTTCTTCTGGATGGTAGTTCTATTAAGGAGAGTCAACCACAGAAACGGTTTTAGCCACAATAGAGGCTGGAATTGTGTGTCTTAGGTATGAACTGGTTTGAAGCTATAATGCACACAATAACAGATTAACTGCCACAAGGCATAATCTGCAACTCTGATAATGCTACAGAGGTCCACGATTTGAAGTTCTTCCATGCCAGTGGAGTAGAGCAATTTAGACTCCATCCTTCACGCATCAAAATTGTGCAATCATAGACTTGTATTTGAAATTATACTCGCTGTGTGCCTTAATCTTTTTAACGTGTGTGAAGCCTTTAAAGGTAATAATGAAATGTAATAATTGAAGAGGTTAGAAATGTATACACGAGTGCACTTATATTTGGATAAACATGTAATACTGATGTTTTATTCACGTTTGCATCTATTTTGGAAGTTATACGTGTATGCATAATCATGTATTCGAATACAGGTTAAATGCTAAATTGACTTAGCTTAATTGTAGGCCTCATCCTGAAATGCCTTTAGCTATGCCAGTGTTCTTTCTTGCTTTGCAGGAGCATTATCATGACATTCGTTAGTTAGAGAAAGCAGTATTGTTTGTATTACTGTTGATAGTGAGGCCTGAAGAGAAGAACATGGCAAGGAGTGTGGAGACTAAGGGCCTCATTATGACCCTGGCGGGCGGCGGATGCCGCCCGCCAGGATCCCGCCCTCCAAATTACCACGCCGCGGTCAAAAGACCGCGGCGGGTATTACGAGTTTTCCCCTGGGCTGGCGGGCGGTTCCAGTTAAACCGCCCGCCAGCCCAGGGGAAAACGACCTTCCCACGAGGATGCCGGCTCGTAATCGAGCCGGCGGAGTGGGAAGGTGCGACGGGTGCTACTGCACCCGTCGCGTATTTCACTGTCTGCAAGGCAGACAGTAAAATACATTTTGGGGCCCTCTTACGGGGGCCCCTGCCGTGCCCATGCCATTGGCATGGGCACGGCAGGGGCCCCCAGGGGCCCCGCGACCCCCCTACCGCCATCCTGTTCATGGCGGCTTTCCCGCCATGAACTGGATGGCGGTAGGGGGGTCAGAATCCTCATGGCTGCGGAGCGCGCTCCGCAGCCATGGAGGATTCCAATGAGCAGCGGAAAGTCAGCGGGAGACCGCTGACTTTCCGCTTCTGACCGCGGCTGAACCGCCGCGGTCAGAATGCTCATTGGAGCACCGCCAGCCTGTCGGCGGTGCTCCCGTGGTCGGTGGCCCTGGCGGCCACCGGCCGCCAGGGTCAGAATGACCCTCTAAATGGTGTGAAAAAGCCTCCCGTTCATCATGTACCATGGAAAGAGGATGTTCAAGGTTGCAGTTCCTGTTTCAGTTTCGATGCGATGGGAAACCTAAGGGATGTTGAAAATGCTCATCGTGAATAATACCTGATTGGTTCCTGATGGTGTGGGAAAAGATACGAACGTTGGGGAAACTCCAGCTGTTTTAACTGGTGATCGCATAGTTAGTAGTTAGGCAGATTCTTTTTAGACTTTGTCGGGTGCAGACCTCTCTGCTTCTCTTTATGTTTGCAAGTGTGAAGCTTCATGCTAAACACTTAAAGCCTGATTTAGATCTTGGTGGACGGGTTTCGCTGTCACAACGGTGATGGATATCCTGTCTGCCGAATTGTAAATCCCGTGGGGATTTATATTTAGGTGGACAGGATATCTGTCACTGTTGTGATAAGTAACTCGTCCGCCGAGATCTAAATCAAGCCCAAATATCTTTTCCCAACAACATTCACAGGAGTCTTTGTTATGCTGAGATCTTCTAACTCCCTAGTTAGAGCTCTGATAGATGTTCTTATAGTTACCATATGTTTGAGAGAGAGAAAGGGAGTTTCTTTATGGAACGACTGTTCCTTATACTTAATTTTAGTATTGCTGTCGCTGTTACTATTCTGTACCTTATTTTGTTATGGCTGAACCTATTTAGATATTTCAGCTTGCAAGCTGTACTGCTGTATCTTTTAAACTTATTCCTGCCATGTCTATACAAAGGATTGATTAATAATCTGAAATAAATCCCTTAATCACAGTTATCGATTCCTGGCCCTTAATAATGTGGAGTCACATTGGCTTTACAAGTCAGAAATGTACTGTTAATGCTTACTCTCTTACAGTGCTTCGCAACAACCAGCAAAGGTCCATATGAACAAGGGGAAAAAATCTTTGATGACTGTATTATACTACACCTCTCACCAGGAAGGTACTGTAGGATACGGAGTGACATGAAGTTAAAGGGAAGATGAGCACAGAGTTTAGGTGAACAGGAAATATTCATCCACAAGGTCTACAAGAAGTATTCCTTTGGAACTCTGGACTGGGCCCATCTTCTGGAGTCCTGTGACGAGGCAGAAGGAGGTGTACTCGTCTAATGCTGGTTGCCAGTGAGTGAGCAGATCTGGAATCAGTGAACTAACAAGGGAGGTGAAACATGGTGCTATTGGCGTATATTTTAACAGCAGATCACCACCCTCTTGACTGTTGAGTGATTTAAGATGCTGTCTGATATATGGCTGCTTGGGCACTGGCTGAGTTCTCGAGCAAAGAACTCTGAAAGTTGAGATGGCCTCCGCAATGAGATCAAGCACACAGTAAACTGGAATGCCCTACTTTGTCCTCTTCTCAGTGGATGGGCTTGTAGAGAAGATGGCACAGATGAAAGATCACAGGATCTGCTTTCTATGTGACCAGCGGGACACAGAGTGTCTGACATCCACGTGATGACCTATTGTGGTCATATGGCATGGAGTGCACAGTTGGTAAATGATTGGAGGAAAGTATACTGCAGTAATGCCCCTAAAAGTAGTAAAGGGCAAAAACAAGAGAAACTACATCCTATTGTTTTGGACCCTTGCCATCCACAAGATCAGATGGGGGAATAAAACTCCGAAGGACTATCTGGAGCAGCGGTGAGTAGTGGGTCCCACAAAGGGACCTCTAGGATCCTGGGGGCCCTGTGTGAGCTCCATAGTACATCAAAATACATTGTCAAAAAAAGTCACATTGATTGAGGATACCCGAATGGCACTGGATAAGTGGAAGAACACAGTAGGATTGATACTTCAAGGTTTATCAGCAACAGTGTGGAAACTAGAAGTTTCTAGACTGGCAAATAAAACACATCGAAGCTGACAGTAACTTCAGAGACTGTGTAGTAAACTCAACGATCTCCCAGAAATCCAAATAGAATCTGCAATCTGGCAAACTGTTGAGGGTCACACAGCTGGTATAAAATATGGCATTTCAATATAATATGCAGAGTTTTTTATATATAGATTTTTTTATCAAAACATACTTATACGGGCCCCTATCCACAAGGCTTATCACTGTTATGGGGCATGCTCAGAAAAGGAGTGGCTTCTGAGGGCGTCATCCAGAAAAAGAGAGGCAAAAATGGCTACTTCAAAAATCCTGATATTTACAGATTAAAGCAGTTCCACTCACCAAAACGGGGGTGATTTCAACAGATCAAAGAAAAGGGCCACACTTTGAAAACAAACCACATCATAAAACCTGTCAAATTTAAAGTTGCCCATGAGGGCCAAACCCATGTCTTTATTCAAGTCGAGTCTGGGGTGCATTCCTAAATAGCATCCGTGACAGGCCTCGAAAAATCTACTCGCTATTAAGTCATATTTTATCAGTTTAAGCTATTTTTAGGACCTAGTTATCTTTTCTGGTGAGTTGACAAAGAACATGTGTTCTGTTCAGTCAGAAAGTGAAGGAGAAATAAAGTTGTCTTCACATCTTTTTTTATTGACACATTTGTTCTGTCAGAGAAGGAGGTCCAAAGTCAGTTAGTCCTCTTACAATTACGTTTCCCTCTCTGACTGCAGAGTTCCAGGATTTTGTAAAGTGAACTGTCTAACCTGCTGTACAAAGAGTGTAAATTAAAGGCTGTAGGGTGTCAGATTTTTCCTAACACATTTTGATAGCTAATAAGTCAACTGTGCAAACATTTGAAACTATATTTCAGTAGTTGCGAAAGCTAATTTTTGTACCTCTGAGTGGTGAAAAAATATTTTAATGGAATGCAAACAAATCAGAATACTCTAATTGGTGATTTGTAAATGATTAATATTTTTTCTGAAACCCAATTGTCATAGATTATTGTTAATGCACTATATAGTTTTATCATTGTAGCTGCAAGTTAGTGGGAAGGTTTTTGGCCTTTTCTTGGAAATTTACTGTCTGTAAATGACAGTGCGCTATCACAACATGTCTTAGTAATATATTTATGAAAAGTGAGTGTTTAAATTAAAACTGAGAAACACTTCTGCCCCTGCCCTGGTGGCAATGCTATTAGTAAACTAAGAGACAAGTCAGTGATCATGTGTAGCCTATGTTTGGGCTCGATTCTTAGGGCCTCATTTATGAGGAAGTCACGCAGTGCAGCGCAGCAAGTCACCTTGCTGGACTCCACTGCATGACAGGAAAAAAGCAGGAATGCACTGTATTTAAGGCAATACAGCGCATTCCTGTCCTTTCTCATGTGCTGGAGCACAATGGGCTCCCTAGCGCCAACCCAGGCACCTTTAAACGATGGTGCAAGGGTGCCTGCAATGCACGCAGGATTGTTTTTATGCAGGAAGAGACACTTTCCTGCACAAAACAATACTCTGAGTCATATTACACTTTCTATGTGTGCTGCAAAATGCAGCACACATAGAAAGAGGAAGAAACAAAGAGAAATAGAGATGTTTCTTCTTGTTACGCCTCCCCTGGGAAGGTGTAAGATTTTGGCACATCCTCAGGTTTACAAGTTTTTGTTCATCTGGGAATGTGTCAAAGTCCATGAGAGATGCATAGGAACACCCATGCAACAACCATGGAACATCTTAGGGCAGAGTAATGCAACACAGTGATTTGAGCTGCATTGCATTACTCCAGATTTTTGGAGCCACTCAGAACCAAACAAAGTGACTTTGCATGGCTTCAAAGATCTGTCTTAAGGTTTACGTCACTCTTGCACCATGTTGCGTGATGCATGAGCGATGGAAATAGCCTCATAAATAGGTCCCACATTATACATGGAGCAAATGTTAAGTCTATTTAATCAAACAAAAGAGGTTTTTTTGTACAGCAGAAATGCTGAACTCACATATTTGGAGGTGCACTCATACATGAGAATTAATTAATAGGGAGGGAGATCTAAGATTTCTATGTTGGTATAAAATGTAAGATTGATATATCTTACTAGGAGAGTTTATTCTCGAGTTGTATTACATATTAGTAAAAAATACTGAAAGGTAAAACTTCAGACCTGGTCTCGTCCAAGTATGCTGACAGATAGATGGTTTTCCGTTGAACCAATGTGATATGTATTTGAAGTGCAAACCTAAAAAAGTGGTGTCCAGGGGGGACGGGGTTCTTTAACTATAAGGGAACGCAAACATAGGCACACAAAAAAGGGCACATTTAGAGACAACTATAAGAGTTACCATGTTACAACACAAGTGAAGATGGTGAATCTTCTAACAATAAATGTGAAGGATCAAATTACCACAGCAAAAGGCAAAGATCTCAGCAATATTTCAATAGAATTAAGGCTGACATTGTTATGTTACAGAAGACGCATCTCCTACTGACCGATCAACACAGATTGAGATACAAACACTACTCTGCACAGATCTAGGCTGTGAGGATTTGCATGTACTACAGTATATGACATAACTGTGAGGGCTTATCATGAAGTACACTCATAAATACTGGTCTTGGGTCAAGTCAGGTACGTTAACTTCACCTTAAGCTCAACCCTGGGTAGCTGTGACTGTGAGCAGTAATGCTTAGAGAAGAAACAATGTGCAAAGCATTTAACAGCACCAAACAACGAAATAAGAAAGCAATGACACACAGTAGAAAGGAGACACCAATTGATAAAAATAATTATATTTTTATGAATTTCTAGAGAACTTGATGTACACAATCCACTGGAGGGTTCCAGAGATACAGACTGTTAAAGATGTTATTACGTTTAACCCCTTCGCTGCCAGGCCTTTTTCCCCCTCCTGTGCCAGGCCTTTTTTTGGCTATTTGGGGCAGTTCGCGCTTAGGCCCTCATAACTATTTGTCCACATAAGCCAGCCAAGCCGAATTTGCGTCCTTTTTTTCCAACATCCTAAGGATTCTAGAGGTACCCAGACTTTGTGGGTTCCCCTGAAGGAGGCCAAGAAATTAGCCAAAATACCGTGAAAATTTCGTTTTTAAAAAAATAAAATGGGAAAAAGTGGCTGCAGAAGAAGGCTTGTGGTATTTTCCCTGAAAATGGCATCAACAAAGGGTTTGCGATGCTAAAATCACCAGCTTCCCAGCTTTCAGGAACAGGCAGACTTGAATCAGAAAACCCAATTTTTCAACACAAATTTGGCATTTTACTGGGACATACTCCATTTTTACAATTTTTAGTGCTTTCAGCCTCCTTCCAGTCAGTGACAGAAATGGGCGTGAAACCAATGCTGGATCCCAGAAACCTAAACATTTCTGAAAATGGACAAAATTCTGAATTCAGCAAGGGGTCATTTGTGTAGATCCTACGAGGGTTTCCTACAGAAAATAACAACTGAAAAAGAAAAATATTGAAATTGAGGTGAAAAAAAAGCAAATTTTCTCTACGTTTTACTCTGTAACTTTTTCCTGCAATGTCAGATTTTCGAAAGCAATATACCGTTACGTCTGCTGGACTCCTCTGGTTAGGGGGATATATAGGGCTTGTAGGTTCATCAAGAACCCGAGGTATCCAGAGCCAATACATGAGCTGCCCCCTGCAGTGCGTTTTCATTCTATTATGGGTATACAGCAATTCATTTGCTGAAATATAAAGAGGGAAAAGTAGCTATCAAGAAAACCTTTGTATTTCCAAAATGGGCACAAGATAAGGTGTTGAGGAGCAGTGGTTATTTGCACATCTCTGAATTCCGGGCTGACCATACTAGCATGTGAATTACAGGGCATTTCTCAAAAAGATGTCTTTTTTACACACTCTCTTATATTTGGAAGGAAAAAATGTAGAGAAAGACAGGGGGCAATAACACTTGTTTTGCTATTCTATGTTCCCCCACGTCTCCCGATAAAAATGATACCTCACTTGTGTGGGTAGGACTAGCGCCCGTGACAGGAAACGCCCCAAAACGCAACGTGGACACATCACATTTATTGAAAGAAAACAGAGGTATTTTTTGCAAAGTGCCTACCTGTAGATTTTGGCCTCTAGCTCAGCCGGCACCTAGGAAAACCTACCAAACCTGTGCATTTTTGAAAACTAGAGACATAGGGGAATCCAATATGGGGTGACTTGTAGGGCTCTGACCAGGTTCTGTTACCCAGAATCCTTTGCAAACCTCAAAATTTGGCTAAAAAAACACATTTTCCTCACATTTTGGTGACAGAAAGTTCTGGAATCAGAGAGGAGCCACAAATTTCCTTCCACCCAGCGTTCCCCCAAGTCTCCCGATAAAAATGGTACCTCACTTGTGTGGGTAGGCCTAGCGCCCACAAAAGGAAATGGCCCAAAACACAACGTGGACACATCACATTTTTTCATAGAAAACAGTGCCTACCTGTGGATTTTGGCCTCTAGCTCAGCCGGCACCTGGGGAAACCTAGCAAACCAGCGCATTTTTGATAACTAGAAACCCAGGGGAATCCAAGATGGGGTGACTTTTGGGGCTCTGACCAGGTTCTGTTACCCAGAATCCTTTGCAAACATCAAAATGTGGCCAAAAAAACACTTTTTCCTCACATTTTGGTGACAGAAAGTTCTGGAATCAGAGAGGAGCCACAAATTTCCTTCCACCCAGCGTTCCCCCAAGTCTCCCGATAAACTTGATACCTCACTTGTGTGGGTAGGCCTAGCGCCCGCGACAGAAAATGCCCCAAAACGCAACGTGGACACATCACATTTTTTTAAAGAAAACAGAGGTGTTTTTTGCAAAGTGCCTCCCTGTAGATTTTGGCCTCTAGCTCAGCCGGCACCTAGGGAAACCTACCAAACCTGTGCATTTTTGAAAACTAGAGACCTAGGGGAATACAAGACGGGGTGACTTGTGGGGCTCTGACCAGGTTCTGTTACCCAGAATCCTTTGCAAACCTCAAAATTTGGCTAAAAAACACATTTTCCTCACATTTTGGTGACAGAAAGTTCTGGAATCAGAGAGGAGCCACAAATTTCCTTCCACCCAGCCTTCCCCCAAGTCTCCCGATAAAAATGGTACCTCACTTGTGTGGGTAGGCCTAGCGTCCACGAAAGGAAATGGACCAAAACACAACGTGGACACATCACATTTTTTCAAAGAAAACAGTGCCTACCTGTGGATTTTGGCCTCTAGCTCAGCCGGCACCTGGGGAAACCTAGCAAACCAGCGCATTTTTGATAACTAGAGACCTAGGGGAATCCAAGATGGGGTGACTTGTGGGGCTCTGACCAGGTTCTGTTACCCAGAATCCTTTGCAAACCTCAAAAGTTGGCTAAAAAAACACATTTTCCTCACATTTTGGTGACAGAAAGTTCTGGAATCAGAGAGGAACCACAAATTTCCATCCACCCAGCGTTCCCCCAAGTCTCCCGATAAAATTGATACCTCACTTGTGTGGGTAGGCCTAGCGCCCGCGACAGGAAATGCCCCAAAACGCAACGTGGACACATCACATTTTTTTAAAGAAAACAGAGGTGTTTTTTGCAAAGTGCCTACCTGTAGATTTTGGCCTCTAGCTCAGCCGGCACCTAGGGAAACCTACCAAACCTGTGCATTTTTTAAAACTAGAGACCTAGGGCAATCCAAGATGGGGTGACTTGTGGCCTCTGACCAGGTTCTGTTACCCAGAATCCTTTGCAAACCTCAAAATTTGGCAAAAAAAACACATTTTCCTCACATTTTAGTGACAGAAAGTTCTGGAATCAGAGAGGAGCCACAAATTTCCTTCCACCCAGCGTTCCCCCAAGTCTCCCGATATAAATGGTACCTCACTTGTATGGGTAGGCCTAGCGCCCACGAAAGGAAATGGCCCAAAACACAACGTGGACACATCACATTTTTTCATAGAAAACAGTGCCTACCTGTGGATTTTGGCCTCTAGCTCAGCCGGCCCCAGGGGGGGCAGAAATGGCCTAAAATAAATTTGACCCCCCCCCCCGGGAGCGGCCCTTGCCTACGGGATCACTCCCCCGCGTGACATTGGCGCCAAAAATCCCTGGGGCCTAGTGGTTTTTGCCCCCTTGGGGGCAGATTGACCTAAAATCGGCCAATCTGCCCCCAAGGGGGGCAGAAATGGTCTAAATACAATTTGCACCCCGGGGGAGCGACCCTTGCCCAATGGGTCACTCCCCATCTCTAAAAAAACAAACAAACAAAAAAAAAACCACAAAAAAAAAATTTGCCCTGGTGCCTAGAGGTTTCTGCCCCCCCTGGGGGCAGATCGGCCTAATAACAATAGGCCGATCTGCCCCCAGGGGGGGCAGAAATGGCCTAAAATAAATTTGCTCCCCCGCCCCACCAACTCCCCCCCCGGGAGCGACCCTTGCCTACGGGGTCACTCCCCCTGCATGACATTGGCGCCAAAAAAAAAATCCCCGGTGCCTAGTGGTTTCTGCCCCCTTGGGGGCAGATTGACCTAAAATCGGCCAATCTGCCCCCAAGGGAGGCAGAAATGGTCTAAATACAATTTGCCCCTCCAGGGGAGCGACCCTTGTCCAAGGGGTCGCTCCACATCTGTAAAAAAAAACAAAAAAAAACCCCGGTGCCAAGTGGTTTCTCCCCCCCTTGGGGGCAGATCGGCCTAATCAAAATAGGCTGATCTACCCCCAGGGGGGCAGAAATGGCCTAAAATAATCCCCCCCCCCTCAGGGGAGCGACCCTTGCCTAAGGGGTCACTCCCCTTGCGTGAAATTCACGAAAACAAAAAAAAACTCCCTGGTGTCTAGTGGTTTCTGCCCCCCTTGGGGGCAGATTGGCCTCATCAAAATAGGCCAATCTGCCCCCAAGGGGGGCAGAAATGGCCTAAATATAATTTGCCCCCTAGGGGAGCGACCCTTGCCTAAGGGGTCGCTCCCCACCTAAAAAAAACAAAAAAACAAAAATGGTCCCTGGTGCCTAGAGGTTTCTGCCCCCAGGAGGGGCAGAAAAGGCCTTCCTAAAAAATGCCCCCCATTGGGAGCGACCCTTGCCCAAGGGGTCGCTCCCTTATGCCAGTTTAAAAAAAAAAAAAAATCCCTGGCGTCTAGTGGGCGTTTCAAAAGCCGGATTGCAAGCAATCCGGCTTTTGAAACGCTGGGAGAGACTTCAAAGGGAAGGAAATACATTTCCTACCCTTTGAAGCATCTCCGGGCCTCCACCACGTGATCGAAAGAGAAATGCTAAGCATTTCTCTTTCGATCGTGCTGGAAGCTGAGCTTCCAGCGCGATGGGGATGGCCTGTGACAAATCAGCGCGCGCTCGCGCGCTGATGTCACAAGGGGGTGTGTGGGGGTCGGGGGTGGAAGGGGAAGGGCTTCCCCTTCCATCCCTGCCTTGGGGGGGTGGGTGGGGAGCACAGGGGGGGAGCGCTAGCGCTCCCCCCAGTTCCTGTGCCTTGGACGAGGTCATCTCGTCCAAGGCACACACCCAACAGGTTAAATGAAAACAAGCATTTGCCAACAAAAACTTTGGAAAATGTTGAAACAGTTCGTTCGACTACTCCGGCCAGGGTTGGACAACCAATTCCAGTAGGACAGAGGTTTAGGGGGCCAGAGTGAACACTTTTGACAATTACCTGGCCACCAGAGCATTTTTTAATCAAAATCCAAAATTTGCAGGACAACCACCATAGACAGCAATGGAGTGGTACTGATCCTGAGGGATGCAGGCAAAAGGTGCTCAAAGGATACACCAGTTGTGGTGTGGTTCACAGGGGTGTCTTTGTGGGTGTTCTTTGTTCCATGTGTGAAGTGGGGCAAACCTGGTCAGAGAGATCAGGGTTCTTCGAAGTCTTCTACATTGCAATAGTAGATCAGCCGATGCTGGGCTACTGGTCCGTCTGCACCACAGTTGGAGTGCAATCCTTAGGTGGGGCTAGTGTGCCTTGGGTGCAACAAACCTGGACTTTTATTGCACTTCAGGGTCAGGCAGACTTGGGTGCAACTTTTGGCCATCCTGTGGGAGGAGGTGACACCTCTCTCTGCGACAACTGCCTTTGTTCCTGTACTGGGGAGTCATTCACATGTCTCACCAGGCAGTCAGAAACCTGTCTGTGTGCCAGATCCGTTGTGAGGCTAGCTGGATACAGAGTGGCAACTTTCTAAAAGTTGCTTACCTTTGATTAAATTAGATCGGGCATCAGCTCGGGCTTAATGCCACGATTAATTTGATACCTTACATGATCCAGTTTGGTAGTCCCATTCAGGTGTTAGCTGGGTTAGAATGTCAACTGGGTACACTGTGATCGCCAATGAGGCTACTAACTTTATCTGCAGCAAAATTCAATTTGGAAGTTCTGCTGCTAAGACATATCAATAATATATATGTCTTCCCACCATAGGGCTCTATAGGCCTTCCTTAGTGGAGACTTACATATAGTGTTAAGGATGACTTTGCCATTGGAGTGAATAGAAAAGTCAAGCTAGCAGTGAAAACACTGTCCTTCCAGTCTGCAGTGGAAGGCCAGGGTCATTTTGTACCTTCTCACACACAGGGTGGCACAAACAGTGCTGGAGCCCTGAATGGACACTCTGCCTTACATGCCCTTGGTACTCTGGGTACCATATACCAGGGATTTATTAGTAAGACCGTCCTTGACAATAGGGTATATCCAATTCGACATGCAATTTATAGGGTCAGAACACTGGGACTGAAGTCTGCTTAGCAGGCCTCAGTGCACTCTCAGAGTCGAAAAAAGCAGCACCGTCAGTCTAAAATGAGGGGGTGAACATGCAAAAAGAGGCATTCACAGGCATCCCACTAGAACAGCAGGTTTGGCAACGCTAATCAGACGGACATTGAGGACCTAACTACTAACAGCTAGATGGGACAAGGTTGGTAGATACACAATACTTCAACTAGACTGTAATGAAACAATCATGACCTTACTCAACATATGTGCGACAAACTAGAATGCAGATTCCGACTTGTGATTCCCGTTACAAGAGGTGAGCCATTTGCTGACGGAAGATGTAGTGATGAATTTTAATCTGATACGGGATAAAGTTCTAAATCGCTCCAACACTCATGGCCAGGTGCATACAGAGGCCAACAAGAGAATTAAACTTCCAACTGAAGAAATGGAACTAGTGGATGTATGACACCACCTCCAAGGGAGGCGAATAGTCTTTCTTACTTCTCAGCAACACATAGAACCTATACTAGAATTGACTACCTCATAGTGGCTGTTATAATGCTGGGGAGAATAGACACATTAGAGAGTGGGGACACTGACCTCTCTTATCATACCCGTGTTCTGTTGTAATTGGAGCCGGTGCCCCGTAGGCAACACCAAAAACACTGGAGAATCAAGGAATATCTCCTGAGAAATCCTCTCAATATACAAGAGATGAGGAAGAAGACTGATTGCTGTAATGATGCTTCTGCCATCAATGACACATCCCCTGTGACTGAATGGGATGACTGAAGGCATTCCTATGAGACACACTGATTGCGCTGAAAGCATGAAATTGCCAAGAGTGACTTTTGGAGAATGATAAAATAATGAGACAGCATAGACTGTTGGAGAATCTTAATAAAAAACAAACTAAGGCTGGTAGAACACACAAGATAAACACACCAAGGGGGCAGCTCACGGTTATGTCTACCAATAGAGCAAAAAAGGAGCTTGTTGAGAACCCAGAAAGAATTCTATTCAACAGGTAAAAAAACTAGGAGGCCCGTAGCCCTTCAATTAAAAGCCAGTCAATAGGCCATATATAGCCAAACTCAAGGACTTTACTGGGGCCACAATAAAAGACGAGGAAGGGTAAATAGCAGAATTCTGGCGATTCTTTCAGGAGCCCTACACTAAATGCCAAGAAGATTAGGAGGACTGGCAAAACTGCTTGCAGAAATACAATCTCCATACTCTAATACAAGAACATAAGGAATACCCAGATAGATCCATTGAATGGGAGGAAGTAATTGCAGCAATTAAAATAATGAAAACTCTTAAAGGGTGAAAGTTGGTGAGGCCAGCTGTTTGTACGGCAGCTTTTTATTAGAAACTGAGGGCAAGTTTGGCCCAGAACTTGACAAAACTTTTCAGTTCCATTGGGGAAACAGGGAGAGTCACCTCTTCAATGTGTGATGCTAATGTGGTGTTGATACTCAAACCTAGTGTAAACCACATGGACTGTGCAACATATCGCAGATCTCCCTGTTAAATCTTAATGCCAAGATATTTATAAAGGCCCAAACAAACAGGCTTGACAAGTCTATGCCTGGGTTAATCGATGCAGACCTATCCAACTTTATCAGAGGGCAGCAAATCCACAATATCTGTAGTGTAGCACATCCTGTAGAGAAGGTCACCAAGAAGAAGATAGTGACTTTCTGCTCACTTTAGATGCAGAAAAGGTGTTTGACTGCATCAGTTGGTGCTTTCTAGAACAGGCATTGGTTAGATTCCGTTATGGAGAGTAATTGCAAGATGAATATTAGCAAAATAAAATGCCCCTGCAGCAAACGTTCAGGTCAATGGCAATAGTTCAAGCACAGTTAGGTTTAAAAGGAGGACTAGACAAGGGTGCCTTTTGTCAACCGTTTTGTGCGCTCTAATGATAGAACCACTGGCTGGGATGTTATGAGCAGGCATGGTTGTTCATGGGATTGACCTTGCAAAAGAAACCAACAAATGATATCTCTTTGCAGATGACATTTTACTCATCTTCCTAACCTAAGGAGTCACTTATGGATAATGCTACACAGCTGACCCAATTTTGTCAGAAATCTAGAGATTTCTGGTCAATCTGTCAGAGACACTAGTTGAGTTCAGGACAAGTCAAGGTAAAGAGGTTGCCTGCTCAATGCAGGAAAAGGCAGTGAATAGGGAACTGGAAGTTTGCCGGGGAAACCATGAAGATATCACAGGTACAACAAGGAAGGTAAAAGGCATGAAAACAACATGGGATTCATCACCATGCACATTGTGCAGTGGTGGGTGTACTGTCTCCTGAGTCCTCTGCATCTCCCTGACTGACGTTCACGTATACAGATCCTCACAGAGTTGTTTATTCTGTCACAACTGGTGAATGATTTTCCCTGTGCTGGGAAGTCTGTTGGTTTGTGGGAGATCATCCTGCAGTAGCCACAGTTTTTCTGTCAGGGGAGAGAAAGAGGGCAGGCTTTGCATTATTTGTTCAGCCGGTGGTCAGTCTATCACCTCCTGAACATTTCAACCATCTCCATATTGGTAATGCATAGTTGCTCTTTGGCAGGTACAAGGGCCTGGTGCAGAGGGCAGACCTATGGGCATTGGAGAGGAGAACGAGCTTCACTACATCCTGTTTGGTAGGGTGACATGAGCAGTCCCCTGAGGGATGTAATACCGACACAGGAGCCAGACTAGCCAGACTCACTAACTGTGTGGCGTCGGCATGTGATGCAAACATGCAACAGCCTCCACGCCATTAGCATACAGCAAAATGCCCTCAAATGGATCACACCTTTCTACCCGGACGAATGGAGAGCATCAACTGCCTCCCTTCTCATCCACACCTGTGGCAAACCCCAGGGATCCTTCCTCAGCCCCACCCTGTTCAACATCTACATGACCCCCCTTCGTGGATATCGTCAGATCCCACAGCCTCACCACAATATCCTACACTGACAACACCCAACTCATCCTCTCCCTCACTGAAGACTCAACCAACGCTAAAATCTACTTTTGTAGGGCCTTGAGAGATGTAACCAAATGGATGAGAGATGGCTGCCCCAACCTTAACGCCAAAAAAACAGAAGTACTGATCTTTGGTAACAACTCCTCAACCTGAGACCAGAGCTGGTGGTCAGCAGAACTCGGACCCACGCCCATCCCAACACACCAGCCATGCAACATCGGCATAATCCTTGACAGCCAATTGACAATGAAACACCAATTCAACACAGTTGCCTCCTCATGCTTCTACAATCTCTGCATGCTCCAGATGGATCCCCATTGACTCCAGAAAAACCATCACACAGGCCCTCGTCTCCAGCCACCTTGACAACTGCAACCACCATCCACCAAGATACATGACAGGCTCCTTCCTCTCATCTGTTTTTCCAACCGCCCTCTCCCAGAATCTCATCGCTCCTCACCTTCTAATCTCTGACATCATCAGTCAGAAATCTAAGCCACAACACATCTCTCTCCTTCCAACAACTAACAAAAATCACATTAACTTAACTTCTTATACAAATGAAATTTTAAAAACAAGATAAAATGAAGGAAAAGAAAGAAAAAAACACAACAACAATATATAGCAAGATAAACTGAATAACAGTAAAAATAACATAGATTATATATAATTAGAATTAATACAATTCTAAAGATTATTAAAACAGTTTGTTTATATATAAATAGAATTAATACAATTCTAAAGATTATTAAAACAGTTAGTAGTGAATACGCAATTATGCTTAGTAGTGAATACACAATTATGCATTATACTACTACCACAAATCCCTTAATGTACGAAATTCCCCAAATGTCTAGGAAGTATCTTCTTTCTTATGCTCCTCCTAATCTTCCCACAAGGATCAGGCTCACAAACAGTTTGTTCATTGCACGTGTTCGCTCAAGTCGATCCTTTATCTACACATTTAGCTAAGCGTGACATACTCCACACATCACTTCCTTCTAGAATACAACATTCTTTTTGACCTGTACAATTTTCTTTGGTGCCATAAATTTGGATTTACCCTTTTGTGTCCACATAGGTTTCTATATTTATATACCAAATCACCTACATGCCAAATTTTTTGGTGTGCACTATGGCTGTCATCAAATACCTTTTTATACTTGGCTTGGTTCGCAATTATTTTATAACCGATGAGCCCCACATTCTCTGGTGACTCCCCACACTTTCCACCAGGCAACAACCATAGTGGATTTAATTTAGAACCTGCCATTCTACCTCTTAAGATTCCAAAAGGAGACATACCAGTCACAGTATTTGGAGCATTTCTATGAGCCCACAATTTTTCTCTGAGAAACGTTTTCAAAGGTAGTCTATTAACACGAGGAGTCTGTACACTAGCTCTTACTAACTGATCCATCTTTTCAACCAGACCATTAGACTAGGGAGAATATAGTGCAGTGCGAAAATGAGAAATGGCTAAATTGTTAAGGAAGTTCTTCATCTTTAATGAAGTGAACTGTACACCATTATCAGTGGTTATCACCTTAGGAATATCCTCACATGCAAAAACATCGGTTAGAAACTATATAACAACCTTGGTGGTGATTGAACTCACACAACTGGAAGTGACCCACTTAGAAGTATAATCAACCAAACCAATGACAAATCTTTCATTAAAAGGTAAAGCCTCAAACGGTCCAATCAGATCCAGTCCCAGTTTGTGCCAATGTTCATCTGGAATGGAGACAGGAGATAGTGGAGCAGTCCTCACACTTTGGGACTTATCATTACTTGCACATTGTATGCAATTGTTTACAAGTGCTTCAACCTGTCTATTTAAACCAGGCCACCAGTAATGTTCTCTGACACTTGCCTTAGTCAAGTATCTACCTAAGTGTCCCTCATGAGCCGAGTTGATTAACTTTTCATATAATCGTGCTGGTGGAACTAGTCTATCACACCTATACAAATTGCCTTCCACACTACTTAACTCATCTTTGACATTCCAAAATGCCTTAGCACCTTCAGAACAACCACTTAAACTGGGCCAACCTTCCACCACATAATCAGAGACCAACTTACGAACAGCGTCCTTCTCACTCTCTGAATGCCCTTCTTCTTTATCAATAGCTGATCCTTTAACCCACAATATCGGAACTTGATCGTCTGAAATGTGATTCGCCAAAGGCAATCTAGAAAGAAAACCAGCTGTAACATTTTCCTTCCCAGGCAAATAATCAACATGAAAATTAGATCCCATCAAGTTTTCTACCAAGCGTTTGATACACAGAGTTAGGTTTTCAATACCTCAGCAAGCAAACATCTGAACCAAATGCCTGTGATCACTTCTATGTGCAAATGGTAAACCCCATAGATAGTACCTGAAATGATTTTTAGCCCAATTGCATGCCAGGGCCTCAAGCTCTATTACAGAATAACGTTCTTCTGACTCCTTAAGTGAACGAGACGTAAAAGCTACTTTCTTCACCATCCACAATCTGAGAGAGAACTGCACCAAGACCCTTCAGGCTCGCATCAGTGGGCAAGGTTTTCCTTTTGGTATCAAAGGGACCCAAGGTGGGCATTTCTCCAATCCTGGTTTTTACAAAATGAAAGGCTTCTTCACATTCTGAAGACAACATAAAGTTCATACTCTTCTTTAACATAACCCTTAAAGGTTGCACCACACTCGCAAAATTCTTAATGAATTTCGAATAATGTTCAGCAAGTCCTAGGAATGATCGTACTTGATCTTTGTCTGAAGGTGTAGGCATAGATATAATTGATTTGGCTAGTGCTAGTTTAGGTTTAATGCCATCATCCGAGATAGTGTAACCCAGGTAAGAAATTGTTCCAACTCTGAATGTACACTTTTCTTTCTTCAAAGTTAACCCCTTTTCCTTTAACATCAACACTGCTCTTAGAGCTGTGTCATGTTTATCTTCACCCTCACCATGGACCCACATATCATCTTGAAAAAACAGAACCAAATCCATCACTCTTTGGAAACATACAGCAGCCGAACCTAGTCTAAATGGCATCCTAAAAATACTGAATGCTCCCAAAGTTGTGACAAAGGATGTAAGGTGTCTTGAGTTTTCATGGAGTAAAATTTGATAATATGCTGCTGACAAATCCATCACACTAAATACCATGCCTTTTGATAGCATTGTCAGAGTTTCATTAATATTAGGTAGTAGTTGGCGATCCACCCATATACACTGGTTGAGATCCCTCAAATCCACACACATTCTTATTTTAGATCTATTATCCTTGGGAACTAAAACAATAGGAGCTAACCATTCCAAGGCTTCAATTTCTTCTATAACTCCCAAACTCAATAACCTATTAAGTTCATCTTGCAGTGGATTCAACATCAAATGTGGTACCTTCCTTACTTTATGTACTACTGGTTTAGCAATAGATTTTAAAATAATCCTATGTTTAAAATCAACCAGTAACCCAAGTTTATCACTGAACACTTCAGGACATTCATTCACAATATCAGTATCATTCCCTACATGTGATACAGAGAGGACTTGCTCAGGTGAGATTGGATTGAGAATGATACCTAAATCCCTTTGGTGTCTCCAACCCAACAAATTGTCTACTCGTTTAGCCACATAAATCTTTCCTACTGTTTCTCACCCTTTACATTTTATTGTCATAAGAGAGTAACCAAATAAGTCAATCTTCTGTCCACCATAACCTATGGGGTCAATGTCAGGTAGAGATAATTCAATTTTGTCATCTCCAAAGTTTGTCTCCCAGTTCTTACCACCAATCAAAGTGAAAGGAGATCCCGAGTCTGCAAGAACAGGAACAATTTTACCGTCCACCTCAATGTCACATTTCGGCATTACAAGTTTGGTACCATCATCTCCAGAGGTACGTTGGTCACCAGGGCAGTTCACATTCAATATCATCTGTTGACTCATCGATGTTTCATCCAACATGTTTATTGTATGACTCTTGCAAACCTTCGCTAAATGTCCTTTCTTCCCACAGTTCCTGCAAATAACATTCCTAGCAAAACACTTTGGGTTATTTGCTAAATGCCCAGGACTACCACAATTGTAACATCTAATTTTGGAGTCTTTGGGCAAATCATTACCCACTCTTATGCGACTTGCTATTTTTTGTACAATATCTCCCTCTTGTATATTTTTTTGAGCTAAAACTCTAGCCACCGTGGAGTTGGATGTAGATTCTACTACTGGTGCAGAAAAGGCATGCCAATTTGAAACAGTGTCCTTTATTTCCTTAGCCCAAAAGGTAGCATGCTCCAGACTTTCGACAATGGTAATAGCTTCGCGTAAACAAGGATTTTTCACTAATAACTTTTCTTGCACCATCGGATTGTTAGTACACCGCACAAGTTGATCTCTGATGAGAGAGTCAGTTAAGTCTGCAAATTCGCAAGTTTGCGCCAATATTTTAAGAGATGCAATATAGTTTCCAACTCTTTCATCTTTGGCTTGTGTTCTCATGAAAAAATTGTGTCTTTCCATGAAAATATTTATTTGAGTTCCAAAATGTTTTTTAAGCATCATAACTGACATTTCATACGCATCTCTGGGCTCACCGTCAGCAGTGCCAATAGTAAGTAGGTCAAGACTGTCATAAATATTCCTTTCTTCAATGCCCAAATTATGTAAAAGAATTCCTTGTTTTCTCGCAAGTGAAAATTTTTCCCCACCAATGCCAATCAAATAAGACTCAAACAGATTGATCAATTTTATCAAGGTAATACAGGTTCACCTCGTTCAAAAATTGTGGTGGTTGAGATAAATTGAGAGGAGCCACTTGAGACATATTGAAATAGTTAGTAAAACAATACACTAAAATAAAAAGTTAAAATAATACATTTCCACCATCAATTAATCTAAAAAAATAGACAAATATGTTAAAAATACTGTAGTCACTAAAAGTAATGAAATGACTTAACCTACTGATTACTTCCAGTGTTCCAATGCTTGTAAAGCTGAAAGTAAGAGCAGCATTCTAGCATCATGTATCAATCCTTATAGTAAACCGGAAATGGCCATTCCTAAGTTAATACAGCAGGACACAAAGTAGCACTCTAGCTTCTTGCAAGGATTCAAGGATACTAGGAAGTAGTCACACCAGCTGACGTGTGAGGTGCCACGCCGACAGCAGAAGCTCTGGTGCTCGCACCGGCCTCAGAGTTCAGATGTTGTAGCTCAAGCCAACGCGCTCGACCAACGCGCAAGATTAATACTAGAGATGACGCGCTCTGTTGAATGCACGTGCGCTTGTCCTCGACAGCAAGTCATTAATAAAAAAAAATATATATATATTTTAGCCCAATTCACATCTTGTGCCGAACAGCAATATCTGTGAACACAGCGCTCTCTCTTTGAAGCTGCGCCTCACCGGATTGATGGTAGAAGTCCTCATAAGCACAACAACCGGCAGCAGTCAACTGCACACTGAGGTTCACTGGGCTGGTAGATGCTTCAGTCCCTCGTCATCACTTGTTAAAGTGAGTCCATCCTTGTTTAGTACAGCAAAAAGGTCTTTATTGGTAATAGCATCCACCAAGATAAATGACAGGCTCCTTCCTCTCTCTTGCTTTTCCAAACCCCCTCCCCTAGAATCTCATTCCTCCTCACCTTCTAATCTCTGACATAATTCGTCAGAGATTCAAGCCACAACACACTGACCGTAATCCATCTAAGGTTTACGACAGCAGAGCCAGTTGAGGATCTGTTAAATTAAACAATGACACTTCACCCACATGTAAATAGGGGAACAAACTTTACGTTAGTTAGGACATCTGATTCTATTTTGTGCGTGTTCCACATCCACTAAACTCTAAATGACTGCCTAAGTTCATCATCATAACATATATATTCTTATAAAAGAGATATATCATAGTCTAGGTTAAAAAGAAATTATTGAAATTAACAAAAATACAGATGTTTATGCTTTCAGAGGCATGCCACTATAATTAAAACTGTTTTCCACATTTTGAAACAATAACAGGATCACGGGCACACTGCAGGGATCACTGCAATTTTTGTTGTTTTCCTGGCATGTGCGTCTTACTCCCTTCTCTGCAGCCCCCCAAAAAATGATGGTTTTGGGCATCTTCCACTTTTATTACTCCATGTACACCTACTTTAAGTAGATATAAGTTGGTAAGTGCTATTACAATTGCAAAATGCATTGTAAATATGTAGAATACCCAGAATGTAAAAGGTTTGTGGTGATTTGTTATATTTACAACTCCAGTTTCTTTATGCGCCCCTGGAAATGAAGATTTCTGCACCTCTAGTTTGCACTTAAAACTATAGAAAATAATGCACACTTAATGGATGCTCCACAGGTGCAACTTGCCAGACCTTGAACCTACAATATTTTGAATGAGAAGCATCAATGTGATTCTATTTGGAATGGCAGATGTTGGCGCTCCATACAAGGCATGCCTGGTCATTCGTTTCTGGAGCTCAATACCCAGTCAAGTGTCTTCCATTTGCTACAGATTTGACATCTGGGAGAAAATGCCCCTTTTTGCATGGTCACCCCTGTTTTTTACTGAATTGTAATCATATTTTTTAGACTCCGCATCCAGTGGCATTGCTGTCCAGTGCCCAGTGTATGTGCTCTGACCCATAAAACATGTTGGTTGTGGTGTTGTAAGTACAAACCACGCCAATGGCATGAAAAGTTAAATGTCAGTTGAGGACTGCAGCATGTATTGTATCCACTAGAGTGAAAAGGAACACATGCTTTAGCTTTGCCATGGAAGCCTGATTGCTGGAGTGTAAAGGATGCAGTGCAACCTGTTTAAATGCCCCTTTTGACAGGTAAAAACCTTACTTTTAAATATTAGTCACCCCGGTGTAGGTTTTGCAGCCCACAGGGTAAGTTGCATGGTATGTAAAAGTGTGACATGTAGAAAATTTATGTTAACATGTCTTTATGTTGACAAGGTCCAAAAGGCTATCTTCACCCAGGCAGGCAAAGCTGTCCTATGTAGAATATCAGAGTACAGAATAACATACTCATATTGTATCTCTGGGAATGGGACAAGCTAGTTAAATAATTAAACAACTGTCTTTTAATAGTTATTACAAATTCATTTCAATAATGAAGTCAGAGTTTTAATACATATTAAGGAAAAGCAACTTTTAAAAAGTTACCTTGCTCCTGCCTGAAGTACCCGGAGGCTGATTTGAATTAACTCTCCAGATTCCCCCACCCTGAGCTCTGCCCAGCAAGTAGTGTGAATGAAGTGTGAAATTCCTCCCAGGAGCACACAATAAGCTGTCCTGAATGGACAGAGATGACTCCTCTCAGCTAAACAGATTATGCAGAGTGTGGGCTGTGGGCAATCTGTTGACACCACAGTGTCTAATCCTGTTTGACAGATTGGTCTGAAGCATGTCTAAAAGTTGTGTGCCCTTCAATGGGAGCAAACAGGATGCCAAGACATTCTTGGGTATCACCTGTTGGGTTGCTGAAGGGCCCTGCTTTTGTTTTACCAGACTTCTATCTGTAGGTTTATTGTGGACACAGTACCTGTTTTTAAACTAGAGTTTAGTCCTAGACATGGGAGCACACTAGGAATACCACAGTATACTTCCCACTCACACATATCCCCAGCCTTCAGAGCCCAAGTTTAAAGTGACAGAAGACTTTCATCATCTTGGATGTGCTCTGGCACATTGTATTTTGGGTCTGTTTGTGGTAAAGCAAACAGGAACTGCTGGTAAGACACACAGGCCAGGAACTGGAAATGATTACTCCAATGAGCAGCGAGGAACTAAAAGTGTCTTATGGTGTTCCCCACCTACAGGCTAGTGAACCCTGCAGAGTTGGACCGTTACCCAACCTTCCTGAGAACACTAATAGACTTGGAAAGGATACCAGGAGGGCTGAACCTGCTGCACTTGCCATCTGTCATCTGTGAGAAGGACCTGAGGATGTTGTAAGTCACCAACTTGAAATCTGAGGACAGCAACATCTCCATTCATCATGAGGCTGATCCCCTGCGTAACTCCAGAAAAATAAGACATTTCTATGAAAATCTCAACCAACCAGTGGCAACTGGACCGGACTGGACTTTGTTGTTTCCCTCTGCCTAACACCTTGACAGTCTCAAGGAGTTTCCCTTGAGGTCCTGGGGGACATGGAAGTGTATTCCTATGGTTGTTTTGGGACCAAAGGAAGTCTGCAAACATTTACAAAACTGTTTGCTCCAAGGGGACAGGCGGCGAAAAGCATTCGACCAACAGTTCTGAAGAGTTAGTCCTCAGAAAAACAACAAAGCCCTTTATCAAATTATGACTTAGAAACTTTTTCAAATGTCCCTAATTCCAGGCCCTAGGGAGCAAGTGTATTCGAGGTACCTGACCAGGGGTCACCTACATTTCGGTCTAAGGTAACCAGAGACCACAATTGGTGCTTCTTGCAGCTATTTTCTTTTAAAATGTTAAAACAATTCATATCCATAGTTCCCCTAATTTGATTTTTGTTGTTTTGATTTAATTTTGTTCATTCATTATTGTGTTGTGTTTTCAACTTTTGATTATTTCTCTAAGTTAAGCCTGTCTACTCTGCGCTATACTAGCCAAGGGTTGATCTTAGGTTCAAATTACTGAAACCTTTAACTGTACCCTACAGGTTAGTGACAATAAAACTAGTGGGAAACCACCAACCACACTAAATAATATTTCACTTTCTTACAACAATCATATTCATCTTTGATGAGGGTGCGTAAGAGACAAAGAATGCTGGGTTTGTACCTTCTTTGGCATCCATTAAAAGTGGCCCAAATTAGGGAGGTCATTTTGACCCTGGCGGTACATGACCGCCAGGACTAAAATGACGGAAGCACCGCCAACAGGCTGGCGGTGCTTCCTGGCTCATTACGACCGCGGCGCTTACCGCCGGGGCCGGCGGTATTCCACCACATTTGCCCCGGCGGTGATAATCCGCCTGGGCAGCGCTGCCCAGGGCATTACGAGTCCCCGACCGCCAGCCTTTTGCTGGCGCAGCACCATTTGGAGCCGGCTCCTGTGTTGCGGGCCACATCCCCGCCGGCCCAGCGGGGATGTCAAAATGGGCACCGCGTGAGTGCGGCCGCATTGGCGGCTGCACAGCGGTTACAACTTGCCGGGCGACATTTGCCACCCGCCAATGTTGTAATGAGGCCCTAGGTGTTTTTTTAATCTGGTATATACCTCCTAATCAGCGTTTTCACTCAGAAATAGGGCATCAGTGCAAGGAATTTGTTGCCCTCCAAACCAAATTCCCATAAGTTTCTCTAAACACCTGGCAGTTTCTCCAGAAATGTTAACAGATATGACCAGGGGAAATTTGTATGGGTGTGCTAATTACTGCACCCAGTAATTACCCCACATGGAGAATACTACACAGCTTAGTATTCCAATCTCTGCACAAACAGGAGTTTAGTCAAACAATGTATTTGCATTGTTTTTTAACAGTATCTAACAGATTTCTAATGGAACCCAATTATCCAGTATTTTGAAATGGCAATTAGTAGTCTTTTGGCACTGACTTAGACCAATCAGAAAGTGCCAACAAGTGCCATGGTAAGTAGAGATGGTCCAAATTCCCTAATCACATGTTTTAACAGTTTAGGGTACTATTAACTGTTGGAAAAGTTAGAATAAATGTTATTTCGTTGTATTCTGGTCACCCTGTAGGCATTGCTGGTCAGAGGTTAATAGATTTAGGGGGTCATTACAACTTTGGCGGGCGGCTATTGCCGCCCGCCAAGCTGTAACCGCCTGGCGGCCGCCAATGCAACCACACTCCCGCGGTGCCCATTTGGACATCCCCGCTAGGCCGGCGGGCGGAAACCAAGTTTCTGCCCGCCGGCCCAGCGGGGATGTGGGCCGCAACATGGGAGCCGGCTCCAAATGGAGGCGGCGGTGTTGCGGCTGTGCGACGGGTGCAGTTGCACCCGTCGCGCTTTTCACTGTCTGCATAGCAGACAGTGAAAAGCAGCATGGGGCCTTGTCAGGGGGCCCCTGCACTGCCCATGCCAGTGGCATGGGCACTGCAGGAGCCCCCAGGGGCCCCACGACTCCCCATACCGCCAGCCTTTTCCTGGCGGTTCATACTGCCAGAAAAAGGCTGGCGGTCGGGGACTCGTAATCCCCTGCAGCGCTGCCCAGGCGGATTATCATCGCCGGGGCAAATCTGGCGGAATACCACCAGCTCCGGCGGTGCGACCGCAGTGCTTCTGCCACGGTCGTAATAGGCCAGAAAGCACCGCCAGCCTGTTGGCGGTGCTTCCGTCATTTTAGCCCTGGCGGTCTCGTACGGCCAGGGTCAAAATGACCCCCTAAGTGTATTTCTGTGGTTGCTCGGACATTCTTCGGCCCTTTCATTTTGTATCAATCCTAACCTCCCGTTAGGGTGTTGTACTACTTTATTGCAGTCAAAATATCCACCTACACATATATCGTGACCACAATATGTAAAGAAATAGCATACTCGGGATAAGTAATTACATATCTCAATTGGAGTTAAAACAAAATATCATAAAACATACCTTAGACTGACAGTTACTCTAACCAAATGTGTAAACGTAACCAGTGCAAGTGTCTAACAGTGTATTACATTTAAACATGAACAAAAAGGTACAAACATGGTTCTAATCAATGTTAGTTTTCTCTATATACAGTCATAATACATTGAAAGATTTGTCCAATCATGACCTACGAAGTTATCAGTCTCGGAGAGGGTCTACAGATAAGATTATTAATCAGCTGGCTAGAGAAACATCATAGGATTGTTAAAAAGGAAAAAGGGACTAGAAAAAGTTCTGCATGTACTGAATGAAATAGGTCGAAAAAGTTGATGATAACCTGCTGAAAGTAAGCTTTAAGAGGTTTATGGTATTCTGTGCAAGATATCAGGGATTTTATTTGAAAAAAGGGTTATGATGAATGGGTTTACATCTTGCTTTAGATGTGAGAAGGGTTTTCAAGATAATTTATGTGCTCATGCAACTAAGCCCCATAGAATTCAAAACAGGATAGGAACTAAAGAAGGGACTGTTGAGTGAGTCTGAACAGGCCTTATTATTGTCCTCATTATTAATCTTATTATTATTAACATTATATTCACCCACTTGTTTGACACAGTGCTTCATGTGTGCCTTCTGAAGTTTCTACGTGAAGTAAGTGACTAAGGTGTTACTCTTGCCCAAATAATTTATCTAACTGAGCCAAACTCTAAGATTTGAAGGCTGAGATAGACTTCTCTGGAAATGAAAGAAGCATAACAGAAAATGGAAGCATTTCCTTGATTTGAAAAATGTTCCTCTTCTGTCTTGGTGTGCTAAGAACTCAGATACTAATTGGATCTTTGTTGAGTGGACAACACGTGTGCTTAATGTAACATTTTATACAAGTTATATTTAGGTGATTTTGCCAACTGGCTGGGCATGGTCCGCTGCACATGGATTAAGGTACTCCGTAGCAGGCTCTCGGATGCCCGTTCCTATTCTCCATCATCCTGAAACTTAAGAGGTCCGCAGAATGCCCCTCCTGGAGTAGATAAAGCTCCAGAACACACTGCAACTGAAGACTGAGACCACTGATAATGGGAGGCCTGGTGGCAATCTGAAGAAGTCTATAGGGCGAGGTCTGAGCTCCAGACCCAAGAGGATGGCTACCAAGTTCCTAATGGGGCACTGAATGCCTGAGGGTTGCTCTCTGGGTGGGACTCCTCTTGACTTCCCGGTGGTACCCCAGGGGATAGGTCCAGAAGAATAAAAAAATTGGGGCCTTGTACCCTGGCCTCTGGAGTCTTTAGTCCTGTCCGGTGCAGTCTGACTACCAAGAGGCAGGAGCTGCTTCACAGGAGGCCAGGAAGGTGGACCAGTGGGGTACCCGACAGACCATCCCAGAAGACGTGATTAGAACAGGTGGTCTTGGGCACTACTCGAGAACTCCAAGCTGGGAGCATGCTGGGGCCTGTACAGATATAGCCTGTGGCCCAGCAGGGGAGGGGGGGCTCACAAGGTGGTGGGTGGACTTAGAACCACCCTCCCCCTTTTTTCTGCACAAATTGGCTTTCACTAGCCACTGGTGTACTGGACAGCGTGGCGGGAGCTGAAGATGGAATCAAAGGAATACGGAATGCTATGTCAGCTGTGTTAAGCACTAGCATAAAAATGCCGTTGACTAGGGCCTGGTACCCAATCATCATTCTCTTGTGCAAACAAAAGTCACAGCCCCACCTAGGAATGGACCTGGGTCTCCTGCTTGTACTTACAACATCGCACCCTCCTGCCAAAACTTAATTTCTGAGTAAAAGCATGGCAAGGATACTGCCCTGCAAAGGCAGGCTGGATTATAACTGAAAACGGGCAGGAGCAGGTTGGTTCCAGAACAGATTATGGTACCATTCTGCATGCCCTGCATAGGCCACTGCTGCGGAGGGGCACCAACAAGATTCCCAATAACTAATGAAAGCACAAATGTTAGATCCTGTTGGAAGGTGGGTCATTAGTTGTGTGGCCTGCACAAGTAATGAGTCTGCACACAACCGCCACTAGGAACCAAACACCCCATTGTATTGCTTGACTCTCGTAGGGTAGCGTTGCAGAGCAGTCCAAGGCTTACTCAAGGGAGGTGGTGTGGGCTAGTAATCCCCATTCACGAGCAAACAAGCATGACTCTCAATAAATGATAGTCCAGTCTGTGCTTTTCTTTTGATAAAGTAAAAGTACATTTATTACTCACACACACACTACTCAATACTGTGCAACAATCTACAAATATACACAAAGTGATGGACTCACTCTGGGAGGAAATTGATTAATCTCTCATGTCTCCTCCAAGGGAGGATATAATCCAACAACCCACAAGGCAAAACAATCCCTGGGGTCCCCCTGCAACATTTGAACATTTGACAGTAATGTGGAATGAACACACCTACATCTGCAATTGAGTACATCTATCTTTCCAAGAGATGGCTGTCAGTCTCATTACTCAAATTAGCATCAACAGGGAACCTATAGGACCATATACAAGCAATTTAACCATTAGAATAACTTTTAGATTACTTTTGGATTACTTTTAAATGACTTAGTTGACCATCAAATAACAGTTGAATACATTGGGTAATACCAGCCTACATCTCTAGTAGGCACAATCCCACAAGCCTGAACAAAAGTCCACATAAGCCTGTGCTGTAACAAATGGTAGAACCGTTGGGGGGGTTATCATTCCTTTGTCCCACCCTACCTAGGGTGGGGACACAAACTGCGTTGGGGGGAGGCTGCGCTGCTCCTGCAGCTCCCCCTGTCCATGGGCATAGGTTTGGTGGTGGCCCCTTCTCCCTGGGAGCACCACAATCTGGTTTAGGGAACTAAACCCCTGCTCATGCCCCGCAAAGCATGCTGGGGCAGCCACAAATGAGATGAGAGGCTCTCCCGCTGCGCTGGCGAGAGCCGCCGTGTCGGAAAAACTGAGGCTTCTTCCAGGGGGGTGCCCACCCGGACACCCCCACATGAGGTAAGTGCTCCCTCGTTGGAGGGTGGCACAGGGAGCCCACCCCTGGCCGCCCCCGCCAGGTCCCCGCATGGCCAGCACCTCCGTGTGCTGCCGTGGGAGCCGGCCTTCTCTGTGCTGTCTGAAGGGCAGACGTGTGCAGGCTTGCGGCCGGATGGACCGCTTGGGGGAGTGCAACAGCACTCCCCCCTTCCTCCACGACAGCTGTGGGGCCCAGGGATGGGGTCCGGGGCCCATCCACGACGTCGCGCTCCCCCGACACCATCTTCCCTGTTGGGGCCCCGGGATGGGGTCCAGGGCCCCAGTGGTGAGCTTCTTCTGCAGCCGGCCCCTCCACCGCCGGCTGCCATCTTGCGGGGGAGCACGACGGTGCCCCCCCCAAATCCTCCTTTTTCCTGGGGCCCTGGGATGGGGTCTGGGGCCCCTCTTCACAATTTTCACGGGGAGTGCGATGGCGCTCCCCGACTTTTCTTTGACCGCAAGGGGCCCCAGGATGGGGTCCGGGGTCCCTACCCACCGCGGCAGGGGGGGGGGGCAAAAGCACCCCCCCCATCAAATACAAACAGGCCAGGCATCACCAGGACCCGGGATGGGGTAGGGGACCCATTCCTCTTCTGGAGGGGGAGTGCGACGGCACTCCGCTCGCTCCTCTTCCTACAGGGGCAGCCCCCGGGCCCTGGCCCACCCAGGGGCACAGTCTGGAGCAGCGGCGGAGCCCCACGTGCTTCGTCGCTGCTTCTCAAAAGGTCAAAGGTCACAATCCTTCTTCTTTGGATATTTCAGGCCCCCAAGGGCCGATTTTCATCATTCCGGTGTTGTTCGCTCCTGGTGGCAAGCCTTTACCACCAGGGGCACTCTCCTTAGGCCTCCTGGCCTCGAAGGGTCCCAGATCATAAGGAGCCAGTCCCACTGACTCCCTGCGTCCGCCTTTCCTCTGGGTGCCCTCTTTTCCTTCTGGGCAGCATGCTCTCCTTGCGCTAGCCCAGTCCTTCCCCCAACTAGTCCTCTGGGGGGGTAAGGGGGCCAGCTTGCCTGGCCCTGGCATTCGCGTCGCTGGCCTGGAGTCCTTCAGGGGCAGATTCCTTGCCCCAGGGGCAGTCAGGGGGTTCTTACTTTCAGTTGTCCATGACGCCTATCTGCAGTCCCAGTGTCCAGCGGTGAAACACAGCCAAGAGAGAGAGCTCTGGGGCGGAAGTGTCCTGCAGGTCTGCACCTCTGGCCTATCCAGATGTGCCACATCACTTCCTTGCCCCCCTCCCCTCCTTCTTGCACAGTCTTCTAGGATAGCTCAAAATGGCATCCTCCAGGAGTTAGTTGCCACATGTGCTCTGAAAGTCTCAGCCCCTCCTCACTGACATTCCTCGAAGGGCCTCTCCAGCCTGCTCCTGGCACGGAATGACAGCTGGCTGATTGATGCCAGCCCCTGCTCAAGCAACTGGACAGAGCAGTAAATGGCCCTAATCCTGAGCTGAGTCATAGAAAGACGACATCCGTGGATGAGCCATAAGTTGTACAACTATGCTCTTGTAACCTACTGCATCATTCTTTGCTTACAGGTTACAGTTTACTTTGGTGTGACTCTGGTCTCGGTGGACCCCAGAGAAATGGAGTTGCACCCTAGGCCCTCCTTTCCCATTGACATTTAATGGAGTATCCCCACAATGCAAATAACTTAAGCACACTGACCTTGGCATTTAACTGAGTGTCCCTACTGTGAAAAGACAGTAAGCACACTGACTCTCCCTCACATGTGTACACCCCTCTCATGAGACCTACACCAGGTCACCACCCACTCTGCATAGTTCCTCCTGCACCAGGCTTACCTAAGTGCAGTTCTTGGGCTGCGCACACCAGGAATCCTCACCCTACAGCCCTCACATGGGTGCACACATGATCACATGTAACCCGCCCGGGGCCTACTACCCTTGCTGCGTCACAGCAGCCTTTCCTTAGCACGGCCGCCCCGGCGGTAAACACGCGCAGTCCATTTTACCATGTATTTACTGTGCGTGAGTCCCCTCATAGGAGGCTCTCTCACAGTAAAAAGTCAAAAGCCAGGTGGTCAAAAAGTGAAAAATCAGGGCAGACCTGATGGTCAGAACCGTCCTCTAACAGATCCGAATCTTAAACTGGATAAAATACTGGAGGCCATCGCAACTACTAGAGAAACTTTGGGGACCAAGCTTGACAAGGTAGCTATAGATGTGGATATCCTCCAGAATGACAAAAATAGCTTGCAGACAAAGTGAAGTCGAACCAAGATGCTCTGGGTGAGTCACGTCCTTCTATTGATACATTGCAACAACAAAAAAAAGGGTCGACCTCCTGAAACACGGCTGCAACAGGGGAAATAGCATCTTTGTGGTAGGACTGCCGGACAATGTTAGGAACCCACATGGTGGTTTACCTGACAGGCTTGCTGCAAACAGAAATAGCCCCCTCATGGGATGTCCTAGTTTTTTGCCCTGGAAAGGCCTCACACTGTCCTTGAGAGACATCTACCACCAGGGGTGTTGCTGAGGCCAACAACAATTGCCCACCTACTTCATTATTGAGGCAGGGACTGTATTCTGCAATAAGCTACATACACTGAAAAGGCAGATTGACAACAACCCTGTTTCAATATTTTCTGATTAGACTGTAGCAGTCCAACACAAAAGAGCTTTGTTCTTGAAGGTTAAGAGAGGTCTTTGGGTGCAGGTTTAAAGTAAATGTTTTTATTTCTGGACAAACTGAAGGTAATGCTGAACGGGCAGTCGTTATTTTTTGACATGCTCACTTATGCCAGGAGATTAGTTGGAGAGGCACATGGAGGGACACTCCAGCACCCCTTGGCAGTGACAACCTCCACCAACGAGGTGACCCAACATAAATGGAGTCAAACAGCCCACCAGAAGGCAGGCTAAAGAGCTGCTCTAGCAGAAGTTGCAACTACTTTTAAAATGGCCTTGGGCAGGACCTATGTGGAAACACAAGAGACTAATCCCACAGAAGCTTAGTCTCAGACACTTTGTTAGAAGTTGCACACTTGACACCCAAACTGACCCGTAAAGATGATCTCTGAGGCACCTATGCCTAGAGCTTGACTGGTGAATCTACGGTGATAACTTGATAATGTGTGTAAATTATTATGGGGATAATTATAAGCATGCCCTCACAGAACCAGAGCAAGAAGCTCAAAGGTGGGGTGCTGATAATTGTTTTATCAGACCAAGGGAGATGGGCCAAAGGGGGTGCATGACATAAGAGCGAATGCACCCTCCATGGTCTCCCTAAGTCGCATAGAACTTGGGAGAAATTCATTGGATGGTAGGCTGTTGTCATTCTGTACTGAGAAAAGGGAATTGGGATACATTTTACTGTGATGGCTCAGGTGTACTGCTTAAGGTGTAAACAAACTATTTTTATTCCAAGGATCATGGGACTCATATGGTGCCCACCTAGGTTCCTCATGGGATGGGGCACCCCTGGAGATGGGTGGCTGTCTCCTTCTCTGTGTAGCTTAGAGTCATGATGAATCGTCTGAATAACTATACATTCCTCAATTGTATGATAGGTATGGGATCCATAAGTAAAATATTCAAAATAATGGCAAACGGGAAACGTAAAGGAGTACGTTATTTTGCCAAGGGATGCACCTCACAAACCGGAAGGGGGTCAAATGAAAGAGACAATGGAGGGTACTTGAAATGTAAAGGGGTACATGTTGTATTTCTCCAAGAGATGCACCTCACAGACTTCATGGACTGAGAGAGGGCCAAATTAAAGAAACAATGGGGAAGGCTCATCAATATCACAGGCTTCTCATCTTATTCCAGGGTCGTTTTAATCTGGATGAGACCTGGAGTGGTTTTCGATACTACTGTTGTTCAGATTGATAAAGAGGGTAGATATGTGGTGCTGCGGGGAAGGATGGGTGGTGTTGAGCTAACCCTTGGCAGAATGCATACTCCTAACAATGAAGAGACTTAATTTATGATGGCAATGACCCTGATCCTGCCTTGGGGGATATACACTTCAATCGTTATGGGTGGCGATTTTAGCTGTGTCTCGGATGTTAATCTGAATCGCTCCATCCCCCCATTGGAGGACGCCCCCAGTCAGCAATTTGTGAAGTAGTCTGGACAACACTGGGGCCTCCCAGACATATGGAGGCTTAGGAAAGGTTTAGTTGGAAGGTACTCCTTTTATTCCACTGCCCATGATCTGCGTGCTATGGCCCATATTTATACTTTTTGACGCTAAACTGCGCTAACGCAGTTTAGCGTCAAAAAGTTTTGCGCCGTCTAACGCCATTCTGAAGCGCCATGCGGGCGCCGTATTTATGGAATGGCGTTAGACGGCGCAATCAGACCGGCGCTGCCTGGTTTGCGTGGGAAGAAACCACGTAGACCAGACAGCGCCGGCGTAGGGGGAAAATGGCGCATGGGCGTCTTAAAATGGGGCAAGTCAGGTTACGTCGAAAAAATCGTCTTAACCCGACTTGCGCCATTTTTTAACGACGCCCATCCCCCATCAACATGACTCCTATCATTGGAAAGATAGGAGTCATGCCCCCTTGCCCAATGGCCATGCCCAGGGGACTTCTGTCCCCTGGGCATGGTCATTGGGCATAGTGGCATGTAGGGGGGCACAAATAAGGCCCCCCTATGCCACCAAAATAAAATATAAAAAATAAAAAATAAAACTTACCTGAACTTACCTGAATGTCCCTGGGGTGGGTCCCTCCATCCTTGGGGGTCCTCCTGGGGTGGGCAAGGGTGGCAGGGGGGGTCCCTGGGGGCATGGGAGGGCACCTGTGGGCTCATTTTGAGCCCACAGGCCCCTTAACGCCTGCCCTGAGCAGGCGTTAAAAAGTGGCGCAAATGCGCCGTTTTTAGCCACGCCAACTCCCGGGCGTCTCTTTTGCCCGGGAGTATAAATACCACGTAAAGTCCTGGGAGTCATTTTTTAGACGGGAACGCCTCCCTTGCATATCATTAACGCAAGGAAGGGGTTCACGCTAAAAAATGACGCACATTCCGGGAACTTTGGCGCTATTCGCCTCTAACGCCATAGTATAAATATGGCGTTAGTTGGCGTTAGTTTTGCGTCGAAATTGCGTCAGAAAAAACGACGCAATTTCGGCGCAAACGGAGTATAAATATGGCCCTATATTTGATAGAATGATTTGCTCAAACAGACTCAGCAAGGAAATCATAAGCATGGAATATCTTGGATACTTGTTATCACTTCTTAATCCCCTTATGACAGTACTGTGCTGTGGGCAACACCATCCCAACCTATAAATTTCAGGGTGCATTTCCTGATGATCCAGCACTTAGAGATTTCGTAGCTGACACGATCAGACAATATTTCTAATAAAATCACTAGAATGGAAAGCCTTTAAGGTCACAGTGCGGGCCATTTCATGAGTCAATCAATAGGGGTTAGGAAGGCACTGAAAGGAGAACTATCTGTAATGAATAGAGCTATTCATAAGTTGAAAGTGGAATTTGTAGTAACCTCTTTAAGAAAAGCCAAGCCCTTAGAAGTGAAAGAAAAGTATGCCACCACCCTAGAATGACCACACATGCAGAGGGCGGAAGGGCTAGTAGATTAATAACTAGGTCTATACACACTGAAGACTGGGGAACCCCCATAACACAGATTTGGAACCCCACTGGAGCACTGGTCCAACAAGAAATTAATGAAGTGTTTCTCCAACACTACACAGAACTTGTACAGTAGTCAAACACTGGCCCTTAGCTACAACACTGATACTTACCTTGACAGAGCAAATCTAAAGTGCGCATCCGAGGAAATTAGAGAGAATCTAGGAAGGCCCATAACAGAAAAGAAAATAAAGTCAGTCCTTGAGGACATGGTGAGGGCCACAGTGCCAGTAATTGATAGCTTACCAGCTGAATTCTGCCAAACATATGCCAATTTATGTTCCCCTCATCTTAGAGTACCTTGGCGGCATCTACCAGACAAGCTCAGATAGTGCCTATTCTGAAAAGTCAAAGAACCTCCTATAGATCATTGTCCATGTTAAACCTGATCTATAAAAGCAGTACAAGCCTGGCAAGAATCCTATAACCCCATCTTCAGGAATTAGTTCAGGATGCCCAGAACTGTTTCGTCCCCAGCAGCAACAAGCCCATTAATAACACAACAGAAACTACATAGACACATTATTAGAGACCATAGTTCTTTTGATAGACCAAGATAAAGCATTCAACTCACTGAAGCTATCTGCAGGCTTTAACATGTCACATGAATATATCCAAGGGGTGAGACAGATATATCTCGCTCGTATACGCAAATTCCCTGGTGGGAACGGCCCGAGTAACATTTTGCTAATATCATGAGCATCCGGAGGAGTTGCATCCCGCTGAGTGAGGACTTGCACCCTCATTATCTGCTGACAGTGTTGTTTATTACCTTCAGGATGCTAATTCTGGGACAGATGTGAGTATACAGCATTTGGAGGGGCTTGGGAGGACGTTGGTTCTTAAAACTAACTGAGCAAAAACTTATGCATTCCTGGTGTCCCCAACTGTGACACAGCAACCAGGTGTGGTGGCTCGTTTGAGGATATGTTGGGAGCCTCATGTGCTCCAATACCTTGGAATTAAGATCTACCACTGTGAGAACGACAATAAAAAGGGAAACCTGAACGGTTCCCTTAGGTTGTTGAGGGGTGACATGAATTTGGGCGCACACTTACACTACCAAAAATGGACAGGACATTTTTGTCCAAAATTGTATTATTACCAAGAATAATGTATTCCTTTGCTAACTGCCAGATTTGGATCCTGAAGATGCGTTGAGGGTCAACATGGAATTTGAGCACACACTTAAACTGCCAAAAATGACCAGGACAGCATTGTCCAAAATGGTAATATTAGCAAGGATATTGTACTTTGGTAACCCCCAAATTTGGATATCACATAGGTGGTTCAAAGCACTGAAAATGTTAAACAGGGAATTAATCTGGGATGGGGCAGGCTCAGAGTATCCTTAAGCATATTGTAGCTCCCACCCAGGGAAGGGGGCACCTTATTATGCACTATACTTTCTAGCAGCATAACTGCAGTAGATGGTTCAATGGCTCAGCAGGCTGAGCTGGAAACAATAGGGGTGGTAGGTAGGACACAACAAGAGAAGGGACTTGTTGCGATGCCAGCTACATGTTTAAAGGGCCTGGAGAGGAAAATGAAGCTCCTTCAGACTAACGAGTTGGGAGGGGGAAGATGTTAAAAAAAGTCTGCCAACCCAGACATACGCCCAGATCATACCATTGATTGGACTCCCAACTATTGGGGCAGTGGGGTGTACTGCCGGCAGGATGAGAAAAAGCACAGAGGTGGGCTACTTACCTTGGGCGAATGCTATGAGAGTAATTAAGGTTCTGGCAACCTTAATTGCGCAAAAAAGGCTGCCGGAGACTCAGCTTTGGACATATGGAGTGATAGTGCAATTAATGGGAAGGTTTATGGAACCACAAGCACATTGGGGTTGCAGTTGTCCACATGTTTAGGAATGGACACAAGTATATTTCCTGGATTTTTAAAAGTCCCCTGCCAATGACTACATTTAGCCTGACAAGTCTAAAAACAAACTGGGAAAGCCAGCATTCTCCCATCCTGCCACTGTGTGTCACTCACGAAGGCCTTTTGCCTTTACATCACTATGTAAAGTGATGGACATTATGCACATCTTTACTCAGCAAATTGTGTTTCTCTTCACTTTCCATTCCAGGTTTCTGTCACATATCCCCAATGCACTATGGTCTTTGTAACCCCTCTGTCATCGTACACTTTCTAGAAAACGTCCTGCTGTTGGTTCTCTCTTCCCTAGCTTGTTTCCTGTACCCCATAATTATTTTAAGTCAGATATCTGTATTCTGGACTTCCCTATCTCTCTCTCTTGACTTTGATCCGCACTCTACTCCATCCTTTCCTCTTTCTTGTGTTGTGCTTCCTGGCTTCGCTGGACTTCCCCTTTCCAAGTCCAATTTCAGCCTTCCAATCATTGGTGGTTCCCTGATTCATTACATCTGTGTTATTGCTTGCACTTGGCTCTCTCTCTGTACCTGTGCTCTTCCTCTGAGCTTCCAACCGTTTCAGTCCTGTGACCTCAGAGTGGCTTGGTTGCTGAGTCTCCTCATGCTCTGTTAAGTCCATGCTTCCGCGTCTCTCAGTTTCTGTGTTGGATATTGTTCTTGATCTTGTCTGCACTTTCCTGATCTGTCCATTTTCAAGTAACTTTTTGCCTTATGTTCTGTTCGTTTTAATATGAACCTGACCATGATTCCAGTGCTGCTTTCCTCTAAACCTAGTTCTTGTTTCAGTGTTCCTTCCTCTGTTTGCCTATGTCTTTGTGTCTGTATTACAATCCTGATTTTCATTGTTTTGAAGGGTACATTTAGATTGCAAGACGTGTGTCTTTGGCACTGAGAATTACCCAGTGATCTTTCTCCATAGGAGTTACTGGGTGTCTCCTGAACTCTGTGAGATTACTTTTCTCCTTGATTTCTTGCAAGGTCTTTTGGCCTCACAGAGAGATCACTATCCAAGGTGCATACAAACTATCCATTGTGATAGTTTGTCTATATCTGCCTACTTGGCATCCCATAAACTGAATACCATTGCAGGGACTGATGACAAGAAGTGTCCTAGATGTGAGTTAGTGAATTTAGGCTTTCTTCACATGTCTTGGAGCTGTCCCACTATAGGTCTTATCTGGTTAGGGGTCACAACGTCTATGGAAAGACACCCAACAGCCTCTGAAGGGTGTTTACTGGGACTCTTATCTCCGACCAAAAGTCAAAAAGTCACTAATATATTATTACTGTTATTACTATGTCTTGCACTGTTACTGGCTGAGCAAGTCACTGCAATGCTCACCTGAAAGCCCGTCACATAGAAGACGGAAAAATGCGGTGGTGAAATGTGTGAGGGCTAGGAGTGCAGTACTGCTTGGAAAGGAGAGACGTGAAGTGCTAGGCGGCCCTTAATGGAGGAAATACTAAAGTCGTTTGAAGAATCCAATGAATGAGCCTCCTGGAGGTTAGGGGTCAAGTTTAGCTTCAAATGAAGGTGGGCCCCATGTAAACACTGAAAAGCGAACTTATCCCATTATGAGTACTTAGCGGAGCCAGCCGACTGAGGTAGGGAATTAAAGTGAATTGAGAATAGCAGGTAGGTCAACCCTAAGCTGTATCAGCATCCAGGGTTGTTGAAATTGTTGTTTGGAAGTTATGGGTAATGCTGGCTATTCACATGAGAACAAGCAAAATCGGCATCTACTAATATAGCTGGGGCAACAATGTATATTGGATATCCAAATTTGATCGAACTCATATATGGTTTACAGCAATATTGATGCTACATTGGCTAAATGTATTAGAAGACTTAGTAACAGCCTAGTAAAATATTTAAAAAGGAGACTTTGCCAGTTTACAGTTACTGTAGTCACCTAAAGCAACACAAAATAGTAAAATGTCATTTCATCTATTTTTTTATTGCATTTGCCATGGATCGTAAAGTTTCGTCCATCAAACTGGAATGATATACTGAGAAAGTCATTCTACTTAAAAAGTGACTGGTAATTTAAAAACTGGATATAGTTGATTTGGATTTGCATTGCTATCTGTACTTATATTTAGCCTAAGAAGAGGAATTGGGGATTGCCAGTAAATTGGATGCTGTTTTGTTTTATTGAGCACTGGAGTTTTTTATTTGAAATTAATTCTCATATAACGCCCTGATCCAAAAACAGAGGTTGAAAAAAATAAAGCCTTCCTGGGTAATAAGGCAAATCAATTATATTTGTCAATTAAAGTTTAAACTAAGGACTGTGATTTATACACAATGGTGGCCAGAGAAAGAGTCCTTTCCTACACAACTAGAACTCATTAATGGTGTCTTCTAGGATTGCTGAACACCACTGAAAGTTGTTCGACTACCACACGTTGTATTTATTTAGTTTTGTTTTTCTGCAGATGGCAAAGCACTTTATAGTGATAAACTTGTACAATACTGGCATATAAAACTTCAGGGTAGGGGCAGAGAACATTTATGATAGAAGTAGAAATATGATGATCGTAGTATAGTCAAGTGAAGACACATTGGAGATGGACAAGTGTATATATAGGCAAGTGGTAAGGCATCTGTGGGCCTGGATTGATCATAAGGTAATCAGGATAAGAATGGTAGACAATTCAAGTCATGGGAAAAGGGAGGGGGGCAGAAGGATGAAAAGGAGACCTTGGGATAGGCTGATCCAGGTGGAGGGACGAGGGAGATTCGATGAGGGGAATGTAGAGGTGAAACAAGATGGGGCAAAAAGTATGGCTGAAGGTGGAGAGGTTGGACAGTGAAGAGAATTTGGTGATGTTAACATGTTTTATTGGAAGGTGCTCTTTTAGACTTTTTGACAGCAGGAAAGGCTGGTATCTGTCTAATGTTGAGGAATGCCACTGTGAATTCTTGGAGCACTGGAAGAAGGAAGCATCACGACCACCTGTCTTTCAAACAAAAGCTCATGATGTATTGCAATAAGCTCTTGCTAGGTGTACACTATTAAAAAACAATATAGGGAAATTACAATTCACTCTTATTGTGGGCATGGCCCGGATGGACAAGTAAGTGTCCCCACATTCTTTAACTTCCCTCCTTCAAGGATCCTTAAAACGTTTCTGACGAAAGCAAATATTCATCATTCCTATGAATTTCTGAGTGGCGAAACAATTCTCAAAATTACAAAGCACAGGCATTTTGTTTGTTTCTCTGGAGTGACTTAAGAAATTAAGAAACGGCCTCAAGAGGAGGGTTGGAGTTGCAAGGTCAAACTAGCACAAAACTGGAGCTTGAGAGAAAACTGGATGGCAGAGCAAGCTGGAGCACACAGTAAGATTCAACACGCAGTTAGCAGGAACTACACTTTCAAAAGATAAAGTAAAATACGCATTGTATTAAAGAGAAACCCTGATTTCTCTGACCCCTTGACCCATCCCAATTCCACCAAGGGGTACCTTACTCATGAGACAGACCTGGAGCCAGAAAGTTACCAGAGAATAATGGGCGATCCACTGTCACACTGCTACCACCAACTCCAGTTTGGGTGACGGGTGGATAGTTAATGTTGTACAGTAAGGAAGAGATTCTTCTTGGGGATTCATATGACTTGAATGGTTCCCATAAGCCTCATATCATCTGTGGGTAGTGTTGGGCGGGAGATTATTCCCTACACATCTGCACAGCACTGTGACCTTTGTGACACTGAAACCCAGGATCTACTCTGGTGGACAACATTACTCATGGCTCTGATTAAACAAGAGATGAAGTGAGGAAATACTTGATTCAAATGAAAATGCTGTGCCTTTGTTTTTTTCTGATAGTTCTTGATTAAAATGAAAATAACACAAACTTGTAGTTGGATTTGTCCACAAAAAAACATTACCTACACTCACAATTTTAAATGTGGATTGTGATCATGCTAAATTAACCTGGCTTCTACAAAACCTATCCTGTGGTATGATATACCTATGAAAGTTTGACAGACATTTATGGTGCGCCCCTGTGAACGTTCTGAGGTTGAAAAATGCCATCAGTGCCTCAGTTTGTGACAGAGAATCCATGTCTAGAGTTACGGCCCAATTAATTATTTCTGCTGTTTCCAGGTAAACGTATTGATACCTTTGAATATGGTTTCCTAATGTATGCATCAACTGTTCCTGGAATCTTAAAAGTCAGTTTTGTGATTACTACCTCCAACTGCCATAAAATATAATTTGGGGGTGTGGGGAAGGGAACATTCCCTGTGTTGCACCTCACAGATAGGGATTTAAGTAGTAGTACGTTTGAGATTACCCAGCAATTTACAAGGCACATCGACCGATGTAGGAAACTATCCAATCACCAGCCACAGCCATTTACCCTAGTCCATGTCCCAGGATGATCTCAAAATATGAAATGTGTCTCTGCCTGTTTTTTAGCTTCAAGCAGTGAAGAGGGAGATCATGTGTGCTCATCTCTCACTTGTAGATTAACAACAAAGTAAACAGGGGAACATTTCAGCTATCATGCTACCCTAGTCAAGCTAACTCCTGGGCAGGAAAAGTCTAGAAATCACTATTAAATCTTAGGTTCACTCTTCACCTAACAGAATGACTGACAGGCAGGCAGACACACACACACACCAATATACCACTGTTGGCGTGTGGTTACTCACAGTTTTGACAGCCTTCCAGACTCATTCCCTGCCATGGATTGTGATTGAGCGGACACCGCCATGACACCACCAGAAATTCATTGGGCGGAGGACAACAAAACAGGTGTGGCACGATCTGTGGGTAATGCGGTACAACTGGGTGCCCCTTCCTTTTGCGCAGGTGCAGTACTGACGCTGGGATTGCTCAGCTTCGTGCGTAGACACATTCGAATCCGTTTTGTAGAGGTAGGCACCTGTGTGTCTGTAAAGAGCATGGGCCTTTGGCTGGGTTGCTCCAAATAACAATTGCCTACTAGCCTACTGCTGCCTCTCAATAAGTGGCAAACCAAAGAATCACACCTCAACCAACAATTTGTAAATGGTCCAAACCTTTATTTTATTCCACTTTCACAACTAAATATTCATGTTCCATCTTGAAAATATAATTGCATTGATTTAAGTCTACAATCCTGGATAGGATTTTCTCGTAAGACCGCATCAGCATTCTCTATGAGTCGAAACTCCTTTACTGTGGCACACAGCTTTGTTTTCACCAGTGTGAAATGAAAATTCAACATTCGCAGTGGCGCTAGGAAGCATACAAACAAAATCATCCTTGAGTGTATCTATCTGTGTAAAGGGTGAAAGTGAAAAAATTACAGTTTGTGAGAAAACGGAGGATACGGAGCGAGAGGGGTATAGGAAAAATAAGACAGTAAGAGAGAGGTTATCTTTTAGCGAATGGCAAGTAAATGGGTTTGTGATGGAAATAGAATTTGATAGAGAGAAGCTAATGTGCGCGAATGTGTGTGTTTGTGTGTGTGTGAAAGACGAGCATTTCATTGAGAGGTAAGGTGAGGGTGTGTGAGTGACAATGAGATCGTAACCAAAGTTAGTGAAAAGTGGATCTTGGAGAGAAAGGTGTGAGAAGAAAGTGAGATGAGAAGATATGTGAAAGGAAGTTGTGATAAAGGAGTATATAATAAACAATAGTGCGATTACTGTCAAGAAGTGCAGTCTATGTGTGCTGGGCAGGAGGAATGTGAGGACAGACAGAACAGTGTGTCAACTGATGGACAGAAATGGATCTCCGAATGGAAAGTGTGAGAAGTGAGCGAGAGGTAACTAAGATAGAGAAAGAAAGGTGGAGGGGTGGAAAGGGAACGTGTGAGGAACATGTGTTCAGGATGATGCGAGAGGATGTATGATAACAAAGAGTTCCAGGGAGTAGCTGTGAGAAAACAATATGGTATGAGATAGAGAAGACAGCAAGGGCATTTTGGGGTAGAGAATACTAGATAAGTGGGTGGTACGGGAATAGGGATTTTAAACAAAGGTGGCAAAAATATTGTTTTGGCCCTAGGTGGCACAGAAAAAGATAGAAGTAGACAGAAGAAAGCAAGAGACCTGGTAGGTGAGAGATAGAGGGCGTGAGAGACTGGGAACGTGAGAGCAGTGCTACAGAAGGTCTGTATAGTAGTTTAAATTAGGATAGGAGAGGTCTAACTGAAGGGCCCGTGGAAGTTGATAGTAAGAGAAAAGGATGAAATGACAAAGAAAGGCGAAACAAGAAGAAAATAAGAAGAAACTGAGATGAGAGAAAAAAGTAAGTTGAGGAGAAGGGGGAAGAGAGGGCAGGAAAGACAGAAAGAGAAACGGGAGGAAGAGAATGAAAGGATGGAGGCAGAGATTGAGACTGGAAAGAGAGAGTGAATGGGAGAGAAAAGAGGAATATGTAATAGAGGGAGGAAAGTAGAAACAGAAGGGGCAATGGATGGGGAGAAAAAAGAGCTGCATGTATGCATTTTTTTAAATCTTTTTGTGATTTTGTCACATGATCGTACTGGGAACATGCCTCCCTCTCCATTCCCTTTCACAAGACAAGCAGGGAAGGTCTCTATTATTACTGAATAGGCCCAGTTTTTTAGACTTACTGTTCATTAACAAACATTCATGTGAACAGAATGCAAACCTGCAGGAAATGGTCACAGGAGTTCCAGTGAGGACAGCAGGTGTCCGAGTGACAGTAGCACAACCTTCAGGGTTCAACATAGAATATTAACCAGTGAGAGTGGTGCCAGAACGTGCATATTCACCCATGCAGCCACCTATGCATTTCCGTCAGAGTTATGCATCAACTCCATAGATCCGTCTGTGACCGACATGTAACTCTTGCCTTAACTAAATGTTCTGTGAGTGATGAAAGTTTGTGCTAGTCTGTTCTGCTGAATCTGTTCTGCAGGGAACCGAATATTACACTTGCTGGCTTCCGTAAGGGCGCTTGCTCTGCTAGTCATGCTGCAGCTGTCCAGTGTGGCAGCCATATTTGCATGTGTCCAGTGATGGAGAAAGGTTGGCCTGAAGCTGCCTTAGCAGTACGTGTTCGCTAAAAGAGGGAATCTTGTTTCATTTCTGCCCAAGGTGCAATGATTTTACGAAGAAGTGGTATTTCCACTGCTGGTTCCCTATCTTATGAAAAAACAGAGAACATACTTAGTGCACTTGTGTATCATGGCCTATGAACCAAGGACTGTTTCAAAATATTTGATGTGAGATATCGATGAGGACGCCTGCTAATATCAGGGCACTATCCGAGTGTTGAAACATGGCGACGGGAAAGAGATAGAGTCCACTGCTCGACCCCTCTTTGTTTAATCTTGACCCAGGTGAGTTTCGTCCTGCTATCACCTGTCTTTTACCTATTCTTTGTGATAGGTAGGGTTGTGCTGCTGCTGCTTATGTTGTACCTTTGGTTTGCTGTGAAGGTCAGTATATAACAATCAACTATACAAAAGACAAAACGATTCACATTAACAATCCTTGTTTTAATGCCTGATGTGAAGAAGAGAGGAGCTCTCACAAAATATGTATGCAGAGTTTACTTTTGGCTTTCTGTGTCAAGCAGGCAGATTTGGAAATGGACTTTACAACTTCGTTAAATTTTAAAACTTACCTGACATGCCGCTCAAGTGCTCAATTTGTCCAAAATAAGTGTCGATGCTCATTTTTTACATGGAGCTGTCTCTTACTCAATCAGATGATGCACAGAACATGACAAATTGTTGCACTCGCCGCCTTCACTGTCTAGTTTCTCAGCTCCACTAATTAAAAAATATATTTGTGTAATCACAGCAGAGACAACAGCCTGAGCAAAGCTGACACACTACACGGTGAAGGTGATGAATGCAAACATTCATTACACTCTTTGCACTGCCTAATTGAATTTTAGGGTCTATACTATGAACCCCAGTCAGCAGAAATAAGTGCCAGCGGTGTCCACCATCAATCACCAGCAGAAATCAACCAGTGAATGGCACAACGTATTTAAAATACATTCGGCCAATTCTAATATTTTAGCCAGAAACACTTAGCAAAGTGTGGTTTAAAATCCACAATGGCAGTGTTAAATGCAAAACTACAAGCCCTACAGTGCATCATAATGTTTCCTGAAAAGCCGGAAATGGCAGACTGAATTTTAATTCATTGTGTCACTTGGCAGACCTGGGAAATCCAAAATAAAAATGTAGTTCTTAACTTTGTGCGCTTCGTACTTGTGACAATCAACAGGCACACTGTCCACTCAATGTAGATGCGCACATCATAATGCTAACCGGCTAACATTAACACCCATTAGAACAAAAAACTGGCATGCTAAGAAGACGTTATTTACCACAACAATTCATGTGACCAGCAGGAAAACCTGTCTGAAGAGACACTGAAAAAAAAACAGCATGCCGGCACCCCTTTTCCTAAGCCCATCCTCGGCTTTAGCGGTTGGCGTGATTTATGTGGAGTGCCTCCCTTGAAGAGGTGTAGCACGTGCTGCCCCGCGAGGGCCCACAGTGATGACATTTACCCAGAATCCATGGGGGCTGAGCCTGGAAGGTGTCCCAGAGCACCTCAGCCCCGATGCGCCTAACACCAGTAGCTGCTTTCCGCATATTTACTTCAGGAAACCAATTAAGTCTGGTACCCAGTCTGCAGAACAAGTGCTGAAGCAGCGTTTTAAAACACCCTCGCCAGCAAGATTACGCCTCGGGTCTGCTTTTTAAGAAAGTGCCTTTGACTCAGCATAACATTGAAAACATTTCCTTGTATCGCTTCCTAACGCTATAATAAGTAATGTGATTATTGGCATTGCAATGTACATAATTTAAGTGTTTAAGTGGTAAACAGCAACATTTACAAAAGCTTTCAGAAAAAGGTCTCTAGAGCTCATTGAACTCATTCCTCACTTTTTGTTTGTTTAACCTATTTCCATTTTGAATTATGTTAGTTCTGTCGATTCTAGTTCCAGCATTACCACACTGTTATTAAATAAATGGAATACTTATTTTATAACTAAGGCTCAAGCGTTCTGTTTTTACTGATATGCACACGTTAAACCAGACAAAAAACAATCTGTTTTCCTGTCTATTTATTTTTCAAATCGAATAAGTACAGAGACTAGGGGCCACATAAAATAAAAGTATTTTTTAGTCCAAACGCTACAATTCGTAAAATCCCTTAAGCGATCTACAAAACCTATTTTCCGATTCCTAAAATGGGTTTTGGGACCCATTCTGAATTACAGTTTGGAAGAGGCATGAAAGGCGTTCCTTACAAACTGAGATTGTTTTGTGTATGTTGTGTTTCAATGGTTTGCAGTCACAATTCCGGTTGAAAACCATTGAAAAGTTACAGACTCCTCAAAGGAGGCAGTAACTGTCTTGCAAAGGCGGAAGAATCTCCTTTGGACCCCTTATCCTTTGGGAATCGCAGTGGCAGCCTCTGAGGGAGTAGTCAGTGATTGGAGAGTCCAAAACGGGATTTTGTTTTAAGCAAACTGTCTTACTTAAAAACAAAACAGTGATGCCTTAAAAAAAAAAAATCCGTTTTGGAATTACATCTCAGGGATGGCGGTGCACAGTCCCTCGAAGGCCACCGTCCCTGTGACTGCAGCCAGTCACAGGGGATGAATATTAATTAGGCAGGTCGTTCTGTGACCCCATGCCAATAGTGAATTTGCGAACCAACCTATTAATAAATAGGTCAGTTCACAAAATCTAATTCCATTCGCAAAAAGTCGGTGGGTAATTTGCAACCATACTTTGCAGATGGAATTTTAGTAGAAACCAGGAACACGATTTCCTAATGAAGCTAATTAGCCAGATGTGCACCTGTGCTGCTATTACAATCCACAACGCTTATGCCTTCAGATGAGTCTACAGCTTAATGTTTATGCCAGTTTAGCAAACTGAAAACATTTAGATATCGAAGTCTCTGTGTATATTTATTGGTTAAATAAACGTGAGAACAGATTAGCTGCAAGTCAATTTCTTAAGCAACAAAATATGTAGATACTAATAGAAAGAGAACAAATAAATATGGTCAAATACAGACAGAAATGCCAAAAAGCATAAATATCATAAAATCGTGACTCTGTTGTAATGCTTTGTCTCCCACACTTCACCTAGTTTTCCTGAAATCCCCTGTGATACTCTCATTGGGAACCTTATAGGAGTGCCTCCACTTTTTGACAAGACCAATCGACTTTCTAATTAATTTCATTAATCAATTACTCCATTACTCCTATGGATCCCTGTAAGCTATCCACCAAGAAACCATGTTAATCCATCTCATTTTATCTCAGTATACAAAGCAAACCATATATTATTCATCATTCCTCCCCTGATTTACCATATAAGATTGTGGAGATCCTAATGGAGTTCCCTCCATTAAATCTTCTACTTCTGCTTCTGAGTGTGAGTGATGTGGTGAAGGAGGTGGAGGAAAGGGAGCTAGAGGTGGAGGTATTGGACTGGTGGTGATGTCCTTTTCCTTTTTCTTCTGAGAAGGTGGCTGTATATCAACAACCTCCGTAAATTAAGTCTGAGGTTTAGAGTGAGATAGTTTTGCAACAATCTAGCCAGCATTTGGTTGAATATGGATAGTCTTTTGTTTCAGATCGACCTACTCCACCATAATTTGTAAAATGGGCCCCGGTGCCAAAACATTTATTTTCAATCCGAATGGTGAAACCTTCGATGTGGAAGAGGGCTTGAGTTTTGGTGCCAAATGGTTGATGCCGATGTTGTCTGGACTGAAGGCAGCTTAGGTTGGGTCCATGCCGAAACCGTCTAAGACAGTTTGTGGGCAGAGTCTTTAGGTTTATCCTTCGGTGCCAAGCTGGAAGGTGGGGCATCTTTGGCAACTGTTCAGTGCCGACCGTGGCCTAATGGAAGTGATAGCCCAGTAGCCTTTTTTTGGTTGAAGCTGCATGTTTCTTTGCGGTCATAATATGGGCCTTTGTACTCACTGCGTGCTGCGCCAATGGTACCTCTTGTGTCTGTACGGTTGTTTTAGTCTCAGACTCAGATCCAGAATTTGAAATGGATAAGCCCTCCTCTTATGCAACGTAAGCCTCCTGAAACTCTTCCTGCGGCTCGATGTCCTGGAGAACGAAGATATCTGGTGTCTCCTAGAGTTCTTTTCGCTGCATTTCTTTTTGATGCACCAGACGATCCCTCAGCGTTTTCTTTGATCAAAACGATCTACAGGCCTCACAGTTCTCCTAGTTTTGATCAGATAATAAACAAAGGTTACACACCAAGTGCAAGTCTGCATGGGGATATTTGGAAAGGACACCTGGGACAAAAACGAAAAGTTGTCAGTTCCATCTGCAGCACATTTGTTTTTGGAAAAGTAGGAAAAAGAAAAGTGGCCCAACCGGTAAGGCCCAAAGGCCAGAAGCGAAGTCCATCGAACAGAGGAAGTGTGGTTTGCATCCCAAGTTTGCAGTATAATGAATTAAAAAGTGAGCAAAAACAATACAGATGAGTATGGGATTTTAGGATGGTCCGAAGGGAGCCCAAAATGGTCTTGAACCAGACCCCAGAAGAACACGTCCGAACCTGATGGTGAAAACAAAACAATCTAACAATGGAGTCGATGCCCATGCCCAGTATTACCGAGAGGAGGGATCACTTTACCTCGTGACTCCGACGACTTCTTAGAACAAAAACAACTTGAACACACCCGGACCCAACATTAGGTGGCAGAAGTATGCAGAGCATGTGTATCTACAGCCACAAATGTCATCAAACACTTCTTTTCATACTGCATTACCTAAGTCTGTAAATGTCAGCTGTGCTTAAATAAAGGCTCTATAGCAGTGATACTTAAAGAATGGCCCGGGAGCCCTCATCACCCTCACATGTGGCCCCCGTATTAACAGCAGCAGTGGGCTGCTGTTTACCTCAGAGAGCAGTAACGTTTAGAAAGATGTTGAATAAACGTGGAAGCTTTTATTTACAAGCTAACTGGAGTAAAGGAAAAGAAGCAAATAAAGTATGCTGCACCATTTAACCACCCAAAAAGCCCCACTCCTGTCCTGCTAGCATCAATGCGGCCCTTGGGTTCACCACAGACCGTAATTTGTGGCCCCATGGAAAATGTTTGTGAGTATCTATGCTCTAAAGGAACTCTATGGGCCCATATTCAAATGTACTTACGAAGATTATTCCAATGCTTTCCATGAACTATGTTGTGTCTTTAAAACATCCCTTGTGAATGTTCTTATAGTGATGTCATGGTAGAGCCTTGCCCTGCGTAGATTCCACTCTCATCAGTTGGATCTGTGCTGGCAGGAGGAACAGTCACGTTCAAGGCAGGCAGTAAATTAAAGCTCTTTCCTGTCATCTGAATTGTTTTGACGCCCTTAGCTACAATTTAGCAACAAAGGTGCCAGCACCCTGCCTGCCTTGTGTTTTTCAAACCCATCTGCATGCAGTGTTAAACGGCGACCTCGCTTCAAGGGAACCGGGACCAGCTGTCTCCGGTTACTGGTACCGTTAGCTGCAACGCCAGCCTAGTATTAACATGAGCCAAGGACCAGGACTGCTACCAATCTTTAATATAGTTCCTTAAACAGCGCGGTTCACCTTACTCAGCACTCACCTTGGCCATTTAAAGGCTCCTTATTACAGTAAGAGCGAGCTACTGTAGCACTAACTGCTGCCACCGCGTCTATTGTTCTGGGCCATGAGCTGCATTTACTGTTCAGTGCCACAAGCAGTGGACTTAAAGCATCTCCAAGATTTGCAGTGGCCGTAGCACGAGCTGCTGTCACCGCATCGATCGTTCTGTGCCATGAGTGGTGGACTTTAAGCATCTCCAACACAACACGCTTGTGAACTGTTCTTTTTCACTATGCCCACGAAGCACTGGTGCAGTGATTTTTCAGAGTGCAAACGACATTCCTGAAATTTTTAGAATACGCAGAAAACAGTGGTACTTACCCAGGCTGCTTGTCTGCCCCTCACTTGATTTCCTTCGGTTTGTTTCTTATTTCCACATTTGTTTAGAGGGTGGAGCATATTAAAGGAAATCATAACCTTGGCTCCTTATTGGCTGATGTTCTCTTGTTAAAGGAAAAATCCTTGTACCTTCTTTCTACATTAATTAACACAACTCTTATACACGGCCTGCAATTCAATAGTATTACCACAATTATTTTTATCTGACCAGGGCCCACCTCCAATCACTTGGGAACACTGGATAGAGATTTTTGAAAATTATTTAATAGCCCTGGATGGTCAAAATTGTAGACCTGAAAGGAAAAAAATCATTAATCTTGAGCGCTTTGGGGAAGGAAGGGAAGCACATTTTCAAATGTTTGCCCACGGTTCCTGATGCTAAAAATCATCCTATACAAGATCCTTATAAGGAAGCAAAATTACACTTGAAGCATAGATTCGCAAAAGAGACAAACATCGCCATGACAAGATTTTGCTTAGTTTTATAATCACACACAATGTCCAGAGGAATGCACTGAAGGCTTTCTATAGAGATTAATAGAGTTATCTATGTGCCAGTTTGGGCAAATGGCTGACAAACTAATACAAGATCAATTCATTGTGCAATGTCGTAGGGAAAAAATCAGGAAAGATTATGGGCAGCGAAACCCCCTTCTTTGAAGGATGCTGTACAGATTGCCAAAGTTGGGGCAGAATCTGAATATTGTATGCATGAAATGAGAAAGAGAGAAATAGAAGATGGAGGGGCTGGGGTGTCCATAATTAGCAAGGATGAAGGAGAGTAAGAGATGGGGGGTGTTTTGAATAACTATGACAAAAGTTCAATGAAATTTCAAAAGGAGAATGCTACCAAAAAAATCTATAGAAAAAATGTGTTCTAGATGTAGTAGTAATTCCCATTTAGGGGATCCTAAATCCTGTTTTGCTCTCAAAAAAGGTTGCGTAAAGTGTGGATGTAAAGGACATTATGCAAGGTTATGCAAAAGTAATATCAAACCAAGAGTTGCAGTAACAGATATAGCAGTTTTTTCTGCAAATACTACTGAGGATCACATTTAAGTGTGAGGAAGGACAATGTTGATGAAGTGGGCAAGAACTCTTGCCTGGTAGCCAAATTTTATATTATGGATGGAGAAAGGTCGATCTAACGGTAGATTCTGGTTTCATGTTTGCCATCATTCCGAAAATATTATGCTTTGAGATATGGCCTGAGATTATACTTTCTTCAAAAGATATCAATCTGGTGGGTCATCAGGGTGAAACTATTGACACTTCGGGATATTTCTGTGCACCCATACAATTCAAGTCAAGAGAGGTGCTGGGAAAAGTTTACATGGCTGAAGATTGTCTACTGACATTAGGGTGGGTTCGCCAATATGACCTATAAATAATAATAAATCCCAGAGCGCTCAACCAGATTATCGTGGAGGAGGAAGTAGGCATTGTAGTATATTAGAGGTACAGGGGCACAAAGGCATTTGTGACTACAGGTAGTAGTACTGTTAGAGTACTTATTTACCTATTCTTACAATAATTTGTGAATCAACCCTGCAACTGCTAACTTGCTATTAGTAAAAGTGCAAAGGGGTCCAGTCTTTTCTATTTGTACTAATTGTATGTGAACATTCCCTAAACATTCCAAATGTCTTTGTATTTGATATATTTTGCGGTAAATTAACAAATGAATTATGGGTATGTAAAAGAGTACTACAGGAGCATTATTTTATAGTCTCCAAAATGCCTTTTTAAATAGGCCCAATACAGATACAGTATGCTTCACAAGCTTGGCAGGAAAAGGGACTTTAGAGATTGGGTGGTAATTCTTTAGAATTGCAGGATAGGTGGAAGCATTTTAATGTGTTGTGACCACAACCTGAAAGATGGTGGTGCAGAACCTGAGGTGGGAGGAAGCTAAATGAGGTGCTGTCACTGCTAGAGAGAAGGCACAGGTAGAGCAGGAGTTCCTGTTCCTGGATAACAGATGTGCATATTCCAAGTTAGGGTTGACACAGTGAAGCTAGGGGGAGGATGTTTCTGAAGTGGTCACATTGGAGGCATTGGACAAGGATTACAGAAGTATCAGAGTGTCACCGGACATGTCATGGCACAATGTGCTACCCTGCCTACAAAGAAGGTAGAAATCACAAAGGGTGACAGCGGCTTGGATTAATTATGCTCATGAGGCTCATGTAAGTAAGGGATAAGCAATTACAATATCCTTTTATTCTGAAGAACATTAAACATTTTTTACTGGCATCCACGCACAATCCACCCCTGTTGGCATTTATCTATTTACAACATAATGTGCTTAATTCATAGATCCAAGAAAAAGATTGCAGGGATCCATGATTCCACTATCCAAAAAACCCCTATCGAACCCTTCGTGGGTCCTGTTAGTCCACAATTTCACAATCTTCATAACGCCATAAGCATTTTTTCAAGGAACCAGTCACCAGGGGTTGAGGCATTTTATCTTTCCTCTTGGCAGCAGTAGCTGGCATGAAGTAAGTGCACCAAACATGCAGCAAATGCACCAGGAAAAAAATCTGATGGGATTGATTCCAACTTAATCTAAACTTAAGCCTTGGGACATCCCTGTTGTTGCTTGGTGAGATGCATTTGCCATTATCATGCAATGCAAGCAAAATTATGACAATCCTTCAGACATCTTTCAGTGCATTAAAGAAGCTGTACATAAAATGGCTCAAAGCCCTCACCTAGTTCTCACAACTTTGACACTTTTCCTTAACTTCCAGGAACCACCGCTATTGCTTGGGTGGTGTCTCTAACCAAACCATAATTAATATAATGTCCAACAGCCATTTGCTACACTCAAGACACAATGCTTTTCTGGCTTGACTGCCTCACTTATTTTTATTCATTTTGTCCCCTTTTTCCTACCAGCTTTTAGAACCATCTTTGGCACTATGTGTAAGCAAATGAGCACTGCGTTGGGCAGGAGTTTGGGGGGATGCACTGCTCACCATAACTGGTGCTTTTTAGTAGTTACTAGGATTTGCACTGTATCATAACATTTCTACCTAGGCCACTGTGGTTCATCTGCGTGCTCTCACGTATCCTGCCTGTGTGAAACAGCTTACATTTTACTCAACTCCCTTTACTATTGGCCGCAGAACGAAATGTACCTTTTGCCCCTCATGAAGAGTGCCTGTCAGGCTGAGAAAAGGTCAGCTTGACAGACAATCTTCATTTTCAGCTCAGGCAGCCAGGAGTGAGACATGCACGACTTGCGCAGACTCCTGGCTGCCTGAGCTGAACTTTGCTGGGCTGAAGAGGTCACAGTTCCTATGGACGTGGCCTCCTCGGCTCAGCAAAGGTGCCTCGAGGCCCTCTCAGTCGGCAGCAGTAAAGTGGACAGAGTTCTTCAACTGGCAAAAATACAATGTCCACAAAAGGTGAAAAAAACGGTGCAACCATGTTGATAATGTGGATTTCCTGCAGCTAACATTCTGTATTAAAGTATGGCACACTCGAACGCCATCTTCTTGGAATAAAAGCTGGAAAACTGAAAGCATTTCCTACAGAGTATACTGCAGTAAATGTACAAAATGAGCAGTTTCTTTTTCTCACAGAAATTATGGTTAAAACTCTAGAAAGCTAAAATGAGGACACATTTTTTGAAATTCTCAAATATCTTCTTGATCAATGTCAGAAAAAAGTTAGGAATGCTAAGTGAAACATGTACTTCCAACACCAGCAGCAGTCTATCAGTTAATTCCCCATTGTTCTACTGCACCTTGACCACAGTGTTCTAAGGAACAAAAAGAGTGCTAACATTCAGTATTTATGACAACATTGTGGCACATTTAAACGACATCTTGATGGAATCAAAGTTGTGAAACTGAAAGCATCTTCTTTAAAAATTAACAAATTTAGGAGGATAATTTTGTCATGGAAATTATGTTTAGTGTTCGAGAAAGCTAAAATCAGTACACATTTTCTCTGAGTTCTAAACTATTCTCTTCATCCAAGTCAATAAAACATTCTGGCATGCAAAGTGTGACCTATACTTCCAGCACCAGCTGCAGTTTGTCAATTAACTTTCTAGTGATCAACTGCAGCTTCATCACAGCATTCTAAAGAGAACTAGAATGTTTACAATTAGTATTCAGGACAAACATAGGCAGTCCTGCATGCAATTTTGTTGGAATAGGAGCTGTTGAGTTTAAAGCCTTTCCTGAGGAGCAGGCTGAAGTAAATGAGCATTGAGATGTTAATACAGGTAAGAAACCACAAAGATACAACTGTGAGGAGAAGTATGTCATTTTAGTAATTTGAGAACTAATGTATTTTTAAAGGGGCTAAAAATAGTTAAAAAGGGAGATGTCTGTATAAATACAGCATTCACTTTCTACATCTGTTTACTTACCTTACCCATCTTCTCAGTTGCTTAACAGCTCCCTAATTTCAAAACTGTAAAAAAGTTGGTAACACTGGTTGGGCATACACAGTAGGATGTATGGTAAAAGGCTATGCCCAGCAAGGGATGGCTACTTGCTGAGGATTGGGTCCAGGACCTGGCATTGAGGCTAGGCCCTGTGGCCAACTCCTACTGCACAGCACGGTTGTGTGCCAGCAGAGGGTTGGGCACAGGTCCTGGCAGTAAGGCCAAGCCATGTAGCCAACCCCCTCTGCACACGACGTAAGGCAGGAGGTTGGGGGCTTTCATAAAGTAGGGAACTGGGCCACTTGGCCACTTTAGAATATAATAGAAAAAAAACTGAAATTCACTGAAAAATCAAAAGCTAAAGTAATGTTATAGTTAGGTGTTGAAGTGAGGCAAGAATCAATGACAAAAAAACACTGAAAAAACAGTTATAGTTTAGTCAGTTAACTATAACTTGCACCCCCACACCCATGTTTTGGGGGGATTTTTAATGTTAGTTCTTGTCTTACTTCAACATATAACTATAACCTGAGAACAACCACTTATGCATCTCTTGATGAAGAAATTCAGAAGCCACCTACCTGAACATCACCCACTTATAACTAATCTGTAACACCCTTACAGCTTGCTGCATCACCAACTCAAAAGACCTAGACACATACCACTGAACAAAAACTGATCCAAAACCTTAACTGGGAGACAGTGCTTTATCCAGCTTTGGTAACCAGCATTTCCCTGTCTGTACTTTCTCTGGGCTCATAGTTGAAGAATTTCAGACTTTATAAACACATGTAGCAAATCTGACGAGCATGAATATTACGTTGGCAATAATTTTATAGTGCCTCTGCAACCATCAATGACCTCCTCACAGCCTAAAACAAACCATTCCTGAAGTAACAAGGGCTACATCCAACAGAACTGGCTAACTTCAGACCTATAACAAGGATTGTTTCATGAGTAAACTGAAGGAGTAATCTTCAAGCAACCATCTGAATTCTTAAATTGAAAACGTATCCTATCAGATGCTGAGTATGGCTTCTGCACCAGGTCGAGCACTGAATCATCTCTGATCTACATCTGCAATAACGTTAAGATTGCAGGCAGTGGGTTGCTTGCTGCTTTACTCCTCAACCTTCCAGCTGCCTTTGACACAGTCCACCATTCCACTCTACTACCCAGGCTCAAGGATCTTTGAATTCAAGGTTATGCCTAAGACTAGATATCTTTGTTCCTCTCTGTGTAGTTTCACCTCATTTTCCCGTCTACAATTTGAACCGTATCCTTTGAACATCACAGAAGGATACTTCATAGCCTAACTACCTCACACCTGTTCTTCAAAGCTTACCTTAACCTGCTCACAGACATCATTATGAGATCCACTCGCTCTTTCTACAACTAAGTTGGCAAGATTTGGGTTCTGCACCTGAATCACCTTTAAGGCATGCTGCATCATAGGCATGCTTCATCACCCCAATGGGCAATCAGTGGCATAACCCAGCTCTTCCTGTAACCAAAACTCAAAACCTACCAACAAAGGTGGGGCTTAAAGTCAAAGACAGAATATTTCAATGACATCTCAACATATCAAAAATGTTTCCTGGCTGGTGCTGCTTTCTCATTACAGACAACAAACTTCGGGAACACCTGCCCCAAGGTCTGAACCCACACCACATCTTCAACCTCTGAACTGAACCTCTTCGCTGTATTATTGGGGTAGGTTTGAAAGCATCCATCTTACTTGCCACATCTTCTGCCAGCATGCATGCCTGGCTGCAGCATCAAGTATAGAGTCAGGTTTGGAGCCCCTCAGAGAACAATTGCAACATCCTCTACTCTTCCCCATAAGACACACCTCGGCCATGCCCATTCATGCAAACCCCAATACTCGCTGGCACCTCTCCTGTAACCCTTCACACCTACCAGCAGCATCACATTTACAATGACACGTTTGGAGTATCTCTCAGAACCTGCCATATCTCACCTACTCTTCCCATATAGGCAGCACTGCATCCATGGTCTATACAAACCATTCATACAAACCCAGACACATACATTGATGCCACCTGCTATCCAATGGGCAAATCTATTGATCCTGCACTTTCCTAAGCATCAAATGAGCAGCTTGGGTCACTGCAATGGAAGGTTTACCACTTCACTGAACAGACCTGCCTACATATATGGTGCACCATGTGTCAAACAATATTGGGTATGCTCAACAGGTCCTCTGATAAAGAGCTGATATGACATGGGGGAGATAAGGTGAGCTGGAAACTCTCGCAAAGTGAGCTTCCAGCTTGTGTTTGAAGGCTGGACACAGCTGATTTCAAGGGGGTGGGAGAGGGGTTTGCAATGTCCCAAGGACATCAGTGGCAATGACAGTGTAATCTTTATTTGGGTTTTTTGGGAAAAAGGGTACGGGAGACATAAGCACTCAGCACAAAGCCCTGCCTCTCTCCATGGCCCCACCAGCTCAGTCCTCATGCGAGTAAAGGGATGAAGGCCCCCCGTCAGACTCTTTCCTCATTAAGCCCCATCCTCACATAGTGAGATTTATCTCAAAGTTATTAAACCTTGATTAAGGCTCAATGAGTATAAACCACTCCCCTGTAAGTCTAAAAGATGGCAAGATGAACTAAGGTGCCTGAAAACAGACAGTAGGTAATAGAGACAGCTTATTTTTCCTCTTTTGTGTTGTTAGCTCTTCATAAGACTTCAATTTAATTTCATAGTCCCACTCCTTGTCTAACCTTGACACATGCATGTATAACCCTGTAGCAAGGGTCTGTGAATTTGTTTTTTTAATAATTATTTGAATTGGTATTTTCATCAAGCAAAAATCAGTGCCCAACCAGGCAGTTGAATAAAATAGTTACATCGGAAGGGAGCATATTTCTATTCATTTTCACAAAGGCACAGTTTAGTACATTTAGGACATGATCATTAGACCGGCGACAGGGGGAGCTGTGCGCTAGGTTGACTTCTATTTTGTGGCGTTGAAACTGTTTCATGTGAATGCCCCTCCCTCTTGTTGCCCTCTTTAGGGTGGTAATGTTTCCTCCAGAGGCCCCATATCCTGTGAAACTTCCTCGGGCACCCTCTAGCCTTATAGGTCACTTTTTCAACCATCATGTATAAGTCCATTCCTGTTTTCCATTCCCAAATAGCTGGCATCTCTATGGCTCCCCAGTATTTGGCAACATCTCTTTTGGCCACTACTAGCCCTAGATTACTAAATAGGAGCTTAGGCCGTGGAATGTCAATGTCAGTTCGTATTCCCAGTAAGATATATTTAGGGTCAACCGGAATCACTTTGCCCACTACTGCCCCAGGCTCTCCCAAGACTGTTAATAAGTATATGGGGACAATCCCAGAGTGTATGTAAGAACTATCCCATGTCTGACCCACACCCTAAGCAGTGGGGGGATGCTGCCGTCCCAAACTTTTGTAGGCTTGCCCTGTCATAACACACATTGTGCAGAATTTTTAATTAAATCAGTGTTGGTCTGGATTTTATGGCCACTTCCCGCGGGTGCCTCAAGGCTGCCTCCCAATCTGTGTTGTCCATTTCTCCCAGGTCTCTCTTCCATCTCTTCCGCAGTTTTGTTAGTGTGTCGGGCATATTATTGTTGATAGTTTAATCTGTCCACGAGATTGCTTTCTCTTCGATCTGCCCCTGAAGCAATCTGCCTTCAAGTGGGGCATAGTCCGGAAGTTCTGTAAGGTCTAGCTTCTTTCCCTACCAGGCATGTTGTAGTTGCATGTATTAAAGTGGTGAGAGGGATAGCTGACAGTCCCTCTGCAGGGAGTCAAATGTTTTAAGGTATCCCTCCTCTATCGGATCTCCCAGTTTGGAGATACCTATCATGTCCCAAACCCTGAAGCCCTGTAGCTTTCCAAATTCCTTGAGGTATGTTCCCTCCCATATGGGCATTTCATGTGTGAGTTTCGCATTCCAACCCATACGTTTCCCAAGGGCTGTTCAGGCCTATATTGTCAGTTGTGTCACTGTCAGTAATGTCTTTATCCCTTTCCCAACATATAGAAATTGGAGATACAATTCATGCTGGAATCACTATTAAATATGTGGGATGATCTCCTGGCACATGTCCCCAGTTGTTTATCACTATCAAGTGTGATGCCCAGTGGTATGCCTGAATATCCAGGAGGGTTATCCTAAGTTTTTGCTGGAGTGTTTGCAATGCCACTCTCTGGTGTCCCCATTCCACTATAGTTTGAGGCCCTCCCCCTCAATTTTGGTGAAGATTTATTTTGGGAGATTAACATATGTGTTTTGAAGGACAGGCTGTAGCTTTGGCAGGGGGGGCATCTTAAACATGGTAGCCCTAACTATTAGTGTTAGTGGGAGGTTTCTCCACCTCTCTGTGTCTTCTTGAAATGCCACCAGGGATTTGCTGATGTGTCGGTTGAAGCTACACTCACTGTCCTGAGTCACATATATTCCCATATATTTAAACTTCTTCTTAACTGTTCGCAAGTGGCCCAGGAGGTCTAGCGGTTGATGCTTCACTCCCTGTCCTCAGTCACATATATTCCCAGATATTTAAACCTCTTAACTGTTTGCAAGTGTCCCAGGAGATTTAGCTGTGTCAGATTTCCCCCTTCCAGGTAAAGTCTGGATTTGTCCCAATTTAATGCATAACCTGAGTGAATTTCCTATCTATTGAAGAATCCGAACATTTCGTGCAGTGTTGCATGGGGTCATGTGATGTAAAGCAGAATAACCCCGGGTGTTGTCGAACCATACAGGCCAGGGGTTCCAATATAAAGGCAAACGATAATGGTGAGTGGGGGCAGCCCTGTATTATTCCTCTTTGAATTGGAAATTCCGCTGATATTTCCCCATTGACCCGGACTGCTACCACTGGGCAGTTATATAGTAGCACTGCCCAGGCCAAGAATTTGGGTCCAAATCCGAATTTTCTCAGGACCAGTGTCATAAAGGGCCAGTGGACAGCATCAAATGGCTTTTACGCATCTAAGGACAGCAGCACATGGGGGTCCTCCCACCCTCTTATGGTATCTAACCAGTTGTGAAGCCTGCGGAGGTTAAGCCTAGTTGACCTCTTGGCCATAAAGCCTGACTGGTCCTTATGGATCAGGGGGGTTATGACTCCTATTAATCTCGTAGCAAGTATTCTGGCAAGTAACTTGGGCTCGACATCGAGGAGGGAGATCGGATGGTATGAGTTACATTCCTTAGCGGGTTTTCCTGTAAAACCCGTCTTTGGGATTACTACTATTGTGGCCCCATGGAGAATTGGAAGGAGAGTTCCCTCATCTCTGGCTTCTATAAACATTTTCAGTAGGTAGGGGCCCAGGACATCAGCAATTTTCTTACAAAGTCCATTAGGGCCTTGCGTTTTTGCCAGGATTAAGTTCACTGATACATTCCTTATTTCTGCTAGAGTTATTTCTTCCTCAAGGGAATCATGGTCTACTGGGGTCAGGGTGGGGACTTGCACTCCCGCCACATATTCCTTTATCTGGGTTGCCTATTTTAGTGGATGCATTTTATAAAACTCCCTATAGTACTGTGCAAACTCTTCAACTGTATCCTCGTCTGTATCATAGCTCTCGTTGTGTGCGCCCTGCATACTATGTACCCAGTGCATCACCATCTCTCTTTTTCCCAACCATGTGAATAGTCTTCCGGCCTTGTCGCTAGCTTCATGCAGCTGGTGTTGTGTGGCTAATGCTTGGGACTTCGCATTGTGCTCTAGTGAGCGGTATTCCTGATGAAGGATTTATATTCTGTGTAGAGTGTGTAAGTCTAAATTGTGCCCCGGTTGTTGCTCTATGTCTACTAGTTGCTTTTCTAGGGATTCCATGTCACATGTCTCCCTTTTCGTGTTATGTGCTATGACATTTTCAGCCCGGTCTCTCAGGACTGTTTTGTAGGCTTCCCAAAGTACGATGGCTGATGACACTGAGTCTTTCTTTTCACTTAAATATAGTTCAGTTTCTACTGTAAGTTTGTGGGAGTCTCTCTCTTCCCTCCGTTCCCAAGTATTGAATCTTCAACCTGAGACCTTCCCGCAGGTGTAGTCCCCACTGTAAGCCAGAGGGGTGAATGGTCATATGGGTTCCTGGCCAACTTGTCTGCTTTGTCTATCCCTCCCACTTGCCCCACTAAGGAGAAGATGTAGTCCAGTCTTGAGAACACCCTGTGTGAGCCCAAGAAGTAAGCAGCTTACAGGATGATGTTGGGACCATTAGTCTGTTAAGCCCATCATGTTCACAAAACCTGCCAGTGTGGTCTCTCTCAAAGGTGTCTGGAAGAGGCCGGAATGGTCCAGTTCTGGGTTCAGTATATCATTAAAATCACCCCATATTAGATGGAGGCAGGAGGTGGAGTCTAACAATATCTTGGCTACTCTATTTAGAGTTCGTATTTGCAGAGTCTGGGGAGCATATATACTTGCTAATGTAACATCTTTCCTTCCCCACATCTCTTGGATGGCCACATAAGTGCCGTTTGGGTCTACCCATGACTTTTCGATCTTGAACGGGGGGTTTTCCTGATCAAACTGGCAACTCCTTGGGATCCTTTTGTGTACCCAGCATGTGCCAATAGTATGGAGGCCCCTCTACCTAAGAATCTGTATTGGGAGCCCTTCAAAGGCATCTCCTGGAGCAAGACCAAATCTAGTTTGTGTCTTTTTATATATGTGGCTACCAGTCCCTGTTTGGCTTTATAGCCCAGTCCGTTTACATTGTCATGATGGAACAATAACAATTATCAGGTGGTTCAACTCCCCGCATCTTCCACTTGCATCTTTGTCTGATTGTTGATGTATGGTTCTTGATGACTATACCCTGTGTGGATCCAAATCCATTCCATGTGTTCTTGTCCAATCATTTCCCCAACTTTTGTAAGAACCAGTTTCCTGAACTTCTCCCTCTCTACCACCTGTGGTCCTCTGTGAGTGATTTCCTTCCAAAACATAACAGTAACTACTCAACAGAAGAATCAGAGAGGTCAGTAGCCCCCACATACAAAATATTATTACCTTTTAACTCAATAGTATCCAATTAAAGCATACTGTCTGGTAGCCGGCAGCCCTGATTTTCCCGTTAAGGTAGTTTGCTCTAACTCAGTGAGTCTATCTCCACTGGGCATGGGGTCACTCAATGTTGTACCCTTAAGCTGTTGTTGTTCCAATGGGGTGTATCGTCTCTGCCAGGTCAGAAGTCTGGTCTCCTAGAGGGAGAGTTTCAGGACCAACTGGTTCTCTTTCCAGTTGGGCTATGGCTTTCACTAAAGGGTGAGGAGAGTTTGAGTCCATCTCTTGGTTCTCCCCAGATGGCCTATGTTTTGGAGTCTCTTTGTCGTTCATCATCTTGTACGTTTTTATGGCCATTTTTCGAACTCCCTCGGAACCCGAGGATAAGGTGATTTGCCTTGTTAATTTCACCTACCACCCTGATGTCATCTCCCTGCTCCTCTGTGTGGACTGGCCTCTCCTCTTGAGTCATTGCTTGTCCTTTGCTGTGAGTATCATTGTTGTTATTGGAAGTTCAGGAAGTACACTATTACTGGTCTTAGGGGAGCTCTGGGTTTATTTCACACTGCTCAGTATGGCTGCATGATTACGAAGCAGGAGAGGAATTTCTCTTGGAGAAGAATTTGCCGCAGCCATCCTTCCGGGAATGATTGCATGTTCTGGCCCTCCACTCCATCCGGAAATCCAACAACTCTGAGGTTATTCCTCTGGGCTTAGTTTTTGTAATCATCCAGTCTCCACATCACATCTTTATTAATGGTGCAAGTTTTGGTTACCTTTTTACGTAGAGTCTGCACCGTGTCTTAAAGTTCAGATATCCTAGTTTCAGGAGAGGATACTCTTTCCGCCAAGTTTCTGAGATCTTGTTGAAGGAGGAAGACCTTGGATATGACCTCACCCACCTTTTCCTCCAGGATTTCACAGGATGACTGAATGGCTTACTGGAAAAATGCACTGTCTAGGACTGCTGGTGCGGTGGGTTCTGTGGCCTCTTTTGTAGGGGAATTTAGCACTTTTGTGTACTAGTCTAGTTTCCCTTGGTGGGAAGTCCTGGCTTCCTTCTCGCACATCATGTTTCCCGCTACAATTTGCTTCTTCACTACTGCAGTATGATGTGATCAAGGAGTAGTACCACCTGTGCGTCACAGTGTTGAACCGGGCCCCAGCACCCAGCCACTCTCTGGGTTTTCACCCTCCTCAACAGGTGAGCCAAGTTATCGCCTGCGGTTATTATGTTGGGCCTGTATTTGTCAAATGTGGGTGGCCCAGCCTCCATTTTAGGCAACTAGCACCACTGAATGTGTGCTATTTCACCAAGTCCTTGTGAGCACCTTTGCTGATTCAGTGTCTTTCGTTTGCCATCATGTAAGTAAGGTCTGGATGGTGGCGCGCCTGGATCTCGTCCCCATCTTGTCAAGGCAATAAGCGTAGGGCCCAGTGCTTAGATTGTGTCCTCCCAAGCTCCTCTTCTGAGGGCATCGATTGATTGCTGTGGTGTCTTATGCAAGATAGGTCAGGTGTTTCTGAGGTTGGGTTTCTCCTTATGCCACAGCCCTAGGTCTGTTACATTCTCTGACTTGTGCCTTACAATGACCCCTAGCAAGAGGGGTAAGGAACCCCCGGGCCCCACAAGGGATCTCCTATATATATCCCAGTGCCTCAGGCGGGTGGTCAGTATCTCAATTGCCCAGTTTATCCGAGGATATCGCCTTCGTCACCTTCCTCTCCTCTTTCTTCCCATCTGTGCTGAAGGGAGGGGCCCCGGGCATTCCAGGTATCAGGGCACTCTTCTCCCGGCGCGATATTGCCAGTGACTCTTATTTCCCACCAACTGTGTTCACAGGATCGCCATGCCGCCTCACCAGTGCCATGGAGTCACTCCGCTTGCCCCCATCCAGATCACCAATGTTGGAGTTCATTGCCACCTCTTTGTGGAGGTGGCCTCGGTTGTCAGAGACAATATCCCTTCACGTGTTAGTCTGTCTGCTAATGTGGCCCGGGCCCATTTTCCTGTCCACTTCTTCCTTCTGCTCCTTACTGAAGGGGGTAGAAGGGTCAGCACCTGCCGGGCCTTTCTTATGGTGCTTGCTCCCATGTGTAGGCCTCTGGGGGGAGGCGCAGCTCAAGCAGGCCCCTCTCGTCATAGCGTCTCGTCCATCTCTACTCCGTGTGCCTGCAGAAGTGAGGGACTCAACCAGAGCCCTCGGTCTCCAATCCCAAGGAGTCGGGAGGATAACAGATAGCAGGCAGACTCTGCTCCAACCTCTGTGGCTCCATCGCGGGCACGGCCTCCTTCTCCCCGGGGTGATGTCACTGGCAAACCTAGGCTCTTGCCTGCTGGTTTTGATGGGGATCTGCTGCTGCATGTTTATTCCCCCAACTTGTTGCTTGGAGGTGGGATCTTCTGCCTGGAGATGTGGTCGCCTTCTTCCAGACTGGGAAATCGGGCTGGCAGGTCTCTAGGCCATGGCGGCATCTGTCTCCCAACTAGGGCACACCAGGCCTGCTCCGCTGTGTTCATGGCTGCTCCTGAGTTTCTGGTCTTGGCCGCACTATCTCTGAAATTGTGGGCCTTTAGGATGTGTTGTTGGCTGTTAAGGTGTTATTCCCATGGGGTTAATGAGGATGATGCAGGATTTTGTAGGGGCCGTATTGCGGAGATTTTTCAATGAGTGTCCATTTTTGTTGCCACCTTGGCCCCGCCTATGGGTCGGTGAATTCTTGTACCTTAAGGAAGGTTTGAGAAGTTGGGCGTAAAAAAAGTGTACACAATGTTATCATCCTGAAAATGATCATCTAATTGAAGACATCATTCTTTCTGGCAAATGATGGTATAGTAGAGCCAACAAGCATTGGCTCTGAAATATACGAATCTAACAGCTATACAAATTACTTCTATTCTGAACCAAACATCCTTGTAGCTTCTAAACAAGTGAATGACAAATGAAAGGGCGGCTCTTAAATGGGTGAAGATTGAATTCACATGTACATTTCAAGAGAGCTGCCTTTTACAGCACTGGACAGCACTGTCAACATAGCCCAGCATAACAAAACGCTGAGCCCACCAAATAGTTTTTGCTTTGCCTTGCGCTTTCAAAAACCTAGATTCAGGGATTGAATGGATAGTGTTTTTTTTTGTGTATTTAAAAAAGGTTTCCCAGCAGTAAAAGAAGTGGGAGGGAAAATAAGTACATTTTAATATGTTGTTACTGTCCCACTTTTATTATGAAGGGATTTTATCTCTTTGACTGTAGGTTGCTAGAATAAAACAGAAAAGACCTTTGCAGATAGCCCATTTGGTTTGTAGTGCATAGCAGATTTAAATCATCTGAATATTAGTAATTTTAGTGTGGGGTTTAAAGCACGTGTGTTTGCAAAACTGGCTGTTGCCATAATTGTCAATTTTATTTTTTAAACCCCCAACGTCACAATTTTTTAAAGTATAAAAAACACAGTAGGTGAAAAAACCCACAAAGGTAGGGTTTAAGAAAGAGAGAGAAAAAACAGTACAGCTTACCTTTCGTGTGCAAGATCTCTGGGAAAAGGATTTTTTTTTCCTCTGAACCTTCTCCTGGATTTGACGTTTTATGGTTTAGGGAAGGTATACAGAGGTTTAAAGTTTGCCAACTTTGCAAAACTTTACCAGGAAAACTACCTGAGCACAGCATCACAACAAAATCTAGGGGCATTTTTGCAAGAAAGTGGTGCATCTACTCTGATGTGCCGCTTTTCTTGTGTCGCCCTGAGCCCCCTGCCGTCACCATGGTAGCAATGTATTTACAATACAGCGCACCAAGGCAAAAGTTAGCCCAATAGTGTCATACTTTATGATGCTATAGTGATGCTAAGCTGTATTAGAGCCATAAATTATGACATTAGTCCAGCAAAGCAGAGGTTATTATGCCCTGAGCAGGCGTTAAAAATGGCATAAAAAATGGTGTAGTGAAATCTTGTACATTTCACTGCGCCATTTTATTTTGGGCCTCCCTACATGGGAACGCTCCCCCTTGCATATATTATACCTAGCACAGGTATAATGTGGCGCAATGGTTTACAAAGTGGTGCAATACATGCATTTCTCCAATTTGTAAATATGGCTCACGGTGGGGACCTTCTTAAAGCCTACTTAGCGTAAAAAAAGATGCTAGGGCCCTGCAAGGCGCTTGTAAATACACCCCTTAGACTATCAGTAACTAAGTCATCATCACAAGCCTAGAGCTAGAATGAATGCTAGAGCCACAAAAATGTATGTTAGGCAAACAGTGACAAACATGGCTCAACGTCCCCCTCCATTCGGTCCTAATAATGCGATTCCTAAACTATTGCTCTGCTCTGTCTGTGATATTAAGCCATTAGAAGACAACAATAAAAAACAGGAACAGGACTCACCAGCAGATGGGGGAGTTGCTCGAAACGTACCAGATACCATCTCTCCTAAACTTGAAGAAGAATTTCCACTTGGTTTCCTATATTTCAAGCAAAGGACAATAATACAGATGTTTTGTCACCATAGCCACATCAAAAGGTTAACATACAATCTAACAAACATGGTAATGGGCTGAGAAGCAATTCATAACTATACAAGACACGACTGTAAAGCAGGAAATGAATTCAAGAGAGGTTTCACAAAAGCATATAGATGATTTTTATCATCTGCAGCCACTTCTTGCTGCACTAAAAAAACAGAAATTCACAGAAAAAACTAAAGGCTACATGGAGGTTACAGTTAGGAATTAGCATTTAAAAACCCTCAGAAATTCACTGAAAAAAACAAATGCTACAGGGACGCTATAGTTAGATTTTGAATTTACATGAGGAAAACTATAGAAATTCAGCTGTAAGAGTTATTTCAAGGCACCATGGGCCAGATGTATCATCTAACCCTTTAGCGATTCAGTAATAGCGATTTTTAAGAAATCGCTATTTCAGAGTCGCAAAATGGTATGTATCATATTTGCGCTTTGGTAATATCAATTTCTTAAAAATCGCAAATGCTATTACCGAATCGCAAATTGCGATACAGACCCTATTCGCACCTATGGCCCATATTTGCGAATTTTTTACATTTCCCAAATTGCTAATTCCTAACTGGAATTCACAATTTAGGAAATGCAAAACCCCAGGGTGCTGGGGGCCTAAGGCCCCCTCTGCTGCACCCCAAAAAAATGTTTCAGGACATGTAAGGCGCACACATGCCAAAGGGGCATATGTGCGTTACATGCCATTTTTAAAAATGCATTTTTAATGCATTTTTTAAATTTGCACATGGTTACCATCAAGTTTTAATTGGTGGTAATTGCAATTCCTTAATGCCCAATTTGCATTAAGGAAAAGCTTGATACATGTGCTTAAGAAATCGCAAATAAGGGTTCCTTATTTGCGATTTCTTATAAGGAGAATCGCAATTTGCGATTCTCTAAACGGGCTCGCAATTTTAAGGAATCGCTATTTTAGCGATTCCTTAAAATTGCTTTGCCAATGACTTTCATACATACTGAAAGGCACTTTTGCATTCGCAAACGGGCATTTGCAGCGTTTGCGAATGCAAAAAGGCTTGATACATCCGGCCCCATAACTCATATCCTAAGGTAGCTATAACTCACGCCTTTGCAATGCACAGCAAATTACCCACATATTACATCATTGATGATATCTTCTATGGCATCATTGATATTTCACTGCAACATTTGTAATAAAATTATTGATTAGAAAACTGTGTTCAGAAAGATCTCTTTTTGTGATTTGCTGTAAATCCATTCAGTAGTTTTTGAGATATTAAAGCAAAAATAAATTTGTATAACTAGGGACGCAGATCCACTGCGGACCCGACAGATCGCATGCTGAGATTTGATTGGCTCCCAACACTTCAACCAGGACTCAGCCTAGTCCCATGATAAAAGTCAAAGAACGAAGAGAAGGTGTTACGACTCTGTCGTCCCATTTCTAGGGGGCGCTGTAAGGGGACTCTCTGTAGCCTGGAAATCACCTCGAACCCTTATCTAGAGTCCCTTGCTGACTCCTGTTTGTTTCTCTTTTCTCCATGGTACACTTGTGTAGTACTACATTTGCTTCCTGAGACTGCAAATCCCATAATGCACAGCCTGGTAGTCAGGAAAGCCCGGATTCTGCTTCCCATTGTTTTCTATGGGAGAAGTCCAGTTGCTCCTTTTTACTGGATCCTCTCCTCCAGGACTTGCAAGTGTCTGAAACTACACACACCTGAGACCTCTCCTGTGCAGCCCAACTTGGAACTGCTTATAAGCAGCCAGTTCCTCAAGATCCCCGTCATGCATTGGAGTTCGATTCCTTTGTGTTACAGACCCCTTGTCGGATGGTGTTCCAGTTTTGTTCCTGTGCTGTTCCAGCTTGATCCTGTTTCCTGTTTCTCTGTCCTGCTCCTGATTGTTCCAGCCAGAGTCTGCCCCCTATCTCTTAGCCTTGTACCTGTTTGTTTCTTCCAGACTCTGCTCCCTGTTTCTCTGCCCTGCTCCTGCCTTGTTTCAGGCCTGAACCTGCTCTCTGTTTCGCAGTCCTGTTTACTACTCATTCCTACTCCTTGTATTCCAGTCCTGTCCTTGCCTGTTCCAGCCAGAGCCTGCTCTCAGTTTCCCAGTCCTATCTCTGTTTGTTCCAGCCAGAAGTTTGCACCCTGTTTTCAAGTCCTAGTCCTGCCTTTACCTCAGCCTGAGCCTGTTCCCAGTTCTTGCCTCTGCCTCTTTGTTTGTTCCCTTCTGTTTCTGTTTCTTCTTGATTCTTTGTGTCTGGTAAGTGTTCTATCAGTCTTCACCAGTGTATAAGTGTCCTCCTTTGTACTGGGGTTGGCTCCTGGTTTCCAGGAGGCAATTCCAGCCTCCATCCTTGTCTAGTGTTATACGTTGTCTTTCGTGCCTAACAGTGACAGTGTGCTATTGCTGTTTTCTCATGAATCGCCACTGTGTTTCCAGCTGGACCCACAAGAGCGTGTCCTGTGTATGTAAGTACTATCCTTGTTTGTGCTCTAGGGTCCAGAGACAGAATCACTTCTGCTGCCTCCTTTCTATGGGGCTGGCAGGGTGACTATCTGTAAGAGCAAACTGCACAGAGGCATTGAGATTCCCTGTCACTGTGGGAGGTTCTGCGCCTTACTCTGTGTACAACCCCAGCGTGTTTGTCCACTAGTAATCCGTTTCCTATTTGTTCACACAAGGGTTGCTCTGCTTTTACTTTCCTGTTTCCTGTGTCTGTCCATAGCTGTCCTTTCCGTGTATGCCTTTAGCTGCTCTTCTGCCCCAGTACACTACCTCTTTAGGATATTCGGTGGCCTCAAGGGGTGTCCCAACCAGAGTCCTGATCAGACCCACCTGAATCCGTGACAGAAGGAGGCATGGTAGGAATACCCTGAACCCCTAGGCCTGGGGGCGGGGTCCCACAGGGGCCACACTGGAAACACAAATCATTTTTTTTTTATTTTGCAGAGAAAATTGCGAAGGATCCGTAAATATCAGAAAATGTAAAAAAAAGTGCGGTCTCCAGCACTTGTTTAACTTCAACCCCTGGGTGCGTAAGTTCCTGGGGGCAAATGAAATATTTATATTAAGGAGGGATGCACACGGCCCTCTCCCCAGGCCATTTAAGGCCTCCGGGACTGCCACCTCCCTGGGGCAATTTCTATGTTTACAAGGCGAGGTGGGACGCACAGACCACCCCTTCTGGGCCCTTTTTAGCCCCAGAGACCACCACCTTCCTGGTGCCAGGCAGATTTTTACGAGGGGGGGGACCGTGTGGCCCCCCTCCAGGGCCATTTTCAGCCTTGGGGAACAGCACCTTCCCAGGGCCATGGCAAGGTTTCACCGCTCCCCTACAGGGCTGTTTTATGCCCCTGGTACCACCATCTGCCCAGGTCCAGCCTGTTCATAAAAACAAAGGAGGGGAGTCATGTGGCCTCCTCCTAAAGCCATTAAAGACCCTTGGTCCGGATACGAATGTCCTGAGGTCCCCACCCCTGGGACACAGATATTTGCTTTTGACAGCTCCCGCAAAGCAAGAGGAAACAGTAAGGGCCTGATTTAGATCTTGGCTGTGTTACTGCCAAACCATTGCAGCAGCAGACCCAAGAAGACCTTCAAGTTGACTGTGTTCAGCCTGACCTATTTAGATGTTACAGTCCTGCAGGTGGTGTACTGGAGACAGTTTGCTGATGGAGGGAGGACGTTGCGGGACCCAATGGGCATGGGACAATGGCAGTGGCTGTGGGATACAGGTAAGTCTCACACACACACACACACACACACACACTGTACTTTTGCCAAATGTGTCCCCCTGCATCGCACATGACACTGTACACCAAATACACACTATTCTCCATTGCCATGCCATCACAACACAACATATACATGCCCCAAACACACATTGTCATACATCCATAAGACACCACACACTAGTGATGCTGCACCCACACACCACACAACCACAACCAACACAACTACACATTCACGTAATATCACAACTACACACATCACAACAATGACGTCACACAACACTCACCTGAATGTTGCACAGAGCAACATAACACACAACACAACATGCACAACAACAGCAATGCCATATGCAAGAGGCACACATACTGACCCAACCACAGCACCCAGTCTAGCTCCCTCCAGCTCGACCAGCCAATCGCATCACACACATACATACACGTACTGACTTACACACCCAACTCGAAGCACAACATAACAGGGACAGGTTCCCTTGCAATGTGCACACATGGACACAGCTAACAGGTGTGATTGTACCATTATTGTAATGCCAGCATTCATTTGCCAAATTAATACTGACACCAAAATGACATTTGTATACATGTGCGATATGTGTTGTGACCAATGTGGCCCCATCTGTGTCTGACCCACTTGTGTCCCCGACATATGCACGTCACAATAATCTAAAAACATTACTCTGACATGTATATGTCTGCAGCGGTCCGGAGCTCATGTGCAGTAACCCCCCCAACTTACACAGCCAACCCGGGATCCCTATCTTTGTTTCCAGCATCAGGGGAGTTGTGTTTTCTCCCTGGCGAGTGGCAGGCGCGACTTAGGGTGTTACCCAGTCACGTGCAGCGGGAAACTGAAGTGGGCTTAGGAAAAAAGATGAGTTTTCACCCTTTTCCCCTTATCCGTGAAGTCAGAAATGGAGTTCGGACCTCCACATTTTGCTTGGTGGTACGGCACATCCAAATCTGCATGGTGGTAAATGGAGATGGAGTTCTGACACCAACCACTCTTTCGTATGGTGCAGTGGCGGTGGGTAGAATGCATGGCGGAGTTGGCGGGACTCGGTGGGTTATCGTTTATGGGACTGCCAACATCTAAAACCAGTAGGCGGATTGCTAAGCTGATGAATGTGGTTTCTGTCAAAAAAAGTATGGCAGACCCATCACCTCCAACCTTTAAATCAGGCCCCTGCTCCTGCACACTGGGAGTGGCCCTTTCATTTGCTTCCCTGGCTGCTTTCAAGCAGGCAGGAAAACAGATGAAAAAGCTGCTCCCACACACAGAGAACAGTATTTTTTGCTGCTCCCTGTGTGCAGGAGCAGTGCCAGCTCCAGCAGGAGGTGGGGAGCTGAAGAGTCCGTGGGGTACTTAGACTCCCCTTTTAGTAATTCTGTTGGCCCAGGGGGAAGGTGTCCTCGGGGCCGTTATTGGCCCACGGAGGGGGCTGCATGCCCCCTCCTGGGTTGCCAGTATATGGGGAGGTGGGACACAGAGGGGTGGGGAATGGGTGTCTGCAAGGGTTGGCTGCAGTGCTTGGTCGTGGGCTGGGCCCTGCAGTCGACCCACCACCGCACATGGCTAAAGGCTTGTGCATAGCGCGCGGTTGGATGCCTCCGGCCAACCCCTGCTGTGCACAGCCAAAGGCTGTGCATGGTGTAAGCGCCTATGGGGGGTTGGCTGCAGGGCCCAGCCACAGGCCAGGCCCTGCGGTCAAGCTCCACGCGCATGTCTGAAGGCCAACCCCTGCTGAGACGAGGGTTGGATTAACATGAGGTAATTAAATATTACTTAATGTTAAAAAACCCTAGGAAATAGAATTAAAAGAAACCCTTTGAAATTCACTAAAAAGCCGAAGGTTACAAGGATGCTATAGTTAGGTTCAGATTTAAAACTCACATATCTATAGAAATTCAACAATTATAGTTATATTTATCTCAAGGAACTATAACTTGTGCCCTAAGGCCTAAGGTAACTTTAACTCGTGCCCTTGCCATGCACTTCTACTCACCCCACATATTACACTAGTAATGATATTTTCTATGACATAATTAATCATATAACTGCAACATTAGCGATGCGAAAAATGTGCAGAGAGGAAGGATTATATTTGGATTCATGAATTTCACGGCTTTGTGTGTATCACCTTCATCCTTCTACGTACAGCCTTGTCCTCTCCTTGACCAGACAAGCAGACACTTCCGTGCAAGTTTCTAAGTCACACTCTCTTTTTCTTTTCATATTTGTCTTTGCCCTGATTGACTTTCTCTAATCTTTCTTTTCAAGTGAAACATCAAGCTCCATTCCCCTAGAAAGCATCACTCTAAAACTCTAGTTGTTTCTTTCTGTCCACAGCAAATACTAGTCCATTCCAATACATTAGGAAATATTATCTGACTTTAAAGCTGTTTCAGGCTATAAAAACTATTTAGATAAATCAGAGTTAATGCTGCTCAATTATTCTAAAGATGTTTTCCCAGATGACTTCACTTGAAATGGTGCCTGACCTTGATTGAGCATGTAAGCATGCCAATTCCACAGCCCTGCTTTATGATCTGAATTATGCTTGCCAGCGTTGTCAGCTGCTATATTTAGATGCAGCATTATATCTCTGGTTCTTTACTTTCCTCTTGTTCTCTCTCTCTTGCCCTCTATCTTTTCTTCTCTCTTTCTCCTTGTCCTTAAGGGATTGAATTTAAAATTGTGAAGAGGTTTTTTTCTGGACCTGTGCAGGTACACTCAGTTCTCATGAATATTTGATGTTTACATCCTGCGGGTCTAATCCTTTGTATGTATCGCCTCTTTACATGCAGCCTTTTGGTTTGGTGTCAAGGCCCTTATCGGGATTCCAGGGAAACATCCTAAATATGCGGTAATGATATTACTTCTAGGTGCAATTCATTTCGTTTGAAAAGTCTAAGACTCTGATTACAAGTTCCGGGCAAAATTTGAAACAGTACACAATCAGAAGTCGGTACCAGGATGAGAAGTATGGGCCTGATTCACAAACTGCACTTTTGAGAAAGGTTACAATTTTGAGTAAGCTTACTACTTTTCACAAGCTGTACTTTTGTAGTAATTTACACTTTTGCAGTAACTTACACTTTAGTAGTAAGCCCAGTACTACACCTTATTTTCTATTGGAGTGTGTTGCAGAACCAGTGGTTGGCCATGTGTAGTGCTAGACCTAACACAAACATTTAAATTACTATCCTTATTACATAACATGAAGAAGAAAGAAACACAACAACTAAAATGCCTACTTTTTAACACACTATCCATAAACAAAGATTGCTTTAACATGTTTGATTTAATATCAGAAACAACACCAGACCTCACCTTCATTAGAGAAACATGGCTCAGCGAATATTCTGGACCCACATGCTGTGAAGCCTCCTAATTTTCATATCATTAATAAAAATTGTATTGTTAAAATTGGAGGAGGCCTAGCTGTCATCCATAAAAACACTACAAATAACAAACACTGAAAATCTCACCATGGATGGCTGTGAATCCCTGATGACAGGATGTCACCCTACTTCAACTATTAACTATTCCTTTCTCTTAACATAGAGACTATCTAACAGAAATACAAACTTTAAAGATAGCCTACTTGATAAAGTAACCAAGACCCATCTGGACCACCCAAAAAGAAGAATCTAACAAAAACCACAGTTATCACATCCAACCTTTAAGGCTTCAACCTACAGCAAATCATTTCTGGCCAAGCTCACTGCCCAGGACACGCTCTAGATGTCATATCTGAACCCTGAGGGCAGGCAACAGTTACTCCCCCGTAACGGAGAGTGACCACATCATTACCTTCAAGATCCACAAACATATCAATAAGAATACCTTGAAGACAACCAAGACCAACAACAACCAGCACTCATACGGGCAATGGAAAAAACTAGACATCCAACACTCTCAACCTTAAAAAAAAACATGCAGCCAGAAGACATACACACCTTCTACAAGTGGATCGCAGCTGCACTGGGAAAACAGATAGCAACAAATTGCACATCTAGAGTTGAACTAAAAAAGAACACAACATGGGTTAATGCAACTTCCAAAAAATGAAAACACCGCTCAACATACTATAACGCAAATGGAGAAAATCAGGAGCTGAAACAGACAAACTCATGCTACAGCATCATAGCAGAGCCTATAAAAGAGCCATTAAAAGCACGAAAAACACCAATGCTCCATGTGCATAACTGAAACAGATTGCTCTTCCAAATTACACCTTAACATTCTAAGAGAATTCACGATCCTGATTGCCTAAACACAAAACACAACAATCACAAGACTTCTGTGACAAAATCTCTAATGAGGTGATCTAAAATGTTATAAAGATTGAAAACTACCTGCGGAACACAGACAACACCACAACAATGTGTGATCTAACCATCAAAGATTTAATTGATATTATCATTGCAGCCAGACTATCAGGATCACCACCAGACCCAGCACCACCAACAATCTTTAAAGGTATTCCTCGCTCAGCCTATGCAGGAGCGGTTGCCAGTTCCTACTCAACAAGTCCATGGAACAAAGTTTATATCCACCTGAGCTCAAAATCTCCTACATCAGACCTCTCCTCAAAAAGAAAAACCTCGTCCCATCTGATCTAGCAATTTACAGTCCCATATCAAATGAACCATAAGTACGAAAGCGTTTTGACAGAGCAGTGTTTACTCAACTGTCCAATTTTATTGAACATTATACCTTACTGTCAGCCCACCAGTCCGTTTCAGACCAGGAAGAGGTACAGAGTCAGCTATTATATCCATATGGGATGATCTAAAATTCACTGTTGAAAAAAAAGGAAGAGCTGCCTTATTACTTCCGGAGCTATCAGGTGCATTTAACACTGTCCACCACAACCAAATGCAAAGACTTTGCAATATCAGAATCTGAAAAAATGCTACAGAATGTATTTCTTCTTATGCCACAGACAGACCAAGTGTAGTCTACCTACCCCATTTCACATCATCTTCTCACACACAGCACTGTGGCGTTCCCTCTAACATTCAACATATGCCTAACTCTAACCCCTGTACTATATTTAACTAAATCTTCCAACCTCACCTGTTACAACTATGCATATGACACACAAATCATTTAAAAACTAGATAACCTAACACACCTCTACAATTCAAAACTTGATGACTGCTTTTGAGCCATAAACACATGGATGACGAACAGTCATTGAAAGCTCAACACCGCAAAGACAGAGATTATGACATACAGTCAATAGCAAAACTACCAGCCTTCTTATCATATAAGGAACTCAAAGCCCCTCACACAACATCAAGAGAACTTAGAAACCTCGGAATAAGCATGGATTCAGACTCATGCTTGATATGTCATGCTAACAATGTCACAAAAAATGCCTTCTACCCAATGAAAACACTACGTCACATCTTCCCATGCCTTCCTTATCATCATAAACTGTAAGCCATCCTCATGTTCGTAATCACCAAGCTTGTCCACAGCAACAGCCTATACTTTGTGTTGGAAAATGGGTTATTGGTAAGGGCAGGTAAGTACCTACACTTAGCAATAGGCCACTAACCTCCACTTAGGTCCAGCCAGGTCTCAGTAAATTAAACCCAGCACAACCCTTGGTAGCTTGGCAACGAGCGACAGGGGCTTAACTTAGGAGACAGAGTGTAAAGCATTCAAATATCACAAAACAGTAATTAAATAAAACACAGGAAACAGTTTAAAAATCCAAAATCTATTTATAAAGATAGATTGTATTTTTATCTTTAAAATGACACAATAACTAATAAAATCGGATAAGGGGAACCGGAGATATGAATTTTTAAAGAATTATTGTTTTCTAGCACCTAGAAACAAAAAGCGCCAATCTGGTCATCTGGTCGCACCTCTACCGGGGCAAAGTCAAAGTTTAAGGATGACCGCGATGGAGCCTGGCTCAGCTACAGCCCGCGGGAGGTCTTGGTCAAAAGTTTACCTTTGGACTTAGTCGTTTTTCTGAAGATTTTCTTCAGCGGGACGAACCTGCCAGTCCAATCCGACCTCCTGGAACTCTTCCTCGGATATGCGTCGCGGGAGCCCTCGGTGGAGATTTTTACCTTCGGACATAGTAATTTTTTCGAGGTGAAAATCCTTCGACCTAGGCAAACCTGGATCTTGATAAGACAACCTTGGAGCCCTCCTTGGATACACTGGCTGGGAGGTCCCGGTCAACTTCCTATGTTCGGACTTAGTCACTTGTTTGGAGATTTTCTTCACCGGGACGAACCTGCAAGTCAGGCAGGGTCACGGTTGAGTTGCCTCGGTGGGTCGGTCCTTCTATGGAGCTTTTTTCCAAAAGTTCTCCAAACTTCTCCAAACTTCTGGATCTTCTTCCAGATGTTCTTTTAAGGTTCTTTTGGGGTCCACAGTTCACCCCAAGGTTCCAGAAGCTCTGAGATGCTCCTTGGGGGGTGTGGACTACAACTCCCAGGATGCACCTGGTGCAAACTTCTTTTTGGCTACTGGGCAGTGGCCAGCTGGTTGGTTTCTTCAGGAGTTGGTGCAGGGGACTCTGGTTAGCAATTTTTCACCTGTAGCAAACAGGGAGTCCCTCCTTGAACCAGTTGAAGCCAGGCAAAGTCCTTCTTGTGGTGAAGCCCAAGAGCGCAGCTGGTGCAGTCCTTCAGAGTGCAGGATCCAGGTGTAGGCCAGGGGTCCAGCAGGGCAGTCCTTCTTCTTCTGTAGTTCTTCCTGGTAGGGATCTGGTAGGGAACTGAGGTGTGGGTGCAGGTCTGCCAGTTGTATCCTTGCTCCTGGGTGAAAAACAGGGGGGTCCTGGTTCTCCAATCAGGGTCAGGGTCCTTCCCCCTTGTGATGACCACTTCCTGGGAAGTGTGGCAAAAATCAATCCCAGGGAGAAACATTGCTCCAAAATCCAACATGGCTGAAAGTGATTTTTGGAGGTTACATCTGGCTGAGCCCACCCACTGGTGTGGCTAAAAATCCTAAACACACCCCTCTCCTGCCCTCTCCTAATCTAATCAAGGGGGGCACCTAATTGTCTGGGTTTGCAGGATGTGGGGATGTTGCTGGGTTGCTCCAAATGTCCTTCTCTGCCTTTGAAGACCAGTTTGGCAGCCCTCCCCCTTCCTGCCTCACCATCTGCTGAGGGGAGATCTCCTCTCACAGGCACATCTCTTTGTGTGAAGCCAGGCCCCTTCACACCTCATCAAGGCAGCCTGGCCAGGCTGCCAGAGGCTGGCCAATCAGTGCACAACAGCAAAAACACTGCAGGGCGGAAGTTGGCAAGTTTTCAGGTAAAGTTTAAAACTTTTTACCTGAACAAGTTATATTAAATCCAACAACTGGAAGTTGTGGGAGTTATTATAACAATTAATTTGATACCAAACTCTTAGTATCTGTAACTTAAGGGGACTTTTAAAATTAATATAAAGTCTCCCCATTCTAGCCTATGGAGGCCATTCACTACAATGAGGGAAAAACTAATTTGGCTGTTTTACCTCACTATTTGTATAAGGTCCCTGCTTATAGTTACCTGGCACCCAGCCCTAGGGGCACATAGGGCACACCTTAGGGGTGACTTATATGTAAAAATAAGGTAGTTTAAGACTTTGGAACTACTTTTAATTCCAAAGTCGAATTTGCATGTAACTTTAATTTAAAAGCAGCCAGCAAGACAGGCCTGCATTTAAAATGACACTGGGCACCTCAGCAGTGCACCTATGGGGGCACTACCTATGCTGGGGTCCCTAAACCTCCATGCCCTACCATATACTAGGGACTTATAGGTAGGTTAACTTTGCCAATTATAATTAGCCTAATTTGCATATCCACTTTACACAGAGCACTGGCCCTGGGACTGGTAAGCAGTACCCAGGGCACAGCCAAGAGTCAGTGACCACCAGTATCTGTCCAAAACGTTTGGGGGTGACCAGGGCAAAAAGGAGGACTTTCCTACAATTTGGAACACTTGCATTCATTTTATGCAAAATACAATCCATTCAACATGCTGCAGCATGGCTTCTACTCCAACTTCACCAAAAAAAGAACGCATGACCACAGTCCTGCAGTCACTCCACTGGCTACCTATAGCTGTAAGGGCAATGATTAATGCACTCTTAATTGTCCACAGAGCTTCCCAAAGAAAAGGACCTACAAGTTAAAATCAACCAATACAAAACAAACCGAACAATGCACCACTTATCATTGTGCAACCTTACTATTAGAAACCCGTAAGGGGCCCTGCTTTCTCAGTACGAGCTGCCAAGCTCTGGAACTCGCTACCAGCCAGCATTAGAAGCACCCAAGAGCATATATACTTCCAAAGACAGTTAAAAATGTGGCTGTTTCTAAGATAAATGCACCACCTACAGCAAGGCAACATAACCCAAAACATTATTGCACCATCAAGGGCAATCCTCAGCTTACAACCCACAAACTGTAGAAACTCAACCAGCAAACTGCTTTCATTATGCAGGTAAGCAGAAAAAGAACTGACCTATGGGTCGTCGTGACTTTATACAGTTATTTAATTCCACATATACCCGTTATCACCCACAATAATACTAAAACTACAATATGCAGAGTTCACCAACAAATTGTAACTTATACCTGGTACAATCACATAATAAATATCTGCTATGAGGGTTGTCCATCACTAGCACTGTACAGCCAAAAAAACACAACCATCACCAAATAAACAGGCATGGCATAACTGAAGAGATCTGTCACACATTACTGTATGGTTTTGGGGGACTTTACTATAGTCCATTTACTGCAGGACCCAAATATCTATACAATCTAACTGCTTCTTTACATCTCACATAGACACTCAGACATGGGATGATAATAAAAATGTCCAACCTCAAGGGTCTCTCAACTTCTCTCTTCCGCCAGCCATGCAAGCTTTGGACCACAACTATTAATGAAATCTCCGATTGGACAACCCAGTGCAGTAATCAGCTAAGCAGACTATATCATATGAAATATCATAAAGGAACCTGTAGAGGTCTTCAAAGCTAACAGGATATTGAAACCATAAACCAGCTCATCTACCACTTACACTTCATCATCCAACATACTGCTAAGCGTGTTCCATAACACATGTGTTCCATAACATAATGACAGCACATCAATGGTCATCACGCACAACATCGAAACACTTCCCACAATGGATCAGAACAAATAAAACATCCTTCCAACTATGCACCCAACATGGTGTAAAATGCTACTCATGTAGGCAAGCGCTTTAGCACCTCATGTAGGGGTAGTTAGCAGTATATAAATGCTACAACACAATACAATGCAATACAGAAGTTTAAGTAACTACAAAAGTGCAGTTTGGGAATTCCGTAAAGGCAGTACATTTAGTCAATTGTGTTAACTTACTTAAAAGTGTAAGTTACCTTTGTGAGTCAGGCCCCCAAAGTTGTGTGTTAATTATCATCCCCTGGCAGTTTTCCCCTGAGACATTCTGTCTGGTCAAACCTCCCCAACTTTATCAGTGGAGAAGATCCTGAAAAGATTAAAGCATGTGGAAATTGGTATTCTTAAAGCCGTTCTGCATGGCTACCTTGAGATCAGCAGAATAGGAGGGGGTAGACATTCTTGTCGTGGTATTCCTCCAAAACATTTGTCTTCATTCTGTTTTGCTGAATTTGTTTTTGTGGCATTTAAGACTGTGTGCACATTACCACTGATAAATAGAGCTAAATGGCTTGTGCTCTTTCCTTCATGGTAAAATTGGCTTACACTTAAATAGCACATTTAATTTACTTGTAAGTCTCTAGGAAAAGGTACTACATGTACCTAGGGCCTGTAAGTTTTATGCCAAAAGTGGGCCTGCAGAACTTTTTTTCTACCCACTATGTAGCCTTTTAAAACATATCTCAGGCCTGCCACTGAAGCCGCGAGTGCAGTTTTAAACTGCTATTTCAACCTGGAAAAATAAACCTTTCGGCAGACCTCAACCTTCTTATTAAAAAATATGTCATCCCTCAGGTAGGACCTAAAGGCTCATAGGGCAGGATGCATTGTATTTAAAAAGTAGGGGAGATGTATTTAAATTTTACGCCGTGGCAGTGAAAAACTCCTTAAGTTGTTTTACACTGCTGGTCTAAGTGAGGTATATCTCTCACATTGACTAACACTATGTTAACTTATTACATTCAAAAAGTGATAACTTTAGGGTGGGCGCAGGTAGGAATATACAGTTTACACCCAAATGAATTGTAATTTAAAATCCTATGTAATGGTGAAGTCGGATTTTAAGTCACAATTCTGAAAATGCCACTTTTAGAAAGTTGCCAATTTCTTGTCCTTATCATTTGTGCCTTCTACTAGCGTCCTGGGTGACATGACTGTGAATGGCTCAGCTGTTAACAGTCTGTGTATTTCTTCCAGACAGTGAAGCAAAGGGGGCTTAGGTGTGGACAGGATGTACCATCCTGGCAAGATTACTGGGAGGATCTGGACTCAGTCCCCCACCACACACATGCACAAAGGCATCAGACACAAGGACTGCCCTGTCTCCCTGTCTCTTGTCACTCTATACTCCTTGGAGCCTTCGCGGGGAAAGGTAAGAAATTTCCAGAACCAGATTTAGTCGTAGTACAGAGAATCACCCCCCCCAACTTCAAAGAACAGCACCAGTGCTGACATTCAGCTTGCATTGGGTTTTGTGAAACCTCACACCATGTAACAATCCTGGTACCCAATTTTCTCTGCCAGTTGTAGCCATAGTTATACTAATGACCAGTACCTGGCTGGCTTGCATACTATCAGAACATAAAGCTCATTAAAGGCCCTTTGTGCCTGTTGGCTTACACTCCATCTTCAACTGAGGTTTAGACCCCTGCAAGCCACACCTCAATATCTAAAACCCTTTCTTCCACTCAATGACATGGCACCACTGACCCAGTCTTACAAACATGTTAGAATCACAAGATATTGAACATTTAAATTGCTGTCCAACCCCAAACCTAAACCAGCTCAGAAGCAAGGCTTCCGTGGTGTATAGCTTTTTAAGCTAACACTGTGGAACGTGATTTTAGTGTGATGGAATCATATGTTTTATACTATTTCTAAGGCTCAACCACTATTTTAAGAGGGATCTTTTTTAGTAGGAGAAAGGTCATGACAGTGGTTGGCATAATACACCAAACAGCCGAGTGCTTGAGACTGATTAGGGAGAAAAAGAGTATACATTGACTGTAACATGTCGGCCCAGTGATGACAACTGTGCTTGATTTGTGACATTTTGTTCCTTCGATTATATGAATTTTCTAGTTTGATTTTTACTGTACATAAATTCTTATTTTTAAGGCATTATTAAAATGTTGCTTTTTTTGATAAAGTAACTCTATTTTTCTTTATTGTTACTGCGATAACCATGCTGTGTATAATTTAGTTTCAATGGTTACATCACTTCTTTGAGCTAGGCCTTGACAGCTCAACCAAGTGTTATTGACTGAATGTCAAGGAGGTCTGGAATACCAACTTTCACTTGAAAACGGAGTACCTACTGTCCTTGTTTGTAGAGAACACTTGCTGTCTCCTGTTTCAGATTACTGAGTGGTCACTGCATCTTCAAGGATCAGGAAAAAGACTATGACCAAATTACCAAAGGAATAGTAAGTCGAGGGGAACCTCCAAGTCCTTTGATGACACTTTATTAACAGGTGAACAGAATGGCACTCCCTTTGCTCCACTAACCTAAAAACTGGGGACGAATTACTAGAGGAGCACCATTTGAGGGAAGGGCTCCTGGGCAAAGAGAGCAGCAATTTTTGTGAAAGGCTCGGGAAAGAATAGCACCAAATCGCAATCTTTCAGTGCAACACTTCGAAGCACAAGATTTTATGTTGCTTCTCTTTAAAATTGTAAACCAGTCCGTTTTCTTTTGCACTTTTGTGTTTTTAGTTTCAGGTGCTGGAATATTAATAGTTTTTGGTGCATCTGTCAAGAAATACGCCTGAATTCACTTTCCCCACTCTTTGACCACCTATCGAAAGAATGAAGTGTCCTTCTGGTCCTGACAAACAGAAGCAGTTTTTTCAAAGCATATGGAGGGTTGTGCAATGCCCCCCTGCAAGGTTCGCTAGTCAGTTGAAGCTAATAGCTCGTTACGGTGTCAGCAGACTGGAATACTCACTTGAGATAGCACAAACGTTTCAGAGCCTGTATTGAAGGACCCACCTACTGCGGTCAGAAATTCGATTGGGGTCAGGGCACCGGCAATACCCATGGAGAAAGCTGGAGACAAAGTATCTTCTGGAGTGGCCAGGGGTCCAACTAGAAATATTTCTGGAACCAGTTTTATTGGATGGTTTACGATTCTGAAGTTGGGCTGAAGTCCTCTAGCTATCTCTGTGAATCCTTAGGCCAGGCAGTGACAGTGAGTTTATCCATAAGCCCTCTTGTCTCAACCAGAGTGTCCCCACAAAGGCTCAACTCCTGCACAATGTCAGAAAGGTAGTGATGAAGCAGGCCCACAACCCGCAATAGTGACAGTTGACGACTCTTCCCCAGGCCCCAATGGTTCTGTGCAGCAGCTGATAATGAAGATGAAGGATACATGAGTAGGTAGCTGAGGATGCCCTTGTGTCCTGAGCAAGCATAATAAAACAAGGGTGCCTACAGATTCTCTCAGTCATCTGTGCTTTGGACTAGTGGAAGGCAATCTTTCTGAAACATGCAGTCTTTTATTTTCTCCCCAGACAGGCAGGGCTTTTTTGGACAGAGTGGTCATAGTTATGTGTCACTCAGGTTCTTAATCCAGACTAAATCCTAACGAGCAGGGTTCTACATCTCAGGCTGAGAAGATATCACAGAACAACACAAAAGAAATAGAGGTATTTAGATGGGACAACTGTATCTTTTTATTTGTGGAACATCAAAGATCCAATGACAGACGGGCCTTCAGTGTCCGAGGTAAACTTGGTATAGTCATGGGTCACAGTCTCATGTTAAAAAATTGAATGGCTTGATCTGGGTGGCTCAAAATGCGTTAGTCAGCAATACTACCGCTGTTTACTTGTGCGACCAAGCATAATTCTTAGATTTCAATGAAAGTTCAAATACTTGGGTATAAAAAACAGAAGGCCTAGAGTCATTATGCAGCTAATTACTCACCACTGCTGCAGTCCCAAAAGGAAGACCTAACAGATGGTGGATGTTGGTCTTAACCTTGAATGGCAAAACAGACACCATCAAAATGAATTTATTTTCAAAGTCTTTTGTACCTGTTCCAGCATCTACCCTTATGAAGAACAACAGTAGTTATCTGGAGAACAGCATATGGAATTTAGTATGCCTCGTTCGCAACTTGGGTTAGTGCATACTGTTCTTTGTGAAGATAAGGCTGAAGGAGGGATGGCCTCACTGTATTGTGAAATGAGCCAGTTTTTCCACATGGTAAAAAGCTTAAATAAGATGGGGATAGCGCCTGGTGACTGCCAAAACCATATGGCACATTTTCCTAGAAACACAGTAGTGCTCCTTCAGGATAAGGTGCCTGGCTCTGCAGAGGGGAATGGCCTACCCTCATGACTGCAAACCTAAACTCAACTGAGAGACTGATAGGTCAATATAAATTATGATCTGATGCAAGACTGATTGCCCCTCTTACGTGTAAAACTAATTTTTTACCATGCCTAGAGGTAAGCTTGGTGCATTATTGGAGAGCTGATTGACTAACTTATTTTTCAAAAGTCATGGAAAATGGGTGAAATACAAAACTTTTATGACACAGAAGAGAATACTACCTAACACACACAGATGTTTACAAATGCCCTGAAATTGAACATTATCCTCCAACCTTGGGTGAATGCGGGAATGCCACCTTGGAGGGAGGGACTGCTCTGCACACTCTGTTGGATCATACATTCACAAGTCTTATTACTTTAAAACTGATCACAAGTCACTACACAAAGTGCTCTATGTGGTGACAGAATACTGCATAGACTTTACAAATAACTTAATAAAAATATAACAGATTGATACACAAGATAACAGAAACAATATATCACAAGTGGGAGAGATATCTCACACATTTCTGACAAGGTCGAATGGAAACTGCTGTTCAAGATGTATGCTATGTCTCCTTTATGGAGAAAATTTCAGTGGAAATGTCTCATTAGATATTTTATGGTTCCAACTTAAACCAAACAGTGGGATAAAGGACATGTTATTGATGGAGAGGTTATGAGCAGTACCCACTTAGATAACAAATAATTTGGATGTGCCTCTCTATCAAGAACCCAGTTATCAAACCCTGCAGTGACTATCTCCACTATGGAACATATAAGATTCTACCTGTAGCTCTTCCTGAAGACCCATTCTCAGTGTAGTTTAGAATGTGAGAAGCAGGTAACCTTAATCAGAAAAGGGGAGAACATGGCGGGCTACGGAGGTCACGTAGCGCGCTAGGGCGCTTCCTGTTCCGGTTCCTGGGGGCGTGGCAGGTCGCGGTGGCCGAGCGGGCTGCGGGCTGCGGCTGCAAGCACACGGATGTGTGCGCCGCAATTAGTGAGACCCGAGGCAGTCTGGAGGACAGCGGGGGCTGTCTGGTGGCACCGGGCCGCGCTGGAGCTGTGCCGGACCCGTAAAAGTGTGGCGCGAATTCCCCTTCGGGGGAATAGCGGCATCTGCAGAACGGGCAGAGCAGCAACCGAGAAGTTGCGGCTGGGAGAGCAACCCAAAGAAAATCCAGAGAAGGGAGCCAGGAAGAAAACAGTGAGGCAGCGTGGGGGGGGGCGTCTTCCCTGCTCCCCCGCTTCCCTTAACAAGAGTGGAGGGGACGGTCCAGTCGCCCCAGGACAATTTGGTTGCGATTATAGAGGAGAAGGGGGACAAGGGAGGATCAGCAAAAAAAAAAATCCTGAGACCTAAATCTGGGGAAGGAGGTAGGAGTGCGGGGAGGAAAGCGGGAGAGAGCAAGCTTAAGGGTAGAGATAAGTTGACGCCCTCTCTAAGGTCTTTTTTTAAAGTGAGACCTGAGGTAGTTACACTTACCCCTGGGCAGGTTAGAGTTGCAATGGAGGTTACCACCAGGCAGGTGGAAAACGGTAGGGGTGAGGGCAGGGAGGGGACGAGGTCCCCCCCGCCACGGCCAGGAGAAGAACAGACGGCCCCAGTACTAGTTCAGACTCCAAACGATAACCCTTCAGAGGTTCAAGACTTCGCACCTAAGTTGGCAGTGCTGGAGCCCCCTCAAGCTGCCTCGGTGATCTCCCCTTTACTGAGTTCCTCATTGGAGGCGTTAATCTTGTCCATTTCTGAGGATGTAAAAAAGGGCTTTGCGAACTCAGAAGTAAATCAAGGGGAGATAAGAGAGGTTTGTGCTAATTTAGAAAAAAAAATTGATGGCGTAATGGAAAGAACGCAGGCCCTGGAAGAAGCGATGGGGGGTATGAAGGAGGAGCTGGTACAGCATAAGGGCGAGATCGATACATTGAAAAGGAGCGAACAGGCTCTAAAAAACAGGGTGGAGCAGATGGAAAACTATTCAAGAAGAAATAATCTAAAACTGCTGAAAGTGCCGGGAGGTGCGGAAGGGAGTGATCTTAAAGCCTTTGTAGTATCACTAATCAAATCAGCGGTGGATCTGGAGGAGACCGAGGATGAAATCGGGAAGGATATTCAGAGAATCCATCGAGACCCCTTTAAGCTACGAACAAACAGTAGTAGACCTCGGAAAATTTTGATAAACTTTTTGTTGTACCAGATGAAGGAAAAGATTTTATCTAGAGCATTGAAACAGAAGTCCTTAAGAGTGAAGGATATTGTGTTTGAGATTAGATCTGACCTATCCAGGGTGACTATGGATAGGCAGTGGGAACTGGGGAAACGGTTGGAGATTTTCAAATCTTTGGGGGTCTCAGTCCAGCTGAAATTTCCAGCCTTCCTTAGGGTCATGTATAACAACAAAATGTATAACATCAGAGACATTAGTGAAGCGGATGAATTATTGGTTATGGTCAGAAATGGGCAGTCTACTGAATAAGGCTGCGTGTAATGTGCAATGATGAAATTCTCCCAGGAACCTGGGGGCGCTCTAAAATTTGGATCATTATGGTCCTTAGTTGGGGGGGGTTCTCCACGGGTGGGGTTGGGGGGAAGGGTGCGGGGAGGGGGGGGGAGCTTTAGGGTTGGGTAGCGGGAGTTGGAAGAAAGTAAAAAGTAGTGCCTCGTTCAGCCCAGCTATCTGTTACCTAAGATCGATAGATGGTTAGCAGGGAGGGAAGCCAGAGGGTGCAGAATATACCATTACAAATTCGTTCATGGAATGTCAATGGCTTAAGGGTGCAAGGAAGAAGGGAACGAATATTACAGTATCTGCACGATTCTACGGCACAAATTTTAGTTTTGCAGGAAACGCATCTCACAAAGGTGGAGTGTACTAACATAATACAAAAACTAAGATGGGTTCGAACATTTGCATGTACAGAACACAACTATCATAATAAAGGGGTGGCAATTTTAGTTAAACATGCACAGCAGGGGGGTGTGGCAATCCTGGAGTCTAGATCAGATTTAGCAGGGCGATGGGTGATAGCTAAAATACAATTTGGGGGTCGGAATCTGGTCTTAGCAGGCTACTATGGGCCCAACTGCGACGATATATAACCCTTAAAGCAGCTTTTTTCTCAGCTTCTGGAATTTTCGGACCCGGTGATTTTGATGGGTGACTTCAATGTGGTATTAGACAATGAGTTGGATAGGCATAACTGTAAATCACGAGGTACACCTAAGTCGCAACAGTATTTAAGGAGAATGATGAAGGAATTTGGTTTGTGCGATATTTGGTGGCAAAGGGCAGGGAATAGCAGGGACTTTTCTTTTTTTAATAAGAAATATAGACATGCGTCGCGAATTGATTATTTTCTATTAGATATGCGTTTGAGAGAGGAGGTGAAGAATATTGCGTATCTGCCCTCGCATTTATCAGATCATTCTGCGGTGGTGTTAAATATGTGCTTTCGTCAGACAAGTTGTAGTGACCGGTGGACGATTGATCGGACATTGTTATTAGATCAGGAGGTGTTGCTAAAGCTGCGTAAGGAAGCCAAATTCTTTTTTAGTGTAAACTTGGGCTCCGCTCCTTTATCTGTAGTATGGGACACGTTTAAAGCAGTCATCCGTGGGGAGTTAAGGAGCTGTTCCATCCAGAAACATAAACGGCAGAAAGAAGAGATTTATGCGCTGGAGCAGGAAATGCAAAAATATAAAGTTAAAATAATTGAAGCAGAGGAGACCGAGGCTTTGAGGGCCAGCTGGGATGGGTTGAGAAGCCAGTTGGAAAAGATACTACAGGGAAGAATTCAAAGCAAATGGGAAGCAAGCAAACTGGCCCATTTCGAATGCGGGGAAGTTGTTAGCCTGGAAAGGAAAAGCTGATTGTGTTAGGAACTACATCAAGGAGGTTGAAGTGGAGCATTCAGGTGAAAAAAGAACAGATGAGGCGGCAATAGAATTGACCTTTAGAATTTTTTTTTCACAACTGTATTCGGAAAGGCTAGAGGTGGATGAAGGTATGGTAACGGATTGGATGGGGGCGGATAGATTTTTAGGTTTATCGTTGCAGGAGAAGGAAGCATTGAACGCCCCAATAACGGCTGAGGAAATTAGAAGAGTCCTGACTAGTAGTAAGTCGGGAACGGCGCCAGGCCCGGATGGTATTCCAGTGGAAGTTTATAAGGAATTAGGGGACTCAGTTATCACAGTATTGACGGAATTGTTTGGAGGGATCCTGGAATTTGGCAATGATATTCCTCTTTCATGGAATGAAGCAGTGATCTCCTTAATTTTGAAACCGGATAAAAATCCAGTGAAGTGTGCCTCATACAGGCCTATATCATTGCTGAACAGCGATTATAAACTGCTAGCTAAGCTTCTAGCGGATAGGCTGAGTAGGATAGCGAATAATCTAGTGCACCCCGATCAAAAAGGCTTTTCTAAAGGCAGATATTTGCATGAATTAACTTTCGAACTGTTCGGGGCAATAGATATGGCCACAACGTTTGGGTCGCCTTTGGCAGTTATTATTTTAGACGCAATGAAGGCTTTCGACCAAGTTAATTGGAATTTTTTGAAATTGGTTTTGAGGCGGGCAAATTTAGGCTCCAAGTTTTGTGGGGTAATCGACCGGATTTATACATCCCCTTGTGCTAAGATTTTGGTGAACGGTAAACTTACGGGCCCTATTACTATTTCAAGAGGTACGAGGCAGGGCTGCCCCCTGTCGCCGGTATTGTTCAATCTGTATATTGAAATTTCTTTATATGCAGACGATCTCCTAATATATGCTAATAACCTGCCCCTTGCCTTTAACACACTCAAAGATCTGGCTGAACAATTTGGAAGGATATCAGGGTACCGGATTAATGTGGGGAAAACAGAAACTATGCAGTGGAATATGGAAGTAGGGTCAATAACAAATAAGCAGGAAATACGGTACCTGAGTATCTTAGTGACCCAAAATTTGAAGGACTTAGCGGAAAGGAATGCTCGAAAGTTATTAGCAGAATGTAAAATTATGCTACAAAAATGGGCATGTCTCCCTTTGACGATTCTTGGGAGGATAAATCTAATTAAGATGTTTATTCTGCCCAAATGGAACTTTGTGTTTTCAGCTATACCCTTGGCAATGCACAAGGGACACCTAGATAAAATGCAACAAGCGATAAGTAGTTTCATCTGGAACTCAAAGAGGCCGAGGATATCATGGAAAAAGCTACGCAGAAGGAGGGAAAAAGGAGGACTGGCTCTCCCTGATTTGACATATTATGCGTGGGCTTTCTTGTTTTAAAACTCAAGGATGCTGTTTATATCCCCAGACGGTTCAGCAGTGGGCAGAATGTACAAGGCTATGGTGTTGTCTGAAAAAGGGGGCTTACCGTCTTTTCTATTTAAATTTGGTGACCCTAAATTCTTCAAAAAAGTTAAACTAAAAGTGCTGCAAGGAATGGCAAGGAGTTGGTACCAGTTGAGGCGGCGGTTAGGTGTACATTATTATAGCTATCAGGCCCCTATCTGGGATTCCCCGGGCACCCCAGAATGCTGTCAGGATATCCTCGCATTACCACTTAAAAGGGCAGGTGTGGAAAGGTGGGGGGAGATTGCGCGAGATGGTACTTTATGCCTTTGGGATGAATTGGTAAGAATAACGGACGGTTCTCTGTCCAGGTTCAAATATTTACAGATAAGACAGTGGGAAAAAGAAACTAAGGGGGGATTGGGAGTGGTAAATGCCCTGGAGGACTCTTTTTTTAGACCTGGCGCTCTCGGCTTCGGGGAAGAGGGTGGCGGTTTGGTACTGGGAAATATTAGAAACTTTGGATGAGAACTTTGACCTACCAAGCAAGCTATGGGGCAAGGTGATGTTAGGCGACAAGATTGGGTTATGGTGGAAGAAGTCGTATACGACATTGTATGAAGTAGTGAAGCCGGCCCCATTAAGGAAAAACCATCTTTATACTCTACATAGAGCATACATATCTCCGGCAAAACTGTCCAAATTTAAGAAGGGGGAGGTGATCAAGTGTCCGAAATGTGGCGGGCTAGGAGCAACGGATATACACATGTTCTGGGACTGCCCCGCTATCCGGTTGTTCTGGGAGGAGGTTTTTAGGGCATTATCATCTATGTTAGGCTGGAAAATTAATGTATCACTCCCATTAATTATATTTGGGCAGCTCCAGGATGAGGGGATATGGAAAAGGGTGAGCAAAACTAATCGTTCATTTGTGTTCTATGTAATTGTGCTGGGACGGAATGAAATCTGCAAAAAATGGTTGAAGGAGCACTCTCCGAGCTATACAGACTGGTTGAATGCTGCTCTCCGTGCGGCAAATATGGACCTAAATGTGCAGGGCTCAAAGAAAAGCGTAGAAATGTGGTCACCATTATTAAATTGGCAGGGAATAGCCTAAATCTGCTCCCCTGCTAAGTTTACTGCTGGGTATCTATGTGAAACTGTCCCAATGATCTTTTCTTTGCCTCAGTCCAATGATTAAGCACCGTTCGACGCCTCAGCAGGTCTGTTTAGGCAGACCGGGAGTTACAAAGGTGCACCCCCTGACTTGAGTCTCTCTTCTTAGTCAAGAGGGCGAAAAGGTTACAGGAACGAAGAGGTGTCTCAGTAAGCGGGGCTGAATGAGGACAAAAAACAAAAAGAAAAAAAAAACCTTAATCAGAAAAGAGAGGTATCTGCTACATATCCCACAGGCGGTGGAAAATAAATGCTTTAACTTTCTCTAGAAGTTATGAAGCACCCCTATGTTCTAATGTCGGAGGGACATAGTTAGGTTGCTGACATAAATTAAAAAATTGACACACAGGGTACCACTCAGGTAACCTTTTGTAGGAAGTTGGCTCTGTATGTGCTATTTCAAAGTAAGGAATAGCATGCACAGAGTCCAAGGGCTCCCCTTAGAGGTAAGATAGTGGCAAAAAGAGATAATACTAATGCTCTATTTTGTGGTAGTGTGGTCGAGCAGTAGGCTTATCAAAGGAGTAGTGTTAAGCATTTGTTGTACATACACACAGGCAATAAATGAGGAACACACACTCAGAGACAAATCCAGCCAATAGGTTTTGTTATAGAAAAATATCTTTTCTTAGCTTATTTTAAGAACCACAGGTTCAAATTCTACATGTAATATCTCATTTGAAAGGTATTGCAGGTAAGTACTTTTGGAACTTTGAATAATTACAGTAGCATATATACTTTTCACATAAAACACAAATAGCTGTTTTAAAAGTGGACACTGCAATTTTCACAGTTCCTGGGGGAGGTAAGTTATTGTTAGTTTTAGCAGGTAAGTAAATCACTTACAAGTCTCAGGTTTGGGTCCAAGGTATCCCACCGTTGGGGGTTCAGAGCAACCCCAAAGTTACCACACCAGCAGCTCAGGGCCGGTCAGGTGCAGAGGTCAAAGAGGTGCCCAAAACACATAGGCTTCAATGGAGAGAAGGGGGTGCCCCGGTTCCGGTCTGCCAGCAGGTAAGTACCCGCGTCTTCGGAGGGCAGACCAGGGGGGTTTTGTAGGGCACCGGGGGGGACACAAGTCAGCACAAAAAGTACACCCTCAGCAGCGTGGGGGCGGCCGGGTGCAGTGTGCAAACATGCGTCGGGTTTTCAATGGTTTTCAATGAGAGACCAAGGGGTCTCTTCAGCGGTGCAGGCAGGCAAGGGGGGGGGGGGTCCTCGGGGTAGCCACCACCTGGGCACGGGAGAGGGCCTCCTGGGGGTCACTCCTGCACAGAAGTTCCGTTCCTTCAGGTGCTGGGGGCTGCGGGTGCAGGGTCTTTTCCAGCCGTCGGGACTTTAGGTTCAGGCAGTCGCGGTCAGGGGGAGCCTCGGGATTCCCTCTGCAGGCGTCGCTGTGGGGGCTCAGGGGGGACAACTTTGGTTACTCACGGACTCGGAGTCGCCGGAGGGTCCTCCCTGAGGTGTTGGTTCTCCACCAGTCGAGTCGGGGTCGCCGGGTGCAGTGTTGCAAGTCTCACGCTTCTTGCGGGGAGTTGCAGGGGTCTTTAAATCTGCTCCTCTGTAACAAAGTTGCAGTTCTTTTGGAGCAGTGCTGCTGTCCTCGGGAGTTTCTTGTCTTTCTTGAAGCAGGGCAGTCCTCAGAGGATTCAGAGGTCGCTGGTCCCTCGGAAAGCGTCGCTGGAGCAGGTTTCTTTGGAAGGCAGGAGACAGGCCTGTAAGTCTGGGGCCAAAGCAGTTGGTGTCTTCTGTTCTTCTTCTGCAGGGATTTTTCAGCTCAGCAGTCCTCTTCTTCTTGTAGTTTCAGGAATCTAAATTCTTAGGTTCAGGGAAGCCCTTAAATACTAAATTTAAGGGCGTGTTTAGGTCTGGGGGGTTAGTAGCCAAAGGCTACTAGCCCTGAGGGTGGGTACACCCTCTTTGTGCCTCCTCCCAAGGGGAGAGGGTCACATTCCTATCCCTATTGGGGGAATCCTCCTTCTACAAGATGGAGGATTTCTGAAAGTCAGAGTCACCTCAGCTCAGGACACCTTAGGGGCTGTCCTGACTGGCCAGTGACTCCTCCTTGTTTTTCTCATTATCTCTCCTGGACTTGCCGCCAAAAGTGGGGGCTGTGTCCAGGGGGCGGGCATCTCCACAAGCTGGAGTGCCCTGGGGCATTGTAACATGAAGCTTGAGCCTTTGAAGCTCACTGCTAGGTGTTACAGTTCCTGCAGGGGGGAGGTGTGAAGCACCTCCACCCAGAGCAGGCTTTGTTTGTGTCCTCAGAGGGCACAAAGGCTCTCACCGCATGAGGTCTCTCAGCAGCAGGCTGGCACAGACCAGTCAGTCCTGCACTGAACAATTGGGTAAAATACAGGGGGCATCTCTAAGATGCACTCTGTGCGCATTTTTTAATAAATCCAACACTGGCATCAGTGTGGGTTTATTATTCTGAGAAGTTTGATACTAAACTTCCCAGTATTCAGTGTAGCCATTATGGAGCTGTGGAGTTCGTTTTTGACAGACTCCCAGACCATATACTCTTATGGCTACCCTGCACTTACAATGTCTAAGGTTTTGCTTAGACACTGTAGGGGCATAGTGCTCATGCACATATGCCCTCACCTGTGGTATAGTGCACCCTGCCTTAGGGCTGTAAGGCCTGCTAGAGGGGTGACTTACCTATGCCACAGGCAGTGTGAGGTTGGCATGGCACCCTGAGGGGAGTGCCATGTCGACTTAGTCATTTTCTCCCCACCAGCACACACAAGCTGGCAAGCAGTGTGTCTGTGCTGAGTGAGGGGTCCCTAGGGTGGCATAAGACATGCTGCAGCCCTTAGAGACCTTCCCTGGCATCAGGGCCCTTGGTACCAGGGGTACCAGTTACAAGGGACTTACCTGGGTGCCAGGGTTGTTCCAATTGTGGAGACAATGGTACATTTTAGGTGAAAGAACACTGGTGCTGGGGCCTGGTTAGCAGGGTCCCAGCACACTTCTCAGTCAAGTCAGCATCAGTATCAGGCAAAAAGTGGGGGGTAACTGCAACAGGGAGCCATTTCTTTACACAAGCCCCCCCAGCCCACAGGCCAGGAGACTCAGCCAAAGTTGGGAGAGTCTTCCTAGTCTGTCAGGCGAGGAAGAGTAGAGGAAATAGGCTGGTTTGTTGCAGGGCCTACTCTGCCTTACATCCTCCTGTCCAGGTCATTCCCTCTGGGGAACTGACCCACTTCCACAGTGATAGGACCTAGTCTGAATTGCCTCTTGTCTGTGTCTTTAATGTCTCCACCCATTCTCTCTATTTTGGGGTTAGAGGTATCCACCTCTGCTAATCTTATCTTAGCCAGGGTCACCCCTAGCTTACCCAAAGAGGTTACCCAGAGCTGGAGTAACCCCACCATGACCAACAGGGTCAGGGGGCCTAACTTGCTATTTGGCATGGGGTCTGACCACCATGCCAAGGATAGTGCAGCCATAAAGGCTCACTCCCAGCAGAGGCCACTGACAGCTGTCAGTGCCCAGAACCACACCTTTAGCTCTTCACCTACAAGGGAAGGGGCTAAGTTACAGGCTTCTTTGGTTTCAGGGTGCCTGTCTGCTGTATTAGAGTGGGGGGTTACCACATCTTGTAGTAAACACCCTTCTTCCACTCTTTCTTCTGTTAGCTGAGGAGCCACCCACTCAGGCTTAACAGTTGCCTGACTAGCCAGGACTTCTTGTGGGTCAGGTTGGACTTTATCAGAGCCACTTTTGGAGTTCTCCCCTACTGGAGCAGAATCTCCTTGGCTTGCTGGAACCTTGGCTAAAGGTTGTCCAACCTTCCTACACTGTTTCCTTTTCTTTTTCTTCTGGGGCCTGCTTGCAGTTACTGCAGGGGCAGGACCTCCAGAATCCTTGGGAGAGGACTAGCACTGGACCAGTTCCTCTCTTGGGCTCTGACTAACCTCTGGGTAGTCATTTCCAAGGAGACAATCAAGGGGGAGGTCTGTACTGACTACCATCCTTCTCCAGCTAAAAGTCCCACCCACTTCTATGGGCACAAAAGCCACAGGCCTATCAGTGACCCTGTCTGGGCTAACTCTTACTCTGGCAGTCTCACCTGGGATGTACTGGTTTGAGAACACCAGCCTGTCATGCACAATAGTGTGACTGGCACAAGTGTCTCTCAGGGCAGTGGCTGGGATTCCATTCACCAGTAGGTGGTGGAAGTGTCTACTTCCCTCTGGAATCTCCAACTCACCTGTTGGGCCCTTTTTCCAGTTGAAGGCTATGAAGACCTCCTCATCTGAGGAGTCATCCCCAATGGCTACACTGGTCACCCCTGGGATTTTGCTAGGGGGTTTGTTTTGGGGACAAGAAGTGTCCTTGGTGTGGTGCCCTGTCTGTCTACAGTTATGGCACCATGCCTTAGTGGCATCCCAGTTCTTACCCTGGTACCCACCTTTGTTTTGGGTTGTGTCTCGGGGCCCACCCAGCTGGTCTGGTTTTTGGGGGCCTACAGAGGAATCTTTCTCTTTGTTTCTAGTATCACCCACTTTCTCCTGAGGAGGTTTTGTAACCCCTTTCTTTTGGTCACCCCCAGTGGAAGTTTTGGTTACCCTAGTCTTGACCCAGTAGTCTGCCTTCTTTCCCAATTCTTAGGGAGAAATTGGACCTAGGTCTACCAGATACTGATGCAACTTTTCATTGAAGCAGTTACTTAAAATGTGTTCTTTCATAAACAAATTATAAAGCCCAACATAGTCATGCACTTCATTTCCAGTTACCCAACCATCCAGTGTTTTCACTGAGTAGTCTACAAAATCAACCCAGGTCGGGCTCGAGGATTTTTGAGCCCCCCTGAACCTAATCCTGTACTCCTCAGTGGAGAATCCAAAGCCCTCAATCAGGGTACCCTTCATGAGGTCATAGGATTCTGCATCTTTTCCAGAGAGTGTGAGGAGTCTATCCCTACACTTTCCAGTGAACATTTCCCAAAGGAGAGCACCCCAGTGAGATTTGTTCACTTTTCTGGTTACACAAGCCCTCTCAAAAGCTGTGAACCATTTGGTGATGTCATCACCATCTTCATATTTAGTTACAATCCCTTTAGGGATTTTCAACATGTCAGGAGAATCTCTGACCCTAGTTATGTTGCTGCCACCATTGATGGGTCCTAGGCCCATCTCTTTTCTTTCCCTTTCTATGGTTAGGATCTGTCTTTCCAGAGCCAATCTCTTGGCCATCCTGGCTAACTGGATGTCCTCTTCACTGGAGTTATCCTCAGTGATTTCAGAGATGTTGGTCTCTCCTGTGAGGGAAACAGCATCTCTGACTATTATGTTTGGAGTCAGGGCTTGAGCAGCCCTGTTCTCCCTAAGTAGGACTGGAGGGGGGGAATTGCCCTCCAAGTTACTATCTTCATCCTCTGTGTTGCCATCCTCAGAGGGGTTGGCTCTTTCAAACTCTGCCAAAAGCTCCTGGAGCTGTAGTTTGGAAGGTCTGGTGCCCATTGTTATTTTCTTTATTTTACAGAGTGACCTTAGCTCCCTCATCTTAAGATGGAGGTAAGGGGTGGTGTCGAGTTCCACCACATTCATCTCTGTACTAGACATTCTGCTTCTAAAAGTTGGAATACTTTTTAAGAATCTAAAACTAGTTCTAGGTTCTAATTCAAACTTTCACAAAACTTTTAAACTCTAAAAGAAATGCTAACAGGGACTAACACAAGGCCCTAGCAGGACTTTTAAAAATTTCGAAAAATAGCTCAAATTGCAAAAATCAATTTCTAATGACAATTTTTTGAATTTGTCGTGTGATCAGGTATTGGCTGAGTAGTCCAGCAAATGCTAAGTCTTGTACCCCACCGCTGATCCACCAATGTAGGAAGTTGGCTCTGTATGTGCTATTTCAAAGTAAGGAATAGCATGCACAGAGTCCAAGGGTTCCCCTTAGAGGTAAGATAGTGGCAAAAAGAGATAATACTAATGCTCTATTTTGTGGTAGTGTGGTCGAGCAGTAGGCTTATCAAAGGAGTAGTGTTAAGCATTTGTTGTACATACACACAGGCAATAAATGAGGAACACACACTCAGAGACAAATCCAGCCAATAGGTTTTGTTATAGAAAAATATATTTTCTTAGTTTATTTTAAGAACCACAGGTTCAAATTCTACATGTAATATCTCATTTGAAAGGTATTGCAGGTAAGTACTTTTGGAACTTTGAATAATTACAGTAGCATATATACTTTTCACATAAAACACAAATAGCTGTTTTAAAAGTGGACACAGTGCAATTTTCACAGTTCCTGGGGGAGGTAAGTTATTGTTAGTTTTAGCAGGTAAGTAAATCACTTACAAGTCTCAGGTTTGGGTCCAAGGTAGCCCACCGTTGGGGGTTCAGAGCAACCCCAAAGTTACCACAGCAGCAGCTCAGGGCCGGTCAGGTGCAGAGGTCAAAGAGGTGCCCAAAACACATAGGCTTCAATGGAGAGAAGGGGGTGCCCCGGTTCCGGTCTGCCAGCAGGTAAGTACCCGCGTCTTCGGAGGGCAGACCAGGGGGTTTTGTAGGGCACCGGGGGGGACACAAGTCAGCACAAAAAGTACACCCTCAGCAGCGTGGGGGCGGCCGGGTGCAGTGTGCAAACACGCGTCGGGTTTTCAATGGTTTTCAATGAGAGACCAAGGGGTCTCTTCAGCGGTGCAGGCAGGCAAGGGGGGGGGGGGGTCCTCGGGGTAGCCACCACCTGGGCACGGGAGAGGGCCTCCTGGGGGTCACTCCTGCACAGAAGTTCCGTTCCTTCAGGTGCTGGGGGCTGCGGGTGCAGGGTCTTTTCCAGCCGTCTGGACTTTAGGTTCAGGCAGTCGCGGTCAGGGGGATCCTCGGGATTCCCTCTGCAGGCGTCGCTGTGGGGGGTCAGGGGGGACAACTTTGGTTACTCACGGACTCGGAGTCGCCGGAGGGTCCTCCCTGAGGTGTTGGTTCTCCACCAGTCGAGTCGGGGTCGCCGGGTGCAGTGTTGCAAGTCTCACGCTTCTTGCGGGGAGTTGCAGGGGTCTTTAAATCTGCTCCTCTGTAACAAAGTTGCAGTTCTTTTGGAGCAGTGCCACTGTCCTCGGGAGTTTCTTGTCTTTCTTGAAGCAGGGCAGTCCTCAGAGGATTCAGAGGTCGCTGGTCCCTTGGAAAGCGTCGCTGGAGCAGGTTTCTTTGGAAGGCAGGAGACAGGCCGGTAAGTCTGGGCCCAAAGCAGTTGGTGTCTTCTGTTCTTCTTCTGCAGGGATTTTTCAGCTCAGCAGTCCTCTTCTTCTTGTAGTTTCAGGAATCTAAATTCTTAGGTTCAGGGAAGCCCTTAAATACTAAATTTAAGGGCGTGTTTAGGTCTGGGGGGTTAGTAGCCAATGGCTACTAGCCCTGAGGGTGGGTACACCCTGTTTGTGCCTCCTCCCAAGGGGAGAGGGTCACATTCCTATCCCTATTGGGGGAATCCTCCTTCTACAAGATGGAGGATTTCTGAAAGTCAGAGTCACCTCAGCTCAGGACACCTTAGGGGCTGTCCTGACTGGCCAGTGAGTCCTCCTTGTTTTTCTCATTATCTCTCCTGGACTTGCCGCCAAAAGTGGGGGCTGTGTCCAGGGGGCGGGCATCTCCACAAGCTGGAGTGCCCTGGGGCATTGTAACACGAAGCTTGAGCCTTTGAAGCTCACTGCTAGGTGTTACAGTTCCTGCAGGGGGGAGGTGTGAAGCACCTCCACCCAGAGCAGGCTTTGTTTGTGTCCTCAGAAGGCACAAAGGCTCTCACCGCGCATGAGGTCAGAAACTCGTCTCTCAGCAGCAGGCTGGCACAGACCAGTCAGTCCTGCACTGAACAATTGGGTAAAATACAGGGGGCATCTCTAAGATGCACTCTGTGTGCATTTTTTAATAAATCCAACACTGGCATCAGTGTGGGTTTATTATTCTGAGAAGTTTGATACTAAACTTCCCAGTATTCAGTGTAGCCATTATGGAGCTGTGGAGTTCGTTTTTGACAGACTCCCAGACCATATACTCTTATGGCTACCCTGCACTTACAATGTCTAAGGTTTTGCTTAGACACTGTAGGGGCATAGTGCTCATGCACATATGCCCTCACCTGTGGTATAGTGCACCCTGCCTTAGGGCTGTAAGGCCTGCTAGAGGGGTGACTTACCTATGCCACAGGCAGTGTGAGGTTGGCATGGCACCCTGAGGGGAGTGCCATGTCGACTTAGTCATTTTCTCCCCACCAGCACACACAAGCTGGCAAGCAGTGTGTCTGTGCTGAGTGAGGGGTCCCTAGGGTGGCATAAGACATGCTGCAGCCCTTAGAGACCTTCCCTGGCATCAGGGCCCTTGGTACCAGGGGTACCAGTTACAAGGGACTTACCTGGGTGCCAGGGTTGTTCCAATTGTGGAGACAATGGTACATTTTAGGTGAAAGAACACTGGTGCTGGGGCCTGGTTAGCAGGGTCCAAGCACACTTCTCAGTCAAGTCAGCATCAGTATCAGGCAAAAAGTGGGGGGTAACTACAACAGGGAGCCATTTCTTTATACCTTTGTTTATAGCACTTTGGGGATTAGATGATGATCTTCACCAGCAAACACAAATAGGGTTCTGGATGCAACTAAGAGACATGAATAGCGCAAACAATTGTGTGCAAATGTGTGCCAGAAATAAGGAAAAGAACCTAACACTGGTGCCCAAGATGACATGGACAATCAAAGGAAGAACTCACAATTTTTGGTTGAATTTTGTCATAATCAGACATGCTCATCAGTGACATCTGGGCTTACATTCTCCTACATTGCACCCAAGACATAGAACAACCTCCCCCAAAACATCAGAACCTCCTCCTCACTTCTTGAATTCCACTGCTCTTCGTATAACCACATGGGGGACCACACACCTACACAACTGCCCAAGCACCATGATACCCTCTTGGGTGATTAGTGCACTATACAAATCCACATTACAAAGCTGAGAACCTGTAATAACAAGTTGGTAAGGTCAAAACAAATGAAGGATTGGGAGTAATCTGCCCTCCCCCTGGAGTATCATTGTGTGAAAGCCATGCAGATCCAACCTCCTATGTGTTCTCACCCATGATGAGCAGATAGTTCTCCTTAATTTTCTTGTTTCCATCCCTACAGATGTTTACTCTAAAGAAATAATTGTGCCAATGTGACTACAATTAACGAGAAAAAAATAATCAGTTGAAATTGTGAATATGATAAAGAGAAATGATTAAGAGAAGTGAAATGTTTCTGAGATGTTTCTCGTCATTTTAATATATTAACACCAAGGGCCTAATTACGAGTTTGGTGGTCCACAGGACTGCAAAACTCATGGTGGGGGTTGGATCACCGCAATACTTGCAGTCTGACCACCGGGTTACGATCCTGGCAGTCAGACGGCCAGGGGACCGCTGTCTCCGCCAGGATCATGGAACCCAAAGGGTTAGCAGAGATCAAAGTCGCTATCAGCCACAGCAGTGTTGAGTTCGGCACCGCTGTGCTGATCATGACTTTGCTTTCTGCCAGACTTTTCATGGCAGGATTCCTGCCATGAAAAGGCTGGCAGAAAGCCAGTGCTGGGGACCACGGGGGGGCCCTGCAGTGCCCACGAACATGTCAGAATGCGAGAATGGTATTGCAGACAGTGCACATTCCAAGGGTGCTGTGTGTGACAGTATTGGCCTCGGCTCCCTAAGGGAGACAGCAACATTACCTGTGGGAGATGCCTTCTCGAAGGTGCAGAATTTCAACATCCTGCCATGCATTATAGAAAAACTGGCACTCAGTCCACCCTTTGGGAAGTGACATAATTGGCAAACCTAAATCAGTGGAAAGCGAGTGCACTAGGCATTTTTAAGCAAAGGAAAAATCAAAAGGTACACACACATTTTGCTTCTTTGGCGCTTCTGCTGACGATCACCACTTTGACACTTAATTGGAGCTCAACAACCTCACCGCCGGAGGAGGTGTGATGGAGGGCTCTACATAAATGGGGGGTGGCGGAAGAGGAGGCACTTTGAGATGAGGACCTACGCAGCCTCCATTAGCGCCCTATCTCCGGTCTCTGGGCAACAATACTTCTCAATTTTCACCGAAAACACAAGATGACACCATGCAACCCAGCTTAACGGTGCCACACACTACAACTCCATTGTCCTACTCTCTGCCAATATTCCCTGAGTCCCCCTATCTCTCCTGGTCCCTGCCCACCGACCCAACAGGGTAGCCACCCAACAATGTTCCCATATCCACACTGACATCACAATCATGTATTGACTTGCTCACCATTACCACACATGGACCCAGACACAACGCACACCACTTTCCCTTGTTAACCCCGGCAGGTCCACTATCCTGGTTCTCCTCAGCCCTTTAATTCAACCCGGTGACCAATATGCCCTCTGATCGCCACCGTTACAGGACCTCATTGCAGGCCCTGCAATAGATCTTCCACAATTTGAATGTATAGGTTTAAATGATACAAGCTCCGGTATAATTCAAGATCCACAAACTGTAACTTAAGCCAATGTCAACCATATCAAAATGTTTGCTATGCAATTTGTACCCCTTTTAATCAATACAAAAAAAAATTTTTTAAAGCTGTCTGCACCTTTTGAATGTGGGGTCCCCTCCAATTCTGAATGTCACTGGGACTGTATTGTCTGCTCGGATCACTGCACACTGTCCTCTATCCTGGGCTGAGCTGGTCTGGCACAGGGGAAAGGTAAATTTGGCCCCAAAGAACTGGCCAGATTCTAAAGGGATGCAGATAACGGGCAGGAAGAATGGAAGGGGCTGGTTACACTCAGGCTGAGGCAAAGAGGCCACTTCAAAGGGTAAAGAAACAAGGGCCCCTACCCTTACAGATATCTTTCTAGCAGCAAGACGAAACGAAATGCAAGCAGGCAGGCTCCAGGGTGCAGCACGGACCCTGGCAGCCATTTTACACAACCAGCCATCATTTTGAAGGTCACACATGTAGAGTGTAATAGACTGCACCATGCACTGAGCCAGACACACTTACATGTCTTCCACCCACCTGTAATTGTACACACACTCACTCAACATGCATGATGAAGACATGATATATGTAAAGAGCCCTGCTTTGGGACGACAGGATTGTTTTTTGCAAGGAAAAATCCTTCAGAAGAGCACAGGTAAAAAGTCTTCTTACTATAGTTATACTGCCACCATGTACAGTCGCTAATCGCACAGGTACAGAGAGTGAGGCGGATACTTTAGGTGCCCCCTTGTGTGCTTACATAATTGGCAAGACCACTTTGAAAAAAAAACGATAGGCTCCCACTGAAAAAGAAGTCACAGGGCACGTCGCCACTTTTCTACAGAGGCATGCAGAGGATTAACCATCCTGACAGTGGAATTTATAAACGTCACTGTTTTTGGTGTGGTTGATATGACCTCTCCGGAGCCACTTGGAGCAGCAATCAACAGGGTTTGAAAGCTGAAAACGTATACACCCACAAGCATTTGTAATATGTTGCTAGGACTCGCATCGGTGAATCAGGAAGCTGATTAACCAATTAATGAAAAATAAGTGGCGCTTGACACACCTCATGTACTGGTAAGGGTAGAGGTTGTTTCCTCTCTGGGAATTATGAACCTGCTAAAAAAACGAAATGTGAGACCAGCCAACAGACACACTTGCCCATGAAGGTCCACTATTCATGACAATAATCTGCGGTGGCCACACCATCTGAACATAATGGGCCCTTGACTCAAGTGGATCTTGAAGAAGTAATTCTATCCAGTGCTTGAGCATAAAGGCAAACTTGCATGATGAATCACTCCTACATATTTTCAGCAGTCATACTGGCAGGTATGCCTCAAACACCAGAACTGTCCACCAAGCCCAAGAGATGAACACTTCCATGCTCCTCCCTCACCTATCATCTTTGAAGAGGAAACAACATCCCTCTACTACTGGTTTTTTAAATGTGCTAATGTACTGAGTGAGCCTCTCTTGGAAGGTAACCCTAGCTTGCTGACTTCCTTTGTTTATGTATTTATTTATTTTATTTAGAGTCCATCATGATCATCAAGTAATATACCAAACAGTACATAACATAACGAAATACTTTAATAGTGGCAGAATGAATATAAATGAAAATAAAAGATAGATCAGGGGCAACATATCAGAAAGAAAATCAAGCAGAAGGTATATACACTATCATAAATTACGTAGCAGCTTTTCAGTGTGCGCCAGGCCCAGCCTTATTTAAACAGCATTAAACGACATAAGAGATGCTAATCTTGGCGTCATCTGCCTTACGTTCACTATTTTTGCAAATGCCACCAACACAATGATAAACTCATATCTGAATATTACCCCAGCAATCGAATTTGAAGTTTACTCTTAATCCCAATTGAGACTGGCCCAGATTTTCCTGAACCGTTTCACTGCCTTAGGATCTCTATCTAGCCTTAGCGATAACTTGCTCAAATATATATATTTGGCAGATGATTGCCCACCACTCAGGGGTAGAAAAGATATCCACGACTGAACTATTGTAGGAAAGTACCATCTTGCCTGGCATGTTACCCCCATTTTTCACTGTATATATGTTGTTTTAGTTGTATGTGTCACTGGGACCCTGGTAACCCAGGGCCCCAGTGCTCATAAGTGTGCCTGAATGTGTTACCTGTGTAGTGACTAACTGTCTCACTGAGGCTCTGCTAATCAGAACCTCAGTGGTTATGCTCTCTCATTTCTTTCCAAATTGTCACTGACAGGCTAGTGACCATTTTTACCAATTTACATTGGCTTACTGGAACACCCTTATAATTCCCCAGTATATGGTACTGAGGTACCCAGGGTATTGGGGTTCCAGGAGATCCCTATGGGCTGCAGCATTTCTTTTACCACCCATAGGGAGCTCTGACAATTCTTACACAGGCCTGCCACTGCAGCCTGAGTGAAATAACGTCCACGTTATTTCACAGCCATTTTACACTGCACTTAAGTAACTTATAAGTCACCTATATGTCTAACCTTTACCTGGTAAAGGTTAGGTGCAAAGTTACTTAGTGTGAGGGCACCCTGGCACTAGCCAAGGTGCCCCCACATTGTTCAGAGCCAATTCACTGAACTTTGTGAGTGCGGGGACACCATTACACGCGTGCACTACATATAGGTCACTACCTATATGTAGCTTCACCATGGTAACTCCGAATATGGCCATGTAACATGTCTATGATCATGGAATTGCCCCCTCTATGCCATCCTGGCATTGTTGGTACAATTCCATGATCCCAGTGGTCTGTAGCACAGACCCTGGTACTGCCAGACTGCCCTTCCTGGGGTTTCTCTGCAGCTGCTGCTGCTGCCAACCCCTCAGACAGGCAGCTGCCCTCCTGGGGTCCAGCCAGGCCTGGCCCAGGATGGCAGAACAAAGAACTTCCTCTGAGAGAGGGTGTGACACCCTCTCCCTTTGGAAAATGGTGTGAAGGCAGGGGAGGAGTAGCCTCCCCCAGCCTCTGGAAATGCTTTGTTGGGCACAGATGTGCCCAATTCTGCATAAGCCAGTCTACACCGGTTCAGGGACCCCTTAGCCCCTGCTCTGGCGCGAAACTGGACAAAGGAAAGGGGAGTGACCACTCCCCTGACCTGCACCTCCCCTGGGAGGTGTCCAGAGCTCCTCCAGTGTGCTCCAGACCTCTGCCATCTTGGAAACAGAGGTGCTGCTGGCACACTGGACTGCTCTGAGTGGCCAGTGCCACCAGGTGACGTCAGAGACTCCTTGTGATAGGCTCCTTCAGGTGTTAGTAGCCTTTCCTCTCTCCTAGGTAGCCAAACCCTCTTTTCTGGCTATTTAGGGTCTCTGTCTCTGGGGAAACTTTAGATAACGAATGCATGAGCTCAGCCGAGTTCCTCTGCATCTCTCTCTTCACCTTCTGATAAGGAATCGACCGCTGACCGCGCTGGAAGCCTGCAAACCTGCAACATAGTAGCAAAGACGACTACTGCAACTCTGTAACGCTGATCCTGCCGCCTTCTCGACTGTTTCCCTGCTTGTGCATGCTGTGGGGGTAGTCTGCCTCCTCTCTGCACCAGAAGCTCCGAAGAAATCTCCCGTGGGTCGACGGAATCTTCCCCCTGCAACCGCAGGCACCAAAAAGCTGCATTACCGGTCCCTTGGGTCTCCTCTCAGCACGACGAGCGAGGTCCCTTGAATCCAGCGACACCGTCCAAGTGACCCCCACAGTCCAGTGACTCTTCAGCCCAAGTTTGGTGGATGTAAGTCCTTGCCTCACCTCGCTGGGCTGCATTGCTGGGAACCGCGACTTTGCAAGCTACTCCGGCCCCTGTGCACTTCCGGCGGAAATCCTTCGTGCACAGCCAAGCCTGGGTCCACGACACTCTAACCTGCATTGCACGACTTTCTAAGTTGGTCTCCGGCGACGTGGGACTCCTTTGTGCAACTTCGGCGAGCACCGTTTCACGCATCCTCGTAGTGCCTGTTTCTGGCACTTCTCCGGGTGCTACCTGCTTCAGTGAGGGCTCTTTGTCTTGCTCGACGTCCCCTCTCTCTGCAGGTCCAATTTGCGACCTCCTGGTCCCTCCTGGGCCCCAGCAGCGTCCAAAAACGCCAAACGCACGATTTGCGTGTAGCAAGGCTTGTTGGCGTCCATCCGGCGGGAAAACACTTCTGCACGACTCTCCAAGGCGTGGGGGATCCATCCTCCAAAGGGGAAGTCTCTAGCCCTTGTCGTTCCTGCAGTATTCACAGTTCTTCAGCCTAGTAAGAGCTTCTTTGCACCAACCGCTGGCATTTCTTGGGCATCTGCCCATCTCCGAGCTGCTTGTGACTTTTGGACTTGGTCCCCTTGTTCCACAGGTACCCTCAGTCAGGAATCCATCGTTGTTGCATTGCTGATTTGTGTTTTCCTTGCATTTTCCCTCTAACATGACTATTTTGTCCTTAGGGGAACTTTAGTGCACTTTGCACTCACTTTTCAGGGTCTTGGGGAGGGTTATTTTTCTAACTCTCACTATTTTCTAATAGTCCCAGCGACCCTCTACAAGGTCACATAGGTTTGGGGTCCATTTGTGGTTCGCATTCCACTTTTGGAGTATATGGTATGTGTTGCCCCTATCCCTATGTTTCCCCATTGCATCCTATTGTAACTATACATTGTTTGCACTGTTTTCTAAGACTATACTGCATATTTTTGCCATTGTGTATATATATCTTGTGTATATTTCCTATCCTCTCAGTGAGTGTACACTCTAAGATACTTTGGCATATTGTCATAAAAATAAAGTACCTTTATTTTTAGTATAACTGTGTATTGTGTTTTCTTATGATATTGTGCATATGACACTAAGTGGTACTGTAGTAGCTTCACACGTCTCCTAGTTCAGCCTAAGCTGCTCTGCTAAGCTACCATTATCTATCAGCCTAAGCTGCTAGACACCCTATACACTAATAAGGGATAACTGGGCCTGGTGCAAGGTGCAAGTACCCCTTGGTACTCACTACAAGCCAGTCCAGCCTCCTACATTGGTTGTGCAGCGGTGGGATAAGTGCTTTGAGACTACTTACCACTCTTGTCATTGTACTTTTCATAAGAGAAAAATATACAAAACAAGGTCAGTGTATATACACATAGCCAAAAAGTTTTGCATTTCCTCTTTTCACTCTTTTCTAAGTGCTGAAAAGTACTTCTAAACTTTCAAAAAGTTCTTAAAAGTTTAAAAAGTTTTTTCTGTCTTTCCAAAAAGTTCTGAAAACTTTTTTTCTCTTTTTCTATCACTTTAACTCTCTCTGAAAATGTCTGGTACAGGAAAAATTGTTGAACTGTCCAAACTTGCATATGATCACCTTAGCTGGAAAGGAGCAAGGAGTCTCTGCATAGAGAGAGGTTTGAGTGTAGGGAAGAATCCTTCTTTAGAACTGTTAATTAATATGCTTAGAGTACAGGATAAGGCCATAAGTGCCCAATCTGTAGAAAAAGTAGCTAATGGTTCTCAATCTGATCCAGGGACTCCCCCAGGAAAAGGTTCAGGAAAGAAACTTCTCAGCCTGCCCATTACTAGACAGTCTAGCATAGTTGGTACAGAGGTTGAATCACATCATACTGATGATGTGCTCTCACATTATGCTGGTAGCCAAGCTGTTAGGGTGCCCTCTGTAAGGGACAGGTCTCCTTCTGTTCATTCCCATCATACCTCTGTATCTAGAAATGTCCCTCCCACCCACCCTGATGACAGATTGTTAGAAAGGGAGCTCAATAGATTGAGAGTGGAGCAAACCAGACTGAAGCTCAAGAAGCAACAGCTGGATTTGGATAGACAGTCTTTAGAAATAGAGAGGGAAAGACAGAAGATGGGTTTAGATACCCATGGTGGCAGCAGCAGTATTCCCCATAGTCATCCTGCAAAAGAGCATGATTCCAGGAATCTGCACAAGATAGTTCCCCCTTATAAGGAGGGGGAGGACATTAACAAGTGGTTTGCTGCACTTGAGAGGGCCTGTGCTGTACAGGATGTCCCTCAAAAGCAGTGGGCTGCTATCCTATGGCTATCATTTAGTGGAAAAGGTAGGGATAGGCTCCTTACAGTGAAAGAAAATGATGCCAATAATTTCCAAGTTCTTAAGAATGCACTCCTGGATGGTTATGGCTTAACCACTGAACAGTACAGGATAAAGTTCAGAGATACCAAAAAGGAGTCTTCACAAGACTGGGTTGATTTCATTGACCAGGCAGTGAAGGCCTTGGAGGGGTGGTTACATGGCAGTAAAGTTACTGATTATGACAGCCTGTATAACTTGATCCTGAGAGAGCATATTCTTAATAATTGTGTGTCTGATTTGTTGCACCAGTACTTGGTGGACTCTGATCTGACCTCTCCCCAAGAATTGGGAAAGAAGGCAGACAAATGGGTCAGAACAAGAGTGAACAGAAAAGTTCATACAGGGGGTGACAAAGATGGCAACAAAAAGAAGGATGGTAAGTCTTCTGACAAGGGTGGGGACAAATCTAAAAATGAGTCTTCATCAGGCCCACAAAAACACTCTGGTGGGGGTGGTGGGTCCAAATCCTCCTTTAATCAGAACAAGGAAAAGAAACCATGGTGCTATTTATGTAAAATAAAAGGCCATTGGACAACAGATCCCAGTTGTCCAAAGAAAGGCACCACAGCTCCTACCACTACAACCCCTACTGCTACACCTAGTGTCCCTACTAATAGCAGTGGTGGTGGGAGCAAACCTACTAATAGCCAATCCAAGGGAGTAGCTGGGCTCACTTTTGGTAATTTAGTTGGGGTTGGTCTGATTAGGGAGACCACAGAGGCTACTTTAGTCTCTGAAGGGGCTATTGATTTAGCCACTTTGGTTGCTTGCCCCCATAACTTGGAGAAGTACAAGCAACTAACCCTAATAAATGGTGTTGAGGTCCAGGCCTACAGGGACACAGGTGCCAGTGTCACAATGGTGATTGAGAAACTGGTGCACCCTGAACAACACATACTTGGACACCAGTACCAAGTAACCGATGCTCACAACATAACACAAAGCCACCCCATGGCTGTTGTAAATCTCAACTGGGGGGGGGTATCTGGTCCAAAGAAAGTTGTGGTAGCTTCAGATTTACCTGTAGACTGTCTATTAGGGAACGATTTGGAGACATCAGCTTGGTCAGATGTGGAGTTGGAGGCCCATGCAGCAATGCTGGGCATCCCAGGGCATATTTTTGCTTTGACAAGGGCTCAGGCCAAAAAGCAAAAAGGACAGGGAAGCTTGGATCCTGGAACAATGGACCAAGTGCTCCCTAAAGCTAGGGCTAGTAGAAGCAAACCACTTCCTACTATCCCTCCCTCTACAGTGGATTCTACTTCTGAGGAAGAAGAATTCCCTCCCTGTGCAGAACCTACACCAGAGGAGCTGGAAGCAGACACTGCTGAGCTTTTGGGTGAAGGGGGGCCTGCCAGAGAGGAGCTGAGTGTGGCACAGCAAACCTGTCCCACATTAGAGGGTCTCAGACAGCAAGCTGTCAAACAGGCTAAGGGGGATGTCAGTGACTCTCACAGAGTTTACTGGGAGGACAACCTCTTGTACACTGAGCATAGGGATCCTAAACCTGGAGCTGCCAGGAGATTAGTGATTCCTCAGGAGTACAGAAAGTTCCTCCTAACACTGGCACATGACATTCCCTTAGCTGGGCACCTGGGTCAAATGAAAACTTGGGACAGATTGGTACCATTGTTTCATTGGCCTAGGATGTCTGAGGACACAAAGGAATTTTGTAAGTCCTGTGAAACCTGTCAAGCCAGTGGCAAGACAGGTGGCACTCCAAAGGCACCCCTTATCCCACTGCCTGTGGTTGGGGTTCCCTTTGAAAGGGTAGGGGTTGACATAGTTGGCCCCCTTGACCCTCCTACTGCTTCAGGCAATAGGTTTATCTTAGTGGTAGTGGACCATGCCACAAGATATCCTGAAGCAATTCCTTTAAGGACCACTACAGCTCCTGCAGTGGCAAAGGCCCTCCTGGGAATATTTTCCAGGGTGGGCTTCCCAAAGGAAGTAGTATCAGACAGAGGAAGCAATTTCATGTCTGCATACTTAAAGGCCATGTGGAAGGAGTGTGGTGTAACTTACAAGTTCACAACACCCTATCATCCACAAACAAATGGACTGGTGGAGAGATTTAGTAAAACTCTCAAAGGCATGATTATGGGACTCCCTGAAAAACTCCGCAGGAGATGGGATATCCTTCTACCATGCCTCCTTTTTGCCTACAGGGAGGTACCCCAGAAAGGAGTGGGCTTCAGCCCCTTTGAACTTCTTTTTGGACACCCTGTTAGGGGTCCACTCACACTTGTAAAGGAGGGTTGGGAACAACCTTTAAAAGCTCCTAAGCAGGATATTGTGGACTATGTACTTGGCCTCAGATCAAGGATGGCTGAGTACATGAAAAAGGCCAGTAAAAACCTTCAGGCCAGCCAAGAGCTCCAGAAGCAATGGCATGATCAGAAGGCTGTTTTGGTTCAGTACCAACCAGGGCAGAAAGTGTGGGTCTTGGAGCCTGTGGCCCCAAGAGCACTCCAAGATAAATGGAGTGGACCCCACACAATTGTTGAAAAGAAGGGTGAAGTCACCTACTTGGTTGACTTAGGCACTGCCAGGAGTCCCCTTAGGGTGCTCCATGTCAACCGCCTGAAACCCTACTATGACAGGGCTGATCTCACCCTGCTCATGGCAACAGATGAGGGACAGGAAGAAGACAGTGATCCTCTACCTGATCTCTTCTCTTCCACAGAACAAGATGCTCTTGTGGAAGGTGTAGTTTTGGCTGATTGTCTTACTGCTGAGCAGAAAGATAATTGCATAAATCTCCTAGGACAATTTTCAGAACTCTTCTCCATTGTGCCAGGCACCACTTCTTGGTGTGAGCACACTATAGATACTGGAGACAGTTTACCTGTCAAAAGTAAGATCTATAGGCAGCCTGACCATGTCAGGGACTGCATAAAGCAAGAAGTTCAGAAGATGTTGGAACTAGGAGTGGTTGAGCACTCTGACAGTCCATGGGCTTCTCCTGTGGTACTGGTACCAAAACCCAATTCTAAAGATGGAAAGAAGGAAATGAGGTTTTGTGTCGACTATAGAGGTCTCAACTTGGTAACCAAAACTGATGCTCACCCTATACCCAGGGCAGATGAGCTCATAGATACACTGGCATCTGCCAAGTATCTAAGCACTTTTGATTTGACTGCAGGGTATTGGCAGATCAAATTGTCAGAAGATGCTAAATCTAAGACTGCATTTTCTACCATTGGAGGACATTACCAGTTTACTGTAATGCCTTTTGGTCTGAAAAATGCACCTGCCACTTTTCAGAGGTTGGTGAACACAGTCCTGCAAGGGCTGGAAGCTTTCAGTGCAGCATATTTGGATGATATAGCTGTCTTTAGCTCCAGCTGGGATGATCACCTGGTCCACCTTTGGAAAGTTTTGGAGGCCCTGCAAAAGGCAGGCCTCACTATCAAGGCTTCAAAGTGCCAGATAGGGCAGGGTAAGGTGGTTTATCTGGGACACCTTGTTGGTGGGGAACAGATTGCACCACTTCAGGGGAAAATCCAAACTATTATTGATTGGGTTCCCCCTACCACTCAGACTCAGGTGAGAGCCTTCCTAGGCCTCACTGGGTATTACAGGAGGTTCATTAAGAACTATGGCTCCATTGCAGCCCCTCTTAATGACCTCACATCCAAGAAAATGCCTAAAAAGGTATTATGGACAGCAAACTGTCAGAAAGCTTTTGAGGAGCTGAAGCAGGCCATGTGCTCTGCACCTGTCCTGAAAAGCCCTTGTTACTCTAAAAAATTCTATGTCCAAACTGATGCATCTGAATTAGGAGTAGGGGCAGTCCTATCACAACTTAATTCTGAGGGCCAGGATCAACCTGTTGCTTTTATTAGTAGAAGGTTGACCCCTAGAGAAAAGCGTTGGTCTGCCATAGAGAGGGAGGCCTTTGCTGTGGTCTGGGCTCTGAAGAAGTTGAGGCCATACCTGTTTGGCACTCACTTCATTGTTCAGACAGACCACAAACCTCTACTTTGGCTAAAACAAATGAAAGGTGAAAATCCTAAATTGTTGAGGTGGTCCATATCCCTACAGGGAATGGACTATACAGTGGAACATAGACCTGGGAGTAGCCACTCCAATGCAGATGGACTCTCCAGATATTTCCACTTAGACAATGAAGACTCATCAGGTAATGGCTAGTCTTATTGTCCTTCGTTTGGGGGGGGGTTGTGTAGGAAAGTACCATCTTGCCTGGCATGTTACCCCCATTTTTCACTGTATATATGTTGTTTTAGTTGTATGTGTCACTGGGACCCTGGTAACCCAGGGCCCCAGTGCTCATAAGTGTGCCTGAATGTGTTACCTGTGTAGTGACTAACTGTCTCACTGAGGCTCTGCTAATCAGAACCTCAGTGGTTATGCTCTCTCATTTCTTTCCAAATTGTCACTGACAGGCTAGTGACCATTTTTACCAATTTACATTGGCTTACTGGAACACCCTTATAATTCCCCAGTATATGGTACTGAGGTACCCAGGGTATTGGGGTTCCAGGAGATCCCTATGGGCTGCAGCATTTCTTTTGCCACCCATAGGGAGCTCTGACAATTCTTACACAGGCCTGCCACTGCAGCCTGAGTGAAATAACGTCCACGTTATTTCACAGCCATTTTACACTGCACTTAAGTAACTTATAAGTCACCTATATGTCTAACCTTTACCTGGTAAAGGTTAGGTGCAAAGTTACTTAGTGTGAGGGCACCCTGGCACTAGCCAAGGTGCCCCCACATTGTTCAGAGCCAATTCACTGAACTTTGTGAGTGCGGGGACACCATTACACGCGTGCACTACATATAGGTCACTACCTTTATGTAGCTTCACCATGGTAACTCCGAATATGGCCATGTAACATGTCTATGATCATGGAATTGCCCCCTCTATGCCATCCTGGCATTGTTGGTACAATTCCATGATCCCAGTGGTCTGTAGCACAGACCCTGGTACTGCCAGACTGCCCTTCCTGGGGTTTCTCTGCAGCTGCTGCTGCTGCCAACCCCTCAGACAGGCAGCTGCCCTCCTGGGGTCCAGCCAGGCCTGGCCCAGGATGGCAGAACAAAGAACTTCCTCTGAGAGAGGGTGTGACACCCTCTCCCTTTGGAAAATGGTGTGAAGGCAGGGGAGGAGTAGCCTCCCCCAGCCTCTGGAAATGCTTTGTTGGGCACAGATGTGCCCAATTCTGCATAAGCCAGTCTACACCGGTTCAGGGACCCCTTAGCCCCTGCTCTGGCGCGAAACTGGACAAAGGAAAGGGGAGTGACCACTCCCCTGACCTGCACCTCCCCTGGGAGGTGTCCAGAGCTCCTCCAGTGTGCTCCAGACCTCTGCCATCTTGGAAACAGAGGTGCTGCTGGCACACTGGACTGCTCTGAGTGGCCAGTGCCACCAGGTGACGTCAGAGACTCCTTGTGATAGGCTCCTTCAGGTGTTAGTAGCCTTTCCTCTCTCCTAGGTAGCCAAACCCTCTTTTCTGGCTATTTAGGGTCTCTGTCTCTGGGGAAACTTTAGATAACGAATGCATGAGCTCAGCCGAGTTCCTCTGCATCTCTCTCTTCACCTTCTGATAAGGAATCGACCGCTGACCGCGCTGGAAGCCTGCAAACCTGCAACATAGTAGCAAAGACGACTACTGCAACTCTGTAACGCTGATCCTGCCGCCTTCTCGACTGTTTCCCTGCTTGTGCACGCTGTGGGGGTAGTCTGCCTCCTCTCTGCACCAGAAGCTCCGAAGAAATCTCCCGTGGGTCGACGGAATCTTCCCCCTGCAACCGCAGGCACCAAAAAGCTGCATTACCGGTCCCTTGGGTCTCCTCTCAGCACGACGAGCGAGGTCCCTCGAATCCAGCGACACCGTCCAAGTGACCCCCACAGTCCAGTGACTCTTCAGCCCAAGTTTGGTGGAGGTAAGTCCTTGCCTCACCTCGCTGGGCTGCATTGCTGGGAACCGCGACTTTGCAAGCTACTCCGGCCCCTGTGCACTTCCGGCGGAAATCCTTCGTGCACAGCCAAGCCTGGGTCCACGGCACTCTAACCTGCATTGCACGACTTTCTAAGTTGGTCTCCGGCGACGTGGGACTCCTTTGTGCAACTTCGGCGAGCACCGTTTCACGCATCCTCGTAGTGCCTGTTTCTGGCACTTCTCCGGGTGCTACCTGCTTCAGTGAGGGCTCTTTGTCTTGCTCGACGTCCCCTCTCTCTGCAGGTCCAATTTGCGACCTCCTGGTCCCTCCTGGGCCCCAGCAGCGTCCAAAAACGCCAAACGCACGATTTGCGTGTAGCAAGGCTTGTTGGCGTCCATCCGGCGGGAAAACACTTCTGCACGACTCTCCAAGGCGTGGGGGATCCATCCTCCAAAGGGGAAGTCTCTAGCCCTTGTCGTTCCTGCAGTATTCACAGTTCTTCAGCCTAGTAAGAGCTTCTTTGCACCAACCGCTGGCATTTCTTGGGCATCTGCCCATCTCCGAGCTGCTTGTGACTTTTGGACTTGGTCCCCTTGTTCCACAGGTACCCTCAGTCAGGAATCCATCATTGTTGCATTGCTGATTTGTGTTTTCCTTGCATTTTCCCTCTAACGCGACTATTTTGTCCTTAGGGGAACTTTAGTGCACTTTGCACTCACTTTTCAGGGTCTTGGGGAGGGTTATTTTTCTAACTCTCACTATTTTCTAATAGTCCCAGCGACCCTCTACAAGGTCACATAGGTTTGGGGTCCATTCGTGGTTCGCATTCCACTTTTGGAGTATATGGTTTGTGTTGCCCCTATCCCTATGTTTCCCCATTGCATCCTATTGTAACTATACATTGTTTGCACTGTTTTCTAAGACTATACTGCATATTTTTGCCATTGTGTATATATATCTTGTGTATATTTCCTATCCTCTCAGTGAGTGTACACTCTAAGATACTTTGGCATATTGTCATAAAAATAAAGTACCTTTATTTTTAGTATAACTGTGTATTGTGTTTTCTTATGATATTGTGCATATGACACTAAGTGGTACTGTAGTAGCTTCACACGTCTCCTAGTTCAGCCTAAGCTGCTCTGCTAAGCTACCATTATCTATCAGCCTAAGCTGCTAGACACCCTATACACTAATAAGGGATAACTGGGCCTGGTGCAAGGTGCAAGTACCCCTTGGTACTCACTACAAGCCAGTCCAGCCTCCTACAACTATGCATAGCTGGGCCGAGACAATAATAACATCAGAGAGCTAAAGCTATCTTTATGCATACTTTTATAACCCAGCATGATCTCCCTCGTAGATAGCTCAAGGTCACAGACTTAGCGATCTATTACAAAGTGAAAAACACCTGCCCAGAATCCACATAGTACAGTGCAAACATGCATACTATATACTCTGCACGACAGCCAGACTTCGGGTATTGAGTCTTAGTTGAATTGTAGTTTGTAGTCCATTTAGAGATCCATATAGTAAAGCATACCTATAGTCTTGAACTGCTGTAGTTTAAGGCTTACAGGGCAGACAGATTTTTCAACAATTTCTAAAGCACCCTGAATTTCTTCTGCGAGAATCTAAGTGGCAAGCGCTCTCTTCCGCTTGGAGGCAAGCAGCAGACTATCACCTTTACTATATATGTTAAATCTCTGGTTGAAGCCTTACCAGGTGCCCTATACAAGTAAGACAGAATGCCTGATTCATCAAGATTAATTATCTCCTTGCATCTATACATGAGATAATCATGCAGCTGTAAGTATTTAAAAAAAATGGCGGGGAAGCTTGTAAAGCGCCTGTGAACAAGCAAATGAGCAAAACCCATCACTATCATTCAGCTGTCCAAAAGTCAGCACCCCAGCCTACCCAGGCTTTACCCATCGAGTCGAGGAATATCTGAGGCAGTGCTGGGCTTCCCCAGAGTGGTGTACACGCATGCAGAGTAGCCAATGAGTACTTAGCACAAATCCATCGCCATATGCTAACAATGTGCCTAATGACTTTGAATCACACCCGTTTGAAATAATTAGGATTATTGAGGCTATGAAGACGAAACCTAATGTCGGCCCCTAACGCCAATTGATAGCCCAGAACAGATTGTTCTGGCTCCCGCCCAGTAAGCGAGTTATGTATACGTCCTGCGAAGGCTGCCCAGAAATATCATTTAAAGTTGGGTAGCTGGAGCCCCCCTGTTTGTATGGTAGGTTCAAATTCCAAATAACCTGCCTTATTCGCCTACACCCCCACATGAAACTGCCTATAACGCCCTCAAGACATCTAAAAAATAATCCAAAACTTGAATTGGGATAGCTTAAAATAAGTACAAAATTGTTGGGAGGATATTCATTTTAATGATGTTACAGTGACCTATTATGCTAATAGGAAGCAGGTTCCAAAGGCGTAATTGCTAATAGCAGTGACAGTGTGCAATAGGGCTCTTAGTTCAGTTTAAAGATATTATCGACCCAACTGCTCATCCTGACTCCCAAACAAGTAGAGCTTGAGCACCCCACCCCGGAGTTGCATCCACTGGCTTAAAAGGGTGAGCAGAGGATCCATTTTGGCCAGGTTCAGTTTGTAGCCGAAGAATGTGCCAAACCTATTAGCTTCATCTGTTACACGCCAGCGGATCTACTGAGGAAACAGCAACATTGTCAGCATAGGAGGCGATTTTAAGCTAGCAGCTATTAGATCTTACTGGCAGCGTCCCTTGATTTAACAGGAGGGACATCAAGTAAAGCTCAATATACAAGGCAAACAGGAGTGGAGAGAGCGGTCACCCCGGATGAGTGCCCCTAACATACTATTACATATTTTCAGCAGTCATATTGGCAGGTATGCCTCAAACACCAGAACTGTCCACCAAACCCAAGTGATAACTTCCATGCCCCTACCTCACTTATCATCTCTGAAGAGGAAACAACATCCTTCTACTACAGTTTTTAAAAAGTGCTAATGTACTGTGTGGGCCTCTGTTGGAAGGTGACCCTGCCTTGCTGACTTACAATGACCAAAGGAAATCTATATAATTAGTGCATCTGAAGTACCTAGTTTCAGACTATTTAAAACCCATTTGGACCAGAGTAAAAATAAGTGACAGAATATCTTGTAAGGTATGACCTTACCCATATTTGGGAGTCTATATACCATCTTAGCCCACATTCTACGAACTGAAAGTGATTTGGAATGATTCACTATCCATTATAGCCAGAAGCAAAGGAGAAGTCATAAAGATGGGCTTTGTCTCAGGATCAGGTCTTCCTTCTGTCACTTGCTCAGGTCACGTTTCACCACCCTCCACTTCTTTTCCCTCAACTATCCACTTCTGCCCCCTTTACCGTGCAATAAAGCAAATTCTGCAGTACCCCAGAGAAAGGCAGGAGGTTGGCTGCAGGTTTTTGAGTGCGTGTTTGTCTACAGGCAGCAGCGCCGGTATGTTGTAAATTGGCCAAAACTGAACTGTTGTAGTTGGAAATCATTCCACTGCAAGCCTGCTTTCTACCGTTTCCTCTCCTCATTTGTTTACCTCCCATAAAACCCTAGAAAAGCTAGTTGCTAACACTGGTCAGCAGGTTCAAATGACCTATGGTCACCTGACAACTCCTCCCTGCAACCATTACCCCAGGCCTCCTTGCAGGCAGGACCTCAGGAGTCCACACCCATGTATCTAGTGAAAGATCAAATGAGCTAAGAACAACCTGATTGCCTCAGGGGGTATCATATCCGCCACTCAATCCCCAGAGCATAGGATCAACACTCGCTACATGAATCGCTATTCAGAAGCTCTGGAGCTGGTGTACACTATAAAGGGATGTTTGTTCTCGTGTGGTAGGAAGAAATGTCTCCCTTGCTGGTTACTTCACCTTTTCTGCATATAGTGTCAATTGTATGCAAGACCAATATTAGAGGGGACATGGACCAGTGTGACACTCATGGTAGCACGAACATCAGCCCAATCATCAATAGACGGGAGCAGGCAAACATAGGGTATTATATAGAACATGGCTAGGTTTTGGTAGATGTCCTGCATCCTGCCAACTTCGAAAAAGGCAAATTATTTTTTCACCAGGGCACACTAGCATGTGAAAACAGATGCATTGGGATAGTAAGATGCATATACCAGTTCAGATAATACCAAGGCTGAAACAGTGAGGACTGTGACATGGGGGTACAGCAGTAAATATATGTGGGCCGCAAACACACCCAAAACTGGTACATGAGATTTACACACACCGGGCTGGGAAGAACATCTGTCCTAGGACAAAGACACCATGAAAGAAAACTGCTTCAAAGACTAAAAGACTAATGTTAAAAATTAAAACATCACTGAAATGTCACATAATATGATGAATGTAAAGTATCAACATACTTGATCAAACAAAACCCTCACATTGTCTCATTCGACCCTTTCTCTCTTGTGTTCTCCTTCACCTGCTGCTCCTCTCTATACCTGCCTTTGTCTGCATCTGGCTCCTCATTTCTCCTGAGCTCCTTTCTGAATACCTCTCCTGCACATGCTGTCCTGCTGCCTAAAGCCTGTACTTCACTGGCTACCATTTCTTCCACACTAAACTACCCCTTTTCTCCCTTTTGTAACACCTTCGCTCATGGGCTTCTATTGTCACATTTTGCTCTTGCCCTTCTTTGCCTTCATGCTCTTTTCTCTTTTTACCTCTTCCTTATTCACCTTACATGCCACCATTTCTACTCTCCCCTCCCTTCTTCTAAACATATTAAGACAAGTTAGCTTGCATCAGGACTACATGACAGGATGTTTAGCAGATGACATAAGAAATAAATGAACATTGAGCTACAAGACCATGGTCTTAAGGAGATGAGTTCAAAGGGACAATAGGGCAAGGGTAGGTGGCCAGGCACAAGCAAGGGGCAAAGACTAAAACATTCACTTGGGAACAGGGTAAAATAACTCAAGGGAAGATAGAGTTTTGTCACATACACACTTAGGACCATATTTATGGTCTGGTTTGTGCCGCTTTTGCACCACGATACGTGGTGCAAAAGCGATGCAAACATTCAGTGAGATTCATGAAGCCATGCAAGGTCACCTTGCGTGGCGCTGCGTGTCTTCATATATTTTGAGCAATGTAATGCAGTGCATTCTGCAGCACACATAGAAAAAGGAAAGAACATCTCAGGACTGTTTTTGTGCAGAAAGGTGGCCCTTCCTGCACAAAAACAACCCTGCACGCAACGCAGGCACACTTGCACCATGGTACAAGGGTGCCTGAGTGGGCGCTAGGCTATCTAAAGTTAGTCAGCACAGGAGAAAGGACAGGAATGTGTGGTAGCCTTTTAAATACTGTGCATTCCTGCCCTTTCCCTGAGAAGCAAGGCTTGCTGCGCTGTCCTGCACCACAAAGCCTATAAATATGGGCTTAGTTTCCCTTGAATACTCTCAAACTAGTTAGGAATCCGACTGCACAGGACTTAACTTCAACCCACAATGAACTGATCATGTGCATCCACACACAAACACCTAGTGAAGATGGGTTCAAGACTGCCTTTGGAGGACTTTCATTGGGCCTACCCATAATCTTACAGTTCACTTTCACAAAGGTTTGCAGAAGCTTGTAAGATGCACTTTTTTCCTCTAGAGCATCTTAACAGCTGTCTACTACCAACAGACTCCAATGAAGATCATAAGACCCTTCTGACACTTCAAGCACACCCCATGAGGCAAAACCACAATACACACATATCAATCTGTCAAGTGACTACCACCTCCGATATCAGACAAAGGAATTAGTGAACAAGGTGTGGTACAAAATCAATGCAGCCGTCTGTATCATCCAACCTGTACTACGTACACAAATCTTTCAGACTACCAAACTGAATTCTGACCAGGAAGAGGCACTGAATAGTCACTCATAGCAATCTGGAATGATCTTAAAAACACACTTGACCGCAATGGAGTTGCTGCACTACTTCTCTTGGACCTCTCGGCTGCCTTTGATACGGTTAACCATGACACCCTAATTCAAAGACTCCACGAAGCAGGCATAGAAGGGACTGCTCTCAACTGGATTACATCCTACCTTCAAAACAGAACTAATATTATCTATTCTCCCCCCTTCTCGTACAAACCGTACCTCACAAAAGCAGGGGTCCCTCAAGGATCAATCATCTCACCTTTGCTTTTCAACATCTACATGATATTATTACGAGAACTGATCAATGATTTTCAACTCACATGCTACAACTATGCAGCTGACACACAAATACTACTTAAACTGGAATGCCCCAAAGACATTAAAAACTCACAAATCTTCAATTACCTCAGAGCCATTGATCAGTGGATGACTTGGAGCCACCTCAAACTAAATGCCTCCATAACGGAAATACTCATATGAGGTGACTGGAAAAATTATGACTCACTGCGCCTGGCCTAATGATCTCGGTCCACCTCCTCAATTATCCGAGGAAGTTAAAAACCTTGGAATTACCATAGACTCCAAGTTAAGAATGAATGCCCAAATGGACAAATTAGCACGAACAAGCTTTATCACCTTGAAGACTCAGCGACGCATCTTCCCCCACCTCGGATTTCCACACAAGATGCAGGCTACTATCTCTCTTGTACTATCCAAACTGGATCATGCCAATGGCCTCTACCATGGACCACCTCTATCTATTATGAAAAAACTATAATGTATTCAGAACTTCACTGCCAGCCTACTATTATATGTAAAGCCACAAGCCCATATCTCCCCTGCCTTGAGAGCACTACACTGGTTACCTGTTACCAGAAGATCCACCTTCAAGCTGTTTTGTATCACCCACAAAGCTATACATGGAACAGGACCACTTTTTATCAGAAACAAAATAACCAAATACATTCAACAAAGAAACCTCCACTCAAGATTGGCACCCCGCCTTAGAACACCACCATACAAGAAAAAGACTATAGGGGTACGTCCTTCTCCGTTCAAGCACCCAAACTATGGAATTAATTACCACTAAATATAAGATCCATGGATAACTATCTTGTTTTCAGAAGAGTTGGCTCTTTCCTTCATAACCACTATATTCTAAAAGCAATGGACTGCATATGCCTGTGTTGATAAATATTATTTAATCTGATTATGTGCATATTCTAGAAATGTATATTTCTTTAGGAAATATGTATTGCTACAATGTCATAACAATAAATTACACACACACTCTTTAAACCTGTTTAACAAATGTATATTTACTCACGTTTAAATATGTATATGTATATGAATGTATATATATATGTGTATATATATGTGTGTATATGTGTATGTGTGTGTATATGTGTGTGTGTGTGTGTGTGTACATATATATGTGTATATTATTCTATGCTTAACATGTTCATAGGTCATTGCATAGCTCCTAGATAAGTTGGTATATTAGATAGCTATGAATCCCTGCTCTCGTTTTTATATCACACTGATCAAATGTTTTATTATCACAAGCATTTCACTATTCAAAAATTGAGGAAAGAAATAAATGTTAGAAAAGTACACTTATTAACTTTAATTATTACAAATCTTGAAAGTCTGTGTTCATACAATACTACTTTTCTTCTCATATTATTATACCCATTATTATATTCCTTGAACATATATTCCCTTACTATGTATTTACATATCTATTTATTTATTACTCTAGTCCTACTATGCTAGAGAAAAATTAAATAAAAATAAATAAAATAAAATCTATAAATAAAATTCAAAGTATAAATGAGTAAATTAAAGTTAAAAACATAATTAATAAATAAAGATAAAAATAATGATGAAAAAAGTATATATATATATATATACATATATATATATATATATGTATATAAAAATAAAATTATAAAGAAATAAAAATAATATAAATTTACTCTCTCGTAAGATTTACTTTGTCCACCCATCACCATATGTCATGTCTCTATCAATCTATCCTCCAGTCCCACTCTGACTCATCTCAAATCCATTCTACTACTTTTATCTCCTAAATAACCCTGCCTAACCTCCTCCTCCACATGTAGCTCACCCAAACCTCACTTTACTACCATGATCTCCCAAACAACCATACTAAAGTTTCCCTCATTTATCTCACCTTTGATTCATCCAAAACCCCCCCTGCTACTATGATCTCCCTAACCCTTTCCACGGACTCTTCCATCCTCCATCTCTCCTTTACTCATCCCAAGCCTCATCCTATTACTATAAACTTCCAATTACCACTTCTGGATTCTTCCCTCATCTATCCCTCCATTCCTCTAGTCAATCCAACCAACAAACTCACATATCCTCTGCTCAAATTAACTCATAATAATACTAAAACTGTACTCATATTTCTCTATACTAATCCACCACTAATTTCTCTTGGGTTCTGGAGTAGCGTGCTACTTGCCGAAAAGCGTTTCAACGCCTCGTCAGGGGTAGTAAGTGCTATATAAATACTATTACAATACAATTACAATACAATATGGCGTCCACCTAACTCACTTCAACAGAACTCACAACACCCCTCAGAACATTCATAAGTTGACCACCTTTCAAAGTAAAAATTCACCTTTGTTCTGACACACATCCCCAGAGCAGGAAGTTCCTATCATAAGTGATCTATCAGCATCTCCGAAGTTTGCTCAGTAACCTGAATCCCCCACAATAAACTTTGATGTCCTCTTTTTAATGTCCCCTCACCAGTCCAGCGCTCAGACAAATCATCAGGACAGAGCGCAACCATGACTGAGTGTCCTTAAATGAGACATAACTTCTCCTACTTTTCCCCCACCACACATTTCCTAAATAATGTCCCCACAGTTCATTCGATTAAAGAAGTGGTTATTTCTGACTTTGCTAGTTATGCATCAACATCAAAGGTATCTGGTCCCATTCAAAATGCATGGCCACAGCATTGCAACATACATTTCTACCCTTCGACCATGCACACACATTTTGCTATCTTAAACCATGTGCCCAGAGGGCCTCTTAACAATAATATGCAGACCCTTTAAATCCTATACTCTCATTAAAGAAACACAGCTCAAACCAGAGGTCTTCAGTAACGGAAAGGTTGCCATAGAATCCCACCCAACCACCAAATTCTAAGCATTCTCCTTAGGTAGCCTAGGCCGCTTAACATCTTCTCCATCACACATAAAAGACCCGAGCCTTAAATACGTCTCCATTTCCCTGGCCACCACCATATCCCAGACAGACAATTCAATGCATTAACTCTTCTTTGATAAGCCCCATTCCCTCTAAATATCCCCACACACCATAAAATAGCTGAGGTCGGCGTTAAATACCTTGATTCGACGTTAAAAAAAAGTGCAGGGGCAAAATGGACACTTTGGTATGCACATATGATGACGGTGGTCTGCGGGTACAGGAACGGAGGCCTACTACCTAGCGACACAGTTTGTGTCAGGTTGCTGGTGAAGAAAGCAGCATTGATAAATAATTGTCGGCTGGGCTTTTGTCAGTAGACACATTTATGACACATTTCTTCACAAAAACTATGATCCCCTCGGACAAGTCTCATTTGGTAAAAGATACAATCCTTCTGTACAAGAAATACTGTTTAATGTGGGAAAGACCGATGCCTTATACGGAGGGCTTGCCGATGTGACTTGTCTGAATTTGCATGCTTGAGTCAAAGATCATACATGTATGAATTGAGATGAGTGGGAATGTGTGTCGCATGTGGACATATGGGACACGTGCTCTGAGCTCACGAGATACAGCCATGGAAACGTTTTACCTAGACTTAGGTCAGTTTATATAGCATTGTGCTATTTACAGAACTGTCAAACAAATACGGGGTAGTGTGCAGTATTCCCTGCAAGTGTCAGCTGCACTAGGAGTTTGGTAACAGCAGACCAGGAATGTGGCATTACTCCTATGCTTTATGTCGCAATAAGAGATAATATGAGTGAGCGACGCTGAGGCCAAGTGCCCTATCCGTGGGATGGAATTCACAGACAGTGAGCGGCAGGGAGCGCTCACACTCATATGGGAAATAGTTTGTAATCCTAGATTAGGCTTCCTCCAATTCAATTTTATACGCAAGGACATACATGTACCGCCAGTGCTCCATAAAACGTATTCCACAAGAGCTGAATCCTGTCCTAAATGCGGAGAACTAGCAGTTTCAAATTTTCATGCTGTAGTGTGTTATCCGAAGATAGCAGACTACAGGCTGGACAGAAACGCACAACACACACAAATCAAGAGGTATCTGCCCCCTACACACATGCCTCTTTGGTATACATGCTTAAACCCAAAAAATAAAGTCAAGAAAAGATTTGTTCAGTTTACACAGCTATCGGCAAGGAGATGGACTGCAATCAATTTATTGAGTTTAAGAGTACACACGCTGGAGAGCTGGACTAAAGATGTTGCTGAATGGACCCTGGGGAAAGGAATCAAAATGAAACTCATCAAAACGGATACGAAGCTGCAGGACTAGCTAAATGTCTGGAGACCACTGGCTAAGGGCTTGGTCTACCCCCTGACACAATTTCCTCTGTGACCCTGACATAAGACCATGCTGGCTGATTCAAGTGTTTAATGTCCCTACAATGAGGTGTATAAGATGATGGAGCGCTCCTGTCAAGCTATGAGTCTGTGTATGTATTTTAATGTGCTGTACAGTAAGACTGATGACCTACTAGAAATGCATAAATAATGTATCTAGTTGTTAAACTAGAAAAGTCAATTAAATATATTAAAAAATGTATATATCCACACCCACCACACCACAATTCATACTCAAAACCAAATGGTTCTCACACAACTTTACTTCTCTCCTAAAAGCGAACTAAAAAGGCTCTGAACCCTCCCTCACTGGTGACTTGTACATGAACAACAAAGTAACCCAAGCAAAATAGCTCAGTTGTCCGATTTCGAATGATATACCATCCTAGTCATGTCACACATTCAACATGTGAAAACCCACTTGACCATTAAACAGACTTTCAGGTGCATAAACAAAAAATTATCATCATGCGTTTGAGTAAGAAAATTCATACACCGTACATACTGATTAAAGAATAATAATTAAGACCATCAAAAATAGAAGAAAACTACAAAATTATCTTTAACTTTCATATAGCCACATTCACTGCACCTTTCAACACAGTGCAAGCAGAACTCCTTCTTTCGGTTAGAAAGTGTAACTGATGTTTTCACTGTGAACTCAAAATCTCAACACCTCCAACTCCTGTATCAAAATACTCCTCCAAAGCGAAAGTCACTGCAAAGCGAAAACCCACCTGATACCATCATAGACTCGCAAGACTATAGGGACCTCTTGAGCATGCCGACAACCCTCATAGTCAATATGCCTACTCCCACAGAATTTTAGGAACTTAAAAATCCCCCAACTTCAAGAAATTCAGTTCAATTCGAAGAACCATAAATATATATCAACCAATATTATGGCTCCTGTCGCCTACCAATCCTAAAGAATTGTTTTGCTGCACATTTTCAGTCATTTATGAATGCACATCACATCATATTGTATTATCAATTCAGATTATATCTCAGGCACAGAAGGGAAGCAATCTTATTCCTGGTGTGGGATCAAAATCCAGCAATGGTAGAGGATAGGAGAATGTACAAGCAGGTCATCCTAGACTTGCAATTAGATATGGATTTTGTCACTCATTACACGCAAATCAAACAAATTCAGGCAACGTATTGGCTGAATGACTGCTTGCTGCAATGGTTCAGATATTCCCTCAGTGACCAACTGCAGCATGTGAAAGTGGATCACTTCCTCTTAGGACGAGACTAACCGTAACATTTGCCAGCAATTCATTTGGTCCAGCCGAACTACTAAACAAGGCCTCTCCTTCAGTTACTTGACTGGAAGCACACATTACCTCAAAACGTACACTTCTTAAGGTCAACTCAATACCTTATCCAAGATACAGCAAATTCTAGATTAATTGATGGGAGAATTAACCTTGAATTAAACAAATCAAAGACAGATGTGCTCCACATAGGCCTGCATCACTGACTGAAAATACATCCATACAATCGAGGCCAGGTGTCCCCAACCAGTGGGTCGTAAGCTACCAGTTGCTCCCAGATACCTTCAGAGTTGCTCACAGCCTTGAGTTTACTTTTAATTAAGAACAGGGTCACATTTTTCATTTAAAGTTAAGGGGTGGCTGTGTTTATTTTAATTTATTATCATCAGGTAGCAGGGCCTGATAATGAGATGAGCAGTGCTCGGTTAGATTTATGACAAATGCTCAGGCTAGTAAACAGAGGTGAAGACCTTAAGCACTGAGGTAGTTAACTCTTAAATTAAAGTCCTTCTCAACTCAATATTGAAGGGTGAGATTATGTTTCTGAATGCTGCCATTTGGAAATAATTCAAATGAAAAATTACCTAATGATTAATCTAACTATTCATTTTATTTTATTTTATTTCAAAGTGTCACATTTACAAACAAAAGGTGTCTTGCTACCAGTGGCCAGTAGACACTGTGCCATATGTGTAACTTAAAAAAAAAGTCATTTTTCTTAGATGAGAGAAATATGAAGTGCAGAAAAACATTAAATATTTTATACATTTGCAGAATATGTTTCTGCACATTGAATTTCTCCCAAATAAAAAAGGATGTATGTTTGTGTTATACATGTAACTGTGCCACATATAGTGAAGGGTATGTCCTGTGCCACAAGTTCATACAACACAGGCTCTCAGTCGCCGATACACATATAACCCATTGATATGCGCACATGTTCACACATCCCCAAAGACCATGCTCTCACTGATACACATGGTAGTCCTGTCATAATGCCCCTAATCGAAGTATTTTGCTCAAACCATAGTATCTGGCTCCACGGGCATTAGGCTTAAAGTCAATGGAGCTGGGCCTGGGGGTGTCAAGTAACAATGCACAAGTTGTTTAGCCTTCAGTCTAAACACTGACAAGAAGGAGCTCTCACTATAGGTAAGGTTGGAGACCCCTGATCTAAGCACTCTCCTATACTGTAGAGACAATCTATCATGTAAGCAAAATGAGCAGCACTTTCTACTTTCATGTAGATCACCCTTAGCATTAGCTCATAAAAGAACAGAGCAACTTAAAGTTCTTGTAGCTTATGCAATTTAAACAAATGTTTCCCTACTCTGAATACAATAGCAGTCTGTACCCTAGTTAATACTATAATGACATACTAAATTACTAGCAAGGCAGGTTTAAAGGTACCACACTTACAACCTACGGAATGCACAAAAGCAGTGGGACATTTCTTCAGTGAACCCCAAAAATATGGGAACCCATCGCTTCTCTTTTGTGGAGCACATTCTCACTTAGACAATAAATACATGCAATGGGCTTTTTCACCTTTACATAATTCAGCCACTTCACCCTAAACAGACCACTGCAATACTCCATCAATTACCTTGGTTTGTATTTAGGTTACTTATATAATATCAACCTAGGGCAGGTGTGCTTATCACAGAGGCAAAGGGAACATATATACCAAGCAACACCATAGGATAGTACAATAAGATATAACAAACGCAATTTGTTAGGGCAGCATCCGTGGTTCTTTTATGATCTCTCACTTGCTGGATATTATGGATGGCAGGATCATGTCTTTTTTTTTTTTTTTTTTAAGTACTATTTTTATTGAAGTTTGCTCAGCATACCATAAATGCAGTAGCCGATGCAATAGTACTGTTTATACTCGAAGCAACAAGTAGAACAATAGGAACATATGAGTGGCAGTCATTGCGTGCACAGACATCTCGTAAGACTTGTCTTGAGCTAACTAGTAAGTATGGAGAGATGAGGGTGGGGTGCATTGTTTGTGAACAATGTAAAGTCATTGGAGGAGTGTTGTGAATGGCGTAAAGGAGTAAGCCTTCCCTATATGCAATTTGTTAGGACTCAGTAACACACAATTCTTATCACAGAGTTTACAGATGGGGGAGCACCTTTAATAATACTGTTCTGTCCCTGGACCCAAGAAAAGTTCTGAAGGACAGAAGCAATGACAGGAAAGCCAGTCCAAGCAAGTGGTAGAGTGTGTAACACAATTACATACAAAAGAAAAAAAGTAAACACGTTCTTTGACTAGTTTACTGTAGAACGAGACCGAGCTGAGCATTAGCTGTGATAAACTCAGAAGCTAGTTTAGACTTTCATACTGTCACACTCTAAATACTTGTAACCTGATGACTTGGCTTTGCCTGTGGCCTACAGTGGGTTAACTATGTTATGAACAACGAGAATGACTATGAGTCCTGTAAAATGAAGTCCATTCTAAGCAGAAAAGGGACAGGTGGGAAGGCCAAGACATTGCTAGGCCTGGGCGGAGTTAACGGAGTTCCATGCTGCTGAATTCAGCATAGCTGATTAAAAACTCTGTGAATTCCGTGGATGCTGAGTTCCGTGACCCACAGAATCCTGAATGTGCCCGATCTCGGAAGCGTTAAGCAGGGACAGACCTGGTTAGCCAGGTCCGACCCTGCTTAGCGCTTCAGAGATCAGGCACATTCAGGAGAGGGCAGTAGGCAGTGAAAGCTGCTGTTTTAGGCCTCTTGTGCACTGGCCTAACCAGTGTGCACTGCATATGGGGCAGGCCAGTGCACAAGAGGCCTGAAACTGCAGCTTTTTTTCCGCTGGCTATGGCCATGACCTGCATTCAGGCCAGAGCTGTAGGCAGCAAAAGCTGCCAGGCCTCTGGTGCACAGGCCTGCCAGCACAGGACAGGCTAGAGTACCAGAGGTCTGAAACTGCAGCTTTCACTGCTTATGGCCCTGGCCTGAATTCAGACCAGGACTGTAGGCTGCGAAAGCTGCAGTTTCAGTCCTTGTTTGTGCACCAGTATGCACAAACAAGGAAAAAAAGGAAAGAGACAAGGACTTACCTGGGTCCTCTAGGTGTCCTCGTTGTCCTCCGCAGCCGCCTGGCTCTTTGCCTCCCTCTGCCCCCTTCTCCCAGGCTTCGGGCATAGGGAGGCCTGGCCCTGGATCCACCGCCGGTGCACACTGCAGCCCAGTTATGTGCTACACAGCGCAGACTGTCTGCACTCGTGCTGTGTAGCTCATAACTGGGCTGCAGTGTGCACCCGGTGAGCTCTGCTCCGCTCACGGGCCTAGTGGAGTTTTTGGGCGAACTCCACGCTCCCAGCGGAGTGCCAAAACCTCTGTTAGCTCCACCAGCAGAGCAGAGCTTCCCTCCCACCCCTAGAAATTGCCACTTGCACTGCAGTGTTTTTATAAACATAACAATTATATCTCATAGGAAACTGTTGCTATAATACGCTAGTTCGACATTAGAACTAAGGTAGGTTTAAACCAAAACAAGGAGAGACAATTTAAGGATTTAGCTATAAGTGAAAACTAACCATTAGAGTACCTAAACAGAGACCTGTGCACTTTGAACATAGACCTGTGCAACACTATAATAAGCAAAGTGAAGTTTTCAAACTTACAAAAGAGTATAAGAGGTTTCTGTGTTATGAAGACTGAAGTAATGATATGGGAGGAAAAAGATTGTGGGACAAAATATTGATAATAAATGTACATAGGTGGTAAAAAAAGATTTGCTATTATATCTGATTGCCTCGAACCAGCTACAAAGTCAGCAAGGCTTGGAAAATACAAGGGAACTGTTTGAGCACATAGATAGTCTCTTGAATGCCACCACAGTGGGAATAATTCAGTGATTGACCAAATTAAGGTGCATATTTATGAAAAATGGCGCTGCGCCCAGTGCAGCGCCACTTTTCTGACACCCCTTAGCGCCCCCTAGCGCCCCCATGTGTGGTGCTGAAAAAAAAGACAGGAAGAAATCTCTTAGGGGCATATTTAAGAAAAGTGGCGCTGCACACAGAGCAGCACCACTTTTCTTGCGCCCCTTAGTGGCACCCTAACACCACCATGTTTGCGCCGTATTTAAAATACGGCACACCATGGCAGTAGCTAGGGGACTAGCGACAGAATTTCTGACCCCAGCCCAGAGCTTTGCAGGATTAGCCTAATTTTTTTTAACACTAATCCTGCAAAGCTCATTGAGGCCCACTGTAATCAATGGCGTGCCTCCTTTTAACGCATTCTCTGAGAAGGCGTTATAAGTGGCGAAAAAAATTATGTGTAGGAATCTGTTAGATTTCTTTGCACCATTCTTTCGGCCCCCCTAATGGGGGAATGCCCCCTTTGCATACATTATGCCTGGCACAGGCATAATGGAGCACAAAGGGTTACCAAGTGGCACAATGCATGCATTGCGCCACTTTGTAAATATGGAGCGGGAATTTTGGCCTTTTTAGGCCACAGTAGCATAAAAAAAACTTATGCTAATATGACGAAAGGAGGTGCTAGGGGCTCTTAAATATGCACCATTTTTGTCAGCCCCCCTGTTAGGGGAACGCCCCCTTTGCATACATTTTGCCGGGTGCAAGCATAATGTAGCACAACGGGTTACAAAGTGGCACAATGCATGCATTGCACCACTTTGAAAATATGGCACAGCATTTTTGCCACATTAGAGTAAACAAAAATTATGCTAATGTGCCGTTAGAATTGTGCTAGGCCCTCTCAAATCTGGGCCTAAATTTCCACACCAGTCAAGCAGAGGAAAATGAGGCACCTCTCCTCTTGTGGCCCCAGATGTAGGAGGTGCCCTTAGCCAATGGAAGGAGATATGATCAGGGAAAGGAAGGAAAATGGAAGTGAAATCTCTATCCAAGGCATGGTGAGTACTGTAATAAGGAAAAAAGACTCACTATCAGTAATTAAAGGGGCATTCTACTGACGTTGTTTAGATCTACCACATTTATTATGGGCTAAGAGTTCCTGTGACTCTGATTAAAAATGAACGTTTGATCAGCTACCTGTCGAGACCAACAATTTTAAAGCACATTTTAGGAGACTGAAGAAAAACATTCCCATTTACAGGGAACAAATGTAAAACTCTTGAAACTTTATTATGTCCTATATCCCATTAGAAGGAATCTATGGGCCGAATTCACAGGTAACCTACACTTTTCAGTAAGGTTACTACTTTTTGGCTATTCATTAAATCGAGTGTAAATGTATTCCAAAAGTATAACTTACATAGCTTCACCAAACTCAAAGGCCTGGGGGGCTATACGCTTTTGAGTAATTTACTCTTTTGAGTAAGGTTACTACTTTTTGGCTATTCACAAAAGTGGTAAACTTACTCAGAAGTGTAAACTTTTTAAAAGCGTATGGCCCTCAGGTAATTCAATTTAGTGGAGGCATGTGAGCTCCGGTTTTAGACTAATTTTATTTTTAATTTTGTAAATAGCCAAAAAGTAGTAAACCGACTCAGAAGTGTAAATTACTCAAAAGTGTAAGTTAGCTTTGTGAATCAGGCCATTAGTCTTGAATTATGTCCTCACACTTTATAACATCCCTGACAATCATTCCTACACTAGGAGTCCCATTAGAAATGTATAGAGAAAGCTGGAAACAAAGTAAAGAGCTAGTGACAAATCGTTGTTGTCCCTGCACTAAAATGGTTGTATGTGTTTTGTTAAAAGCCTTGGGGACAGTAAAGTATCTATACATGCCCCTTATGTTACTATTTTGTAAGTGGTCATAACTGTTCATAAAAGATGTCATTCATCATTCCACATATAATTTCGTTAGATGTATTTTGTTTAGATGGGACTTTAGGCTGCTTGTCACTGTAATATGTTCATTTCTGAATTTAGAGGGTGGAGAAATGGGTCTGCAAAGACTTACACCTTAATAGTTCCTATTTATCTGACAAATTTTAGACACTTTTATTGATGGTTGAGCTAAAGAGAAAGGAAGGTATGTCACAGAATGACGTGGTAATTAAGCTTGTAGGAAGTTGTTTCCCGGACACTGAAAAGATTGGTACTGTTTCAGTAGCACATTAACATTGTTGTCACCACTTTGATATGTTTTGCCACATACACAGGGGTGTAGCTTCGGGGGAGGGGGATTTGGGATGTTACATCCCCCTAACAAATGTATTTTCTTATAAATAGTTGGGTACAGGTGCTTTCATTTGGGTATTATGAGTCATGTTGGATTTCAGCAGGTATTTTTACATACACAGTGGCGGCTCCCCCGTGAGCAGCAGCAGCTGCAAAACTTTAACTACAAAAAGATAATAAACTGTGTTTATTATCCCTTTGCTGTTAAAGGGGCGAGGCCAATGGGGATGTTTGGTCGGCCACCTCGGGCCAGACAAACACACATGCGCACTGTGCTCTCTCCAGTCCGGCACTGTGTTGCGGGGTTGAAGAGAGCAGGGCCAAGCTCCCAATCTGCCTGGGAGCACCCGGGCTGAGTGCTCCAGCCAATCCTAATGCTGCTCTGAGCAGCGTCAGGATTGGCCACAGGGCAGGCTAGGAGCCTGTGCCTGCAGTGACCAGAAAAGAGGAGTGGTGCTGGGGAGCATGTAAGTTTACATTTTTTATTTTAGTTTTTAATTTAATGTTTTTGTTCCTTCAATGTGCGTGCCACACGACCCTGCCCCTTTAAGGTGCAGCGAGCCGCAACTGTACATACATACAGACAAAAAACACACACACACTCTCTGTGTGAAAGTTCTCAAAAATATTGGTTATTTTTACAGTATATTGTGTTTTCTCTCTTAGTGCTCCTACCAAACCTCATTCCTCTTGCCTTTCCCCCTACCCTTTAGGTCCTTCTCATGAACTCTGCTTGTCATATAATGTATTTAAACATTATATGTCAGGCTGGTTGTTGGAAAATCTGAAGCTCACCCCCCACCCCCAATCTTACTGACCAAGCTAAGCCCCTGCACATACACATTAACCCCTTCATCAAGCATGTGACGCCAATTGTTGCTGTAGTCCTACAGTTATGAGTGCCATCTGACAAATGGTCTTCCAGACCCTATGGAGTCCTGTGACCCAATCAAAGAAGATCACATAAGGACAACACAGGCTTTATATCCTTGTCAGCGTATAGACTCATTGGTTCAGCCAAATTTCAAGTCAGAAAAATAGTTCAATTTAATAAGTTAACTCAAAAATGTATTATTTCAGGTTCACCTGCACAACATCAAGACATCCAAGGACTCTTTTTGATGCTATGTTTGATGTGTTAAGAACTCCCATCGTCTTTTATTCTGACACACCTTACTGGGTTGATTTCTAAGTGATGGGAGTTTAACATGTGTAGCTGTGATGGCCTTTCTCTAAAGGAAGCCGTCAAAATGCAGGAAATTGTGCACAGGAGACAGAAATGTTTACCTTTACCCATAACATTGATGTTTGCGAGTTAAGAACGCAGATTTTACAAGAAATCCCTGAAGTTAGGACAGTAAATAACTTTATTCTTACCCTCCGTGGAATCGTCCTCTCTTCTGCTCCTGCTGAATGCGGATATTCTCCAGTCGGAGGGGACTTGGAATGAAACCGATCTCACAGCCTTCTTTAACCAGCCTTCCTATCCACCAGTCATTGCTGTATTTCTGTAATAAGGGTGAACAGAAACCGAGCCATCAGGGTGCCGAAAGGTCTACACACATCTGTTTTATTTTTAGATTCACAACAGTCTTGTAACTTCAGTATCATAGACAACAACTAAGCTCAACGTTACCTTATAACAGCGAATATATTTAAAGGTAATTCTTCCAATGCTCCATGCCATACACAGTACCCTCGCAACGGTATGTATGTTTGGGTGGTCCAGCCACAAAGCCTTCCAACAACTGGTGATGATGGGGCAACGCAAGTCCTATCCATTTATTCTCTATCATCTAGGGTTGTGCATCTTCAGGCAGCCACAACCTGAGGGGTGCGTGGGGTGTCATATACCTTATCCTAGTTTGGGTAAGCGGTGCCGTCTGGCAGCAACAATGATTTAGAGATAGCAGCATGCTTAGTTGCCACCATGGAGCAGCACTACTCAGAGGTAAAAGATGTAGAAGGGGATCTTGGGCTCCCCCTGAAGGTGTACCAAGGTGGTTGGGTTTTCCATGGGTCAGAAAGGGTAACAGAGGTCAGCAACCCAGCCCAGTCTAGTCGCATTTGAGTTTATAACGGTCTGGTACTGTAGTAAGATGATCTGGCTCTATCGGAACTCTCTTGTCTATATATAATGAGTATAATCATTTTAAATGCCAGTGAAAATCTGGAAAAAAACATCTTGAAGGCAAAACATGTAAAACTCCACCTGGCAGGATCAGCGCTGGGAAGTAAAAATCTGACCCTCCTTGAGGGCAGTGATACAGCAGCAAGAATTAAAAGAAACTGAATGGACAGGAGGAATGTTTGTTATGCAGATTTCTTCTTTATACCTGGTCCCTAGAATACCCATATGACATTCCTTCTCTACTGTCAGAGATCCCAGTCCAGCATGGCTGAGAGGGGTGCGGAGCCTGCTGGCTACCCAACTGCAAGCTCAAGATAAGTGCACAGTAGCCCCCCTCCAACTAGTGAGTCATGGGGAAGAGAGGAGATGGCAATATAGAAGGCCCTGTTGTGAGGGCCACCATACTGAGGTTGAATTTACAAAGGAAGCCCCTCTCCGGGAAGGGAGGAGACTATACGAAGGATACCACCTTTTTGGAGGCACCGGAATGAATAACAGTTCTACTATAACCCCACTGAGGGAGCACAGTGTGATAAAGGCACCAACACGAGCAGCCCCGTATGATGGCAGATGTACTTAGTAATCAGTGCACTAAGGAGGCCACTATACTGCAAAGGCCATGTCCAGAAAAGGGACACTACTGGGTAACTGTTCTGTACTGAGAGTACAATACATTGAGAATCTCACATCCTCGGGACATTTTGCGGAGAGGTCACTCTTCTTTATGGGGCCCTGTGAAGTGCAGAAGGGGTATGACACCAAAAGAGCACTTACACTGATGAACAGACTCCTGATGGGAAGGCAGGTGTCTACATTCAACATCAGTTATTAGGCTGAAAAGATAGCAATGAGTCACACAGGATGAGAACAAACGATTCTCTTGCCTGGGGATCATGTAGTGTTGGTGTCAAGAGGAGTTCATGATTTGACTGAGTTATCATGGGGTTGTTCAGAAACAATGTGAACAATCTTTAAAATATTCACTTTTTGCTAAGTGCCTTTGACAAAAGGCTTTTTTTTTAAATGGATAGTGTTCCATGCGAAAAAGTGTACTTGGGTAAACAATAATACCCTCACTGGTCCCCTATTGAAAGGGAAGGTGCGCTAGAAAATGGCACAAAGACCTGGTCCGACATATTGTACAAGTGCGGTTAAATTTGTGTTCACATTTTACACATATAAGATGCTCACATAAAGTGTTGCTCTCTTGCATACAAAGGGTAGTGTGCTGTTCAAAATTGGAAAAACAGTGAATCTGACAGCAACCAAAACCTAATTTTTGCATGAAGACAAGGCTGCAGAGGTATTCTCAAGCTGTAATGTGCAAAAGGCAGTGCAAACATGGTTAATATACATTGGATCCTTTTATAATGGCTCCTTGAAGAAGCAGATGTCTAAAAATACCTCTTCATATCCCTTATAATGAACAATCAGGACAGACATGGTGCCAAGCAGTACACTAGTTTTTAGGTTTGTGAAAGTCATGGCATGCAACTTGTATTATATACATATATGCTCTAAGGAACTTAGGGGCATATTTATGAGCCCCTAGCGCCTTTTTGCGCCACATTAGCGTCATTTATTTGCTGCTAATGTGGCTCAACGAGGCCAAAAACACGGAGCCTTATTTACAAAGTGGCGCAATGCATGCATAATGTATGCAGTGGGGCATTCCCCTGTTAGGTGGGCTAAAAAATGGCGCAAGGAAAACTAAGAGATTTCTTTGAGTCATTTTTTACGGCACTTTTAATGCCTGCTCAAAGCAGGCGTTAAAAGGAGGCTTTGGTTGGTTACAATGGGCATATGGGTGCTATGCAGGATTAAAGCACTGTGTGCAGCGCTACTATTCTAAAATATGCCCCTTAGTTTCAGCCTCCTTCAGCCACAGTATTCTTTAACTCAGGAACGTTCAGCCAGTGGTTTGGGAAGGTTGTCATTTATATCCTGGATCAGCCCACTGGAGTATTTTAGTCTCATCTTCTCTCTATTTTCTGTTTGAATGTATCCTTTTTCTTGTATTAGAATGTACAAGGGACATACAAGGGACATACAGTTAATTCTTTATCTCATCCATGCACTGTATACACAATCATTTTTTGTGGTTTAACTTCAGACAGCTTTAGCTATCTGCTGCAGACATCATGGTAACTAACACTTAAAAATACTTAGAGTGGGCCTTATGTCTGACTTCTTTTCTTTTTGTAGTAACCACTCCTGATACAAAGCCTTTCTTACCTCTTTTCATGTTTATTCGTTCACTGACGCATTTAGGTTTCACACTGCTTTTAACTGGTTGTTTTATTCTACCACTGCTGACATCAGGTAACTATTATTCTTTTTGCTTGTTCAGTTTTAGTGTTCAGTGGAAGTACATGTTCTGCTCCTCCATTTCACTCTCTTTCTCATCTTCCTTATCCTTAGCCTCACCAGTCATACTTCTATTTCCTTCACACATCCTACATATCACTCTCCCCACATTCCTCCCTCCACCCCCACTGAGCACTGCTTGTACTCAGTGCCTCCTTCTGATTTCTCTTCTTCCCAAATTCCTTCTTCCCCCTTCATCCTCTCTATTCCTCATCTCCTGTGAGTCCCTTCCTACACATTCTATTGCTATTAGCTTTCCCAACACTCGTAAAATTTAGTTGCAAGCACTGCTAAAACCAACAGCAGTGAGCAACAGTCCTGGGGCTACATGAACGAAGGCAATTTGCATTTCTTAACAGTGCGATTCACTAATTCTGGTCATTAGGAAATGCAACATGCCATTTTGGTATGTATGGAAGGCATTTGCAGTGGTGCAAAATGTGATATATATTTAATAGAAATCACATTTTGGAAATCGCTAAATAGAAATTACCACATAGGGATTTCCAAATAGCGAATCGCTAACACTATATTCAAAGGATTTCCTAATTGCGAATAGTCACAAAATGGCCTTTCAGAAAATGCAATTACCATCAATATAGATCTGATGGTAGCCAGGTGCAAACTAAAAAAAATCTCCCAAAATGCATCTGGCTCATTCAGAATGGCTGAGGATGGGGATTTTGTCCAGGTGGCAGAGATTGAGGCAGAGACATGAGAGGATATTTAGGGTGAGGATCACCCTTTTTGAAAAGACTGCGGAGGAGATAGATGAGAAGTGTAGACTCAGTGGTGAGGTAATTTTGGAATTATTTGCTGAGTCAGAACCTCAGCTACAGACCCCAACAGCCAGAAGCAATGCAATCCCATCATATGTGCAGGTATAGTGTTGTCTGCACCTTTTGGTTTCAGGCAGTCACGAGCAGTGGCAGCAGGAGTGTCACTAAGTGCGTCTTCTAGGTTTTGTCACAGGTTTCTGGATATCATGGTTAGCAAAGTAAACTAATACATATGTTTACCAAATATGCCCCAATATTTGCAACAGACCAAACTAATGTTTTACAGAGTAGCGCAGTTTTCCAATGCAATTGGCTGTTTTGATGGTAGACATATTGCCATATGCCCCCGTGTGAAAACAAATTCATATATAGAAATATGAAAAGCACCCATTTGCATAATGTGCAGGTAGTGTGCTATGCCTCATGCATCATAACTAACCTTGTATGCAGATTTCCAGGAAGCACGGATGATTTCTTCAAGTTCCGCCCAGTTAGGCGATGGCTTATTACTAGGTATAAGAATTGCTGGCTCAATGCATACAATGGCCGGAACTGTTTGGGTAATGTGAGCTAATGGTTTATCTTTCTCATAGTGGATTTTCCCTGCATCCTTGGATACTGACACCATATTTGACTCCAAGAACCAGAAGTGAAAGGCAGCACAACAGGGCTCATAAGATAATGCAGTCCATCAAGGAACTGACCTTTGGCACACTTGAAGTACAGGTTCAGCTGCCTCCATAAAACAGACGAAGCACTACTTTACAGATCTGAGACCATCTTATTTGGATGGGCAGAGTTAGAGGTCTGTTTTCACTGCCCCTCACCACCAGCAAAACACTAGCAGTTAGGGGTAGTGAAAATTGCTAAATTCTCCCCTCACCATGGGAGCAGACTCCTGTGGTGATGGTAGCATTTTATTTTTTTATTTTCAAACAGAAATCTGAATTTTCTGTTTGAAAATAATAAAGAAAACAGTTTGCTGGAGGGCTCCATCATGTTGATGGAGCCATGTACAAAACTGTAAACAGCTGCGACAGCGGTTCATGGCAATATTTTAGAAATGACTGCTGGCTTGGCAGTCATATCCAAATTTGCTGGGTGGAATAGTCTCAACCTGGCAGACATCAAGTCCTCTTCAGGCCAACAGAGATTACTTTGTCCACAACAATAAATTGTCCCCTTGGACTAGTCATGCATTGGGGCTTCAAGCACAAGCTATTTATCAGCAAGCTATTGAATGCATGCTCGGGATGGATCGCAAATACTAACAGGGATTAACCAATGAGAGGAAGTGGATTGGGTGGTTCCACAGTAACTGCCAGCAACTACAGCTTGAAATTTGGCCGACTGGGAACAGCTCCAATGTAAATCCTACCATAATGCTTGGTAAGACAATCCATGCCCCATGCTTTGCCCAGGTTCTCCACGTTATAGTGACACAGTTTGTCAACCACTGAATGTCTGTCAATATATCTCTGGCATGGTCCCGGAAATGCTTTACCCATATTAGATAGGCACTACGATTTACCACATCAAAAATCTTAAGTTGTCAAATACGATCACCTTTTTTCAACATTACACATGCTCAGCCACCAGTATTCATAATACCATGTGTATAACAGTAGTCAAACCAGGGCTATGGAGAAGACCTTTATCACACTACCTAATGTAAGCTGATGAGCAATACATGCATTTCTCTTTCCAACTGAATAGAAATAGGGCTGTGTTAGACAAAATGCTCTTCTGATTACATCCCAGGTATTAGATGGGTGGATATATGTGCAGGGATACCATGTCACTGGCAATAACATTTCCTGGCCAGTATCCTTGCAAATAAATCCATCTATTATGGATATTTTTCCCCAGAATGGGGAATAACATGTGCGCCCAGCATAACTGGGTCCAAATCCAGATGCAATGTTCCTATTTTGAGGACAAATCCGCTTTAATTTAATAACATAGTGGTAAATTGGAGTGGGGGTAAGGCAGTGACAGTTGAAAGAAAAGCAGAGGCTGTGTGCTATTAGAAGGACACATTCCATGCTCTTCTATGCCATTGAGGGGTGTCGGTTGGAGGAAGGCATGGCTTCATTTGCAACCCAAACCTGAAGTAAAATGATTTTTCTTAATTTGTGATTCCCTTTTGTGAATTCCTAATTGCGATTACTAATCTGTAGACATCGCTTTTGGAGGAATACACTCCTACGTAAATTCAATTTGCAATTCCCTAATAGCGATTTCTACAAATTTGTTATCTGGAAATCGCTAAACCAAACTTTTGTACATATGAACGCTATTTTCAATGCTTTTAAGATGGCAATCTAAATGCAACCTGGAAGCCATCTTGGATAGGAAATATATTCAGCCATCTGGGTATATTATTTTCTTTACTTCCATGAAGGCTGCCACAATGCATTCACAAGTAACATGGTGGTCATCCCACAAATATACAAAATAACAATCCGAGATCCCCACCCTCTACTAATGTATTTGCAAGTGCTTTCACTACAATTCTACAAGTGGAGGAAAAACAAAAACCAGCAGCAAATAATTATTGGTAAAGCATGATCAATCGGGTTTGCCAATGAGAAACAGAAAACAGAAAGGGACAGCTTCAAATCAGAAAATCATTCTGGGATGTGCCAACAAGCATAATATGACAGCAGTAGGGAACCTTCAAGAGTGAAAAGTTGACTGAGAGGAATCCAGTCTACCCACAACATAGACCAAATGGGAGAAATCTTTGAGAGCATTAGTTTTTCCACTGGCTCCCTAATGCTATTTGATGGAACTCTTCTCTTTGTGCTACCAATCCTTTGTTTTCCCTCTGCCTATGGAGCACCCTATAGCCTCTGCACTGTTTCCGTTTTGTCACTATTTTATTTTTAGATATAGTCATGACATGCAGTCTTGCCATTTTGAACATGTTTAAATGCTCTGTTGCTCCAAAAACAAAGTAGGACAATGATATAATACTGAAAGTAAATTTGCTGCATTGAAATCAGTTAAGTCTTCTTATACGCAGGTATAGTGTTGAGTGAATTTACTTTGTCCAGCAAATGTGTCTTGTTTTTGGGAAGTGTACCAATTTCTCTACCTGCTTCCCAGGTCTCCACTAGATCCACTCACTCAATATTCATCTGTGCTTATCATTCATCAAGCATGTAGAATTTTTGGTTTCACCTATTCTTTTTGCATCAGTCAAAGACCAAAGAGAGCATTTGAAATCTAATGTTCATCAATGGGAAGAGAGAAAACGTGCCAAAATACAAATGTGCCCAAGCCGAAACAAGTTTTAAAATAGGAAAGGGGATTTTGGGTAAGCCTGTGCTGAGTCTCTAGCAGAGGTTAGGTTCCTTGGAGAATCTGACCTTCTGACTTAATATAAGTTTAAGATCAAGCCGATTCCAGAATACTGAGCCAGGAAATACTGGTCATGAAGCCTATGTTGAGTCTTGATTCAATTTGTTCTAAGTCATGATAAATCCAAAGGGCAGATTAATAAAGGCTTCAGAAGGTGTCGGTTGCGGCCACAATTTGATGGATCATCCTCAGCTTTAAGTTGAGACTTCCTTGCATTGGTTCTTCTGGCACAAAGTTGTTGAAGCCCTGAAGGGTCTAGCTAGGTGAATCACAATGCAATGTCTATGATGTAGCTGTCAAGCATAGATGCACCAGGACAAACGGATGGCAACCTAAGCGCAAACGTGGACAAAACCTCAAACCAACAAACAGGCTCACAGAGAAAGCAGTTTGAAGCAAGTGTGATAAATACATTTGAACCTGTAAGATGTTGTAGTAGGTCAAAAGCTCTGAAAGGTGTAAATAAAGTTTTACTAAATGCCTCTTCGTGTGTAGAGCTTCAAGACTTGTCTCAGTCAGCCCAGTCCTCTTTGAAATGTTAATCTCTGAACAGCAATCTTCCATGGTTCCAAGGTTGTGTTAGATCTTGAGCACTGAAGTATTGCAAGATCATTAGCAGACATGTGAGTGCCAGCAGAACAATCTCCAAATATTCTTTAAGACCTAGTCAGAGGGCTGATTCTTTCTCAGTCCCTGGTAGAAAATTATCGACCAGAGATTGAAAGCAAGGGACTGAAGTATAAATAACTTTTCCTCCAGTTTTTTGCAGGATTATTTCTTAGCACAGGGGACAGGGATGTTTTTTTAGTTTCAGTCATGATCTGAAGTTCAAAGGATGGGTTTTACTTAAATCTGTGTCAGGATCTTACAAAGGAGAGGAAGCATTTAGGGGATGACATTGAGCTTATTGCACAGTCATACAACTTGTTGTTGGCCTTCACACTCGGTGCATATCAAGGTGTCCTCACAGCCTATAACATGCTGACATTTCTGAAGGTGTATGCAAAATATGTCAAACTTGGAGTTGGTAAGACACAGAAAGAAAATAACTATGTGTGAGGAAAGGGACATGGCTTAACCATCTAAAAAAAGCTTTCCAATATGGTAGTGTATCTAGGGATCATTGTGTAAAGATGAAGCTGATGCTTTGTCTGTTATGTCACTTTCGGAGCTCATCACCAAATACCAACTGTTTTTGTTCCTGAGTTTTGCTCATTCTGCCAGTATTCTTTAGACCTTCTACTGGATGTCTTGGCTCAGCATTGTTCTCTGTGCCCTGATGTCAGGGTAAGTTTGGGGGCTTTCTAATGTTTACTTCTGCATTAATCTTCAATCAAGAGCCACATACTTGCCAAGGATTTTCTTTTGCCCTTGTGGCCTTCACATTTACTAATGAGTGCAGGGTGCCACCCTGGCTAATAGGAGTTGTCCTTTCCACGGGCAATCAAGAAAGAAACTTGACAGACCTTCACTGTGTCCAATCTTTGGCTGCTTTTTTTAAGAATGTATAATTTGTGAGTGTCCCCTGTCCACTTTCAAAGCATTTCCATACACTAATCTCCAACCTTCACTACCATGGGAGGTGTTTCCTAATCTGGGAGAGTGTCTTGTGGTAGTAAATCTCCCAGTGGGCTTTGTACCGCAAGACACCTGACATGCCGAATATCCATTAATGAAGGGAGCATTCTCTACTCCCTTCAAATTCAACATTCAACACACTATCAACCAGCTAACCCTAGTATACTTGAAACGCTTCCTGTGAGAATGTCCCAGATTGTTAAGGAGCCAAAACGCCTACAGTAAACCTACAGGTGAAAAGAGCTCAGTGACACCACAGCTATTCAGTGGTAAGGTGCTGCATACAATTTATTTTGGGCACTCAGCCCTACAGATGAGCTCCACTAAATAATAGGTGTAAAAGGGATGCTTCCACACCCAAGAGGTGATTGCTGTATTATTTACACTTGCTGAAAAAGGAGCACTCTATTGCATTATTCTATATAAGATGTTAATGGCTAAGGTAGTAACCTATCTTCTTCACAGTCCCAATAAGTTACACAGAAGCAAGTGAACAAAGCAACCTGCATGCATGGCAGCTTACAATGTGGTAGTCCTTGATTTTATGAAAGATCACAGTGTCAGCCTTGTGCCCAACATGGAGCTGGGCATACCCACAGTAGCAGGGGTTGCACTGGAGTAAAAAGACTGATCTTTATAAAAGCCAACGTAATACTAAAGCTCGTTCCACAAGCCAAAATAGAGGTAAAAAGTACAAGAAAATACAAAATAAACTAAACCAGGAGATGAAGCACACTGGGGAAATAGACATATTTACCGTCCATAGATACCATCATTTATTGTTAGTAAATACATAGGTGCCCTTTCAATCAATTAATAATATTGTTTATTTTGTATAGAATGCATGACCGTTAGAACTTAGGGTAGGAAACACACAGTAGAAAAGAGCCAGTGGGCCTGGTTGCATTTCCCTTACCATTACACCCACATATGCAGGGGATGGAGTTGGAGAGTTTCAAGAGTGGGACAGTGGAAACTCAGAAAGAATAACGAAACCTCTAAAAAGGATACTGACATTTGGATTGACAGAGGTATCAGGATTACTTAACCATTCAGCCCAGTAGAAAGGTGCCTAGCAATGATTTGGTAAATTGTATGCTTTGTTGCTTAGTCTTTCACTTGCCTCCCATTACCCTACCTTTTTATTTCCTTCTTGTTCTTGAACTAGAGAATAAATGCCGCTGAGAATGTGTTTGTTATTCCTGATGTTGCATCAGGCTTCATCCTTAATGCTCTTTAGTGTCCTGGGTTACTCTGCCATTTCTCATTTGGTGCATGAGTTACTTCCTCCGGACCTTAGTTAGTTATGCCAGTCCTTCTTTCACAAAGGACATACCACTCACCTGTATCTGCCCAAAACCTTATGTTTATTTTCCTTCCCTGCACCACCGGAAACTCTGAAGACTCTTAGGGCCTGATTTAGATATTGGCAGAGGGGTTACTCCGTCACAACAGTGACAGATATCCCATCCGCTGGAATCTAAATCCCATAGGATATAATGGGATTTAGGTTTCAGCTGATGGGATATCCGAAACCGTTGTGACGTCTGTCTGCAATATCTAAATCAGACCTTAAGTCTGAATACCCCGGGTTCCCTCCCAGTGCTACCCCAGACTTCAAAGACCATGTGTTCAAACTAAATCTCACTCACAACAAGTCCCGGTATCTAATTCCCTCCCTCCTTTTAACGTCATGACCCATTAATGGTCTTAATTTTTGACCTCTTATCAGAGAGCTGTAATAAGATTCCTTCATTCTCGAGCGCACAGACACAGACCTGTTATGTGCTCCAATATGGCAAGAGTAGAAAGCTGCTTCTACTGAGTTGGACCTCATTAAGTTTCCTTGACTACTCTCTTGCAGGCAGGGAAACACAAAATTCACAAAATAGTTTTTGCCTGGTAGGAGCAAAAGAAAACTGCTCCCACGGAGTGGTGTACAATGTCGGCACTTGCCACAGCCCCCAACAAGCAAAATTCTGTAGGGTACCACGTAGCACTCCAGTATTTATAATTATTTTTAAAAAATGGCCGGCTCTTGCACTTGAAGGGAGCCGGCGGAGCCACCAAAGCACTTGGGCTTCCCTGGCACCTTAATATAGTAAAGCAATGTTGTGGGGTGCCCCATGTGGTCACCAGGAGACACCCAAAAAATAAAGAACAAAACAAATAGATTATTTAATAATAAATGAGCTGCAGGAGATGCTAATTTTTTATTCATTGCTCCTTGCAAGAAGTGCCTCATATTGCCCTGCAAGGTCTTTTTATGGGAGAGCACAAAGTGCTCCGTCCCTTCTTTAATCTCTCTTTGGGGTTCAAACCACACCCATGCCACGTCAGTCACTTACATTGGTTTGTGGGCTTGCCTTTTAAAATCCGCTTGCTTTCATTTGTTAAAGGCATGCATACGTAATGCCATTTCCAGTGTTTAGCCCACCTACACAGCACCGGTAAAGTACCAAAAACATACAAGGCTTGATGTTTGCAGCCTGGAGTCCGGACTACTTTATCTGTTTATTTTCCACGCAGCGCGATCGCGCTGCATTTTACATAGCGCGATCGCGCTGTGTTTCTTTTTGCTTTACAACGCTAATAGCTCTAACTCGAACAAATGCGAGACCCGTTGCATTGAAAATGCTTGTTAAATGTATTTTCTGGAACCTGGTGGTGTCCTAGAAGGGGCAGGGGCACAACAAGGATTAGGCAATAGGTGTGTTTTAAAAAAGTTAATATGCTGCCCCCTTCATAAAGCCACTAGGCCCACTTTTTATATTTTAGTGCTCTGACCTTTTGACAGAGAAATAGGTCTGCCTTAATTAAAGTAACACCCATTATGTTGCAACATTACACAGTCAGCTGTGGGTGCCCCCGGGGTTTAGACGCCAGCTCCTGCACCAAATCCCTCACCAACAAGGGAGTGTTTGGATGGAGGGCCCGGTTGCGGACCAGGCACTGTGACAAACCCACACCAAGCACAGCCAAACACCTTGCACAGCATGTGGTTGGCTCCCTACAGGAAGTTGGACACAGGACCTGCTGCTAACCCCACGCCGAGCACGGCTAAAGTTGTGGATGTTGTTGCCCTTACGTCTGGTAATAAAATATTACTTTAGGTTGAAAAGCACTACATATTCACTGAAAAACCAATGGTTAAAGTAATGTTACAGTTAGGTGTGGCAATTATATCTATCTTTTCAATTGAAAAAAAAAACTTGAAGATTCACTGAAAAAACAAAAGATAAAGTGACAATATAGTTAGGTGAAACTGTCAGTTAAAACATACCATTTTCAACCAACAAAATCAGTGAAATTCACCTGTTATAGTTATCTCAAGTTAGCTATAACTTGTGCCTTATAGTAACTGTAACTCGCACGCTCACCATGCACTGCTAATTAACTCACATAATACCTCACCCATTACATGTTCTGCTTCATCAATGATAACATCACTGCAACATCTGAAATCACATCATTGATGACAACACTGTACATGGTAAGAGCCCGAGTTATTGTTACTTTAGGAAACAAGTTATAGTTGCTTGAGATGACTACAAATGACAAATTACAGTGTTTTAACTGACGTTTTCACGTAACTGTAACGTCCGCTTAAATGTTATATATAGATATGTAGAGAGAGTGGAAGAGAGAATGCATAAAAGCATCTTACTTAAATAATCATTAAAAAAAAAAATGCAGTTAAACTAATCATTTACTGTAGTCATCATTTTTATGGCTTTAATCAAAAACCAACCTACAACATAGAATGCCTGAGGATAAAACGCGTATCTACAACTTTAAAAATTCTTATGTTTTATCAGTGTCACAAGATATGTGAATTGTGAAGACCTGTAAAAATGAGAAAAAACATAAAATGCATCATATTTTGAATTGTACCGTTGCCCAGTTAGCATAGTCTACATTATACAGAAAAAGTACATCGCTAAGCAACATACATTGGCTTTTCCGCATCGTGAACCTCGATGTTTTTACCCGGATATTATCTTTCTTCACTATATTCCAGGATGTTCCATACACGTCGTTTCACCCTAAGTCAGAACATACATCTTAAATATATTTTTATATGTTAACATTTATGAACGGCTACTCAAGCAATCCAATATTGCTTTGCGGTTCAGTTGAGTCGGATTAGACAACACTGATGTCCATAAAAATAAACGGTGCCATAGTGATTTCACCTTCTAAGCAGCTTATACCCAATTCCTCGTTACATGAAAAATGAAAAGCACTTTGACATGTAACAACCGTCTACAGAATCTACTTTCCTCCACTTGTAAACATCATCTCTATAATTCCAGACTTCTACACTATAGGGTACTCAGGAAGCACATTTACTTTTTTAAATGATCAACATATGGTCCAAATGTTTACTTCCCGATCTTGAAGTAATGCTGAAAACTGTCTCCATTAATTGCATAGATCTAACACTTCTTGCGCGTAACACATAAACCCATGTTTACTAGTATTAGAATATATGCCCAAGTATAAAAAGGGTTGAACTTTTGCCAGTTTCTGATTTTTAGATGATAAACTACTAGACTTTAGGTCCAAAGTTAAAATAAGTGTTTAGAGAAAAGGGTGTCAAGTGAAAACTATCCATGAACATCACATAGGTATCTGTCCTGTTCTTAAGCTATACTACCCAATTTTGGGTATCATAGCCCTGCCCTCTCAAATGAGACTCCAACTGATTAGTATGCAAAGTAAAGACGAGAGGGGCCAGTACATACCCTGGCGAATCTGTCTATCTTAAGCAGTAGCTTTCACTGCACTCTCTACCAGGCCAATATCTGACTCAGGATAAGCGATTATGATTCAAGTGACAACAATTCAGTTTTAGCAGGTTGTAAGCCAATGGAATCTAAAATGGGTCAAACTGTGGCCCTATTTAGACAGAAACAAGCCGAGATTAAAGATCCACAAAGTACAACCGTGCATTTGCTAGCTACAATACAAATTAAGACATTGTTAAATTGGTCCTTCCCCTCCTTTAAAGCCATATTCAGTTTCAGCTATAAACTGTTTTTGGGCCCAAACATTTATTTTATTCATCAAAATTACCAGCCACCTTAACAGTGGCAGTCATTCTCGCCATGTACCCAGGTACGCCAATCTTATTCCAGTAAGTCACTATGCACACAGGCAGTCACATTATATCCCAGTCAGTGCTGTCATGTGCCCAGAAATCTCCAATGCATGTTCATCAATACCATGATGTGCTCACGCATCCCTCAACGTTTGCCATTCATTGCACTACACCCCTAGTTATACCAATCAAATGCCAGACAGTGCCATCACGTATCCAGGTATCTCTCATAGAATGAGGTGACCGGTCAATGCCACCATATGCCCTAGTATCCATACTATGTTATGATTGACATGGGAGTCACCCATACATTATTGAATGCTACCATATGCCAGAAAATCCAGTCCAGTGCCAATTAATTCCACTCTGTACCATGTGTCACCAATCATATGGCCTGCTTGCTATCATATGCCCACATATTGTCCATCACAAGGATGGTCAATGAAATGATGTGCCATATTGTTGGGATCTAGTTTCCATAGAAGAAGCCTATATCTTTGGCATTGTTTGACAAATCTTCATAAAATGTTCCAAAACATGCACCCTCTGGGGTCTTGTTGTGCATGGAAAGCTTCGGGATGATTCATCAAACGGGGACCAAGAAAAAGAGAGGGGGGTAAAGAAAAGTGTGTTTCTCATGTTAATTCCCATGGACTCTTTAGGCACGCCTGCAACCCGAACCCCTGGACGGAATTACACCAAATGTGGCAGAAAGGTCTTTTGGTCTGGAGATCAAGCTTTCTGTTATTTGGTGTAAATCCGTTCAATAGTTTTTTAGATATTAAAGGAAATCCAAATTTGTATATCTGTGTGGAGCCTAAGCACAGATTTCATGGTGAGATATGATTGGCTGTCAGCGCTTCGACCAGAACATGCTGGCAGCTTTCTTGGGACCAGTATACATGACAGCACCCACTGAAATGCATTGTAGTGAAGGGCAGGTTTTGTGAGTCACAAAAGAACGTATAAAGGGTGATAACAAATTTTAGTTACAATATAAATCATTTGTTGATGGTACATATTCATTTTAGGAGAGTGGTGTGTTCTAAGGTACTTTTACTCTGCTAGGCTTTCATGAATCATGTATGAGCGAAAACTGTTTTCTCATGATTTTCCTATAGAGGTTATGGAATGTGCTCCAGAAGCTACAATGAGAGCATATTTTCTGTAGTTTCAAGCAATCTTTCTCAGCCATATGAGGATGAAGTCTGACATTCTCAGTAAAACATGAACTTCTAAAAGGAACATTCTGTCAGTTGATTGCCTTATGTACTATTGCAGCCTCCCAGAGTGTACTGAAGAACATCTAGAGTGCCAACAGTCATACTAATGACAAAGGTGTGACACACTTGAAGTCATCTTGATTGAATCAAACTGTTAAAACTTAGAACATCTAATTTATAGAAATTATGGTCAGTGCCCCAGAAATAAAAATTAGGACATGTTTTAAAACATTAAAAGATTCTGACATACATATTGAAACATGCACTTTCAACACCAGCAGCAGATTGCCACTTAACTCCGTGGTGATCAGAGGCTTTACTACAATGTTCTAGTGAACAACTAGAGAGCGAACATTCTGAATGTATGCCAAAAGTGTGGCATCTCTGAACTCCATCTTGATGGAATTAAAGTAAAAAACTGAAAGCATTTTCTGCTGAGGATACTGCAGTAAATGAGGTGATTAGGGAGCTTCTTAACAAATGTCTCCCAAGATGGCCACCAGACCAAAAAAGAGCCCAAATGTTGCATAATTATCACCCAAATGTAGCTCAAGCATAGCCCAATGACAGAAGTGTGAAGTATTGCCAGACTGGGCTATTTCCCACACAAATGGGTGCTATTTTTCACATTTGGGGGGAAAAAAACTAAATTGTCGAGCACCTGTTTTTTGGCCTTTTTTTTGCTCTTTGTGTGGATTTTTTGAGGGTGAGGCGGCGCCCAGTTATTAAAACTATATTAAATTGCTGCGTCAGCAGCGTGCACTCACTCATACATTAATCTGGATGGGCTTGAGTCCAGTTCCACATTGTTCTCTGAGCAAAAGAGCAAAGGAAACTCTGCATGTGCCACTGTTCAGGATCCCACCCCCACCGTTAGACTTCCCAAACAGTGCAGGTGGGTGGGATTGTTCTTCCAGCCATGTCTGCCATGCTCACTTTTACAAGACCAACAGATTTCTACTTGGCTCCTGACTGACCCAGACGGTGAGAATGGCCGGTGTCTCAGACAAAAAAAAAGAGGAAAGGTTAAAGCAACTGAGTCAATTTGGTTTCTTGTGGGCCATTATTGTTACCTGCTTTGCACATTTACAAATGGAACATTTATTTATCCAGGCCAAGTTAATTTTCATTATCCTATTGTGTCCTGTTTTCTGTCGGTTCATACTCCCTAGGGGACTCCTTATCTCTCGATCACTTAACTAGCTTTACCCTGGTTGCCACTCTCACGGCCCTCCTCCCATTCACAGAATGCCAAGGCACTCCCTCTCCCCACTGCATTAATGTTCTGCCTTCCTTTGTGTTGAGTGAGGAATTTACAAACACAGCTGCATAATCAGAGGCGGGGGGGCTAGTGACATTTTAAGCTGCTCGACCAAATTTGTTTACCTAAGCAAATATTTGAATTGAAAGATGCGGTTAATTAGAGGTGGGCAAGCCAACAAATTAACAGCAGAGGCAATGGTCCATGCACGAGCAGAGGCCTGTGAATGTTTGCCTCGTATGTGACAAACATCACAGAAGATATGATAAAGCCTCTTCAAAATTCAAACGTTTTTTTTCTTAGCATGTGGAAGCTTTGACCTTAATAAGTTCTAGCACCACACTGATAGGTTAGATTTGTTATTGCTAACCTTAATAATAGGAGCACATTAAAACTTTATGTATTTATCTTGCAGTTTGATAATTCTTTCTAGAAAATTACTTGAAAAAACACTAGATATGATTTTGCTGCCGCTTGAGTAGATTTTCTATTCAAGTGACAGCCTTCTGACTGCAAATGCCTATGTTAGCAAAATCTCACCAGATGTCGTCTTAGCGACCGATAATCACACTAGGGGTCGACAAATATGACTTGCCAACTTACTGTTCTGGAACCACGCAGGAGTAAAAAAGTCCTCAATCCGGTGATTGATGAAACTTGGATGGAACTCAATGTTATAAGAGTAACACAGAGTTGTGAAAATTCAGACACAACCATCTGTTGCTTGCAAGGGCTGGGAGCTTTAGTCATGGGTTCACTGCAACACGAGGGCAGTGGCAAATGTCCAGTTTTACTACCGGAGTGGGGGTCATAGTGAAGTACTTAGGAGACAAGTCTCAAAACCGGTCACGGTAAGTGACTGTCTCTTTTCTGGCCTTTTCAGTACATTTTAACTCAAAGGATGTGGGTCTTATGTCTCACTGCAACAACCCCTGCAGCAGGATACTTCTAGTCTTTGAAGTTTCCACACTGTTGCTTCACATTTACATACACTTGTTTGTTTGTTTTTTTGCACACAGACTGCTTATCGAATTGCCTCAATGTTTATTTTTACCATTGTCAAATACTGTCATTGTAATTTTTTTTTTTTTTTTGGTGAATGTTTAAGCAAATAGATAGAATGTAATCCTTGCCAAAAAAGTTGTGTAGAAATGACTTTAACACACAGGTTATTTCTAAATATGCATATAACTGTGTGTTGTTAATTTTGGAAGATGCATTCAGGATTATGTTCTGGAGCCACACTGCTCAAATACACAGAGGTTTCAGTTCTTAGACTTCATTAAGGTGGACCTTCTCCTCTTGTAGAGTTCAATTCATGAATGCAAGGTTCAGATTTGCATCTGTTGTGACTGAAGTGCAAAATAGGTTACAGTGGGGGCTGGTCTTGAAAATGAGTAGTTATTAGTAGAAAAAGTGCAAGTTTACCCAAATAATTTCCTCCTACAATATGTATATTGAATATAATTTAGAATTATCTCTTTAAAAAATCTGAAGGCTATTTTTGCATAAATTGAGAGTTGCGACTTTGGGCTGGTTTTCGGGCTGATACTGGTCTGCATTGGGCTGAATTTGAGCATGTACTTGGACAGCGTTGGGCTTGGGATGGGCCTCAAAATCTGGAAAACTGGAATTGTGTAAAACACTTAGGCCCTTACTATGACATTGGCGGTAAGTACCTCTTACCGCCATGCTGACTGACGCCCACAACTTTATGACCCACGAATCGCCACAGCGGACATTCAATGGCAGTAAACCATTGGCGGTACATACTGCGGTGCTCAAAATACACACACTCAAACAAAAGAACACCACATTGGTCAATTCAAACTACACACGCCTGACACCCATTCACACACCACACCCACACCACTATAAAACACACACATTACCCACAACCCTTTACCAATACAAACAACTGCCACAAGAGAGATAGCAAGACCACAGACAAGACCACAGCCACACACAACCATCACCTATACACCATCCATGCACCTTACATCACTCACCCCAAAACATCATCCTACACACCCCACCCACACCACTCACACTATACCCATGGCACCACAACGACACCCCAGGTTCTCAGAGTAGGAGCTAAGGGTCATGGTGGAGGAAATCATCCGGGTAGAGCCACAACTATTCAGATCACAGGGGCAGCAGACATCCATTGCAAGGAAGATGGAGCTATGGCAGGGAATCTTGGACAGGGTCAATGCTGTTGAACAGCACCCCAGAACAAGGGATGACATCAGGAAGAGGTGGAACGACCTACGGGGGAAGGTGCGTTCCACAGCAGCAAGACACCAACTAGCTGTGCAGAGGACTGGCGGTGGACCCCCACCTCTTCCCCCACAACTAACAACATGGGAAGAGCAAGTCTTAGAAGTCATGCATCCTGAGGGCCTGGCCGGAGTAGGAGGAGGACTGGACTTTGGTAAGTCAAATCTCTATTACTATCAACCCCCCCTACCTGCATGCCATCACATACCCCTACCCTTACCCTCACTCCCACCTCCCACACACCCCACCGATCCCAATACTAAGCCCTGCATGCAACACCAATGCATGGACACTCATCATAGACCTGCATGGACACCTATCACTAAAGCATACACACTAGAGGGAAACAGCTAGCCCACCAAATAACAACTCACACAAGGCAAAGCTGCCAGGGCAAAAACAACCTTAGAGGGCAACACACCCATGCACAAGATGTCACATGCAGAAACAATAACACTGCATTTACATCCCCATAGGTCCCCCAGCCAAAGTCAACGGAGAGGAGTTACCAGCAACATCCAGCTCCCCCCGGAAGAGGCCCACAGTGATGACAGCAGCTCTGGACGCCTGGATCTGGATGATCAACCTGGTCCATCAGGGATCTCCGGACAGTCAGTTACCCAGGCACAGTCACACACCACTACAGAGCCTCCCCACTCAGGAAACACCAGCCCAGTACCACCCAGCGGGCCCATACCTCTGTCCCCAGGACACGTCAATCAGCAGTGTGTTCATCACTACAGGGACCCCAGGCCACCCCACAAACACAGGATGATCAGGGACCTGGGGTCAGTGGCAGTGAGCACACAGTTCAGGGGACAGAGGCACAGGACAACAGGGAAGCTGGAAGGACTGCTGTTCAGGCCCAGGGAACCGACTCTCCAGGAGGCACTCACCAAGATCCTGGGAGCATACCACTATTCCCAGGAGACAATGGGCCAGATACTGGACAAAATGCAGGAAACCAGCGGCTGCAGGAGGGACAGTACCTGGGGATCAGGGAGGACTTGAAGGACATAAACACCACCCTGGCCACCATTGTAGGGGTGCTGGCAGACATGACCAGCACTATGAGGCAGTGTCACACCACCGGGCCCCTAACACTAGCCAAAATGATGAACAGCCCTCCACCTCCGATGCTGCTAGTGGACAGGAGGCCCCGCCACAGGACCAACAGGCCACCGGCACCCCTCCCCCTGCAGAAGGAGAACCACCTCGCAAACGTTCCCTGCGATCCAGGCAGAAGCCAGAGACTATTGCCAAGACTCCCGCCAGGAAATAAGACTCTCCTGAATGTCACCCTTGTGTCTCACTCTGTCACCCTGTCCACCTTGAACTGCCATTGCTCCCCTTCCTATGCCCCCTTGGACAATGCACCTGTGATCCATATAGACTGGACTCTACCCTGGACATTCCTCCACCATCAATCCAGCCCATTGCACATCCACCTCTACTTATTAGCACTTAAATGAACACCCTTTAAAAAAAATACAACTATGTCAAATGATTTAACTATGTATTCGTACTGAAATATGACTGTACAGTAATGTATACATAGGAATGACCTGTAGTTGGCTGCAGTCAACACACCAGGAGTGTTAGTGGGGCACAAATATCTGCAAAGAGAGATGCCAAAGGGTACATTGAGTGGAAAAATCAGCCTGCCAGTGACAATGTCAAACACAAAACTGTCACTTAAAAGTGAAGTTGCACTGTCTTACCTGTGTGTCATTGGAAGTATTGACAAATTATTGCACTTCTGTTGACCTCATTCTCTGCCTCCTCATCTTCACTGTCCACAGGGTCAACTGCTGCCATACGCCTATCTCCAGCCCATCCTCCTGCAGAAAAGGCACCTGGCGACGTAAGGCAAGGTTGTGCAACATACAGCATGCCACGATGATCTCGCAGACCTTCTTGGGTGAGTTGCACAGGGAACCACCTGTGAGATGGAGGCAATGAAACCTAGCGTTCAGGAGGCCGAATGTCCTCTCTATAATTCTTCTTGTTTGCCCATGTGCCTCAGTGTGACGTTCCTCTGCCCTTGTCCTGGGATTCCTCACAGGGGTCAGTAGCCATGAGAGGTTGGGGTAACCAGAGTCACCTGCAAATATCGAGGGACACCTGTTAGACACACACTAACCCTTAGGGCCCATACCCATGCACCAACATCCACTGGCTGGGAACCAGGGCTCACCTATTAGCCACACCCGGTGCCTCTGGAGTTGAGCCGTCCCATATGTGATGCTGCTATTCCTCAGGTAAAGGTATCATGCACAGACCCAAGATACTTTGACATGGGAGATGTACTGGTCCTCCAGGCACACTATCTGCACATTCATTGAGTAAAAGCTCTTTCGATTTCTGAACACTTGTTCATTTCTCCGGGGAGAGGGGAGGACAAATGCAATATGTGTACCATCTATTGCCCCAATAATGTTGGGGATATGTACCATTGCATAGAAATCAGCTTTCGCTGTGGCCAAATCCTCCACCTGGGGGAAAACGATATAGCTGTGCATGTGTTTAATCAGGGCAGACAACACTCTGGTCAGCACTATTGAGAACATTGACTGTGACATTCCTACTGCCAAGTCCACTGTCACTTGGAAGGAGCCAGTTGCCAGGAAATGGAGCACTGATAGGACTTGCACAAGAGGGGGAATCCTGGTGGGGTGACGGATAGCAGATATCAGGTCAGGCTCCAATTGGGCACACAGCTCTGTGATTGTGGCCCTGTCCAGTCTATAGGTGAGGATAATGTGCCTTTCCTCCATTGTTGCCAAGTCCACCAGGGGTCTGTACACGGGGGATATCCCCATCGCCTATTCATCCGCAGCAGTTGCAATATATGGGGCAAAACGGTGAGCAGCTGGTCAGTATCTCATATTTCCAAACACTACACTTCATTGCATTTTGTGATTGTAACAGTATATTGTTGGATAGGTCCAAATGGTGCTTATGTGTACTATGACACAGTTAGGTGCCATGGCCTGCCCCCCCTGAAATGGCATCTGCCTATCGTGTATGGAGGGACATGTGGAAATGAGGTAATTCCGCTGATGTTGTGTGCCGTTGTGGTAGGCAGTCGAGAACCGCCGTGCAACTCCTCATTGGTTATCATTGGGCCCTATGGGTTACAGTGGCCAATGGTGATGTACGCCGGCTTTGACGGTATGCACCGCGGCGGATGTGGCTGCCATTTTCTATCTGTTCACTCACTTGCTACCTGACCTTCAACAGAAGAGGACCTACACTGCATGTGCTGCTGTGACCTGTGTCTGGAATCGACCATGTCTTGTATCACTGGTGAAAGGGCCCCTGCCTTCGCCACGGCGGATTTAGAGAGACTGGTGGATGGGGTCCTACCCCAATACGGAATGCTGTATGGGTCTCCAGACCAACAGGTGAGCACACTGTGAGCACAATGCATGGGGCATGAATGCATGGAGTGCTGTATGTGAAGGCCTCGTATGGGAGGGGGGTGGTGGAAGGGGCCTGGGCAGCGTGCTGCATGTATGTGTGGCCATGTCTGTGCGTAAGGGGATGTGAAAGGCTATGGTGGGCCATGAGTGTAACAGGCAGGACGGTCGGACTAATATCTTTCCTTGTGTCCATTTCCATGCAGGTCAGCGGCCAACAGAAAAAGGGTATATGGTGTGCCATCGCCAAGAACGTGCGGACCCTGAGGGTCTACAGCAGGCAGAGCACCTACTGTCGGAAACAGTGGGAGGACCTGAGACACTGGGCATGGAAGACGGCGGAGGCTCAGCTGCGGATGGCCTCCTAAAGAGGAAGGGGTGCCCGTCGAACCCTGGCCCACTTACTGGTGGTGGCCTATCCGGAGCTGGATGGGCGCTTGGGGGCATCACAGCAGCCACAAGGGGGTGAGTACTGTGCCCCAAAATTCTACTTGCGTGTGGTGGGGTGGTATCCGGGTGGGAAAAGTGGGCCTGTGGGTGCCTCTAGGCCAGGCCGGGCAATACAGGGTAGGTCCCATTTTGGGCAGGGTCTGATGTTAACTTCCTCCAACCAAGCTAGTAGGCATCCACTACTGGGCAGGGGTCTGTGGGTCTCAGGTATGCTGCGATTGGTCTTAGATGTCCATGTATATAGACTGGTGACTAGCATTGTGACTGGTAGTGCACTGCCTAGTGTGTAGGACTGTTCCCTGTGTGTGTGTGTCGTGTATGCCAACGGTGGTGTAGTTGGTTTTTACTGACCAAGTTTACCCTTTGTCTCTTCCCCCCTTTTTGTTTTGTCACCCTGTCCTTATGTGCATTAGCATCATCTGGCGGAGGAGCAAAGGCACCGGCGACAGAGGGAGCTGCATCCCACAGGGCTCAGGAGGCCGAATCCACCGACGGTGAGAGCACCAGTGGGAAAGAGGGCGAGGGGAGCACCACAGCAGAGACTGGAGTGGACAGTTCAGTCAGTGATACCCCCTTCGAAGGAAGCTCCCTGGTAGTTGCGGACACCTCTGTGCCCACCCCAACTACAGGTATGGCCGCCACCCCCGTACAAGCACCGCCCACCCAGCAGCCCCTCAGTGAGTTTCCTGTGCCCGTTCACCCAGGAGGGCGGGCATCTTCTTTTCCCCAGGCACCTCAGGCCCTGCCCCAGTTAGCCCTACTGCCCTGAGTGAGGAGGCTATTGACCTCCTGTGATCCATCTCTGTTGGGCAGTCAACTATTGTGAATGCCATCCAGGGTCTGGCAGCCCAAATGCAACAGACCAATGCATTCCTGGGGGGCATTCACACTGGCATGGTGGCCCAACAGAGATCAATCGAGGCTCTGGCCTCCTCTCTGATGGCAGCCATTGTCCCTGTTTCTAGCCTCTCCCCTACAACTTCCTCTACCCAGTCCCATTCCGCTCAACCCCAACCTATCCCACGCACACAGGCAGACCAGCATGCACACAAGACAACTCACAGAAGTGGTTCAGGCAAACACAAGCACCACACATCATCCCACAGGCACTCACACAAACACCATCCAGATGCAGACACACCAACATCCACTGCCTCCACTGTGTCCCCCTCCTCCTCCTCGTCCACCTCCCTCCCAGTTGCGTTTACACTCACACCTGCATGCACTTCATCCTCATCCACTCCCATCATCACGCCTATCACAACACGCCCCTCACTGGCAGTCACCACCCACACATCCATGCAAACGTCCCCTGTGTCCTCTTCCACTGTGTCTGTGCCCCCTCCTCCCAAAGTACACAAACGCAAGAACTTAGGCACCTAACAGCCATCCACCTCACAATGGCATTTAGCCCATGCACCTGCACCCAAAATCAGCAGACAACTCCTACAACCACTTCCTCTTCATCCACTCCCAAACCTTCACCCTCTTCTCACCCAAATGTCCCTAAGAAGCTTTTCCTCTCCACCTTTGACCTCTTCCCTACCACTCCCCCCTGTCCTTCACATCGGGCCAGGGTGGTCAGAACCCAGCCGAGCACCTCAGCCACCCAGTCCAAGGCCACAGTAGTATCGACAGCTACTCCAGGTGGGAGAGGATACCAGGCACCAGACAGCCACACTGAAAGGGTACCTGCACCAGGTGCTGCAAGGAAGGCTAAGGAGGCATCCCCAGTTGCGCCAAGGAAGGGCAAGGAGGCACCCCCAGCTACTTCACGGAAGGGCAAGGAGGCAATACCAGCTGCTACAGGGAAGGGCAAGGAGTCACCCCCAGCTGCTGAAGGAAGCAGGCAGGAAGGACAGGAGGCCTGGTGCTGGGACTCATTCAATCATGTTGGTTCAGCCGCCTGAGGCTGCAGGGGAAGGGCTGGAGTCTCCCCCACCACTGCCAGCACCGCCCAGCACCACTGCCAGCAGCAGCAGCCCAAATGGGCAGCTGTCTGAGGCTGCAGGGGAAGGGCTGGAGCCTCCTCCCACCACTGACAGCACTGCCACCAGCAACACTGCCACCATTGAGCAGCCGTCACCACCGGTGGACAGTGTGTAGTCCTGCCTCCATGGGCTGTTGTGCAGCCTGGCCTCTGCAAATCCTGTGGGTCTGATACCCAGGTGAGAGACTGTGACCTTGCACTCCCCAAGATCTGCATCACAGGGCACAATGCCCACTCCAGAACCAGTGGAGAAGCCATCCACTCACCCCATCCTCCACAGGATGAAGCTCACTGGGCACAATGTCCCCTCCAGAACCAGTGTAAGAAGCCATCCACTCACCCCATCCTCCACAGGATGAAGCTCACTGGGCACAATGCCCCCTCCAGAACCAGTGGAGAAGCCATCCACTCACCCTATCCTCCACAGTATGAAGCTCACTGGGCACAATGCCCCCTCCAGAACCAGTGGAAGAAGCCATCCACTAGAGAGACTGTGGTCTTGCACTCCCCAGGACCAAGGAGTGGGCACACCACCCACTTGAGAGACTGTGGCCTTGCACTCCCCAGGACCAAGCAGTGGACAAACCACCCACTAGGGAGACTGTGGCCTTGAACTCCCCAGGACCAAGCAGTGGGCAAACCACCCACTTAAGAGACTATGGCCTTGCACTCCCCAGGACAGCGCAAAGGGCATGTTGCCCCCTCCAGGACAAGTGGTGTTGTACCATCTTCCGGCTGAGGGGCCCTCCCCATTCCCTGTCCCCCTGAGGTGCCTGTGTATTTTCGACCTGATGCCCCTGCAGTGTTCTTTCCATGTTGTTGCAGGAGTGAGGTGGGGCCTTGGCCTACGTGTTGTGGCCCTGTGGCCCACGGACACTGAGGACTGGGTAGTGTCCCTAGATTTGTAAATATGTATATACGTTTGGATTTTGATGCATTTATTCATAGTATTTTATCATATTACACTCACTATCTTCAAATCATTTTGTCCTTGCATTATTCTTGAGGGGTACGGGGTAGATATGTTATGTTGCTGCTTCTGGTTGTGTGTATGGTGTTGGGGGTAGGGGGCCTGCACATGCAAACTGGAGGGCAGGGGTGAGAAGCAGCAAGCTAACTTTAGACAGAAGTCGGGATGGGCACTGGAAGCACAACACACATTTGAAGGCAACAAGAGACTATAATGGCATACACACAGACAACGGAGGAAAGTTTTGAGGGGTAGGGGCAGCAAGATGACCACACACCGCAGGTGGGAGGGGATGTGGCAGCACAGAAGACCATGCACAGCAATTGGGAGGGGTAGTGGCAGCACAACGGCCATGGTGGGCAAGAGAGACCAGGCAGGGGCATGCACAAAGGGCCAGGGAGGACAGAAGGGAGGGGTAGGGACTGGACACGGACAAGAGAGGGCAGGTAAAGGGGTTACACAACAGACCACACATGAAGGGCAGAAGGGAATGGCAGCAAATGGACGATGGAAGACAGGAGGGAACGGCTAGTGGCATGGAACTTGGACAGGCAGGGTAGACAGGGACCGAGGGCAGTCATCTGCATATGCTAGGCAGGTGGGAATGGCAGTGGCAGCTCAACATAATACTCTGAGTAGATAGGAGGAGCAGGTGCAGGTCTATGGAACATAATGGGCAAAAAGGAGGGAGCAGGGGTCATGCACACAGACATTGGAGGGTAAGGGAAGGTGGGTAAGGGCAGCAAGCTAAGCACAGAGGCTAAGCAGTAGGAAGGTGATGAGGCACAGAATTGGACAACGAAGGGCAAAAGGAGTGGGCAGGGACATCAATTGAAATGGCAGGCAGTAGCAGCACATCGGACAAGGTAGGGAAGGAGGGAGGGTGCTCAGACAACAGAGGTTAGGGGGTAGGTGGATGGGGTAGCAAGGTAACGGTTCAGGCAGGCAGGAAGGGCAATGACAGAGTTACAGTTACCTTAGAGCACAAGTTATAGTTACTTGAAATAACTTTATAAGAGATGAATTTCTATGGTTTTCTATGGTGTGTAAAATCTGAACCTAACTATAACGTTTCTGTAACATTTGTATTTTTAGTGAATATATATATATGTATATATATATGGGCATATGTGCCAGTAGGTAGTTATAGTTAGGACCATATTTCCATAGAAAAATCATTTTTGAACTTGCCTATATCTTTGGCACTATTTGACGAATCTTCACAAACTTTTCAAAACACAATGTGCTGGTGATTCTTATTGTGCGGAGAAAGTTTGGTGGTGATCTATCGAGCGAGGGACGAGAAAAAGGAGGATGATCAAAAAACATGTTTTTCCTATGTTAATTTCCGTAAGAGTTTGAACACGACTACAGCCCAAACCACTGGCTGGAATTACACCAAATTTGGCAGAAAGGTAGATTTCTGGACCCAAATTGTCCTTTTTGTTATTTGGTGTATATCCATTCATTAGTTGTTGAGATAATTCAGGAAATCATAAGTTTTATATCTGTGGCTGTGACAACTTTGTGAATAATAACAAGCTTTTGCAGAGATCTGATTGGCAGCACTTCAACCAGGAAGTGCTGGCAGTCAAAAGAGTTAAAAAAAGAAAAGGGGGCAGGGTAGGAACACCCTGGCACCTTAGCTCAGGTGCGGGGGTGGGCAGAGGGAGCCCGGCAGGGCAAAAAAGCACTTTAAAAAAATAATAATTTGCAGTGAATTCACGACGTTGGAAATTCACAGCATAAATTTTCAAAATACAAGTGCAACCTCCTGCGCTTATTTTGACTATAGACCTGGGTGGGTCGAGGGCATTTTCTGCAAAAAGGAGGGGAGCTCTTTGAGCCCCGGGGACCAACACCTCCCAGGGGCTTTATGAAATAAGTGTGCGGGGGCCACTTGTCCACCACGCCCTGGAGACCAACACCTCTAACTATAACTGGTGAATTTCTATGGTTTCGTACATTTAAAATGTGAGCATAACTATACCATCCCTTTAACCTTTGTTTTTTTAAGTAAATTTCTATGTTTTTTTTAATTCTATTTCCTAACTATAACGCCCCTGTAACCTTTGGATTATTCAGTGAATTTATATGGTTTTTGTTAACGTATAGTAATTTTTATTACTATACGTTAATAAACCACCGTTGTTGGCCACAGGGACCAACCCCCAATAAGCACCTAACCTTGCAACGTGCACGGCCTTTACCTGTGTGCAGGGGAAGTTGCCCGCAAGACCTGGTCTGCAGCCAGACTCTACGGCCAACACCCCCTTCCAATCCAATCCCATGCTGTGCACAACCCTTTGACCTTGCACAGCAGGAGTTGGCCGCAGCCTCCCTGGGTGTGAGAATAGGTGTGAGAGGGTATATCCGGGGGTGAGAGTGGCTGTCGGATTGTCTGTTTGGGTGTGAAAGTGTGTACATCAGTGTTTTAGTGGGTGCGTTAGTGTGTGCATGGGTCTGTGGGTGGGTGCATGAGGGTGTCAATGGGTCTGTGAGTGGGTGTGTGACAGTCTTAGCAGGTGTGTGAGTAGGTGCGTAGCTGTCTGAGTGGGCCTGTGAGTGGAGTGTGAGGGTCTTACTGGGGCTGTGAGTGAATGCATGAGGGTCTGAGTGGGTCAGGTGTGCGAGTAGGTGCGTAGTTGTCTGAGTGGGTCTGTGAGTGTGGTGTGAGGGTCTTACTGGGGTTGTGAGTGAATGCATGAGGGTCTGAGTGGGTCTGTGAGTGGGTGCGTGAGTGACAGAGTGGGTCTGTGAGTGGGTGTGTGAGTATCTGAGTGGGTCTGTGAGTGGGTGTGTAAGTGTCTGAGTGGGTGTGTGAGTGGGAGAAATTGACTGAAAGAGAGACAGAAAGAGAGAAAGTGAAAAGGAGAGAGACAGAGCTATTTTTAGGCTTTGATGTCTGATATACTTAGAATGAGATATTTGTGTACACTTTAAATAAAAAATGTATTTGGATTAAAAAAATATATAATATATATATATATTTTTTTTAAAGATGGAAATGAGTCCCAATACTCAGTATGAAGGTCTGCTATGGTTTTTTGGGGGTTTTTCTTTTAGCCCTTCATGGGCTATCTGGGACAGCGAGGAAGCCCTCAAGGGCTCCCCTGCAGTCCCTACTGATTTATTTATTTATTTATGTTTTAATATATATATTTTTGTTAATTAAAAAGCACTTTACGGGCTCTCTGGCAGCACGGGAGAAGCCTTAAGACTTCCCTAGCGGTGCCAGTGCTAAGCAGGGAGCTGCTTTATTAGCAGGGAGCTGCTTATTGACGAATTTCATCTCTATTCTCGCATGTGTGTCTGCGATGTGGGGGACAGAGAGGAAAGCTTTGGATTTTGATAGGTGGACCTGTTTACAGGTCCCACTGTCAAACCCGGAGTGTTTGCTTTGGTTTGGCTGCAGCTGCAGAGCTGCAGCCAATATAAGCAAACAGCTATGTCCCAGGGGTGGGCACCCCAGGACATAGCAGGAGACAGCCCAGGGCCATCAGAGGCTCCTTGAGGAGACCCGCACAGCCTCCCTCCAACGTTTGTATAGCCCCAGGGAGGTGGTGGTCGCCGGGGCTAATGGTGGTCCAAAACAGCCCACCTTCACATAATTAAGTATGTGCCCCGGAGGTGGTGATCTCCGGGGTGTCGGGAGGGGATGGGGCGCCCCTCCCACATACTGAATTACAGCCCCGGAGTGGTGGTGGTCCCCTGGATTGTGGGAGAGACATATCAAACAAATTATTTCCCCAGAGGTGGTGGTCTCCGGGCCACAGGGGGGTCTTGACGCCCCTCCACTCATAATTCAATGTAGGAAGCTGGAGGTCCCTGGGGCAGCGGGAAGGGTTCAAGAGACTCCCCCTGCATTTTTAACCGGCAGGGAGGGGAGAACGCTCCTTTGACATAGTGGAGGAGCTGCTGCTGACCCTGGGAGTTTTATTTACTTGTAATTCCTGAGGTTCTACTTCTCTTACCCCAGCAACCTCTGAGCAGCAAATAGGAGCGTTTTGAGTAGATACATGAGGGACAAGGGGTCAGTCCTGAGATGAAGTCAGTGATCAAATGCTGCATGATGTCCCTTCTGAAACACTTGGTGTTTTGATGAGTTAACATCATGAAAATACATATATATATATAAAACAAACCCCTAAACTATGCGGGTAAATTAAGAGCAATAACTACACATGTAATTGAATGGAAACAATATTATATATTTTTCATAGACCAGGATCCAACCTTATAGAAAGTGAACACAAGAGTCCTGCCAGGGAATTTAACTAAGGAATTACAGTGAAACGTTTTTATTGATTTAAAACTTTAAATGTCCTCGGGAGAGTATGCTGCAAAAATCCTAAAATATGATCAATAAAGATAGGATGGAATACTAACAAAAGCCACATATTCAGAAATAGGAACTGGGCAGATCCCAAACCCAGGAGTCAGCATATTATCAGTACCAATCCACAAAAAAGGCACTTATTGTGATCATAATACTTTTAATAGTTTTAAACTCATTAGCAGAATTAGCTTCATCTCGAAAATGTATGATGAAGGTTTATTGGGATTCCTACAAGAAAGGATAACAGGGGCAATATTGTGCCTTGGACATCTGCAGCACACTTAAAAAGGCAGGGAAAGCCACTTGCATACCAGGAAGAATGTTACTAATATTGTGTCCCAATTGTGTCTTTCATCTGTACTATTATTCCCAACTTTCTGTGCTAAAACACATCCAAGACTGTCCACTTTTCACAGGATGCTCCCTGGTCTGATCAACAGATAGGCTTTTACATCCTGCCTCTGCCACGCTCAAATAGTTGAGCAACAAACAGAAAGGACTTCTGGTTGCACTTGGCACCCATTTACTCTAAATACCACACAAGCACTGCAAATAATCATTCTGTGCAGGACCACTCCTATTCCTAGTAACCTGTGAAAAATTCCAATTCTATGCTTTTCCCTATCCCATCTCAATGTATTGTGTTTGGTCTTATGACCTCCTCACCAGAACCATTCAACTCACTAGCAGGGTTGGAGGGGCAAATATCCTTCCTGAAACATCCAAATCCTCAACAACTTCCCTATATCATGCTGAGTGTTTACATCTACACAATATAAACGTGTGCAATAGTGCCCAAAGTTTGCATAATTTCTGTCCTTTCATTCTGGATTTTTTCTCCACTCAGTTCAATAAAATATCCTCAAACCACAACCTCAAAATCTGGATTACTGATCTTTCTGCCCTCTGTGTTATACGTGCAACTGACAGGGTGCTGAATATTCTTCAATGAACAAGTTTCTGAACTTCATAACTCCAGTGCTTACAATAAGCAGGTGAAGTCCACGGACACTCATTTTTGGGGACCAGGAAGGTTTTTGTGGTCAAACATTGATCTAGCGCAAGACAGACAAAAGCGGACAATGGACAAAGAAGGAGGCAGAGTAAGTCAGGGAAACAGTGACAAGGCAGGGATGAAAACAAACCTGCGAAAGGAAGGTAAAGAGACAGGCAGAGTAGGGTGGTGTAAGAAAATGGCATGAGCTAGAACAGTGGTTCCCAACCTTTGATCCGGGGACCCCTCGGGGGTCCACAAAGCCTCCTCAGGGGGTCCGCGACTTCTTAGAAAATTAAATAATATTAACAGATTAGGTCCCCATATTTCAAATATTGACTCAGTGGGGGGTCCCCGGATTCCAATAATGGTTTAGTGGGGGTCCCCAGGATCCATTAATGATAAAGTGGGGGTCCACAGAAGTCAAAAGGTTGGGAACCACTGAGCTAGAACCAACAATTGAGAGGCTTGGGATTCCTCAACCCTGGAATTCGGAAATACCAGCGATGGCTCCTAGGAGAAACTACAGGTCTGTGAACGTACCTTCTTCTTCTTTTCGTTTTATGAATTAAGTACTGAATGAGCTGCACCGGGGTTGATAGAGGATACCTGGCAAGCACAACGTTATAAACAGTATTCAAACACTTAGCAGTGCAAAATAAAAAAAATACAAATTTTAATAAAATAGACCAGTGCAACGAGAGTAGGAGCTATTCCAGGCAGCAATAGCCAACAGGAGACAGGCACGGTCAGCAGTATCCAATAGGAGCAAGATATGGACGGGGCGAATAGTGAGACTGGTGAAAGAACTATCATTGCTTTATGGTAGGCAGATCTCAAAGTTTAGCTGCCCTGAAGCTTGTCATTAGGAAGCATTTCTCTCTGAATTCCTACCGCACACTCCTTTCCTTGGAAATGCATATTACTTTGGCCTTCCTGGACCGCAGTTCTCACAACCTGAGCACACAGTTACACAGCAAGGACACGGTGTTCCTCTCCTGCTGCTGCAATGAATGATGTCATCAGCTTAGCAACAGGTTCGTTTTTTTCAGGGGGACATGGGAGAAGCGATAAATATGTATTGTCATTATCAAGATGAAATCCATTCTTGCAGCAGTACGTGGAAAAGCAATCTTAAATATATGTCCATTACCTATTTAAATCTTGGACATTAAAAGGGGTGAGCCAGGGGGCAACCACTGCTAGCCATTGCTTGCCCTTTGCTTCCCCTGGTCTCAGTGGTCATGAAGGCAGTGACAGAAATAGAAAGCAAACAGGACTGTAGGTTTACAGTTGTGGTGATGTAATTTAGTAAAATGTATTTTTAAGGTCTGTGACTTTTACACTGAGCTACAGGGATTCGTTTTTTTTAATTTTTTTTAGCCCAGCTTATTCAAAGATGAAAACCATGGGGAGGTGGCTGTCCCCAGAGCAACAGGGGTGGTGGGGGCGGGGGGGGGGGGTGTTGCGGGCCCCGCTCACATATAAAAAACAAATTGAATGCTCCGGGGAGGTGGTGGTCCCCAGAGCTGGGGGAGGGGACAGAAGGCTCCCTCACACTAAATTTGTAATGCCCCCGGGGAGTCCATGCTTGTTTTTTAATTTCTTTGTTGCAAACTTGTGAATTTTGCCACGAATTTGCAGCAAAAAAATAATTTTAAAAATGCTTTATTGCTCTGAGTGGGGGGGGGGGTTTAAGTGCTAAAGGGTCAAGGTGTCTTTTCCCTGGCCCCTTTTATTTAATTTTTTTACTTTTTCACTGGGACTTGGCTGAAACCGAGTCCCAAGATGGCTGCCAACACTTCCTGATTGATGCATTGGCAGCCAATCAGAGCTGTGCATTTCCCTGCATGAGCGTGTCTTTGTTTGCGAATACTTCACGGCCAGAGATATACAAATTTGAATTTCCCTACATTTCTCTAAAACTACTGAATGGATTCACTCCAAATAAGCAAAATCGTAATCTGCGTACCAACAGCTAGCTTTCTGCCAAATTTGGTGTAATTCCGTCTAGTGGTTCGGCCTGTAGTCGTGTCTAAACAATCCTAGGGGAATTAAAATGGGAAGTACAATGGTATCTGAGCCCCTTTTTTTTCGCCCCCGACAGATCACCTCAAAACTTTTCATGCGGAACAAGAATCACTGTGACACTTTTTTTTGGAAAATGTCATTAAAATTCATCAAACGGTGCCAAAGATATAGGCAAGTCAAAAAAGGCTTTTCCTTTGGAAATATGTTCCTAACTATAACTACCTACTGATGATCACCACATATCTATCTATCTATCTATCTATCTATCTATCTATCTATCTATCTATCTATCTATCTATCTATCTATCTATCTATATAAATATATATATATATATATAAGCCCAAGGCATAGCAGCACTCGGATAATGAATAGATTTGGGGGGATGCATACAACAGAGTCTTCAGCAAAGGAAAAAACACAGGCGGTCATTCTTGGCGGAGGACCGCGGGAGCACCGCCGACAGGCCGGCGGTGCTCCAATGGGGATTCCGACCGCGGCGGTAAAGCCGCGGTCGGACCGGCACCACTGGCGGGCTCCCGCCAGTGTACCGCCGCCCCATTGAATCCTCCACGGCGGCGCAGCTTGCTGCACCGCCGCGGGGATTCCGACCCCCCCTACCGCCATCCAGATCCCGGCGGTCCGACCGCCGGGATCCGGATGGCGGTAGGGGGGGTCGCGGGGCCCCTGGGGGCCCCTGCAGTGCCCATGCCACTGGCATGGGCATTGCAGGGGCCCCCGTAAGAGGGCCCCTACATGTATTTCACTGTCTGCTGTGCAGACAGTGAAATACGCGACGGGTGCAACTGCACCCGTCGCACAGCTTCCACTCCGCCGGCTCGATTCCGAGCCGGCTTCATCGTGGAAGCCTCTTTCCCGCTGGGCTGGCGGGCGGTCTGAAGGCGACCGCCCGCCAGCCCAGCGGGAAAGTCAGAATTACCGCCGCGGTCTTTCGACCGCGGAACGGTAACCTGACGGCGGGACTTTGGCGGGCGGCCTCCGCCGCCCGCCAAGGTCAGAATGAGGGCCACAGTGTCTATGCCTGGTGCTACAGGATCCAGTACTTTGAAAAAACAGGGGGAGGGGAAGAAGAGAGCTTCCAAAGATTTGCAGAAAACATCTTTTGTTAGGACTCCAAAGCATTAACAAATCTGCTGAAACACTCTCAGATTGAGGTAATAATCATGGGAAGATAAGAAACTATGACTCAGATGGTCCACCTGAACATTGTTTATCCCTCAAAGGCATACTGCACTGATTGAACGTAAATTAACTCTGCTTAATAACATATTTAGCATTACTGATCCTATTCAAAACAGATGGTTCTAGTGCACCTTTGCTGCCACATTGCCCTTTCAAATAACTCCAGCTTTGCTCCATATCATGTCTGTAAATTTCTGAGGAGCTACTCAAACCACTCTTATTTCCCTCCAGTTGGAAGAATGAGTAAATTCCTTTCTAGATCAATGACTGAATCATTTTGCAATCCAATTTTGCACCCACCCCAGACTGCTGGCATCCGGTGTTATAATGAGTGGGTCCGATACAAGAAAGGTAAATCCTGTCCTTAATGTTAGTGGAATGATTCACTACTGGAGATGATCCTGAATGTTTAGAAAGATTGGAATAATTCTTATGGAATTCTGTGAGGGTGGAGAGCAGTGTGACACACCACTTGTCCCAAGGGTAACTGAGCACATGGAACTATGCATAGAGTTGCTGCCTGAAATAAAACAAAAAGGGAATGAACCCTCTTCCTAGTGACTATACAGACGAAGTAGTACACTATTAGGATGTTCTCTGACTATATCTCCCTGGACTTGAAGCCATCTGCAGACTGTAGCTTTGTCCTTTTCCTTGTCACAGCTGAACAAGGATTCTGGTTAGTCATGTTTATGAGAAAAACACTTTCCCGAATCTGTACTCAAACAAGCCAGAAGAGATCCAAACTCTGCATCACAAGGAGCTAGGGCATGGAGATATGGATAATGAACTTTCAATTGCAAAGTATTCTCATCACAATCTCGAAGATCTTTAAATTGTTTTTGAATTAAGAGGCCAGAATCCGTAGATTGTCCTGATATGGATTCATTTGTATTGTTCTGTTGTGGAAAAGGGTGACTACAAGGACAATGGACTTTTTGAAAACTCTGGAAACTGTTTTGAGTCTAAACGGAAGCAGCCTAGATTGTCAATGGCCTTGAATGTTTGAAAAGATTCTACAGTGGCAATATGGAGATATGTGTCTTGATAGTCTACCTTTGATAGAAAGCCTTGCTTTGATGGCAACAGAACTAGATGCTGAATGTTATTCATCATCAATGAGTAGCTTGAGGTGTATAACCACCCTGTACCCCCAGGCTATTTCTTTACTGGAAATGCCTTTGTCCACCATTCCAGACCACTCTTTTAAGGGGCAACAGGAAACTGCTTTTTTCAAGTCCATACATAGGATGCTGTCCTGTGAGGTTACCTTGTCCTCAAGGCCTTTGGGCGACAGGTTCTTGATGAAATTAGAATTTGGAGGGATCCTACACACATCTATCGCGTTATCTTTTGAAACAACTTCTACAACCTATCTGTCTGTGATCAGTGCTTTCCAATGAATTTGAAATAGTGTCTAATGTCCTACAACTGGGTCTGAGTGATTGGCCGTCTCAGCATAGTCAGTACTGATTCTTTTGATTACTCTTTTTCCCTGTACCATAACCAGAGACATAAATATTGTGAGTTTCTGGATTTAAAGGAGGATCTGTTAAAAACCTAGTTTTCTATCATGACTTCTTTTAAAGCATTTTTTTCTCTATCTCAAAAAACACTGACAAATATCAGAAAGACCGGATTTTCTCTTTAAAAGATTTATGGCTACTTTTATAAGAATTCATTTACAAGTAGTAAATCTGAAGTCACATTTGGGAACTGGCATTTGGTGCTAGGTTTTCGTGTGAAATGTGCCCTTGCACCTATTTTTAATGGAAGGATGCATCTTGTGCACCAAAAAGAGCAAAACACAAGCATTGTGAAGAGCAACCAGTCATGCTCTGTTGTTCCTGTGTGTTTGTGCGAAATTTGTAACATGAATGGAGCGTAATTATGCAATGTAGTGTAATAGTGTAATTTCAGGAATTTTGTGTAAAGCATGTAACGCAAAACTGCCAAAATTATGCAAGATTAAGATACTGTAACACACATTTCCTCCAGGCCTAATTTCTACACAACTCAAATGTGAAAGTCACTACACAGTAGTCAAGTATGAGGGAAGATGGCTCTAATTTAAACAAACTGAATGTAATAAGTACTGGACAATGTGATCTTTCTACAGGAAGCAAAGGCATCTTCCCAATGGTATAATTTTGTTTACCCAGAATCTGGCACATTGCCAAATATAATATTCACCATCGCAGATTTTGTAGAATGAAATTCCGCAGAATCATTAATAATGCTACTACTTAAGTATATTAAAAAAAATAATTGTGCCATACAATATGTCACATGATGTTCGCACCAGCAAGGATATTTTGAACAAAACACGGTTTGCAAGCCAGGAAATTAGAAAGTCAGGTTAGTTTTCTGAATACTGAAATATGGAGCCGTGAAACTGCATATTGATTACACTCATGTCAATTTAAAGCTTAGAATTTGAGGAGGGACAAGTCAAATTGCTGTCACATGCTAACTGTTTCACAACATTCATTTTTATGGTATATAGGGCCTCATTATGACCCTGGCGGTAGAGAACCGCCAGGGCCAACGGGGGCGGGAGCACCGCCGACAGGCCGGCGGTGCTCCCTTGGGCATTCTGACCGCGGCGCTTTGGCCGCGGTCAGAAAGGGAAAACCGGCGGTCTCCCGCCGGTTTTCCACTGCCCCTAAGAATCCTCCAAGGCGGCGCAGCTCGCTGCGCCGCCGAGGGGATTCTGACAATCCTTACCGCCATCCTGTTCCTGGCGGCTCGCCCGCCAGGATGGGGGTAAGGATTGTCGTGGGGCCCCTGGGGGCCCCTGCAGTGCCCATGCCAATGGCATGGGCACTGCAGGGGCCCCCGTAAGAGGGCCCCGCTAGTATTTCACTGTCTGCGTAGCAGACAGTGAAATACGCGACGGGTGCAGTAGCACCCGTCGCACCTTCCCACTCCGCCGGCTCGATTACGAGCCGGCATCCTCGTGGGAAGGGAGTTTTTCCCTGGGCTGGCGGGCGGTCTTTTGGAGACCGCCCGCCAGCCCAGGGAAAAACTCATAATACCCTCTGCGGTCTTCTGACCGCGGAGCGGTATTATGGAGGGCGGCATCCTGGCGGGCGGCCTCCGCCGCCCGCCAGGGTCGTAATGAGGCCCATAGTGTGGCGTCCTCCACAGCCTGGGTACCTGCCAATGACTACACCCCACACCAAGCTATAAATCACACATCTTTCTTACTGTGCATGTGCCTGTGAACTCTCTAAACCAAGCTTTTATTACATGCTATTCTAGCAATTACGTCACACTGATACCATGCTCGTTTGGTTGGACCCTGAAAGGTTCCCTCCTCAAGCATGCAAGCACACGCAGGCACACACACATGCACACACACAGACACACACACCTATATCTCTTCAATTAATCTTCTTGTGGCTTTTAATATACGATCCAAACTGGTTAATGGAAGCTGTCATCTTCAGTGTCAGAGATTGCGAAAGATGGTAACGAGTCAGCAGCAATCACTAACTTTTCAAGGTCAGTCCTTCTTTCCCCAGTTTTAATTGGAGACAGAGGAATCACAGGCCCAAAGTGAGAAGAATCTCTTGTAAAAGACTTTCCAGGGTGCTGGGCCGTCACCATGTGTCCCTGGAACATGTCACAACTTGAAGAGTTTCAGCATCTTAGGGAGCATCAGATTTTCATTTGCGCATCTGTTGGGCGGTCACCAAATCTTCATTTCCAAATGCATGTTTGCATGTTGCCTCTTGTCTGCATACGTTTTCATTTTCTGCTTGTTAACCAAGTCCCTTGTATGAACCATGTTTTAATTTTTGCCAAACTCTGTCTCAGAGAGCTCTCTTTGTGGCAACAATACCAAGATGTCCTTTGTGAGCTACTTCAATTAATTTCTGTTGCATACTCTCTGGAATGAGGAGTCTTGATCCTCGCAGTATGACTACCTTCCACAGTTATTGACAATTCATCTTTAACATTTTTGTATTTTTGGTATTCACCATCATTATTTAGTGGTCGAATGTGTTTGTTCCACGACTCGTGTAATTCTGCCTTTTAACTTCACAATGTCACTATCATGACTCGTGGCAGAGATAATCTAGGCTAACGATATAGCAGCTGGTGTACTTGACTTGACAATGAAATTCATGGAGGCCTTAGCCATTTTGGGTAGAGCGCCTTGACCGTCTAGTGGCATTTTCGAAAAGTATTCAGCATGATTCTGAACTTTTCATGGATGATGAACAATTGTAGAATTGTACTCCTGCAATCTTAATAACCATTGCCAATGCAAGGAGGATCTTGGCTTTTGGATTGCCAAAGATGATCAGCAAAGCTTGATGGTCAGTTAGCAGAGTAAAATAGCTTTCCATACAGGAACACATGGAAATGTTCACAAGGCCATACAAAACCCAAGCTTTCTTTCTCAGGTTGTAAGCATGTTCTGTATGTGACAAGCTTCTACTAACACAGGCCACAATATGCCATCAAGCATTTGGGCGTCCACTATGCTGCTCAAGGATAGCGGCTAAGCCGACCGGGCTAGCATCGACCACAACCTCTGTATCAAGCTTTGAATTGAAGAATGCCATTTCAGTAGCATTTTCAATGGCGAGTTAGATTATCTTGGAACTTCTCTCACATTCTTGTGACCACTGAAAAGAAGCATTTTTCTTCATCAACTCTAATGGAGCACTAACAGTGGCAAAGTCTTGTATGTATCCTGAGGAGTAGCTGGCCATGCCAAGCAAAGAATCCACTACTGAAACATCTTGTGGGGATCAGCATTTGACAACGCTTGTATTTTTGCTGGATTAGGTTTCCTACCCCATCAGAAAAGATATGGCCAAATAGCTCTAGTTTTATCTTGTTGAACTCACACTTGTCGGCATTCAGGGTCAAACCGGCATCACTGAGTAAACAACATACTTGTGTGAGAGATCTATCATGCTCCTTCTGTGTAGCTCCAAAAACCAATATGCCATCGCTATAACTGAATGCATTCATAACAGACTGTATAATATGTCAAATAGTGTCTCAGAAACGTTCTGCAGCTGATTACACACCAAAACTAAGGACCTGATTTAGATATTGGCAGACGAGTTACTCCATCACAACGGTGACGGATAGCCTGTCTGCTGAAATCTAAATCCCTCAAGATATAATGAGATTTAGATTTCGGAGGACTGGATATCCATCACCATTATGACAAACTAACTTGTCCGCCAATATCTAAATCAGGCTCTAAGTCTCTTGCATCTAAACAAACCAACATGTACAGAAAATATTGCAATGGACGTGCGACTTTCTTTAACTTCCAACTGATCATAACCTTTATTTTAATCAAGTCGAGAGAAAAACTTTGCACCATTCAATTCCATTATCATGTCAGCAATGTGTGAACCTAGATGTTGTTCTCGTTCAATAGCCTTGTTTGCCTGACGCATGTCAGCATACAACTCCTTCCTGGTCCTTTTGAGGCACTACTACTACGAGTGGGAGAAACCCATGGTGTTCGACCAGTGGAGCGCTCAATAATGTCATTTTTCAGCAACAATTCAAGTTCTTTTTCAACAGCTGCTTCAAAGCAATTCGCCTATGTCTTTGAGCAACAGGATGGACATCCTCAATAATATGCAGTTTTACGTTCATAGTCCTAAGCTTTCCTAAACCATGAAACAAGGAAGGGAATTGACTTACTATTTTATGATGAGCGTTCATATTGTAATTCACATAAATCAGTTCTATATCAGCAGCTGTATTGAGTAAACAGGCACTTGCAACTGTACCTTGAAGCACATGGATTGGCGTGTGTACCCTCATTTTATGTTTATGTTTTACTATCACTACAAATGAACCTTGACTCTTTATAAGCTATGATGCAATCCAAATACACACTTTAGTGTTTGACTGCATAAGCCACTCTAATGGAGACAGTGTATTGTATTTCTCTTCAGGCATTATGTTTATCGACGTACCACTGTTGATATTGTATGGTATCGCACAACCGTTTATTTTCAATGTAATTTTTGGACAGTGTTTGTATTATTTTGCTGTTTTGGTATGTCGACCTTTCTTTGACTGACATCTTTCTTCACAGGCAACCAGTCCAACAAGTGCACATTTCTCTGAGGTAAACATCACCATGGCACAATCACTTTCTTCACTTTCACTGGTTATTGAGGCGGATGAACTGTTTGATGATGATTTAGATGACAATCAACTTTGTTTATTATCAATTTGCCTCAACTGATGGCGCTGCTTGGCCTTGTGGGCGTGGGTTGAACATTGCTTCTGGAACGTTCTGGCAGCCATTTTGTCTTCGCGCCGTGATGCACTTACTTTTTTCTTTGCTTTGCACACCTTCCCCACAGCTTTTACATATCTGTCCAATGACGATTCACTTTCTTTCATGTGGAAACAAAAATCCACATCTAAACACAACTTCCTTTTTACGTGTAGGCATGACTTTGTGTCCTTCAGTCTTTTGCTTCTTATTACTTTTCACACTCCTGACCGACTCACACCTGTTACCTCCGGCCTCTATGTCAGCGTCTAGTCTCTCAGCATGTTCCTTAGCTCTGGCAGCCATCAGCACACTCGCTCCTGACTAAGAGTTTCTCTCAGCATTTGTTGTCTGAATGAATTGACAATCATCCATAAATAACTCTAAGATGCATAGCTTCTTCATCATTAAATTCATTGAAGTTACAGTGTTTGGTGAGTGCAGAGAGTCTTTCCACAAACTCATCAATAGTTTCACCAACTCTTTAATGTTCTTGACTGAAAACGTAACATAATCAATGTTTGGTACTGGAATGAACTTGAGATTCAAAAGCATTTTTATTCTGAAGGTATGTAACTTCATCAGTTTTCTGCATTTTCTTTATGACTTCTTTCACACCATCATCAGCAAGATTTTTGAGATACTTGATAATCTCTTTGTTATCAGTCTCTTAAGCACATTAATGAAATCTTCAAATTTCTCTAACCAAGCTGTCCATTTATCGCCAATAATTTGCTTTTTGGCAGTATCAAAATGTGGTGGTTTCACGAAGGCAGCAGCATTACAACTGTTAATGGGAGTGGCTGGCATTGAGGGTGGACTGTGGAGCTCTTTCAGATGCTGTTGGCTATCCCTGAGAATATGCATGATCACTTAAGCGTAGTGATGGATCAGCCTCTGGGTCATCCAGGACAGTCTTTGGATTTTTGACTTTCTTCTTGGCATCCATCGGAGCCTCGTCACTTGCGGAGACCTCTGGAGTTGATCTGAGCAGCCAACTAGCAGCTTTGGTGGTGTGCTACTTTAGGTATTGGACAGCTCAGCAAGCAGAACCCCAGTGCTTCTTCTTGGGTCTCCCCGCCAGGTGCTGAGGTCGTAAGGCTCCACTTACCAAGACTATGGTAAATGTAATAACAGTATCCTTACTTTTTGGCTTATTCTGTCAATTATCACTATTCACAATCTGATGTGGCAAATTATGATTGTCCTTGACTGCACTTTGTAAACCTGGTTGTATCCACCTTTAGCGTTAACACTATATGACTTTATTTAGGGTGGCAGCACTGTACCTTTAAGTAAGGTCTTGGTCATAGCTTCTTGACCAATGCTGCATAGACTTCTTAGTGAAGCTTTCTTTCCATTAAAATGCTTCACGCCGGCTGGTGTTGCACTTTGACTCCACATACTCCAATCGTCAACTTGGTACTTTGACAAAGGCACACGTGGCACATACGAGCAGTTTGTTTGTACCACCGCAAACTCACCAGGAGAGCACTTTCTTCATTGGGTTACTTATCCCCCATCTTGCCGCCAGCTGCAGTGTCCTTCCTGGCCTGGGCACCCACCAATGACTATGCCACACACAGAGCTGTAAATCACGTCTTTTTTCCTCTGTGTGTGCCTGTGGACTCCAACATTCTAAACCAAGCTTTCATTACGGTCTATTCTAGCTATTACATCACACTGATATGGTGTCTGTTTGGAGCCAGAAAGGTCCTATCCTTAAACATGAAGATATTACATGTAGGAAATTGGGTTTTTGGTTGTGGTGTGAGAACCCTTCTCAAGCAGAAACCACAATACCCCTCAGGATGAACCACAAAAGTAATTAAATTATCCAGCACCTAATCCCTTGGTAGCTTGGCATAAAAGCACTCAGGCTTAACTTTGAGGCAATGTGTCAAGTACTTATCAGCACTAAAACAGCAATAAAGTGGAAACACAACACAAGAGAAATCCCAAACTGATTTAATAAACTAGAGAAACTTGTAATAAATAATGTGACACCAGAATGGCAAAAATCCAATCAGTAGAACTGGAGTTATTAATTTTTAATGTTTTTAGTAAAACTTGTGCCTAAAAGATCAAAGTACCAACTGCATAGATCTAGTTGTGCGTGATGGGGCAAAGTTGAAAGTTATGGCTGACTGTGATGGAGCGCGGGTCGGATATACGGGGTGGATTGGGCCCGGTGTTCGCTTACCTTCAGACTTTTTGAAGAAAAATGCCTGAGAAGGTAAAGTTCAGCAAGGCAAGGCAACTGGCAGTGTCTGAGGAGGAGGTGTTGTCATCAAGGAGCGGCTGGGCAAAGTCACAGTGAAGATTTCTGCGTTTGCACTCAGTCTCTTTTTGGAAGTCAAAAATCTCCAACTGGACAGAGCTGCAGGCTGTAGCTGATGAGGGCCCCAGGAGGCTGGCTACTCTTCCAAAAAGGAAAGATGGACAGGATTTGCTGTTGCATAAAAGAATGTAGCAGAAGCTACTGTGAAGTCAGGAATACCAGCAATGCACCCTGGGTGGATCGACGTGCAGGTAGGGCCCTGTGTCCTGTCGGTTCTCAGATCACTTTTTGATGGAAATATTTGTAAGTGCAAAGATTTGGTTTTTGGCTGTTTGGGCACCTTTACCACCACTGCCAAGAGTCCAGGACTGGGTGGGAACCACTTGGAGGGTAGGACTACTTTCAGGCAGTGTCTATTTGTGGATTCAACGTCGTTGGGCCTTTTTATGTCCCTGTAGCCCAGAACAGGAGGCCAGCCAGCTAGCCCTTGGAGTCACTCTGGTAGTCCTGGGATCAAACAGCAAGGCAGGCCTCAAGCTACAGGGCAGTCCTCTGGAAGCAGTAGAGCAGTCTTCTGAAGTAGAAAGCAGGCCCCCAGTAGTACAGCAGTACTCTGAAGTACAAGGGAGTCCTTCTAGGGGTCATCCGCCGGTCCAGGAGTGAACTGAGTAGTCAGTCTGATGGTCCTATTTTTATACCTGTTGCCATCTTTAGGCAAGAGGAACTTCTAAAGTTTTCCCCTAACAAATGGATCTGGGATTTCCTTCCTACCGGCCCTTGCTTTAAGGAGTGCAGGGTGGCAAAGTGAAGTTATTTGTGAGTGTGCTGAGGCAGCACCTTTGAAATGTAAGTGGGACCGGAAATAGCTCCGTTCCATACACCCTTGCAAGATGGCCCATCCCGCAAACACCTAGCCCCCCACTTTGTCTCACTGTCTAGGAGAAATACTCAAAGGCCAACTGTCATGCTAATTACAGCCATGTGACCCAGGACACAGGCTGCAGGCATCCAATGGTTAGGACAAGAATATGCCAACTTTCTAAAAGTTGGTTTTCCAGAATTGTGACAACTTTGCTAGGGACGTAGAAGTAAAATAAATGTGCCAATTGTGTGTAAGCCAGTTTTACCAAGTTTAGCGGGGTGAGGAGAAGCACTTTAGCACTGGTTAATGGAGTGCACAGAGTCCTATGACCAACAAAAATTACTTTCAGCAAACAGTAGGGGAGAAAGCAAAACGTTTAGGGAAAGGCCACCCTAACTGCTGTCAGCTCTAACATGATGCTAGTTCATCCAGTGGGTAACACAAAAGGTTGGTCCCCCATGCACAATGTGACGAAGGCCCCCTGAACCTCCCATGTATCACAGACATTCATTGGCTGCATGGGGTCACCCTGAACAATTAGTAGCTAATTTTCAAACTCTGAAAACCTACTGAAAAGGAATTGCAAAAAAGGTGAAAAAAAACCAGAAGCCTTGAAAAAGCAAAGCAAAGAAACGGGTCGGTAGTGGTGTGTAACTACGGTGAAAGTGAATCTTGAATGATGGCGTCAATAAATTTAGCAAAACAAACAAGCATTTGCAATGCAATAAGTCTTGTATTTGCAAGAGTTAGAGCTATTGCAGTTGTTAATGACAATGTTTTATTTATGTATTTTGGTTTGTAGTATAGGGGATGTATGTGTGTGGGGATTTTTGGTTTGTATTTTAATTGCTACTTGTATAATGGTGCAGTGTGGAATTGTGTGGGATGGAGTGTATTTATGCATTGGAATTATGTGGTATAGTGAGTGTACATAGGTGAGAGCTGCATAGAATAGATAGAAAGGATGATAGAGTGGGATAGGTCGTTTATTTATGAACTGGTGCAAGCATCCCTCAGAGAGAAAGTACAATGCAAGCTTCCCTCACAGAGAAGGTACAATGCAAGCTTCCCTCAGAGGGAAGGTTTCATGCAAGCTTACCCTCACACAGATTGTACAATGCAAGCTTCCCTCACAGAGAAGGTACAATACAAGCTTCCCGTACACAGAAGTACAATGCAAGCTTCCCTCACAGAGAATGTACTACGGATGCTTCCCTCACACACAGCAGATACAGCACAGCAGTAGTGCAAGCTTCCCTCTCAGAGAATGCACAATGCAAGCTTCCCTTACAGAAAGAACAGATACAGTGCAGGTTGCAGTGCATGCTTCCCTCACACACAGCATATACAAATAAAAAAAGGTTGCTCAGATGTCAAAATAAGAAGGGTAGACATCATTCACAGATTTGCCAACCCACCTTTTGCTTTTCACATGATTGCTAATCTCTTCATACAGATGAAAAGCTGATATCATATAGTGAACAAAGGCTGAGCTGGAAACCCATCCACAGAGTGGGGGTTCTCCACTCCTTTGTGAAAGCGCTGCACACATACAATCCATTATGGCTTCTGATGCAGCCACCCATGCGCCTGGGGTATGCAAGGGTGCCTATGAAACATCTGTTTGTCTTTTAGGGCAGTGGGTAGGAGTAGGTGTTGAGACAGTGCCTGCAAAAACCCCACCCCATCTGTCTGCCCCCACCTGTATAAAGCTGCTTAGGCAGTGACTGACCGCAGCCATTCACCAGGGGATGCTCCTGCATGGCAGCTCACCCTCTCTCAAACAGTGGCATCTTTTTCAAAGTTGGCATGTCTGCATCCAGTTGAAATAATGGTAAAGAAGCTATGCTGTAGGGATGGGTCAAAATCAAGAATAGAAAGGAGGATCATAAATGAAATCGCACTGAACTGAAATAGACATGAATGCCACTCAATTATGAGCAAATAGCTGAGATGTATTGCAGTGTATACAGTAGATCTTCGACAGTAGACAGCTAAAACAGCAATATAAATAAATACAGCAAAGGGGCTGAATAAGCATGGAACTGTGCAGTGTCTTTTAAAGAGCAGGGTCCAAAGATAAAAAAAAAATGTGGGGAGGGGTCATTTTAGAAATAATAATAGTTATAACTTGTTTTTTGTATATCATTTCAGAATGTACGTATGCTGTTTTTCAGCCCAGTAAGTAAAAGATGGTAGGAGACATAAGACCCATTACACCCAAACCCACAGAGGGAAACATGAAGGTAGACACTTTTTAATGCTACTGCCTTTTCCATATCTTGGATTCTAGCAAAAGTGTGCCTCAATTTGATGTTGCTATATTTGCAGGTCTTGAATGTGCCTTTACGTCACACTTAATACCGACACTGAGTTGCCTGTGGCTGAAAGGGAAAGTTGGGGGGGGTGATCATCAGTATACGGAAGCTAGAGGAGGGTAGAAACAGCTAGCATTCTGCTGCAGGAGTGGTGTGACTTTCCCCTTCCTGTTCACAGAGCTTTTTATGAAGCCTCTGAAGGGAGAGGTTTGGGAGGGGCCAGGGTGTGGCCTGGGTGAACACAGCATGGATCCCGGGGACAGAAAGCAGCACACGTTGGCAGCTGGCTTATTGCAGGTAGCAGGGGCAGAAAGTTGGGGAGGGTTTACATAATGTTTTGATGCTCCAGTGGCTCCCTATGCCAGTCCCGGGCCTCTGACTCAAGCGCGGCAGTGCTCCCTTAATGACATCAGACTTCACATGGGCTACTTACTGACAGCAAAAAAAATGAAAACATGAAGCGCGCCATCAGTGAAGGCCACGCTGTGCTCATAAAAAACAAAAGCTTGTACAATTAGGACCGTGCAAGTATGTTTTTAGTAAACCAAAAGGTTTTAGTATGCACCAGACAAAGAATCATAAGGGAGAGGATGTGGCCTCATGGCCAGATGCCGACTTTGGAGCTAGGAACATGGTTCAAATCTTGGTGCTGGCTCAACATCCTGTGATTCTGGGCAAATTAATTAATCTCCCCTTGCTACCAGAAATAAAAGTGTCCTTGTATGATGTAACCGGTAATCATATAAAGCACTGTAATACCTATGTGTTGAGTAGGGGAGGAGCCAAAATGGCAGCCGAGACGGACGCTTAAGCAAGAGCTTCAACTCGGGCCCTCAAACAATATCCTGTAGGGCGCTCCCGGACTGGAGATTGGCGTCTATATGCATAAAAATGTGCCCCGTGGACTCGGCTGCTTCTAAGAACCGAGCGGCGCCGTGTGCGGCGCCGCAGTAACTAAGTTGGAGTGCAGGCCGTGAGGGAGCCGGCGGGCGAGACATCGTGGCTCCCCAACGACGACTCGCAGAACCGGAGAAGGTGCAGGAGCCCCCTTCCCCCTCTGCCTCGCCCTGGAGACCAAGGAGGGCCGAGCCCATATGCTGCCTGCCACCGGGCAGGGCGCCCCCGGCAGCCGAACTTCGCCCCGGGAGCGCATAGGAGCTTGCGCAGAGCTCTGGAGGAACGCGCTGTCCTGCAGGGACCCGGCAAACGGGAGTGGAGCGGGCGGTGCGGCTGGGCGGACGAGCCCGGCGCGGGCGTGTGAGAGCCGCGCAACATAAGTGAAGATACCTGCCTGGGCCCGGCGGGGTACTGCGGGGGATGAGAGGCAGCCATAAACTGACTCTTGAGGACTTCTCCCCCCCACGTCCAACGGGGGCAACAATAACAAGAACAAAACAACAATAACCACACAGGACTGGAGAGGGGCCCGAGAGGCTGGGTGAGACTGGGCCCCCTTTACCCCCTCACCGGTTCCATTTAATTCTGTGCCATCACTACCTGGGTCCCCCTCCCCCTGCTGGGGGTTAAGGGAACACGCACTTACAGGGAGCAGAGAGGGCCGGCCATAAGGCCCTGTGGCGGGCCGCTTAACATCTGGGGGCACCGCTGAACACGGGTGTGCTGGTGCCGGGCCCCGCCGCCAGCCTTTACACACAGGGAAGGGCAGCAAGCAGATCAGACTGCACCACGAGGAGAAACCCCACTTTGTGGAGCGTGAGCACAGCAACAGTGGAACTTACCTTCCAATCGGGGCACTGATACGCCGCTCCGCTCCCAGCGGGCCGACCAATGGTAACGCATCATGGCCGGGAGAACCAAATCCGCGAAAAATCAAGACCGACTCACACAAGGACAGGCATCAAGCGATCAACAGCTAGTACCAACTCTACAATCATTGGAAAGCACACTCCAAGCTCACTCTACACAATTTGAAAAAGTACTACAGGCGATTATGGACACTAAAACCTCCCTGGAAAACAGGATAGACACAGTATCACAAGATTTGAACCTACTCAGAGTGGACCATCACAATTTGGCAGAGAGAGTGAAATCAGCAGAAGAGGTACTAAATGAGTTGAACCCATCGGTCTCGGACAACCAAAAACAAATTCAACGGCTGGATGCAGAGGTGAAGATCTTATGGCGACGTGCTGAAGAAGCAGAAGGTAGATCTCGGCGAAACAATATACGCTTTTTAGGATTTCCCGAAAAACTAACAGAGCAGAACACAGAAATATTCTTAGAACAATGGTTGATCAAGGAGGTACTAAATGGGGCCCCATCGAAGTTCTTCTCTGTGGAAAGGGCACATAAAGTCCCAGATAGGCCCCTGGCCCCAGGACAACCACCTAGACCGCTGATAGCAAGATTCTTAAACTACAGAGACCGCAATTTAATACTACAGCAGTTCCATAGTAAAGGCCCATTTCGACATGAGGATTCAGTAGTTAATGCCTACCCAGACTTTACCCAGGAAGTACAGAGACAAAGCAACTCTTATGTAAAAATTAAACAACGCCTTTGCGAGCATAATATTAAATACGCCTTACTGTTCCCTGCCAAGTTGAGAATAATATCAGATGATCGCACCCATGTATTCACCTCCCCCGAGGATGCCTGGACGTGGCTGCACGCCAAAGGTCTTGCACGATCCCAAGCCGGAACGGACGAAGGAGAGGAATGGCTCATTTCTCCATCGCGGAAGCGCTCCAAGAAAAGAACCAAAGGTCAACCCACTGAAAAACAGGCAGCAGAAGAAAGGGCGAAAGCTTTGAAGGAAACTCCTTTACACACGCAAAACTCTTTCGAGGCACTCCGGGAGACCCCTACGGACAGCCTGGTGTCTGATTCAGCCAGCTTAGACTCCACGTTAACAGAAATACTAAAGCTCACCCCCAGATCCGCGGACGCACTGTAGACGCTGGACACCAGCTGTTTACCCCCTCGAAATGAGCGACAAATTCGAAGGGTGGCACAGACTGTCTGCACGCGCTCCCACACGGAGGAAGACGCAGTCACTGACCACAAGTATCTTTTGAACTACTTACCCCCCTTACCGAAAGCTTTATTTAAAGTCATTGATTATATGCTCAGATAGGGGTAAACAATCCGGGAGCGCCCAGATGTACAGGCAGACCACGTCTGCGGAAGGATGTGAGCCCCGTATGTGAGCCACATCTGGTTGCTAATATAGCTCCCCCACAGGTATTCACATGTATACAAGTTTTATTAAGTAGTAGCGAGTTGTGTAGTTTAACACGAGTTCATAGTTGGGTGTGGGGGTTAACTAGGGAGGGAGGTGGGGGGAGATAGATAAGTTGTGCTCAAAAGGTCAATCCGAAACACAGGGAACACTGCTAGTGCTAATGGTCTTGTTTACATCCCGGGTGGGGATGGGAGGGATTCGGGTGGGTAGTGATGACAGGGTTGCGCCTCAGGCAGGTGCTCTTCACAATGATATATGGTGCAAAACGTAACCCCTTTAATGCGTCAATATGAAATAATTACGTGGAATGTGAGGGGCCTGGGTGCACCAAGCAAAAGATCCCAGGTACATACACGGCTTAGACGCCAGAGCGCACACATTGCCGTTCTCCAAGAAACACACTGTTTGGAGCCAGACTTACGGGAGATACGTGAAAAATGAGGTGGACAGGTGGTAGGCACAACATACTCGGCTTTCGCCAGAGGAGTTTTGGTATGGATAGCAGGCGGTGTCCCCTTTGTCCAAACCTCACATAGAATAAACCAGGGTGCAGATATGTGGTAATAGAGGGCCAACTAGATGGGAAACAATTGTCAATAATCAGCGTCTACGCCCCCAACAGTGCGATAGTCAAATTTCTGGGCACACTCACTCCAGCATTATTAGTAAACCCCGCAGCCCCATCCCTTTGGGGTGGCGACTTTAACAGCATGCCGAATGCAGAATTAGACAGGTCAAAAATACCCCCGAAAGCAACACTAAACAGAACCGCCAGAAGCCCCTTACTAGCATGGGCGGACGACATGACAATATATGACTTATGGCGCGAAGCACCCGCAGCAGAGGGAATATTCATTCTATTCAATACCCCACAAAGTACACACAAGAATAGATATAATATGGGGGTCCTGGGATATATGCGAACAGATACATAAGTCAGAATACCTGGCCAAAACACTATCGGATCACTCACCACTTAGAATAACATTGAACTGGGGCAGAAGACGCTCGGAGATCCCCACCTGGCGAATGCAGGTGGAGGCTCTCCAGGATCAGGCGTTCACAGATGGACTAAATGCAACAGTGAGATAGTACTGGGAAATCAATAAAGGCTCCACCGGTTCCAGAGCGTTAGAATGGGAGGCTCATAAGGTTGTAGTAAGAGGGCACTGTATCTCAACCACTTGGGGAGTGAGGCGCACTTTACATGAGGAGGTCAATAAATTAGAAAAGGAACTGAGAGTAACGGAAATAGCAGTGGCACGAAATGAGACTCCCTACACAGTGCTAAAAGAGGCACGTACAAAATATAACGAAGTAGACTCTCGCCTCCATCAACATGACCACAAATAACACTTAATGCGCCTACACACAGAGGGTGATAGATCGGGCAGGCTGCTGGCGTGGCCCCTACGTGGAGACCGCAAGCAGTCCCCCATAGGGACCATACGGGGAGAGGCAGGCAAAATGGCCACCACACAAGAAGAGATAAACGGGGCATTTAGGGAATACTACACGAATCTCTACACCAAACGTACAACATGCACACCCCAACAACTTGACTCCTTTCTGGGGGACTCACCACTAGTGCAATTATCACAGGCAGACAGGCAGTTACTGGAGGCTCCCCTGAAAATGGAGGAAATTGATTTGGCAGTAGCACAGATGCCCAGGAATAAAGCCCCAGGAACAGATGGCCTTCCAATAGAATATTACTCCACTTATCTGTCACAGTTAAAGCCCCACTTGATGAAAGTCTTTGAGGAGGCATGGACCAGCAAGACGCTGCCTCTAACACAAAGAGAGGCAATGATAGTGGTCCTACCTAAACAAGGACGTGACCCCACAGACGTCAAATCCTAAAGGCCACTATTGCTCCTGAATTTAGATTGTAAAATACTAGGTAAAATCTTGGCTAACAGGTTAGCTCCTATTATACACACCTTGATACACGAGGACCAAAATGGATTCATCCCAAAACACAACACTTTTCTAAATATCCGTAGGCTGCTGGGTGTTATGGGAGATACTCCCCCGGAAGCACATGACGAGATTGTACTATAATTAGATATCGAGAAAGCATTCGATACATTAGGATGGGACTTCCTATTTGCCACCAGGCAGAGTATGGGAATCGGACCTAATTACATGCGTTGGGTACAGACACTGTATGCCAAGCCACAAGCCAGGGTGAAAACGGGAGGGGTTATATCCCAGAGTTTTCCGATTACTAGAGGCACTAGGCAGGGATGTCCCCTATCTCCCTTATTGTTTGCCATAGCAATGGAATCACTGGCTACCCGAATACGTGCTATAAAAGAAAGATGGGGAGTAACCAGAGACGGGCTATACCACATTATATCACTGTACGCAGATGATGCCCTAATATATGTACGGAAAGGAAATGAGACGATACCCTCAGTAATGTCACTCCTGACCGAATACGGGGAACTATCGGGTCTGGTGGTAAATTGGGCAAATCATGTGCATTCCCACTAACTAGATGGTTCACGGCAAGAAGAGAGAATGCCCCTGTAGGCCGCCTGAAATGGTGCTTCGATACGTTTAAATACTTGGGGGTCCATATATATCACAGAAATGAGGACCTTAGAGACGGGAACCTGGGGAGAGCACTAGCTTCTATGAAGGGGTCGCTGCAGTTTTGGACAAGGCTGCCGCTGTCGCCTCTGGGCAGAGTGGCGGTGGCAAACATGCTTTTACTTCCTCGATTGCTATATTACTTTGCGGCACTGCCACTCTGGGTCCCCAGGAGCTTCTTCCGTAACCTGAACACAATCTTACTGCAGCTTATATGCGGCGGGGGCAGAACGCGAGTCGCACTCATCACATTGCAGCGACCAATCAGTGCGGGCGGGCTGGGCGCTCCCAATTTCGAATTCTATTACGCTGCCGCACAGCTACAGTGGATACTAAACTGGATCCACAGACCAACACATGCGGAATCCGCATGGCTACTGGCTCATCTACATGGGGTACTCTTGCTCACATGGCTAACAAATAAAATACCGAGAGGTGCGCCTGGTAATCCACTAATTGCGGTAGCACACTCATGTTGGCAGAGGTACATACAAAAAGGTGATAAGATGCTCCCCTACTCGCCACTCCTCCCACTGGGACTGATACCGGGGTGGGCTGTCGTGGTGGGGTCACACTCACTCATGACATGGACGGACGCGGGTATAATATCGGTGGGGGGCTGTTTTGAAGAGGGGAAACTGATGTCATTTGAATCTATACAAGCCCTCACGGCAGTGAATCCCGGGCAATTTTTGGCCTACTACGCCATGTGTCACCTGATCAAAAAGATATGGTCGGCTGAAGAGCTGGAACCCTTGACTTCCCCCACATTACATCACATGCTGCAATATGATGATCAAACAAAGGTAGTGACAAATTTATATAAGACCCTGAATAAACCCCCCGAACTCAATTTGGAGAGCGTAAGAGATAGATGGAATGCAGTCCTGCCGGAGGCGGTACCAGTGGCGGAGTGGCCGAAAGCCCTCTATCACACCCAGGGGGTATTGAGAAATCCCAGGTTTTGCTATACACGATTTAACTACACACACCAAACATACCTATCCCCAGCCAGGATTAATCATATGTTTCCAAAATCGGCATCTACCTGCCCACAATGTGATGCCCCACTGGCACACTTCTACCATATGGTTTGGGAGTGCGCGCAGATACAAAGTGAGTGGAGAGGAGTTGTAGAAGAAGTCTCAGAAATGACGGGTCTTGCATTAGCAGTGGACCCTAAATCCTGTTTGTTAGGGCTGAGAACTAGAGAAAAGAAACACAGGCACCTACATAAGTTTGCAGACCTAGCATATCTGATGTACAAAAGGCTGATCGCTATGAACTGGAAAGCGCCCAAAGCGCCTGATCTGAAATCCTGGCATTCCCTAAGACTGCGTTGGACCCGCACAGAATCCCAGGTGCTGAGTAAATTGGCACGTGGGGGTCAACAACACACAGGGTGTGAAACCTGGGAAATTCTAGTAACCAGATTAGAAGCTAAAAATGATGAGAGGCCGCCATGAGCGGGACAATGATATAGCTTTGGAGCTAACCCAGTTAGAACTCAAGTAGATTCAACATAACTAATGGATGGACGAAATACACTGCCTGGCATGTGTGGGTACCTACTTCGGCACCTCACAAATTGCGACCACCCACAGCAAGCTTAGATCGCACAAGCAGAACACACATAACGAACACCACCACGTTACACCTGGTGAACAGACATCAGCTCAGTATCCCTCCCCCCACCATAAACAACAAAAACTATCAAGAAATAAGATAACCAGGTGCTCCAATGCGGGCCACCAGGTACTAAAATGCAAGATCCCTTAACCATGCACAGCGGATAACTACATATTGTATGTTAAAATATGACCTAAGTTATGTTTTTTTTCTTTCCTTTCTTTTCTCTTTCTTTTCTTTGCTTTTGTTCCGTGTGAATGTAAAAGTTACATCAGTTCTACTAAATCCTACCAATGTAACACATATGTAAACTGTACAGATCTGTTATTAAAATTCAATAAAAATATATTTTTTAAAACCTATGTGTTGAGTCCACGCTCCATATAAGTTCCCAAAAAAAAATGCTGCCATGAGCGCGAACAAACAAAAGCGTTCAACATGAAGTATGACTTGCATAAAATGGCTGCTTTTCTGACACACGAGCAGAGGTAAACTAATAAAAATAGTGCGCACAAAGGAATCTAAATTAAAAAAGAGTTAGCTCACATATAACAGGGCAGTCCTCATGGTAGGTACAGAAGTGCACAAGGAGGGAGTAGGAAGGATTTGCATCAATCAAAAGCAAACATTTAGGAAAGACAATCAAATGACCCAATTACAAAGATGGGTGGAACATAAAGCCTATTTTCTAAATACAACATGTCTCAAAGAGACAACTCAAGCACTGCCTAGGCGAGACCTAAAAAGGAGTTCATCCTGGGATTGTCCATCTGCTACTGCCTGAGAAGTGACAACCTGTGTGAGACAACTTCTCCTGCTCCGAGACCTTTGGATAGACTGTCAGGGCTATGAAAGTTCCCTTCTATGGATGGCGAGCCTTCAATCCTTGTCCCTTGCACCCAGGACCTGTATTTCTGGCGGAGAGCCAATGACGGAGGACCTCCAAAAGCATGTCCCATACCTGAGGCTATCCATTACTCCTCTGACATCTGCATGACAAAGAAACTTTAACCAAACCCAGCCCATCAATCTGATAATAACACATATGCGTCAAAATCTGTCTCCAAAGACTTTCAAAGGGAGAAAAGGTTCAAATTATGCACAACTTGTTTTAAAGTGCTGAAAGGCACTCAAGTTATAACTTTACCCCAAAAGCATCCAAGCCTGTATTTATGCAAAAAGACTGCTACACCTAAGCTCTGGCCTGCAGACAACTATTTTTAGGACTGGGGCATGTTGGGTTTTATTTAACATAGGCCTACTAGGGCAGGATATTTGGACTGCAGAATAATTCTAATTTTTCCTTGTTTGGGGTGACGAGAAAGCAGGTCTGGCATTAAAAAGGCTTTGTTACAGAGACCAGGCTGGCCAAGCTATGGAATTGAATGAATATACTCACGAGTTGAAAAAACAAGGTTAGAAATATCCAACTGCCCCATTCCTAGAAATAATAGAATACTTCTGCAAAATGAAGATCTGGGATGCTTTTAAATGCATGTTTAGTCTGCATGTATTGAAATAACTTTCACGATTCTAAAATACGGAATATTCATGTGCCGAACCGCTGCAGTAAGGAAGCCAGCATATAGAAATCTTTGATTAATTTTGATTCAGTAAAATGCTGCTACAGTGCAATAGCACCATCAGTTATCTTTTGGTCTGCAGGGGTTGGCTCCTGGGGCGCTATCAGATGCAAATTGCCTGCCTCCTTTTAAGAGAGCGCCCAGGGGTTGGCTCCTGGGGCGCTATCAGATGAAACTTGCCTGCCTCCTTTTAAGAGAGCGCGCAGGGGTTGGCTCCCGGGGCGCTATCAGATGCAAATTGCCTGCCTCCTTTTAAGAGAGCGCGCAGGGGTTGGCTCCCGGGGCGCCATCAGAGGAAACTTGCCTGCCTCCTTTTAAGAGAGCGCGCTAACAGGACGGAAGTGAGACAGCCGTGGCTGCCTGGAACACAGGAGACACAAGAGTGTAACAAAATGTTGTCCAGTCATTTGTAACTTGTCACTTTATATAGTGGGCAGCAGTGTTGGCAAGAGTTGCTCAGGAAAGGGACGGGAGATGTGAGTTTTTAAAATGTAACTCCCGAACGTATTTTGGTTGAGCCCCCCACACCTGCCCCCCTATTCATTCTATATCCCACTCTCTTGCACACTCTTGCTGTATTTGTGTATCTGTCTGTCCATCAGTCTGCACACTCACACACACACACACATTCTGTATCTTCATCAAGCTCTGCACAAGCGCAAGTTATCTGTCTATATGCGCGTCCCTCTCTGCACCTCAGTGTGCACAGTCATTGTTTCGGCCTCTGTTAATACTATTCTAGCCAAAAGGAGGAAGCATTTGTAGCAAGTTTCTTTTGCTTCCCTTGCCAGAAGGCGATGCAAAAGATATTTTGGAAGCGCTGCCTGGGTTTGAGGCGTGATCAGGGACAGGTTTCAGGAATCGAACACAGTGGAACCCGTCAAAAGAACAGAGCTACTGATAAGGTGACTGCAAAGGCACGTGTCATGTTTCTTGTGTTAAAGTGCTGGTGCACATGACAGGCAGGCATTTACAGGCAGAGTGCAGACAATCCGTGTATGCACGCTATGCAGGCAGTCACTGCATTACTCAAACAAGCATTTGCAATGCAACGGGTCTCACGTTTGCTCGTGTTAGAGCTAATAGCGTTGTAAACTCCTAACCCGACTTTTCACTGGTAATGAAACCTATCGGCAAAAGTGCATTTATGTACTAACAAGAAAAAGTGCAATTAACTGTGTAACAAGCGCTCGACTTCTCCCAAGCGAGATCGCGCTGGGAAAATAGAGAAAAAGTAGTCCACGAGCCGGACAGAAAACAGCGAGCCTCACATGTTTTCTGTACTTGGTCGATGCGCTCGAGGAGGGCTATCCACGGAAAAGACATGACATATGCATGCCTTCCACTAATGGAATCAAGCAGATTCTAATAGGCAAGCCCACAAGCCAATAACAAACACTGACATGACGTGGACAGGGCTCCGAGCCCTTTTTAATTACTAAAGCGTCTCGCTTAGCGAAACGCATGCGCAAGCGCATGTGACACAGGCTCGACCCTAAAAAGGCAGATGTTCCACAGAGGTAGGCAGGCTGGCAAAGCAGCTTGAATAATCTAGAAAACGTAGGGTTTTCAAAAATAAAAAAATAGACGTGTGTTGGTATTGCAGACATTTACAGCAGATGTTGCAGGCAGGCTACCGAGGCAAACACTGAATGCAGACTATCCGCTTGTACACACTATAGGGATAATGTTTTTTTTTTGTGTGTGACATGTTTATATCTGCGTTTTTTGTTTAATCCATTACATTTGCACTTCTACAAGAGTATATTTATTATCTGTGGTGGCTGGGGAGCCCTGACCACTCAATCTCGTACAACAGCTCGGCCAAAGGTTCACTGTGCTTATCACTGAGCAACTGCCACAGGCCAGAGGTTAATAGCATAAGGGCCAGAGCTGCTGGCTTTGGAGCTAGGGAACGCAGGTTTGAATCTCTGCGTCGGCTCAACATCCTGTGATTCCGTGCAAGTCACTGCTAACCAAAATAAAAGTGTATTTCTGTACTGTAACCAGTAATCATACACAGCATGTAATACCTTTGTGCGGAGTTTGCGCTCTGTAAAAGTACCCAAAAAAATATACCGCCATGAGCAAAACAAACAAAAGCACTGAGTTTGTGAAGCACAGGAGCAGTCTCAAACCAAAAACAAGCATTTGCAATGAGTCTCGCATTTGCTTGAGTTAGAGCTATTAGCATTGTAAATTTCTAACTGGACTTTTCTTACCACTTAAATTTAAAAGTAAAAGTAAAACAGTTGACATAAGCAAGCCGATTCAAAGCGCCATGGCTGCCATGAGCATGAGCGCGAAGGAGAGACACAAAAAGAAAAAGAAGTTCGCTTGCAGTCAAACATATCAGCAATCGTGCAATTATCCACGTACCAGGGGCAGTATGCAAGGCTGTAACAAAACTGCCCCAAGGAGGGACAAACATAAAGCATTTACCAGTGATAATGGAGGATGTTTTAAAAGCAGGCCCATGAACGAGTGTAAGTTATGGGCGTGCGGTAATTTGAAGGAAAAAAATGCTGCTGTAAATGCACATTTAGCAAGCGTGAGCAACTGATGTTCATGTTCTGTTGAATTTAGCGCTTTTTCTTTGCGCAGAATGCATTCTTGCATCCATTTTGGATGTGAGAGGGTATTTTGCCCTAAGGAAATAACTCTAAATGCAGAATCACTCCTTTTGCGCAATTCTACTAATATCTTGCCTACCGTTATGTTATGTTGATGAGTAGAAGTGCACTTCACCTGGCTGCTGTGATTAACACAGGACACAATTGTTGTTATTATTATTTTGTTTTGTTGGTCACTGAAGTTAGAGTGGTCACCTCTTTCTGCTCTTGACTGACAATGTTGTGTACTCTGTGCATCTTTCACGTATTTCTTGCCAGGTGCCGGCTGGGTGTGCACACCTCATATGCAGCAGCTTCACTGCTCCGCGAACGCCCATGGGAATTACTGAAATCTATACTTTGCAACACTTTTTTCTAATTTGAACCCTTTTGCACATTTTGTAGAGCCTATCTTATACTGTTCTGATGCAAGTTTAAAATAATGAGACACATATTCCCAATGCTTTCTGTCACAGACTGGGACCTAAACATTTTCAAGTAATTATTTTCCACTGCACCAACCAGAGTCAGTGGTTCTTTGGGTATAGACACAGACCTGGGCAGTGCATTAACTAATGAATAGTTCATAATGTACAATAGTGCATTTCCCACTGATTAACAACTTGCATTTATTTTTCAGTTAAGCAGTGTATTATTTTCTATGTACTGAAAGTTGTAGACTGAAAAAAGCTACAGAATAATTCGATTTTTTTGTCATGCCTTTAACGCCTCCCCTACACTCACTCACCAAACGCACTTTGTAGAGAGAGAGCAGGACCTTCAAACTATGAAATGCTCTTAATGAATGGGCGTGATCCTGTATTACTGGCAGGGTCACTTGAATTATGTGATTGTGCGGCTGCGGTGATTTTCGCATAATTATAGATTTGCCATATTTGCCACATAATCCATCATGAGCCGCATAATCTGCAGATTTTTCACACAAAAATGTGTTTTTAGTTCAAACTGTTCAAAAGTTACTAAAAACGCAGCGACACGTGTTGCCGCGCAGTTAAAGGTCGTTTGTGAAGCTGGACTTGTCACCTTGTTGTTTCTTTTTGCTGTATGTGGGTACCAAAATGGCACTAATCAGGTGCAATCAATGTCCAGACAGTGTTACAAAGTTTAAAAATTATGAAATAATGAAGTAACACTATTACAAAATGAGCCGTATTATGTTTATAATTTGCGTTTTGTTGCTGCATAATTTACTCAACCCTGCCACAGCACCTGGCAGACTCATCTGTCTGTCATGTGGAAAGAACCAAGGCAGAAAAACACCATTACTAGAACTTCAAAACAGGAATCTCTTCTCGGCAGGTTTGATTTTAGCACCATTTTTGCAAGACCCACATCTTAGTTTTGAAAACACTAAGCAAAAATAGATAATTTCTCAAAATAGGGTCTGGTTTACGTATAAACAAATGTTATAAAGAGCTCTAAAGCATATATCTTTTATAAGTAATTTGAAATGTAGTAATCCCTGATGCAGAAAATAGGGTGGATTTATCAAAAACACGAAAGTGTGGTGTGTCATAAAACCACACACAACTTTCCTTTTTTCTAAAAAAAAAAATCTTGCGGGCCATAAGAATTCTTTCAACCTGTCTCCAAATGCAGAATGGTGACTTTAACCAAACGCAAAATGTAATTCGACGTGGACTAATTAAATTCAATTTTTTAACCTGCTCATAAATATGATTTCACCTTATTAGATTTCTTTCCTTCTTGCCTAGCTGAACAATATTCAGTGGTGGCTTCTGATACCAGTAAGTTCATTATGAGGTGGAGTTAGCGGGGTAGCTCGGCTGGTTGAAGGAGTCTGAGCTTTCATTATTGCAGAGGGTGTGCATATTAATGACAACACAAGTGATATCTACTGTACCTCAGGAGCATACGACAGAGTAAAGATACCAGCAGCACTGACTAATAAACTCTGTATGGTAATGAGGCGAAAGAACCATAAAAAATGGAGTGATAAAGTATATTGATACCAACAAAAGAGACCGTCCTCCCTTTATCGAACAAAAAAGCAAACTAGAGAAAGGTTAACAGAGAGACAGATTGCCATTATGCTGGTCACCCAACTAGGTCCCGGAGAGTAGAGCCACGCGAGGAAGCAGTAAACAAATAAAAAAATTAAAAAATCAGCATAAAGGCAAACTGTCACCCGTAGGAGCCCGGGTCACCATGACTAAGGATGGATGCCGCCTGGTTGAGGGCAGGAAGACACCGCAGCGCCATTTGCACGTCTGCAAAGCAGAGTATGCATTCCAGCTGGCAGACAACACCCGACGCCTGAGGAGAAGGCGAATTTGCTACACATGAGGAAGTGGAGCTTGCACAACACACGACAAAAATAAAAAAAAGTCAGTTAACCTCTCTTGTAGTGACATTCCTCTCAACTTTTGCTTATTTTCCAAGAATTTTTCAGTATTTTCCCTAGACAGAAATATTTGCACCGAGGTGACGGTATCATTCATGCCCCCAGGAGCATTGTGCAGTATCCACATCTGCTACTGATGTCCGAATGAAAAAAACAGGGATATAGGAGAATCCTATCACGTTATAAATGAGTCATGAAAATGACACTAATCTCCCTGCTAATAATTATATGTCTGGCACGAGGCGAGCTCACTGAAAACATTTAGCATATTTTGTAATCAATAACATTGTTCACTTTTTTTTCCTCTGCAAGACTGGACTCTCAAACCAGCCTAGGAATGCGACATCGAGGGTAAAGCCCATTTTTAAACATTGATGCTTTCAAAATAAGAGCTTTCAATGTTTGCATAGTTGCACCTGGAGCATTTATACTCGCAAAATAAATAATTCTACCTCACGGTAGACGATTTGGATATGGTCACATTGTCGGTCGGTCTCGTCCCATTCCTGATGGGCGTCCACAGGCACCATGTGAATATGAAATATCTCTCTAAAAAAACATAGCTTCGGCTGTGTCTCTAAGCAGCTGAACTCATGTCCATTTTCAGTTAGCAAACGGGGATATTGGCAGAAGAGGCAGGAAAACACACTTCTTTGAAGAAGATCCTCGAACACAACCCGATCTCTTGTTTTCTTCAATTGTGCAAAATAGTGTTTGTTTTTTTTCAACATGCAAATGTTGGTCTTGCCTTTTGCTTCAAGAGAACGTCTTTATTTTCTTAAAATGGGATCCAACATACTTTATCCAGGGACTCAACAGAACACCTGGCGACGTGACGTAAATGCAAAAACCACAAAGATATTTATCCACTGGGAAGGAAGCGACTAAAGTCTACTTGGTTGAATTTACACTCAATCGTACTGTTTGTGTTACTAATCAGAGGTAGTACAACCTTTTAAAGTCCGGACATTTAATAAAACAAGTTAATTGTCATCTTCTAACAACAGCGCTCACGAGCAACAAAAATGTTTTTAATACGAAATACATTGTGTGGGCAGCGCTGGCCTCGCAGCCCCAGATTGTGGTGAGAAAGGCACGTTAAACATTAAATGGGACGATTTTAAAGGGGATGGCAGGGCGATGCAGTGCGGCACAAGAATACTCATGACAACAACAAGCAAGCGAGATCGCGCTGTGAAAATAGAGAAAAAGTAGTCCACAAGCCGGACTGAAAACAGCGAGCCTCACATGTTTTCTATACTTGGTTGATGCGCTCAAGGAGGGCAATCCACCGGAAAAGGCATGACGTATGCATGCCTTCCACTAATGAAATCAAGCAGATTCTAACAGGCAAGCCCACGATCCAATGAAAGACACTGACGTGATGTGGAAAGGGCTCCGAGCCCTTTTTAATTCCTAAAGCGTCTCGCTTAGCGAAACGCATGCGCTTGACTCAGGCTCGACCCTAACAAGTAATGCTTCCTCGGTGTCTGCACTGGATCACAGGCAGGCACACTCCAATAAATGGTGGGAGCCAGACAGCTAATAGAGAGGGGTGAAGAGAGTCCAGAAAGTCCAAATGTGACCAAGATAACAGCCTGATTTATATCCTTGTTTACAGCTAAGCTAAACTCGGAGCTACAATGCTCTGCAAATAAAAAGGACAGCTTGCCTGGACAGGAGCAGGAAACAGAAGCAAAAGTAAGTCCCCTTACACCACATAAACAGGACAAAATGTAATTTTACAGTAGTTGGTCCCTACTCCCACACATAAGAAGGAGAGACAAAAAGGCATGACTGACCAGTAGCAAGCAAGGATTTTTAAAAGTCACTTAAACTAACCAATGAAATAGCTTTAAGCCCAAAGTAAGTACACTAAAAGTATATAGGAGGTCAAACGCGTACGCTCAACCTAAAAAGGAACAGTCTTAATGAGTACAAACCCAACTTTGCAGAATTGTGTTTTATATGCAAGTTATAAGTGTTTGTAAAAAAAAGGTGGATTTAAAATGGCATGCGCTAAAAAAAAACATTTCTGTCATCAGAAACAATATTAACAAATTTCCCAAGCAAAGCTAGCTGTGTCACAAAACACAATCTTGATGCTGCTGTACTCTGTACCCACATTTTTTATAGAATTTTTCTTTGTCAGATTCCCCAGCGCACATTTTTTCCACAGGACTGCACTGCAAAAATAAATTTTTCTGCTTTAATTTACAGCAGGCTCTCCTGTCCCTGTTGTTGAGGCAATTGTACAAGATTTACCTTGCAAAATAGTCTCTGAAGCAGAAATGCTGACAGCGCAAGAATGTAAGAAAATAATTGGAAGGAATGCGCTGCATTGTTTAATGCAACCTGACAACAGCTAAGCTCTGCTTGGCAAGATAGGGTTGGGAAACGATTGTAGTTCTGAGGAGTGACAAAGATCGAGCAACAGAGACTTTTTAATAGCACAGGCCGCGTCCTCTCGGTGTTAACCAATGATAAGGATGAATACATCTGGCTGGCACCGCTAATGAAATGAATGCCCTCCCGGCTGGCAGCTGGTCAGCTTTGCTTTTAGCCTTAGTAGACTCTGGTCTGATCGTGAAGGTATCCGTGTTTGGCAGCTGTTAGGAACATCACATCCGGTATTTACCTCTTTAATGTGCAAAAAGTCCTTGGCATCAAACGAGATGGCAGTGCTGGGTACAGGAACATCTTCGTCCAGAGCCCCGCAGTAACTCACATTGGTCTTCACGGCGAAGGCTACAGGTTTAGACTGGGGACAGAAACGGAGATAATAAGATACAGTAAGTTCATTTTTACTGATTTTATGCAAATCTAGAACAACATCCCAACTTCACATGAATGTTTATTTGTGAAGGAGAAAAAGGGAGGGGTAGATGATCTGACAATTATAATACCGAACATGTATTTCAGTGTTCCTAATTGAATAGTCTGAGTTGACAATGATCATTTAGTGACCAGAAAACACACAGTCTTCTTTACACAGTTCTGGTCCATGGAAAAGGTTAGAAGAAGACTCCCTGTGAAGGAAGCCATTACACTGACTAAGGGAACACATCAACACAAAGGCACCGAATACACCGATACTGGGATACCCTGACACCGAGACAGGGAGCACACTGACACTGAGTCAAGGAGGACAGTGACAGTGAGACAGGGAAAAGAAACAGGAGGCACACTGACACTGAGAAAGGGAGAACACAGACACAGAGAATATACTGACACCGAGACAGGGAGCACACAGACACTGAGACAAGGAGGACAGTGACAGTGAGACAAGGAAAAGAAACAGGAGGCACACTGACACTGAGACAGGGAGAACACAGTCACAGGGAATACACTAACACTGAGACAGGGAAAACACAGTCACAGGGAATACACTGACACTGAGACAGGGAAACAAAGACACAGGGAATACACTGCCACTGAGACAGGGAAACACAGACACAGGGAGCACACTGACACTGAGTCAAGGAGGACAGTGACAGTGAGACAGGGAAAAGAAACAGGAGGCACACTGACACTGAGACAGGGAGAAAACAGACACAGGGAATACACTGACACTGAGGCAGGGAAAACACAGTCACAGGGAATACACTGACACTGATACAGGGAAACACAGACACAGGGAATACACTGCCACTGAGACAGGGAAAACACAGTCACAGGGAATACACTGCCACTGAGACAGGGAAACACAGACACAGGGAATACACTGCCACTGAGACAGGGAAACAAAGACACAGGGAATACACTGCCACTGAGACAGGGAAAACACAGTCACAGGGAATACACTGCCACTGAGACAGGGAAAACACAGTCACAGGGAATACACTGACACTGAGACAGGGAAACACAGACACAGGGAATACACTGACACTGAGACAGGGAAACAAAGACACAGGGAATACACTGCCACTGAGACAGGGAAACACAGACACAGGGAGCACACTGACACTGAGTCAAGGAGGACAGTGACAGTGAGACAGGGAAAAGAAACAGGAGGCACACTGACACTGAGACAGGGAGAAAACAGACACAGGGAATACACTGACACTGAGGCAGGGAAAACACAGTCACAGGGAATACACTGACACTGATACAGGGAAACACAGACACAGGGAATACACTGCCACTGAGACAGGGAAAACACAGTCACAGGGAATACACTGCCACTGAGACAGGGAAACACAGACACAGGGAATACACTGCCACTGAGACAGGGAAACAAAGACACAGGGAATACACTGCCACTGAGACAGGGAAAACACAGTCACAGGGAATACACTGCCACTGAGACAGGGAAAACACAGTCACAGGGAATACACTGACACTGAGACAGGGAAACACAGACACAGGGAATACACTGACACTGAGACAGGGAAACAAAGACACAGGGAATACACTGCCACTGAGACAGGGAGAACACAGGCACGTGAAATACACTGACACTGAGACATGAAAACACAGTCACAGGGAATACACTGCCACTGAGACAGGGAAACACAGACACAGGGAATACACTGCCACTGAGACAGGGAAAACACAGTCACAGGGAATACACTGCCACTGAGACAGGGAGCACACTGACACTGAGTCAAGGAGGACAGTGACAGTGAGACAGGGAAAAGAAACAGGAGGCACACTGACACTGAGAAAGGGAGAACACAGACACAGAGAATATACTGACACCGAGACAGGGAGCACACAGACACTGAGACAAGGAGGACAGTGACAGTGAGACAAGGAAAAGAAACAGGAGGCACACTGACACTGAGACAGGGAGAACACAGTCACAGGGAATACACTAACACTGAGACAGGGAAAACACAGTCACAGGGAATACACTGACACTGAGACAGGGAAACAAAGACACAGGGAATACACTGCCACTGAGACAGGGAAACACAGACACAGGGAGCACACTGACACTGAGTCAAGGAGGACAGTGACAGTGAGACAGGGAAAAGAAACAGGAGGCACACTGACACTGAGACAGGGAGAAAACAGACACAGGGAATACACTGACACTGAGGCAGGGAAAACACAGTCACAGGGAATACACTGACACTGATACAGGGAAACACAGACACAGGGAATACACTGCCACTGAGACAGGGAAAACACAGTCACAGGGAATACACTGCCACTGAGACAGGGAAACACAGACACAGGGAATACACTGCCACTGAGACAGGGAAACAAAGACACAGGGAATACACTGCCACTGAGACAGGGAAAACACAGTCACAGGGAATACACTGCCACTGAGACAGGGAAAACACAGTCACAGGGAATACACTGACACTGAGACAGGGAAACACAGTCACAGGGAATACACTGACACTGAGACAGGGAAACAAAGACACAGGGAATACACTGCCACTGAGACAGGGAAACACAGACACAGGGAGCACACTGACACTGAGTCAAGGAGGACAGTGACAGTGAGACAGGGAAAAGAAACAGGAGGCACACTGACACTGAGACAGGGAGAAAACAGACACAGGGAATACACTGACACTGAGGCAGGGAAAACACAGTCACAGGGAATACACTGACACTGATACAGGGAAACACAGACACAGGGAATACACTGCCACTGAGACAGGGAAAACACAGTCACAGGGAATACACTGCCACTGAGACAGGGAAACACAGACACAGGGAATACACTGCCACTGAGACAGGGAAACAAAGACACAGGGAATACACTGCCACTGAGACAGGGAAAACACAGTCACAGGGAATACACTGCCACTGAGACAGGGAAAACACAGTCACAGGGAATACACTGACACTGAGACAGGGAAACACAGACACAGGGAATACACTGACACTGAGACAGGGAAACAAAGACACAGGGAATACACTGCCACTGAGACAGGGAGAACACAGGCACGTGAAATACACTGACACTGAGACATGAAAACACAGTCACAGGGAATACACTGCCACTGAGACAGGGAAACACAGACACAGGGAATACACTGCCACTGAGACAGGGAAAACACAGTCACAGGGAATACACTGCCACTGAGACAGGGAAACACAGACACAGGGAATACACTGCCACTGAGACAGGGAAACAAAGACACAGGGAATACACTGCCACTGAGACAGGGAAAACACAGTCACAGGGAATACACTGCCACTGAGACAGGGAAAACACAGTCACAGGGAATACACTGACACTGAGACAGGGAAACAAAGACACAGGGAATACACTGACACTGAGACAGGGAAACACAGACACAGGGAATACACTGACACTGAGACAAGGAGGACAGTAACAGTGAGACAGGGAAAAGAAACAGGAGGCACACTGACATTGAGACAGGGAAAACACAGACACAGGGAATACACTGACACCCAGACAGGGAAACACAGTCACAGGGGATACACTGACACCCAGAGAGGGAAACACAGACACAGGGAATACACTGACACTGAGACATGGAAACACAGACACAGGGAATATACTGCCACTGAGACAGGGAAACACAGACACAGGGAATACACTGCCACTGAGACAGTGAAACACAGACACAGGGAATACACTGCCACTGAGACTGGGAAACACAGACACAGGGAGCACACTGACACTGAGACAAGGAGGACAGTAAGAGTGAGACAGGGAAAAGAAACAGGAGGCACACTGACATTGAGACAGGGAAAACACAGACACAGGAAATACACTGACACCCAGACAGGAAAACACAGACACAGGGGATACACTGACACCCAGACAGGGAAACACAGACACAGGGAATACACTGACACCCAGACAGGGAAACACAGACACAGGGGATACACTGACACCCAGACAGGGAAATACAGACACAGGGAATACACTGACACCCAGACAGGGAGCACACTGCCACTGAGACAGGGGAAACACAGACACAGGGAATACACTGACACTGAGACATGGAAACACACTGGGACATGGACACACTGACACAGGGACATGGAAACACACTGGGACATGGACACACTGACACCGAGGCAGGGAAAACACAGACACAGGTAATACATTGCCGCTGAGACAGGGAGCACACTGCCGCGGAGACAGGGCAAACAGACACAGGGAATACACTGAGACATGGAAACACAGACACAGGGAATACACTGACACTGAGACATGGAAAAACAGGGAAAACACAGTCACAGGGAATACACTGACACTGAGACAGGGAAACAAAGACACAGGGAATACACTGCCACTGAGACAGGGAAACACAGACACAGGGAGCACACTGACACTGAGTCAAGGAGGACAGTGACAGTGAGACAGGGAAAAGAAACAGGAGGCACACTGACACTGAGACAGGGAGAAAACAGACACAGGGAATACACTGACACTGAGGCAGGGAAAACACAGTCACAGGGAATACACTGACACTGATACAGGGAAACACAGACACAGGGAATACACTGCCACTGAGACAGGGAAAACACAGTCACAGGGAATACACTGCCACTGAGACAGGGAAACACAGACACAGGGAATACACTGCCACTGAGACAGGGAAACAAAGACACAGGGAATACACTGCCACTGAGACAGGGAAAACACAGTCACAGGGAATACACTGCCACTGAGACAGGGAAAACACAGTCACAGGGAATACACTGACACTGAGACAGGGAAACACAGACACAGGGAATACACTGACACTGAGACAGGGAAACAAAGACACAGGGAATACACTGCCACTGAGACAGGGAGAACACAGGCACGTGAAATACACTGACACTGAGACATGAAAACACAGTCACAGGGAATACACTGCCACTGAGACAGGGAAACACAGACACAGGGAATACACTGCCACTGAGACAGGGAAAACACAGTCACAGGGAATACACTGCCACTGAGACAGGGAAACACAGACACAGGGAATACACTGCCACTGAGACAGGGAAACAAAGACACAGGGAATACACTGCCACTGAGACAGGGAAAACACAGTCACAGGGAATACACTGCCACTGAGACAGGGAAAACACAGTCACAGGGAATACACTGACACTGAGACAGGGAAACAAAGACACAGGGAATACACTGACACTGAGACAGGGAAACACAGACACAGGGAATACACTGACACTGAGACAAGGAGGACAGTAACAGTGAGACAGGGAAAAGAAACAGGAGGCACACTGACATTGAGACAGGGAAAACACAGACACAGGGAATACACTGACACCCAGACAGGGAAACACAGTCACAGGGGATACACTGACACCCAGAGAGGGAAACACAGACACAGGGAATACACTGACACTGAGGCAGGGAAAACACAGTCACAGGGAATACACTGACACTGATACAGGGAAACACAGACACAGGGAATACACTGCCACTGAGACAGGGAAAACACAGTCACAGGGAATACACTGCCACTGAGACAGGGAAACACAGACACAGGGAATACACTGCCACTGAGACAGGGAAACAAAGACACAGGGAATACACTGCCACTGAGACAGGGAAAACACAGTCACAGGGAATACACTGCCACTGAGACAGGGAAAACACAGTCACAGGGAATACACTGACACTGAGACAGGGAAACACAGACACAGGGAATACACTGACACTGAGACAGGGAAACAAAGACACAGGGAATACACTGCCACTGAGACAGGGAGAACACAGGCACGTGAAATACACTGACACTGAGACATGAAAACACAGTCACAGGGAATACACTGCCACTGAGACAGGGAAACACAGACACAGGGAATACACTGCCACTGAGACAGGGAAAACACAGTCACAGGGAATACACTGCCACTGAGACAGGGAAACACAGACACAGGGAATACACTGCCACTGAGACAGGGAAACAAAGACACAGGGAATACACTGCCACTGAGACAGGGAAAACACAGTCACAGGGAATACACTGCCACTGAGACAGGGAAAACACAGTCACAGGGAATACACTGACACTGAGACAGGGAAACAAAGACACAGGGAATACACTGACACTGAGACAGGGAAACACAGACACAGGGAATACACTGACACTGAGACAAGGAGGACAGTAACAGTGAGACAGGGAAAAGAAACAGGAGGCACACTGACATTGAGACAGGGAAAACACAGACACAGGGAATACACTGACACCCAGACAGGGAAACACAGTCACAGGGGATACACTGACACCCAGAGAGGGAAACACAGACACAGGGAATACACTGACACTGAGACATGGAAACACAGACACAGGGAATATACTGCCACTGAGACAGGGAAACACAGACACAGGGAATACACTGCCACTGAGACAGTGAAACACAGACACAGGGAATACACTGCCACTGAGACTGGGAAACACAGACACAGGGAGCACACTGACACTGAGACAAGGAGGACAGTAAGAGTGAGACAGGGAAAAGAAACAGGAGGCACACTGACATTGAGACAGGGAAAACACAGACACAGGAAATACACTGACACCCAGACAGGAAAACACAGACACAGGGGATACACTGACACCCAGACAGGGAAACACAGACACAGGGAATACACTGACACCCAGACAGGGAAACACAGACACAGGGGATACACTGACACCCAGACAGGGAAATACAGACACAGGGAATACACTGACACCCAGACAGGGAGCACACTGCCACTGAGACAGGGGAAACACAGACACAGGGAATACACTGACACTGAGACATGGAAACACACTGGGACATGGACACACTGACACAGGGACATGGAAACACACTGGGACATGGACACACTGACACCGAGGCAGGGAAAACACAGACACAGGTAATACATTGCCGCTGAGACAGGGAGCACACTGCCGCGGAGACAGGGCAAACAGACACAGGGAATACACTGAGACATGGAAACACAGACACAGGGAATACACTGACACTGAGACATGGAAAAACAGACACAGGAAATACACTGAGACAGGGCAAACACAGACACAGGGAATACACTGACACTGAGTCAATTTAAAACATGAGACAGGGAGATCACTGACACTGACCCAGTGAGGACAGCTTGCACTGAAACAGCAAATACACAGCCATTACACTGAGCCATTGAAAACAACAACACAAAGGTACATAATACTCCAATACTGGGGCAGCAAATACACTGACATAGAGGCACACTGATACTGAGACAGGGAGGTCAGTGACACTGAGACAGGGAAAACAAACAAGGAGCACAATGAGATAAGGAAGACAGTGGCTCTGAGACAGGGAAAACAAACAGGGAGCACACTGATTCCTGAAGAACAGTGACAATGAGACACAGAATACAGTGACACAGGAAATTGAAATACACTGACACTGAGACAGGGAGCACACTGTCACTGAGAAAGGGAAAACACTGACAAAGGGAATACACTGACACAGAGACAGGGCGAACACAGACACAGAGAATACACTGAGACATGGAAACACAGACACAGGGAATACACTGACACTGAGACAGGGAGCACACTGCCACTGAGACAGAGAAAACACAGACACAGGGAATACACTGACACTGAGACATGGAAACACAGCCACAGGGAATACACTGACACTGAGACAGGGCGAACATAGACACAGGAAATACACTGACACCGAGACAGGGAAACACAGACACAGGGAATACACTGACGAGACAGGGAAACACAGACAAAGGGAAAACACTGACACTGAGACAGGGAAAACACGACACAGGGAAATCACTGACACTGAGACAGTGAGGACAGTTCACACTGAAACAGCAAATACACAGCCATTACACTGAGACACTGAACATAACAACACAAAGGCACAGAATACACCAATACTGGAACAGCAAATACACTGACATAGAGGCAGGGAGCACGCTGATACTGAGACAGGGAGGCCAGTGAAACTGAGACAGGGAAAACAAACAAGGAGCACAATGAGATAAAGAAGACAGTGGCTCTGAGATAGGGAAAACAAACAGGAAGCACACTGATTCCTGAAGAACAGTGACAATGAGACACAGAATACAGTGACACAGGAAATTGAAATACACTGACACTGAGACAGGGAGCACACTGTCACTGAGAAAGGGAAAACACTGACAAAGGGAATACACTTACACTGAGAAAGGGAATTGAATGAGATAGGAGATACACTGACACTGAGATGGACTAAGAGACAGAAAATACACTGACACTGAGTTGGGGAGTACAGTTGCACTGAGACAAGGAATACACTGAGGCAGAGAATACAGATGCTGACAATGGAAATGCACTGACTTGGGACAGTGAATACACTGCACTGAGATGAGAATAAAGTGACAAAGAGAGGGAACACCTAGGGTGGCTCCTCCCTAAGGGCGGAGGAGCATCGCCCCCCCACCAGCAGCGACAGCTGCAAACCTTTTCCACCAAAACGATAATAAACTTTGTTTATTATCACTTTTGGTGTAAAAGGGATGGGGCCACGGCGGTGACGAGCAATGAGAGGGCCATACTCCCTCTCACTGCGCATGTATGTTTGGCCGCCTGTCTTGAGCCCAGCCCAGCCAATCCTGATGCTGAGCAGTGTCAGGATTGGCGCAGGGCAGGCTGGGAGCCTGTGCCTTCAGGCAGAGGAGCAGCGCGGTTCAGAAGGCGGCAGCACAGGCACGTTTTTAAATTTTGAAAATGTAATTCTCCAATCCCCCCCTCCCCTGCTTGCCACCCCGCCCTTCACCGTCATGCGAGCCGCGACTGGGGAACACACCAACACAGAAAAAGAAGACTCATCAGCACTGAGACTAGGAATACAGTGATACTGAGGCAGAGAATACACTGCACTGGGAGAGGGCATAAATGGAGAAAGGGAATACAAAAGAGCAGAGAAGACAGTGACACTGAGAAAGGGAATATAGTGACAGAGGCACGGTAAACAATGACACTAAGACAGTGTATACAATGGCACAGAAGATACTAAGACTGGGAGTACAGTCAAAATTACGGGATGCAATGAGAAAGGAATATAGTGACGTAGAATACAGTGAGACTGGGAATACAATGCCAGTAACAGAATACACAGACTGAGAATACAGTGATACAGGATAAACTGAGACGTGGAATACAGTGGCACTTACAGAATACACAGAGACTGGGAATACAATGATGCAGAATACAATGAAACTGGGAATACAGTGGCACTTACAGGATACACTGAGTCTGGGGATATATTGGTACTGTGACAGAGAACAAACTGACGCCGAGACGAGGAATACACCACTATAGGGAATACGGCGACACAGCCAGAGAACACACTGGGTCAGGAAATACACACGATACAGGGAATATAGATAGGGAATAAAGTAGCTCTTAGACAGGAGTTACACTGATACTAAGAGAAGGAATACCCCAGCACTGAGGCAAGGAATACAATGAGACATGGAATTCAGACACTGAAAAAAGAAGAACATTTGTACTGTGACAAGGAACTAACTGACAATGAGACAGAAGGACACTGATAAGGACACACACGCACTGAGGACAGTGACACTTCGACTGGAAAACAAGAGAAGAACAGTGGCACACATTTCTAAAGAGGGAGAGGCATACACAAGGTGAGGGAATACACTGATACTTGGACAGGGAAACAGGTAACCTGGGGCAGGGTATATATACTGTCAGGAACACAGGCGATACAATGTACTGGGACAAAGAACACACTGCTGCTGGTCAGAGAAACCTGTACACTGAAATGTCGCCAATACACCATGGTCCTGAAACAAACAAGCACATCACACTTATGTGGCCAGGGACAGCAGGGCTTGGAAACTGAAACACATTGGCACCGGGATAAAGCACGCCAATTTGCATGCTGTAAATAAAACACAAGAACCACACCGGTTTGATGCAACGCTTCAAGGCACACAGCCTCCACTAATGGGAAAACTCACAACTAGGAGACCAGAGCCCATAAACAAAGAGATCCAACAGTGACAAGAGGACTTGTAAATGGAAAATGCTGCACTTGACAAAACAATGCGCACCATAACATAACAAGAATCACCAATAAGGATTCCAGAATGGTCCTTGTGTTGATAATGTCTGGTCATACTGACTTATTTCACGATTCCTCAAATGGAGGTAAAACGAGGCACTTGTAGAAGCTAGCATTTTAACTTATGTTTCTGGTTCATTTATAAATTGATTCTAGAAAGAACTCAATTCTCGATCCACAGTAAATGTGCAAAACCTTCTACAGTGTGCTCAGATTTAGCCAGATTTGCTCATTAAAAAATGAAAGTGGGAGTTCACCAGCAAATCCATGCAAACTGTGGCTCCATGAGGACTTACCTGTCCAATGAACAAAGCACAGGAGTGCGCAGTAATCAGACGTGTAAAGGCAGATTTTGTCTATTTTGTCTCCACTGCGGCCTGTGTAGTAATGCTCATCTGTGTTCCCCTATGAAATGACGGGGTGTACCATTTCCATTCTCACCATTGAAAAGCACTTACACCAGATTTTCACAAGTGTAAATGTGAGTGCCCTGCCCAGGTGGTAAACAGCTTTGGAACATTTTGCGAATATCCACAAACCTACTAGTTTGAGGTGTTCACCACATATTCCACTATCTTTTGGCTTTGATCATGGTAGAGGCTATTCCTCTCTGAAAATATTGTTCTACGTGACATTTAGTCTAAAACTTCCGTTTAATTTGATATTTTTTGCATTATTTGTAAAGAATGAGGGAGTCTGTGTGCAAGTGTAGCAGACCTTATGTATGCGATGCAGTGAAATTCTGAAGCTCAGTGGTTCCTAACCTGTGTCCCGGGGACCTCTAAGGGTCGGCAATGCCTCCTCAGGGGGTCTGCGACTGCTTAGAGAATGCAATAATATTAACAGATTATTGAAGTGTATATAAATAAGGTGGCTAAATGTACAATTGAACATTTTAAACGTACTGTAAGTGTCAAGGAATTTGAAATTGGAGGCTAAAAATTTAATTGGGATCCTCAGACTGATTTGAGGGAGCAGTACTGGTGCATCAAACAGAATACAGTGTTATAGTATGGACGATGTGTGGCTTAAATAGAATTTAGAAAAGCTTCAGCCTTGAAATTCGTAGTTTTTTATTTTTGTTTATTTGCAAATTAAATACATTTTGTTATCATTTGTGCATGTGTTTGATGAATGCTTGCTTGTATATTTTTTATGTATTGTTTTGCAGGTCAAATCATCGACAGTGTTTAGGCCGGGGTCCACGGCTTCCAGTAATGACTCAGTGGGGGGGTCCTCGGATTCCAATAATGATTCATTTGGGTCCCCCGGTTCCAGTAATGATAAAGTGGGGGTCCAAAGAAGTCAAAAGGTTAAGAACCACTGATTTGTACGTCTTCAATGGGCCCCGTTAGTTACTGGCAAGCTGTTGTTGAGCAACCTACATATTTGAGCTGACAGCTCCCACCTGGACCCCTCCCTCCTTGAGTAAAGGCCTGGTTATTCTGGGGATAGTGTGGCAGAGGGTTCTACTAAGCACAGAGTAAACCTGAAATAATCTGTGTTTTACAGAATATCCAGAAAAGGAACTCCTCAGAGTAAGGGTGTCTCTATGGAGACAGACTGCACATAAGGAGCATTCTGGGATGGAAGGTCTTTTATAGCCCCTCCTACTTAATGGGAGGGGCTTACGGACTCATAGATTTTCTTTCTTCTTTAATATAAACAGCAGCTTGTCAGCGGGTTACCTATCTCAAACGTATTGAATTGCCTCATTGTTTTAGTAAGGAATTTATGGGGAAGTAAATATGGAGGCAGGGGTCCTAAGGTGGACTTTGAAAGTAGCTTGGGACAAGGGTTAGGTACAGAAAACGTGTGGTTCAAACAATTGAAAGGCTTTTTAAGGACACTAAACGTTACACCTTGCAGCTACCACAACATACTCCTCTATTAAAAAAACAAGTGGTCCACAACCGTCTCCCTAAGATGTCAGATGTATATAAAAAGGAAGAAAATGTGTTTGTCAGTTGTTTAATGGACTAGAATTGCATCCTTTTGCTAGGTCTTTAGATATGTCACTTAAGACAATATCTATAACCACAGTCTTGCAGATTAATTTATAATCTGCTAGAGCACATGATCTAGTACATAGAAAACACAACTACAGGTTAGATTCACAAAAGAATTCAGGAGTGTGGGAAGTAGAACTATTGGAGTACCATTATACATAGTCTTACATGCCTTTGGGAAGTTGCCCCAAAACAGCTGAAATGGGAAACATTTGAATGTTCGGGGATAGAATATTCATGCACAATTACTGCAAATAGAAAGGTCTGGTCTGTTTTTGAACTTTTACTTATTGGGAGTTGGCCGTTTCAGGCTGATTTGTGTAAGACTACATTGATGTAGTTGAAATCTTAGTGCTGTCCCTTGTGTCACAAAAGGCTTCTGTATTTGACAGTGTATGCATTATGTTAATCAAAGTACTATTGATTTGAATGAAGACGCTGCACTGATACGTCATTTTAAATGTGCATTTGTTTATACTGCAGAGTTCGACATAGGTGGCATTTACATTAAATCAAATGTTAGAAGGACTAAACTGATGTGATGTAATTTAGACTCTAGACTAATAGAATGTATTGAAACAATATTGAATTTCTAATGATTAATGATTTAAATATGTATACAAAAATAGAGAAATGTAGTTCTACATTATATTGACTGAAATGTATTGACAGAGTTACTTTGCTTAAATTATTGAAATCTAAAGGCTAATGAGGAATTATTAATGTAGAAATTATAGTTTGCACAAGAAAATGTGTTTTATTTTATGTGTTAGTGTGCTGTATTAATTCACTTGCGTTAGCCTAAGTGAGTTCTGTTAGACTGAATTTCATGACTGTCAAGAAACTGCTGATTCATTTCTTAACATTAACCTTTTTTTCAGACTTTGTTTGGTAAGAGACCCCTATTCTTTTAGACATAAAGAGAAGTACAACAATGTCCTTGAATGTAGAACATCCTGAAATGTGGACTGATATGATATACAAATGTTTCAAACTTGTGGGGAGCTGCATGGATGGATGATGTTCCCAGGACGGACCTGGGCAGAATTACCGATGTCGCAGTTTGGAATCATGTGATTGTGTTCTATTGGAAGATGCCCCTTCAACATAAAGTGGACGGCCAACTTTGGCAAATCAGAATGTGGTGTGAACTTTGATATGTTGATGGCCAGTTGGACTTTGGGCAGAACTTCAGATTCTCCAGACCCCTGCAGATGATGAACCATGCATGCTGAGCCCCATGGAGTTGTATCATCCTCTCTGCTTTGCGCATTAGGATGCCTTATTGAGATTTTGAGATTTTTTCTTCCAATACCCTGCAGAAAACTCTTGATGGAGCTTCTGACATGGTGATGCTTTCCCTTTTTACCTACCTTTTGCCTACCTAAGTTAGTAGATTACTGCCTGAGTTTCTAAATTCATTTTGCCCTAATTGTTCTTTTTGTTTTTTGCCCGCATGCGTTTCTCCCCACACGTCTTCCCCTGATTTGGCCAATTGTAGCATTTTCCTGTGACCAGCCAAAAGTATAACTCTAATTGATTTCCATTGACTGATGCTTGCTAACCCTCAACAACGTTTGATTTCTGTATTAGATATTCCTGTTAGAGTTGTGCATTCTTCTTCTTGAATGCTTCGTTTTATTAATGTTAGTTTCCCTGAACATATTTTGTTGCTTTGGGCAGTCTGGTAATTCTGTACCTATATAACCTGATTTTGCGGATTGTCTACATGACTTTGAGCTTGTGTTTGTAATAAATCCCTTAACTTTATTTTTGACTGGAGTTTTCCTTCCATAGCCACATGGTGTGAACTTAATTGGCTTGTAAGTTTGTTAGTGATTCTACCACACCCTATGCTGGGTCCAAAGATCCGTTGACCTCGAATGGGCGTTGACTCCTGTGAAGGATGAAAATGCTCCAGCAATGTAAAAGAGAAATCCTGTAGTACTACTACATATACACATAAATACTTTTGTGAATATGCTCCTATATATGTGAAGAGTTTTTGTTTGGACTTCTTCTTAGGTCTATTTCTGCTCATGATCACAGGTATTTCTTTATTGGGTGCAAAGTCTCGACTAAATGGCAGGTTTATGACTGTAGCAGAGAGAAAAAAATACTTTTAGGCTCACTATATTTTTCACCAAATGCCAACATGTTGTTCTTCTTCTCAGATGTTATGTAGTTCATGTTGAGAATGCTTAGGTCTTTTTCACAGGGACACAGCAAATTGAACAGCTTTTTCAGCAAAAAAACAATATTAGAAAAGGGTGGCACAACAATTAGCCCTACACACATGTTTCACATGGTTGAATTCTAACAAACAGGTATGCCTGACATGTTTGAATTCCCACTAATAGGTATGTCTGGATTGTGTTTAATGTACATTTCTCCAGAAAGAAAGTCACAGAGAGAAAGGGAGAGGTTTTTTCTCTGGGATGCAGGCTTCTCGGTTGTTATATCGCAACAGTTTGTGAAATGATGTAATGTAGCGATGTGTGCGTTTTCCTTTGACCCTTTAGGTTTGGTCCTGAATTGACTGAGTTCATAGATCTTGATTGAATGATTTGATCTGTTTCTGTAACCTCTACAGATGGATGAAGGAGTCATTGATAGACCCCCCCTACTAGAGGAAAAGCCAGAGGAAGAAGATGCTGGTAAGGAGAATCTTTCACTGGAGAAAAGCCGGAGAAAGGAAGATCAGCCATAGAAGGCAAAGTGACTTACAGCAGAAGAGGAAGCAGCAATGTAGAAGAACACTGCTGGTGGGTGTCTGACTAAGGATGCAGCACGACGAGCCTAGTGCTACAGAAGCATAATAAGGGCAGTGAGGATAATCCCTGTACAAGTTCACAAATGTACAACAGGACTTTGAATGAGAATGCACTGAGAACACAAGCATAACACAGAGGCATTATGGCAAGCAGTTACACTACTGTTAAAAGATAATTCCTTGGGGATTAGGGATGGCCATGGTCCTACTGGCTTATAGGGCAACCAGACAGTGTCCAATAGCTGGTCTGACAAGCTGTATTTTTGGCTGTTTGTGGGCCTGTTTTATGGTCTGCTGGGCTAGTCTTTATTGTTAATTTCCCTGATATTAAAACAAACATTATTTGCTGCAATTCTTACATACAGTCTTTCATGCCTTGCAAAACACTTACACAGCATGTCATTACAAGCTCGAAACTGGTATAATTTGCAAACATGGGCCACTTTTAAGTATCAAATTCACTAATGGGGGGCCAGTTTTAGTTCGGTGCCAGGGCCTAGTTTCTATCCGGGTCCAACACTGGGGATGTCTGGGAATGCAAGTTTAATGCAACAACCCTTCAAGTGTAACCTGCATTCAACATGTATTAGATTGAAAACTAAAGGAGAGCAGGGGAAAAGGGCTCTAATGACTAGGGCTAGATTTAAAGGTATAGGAAGAAGCCTGGGGTGCTTTGAAGTCAAACAGACGGAGTTATCTTATAAATAAGTAACCATGATACACGACAAGCAGAGATAACAATGTGTTGATTTGCCTGACATGCCTTTTATGCTGTAGACTGAGAATATAAGATGAAGTTCTAGGGAAAAAACAAAGGTCCCAACTTTAAGAGACAGATCAAACTACTCAACTGTTACCAACTACTTCAGTAAAAAGAAACAGAATTACTGCCAGACAGATGAAAACCTATGTGTACAGGAAGAGTGATTGGATGACGGTTTTCCCAGTGTTATTCTTAACTGAACCTGAGCTAATAGCTTGGGCTTTACAAAAAGAATATGAAGAAAACTGCATAGCAATAGTGGGTGAAACCTAGGTGGGGTTCTTCTATTCAGACGCCAATCTCTTCCATGCTGGAAACCCTCGGGAAGTGGTTACCCAAATGCTGGAGGTGGGAAACAGTGGGAGGATATTTTCCAACCTGAAGATAACTTAAAGAAATCAGATCCATGCATTATGGGTTCCCAGAGCTCACACTGGTTTGGGAGGGCCCAGTTGCAGGATAAATCAGGCTGTTAAGAAAAAGCCAAAAAAGTGGTCTGATTTACATCTCCCGGTGTCCTGAAAGCAAAGATGAATGATAGTTATAAAATGGAAACAGGACAGGGCACAAGTGTGCAACTGCTTGTAAAGAGAAGACCTGAACTAAGCAGCAGCAAAGGAAGAAGTCAAATCAGTAGGCTGATCCATGGAATCAGATCAACCATTTTGCTTTTTTTTTATAGTCTCTCCTTTATACTCATCTAATGATATGTCCCTTGGATAGGTGTCTTGGTTATGTAGTGTATTTAGTACATTGTCTGATATAAAATTGTGAGAACAGATAAGATGACCTAGTAACATGGGAATCTCGGATATGTGTATGTGTTGAGAGAGGAAGAGTTTTTCTTTATATTATGTGCATTCAAGATCAAAAAAAGAGTCAAAATGTATTCCAATCCCTCCTTCTGACAGCAATGAAGCCATTAGCACTATTTCTGACAATACAGTAGCTCTTGGAAAAAAATAAGATTTGCAGATGTTAACTTTCAAAATATTTTGTATAATTTCAGCACAGGTTGAAACAAGATTTTCTGATTATTGCCAAAGGTTTGCACTGAGAAAGTGCTACAGAAAAAAGTCCTGAAGAAGGATGCAGAAGAGTTGTTCTGTTTAGCTGAAACACAACATCAAAGTTTGTAAATATTGTAATCTAGCAACCACAGTCATATTTGATGGACGGAATGCTGAACATTGTCAAACACTCACCCCCAGTCATAGATCTGGGTTTAATCCATTGTTCTTTTGCTCACCATGCCACCCCAGTTTGGACCCAGCCATATGCAAATCAGTCTTGACGCTGTTCCTCATGGGAACAGTCCAGACCGAACTGCCAAGCCAGGTCCTCACTGGACCGGAAACAAGCATCCTGGGACCTGTTTCGGGGTTTCACCCCTCATCAACCAGGCTAGTTTGAATCCAGTGGCATAAGAAGCACGGGACCCACGTCTGGGCATACCCTTCCCACTTAGGGCGACAAAGCAAAAACAACAAGTGATGGACGGAATGCTGAACATTGTCAAACACTCACCCCCAGTCATAGATCTGGGTTTAAACCATTGTTCTTTTGCTCACCATGCCACCCCTGTTCCTCATGGGAACAGTCCAGACCGAACTGCCAAGCCAGGTCCTCACTGGACCGGAAACAAGCATCCTGGGACCTGTTTCGGGGTTTCACCCCTCATCAGCCAGGCTAGCTTGAATCCAGTGGCATGGGAAGCACGGGACCCACGTCTGGGCATAACCTTCCCACTTAGGGCAACAAAGCAAAAACAACAAGTGATGGACAGAATGCTGAACATTGTCAAACACTCACCCCCAGTCATAGATCTGGGTTTAATCCATCGTTCTTTTGCTCACCATGCCTCCCCAGTTTGGACCCAGCCGTATGCAAATCAGTCTTGACGCTGTTCCTCATGGGAACAGTCCAGACCAAACTGCCAAGCCAGCTCCTCACTGGACCGGAAACAAGCATCCTGGGACCTGTTTCGGGGTTTCACCCCTCATCAGCCAGGCTAGATTGAATCCAGTGGCATGGGAAGCACGGGACCCACGTCTGGGCATACCCTTCCCACTTAGGGCGACAAAGCAAAAACAACAAGTGATGGACGGAATGCTGAACATTGTTAAACACTCACCCCCAGTCATAGATCTGGGTTTAATCCATCGTTCTTTTGCTCATCATGCCACCCCAGTTTGGACCGAGCCATATGCAAATCAGTCTTGACGCTGTTCCTCATGGGAACAGTCCACACCGAACTGCCAAGCCAGGTCCTCACTGGACCGGAAACAAGCATCCTGGGAACAGTTTCGGGGTTTCACCCCTCATCAGCCAGGCTAGCTTGAATCCAGTGGCATGAGAAGCACGGGACCAACGTCTGGGCATACCCTTCCCACTTAGGGCGACAAAGCAAAAACAACAAATGATTTGCAAGACTGATTTGCATATGGCTGGGTCCAAACTGGAATGGCATGGGCAGCAAAAAAACGATGGATTTAGGCCCAGATCACTGTACTGGGGGTGAATGTTTGACAATGTTCAGCATTCCGTCCATCAATTGTTGTTTTTGCTTTGTCGCCCTAAGTGGGAAGGGTATACCCAGACGTGGGTCCCGTGCTTCCCATGCCACTGGATTCAAGCTAGCCTGGTTGAGGAGGGGTGAAACCCCGAAACCAGTCCCAGGATGCTTGTTTCCAGTCTAGGGAAGACCTGGCCTAGTAGTTCGGGCTGGACTGTTCCCATGGGGAACAGGGTCAAGACTGATTTGCATATGGCTGGGTCCAAACTGGAATGGCATGGGCAGCAAAAAAACGATGGATTTAGGCCCAGATCACTGTACTGGGGGTGAATGTTTGACAATGTTCAGCATTCCGTCCATCACTTGAGGTTTTTGCTTTGTCGCTCTAAGTGGGAAGGGTAGGGTATACCCAGACGTGGGTCCCGTGCTTCCCATGCCACTGGATTCAAGCTAGCCTGGCTGAGGAGAGGTGAAACCCCGAAACCGGTCCCAGGATGCTTGTTTCCAGTCCAGGGAAGACCTGGCCTAGCAGTTCGGGCTGGACTGTTCCCATGGGGAACAGGGTTAAGACTTATTTGCATATGGCTGGGTCCAAACTGGAATGGCATGGGCAGCAAAAAAACGATGGATTTAGGCCCAGATCACTGTACTGGGGGTGAATGTTTGACAATGTTCAGCATTCGGTCCATCACTTGTTGTTTTCGCTTTGTCGCCCTAAGTGGGAAGGGTATACCCAGGCGTGGGTCCCGTGCTTCCCATGCCACTGGATTCAAGCTAGCCTGGCTGAGGAGGGGTGAAACCCCGAAACCGGTCCCAAGATGCTTGTTTCCAGTCCAGGGAAGACCTGGCCTAGCAGTTCGGGCTGGACTGTTCCCATGGGGAACAGGGTCAAGACTGATTTGCATATGGCTGGGTCCAAACTGGAATGGCATGGGCAGCAAACAAAACGATGGATTTAGGCCCAGATCACTGTACTGGGGGTGAATGTTTGACAATGTTCAGCATTCCGTCCATCAATTGTTGTTTTTGCTTTGTCGCCCTAAGTGGGAAGGGTATACCCAGACATGGGTCCCGTGCTTCCCATGTGACTGGATTCAAGCTAGCCTGGCTGAGGAGGGGTGAAACCCCGAAACCGGTCCCATGATGCTTGTTTCCAGTCCAGGGAAGACCTGGCCTAGCAGTTTGGGCTGGACTGTTCCCATGGGGAACAGGGTCAAGACTTATTTGCATATGGCTGGGTCCAAACTGGAATGGCATGGGCAGCAAAAAAACGATGGATTTAGGCCCAGATCACTGTACTGGGGGTGAATGTTTGACAATGTTCAGCATTCCGTCCATCACTTGTTGTTTTTGCTTTGTCGCCCTAAGTGGGAAGGGTATACCCAGACGTGGGTCCCGTGCTTCCCATGCCACTGGATTCAAGCTAGCCTGGCTGAGGAGGGATGAAACCGGTCCCAGGATGCTTGTTTCCAGTCCAGGGAAGACCTGGCCTAGCAGTTCGGGCTGGACTGTTCCCTTGGGGAACAGGGTCAAGACTGATTTGCATATGGCTGGGTCCAAACTGGAATGGCATGGGCAGCAAAAAAATGATGGATTTAGGCCCATATCACTGTACTGGGGTGAATGTTTGACAATGTTCAGCATTCCGTCCATCACTTGTTGTTTTTGCTTTGTCGCCCTAAGTGGGAAGGGTATACCCAGACGTGGGTCCCGTGCTTCCCATGCCACTGGATTTAAGCTAGCCTGGCTGAGGAGGGGTGAAACCCCGAAACCGGTCCCAGGATGCTTGTTTCCAGTCCAGGGAAGACCTGGCCTAGCAGTTCGGGCTGGACTGTTCCCATGGGGAACAAGGTCAAGACTGATTTGCATATGGCTGGGTCCAAACTGGAATGGCATGGGCAGCAAAAAAACGATGGATTTAGGCCCAGATCACTGTACTGGGGGTGAATGTTTGACAATGTTCAGCATTCCGTCCATCACTTGTTGTTTTTATATTATTGACTACTACAATGTCAAGCTTGATTGTCAAATAGGTCACGGATTCAATATATATCTTGTGTATAACAAAGTCTTATGTAAAGGCCCATGATTTGAGCTTACGTTTTCATGTACTAGAGAACTCATTTCAACTAGATTTACTTGAGAATTAATTTATTCACAGATATTGACAGTTTACACCTTTCTAAATAAATGGTTCATGTTATATCACAAGACTCTGCCTTTTATGTCTTTTCACACTGCTATTTAAGACACAGAGGGGCATATTTATACTCTCTTTGCGCCGGAATTGCGTCATTTTTTTTTACGCAAATCCGACGCAAAGCTAACTCCATATTTATACTTTGACGTTAGACCCGTCTAGCGCCAAAGATCTTGGAGTTTGCGTCATTTTTTAGCGTGGACACCTACCTTGCGTTAATGGCATGCAAGGTAGGCGTTCCCGTCTAAAAAATTACTCCAAGGCATGTGCGCCTTATTTAAACTCCCATGCAAAAATAACGCACGGGAGTGGGCGGGTCAAAAAAAATTACATCCAGCCGCTTTAGCGTCATTTTTTAACGCCTGGTCAGGGCAGGCGTTAGGGACCTGTGGGCTCGGGAGGAGACAAGAGGTGCCCTCCCATGCCCCCAGGGACACCCCCTGCCACCCTTGCCCACCCCAGGAGGACGCCCAAGGATGGAGGGACCCATCCCAGGGCACTTAAGGTAAGTTCAGGTAAGTAATTTTTTTAAAAAAAAATTGTGGCATGGGGGGCCTGATTTGTGCCCCCCTACATGCCACTATGCCCAATGACCATGTCCAGGGGACATAAGTCCCCTGGGCATGGCCATTGGGCAAGGGGGCATGACTCCTGTCTGTTCTAAGACAGGAGTCATTTCAATGGGGGTTGGGAGTCAAAAAAAATGGCGCAAATCGGGTTGAGGCCAATATTTTGCCTCAGCCCTGACTTGCCCCATTTTTTGACGCCCAAGCTCCATTTTCCCCTACGCCGGCCCTGCCTGGTGTGGGTCATTTTTTTTTACGCACACCAGTCAGCTGCGCCGGCTAACATCATTCCATAAATAAGGCGCCCGCATGGCGCTTTGGAATGGCGTTAGCCGGCGTTAACTTTTTTGACGCACAACTGCGTTGGCGCAGTTGTGCGTCAAAAAGTATAAATATGGCCCAGAAGATTTAGACTGGGGTCAATTAGATGGCATCTTTGCTTTCCACTGGGTCAGTTCGATACAGTAGGAATTTGCAGCTGTCTCTGGGATGGATCCTCACCTCATACACTGTTACACTTTATTATTTTTTTTACGCATTATCAACAGTTTTCACATAATTTCCTTATTCTAATGTTGTGGTGATTAAAATTCAAGTAGGGTTAACTGCCTTACTCTTCTTACAAATGCTCAACTCGCCTAAGGTAGGACAGACACAAAGCTTCTTTTTAAAGCAGGCTGTAAGATTTAGGAAAATTCTACGTAACAGGTGTATGATTTAATAGTACATTCGAATTCAATCATTCAGTGATGCATTAAATTAGTTTGAATTAGAGGCCTTTCGACTTTTTATCCTGTATTTATTCTCTTTTCAATATGAATTTCAAAGTTTTTTATATTTTAGAGAAACATTATTCCTGTATTCTGTATAAATGCAACATTTAAGACTTTTAAATTGATTGTTGTGTATATTCATGAATTATCAAATAAAAAGTTATTATGATAATGAAGAAGAAAACACACAAGTTTATTTGTATTATTATAATTTTCATAAAGCAGTCTAGAAGAGTTCAATTCATATTTTGAAGAGGGCAAATTTGTGTTGCACACTAAAGCAGAACAGACTTAGGAGTACAACAAAATGAACAGCAACAAATGTGAACATTTTTTACTAGAGTAAACAGACCTACAAAATTCATCAACCAGCCATGTCAACTTCTGCCTAGTATTCGGCTAAGTAATAGCCACTAGACATAAAAGCACAAGGTTCACACATGTATACTTTATCCCTATTGGTTAAAATCATCCAGGTACCTAAAACCAAAATTCCAAAATAACTTCATACATCTATTTACAATGAACATGCTAGTAATATTCAAAAACATTTCCTTATTTTGAGGGGTATTGAATAAAATTAATTACCACCTGGCAACACATTTTACAAGCTAGGTGTTGTAAAACCAACAACATGTGACTTCTTAATTTAAAAAAAATGCAACAATGGCAATAGATAAAATTTCCTAGGATATTAATGAAATTTACAAAAGAGGATGAACTTAAATGTGCTCTGATGAGACTGATTATCACATGGACATACAGTAAGAATTTCAAACCAATTACCATAATATGGGAAGAATGTAACCAAAATGCCCACAATATTCAGTCTAAAATGCTTTAAGTAAAATTTATGCTGAGGATCTGATATCATGGAAAGATAAGGTTCTGGACCTTCCACTATCAGTGAATCTATATGGCATTGCACTATTTTTTTGCTTATTACAATCCTTAGTCTTGCATCATCAAGATAGGTCATCATAAGCAGTCTTATTTTAATTTGGTCGGGAAACAAAAAGCAAACCCACTCATTGTGACATATAAAAGTGGAATTGCCCTGAAGGGCCACCAGTATTCTACTCAGAAATTTAGGTTCTCAATCTTCCGGTATGGATCTGCCCCATTCATAGCCCTATACACCCCTCCATAGATGGCTTAAGACAAACACTTACTCTTATATTGTATCAGTTTTTCCTTACTTCACTTACAATCCAACTTCTATGCAAATATGAAAATAGCCTCCAAGGATCTTAGAAACTGACCCCAGCCAAGTGAATATTGAAAAGGGATGCCTAAATACGTGAAGGTCTTGACAAACCCCACAACAGAACTATCTATAGATTGATTTTTTGTGAAATGTTTTGGCCTCAAATCAGAGCAAATGTTTTTATTAAATCAATATTGAGATCTAGATTTCTCATAATGAAGAGTAAAACTGTTTAAAAGACCCTGTGACCCATCTGCAGTTCTAGCTAACTCAACTGAATCATCACTACGGGCTGAAGTACAGGCAGTGGACATTTACCCACCAGAGGAACATCCTTCCCCCATCTAACTGAATAATCCACCAATCCATTGAAATAAAGCATAAAGAGAATTAGGGCCAAGATACAACCCTGATGAACCCCTCGGGCAGATTTAATTGACTTAGTGCATTCCCCTTTGGGTCAAAACTGACCCTTTCTGTAACATCCCTGTGCATATTCTTCAACAGGGTTGTTAGAAATGGGGTCTTTGGTTGACAGTCACGTTACCCCATGTTCAAGCAAGGACCCTCACTCTAGTCAGGGTAAAAGAGAATCACCCTCAGCTAACCCTTGCCTACCCCCTTGGTAGCTTGGCAAAGCAGTATGCTTAACTTCAGAGTGCTAGGTGTAAACTATTTGTACCAACACACAGTAACTTAATGAAAACACTACAAAATGACACAACACAGGTTTAGAAAAATAGGAAATATTTATCTAAACAAAACGAGACCAAAACGACAAAAGTCCGACATACACAAGTCAAGTTATGTATTTTTATAGATTAAACTAAAAAATAGCGCTTAGAAACACAAAATGCTTCGATGAGGGGTTAACATGGCATCGTGACGGAGTCGTTCCCAACAATCCGACAACAGCGGTGCCGGCCACAGAGTAACGCGGACCCCCAGATACAGTACCTTTGGTGAAGAGTGAAAACAAGCCGATGCGCGAAGTCGGGGATCACGGTGTTTGTGCGAAACGTTGAATCCACGTACTTCGAGCGGCGTCGGTCACGACGTGGTGCGGTGACTTCCACAGAATCACGGACTTTGGCGGGACTGCAGCGGTGTCGGGCCTGCGAAGGTCGTCATGTTCCAGCGAAGATCACGGAGTCGTTGCAGGCAGCGTCACCGGATTCAGCGCGGTGTCATTCCGGAGTTGCCCGAAGTCTATTTCCTTGAATTTTCACCAGCTTTTCCTTTCAAGGGCCCAGGGACTGGATAGGGCACCACTTGTCAGGGTAGAAGTCTCAGCAGAGAGTCCAGGAGCTGGTAAGGGAAGTCCTTGATGGCCCTGAGACTTCAGAACAGGGGGCAAGCTCAGTCCAAGCCCTTGGAGAGTCCTTCTCAAGTAGGAATATACCACAAAGTCCAGTCTTTGTCCCCTTGCACAGGCAGAAGCAGTAACTGCAGGATAGCTCCACAAAGCACAGTCACAGGCAGGCCAGCACTTCTCCTCAGCTCTTCAGCTCTTCTCCAGGCAGAGGTTCCTCTTGATTTCCAGAAGTGATCTAAAGTCTGTAGTTTTGGGTGCCCTTCTTATACCCAATTTCTACTTTGAAGTAGGCCTACTTCAAAGCAAAGTCTCTTGTGAATGTGAAATCCTGCCTTGCCCAGGCCAGGCCCCAGACACTCACAAGGGGGTTGGAGACTGCATTGTGTGAGGGCAGGCACAGCCCTTTCAGGTGTGAGTGACCACTCCTCCCCTCCCTCCTAGCACAGATGGCTCATCAGAATATGCAGGCTACACCCCAGCTCCCTTTGTGTCACTGTCTAGTGTGAGGTGCAACCAGCCCAACTGTCAAACTGACCCAGACAGGGAATCCACAAACAGGCAGAGTCACAGAAATGGTATAAGCAAGAAAATGATCACTTTTGTGGCACTTTCAAACCCACAACCTTAAAATCAACTTTATTAAAAGATGTATTTTTAAATTGTGAGCTCAGAGACCCCAAACTCCACATGTCCATCCGCTCCCAAAGGAAATCTACACTTTAATCAGATTTAAAGGTAGCCCCCATGTTAACCTATGAGAGGGACAGGCCTTGCAACAGTGAAAAATGAATTTAGCAATATTTCACTGGCAGGACATGTAAACCACATTACTATATGTCCTACCTTAACCATACACTGCACCTTGCCCTTGGGGCTACCTAGGACTGACCTTAGGGGTGTCTGACATGTAAGAAAAGGGAAGGTTTAGGCCTGGCAAGTGGGTACACTTGCCAAGTCGAATTTACAGTTAAAACTGCACACACGGACACTGCAATGGCAGATCTGAGACATGATTACAGACCTACTGAAGTGGGTGGCACAACCAGTGCTGCAGGCCCACTAGTAGCATTTGATCTACAGGCCTTGACACCTCTAGTGCACTTTATTAGAGACTTACTAGTAAATCAAATAAGCCAATCATGGATAAACCAATCAACAGTACAACTTACACAGAGAGCATATGCACTTCAGCACTGGTTAGCAGTGGTAAAGTGCTCAGAGTTCAATAACCAACAGCAACAGGTCAGAAAAAGTAGGAGGCAGGAGGCAAAAAGATTGGGGATGACCCTGCATAGGCAAAAAAGTCCAACAGAGGTAATCAATGAAGTTTGTGCGAAGAGTCTCTTTCTCTTGGAAGGCAGATTTGTGTTTTTAATATGAGAGAAAAATAGACCCCCTGCCAGAGGAAGTCCTACTGCATCAATTGAAATGAGAAGGGCTACAATAATTGAATAGCCATCAGTATAGCAGCATGTTTGCAGATCTCACAAAATCTGGGCATTATAGAGGTCTCAGCTGCATCAATACCCCTAACCCGACTAAGGCGGTCATTATGAACATGGCAGGAAAGACCGCCAACCACTGTGTCGGCGGTGAACAGAATCCCGCTGTTGGTGGCAAATGGAAACCCGCCATATAATGATTGAAAAACCCAGCCCTGCCAAAAATTCATAATGATGCACAAATCACCTCAGCGGACAGTGGAAGCCGGATGACCATTGGCGGCTCTGACCGCCATGGGCGGGAAGCGGCCACAACAGCAACAAGTGCACACATTGGTTAGGCGTATCACCCACACACCTGACACACATCCAGAACCCCATAAAACACCCCCAGACACACCCCACAATCCCTTGCAACAAAACCAGGACCAGAAGACGAGGCACCAGAGCCAGACAGCGAACGCCAGCATACAGGACACGCATATCGACCTACACAGGAGCACCCATACCCCTTCCCTAGTTCCAACGCCATCCACCACACTCACCATGTCCCCCCCAAAAATCCACGGTTCACTGAAAGGGAGCTAAGGACCATGGTGGACGAGATCCTGAAGGTGGAGCCACAAATATTTGGGTCCGAGGTGCAGCACACACCCATTTCGTGGAAATTGGAGCTGTGGTAGACCATTGTGAACAGGGTGAATGCAGTGGGACACCATCCACGCACCAGGAACAACATCCAGAAGAGATGGAACGACCTGCGGGGGAAGGTCAGGGCCATGGCATCTAGGCACCACATTGCAGTGCAGAAGACTGGGGGAGGACCGCCACCAACACCACCCGACTACACCGACTGGGAGGAGAAGGTACTCGCCATCCTGCACCCAGAGGGACTCACTGGACTCACTGGAGGAATGGACTCAGGTAAGTCATCTATAATTACCCCATATACAACACATCTGCAATGCATGCACCACCCCACCCCACCCACACCCACCTCGACTTACACCCCACCCAGCCATTACCCACCACATCCACCACCCTCCATCACCTACAACCCACTAACAGGCCCACATCACTTCCCCTGTGCACAGCCACCCCGCCTGCACGTACCCACAATGGAATAATACCCCCCACCACAATGCACCCCCACCACTGCCACTAAATGCAATGTCCACCTCACAAAGGCACCCTGGAAAGCCACTGAAAGTAACACCAGCCCAAAATAGCCCAGTTCTGTACATCTCAAACCTTCAGGCATATGTAACAGACATGTCTATGTCCCCCAACAAGCACCACCACCCATGCAACCCTAATGGAGGGGACAAGGAGTGCCACAGCACTCCAGGGAGACAGAGGCACATCACAAGACCATGGCGAAGGATCCCTGGACACTGATGAGCAGGCAGGACCCTCACACAGTCCTGGATTCTCACCATGCAGCAGCCCCACCCAGGAAACCACTGTCACCCCTAACACCCAGTCAAGACCAGCAGGCCAGGTGAGGTGTACCCACACCAGTGTACCCAGGGCACAGACTGGTGGAACACAGCTACAGAGGCCACAGTCTCCCACTCCCAACATGCAGGAAGGCGAGGGCCCCGGTACAAGTGACACGTCAAGACCTGCGCAGGGGACACAGGCACAGGGGGCTTGGGCAAGTTCAAGTGTCCCCGTGGGTCATGGGGTAGGGCACTGGATTGATGCAGCAGCCCAGGACGTTATAGCAGAAGTATTGGGGGCCTACCAACATACCCAAGACAGGTTGGCACAGATTGTGTCCACCATGGAGGATGCAGCTGGAACAACACAAACAGGCCATGGAGCAGTGGAAAGAGCACAATGCCACAATGGCCACCATTGCTGGAGCACTGCTGCTGTTGGTAAACAAACAGTTTGACACCCACACCGGACAAGAGACCCCCACAACAGCCCTGGACAACCAGCAACAGATGACCCAAGCAACAGACACAGCACAGGAAATACCCTCCCAGGAATCACAAGGACCAACCATGCCAACCCAAGAACCTCCACAGCAGGCGCCCAAATGTATTTTTAGGCCAAGATATGGCACTGGAAACCCAGCTAAGAACAAGACCCCCTCCAACAATTGACACTGCTACTAATGCAAAGCAACCATCCCACCCATTCACCAACAACACTTAGCTGAGGGCAAATTGAAGTACTATTATACAAAATGGACCCATCTAAGACATCCAACGGGGCTGCCACCAAGTAGGTTTTGAGGACACCCAACCCTTACGACTCCCATTACTGTATGCAGCACAAATCACTCTATTCTACCAATAAAACACATTTCATACCTGTAACATTGTCCGCTGTCTTCGATGTTGAACAAAGTGGAGTATGGATGCAACTGGCAGAGAACAACTTTATTGTCAATTTGTGCTTGATGGTGGTACTGTATGTTTTAAATTAGGCAAGGAGGGAATGCATACATTGTCTGTCAGTACCATGCAGAAGTGGTCCATGTATCGCCTATCATGACCAATCCCCCCTATATGACAGAGCACACTGACAGTATCAGTCATTAACCCCAATGACAGGCTTAAGTCCCACACAGTTATTGGAAGTAGAGTTGTATCAGTTGGTTCCTGGAATTGACATCTTCTCCTTCCTCATCCTCACCATCACTCTCCTCACTTCTCTGTGGTAGCTGATCAGGACCTATAGCACCCTCCACCTCCAAAAGGGGGATAGAATGTCTCACTGCCACGTTGTGCAGCATGCAGCAGGCCACCACTATTCTACACACCTTATCAGGCCCATAGGCCAGGGAACCCCCAGAGATATGTAGACACCGGAATCTAGCCTACAGGAGACATATGGTACGCTCTATCACCCTCCTAGTATGTCCATGGGCCTCATTGTATTTCCTCTCTGCATCCGTCCTGGGATTTCTTACTGGTGTCAGGAGCACACGCACGTTTGGATATCCAGAATCACCTAGAAAATGGTTCAATACAAAGTCGTCATTGTAATGTCCCTTAGTCAGACAGGCTGGTTTTCTGCAATGTGTCAGTTAGTGACAGGCAAACTTACCTATGATCCACCCTCTGTCCTCTTGTAGTTGTTCCATCTTCTGTGGCACACTACTCTTCCTCAACACAAATGAATCATGGACTGAACCCAGAAACATGACATTCACATGGGAAATGTACTGGTCTGCAGTACACACCAATTGGATGTTCATGGAGTGAAAGTTCTTCCTGTTTCTGTACACCTGTTCACTCACTCTTGGGGGGATGATGGGTATGTGTGTGCCATCGATGGCACCTATGACATGGGGATTGTTTGCATAGGCATAGAAGTCAGACTTGATGGCTGGGAGGTCAGCACTTTGGGGGAATCGCACATAGGATTGCAGATGTACAAATGCATTCAGAAATCTTGTCAGTACATGGCTGAACATTGGCTGTGAGAAACCAGCACCCATGCTCACTGTCACTTGAAAAGAGCCTGTGGCCAGGAAATGGAGTGCGGAGAGCACCTGCATCTCAGTTGGAATGGCATGCTGATTACCATTTCCGGGAGTTAGTGCAGGATCCAGTAATGCACATGGGTCCTGAATAGTTGCACGTGTGAGCCTGTAAGTGATATGGAATGGATTGAGGCCTAGGTGCTTCATGTGGCTAGTAGGCCCTGCATTGTGAGCAGTAGGAATTCCAAGATGTGTAGGTGATGGCAAAATGTCTGCCCACTGTAGATCTGCCCCTTCGTTGTGGAAGTGACCTAATACCGCTAGCGGTTGACGTCACAGCATACAGCGGTGTTGACCGCTGTTCGCACCCTCATTGGCTAACATGGATGCCAATGGGGAATCCTGGCGTATCATGATTGCCGGTGATGGTGCATACCGCCGCGGAACGTACATGGGTTCGTCATCGTTTGATCACTTGACTCCCTGATCTCCTGCGGACAGGTACTCCACTCTGTGTACTGCTGTGGCCTGCCTCTGGCTATGGATGTTCCACATGGTGCAGGGGAAAGGGCACCGGCCTTCACCCAGGAAGAACTGGAGAAGCTAGTGGAAGGGAGGCAAACTCTATGGACGGCCAGAGGTACAGGCGAGTCTGAGTTTGGGGGGCACTGTGTGAGTAATGGATGGTGTGGATTGCACCTATGTGTGTTCCTCTGAGCCTGGATAGGCCATGGTGCATGGAATGCTGCGTGCCACTGTCCGATGGGGGTCCTCCGGCGGTGGCGGACCCTAATGCACATACCACTAAGGTGAGATCCTCCGCCACCACCCTTACCATCACCGCCCTCCCTTCTGCTCCCTACCGAGTTGCCCATGCCCGCCCACCCAGAAAGGTGGCCGTCTCCTTCGCCCAGGCACCTCCTCCCTTGCCCCAGTCAGCCCTGCTGCCCTCACAGAGGAGGCTATTGACCTCCTGAGAAGCATCTCTGTAGGGCAGACAACCATCGTCAATGCCATCCAGGGTCTGGCATCAGAGGGGCAGCAGACCAATGCCTATCTGGATGGCATTCACGGTGCTGTGTCTGCCCTACAGAGATCTTTTCAGGCTCTGGCCTCCTCTCAGACGGCAGCCAGTTTCCCTTCCCATTCCGTCCCCCCTGCAACCTCCTCTACCCCTTCCAGCACCCCACTCCCTTCACCTGTCCAAAGCACACAATCAGACCCGCTTACAGGTACATCAACACACAAGAAGCACACTTCAAAACACAAGCACCACACCTCCCACCACAAGCATTCACACAGCAAACAGAAACCTGCACACACAACAACGTCCCATTCCCCCAGTGTGTCCACCTCTTCTGCCTCCCTGTCTGTCCCCTCTACATCCACACCCTCATGCACTGCACCGTCACTCACTGTTACTGCTCCTCTTCCTGCACTCACCACAATAGCAGACAGCCATACATGCACCCCATACACCACACCTGCACTCACCACCACTACTATAGTTGACACATGCAGCACACTCACCAGACTTGCAGACACCCACCCAACATACATCCACACTAGCTGTCTGTCTTCTCCCACTGTGTCCACCCCCCACCTCCCAAAACACACAAACGCACCAAGACATCCACCACACCACAGCATACTGAGCAGTCACCTGCACCCACTACACGCACACCTACACCCCATACATCAACTCCCTCTGACTCCACTCCCACGCCCTCATCCATGCCCATCCCAATTGCCACCAAAAAACTTTGCCTCTCCCGTGCTGACCTCTTCCAACCCACTGGCCCACCCTGTCTTGTCACCAAACGTGCCTACCTCCTTGCCCTTTCCGCTCCTTCCACATCACAGCCCACCCTGGTCCAGCCTTCCCATTCCCGTGCACCTTTCCCGGTGAAGAAGAAGGCCCGGTTAGAGCCTACGCTATCCAGCTCCACCCGAGCCACCCCCTTCAAAGGAGAAGCCCAACCCCCCTCCAACCTCCACAAGAAAGTCAAAGTCCCACCCCGTCGAAAATCCCCACCCCCCTGCCCCTCTTCCGTGAGATGCCTGGATCCCCATATGGTGCCCCCTTCTGTGGAGTACCCAGCACTTGTGGGAGTCAGGTGTGGCCATTAGTGGCCCAGGACAATGTACATTTTATGGACTGGCCATTGGCCATGTTAGCAGTTTGACTCAGTGAGCTAATAATTAAAGTTTATGTCTGGCCTGTGTTTGGGCTGCACAAAGTTACACCCAGGAGTTTGTTTTATATTTTTATGGGTGTGGGGCTATTGTATGTACTATGGTCAAGTTGCAGTGGCCTTTGGTCTGGTACGCACCTCTTGGTGTGGGGTGTCTGACTTGTGCTGCTGGGAAGGGTTGGGGGGGCGTTGCAGTGTGGGTGGGGTGGGTGGGTATGTAACTGTGCCCTTTCCCCTCTTGTGTCGTAGGTTGCGGTACTTACCATCGTCGTCTTCGTTGGCGGTCTCGGTTGTGTAGGTATATGGCAAGGAGCAGGGCTGGAATGATCAGCAGCTCTCTGTCCATGGCTGCCGCTGCACGTTCTGTGGAACTCCGGTGAGTGTTTCCTTATATTTGGTTCATTACCGCCTGGCTTTGTATGGCGGTGGTTCCCGCCCCGGAACTGGCTGCGGAATGGTGGTTCATAATTTGATGGGTGGGTTGGGCCTTTCCGACGGCCTGTGGGCGGACTCTGTCGTCGTCGGCAGGACTCCTTTCCTGGCGGTAGGTGGTTCGTGGGATGCGTGTGTTTTGTTTGGATCATTATTTGGCGGTCCAGACTGCTGTTCTGTTGGCGGTTTCTACCGCCACCGTCTGCGTAGCGGAACGGACATCCATGTTCATAAAGAGGGCCTAAATCACAACTTGAAAATCAACGTCACGGTTAAAGTTTCAGTAGAGGACCCCAAATTAATAGAAAATGCATACTCCCAAAACGTAACCAAAAAAGGTAGTCTGCGGAATGGGCCGATAGCAGGTTTGAATGTCCCACACTTCAGTGAAGGAGAAGGAAGACAGTTTAGCGACTAATTTAATGCACATGCTGGTGGTGAAAGGGAAGTGGAAGCAGGCCCACACGCTAAACATAAATCACATCTGTATTTTAGAATGAAAAGCCAGCACCGATTAAAAAAAAGTATGGGGCAGAATTAATGAGAGTGGTACTGCACCCAGTGCGGCGCCACTTTCCTTGCGCCCCTTAGAGCCCCCTAACACCACCATGTGTGCACTGCATTTCAAATACAGTGCACCGTGGCGCAGGGTAGGGGGCAATAGCGTCAGAATTGTTGATGCTATAGATGTACTGTTCAGGGTTAGCGCCAAACTTTTGACGCAAACCCTGAATAGTACACAGAGGCCCATTATAAAAAATGGTGTGACACTTTTTAACACCTGCTCTGAGCAAGCGTTAAAAATGCCAAAAATAAATGATGCAAAGAAATCTTTTAGATTTCTTTGCAACATTTTTTCGCCCCCCCAACGGGGGAATGTCCACCCATGCAAACATTATGCCTGGCACAGGCATAATGTGGCGCAAGGGGTTAAAAAGTGCTGCAATGAATGTATTGCGCCACTTTGTAAATCTGGCGTGGTGTTTTTTTACCATAATATCGCCACATTAGCATGAAAAAAATAACACTAATGTGGAAATATTATGGCGCAAATGGGCTCTTAATTCTGCCCCTATATTCTTTTCACGGGACATTTGTGGGCAACATACAGGGTTTTTTTCTGGCGCCAATTAATGAAAGGCAGCAAAAAGAAGAACGTTGATTTTGTAGCTTGTTAGCCCACCTTCTTATCCCTGCGTTTTCCATATTGATGATGTTTCACTCTAGGTAGATAATGGAGGCTGCAAGCTTTGGGTCATTTTTGCCCTTGTTCGCGTTGACATCAAAGATGCTCTGGGTTAAGACGGACTGAAAGTGGTCTCATGCAGCACAAAGACACCTTAGGAACAGCATGTCTTTAGTGCCTTTAATAAATTATACATACTGAACCGTACGCCTTACAAAAGAAGAAAGAGCCCCTTGAGTGTTGGTTTTACTAGACCCGCCCACTGATTCGGATGAGCTTTGAGAACAGAAAAGAGGATCTGAAAAATGACTGCAGAGGCTTGGCCTCACTACCACCTCATTAGTGGGACTGAAGCTTAACAATGAGCCTGGGGTCTTGACAGATCTTGATAAACGAGGTATAAATATTGGAAATAGGGCTACCAGATGTGAACGCAGTCGCCTATTTTGCAGAATTGTCATATTGTCCTATGCCAATATTGCTTTCGTCTCTGGAATTATTCCCAAATTTCCTTTTGGGGTGAAGGAAGTGTTACTGGCCTGTTTTCGAGATCATAGTTCTTTTTATATGTATCATAAGCAATGGCATAGCATTTTACCCTATATCTCAGATTCTCCTTGGAAGTAAGCCTCAAAAGAAGGATTCTAAGTGAAAATAACGTCACTAAACAGGGCACGGATAAGCCTTATTGAGCACGTCATAGTTTCAGTGTAATTCTGTAGCAAGTAACATGGCTCAGTGAGCTGAACAGTAGAGGCTGACATTTGTCATGACCCTCTAGCCACAAGATGAAATCTCAGGAAGGGGAAACTGGCTGACCCTATCCTTCTGAGGCCGGTAACTTCAGAAATTGCTATTAACAGCCAGGCAAAAACAATGAATTGTTAATGATTTGTGTGTAGTCAGAAACTTCCATAACAGCTGTTAGAAATTGGGTTATTGACTGACTGGGGTATAAGCCTTGGTCAAGCAGCAGCCACATTCCTAGTCAGGGACCCAAATTAACGTGTGATTATCCTCTGCAGTCAGGAGTAACTTAGAGACAATCTGTAAAGTATTTTTTAACACTTCAAACAACAAAACAGTGAAAACACCAACACCAAAAGATTTCACAGAAGGTTAGAAAAATAGATCTGAATTTCATAAATAAAACAAGCCCAAAATGATGAAAATCCAATAAGTAGAACTGGATTGAATTTCAAAGATTTAAGTAAAAATAGCACCAAAATGTACAAAGTGCTATTTGAGATATCTAGTCGCTCTGGACCAGGACAAAGTCAAGACTGCAGGGGACCACGGTGGAGCATGGGCTGGCTTCAGGGACTCAGGTCCGCTGAAAAAAGTGCCTTGAATCCTGGTTGTGGAGCGCTGTGTGAATCTGCATTGGGGATGAGTTGCGCAGCTGAGGTAATGCGTTCCGAGATATAGCGAGGCTGCGGTGCAAAGTCTTGTTCGATCAGCATTGAGGCAAAGAGTCAGTTCCAATGAGCTGTGAAGCTGTGATGCTGAGTTTCGGTGTCGCCGTCAAGACTGCAGTTGATGGGAGATGCAAGGAGCTTGTACTGGGAACAGCATTGCCCAGTAACGGTTCCGAAGGCAATGCGTCAAGCCCAAGATGCGAGATGTAGCAGAAAGTGAGTCTTTTGCGACAGGTCCAGTCCATGCAAATGTGCAGGTACTGCTCAGGGGTGCGCCACTGAGCAGAGGATGAGTTGGTTGGGCTGAGAAAATAACTAAAGCCCACTTCCAATTGTGCAGGACTGGTGTGGCACCACTTGGTAGGGTAGACTCACATATGGCAGAGTGCAGGTGCAGTTGCAAGGTGGTTGGAAGCCTCTTATTTCCCAATGACTTCAAATCAGGAAGCCAGCCAGCAAGCCGTTGAAGTAATTCAAGTGATGCAGGTCCAGTCCTTCTCACCCAGGCTAGGGAACAGAAAGCTGCAGGGCGGCACATCAAGACTGGAGTCCAGCAAAGCAGCAGTCCAGAATAGTGGCATTCCTTCAGCAGCACAGCAGTCCTTCTTCCTGGCAGAGTATGGTGTCTGAGGTCTTGTTCTTATGCCCAGTGGTGCCTCTGAAGTGGGGGAGACTTCGAAGACAGGCCTTTAAAATGCAGAGGTCTTGCCCTAGGTCCAGACTCTCTACAGTGGGGTATGCAGCCCTTTGTGTGGAGACAGGACACAGCCTATTCAGGTATAAGTGAGGCTAGGTCCATCTCCTCCCTCCCATCCTCCCAGATTGGACCATCAAGTCACAGCTAAGCTCCCATTGTGCGTGGCTATCTAGGGGAATACACAAAGCCCAGCAGTCCCCATGCCAGACATGTGATCAGAGAAATGCAGCAGACACTGAGGCCCAGATTTACAAGAATCTGGTGCATCAGTATTGATGTGACATATTTATTGCGCCCACCACCTAATAACACCATGAGTGTGCTGTATTTACAATATGGCACACCATGGTGCACGTTAGGCCAATAACGCCAAAACTTTTTATGCTATTGTGGCGCCTTGCTCCACTAGTTTAAAAAATGCTGCAGCTAGTGCAGCTATTGCATGGAGTCCCATTGATTTTAATGGGTGCGTCCTTTTAACGCCTGCTTTGAGCAGGGGTTAAAAATGTTGCAAAAATGGGCAATGAAATCTTGTAGATTTCATTGCACCATTTTTGTTGCCCTCCTAATGCTGGAATGCTCTCCTTGCATACATTATGCCCAACGCAGACATAATGTGGCGCAAGGGGTTGCAAAGTGGCACAATGCATGCATTGCGCCACTTTGTAAATATGGCATGGTGATTTTTGCCTTGTTGAGACAGATTAGCCTAACAAAGTGACACTAATGTGGCACAATTAGGCACTAGGGATTTTTAAATCTGGCCCCAAATGTCTAAAGTAAGAAAATGCTAACTTTCTAGAAGTGCCATTTTCTTAGAATTGCAATTTAAAATCCAACAGTATTGGATTTAAAACTGATTCCAGAGTCACCAAACTTGAAAAGTCGATCTCTTCACAATTTGGGATTACACTTAAAAAAGTTAATAAAATAATCCCAATGTTATCCTATGGGAAGAGATAGGCTTTGCAGTAGTGAAAAACGAATTTGAGAGTTTTTCATTACCAGGACAAGCAAAACATAAAAGTACATGTCTTGCATTTTACATGCATTGCACTCGGGGTTATCCAGGGCCTTCCTTGAGGGTGACATATTTAAGAGAAGGGTTGGGCCTGGCAAAATGGTTATTTAGCCAGGCTAACATAGCACTGTAAAACTGCCACGCACAGGCTCTGCAATGGCAGGCCTGAGAAATGGTTAAAGATCGACTTAAGTGAGTGGCACAATCAGTGCTGCAGGTCCACTAGTAGCATTTAATTATGCCAATTGTGGATAAGCCATATTACCATGTTCAGGGGAGAGGGCACAAGTGCTTTATCATTAGTTAGTAGTGGTAAAGTGCACTGAGTCATAATGCTAGCAAAGAGATGTTAGAAAAGTGAAGTAGGTAGGCAAAACATTGGGGGGGAAGACCACTCCAAGGTTGCCCAGGCTAACAAGAGCAAAAAGATGACGTTGAATATGCAGGTTAGGTTCACGTTTCAGTTGTCGTGTTAAAATTTTTTAGCTTCAAAGAGCTTGTATAAAAATATAAATACATGCAGAAAGCTATAACGTGTCTTTTGCAAGAATGAAGGACAGAAGGCATGAAATCCAATTTATAGCGCTTCCCTTACACTATATTATACAGTAAGTGTATACCAAATCATGGTTGAAAATAATCTGCCTGATGCTGGAATCTTAAACTGTACCCGAGTCAGGGACTGGTTGTCTCAACCTTTTACTACGAGTTCAGCTAGATCACTTACAAAGTTGGAGAAATGGATAAAGGGAAAGGCCCTCTGTGCGGTGAATCTAAGGACATTGTAACGATTTGATTCAGAGTAAATTCATTCATTGATTTACAGAAAACGGCCTATTTAACTGCTTCAGTGAGATTTGTGAAGTTCCACATAGAGCGCTAGGAAGCTCTCTCAATAGGCCCCAAAAGACAGCAATGTATATTGCCTGGAAGAAAGTCAGTCAGATACTGATGCTATTCTGGCATTGCTCTGAAGTGAGGATCCATCTGATCAATGCTGGTGGGAGGTGGGGTATACTCCAGCTCACATAATCTGAAGATGTTTGGAGTTACTGAACTACTGGGATGAAGTGCTGATGCCAATGATAGATAAAATATGATGTTCTATTGCTTAGTCTAAATCATCTTGCTGAAAACTGCAGTAGGCAGTAAGTTTCTACTATTTTCCAGGACTAGTAAATAAACTGTAAGAGCTATTTTATCAGCAAAATATGCAACAGCATCATTCTGAGGGAAGGCTCAACCCTAACTACAGGCACATGGTTGTAGACAATATAAAACGTTATCACTGTTGATAAAGGTGACTCTAGTTATAGAAAGTATCTGTCTAGATTTTGAAAGGGACTAGCCCAATGCTCGGTTTCCTGGCCCCATAATTTAGAGTAACGACCTGCCCCCATCTTCAAGGGCATGATAATCATTCTGCCATAACTAAATCAACTGTACCGGAACCCACCAAGATTACCTGAAGAATCAGTTATAGAAGTCACCAGGTCTTGGCAGCTCAATGAGTTTGTGAGGAATTGTGGCTTTCTTTCCATTTTAAGGGAAGAATAATGTCAAAAAGAAATGACAACAGGTTCTGACATGGGGTGGTGACAGGAGAAGGATAAATAAGGCTGAAGGGTGGCAAAGGGAGAGGAGAGGGCTTTGGGTCTTTTTACCTTGCTTACTCAGCCCTAGTGGTTTATAGGTGATTGTGGTAATTAAAAATTAATAAAAGTATTTAAAGATATGGCAAATGCTTTGAGAAATTAAAAATATTAGCTACAGGAGGTGGGCTTGGCAAGGCTCATGATGGCTACTAGACCGTCATCGTGGGTTACTAAGTCTGAATGCTGGAGAGTTGGAGTTCTGGATGAAAGTGTGGCATGTGCACACTGTACCTTCCCTGTCTGAGGCCGCCAGATACATCTAGAACCACAATCAGCTGCAGGTTAGAGCCTCAACAATCCTGAGGGGTGGGGTGTGCAGATGGACACTCTCCTTGACTGACTGATGGTCACATCTTTGACCTGAATCAGTGACTACGGACAGTTTGAGGGATAAGTAACAGTGTGGTAAATGAAAACTGAAGACACACTTCCCTACTCAGGGTGTGATTTGACCTTCTTACTCCTGGAGGTATGCTTACATGGCTTGGAAGGTCCTGCCAGTGAACACTGAAGGGATATCTAGTGGCATATGTGCTCTAAGTCCTGACATACTTTGTGCTCAATTACAATGCAGATGGACTCAGTGGCAGCCGCCACACATCTCAAATGGGGGTGTGTTGGATTAGGGGAAATAATAATAAAACAAATGTTATTGTCTTGCCACTGATGCTGGCAGCCACCTTGCTCCCTTTCTCTCCTGCGCCTGATGGTGTCCCAGCAGTCTCAGGAACACCAGCACAGGCTCCCCACACAATCCTATACCTTACATGAGAGCAGCATCAGGATTGGTCTGAGCAGTTTGGTCTGCCGCTCATGCGCATGGGAGTCTGTGCTGTTTCTCCAACCCGGCTGTGCAACACAGTTGGGTTGGAGAAACCTAAGTGTGCATGTCAGTTTGGCCGGCCTAAGACGGCTAGCGAAACTGATATGCACACTTTTATGTGCACCCCACTCCTCCTTCTTCACCTCCCATGGCCTGCCCCGCCCCTCCCTGCACACGCTGGCTCAGCCAGCAGCTGAAAAATATAACAATAATAAAATATTATTTTATTTCCCAGCTGCTGCCTCTAAGCCAGTGGGGCGACTCTCCTACGCTATTGTGGAGGAGTCACCTCTGGATGAACTCTTCAAAGCCACAAAATGTTGGAAAAAGCCTGCATGATGTGCAGGAGTCATTAAGCATACCAAAAATCATTCTCACCTGAGGGAAATGGCCATTTACTTATATACTGTTGCACATGCTACTCTATTTGTATCTCTCACCTTAAATAAACCTTACCATGTGTCCAAGCACCTGCAGCTGCAGACATATGCCCACTATTTGCTGTGTGCCACTCAAAGTGCCATGCATTCTGATGCACTTTATGAAACCGCTGTTTTTTTATACCACTCCAAATTCATACACCAAAGTCCTGCTTTGCATTTCCTTTGATTTGAGGCAGCTATCTATTAGTGTTTAGTTACCTGTCCACGCCATTTGTGTAGACCCCCTTCTTTTCACGGGTGAAGTAACTAGGAGGCAGAAATCACACAGACAATTTATTGTCATGCCTCCCAAACTAAGAAGTTGGTACATCAAATATCACCTATTGTAGCCAGTCTTTGTGTTGCTTACCATGGAAGATAGGCATAAACAGTTGATTGACCCTAATGATCTAGAACGATTGGTGGATTTGTCAGAAGCTTCTATCTCGGACACATCACCCAGCAGCTATGGCACGGCGACGGCAGGAAAGAATCTGACTTATGACCCCACCCATCTGAATGCACTTAGACCCAACTACAAGCTCAGAGCAAACACTTGGCATGAGTCACCAAATGCTGGACGGAGACAAGCTACTTGATGAATCTCAAGACAGGAGCAGAGGTTGTGAAAATCCAAGGTCGCTTCTGAAGGCATAATTTTAGTAGAACGAATGTGAATGCTTTAAAATCTGACTGCCAGTTTTATAGAACTCCTTAGTACATATCCTTTTGTGGGCGACTTCAACCAAAACTGAATACCACTTGCATGCCATACGGCGGGCATGGGGGATATAACAGGTATATCCGTGATGAGGAAACAAACTACTTTGTATGTCGGGTCTACTCAGATAATTTGATATGTGGGTCGCCGACACAAGCACTTTTGGGACCAGAAGTAGTGTGAGGCTTTTTGTATGTTGTATAATGGGACTGGATTATGTACAAAATTGTTGTGGTGTTGTTGAATGAGTAGGTCATGGTCATGTATCTTTTATTTAGTGGGGCAAGCATCTGAGGGGAATAGATATGTGAAGCAACTTTGCCCTTGTCCATTTTATATTTGTATTCTCCTTGCTCATTACAAAGTAGTATAGGCTATTTTTGGGGCTAACAGAGAACCCCACCCCTTTTTTAGTTGATCATGGGCTGGGTTTGGCAACCTTTTAAGGGTTCTCATCTGCTTTGTTGAGCGGGGTATAGAAAGGACCAGTTCAGATGTCTTATATGTTCACAATTTGGTGGAGATTGCACTGGGAAGGTACTTACCCCTAGTGAAGGGATTATCAATACCTGATGGGAAGAGGGTTAGCAGAGCAGTCTCACTCTACCTCATAGACACAGGGGCAGTGAATGCTGCTAGCTTCACACAAAATACCCTAACTAATGACTGGTTCTGACATGCCATCTTAGAGTACACAACATACTCAGGTCTGGGGCCTTCATATTCTCTTCCTTATCATTAACAGCCTGTTCCACTAGGTTAAGAGGAAGAAAACTCAATACTTTCTGGCATCTAAGAAGGCAAACATAGCATTGCTGCATGAGACACATGCCATTGAACAAGTCACATACACTTAAGACAGACTGGATGGGCAATGTTATGCACGCTTGTGATACAGACAGCCTGACTGGCAACTGAGCTGGGACAACAGCATATAAGACGGGAGGTGTGGTGTTTCTGATTCAGAAATCTCTTCAACCCCAGGTAATCAAGTTATGAAATGATCCTCATGGACCAAGTTTATGGTAAAATAAAGATACTAGACACATCACCAACCATGGGATCGATATGTGCCCCACATGGCTCTAAGACTAACTTTCTTTCCACTCTATCTAGCACTCTGATGGAATTTGATAGAACTAGACTGGTGACTAGTGGATACTAGAGCATGACAATATGCTCTATACTTGACAGAGCAGGAAGCCCAGACACAGCCCATGGACAAGACAGTATTATCCTGAGGGGTGTGATGTCCGAACATGCCCTACAGGAACATAGCAACTACTCCATCCAGAGGAAGCAACCACTCATTTATTTCCTGCATGCAAAGCACATGTATAGAGTCAATTACTTTTTGACTTCTAGCTAAGTTCTTCCATGCATCACTGGATGTGACAAAACTTCTCATAATTTCCCAATACAATTCAACTACGCTTTGGGGCTGATGTCAGGGTTGGACTGACCTGTAGAGGAATCAGGCAGTTCCTGGTGAGCGGGTCTAACAGGTTGATGTGTGGGCAGGTTCTTTGGCTGTTTGTGGGCCTGTTTTATATTCTGGTAAGATTGTACCTATCACTGTTTGTTCCCCTGATATTACCACAAACCTTGCCCTCATTAAGCACAAATGCATGTAGTCTACCGTACCTTGCAAAATATTTGTACATGTCTTTACAAGCTCAAAACTGCTGCAATTTCAAAACACGGGTCACCTTTTGTTTGAGGCCACTTTTATTTTGGTGCCTAGGTCTATTTTCTGTCCCAGTCCAACCCTAGCTGTATGGAGGATAAATGTTTTTAGATACAAATTCACTGAAGAAAAGCAACCTGCAAGCCTACCTATCTGACTTTCTGAATCATAAAGAAGGGTCATTGCAGTCAGACCAGAGGTTCTGGGCAGTTTGGAAGCCGTGCCTCTTGTGGCAGGATGCTTGAGTCTGCATTGAGGAAAAGAAGGGACTCAAACAAGATAATTAACATTAAAAGATAGTTTAGAGACCTAATTACTGAATATAGCAGATGTCCTTCATAACATAAGTTGAGTGAGAAAATGGCAGCCGAGTATGAGCTCAACAATTATTCCACCTTAAACACAAAGTGCACTCTATCCAGATTGATTTAAATATAATATGAGCATGAGAAATAATGTTGAGACTGCTGGTCATACCGGTGATCCTTACTGACAGTGACATTTTGCAGACCTGCCTTGTAGACCTATCTAGCAAATTTGAAAGGTTCTTCAAACACGTCTTCAACCGAAAGAAGCACCAACTACAACGCTGAAGAATACTTTCTCTTACATGCTGCTATGCTGATTCTAAAGTCAGATCTTTGAGATAAACGTGATGAGGAAATAATAGGGGAATAAATACATCCGCCCCCAAAGCTATGCAGGCATGTAAAGCCATAGGAGAAAGATGACTCCCCACTGAATTTTGCAAATGTAACAAATTGAGGGTGTCATGATTGCTCTGCAAAGAATTGAGGGATGACACAGCACTTAGATCCCTACACCCTGAATTTAAAAGGATCATCATTTCACTTATCACAAATCCTGGGAAAGACCATTTGATGTGTTCCAGCTAGGGGCCAATATCTCTTCTCGACACAGACTTTAAAATCCTTACCAATGTACTGGCTAACAGACAAGGAAGAGTGATCCCACTTTTGATACACCACAAGCAAGTAGGTTTGTACCAGGCAGCTCCTCAGAAGATAACACGAGACTCTCCTTGCGCTTCAGTGACAAGGGTGGAAGACTTCATCTTCAATAGAAAGTGAGGAACGATCTGGGTGAAAATGTGGTAGTTTCTTTGGATAAAGAAAAGGTGTTTGACTGAGCTAAGTGAAAAAAAACTCTCCCGTAAACACAGGAAAGCAGGCTTGAATGGGTGTTTGTCGACATGATTGGTTGGCTCTATTCTTATTAAGCAGGATGAATCAACAGTGGGGACTTATATCTGAACCATGTTATGTTATGTTATGAAATATTGATTTGTATAGCGCACTAATTACCCAAGAGAGTATCCAGGTGCTTGGGCTGGTGTGTAGGTTTGTGATCTCCAAGATAAGAAGAGCCAAGTCTTCAGCTTCTTGTGGAACTCAAGAATTGAGGAGTAGGCTCTGATGTGTAGAAGGAGGTCATTCAATATCTTGGGTGCGATGTAGGAGAATGAGCGACCTCCAGTTTTGCCTTTGAAGACGGGGAGTTTGTGCAAGTGAGAGTCAGGCAGAGCGTAGGTGTCTGGTGGGTTGGTGAAAGTGTATGAGACTGTTAAGGTATTTTGGTCCAGTGTTGTGCAGAGCTTTGTATCAAAGCTTATGGGTTTCAGCAATACAGATCGCCATTTTATTTTCTTGGCATGATGCATGAGCAGGTTGTTTGCCACTCTTTCAGAGGTTTTTTTTTATAGTGTCCTGCACTGGCATAATTTAATTAAGTTTGAGTCTCGTTTTTAGCCTTTTTATGTAACATGTTTCATGATGGCATGCATATGCTATAAACCTCCACTGATATATGGATATTAGTCAATTTTATGATGTGTCTTATTATTGTTGTTCTTTTATGATTATTGCTTAATAATTGAATGTAGAAGACAATGATGATGATGAAGCAAGAGGTGCACACTGCGTTGACCCATCATATTGAGCTTATCATCTAGGATGATCCCTAGATTTCTTGAGTGTTCTGTGGGTGTGGGTCCTAGCTCTGACAGCCAACAGGGGGAATCCCAAGGGGAGATCTTGTTGCAGAAGACCAGTACTTCCGTCTTGTTGAATCTGAGCAGCAGGCAGTTGGTTCACATCCTCTCTGCCGCCATGGTCATGCAGCGGGTGAAGTTGGTTCTGGCGGTGGTTGTTTTGTCCATCAGGGAGAGGATTAGTTGTGTGTCATCTGCGTAGGAGATGTCTTGTGATTGGATGATATTGGCGAGCGGTGTCATGTATATGTTGAAAAGGCTGGGGCTAAGGAACGAATCATGTGGGACTCCGCATATCAATTTTTTGGTCTCTGGTGTGAAGGTTGCCAGCAAGACCCTTTGGGTTATTCCTGTGAGAAAGAAACAGATCCATTTGAGAGTGGACTTTTGAAAGCGGATCCTTATATGATAATCTCATAAAGTCTTCTGATAAGGGTGTTGTGAGAGATAGTGTAGAAGGCTGCAGAGAGTTTGAGCAGGATAAGGGCCGCTGCTTCTCCTTAACCCAGGATGATTTGAATGTCCTTGGTGGTCGCTATTAGTGTTGTTTCAGTACTGTGATTCTTTCTGAAATGGCAACAGACAGGGTGCTCTCTCTACCCTCTGCTTGTCCTGTTGGCCTGGAAATCCATGGAAGAGGCCATGCACCAGAAAGAAACTATCCAAAGTATTGGCACCTCCAATGGCCAACAGCAAATCTTTCTGTATGCCGATGATGCTCTACTCACTCATGCCAGGCAAGTCACTGATACAATAATTAATGTACTTGGTCTCCCAGTTTTAACTTCTCGGAGTACAGAATCAACTGGACCCAAGTGAATTTGTGTCTATGACTCATGCTGTAAAAACAGTCAGCAGTCACAGCTTTCGTTAGGTCCCTGGCAAGCAAAACTATCTGGGTATACTAGTGAGTTAAGAGCTGAAGAGCATGGTTCATGACAATCTAGGACAGCTAGACAAAAGGTGTCCTTTGATTTTGAAAGATGGTCGCAATTACAACTTTCCTTGTGGGAAAAAAGAGAAAGTAGTAAAGATGAACATAGCTCCATGACTGAATTATGTCACTGGCATGTTGCAGCCAAAAGTGCCCAATAATACCATGAAGGCCCTCATTACCATTAAAGGGCTTCAATACTGCATGCTACCATCAAGGAGAAAGGCCTTCAGCTACCGTAAGTGTCCTCATCCTATCTTGGTCACTGTTTGGCTTGCCTTGCGAAGATGCTCCCCTACTACTGACACTAACGCACTTGGGTGCCCCTGGAAAGAGGGACTGTTGAGTCACCCAAATGCATCAGTTATTTAGTAAAGCTACCCCAGTGCTGCAGTAGAGGACATTAACCCTTCACAGCATTGGCCTGGAACACCCTCCATAAAAAAATGGGAATTAACTGCTTCCTGCATGCTGTAGCATCCGTATTGAGGAACACGAAAATACACATTGGACACAGCACACTCAGTAGGTGGGCACTACATCCAGCCCGAGGTTCTTTTGTGTCTGAAGTACCCTTCCCCACATGTGGTACTACATGAGGGTTTGGACCCAGTTAAGTGGAGTAGCCTTAGGTATATAGGGGAATATTAGCAGTCCTCAAAACCTCTCTCAAGGGCACTGAAGGCCAAATGAGAGTGCCAACGTGGACTGGAGATTGAGGACAAGGATTGTTAAACCCTCGTGGACATCCATAATATATGACTGCGAGTATCACACCTTAAATTCAGTTACTTTAAAATCATACATGGCTGGCACTGGTGACACAGTAAACTGCATTCTGTCAGACTTAGCCCATTGTAGTACTGTAGACATCAATATCATGCACATTCTGTGGGCCTGCCCCAACTTCTCTCATTACTGGTCCTACATCTGGGACACTTTGAAAGAAGTGTGTGGGCAAGCGTTTGAGGGGCTTTGCATCATAGCTCTTCACTATCTCTGGAATGACAAATTATTAGAGGAGATGGTTTTCAACCTTGCTGGCCGATGTAAGGTTTACATCTTGCGGATGCTGATATCACCCTCTGTGCTGAAGCTCACAGACTGGTTTAGCGACATGAATATCATGGTAAGAGATAGGAGACTGATTTATTGTCTAGATGACCAGGCTCTCGTATTTGAAGACCTGTCGACATTTCCTACATACAGACACAGAATGATCTAGGAACCCTTGCTTAATGATGGCCCTTCAGCTTTGGACTTCGAAATCTGATCATGTCTCCAACAACTGCTGGTACATGTTACTGTACAGTTTAGTTTTGTTCCGTTTGTTTTAGAGATAACCTTGTGAATATATGTGAATATCAGATGTCATAATGTAAGTCTTTATCCTGCATTTCTTCACCTTGTGAGCAATACAGTGCACTGGCCCTCACAATGCAACGTAAAACCATGCAGGGCTTTACAACACATGCCTTTGCCCCTCGCTTTGAAGTCTGATATAAATATTTTTAGTTTTTATTACCCTGTAAGCATCTGTTCATGGCATGTAGTGCTGTAGATTCACAGGAGTGGTGCAAGTTGTTTTCTTTGAAGATTGTGCATAGGCATCAACTCCTTTCTTAATTTTGTTTCACACAGACGGGTGAGAAATGAGTGGAAGGTATGTGTAGGAAAATAGATGTTCATGCTAAAAAAATAATATATATATATATATATATATATATATATATATATATATATATATATATATATAACTGTAACACCCATTGGTATCTGGGGGAGGGAGGGTGCATATCAATCTACAGCACTACATGCCACAAACAGATGTTTACAGGGTAACATCCGCCATTCAATGGCTTCTGTTGCTGTAGATACACAAGCTCTGCAAGGACCGTAAAGTAGTCCCTCCTTAAAAGTGGTGGCTAGCCTGAGGGAGTTGCAGTAGTTTGAAAAAGGGTACGTAGCACTGCCTGGCCTGCACTGGCTTGTTGGTGTGCTAACCATCCACACAGTAGTATTTAGTGAAGGTGTGTGGTGTTGTCCATGTACCTGCTTTACAAATGTCACCTAAGGGTATGTTTCTAAGAAAGGCTATAGTAGCTCCCTTTTTACGAGTGGCATGTGTTCTGGGAAAAACAGGTAAAGATCTTTTCACCTTAGTGTAACAAGTTTGAATAAATTTGACCATCCAGCTGGCTATGACTGATTTGGATCCTGAGTTACCTTTATGAGGTAGTGAAAAAGCAACAAAGAATTGTTTAGGTTTCCTAAACTCTTTAGTTGTGGCTATGTAGTACATTTAGGGTGTGAAGAACCCTTTCCTCAAAGAATCTGGCTGTGGGAAGAAAACTGGTAGCTCAATAGATTGATTGAGGTGAAACTGGGAAACCACCTAAGGTAAAAATTGTGGATTAGTTCTTAGAACCACTTTGGCTCCATGAATTTGAAATAAGGGTTATTCTTAGATTAGTGCCTGGAGCTCACTAACATGTGTGAGTGGAGTGATGGTGACTAACAAAGCCACTTTCCATGAAAGTGAGCATGAGTGAGAGGGCTCAAATAGAGGTCCCATAACTCTAGTGGGTTCCACAAGGGGGGTAGGTTCACCTGAGGTGGAATGGCTAGTTTGAGTCCTTCCACGAAAGCCTTAATACCTAGAATTTTGAATAATGACAGATGTTGTCTATCTTGTAGATATACAGCTATTGCTGCAAGAAGCAAGTGAAAGGAAGTGTAAGAGAGATTGGCTTTCTGCAACTGAAGCAGATATCAAATGTTTTTTTGAACCGAGGCTTTTATTGGATCAATGTATTTGAGTTGACAATTTTGCACATATCAAGCACTAGTGGTTGGTCTGCGTGCTTCCTTGAGAATGTCCATACATTCTGCAGGCAAACAAAGGTAGCCAAACTCTATGATCTCAGAGCTAGGTTGCAAGGTTGAGTGACTTAAGGTTTGGGTGTCGGATGTGTACGTGATTCTGTGTGACAAGGTGTGGCCTGCTGGGGAGCTACTTGTATGGAACTACTGAGAGATCCAGGAGAGTGATGGACCAAGGCTGACATGTCCATGTGGCAGCCACAAGGATCATGGTGAGGGATGTTTGTCTGAGTTTCCGAACCAGAAAAGGAATGAGCGGAAAAGATGGAAAAGCGTAGTCAAATCCCTGACCAACTCATCCATAGAACGTGCCCTTGGATAGTGGGTGTGAGTACTTGGAGGCAAAGCTTGGGCATTTGTATTTTCTGCTGTGGTGAAAAAGTCTCTGTGAGGAGCCCCCCCTACTTTTTGAAGTACGACTGGAGGACCTGTGGGTGTAGTTCTCACTTGTGAACTTGTGGTTGCATCCTGCTGGGCAGGTGTGCAAAGTCGTTGTCTGTTTCGGGAGATATCCCACAACATGTGAATGTGATGGTGAAGAGCCCACTTACATATAATATGAGACAGGTGTGACAGTTGTGAAGACCATGTCCCCCCCGTTTGCGTAAGTAATACATGTCTGTCATAGTGTCCAGACTGGACAACCTAGTGAGACAGGTGAGGCAGGAAAGCTTTCAGTGCTAGGAAAACCTCCTGAACCTCTAGGTGGTTGATGAGTAGGGACTGGTGTTTGCCGTCCCGTAGACCTTGAATTGCCAATCATTGGAAGTGAGCACCCCAAACCATCCATGATGAGTTTGTGGTTAGTGTGATGTGAAGAACAGGGTATAGAAAAGGATGGCCCTTCAAAAGGTTGTTGGTTAGTCCACCATTACAGACATGGCTGGCTTTAGCTCTGGTGGTGCCCAGATGTAGCAATTATTTTTGGCACACCCCCTCCACCCACCCCGATGTCATAATCCTCAGATTCCCTCACTACCACCTGGCAATAGTATACCTCATCTCTCTATAGCCCCTCTCTCACATGTGTTTCACTTGTTTTAAAGCACCTACCGAAGGCTAGCTTTACTAATCCACTCAGCTAACAACATAGAATACAGTTATGAACTTTGCAGCAGGCATAATAACACTCCGCTCTACTTTATGGTCAGTCAAAGCTGCCACTAGACAAAACTCCAATCTCCCTCTGTAGCACGAACATTAATCACAAGAGTTATCTTGAGATTTTTATTGCTGCTTGAAAGCTAGATACACAAGGGACTCTGCATCAAGTCCTTTTAAAAGTTACTGCTAAACACTGCACCCCACCCTGAGGTTGGTGCCCCCTTGTAGGTGAGCACCCACTATAGCCATGCCAGTGACACTGCCCTAAAGCCAGCACTGATTGCAAAGAACGGTGAGTTTGTCAGCCTAACAACACTTGATCATCCAGGTGACACTGTGACTGAGATCATTGGCAAGATAGGCACTGCTGTAGTGGACACATGTGCAGTCTTGCATGAGGAACTATGGAAATGCAGGAAGCCATCATCCCTAACAGATGCATAATGTTCCTTACTGTGCAGGAATGGATTTCCTGGAACTGAGACAGAAGTGTCTTAAAATTCTGAATGCGAGCTGGACTAGGGTATGCTGACCCTAACTGTGTGTTCAAAATTGCTCCCAAGTAATGTTGAACTTATAGTGGTTGGAGATGGAATTTGAGAATGTTGAAAGTGAACCCCAGTTTGTGAAGTAGCTCCACTGTCATCCGAGGGTGTTGTTGACACTGTTGCAATGTACTGACTTTGATGAGCTAGTCATCCAGGTAAGGAAAGACGTGGATGCTTTGTCTGTGCAAGTGTGCTGCTAGAACTGCTAAGCATTTTGTGAAGCCAGAAGAAGAGGTAGTCATCCTGAAAGGAATGACTTTGAACTAATAATGTTTGACTGCAATAACAAATTGTAAGTATTTTCAGTATGCAGGGTGAATTGGTATGTGAAGGTAGGCACTCTTTTGATCTAGAGCTGCCATAAAGTCACCTTGCTGTAGAAGTTAAATGACATCCTGGAGAGTGACCATGTGGAAGTGTGCTGATAGCCATTATTTATTTAGAGGTCGAAGAACCAATAATGGTCTGAGGGACCCGTCCTTTTTGGGAACCAGGAAGTATAAGGAATATACTCCTAAAGCTTGGTGTTGCAGAGGAACGTGCTCTATAGCCCCTTTGGGAAGAATGGCTTGGACCTCTTGCTTGAGAAGCGATAAGTGTTTCTGCGATAACATGAGAGTGTTAGGGGGAATGTTGGGAGGTGTGGTAATGAGCTTTGGACAATAGCCACGTTGGATAATGGAAAGGGTTCACTGGTCCTTGCAGATGGTGTCCCAGATGATGTGAAAGTGTTGGAGTCTTTCCATGACAGGTTTTGGATGGTAAGGGGGAAGGCGTAAGTAGTCACTGTTTGGCAGTGGAGGAAGATCCGTGTGTGACAGTACTCTTTCCTCTCCCTTTGTTATTTGACCCCCTGTAGAAGCCTCTCAAATACACTCTACTATAAGAGGACTGAGGCTGTGTCCTCTGTGACCCGAAAGCCTATGTTGTGGAGGATTTGTATGTTCCCTGTACCCTTGGTGACGAGAGACATCTTTCTGTGTGGGAGTTTGTAAGGCACCCATGGCCTTGGCGATGTTGGTGTTCTTTTTCATCTTGTCAAGTGTTATAACCACCTGCGGTCCAAACGGGTGCTACTTGTCACAGGGCATGTTTAAAACTGCCTTTTGGACCTCTGGCTTGAAGACGGAACACTGAAGCCACGCATGCCTTCTCAAGAGGATACTGGTGTTGATCCCCCTGGCTGCTGTGTCTGCTGCATCAAGGGCACACAGGATAGCAGTGTTCGTAATAATTTAGCCCTCAGAGATAATTTGTTGTCCCCTTTTACAGCGCTCTTCTTTCTCCATCTTATCCCAATGTGTCCGATCAAATCATGCCAAAAGGGCTTAAAAATTGGCAATGCACCAATGATTTGCTGCCTGCGCCGCCACCCTCTTTCCTGCAGCATCAATTCATTTACTCTCCCTCTCTGGGGGAGGACAGTCCCCGATGGCTTGACCTTTAGCTAGTTTACAGGCAGTGGTGGCCACTATAGAATCAGGTGGTACTCATGCCCTGATGTGAAGTGGCTTTTAAGGGGCTGTCTTATACCTTTTATCCACCCTTGGTGTGATTACTCAAGAGCATACAGGTTCCTTAAATATGTCCTCTGCATGTCTGAGCATACCAGGGAGCATGGTAAGAAATTGTGTGTCCCTATGTTTGGAAGAGAGAGTATCGAGCAAGAAATCCTGCTCCTTGGGCTCTTTGTGAAGCTCTTGTGGCAGAATGCTGCTGCCCTAAAAACTACCTGTTGGTAGAAGGTAGTGTCCTCTGGAGAGGAGAGGCAAGCAGGGTAAAAATCTGGGTCATTTGGTGTAGCGGGATCAGGGTCATAAGCATATCACGGATCTGTATCATCAAGAGGACCCCCTAAACCCCCAGTGTAAGACTGTGGTGACACCTGAAGGATGATGGTCAGAGTGTTGAAACTTTTCAAACACTCACCCCCAGTCACAGATCTGGGTTTAATCCATCGTTCTTTTGCTCACCATGCTACCCCAGTTTAGACCCAGCCATATACAAATCAGTCTTCACCCTGTTCCCCATGGGAACAGTCCAGCCCGAACTACCAGGCCAGGGTCCTCCCTGGACTGGAAACAAGCATCCTGGGACCAGTTTCAGGGTATCACCCTTCATCAGCCAGGCTAGCTTGAATCGAGTAGCACAGTGAGCATGGGTTGCACGTCTGGGCATATCCTTCCCACTTAGGGCAACTTTAGCATCACAAAAGGATGAAGGATGGAGTGCTGAAACTTTTGAAACACTCACCCCCAGTCACAGATCTTGGTTTAATCCATTGTTCTTTTGCTTACCATGCCATCCCAGTTTAGGCCCAGCCATATGCAAATCAGTCTTGACCCTGTCCAGCCCAAACTGCCAGGCCAGGTCCTTCCTGCACCAGAAAAAAGCATCCTGGCACCGGTTTCAAGGTATCACCTTTCGTCAGCCAGGCTAGCTTGAAATCAATGGTACAGTGAGCACGGGGCCCAGGTCTGGGCATACCCTTCCGACTTAGGGAAACTTTAGCAACACAAAAGGATGATGGTCGGTGTTCTAAAACTTAAAGGATGATGGTCGGTGTTCTAAAACTTTTCAAACACTCACCCCCAGTCTCAGATCTAGGTTTAATCCATCATTCTTTTGCTCACCATGCCACCCCAGTTTAGACCCAGCCATATGCATATCAGTCTTGACCCACTTTTCATGGGAACAGTCCACCTTGAACTATCAGGCCAGGCCCTACCCAGATCTGTGACTAGGGGTGAGTGTTTGAAAAGTTTCAGCACTCCGTGTGGGAGAGCCGGAGCAACGGTGCTCATGTGCTGGTCAGACGAAAGTTATTGGATGGAAAAGGCTTCCTCCTCCTGCGCTGTTGGTTCCTCCTAAGTGAGTTCTTCCCCGAAGAGGTCCAGGGTGTCGTCCGATGTCCTTTGAGCCATTTTCAATTGACAAGCCCTACGGTCTCGAAGGGTCTTTTTGGATCTAAATCACTTACAGGCATCGCAGTCTGCCTCACAGTGGTCTGTAGAGAGGCAAAGATTGCACACGAGGTGTTGGTCAATGTGCGGAAACTTAGTATGGCACCGAGGATAGAAGTGGAATGGAGCTTGTTCTCTGGTTTATATGCAATACAATTTATTTTCATATAATAGTGCGTGAAGTTTCTTTAGTGGTGTATTTATTATGTCAGTGGAGTGTGTGTGTTATGCAAACGCTTAGCACATTGCCTCTGAGATAAGCCTGACTGGTCTGGCCAAGCTACCAAGCGGGTGATCAGGTGTAATTTTTGGTGTGTAGCTCCCTTACTCTGACTAGAGTGGTGGGCTCTGCCTGCCTTAGGTGTCTACCTTGAACCAGAAACCCCATTTCTAACAGGAACCAGAGCCCAAAGTCTACATGTTCTGCTCTCAAGACTTTCTATTGCAATTTTATACTGTTAAGTAGTTGTAGCTGTAGCAGCATTCACATTAGTAGGAGCAGTGCAACTACTCGTAACTTTGTGGATGATTCTGAAAAAATGTTAGTCATGCCATGCATAAGTACGTCAGTGCAAGGTTGTCATACCCCATTATTGCTTAAATTATGCTTAAATTATGCATGGCATAAATTACAAAGTAGCATTATATTAATGAGCATGGTTTAGATATGCCATTTTATTAATCATATATGTGCACAGACTATGCATCACACAGTTTAAATTTGTGTGTAGTTAGGACATTAGCACAAATATATAATTTATATAATGCCTCACGGAAAATGTTTCCCTCGAAATGCCTTTTCTTCCTACACACAACCAGTGAAATTAGGGAAAAGTGGTGGACTTTCCTGCAACAATCGCTGTTAGTGTGATGTGCAGATCAGTGTGGGAATGCATTACTAAATACTTGTGAAGACCCATAATGCTGAGAGAGTGTGAGAGAAGAGATACTTATGCTCATGCGCTGGTGTGGCTGTGTGCGTTTGTTGAACTCAACTTCGATGCATTTCCCTGGTCACTCACCCCCCCCCCTCCCGCCCCGGTAATCTACACACTACATACAAAAGGTAATTACAAGTACATCATTTGTGCTTACTTTGCATAACTTGTCTACACAGATTATAACGTATGTGTAAATTTAACAGTTTGCAATTTAGGATTGGTCAGTAAATTCCACTTGTTGAAATAACACTTTTTTTTTTTTTAGATATGCCATCTAGGCCTGGAAATCCTTTGTGCCCATTTCACAAAAGCCTTTATAAGTACTGGAAGTAACACTACAGGCATACTCTTTTACATATTCTTACACCCCTTTATGACTCGGCCCCGAAACTCTCTATTAGTAAAAGCGCATCCTTTCTATTTTTTACTTGTGGTAAATGAATATGAACTGATTAGTCTCATTTTATACCCATTTTTAGATGTTGTGAGGGCAATTTAAAAATGCTTTGAAAAGTACTCCAAATTCTTTTGCGAATAGGCCTCAATATCTTTATTCTTTATTTGAAACGAGTGGAAATTGAAATGGGTTCAGGTAATGACCAGTTAGGAGCGACAGAACAGGTGTAAGAAAAACACGTAATGGCCATCCTGAAAATTCAAATTTTATTGATGGGTTTGAGCAGGGCTGGGAATTGGTCCCTAAGAATGGTCTGGGCATGAAATATGTGGAGATCAAAGAAAGATCAAAAAACTTTGAGCATGAGGATGAGTAAACAAAAGAAGTTTTGTTATTGTGCTAAGGTACCCGGTTCTGTTGTCATGAACGATTTACTAGCAAAACTGAATGCCTTTCATGGGAATCCATCGCTGGTGTAGGCGGGTCAGAACCAGATTTTTAAGATGATTTCTGAGCACACAAATGATTGTTAATTGTTAATTAGGTTGGTGATCAGGGACGTAGCTTCGGGGGTGTGTTTGGGGTGTTACACCCCACCCCCCCCAATAAATGTACTTTCTGATTAATAATTGGGTACAATTGCTTTCAGTCAGGCATTGTGAGATGTCAGTCTCATTGATTTCAGAAGGAATTTTTACATACATACAGACAAAAAAGCACACACTTGCATTCTGTCTTTTGAAAGTCCTCAAAAATGTATTTTTTTTTACAGAATATTGTATTTCGGCTCTCACTACTCCTACCAAACCACATTCCTCTCCCTTTTCAGCCCCTAAGGCCCCTCATAGACCTGCCTGTCCTACAATGTATTTAAACATTATGGCCCTCATTACGACCTTGGCGACCGCCGGGCGGCCGGCAATGCAGCCGCACTCCTGCCGCAGCCATCAGGAGATCCCAGCTGGGCCTACGGGCGGAAACCCAGCGGGGATCTCGGCTGCAACACAGGAGCCGGCTCCAAATGGAGCCGGCGGTGTTGCGGCCGTGCGACCGGTGCAGTTGCACCTGTCGCGCTTTTCACTGTCTGCATAGCAGACAGTGAAAAGCTGCACGGGCCCGTGTCAGGGGGCCACTGCACTGCCCATGCCAGTGGCCCCAGGGGCCCCGCAACTCCCCATACCGCCAGCCTTTTCCTGGTGGTTCAAACCGCCAGGAAAAGGCTGGCGGTAGGGGGACTCGTAATCCCCTGGGCAGCGCTGCTAAATCGCCGGGACCAACGTGGCGGTAAACCGCCGGTCCTGGCGGTGCGACCGCGGCTCTTTCGCCGCAGTCGTAATACTAGGGATTTCACCGCCAGCCTGCTGGTGGTGAAATCCGCCACAACAACCCTGGCATTCCAAGACCGCCAGGGTTGTAATGAGGGCCTATATGCCAGCCTGATTGTCAGAAAATCTGAAGCTCACCCGACTTAATACCTGCACCACTCCCGACCCCCAACTTACTGTCCAAGCTATACCCCTGTTGTGATATGCGTATTTATCCCATGCAGGCATCTAGAGAATCTGTAAGGGACCCAGTCCTCAATGGTCAGTACTGGGCACCCCTGTTTAAAGGACACCTTACATACTGCTGTAAGTAAATCGAAAATTTCAACAAGTGAGGGATTCCCAGGCAAGGGAGACATTTATGAGCATATTTAGTTCCTCAGTGTGAATTATCTTCTTTTACTAAGAGGAATAAACATCAGAAAATTTAAGATTTGATAATCATACGTTTTAGATTCATCAATGTCTTTGTTTCATTTGAACTCTGGACTATGGTTACATGACTGAACAAGTGGTAAGCGATGTAACTCTTTCATGATCACAACCTACCTTCGCCCTTTCAAGTTGTACAGCTGCTTGTTGCTCTTTCTCCTGGCGAATTGCTTCCCTGTCCTCTTCCAGAGAGGCATCGGAATCTGATGGTCTGCTTGTGTAGGAATCTGCTGAGCCCTGCAGAGGAATATGTTTGGAAAATGTGATTTATGCATTCCATGCGTTTAATGTTACTTAATTTCTTTTATACATAGTGACGCAATTTCAAAGCAGTTTCTAAGTGACTGTAGCCAAATATCAAAACGGTACACAAGTGACACATTACGATACTGAAAAATACACTTAGCTAAATTACCGCAAACCTGAGGAAGAAGAACATAAACTATGGCCCTGATTTATACTTTTTGGTGCAAAACTGCACTAACGCAGTTTTGCACCAAAAATGTTAGCACCGGCTTGCATCCTTTCTGTGCACCAGCCGGGCACCATATTCATGGAATAGTGCTAGCTGGTGCAAAGGGTAGGCTAGCACCAAAAAAATAACATTAGTTGGTGTGGCTGGCGGTATGGAAGAAGGGGTTTTGCACCAAAAAATGACATTAGGCAGGTTAGAGTAAAAAAAAAAAATTGACTTTAACCTGCCTAGAGCCATTTTCTGACCCAAAACCATCCATACCACATGACTCCTGTCTCAGAAATGACAGGCGTCATGTTCACCACCCCAGTGGCCAGCGCAGGGGACCAGGGTCCCCTGGGCATGGCCATTGCACCCAGTGACATGTAGGGTGGCCCATTTCACGGCCCCCAATGGCACTTAAAAAAAAAAACACTTACCTGTACTTGCCTATACTTACTTGGGATGGGGTCCCCATCCTCCGCTGTCCCTCTGGTGTGGCTGTGGGTGTCCCTGGGGCATGGGGAGGGCACCTGTGGGCTTATTCCATGGAGTTTCACCATGGAAATATGCCCACAGGTCCCCTAACGCCTGCCCTGACCCAGGTGTTAAAAAATGGTGCAAAGCAAGCTTTGCACCATTTGTTGACCCTTCCTCCCTACCGTGCGTGATTTTAGCACGGGGATAAATATGGCGCTAAGGCCATAGAGTCATTTTTTGCACTGGAACGCCTACTTTGCATCTCATCGATGCAAAGTAGGTTTTCACATCCCAAAAAAGACTTTAACTCCATAAATTTGGCGCTAGACGGGTCTAGCGCCAAAGTATAAATATGGAGTTCGTTTTACACCGAATTTGAGTAAAACAAATGACGCCAATTCGGCACAAAACAAGTATAAATATGGCCCTGACAGTTTATGATGTGAAAAAGAATCTAAACCTTTGCTCCTCCTACGACGTAAAATGAAAAGAAATATTTTGGAAAGTTTTGATTGGTTTTATGAACTGTGTAATTAACCATGTTCCGAAATGGAAAATAGAAAGAAATTAAAAAATAATGAAGAAACGAAAAAACAGAAAATGGTCAGTAGGAGAAAAGGGGATGAGCGAGAAAGACCATGGGAGAGAAAAGGGAGACCAAATGTTTCATATTTTTGGGGGGGTATTTAGAAAGTAGGAACCTAGCCCCACAGTACAACTGAGCACTGTAATTGGTATATAGCCAATATGTGAGGACATAGAGAAAAACTGTCACAAATGTCTTTGTTGGTGATTGGTAGGAAAATACTTTCCGGTGCTGGGTACACACTACTCCTGCTCCGCATACCCCTCTGGTGCTAGTCACTAAACATACACCGAAAGATCAGTCAGTGAGCAATTTTCTTGATACTTAAAAAAACTATCCACGTTCTAGTTTAAAATTCAAAAAACGCTTTTGGAAGAAATAGAGTAGTTTGCTCATGATGTCTTTCTTGAAAGCCAGTGTTACAAGCACTGGCTCTACCAGCCAATACATTTCATGGCCTTGTAGCTACTTGCACAGGGCTTAAATAGAATGAGTATAACTTTCTGTAGTGGATCGTCACTAGAATCATTAACTTTACAATCTGTGATTACTTTTTGCTCTGTCTTAACGATAAATTTAATATTTTTAACGTTAGTCAGGAAAAGGAGACATATCTTAATTATATGGCTATTCTTCAAAAGTTCAAAGATATGGCCAGTGGCGTAGTTATCATTGGTGCCACAGGTGCAGTGGCACCCGGCCCCGGAGTCCAGAGGGGCCATTTTCCTCGGTTTCATCAGGGCCCATGACATCTTTGCTACAATACTGGATATGGTTCCATTCTCAGTTTAAACAAGCATTAGCCATAGCAAAACCACCCAAAGGCAAGCCGTGCCCAATTTGTATGGGTTACGAATAGCGGACCAAAAGTTCTGTATTTGCATTTCGAGAATTTAAAAGGAGTCATCCAGGTAGGCTCTGAGACATACTTTGACAAAATTCAGCAGATGGCTTCCATAAAGGGATAGCCTGGTTTTTGCAAGTCTTCTGGTCTGGTTAGCAGAGTGTAAACTCATCCAACTTTCAAATCAAGGCCTAGATTTATGTAGAAGTAATGCAACGCAGTGCAGCAAATAGGACTGCTGCATTGCATTGAATGAAGGGAAGAGCGCAGAACAGTGCTATATCTATTAAAATGTGATGCTGTTGTGCTCTCTCCCTTCATTTGTGCACTTCTGGTTGCCATGTGCCAATGCAGATACCCACATGCCATAGTGAAAGGGTGTCTGTGTTTCGAAAACCATAGGTTTTGTACTGGAAAAGGTCCCTTCCAGTACAAAACCGTTGCTTTAAGATGTGTCCCCACTTTGTATGTGTGCTGTACAATGCAACACATGTAAAGTGAGAAAAACGAGAAGAGATGAAAACATTTTCCCTCATTATACCTGCCTTAACGAGGTGCAGGATGATTTTGGTTTAATTCTTTGTAGCTAGAGAAACCCATGGGTAGTTGCATGGGAACTCCCATGAGTATTATCTCGCTTTGCCAAATCATACCCGGACAGAGGACCGGCTCCTCCATGAGAGCGGAGGAGTGTCACCCCGCTAAACAAAATGACCCAGAGCAGCTGAATAATAAAATGGTAAGAAAGTTTATTTAATGCCATTTTTTTTCCAGCAACTCATCCTGAACCGAGTGTCAGGACGGGGTGGGGAAATTGCTGCTGAGTGGAAGCAAGGAGCTGTACACTTATGTTTAAAGTGCGCATATCCCTTTGGTCGGCTGTCTTGCCACAGCCAGCCAGACATGCACATTTTAAACTTCTGTAACCTAGCTGTCTTAGACAGCTGGGTTAGGGAAAGCACAGGCCTCCAGTGTCCTTGTTTGACAGCATTAGAGCAGCGCCAGGATTGGGTAGTGCAGTTTCCAGGGACCGAGCTTTAAGGAGAGAAGACACCTGAGGGAGGAGGACATTGTGTGGCAAGTCAGAAAGGTATGGGGCATTTTTTTATGATTTTAATATCACCTGTCTTTTGCCCACCCCACCACTCTAAATACATGCCAACTGCCAATGCCCAGATGCAGTTTTACTCCAAGAAACTCATTTTACTGAGCCAGAAACTCTCAAACTCAAGTGTGGCTGGGTAGGCTATGTATTTATATCCCCTACTGCGAATAAAGAGAATGGTAATATCATTTTGTGTAAAAAAAAGAACGTAAATCTTGTTGTACTTTCACAAGACAAAGATGATAAGGACAGATGGATTATTCTGAAATTCTTAATCATAACATTCCTGTAATGGTTTTCATCACGTATGCCCCAATACAACCTGATTATCTTCTTTGGCCTGAAGTCTCTCAAAAATTCATGGAGTATAATGATACCTACTTAATGTAGGTGGCAATTGTGACCAAGTTATGGACCCGTTCTTAGACAGACAATCATCGGTCCACTTCTCCCAACATAAAACGTACAAGGAATTCCATTCTGTTATTTCCAATAGTTCCCTTATTGACTTGTGGAGGTTCTCCAATTCCCACCCCTGTGACTACACTTTTCATTCTGCCACACATGGTAACCTTACAAGTTTGGGCAATATTTTTGTTTCTAAGTGTTTGGCACAACATATAGTACAATCCTTCCTTAGTCCCATAGTGCTTTCAGATCACACCATGGTGATTACAGATTTGAATTTGGTTCCCTCTCAACCTCAATCTCATAATTCGAGATTTCACAACTCATTGTTAATGGATACACAATTTACTGTATCCTTTACCTCATTTACTACTGAATTTTTCTTAATTAATGATTCTTCCAACACCCCTCCTCCTTTGGTTTGGGATTCATTTAAAGCAGCTGCTCGTGGCATTATCATAGACTGTGTATCCAAGGAAAAAGAAAATTCCGAACAGAATGTTTTCTGCCAACCACAGAGTCAAAACGTGATAAGCCAGCAATTAAACCATTCAAGTACAGTCGCTGGACTATTCCACAAATCGAACTACACTGTAAATATTTGATGTCCTTCAAATGAACGATGCAAACAAGCAATAGATCTGGCTTTAATTCTCCAACACAGGCATTCACAAATGGTGTTTCGATGCTTTGCTTTCCACATGTGTAAATTTACCTTTGTGAATACAGCACTATGAGTTTAATTTTTATTGTAAATATTACTCAAGTATATCTTCCATACACTCATGTTGAGACAAAACGAATTTCTGTGTTTGCAATGGCAAAATGTATTTTGAAGTGGATTGCAGCTTCTAGAAGTAACTGGTTATTGCAGAAGCAAAATTACCTTTATAAAGAGGTGCATAGCTAATCCTCAACATCCTGTGATGCTCTTAGATTATAGTAGGTGTAATTTACTAATGTATGGCATTCACCAAAATACAACAATGTAGACATTGGTGTCCTACCCTGCCTAACTTGATTTGATATTTTTAACTGACGAGAGTCCAGCTCAGCCTTGCATCCATTCATTTATTCAGATCTGAAACAAATCTTTGTTAGAGCAAATATTTCCGTAGTCCTAGTTAGATCTATAAAGTCCTCCAGGTGAGGATCCCAAATCTGTACAATTCCTGAAAGTCATGCTTGTTTTCACGCCAAGGGGGTCATTATGTACTTGGCTGTTCAGACCGCTATGCCGTAGGCGTTGGAAAAGACTGCCACCGGCATGGCGGTCTGAACTGCCATATTACGAACACAGGGAGGGACGCCTGTGGCGGCCCTCCGCCACCGCCAGGCTACCACCGACAGGCAGCCTGACAATGGCGGAATACATTATCCGACACCCTCTGGATAATGTACCCTGTTTCTTGCTGCCTTTCCCTGGTGGGTTCCCCCGCCAAAGGAAGGCCGGCAAAAGGGGTGCTCCGGGGCCCCTCTGGGGGCCCCATCGCGCAGGTCACTGCCCGATTTACAGGCTCCTGCACCCGCCGCACTGAGGCATGGAGCTGTCGGCAACGTCCCGGCCCTGCATTCTGCTGGGCCAGCGGGCAGAAACAATGTTTCCACCCGCCGGCCCAGCAGAATGTCCTTTATGCGGCCCGTGGGGTCTCAAAGGGGCTAGAGGTCTATAGAAAGACCGCCAGCATGAACACGGCAGTGTTTACCGCCGTGTTCATAATGACCCCCTACGGCACTAGTAGCTAAAGTGCAGGTGTGTTGCTCAGTATCGTAATACTTTGTAAAATGACGATGAGTGACTTGACTATGCAGATCCTTTCTATAGTTCCACTGCCAAAAAATGAGCAGGTTCACAAACTCTCCTTGGATACACGCCTAAAATAAGTGGTCAATTCAGTATTGCCTTCAACCTATGTTAATATGCTCTAATTGTTCAGATCTACTCAGCAACAAACAAGATTATTACCTTGTTTGGTAGAACAAGAAAACAAGTAGAGAAGGATTTCTTTTCTGTAGATATCTTTAAACTCACCTCAGATATCTAAGCCAAATGTCATCTCGCCAAAACTAGCAAATTGAAATTTATTTTACAGATTATTTTGACACAGTGAAAAAAGTGAAAAAATATATTGTTGTCATTTGGAAGGTTAGGTAGGGCAGGTGTGAGGCAAGGGTTAAAGTGAGACGTTGGGAGGAGCATGTACAAAAGGTTGTGTGCATGACAGAGCCAGACTTAAATCAGTAGTAAAGCTGAAAGTAGCAGGGCATGAGGGCTATGCATTTACTAAGTAAGTAGCACATTACTGCCTCTCCCTCATGTAAATTATTGGTGATTAAAATGTAGGGCATACAAAAATTGGTTTGCCAGTTTCAGTTCATTTTTTGTAAGCTAATTTTTCATGAAAAAATAATTTAACAGAAAAGCAAAAAAAAACATATTTTTTAGTGACAATACGCTTAGGTTAATTCATTTTAATCAGTTAGTACAAAATGAGGTAATCTGCTAAAATCCCATCAATTACATCCACATAGGAGAATAGAAAAACATGGTGGCTGAGACGTTTGCTTTGAGGACCTTGGCTCCTTTCAGAAAAAAGACCATATATAAAAGTGTGATGAAATAAAGGAAAATTAAACGGAATAAAACTCAGATTTAGTAGCAGATCAAGGAACATTTCTGAATACTAGAACAGATGAAGAATCTAAACAGAGTGTATCTGTGGCTGACGGGCACTGCCAGGGTTGTGGCTCGACAGGCAGCTAATGTGTCCAGAGAAAGCCAACAAGCAGCACACAAAGAAGACTGATGGGGGAACGGAAGCATCACGTCATTACAAGGCTTGCTTCTGTCCCGGCTTTCGACAAACATACTGCAGACTGAGGTTCTGTCAGAGTGGCGGAAAGGGGATGTGTTCAGCAAGTAACAGAGGAAGTAGCAGGAGGAGTGCGCTCAATTTTTAGCCTGTCAACTTCAAAGGGGGAATTATAGTGATGAATCCTGATGTGAAGGACCATTCACTATTATAGATAAAACCCTCATTGGCAAGTAACTGAGGACTAGAGGCATTGCAGAAAACTGAGAGAAAGATTAGGTATATAAAATATATGAATAAGGGGTTCTGGAAAGAGCATATGTGCCTAAAACAACACTGGGGGTGTGGGAGGCTACTAGAGAGTAGCTTTAGTCATAAACAACTAAAGTCTAATAACTTTTACTTTGTCGGTTGAGTAAAATAGAAGAAATAGGAGGATGTATGCAAAAAAAAGATGGAAATCTACTAATTAATCTTAGATAATTCTTCTTAGGAGGCTAGGCCAAGTGGGTGAAAAAATGTCCCACAACCGTGCTTTAAAAGTAACCACAAGACCAGGTGTGGCAACTAAATTAAATGTGTAAAGCAAGGAAGAAGAGCAACCAACACATGAGCTGCAGAAAATAAATGTGAAGCTGCTAGGTGGGAGAGTCGCTAGAAATAGGAGAATAGCTTAGAAGAAGAGGTCCTCGGAAACTGTACCATTTAGTGCTTTCTCAAGGTTCAGATTCACAGACCATAAATGCCACCACAAAATGTCAAGGTGCACAAAGTCAAGATAAATACCCTTCAACTGTGTGAAAAAGAATAAAGAATTAAACAAGAGGCCATGAGTAAAAACATTAGAGGTGGATTCTTCTTTATGGAAACAGAAGTCTTTTTGAAGATGATTGTGGTAATGTTAATTTGATAACCCCCCAACACACAGCACACCAATTTAGATGCCCAAACACCCATTAAGACCCACCATACAAAACCCAAACTATCACTACATTGATGCCTCATGAGATTACCGCCAACAACCACACTATCTAAAAACAAGAGAAGAATTGCCAATGCCCTTACTTCCAAGAAAACCTATGGACAGCAGAAAAATATTCTTCTCTTTTCATTGAATACTCATTAAAATAGCCACAGAATGTTATTATGCTAAGACCATCAATGGAGCCACAAATAGAAGCAAAGTGCTTAGTTAGCCCTTCAAGCAGTGCATTAAAACCCACACAGGATCCTCCAATAGAATACTCCATTGTCAAGTGAAATGTGATCCACCTGTTCTTCACAAAGCAAAGCCAATTTTGTTAATTGACAAACTTTCTGATATGTGCAACTGTAATCTGGCCATTATGTCCTTAACCTAACTCTAAGATTACCTCTAACACCCAATTTAACTTAATAATATTTATTTTAATAATTCTTTGTAATTTTCTTAGTTTATCCTTCATGAAAATTAAAATAAGTTATTATCCATAAGTCAATCCTAATACTTAAATACTTACCCTTCTTACTTAAGACCAATAACATTTATCAACTTAACTGTACTAACTATGCCCAAAATCAATTAATTTTAAATTAAATTAATTGGTTATGTTTCGCCTAATACTAACATTAACCCTAAATAAATTTACCCCTAACAGCATCCTTCACCCATAATTACAAAATAAGTAATATTTACATTCTGAATTAATTCATTCTGCTAACCCTAACAAATTTTATTTTACTTTATCTTTCAAATTGAATTTAAGAGTTATTCTTAATCTAACATTAACATAAAATAAGTAACAATAAAATAAAATAAGTATGTACCCTTATACTAACTTTAATATTCCCTGGACCCTTGCCTTTAATTAATTTAAGTTCAATTAAATGATTTTCCTTAACTGAACCCTAATGTTTACCCGAACTGTAGCCCTGACGTTAATCTAAATGAAAGAATTCTAACACATCACTAATGCTAATAATTAAATCAAATTAATGTTAAATTAAATAATTATCCTCACTCTAGCACCATTCCTCGATTCCGTTTCTAAGGTACCCAATTTAATTGTCCATATCAATCCTGATTAAATAATGAAAACAACTAGTAATAAGTATTGGAAACTTTATTTTCCGTATACAAAAGGTCTTTCTCAGCCTTATCCAGAGTATGGTGCTAAATGTACAATTTGATCATAGACCAGATAATGCAGTGCTCAATGTGTGAAGATATTTACAAAACACATATAACAAGACACTGTACTACAATTGTTTTCATTACTGAATCATGGTTTATATAGACAATTGAATTGGGTACTGCAGAAACACACAACGTTTCCCTGTGAAATGAGCCCCAAGGGACATATGTTGCCCCAGAATATTAGTGACCAAGGAGTGTAATGGGATAGATGCAAGCAGGATTTGTGAAAATCTCCACAGAATAGACGGCAGAAGACAAGTGGGGCTCCAAAGTCATTCATAGGAAGCAACTGGCTGGATAGTATAAAAAGTTGTGACACACTGATTACCTCAGCTGGACTCAATGTATACTCAAGTAGTGAGTTGATGTGGAAGGGGGTGAAGAAAAACGAACAAGAAGTAAGAAACCACCATAGTGAATTAGGAAAAATGTGAAAATAGCTTATCCAACATGGAAGGATCCCAAAGTAAATCCCGACATGGATCCAGAGAAAGAATAGAATATCCCAATCAGATAAAAAGATTTTGCACACAATCATAATTGCTAAGCTTAAGCACAGGCATCAATAAAACAAAAAATAAAGTAACAAGAAACCAAATTCATGAGCCTGCAGGAAAAATGCTGCCTCTACAGAGAATAATGAACACCGGCGATGGATAAAAGCAGTGCACAAACAGGAAGAGTGAGGAGCTGAAATCGCTTGGATGGACAATTTGTGGCCAAACTATTGTGCTTAGGATGTGTTGAGAAAACAAATCTACCCAGAGAGCACGCCAATTGCTCCAAAACCACCCGACAACTCAGAAACACCAAAGGACTTCAAAAAGTGCATGCAAGGACTGAAGATCCTCAGGCGCTCTAGAAAAACACCCCAAGTCAGTCTGAACATTTGGTGAGAGTTAGGTTTTAAAGAAAATCACTTCACACCTAAAATGTTTTACTTTGATGTGTGTGACACAAACATATGTAACTCCGAAAAATCATTCACATTCACTCAATGTGGCAAACAAAGGGGCACAGTACAGAGGCGTTATGGAAGTCAGCTTCAGAACATTTCAGGCGACCAATGATATTCTTTATCAACAAACATAGTAATATGCTAAGTTGCATTTTATCAGGCCCCACTAAAGCTACTTTTTGGCAAATCATCCTAACTCAATCCTATAATAGGAGTGGGACTTGGCTCTGGCTTACAGAAATATTTAGAAGAAAGCAGGGGTGCCACTTAACTTAGTATTATCATAATTTGCCTGTTGTTTAGACCTATGCTCTTTCCGAATTCCAAAAAAGTAGTTTTTTCATTGTTGGTGGCACATACATTTGAGAGTTGCAAAAGACCAGTCTTAGCACTCTATCCCAAAAATGTATTTTTTCTAGCTCAGAACCAATCTCTTCCTTGCAGTGTTCAGTGCCGCGCCCTGGAGTAGCAATTGTTTGTGGGCTTCATATATGAGGTGGGCTTCATATATGAGGTCTTCCCAGTTCTAGCTGCTGTGAGTATCCACTGTTTGCCTCATATGTCAGTGACGCAGAATATCACTCTTGGTTCAGTACCATCACCGAAGGGCTTTTGAAAATATCTGCATCTTTCCTCTCCACTCTTGTAGCCCAGCACCTTTGTTTGGTTCTGCAACACAGTCTTAGCTCAGATGTCTCCCCTCACGGGAAAAGCTAAATTTGCTTTGGTTATTGTTTTTTGTTAGGATAATCCTTTTGTTGCACTTCGAAAGTCTGCCCACTGCCCTCTGGTGTGGAGATTTGCAATGTGATGCAGTATTGCGAGAACGGGATCCCAGTCTGTGACATTGTGCATGCAAGGGATTTCTCTCTCATTTCAGATTAGCCTAGGCTTCCTTGCAGTTGAAACATGTCCACCACAGCACCCTTCACGCCCCCCTACTTACGTCAATGCCATATTACCTTTTATGATGGCAGCAATGGTCTCTGGAGAATCATTTATTGAGGGTACATGGTTGCAATATGGTGGACCACTCATTAGTCTGTCTTGTACATTTGCCCTTCAATGCCTTGTTCTGTTCAAGAAGTTGGAAAATCTGAAGAATAACTTGCTTCTATTGTCTTCTTGCATTTTGATCAAGGACCAAGGCACCTTCCCAACTTCTTTGAAGTGAGTGTTCGGTATGCTGCACTTCACCTGCTCGATCTGCATCATGCAGAGTTCTCAAGTTACTGACCAAACTGAGCCCAGTCGAATGTATCACAGAATGGGAGGCACTGTCATCTGAGTGTGGGAGGGTCAGGAAGCCCACGGCTTAGGGCTAAGGATGTCACATAGTGTGGCTTGTATGTGTGATGTGACAGTGGCAACTTTTTTTCTGAAAGTTCTTGATTAATGAAGGGCATTGTCATGATGCCAGCAGAAAGATCCATCCCCTTAAAATGACTGCCTTGTTCAGCACCCACAGACACCTGCACAAAGTATGCACTGAATACTGGCTCCTCAATTTAAAGATTGACTATATGGTATTATAACAGTTACCTGGAGAAAGAGAAAGTATAACAATATGTGAAAACTCTATGAAAACCTGTTAGCACCTCGACATTTGGGTTTAGATTAGAAATGCTCACATTGATGTCACTTGAGGAAGGCTGTCAAGCTGTTTGAAGCCGCCAGTCTGCCTTTCACTGCAAGCAGGAATCCAGCCTATATTATAAAGGGGTTCACCAATCCACCTGCCGGTGAGTGCAGTGACTACACCTTCCTGCTCAGAGATGCCTTGGGGGACCTAGGACCACTGTGACCCACCCTCAAAAACGCCCTGAAGGGGGGACACTGGCAGTGTTGCCACCACTATTTGCCACACAGTACATGCACCTCCTGACAGCCTCTTTCCCTCTACACCCATGCCTGTAGTACAGGAGGATACAAAAAAGTGATGGGTGGAATGCTTGAATTAATATCAGCCACTGGCAATTTCTCTGGGACACATCCCTGTCCATCATTATTTTTCACATCATGCCACCTCAGCTGGGACCCAGTCATATGGAAATCAGTCTTGACCAATAGAAAAAGCTCAGCCTGAACTGCCAGGCTAGGTCATCCTTGAACCAGAACATAAGCTACCCAAGACCAGTTTTGCCCTCAGTGGGGCTGGTCAGTCAGGTGTAGCTTTGTTCCAGTGGCACAGTGAGCAAAGGACCCAGATTTGGGCTTACCCGTTGCACTTAGAGCTTCACACTGAATTATACGAAATAGTGATAGTGCAATACTTGAAATAATCTCAGCCACTTATAATTATTCAGGCTGCATCCCAGTCCATCGTTATTTTGCAAACCATGCCTCCTAAGTTGGGATCCAGCCTTGTGCAAATCAGTCTTGACCCTGCTCCAATAGGAGCGGTCCAGCCCAAATTGCCAAGCCAGGTCCTCCCTGTACCGGAACCCAAGCTCCCCAAGACCGGTTTATGGTCTGTAGTGTGGCATGGACACACAGGCAAAACGTTTCCTCTTTCTCATGAGGACACACCCCTGCGCACATATGGGACCTCATCCTCAGGAACGAGTCAGCAAAAAACATGCCCCTGCACAGTCTGTATTATAGAATGGGCTGTGCAAGCATCTGCAGCACTTCCAATAATACTAATGTGCCCCATGGACACTTTTTGTAATTTAGTGTACAGTGTGCTCGTTTCAGATCCCACAAGGAGTATACAGTACTGTCAGAGGACACATAAGAAAATTGGTGTGCTATAGAACGATGTTTTCTCACAGTCACACAACTTAATTGAGAGAATAAGTGTAATATTGTAGTGACAACAAAATACTTTGACATTTAGTTTCAGTGTAGCATCTATTCACACATCTGCCTTGAAAAGGCTCATTGACCCCACCCCCTCCCCCAGTGGAACATGTTCTGGCATATTCAGACTAAAGGTCAACTGATAATCAAACATCTGTAAATAAAGATGTGGTGGAAAGTACACTAATGAGACATATCACTTTCAATGAATAAAGATGTGTTGAAAATGGACAGAAGAGTATAACAGGTAGTTGTAAAGCAACTGTGACAACTCATGGCTAACCAGTAGAGATGTTTGTTGCAACAGAGGTGATTAGGTGACTATGAGTATGTCTTGATAATAAATCAAGTAAATGCAGACCAAAAGGTATAAAATGTTTTTCTTTTACTTGAACTACACAAGATATGAATTGCTTAGTGTAAGAAACATATTAACTCATACAGACAGGATAGGCACAAATCCTGTATTTACTCATTTGAGAAGCGATGATCTCTACAGTTTCATCTTGCAACTCATTTTCACCTTCTGCATTGCTCTTGTCTGAGAGTTTGTGCCTCTGCACAAACTCTGAACCATAAGCTCCAGCATTGTTTTCTTAACAGATACTATCCATTGAAACACACTCAACAAAAAAGTGACAAATTACAATGGTTGACTTTCTGACTGGGCACCCAGGTCTATTTATGATTTGTACTGTGTAGCAAATCCATCTTTTCTGCATGGTCATGCACATTTGATGCCTTTTTCTAGACTTATTTTGCTGACATTGTGCCTCTCTGCACTTTGCGATGGCTCCACAGTAGTAAAGTGCCTGTGCTTCCACTCTAAAATGTGTACTGTACTTTGGAACTCCCTGTTTGGCCATTTTAACTTCCAAATAATTCTACTGTTAATAACGGCTAAAGTGTATCTCGCAGCAAAATAAAAACTAAAAGCTATTTCACTCTGTAGGCCTGGCTAGACTTTTCCCTAATTGTACTAGGTAGGAATTCAAATCTTTATTTTATACCTCTGCTTAGTAAAGGGCTAGAAAAATGCTTCAAAGTTATTTCCTGTTTAGTTTTTAAAATCTGATTTAATAGTCAAATCAGATTTTTGAGAATTTAAGCATAAAAGTAACTTTGTAAAAATTTGAAGTAGATTCAAAACCAGTTATGCCACTAAACACACCTGCTGAGCTGGAAAACACTTCCTTCGCTGGGAGAGTTAAGAACCCTGGTTCAGAGAGCAATCACTTGCCTCTGCGAGCAAGACAGGCCAATGGATATTAACTACTGACCAGTTAGCAGGGATTAGATATCCTGAAGTGGACAGGAACAGTTGGCAGAACAAAACATTGTTTTACCACTACCTATGTTTACTTGGAAATACCAGGAAGGAGGTTGTCGTATTCATTCTGAAGATCCTCCTAGTTAGTCAAGTTCTGGATGTAGCAGGATGGAAAAATAGTCTAGACCCTGTCAAGTAGGTTAGTGGCCACAAAGCTGAGGACAGTTCAGCATGGTAGCAACTGAGCCCTGTCATGTTGAAAAAGTGGGATCATAGGTAAGATTACAGCAAAGCAGAGAGGACATGCTGCAAATGGAGGAGGGGAGCTGCGAGAAAATAGCTAGGCTAGAATGGTAGACTTTTTCCAATCACTTGCTGGTGCACAGGATAAATCTGGCACATCATCCTCCATCTCATGGGAATGTTTCTGGATCTGGGAAAACACCATCTGACGAAAAATCCTGATTCTGGCTCTTGACTCCTGCTGGAAGAAGATGTCTCACAGTGACACTCAAAGCCCTGTGAATTCTGCTGGCACCCAGGAACTGGAACTGCTCTCCATGGGTCACATGGTGGCCTCCTGTTTACCTGCTTTAGGGAAAAAAAAAGCAGAAGGACTCCTGAATTCAAGAAGGTCCAGCTGACTACAGAGGACTAGACCCTGCAGGAGACCTGGCTGGAGAGAGACCTGGGCATCACACCCAACCTCTGCTCCACCACAGAAAGTCTAAAATTTTACCTACTTCCCAGACAACTGTCAATTGATATTTTTCGATGAGCTTGTTTGCCCTAAAACTTTACAATTTCATATTTCTGGCTCCCATTAACTTATTTTTATGATCTTGGTACCTTTTTGCTCCTTACATTTTTCCTTATTTCCCTAAACTAGTTTGGTAATTTTATTGAGTGGTGTTCTTTATTTTGAACTTGTTGATACTCCTTGAACTTCGCACATTCTCCTCTGGGGATCGCCTTCTGCTTGTGCAACAGCTACCAGGGTTTGAACATAGAGCATCTCAGAACTGTGTTCTGACCTAAATAGAGTGGGTTTATTATCAGGGATGCTCCTCTCACAAATCAATAACCCCTTTAATGGTCGGTATAGCCTACTACAGCAGGCAATTAAGCTATACGAAATCTTTTCCAGTCTCCCACTGAAGCCAGCCAAATGGTTTCTTACAGTGTGCACCTGCTCTTGGTAACTTGCTTTTACTGTCATAATCATGACCATTCCTGCCATATTGTGGACAAACAAAACAGAGAAAGGAAGGAATCTTTCAGAATAAAGACAAACTGACCGTCTTTCTTAAGTACAACTAATAATCACAAAAGTTCAGTTCAACAGTGTCTCATATATACACCACTATCCTATGGGTGGTTCTAGACAATGATGATTATAGGATGATAGATCCTTACGCACCTATTGTGGCATGCTTCATCACTGATCCTCAATATACAGCAATGGAAACATCCTGAGTGAAGATGAGTTGTAATGTATTTTGAAAGCATTGTACAGTGAGTGATCTTGTGAAGGATAACATGTAAAGGAGAAAACCTTGAACGATTTCAAATTGCCCAAGGGTAGGCCACCCATTGTGTAGGCTTCCAATGTACAATGGCACCTTAACTTGGCATCACACTGGTCCTGACAAATTGGTAGTCATTCTTGACATATTGTGCATATCTATTGAACAATCATAATGGCTGCCCTGGCGGTGTAGTGATAATTCTTCCCATACTGGCTGTATCCAATGCACAATGGTGCACAATCCTCACATGATATTTACCTTGGCAGTATGGTGGTAAATCTTGACATATTATGGCCATTCATTGGACATCAGTGGTAATTCTTGTTGTACTGCAAACAACCATCATCCCTCATGTGCTGTAACGATGGACCCTGCATAATGTTGGTAATAATTGACTTCGTGGGCATGCATGGCACAAAGGTGTACACCTTGGATAATGAGTGGCAATCCCTTGCCTATTATAGGCAAGGTCAAGCTGGCCCAGAAGCATTTAACTGGTGCAAGTGAACATATGTAACGTGCACACCAGTGTGCAGGCTTAGCCAACCCATCCTCCACAACCTTAAACAGACACGTTTTTGCCAAAGAGAGGGTTGGGCAGCGTGAATCTCACTGCATGTATGAATGCTTGCTTAATCGTGTCATCTCCGTTTCGGTTTCTTTACAAACAATGCCATTCAGTTTTGTAGCTTAAACAATTAGATATTGATTTATTTATGGAGAGAGTGAATCAAAGCCAAAGGAAAAAAAAAAAAAGTATGCTTTGACGTCATTATCAGAGAGCACTGCTCAGAAAGTTTGCTTTGCTAGCAAGAAGTCAGGAGTATTTCAGATTGGGAGTAGAGCATATGTAAAATGAATTAGAACGTAGGTTTGGTAAGGTTTATCCTAACATTGAAATCCCCATTTTCTTCATTTTAAAACTTTTTTTGTTTCATGTACCAGCTATTTCACACTCAGAAACTGTGGGAAACGTTCTCCAGAGAGGAAAAATACTCTATCAATAAGCTTTGCATGTCTTCATTGTTTATTAGAGAGCAAGCGAAACACATGAAAGTCAACACAAATTAAACTGTGTCAATGTAAATAAAACCAGCAACTTAAAAAAACACATTGATCAAGTACTATGAAGCTGTTTATCAACTGAATTTAAAAATGAAATGTGTACGAGTGAATGTTTGAGTATATGCTCTAGATGTATATGTTTTTTAATTAGCCATTTATTTGTTTGGTCGAGCTTGACATCACAGCTGCCAGAAAGAAATATTGTTACCAATTCTTGAAACATATATCTAGAATGGACTTTTGAGTATTACCAACTCAACTGATGGTGTTGGTTATTTTGGATATCCTCCCACCATCCAGGAAGTGCTTTCCTTAGAATATAAGAGGGAATATTTTGTATCTGAAAAGTACACTCTATAAACATACAGTTTGTCATATTCAGTTCTTCATCTCCTTTATGCAATATATGCAGAACGCAATCCTGGCTCTTCCCCTCCCAGCACAGTCAAATCCATGAAGCAAGACCTATATGTGATAAAGAACTACTGTGCATGCAAGGAATGGAAACTGTACATACTTAAAGCACATTAAAGCTATACCTATTGCCTTTGTAAATGCTTGTTCGTAAAATGTATGTGAAATAATAGGTCCAGACCGGCCAACTCACACTGTGCCACTGTGTGATACACTATGTAGACTCCTATCACACGGTCACCAGCTGAGGAGCTGAAATCACATAGTGGCAGGTAAAACAAGCTAAAAAAAAACACTGTAAATAGCAGATTTCCAGTTCGTGTTCCGAGGCTTTGGACTGCTGGTGTCCATTAAGGGGCGTGAAAACAACCCAGGACAGCAAAACTGGGCTGAAAAAGTTTTTTTGTTTTTTTTAGGAGGAGGAACCTGGGAGTGAACTGGGTGCAAATGTGCCTCTCAAATACTTCTTGGCAGGAAGCCCTGTCCCCTCTTTGGCGTTGCCCCCTCATCACACTGTGAGTTTTTCACTCAAATTGGCAGGTCTGTAGGTCCTATAGACTGCTATGCTGAAGTCTGCGCAAAGTATAGATGTGATGTAATGGGACAGCTCAAGCAGGCTTCTGCAAGTAGCATAACATACCACATTAAAGAACAGATAGGTACTTTGCCAATTTTAGAAGTGGGAGGGAATTAGCATATCTGTTCTGCGAGATCATCATATACACTGAAGATTCCCTGTAATTGACACTTGTCAAACAACATATATTGGTATATTCTAAACAAAGTCATGTTTTAACCACCAGGTCCTGTTAGTGATGTAAAGTAGCAAAAATCATTGTATAAGAAATCATTGTATTTAATTAAGGATTGACCTGGAGGAAAATGCAAAACCCTCTCATTATAGGAGGAACTGCTATAAAGGAGAATCCTATAATGGAATTTCTTCTGCCACAGGAACAGTATGGTGGTGGAAATTCCACCTGTAAATTGTACTCCAGACATAAGCCTCAGTTCACAAAAGTAAGTGTGAAAATACTGCTGGAGATGTACTCCTCCCAATGAACAGATGTTTAAGGTAATTTCCTATTCACCAACATTTCCAGTAGTACACATGGAAAGCTATGCCAGGTGCAGGGTTCTAGACATACTACTGTGAATGTCATATGGCAAGTACTGCAGGGTCCACTATGAGGACTTCTACAATGCAGAGAACTCTGTACATTTGGACTGGCGACCCCTGGGCAAATGCATATTTTTTCTCTGCTTGGAAATCTTTTACCCCCTCCCCAAAGTGGAGAAGGCCCTTTGGTGGGGGTGATTGATCCTCTTTCCTATTCTGGAAGGGGGGTTAAGCACCTCTAGACCTGAGTAAATATCTGACCACCTGCAGGGTCTAAAGCAGTAGAATCGAAATTGTGGATCCCCACAAATGTCTATATTTATGCATGCTCCCAAACCTCAAAGGAAAACAAAGCATCCTCTGAGTGGAATGTGCTTGTGGCAGAGTAATCTGAAGTGGTAAATGCATTTACACCTACCAGAAATTCCTTTGTTAATTGGTCCTATACTTAAATTTACAAATTAATACCTTGGTGAATAGAGCCCAAAGCATTTACTTTAGAAATCAGAGGATGTCCTGCTATAATTCCACTCCAAATCAGACCATTCTTTAACTGTTGGCTGGCAAAGACACTTAGTTAGTCACGTCAATTTTGTTCCTATTTAGAGATCTTTGAATTGTGAAAGAAATTAGCATTATTGATGGTGTTGGTTCATTGTGTGATGGTGTATTTTATAGCGTTGCATCCCTAGGCTCTCTATTTCTAGACTTAAGGCGTGATCAAGAGATTGCTGGATGCGATTATCCATCACAAACATGGCAGATGTCCTGTCCTCCGTATTCCAAATACATTATAGCCTATGGCACTTGTAATATGGTGGATGGGACATCCAACACATGTTATCAAGTATCCCCCTCCCCAAAACTATAAATAAGGCCCATAGTTAGATTTCACTCCAGACCAAATTGTTCAATTCAAGGCTTGAGGATTGTATTGCGCATTGCTTGAGGTGGCTAATAACACACATCCATCTCAGGCAGTAGCCAATAATCTATCTTGTTTTTTAAAACACTAAAGCACAAAACACAAGAACAATTACTAAGGACTCTCCTCAGTGAGCTGTAGGTAGGTTTTGGCCATAATCGTTTGACCATATTGTTAAAGTTTCAGTTCTGCATGATCTTGTGGTGACTTCTGATGTTGAATGTATTACTGCCTTATTGTTACTTGCTCTTTCTGCTGCTTTGTATGGACAACAACATCCTGAATGAGATCAGACGTTCTTGGACAGTGCTTGGTTTCATTCTCCTGTTTCAGAGGGGTGTAAGGCAGTGTTTCTCCTACTATTTATAGCTCCAGACAAAGACCTTTGTTTAAATCGTTTTAGTCATTAGCTTGACATACATGAAATTGTGAAACTAAATATTGTTTAAAGCATATTAGTTTTGTTAAGTTTTTCTAGACCTATGCGATTTTAGCCATGCTAAATGTTCTGTGTATAACATTTTAAGCATAATTGCCCTTAAACATAATCATCTAAAATTAATATTGGTCTCACTCGACAAAGAAAATGACCATTCACTGACACGAGAGTGCATCCAATTGAAGCGGAGTACATTAAATTGTTTTGTTTCCAGATAGGTGTAGTGAAATATTTTATGGTATAGGCTTGTAATTTAAACTTTGTTGACTCCTAAGCTTCTACCCGCACTGCACTTCATTTTCTATATGCTAAACACCTGAGGCCACATTAAGCACAGTGCCCCGAGGACACAATGGACATGTGCGCCGGTTTTTGCACACCGAGGGCACTGTAGTATTACAGAAGGGGCTGCAGAGGCTTGTGCACCCCTACTGTAATACAGCAAGTGCACATACAGCACAAGTGCTATCTTAAGAGGGTGTTCTCTCATTTGCATGTGGGCATGACCCCACACAAATGAAGGAAAACGTTGCCCCTGCACCCACACCACACAAGCACAGAGGCAAAGAGATCATTAGGAGTCCCAGTGACAGTACACCACAGAAAGGTGGCACACAGCCAGAGTGACCTCTGAGGAAAGCCCTCTGGGCCCGTGTTAGGTAGCAGGCCCGTATAATGCACTGCCCCTTTTTGCGTGACAGTTGCATTGGGGCAAACAGGGACAGGGTGCCCTATCACAAATAATGCTGTGCCGGCAGGGCGGCTGTGATCTACTGCTGCCCTTAGTGCAGCGCAGCAGTGAAATGCGGAGCAGCTGTTTGAATCAGTCGCTCCATCATTCTCCTTGCAGGCAGCACCAGTCTGCACTTTAAAAAGATGATAGAGAGCATCCTGCAGGCACGTGCAATGAGCGGCTGCACCCCCTCTGCGGAGGGCATCTCAGGGGTCCATGCGACCTCCTTTCCACCCTTTCAGGGGTCGCGCTCAGACCGCACACTGTCTGCATGCAACCTTTTTGTGATGCACAGTCATTGCCTCTGCGTCTGCATCCATTGTAGGATGCAGGTGCGGAGCCAAAGTGTTTCCCTCAATAGCCCCCCTGAAGATAATGTCGGTATTCTATGAGTACCAGCGCTATCTGTATTTAGGAGAAGGCGCACAAGCAGCTTCTTCGATAATACTGCAGGGCCCAGGAGAAGCAGCAAATAGCTGTGCATGCCCATTGTGCCCCAGAGCACTGTTTATACGGCCCCTGGAGGGAGGAAAGGGGGACCCATGGGTCCCTCCCCTGACATTCCCTGCAGGTGGATGCAATTACTCACTGTACCCACCTTCATGGGAATCTGTTTCCCCCCTTTAAGTGCATGCATGTGCTGCCTGCACAGTGAAAGATGGAGTGACTGAAGCAGCCTCTCCATCTTTCACCAATGGACTGCCCACAGGGCCACGAGTTAACATCTGCCCTGGGGGCAGCACATTGTCAGAAATAGCACAGTGTCGAGGGTTGCACCTGGTGGCGAATCTGAAGGTGCAATGCCCCGCAAACAGGAACAGTGTGCCTTCTTTGTAATAGGGGCCCCGTTGCTAAAGACTGAAGAGCCCCTGTCCTTGACTGTTGGGACTAGAGATTCCAGTCTTACAGGTAGAGAAAGGCATAATTCCATGATGTCAGTACATTGCAGGCAAAGTGACTTTCGGTGCAGAGGTGAGAGGGACACTCACAGTGTCTATGAAGAGGAGAAGGAAGACACTGGTTGTTGGCACAGATGAGAAAGAGTTAATGTATGAACAAGGTAGGCGGAAACATAGCAAGCTTGTTAATATTCGAGAAAGTGAGCATTAGAGAATACAAGATCTAGTGAGAGAGACAGAATGACAGGCGGGCAGGGATTATTTATAGGAACAAACAGGGAAATATATTTCTCTTATCTTGGCAGGTTCTGTAGGGTGATCATACTATGAACTACGTTACATGCATTGTTACCATATAATTACTCATCTTTTTATTTAGCACTGATGCTTGGAGTTTTGAATAAAAATCATTAATGGTTTAAATTGGCTAATCTTGCTTTTTTGAAAGGAAGTGAGGACATTCTCCTCCGATGTCTAACGCGTTCAACCAACAGTAAAGCATCATTTCATGGCTGACAGTGGCCAGATTCACTGGGAGGTCCAGGCATGGTCCCACATGGTCCTCGTCTTGGATGGAAGTCATTGTCTTCCACAGTTGATCATTGTTTGTGTATTGTTGCATTGTCTGTTGGTCATGATATAGGGTGGGACCACTGGGTCTGCATTTGGTTCTTCATCAGAGCCATCTCTTTTAGCTTTTGGGGTTGTGGCGCATAGGCAGAGTGATCGGTCCTGATCCGCCGCTTTTCTTGCATCGCTCCTGTCCCACCTAACAACACCATGGTTGCGCCGTATTTATAACATGGTGCACAATGGTGATCGTTAGGACAATAGCGTCAAAACTTTTGATGATATTGTGGCGCTTTGCTGCACTAGTGTCAAAAATGTTGACGCTAGTGCAGCAAAGCACAGGGAGGCCCACTGATTAAAATGGGTGCGTCATTTTAAAGCCTGCTCTGAGCAGGTGCTAAAAATGATTGAAAAAATGGTGCAGTGAAATGTTGTAAATTTCACTGCGCCATTTTTTCAAGCTTCCCTGTGTTGGAAAGCCCTCCCCCCTTTGCATACATTATGCCTGGTGCAGGCATCATGCAGAGTAAGGGTTTCCAAAGTGGTGCAATGCAAGCATTGCACCACTTTGTAAATATAGAGCGGGAGAAAGGCCTCCTTAACACCGACTTAGTGTAAAAAAAAATACTCTAAAACGGCACAAGGTGGCACTCGGGCTTATAAATACGCCCTCTAGTCTTTACCTAGTTTTTCCCTTTGTTTGCCCCCAGGATTATTCAACACAATATCCCCACTTAATCCACCTAATTTACTTTGAGAGTATCTCAGGTAGACTGTCAAAGAGGGTGAAAGGACTGTGTGAAACTGGGAGGCAATAACTAACTTGTTCTGCTGTGAGTATTTGGGTGTATCATACACCAGAAGCACAGAAGTTGCATAATTAATCATAGCCAGGCATAAATGAACCTCCCTGTGCTTATTAATTCCTCCACTGCTCAGGCCTCACATTTCACCTCCAAGCTCCCAGCTGTACGAAAGCAAACATCCTATAATAACCATACAGTAAGGAGTCCCAAGGCAGCCCTCACTCCACTGTATTCTAAGGGGAAGTCCAAGATACAGCACTGCAGGGACACTTCTTAACATCTCCCCAAGAAAGTGGGCAAGAAAAAGGGTAACATGATTTCCCTCACTGACAGGGGAGCCACACCTGCATTTACCTGGCTCTGGGGGATGAGAGGTAGTGGATGACAGCAAATGCCAGGGCAGTTCGACAGGGTACAAGAACCCTTATGTGGGCACAGAAGCACAGCACCAGCATTATGCAGCTTTGTAAATGATGCAAATCACACTGAACAATCCAGTGGACTGCCAGAGACATACATGCCAGGAATGTACATCCGTTTTGTGGTCATATCCTCAGGTAGGTGTCAATGTCATATTCTTTGAGCTAAGAGAGTGCTTAATTTGTGCCGGTATTTTCTGGTGCCCAGAACCAGCATTTATTTCTAAAGAATGGCACATATTTTTCAGAGTCGCCACATGGTGATGCTATGTATTTATAATTTTAGAAGAGCACATCAACGGAAAATGTATATATTTAAATGATCTAAAATGTCACACTTGTTTGAGTGTGATCAGCAGTAAGTAATGCTGGAGCTGGCATTCGACAGTAGAAACAGTAGCTGTCGGTGGCGACAACAGCAGTGGACTTCTGTGAAGTACCTTGGGCCCTGGCACTTATTATTTACAAACTAAGCTCTGGCGTCTGATTTTGCTATTTAAGGGTTAGAGACTAAGAACTCTGCCAGCTGCTTTGGTTGATAGACAGTTCACTGTATAGCAGACTGCTGAGGACTGTGATAGGTAATCTAATCTTGACTGTTGTGGATGTTTGTGATATGTTTTAGTAGTGTGTTTTGTCAGGTATTTGATACTTTGTGTGCTCGCAATGACGACATTCTTGATTATTACTATGATAACTGAGGCACCTACCCCTAAGTGAAGATGAGTACTAAACGCAGCTGTCCGAGAGTAGTTTATGTGCATCTAACTCGTTTGTGATTGTTGTTTTGTGGAGGGATTTGTTGCCACCTGCCGTGTAGAATCCATTGCTGGTTGATGATAAGCGCTTACGTTTTCCACTTGCTTATGTGGTTTTTCTAAGAGATAATCCAGCCAGAGGGCAGTAAAGTGCCAATGTGTGTATGATAAAACCAAACACGGTAATCCAGACATGAGCAGAACCTTTGTGATGTTTTACAGGCAGGGTCACTGTCTCACCTGCACATTTACATCAAAAGACAGGCGCTAACACGTGAAACAGCTACCAAAGTTGGTGACATGGCCAAAGCCACATTTGTAAGGTGATGGTTTCGCCTACTGTCCTTCGGCTGAAAGAGGCAATTTTGATCAGGTGTCCATGCCCCAATCCACCCTCAGACTCCCAAAGGCAGGCTCTTTCCAGTCACATAAGCTCTGGTCGGGGTCCTGGTTAAAGCTCTAAGCAGAATGGCATGAGGGTGAGAAACAAAACTGTTGGTAGGTTACTGCCAGGATGGAACCATACTCATCAGACTCCCCATATTACCCTACAGTCCTCATCCCTCCATGCACGGTTGATACCTATTTTAAGTGCCAGGTAGACCTGCTCTATCATGTGTAAATAAGCAGGTATTTACCTGCGCCTCCAAAATATCCTCATATACACGTTCATGCTCATTTTTAGTACAGATTAACATTTTCGGGCACAAAAACGGATGCACTTCAACAGAGAACAAGGTTTATGCTACTTGGACAAAAGCACAAAATAGAAACGGTGGAATTATAATTTAATCAATCTTATGCTAGCGGTTATCTATGACCTTTTCCACTGCTTGCATGTGTTCAGTGCCAGGGCCCTGGTCCACTGCACCCGGCACCACCCACAGTTCCTACCACAACTTTGGATGGGCAGTGTCAGCATTAGCTTTCTAACCCCCCCACACTCTTACAAGAGTGGCAGTTTGGACTAGTCCAGGTCAGGTCTATCAGCATGGATGGCCTGGACAATTCTATCATAGTTTTGAAAGAATATTGGTATGCCAATGTGCTCTGCTAAAACAATACTGTAGAAACTACCACTGTGTGGTAGACTCTGATTATTAAGTGCAGGTGTTCAGAAGTAGGTGCAGGAGCCGAGCACCGCCAAACACTGCCACAAATTAAAATCACTGGTTCTGGCAATTACTCTACAGCAGCAACTGAACAATGACGTTAATCCCCTATCACCCCACTTCCTGACTCTTTTTCTCACCCACTGGAAAAGGCTTTGATCCAAGCAATAGTAACCAATTAGTCCTGCTAAACATGGCATTTTCTAGCCCAAACAACATCTTAAAGCACGATCGACCCACAAAGTCAGTTGATCCACCGAACTGCAGGTTCCCATTTATTTATTTATATGGGCCTGGGCAGAGGGCTAGCGTGCTGATATCTAACTTCTCCAGTACATAAAAAGTACATACAAAAACGAAATTACAGCAGCAAGATAATATCGGCATTGCCGAGCTAACAAAACTTGTAAGAACAGTTAAGTCATAACAAGAGCAATTCCGAGGGGAGGAGGAGGGGGTTGGGCATTGGGCGGAGCGAAGTGGGGCAGATGTTCTGTGTGTGTCACTCAAATAATGCGAAGATAAAACATACCTGCAGAGCACACATACACCATTATAGCTTACATGATAAACACCTTGAGTAAGTCAAAAACAATTTCAAATCTGACCTAATCTTATAGCGACATGTACAGTGCCTCTTTGTTTCCTCTGATGGACTGCTGAGTCTGAGGTAAGGTCAGAGGCTCCAGCCGTGTGATGAATGACTCCATCACCTGTCGCCAACTAAGAAACACCACCACCAAGCAGAATTACTGAAGGAAGGGGCTTAAAACACTGCAGTGGAAAGGAAAATAGAGCACCAAATCCTCCCTCCTGGAAGCACAGACTGATTTCCTGACTAACCTGTGCCACTCTGACACAACAGCATGGAAATGGCTGACTCTGTACCTTTCAAAGGAATCCTGCAAGGAAATCTACTGTGTTCCTTATGGGACAGTCAACTCACAGACCAAATTCTATAATTTGTAGGTCTGAGTATAGACATCCTTTTCTCTCTCTGCCAGTGTAATTCATCTGCAATCGCTTCAGTGCTCCACATAGGAGTAGTAAGCGCTATTTAAATACTGCAGTACAATATAATAAAATGAATGGGATTCTTTGCAAATGCAAACGTGAAGGGTTGCAAGGTGTTCCGGTGTTCTCCTCAGTATTCATTCTAGACCTGCAAGTGTGATGGCTGACGTTGAGCACCTCGGGACAGGCCAGAAAAGCACGCCTTTCCACCCACACTGTTGCAGGCAGGCGACATGTAGAGTGCAGAGCTGGACTGAGACATCTAGTCAGTGGGAAGCATGGACAATGTGGACCACAGGTAGATCATTTCATTTAAACTGATGTTTCATCCATCATTTTAACTTAACCTTGGAAGTAACCCAATTCAACCTTGGACTAGTAACTTCAGTCTAAATCCTGAGACCAGTATGGTGCGCCCACATACCAGCCTCAATCACTACAACATATGATACATAGGTGCCTACTGCTTGACAAACATCTTGACCCTTCCCTAGGCCCTTAACAAACCTTCTATGGACATGGTGTGGAAAGGTGAAATAAGTGAGTTAGAATGTAGGGTCTGCCCTACAGAGGCAGGTCATGTCTTCCGAATTGCGATGCCGGCAAGGTATTCTCTTGTGCTTTCTGGTGCCAAATCATGTCCTAGCCAGCAGGAGGATCTCCCTGGCCCACATCAGAAGAGGCAACATTGCGTGCGCCAGTCCTTGCAAACTATTAGGGATGGGGTAGTGTGGCTCCATGGGTACGAGGCAGGACTCCAATGCGGGGCAGAGCACCCGCTGGCTTGAACAAGTCAGGGCAAAGGCCATGTGCCAGTGCCTTGGCACCAACACCATGCCTAACACAGTCAACTGGCGCCAACATTAGTGCTGGCACCAACCCACTCCTGGTGCCAGGGAGTGGCTCAGGTATAGGCCCAGGAAACAGAAATACCTATATGGACCAGTATCTGTGACTAGCTGAATGCCTGCCACTAATGCAGCCACTCACACCAACATTGAGACTTGGGACTAGGCACTAACACCATCCTGTGCATAGAAACTGCTTCAGCCACAGAAACCAATTCTAGAAAATGAGCCTAACTCTCGATTTTTAGGGCATCAGCCTTTAGGCCTTGAGTACAAGCCATCACATTACGAACATCAGGCCTGCAAGACTGACCACCAGTCCGTGAGTAGAAGAATTGAAACATCACAGGAGCAGCCTTGGCGCAGTAAAAGTCTTTTGTCACATGATTATCCCGCCAGCCTAATTACAGCCCGTAACACTCTCATTATGCCAAGGGCCAAACGGTAAAGAATTGCATGTAAAGAACCTTGACACAGAGAGTAAGGTCTAGGGGCGAGAAATGGCTCCCTGATACAATTAACAGTTCATATCTCCTTGAGCAGACCTAGAATTGTAATGTAGCACTACTGCAACCATCTTGAGCAGTCTTTGCAACCATCTTGGCAGTGTTTCATCTTGCTGCATACTTGCATTATTTCCTCTTTTTATGCATCCTAGCTTTCATCCATCAACTCATCCATCCACCCTCACATGCTCAAGATCTCTTAGGACTGGGTGTACCCTGGAACTGTTTCATCTGCAGCTCCACACCTCTAAAAAAAATTCTTTGCCTGCCGAGTTCTTGGCATTTGTTTACATCTTGTTCTTTCCCTGATTTTTCCAAAGTCGTTTTCTGAAAGTTTTTTTTTCTTTTTCAAGTTTTCTTTAACTTTTCTTTGAAAAATTTGCTTTTCCATTTCAAAATTTTTAAATGTAACGGGTGCTTACATTTGAACATACTTTCATTTTTTATAGTTTTGCTTGTTAATCGGATATGTACAGTACTCCGGTACCATTTTGCCGATAGTCTTCCACTTTAAAAGTAGCTGAAATGAACAACACCCAAATGAACCAGCAAACACATTCAATAGTTTAAAGGGCAGACCTGCTGGCTATGTCAATGCTTTTTTGAGTGAAGCACCTTTTTCATAGACCTGGGCAGAGTTCGCGGAGTTCTGCTATGCAGAAGTCAGCAAAGTGCTGAAAAACTCCCCCATGCGGAGTTCTACGTGCGGCGAAGTTTGGGTAAATCGCAGTGTTTGTGTTGATTTTCAGCGCCAGGGGTTTCTCCCGCGCTGTAAAATCAGTGCAAACGGCATCATGGGGAGCGTCAGAGGGCGCTAACTACTTTTTACCGTCTGAGGTGATTTTCTGCCCGAGTGGCAGCTTCCTCAACGTGGGCAGTCGCAATCTGCTGCGACCACCCACATTTAGAAATGTCGCTCACACTCGCCAACATATCGATTTCTCTTGCTCACATTGGCAAGCAGCATGAGAAAACAAACTCCACTCTATGTCACTTCGCAGTGTTTTTTGGAACTATGCGCAGAGCACAGAGTGAGTAAAACTCGGTGAACTCCGCGGGTGGACCAGAATTTTTTGCCCACCCCTACTTTTTCATCACCATCAATGCAATTGGTAAAATGTCCTGGGCATTCATGCCAGCTGACAACAGATACAGGCATCTCCCTCCTGATTAAGGCCAGGGTCTGACTGGCCTATATGGCAATCAGGCAGGACCTGATGGACTTGGTCTGACAGGTGAGTGTGCGGGACGTTTTTTTGGCTGTTTGTGTCTGATGGGCCGTTTTTCTACTGTTCATTTCCCGAATATTGAAACAAACATTGTGTGCAACAAGCTCAATTCCACGCCCCCTTCCATACTCTGCAAAACAGTTATACAGAGTGTCTTTACAAATTCATAACAGCCCCAATTTGCAAACACGGGAACACTTTGTAGGTGTCTACTTCTCTAATGGGTGGAGGGGCCCTTTTATTTTCGTGCCCCAGCCGGACACTGATGAAGATACATCCCTCATGGGTGATTGACAGTGGCTGGCAGGTAGCTCCAGTTTGTACGAGCCCTGGGAGTTAGAGCAGACCGCGGCCTTTGCTCTATATTCGGCTTAATAGCACCTTTAATTATTAATCAGGGCAATTCCCGCTGCAGCTGCAAGAACAGCTAGCAATCCCAGTGACTATTATTGACCCAAAACACACACTCTTTCAGGCGAAAACAGGTTATCCACACAAGCATGCTGTGTTTGTACCCTTCCTGAACTCAGAAAGAATCCTGTTTCTAATACACTTATATTTCCACTTCCCTCACAGTTTAACAGCAATATGATTATTTTGAGACCCTTAGTGATGAGGCGGGCAAGAAAGAGAGACAGACAAGTTTGTACCGGGGTTCCACTTTAAACTAACGAAAACATCTCTTCAAAGCACATAAAACGTCAATGATTCTTGGCTCTCGCGTTTCAAGTTAATCCTCTTTCCCTCAACGCATTGGAACAGGTGCACATAGCAACATTTTAAGCCTGGCCTCTTGGATGAGAGATACGGGGACCTTAGGCGAGCACTTTTAGGATTCAAGACTAAGCGCAATAGCTATTGCGCTCTGGGCCTTCACCATAAATTGTACCTCGCACACCAGAGTCTTAACCAGTGGCCATTGCTTAATTTGAGCCAGTGGCTGCTGATGGGAGCCACAGGCACTTATTTTTGGGAATCAGCACTTATTTTTTCCACATCAGATATTTACCGATAGAGAGAGAAAAAACACACACAATGGAAAGACAGATGAAGAGAAAGGCGGGAAAATGTCACGAAGGGAGAAAGGAGGAACCTGCAAGAGTGAGATAATGGGGGAGGGAATATCTGGCCGTGGATTAAAGAGACAGCTTTGGCAATTAGCACACTGGCATTTAATTCCACCGGAAACGGGCTTCTGAGCAGAGCTTTGGGCACCAGGACTAATTTATTTACAAATTAAGCACTGCCAGTAGATCATTATCCGGGAATATGGTTACCAAAGGAGGCGATGTCTCATCGATACAGCTTTAACTCTCCTAGATTTTCTTTCAACAAACCAAAGTTTTCAGGTGTGTTAGTCTAATTGATTCGATTCACCTTCAGGAGCAGCTCGCGTGACTGGGGCTATGCGGGGCGGGTGGCACAGTAAAAAAAATAATTAAAAAATAATAATTATAAAGAACTTACCTGCTTTGCTTTTGCGCAACGTTCCTCTCCTGTCGCTGCTGCAGGCCCAGGCTCCCAGCCTGCTCAGAGCAGCGTCAGGGTGGGTGGGAGCGCCCAGCCAGGGCACTCCCAGGCAGACTGGGAGCCTGTGCAGGCTCTCTTGCTGGGCTGGAGACAGCCCTGTGCGCATGTGTGCTTAGCCTGCCCGAAACAGTCGGCCAAACACACATGCGCTCTGAGGGGAGTGCACAGTGCACTCCCCTCAGCTTGTCACCCCCAAAGCCCCACCCCTTTTACATGGCAAGGATAATAAACAGGGTTTATTATCCTTGCCATGTAAAAGGATTTGCAACGGTTGCTGCTGGTAGGGGGGGGCGACACTCTTCCACCCATACGGAGGAGCCGTGCCTGCTGACCTGACCCAAATCTACTAATCCCAGAATTCAGTGATTTATTGAACAAGAACCAATGACACGAAGTGAAGGGTCAAGCTGACATGGAGTCATCTGGTCGGCTGTAAATCAGAATACCAAGCACAAAAATATTGTACTACTGAAGTGTTGTAGCCTAAATATCTTTATAGTAATTATTCATATGAAAGTATAGATTTACTATTCTTCCCTCCACATCTAAGTACCTTGAAGATATAAATATTGTCATGCTACATATATTTGGAGTTGAGTACAGTAAATTTAGACTTTAACTACATATAATGACTTTCACTATTATGTAATCTGGCTGCCATAATTTGATAGCACATATTTAATCCATGACATTCCGGCAGTCTACCATCTGGTAATACTTCCGAGGAGCCATCTAGCGACTACTGCTACTGACTAATATGCTTCACTAGTCCCAATTCTCTCGCTCCCTGTCTGTCTGTCTGCTGATGCACACACTGTGCCTCCACCACTCATGCACCCATCCTCCACCAAGAATACTCTGGTGTTTCTTTCGCCATCTGATTCTCTACTAAAGCGTGTTGCACAAGCCTTTCTAACAATTCACAAGTAACAGAATAAAACGTGCCATGAATATCAATGTATATAAACGTTCTCACAGTTATTCACTTGACAGATAGCAGCCAAGGGAGAACTGCTCATACGGAGGTAGATGCACGTTGTACGGGGATCATTTTGGGTCAAATGCGTCTACGACCACCAACCACACTGGATCCTGCCACCTACATTTATTTGTACATCGACTTTTCGCTGCAAAGCAGTGGTTCTTCGAGGTAATATAGAGGCCTATCTTTTTACTTTAAATGTTTACGTGTATGTGCGGGTATAGGTGTATTTATAGATACATTTACAGATAAATATATATACACACACCCATTCTCAGTTTTAAACATGTTAACCATTTATGTATACACACACATACACACACATTTATGCACACACATGTGCACTCTTTACAACTGACCTCCCACCAGTTTTATTTGTGGCCTACCCCGTGGCCCCCTTTAAAAATCACTTCTTGAGATGGCACTGTACCTCTCTACCACCACACCCACCCACCATCACCTTTTCCAATTGCCTTGAGTGTCTCCCCTGTCCTATCTGTCCCTGTATGGAACTCTGACTAATCGTCGTGTGCCTACTGGTCGTCACTTGCTCAATCGCTTTTTGTTTCTCTCCATCACATTCACCACTTCTGCCTCTCTTTCATTTCCCTCAACAATCATTTGCTCTCTCCCTAATCTCTCGAGCTCTTACCCCTGTACTTTAGACCAGTGGTTCCCAACCTTCTGACTTCTGTGGACGCCCACTTTATCATTACTAGAACTCAGGGCTCCCCCGGATTCATTTTTGGAATCTGGGGAGCCCTCACCACTGAGTCATTACTGAAAGCTGGGGACCTAATCTGTTAATAATATTTAATTTTCTAAGCAGTCACAGACCCCCTGAGGAGGCTTCGTGGACCCCGAGGTCCCCGGACCACAGGTTGGGAACCACTGTTTTAGACTCTAGAAACATACACGTTAGCCATGTTTGCCACCTACGTCCATCCTGAGAAACGTCAGTTTTGAGTGAAAATTGAAAGCGCCCCCAAACCCCACCCAGAATTATGTCTGCTTATGTGTTGCTTCCGAAGCTAAATCTTGTCATAAATACAGAAACAAAAACATGGTGTCAATCATGAGCGTCACGACAGAACATCCACTGTGAGTCCTACAAAAGCATCTTCTTAACCTGTGTCATCACCTTTTACCTCACTCAGCTTCCTTACAGAATTAGAGTGAACACGTCACATTGAACTAATCTACATTAACGTTTCATTCGCCATTGGTCAGCACATTTCAAAGGAGGCCCAGATGCCGCTGCAGTATGTTTTCTACTCTGTATTTACTTGCACAACCCTTTATTGTGCCATTGCCAGACATCAATAAAAATTTATCTCCGCATTCATCACTAAATTATTTACAAATAGGCTAAAAGCAGCGGATTCAATATTAGACCATGCGAATCTCTACAACAAGCTGCATACCTCCTGGAAGCTGATCTCCGAGTCCTGAAGCCTGCTTTTTATCCGAAGTTTAAGAATCTGAACATCGTAAAGTGGTAAAGTGGTATCCATATCAAAAGGGGCATTACTCTGTATGGGAAGATTTGATACAAGTTGTCAAATCTCTGCCTAAGGGACAACCACGCTGGAATTCAGTACAGGGAAAGAGTCAAACGGTGACAAGATGTAGACGAATCCCAAAACTACGCAAACCCAACCAATCTAGCATAAGGGTATGGGAGTCAGGAGGGTATAGCTTCGTATTTGTAATTAAGGCGGGATTCACTGTTTTCTGAAAACTATTTCCGAATCAACAAACCTGCAAGCTTCCATCAAAGAACAACAATCTGGGGTGGGGGTTATATTACAAATCGTAATACTGACAAACAGGGACTGTGTGAAGATTTTCAGCTCACCATAGAAAATGGCGTTTGACCCTTCAGTGTCCCCCTCAAACTGCCAATTTTCCAGGTCTTATTTGTAAGCTGGTGCTACCACTGGGCAGTGCCCGAGGACTGCTGTTTTACCTTCTCATACGGAAGCACTGTGGCTGAGAGAGATAAGAGTCGGAGTTTGGGCCCTCTCAGAAAGCCTGCAGCACATTCCCTGAATCGTTCCAGAATAGTGTGAAGACTGGGTCTACAGCAATGCAAGACTAATGCCGTGATTACGAGTATGAGGGAAAATTCTAATCCCCGTGTACAATCCATGTTTGTACAGGGAAGGGAATTTCGAGCCCTATGGAATTATCCGCATAAGATAACTTCTGAGTATATAAATATCGCAATCGTGCAATTTTCGCCAGTTCAGTTTAGACCTGTCATACATTTTTGCTGCAATCATATCCTCAGGCAAGTGGCAGCCTGCATGAGTGCGTGCACAGAACCTGCACTGCAAACTACTTTATCTTTTAAATAGTTCACAGAAAAAATATGACGTTTAAACTAATAGATAAGTAGTCTTCCAAGGTTGTTGTCCCATTCAAACTTACACTAGCTCGCTCCAGTAACTGTTAGTTTGAATATATCAATACATTCATTTGACTGCTCCTAAAGACGGCCAGGAATCTGAACACTTTTTTGGGGATTTGGGTGTACTATATGATATGGCTGTGGGGCCTTATTGTGTAGTACACTCACAAATACCATCTCGGGTCCAGTGAGGCTTGTTTACTTAAACTCCTGCACAACCCTGGGTAGCTGTGGCTGCGAGCAGTTTGGCAAAGGAACTATGTACACCAATTTATAAAAATATATTCTATTTTTATGAATTTTTAGCAACCTTGATGGACAAAATCTACTGGAGATACATATTTTATAAAATATTATTACCTTTAAATGGAAATGCGAACAAGCATCGGTCAACAAAAACTTTGGAAACTTTTGAAGTTTGAAGCAGTTAGTTCAGCTACAGGGTTGGACAACCATTCAAGCAGGGTCTAGGGGGTCAGAGTGTACACTTTGGACAGTTATCTGGCCACCAGAGAGTTGTCAAAACAAGATTCCCTTGGATTTGTTCCATTGGCTGCCCGGCGACTGGTAGCAGCAAAATGTCTGCTGTGGCTACCAACTTGTTGGTTTGAGCTACTTCAGCTCCTGTATCCCTGGAGCTAGTTCCAGAAGATCAGATGACTGATCCTTGGAGTCACTGCTGTAGGTTGGGGCAGGAAATCAACTCTTCCCTGGGCCTGGACCACAGGCATAGTCCAAACTTTTCTAGTCCAAAGTGCAGCAGGGGCAGTCTTTACAACAGTGCAACCTCCCATTGTGTGGGTTCAAGGGTAGTTGGGCAGTCCTCCTTCAGTCCTCTCTCCAATCCCAGCATGATCTGAGGGTCAGAGTACCAGGGGTGCCCTGTTTAGCCCAGTAAAAGTGCCCATGAGGAGCTTGCTAGCCCACCCTACTGATGTGGCTACCAGAGGGCTGAGCACCCATGGTAGAACTGGGTTGGGGTGAGTTTTCCCTCCATTACCCTATCTCTATTTTGTCTGCAAGAACAAAAGGCATCCTGCTCAGGGGTGCTGGCACTATTTCTCTCACCTTTGAAGCTTGCCTTTTGGGATAACACCCTGAGTGGCCATCCTCTGAGAGGAGGTAACACCTTGCTTAATGGCAACTGCCTTTGTTCCTGGGCTGGGGAATTGTTTACACGTCTCCTCAGGCAGTCAGAAAGCTGTCTGTGTGCCTGGGCTTTTGTAAGGTCACTGGACTAACTGGAGTACAGGGTTTCAAAGCTCCTAAAGTTGCTAAACTTTAACTGTGGTGTTGAATTTAACTTGGGCATCACGTCGGGTTTAATGCCACTATTAATTTGATACCTTACGTGACCAGGTTAGGTAGTCCCATTCAGGAGTTAGCTGGTTTGGGGTACCAACCAGTAACCATGTGTTAGCCAATGGTGCTACTAACTTCATCCTCACCAAAATGACAAATTAGAAATGTGCTATTAAGACATATTAAAAATATATGCCCTACTCTACAAAGGGCTCTATAGGCCTTCCTTAGGGGAGACATATTTACATTGTTAAGGAATAGGGTGGTTTTGCCATTGGTGTGAATGGCAAAGTCGAACTGGCAGTGCAAAAACTGTCCTTCCAGTCTGCAGTGGCCGGCTGGGGCCGTTTTGTACTCTGCCACACAGAGGGTGTCCCTGAGTGGACACTCTGCCTTAAATACCCCGGGTACCATATACTAGGGACTTATAAATAAGTTGGTAATTGCCTATGGGGTGTATCCAATTCAGTATGTAATTTGTGTAGGGTCAGAACACTGACACTGAAGTCTAGTTAGCAGGCATCAGTGCACTCTCAGAGTCTAAACACCAGCAGCATCAGTCCAACAATGTGCAGGTAAACATGTGGGCAGAAGTAAAACCTCTTCCAGGATTGAGAAAAAGTGGTTGGAGGGAATGCAAACCTGTAAACGCTAAACAGGTTTTCGCATGAGCAAATCTACACATGCGCATTTGCTCGTGATAAAATGCAGTTCACAAATATTTTCTAGGAGTACAATATCCTAGCCTGCATCTGTAAATTCTTGAGAATTCATGAAAGTCGTAAATCTGCTTTAATGCAAGAACATATACCATGGGTGTACTTTTGTGATTTTCTTTAAGAATTTGGCACCTAATTGGTTATCCAAGACCTTTTGTTTTTATATAAATTCTATCTCTCTTATTTTTTAACTGGCTTCACTCTGAGTGACAGCATTCTTATCTTTCCCAATGAGCATATTGGCACATAAAGTCATTTTACTCAGTTCCAGGAACTACTGTGGCAATGTGTGCTTTTCAAGACCAAAAATATTTTTGCTTTTTGCCAATGTTTGTTAAGATAGTGAGGGCCTGGCAACTCCCACAATAATGGTGTTTTACAAAAACCATGTCAAAAATAGACACACATTGACAAAACAAAATTGCTGACCGCCAATGTCAGACCTATTGGCTTTGCCAAGGCTTGTTCATTTTCATGTTTCTAATAATCTTGTTGAAACTGGTTACACTATTTTTTCCATTAAGAATATTTTTTGTAAATACTAACATGCATCATAACATTTTATTAAATGATGTTTCAAAGCAATTTTATCTAGAATTTCATAGTAGTTTAGCATAATGTTTTTTTCCTAGGTGCATTTTTACTTAGCATTTAATTTTGAAACCAAAGAATAACTCTTGTTTTCAAGCTCATGCAACTATTTGTATCTATCCAGAGATCATTCTGGGAGCATTATATGTAGCCTTTAGTTGTTAAAGTCTGCAAACGTGTCCACACATTTTTTTGCTCGAACCACTGACAGCAGAGCAGTCCGAGCTACGAACATTTTCTTAAGAGTGCTCACCCTAATAATAAAGGCTTTGCATTAATGAACTATAAATAAAAGTTCAAAAAGCATTAACATATGGACACAAATTCTACCGTAACTGCAGACAATGCCAAATAGTTAGTGCTGCAGGGGGTTGGGGCTACTTGTCCTAAGGACAAAATAAACATGAATACTTGTTGTCCTTGATCCCAAACACTATGTCCTGGGGCATCGGGCTATAGGAATTCCACATCCCTGACACTGCTTGTTGATTTTTATTGCTGGCACCTTATTGAGGCAAACAATGCAAATTTTTACAGATACACGTTTAAGCATACTTCTTGTAAGGTCAGATTGTGATGTAGTGTCCCAGTGTAGTGTAGGAGGCTGGCCTGGCTTATAGTGGGTACCTTGTGGTACTTACACCTTGTGCCAGGTCCAGTTATCCCTTATTAGTAGAATAGAGGTGTTTCTAGCAGCTTAGGCTGATAGAGGTAGCTATGGCAAAGCAGCATAGGCTGAACTAGGAGACATGCAAAGCTTCTACTATACCACTTGTATCATATAGCACAATATCATAAGAAAACACAATACTCAGAGTTACTAAAAATAAAGGTACTTTATTTTAGTGACAATATGCCAAAAGTATCTCAGAGGATACCCTCACTAAGGAGGTAAGTAATATACACAAATTATATGTACACAAACCCAAATCAGGTAAGTAACAGTAAGAAAAGTAGTGCAAACAATGTAGAATCACAATAGGATGCAATAGGTAGACATAGGCCGAGGGGCAACATAAACCATATACTCCAAAAATGGAATGTGAATCACAAATGGACCTCAGGCCTATGGGAGATTGTAGAGGGTCGCTTGGACTGTGAGACAACAGTAAGGGTGTCCAAAATACCCCAGCCCAAGACCCTGAAAAGTAGGAGTAAGGTTACCCCACTACCCCAGAAAAACAGTATAGTCGTGAGAGGGGATTCTGCAAGAACCACAACTGCTACCAAAGCACTGAAGATGGAATCCTGGACCTGAGGACCTGTAAAGGAAGGGGACCAAGTCCAAGAGTCACACAAGTGTCCGGGGGGGGGCAGGAGCCCACTAAACCCTGATGAAGGTGCAAAAGGGCTGCCTCTGGGTGGAAGAAGCCAAAGATTCTGCAACAACGGAAGGTGCCAGGAACTTCCCCTTTGGTGAGAAGATGTCCCACAGCACGTTGGAGGATGCAGAAGTGTTTCCACACAGAAATACCGCAAACAAGGCTTGCTAGCTGCAAGAGTCGCAGTTGAGGATTTTGGGTGCTGCTGGGGCCCAGGAAGGACCAGGATATTGCCCCTTGGAGGAGGAGACAGAGGGTGCTCTCAGAAACTCAGAGAGCCCCCACAGAAGCAGGCAACACCTGCAGAAGTACCGGAACAGGCACTTAGAAGATCTGAGGACAGTGGTTGACTCAGAGTCACACAGGAGGGTCTCATGATGTCGGAGTCCAACTCAGCGAGTTGGGCAATGCAGGACTGAGTGCTGGGGACCCAGGCTAGGCTGTGCACAAAGGAAGTCCTGGAAAAGTGCACAGAAGCCGGAGCAGCTGCAAATCATGCAGTACACAGGTTTGCTATCTGGCGTGTGGAGGCAAGGACTTACCTCCACCAAATTTGGACAGAAGGGCCACTGGACTGTGGGAGACACTTGGACCCAGCTCCTGTGTTCCAGGGACCATGCTCATCAGGATGAGAAGGGACCCAGAGGACTGGTGATGCAGAAGATTGGTGCCTGCGTTGGCAGGGGGAAGATTCCGTCGACCCACGGGAGATTTCTTCTTGGCTTCCAGTGCAGGGTAAAGGCAGACAGCCCTCAGAGCATGCACCACCAGGAAACAGTCGAGAAAGCCAGCAGAATGAGGCGCTACAATGTTGCTGGTAGTCATCTTGCTACTTTGTTGTGGTTTTGCAGGCGTCCTGGAGCAGTCAGCAGTCGATCCTTGGCAGAAGTCAAACAGGGAAGTGTAGAGGAACTCTGGTGAGCTCTTGCATTCGTTATCTGAGAAATAGCCCAGAGGAGAGACCCTAAATAGCCAAAAAAGGAGGTTTGGCTACTGAGAAAGGAGGCTTGGCTACTGAAAGAGGTAAGCACCTATCAGGAGGGGTCTCTGACGTCACCTGCTGGCACTGGCCCCCCATAGTTGTCCATTGTGCCCCAACACCTCTGAATCTAAGATGGCAGAAGTCTGGGACACACTGGAGGAGCTCTGGGCACCTCCCCTGGGAGGTGCTGGTCAGGGGAGTGGTCACTCCCCTTTCCTTTGTCCAGTTTTGCACCAGAGCAGGGCTGGGGGATCCCTGAACCAGTGTAGACTGGCTTATGCAGAGATGGGCACATCTGTGCCCATCAAAGCATTTCCAGAGGATGGGGGAGGCTATTCCTCCCCAGCCCTTCACACCTATTTCCAAAGGGAGAGGGTGTAACACCCTCTCTCAGAGGAAATCCTTTGCTCTGCCTTCCTGGGACCAGGCTGCCCAGGCCCCAGGGAGGCAGAAACCTGCCTGAGGGGTTGGCAGCAGCAGCAGCTGCAGTGGAGACCCCGGAAAGGCAATTTGGCAGTACCCGGGTTCTGTGCTAGAGACCCGGGGATGCATGGAATTGTCCCCCCAATACCAGGATGGTATTGGGGGTATAATTCCATGATCCTAGACATTTTACATGGCCATGTTCAGAGTTACCATTGTGACGCTACATATAGGTATTGACCTATATGTAGTGCAGGTGTGTAATGGTGTCCCGCACTCACAAAGTCCCGGGAATTTGCCCTGAACAATGTGGGGGCACCTTGGCTAGTGCCAGGGTGCCCACACACTAAGTAACTTGGCACCTAACCTTCACCAAGTGAAGGTTAGACATATAGGTGACTTATAAGTTACTTATGTGCAGTGAAAATGCACTCAGGCTGTAGTGGCAGTCCTGTGTAAGAATTGTCTGAGCTCCCTATGGGTGGCAAAAAAAATGCTGCAGCCCATAGGGATCTCCTGGAACCCCAATACCCTGGGTACCTAGGTACCATATACAAGGGAATTATAAGGGTGTTCCAATGTGCCAATGAGAATTGGTCAAATTAGTCACTAGCCTGCAGTGACAATTTTAAAGCAGAGAGAGAGCATAAACACTGGGGTTCTGGTTAGCAGAGCCTCAGTGATACAGTTAGGCACCACAGAGGGAACACATACAGGGCATACATTATGAGCACTGGGGTCCTGCCTGGCAGGATCCCAGTGACACATAGGCAAAAACAAACATACATACAGTGAAAATGGGGGTACCATGCCAGGTAAGATGGTACTTTCCTACATGTAGCACTTCATTAGACAAGCCACAATTCACACAACAAAGTCAAAATGACTCGATCTAAACATTTCAAATATGCCAACCCAGCAACCTCACTGAAATGTGAAAGCTCATTTTATAACATTAGATAAGGTGGTTTTGCTCAAAGGAACACATTAACACCAAAATGTGCCAACCCGATCTAGACCAGGCCAGGTCAAACATCAGAATTATATCTCATGAGATCTATACAGACTGCCCACAGATGACACTTGATGTCACCCCCACCCTTTTAATAAGATTTCTTGTAAATCAGGGGTCTCTTTAAGAGGTCATAGGGTCCTCTCATAGGACTACCTCTAGATACACTCAGGTCCAGGTTTTCAAAACTGTGAGAGAATGCGGCACAGCACCCAAAGTTGCTGTGTTGCACGACAGGGAGAGAGCAGGGAAGCGCTACAACTAGAGAAATATGGCACTATCCTGCCCTCTCCTTAGGGCTGGCACACAATCATGCTGCTAAGCACCACTCATAACTAAGGGTGGAGATCAGTCAGTGTGCCCCCAAGGCCCCCTTCTGAAAAGAGGAATGAGGTTTTCATAGACCCTCAGACATCCCTCTGCATGCGGGGGAGTAACTGTTTGCACCTATTTGCAGGGAGATCTCTCTTCCCCCTCCGAAGTGCAAACCAGGAGCTGCCTGCATTGAGAAAGACAGAGAGGCTGCTTCATACAGCCTCTCCACTTTCCACTAATACTCTTCCCTGATGTCAGCCATACATTTGTGCTTTCCATGTAATAGGACGCCCCTCTTTAAAGGTGTGCCGCAGTGCAAACAGAGACCTTGTGCCCCAAGTATAATACAGCCCCAGGAGTGAATCAAGTATCTCCGCCTTTGAACTTGAACAGCTTAAAGGGCATTCGCCAACGCTGTTAGCTGGGGCCTGCCACGACAGGCCACGTTTTAATAAAGGTACTTTGCGAGTAAAGTATCCAGCAAGAAAGGTCAAAAGATAAGCAATTCATTAACCAGCCACAGGGATTGTATGCTCTGCCAAGGCCTCAGAGCAGCTGCTAGGCTCAAGGCTTCTCAGGAACACCTCCAGGGGAAGGATTTGCACACATTACAATTTCTGAAGTGCATTTAGGTAGACTAAGGCCCTGTTTTCGAGTTGGTCAGAGAAATAAGTGCTATTTATCGCACCTAATAAATTATGGTACAGTAGGGTACGTTATTTATTGGGTGCGATAAATAGAGGTTTAGGGGAATGACATGCAGCTTTTGGTACTTAACGTCAAAATCTGCATGGTACAGTAAATACTGTACACTTTTTGCATGCTAGATTCCAGCAGGCTTGATCTGCAAAATGTAAAAAAGGATGAAGTATTAGCCTTTGGGAATTAACGGGATCAGTAAATAACACCCAACTCAGAATTCCAACCTCTGCACAAACTGGGGTTTGTGCTGGGGTTGCAAAAAACACCCATCTATGAATGAAGCTTTTAGAGTTCTTGAGGGCGCAGATCTGTTGCTATGCTGTATAGGGCTTTCTTACTTTTAAAGTCATTTCCTAGTAAGATAGCTACATTCCAGCGTCAATGACAGGAAGTCCTCTTTTAAGTTCTGCCTCACTAGGTTCTAGGTCAACTTTCTGAAACATCACTGTTTGTATGTACTTATTTCTTCCCGAAACCAGTGTGTATATATATCTGTGTATTGCATTGGGCAAGGCCCCCTATATATATATATATATATATATATATATATATATATATATATCAGTGTATATATCTTTATATAAAGATAAACACGTTTTCTATTCATGAGGGGTGAGTTTAGTTTAAGTTCACTTTACTTCGACTGCCCTTATTATTATGGCCCCCCCCTTTCTGGGAGATATTGTGCTATATGATGCAGTAGGTTTCCTGGCATTCAGTGTCGTAGTGGGGAGGAGGCCCAAAAGACTTAGGGCCTCATTACAACATTGGCGGGCGGCTACTGCCGCCCGCCAAGCTGTAACCGCCGGGCGGCCGCCAATGCAGCCGCACTCCCGCAGTGCCCATTTGGTCATCCCCGCTGGGCCGGCGGGGATGTGGACCGTAACATGGGAGCCGGCTCCAAATGGAGCCGGCGGTGTTGCGGCCGTGAGACGGGTGCAGTTACACCAGTCGTGCTTTTCACAGTCTGCTGTGCAGACAGTGAATAGCCGCATGGGGCCCTGTCATGGGGCCCCTGCACTGCCCATGCCAGTGGCCCCCAGAGGCCCCACGACTCCCCGTACCGCCAGCCTTTTCCTGGCGGTGCAAACCGCCAGAAACAGGCTGGCGGTAGGGGAGTCATAATCCCCAGGGCAGCGCTGCCCTGGCGGATTATCACCGCCGGGGCTACGATAGCGGTATACCGCCGGCCCCAGCGGTGCGACCGCGGCGCTTCTGCCGCGGTCGTAATACGCCTGGAAGCACAGCCAGCCTGTTGGCGGTGCTTCCTTCGTTTTAGCCCTGACGGTCCCGTACCGCCAGGGTCAAAATGACCCCCTTAGAAATAGTGAGCATCACAAAGGTACTAAGATTTGCGTGTCAGGATTCAGATTCAGAAAGAGCCACCTGGAGTGGTGTTTGCCGATTTTGGGGATTCCTGCATTTTGGTCTGATAACTGTTAGTGAGGGACAGGTAACTGCTATCCAGAGGTATATACAGACAACAGACCCAGGGCGCCTGGGGTCTCGATAAACTATTTACACATGCATAGAGGGATGCCTACCTCATCACACTTTCTGTCCAGAATTCTACCCCTTTAAAGCAACCTATCTACAAATGCAATTAATAAGACATTAAATGGGACGCATAAATGGCACCTAATGGGAACAGGTTTGTTTCTCGTTTTGCAACCTTAGATGTACATGTTCATTGTGCATTACCGAAGTCAATACAAACCCCCCATTACTCTTAAAAAAATATATGTAAATGCAAATGTTTTGCAGCTGTAGAATTACATGAGTGATGTACTGTACTTAATGGCCTAGTTTTACAAAACTTTGAGGCGTAGAGTATTAGCTATCAAAATCCGAACATTGTGGTCAGGTGTATATACTGCTCCAACCAATGGGCTTCTCTAGTAATATCTCAAAGGTCGTTGAAAGAATTCAGAATAGAGCCACAGCATCCAAAGTGCACAATGAACTTGCTTGATGCTTCAATTCCAACAATCTGCCCTCAATCTGCCCCTGCCGAACTAACTCAGGTTGAGCATGCCAACATCAGCTTTGTACCACTGTCCAAGTCCACCGTTCCATCTGCTTTGGTATGACAATACACATGTGTATTGTCCGGTAATCAGACACAGTAGCCCGTAAAAGACCCCAAACCTTACAGACTTGGGGAAGGTGGAGAACACACTAGAGGAAAATACAGATCTGCACAGTAAGAGCCAATGCTTCCAGGGTCAGGCAGATCAGCTGCACAGCACCAGCACAGTTGGACCATCACAAGAAGTGGAGACAGAGACAGTATAAAGACCTCACAAGTGCAGAAACACTATCTGGCAACAGCACTTGTTATAACTACTTTGAATACGCTTCAGTTAGTCCTGGACCTATTCATTCCCGTGCCTTTGTTGTTTTCCCTTCTCAGTTCCCTAGCCGTTGTTGTCATGTGAGTTGACAATATCCTATGCCTGTTAGTTTTCACTCCCTAATCCTGAATTCCCTCAGTCCCAGTGTTTCAGTAGAGTCATATCTTCCTTTGGCTCTTCAGTAGGACGCCTGTGGGCTAGTTAAAGTCTGCCTGCATGTCCAGATCCTATTCTTGTGACAGCTCTATTCATAACCCTTTAGTGTGTAGCCCCTTCACTCATTTGTGCTCTCTGTCCCCTAGATGGAGAACTGTAGATCAGGGCCGGCTTTATCGCTGGTGGCGACCTGTGCGACATTGTTTTTTGGTGCCCCCCACCCTTTGACCACCTCCTCGGATTCACTCATTACCACCTGGCAAATGTGCCCCTCATCTCCCTATAGCCCCCCCTTTCACATACATTCAATTGTTTTGAAAGCACTTGTAAAGGCCGGCTTTACTAATCCACTCAGTTATCCACATAAAATATAGTTCTGTTCTTTACAGCAGGCATATTAACCCTCTACGTTAATTTATGGTGAGTTAATGCTTCCCTGTACTCCCATCTCTCCCTAGCAGGAACTTTAGTCACAAGAGTTATCTTGACATTTTAATTGTTTCCTGAAGGCTGGTGGCACAAGAAACTTTTCAACAGGTGCTTTTAAATGTATGTTTCGTAAGTCATAGCTAAGCATAGCGCCCCCCTGAGGTTGGCACCCTCCAATCCAGGTTAGCATCTGGTGCGGCCACACCGCTCGTACCGCCTTAAACTTAAAGCCGGCCCTGCTGCAGATCCCTTGAACCCTGGTGAAAGAGGCTGTGCCACAATCATTGTGTCTGGGATTATCAACAACTTTCCTGAAGGAGCATGACGGGTGGCTTCTCCGCTAGGGTGGTGGAGTGTCAAAACTTTTATAGTAAAGACATAATAAACTGCATTTATTATGTTTTTACTTATAAAAGTAGGCAGGGCCACGGGTGTGATGGGGAGGGAGGGAAAGTGCGCAGCACTCCCCCTCAGTGCGCATGTATGTTTGGCCGGCCATCTCGGGATGGCCAAACATACATGCGCAGTAGGCTTTCTTCAGCCTGGCAACACAGTTGCTGGGCTGGAGAGAGCAAGCACAGGCTCCCAGTCTGCCTGAGAGCACCCTGACTGGGTGCTCCCAGCCAATCCGAACGCTACTTTAAGTGTCAGCATCAGGATTGTCCGCAGGGCTGGCTTGGAGCCTGTGCCTGCAACGACGGAGGAGAGCAGAGCGGATGGGGCAACACGACATGGGAAAAAGGTAAGTTTTCTTTTTATCATTATTATTTTTTATTTTTTTTGGTTGCCCCCACCCACCCAGTCACACGTTGCCCCTCCCCTTTACCCTCCAACAAGACGCACCTGTGAGCATGTCTCTTTCTTCCTCTCATTAGCTCCTTTTCCCCTTATACTTGGATACTCTTTATGGACCTTGAGATAACCACAGACAATGAGCAGATCTGCAGGCAGAGAAGGCTTGAAATTGACATTCTCAACACTAATAGTGCCCTGTTTGTAACATATATTTAGTAATGCTAACATGGAGTCATCGTAACATACAAGAGTACCAGTGGGCGTAAACATAAGCCCCTGTAGCCCCCGCAGTGCGGGGGCCTGAGTTTGGGGAGCCCCCTCAGCAAAAGTGGTAAGTAGTGGGCCGCTGGGTAGGGCCCCTCCGTGTAATTTGCAGGGGGTGCCCCCCTAATGTTTTGTTACGCCACTGAAGAATACTTGCACGAACACACTGTTCTGGCCAATTATGACTGACATTTCAGACTGGTTGAAGCACACTATCTTCCCCAGTTGTGAGGTTTTAAAATGTTAGTTTCATGTTAACTTTCCAGATACATAACAAATCTGACACTGACAGTCCACCAAGCATGGATTTAGTCTGGAAGCAAACGCATATGCCCTTCTTAATTCACCTTACCCAAAAGTGTTTACCCGCTTTCATTTTAATGAGACTAGACGGTGAGGGAGGGGTGATTTGTGAATCAATAATGTTTGCACACTTTGCTAATATGAAACCCTAAAGCGCTACGCTCATGATCTGAAGGACAGAAGCAGAAAATTCACTTTTAATTAGAAGGAAAGGCTTAGCAGGGGCTATAATTAGCATGATGATTATATCCTCAACATGACTCATTCCGAGGTGCTAAAAAAATACATAACAAGCATTGCCAAATTCAATCGGTATGGAGCTGGCTGCTAGTCTTTTGACTTTGTTAGTGCTTGTTTTGTTATAGTTTTATAAAGACTTTGATATTGATGGAGCTGCTGGTCTCTAGCCAATGTATCTAAAAACATTAGTTTAAAACCCAAAAATATTTTTGGGTCTCAAAAAGTATACATTGCCCTGTTGGCCTTTGGCACTGAAGGGAAGTACTTTATGTGCGGATGTGCTTTGTGAAAGAACAGAACAGCCTCCCTCACACACTATGCATGTATAGTCACCAGTGTGTAGTTATAGTTAGGACCTAATTACCATAGGAAGAGGGTTCTTTTGTGTGGCAATACCTTTGGCACCGTTTGATGAATCTTCACAAAACCTTACAATAAAAGTTTCATCTACCTCAGTAACTTCTTGGAAAGTTTAGGTGTGGTCTATCAAGTGGTGGCCAAGAAAAAATGAACGTCCCAAAATGGAATTTTCCTGTGCAATTTTCCATAGGAAAATTGAAAAGTGATACTGCGTAAATGGCTGAATAGACTTACACTAATTTTGGCAGAAAGAGAGATCTTAATGCAGATAGAGTGCTTTTTTGTGATTTAATGTAAATCCATTCAGGAGTTTTTGAGAAAAGATTTCAAATATTTGATTATCTGGACGGCAGAGTTCACATGAAGCTTGCTAAAGTCCTGTACATGCAACTTGGGGTTAAAACAATTTATATATATATTTTGGGTTCCCGGAAGTCCCACAGAAGCACAGGGGCTGTGCTGTCTCCCACAAGAATCTTTCAAGATCGGATTTTTTTTTAAATAGGGTCAAAGCCAGAGTATCTGCGTGGTGTTGCTGCAAACAGGTGGGTGACTCTGCAGCTACCCCATGTCAAAAGCTATGCCCCACCGGGGTGGTAACTCGGTGAGTTGGGCACAAGGCCCAGCCAAAGACCATTCGCGACAAGGGGTGGGCATTTGCAGGGGGCTGGGCGCAGTGCCCAGCCAACCCCACACCACACACAGCCAAAGTTATATCTTTGTTACCCCTCACAACATTGTAATTGCAAACCTAGCCGTATTTCTTCTCACTTGTGTTTGCAAATTATGGTTCCATGTTAACTGTGATACAAACCAAGTGCCTTGGGCTGGTCCAAAACTGGATTAAGAAGGTAAAGTTTAATGTTACTTCAAAGAATGCTTTTCGTGTTCACTTGTTTTTTTTATATTTCATTTGCATGGGTTTAATTTCTTGACTATTATTAAAAGTAAGCTGGGACCCGCGCATAGGTGTGTGTCTTCTTCACTAACCGATTTGCTGGGTTGTTTCCCAATAAAGATATTATCCCTTCTTAGTCTTAAAAATAATGTGAGTCAGAATATCGGAATGAAAATCACCCTGTATAAGTGAAGAAGAAAATCCAATGTGCACTGTTCTGTCTAGTCTTCTTGCAAGGTTAGCCTCACTATTACTGCAGTGGTTTCTTATGACCTCAACTTTGGCGCAGCTTATGTTGAATTCCTACTAAGCTTCTCGTGATGTCAGTGCAAAGAGTCTACTTTTCTATTTAATTTCTACAGGAAGGAAGAAAACGTATTTTTGTCTGCCCTGTTTGCTCAGCAGAAAAGAAAGCCATATATTTGTCTTGTGAAACATGGATGCTTGCAGAACATTTGAATTCCTAATCCTAGGGATAAAAAAATCCTTTGCTATGTATGGCTTCCATTGCAAGACATACGAGCGAATACCCAGATCCAAATCCATTTATTAAGTACCACGACGTAACAGTGGGAAACCAAAAAGTTTCCCCCGCTTTTGTTACATCATGAGTGGAAGCGCTCACTTCCCTGTGTGTCCCCGCTTCACCTGAGTCTGTTGAGACCTGAGCACAGCGCTGTAATGGTTGTTTGGCGGTCTCACCTGCCTTCTTCTCCTACACAGACCCGAGGGAAGCGGAAAAGGACTGGTAGCACTGTGCACTGACTGTCACAACTATTAGCACAGGTCTCTGAGACCCAGGCTGACATGGGAAAACAAGTCGATTGGTGCAGTGCCAGTTATAGACCTCAGCTTTGGCCGTGAAGGGAAGGCACAGAAGATGGCAGAGGTGTGTAGCAGGAGGTTGGGTATTTTTTTTTTCCAGCTTGTTCAGGGGATGGTGAATATAGAAGGTGGAGGGGATGGGTAGCAGGAAGCCCGTTTTTTTAAATATCTGGGAGGGCATGGTAAATGTACAAGGTGACAGCTGTGGAGGCAAAGTATTTATTTTTATCTTTGGAAGAGGTAAGGAAGGTCATGTTCTGTACAGCTCAGCATAGCTACTGAAAGCAGGGGAAGATGATTTGGGGGGGGCAATCATAGCATAAAATGATAGATGTTTAAGAAGTGAGAAGTAAATAACGGGGTGGTTTCATTTTAAGGGTCTGAGTGACATAATTGACATCTCAAGCTTTCCTTTCATTGTCTAATTGATGCTACTCAGAAACACTATGGCCCTCATTACAAACTCGGTGGGAAAACCCATCGAGTTTGGCGCTAACGGTCAACAGAAGACCGCCAGCGCGCACAACCCCCCGCCAGCCACATAAATAACATCAGGTGAGCTGGAGGGCAGAAACAGTGTTTCTGCCAGCCGGCCCAGCTGGATGCAGGGCCTGAACATTGACGCTGGCTCCAAATGGAACCGGCGGCAATGTAGCAGTGCGGCAGGTGCAGAAGCACCAATCGCACATTTCACTGCCTTTAAATCGGGCAGTGAAATGCACGACGGAGCTGTGCATGGGGGCCCCTGCACTGCCCATGCCATGTGCATGGGCAGTGCAGGGGCCCCCAGGGGGGCCTGAGTCACCCATTCCGCCAGCCTTTCGGCTGGTGGAACCAGACTCATTATCCGGCGTGAAGCCCTGCTTGCAGCGCTGCCCTGTCGGATATGACACGCCGCCAACTGCCAGGATGCCTGGCTGTTGGCGGCGTTTCAAAAGCGGCGGTTCTGCCACATTCTTTACATGGCGGTCTGGACCGCCATGCCGGTGGCGGTAATTACCACCGCAGCCAGTATGGCGGCCCAGACCGCCATGTCCATAATGAGGGCCTAAGTGTTAGAAATCGGGTCTCCAATTGGCAGAGGTATACACCGTGTCCAAGTAGGGACCACAATCCTAGTCATGGTAAGTCAATTACACAACATAAATCAGCCTTTACTCACCCTCTGGGAGCTTGGCACAGAGCACGCAGCTTAGCTTAGAAGGCAATGTGCAAACAGTAAATACAGTGATAACACCACAAGACTCTACACAGGTTTATATAAAAATTAGAGATTTTTTATCTAAATGAATCATGACCAAAACGATAAAACATCCAATAGACATTCACGTTTAAAGAGTATCAAATAAGCGCACTGTATTAGGAGCTCGTATTAGAGCCTTAATGGTAGTTCAGGGAAGTTTGTGTGTCTCTCTGCAATGAATGCAGCAAATACTCATTGGGGTCGTTCGAGACTGACCCAAGGGTTGGATAGACGTCACAATGGTGATTGGCTCTCAGTTGCAGGGAGTGCAGCGGAAGCCCTTAGACCGTTCAGGTCTGCAGCTGTCAGGCAAGGTGCCGCAGTGGCAGTCGGTTGGAGATAGGCAGTATCACAGTGACTGGAACTGTGACAGAGAGTGGGGGTGGTGGTCTGAGCCGAGAAAGGCAAGTACAGGCAGCGCGTCTTGATTACCTGATCAGCACATGTGGCAACCTGAAGGAGAGCCGCAGTGGAGTCTGTGTGAGGGAGCCAGCCAGCCAACTGGTGGGGCTGTGTCAAAGTTCAGGTACAGGCGGGGCAGCAAGCAGGATTGAAAGCCACTCCAAGGTTTCGGCACAGTGGCGGCTGGCTGCAATTAAGCCGCTTGTAGGTTTACGCACAGCAGTGGCAGGCTGCAACAAGGCTGTTTGTAAGTTTTGATGCAACAGATGGGAAGTCATGATGTATCCACTCTGAGGTTTCTGTAAATTGGGCAGTAAGTCAAGATGGAGCCACACTGGGTTCTTTGATGTCCCGAAGACCCTCAGTCGAAATGGGGGCAAGCCAGCAAGCCTTTGGAGACTTTCTGGAAGAGACGGGTGGTCCTTGGATGCAGGGCAGAGATCAGGAGGCAGTAGGGTAGCACAACAGGGCAGAGCAGCAACACAGTCAAGTCTGGCAGAGTGGCGATCCTGGCACACAGCAGTCTTTACTCCAGCAAAGTTTCCTTGAGTCCAGAAGTGTACAGATGTGAGTGGGTCACCGGTCCATTATTTCTACTAGAAAGTGCCTTTGATGTGGGTGATGACGGCAAATAATTTCTGTGAAGTGCACAGGTCCCCATTTCAGATCAGCTCCGGCTCCAGACTACCAGAAGAAGGTAGTCAGTTCCTTTGTGTGCCCTCTAGTCATTACCCTTTGAGGTGTAAGTGTGAGTCCCGACTTGGGTTTCATTTACAAGAAATAATTCAATACCCACAAGCAGAATAAAAATGTGAATGACACAAGAACAGACCATTGGATAAAGAAGGGTGGCTGAAAGGCCCAATAAGTAAGCATGTTATATATATCATTTTAGTAAAATCAAAAAGTATTAGTTAATGCCAGACCTAAAACGCTAATGGGGAGCTTCTCCTTCCTTTTATTCAGTGGCCGTCACCGCACATCAAGGGGCATGGGCTGTATGTGTGTGGGGGGCAGGGAGGAGAGGGGGGTGATAACAGAATTGGGGGAAAGACAAATAATAAAAAAAAAAACTTTCCATTCTGTTGCCGTCACCTGCTGCCGCATGCCTCCTCGCTCCTCTACACACCTGGTGTCCCAGCAGTCCCTGGGACACCAGCACAGGCTCCCTCATGCAAACCTGGTGCTGCTCTCATGCTATGACTAGCATGAGAGCAGCATCAGGATTGGTCTGAGCGGCTTGGTCTGCAGCTCAGACAGTGCACTGGGGTCTGTGCAGTTTCTCCAACCCGGCTGTGCAACACAGCCGGGTTGGAGAAACCTAAGTGCGCATGTCAGTTTGGCCAGCCTAAGATGGCCAGCCAAACTGACATGCACACTTAGTGCACTCCACTCCTACTCCTCCATCCCCTTTTCCATGGCTCAACCCCACCCCTCCCTGCACATGCTGGCTGAGCCAGCAGCTGAAAAATAAAAGGATAATGAAATATATAGTATTACTTTTCAGCTACTGGCTCTTAGCCAGTGGAGCGATGCTCCTCTGCCGTTGCAGTGGGCCCACCCCTGCTTTTACTGCTTTAAAGTATTTCACCAAAGGAGGAAAGGCAAATGAATACCAAGAAACCAACACACTATGCAAGTACGTAGCCATTATACTTCAAATCCTCTGTTGTGAAATTTGAAAATGGTACAATTTGGAACATTGCTTATATAATGACATTTAAAAGGGAGCTTTTGGCTTCTTCTAAATGGGTTTTTAGTACATATTTTATAAACAGTTGCAACTGCCAAGTAAGGTTTGTGGTTTTAGAGTAGGCAGAGAAACGTGGAGACATGATAGGGCTGGCGGTACTTCTCTGCCATGAATCCACTTAATTTGTTGCTTCATTTTGCGTTCAGTGATCAAAACAACTTCCCATTATTAAAAGCAGCAGCATGATATCAGGGCCATGTTCCAAGCAAACAGGAAAGATGTCAAAGGATAGATCTGTAGCTAGTGTACTCATAGAGCACCTATGGATGGCGTCTAGCTAACAGCCAGACTTACTTCACTTTTTTGTATACCTAAAGCAGGGTCGGACTGGCCTATAGAGGGAGTGCCCAATGGGATAGTCTGACAGGTCAGTGTGTAGGCAGTTTTTTTTGTTGCAGTTTGTAGCAGTTTGTGGGCCTATTTATGGCCAAGTTGTTGATTTTCCACCAACTATCACAAATCCTGCCTGAAGCAAACACAAATGCATGTGATCCACATAAAAATACCCATAAAGCGCATCTTTACAAGTACAAAATTTAAATGATTTTGCACATTTGAGACACTTATTTTTAGCTCGCTGGTTCGCCAATGGGGAGCACTTTTATTTTGTTGCCAGGCCCTAATTTTTGTCCCGTCCGACACTGCCGTACAGAACCCTATAACAGGTTAGGCGTGAACAGTGTCCCCCTTCTGAGGTGCATGCAGGTCGATACACCAACATCCAAAAATAACCCATCCACTACATCGACCTAACCACAACATCGTTTAAGAGAATATATTTGGGGGGCACATATACTATTACTTCACACAACACGGTGCAGCAAGACAACTTGCTGTGCTGCACTGCGTGAAAGAGAGACTGCAGAAATGCACCACGTTTACAATGAAATGGACCATTTATGCTCTTTTCTTCACCAGGTTTGTGCTGCCTAGTGCCAACGCGGGCACCAATGCACCATAGTGCAAGGATGCCTGTGTTATGGGCAGGACTGTTTTTGTGCAGGAAAGTATCTATATTTCTCCTCGTTGCTAGCTATTTCCATGTATGGTGCATTCTGCAAGAGAAGGTATCCTTTCCTGCACAAAACAAGGCTTAGCATCATATCCCTCTTTCTGTTAGTGATGCAGAATGCAGCTCACATTGAAAGAGGTAATAACTAGGAGAAAAAGATAATTCTACTTGTTAGTCCTCTGTCGGGTAGACGCACCATTTTGGCGATAACCCAGGTTTACAAATCTCTATAAATATAAATTTGCAAGGAAATACATGGGTGTCCAGTGCTATCTCCGCTTATGGGGTGGGTATAGGCGAATGGTCTCTGTTTTGAATGGAGTGCTTATAGAAGAGGCGCACTCAAAACCTTCCATGGCTCTGGTCAGAACCAAATGGCAAACTATCCTCAGAAGGAAATATGTCCTGGCAGACTGGGCAGACCTACTCAGATCTTGTGATCAAGTTCTCTGAGACTCCCACCTTAAATTCTTATAGTTCAAAGTGCTACTTGACTGGTCCCTGAAGTAATTATGTTGGGTGGGTCTTCTGCCCCACAGCTGCTGTTGGAGGTGCCTGGCAGCTGACTGCGACCTGTTCCATGTCTTGTGTAGCTGTCATACAATACACTCTTATTGGACCGAGGTGTGGGGTTGCCTTCAGCAGATCTATCCCCAGGTTATCCACCCCTCAGCCTACCTTGCCCTTCTCAATGATATTGAAGATTCTCCTGAAATTGACTCCCACTTTCACCAGTGGGTGGTTACTGTGCTAGCAATAGCCAAGATATGTATTCTCTGCCACTGGCTTCTACCCACACTGACGGAGTGTGTTATAGAACCTCGAAGTGTGGCACTTCATGACCAACTCACAGACAAACGTAATGACAAATTGAAAGTCTTTTGGACGGTATGGAGTGCTTTGATAGAGATAGTTGGGGATGAAGCTTAATATTGCATCTGTGGCGCACCCTACCCTACCCCCTCGTTCCTCCCACACCCCTACACCTTCAAACCCATGAGCACAGCTCCCCCTGGGACTTCTTGCCACTACCACCACCCAGATAGTGTTTCCTCCCCTCCACTATATCACATGGATAGTGCCTTGTCATGGTGTTGTCCCCAGCACTATTACTGGTCTCTGCAACCCCCAACATCGGCTTGTCACCATGGCAACTTCTTCTTCTTCTCCTCCTGGTTGTCCTGTCCCGTAGTGCACTCCACCCCTGGAGACAGTGGGTTTTGACTCTTTTCACTTCCTTCTCCTTGTCAGCTCTCCCCCTCACTCCGTATTCCCTCTTTCACCTCCTCTTCCTTGTTGTATTGGTTATTGTTGAATATTCCTTTGTGACTGATATAGTTAACTATCACTTCATCTTCCCAGAGCTCGGGTTCCCACGTCGTTGCCATGCCTCCAACGGAACTGTTATCCACCACAAAGAAACCCTGCTAACGGCTTCCCTCAATATTCCACCGCCTCTACTGGGCTTGCTACTTTAGCCTACTTGATTTGAGGGGCGTGACCCTGCTCTTTTTAATTTGCTCTGCCATCCCTTGCTATTGGTAGTATTTGTTTTCCTTTTTTCTCATTGGTGTTTTACATTGTATTTTCTTTGGAAAAGAAAAAGAAATGCTCGAACAGATGCATGCTAACACCCATTCTCCACCCATATGACACATACCTGACTCAAATGCAAGGCTGTGCTATGCATTGCCTGCATGCCTTGCATTACTTTGTATTTACTAAGCCACACACAGTCAAGTAAAGTGGCCTAGTAAATCCCAAAAATGATTTTGTGTCATAAAAGTCACGCAGCCGTCATGCAAAATCATAGTTAATCTGAACCTTACACTTTTAGCTCCACATCCACTTACCTGGACTTACCCTGAAATATAGTGTTGGGCTAGAGAGTGTGATATTATGGGCATACAACATAACACAGAAGCTTGGATTTGGAACTGGTACTAGGGGAAGTGCAGCTATATGGAGACATAATTATGTTGCCGGTAAAGGGGAGTGATAGTTTAGAAAGCGCATGGATGCTCATGGGGGCGGTATCGCAGAGGTGGAAACACACTGAGTTTGATCATGGAGTGCTGCTATTGGAAGTGCAGGTGTATTCAGTCAGACTGGCATTGAGGGAAAGTACTGAATAAATGGTAGATGGATGCTGGCACTGAGATACTGAAACTAAGGTAGTCAGAGGGCTTCACTGAGGGCGGAGTTCGGGTGTATATAGAAGTAGAAAATGGGGAACTGGCATTTGTGAAGATAAGGGATTAAGAGTCTATTCTACCCTTCTTCTCTCCTTCCTTCCTCCTTTTCGCTCTCTCTCTCTCACAGCTTCTTTCACTCCCTCCTCATCTGTCCCATCCCCTTATCTTTTCTAGGTCTCATCTCTGCCTCCCTATGTTCCCATTTAATAACTGTCCTCTTCCAACCCCTCTCGTTCCTTTTTTACCTCCTTGCTTGGCTCCCTCCAAATGTGCTCTCCATCTCTATCTCTTCCACACACTCCAACCACCCCGCTATTTCAGCCAGTTCAAGTTGTGCCTTGTTGGGTATATGTATTTCATCCATTCAGACAGTTTGCTGATGGTATGTGCTGATTTGCACGGGAAGGTTGTTGAACCTAAATGAGGCGTTCTTATCTTCGATTAAACCACTGGGTGAAGGCTGCAGTAACCAGGTTAACTCATAACGAATGCGCTGACTAGGGCCTTGGCTATATGGAAAAGAAAACAGGTGTCAAATCTTGCGTACGTTTAGCAACTGCTAGGCATCCACCACTCATATGGTAGACTAGTGTTTTTAGACACTTGTTGAATTAAAAAGGATTATGGAGGGAGGTGAAAGCATGAGATTATTTAAAGAAAAGTATAGGATGAAATGGAAAACAGGGTGATGCAGAGTAGGGAAAGTACAGAGTTTCAGTTATGGATGAGTTCACTACAAGAGAAAGGAAAGCCATCCAGTGGTTGGCTGTAATTCAGCATTTTGAGGTCCAAAACCGGAAACAAGGACAAAAAGATGAAAATGAGAAGAGGAATTGGGTGTTGCCGGCACAAGGGCAACAGAAGAAGCCATGTGAGGACATATAGTCAACTAAAGAGGTGGTCTGATGCAATAGGAGAGGACCTAGGCTGAGCCATGCATACAATAACAGGTAGTAAGGGTTGTAGGATTGTGCAAGGAGCACCAGGAGTCTGTGAAAGACCAGTTATAGAGAGGAAAGAGAGGACTGATCAAAGAATGATCGGTGACGCCAAAGATTGACCTGTGTTGTGAAAATGGAGGTGATTTGGTGGTGTCCAAATCTGGCAAGCATTGCAATAAAATGACAGCAGATGATTAGCAACTGCAATGTGCAGAGGTCATGAAAGTCAACACGGGTAAATCAGTTCCCAGGATGTGATGCACTCAAAACTCAAGTGGAAGTCATTAGGTAGGCTCTGTATACACACTGTGGAAGTGGGTTCAAGACAAGGCGTACAACTGATTTTGAGAAAGGTGTAGTTGAGAGACAGGGCAATAGCTATGGAAGGGATCAGCAGCAGGCTCAATGAGAATTGGTACAACAGTTGTTCTAGAGCAGTGTTGAAAGACCCATGAGGGCAGTGTGAGTGGAAGGCTGTATGGAAAGTGCTATGCATGAATAGATTCAAGTATGGACAACACATGATGGGGTTCTGCTTGTGTGATCAGAGTGGACAATACTTACAGTCATGAGTATCAGGGGACATTAGAAGGCATAACACAATGTGGTGATGGGAAAATGGAAGCCAATCTTAGACTCTATATTCATGGAACGGAAGAGGAAAAAGGGCACTGCACTGAAAAGTGCAGCAAAATATTCACTGCCTCTGTGCAAGTGTATGACATAAACCTTTACCTACCTAGCGTTTGTTTCATAGTGTCTTCATGTCTGTCAGAAAAGGCTACAGCTCATTGTGCATTGGTATGTGGGATAGTGTTCAATGTGCCAGCCAGTCTGTGCGACAGTTTCCATTATAAAGGTATGGGAGTGTCCATTGTGCATGTGTGACAGAGTCCAACCTGTATGTGTGATAGTGTCCAGCCTGCAGGTGTGCCAGTGTCCAGCCTGAAGCTCTGACAGTATCCAGCCTGCATGTGTAAGTGCCCACCCTGCAGGTGTGATAGTGTACAGCATGCAGGTTAGATAGTGTACAGCCTCCATGCATGACAGTATCTAATCTGCAGGTGTGATAGTGTCAAGTTTCAGATGTAATATGTCCAGCCTGCATGTGTGACAGCATCCAGCTTGCAGGTGTGACAATGTCCAGCTTGTATGTGTGACAGTGTCAAGCCTGCATGTGTGATAATATCCAGCCTTCATATGTTTAGCCCAGTGGTCAAAGTGGGTGGAATAAGAGGGGCACGATGTGGCCCTACTTTGTAAATTTATAAAGAAATGTTCCCCTACTTTTTATGTAAAGACACCCGTCCCGGGACAGTAAACTCTGATTGTGGTAACGCTTCAGCTTTAGTTTTATTTAGGGAGTCTCCTGTGCTGTGAGACTGAGAAAGGGGCAGGCAGTTTAACAACACACAGGCCTTCTTGCCAGGGTGCCTCCTTGCCTGAAAGAAATGCTGATGCGCACAACTGGTTAATCTGCAGATTGTAAAGGAGGCTTGGGAGCAGGTACTGGTTTAATTGATCGAAACACATGAAGCTTTGTGATCACAAAGATGTATTCTTTTTGACTGGTACTGCAAGGGAGTTACCAACAGAGCAGTGCAGTGTGTGCTTTTCAGGGCAGTAAGATAAAAAAGAAATCATTATCTACAATTTGGGTATTACTAAAACCTATATTTTGGAAGCACCATTTTATCTGAAACCTTTTTGCACATTTGGCAGCAACCTGTTTTACACCATGTGTAATGCAAGATTAACAAAATGACTTACACGTTCTCAGTGCTTTCTCTCACAGGATGGCCCTCGTAGCACTAACGATACACAAGCCACAATTCTCCTTTGCACCAACCAAGATTTTATTCTGTGGCTGTCTGGTTACACGAAGTCCTCTGCAGTGCATTAACTAATAGATGTTTCACAATACACAATAGAGCGCTTACCACTCATTACCTTAACTTTTTGTTTTTTTCAGTTAATCCGTGAGTTATTATAAATGTAGCTACCTGAAGGAGAAGGTTTTTTTTCTTGCCACACCTCTGGCCCCACCCCCACACTCATTGACCCCGCCCCCTTTGCATGCAGCATCACAGTTCATATACTGTTTTTTAATGCACTTCGACCACTGGGTAGTCTGCAGATGTGACAGTGTCCAACATGCAGGTTTTATAGTGTCCAGCCTGCATGTGTGACAGTTTCTAGTCTACAGACGTGACAGTTTTCACCTTCAGATGCAATTGAGTTCAGCCTGCATGTATGACAGTGTCCAGGCAGCATGGGGGCAGTTTCTAGCCTGTATGTATGACAGTGTCCATCCTGCGTGTTTGACAGTGCCAGCTGCATGCGTGACAGTGTTCAGCCTGCAGGTGTGATGCTAACATATATATTGTTAGGAGATGGGGTGGCTTTGCCATTAAAATCAAATTGGCAGTTTGACAGTGCCTTTCCCGTCTGCAGTGGCAGGCTGGAGCTATGTTTCATTTTGTCTCACACAGGTTGGCACAACCAGTGCTGCAGCCCTGTGGGGACACTCTTCCTTACAAGCCCTGGAAACCCTAGGTAGCATTTAATAAGGACTTATAAGTAAGTCAGTACTTGCCAATTGGGCACCCCTAATTCAAAATACCTTTTGTAATAGGACTGAACTTTGTCACAGAGGGCTGGACAGCAGGCCTCAGTGCACTCTCGGAGTAGAAAAACCAGCAGCTAGTAATCCTAATGTGGGCATAAAGGTGGGAGAAACCTGCACAAATACCTGCTTCCTTACACATCTATAGACATCCCTCTGCAATAAAACATAATTCCCTCACATAATTGACACAGAGAACTTGGCAGGGCTGGCTTTGGACCACCACCCACTGAAAATTACTCTCAAATGGAGTAAGACTTGAGCAAGGATACCGATTTGGAGGCTTCATTTGGAAGCACTGCATGAAACGCCTTTCCAAGACTCCTTAGGTACATGAATAACACAATATTATAGCAAGAATGAAGGCTCGATTTCCACAAGGGTGACGGAATGAGAGGCATTTAAAGTGGTCTTATGGGGCCACTGAAACGCAGCTTGGAGGACGAAACAAACCCTGCTTAAAGACATCCTAGACAACAAACAAGACATGAGAGGAGCAAAACTACCACACCAACACAACCTGTCACACAGTTCTGTGCATTCCATCAGAAACATTCAAAAGTTTACTGATAGGTTTAGGAAATTTGATTATCATGAATATGTGACTTGACAACACAGGAAGGGAACAGAGGAGGGAGGATGCTAGCATTGTTTCTTAAAACTGACTCAGCATGTATCCCCACAGTTAAGATGGTTAACTCACAAGAGGATATAAAGCAAGCTTTCTTTAGTTATTATTGTGCCCTGTACGCGGACGCAGATCAGCATTCTGAGTATTTCCCAGAGATATCTGTACCCAGATAAACCTTCTAGAATGTAGTGAACTGGAATTGCAAATAGCAAGGCTCAAAACATCAGCCATAGACGGCCCTCATTGAATTTTACTCTATGAGGATCCGATTTACCTCCGAAATACCCGTGAGCCTCTTTAAAGACTCATACAGTACTAGAAGGCTTCAAGACCCTATCAGGACTCCAAATTAATTGGACTAAATCTTGCTTGTTCGCTTTGGGGATGGTACCAACGACAGCAGACTTGTGGCTTTGCAGACCAGGCTAGATTGGAGCTTTGACGTGCTTAAATTCTTAGAAGTGCACATGTATCACATCACCACAGACATTAATTATGGCAAATCCAGCAGAGCCCTCACACTGATCGCGAATCCCTGCAATTTTGGACCTTCATCTCGCTTTCGCCAATAGATCATAAATCAAATTGTTGATATTTCCCACGGTTGCTATATTTATTCAAAGCACTGCTGATATTCCTTCCCTGGTCCTTCTTTCAGGCTTTTCAAAGTCTCTCTAGGGCCTAATATGGGACAGAGATGGAGAAAGAGTTTCAATACACAAACTACAACTACCACTTCTTGAAGGTGATTTGAGTGCCCCTGGCTACAAACTAAATTTTGAGGCGGCACAACTACAGTTGCAGGCACGCTGGTTGGGTGAATGCCCCTGCGCCGAGAGATAGGTGAAGAGAGTCCTTGGGAATGATGCTACACTAACCTGGATGCTGAATCCTCCAAGACAGTACACAACCAAACTGAACTGATGATTGTATCAAAATTATGTTGGCACAATTAAATTCATACATGCGGCTGACCCCCTCCGTACGCCCCAGAGTTATTGTTCTGGGATCTCCCAGAATTACAGAACGTTACACTAAAGCACTGCACAGTCCTGGAGTGAAATCGGGATGACACTAATTGGGGACCTATACACCGAGGGACAGCTGCACACATTTAAAGACATGAGAGACAACTATGACTACGGGCTGGGCATTTTCTAACATATAAGACAGTACAACAAGTTGTGCGTGCGAGATGAGGAAAGGGTCACTTGGAACCAATAACACTGACATCTTTACAAGGACTACTCTCCCATGGCACCGGCAGGAAAGCAGTCACTGTATTTTGTAACTTACTCAAAACACAACAAAACACTGTTAACATATGTACCAAAGATGGGCAAAAATGACAGGGAAGGTTAGAAAAATATCTCGAAGTTCCACGATTCCAGCTCACACAATCCAATATTTATATTGGACCTATCTTACCCTGAAATGCATACATTGCATGTTCGCAGGAGCATCCTCAGAGTGCCCCTGAAGCTGCCAAATCGATGCAGGTTTTTAGGTCGAGCGTGCAAGCGCTTTGACGTAAGCGCTCTGATGTGTTGTAATCTATCTGTGGGCTTTAACCACGCCCTCCGCACGCCCATCACTATCACTCATTCACGGGATTGCCTTTCAAGTATCCTTTGTTATCATTGGTAAATGCTTTACGTTTGCCCCTCATTGGGGAAGTTTGCATGTCTGCCTATACGTTTGACTGAGAGCAAACTGCTTTTTCCTTTTGTGTCTCTCCTTCGCACTCATGGTGGCCATTGCCCTTTGAATCGGCTTGGTTATGTCAACTGTTTTACTTTTCATTTTCAATTTATGTGGCAAAAAGATGTCCAGTTAGGAATTTACAACGCTAATAGCTCTAACTCTAGCAAAAGCAAGACCCAATGCTAACCAGAAAAGCAGAAGAAACTGTGAATACATTGACTAGACAAAAGAGTGAAAGGGGTACAATTAGATTAATATGGGATGAGTATGCTGCAGGAGTAGAAGCGAACAACACTAGACTACCCTAGATTGCAGGAATGATACTATGCCACACTATGTACAATATCAAATCAGAGGTTAACCCTGAATAGGGTCAGGGTAAGTAGGAGATTTTATGTACATGAGTAGTCGTCAAATATGCTACTTACTAAATTGTGTAAGCCGAAAATGGTAGACACTACTGGGTATGTTAGTTTTCTAGCACCCGAAAATTGTGGTGGTGAACCTTCTGGGAGTACTCACCCCTCCTCTTTTTATCTGCTTCACTATGTATTTTACAATTATAACTGGCAGCATGACATTATTACTGTAATTGTAAACCATGCAGATTTTGTTTAGAAGCGGACACACGCTTGCAAAGTTACCCTTTTATTAAACCAATAAAGAAATTCGAGCAAAAAATATGAGAAATGCATTATTAAACTGTAGTAGGCATTTAGAATATGGAATATTTTATAGGTATACTTAGTTCTGCCTTTCCTACCAAAACTAAGTTGCAGAATCTCCATGAGTTATATATTGTGATCGCTGGACTTCACTATGGACCAAAATTTCAAGAAGCTAGCCACATCATTAAACTCACAGAAACTGCATCATTCCAACTATTGCTAAGCAAAAACATTTAAACCACTTATCCCTCCAGCACACATAAGAAAATCAGTTCAGGCATTCGTCCTCTCTCACCTTGAGTCTTCTCTCACCTTGTCTCAGGACTACAGAACATTTTTCTGGCTCCCCACAAAGCCACTGCTCAAGAGTCAACTTGACTCTTCAAAGGTGCAAAAAATAAATGGGATCACATTACTCCAATTTTGAAGGAACATCACTGGCTCACTCTCAAAGTCAGAATTTACTTTACGACTGCCAGCATATGCCAACAAGTGCTGTCTCTGCTACCTGAAAACCAAGCTGTCAACATGAGGTGAGAGAAACACTAAAGTCAAATTCAGCCTCATGCTGGAGATTAAAAAAAAACAAAAAGAAAAAGGGTCTGATTTCAGTCGTTTGGGGGGTGGGGGGGGGGGGGGGTGGGAGGAGGGTGTGTGTGTGATAAAAAATATAAAAACAATTACAAAAAAATACTTACCTCCTCCAAAGCGTGCCGCTTCGCTCCTCTGTCTCCTCTCTGCAGGTTCAGGCTCCCAGCCTGCCCTGCAGCCAATCCTGATGCTGCTCAAAGCAGCGTCAGGATTGCCTGAGAGTGCCAGCTAGGGCATTCCCAGGCAGACTGGGAGCCTGTGCAGGCTCTCTCCAGCCTGGAAACTGTGTTGCTGGGCTAGAGCACGTGTGTTTGGCCGGTCCGAGACAGCCGGCCAAACACACATTCACTCTGAGGGAAGTGCTCCGTGCACTCCCCTCAAGTGCTCGTCACCCCCAATGCCCCACCCCTTTTCAAGAAAACAATAATAAACAGAGTTTATTATTGTTTTCTTGAAAAGGGTTTGCAGCTGCCGCTGTTTGGGTGTGTGGGGCAGGGGGTGACGCTCCTTCGCCCTAATGGAGGAGCCGCCCCTTCTGATTTAGAATTTGGCAGGCGGAATAAATGTAGTCAGGGTTGCAGAGGACTTTACGTCTGCCACCCTGATTTGACTGCGTCAGTCAAATTTATAGTTTACCTAAGACTCTGTGGTGAAATTTACGAACCGCTGTCACAGTGGTTCATACAAGGCCATTCAAAAGTTTGGTTTGCATCCATCACTGGTGATGTTCGCATACACCAAACTTTTAAAAGTTTTTACTTTTCCAAATGCAAACTCCTAAAGTGGAAAAGTAAACACGAATGAGCCCAAGATGATGGGAGTTTTCTCCTATTGTGTGGGAGGAATTTATTTTTAATTTTGCTCTCCCTCCTGGCGGTGGTGGATAGTAAAAAAAAAACAAAAAAAGCCACCTGATTGCTCACTCTAAATAGGGCCGACGGTTGGATGGCTTACCTCTGACGGCCCGCACTCCCTCAGGCCATTGGGGGAAAGTTTACGACAGTGGAATAAATTTTACTCCTTTAGTTTAAGCCTTGCAGTCCACCCAACTCAAAACTGGGATGGCAGACGGAGAGTTTGGAGGAAAGTGTACTCGGCTGCCTTTGCAAAGAAGTACACTGTTTGCCAAACTCTAATTAGGACCCAAAGATGCTGAAGCTGTTATTCTCATGCCAAGCTCCAAGAATATGGAATAAACTACCAGAGCCCCTAAGACAATCTGTTGATATTTCAAAAGGACATCAAATACCACATTTTCAGATTCCATTTAGCAATGTAAGACCTTACAACACACATATACAGTATTACTGTATTAGAACACGGTCGCTAATTACTGTATTGTATGGTTAATTTCAAAATGCTCCACTGCCCATGTGCTTATGTCGCGCCATATACAAACCTTCAATAAATTAATAAATGTGCTGTTTTGTTGATTATAATGTCCACGATCTTGAATTTGAGGCAATGTAATGTAAGCCTAATTTTCACTCGCCAGACTGTGACAGCACAGTGCTCCTTAGTTCACTAATACATCCCCAGTGTCTCTTTTTGGGGGACTGAAGCCTCTGAAATACACTGCACATTACAGAGTTACTTTGTTTAACCAAGCCTGATCCTACATCCCTTGAAGTTATGAGGATTTATTGCCTTAACACTCTTCTTTGTATTTTCCTTAACTTTCCTGTGTGTATTTTTCCCAAAACGTACACTCAAAATGTCCAAGAGTTCTATTTTCTTCACTATGGCCATTTGTCTACCAATTTGCCAAGTGTCTTTTGAAGTGGGAAATCAATAGGCGCTAAAGTGGAAAGGCAGCTAGAAAGTTTATACGGTAATAGAGGCAGATGCTCTGCATGGGCATCCCTTGGTGAAGACTGACTAGGAGAAACAATAGCTCACTCAACCCATCTACTTCATTTGCCAGGTCCTTACTCTCACTGATCTCCCTAGGGTATAGAATAGAGGCATTTATGTTAACAACACGTAAATCACCAACATGCACAAAGTCACGCCATTAAGTCAACAGTGATGAACGAATTAGGTAGCATAATGGTTTTTGTTAGGTTTAGTGTAGGGTTTAGAGTTAGTATTGGGTATAAGACTAGGGTAATGGAGAGGGTTGTGGTTACCACTATGGTTAGCTTTAAGTTAACTGAGAGACTAAGGAATACGCTTAGCGTTGGAGTAGAAAACTGGAAAGAGTGAAACTAAGGGTTAGGGTAAGTGGTACTTGAGTGTAAGGGGCAGGGTTAAGGTATGTTTTATTTATTTTAGTTTTTCGATAACACAGACCACATGAAGTTTATGCTAAGGCTCATTATAATCAGTAGGTAAAAGATCACCCAAATATCGACACATAAAATTTATGTAGTGAAATATTAACGTACATGTTGGGGGTGATTTCTGTGATTTGTCAAAAAGAGCCACCTTAAAAGAAGGATATGAATACATTATCAATATATATAAATATATATATATATATATATTAGATTAGATTATTAACATACTAACTCTTACGTAGAGATCAGTGTTGGTGCTGCCAGAGTAGAATGTCTCATTTGAGAGAACAGATTATTTTCTCTAGGAACACAAAAGGATGATGGGTGGGGTGCTGAAACTTTTTAAACACTAACCATAGTCACAGATCTAGGTTACATCCATTGTTCCTTTGCTCACCATGCCATCCCAGTTTGGAGCCAGCTATATGCAAATCAGCCTTGAGCCTGCTCTCCATGGGAACAGTCCAACCCATACTGCCAGGCCAGGTCCTCCCTGGACTGTAAACAAGCATCCTGGGGCTGGTTTCAGGGTATCACCCCATATCAGCCAGAGTAGCTTGATTCCAGTGGCACAGTGATCAAGAGTCCTCCCCGACAGCCCTGGGGACCACCACCTCCCGGAGCCTTTTTCAGAAATGTATGTAGGGGGTCTGCCACCTCCCTGGGGGTGATATAACATGATGAGGGGGGTCAGTTGCGGACTTCCCGGCTCGGGGACCACCATCTTCAGGGGGCTAAGTTAAGCATAGGGCGGGGGCTGCAAAGCCTCCCCTATGGAGCCAATAATGCCTCTAGGGACTGCCACCTCCAGGTCCATCTACTGCTACGTCCCGGGGGTGCACACCCAAGGGACATAACTGTTTGGTCTGACTTGGTGGGAGCTTTGACAGAGATGCAGGCAGGGAAAGAGATGAAACTGTTACTCTTGCACACGTGGAGCAGCATGTTTAGCAGCTCCCTGTGTGCAAAAGCAGTGCCAGCTCCCCCAGGAGGCAGTGAGCAGGCTGGGACCACGGGGCCTTGAGGCTCCCCCACGGTCCCATTGCACACTGGGTGGCCTGGGGCACAGGATCCCCCTCCTCCATTTACTTATGGCCAGGGGATGGGGTCCCTGGGACCAAAATCGGCCCAGCAAGCGGGGCTCCATGCCCCCCTCTCCTATTAAATGAAGGCTGGGCCCTGGGGATTGGGGTCCCCAGGGCCAAAATCAGCCCGGGAAGGGGGGCTGCGCGGTCCCCCTTAGCCAAGAGTCCATTGGCTTTTAAATTGCTACAAGTATACAAATGTGCAAAACACCTGAGAACTCTGCCCGCTTGACCCCACAGTGTCCACCTTAGTGGTATGCAAAGGACTTCCTGCCTTTTGCCAGGATGATGGACAGCCTATCAAAGTCCCCCAGTGCCTTTCCCTGCCGATTTAGGTGGGTATTCTTGATGCCGAGGAACATGAGGACTTCTCCACAAAACAAAGAAGAACTTACATCAGCTAGATAAGAGGAAAGACCCTGGTTTGGTGTAGATTTATGTCTTTGTAGACTTGTTGCCCTCTCTCTTTTGCAGGATTCATGTTATCAAAGAATTCTGGTGAAAGACGCACAGGGAGCAATCACACTGGTAAACGCACACAAGGTCGTGTGGAGACATTTCCTCACGGTCCATTATGCAGTTGTAGTGCAGAATGCACACTGGACATTTACCCAACGAGGTAACACTTACTTAAAAACCAGTAGAAAGTACGTCAGTTGGGTAGACATTTTGTGCAAAACTGTGGACTCTTGTTGGATAAATGGGCACGTGCGGTTTCTTTGTGGCCAAGCCACTCACACAGCTACTGACGCACTCATGGAGACACTCACAGACCCACTCAGGCTCATGCACCCACTCACAGACCCACTCAGAAACTCATGCACTCACTCACAGACACACTCAGAGACTCATGCACTCACTCACAGACCCACTCAGATACTCATGCAATCACTCACAGATGTACTCAGAGACTCAGGCACTTACTCACAGACCCACTCAGAAACTCATGCACTCACTCACAGATGCACTCAGAGACTCGTACCCACTCACAGACCTACTAGACACTCAAGCACCCACTCACAGACCCACTTAGACACTGACGCACCTACTCACAGACCTACTCAGACACTCAAGCACCCACTCACAGACCCACTTAGACATTGACGCACCCACTCACAGACCCACTCAGAGACTCAAGCACTCACTCACAAACCCCGAGACTCACACACTCACTCACAGACCCACTCACACACTCACTCGCAGACCGATTCAGACATTCACGCACCCACTCACAGACCCATGAACACTCACACACCCACTCACAGAGACACTCTCACACCCACTCTTCACACCCAGAGACTCCCTCTCACACCTACTCTCACACCCAGACAGAAACTTTCACACCCATTCTCACACCCAGAGACACCCTCTCACACTTATTCTCACACCCAGAGAGAAAGGCCCTTCAGCCAACCCCCTTAATGTACGTCAGAAGGCCATGCGCTGTGCTGGTTGGATTAAAGTATAGTATTTAAAATTACTTTATGTTTAAAAAAAATCAAAAATTCACCGAAAAAAACCCAAATGTTACAGGGATGTTTTAATTAGGAAAAAGTATTTTACAAAACCATATAAATTCACTTAAAAAAACAACAGTTACAGGGATGTTATAGCCCATGTAACCTTTGGTTTATTCAGTGAATTTCTATGTTTTTTCAGCATGCACACATGTAAATATAACCAGCGCCACACACGGCCAGCGGGGGTTGGCCGCAGGGCCTGGCCTATGGCCAGGCGGCCAAGCTTCCTGCATGCACTCAAACGGAAGCTATGCATGGCCTTTGGAGTTTTAGAGAAAAAACTGTGACAGAGGCCAACATCTCCCTTCGAGAGGTAACCGAGGTCAGTAGGGAACAAGAGGAGCCCATCGCATTCAGTCCTCCGGAAATAGCTAAAATAATAGAAAAATCACGCCGAGACAGTGCGCCTGGACCCAATGGCCTTCTTCAGGCCCCATTTAAAGCGCAGGCAGCAAAATGGGCGACCTTTTTTGCCATATTGTTCAATTATATTTTAACAACAGGTTTTGCTCCAGTTAGTTGGAAGGGTTCGATAATTCACCCTATTTACAAGGGAGGGAAGGCCTCCCTACCTTCCAACTACTGCTTAATTGCCTTTCTAGACGTAGACCTGAAATATTTCTCAAGAGGCAACCTGCAGCATTTAGAACAGTGGGCCATGGATAAGGGGAGGCTCCCGATTAACCAAACAGGTTTTACAAAAAAGCAGGGTACGCTGACAAACCTTATGGTGTTAAGACTGGTAATAAATAGGGCAAGGGCCACAGGGACACCCCTTTAAATGTGCTTTGTGGATTTTAAGGCTGCATTTGATTGCGTCCCTAGAGAGAAATTATGGTTAAAACTACAGAAGTGGGGGCTGCCGATGAATTTATTAAATGCTATCATCATGCTCTACTCTGACACTTGGGTTAAAATCAAACCGGGCGACGGCTTGTTTTTATCTAGGCCCATCAAAACCACTGTTGGCCTGAAACAGGGTTGTGTATTAGCACTGCTTCTCTTTAATCTGTATATATCAGACCTATCCCCAGCATTGGACGAACTGTCAGCCCACCCACCAAGCTTAGGGGCCCGTCAAGTGTCCAACCTACTCTACGTAGATGACCTGCTGTTGCTTAGCAATACCAGGGTAGGCTTACAGAAACTCTTGAACTGCCTAGGAGGTTATGCACTAGCCAACGACTTAGAAATTAACTATGGGAAGTCTAAAATAATCCCCCTTAACCGTATACTGATCCCATGCCGTAAGTGGCTGTTAAATGGGCAGTACATTGAGGAGGTAGCGGTGCACACATATTTAGGGGTCAGGTTCGACTCCAGGGGCACATTCTCAGAGCACAAAGAAGCAAAAATAGAGAAGGCACAAGTTCTAAACCGGGCTTTTGGCACCTTGGCAAAATCCACCCTGGGGCGGCCCCTAAAACCAATGACCATAATCATGCGAGCAAAAATATTGCCAACCCTTGTATATGGGACGGAAATAATGAGGGGGGCGGAGGTAGCCACACTGTATGAGTTATTAGTGAAATCCTATAAGCAAGTCTTCCAGTTACCTAGATCGGCATCTCCGGCCCAGATCAGACTGGAGTTTTCCCTAACAAAGCAATCATTGGCAAGGTTAGCAGCTTTTGCGAACAGCTGCTATAAACCCTCTGGGAATCTGAATACCAGACTAATCCAGTTCCTGAGAATCTTTACAGCCCTGGCGGTCCCCGTAAATCCAGTTTAGTAAAAGTCAATTATATATATATATGTAACAAAACAACCAGTCATAAATCACAAAATCAGACACAGTGCACACAAACTACTGGTGCTAGTGGTAGGAGGTAGATCAATCCTTGCCAAATTATAATTCCAAGGAAAGAAGCATTGCACTCCGTTTCTCCTGAAAAATCACAGTATTTAATCCATGCCAACAAACACCAACGCGTTTCAACTCTAAAGAGTCTTGTTCACAGCTGGTGAGTCCCTTTTCAGTATTCATTAAATAGTACTACCTCAGTGAGCCAATAATGAGGCATTCTGGGACATGTAGTGTGACAAATTTAAAATACAACCAATGGAGAATCAAGAATGGCACTTAAATGCCATAATAAATCAAACCAAATAGATGAAACCAAATATCATTCCAATAATACAATCTTTTGCACTATACAATCATACTATACAAAATTGCAATGTATCTTCAGATCAAAGAAAAATAGTTTACATCATCCATCAAACAATGTTTTATTGTTATCTGTTTACCTTTAGCATCATTGACATATTTGACATTTTCTCCAATCTCACATGCTTTGCAATTGAGGCACTTGACAAATCTTTTCTTTTGTGTCCCTAGCCATGCGGTGGATTGTTTGTCGACAAAATGACTTCTAACCAGTTTATCTTTAAGTGAGGGAGCCTTCCTGAATGTAATCAGTGGTCTAGGTCCTATCATCTTTGAAAAGAATATGCCAGTTTCTCCGAAAGATTTGTTTAATGTCATTACTTTCTCTTTTATACAGTTCTCCTTTACCAACTCTACCCAGGACCAAATTGCTGTACTACCCGTCTAGTTCTTACTGAGGACACCTTACATACAATCCAATAGGGGGATCAATGTGCTCTCTACCTCCTCATTAGTATTCTCTTTCCTTTTATATGTTCTTGCTAAGAGACTGATACGCCCACTACCTGCCATCAACCAAACCTACCCCCAACACATGTGATTAGAAGGACTCATTATATTACTCCAAAGTGCCCCCACCGCGTGAAAAGCACCTCTAACTCATACATACTTCTACTCTCTGAAGATAACATACACCACAAAACAAACTGATACATATTAAAATTTTAAAAAACAGAGCCTTATATTCGGGTCAAAGCACCTGCACTCTAGCTTGATCTCGGTCCTTTTACAAATGTACATTCAATTTCCTCTTTCTTAATTGGGCAACTCGATTTCCACCTCTAGGGTTTACACTGATTTGTTCCATTCCATAAAATGACAATTCTGTGCTTGGTGACAATAGAACATTACCTAATAGTATGAGTATTTCATAATGCAGATGATTGAAGTGGATATCGCAAATGATTAATGAATGCATGACTTATAACACAAAGTAACAGGGTAGAAATGCATTGTACTAAATGAAGATGTTGTGAATTTGATAAACAGGATATATCTGAACAGAATTAAATGTAAATAGATATGTTTATATATAATGTATTACAACCATGGAATATGTTGGTAAAATTAATCGTTTTTTCTAAAATTCATGATATCCACTTTAGATCTCGGGACATTCCAAGATGGCGCCCACTAACATGTATGCATAGATAGGACTGACTAAACTAGTCCCTTTTCACTGTTTGGTATACCATAGAGTTGATTTATGCTCTTTTTGCAACACAGTGATTGTGTGAACAAGGCCGCCGCTCAGCCAAAATGCGTCATGGAAGGTGATTACATTCTTGTGATCTGCTTTAATGCCTTAGTGAGGGTTTTATGGAGGTTTGGGACTATAAAAAAAAATATATATATATAATTGACACCTCCTGCTCCGTAAGGGGCCACAGACCCTGCAGGGCGGCCTGGGTTACTGGGGCGAAGCATCCCACAGAAAATATCTCCAAAAAAACGAAAAGCCCAGGCACCAGTCCATGTTAAAATCCAAGCATTTAATAGCATTTCTGAGCAGCAAGACAAAAAATCCTGACGCGTTTCGGCAACAGCATGCCTTGTTCACGGGTAAGTATGAGCAGGTGTGAGTGAGCCAGTGCTTTTTAAATACACAGGGGCACATTCTCAGAGCACAAAGAAGCAAAAATAGAGAAGGCACAAGTTCTAAACCAGGCTTTTGGCACCTTGGCAAAATCCACCCTGGGGCGGCCCCTAAAACCAATGACCATAATCATGCGAGCAAAAATATTGCCAACCCTTGTATATGGGACGGAAATAATGAGGGGGGCGGAGGTAGCCACACTGTATGAGTTATTAGTGAAATCCTATAAGCAAGTCTTCCAGTTACCTAGATCGGCATCTCCGGCCCAGATCAGACTGGAGTTTTCCCTAACAAAGCAATCATTGGCAGGGTTAGCAGCTTTTGCGAACAGCTGCTATAAACCCTCTGGGAATCTGAATACCAGACTAATCCAGTTCCTGAGAATCTTTACAGCCCTGGCGGTCCCCGTAAATCCAGTTTAGTAAAAGTCAATTATATATATATATGTAACAAAACAACCAGTCATAAATCACAAAATCAGACACAGTGCACACAAACTACTGGTGCTAGTGGTAGGAGGTAGATCAATCCTTGCCAAATTATAATTCCAAGGAAAGAAGCATTGCACTCCGTTTCTCCTGAAAAATCACAGTATTTAATCCATGCCAACAAACACCAACGCGTTTCAACTCTAAAGAGTCTTGTTCACAGCTGGTGAGTCCCTTTTCAGTATTCATTAAATAGTACTACCTCAGTGAGCCAATAATGAGGCATTCTGGGACATGTAGTGTGACAAATTTAAAATACAACCAATGGAGAATCAAGAATGGCACTTAAATGCCATAATAAATCAAACCAAATAGATGAAACCAAATATCATTCCAATAATACAATCTTTTGCACTATACAATCATACTATACAAAATTGCAATGTATCTTCAGATCAAAGAAAAATAGTTTACATCATCCATCAAACAATGTTTTATTGTTATCTGTTTACCTTTAGCATCATTGACATATTTGACATTTTCTCCAATCTCACATGCTTTGCAATTGAGGCACTTGACAAATCTTTTCTTTTGTGTCCCTAGCCATGCGGTGGATTGTTTGTCGACAAAATGACTTCTAACCAGTTTATCTTTAAGTGAGGGAGCCTTCCTGAATGTAATCAGTGGTCTAGGTCCTATCATCTTTGAAAAGAATATGCCAGTTTCTCCGAAAGATTTGTTTAATGTCATTACTTTCTCTTTTATACAGTTCTCCTTTACCAACTCTACCCAGGACCAAATTGCTGTACTACCCGTCTAGTTCTTACTGAGGACACCTTACATACAATCCAATAGGGGGATCAATGTGCTCTCTACCTCCTCATTAGTATTCTCTTTCCTTTTATATGTTCTTGCTAAGAGACTGATACGCCCACTACCTGCCATCAACCAAACCTACCCCCAACACATGTGATTAGAAGGACTCATTATATTACTCCAAAGTGCCCCCACCGCGTGAAAAGCACCTCTAACTCATACATACTTCTACTCTCTGAAGATAACATACACCACAAAACAAACTGATACATATTAAAATTTTAAAAAACAGAGCCTTATATTCGGGTCAAAGCACCTGCACTCTAGCTTGATCTCGGTCCTTTTACAAATGTACATTCAATTTCCTCTTTCTTAATTGGGCAACTCGATTTCCACCTCTAGGGTTTACACTGATTTGTTCCATTCCATAAAATGACAATTCTGTGCTTGGTGACAATAGAACATTACCTAATAGTATGAGTATTTCATAATGCAGATGATTGAAGTGGATATCGCAAATGATTAATGAATGCATGACTTATAACACAAAGTAACAGGGTAGAAATGCATTGTACTAAATGAAGATGTTGTGAATTTGATAAACAGGATATATCTGAACAGAATTAAATGTAAATAGATATGTTTATATATAATGTATTACAACCATGGAATATGTTGGTAAAATTAATCGTTTTTTCTAAAATTCATGATATCCACTTTAGATCTCGGGACATTCCAAGATGGCGCCCACTAACATGTATGCATAGATAGGACTGACTAAACTAGTCCCTTTTCACTGTTTGGTATACCATAGAGTTGATTTATGCTCTTTTTGCAACACAGTGATTGTGTGAACAAGGCCGCCGCTCAGCCAAAATGCGTCATGGAAGGTGATTACATTCTTGTGATCTGCTTTAATGCCTTAGTGAGGGTTTTATGGAGGTTTGGGACTATAAAAAAAAATATATATATATAATTGACACCTCCTGCTCCGTAAGGGGCCACAGACCCTGCAGGGCGGCCTGGGTTACTGGGGCGAAGCATCCCACAGAAAATATCTCCAAAAAAACGAAAAGCCCAGGCACCAGTCCATGTTAAAATCCAAGCATTTAATAGCATTTCTGAGCAGCAAGACAAAAAATCCTGACGCGTTTCGGCAACAGCATGCCTTGTTCACGGGTAAGTATGAGCAGGTGTGAGTGAGCCAGTGCTTTTTAAATACACAGGGGCACATTCTCAGAGCACAAAGAAGCAAAAATAGAGAAGGCACAAGTTCTAAACCAGGCTTTTGGCACCTTGGCAAAATCCACCCTGGGGCGGCCCCTAAAACCAATGACCATAATCATGCGAGCAAAAATATTGCCAACCCTTGTATATGGGACGGAAATAATGAGGGGGGCGGAGGTAGCCACACTGTATGAGTTATTAGTGAAATCCTATAAGCAAGTCTTCCAGTTACCTAGATCGGCATCTCCGGCCCAGATCAGACTGGAGTTTTCCCTAACAAAGCAATCATTGGCAGGGTTAGCAGCTTTTGCGAACAGCTGCTATAAACCCTCTGGGAATCTGAATACCAGACTAATCCAGTTCCTGAGAATCTTTACAGCCCTGGCGGTCCCCGTAAATCCAGTTTAGTAAAAGTCAATTATATATATATATGTAACAAAACAACCAGTCATAAATCACAAAATCAGACACAGTGCACACAAACTACTGGTGCTAGTGGTAGGAGGTAGATCAATCCTTGCCAAATTATAATTCCAAGGAAAGAAGCATTGCACTCCGTTTCTCCTGAAAAATCACAGTATTTAATCCATGCCAACAAACACCAACGCGTTTCAACTCTAAAGAGTCTTGTTCACAGCTGGTGAGTCCCTTTTCAGTATTCATTAAATAGTACTACCTCAGTGAGCCAATAATGAGGCATTCTGGGACATGTAGTGTGACAAATTTAAAATACAACCAATGGAGAATCAAGAATGGCACTTAAATGCCATAATAAATCAAACCAAATAGATGAAACCAAATATCATTCCAATAATACAATCTTTTGCACTATACAATCATACTATACAAAATTGCAATGTATCTTCAGATCAAAGAAAAATAGTTTACATCATCCATCAAACAATGTTTTATTGTTATCTGTTTACCTTTAGCATCATTGACATATTTGACATTTTCTCCAATCTCACATGCTTTGCAATTGAGGCACTTGACAAATCTTTTCTTTTGTGTCCCTAGCCATGCGGTGGATTGTTTGTCGACAAAATGACTTCTAACCAGTTTATCTTTAAGTGAGGGAGCCTTCCTGAATGTAATCAGTGGTCTAGGTCCTATCATCTTTGAAAAGAATATGCCAGTTTCTCCGAAAGATTTGTTTAATGTCATTACTTTCTCTTTTATACAGTTCTCCTTTACCAACTCTACCCAGGACCAAATTGCTGTACTACCCGTCTAGTTCTTACTGAGGACACCTTACATACAATCCAATAGGGGGATCAATGTGCTCTCTACCTCCTCATTAGTATTCTCTTTCCTTTTATATGTTCTTGCTAAGAGACTGATACGCCCACTACCTGCCATCAACCAAACCTACCCCCAACACATGTGATTAGAAGGACTCATTATATTACTCCAAAGTGCCCCCACCGCGTGAAAAGCACCTCTAACTCATACATACTTCTACTCTCTGAAGATAACATACACCACAAAACAAACTGATACATATTAAAATTTTAAAAAACAGAGCCTTATATTCGGGTCAAAGCACCTGCACTCTAGCTTGATCTCGGTCCTTTTACAAATGTACATTCAATTTCCTCTTTCTTAATTGGGCAACTCGATTTCCACCTCTAGGGTTTACACTGATTTGTTCCATTCCATAAAATGACAATTCTGTGCTTGGTGACAATAGAACATTACCTAATAGTATGAGTATTTCATAATGCAGATGATTGAAGTGGATATCGCAAATGATTAATGAATGCATGACTTATAACACAAAGTAACATGGTAGAAATGCATTGTACTAAATGAAGATGTTGTGAATTTGATAAACAGGATATATCTGAACAGAATTAAATGTAAATAGATATGTTTATATATAATGTATTACAACCATGGAATATGTTGGTAAAATTAATCGTTTTTTTCTAAAATTCATGATATCCACTTTAGATCTCGGGACATTCCAAGATGGCGCCCACTAACATGTATGCATAGATAGGACTGACTAAACTAGTCCCTTTTCACTGTTTGGTATACCATAGAGTTGATTTATGCTCTTTTTGCAACACAGTGATTGTGTGAACAAGGCCGCCGCTCAGCCAAAATGCGTCATGGAAGGTGATTACATTCTTGTGATCTGCTTTAATGCCTTAGTGAGGGTTTTATGGAGGTTTGGGACTATAAAAAAATATATATATATATAATTGACACCTCCTGCTCCGTAAGGGGCCACAGACCCTGCAGGGCAGCCTGGGTTACTGGGGCGAAGCATCCCACAGAAAATATCTCCAAAAAAACGAAAAGCCCAGGCACCAGTCCATGTTAAAATCCAAGCATTTAATAGCATTTCTGAGCAGCAAGACAAAAAATCCTGACGCGTTTCGGCAACAGCATGCCTTGTTCACGGGTAAGTATGAGCAGGTGTGAGTGAGCCAGTGCTTTTTAAATACACAGTCATGTGACTTCAATAACCAAACTCCAACTCCCATAATGCACAGTTCCATATAAATAACTTCCTGAACTGGAGCGCTTAATTTCCATATAGCTGCAATAGCGTCACAGGCACTTCAGTTCACCATATAAATGTTCTTGTGTGCATTAGGTATCCATTACTTGATAGTCCACTTGCTTTTACAGTTGCTGCCCAGCATGATAACAGCTATACAAGGAATACATGAAAAGTAAGAGGAGAGGCACACTGTCTCCCTCCTATCCCTTGCTCACCTCCATCACAATATATTTCTCGGATAAATGCCTTGTTTGCATGAAGGAGTGTGGGTCGGGCCCCTTCCATAAAACTATCATTGACACCTCCTGCTCCGTAAGGGGCCACAGACCCTGCAGGGCGGCCTGGGTTACTGGGGCGAAGCATCCCACAGAAAATATCTCCAAAAAAACGAAAAGCCCAGGCACTAGTCCATGTTACAATCCAAGCATTTAATAGCATTTCTGAGCAGCAAGACAAAAAATCCTGACGCGTTTCGGCAACAGCATGCCTTGTTCACAGGTAAGTATGAGCAGGTGCAATGCCACATGGCCACATGGCCTTGCCCCTGATTGCAGTTTCAATGCCACATGGCCACATGGCCTGGCCCCTGATTGACAGCTTTCTGAAAGGAGTGGAAATGACCATGGAAGAAATGGTACCCCCTGTAATTAGAAGGCCCAATAGTCAGAAGAAACCAGGTCACCCTTGGTTTACAAAAGACCTCAAACTCCTTCAAAGAAAGTATCGACAGCAGGAAAGACGGTGGAAACTTAATCCAGTACCTGAGGAAAGGGTGGCCCTTAAGTCCACTCTAAAGGCTTACAAAGCAGCACAATTTATGGCCAAATCTAAATTTTATACTACCAAAGTAAAGGAGGCTATTAATGCCCCCAGGGAACGTTTTAAGACTATTAAGGCCGTAACTGTGCCCATGAAGCCGGCTGGTCTAGAAAACTCTCAGGGTTTCTGTGACAACGTTGCTTTTCATTTTGAAAATAAGATATTGCAAATACATAGCAACTTTGATACCCAGATCATTCCTGAAGTATTACCCCCCACGATAACAGAGAGTGCTACAGCAGATGGCCAGTCACTAATGTCATATTTTCAACCCCCTTCCATGGATACTATTAAAAAGAAGATTCTTGAAATTAAATCGGGCTCCCCTCTGGATCCGTGTCCTCCTTCCATTTTTCACTTGGTTCCGGATTTAATGGCACGGATGTTGGTCCCCATTTACCAAGAGGTAGCTATGTCTGGGGAGTACCCATCTATCTGGAAAGAAACTATAGTAGTACCCCTCAAGAAAAAACCAGAGGGGGATAATCAAGACATTAGTAATTTGCAGCCAATAGCCCGTCCCCCGTTTTTGGCAAAGATTCTAGAAAAAATTTTGAACTCTGAATTGATCGAGTTTTTAACAAAAGCGGATGCTCTTGATATCTCCCAATACGGGTTCAGAAAAGGGCATAGTACTGAAACTGCCCTAATCTCATCCTCTGATACTATTCGAAAGATGGTTGATGAAGGCAAGGGGGCCGTTTTGGTTCTTTTAGATTTATCCGCTGCCTTCAACACTATCTCTCCCACACTATTAATGTCCCGTTTGCATCATGTGGGTTTGAGGGACAAGGCACTTAAACTTTTGAAGTCTTTTCTTACAAATAGATGGACCACAGTTAGCTGTGGTGATTTCAAATCTAGACCTTATCTTCTGCCATTTGGGATTCCGCAGGGATCTTCCCTCAGCCCCACATTGTTTAATGTGTATGTAGCGCCTTTGGCTAGTCTAATTCGTACTTTTGGTCTCATTCCATCTTCCTATGCTGATGACTCCCAGCTTATTATTCCTATTAATCAGCCATGGGACGAGGTTGTAGATCGGTTTAGTAATTGTATGGTGGAAGTGAGTAAATGGATGAAGACCAATTGGCTAAAAATGAATGCCACCAAAACTGAAGTTTTATGTTTTGGACCTGGAAAGAATTTATGGAACTCACGGTGGTGGCCCTCTGAATGTGCTAACTGCCCTGTGCCCACTAATGTTACTAGAAACCTAGGCATCTTGTTCGACGAACATCTGTCTTTTAAAAAACAGATTAATCATGTGGTAAACAACAGTTTATGGTCAATTACAATGCTCAGAAAAATCTTCCCCTATCTGTTACATGAATGGAGAGTATCTGCTATCCTGGCATTGGTAATGTCCAAGATAGACTACTGTAATGCACTGTTCCTTAATCTGGATAAGGGGCTGATAAAAATACTCCAATTAGTTCAGAATTCCACTGTCAGAGCGGTTCTTAATCTCCCACGATGTATATCAGTTAGAGAGAGTCTCAGGAAATTACATTGGTTACCAGAGGCGCAGCGTATCCAGTTTAAGTCGCTCTGTCTTACTTTTAAGGCAGTTCATGGAATAGGACCAGGATACCTGACTTCCAGACTCCTCCTGCATGTACCTAAAAGAAGCTTGAGGTCTTCCCAAGCTCACTCGATTCATGTCCCTCGCACACATAAAGCCAAATGGGGAGACAAAGCTTTTACAGTAGCTGCAGCCAGAGGATGGAACTCTCTCCCACAGAATATTAGGCAAGAATCAGGTTATATGAAATTTAGGAAAATGGTGAAAACTTGGCTCTTTCCTCGTTAATTTCTTGGTACATCAAGATCAGGGCCTTTGATTCAGTTTGTTTCAGTTTCTTCTATTGGATGTCTTTCTATCTTCATTATTTCTGTTATTTTTCTTATCCTCTGTCTATTTTTTACTACGTGCTTTCTTCCCAGCGCTTCAATGCTCTTTGAGTAGGAACGCGCTTTATAAATCTCGAATTACATTACATCGACTTGGCATTTAAAAGTACTTGCAAGCCCTAAATCCTCCCTTTTCCACATATATCTCACCCCTAACGTAGGCCCTAGGTAACCAATAGGACAGGATGCTATGTAGTTAAAAGACAGGACATGTACATGTGTGGTTTATATGTCCTGGTAGTGGAAAATCCCTACATTGGTTTTCCACTACTGTGAGGCCTGTGCTCCTTCCATAGGATAACATAAGGGCTACCCTCATATACTGCTTGAGTGGTAGGTTCTGGTCAGAAAGGGGTAACCAGGTCTTATTTAGTATGGCCAGAATGGTAATACAAAATCCTGCTTACTGGTGAGGTTGGATTTTATATTACTATTCTAGAAATATCACTTTTAGAAAGTAAGCATTTCTCCTCACTTAAAATCCATCTGTGCCCTCTCCAATCCATGTCTGGGCTGGGCTGGTTGATAGCTCCCTGGTGCATTGACAAACACAGGATACTCAGTCACACCTGCACTCATCTGCATACTCAATGGATCTTCCTGGGCTGGAAGGGTGGAGGGCCTGACAATTACATTTCAAAGGCTAGTGGCCTGCTCTCACACAATGGACTACCTAACCCCCTACTGGGATCCTGGCAGACAGACCTGTACTGAAAGGGGACCTTGTGCACTTCAAAACCGCTCTTTGAAGTCTCCCCCACTTCAAAGGCATTTTGGGTATATAAACTGGGTCCCTGACCTCACCAAATCAGACACTTCTGAACCTGAACCTGCAACCTGTGAAGAGGAACTGCCTGGCTGCCCAAAGGACTCATCTGGACTGCTTTGCTGTGAAGGACTGCTGCCCTGCAGTTGCCCTGCTGCCCTCTGATTTTGCTGAGAAGTGCTCTCCAAGGGGCAGGATTGAGCTTGCCTCCTGTTTTCTGAAGTGTCAGGGCCAAAAAGACTTCATCTCTTCAAGGAAACTCCTTGTGAGTCCGAAAATCGATGCACAGCCTGCCGGAAACGACGCGCAGCCTGTCATGCAACAAGAAAATTGCTGCACAGCCGAACAGGCATGACGCAGCAGACTTCCAGAGTGAAGATTGATGCAGCGCCTGCGTTGTGACCAGAAATTCGATGGACAGCCCGACCAGGTCGACGCACAGCCAAGCCAGAACGACACAGCGCAACTTCCGGAGTGAAGAATCGATGCAGTGCCTGCTGTGTGACAGAACTTTTGATGCGTTGCCTACCGGATCGATGCAACGCCTGTGACTTTGTCCCGCACGCCCAGGATTTCGTTGCATTGTCTCTGGGCATCAAAAGATCCCCGCATCGCTGTGAGGAACCAAGACTGTGTGCTGGAAATCGTCGCAAAGCCCCTTGCAGCGTGGAAAGAAATGACGCATTGTCTGTGCCGCGTCGGAAAATCTGACGCACACCTTATTTTTCCACTCATCTCCTCCTCTGCAGTCTCGTGGTAATTTTTACACAAACCAGGTACTTTGTGCAATCAAGAGACAACTTGATTTCTAAGATTTAAGACTCTTTTTAATATTGCAACTTGTGCTTATTGAATATCTATTGTTTTGACCTTCATTTAACCACATAAGTATCATATATTTTTCTAAACCTGTGTGGTGTATTTCGGTTGTATTTTCACTGTTTTACTGTATGATTTATTGCACAAATACTTTACACATTGCCTTCTAAGTTAAGCCTGACTGCTCTGTGCCAAGCTACCGGAGGGTGGGCACAGGATATTTTGGATTGTGTGTGACTTACCCTGACTAGGATTGTGGTCCCTATTTGGATAAAGGTGAATACCTCTGCCAACTAGAGACCCCATTTCTAACATTGGTGATCAGCGGTGAGGATAGGATTTGTTTTTGTGCAGTGACATCCAATGGCTACGTGTTCACTACCTACCCACAGTGAAAGGTCAATTAGATTTTTTCTCTTTTTGCTGCAATTTTTTCTTCTTGACATTTTAATCTAATCCTATACAACATGTCGCTACCTTGGTCTCAAGGAGGAGCCGGAGAGTTTGACCTTGCCAAGCTGGAGACATACACTGTCAGCCAGCTGAAAGGGTTGTGCAAGGGGATGACAGTACCTACCTGGGGTGCCTCCACGAAGGAGGAATACCAAAAGGCACTGAGGGTCTCGGCAGAAGTCCGTTCACAAGAGGATGTGGAGGTGGAGGTGGAGGGCTCAGAGGATGGCGCCTCAGAGGATTCGCCAATAGCTGTGAGAGGAGACATCCCTGGATTTGTGCCCCCTGCTAAACCAGGGAGCTGTGTCTCAAGCCACGGCCTGACCACAGAGGAACAGAGGGAGGAGATAGAGTTCCAAATGCAATTGTCCAGATTAAAATTGGAGGAAAAAGAGCAGAGAGAGAGGCAGAGGAGAGGAGAGCTGAGGCTGCAGCTGAGCAAGCCTTGGCTGGAAATAAACTACTTCTGGCTCATGATCTGAGTTTAAAGGAGCTGGACCTCAAGTCTAGGCAGTCTGACTCCAGCAGTGATGGTGGCAGCATACGTACAGGACCTGCTGGAGACAAAAAGGTCTGTATTTCCAAAGATGTGGTGCCAGGTTATGTGGTGGGAGATGACATTGACAAATGGTTTGATCCCTGTCAAGCTGCAGTAAGGGTCCATGGTGTTTCTGAAGATCAATGGGGGGCGGGTTTGTGGAAACATGTACCAATAATTGGGAGGGACACAGTTCTCACATTAGAACCAGAGGACTGTAACACATACCCGCTCAGTTTGGACTGACTCCTGAAAAGTATAACCAGAAATTCAGTGACAGTACCAAACTCTCCACACAAACTTGGGTAGACTTTTTTGACTTTTCTAGTAAGGCACTGAATGGATGGGTGCGGGGTAGTAAAGTAAATAATTATGTGAGGTTGTATAATTTGATTCTGAGAGAGCATATGCTCAGTATTTTCTTTACAGAGTTGCACCAGCACCTGATTGACATTAATCTGACTGATCCCAGGAAGCTTGGTGAGGAGGCTGACCTCTGGGTTAGCACCAGAGTGTCCAAAAAGGTATCTGGGGGGTGGACCCACAAATGTGGTTAGGGTTCCCACCAGAAGAAAGAGGGGGGGGGAAAAACTTAAAAATAAGGAGTTCTCAAAAGGCCCTCAAAATAATTCCTAAAGGGATAGTGGTACCCGGTCCCAACCTGATTCTGCAAAGAAACCAGGGTTCTTTGACCGTAAGAAAGGGAGGTTCATACCCCAACCCATAGAGTGCACTAGGTATGGTCACTTTAAGGGTGACTCCAAGTGTCCCAAGAGGGCACAGCTCCCCAGTAGAGGGCAGATACCTGGGTCGGCTAGTGTAGCACTCGGGGAGGAATTAGCCCCAGTTAGCTTTGGGGAACAGATAGTGGTGATTCTAGTGTCCATGGGAGATGAGGAAATGGTGCCAAAAGCCCACATGACTGCTAATACTTCCAAGTATAGGCAGTGGGTCACCATTAATGGGCAAAAGGTTGAGGCTCTGCGTGACACAGGAGCCAGCATGACTACTGTCAGGGGTCAGCTAGAGTCAGCAGAGTAGGTCATCCCCAATACATTCCACCAGGTCATAGTCACTGACAATCGTGAGAGCCACCTACCGGTAGCTCTGGTTCCGTTTGAGTGGGAGGGTGTCTCTGGTACTCTGAAAGTAGCAGTGTGTCTTGCCGTACCTGTAGATTGTCTGTTAGGCAACAACCTTGAGCATACTACCTGGAAGGAGGTAGAGCTAAGGTCTCACCTGGAGATGTTAGCTTTGCCTGAGTGGGTCTGCATAACCTCAAGGTCCATGGCTGCCCGGGAAGGGAGTTAAGGGTGTCTGGAGTCTGGAACAATGGGCCCAGACACTTCCAAGGAGAGGGGCAAGTGGCGCAGGAAACCAGTCCCAGAAATTCCCACTGTGGTTGACGGGGTCCGTAAGGAGGAAGCCCCTGAGCCAACTGGGCAGGGTATTGCTGCCCTGGGCAACCTACCCGAGCTTGCTGGGTGGCAAGTTGAGGGTGGGCCAACCAGGGAGGAATTCTGCGAAACGCAGAAGGAATGCCCCACTCTTAAGGGTCTGAGGCAACAGGCCCCAACCCAAGCAGCAGGTGAAGCTTCTGGTGATCGCCATATCCAATGGGAGAGTGATCTCCTCTACAGTGATCCTAAGGTGCCAGAGGCAGAGGCAGCACATGTGCTGGTGGTCCCCCAGTGCTACCGGGCTTTCCGACTGGGTCTGGCTCACGACATTCCCCTGGTGGGACATTTGGGGCAAGACAAGACCTTCACCAGGCTTGTCACCCACTTTTATTGGCCCCCAAAGCGGGTGGCCTCAGATGCATTCTTTAGGTCCTGCCCAACCGGCCAGGCTAGTGGGAAGACAGGGAAAAGGCTCAAGCCCCCCCTGATCCCGCTCCCCGTCATTGGCACCCCCTTTGAAAGGGTGGGCATCAACGTCATTGATCCCCGGAACGCCAATACTGCCTTAGGCAACAAGTTTATCCTGGTTTTGGTGGACCATGCCTCCCATTACCCTGAGGCAATCCCTCTGACGACAATGACTGCACCAGTGGTGACCAGAGCTCTGATGGGGATATTTACCCGTGTGGGATTCCCAAAGGATATTGTGTCTGACAGAGGCACAAACTTCATGTCTGCATACATGAAGTCTATGTGGGATGTGTGGGGGGTGACCTACTGGTTCACCAACCCTTACCACCCTCAAACCAATGGTCTTGTGGAGAGATTCAACAAGACCTTGAAAGGCATGATCACAGGCTACCCTGAGGCCATGAGGAGTAAGTGGGATGTCCTCTTGCCATGCCTTCTATTTGCTTACAGGGAGGTGCCCCAGAAAGGGGTGGGGTTCAGCCCCTTTGAACTTCCCTATGGGTACCCTATCATTGGACCCCTAAGCATAGTAAAAGAGGGGTGGGAGAAAGCTCCCAGGAAACGCACCCAGGGTGTAGTCAGTTACATGCTGGCCCTTTGCAACCACATGTAGTGCTTCTGGAAGAAGGCCAAGAGCAACCTCGAGGCCAGACAAGAGGTTATGAAACAATGGTATTACCAGAAGGCCACCCTGGCAGAGTTTCAACCTGGTGACAAAGTTTGAGTGATGGAGTCAGTAGAGCCTAGGGCCCTTCAGGACCACTGGACTGGCCTATTTGAAATCAAGGAGCGTAAGGGGAAGGCCACTTACTTAGTGGACCTCACTGCTCCTAGAAACCCTCTAAGGGTGCTCTATCAGAACCGACTGAAGCCTCATTTTGAGAGGTCAGCTTGCACCTGGTGACAGGTGAGGGTATGGAAGAGGAGAGTGAACCTCTCCCTGACCTTCTCTCTGCCAAGGAAGGTGATGGGTCAATGGAGGGTGTCAAGTTCCCTGACTCCCTGACCCTGGATCAGAGAGGGGACTGCTACCAGTCACTGGACCAGTACTCCTCCCTGTTTTCCCTCACCCCTGGTTTCACACAATTGTGTGTCCATGACATTGACACAGGAGACAGTCCCCCTGTAAGGAACAAAATGTACAGGTTGTTAGATAGGGTGAAGGCCAGCCTAAAGGAGGAAGTTGCCAAGGTGCTGGCTCTTAGGGTGGCTGAGAAGTCCAGTAGTCCCTGGGCCAGCCCTGTGGTGCTGGTTCCCAAGGCTGCCACTCCCAGTGCCAAGCCAGAACCTAGGTTCTTCGTGGACTACCAGGGTCTCAACTCTGTTATGAAGACAGATGCTCACCCCGTCCCTTGAGCTGATGAACTCGTAGACAGGCTAGGCACTTCCAAATTCCTCAGTACCTTTGATCTCACATCAGGGTACTGGCAGATCGCCTTGACTGAGGGGGCTAAAAAGAGATCTGCGTTTTCCAACCCTGAAGGACATTACCAGTTCCAAGTGATGCTCTTTGGGTTGAACAATGCTCACGCTACCTTCCGACGGTTGGTTAACGGGGTCCTAGCAGGGAAGGATACGTTCTGTGCAGCCTACCTAGACACTGCCGTCAACAGTTCCAGCTGGGAGGAGCACCTGCTCCACCTCAAGGAGGTGCTTCAGGCCCTGCAACAGGCAGGCCTGACCATCAAGGTCAGTAAGATGCAGATTGGGCAGGGTTCTGTGGTGTACTTGGGACACCTAGTAGGTGGTGGCAAAGTGCAGCCCCTCCAGGCCAAGATTGAGACAATCAAGGCCTGACAACCAACTAGAACCCAAACTGAGGTGAGGGCCTTCCTGGGTCTCACCAGGTATTACTGCAGATTTGTTAAGCGCTATGGCACCATGGTGGCCCCCTTAACAGAACTCACATCTAAGAAACAACCTAGGTTGGTGAATCGGACAGAGGCTTGTCAGAAAGCCTTTGACTCTCTGAAGGAAGCCATGTGCACGGCACCTCTGCTCAGGGCCCCTGACTACTCCAAGGAGTTCATCGTGCAGACAGAGGCTTCAGAGCATGGCGCAGGGGAGGTTCTAGCACTTCAGAGCATGGAGCAGGGGAGGTTCTAGCACAGCTGAATGAGCAGGGCCTACACCAACCAGTAGTCTTTATTAGCAAAAGACTATTACCATGGGAACAGAGGTGGAGATTACCACAGGAACAGATGTGGAGTGCCATAGAAAGAGAAGCATTTGCTGTGGTTTGGGCACTGAAGAAGCTGAGACCCCATCTGTTTGGGCTCACTTCTGGGTTCAGACAGACCACAGGCCCCTCAGATGGCTCATGCAGATGAGAGGTGAAAATCCTAAACACTTGAGGTGGTCCCTACAGGGGATGGACTTTACGGTGGAGTATCGCCTGGGGACTGAACACGCCAATGCTGATGGTCTCTCCAGATACTCCCGCCTTAGCAATGAGAGCTCCTAAGGGGTTGGGTAGCTCTCCCCACTTTCAGCTGGGGTGGACACATGCTACCCCTGACAGCCTTAGGGTGGGCATCCCACAACTTTTTGCCTATCTCCCTCTACTTTTCTGACACTGTTTTTGCTGGTTTTAGGACTCTGCACACTTTACCACTGCTTACCAGTGCTAAAGTGCATATGCTCTCTCCCTTAAACATGGTAACATTGGTTCATACCCATTTGGAATATTTGATCTACTGCAAGTCCCTAGTAAAGTTCACTACAGGTGCCCAGGGCTTGCTACTAGTGGGCCTGCAGCACTGGTTGTGCCACCCACATAAGTAGCCCCTTAACTATATCTCAAGCCTGCCATTGCAAGGCCTGTGTGTGCAGTTACACTGCCACTTCAACTTGGCATTCAAAGGTACTTGCCAAGCCCTAAACTCCCCTTTTATCACATATACCTCACCCCTAAAGTAGGCCCTAGGCAACCCATAGGGCAGGGTGCTATGTAGTTAAAAGGCAGGACATGTACATGTGTGGTTTATATGTCCTGTTAGTGGAAAATCCCTTAACTGGTTTTCCACTACTGTGAGGCCTGCTCTATTCATAGGATAACATTAGGGCTACCCTCATATACTGTTTGAGTGGTAGGTTCTGGTCAGAAGGGGTAACCAGGTTATATTTAGTATGGCCAGAATGGTAATGCAAAATCCTGCTTATTGGTGAGGTTGAATTTTATATTACTATTTTAGAAATGCCACTTTTAGAAAGTAAGCATTTCTCTGCACTTAAAATCCATCTGTGCCTTACAGCCTGTCTCCAATCTATGTCTGGGCTGGGCTGGTTGACAGTTCCCATGTGCATTTCACCCAGACAAACACAACACAGGATGCTCAGTCACACCTGCACTCATATGCATACTGAATGGGTCTTCCTTGGAGGGTTTGGTTTGAGCTTGCCTCCTATTTTCTGAAGTCTCAGGGCCAAAAAGACTTCATCTCATCAAGGAAATTCCTTGTGCGCCAAAACTTGACGCACAGCCTGCTGGAAATGACGCACAGCCTGTCCTGCAACGAGAAAATCACTGCACAGCTGAACCGGAACGACGCAGTCCGACTTCCGGAGTTGAGTATCGACGCAGCGGCTGTTGTGCACACAGCCCTTACAGAGCGACACAACACCTGTGATTTCGTCCCGCACGCCCAGGATTTCCTCGCATTGTCCCTAGGCGTCAAAAGATCCCTGCATCGCAGTAAGGAAATATGACTGTATGCGGGAAATCGACGCAAAAAGAAACAACGCATCGTCTGTGCCGCATCGTAAAATCTGACACACACCTTATTTTTCCACACATCTCCTACTCTGCGGTTTCCGTGCGTGGTAGTTTTGACGCAAACCAGGTACTTTATTCAAACAAGAGACAACTGTTGATTTCTAAGATTTAAGACGCTTTTTAATATTGCAAAAGTGATATCTCAACTTGTGCTTATTGAATCTCTATCATTTTTTCCTTAATTTAACCAGATATATATCATATATTTTTCTAAACCTGTGTGGTGTATTTCTGTGGTGTTTTCACTGTGTTACTGTATGATTTATTGCACATATACTTTACACATTTACTTCTAAGTTAAGCCTGACTGTTCAGTGCCAAGCTACCAGAGGGTGGGCACAGGATAATTCGGATTGTGTGTGACTTACCCTGACTAGGATTGTGGTCCCTATTTGGACAAAGGTGAATACCTCTGGCAACTATATTATATATATATATATATATATATATATATATATATATATATATATATATATATTCATACAGTGTCTGCCTGGGTGTGAGACCGACTACGTGAATGTCTCTGTGGGTGTGACAATGAGTGTCAGAGGCTGTGTCTGGGTGTGACAGAGGGTATAAGAGTGTCTGTCTTGGGGTGAGAGTGGGTGTGTGAGTGTGTGCCTGGGTGTGAGAATTGGTGTGACAGTGTCTATCTGGCTGTGAGAGTAGGTTTGAGAGTGTTTGTCTGGGTGTGCAAGTTAGTGTTAGTCTGTTGGTCTGGGTGTTTGAGTGGGTGTATGAATATATATATTTTTGTCGTTTCACAAAATTTGTGGATCCACCTGCAGATTTACAATGGGGGCTGCGCTGAGTCCCGCGGTTAAATTAGCAAATTTTGCAAAATGTCCCAAACAAATATTTTCATGTGCTTTATCAACACAATTCATGGTTTAACCCTACTAATATCCCCTCATGGGGTCAGGGACTCTCAACCTAGACCCCTTCATCCACATTGCAGCCAACATTTGAGCATCTGGAACTGTTTCCCCAATTATAGAAAATGGAGGCTTCAAACTCTCTGCGGGCAGCCAATCAAATTCTTCCCATGGCCCACGAATCCACGGATTGACCTTTAGTGGATCCACGTCCCTAGATATCTATATTTTCCTCTTTATTATGAATATCTCTAAAACTGCAAATCAGAAAAAGCACAATCTGCACAAGATCTAGCTTCCTGCCAAATTTGGTACAATTCCACTCAGCAGTTTGGGCTATAGGCACCTAAAGACCATATCGGAAAAATGAATGGGGAAAACGCGTTTTGGGCCCCCCTTTTTCCTTCGTCCCCGCTTGATGGATCAAACTTTCAAGACAGAAGCTGAAACAACTGTTCTATTAGTTTTTGAAAATGTCATGATAATTTGTCAAGCCGCGATAAAATTATTGTTAAAAAAAAACGCTCTTCCTATGGAAACTAGGTCCTAACTATAACTACCTACTCGGGACCGCCAGTAGGTAATATAAATAAATATATCTACACACACACACACACACACACATCCACATAATTACGAATCAATTTAAATTTAAATTCGATACAACTGCTAATCTGAAGCAACGGTTCCAAAGTATGGTATGGAAAAATTACAGATCCAAAATAAAAAGCACACATCACATTTACTCCCACAGTATGAGTTCACTATTAATGTAATAAAAAACGGATAATACCATATTATTCACTATTAGTGTAAGAAAAGACTGATTGAAAACAAGGAAGGGGAGCCCCAAGCAGCTCCCATAAGAACAAGCTGCCCCTATGTTTCTGGCACTGATTTTGCCACCTCTGAGGCCAGAGGTCGCAAAGACAGTGCTGGGGTAGCAAGGGGCAAGCTGGGGGGTCACAGGTGCGACCCCTGGGAACCCTAAATGACGACCATGGATATTACAGCTCCGCACAACTCATACTGTGGGAGTAAATGTGATGTGTGATCTTTATTTTGGATCTCTAATTTTTCCATATTCCAGCTAACTGTACTCCAATTTTTATTACTATAATAGTGAATAATATTGTATTATTCACTATTTGTGTAATAAAAAATGGAGTCATTTAGCTGGAATTTGACCATCCTAGGCAGCTGAAGTAAGTAAAAAATACAGAGAGTGTGTGTGTGTGAGCGATGGTGTGTGTAAGCATGTGTGTGTGTGTGTGTGTGTGTGATCGCAAGTTAAGATGAAATGCTGTGTGATGTCACTACCGCTACCACTGGCATTTTGGTGAATTGACGTCAATGGTAATATCAATTGCAATATGTAAAGTTAGGGTCAGTATAAATACTGCATATCCTGGCACAACTCGTAGAAAGAGCGTCACTATGTTCATGCTCCTGAAATATTCAGTTTGTTATCCACAAATCCTTGGCCCTTTCTCACATTCATCTCCATCATCACTCAGGTAGGCAACGCCTTGGCAGCGGTCCTCTGTTTGATAACATTTCTAAAAACAGCCTTATCTCCTTTCTTTCGTGCCAAGCCTGCTTGCTACTTCAGCGGCACACTTGATTTAATGACAGAATTCCTTTCCTCAATCTCCTTTGAGCCTAAAATAGTCTGCTGTATTGTGATCGGGAAAATTCAGACTTCCTTCAGCTCTGTTTTTGAACCGCTGGTCTTTTTTGTGCTTTGACTGTTCACATGAGCATTGCTCGTGGGCAGTTTGCGGCCCGGGATGTCTTTAGAATTATTCACACTAAAAAGGGATTGGAATGCTGTCAATGCATGCTGATAGTTCTATCAATGGTGATTATGAAACACAGAATAGCAGGGAAAGTTAAACAAATCAAGTGAGTTCTCTTTATACGCTACACATTATTTCTGCAGGTGTGGGAGGCTCAAACAAGCTTCACTGTACACAGCGCTGCCATGTTGTTTTAGCCAGCCGCCAGGTTAACTTCGAAACAAAAACAAACAACTATCCAACAGTGTTTTTTTAATGGATGGCTGCCAGAATTAGACCCGAAGTAGAGTCTTGCACAGTCCCTTTGAAAATTATTTGGTTGATGAATATTATTTGGAGCATTCAACATTGACGCTCCCAGTATATTTCCTTTGTTGTTGCAGGGTTTTCCTACAAGATGGCTTTGTTGTAACAGCAGGTTATGTTGGGCAAAAATGGGGGACAAATAGACCACTGAATCCCAACGTAGTGTGTGTGAAAAAGGCAGCTTTATTTGAAACATATGTGCATCACAGAGAAATACCCTGGCCTGTGGCCTTACAAAACTAAAGACCTCACTATACATAATCTGCCTCCTACTTGTTACCCCCACCCTTAAAACCCACCCTCAAAACACAGTGTACATCATAACCAATGCATTCCAGCATTTGCATAGAAAATGAGTTAACGTAGAGAATTTATGCACTCATTTGAAATTGCGCCTACTTGAGTGGCCGTCAATGTTCACGAAGTGTACTTATTAATGGCTTATTAATGTAAAATGTTGAGCTCATGTTTGAATTAATGTAGTAGTATGTCCTATTTTTATGTATTTTGTGTTAGATTTATTAATCGTAGGCTTTAATTTAGCGCAGTCTTGGGCCTAGTTGCACGGCCTCATGTCAAGCTGCATTTCATAGGCGACTTATGAAATGGCTGCTTAGAGAATTAAATTGTAATTTTCCACTGTACTGACCAAATGCTCTGAGCTGATATTCTTTCTCATGAGAACTGCTTGCTAGAATATGCTGTACTAGCTAGGGATGCAATTTATAACATAGTTTGTGTAAGGGTGACCTTCCCAGGAGCAGACAATGGATGCACTGACTGGAGTATAAGCTGATGCAGTATTGATACCTGATAAGCCCAATGACGGGAACAGGAGAAGAGGAGCCAATCATCGACATGTGAACCAAGTACTAGTAAATTCTTAGATTTGGGGTTCTACTTTCATTGGACTAAATGCAAACATGCGATTCTTTGATCAAGAACAATGTGGGAAATAGTTTTAGGAAATCTAACTTAGCCAGACCGCACAAGAGAAGATACGCCATTAGCTCTATTCTTTTGAACTGTCTAGGAAGGCCATTCTCCCCATTCTTCTTGAGTGTTCAGTTATTATTCTTTTCTGAACTGCATGAAGAGACTTTGCTTTTCCTGAACTTTAATGCTGAATTCCGATGCCTTGCTGACCGAACTGATGTCCAGTTGACAAAGACTGTCACAGCTTGCTGAAGCATAATGAGGCAAGGTATAAGACGATGTTACTGATTGTTATGTCTATTTGATTTTGTCCCTAGGTACCAATCGCTAATTTTGATAGAGCCATAGTTAGATGTTTTTCCACATTTGTGTTGACTAAATTGTTTTGCATGAAGTCAAAACATGCTATTCTAATCTGAAGTTTTTTTTTTTAACTCTGTTTTTATTGATTTTATAAAAGAGAACCAACAAAAACAACATCACAGATATCGTCTCTGAGGATAGCATACATACAAAGTTAAAAAATGTGCATTGACAGCAGCCAAATCTATAATTGTTCCCCTAAGCCTCCCCTTCTGGATAATATCCTTATGTAACCAATCCATGTGTACACAATAAGTACCAAAGTTTCAACATAGCTACAGTTGATTGTCACCAGTGTATCTAACATGTACAATCCATTATTCAATCCTCAGCGTCTGTGCTCCATTGAGAGCTTAAATCCTCTGTGACCGTAAAAAACGTTCCAATAAACTTCCCCATGCAAGCAAGTTGATTAGGGCTCCCTCCTCCCTTCGTGTTATCTGCATATGTTGTTCCTCTGCAGCTCCCCATTCCAACATATCTTGTATCCAGTAATGAGTGGATGGGCTCCTGGCGCTCATCCAGCTTATGGCCACCCTGTACTTAGCCAGTACTAGAGCTAGTTGTGTTAGTCTGTATGGAATTTTCCTTCCCTGTGGTTTCCGCACCACACCTAAGAGCCATGTCAGCGGCGATGCCTCGAGTCCCAAACCGGTGACTTTTTCAACCTTCCCAACCACCTCCCGTCAAAACTGCTGTATCTCCCTGCAGGACCAAGCCAAACTGGCCCGCTAGTTGGGTCTATTTTGTTGAGATGATCAGGTGTAATATATGTACGATGTACAAAATTTAAATGTAGAATCTTAAACCTATTATTGCATGAGTGTGCGCACTAGCGACAGAGCTGTAGCCCAATCAGTGTCCTCCATTGGATCACCTAGTTCCCCCTCCCAAGCCCTCCGCGCGACACAGACTACACCTGATTGATCCCCCCGGAGAGCTCTATAAAACAGGGTAATTAAATAATTCTCATCACCCTAATTTATCAGCCCGTTCAGCACCTTCGAGGGCAGTAAGGCACCCGGGAAATCACACCAGATCTCCTGCATCACACTCTCCATCTTGGCATACTGCAAGAACTGACCCAGTCCCAAATCAAATGAGTTTTGAGCTCCCTGAAAGGATATAAACTCCCCATTGGGATATAAGTCCCCCGCTACATGACAATCTCCCGCTCTCCAGCTTTCTAGAGACATGATGTTATCCATATTCTGAAAGGGAGCCAAGTTACATATCTTCAGTTCCCTAACAAAGGGAGCACGACAAATCACTTTCTTAACAGCCTTCTCCCAGATCCAGGCAGTATTTCTAACCAGATATGGGACAGCTGTTTCCGACCGACCACCCTTCATCAGTATGTGTGCTAATGCATCTTTGCCCATCATTCCTTTAAATAGTCGCTTCTCCCCATTATCCGACTCTGTCATCCACTTAGCAGCATGTTGTAAGTGTGCTGCATAGTAATAGTGCCTAATATTAGGGATAGCCAATCCTCCTTCTTCCAGCTCCCTCTGCAGTGCGGACAGCGCCACTCTACTATGACGCCCGGCCCACACCAATGAGATCAGTAAACTGTCCAAACAATTAAAGAGCCGAACGGTTAACGGAAATAAAGAATTCTGTACCAAGTGCAGACATCGTGACAAAAAACACCATCTTGGCTATAGCCGCTCTTCCCATTACCGAAAGAGGCAGCCTATTCCAAAACGAAACCCGAGCACTCAAGGCCAGTCACAACTTTTTCTACTTTATGTATCTCATGTGTCGCCGCGGTATGGGTAACCCTGATACCTAGGTATCTGAAAATCTCTACCTCCGACCGGAGCCCCACTACTGGTAAGTCCTCCAGAGGTGCAACACAGAGCAGCCCTAGAGGGAACAGGAGCGACTTATTCCTATTCACCTTGAGACCAGATACAGCCCCAAATTCTTCCAATAACAATAACAGAGGAGGTACCGAAATGCTCGGCTCTCGAAGATATATCAAAGTATTATCTGTGTATAACAAGATGATGTGGGTGGTCTGTCCCACTTGAATGCCCCAGGGGGCCAATTCCTCACACATCCATACTGCCAGCGGCTCCACCGCTAAGGCAAAAAGAAGCGGTGAAAGGGGACACCCTTGTCTAGTTCCCCTGCCAACTACCCAGGATTGTGATAGATTCCCTACCACCCAAACACGCACTGAGGGTGCAGTATAAAGCAAGTGAACCCATGCACAGAACTGGGGGCGAAACCCCATTCCCCACAGTAACGCCAGAACATAGCCCTACTCCATCATATCGAAGGCCTTTTCTAGGTCCAATGATGCTAGCATCAATTTATCCTCCGCACCCGTGGTTTCATGCAAGACATGCACCAAACGACGCAGGCTATAAGTCGTACTATGGCCAGGTATAAAACCGCATTGGTCTTCATGCACAGACCCCGGACAACTCCACATAACGAAGTAGCCAATATATTACACAGGATCTTCACATCGCTATTCAACATGGTAAGCGGCCGATAGGAGGAGGGGTCACTCGGAACCCCACCAGGTTTGAGCATTAGACAAACAATGCCCTGGTGCAAGGACTCCGGCAGAACACCTCACACTTGGGCCTCCTCAAACACTGCCAATAATCTCTCTCGCATAAGTGGGCAGAATGTCTGATAAAGCTCAATCGGGAACCCATCCCCACCCGGTCACTTGGATTTTCACTTGGAACGCTTCCACTGCCTCACTAACTTCCTCTACAGTTATCTCAGCCTCCAAACTTTTCATACTCTCATGGTCCACCTGTGGGAGCCACCTCTGCTGTAGGAACTCCCCCAAATACTCTTTCGGCACCGATGCACTAGAGTGTGACACTGTCTGCAAGTTTTCCACCAATACTTTAAAGATTTCCCTGCGATTAATAACATGCACACTGGCAGCATTCCTAATACGCAGAATGGGGGAGATTCCATTTCACGCTTTAGGATCCATGCCAGTAATTTACCGGATTTGTCCCCATCCCTATGTAACTGCTGTCTCAGTGTTACCTTATCCAGTGTCTCCCAGCATCTACTGACCTCCCTGTACAATCAGAGCTGCTCTCTTTCTGCCTCCCTTGTTAGTAGGGTCTGGTGCTGTATAGCTGCTAGTTTACCCTCCCATTCTTGAAGATCCTGTACCATTTGTCTTCGCACCCCACATGTGGTGCCTATTCACACCCCGCTCAGAACAGCCTTCATGGCCTCCCACTCCATCCCTCTGGTGGCGGTAGTACCCCAATTCAGGGCTATGTAATCTTTAATGGCAACTGCCATTTTTTCACGACAGGCAGCATCTGTCAAAAATTCCCTGGGCAAGCACCAACTACGTGTCACCTCACCCTCCAAACCCCACTGTAGCTACATCAATACTGGTGCATGATCAGATAGAAACCTCCCCAAATGTTTGATGTCCAACACCTGTGAACAGTTCAGGCCACCCAGGGGAAATCGGTCCAGTCTGCTATACGTATTGTGTGTCTTGGAGTGACAGGTATATTCCCTACTCTTCAGGTGCAGTTCCCTCCACCCGTCCCATAATCCTAAACTTTGCATAATCGCTGTGAGGGATCTCGCCATTAACGGTTTAGTACCCTGTTTAGATGGGTGACGATCTTTCTCACCATCCAATATACAGCTGTAGTCTCCGTCCCATACAATAGGAGACCCTATCCCAGCCCCCAACACATCAGGTATGTTATCATAATAGTAAAGAAGATCTGTGTTTGGTGCATAAGTGTTGAGTATAGTAAAGGGCGCCCCATCTAAGAGTCCCTGTAGGAGTATATAGCTCCCCTCTACATCAGCTTCGCTCTAGACATTTGTAAGTGGAACCCCTGGCGCAACCCATATTGCTACTCCTCTTGCATAAGAGGAAAAGGATGTGGGGAACACTTTGCCCGCCATTTCTTAGCAAGCTTCTGCAACTCCTCCTCCAACATTTGCATTTCCTGTAAACAGGCTATTTGAATCTTATGTCGCCGCAGGAAAGAATGCACTCTAAAGCACGTTGTGTAGATTTTCAGCCCCCTGACGTTCCATGTCAGTATATTAATCTGTTGACCCATATTAATGCTCTATATAGTCTGTCCATCTTCAACTGCCTCCCCACACCCCACCCCTCCCCTGCAGAAGAAAGGCAAATTGAGTACTTATTCCATATCTCACATACCACAATGCACTGTTGTTGTAACCATCAAACCCATGCAAACATGCACTAACTAAGTAATCCCAAATCCCCATTCCCACCCTGGATAAACAGTAAAACAAATACATCAAAGCGTACTGTAGATCCATATGTGTAAATGCTGCCAGGACAACAGCCTAAACCCCAACACCCCAAGTACAAGAATCTATCACTACAGCAGAGGTATCCACCCCCCACCCTGTATGCAAAATACATCGTGCCTGTGTGCCTAATCAATCATGTTTCAATAAGAACATTTCCCCCACCTTAAAATGTTGAGTCAAGGGGCACCCTTTCGTTGCCAGATCCAATATAGGCCTGGTACTCCTTGCTATTCAGCAATGAACACCCAACATAAGAACATGCCCCAAAGAGGCAAGCATTACAACACTATCCACTCGAGTAAAATAAAGTCAACTGTCAACAGAAGTCCTTTCCACTCCCAGTTCAGGTGCCACAATCAGTCCGTGAGACAAACTAGGGGACACCACCGCCATTGTACCATCCTGTTTAATTTCAATTCTGCCATCATCGCTGGTTCCCCGCCCTGCGGTTCTCCACCTGGTTCTCCCTGCGTTTCCTCCAGTCTGAGCTATCCACACCAGAGACACAACCAGCCACCAAGCCAGCCCTTCCAGATTTACCCGGTGCAACTTTGTCCCACATCTCCGGCCATCCCCAGCCATCTCCAGACCTCCTCGGGGTGTTAAAAAAAATGGGATTTGCCTCCTGAGAGCACCTTTAAGCGCATCGGGTACAGCAACATATATCGAATGTTCATTGCACAGAGCTTGGCTTTCACCTCCAGAAACCCCTTCCAAGAGGACTGTACCTTGTTTGTATAATCTGGATAAGTGGAAATTTAGCAATTTTAAAAAACAGCTTTGTCGGTTTCACGAGCAGCCCGTAGGATGCAGTCTTGATCCTTATATTTCAGAAGACATGCAATGATTGCCCTCGGAGGGTCGCCAGGGCGAGGATGCGCAACCAGGGCCCTATGAGCACGCTCCACCACAAACACATTAGAGAGTCCAACAGGGTGTAGTACATCTCTAATCCAGCGCTCCACAAAGACCTCCACAGTAGAACCCTCTGCGCATTCCGGAAGCCCAAGAAGGCGCATATTATTGCATTGGGACCTACCCTCTACATCTTCCAGTCTTGCCTCCATCACCCCAACTTTAGAAGTGGCCTGAGCCATCTGCTTTCGTAAGGCGCCAACCTCCGTCTGCAACTCCAAAATGGACCTATCCGCAACTTTGACCTTATCCAAAACCTTCCGGAGGTCCGCTCAGAGAAGATTCACCTCCACAACCACTGTCTCTATCTTCCTTTCAAGGGCCACCCTCGATCCTTGAATTGCTGCCCGAAGTTCAGCTTGCGACGGTTCCTCCATAGCAGCTGGCATGCCCAAATCACCTCTGAACCCATCCTTCTGCATCCTGCACTGCGACAACGGAGCAGGGGTAGTGTACTGCTCTATAGTGTTCCCCTGTGAGGCAGCCATCTGCCTGTGCTGCCTCAAATCAACTTCCACCAAAGGTAAGTGGTACAATAACATGTACCCTCACCGTATCCGATCTACAGTTGCAGGATTAAAGTTCCCTGGGACTATGTCACCTTTCAGTCAATCCAGATAAGTCTTGTGGCCCAACAAAATTACCAACTATGGGCCACTATTATGTTCATTGATCTGGCCAATCGTCCCCCACATGAGGTGCTATTACCGTATTAGATATGGTCTGTGCCATGGCGCCAGTACACCTTCATACAATGGTGCTGCACCTGCTCTTCAGAATTTGCACTGCTGACATCCAAACATGCTCTTGCCACCTCTCCAATTGGTAATCCCTGGTCTCTCTTCCTCAGGCCAGCAACTCATCCCGTCGGGTCGCTCCACCTGGGCCCCCGCTCTACACCATCTGTCAGCATTGCCCCCATGGTCTACAACCCAGGCCAACCGCCCGGGAAAGGGCACAAGGGTAGGCCCACTTCCACCCAGGCTCTGCAGGTCCCCTCCTCCGTCCCGCAACCGCATCAGACCCAACAGCATGGGTCATGCAGGTCTGGGCTGCCGCAGATCCACACTGCTCCTGCAGCGGCCAGCCCAGGTGTGAACCCGAAGCCTGGACAGGGTAGGAAGCCCACCGAGCCTGACCTAGCGGAGGTCCCCCCTTCTCTTCAGCTGGGCCACTCTCCACGCAGCCCGAGCCTGGACTCACTTGCCGCTGGGATCAAGGATCCCCCAACACCCAGAATGGGGGTTGTTTTTGCCCCAGGGGTCAGGGCGCTCCCTCCTACTGGGGGAGGTTGCGGGTGCTCAGAGTCGCAGGCACTCCAGCATTCCTGCAGGATCAGGCCAGGATGGTGGAGAGCTTCTTAGAAGTGCGTCCCGCCAGCCATCTTGCTTGGCCATGCCCCCCTAATCTGAAGTTTAGTTAGGGTACTCACTGATGGGGCAGGCTACATGTAATAACAGTTGATGTCTTTTCTTCGCTGAATTCTAAATGTGTGCCATTCCCTTTGCACAGTTATTCTAGCTAATAATGTGTACAGTAAGCTTAGAATGTATAGTGGTCCAAGTTTTGATTACATTGCGATTTGTTGGGCAGCCAGTATTGTTTCTATATGCTTACCATTTAATTTTGAGACTAGTTATGTGACATTTGCATTGTTAATATAGGGAAATAAACATTCTAACATTAAGGTGTGGTTATTAATGGCCGAGAGGTCATGGTGTATGGAAATTACTAGTGATTATTGATGTGCTTGATTGTATTGGTACGGGGTTATATGGTGGGAACTACTCGAAGCGCAGTCAAAAGGTCCATCGACCTACAACACGTCCCCTAATAAATTAACTTAATAAGGTTTGATGCGGTAACAGCTACAATAGGCCTCCTGTGAGGTAACAACGTTCTGCTCTGCTTCATTTGTGAATTTTCTGATCCCCTCCTTTCAAGTCTTCTCTTCCTCTGTCAGAACCCCCAATAACATTCTGTGGAGCCCTGTGACGTGTGGGCCATCCGCCCCCTGCAGCACCTGCGTCAGCGACACCTACAACAAATGACCAAGCACTGTACACCTGTCTCCAACAAACGACCTGGGGTGGCAGCCCCAAAATGTTGGCTGTATAACAGTTGGGCTACATCCTTTAACGGATGTACTACCGGATGTACCCCAAAGGTAGCACAGTCATCTAGACTGTGCCACCTCATACCCAAATGCCACCGGGTAACAGACCTCACTCCGGTTGACTCCCACAAGCCCCCCCCTGTCCTGCTTCTATGGTGCATGAAACCCTAGTACCCCACATTAATAAAGGTGGATCAAAAGAGTGTGTGTGGGGGGTGAAGCCCCAATACATGCTAAAATGGCAAAATTGTTATAACCTAGTAGGGAGGCAGTGCTCACTTGTGAAAAAAGTGCAAGGGCCTAATGTCCCAATCCTGGTGCTGACAAATACCTGGGATTGCTGAATACCAGGGTTGCCTAATCTTGTTTCCAACTTATGGCTTTTTCATTCACCACCAGAAACTTCCTATTGCCTTACCTCGGTCTTGCAGGTTCTTTCTTATCCCTGACTTTTTCTTTTACCATTGTTATTCTATCATTCTCTTTTTCCTACTTTCACCTTTTTCTGCTTTTCTCTTTCCTCCTCTGTGTCAAATTCTGACGATCGAAAATAGGACCCGGTCCCCAAAATTGAATGCCAATGACCACCACCTGCAAATACCTTCATAAATTAAGCACTACAGGTCCAGTAACTCTAGATCATTAAAACAGCACAAAAACACCTGAACTGCTGTACATGGATAAACCCAGCAAGTTACCAATGTTTGTATTGGCTGAAACCCTAAAAGTTCAAGAGTCAAAATGTAAAAGCATGATGAGACTCCAAAGTCATTGGAAAACAAAATTCACAGTAACAGTCCCGTAATCAAACTAAAAACAAAGGGGCAGATTTAAGAAAGGTTGCGCTGCGCCCAGTGAAGCAACACTTTCCTTGCGCCCTTTAGCGCCGCACTACCGCCATCATGTGTGCACCATATTTGGAATACAGCGCACCATGGCACAGGGTAGGTGGCAATAGCATCAAATTTTTTGATGCTATTGATGTACTGTTCAGGGTTAGAGGCAACATTTTGGAGCTAAACCTGAACAGTACATACAGGCCTATTGTAACCAATGGTGTGCCCCCTTTCAATGCCTGCTCTGAGCATGCGTTAAAAATTCCAAAATAAATTACGCTAAGAAATCTTTGAGCTTTCCTTGCAACATTTTTCTCCTCCCCTTGGCGCCGGCATAATGTAGTGCAAGGGGTTATAAAGTGGTGCAATGCATGCATTACGACACTTTGTAAATTGGGTGTGGGATTTTTGCCATAATATCGCCACATTAGATCAAACAAATGACGCCAATGTGTCGATATTATGGCGCAAGGGGCTCTTAAATTTGCCCCAAAGTGTGAGCAGTCCTGCAGGAGAATATGATCAGGTAACGCTCGGAAGTCAAGAGGAAATGATAATCTATGGCACACAGAGGAAGCTGCAAGTAGACGATTGCTGCTTGCTCTCCCACTACAGGAACTGCAAATATGCATTAGCCATCCAAGTGGTGTGCAGAAGAAAATGTTACTGGAATGATGTCAGTCATGTTACCTTTGTAAACCACAATAGGAGACATGAACAAACTATCTGCTAACCTCAACCAAATCAGCACCAAATTCTTCTGCCTGTCTTACTGAGGTCTGCACACTTCTCTTGGGCAAGACAGCATAAAAATCATAGCCCAGACCATCTTACATTTCAAAAGGCCACATTAAAAGGTAAGGTATGTGTTGGACCTGGCTTTTTGACAGGGACATCCCCAAACTTTTTGCCTCCTTCCTCCTATTTTTTCTGACCTGTTGTTGTTGGCTTTTGACCTCTGGGCACTTTACCACTGCTAACCAGTGCTAAAGTGCATATGCTCTCTGGGTAAATTGTACTACTGATTGGTTTATCCATGATTGACTATTTAATTTACTGGTAAGTCCCTGGTAGAGTGCACTACATGTGCCTAGGGCAGGTAGATTAAATGCTACTAGTGGGCCTGCAGCACTGGTTGTGCCACTCACCTCAGTAGCCCCTTAACCCTGTCTCAGGCCTGCCATTGCAAGGCCTGTGTGTGCAGTTTCACTGCCACTTCGACTTGGCATTTAAAAGTACTTGCCAAGCCTAGAACTCCCCTTTTACTACATATAAGTCATCCCTAATGTGTGCCCTAGGTAACCCCTAGAGCAGGGTGCTGTGTAGGTAAAAGGCAGGACATGTACCTGTGTAGTTATATGTCCTGGTAGTGTGAAACTCCTAAATTCGTTTTTACACTACTGTGAGGCCTGCTCCTTTCATAGGCTAACATTGGGGCTGCCCTCATACACTGTTGAAGTGGCAGCTGCTGATCTGAAAGGAGCAGGAAGGTCATATTTAGTATGGCCAGAATGGTAATACAAAATCCTGCTGACTGGTGAAGTCGGATTTAATATTACTATTCTAGAAATGCCACTTTTAGAAAGTGAGCATTTCTTTGCACTAAAATCTTGTTGTGCCCTTCAATCCACGTCTGGCTAGGTTTAGTTGACAGCTCCTTGTGCATTCACTCAGACACACCCCAAACACAGGGTACTCAGCCTCACTTGCATACATCTGCATTTTGAATGGGTCTTCCTGGGCTGGGAGGGTGGAGGGCCTGCCCTCACACAAAGGACTGCCACACCCCCTACTGGGACTCTGGCAGACAGGATTGAGCTGAAAGGGAACTTGGTGCATTTCTTAGAGACTCTTTGAAGTCACCCCCACTTCAAAGGCACAACTTAGTATAAAACAGGGCCTCTGCCCTACCTCATCAGACACTTGCTGGAGAAGAAACCTGAACCAGAAACTACATCCTGCCAAGAAGAACTGCCTGGCTGCTCAAAGGACTCACCTGTCTGCTTTCTACAAAGGACTGCTGCCTTGCTGTTGCCCTGCTGCCTTGCTGAACTCTTGTCTGGCTGTGAAAGTGCTCTCCAAGGGCTTGGATAGAGCTTGCCTCCTGTTCCCTGAAGTCTCAGGACCAAAAAGACTTCCCTCTTCCTCTTGGACGCTCCGTGCGCCGAACTTTTCGACGCACAGCTTGTTCCGCGGCAAGAAAAACGCCGCACACCGACGCTGATCAACGCGACGCCTTCGGGACGACCGAAACTTTGACGCACGGCCTCGCAAGGACAACGCCGCCCGACTTCCCGGGAGAAATCGACGCGACGCCTGCCGTGAGATCAAAACTTTGACGCACGGCCTCGCAAGGACAACGCCGCCCGACTCCGCAGGAGAAATCGACGCGACGCCTGCCGTGAGATCAAAACTTTGACGCACGGCCTCGCAAGGACAACGCCGCCCGACTCCGCAGGAGAAATCGACGCGACGCCTGCCGTGAGATCAAACATTGACGCACGGCCTCGCAAGGACAATGCCGCCCGACTCCGCAGGAGAAATCGACGCGACGCCTGCCGTGAGATCGAAACTTCGACGCGCAGCCCCGAAGAACGACGCGCAGCCGGAAAACAAGCAGGAGAATCCACGCACAGACCCGGGACATCTGGTAATCGCCGCGACCCACAGAAAGAGACTGTCCGCGCGCCAGAAAACGACGCCCGACTTCCCCGCGTGGAAAATAACGACGCAAGTCCGTGTGTGCTGGGGAGAAATCGACGCACACACCCTTTTTCCACGCACCTCTTCCTTTGTGGCCCTCTGAGGAGATTTTCCACCAGAAACCAGGTACTTTGTGTTTGAAAGAGACTCTGTTTACTTTCTAAAGACTTAAGACACTTTGCGGGTCATTCCGACCCTGGCGGTCGGTGGCCGCCAGGGCCACCGACCACGGGAGCACCGCCAACAGGCTGGTGGTGCTCCTACGAGCATTCTGACCGCGGCGGTTTAGCCGCGGTCAGACACGGAAAGCCAGCGGTCTCCCGCTGACTTTCCGCCGCTCGTAGGAATCCTCCATGGCTGCGGAGCGCGCTCCGCAGCCATGGAGGATTCCGACTCCCCCTCCCGCCATCCAGTTCCTGGCGGTTCTCCCGCCGGGAACCGGATGGCGGGAGGGGGAGTCACGGGGCCCCCGTAAGAGGGCCCCTAAAAGTATTTCAGTGTCTGCAAAGCAGACACTGAAATACGCGACGGGTGCAACTGCACCCGTCGCACCTTCCCACTCCGCCGGCTCTATTACGAGCCGGCGTCATCGTGGGAAGGGAGTTTTCCCCTGGGCTGGCGGGCGGTCTTGCGAAGACCGCCCGCCAGCCCAGGGGAAAACTCGGAATACCCTCCGCGGTCTTTCGACCGCGGAGCGGTATTTCGGAGGGAGGAAGTCTGGCGGGCGGCCTCCGCCGCCCGTCAGACTCAGAATTAGGGCCTTTATATCACTTTTCAGTGATATCTTTACAAATTCATATTGCAACTTTGATCGTTTTGACTTGAAGATACCCAGATAAATATTATATATTTTTCTAAATACTGTGTGGTGTATTTTTGTGGTGTTATGCTATGGTGTTGTATGATTTATTGCACAAATGCTTTACACATTGCCTTCTAGGTTAAGCCTGACTGCTCGTGCCAAGCTACCGGAGGGTGAGCACAGGCTGATTTTGGATTGTGTGTGACTTACCCTGACTAGAGTGAGGGTTCTTGCTTGGACAGAGGGCAACCTAACTGCCAACCAAAAACCCCATTTCTAACATTGGTGATCAGCGGTGAGGATAGGACTTGTGTTTGTGCAGTGACATACAGTAGCTAAGTATTTCACTACCTAACCACAGTTGAAGGTCAACTTGATTTTTCATCTTTTTTTGGCTCTTGGTTCTCTGATGTCCTCCTGGATATACTATTGATATTTTGGACTTTGGATTTTGGTTTTTGCTGATAAGATCTTATCAAAATGGGATTGTGTACCTACTCATTCTTTGTTCGTACGGACCACCTCACTAAGGCTGACCTAAGGAAGCTTTGCAGAAAATGGGGCCTTCCTGTAGCAAGGAGATCTACTAAGGCGGAGATGCTCCATCACTACATAGTCTGGGGGGAGGAAAGATGGGCAGAGAGAGAGGCAGCAAGAAACCAAATGACTAAGTACCCCTCAGATGAGGAGGAGGACTACTCACATGAGGAGGAAGACTGCTCACATGAGGAGGAAGACTACTCAGATGAGGAAAGAGAACCAGTGGGAGATGAATGGCTCCTAGCTCTAGAGCGGTGTCTAGAAGAGCTAGATGAGCAGCTTGAAAGGGCTGAGGCAGCAAGTCTCTTAGCCCTGGAAGAAGAAAAGATGGCAGCTCAAGAGCTGAGCTGTAAAGAGCTGAAACTGGAGGCCGGAAGGGCTGAGTCCAGTTCAGATGGTGGCAGCAAAAATCTTGCATCCAGTACTGCTGAAGAAGGGCACAAGCCCAGAGATGTGGTGCCCAACTTGAAGAAGGGAGTTGACACACCCCAGGCGGTTCAAGGGTATGAGGTAGTTCCCGTTATGCACAGGGTCCCTGAGAAGGATTGGGGAACTGGCACAGGGAGTCATATTCCTACTGGGGAGAGGGACACTTTACTGACTCTAGCAGAGAGTGACAGAGAAAAGGGTTCCCCCCTGGTGGACGTCCTGGATATAGAGTGTAGAGACATCCCAGAAGAGTTTGGGTTGAGTGTCAGGGACAGACAGATACTGTCTCACCAGTCTCAGGAGGGCGAAGTAGAGTGCTTTTCCAAGGTTGAGTTACTGGGTGGTTGGGTGAAGGGTACTGTGGTTCATACGTGTGAAGGGCAGAGTGATGTAATTGCTGGAGAGCATATGTCTGGTCCTTATTTTCCAGAGCTACGCCAACACCAGGTGGAGTGTGAGTTCTCTGACCCCAGGGAATTTACAATGGAGGCAGACTTCTGGGTGAGTACCAGAGAGTCTGAAGAGGCATTTGGGGGTGCTCCTGAAGGGAGTGGTCTAGGTGGTTCCCAACCGAGTGTGGTGGGAGAGGATTGTAGTGTCCCAGGTAGGTCCCAGGTCCTAGAGGGTTCCATGAGGGAACACCAAGAGGGAAGCCTAGCCTGTACCGTAGGGCCACCTTTTGAGGGAAGCCCCGCAGTGTCAGAAGAACTTGGGGGGGTGACTGTAGCCAGCATCCCAACAGTTCTGGTGTCTGGCAGTACCCCTCCTAGTGAGGGGGTGCAGAAGTCCAGACATAGGGTTGAGAGGGGGTTGCAGACCCCAGTGGAGGACCTTGAGAGTCAGGGGACAGCTGTGAGAGCAGAGCCCCCCAGGAATGACCCAGGTGAAACCGTTTCTGGTTTGGGGGAAACCCGGACTCTGCCGGATGGGCAGAGGTCGGGAGACCTGCGCCAACCAGACTCTTGTGTGGCCCTTGGGGATGGTGTGTCCCTTGTGGGGGGTGAGAGTGCCCCCCAGGAAGTCCTGGCATGCCAGGCAAAGATTCAACCTCAGGGTGGTGACTCTGGGTTGGATACCCAGGTTCAGAGGTTAAACTCTGACCTGGTGGGAGGTAGATGTGCCTCCAAAGAAGTCCTGCTGAGCCAGGCAATTGTCCAACCTCAGGGTGTTGACTCTGGATTGGATGACCAGGTTCAGAGGTTAAACTCTGACCTGGTGGGGGTAGGTGTGCCCCCCAGAAAGTCCTGGCGTGCCAGGCAATTGCCCAACCTCAGGGTGGTGACCCTGGGTTGGGGAACCAGGCTCAGAGGTTAAACTCTGACCTGGTGGGAGGTGGGTGTGCCTCCCTGGAAGTCCTGGCCTGCCAGGCAATGGTTCAACCTCAGGGTGGTGACTCTGGGTTGGCTAACCAGGTTCAGGGGATAAGCTCTGACCTGTTGGGGGGTAGGCGTGCCCCCCAGAAAGTCCTGGTGTACCAGGCAGTGGTCCAACCTCAGAGTGCTGACTCTGGGTTGGATAACCGGGTTCAGAGGTTAAACTCTGACCTGGTGGGGGGTAGGTGTGCCCCCCAGAAAGTCCTGGCGTGCCAGGCAATTGTTCAACCTCAGAGTGCTGACTCTGGGTTGGATAACCGGGTTCAGAGGTTAAACTCTGACCTGGTGGGGGGTAGGTGTGCCCCCCAGAAAGTCCTGGCGTGCCAGGCAATTGTTCAACCTCAGGGTGGTGACTCTGGGTTGGATACCCAGGTTCCGAGGTTAAACTCTGACCTGGTGGGAGGTAGGTGTGCCTCCCAAGAAGCCCTGCTGTGCCAGGCAATTGTCCAACCTCAGGGTGTTGACTCTGGGTTGGATGACCAGGTTCAGAGGTTAAACTCTGACCTGGTGGGGGGTAGGTGTGCCCCCCAGAAAGTCCTGGCGTGCCAGGCAATTGCCCAACCTCAGGGTGGTGACCCTGGGTTGGGGAACCAGGCTCAGAGGTTAAACTCTGACCTGGTGGGAGGTAGGTGTGCCTCCCAGAAAGTCCTGGTGCACCAGGCAATTGTTCAACTTCAGGGTGGTGACTCTGAGTTGAATGGCCCAGTTCAGAGGTTAAACTCTGACCTGGTGGAGGGTCAGTGTGCCCTCCAGGAAGTCCTGGTGTGCCAGGCAATTGTTCAACTTCAGGGTGATGACTCTGAGTTGAATGGCCAAGTTCAGAGGTTAAACTCTGACCTGGTGGAGGGTCAGTGTGCCCTCCAGGAAGTCCTGGCGTGCCAGGCAATTGTTCAACTTCAGGGTGGTGACTCTGAGTTGAATGGTCAGGTGCAGAGGTTAAACTCTGACCTGGTGGAGGGTCAGTGTGCCCTCCAGGAAGTCCTGGCGTGCCAGGCAATTGTTCAACTTCAGGGTGGTGACTCTGAGTTGAATGGGCAGGTGCAGGGGTTAAACTCTGACCTGGTGGGGGGTAGGTGTGCCTCCCAGGAAGTCCTGGTTTGCCAGGCAGTGATCCAGTCTGAGGGTACAGACCCTGGGCTGGAAGACCAGGTTCAGGGTGTCCCCCCGGACCTGGAGGGAGGGGCTACTGATAACAGTGCCCCTACCATGTTGTCTTCCGAGGAGGCCACTCCTAGTTGGAGGGTGCTGGACCCCAGAAGGGAGGGCAGGGGGAGGGAAGCCTCACCCCGGGCCCCAGTCCAACCTGAAGGTACAGGCCCCAGGTTGGAGGGCCAGTTGCAGGTTAACAGCCCTGCACTGGTGGAGGAATGGTACAGGGTGACTTCTGTAAGCACCCTGACCATGTTGGACTCTGGGGGTACCGCTCCAGGAGGGAGGGTACAAAGCCCCAGAGGGGAGGACCAGGTTCAGGCTGTCATCCCTGACCTGGTGGAAGGGAGAGTGGTTAAAGGGTGCCCAGCACCTGGGGCTACCGCCCCCACTCTCCACAGCCACAGTGGTTGGAGAGCTTTGAGAGGCCTGGGGCCTGGCTCTCATCCCTGGCAGCTGTCAGTAATCACTGTGGCTTGCTGTCCGGGTGGACAGAGTTATCCCTGGGGAGGGGACAAGTGTCACACCCCAGGGGTAGAGTGGGCAACACCACTGTGTTGGTCATGGTGGTACTATCCTGCTCCTGGGATACATCTGTGAGCAAAGTAAGGTTAGGTGCTGCACAGATGGGATCCGCAGGTAAGGAGAAAGGTTCCCCATGGGTTGGCTTAGTGGGCCCTGAGAGTATGGACAGAGTGATCCAATTGGAGTCAGGAAGGCGAAGAACTGGAGCATGCCCCTGCTGTTGTGGGCCTGGGTCCTTGTTCTGTCGCCTCAAACAGGGAAGTACATCAGGATAGTGATTGTTCTCCCCTGGCTTTAGGCTGGTAGGGGGTCATGTTGGACCTGGCTTTTTGACAGGGACATCCCCAAACTTTTTGCCTCCTTCCTCCTATTTTTTCTGACCCCTTTGTTGTTGGCTTTTGACCTCTGGGCACTTTACCACTGCTAACCAGTGCTAAAGTGCATATGCTCTCTGGGTAAATTGTACTACTGATTGGTTTATCCATGATTGACTATTTAATTTACTGGTAAGTCCCTGGTAGAGTGCACTACATGTGCCTAGGGCAGGTAGATTAAATGCTACTAGTGGGCCTGCAGCACTGGTTGTGCCACCCACCTCAGTATCCCCTTAACCCTGTCTCAGGCCTGCCATTGCAAGGCCTGTGTGTGCAGTTTCACTGCCACTTCGACTTGGCATTTAAAAGTACTTGCCAAGCCTAGAACTCCCCTTTTACTACATATAAGTCATCCCTAATGTGTGCCCTAGGTAACCCCTAGAGCAGGGTGCTGTGTAGGTAAAAGGCAGGACATGTACCTGTGTAGTTATATGTCCTGGTAGTGTGAAACTCCTAAATTCGTTTTTACACTACTGTGAGGCCTGCTCCTTTCATAGGCTAACATTGGGGCTGCCCTCATACACTGTTGAAGTGGCAGCTGCTGATCTGAAAGGAGCAGGAAGGTCATATTTAGTATGGCCAGAATGGTAATACAAAATCCTGCTGACTGGTGAAGTCGGATTTAATATTACTATTCTAGAAATGCCACTTTTAGAAAGTGAGCATTTCTTTGCACTAAAATCTTGTTGTGCCCTTCAATCCACGTCTGGCTAGGTTTAGTTGACAGCTCCTTGTGCATTCACTCAGACACACCCCAAACACAGGGTACTCAGCCTCACTTGCATACATCTGCATTTTGAATGGGTCTTCCTGGGCTGGGAGGGTGGAGGGCCTGCCCTCACACAAAGGACTGCCACACCCCCTTACTGGGACTCTGGCAGACAGGATTGAGCTGAAAGGGAACTTGGTGCATTTCTTAGAGACTCTTTGAAGTCACCCCCACTTCAAAGGCACAACTTAGTATAAAACAGGGCCTCTGCCCTACCTCATCAGACACTTGCTGGAGAAGAAACCTGAACCAGAAACTACATCCTGCCAAGAAGAACTGCCTGGCTGCTCAAAGGACTCACCTGTCTGCTTTCTACAAAGGACTGCTGCCTTGCTGTTGCCCTGCTGCCTTGCTGAACTCTTGTCTGGCTGTGAAAGTGCTCTCCAAGGGCTTGGATAGAGATTGCCTCCTGTTCCCTGAAGTCTCAGGACCAAAAAGACTTCCCTCTTCCTCTTGGACGCTCTGTGCGCCGAACTTTTCGACGCACAGCTTGTTCCGCGGCAAGAAAAACGCCGCACACCGACGCTGATCAACGCGACGCCTTCGGGACGACCGAAACTTTGACGCACGGCCTCGCAAGGACAACGCCGCCCGACTTCCCGGGAGAAATCAACGCGACGCCTGCCGTGAGATCAAAACTTTTACGCACGGCCTCGCAAGGACAACGCCGCCCGACTCCGCAGAAGAAATCGACGCGACGCCTGCCATGAGATCAAAACTTTGACGCACGGCCTCGCAAGGACAACGCCGCCCGACTCCGCAGGAGAAATCGACGCGACGCCTGCCGTGAGATCAAAACTTTGACACACGGCCTCGCAAGGACAACGCCGTCCGACTCCACAGGAGAAATCGACGCAACACCTGCTGTGAGATCGAAACTTCGACGCGCAGCCCCGCAGAACGACGCGCAGCCGGAAAACAAGCAGGAGAATCCACGCACAGACCCGGGACATCTGGTAATCCCCGCGACCCACAGAAAGAGACTGTCCGCGCGCCAGAAAACGACGCCCGACTTCCCCGCGTGGAAAATAACGACGCAAGTCCGTGTGTGCTGGGGAGAAATCGATGCACACACCCTTTTTCCACGCACCTCTTCCTTTGTGGCCCTCTGAGGAGATTTTCCACCAGAAACCAGGTACTTTGTGTTTGAAAGAGACTCTGTTTACTTTCTAAAGACTTAAGACACTTTATATCACTTTTCAGTGATATCTTTACAAATTCATATTGCAACTTTGATCGTTTTGACTTGAAGATACCCAGATAAATATTATATATTTTTCTAAATACTGTGTGGTGTATTTTTGTGGTGTTATGCTATGGTGTTGTTTGATTTATTGCACAAATGCTTTACACATTGCCTTCTAGGTTAAGCCTGACTGCTCGTGCCAAGCTACCGGAGGGTGAGCACAGGCTGATTTTGGATTGTGTGTGACTTACCCTGACTAGAGTGAGGGTTCTTGCTTGGACAGAGGGCAACCTAACTGCCAACCAAAAACCCCATTTCTAACAGTATGTAAGTCATAACATTAACCATTACATAACCAAGAAAAACCCTTCACTAATACATAAAAATGTCCTATCATCCCACCAACCTGGTCCCTGGTACCCAAACACTGCCAAACAGCCAATTCACATACACAAACAACAAGCATGCGCCTTTAAACCAACTCCCTGTCCTTTTCAAACTTCCTTTTGTCCTCCCCACCTCCCCAACTCTATGACCATGTCCATCTTTTCTTCCTATAACACATGCAAATCATTTAACATCTACTTTACCCTCAACCCCCAGGTGGATTTGCCAGTGTTTGGACAGAAAACTGAGTTCTAAATATCGGGAGGGGTAAATACCAGAAAAAAAATATCGAGATGCAAAAATAACATTATGCTCAAATATTGTTGTCAAGACTATTGTCTTTCAGGCAAATAATAGTGTTTTTTAAAATTATTTTCAATATTGTTTTCAGTAATATAGTTCTAAAAATATTGTTTTAAAATTATTTTAATGTATTTTAGTTCATATAATAATTGTATGTGTTATCAGTGTTTATATAATTATTCATTTTCTTAAATATACTATGCATTTTTAAGTGATTTAGATTGTATTTATTAATAGCATATAGCTTATAGTGTCATAGTGGTTTGTCGGATTTGTAGGGGAATAGGGTTCGAAAATAATTAAGTAATAGTTATTAATTCATTCATAATGTTTAATTAATTATGTGATTGATATTATATGTAAATTATGTAATACTGATTTATTTTAGTTATATTTTAGGTGTTGGTCGCTAGGTCTGTAGGAGGTATACGGTGGAATGTTAATTGAGTAATAATTAACAATTCATTATTAAATGATACATAATTATGTAATTGATCATTAATATGTAAATTTGTAATACTTATATTTTTTTTATATTTTAGGTGTGGGTTGCTAGGTTTGTAGGGGTATAGTGTGGGAGTTAATGACGTAATAATAATCAATTATTAATTACTAATTAATTAATTAATTGATAAAATTACGTAAATTGTTTACTTTTTTATTTCTACTATACATTATATAAATATTTTCCATGTCAATAATATTTATATTAAGAGTTTCTTTTTTTTAAATGAATAGGGTGATTCATATGAGTGATATGTTTAAAGTGAAGTTCTTTCTTTAATGTTGTTTAGAGTGGGGTAGGAATAATACATTTAACCCCTCTGAAGTCCAACGCTCTTCCTATTATTGCACTGTTTGGAGTGGGAGTAGTAAATCTAACCCTTCCAGAGTGCAACAATTTCCCTACTGTTGTGATGTTATGAGCGTGAATCGTAAATTTAACCTCTCTGAAATCTGACACTTTCCCTAACTTTTATGCTGACTGAAGTAGGAATAGTAAATTTTACCCCTCCAATGTTTAACACTTTCCCTATTGTTGCTTAATAGAGTGGGAATAATAAATGTCCAACACTTTCCCTACTGATGCGCAGACTGAAGTAGGAATAGTAACCCTTCAAAGTCCTATATTTTCCCTACTGTTGCACTGAGTGGAGTAGGAATAGTAAATGTAACCCTCCAAAGTCTAACATTTTCCCTATTGCTGCGCTGTTTTTGAGTGGAAATAGTAAATTTCATCCCTCTAAAGTCCTATATTTTCCCTACTGTTGCATAAACAGGAGTAGGAATAGTATATCTAATATTCCAAGACTCCAATAGTTTTCCTAATATTGGCTAAATATATTATTATTTATTATTTTTTAATTACATAATATTTGTTTATATAATTATTTTCTTTTAATTTCCATAAGATGTTTTGTAGATGTGCTTTGTTGGTTTTTAATGTTTTAAAAAATTATATTTTATTTATTTGATAAGTTATTTAACATTTTTTAATTGAATTGTTAAAATGTATTATGTTTTATTTAATGTGTATATATATATATATGTATATATACATATATATATATATATATACATTTATATATATATATATATATATATGTATATTTGCTTTTTATAGTACTAAATTTAAAAATTAAATACAAAATAAGTGTATTATAAGGTAAAATATATATTTCTAATAATTGTGTTACATTACATTACATAAGCAAAAAAGGAAGCAAGGAACTCTGGGTAGTTACCAAGTTTAGGTGGAGAGCATCTCCTATTTAGAGCAGTCTACACCACCATGTATAATTTGCATAATGTATTCCTATGTTTGTTTATATAAGTATATATTGTTTAGAGGATTAGTGCAAATTATTTAATTTCCATTATATTAATGTTATACATTTTAATGTTATACATTTTAATGTTATACATTATAATATTTAAGATTTACTTCTTTTAAACTATAGATATATAATAAAAAACACATTTTAGTATGTTTTGGGGCGATATTAGTGTTAACCGATATTTTATTTCCAATGTATTTGTACTCACCATTCTATGTATAGGGGTACAATATTTTGGTAAACAATATTTTTGACACAATGTTTGTGTCAAACAATATTGTTTACCTCAATGTTGTGCCAATGATCTGTATTTGCTTGCTTAGTACTGATCTACCTCTTGCCAAATACTGAATCATCTATTTCCCCCCTGGAATCAGAAAAATCCTAACTAGGTATTTTTCAATTCTCAAAACACTCACAAGGCAATGGAAGAAGTGCAGAAGTGCTTGCAATGGTCTCAACAAGTGGTTCTTAACCCGTGGTCCAGGGACCCATGGGGGTCCGCACAGCCTATTCAGGGGGTTTGCAACTGCTTAGAAAATTAAATAATGTTAGCAAATTAATAAAGTATATATATCAAAATCAAGAAGCAAAATATAACATTGAGCATCTTAAAACATTTAAAAATTAAGTATTCTCAGATTGAATTGTGGGAGCAATGCCAATGCAAGTGCATCACAGAGAATATAGTATGGATGGTGAGTGGCCCCAATTCAATTTAGAAATGATCCATCTTTCCTATTGAAATGGCATTTTTCATTTTTTTTATATATTTGCTAGTGAATTAACTAATAGTTTTTTTAATTTTTATGAATTCTTGTTCCTGTATTTTTTTGTAGATTATTTTGTAGTTCAAATTATCGAGAATGCCTGGGCTGGGGTCCTCGGCATCTAGTAATGACCCAGTTGGGGCCCATGAAATCCAATAATGAATCAGTGGGGTTCCCCAAATGTTTAGGTGGCGGGGAGGGGTCCGCACAAGTCTTAATGTAAATACCACTCGTCTCAACCACTGCCCCTTGCTCTGAGATACCATACCAACCCATTAATTTTTGTCCACTGTGCCCTCTAGACAGTGCCGCGCATTATGCAAATCAGTACTGGTCTAGTTCATCATGAGACCAGTCCACCTAACTTCTAGAAAGGGCCTCTTCCACAAGAGAACATAAGCAACCCCAGACCGGTCTTGGTCTTACAAGGCATTGTCAGTGTGTTATAGCCTGGATCCAGAGGCTCAGCAAGCAAGTGGCCAATCTGTGGGCATACCCATGGTCACTTGAGAAAATACACTAAACAGAAGGCGTTGGGGCAAATGGTTGTATGCCACTGGCACTCGTTCGAGGCAGCATTCCACCTTTTGTTTTTCACCCACTGTGCCACTCTAGACAGAGGCTCAAGTTGTGCAAATCAGTACTACCACCCCAGCCCTAAACCATTAATACCACTAACAGCGTAGCCTAACTTCAAAATTGTAAAACTACCAATAGTTAAAAAATGTGTAATCCTCCTGGCTGATAACATAGTGCTGAAAATGCCATGTCCTGCTTCTACAATGTCCTCACATCTCTATTTTCAGCTTCCCACAAGCTTTCTCAATGACAGATGGCTTGTGAGCCCCCCTCTACACTCTGTACTAGCTCAGTTCACACAGTAGAAGTGTCCGTCCCATAATCTTTTGTTCTGCTGAAAGTTTTCCTTCAAAGACTTCATTGATACCATATCAGACAGCAACACAAGGTATTTTTCTCTGCCAGAGAACAATCCAGCCAACATTGGCAAGAGCTGATACCATGGCATTCCACTTCCACCGAGGCATAGCATAGTTGCAAACATTAATCTCCAGCGATCATCCAAAGTCTTGTATCTACTTTCTTCTCAGCCCGCTGCACTAGTGGACGAACATTAATCCAGATGTAGTTTCTCTATGCTAATAGCCCGTACCCACAACCTACAAATAAAATACACAACAAACGAAAGACCATCAGATAAAGAAATTCAGATGACTATGCCTTATTGCTGCCATAGAAAACCCTCATCTCTCTGCTTCTGTGACTTACAAAATCTTAAAGGAAAGGACCAAAATGTTCAGCCAGCAAACCCAGCATCCTCAAGTCTTTCCTCAAGCTGACATTTTGCCCACTCCCTAACCCACTTCATGCCAGAAAACTGTCCTGAAAAGCACCCTGGACCAGCAAAACCTTTAGACAAATCCACCTTGACCTCATAGATTGATTTTGGACTGCCTCAAAATAATCCTATTTTATGGGGGACATACTCAGCCTCATTGTCTTCTCCTCCATTTGTTTTATTCATATCCTGAAACTCTACACCAAGTGGAAATATTTCCTCCACTCATATTGTCATATAAGATCTTTTTGACTTTATGAGGTGTACTGTTTTGTCTTAAAATTTTACACTGTAAATTGTCTAATGAAACTTGAACATTATTAGACACAGTCCATGTTCCCACAATACAAATACAATTTTCTTTGTTTCTTCATCAATCACAATATTTGAAATGTCTGGTGTTTAGTGTTCTTTCTGCCCTCTGGGGGCTAATCATGAGAGAATAGAGCTTTTTTTGCTTAGACATTGGTGCTCAATACAACAAGGAGAAGGAAGTTGAAAAAGGCAAAATGTGTGCATCAAGGGGTAGAGAACATAGACATTAATAATTTAGTACTCATCTGGGAGGTATTATAAAATGATGTTTAAACATTGGCAATCCATGCCTTCCTGCAAATTGTTTTTCCGTTGCTGAACCACCTAAAGGTTTGCCTGTGCCATCATTTGAGATTAGCCCCCAACCTATGGCTGACTGGTCACTCATTGTTTACTGAGGGGATATTTGCTCTCAATCATGGGACCCCTGTGTCAGATTGCTATCCGCATGCCTAGCCATTGATTACAAGCTAGTTATACCACTTCAGGTTCATAACATTCTATTCTTGGGTCTTGTCTAATGTATGGAACTCCAAATCAGGATATAGGTCCCCATTATGAGTTTGGCAGGCGGCCGAGGCCGCCCGCCAAACTCATCCTGCCATCAGGCCGCCTGTGAGGCCTCAACACCTCTCGCCTACTAACAGTTCACTGCAAGGCCTTAACATTGATGCCGGTTTGTAATCAAGCCGGCGTCAATGTGGTGGTGTGGCGGGTGAGACAGCACCCATTGTGCTTTCCACTGCCCGTAATTTGGGCTGTGGAAAGCACAATGGGGCTGTCCATGAGGGCCCCTGCACTGCTCATGCCAAGTGCATGGGCAATGCAGGGATCCCCATGGGGTCCCCGGCACCCCTTTTCCGCCAGCCTTTGCATGGCGGGGCTACCGCCATGCAAAGGCAGACGGAAAGGGGACTCGTAATCCCCAGGGCACAGCTGCAAGCAGCACTGCCTTGGTGGATTACAACTGCCAAGACCGCCAGGCTCTCCCCTGGTGGCAACCTTGCATTGCTGGCAGTCCGACCGTGGCGCTTTCGTCACGGTCATAGTGTTGTGACCGGACCACCACTTTAGCGGCGGTCCAACCATGACAGTGACCCTGGTGGTCTGGTGACCGCCAGGATCATAATTAGGGCCATAGTAATCCTACTGTCACTTGGCCCAGAAGATACATATGGAATTAACTGTACACTTTCTGTTATTGTAGGCATCAATAAAATCCTCAGTTGCAAGGCTAGTGATCGGAATTTATAAATCCTTTATACATGATCTATGCATTTTTGTGATATACAGACAACCTTGATTTAGACAAACTTTCATAAGATGTCCTGATGAACTGCATGAGACCCAAAAAGGCTGGTCTTAATAGTGGGACATGCCAACACCCATTGACATTGAGGGCATAAAAGAAATGTGAATTAGTTTTAATCTTGTGGAAGGGGGACATAATGAATTTTCACTTGCACGCAATTTTGGGTTTGGGGTTTATTAATATAGTTATATAGAGTGAGGCTAGTGAATACATCAAGATGTAAATAGGGATGACAAAGATAGTCTACGAGCAATAAGAAATAACGAGACAACCTTGATGGATTAGACTGCCACCTACTGACACTTTTGGAACTAGCGACTAGCCAGATATATATCACAACTTCAAAAGCAGGTAGCTTCTCGCTGAGGAGTAGGCCCAGTGATGTGCATGCCACTAACTTGTCGGTGAGGGGTTGACGTCCTTTAAATACATGCTTTCAGATGCTTTTAGCCATGTCATTCTCTGTACTTAGAGAGGGTTATTTGGGAAGTTGCAGTGAACGAGACTTGCTGTCCTCAGTTGCTGAGGAGAGATACTCTCCATTTGCCCTACCCATATGCAGCAATCATAATATAATCAATTCCACCTACATGACCACCTCACAGAACATGCCTTGCCATATGTGTAACAGATATGCAGATAGGCAGTACTGTGGATGATCGGGAGAAATAGTGGTGGAAACTCAGAATAGATAACCAAAAATACTCAGTAGCTAATAGGGAAGGGTGTGACCCAAAAGCATCATAATTTTTGTTTGGAGAAATGCAGCAACCAGCCGAGCAACCATTTGATGCCGAAAATAAAATTCTCCATACAGTGTGAGAAAGAGACAATCAACCCTACTAGTTACTGATCTGATTCTACACATAAATTGACCGACTACTTCTGTTGAGCTGTTAGTCCTCTTCAATGTACACCCATGCAACCAAGGAAAGGAAGGTAACATGGACCATGCTACAGCATTTTGTGCACATAATTTGGCACAACAGTGTGCAATTTCAAGAGGACGGATTAAATTGTGGTGGTGATTAAAATTGTTTTTCAGAGACTGCAACAGGTACATATTTCACCCCTAAAATAACTATAAAATGTAAAAAAAAATCAAAACCAAGCCTCCTGTGTACAGAGGTGATGTGCCTTTTGAGAATCTGGTTTAAGGAAGAAGAGTTTAAAAAAACAAAAAAAGCACAATTTTTTTTTTTACCTAAAAGACATTTTCTGTAGAGATTCGTTTTATTTCCAAAATACTTTACCTTATAAAAGAATTTATAGATAGGTTTTAATCACATAATTCTTCAAATGTAGATACTTACAGTCCACGATAAAAGCATTTAATATGCATAATGTTATCTGAGAAGATTTGAAAGTAACATTATTTTTTACACCATGCATAACTAATGTTCCAAGATTAGTGACAAAAGTATGGCAGTCACTTGATTTTATGTCCTTTGATTTGCTGACTCGTTCAGCAATCTCTATGTCAGGCTGCTGTATTCAACAAGCATAGATCTGTCTTAAGAAGGCTAGTCCAGCAAATGCAATAGGCAGTCACTGTCCATATTTTGAAGGGCCATTAAACAAATACGGATTTTAACCATGGACTGTAATTGTCTGACATGTTCTACAGCTTTGAATCGCAATCCAAGTCTGGCGGACTGGCCTGGCAAATGTGAACTCAGCAGTTTGTGGCTGTGGGGAAAAAAGATCAGAGGGGGAAGACAACTTTATGTTAAGGGTTTCCTATCACAGTTTAGAAAGTCAGATATGATATTGTTTGCGAAAGAACCCTGCTTCGATGTATAACAGTGATCTTACATAGAAGGCTATGTGGAAATATGTATAGGTAGAACATACCTACAAAAATACTTCATCCACTATATTCTCTACCTCTACATCCTCATGGTAAGCGTAGATGCACTGTTCTTAACTCCACATCTGGTTACTGAGGCTCACTCTGTGGTGTAGTGCTTAGTCGATGTAGTGGATGCAATATTTTATCATGTAATGTATACAACATATATACTGAAGGTATATCATATGTGACATCTTCCACAGGTTTCCGCCTGGTATCCCTATTTGTCAAGAAAACTGCAACATTGTTAGAATCTTTAACGAACCAAGAACGCAGTAAACCCTTGTTCAAGAGAGTACGCCAGCACACACTTCATGTTATGCATTTATACTTGGCCCATAAATAAGTATTGTGATGGCTAAATTATGGTACCATTCATCTCTCCAACTACTAAACACATGAATTATTTTAAACGTTTGCACAAAAAATGAAAACTTTACTGAAAATTCAATCTATCATTTTAGATTCTTTACTTTTCAGATCTGTCCCTCGTTTTAATGGCTTACTTTCATAGAAATGAATTGCATTTCATTCAAGTTCCATTCAAATCAAGGGGACAAAGAAACTGAGCCCCTAATTATGACTGCCAGGGTCACGGTCGGAATGCCACCAAAGCGGCGTTCCGGTCGCAACATTATGACCGTGGCAAAAGCACCACGATCGGACCTCCAGCACTGCCAAGTTACCACGAGGCAACAGTTTGGCTGTCTTGGTGGTTGTGATCCACCTGAGCAGCACCGCTTGCAGCGGTGCCCTGGGGATTATGAGTCCCCTTTCTGCCAGCCTTTGCATGGCAGTAGCCCCACCATGCAAATGCTGGTGGAAAGAGGGTGCCGGGGGCCCGTGCACTGCTAATGCACTTGGCATGGGCAGTGCAGGGGCCCACATGGACAGCCCCATCGTGCTTTCCACTGCCGATTTACGGGCATCCGCTGCACCGCCACATTGACACCGGCTTGATTACGAGCCTGGTCAATGTTAAAGCCCTGCAGTGAACTCTTAGTATGGTGGGCGGTGTTCAGGCTGCACAGGTGGCCTGATGGTGTGACGAGTTTAGCGGGCGGCCTCCGCCGCCCACCAAACTGATAATGGGTGCCTGAACCTCGTTTTAACATTCTTGTGTTCAACTGATTGGTCCTAGGGATGACACTCAATCGCATCTTGTTGTCTGGTTCTTAATTCATTTGTAAAAACAGTAGTAAAGGGGTTTAGAAGTCCCCAACTAACAGCCAGTTTGTACATTTATTGCAACTTGCAGATTTGTCACTGATATCACTACATATAAAGGGTCTTAATTTGTGTTTGTTGCAGTGGTTACAATTGCGTGGGTACGACGCCAACAGCACTCAAAACCGGGCTGAAAGCATTTTAGTGATGATCCATTGTTTCACATTTCAAGTTTTATTTGTAGACGCCTTTTACAAAAGATATTCTTTGTCCAGAATCATGCAACAGACATTAACTGCAAATAGTAAATTCAATGCAGGAAGCATTAAGGGGCATATTTATACTCCGTTTGCGTGGAATTTGCGTCGTTTTTTTGATGCAAATTCGACGCAAAACTAACTCCATATTTATACTTTGGCGTTAGACGCGTCTAGCGCCAAAGTTCATGGAGTTAGCGTCATTTTTTTGCGTGAAGACCTTCCTTGCGTTAATGATATGCAAGGTAGGCGTTCCCGTCTTAAAAAATGACTGCGATGCATATGCGTCGTATTTATACTCCAGGGCAAAAATGACGCCCGGGAGTGGGCGGGTCTAAAAAACCCGCATTTGCGCCGGATTTTAGCGCCTGGGTCAGGGCAGGCGTTAAGGGACCTGTGGGCTCAGAATGAGCCCAGAGGTGCCCTCCCCTGCCCCCAGGGACACCCCCTGCCACCCTTGCCCACCCCAGGAGGACACCCAAGGATGGAGGGACCCACCCCAGGGACATTAAGGTAAGTCCAGGTAAGTATTTTTTTTTTGTGGCATAGGGGGGCCTGATTTGTGCCCCCCTACATGCCACTATGCCCAATTACCATGCCCAGGGGACAGAAGTCCCCTGGGCATGGCCATTGGGCAAGGGGGCATGACTCCTGTCTTTGCTAAGACAGGAGTCATTTCAATGGGGGATGGGCGTCGTTAAAAAATGGCGCAATTCGGGTTGTGGCGATTTTTTTGCCTCAGCCTGACTTGCACCATTTGTGGACGCCCATACGCCATTTTCCCCCTACGCCGGCGCTGCCTGGTGTACGTCGTTTTTTTTAACGCACACCAGACAGCGCCGGCGGCTAACGCCGGCTAACGTCATTGAATAAATACGGCGCCCGCATGGCGCTTCAGAATGGCGTCAGCCAGCGCTAATTTTTTTTACGCAAAACTGCGTTCGCGCAGTTTTGCGGCAAAAAGTATAAATATGGGCCTTGGGATTAGGTAAGGAAAGGATGGTGCATGGGAAAGGGTAAGGCTAACAGCGTTCCAATAGAGCACAGGTGTGGTCTCTTTTTCCATGATTCCATGTTTGGCTCGGTCCTAACTGGGGTGGCATGGTGAGCAAAAGAACGATGGACTAAACCCAGATCTGTGACTGGGGGTGAGTGTCTGCATTGTTCAGCACTCTGTCCATAATCCTTTTGTGTTGCTAAAGTTGCCCTAAGTGGGAAGGGTATGCCCAGACGTGGGTCCTGTGCTCACTGTGCCACTGGATTCAAGCTAGCCTGGCTGATGAAGGGTGATACCCTGAAACCGGTCCCAGGATGCTTGTTTCCGGTCCAGGGAGGACCTGGCCTGGCAGTTCGGGCTGGACTGTTCCCATGAAGAACAGGGTCAAGACTGATTTGCATATGGCTGGGCCCAAACTGGGGTAGCATGGTGAGCAAAAGAACGATGGATTTAACCCAGATCTGTGACTGGGGGTGAGTGTTTGCAGTGTTCAGCACTCTGTCCATCATCCTTTTGTGTTGCTAAAGTGGCCCTAAGTGGGAAGGGTATGCCCAGATGTGGGTCCCGTGCTCACTGTGCCACTGGATTCAAGCTAGCCTGGCTGATGAAGGGTGATACCCTGAAACCGGGCCCAGGATGCTTGTTTCCGGTCCAGGGAGGACCTGGCCTGGCAGTTCGGGCTGGACTGTTCCCATGAAGAACAGGGTCAAGACTGATTTTCATATGGCCGGGTCCAAACTGGGGTAGCATGGTGAGCAAAAGAACGATGGATTAAACCCAGATCTGTGACTGGGGGTGAGTGTTTGCAGTGTTCAGCACTCTGTCCATCATCCTTTTGTGTTGCTAAAGTGGCCCTAAGTGGGAAGGGTATGCCCAGATGTGGGTCCCGTGTTCACTGTGCCACTGGATTCAAGGTAGCCTGGCTGATGAAGGGTGATACCCTGAAACCGGGCCCAGGATGCTTGTTTCCGGTCCAGGGAGGACCTGGCCTGGCAGTTCGGGCTGGACTGTTCCCATGAAGAACAGGGTCAAGACTGATTTTCATATGGCCGGGTCCAAACTGGGGTAGCATGGTGAGCAAAAGAACGATGGATTAAACCCAGATCTGTGACTGGGGGTGAGTGTTTGCAGTGTTCAGCACTCTGTCCATCATCTTTTTGTGTTGCTAAAGTTGCCCTAAGTGGGAAGGGTATGGCCAGACGTGGGTCCCGTGCTCAATGTGCCACTGGATTCAAGCCAGCCTGGCTGATGAAGGGTGATACCCTGAAACTGATCCCAAGATGCTTGTTTCTGGTCCAGGGAGGACCTGGCCTGGCAGTTCGGGCTGGACTGTTCCCATGAAGAACAGGGTCAAGACTGATTTGCATATGGCTTGGCCCAAACTGGGGTAGCATGGTGAGCAAAAGAACGATGGATTAAACCCAGATGACGTGGGTGCCGTGCTCACTGTGCCACTGGATTCAAGCTAGCTTGGCTGATGAAGGGTGATATCCTGAAACAGGTCCCAGGATGCTTGTTTCCGGTCCAGGGAGGACCTGGCCTGGCAGTTCGGGCTGGACTGTCCACATGAAGAACAGGGTCAAGATTGATTTGCATATGGCTGGGTCCAAACTGGGGTGGCATGGTGAGCAAAAGAACGATGGATTAAACCAAGATCTGTGACTGGGGGTGAGTGTTTGCATTGTTTAGCACTCCGTCCATCATCCTTTTGTGTTGCTCTTTTTCCATGAGGCCATTGCCCTAAATGTAATCCCTGTTCACAGCATCTAACAATTTAACAACAGAGGGACAGATGCTATCAGGCCAAATTAGTGAGAACCCAACACTAACATTTGAGGTTGCAGATTGCTCATGGGTTAAGCAAAAGAGAGTGGAAGGCACAATAATTGCCAGTAGTTCAGGATTCTGGTAAGCAAGACACAGAACGGAAATACTTGGGTCACTAAGCAATAACTAAAAATCTAAGTTTAGAGAATGGCATAGAAACCCACACTCAGGCACTGATTCCCCAAAGCTGGATCATCACAAATTAGGTAAACAAATGGAGTATGAGAGGGAAAATACCAGGATCACCCTCAGTTATGGATACAAAAAACAAAAACTCCTGGAATAAAGATAAACCACCTTTATTGACAAAAATGAAATTTTCAGTGTCCTCAATCTATTTAAGGAGAAATGGTAGTATATTATAACATTCTCATTCCACAACTCCTAAGGCTGTCAAAGAGGCTTGCAAATATTCCAAACAAGCTAAAACTGCTGCAAGCAACAGAGTGAGTATAAACTGTAAGAAGACACCTCATTGTATGATCAATGGGGTCCGACATCAAGTTAGGAACAACACACAGGCTGTTCAGCATTGGTGTGTCCTAGGTCAAAGCAAGAAGTGGGTTAGGGGTGCTAGCATCAATGAAATACCCTACACTCAAATATAGCTCATAAGCACACTCGCCATGCTCTGCTAATTACCCAACATATTACATCAGTCATGACATCTTCTATAACAATATTGATAATATCACTGCAACATGTGCAATACAATTATTTATGATCAAACTGTGCATGGAGGAGGCGCAAGTTGTAGCTACCTTAAGACACAAGTTATAGGGCCAGATGTAGGAAGGTTCCCTTTTGCAAGTTGCAAATTGCGAGTCCCAGCGACTCGCAATTTGCAACTCGCAAAAGGAAATGCAGAAAGGTGTCTCAGACACCTTCTGCGACTCGCTATGGGGTCGCAAAGACCCACCTCATAAATATTTATGAGGTGGGTCGCAGTTTGCGACCCCATAGCGAGTCTAGGTACTCACGGGGATGGTGGCCTGCTGGAGACAGCAGATCACCATGTCCGTGACTGCTTTTAAATAAAGCAGTTATTTTTTTTCTCTTTGCAGCCTGTTTTCCTTAAAGGAAAACGAGCTGCAAATAGAAAAAATACCGAAATCTTTTTGTTTCGGTTTTTTTCAGAGCAGGCAGTGGTCCATATGACCACTGCCTGCTCTGAAAAAATATTTTTGTGAGCATTCACAAAGGGGAAGGGGTCCCATGGGGACCCCTTCCCTTTTGCGAATGAGTTACCATCCACTTCAAGTGGATGGTAACTGCGAGTTGATTAGCGACCGCTTTCGCGGTCACAAATCAACTCTACATCGTGATGCGGTCGCAAATAGGAAGGGAACACCCCTTCCTATTTGCGAGTCGGAATCACATTTTGCGAGTCGGTACCGACTCTCAAAATGTTTTCTGCATCGCGTGAGGCCTTTTGCGCCTCGCAAATGGCGTTTTTCGCCATTTGCGAGGCGCAAAAGGCTACCTACATCTGGCCCATAGTTACTTGAGGTAACTCTAACTATAACTGCTGAATTTCTATGATTTTGTGTGCGTAAAACCTCTCCCTAACCTACATGGTACCATTCCACAAATATTTGCAATTTTTTTTAAAAAAAAGTCTCATCCACCTCAGCTCCTTCCTGAAAAGTTTTGAAGTGATCCATCATGTGAGGGCCTCGAAAAAGGGAGAGTCCTAAAAGGTATTTTCCCATGCAATTTTCCATAGGAAAATTAGATACATCTACAGCCAAAATGACTGAACAGAATTACACCAAATTTGGCAGAAAGCTAGATCTTGATCCAGAATGTGTGCATTTTGTGATTTGATGTAAATACATTGATTAGTTTTGGAGAAATTAAAATTCAAATGCATGTATATATAGCAATGCAATCCACGGCCTAGGATCCACCGATTCTCCTCCGTTGTGATTGGTTGTTTGCGATTAACTACAGTGAAACCATGTATCTATGAGATCAACTGCATTCTAAGAACTTGTGGACTCAGCCCCTGAGTCCTACAAAATAAAATTGAATAACATAAGGGGCATGGTAGGGTTACCTGTATGCCGCAGGCTTTGTGGGTGGGAGGGGAGGGGAGGGTAGAGGGTCCCAGAGGAACACCCCCAACCCTGAACTCGAAATAAATATATCTTTTGTGATTCTATGGATCCACAGATCAAAAGTGAGGCCCAGCACAGTCCCCTGGACGATCATGTGTGGTGGTGTTTGGGCACCCAACCCCACGAAGGGCAGTTGCAGACATCTTACATTACACTATAAAAAGCTGTAGAAAGTCACTGAAAAACACACAAAGGTTAAAGTGACATGCTAGTTAGAAATTGTAATACAATAAAAACTATAACTCATGCTCTTGGTATGCACTGCTTGTTCCCTTGCATATTACATAACTCATGACATGTTCAACGACTGCATTGATAGCATCTATTATGATATCTGAAATTACATCATTGATAGCAATACTGAACAGCGCAAGTTATAGTTACTTTATGCCACGAGTTATAGTTACTTTAGATAACTAAAACAGCTGAATTTAAGTGGTTTTGTTAGTTTAAAACGTTGTTTTGACTAACATTTTCACCTAACTATAACATCCCTTTAGCCTTTGTTTTTTTCAGTGAACATATACAAAGACAATCCCCTTTTATTACACTTTGGGAATTTTCTCAAACTCTTGAGAGCTTGCAATGTCATTGAGCTATGAGATTAAAAAAAGATTGTGAACATTTACATTTAAAGTCCTGAGATCAGGTAGCTGATTTATGATTACATCTAGAAAGTTGGGCATGGTACACGGGACAGGTTCACTATGACAGACCAGCTATGGAGTGGTGAACCTTAAGGTAGATTATATTAAACAGTTGCAAAACAAATAGCACGCAATAACCAGATCCCAAAATTATTCATTCTCACTCCAAATGTTAATTGCACTTATAGTTGTCCCTGAAATTGTGCAGTCAGGTCTGTGATTTTTTGTTTTTTGGCTAAGAAATGTGGTACATAAATGAGATTTGTGACAGCCCCTTTCACTTTCATCAGATGGGTTTGTTCTTAGAACATATGGCATTTTTGCAGCTTTTATTCTTTCAGATTTTTTTTACTACCTCCTGTTTACCGTAACACACTGTGGCACAAATTAGCAATAATTATAATAATACAATATAGAATTACTTCCCCCTACTGAACACGAGTGCTTTATAGAATGCCACTAGAAACCAAAGTACTCTTTGACAGCTTGATTATGTTCATAAAGGGTTAGTGTAATTTTATATAATGAAGGTAGTCATTTCCAGTGTGAATATCTTTATTTTTTCAAAATACCTGCCAGGCAAACCTTTTCTTTTCACTTCTCTCTAGCCTAGTTTTACATCTAGGCTTAATTAACAATGTGAAGTCTGCTCTGCCCTTCCCATGTCCGGCCCTTAAATGTGATTTTTTTCCTATTTGCAGTCACAACATAAAGAGCTGTCTTTAGCTCCTATTGCAGGTTCTCTACCCTTCCAATTAAGTTCTTCCAAATAATAAAAATAAAAGCAAGCATTGGAAATGCCAAATAGGCCTGACTTTAAAAGAATATTGTATGGTATTACATGTAAATATTATGGAAATAGATATGCATTTGTGTGGAAGCAAATAACTGTAGAATAAAGTGGTTGTAGGTTTAAAGGTCAGGTGACAGTTGCTCTGTCAAGCCAGATCTACAAAAATCCACATAGGTTAATAACTGCCCTCCTCCCATCTGTGCAGCTGCTAGAGAAAAACAACATAAATGACCTAGCTATCTGAAACACTTTAATAGCATTCCATTGTCATGCTGTGTGTATGTCCCTCAAAGTTCAAGCTTAGACAGCTGGATAAATAAACAAAATGATTACAGGTGTGTGGAGAGCAAGCACGTTTCTGTGGAAGCAAACAGTTTATGTCCAATCAAAACATGTACTCCTAGCTCTCAACATGTGAGTGGAGCCAAAACCCCTGTCATTTCAATAGTGTGGGTTTGAATCCCACCGCTGCCACCAATCTTAGAAATGGGGTCTTTGGTTGGCAGTCAGGTTACCCCTCACTCTAGTCAGGGTAAGTCACACACAATCCAAATTATTCTGTGCCCACCCTCTGGTAGCCTGGCACTGAGAGGCAGGCTTAACTTAGAAGGCAATGTGTAAAGGATTTGTGCAAAACAATCATAGCAATAACACAGTAGAACACCACAAAAATACACCACACAGTGTTTAGAAAAATATATAATATTTATCTGAGTAAATGCAGGTCATAACGATTACGATGCAATAAGTATATGTTGAAAATACCACTGTAGAAATGGTATGAAGTGTCTTTAGTCTTTTAAAAGCAATAAATGTCTCTTGCAAGCACAAAGTACCTGGTTTGCTTTCAAAATCTCCGCAAGAAACCGCAGAGGAGGAGATGCATGGAAAACAGGGAGGTGTGCGTCAATTTCTCGGCCCACACACTGTGATGCGTCGTTCATTATTCACGCGGGGAAGGCTTTGCATCGATTTACGGCGCTCGTTCTTGGATCTTCTTCGAGTTGCGGGGTTTTCAGACGCCTCGGAGACGAAGCGTTGAATTCCGGCGATGACAGGAGGAAGTCACAGTGGCTGCGTCGATCCGGTGGGCGTTGCGTGCAAATTTCTACAGCACAGCAGGAACTGCGTACATTCCTCTCTGGAAGTCGGGCTGCGTCGTTCCAGCTTGGCTGTGCGTTGATCCAGTGGCCCGTGCGTCGAATTTCCAGTCGCTGCGCTGGCGCTGCATCGATCTTCTCGTTCCGAAGTCGGGCTGCTTCGTTCCGGTTCGGCGTGCGGTGAATTTTTCACCACAATGCAGGCTGTGCGTCGTTTCTGGCAGGCTGTACGCCGATTTCTGCCACACAGGGAGTTCTTATTGCAGGAGTGAAGTCTTTTTGGTCTTGAGACATCAGGGAACAGGAGGCAAGCTCTATCCAAGCCCTTGGAGAGCACTTCTCACCACAGCCAGTGAGAAGCAAGGCAGCAGGGCAACAGCAAGGCAGCAGTCCTTCACAGAAAGCAGTCAGATGAGTCCTTTGGGCATCCAGGCAGTTCTTCTTGGCAGGTTGCAGGTTCTAGTTCAGGTTCTCTTCTCCAGGAAGTGTCTGAGTTGGTAGTGGCAGAGGCCCTGTTTAAATACCCAAATGTGTCTTTGAAGTGGGGGAGACTTCAAAGAGTGGCTTAGAAGTGCACAAGGTCCCTTTTCAGTTCAGTCCTGTCTGCCACAGTCCCAGTAACGGGTGTGGCAGTCCTTTGTGTGAGGACAGGCTACTGTCCTTTGACATCTAAGTGTCAGGCCCTCCACCCTCCCAGCCCAGGAAGACCCATTCAAAATGCAGATGTATGCAAGAGAGGCTGAGCATCCAGTGTATGGGGTTTGTCTGAGTGAATGCACAAAGGAGCTATCAACTGAACCTAGCCTGACGTGGAGTGAAAAGCACAGAAGGATTTAAGTCCAGAGAAATGCTCACTTTCTAAAAGTGGCATTTCTAAAATAGTAATATTAAATCCAACTTCACCAGTCAGCAGGATTTTGTAATACCATTCTGGCCATACTAAATATGACTTCCCTACTCCTTTCAGATCAGCAGCTACCACTCAAACAGTATATGAGGGTACCCCTAATGTTAGCCTATGAAGGGAACAGGCCTCACATCAGTGTAAAAACGAATTTGGGAGTTTTACACTACCAGGACATGTAAACTACACAGGTACATGTCCTACCTTTGCTCTACACAGCACCCTTCCCTCTGGGGTACCTAGGGCCTACCTTAGGAGTGACGTATGTGTAGAAAAAGGGGAGTTATAGGTTTGGCAAGTACTTTTAAATGCCAAGTCAAATTGGCAGTGAAACTGCACACACAGGTCTTGCAATGGCAGACCTGAGACGTGGTTAAGGGGCTACTTAATTGGGTGGCACAATCAGTGCTGCAGGCCCACTGGTACCATTTAATCTACAGGCCCTGGGCACATATAGTGAACTTTACAAGGGACTTATAAGTAAATTAAATAATCCATTTGGGTAAGATCCAATGTTAGCATGTTTAAAGGGAGAGAGCATATGCACTTTAGCACTGGTTAGCAGTGGTAAAGTGTGCAGAGTCTTAAAATCAGCAACAACGGTATCCAAATAGTGGAGGGAGGCAGGCAAAAAGTTAGGGGTGACCACCCTAAGGGCTGTCAGGTCTAACACTAAGTTTAAAAGAAATATCTACCAAGCGGAATTTTAGAAAGGCATCTACTTCAAAACAGTTGTAAAAAATTAATGCTCGAATGGGCCACTTCTAGATTTAATTTTCCTGTTGAATTATTTCCAATTATGCCATGAATTTTCTCCGAAATAAACCACTGGAAATCTTTCTCTCCTCCAAGAGGTACCAACCGCCATGTGTCACAAAATCATCCTGAAAAAGTCCTTGTGCCACCAGGAAGTACCTTGTAATCTAAAATAAATAGTTTCAATGATTAGCATTCAGTACTAATCATTGCAGAAAGTTCACTATGACCTAGTATGCATCAAATGACCTCAAAGTTATTAAATCAATCCGACTTTAAAAATTTCCCTCATAACAGAACGTGACTCACCCGCCATAATTCAAAGTCGTGCTTATGCTTGAACTGCCCTTATTTCAGTATGAAATGACCACCATATCAGCAACTTCATGTCTCCCAAATAATCAATAAATTGATCTCATGCTACAAATTAAATATAGAAACACATAAAATGTCAATTTTTAATGGCAACATATTGCACCATAAGTTACGAAACTGCACTGCGAGTCGCAAAATGTAACTACAACCTTATCAAGAAGGCTATTAGGCTGTCCATACATAAACCACAAAGTTCCCCTAGGAAGCATGAAACTGTCACAAACAAATCCACATAAATTAGTCTACGGTCCCCCAGAGACATAAAACGCCCTAGGAACCATCAGTTATTATCAGTTATTGCACTTTACATTATAAAGTTTTTCTTACATGAAACATACATTGCACATTTTACCCATGGAATCGTTCTCAGTCAGCCCACTTAGGCCATATCTTCAGCTCTGAGAATGTAGCGCCTATGTCACCATCTTCAAGGGGCTATATTTACTCCAGTCTCTTATCTGACAAGTGCAGGGAAGCCTGGCCAGTGTTTTCAGCTGCTTGACATCTCTTGTAATACAAAAGGAGTAGAAGAAAGCCCTGCCCGTCGAGGTGTAGTCTGAAGGAGGCGTTCATTGGCCAAGGGTATGGGCTTTAACAAAGAGAGCAGAAAGAAGAGTGAACAACGGAGACAATGGCCGAAGAGCCTGATAGGCCTCCAGTTTCCAAGCATGCTTCCAGGGTTTGCTCTGCCAATGCTATTACGGGGAACAGATAGAGACCCTCTGCAGGAAATATATATTATTCAGAAAGAGAGGTACAAGATTACTTTTGCAAAGCAAAGAAATAACTGGTGCACCTTTAATCAGAAATTCCCTACTGGGAGAGTCGCTATGAATAGAGCTCTGAAGTCACTCATTCCTCCAGAAAGAGAAGCAGCACTTGGGCCAACTGTTGTCACATGACAGTTCATCATGCTCTGCCACTCACTACGATTTTACCGAACCCGCATGGTGAAGAATGACGTGGCACCTACTTCCACATCCTACTGCCACTTCCTAGTTACACATGCCCTAACGGGAGCATCAACCATTGAGTCACACAATAGACGAAGCCGGGCAGGTGAGAACAACACACAAGAGATGAACAAGGGAAAATTCCTACATCCCACGAAAAGGCTATTTGGCTCTTGTACCCCTGTCCATATGTTGGCAACAAATATGTTGTCGTTTACATAGGCAAATATCTCCAAGATGTTTGGGAATCTTTGACTCACCTGTAGGAAAATACAGAGGATGTACGTGAGTCTCAGTGGAACAAGAAATTAGGTAGTTTCATTCCATTACATGCAACAATCATCATGAAACATTGTGGGGAAAACACCGGGGCACAGATTTAGAAACACTTTGTAGCGGGTTTCGGTTACTTTTTTAACTCAAACTAGACACAAAGTGATGTGATGGGATTTACAATCCAGCACAATTCGCATCTTCGGTGGATTGTAATCAAAAGTAATGCAAAATTGAGCAGTGCTCTGACCTTGCATTAGTTTGCATCAAAGGGGATGTTCCATGGGGGGAGTATGGGCATTCCCATGGAGCACCCATGGGTTTGATGCACATCCCTATCTACAAAGAATTGTAGACAGGGACTTGCTCAAAATCCGGCATTCTACGGAACACATCCAAAGTAGTAAATGCCTTAAAGCATAGTTTTTCCACTGTAAGGGACTCTTCCCTTTACAAAAGCGTTGCCTACCACGAAACAGACACCCTTACACTATGGCACATGACAGCCATACATGCACCAACGTAGGGAGCGAGAAGAACAGCACAACACCTTAGTAGATATGGTGTTTTTCTACTCTCATTCACACAACGCAGCACAGCAACTTTACTTGCTGGACAGCATTGGGCTCAGATTATTACACACACACACATGCAAAATAAGTCAACTAGAATCAGAAAAAGTGAAAAGAATCCAAACGTTTACCTTTCCTCCCACCTACATCCAAACAAAGTGATGGTGAAAGGAGAGTCACCTCATAGTGTGTCAGTAGTAGCAGAAAGTTATGGCTCCAAGATGGCAGCAGAGAGGAGAGGAGACTAACAGGAAGAGATGGGCAATAGTCCCGGTAGGAAAGGTACCTGAACAAATGTGAGTGTATTAACTGAAAACTCATGTATGGAAGACAAGTAAGATGGTAAATGCTGACTAAGGATTGACCTGAGTGATGGGGTAGCATTCTAACCAGACAGTGGGTTAGAGGTATGACAAGGTCCGGCTGGTGAGAAGTGTTAAGTAAGGATGACTCTGAACTCTTATCCAAAAACCCCAGGACACCGACATATATGTGGTGCCTTAATGAATGGTGTAGAACTGGGGCAAATAATGATCTAGTCTCACTGTGAGAAAGCACATCCTTAACCCAAGCAAATGCTTGGAATGGTAATCATAACTGGACCATAAAGGAGCCTGTGCAATAAGAGAAACTATAGGCTAAAGTGCTGTGAGACACTCATAGAAGACAATGAGTAAGAAGAAAAACACAAAGGAGTTCTAATTTAAGTATGGAGAAAAAGTCATGAAACCTTGTGAGGCAAACTGCGGAAATATTAAATCAGAACCGGGAAAGGACATCCATGATTTAGCTGTATACAAAGCATGCACATACATGCGCACACACACACACACATACACACACATACTAGTAGGTACTCGTCCACATAAAAAGAAGCAGAGAGAATCTCTGAAAGCCTTAAAGTGCAAGAAAACCAGACCACTGCAAGTGGTCCATGACACAGTCAAAATGACTGTTCATCTTCAGAATGATATGTAGACTACCATCTTAGCTATAGGAGTGATCTGCTAAAGGTCTGTCAAGCTTTTTCATATAATGGACCAGACTTTAACATCAGTGCTCCAAAGGCCCTTCAGGATTAGGGTAAGAGACCTTCTTTATCCCTTTACACGTATTTCTCACATTGATATTGCATGACTTTGTGTTTGCTGTGTCACTTCCTTGTGTGCTGTGGATTGCTGTGTATCACTGATACGTAATATGTGCTATCAATTTTGTCTCTTTTAGGCCTCCATAGGGTAGCTTCCCACAGGTAGGCCCTCTATTTCTACAACATTTGAACTTCTCCTATTGGAGTAGCCTCTTGTTATTGCTTCTGTAGTGCATGACACTGAGGGATCCCAGGCCCTGAAGAATTCCCCCAGACCTCCTTTGTCTCTTTGCAGTGGGCAGAAACATGTTGGCCAGTAACTACTAGATAGGTGACCCTGTGAGTCTTTATTCTCATATAGGTGTCCCATCTTCTGTTCTTAAGCTCACCAGCGGTCACCACGAATAAAATAATACTATTACACAGGTGACTGACTAGGTGTTTTTATATTTTCCCTAGCATAGCTAGATCCCATATGTTTCCAGATAATTTGAATTTCTGCACTCCCTCCTGTTCTTTTAACAGTGAGGTTGAGTCCCCCCAGGTGGCACTGTCCTACCTGGGTGGGGCTAGGTGGTCATATGATGAAGCAAGACACTATATAGTGAGTGAGACCACCTAGTCCGTAAAGGAAATTCCCCTCATCACAAAGCTTTAAGCAGCACTCAATACGTTATTCATAGCATGAGACTGCAGAGCCCTAGGTAAATCTGTTACCAGCGGTTCCGTCTAACAAATAAACCCCATACTTCTTGTGTTTGTGGTCCATATTTATTTAAACACAATTTAACTGAAGCTAGAGAAATGGACGGTTATTCTGATGAAATTTAAATTTCCCATATTCCTTTTGCACAAGAAGAGACATCAACATTGCCCCATCAAAATCATCTTTAAACTTAAAAGAAGACAAACAAGAGGACTTCATTTCCCATCATCCACTGGCACAAGAAGTGACATCATTGCATTTTCTTATCCATCTGCATTGGAAGTGACATCACAGCATTTCCCATCATCCAGGCACACATGAAATGACATCACGTCCTGCCTTCTCCTTACTTCAATCAACTCTTTGGGATGACCCACTGCCCAGGCATCACAGAAAATTGTGGACACGAACAGGGGCAATTGCCTGTCGGGACTGTGAAGCCTACAAGGTAGGATGATAAATCATGTGCATCACTCAGCGCACCGTACTGCCAATCCACACGATCACACCCAGATGTAGCCAGATATAACCCAGACACTCACATAGCATTCGCAGAACACATAGATACAAACTCATACACATCCCACTAACTACAAACCCCCTCAAACAACATAATATACATTCTGACTCATGCTCATTAATGCTCACTTTGCGGTACTCCACACAACAGAAATCAGGGACCTCATCACCTATCACAAGCTTGATGCCCACATCACAGTAACATGGTTCACCCCCACATCTTCACATATTCTAGATATGCTTCTTCTATTGTGTGGACCGCACACATAAGAAAGGGTGGAGGCCTTGCTGTCATTCATAAGTCCTCTTGACCCTGTATCCTAGGTAAGCAAGCAACACTCAACTCCATGGAGTGGCTGATAAGACATGAAATTTCCCTCTCACTGTAAATCAGACTTCCAAATCCAACCTCCTTTACAGGCCTCCTGGGCAGAACAAATGCTTCTTTAATTAATTCTCTAATCTCCTCACCACCTCATCCATCCGCCATGGCTATACCACTCTCTTGGGTGACTTCAAACTCACAGAACAATGCAAGCTCAAAAAAACAACAGGCATCATCTGCAGTCCCATCAATACACTCATTGTGTTGCAGCATGTCACACAACCAACACACTCCAAAGGCCACATCTTGAGTCTTGTCTTCTCAACATGACCATCAGTGCAATACAAACCACCCATGGACTTGACTGACCACTCTGCCATTCCTATCTCACTGCTCAGCGTACGACCAACAAAATAAGATCGATATAAAAGAGAATACCAAACCTTGAGCTCGTTCAAAGGCTTCTTCTCAGACAACCTAATGCATGAAGTCATCTCTCATCTCATCAACTCCACATCTGCTGCCACCACCCTTCTAAACAACTTCAACAATTTCTTGGAAAACTATGTGACAGTCCTTGCGCCAATTACAACTCATAAGGGCAAGCCTAAGCCTTCAGCGTCCTAGTATTCTAACAACCTTGCTGACAACAAACATCCATTCACAGACCGGAAAGGAAATGGAATCAAAACAGAAGTCCTGATGACCTCTAGATTCCTGAAGCCCCTTTGGCACAACACATAGATAGCTCACCACATCAGTCAAAACAAAGTACTATGCCATCACCATCAGTGACGCCACCAACAGGAGCAGAATGCTTTTCTAGACAATAAAGCAATGCATCAACTCCCTGCCAGATTCACCTATTCTTCACTCCACAAAAAGTGCAATGTTATCAACCTCTTCTTCAGTAAAAAATACAGAAGATCCAACAGCACATTGACAATACCAAGCCTGCTTCATCTCTCAAACCCAGCTTTTTCTCAAATAATTCATGAATGGTCAAATTTTAAAGACCTATCCCTCCCAGATCTGGCTGACATATTAAGCTCCCTCCAAGCCACTCCTTATGGAGATGATGTCTTACCATTGTCCTTCATCAAAGCTATCTCTGGGATGTTCCCGTACTCCTACTTAACATTTTCAAAACCTCCCTCACTTAAGGCATCTTTCAAGAAGTTCTCAACACTGACCAGATCTTCTCACCCTTAAAAAAAGATACTCTAGACCCTGATGACCCCGCCAACTACTGGCCTGTCACTCACCTAACAGTCATCAGCAAGATCATTGAAAAAACAGTCTATGTTCTACTCCAAGATCATATCAATGCTATCCATCTCCTGCACAACTACCAGTCTGGCTGCAGATCATGCTGCAATATGGAGACTGCCAACTTACACATTGTATATGATGCCTTGACCACAGATAAAGATGACACCTGCCTCCTCATATTGCTGGGCCTCTCAGCCCCCTGTGACACAGTCGACCATTCCACCCTCATATGCACTCTCGAGTTGTAAATAGGATTCACTTGCAATGTTGTCCACTGATTCTCCTCCCATCTTTCCTCCTGACACCAATCTGTTCACATGGGCACCTCTAGGTCACCAAAGATCCCTATCACATGTGGAGTCCCTCAGGGCTCCTTACTGTTACATCTCAGCTTCAACATCTACGTGAAACCACTTGATGCTCTACTCACAGATAACAGCATTAAGACTCACCAATACACTGATGATACACAACTCTACTTTAAATTCTCCTCTGCTTTAGGCACCAAGCATCTCAGACACAATCAGATGAGGATGCCCAGTGCCTACCTGACCCTCAACCCAACCAAGACAGAATTCCTGCTATTTGCCAAGAACAACAAACAAGATACAGTGCAAACCTGGCTCAGGTTGAAAGCTACAAATGCCAAATCTCTCGGATTCAACCTAGACACCAAACTCTTCCTCAAGATATATTGAATTTGAGATAAATGTTAGGTTCCGACAAGTTTAATCAAGAATCATAAGTGATGATCGTAACTAAGGAGAATTTATCATTGTATTGTGAACATTATAAAATGATTTTAGGAAAATGAGTTAAGAGCACTCTCAAATTTGCGCTTTCAAATTTTTTTTTTGCACTGCTTGGTTAATTTAAACATTAAAACCATAAAGTCACAAATTAACTAATGTGATTTGTTATCTGAATAAGCATCTTACCAGCATCAAGTCTAACTATTCGGCTTCTCATTCGTGAATAAAACATTATTTTGCCAGAGCAGTAGATCTGAATACATTCAAAGGTGTTTGAAAAAGGTTGTCGATTTACTTCCTGACTCGAGAGAACCTGAAAATGTACAGCTGCACTCCCTAATGGAGAAAACAAGTTGACTGTGGAACACGTTACCAACTCCTTCAAATATTTTATTTCAAGTGTGTCTATGTGGCTTATTCTGCCATGGCTTGATTGGAGCCTCTATACAGAGATTCAGTATGTACGTTTAAGTAAACAACTTGGGTTCTGGACAGGAGAAACTGTGATTTACAAAGAGCCAGTGAAAAGATGTAAGAATTCATTTAGGTAGTCATTCTGATGGCTAGATCAAGCTGGTTTGGTAGTAAGTGCGTGGATGTAGTTACATTTGTCTATTATGAGAGTGTGCACTCCAGTAAGTTGTGAGCTGTGAGTCATCAGCTGTAGAACAGTACAGAACAGAAATGTTATTGATGAATGATTAATTGAAATCATTACATCTCAGCGCACATGTAAGATAAAAAAAGAACGTTTAAAAGTATTGTTTCAAACAGGACAATTTATACATTCATTACTCAAACCATAATAAAATAAAATTGCAACATAATAAATGCAAACTCCATAAACCCATAATTTCTAATACTCACAGAGGAATCCACTATAGGCCTTTCGCCTATATTGCAAACCATGTGGGACCTCGAGCATCAATAGGGGCAAAGGTGCATCATGCTCAAATGTTCCAACAAACCCCACCAAAATCTTTACCATTGTACCAGTCTAGTTCATTTTCTTCTCGCCATCTGAGTCCTCTTTGTTTTTACCCTTAATTTATTCTGGACTAGCAATGCCGACCCGACTGGGCCACTGATATAACCAAACTCTTAGAATTGTCCCTCATTTCACAATGATCATCTCTACATGACAGTTTATACATTACGTTAATCAAAGGAGTAATAGTTTGCTCGTAAAGTGATGTACTGAGAAGCCATTTTTAGTGTGCATTTGTTTAGACTAGGACTTCAACATAGGTGGTTTTAACACTAAATTAAATGTGTAAAGGATTAAACTGATACTATGATGAAATTTAGACTCTAGACTATTAGGGGGTGATTCTAACCCCGGCGGTCTTAGACCGCCGGGGCCAGGGTCGGCGGGAGCACCGCCGACAGACCGGCGGTGCCCCGCAGGGCATTCTGACCGCAGCGCTTTGGCCGCGGTCAGTGCAGGAAAACCGGCGGTCTCCCACCGGTTTTCCGCTGCCCCTTGGAATCCTCCAAGGCGGCGCAGCTTGCTGCGCCGCCGAGGGGATTCCGACCCCCCCTACCGCCATCCAGTTCCCGGCGGTCCGCCCGCCGGGAACCGGATGGCGGTAGGGGGGGTCGCGGGGCCCCTGGGGGCCCCTGCAGTGCCCATGCCACTGGCATGGGCACTGCAGGGGCCCCCGTAAGAGGGCCCCTAAATGTATTTCACTGTCTGCTGCGCAGACAGTGAAATACGCGACGGGTGCAACTGCACCCGTCGCACAGCTTCCACTCCGCCGGCTCGATTCCGAGCCGGCTTCATCGTGGAAGCCTCTTTCCCGCTGGGCTGGCGGGCGGCCTGAAGGCGGCCGCCCGCCAGCCCAGCGGGAATGTCAGAATTACCGCTGCGGTCTTTCGACCGTGGAACGGTAACCTGACGGCGGGACTTTGGCGGGCGGCCTCCGCCGCCCGCCAAGGTCAGGATGAGGGCCTTAGTCTGTATTGAAACAAAATTGAATTTCTAATCTTTAATGATTTCAACATGCGTGCAATAAAGAGAAAATGCAGTTCTGCGCTATACTAATAGAAATGTATTGACAAGGTTATTGTGTTTAAAGTTATTGAAATCTAAATGCTGATGAAGAATTATTAATAAAGAATTAACAATTCGCGTATTAAAATGTGTTCTATTTGAGGAATAAATGTGCTGTATTAGTTGACTTGCTTTAGCCTGAGAGAGGCCTACTATGCCCTAGTTCCATGATCGTGCAGAAAATGCAAAGTCATTTCCTTAACATGAACTTTCTTTCAGACTTTGTTCCCATGAGAAGACTAGCTTTGGTAATATATCCCTATTGTTTCATACATGTAAAGTTATACAGTTTGACCTTCAATGTGGAACATTCTGGATTGTGGACTAACAATTAAGACATTTGTTTCAATCTTGCATGAAGCTACATGGATAGATGCTATTCTCATGGCAGACCTGGGAAGGAATGCAAATGTTACAGCTTTGAGTCGTATGATCGATTTCTATTGGATGATGCCCTGTCAACATCAAATGAACTGTTACCCTGACTAATCAGATTGCTGCATGAACTTTAAAATATCGATGACCAGTTGGACTTTAATCAAAGGAAAAATGTTCAAATTCCTGTACCCGGAATGCTATGCCTCTTGAAGAGGTACCTTCACCTCTGGCCCCATCCCTTTGAAATGCTTTCCTCAGACTTAGAAATGTTCTCCCTAGCCCAAAGAGAAAGACTCTTTTATTTACTTTTAGCCCACCTTGTTTAGTGAGCTTCTGACTTGCTGATGCTTCCCTCCATTATTTACTTTTAGCCCACCTTACTTAGTGACCTGATGTCCAAGATTAGTTTTTGCTAATTATTTTTGTCCCTTTTCGTTCTTTCTGCCCACATGTGGTCTGCCCACACATGTTTTTCATTGACTGGATAAATTGTAGGGTTTCCCTGGGCCCAGCCAAATTGAACTTTGATGATTTGAACTGACTACATGCTAGTCAAATCTGAGCAATGCTTGTTTTCTGTTCATCACATTCTTTTTTTTGTTTTGTGTTATCTTTATTGAATGCCTTGTTCTTTTAATGTTAGTTCATCTTAACCTAATCCATCGCCTTGGTCAGCCCCTGGTGATACTGTATCTTTATAATTTTGTCTTGAGAATTGTCTACAAGACTTTAAGTTCAAGATTGTAATAAAACCCCTTTAATTTTATTTCTGACTGGAGTGGTTCCTTGTATGGCCACATCGGCCCTACTGTGTAAAGAAATTGTTTGGAATAAAAAATTATGTTACTGGTTCTACCACATCCTATGCAGGGTCCAAAGAACCATTGACCTTGATGAGCATTGATTCCTGAGGATTCCTGTGGAGGATAAAAATGCTCCAGCAGATCCATATGGATAGAAAGTGCTTTGTGCTTTGTTTAATGAGCAAACTCGCTTCAGTTACCTTTAAAGCCATTAGTGAACATTTTGGATTGTGGTTGCTTCTTTCATAAACTTTAACAAACGGCCTGTTAGCTGGCTAGATTCACCTAAGATGCAGGTTAATGCAGCTGCCCTGCAAGTCCTCATGTTTAGGATTTGAAACATTGGGTGAAGCCATTGGCACCTCAGGGTTTTTAAGCCTTCACATATACAGATCATGTGCATAAGTGACTCCTCTGCTAGATCACACCATCTTCTTGCTTTTTTATTTTCATCCTTCTTGAGGCCAAACCAAAAGCACCTTAGTAGGATAAGGCCAAAGCGCAATCTCATGAGTGAATATATTTGATGGTTAGAAAGAGGCAGGCACAAGAATTCTGCCAGTGCTCTTGGGGTGCAATGGTCTACTGCCCAACTACCATGCAATTTGTCTCTTAGTTCCAGGAGATTCTGCTCCGCTGAAATTGTCCTTGCAGAATTTATTCGCTGTTTTCCTGTACTTTTATGCAGCACATTATTGAGTATTATGTGCTCCACACAGAGCACACCAATTGAGGTAGCCAGGGAGGAGCCCCACACTGTGCTTTGCTCCTCAAATTTCTCCCCAAGGAGTTATTTCATGGTACCACTTCGTGTTGTTTTCAGTTTCTGGCAGTATGAAACAAATTTCGTCCTCTGGACCAGGTGGTAAGATCTTCTTTTAAGAGGGCCGCAGGAAAGCCATTTGGTCGGGGTGCACCTGTTGCTCTCATTGACCTCAGTGCCTTTCCCACCTGTATTTCGTTCAGCCATAATTTATCACTTCGATGCCAGTAGTCCTGGAGCGTCTGCAAGGCGGGTGATTTGTGACTTATTTTGTTGCCCATTGATTGTGTCTGGACAAGGGACTTGGGTCTCATTTTGATGCCCAGCAGTGGTTACGGCAGATTGGTCTAGGTGTCATGCCGCCAGATTCCCATGTGTATTTGACTTCCCACTTGGCAGATTGGAGTAGTTTGCCTCGATGAGGTGAGGTACAATTGCTTTATCTGGGCAGACATGTCACTGCCTCTAGGCTTGTTGGACTGTGCAAGAGATGTTGCAGCCTCTAGAAATGTTGAGCAGTACAAGCTTGATTACCATGCCCCACAATTTCCTAAGTGCTTATTCTTGAGAGCTGCTTGGAGTTTCACCCAGTTCAGCTCTTCAGCAATACATTTATCGGTATATTATGTTTCCTGTGAGCACGCCTCAGTGTTTTGACATTTTCTTTCATGCTCTTCATATCTGAGTAATTTTTACTGAGGCGGCAGAGGGTTTTATTTAGTTCTTTTCTTAGGTTCCATTCTTTTTATCAGTAGTGTGCACCAAACTAAAATAATCAGAGTCTGGACCTTCTCCAGGGTCATCTCCCAAGTTGTTTTGCAGAGATTCGACCAACTTGATCCAACTTTTTATTGCTTCCTTTTCCTACTTGTGTTCATTGACTCACTCCTCACACCCAGGTCTTGATTCATTTTGTTTATTTCAGTCTGTTCTATCCTCCAAGGTATTTATGTTGGCGTAGCAATGTATTCTTGCTTACCAATGCAGTTAATCGTATGGTACCTTTTCATGATCATAGTCATCTTACATGAGATTGCTGCATGGTCACTGGAGATTTTCAGATTTACCTAAAAGTATCTATTTTGTGGAAGTGCTCTATTAATGACTATAGGTAATGCAGAGTAGCTAGTCCGGAGGGGGAAATGTGTATATATGCTGCTGGACTATCTGTTTTTACTCTGCCATTCAGACAATGCATCCTTAAAGCCTCTAGGCTCTCTGAATTTCTCCTTCTTCTGATCCAGGGAAATCACTTGCGGAATAATGCAGTATGCATCCTCTCTATCTCTCCACTCCTCCTGGTTGCTATTCCAAAGAAGATTTGAGTTCAAATCCCCTCCAACCAGTACTCACGCCTTTGGAAATCCTAACCTTAGGTCTTCTAAAAGTTCCATCAAAGTTCCTGCTGACTCCTGCTTCCATGCAGTTAAATTAAAAGATGCAAATAAATATTTTGGATGATAATGATTGAGTCACTTTACTGGTGTGGTTTTTGACCAATTCAATTTTTATAAAAAAATATGTCTCATTTACCGGCCCAAATAGAAGAGGCATTGGCAACCAGTTCTTTTTTCACTTGAATCGACACCTTACTACTTGTCATCCTCCACGCTGGGATGGCAGGGGTTCCGGAGATAATATAGTTAGGGTGAGGCTCCATATCAATGCACCACGTTTCCTGATTATATCACTCTGTTAATTCAGCCAACTCTCTTAATTTGTCCTCATGATCTGAGATCCCCCTCACGTCCCAAAAACAAATTTTAATCACCAGGATCATTAATCCTGCAACGTTTTGCTACTGTTCAGAACAATGGTTTAAATTCTCGCTAACCACTCCCTATTAGACGTTCAAGAAATGTCCTTCTCCAGACCTCAGGCGTGTGTGCCCTTCCTCCCAGTTTGAAGAGTGTTTCTTTCCAACCATGGCCTTTTTGAACCATTTGCATATTCTCTAACATGTACAGAACTGTGCATTCCATGGGACACATCTTCCTGTGCCCCCAAAGCGTTCCTCGGTACAGAGCAAGTTTTAACACTATGGTCTTCACCCTAGAAGATTTTACCTGTGGCGGCTCCGGTGAGGGGATTGAGTATTGTGGAGTATCTATCAAGAAGATTGAAGGACACATTAATACCCCATTTAGATAGTTGCCTCTTTTTGTCTATGAAGCAGTGGGCAATGCTCTCCTCCTTAAAGCTAATCTCGGTGTGTTTGTTTGTTTCCATGTACCCTTAAAGGCCACATACTCAATATCCGTTGATGCCAGTTCTTGCAAACCCAGAAGTTGTGAGGCCAATCTTGAAATGTTCTGCCTGCTCGATATGTCCCATTTTCCTCGTAAGACATACTCTAGTTGTAACATAATGCTTTTAATGCGTTTACATGGTTCCTTTATTGAACTAGAGCTATTATTCTTGAATGGGGCTTTAAGGGACTCATTAGTTTGTGCTTTGTGCTTTGGTTAAAGAGCCGTGTGTTCAAACAGTGACTTTTCTCTTAATGAGCCAGTGTCTTGTACTTTGATTGTGGTTGTGCACTTTGACTTAACCTCTTTCTTTTCTGTCAATATACAGATTATCATTACATAGGGCTCATTGTTTGAAGACTGGGAAGGGTTTGAGATCCTGGGTGATGGAGTCTAAACTATGGGCACATTTTTTTAACAATTTCTTTTTTTTAAGACGCTTTTTAACTTTTCCTGGAGAGTACACACCATTTATTCATTGCATTTTCTTTCTCATTTACCTTTAAGGTACTTTCTGATTGGTTATCTTTTTTCTCCTCTGGTGCTGATTTTCTTGCCTTTATTAAGGGGGCGCAGTGAGTTCTTTGATTGCCAAACGCCTCATGCAGGACTTTATTACATGGGCAATTGCTTGCCAATATTTTCCATTGCTGGTAAGTTGGATTTGCCAGGGCCGAGCAATTTGTTATCTCAGTCACTGGACCTTCTGCATTGGTGTCCTTACTCCCATTTCTCCTCATAGAGTTTATGGTGAACACGTCCTTCTTACCCTGTACGAGGACTGAATTGACATCCGTTAGCATAGCTAATTTATCTATTGAATCACATTGGCAACATACTGCTTTGTCCTTGGCAAAATATTGTGCCCACATTATTAGCTGAATTAATCGCTCCGATTTGACATCAATTGCCATTGTGAAGATAGCTAAGGTTTGTAGTACATTAATTGGCGTATCCAATTTATCTGCCTGTAACCCGCTGGCCGTGGTGTTGGCTAATAATGTTTTAATTAGGGCCTTAATCCCTCTGACTTCGCTGAGGCTTGGCAGCAAAGACCCAGGGGATTCAAGTTAATGATTTGTCAGCTTCACCTCATTTGCTCCACCTGATAAGGTCCACTGCTGGTCATTTTCTGTCACCACAGTTGCAAACATACGATCTTCCTTACCTTCCTCCCCAGTGACTACTGCTGTCTGAGAAGATTCATCAACTGACCTAGCCTTTGAGTTGGCTTTGCCTGGGCTATGGAAAGCGTATATCTGCAATGGAGGGGTGCAGAACTGATTATGATCTGAGGAAAGAGACACAGACCAGGGGCTGCAGGGCTCCTCCTTTCTTCCTGAAAGGCTACCCCTGGCTTGAGTTTCATCATATTTCCCCCCTGTTGGACCTGGCCCTTTTTGCAGGGTTATCCCCAAACTATTTGCCTTCTTACTCCTATGTTTTCAGATCTGTTTATTTGTCTTTAGGGCTCTGAGCACTTTACCACTGCTGACCAGTGCAAGTGCTCCCTGTCTAAACTGCAATGGTGATTGGTTTATCCACGATTGGCATATTTGATTTACTAGTTATTCCCTAGTGAGGTGCACTATTTGTGCCCAGGGCCTGTAAATCAAATGCTACAAATGGGCCTGCAGCACTGATTGTGCCACCGACATAAGTAGCCCTCTAAACATGTCTCAGACTAGCCACTTCAGTGTCTGCATATGCAGCCTTAAACTGCCATTTTGACTTGGCAAACACACCCACTTGCCAGGACCAAACCTTCAGTAGTAACATGTAAGTCACCACTAAAGTATGCTTCAGGCGGCCCCGGGGCAGGGTGCAGTATATTTAAAAGTTAGGGCATGTACTGGTGTGTTTTACATGTCTTGGTGAAACGCTGCTAAATTTGTGTTTCACTATTTCAAGGCCTATCTCTCCCATAGGGTAACATGGGATTGTCATGAAATAACTTTTAAGTGTAATGTCCCATTGGAAGCAGAGAGAAATACGGAGTTTGGGGTCTCTGAACTCACAATTTAAAAATATTTTTTTTGGGTGAAGTTGGTTTTTGAATTGTAAGTTTGAAAATGCCACTTTTAGAAAGTAAAAGATTTCTTGCCTCTCCCTGTCTGCTGAATACACGTCTGGTTAAGGTGACAGATGGGCTGTTTGTGCATTCACTCCAGACAGTCACACAAAGGGAGCTGAGGTGTGCCCTGCAATTCATGATGGCCCATCACCAGGTTTATGGGTCTTCCTGAGCTAGAGTGGTGGGAGGAGATGACACTTATACCTGGTTAGGGCTGTGCCTCTCCTCACACAAAGCAGTCTTCAACCCCCTGTAGTGTGTCTGGGGCCAGGGCAGGGAAAGGCAGGGTTTTGTGCACTACAAAGAATTCTCTTTGAAGTTTGCCTCCATTAAGGACTGAAATGGGCTATGCCCATTACTGGACCCAGTACTGGACCTCTGACACCACATAGTTAGAATCCTTCTGGACTGTGGAAATTCTGCCAGGAATAAGAGCTGAATGTTGTATGAGGGACTGCCACCATGCCTGTTGCTTAGTTGTGCTGGCCTGCTGCTTCTGTCATGGGAGTGAAAGGACTGGACTTGGCTTTCTACATCCTGCTTCCAAAGGTTCTCCAAGGGCTTAGGCTGAGCTTGCCTCCTGTTAAGAAGTCTCAGGGACACCAAGGCCCATATTTATACTTTTTGACGCAAAACTGCGCTAATGCAGTTTTGCGCCAAAAAAATTAGCGCCGGCTAACGCCATTCTGAAGCGCCATGCGGGCGCAGTATTTATTCAATGACGTTAGCCGGCGTTAGCCGCCGGCGCTGTCTGGTGTGCGTTAAAAAAAAACGACGTACACCAGGCAGTGCCGGCGTAGGGGGAAAATGGCGTATGGGCGTCCACAAATGGTGCAAGTCAGGCTGAGGCAAAAAAATCGCCACAACCCGATTTACGCCATTTTTTAACGACGCCCATCCCCCATTGAAATGACTCCTGTCTTAGCAAAGACAGGAGTCATGCCCCCTTGCCCAATGGCCATTCCCAGGGGACTTCTGTCCCATGGGCATGGTCATTGGGCATAGTGGCATGTAGGGGGGCACAAATCAGGCCCCCCTATGCCACAAAAAAAAATATAAAAAAATACTTACCTGGACTTACCTTAATGTCCCTGGGGTGGGTCCCTCCATCCTTGGGTGTCCTCCTGGGGTGGGCAAGGGTGGCAGGGGGTGTCCCTGGGGGCAGGGGAGGGCACCTCTGGGCTCATTCTGAGCCCACAGGTCCCTTAACGCCTGCCCTGACCCAGGCGCTAAAATCCGGCGCAAATGCGGGTTTTTTAGACCCGCCCACTCCCGGGCGTCATTTTTGCCCGGGAGTATAAATACGACGCGTATGCATCGCAGTCATTTTTTAAGACGGGAACGCCTACCTTGCATATCATTAACGCAAGGAAGGTGTTCACGCAAAAAAATTACGCTAACTCCATGAACTTTGGCGCTAGACGCGTCTAACGCCAAAGTATAAATATGGAGTTAGTTTTGCGTCGATTTTGCGTCGAAAAATACGACGCAAATTTGGCGCAAACGGAGTATAAATATGCCCCCAAATACTTAATCTGTTAGTGCCTGGGCTCTTCTGCTGAGAGTCCTAACTTGCCAAGTGGAGCCATCTCCAGTCCCTGGGCCCTTGGAAGTGCTTGCTGGTGATCCGAAGGAGAAAATCAATGCACCGTGCCAGAAGAATCAACGCAGTGCCTATCGACAGTGTTTGTCTCGTGGCTGATGAATCAATGCAGCGCCAGCCCCATGGCGGGAGAATCGACGCAGCACCTGTCTCTCGGCTGCAGAATCAACGCAGCACCTGTTTGACTGTGATCCCATCAACACAGCGCTTCTGGATTTTCCACACATTGTCCCTGGGCACCAAGTATTCATTGACACTGCACCGCAGAAAGGAACTGGGGCTGTATGTCCAGAAATCAATGCATCACCTTTCCTGTCAGGCAAGAACTGACATATCACCTCCCCTACCAATAAGGAACCAGCGCATCGTCACACCTGCAAGGAAAGAATTGACGCATCACCTCCCCTGCGCAGTAAGGAACCGAGGCCTAGCTTTGCTCTTCCAGCACCTCACCTCCCCTGTGGCCCGCACCATCTTTGTTTTTGACAAATCCCAGGTATTTTGTGCTAAAGAGATACATACATAGATTCCTATTGATTAATACCTTCTTACACTTTTAAAAAGTGATATCTTGACTTGTGTATTTTGGATTTTTCATTTTGGTCTTGTTTTATTCATATACATATTGGCTATTGTTCTAAACTGGTGTGGAGTCCTTTTGTAGTGCTTTCACTGCGTGTGTGTGTGTGTGTGTGTGTGTGTGTGTGTGTGTGCAAATACTTTACACATTGCCTCTGAGATAAGCCTGACTGCTGGAGCCAGGCTACCAAGGGGGTGAGTAGGGGTTATCTTAGTTGTGTGGCTCCCTTGCTCTTACTGGAGTGAGGGTCCCTACTTGGATAGTGTGCAGACCACTGCCAACGAGAGACACCATTTCTAACACCCCCATTTATTTTCATTATTCACAGTTACTTTTTCATTCCCCCCCCACCATTTCATTTCCTAGACGGTCATCTCCCAGCAGCAAACACTTATTGACTGCTGCAGATGGAATATTTGGTCAAACTCACCCTGATGGATAATGTCAAGGCACCCTTCACTCATTGATCTCATTCTGTGACCCTCTATCCACCTGGCTGATTGAACACTGTTCATTGCCCTTGTCACATTCATCTTTTGATCCATGGTGATACACAAATCTCTTATTGAGAGTGCCCCTTTCCTGTTTTACTTGGAGTTTGATAAGAACCTCTTGCCACTGACAGGTTTTGATAAAATAGGCCAGGTATGATAGAGATTCTTGCTTATTCTCCAAGTGACACACCTGCAAGGCAGGTGCCTGTCTTTTTCCCCTCCAAGGGTGGGACACTTGCTTGTCCATCACACTGGCTCTGTGAAGTAATGTTGCAAGTTCTCATTGAGGCCCTTTTCAAATATAGCTTCATATGTTGGAATCACCAACCTTCAACTTCAGAACTCAAATGAACTGTTGCACTATTACGCGGTGACACAGTTAGGCTAGAAGCATGTCGCTTTACTTGGTAGTGGCAGTGATTTAGAGATAGTCCACAGAGGAGGTGGGGGGGTATACCATGAAAAACATAAGCCATACAGCACCTAGTACGGCTGCCTCTGCATCTCCAGGGCTCAACCACTAGGGCAGCACTCTAACACTGCCACCACTTTTTGTCGCTTTGTCACTTTTGTCACTCACTGAGATCTTACCCTCCTGCTGTTACTGTTTACTCTTTTTTCCACACCTGCAGCCTTTGCTGGACTCCAGGCAGCAGCAGAAGAGCAGGAAGCATAGGGCTGCAGGGGGCAGGATGCAGAGGGTTAGAATGCAGGGGGACAGGCATGCTACAGGCGGCTTGCAGGAGTGTGCGGAGGGATTTGAATGTATTGGGGGACCTGCATCTGTTGTAAACCAGTAGGAACAGTCCCATTATGAATTTGTGTTCTTTGGACTCTTCACATTTGAACTTGGCTATTATACACAATTTGAGCAACACCACCAATCTGTCCCAAATTATTTACATTACTGTACGGACACTCCTGCTTACAATCCCCGAAACGACCGCAAGCATGACATGGGAGCAGTTTCTTCCTTGAGTGAACATCAATCACAATACCACTCTGATGCATGCGAACACCACAGCCTCTATCTCTGAACTGAGGCACATTGTTAACCTGCTATTGCACACCTTGCACACTAGTATCCACCATCACTTGCAGACTCTGTGTTCCTGTCTGGACATATTTAATTTGCATCAACATCACTTCCTCCTTTAACTTTTTCTGCTTCAATTCAATATCATCACCACAGTACCTGGCGTACTGCAGCACTTCATCAAACGGTTTATTCTGCCAGCAAATCAAATGATTCTGAATCATGATTCTAATTTCAGGTTTCAATCTTTGCACGAATCTAAACACAAAATTACTCATGTCTTTCGGCTCAATAGCTTCTGACCCACTGTGCTGTTTGAAATCCTGCAACAATCTCTCATAATAAGAATGAATTAACTCCTTCATTTCTTGTGCTGTCCTGTCAATCCTTTGCCAATCAACATCTTTTGGGGAAACTTTGTTCTTCAGAAACTCAGTCACTTTATAATATCATTTCATCACCTCTTCAGACAGCGCACCTGTTATTGGATCCCTCAGCGGTTCATGAGCTGGCCAATCCACACTCCGCTTGCACACAACTCACAAATTAACTAGAACCACAAAGTCAAATTATATACTCAAGTCTTCCCATAGGCATTTTGAAAGTTTCGCAACCCTATCTGTTTGCTTGTACCATTCTACAGGGTTCTCCCTCAATCTTGGGTAATCGTTGGTAAATGACAATATGTCATTTCTACTCCGTGGGACATGTACATACCCTCCACCTGTATCTCTCCCATTGGCAGCCTCTTTACACTCTCATCTCCTTGATTTGCTTCAGCTGAAAGAAAATTCTGCTTTGCTTTCATCTGATCTCTTCTTTGCTCAACTACCTTCATATTTATCTAATGCTCCTCATGTCCGAATGTTTAAAATCAATTCTTGAATGTGCATTCTCATGCCAAGTGATCTCTTGTTTGCAATGTCTTTGGAATTAAATTCTAATCTGTAATTCCTTCTTAAGGGCTTTGATATCCCTAAATCCACATCATATTTCTCAGCCAAGTCTTCTAATTTCTCATAAGTCAGTCCTCTACAGTTTGTGACATCTTTGCGCACTGTAAGTTTCCACTCTTTTCAGCACAAGTGCTCCTTCAATTAATTCATTTATTTATAAATTTAATCTGGATACATCCACTGTCCAGTCTCTCTCTGGGGTCTCTTCTGTTGTAGTACTGTTATTTACTCTCCTATTGCTCCTCTCTGACTCAAATCATCTAACCACTCATTTAACTGTTGTGCTGAAAATCTTTGCAAACTGATATTGTTTCCCTGTGTCATGTTCTGTGGGGTACTGCATGGTACTCTCATAATCTGTTCTTGTGAGTAAGCTGGAACAGACGTAGCTAACCTTTCAATTTCAGAATTAGTTGAATACACTGATCTCTGGGATCGCACTGTGAAACTCCTGCAGACACGGGATTTAGGGTCTGTAGGTTTCTTCCAGTATGACCTGTATCATACAGTGGGACAACTAGACCTATGGTTATGGGAACTACCAATGCTTTGGGTACTGTTAGATTTGTCTGATTTTGCAGAATCATCATCCCTGCACTTTGACCTGTTAGTAGTGTACTGAAAGTCTGTCCTGATTGATCTAGGGCAATATTTGGGGTTGTCGGTACTGGAGAATACATAGGAATTGTCTGTCTCTGATTCAAATTTTGTGTGGGTGCTGTCATATTAGGTGTAGACTCCATCTGAATAATTTTCGTACCTGACATTACCTGATTCACAATTGGGTGTGTACTAACAGCAGGAACTGGTGGATAAATTGCAGGCAACTGCATCACTGAACTGCCAGGTGTACTTGGGGCTACCTGAATTTGACTCAGTGAAACTGGATCTGTTGGCACACTTGGGGCTACATTCAAAATGGCTCTCTCAACTGCATGATATGGCGGTGACAATTAATTAAAAACTGATTTATAAACTTGTCTTCTGAGTCACTGTCATGTGTAGCCGTCTTTTTATTCACATCTGCTGTCTGCTCTGTCTTTTATGTCTGCTTCTTTTTTGTTTTAGATTATGCACTCCCATCCCCTTCTTCTGTAATAGCTGGAAATATTCTCACCCCAACTATTGTCTCCATTCTTCACATTTTCTGTTCCTCAACCCTTCTAGCTTCTGCTGTTTTCTCTACTCTTCTCATTCTATTCTGACATTTTTCTGTTCCGTTCTGTCTTGCAACAAGCTCCAAAACAGCAAGAGCTTCAAAATGTGCGGGTCTTGGAGGAGGCATTAATTCAAATTAAAAGTTCTGTAACATGGAAAAGTCAATGAGCCCTCTATCTCGGTAATCATATACCCCTGTTTAACTTAAATGCATCCTGAAACTCCTTTTGCCTCTGCTACTTCATATGCTGGGGTTCCTTCAATTGCTGTCTGTTCACCCTCCTTAACTGGAATAAACACATCTCCTCTCAGTAAACTTCCTAAAGCTGCGAAAAATTTCGTTTTTTGCACTGAATTTCAATCAATAATATGAAGTTCAACAAAACCAGCAAATAAAATCAATCCCACAATTCTTTTTGCGATTTGCTCTCAGCCAATGACAATGCAGTACTGTCCACCAATACGTGTGCGGCTTTTCACAAACTGACCTCTCTCAGCATGGGACAACTGACGTCACACTCACTTCACGCAGCAGCTTCAAGTCGCTTCACAACTGTCTCTGACACAACTCATTCATACACTAAATGCAAAATATTGCAAGCACTAGAAAAACCAAAAACCTGTCTGCTTACTACGGGTAGGAACTCAAACACTTTGAAAGCTGCACGGCTTACAGATCTGATTGCGGCTTTCACAATCATACAAGTAAGACTTGACCAGCAAATCTCAACCTGGTTGATACAGATCCTCCATGTGCACTCAGAATTCACCTAATACCAACCAACAACTCACAATCACTCAAGGAAAACTACTGGTATTGTCAGTGGCACCTCAAGACCAATACCTCATTGCAGACAATAAGTTAACCAAGTATCTCCGTACACCTGTGTGTTACTCCAGAATCTTAGGCCACGACAGACCCATCAACAACAACAACAATCACTGTGGGCATTTTTTTTAGCACAAAGTGCCACAATCACTTCGAATATGATGACTCAACAAACACCTCACAACATTACATATCACCACAATTTATAGCATTAAGCACCGCAAGCACAAATCCCTACTTACACATCCACTTTGCACTTGTAACACAATGCTGAAATTTCAACAACCTCTCAAACTAACCATAGAACTACCAAACTACCAAATTTGTCACCCTTAGCTCTCATAAAATATATGGTTCCCCTCCTCATGGGACTAAACCATTACTGTACTATCAGATTTGCCACTACTCTTAACATTTCACAATTTCTGCTTCCCCTCCTTATGGGACAAAACTGTCACTCTGCTACCAGATTTGTTAACACTTTTTCCTCATCCTTTGCAGGATATGAGAAACACTTACTTCCATTCCTAAGGTCGATGGGATCTTTTGATCCAGTGAAGAGTGTGGTAACCATACACAATCAGCTCAATTCTAAACAACAAATGTAAACACCATGAACCATGTGGCCACAGAAGAATACTCTAATCAAAATAACAGTTCCAAAGCTTTATTTATAACCACAATGCCAAAGTCATGTAAAGAGTGCGCAGAATCAAGTTATAAAGCTAAATAGTCACCAAAGGCTGACCAAATCTATGAATTAAGTTTAATCTACTCCAAATCAACACCATTAGACATTCAAGGCGAATAATGCATATTAATAGAGCAATCACTTGTGCAACAGAAACTCATTTCAATTCGGTCTGTAAAGACATTAGTCAAATCAAATGCCCAGATTCAGAATTCAGGGATTGGGACATAGGTTCTCTCTGCTACTAACCAAATTAGGACAAGCATGTGTGGGCACGGGCAACACATGCAGACAAAAGTCAAAAAGAAAAGACAAGAATAATTTAGAAAAGCATCTATCTCGGGCTAAGTAAACTAGGAAAAAATTAAGACAGGTGTCAGCATGCTAATTTCTACTCAGAAAGCAGGTCAGGGGAAAATAAATTTGCATTAGAATATACCTCTCCTAGGTTCAGCATTCAATTCAGTTTTGGCAGCAAAGCATGTAGATCATCAGCTAAGTCCATTACAAACACCATCAGGGGGAAAGTGCAGAACAGAAGCTGTACGTGAAAATCAGGAACATCAAAAGGGGCAAGTTAACACAACAAGATTCAAAAGGGGACTGCCTCAAACTTAGAAAGTCATTCCCTAATTGGAAATACTCAAAACAGTTCTATTGGGCAGGTCGATGATTCCACATTATGCAAAAGGGGCAATATCCAATCAGTCCCTTGTCAGAAATCAAGTTTGCAACATCACAGTAGTTTCACAAGTTTGGTCTGGTGTCACCTTCTGTTTCCGTGTGACTCCAATAAATTTAACAATTTGCACATCACTTGTTACAATCCACGTTCCTTCCTACGGCACAAGACGATTTTCTCCTCTCTCATGAGAATAAGTCTTTAACACAATAATATTACTCTCCTTTAAGTCATCATGTTCTAATGCTGAAACATCCAAGGACACTGCAATGTAAAACTTGCACATAATACAATAGGGCTCTCTATTAATCATGTGAAACAACCTAGTGGAAAGAAATGACTCAACATTTTACGTGACTGTAATATACAAACTTCAGGCCTAGTTAATCTAACACAACAAATATAATGCATTAATAAAACACCCATAATATGCAAACATATGAATTCAATATTAATACTATATCACTATAATATGAAAAAGCATTTAATTTATAATTGCAATCTTTGTTAAACCATCATATTAAGTATGACAGAAACGTGCATTTATTTGTCTGCACACATGTAACTCTACACTAATAAATCATTAAACATTATAAATCAAACACATTTCTGCTAATAATAATTCATTCTAATGAATAAAATAAATTTCAGCATTGCTTTAAATCATGTTAGCACATTGTCAGTTCTGGTAGGCACAATTTCCACCATAAAATATAAAGGTGTACACTTTTAAAATATGTGTTTGCTCTAGGTTAGGCTTTTAAACATGAATATAAATGATAACAAATGCTGACGTCTGGTGCACTAAAAAGTATTTCTATAACGTACGCTCCAACAGGAGAAGATTGCCCAAGAGCTGCACTGGGGGACTGGCCGCTGCTCCTGATACCCCCCACAGACAGCTGGTTACATCTCACCTCTCTCGTCAATAGACCGCAGATTTCTCCTCTGCTGCCACTCCACACCATGGCTGCCTGGACTCCAGGTACCCCCTGTGCCCCCTTGCTCTCTTTGCCTCTCTTCACATTACCAGTCAAGCCCAGCACCTCCATCAGCAATGATGCACACTGGAGCTAGGCAGGTGGAAGCCCAGCCTGTCGACATCTGAGTCTTTTTAAGGCATGGGCAAAGTGGACTCTGGCCCAGGGGCCCCAGCCTTTCAGGGGGCGCCATGATAGAACCAGCTCTGTTCTGCAGTGTCTTGCCCTAATTTCCTTGAATAAGTCTTAAACAGATTGTTTTAAATTCTGTTTTCCTGTTATTTTATTTAAATGCAGATGATGCATGAGAGTGTATTGGACATTTTGTAAATAAACGTTGTTTCAAGCAACATCCATAAAAAATTATTAGGAGTAAACAAATTTTGAATTTGGACAAGTGTGACTGTGCACTCTCGGTGACCTGGTCAAAGAGGGCAGATAGGGCCCATAAATTCAAAGCGGTTCTATAATAGAGTTCCTCAAAATATTTTTGGCCCCGGGCCCCAAAATCCTTAAGATGTTCCTGGTCGGCATGTCTGAGGTATGCAGGAGAGAGACACGGAGAATGAAGCGCCTTGGAGAATGCGAAGCAGAGAGTCCCGAACCGTGGGTGCTGCAGAGAGACAATGAGGGCTGTTGTAAATGCCCTGCAGCGATGTACTGACACGAAGGGTGGCAACTACTGCAAAGAAAAATCATTGTCAGCGGCTTCCCACTGCCCACCGCTCCACTCTGTTCAGCACAGTTGCTCTTCTTGAAGTATTGGTGGTTTGACACCGTGCGTCGCGCAGTGCTGCGCTATTCAGAAAGTATTTCCCCCTTACTTCCTAAGGCCTCAGGAATTACCAGAAGGAATGCCAGTTGTAGAGAACAAAACAGGCAGCAGGACTTCAGACTAGCACACATGGGACACTGGCAACCACTGATAGAAATTAACCACCTGAGGCTGGTCATGGAGGATGGTCATGTGCCAGTCTTTTTTACATGTTCCCTTAGTTTGCACGTTTGGATGTAAGTAGAGGATGCATTTCCTCTGATCTGTAAGGCATACTATCATCACCAGACGTCTCCTGGTGTGAGTGCAGACTGTATGTCTGTGTCACATATGATTCACTCTGTGTGTAATGACACCTGCTCCTCTGAATAGGATATACGATGGATATCTGTGTGGCCTTTCGGCTCCCTCAATGTATGAAGCTGTCTGAGTGATATTGGATGGTGTTTCTCGACATAACTGGACTATCCGTTTTAGGGATATTGGACAGTGTATCTTGACATACCTGGACTATCCATTTTATATGTATGAAAAGAAGAGTGAGAAGGCAGTCCTTTTTCTGCACTGACAAATGTGAGTCGGAGTATGAATAAACTATGTGAGCCGTCAGTTCTAACAGAAACCTGAATGGAGTTGCTCAAAGAGAACTTAACTGTAGGAGCTCTCTATAGTCAGAACCTCTGTGTGCAGGACTGTGACACAAAGTGTGTGCCTATTTTTGTCTGATAGATGAGAAGTGCAGTGTTTGCGGAATATGAGATTTGGGAGCTCAGTTTGTTTGCCCTTCCTGTGAGAAGGTTGAATTGGAAAATCTGTGTTGTTGTTCCTAAAATCCCCTTCCCAGAAACTCTCATGGTAATCATTATTTTCCCAAACCTGAGTAATCCTTTTAGGTTTATGTATGTATGCTTTGTTATTGTTATACAGCACAAACCTGGATGGGGCACCACGAAGCAATGTAAATCAGGTGAAGTGAAAAACATGATTTTAGAACATGTATTAAGTGTGTGTGTGTGTGGGCGGGAGCAGCAGTGGAGGTTTCTACAGTGAGTGGGCCCACATGTGCTGTGGGGAATGGTAGATTCCCTTTCAGTGACTGAGGATTTGCTGTTTGAAAAGATGTGTCTGTATCTCTTCCCTGAAATTCAAACATAATGAGAAAATCCTGAAGTATAAAATGGTGTTGATCAAGATTCTGGGTACACAGTTGGAGAAGGTTTAGTGGTTGCAGAGAAGGTGCATAATATTCTGTGACTGACTGGACGGTTGTAGCTTTTATGCTGACCAACTAGCCATGTTTGCAGTGCTTTTGTACCTCTTATAGAGGTGCTTGGCTTGCTTCACCATTCTATGGTCAGACTGTATTCCATTCAGGTTGTCCAGGTCTTTTTAAGGGTACATGTGTTTACCTATTTTAAGATCTAAGAGTTTATAATACAAGTCAGTTACTCAGGAGACGGGTAACTAAATCTTGTACAAAGCTGAGAACAGTAATATTTGCTTCCCTACTTGGTTTGGTACAGAAGGCAGTATGTAAAATAGGATGGTAACAGGAATTACATAAAAACTCTCATCTAAAGGCAACTGTCTCTTTGGATGGCCATAGAGGGGCAAGACAACCAATGGAAAGAGTCTCTTCATATACTACCCTCAAATGAGTCATGCATTATGTTGACAAAAGGTGGATGCTCAGTCATGTGTCTTATGGTGGTCAGTCTGACACAGTTTTTGGTGGCATCAACAGTGAGAAAGCCCCAATGCAACAATGTGTGGTCTTTCTTAGAACTGTTTGCAGGCATCTATGAGATGCTGCTAGAAATCTCTGCACACTTCGGGACACATGTACTGTGGTTAGTGGTAATGTACAATCACTTTGGGGTACATTGCCAGACTCCAGGTTTGTTAAAGGAAATTCCACCATGTCACAGGGGAAGGTAGGAAGTGCTGCCAGGCACCTTTCTCTGAGGATATCTCCTTTCCCTGTCAGGGCAGGAAAAGCTGCCTTGGGAGTATTTCCCCATAACGCCATGGTGCCTTTTTCTAAATAGGGCAAGCCCTGTCTATGTGGGAGAGATATTTTCTTCCCTAGATCAGCAGATTGAATCTCCACAAGGTAATGTTAAAATGAGCCCCACAATGTGTATTTCACTAAATGCCACATCACTGCATGAAATGCTGCCTCTGAAGAATTCTTTAAATATTCAGGTGTGTTCACTTCCTGGATCTCCATACCAGGCTCTGCCAAATGATTTAATAAGGATTTACACATGACTAGATCCTGTCATGTGCACTGCCCGAGTTGCAAGAGCACATCCAGTGCACTGCCTTGGAGATCAGTTGACCCATCCTCCGTTGACGAAGCAATGATTGCCCACTTTGGAGCAAGGGGTACCCCACATTTAATAGGAAGGGTAGTTAGCACTGCCAACATTCTTGGTTACATAATTAAAGTATCAGTAATGCTGACACATGAAATGTACAACATCTAGATAGGACGTTCCTAAAAAATATTCCACCCTAATCTCTGGTCACAATCCCATGTTTTATTTTCCATCCCTAAATATATATCAAATTTTTGAGTAGTGGCAGCAGAACTTTGAAACCAGCTTCCAATTTCACACCAGATGGAGTCTTCTTTAATGTGACTTTACAAAAAATGGAGGGCCTCATTACGAGACAGACCGCTGCAGTCCTGGCAGTCCAACTGCCTATTTATGATCCTGGCAGTCAGACCATCGGGATCCCGACGGGTTGGCAGTGGTCACAGTAGTGGTCAGCCACGAGGGTGCCAAGTTCAGCACAGCTGTGCTGATCACAACTTTCCTTTCCGCCAACCTTTCCATGGCGGGGTCCCTTCCATGAAAAGGCTGGCAGAAAGGCAGAGTTGGGGGCCATAGAGGGGTCCCTGCACTGCCCATAACCATGTTCTGGCCAGTGCAGGGCCCCCCCTGTCAGCACACTCGGAATGTGCACTCTCTGCTCTGTAAGACACAGCACATTCTGAGGGTCCTGTGTGAGATGGCTTTGGCCTTGGCTCCCGAAAGGAGCAGAGGCTAATGTCGCTGCACTGTTTCCATCGGGCTGACCGATGGAAACGTTGTAATACAACGTTTCTGCTGGTCAGCCCGGTGGAAACATTGTAATGTGACAGTGGTGAGTCCGTTGCCTTGGCAGCCGCCTCACCACCACTGTATTGGAGTTGTGGCGGTTCAACCGCCCAACTCGTAATCAGGCCCTAAGAACTTGGCTAAAGGATCAGTAATTGATTTTTGTTCTTCTGGATGTTGTCAACACATGCCTCATTGGTGTGCATTTAGATCTGTTTGTTAATGAAAGGAGACTCCCAGAGATTGTATGCTGCCCTTTATAAATATCTAAATAATGAAGATGATGATAATACTAATACTACTACTAATAATAATAATAATTCCCAGGCTTTTCTACAGTGTTATTTAGGCATTGCATAATATAGACGCATATATTTTTCATCTAAAATGGTGGCTTAAAACCATTTGCAATTTTGAATTATATTATTTTCCACTAATGTCATCCATTTATTTTACAGCTTTAAATATTGCAATGATTAACACCTCACCTCGTTATCTGCACAACTTACACTAGGCATATTCGGTTTTGAAACAGAATCTTGGATACTTTTTATCAACTGCATTTCCAGCTGTTTTGAATGCCAGAGGTATTTTACTTTGTCAATGTCAAGCAAATTTGTATGGCTTGTAATTGACACTCTTCTGACACTGGAATGGGCATGCTGCCTATTTCAGGCCAACTTAAATTTGCATATTTATACCATATTCATGGGTGGTCTTGACTCTACATGTAACACGCATGCGTGCATACACACAAACACAAATAGTATTTCTGTTTTCTTTCATGGATCTTGCACAACTCCCACATTTGGCTTTTCCCTTTTTAGGCGTTAGTTAAGACCTATTGAATTTACTATAATTATAGATAATGTACTTACTTACAGAGGCTTTCATCCAGCCTTCTTTAACCATTGGTCTGTTGCTATGTCATTCACAGTTTTCTTCCACCCAGTACAGCATACAGCAAGGGGCAATGGGTCAGCCCACTTCAGCCACTGGCTAACTTCATTGTGAGTGACAGTATTCTGCTCTTTTCCAAAGTGCATTTGAGCCCAGAAAGTAGTTTTCTTCAGTGCCATTGACAACTATAGCAATGTGATTTTTTTTTAGATCAAAAAATAATTTTACTTTTAGCCAATGTTTTCTTTTTTGGTCTAGCGATGGCCAAGACTGTTTTATTGTACTAAAATGATATGTGATATATACTTATAGGAGCTTTAAGTTAGTCGTTTATTGTGCCATTCACATTTTTCTTCCACCCACTACAGCATAAAGCATAGGGCCGCCTACTTCAGCCATTGGCTAGCTTCACTCTGAGTGACAACGTTCTGCCCTTTCCCAAGGAACATATTCACAGTTAAAATAGTATACATAAGCTCCAGGAACTACAATGGCAATGTGTGCCTTTTGAAACCAAAAACATATTTTTGCTATAAGACATTGTTTTAAATTGCTGAGTGCTTGGCAACTTTCCCAACAAATAGGTTTTGGGAAAAAAATGACAAAACAAGCAATGACAAAGCCAAAAGGCTGGAGGTCAATACCCAACCTATCTGCTTTGCCAATGCCTATTTTATATTGTCACGTTCCCAGCAGCTCCCCAACAATAAATGCCAAAGCCAAAAAAGCATTGACAAAGCCAAAAGGCTGTCAGCTGTCAGCTAAAGCCAAAGCTATTGGCTTTTCAGTTGTTGGTATGTTTCAATCAGGCAAATGATTTGTGACTAGTTAACAAAGAGTATATATAACATATTTACACTGTTGAATATTACTAAAAATGTCATCCATTAGAACCCACTATGAATGCACCACATCATCACCTAGTTAATACAGGACATCACTTTATTTGTTGTTGTAGGGAGTGATATGGCATAAATCACAGTATAAGTGATCAGCATACAGAATGCGTCCAGGATTTTTATTGAAGAACCATTATTTGGATAATTATAGCTGTAAATATGACTTCTCCTCGCACTAGACCATTTCTAAGAGGAATGTGTGTCAGGTTGAACACAATGTACTCTCCAAAGCTATTAGTCAGTATAAATAGGCTAAACTTTAAACCAGTCCTTATCAGGAGCTCTGACCAATCAGTGGGTGTGAAACTTACATGACTTGCTGCATCAGAAAAATCGAGCAGAGGACAGCGATTTAAGGGAATGCAAGGGAAAACATTCCCTACAGACCTGATAAACGAGTCAATTTGGCATGCGATTAGGGCAGGTATTTTGTGGATTGCCCTCCCACTTTTTGATTTCAACATGCGTAGATATATTTTTATATGGGAATTCACTAAATGTTCTCGATGGTGGCCATCAAATCTAACTTAAGGGTCTGCCAAAAATTGACATCGAGTTATACTCTCTGTATTACTGCAAACAGTAAGTGAGTCTGTGGGTGACTCACCCATGGATGTCCTACAAAAAAGTTCATTTCTAGGTAATCACTGCCCTGCATTATCACTCTCTCTTCACTCGACGCTCGCTCGTTAATTGTCGACGCAGTTGGTGTTTCATATAGTTATTTCATAGTAAGTGAGAAGCTGTGCTCCTTAAAGGACACTTACAGTTGATTATGTAGAAGCAAACCAAAATGCAAACTTGTGGCACAGCAGTCTCTCTGCACTAACCACGGAATCTTCTGTTTCTCTAGCTCCAAGTTTCTTGACAGGATATTCCAGGGACACATTGCTCCACTTTTCCTCCGTTCTTCGCGGGGTAATCTGAACGCGTTTCCAACGTTCTCATAAGGAGGCAGACATTTCTGCGTTCAAGCAGTTAAATGCTGAAATGCTCGGCATAGACCACAAACCTATCTCGTCATTTAGAACTTACACAAAAAATCATAAAACATGGCTGTTTTGTAAACAGATGCATATCCTACAAGCTCTAAATTCAGGTACGTCCTTCTGTCCTGAGTAGATAAGGTTCTGTAGAGACAGAGGGCCATTTTGATACATATTTCAGCTTCTATAAATACAGTTTTAGACAAAAATGAGCAAGGGGTAGGCCACCTAACATTCTCTTTTACATATGCATCAAAGCGGTCGATGCAGGTGTGTGGAATTCCCATGGCCCGATGCCAAGGACATATTTTGGGGTCAAAGACAAGAAGAGTTTACATTTTTTATATTTTATCTTCTTTGTTCAATGGACAAGTAGACCAAATCCCATGCAGCACAAACCCTTTGGCTGACAGTTGATAGTACCCCAGCATAGCTAGTTGAAAGAGAACAGTCTATCAGTAAGGCACAATAGGTATGCAAATATAAAAGTTGTTCAAACTTCTATAAATGATGCATTAATGCAAAACCCTTTATTAAAAGCAGTGAGCTGTGCTCAGCTTGCATTACTGAAAGGCGTTCCAGTATGAAAATGTGAACCAATGTTCACAAAAGCTAACAATTTAGTGCTATCTATAATGTTCCCAGGTTGCTCGCTGATTATATGCAAATACATTCAGTAGCTTGAAAGCAAGGTTGGTGATTATTTGCTTTCAAAATATAATCTACACAAAAAAATCGCACTTTAAAAATAACATTTTGCTAAACTATTGTGCAACTGTAAATACAATTCATGTGAGGCATAATTTATTAAAACATGTTTCATGCATGCCAATATTAAAAAAGAAAGATTAATAATGGTGGAGAATCACCGTAAAGCCATTATGAGCAACATAAAGGGCAACGTGAAAACAAACTTAGGCACTAAGGGCCTGATACATGAAAAATTAGCGCCGTCCTTATGCCATTTATTGACGCAAAAGCGGTGCAAACTTACAAAATATAATTATTTTTTGTAAGTTTGCACCGCTTTTGCGTCAAAAAATGACGTCAGGGCGGTGCTAACTTTTCATAAATCAGGCCCTAATTCTTAAAGAAAATCACATAACTGTAACACCGCAGGTATTCGTTTGTGTGTTGGTGCCGCTTAATGACTTTCAATAATTCATAAGAATTTAGAAAAGCAGGCCCGCAGACTGTACTCCTAGCAAATGTCTGTGAGATCTTTTTCACATTAGCCAGTATACACCCATATATTTACTCATGCAAATTTCTGCTGAGCAATTGCAGATCCATTTTTCCTACAGCCCTTTTCATCCCCACCAAGAACATATTTACTTCTACCTTTGTCAAGAGAGAATTTCCAATTATTTTCCAATGTGGTAGCAGACTGGAAACTACCCTTAAACAAGTAAGTGTCTGGGTATGCACATACAAACAGGGAGTGCATTTCAACCCACGAGCTAATTTTTCAAGCCTACTTCCAGACCGTGTATATAGTTGTGTGGAAAAGTGGCAAAACCACAACCTTGTTTAAATGAAGAGCCTGATAAAATATGAGACCTAGCATTGTCAGCAAGGCTTTTACCAGAGCGTTGATATAATTAGGATGCTGCTATAATCTGTTGACGCACCGAAAGGGACAAGTGGATTTTGTACAGGACAAATACACTTCTGAAGCATTTCATCCCTTTGACAAATATATATTTTATAAAATTTCACACCTTTATGATGTATGTAATTTTCCCTGGTACCACAAATCCCACCGCCTCAAAACAGATTTTAACTAAGTAATTAAATTATACAGCAGATCAGCACTGTTTTGCTTTAGAAAAGGAATTTATTTCATCACATAACCAGAAAAGTGCCTCAATGTAACCATAAAATTGGCTTTGTTCTGGTACCTCATATTTTGGACAACAACTCCTTTACAAAATAGTTGCCTCTATTTTTCAACACAACATTTTTCTCAAAACAAAGCAAATTTAAAGGCGGTCTTGATTGTGATTCATAAACACAGGGATGCCACAGTGGCTCGGACAATTCCAGAAACAGATATCAAAGTAGGAGGAGAAGCCATCAAGATCAAAAACATATGTCCAACGTCAGCCACAAATTAAACCCTCACTTTATCACACTGCCCTGAAGGGTTTAGAAAAAGCAACCTGAACAGGCTTCACAGTACCATGCATTGTCACATGAAATCCATAAGAACAAAAGTGCCTAATCCACACATTTTCCCATGTATGTCAGAACCAACTCCACCTTCAACCACAACATTTCAGAAGGCACGAAAGGACATAAAAACCTTCAATTTCCAAAGGGAAACATTACTTATATTGAAAGGCCTTATGAATAGGGCAAACACTGGTCTACACGACTCACCATCTTTCCTACAGCAGGCCCTGTAAACTGTGGATACATGCCATACAACACATCACTTCAGCACATGGAGACTGCAGGAGGCTACAGATAATCAGTACAATCTTGAATGCATGTAATGCATCACAGCATCATAGACCAGTGGTTCCCAATCTTTTGACTTCTGTAGACCCCCACTTTATCATTACCGGATCCCAGGGACCCCCAACAAATCATTATTGGAATCTGGAGACCCCTCCACTTAGTCAATACTGAGAGCTGGGAACCTAATCAGTTAATAATATTTCATTTTCTAAGCATTCGAGGACTCCTGAGGATGCTTTGCAGACCCCCAGGGGTCCCCAGACCACAGTTTGGGAACCACTGTCATTGACTACTTGCAAGTACTGCTGTTGAAGAAGGGTTTGTGGGGCAGGTGACCATGAAGGTCTGCTCCTGGGGCTTTTTGGGGAGGTGGTATAGTCCTGAGACTGCATTGGTTAGGGGACTGAGGAGATGGAAGTAGGAGGGTTGCAAAGGTGAAGGTCAATGAAATAGGGCTGTCTTTTGGTGAGTACAACACTGTTACAGTTCCATTGTTCTGCCTCTTAGGGATGCTGTACGTGAACCATATGCAGCCTCGAAATCATCACTGAAACTCATCCAAAGTCCCTCCCTGACTCCTGCCTGCTTCCCATTTCGAACTTGTATGCAACTGAAAACCTACATTTGTTTCCATGGACGTCATGTTCCATGATGCACTGCCTAGTATTCAATAAGGCCTGGAATCTGCTGTCCATTGTCTTCTATGGGAGTAGTCCTGCTGTTCCTCAGTACTAAATTATCACACCTGTGGCCAGTCTTGTGCAGACCAGCCATGTAACTCCCCCCCTGGTCTTGCTTCTGCCTGGAACTGCTTGTAAGCTGCCATTTGCTGAAGCTTCTTATTTGTTCATTGAAGTTTATTCCTCTGTGTACTGCACCGCTTGTTGGCTTGTTTATTTCCTGCCTTGCTTCAGCCAGCGACTGTCCTGTTCCTGTGCAGCCTGCAACAGATTTTCACAGCCCTGCTTGCTTTTGATTAATCCATTGTCTTGTTTTTTTCTACACTTCGTGCAGCCCTTGAGCTGCCACCTCTGTAATTGTTCCTAAATTGTTCCTTTTGTTCCTGCTATTATTTTCCCTTTACTTATTCCTTTTGCTTCTACCATAGATCCTGTAATTTCTCCTCAGTGACTTAGATTTAGATCCTAGTTTGTTCCCATCTTCTGTGATTTTTATGCAGTCTTTAGTTCTCTTGAAGTTCAAGGATCATGCTTGTTACATTTCCTAGAATCCTTGTGTTTGGCTTGCCTGTTCTCCATTAGTTCCTTTCTAGCACTTCCTCTGTAGTTTAATCTTGGGTTACTGTGTGTGGTAAGTGAATTATTTAGTCCTCACCTGTGTATAAGTGCATAACTTTGTATAGGGGTGGGCTCCTGGTTTCCATGAGGCAATTCCTGCCCCATCCTTTGTCTTGTGATATATGTAGTTTTAAGTGCCTTATCTGTGAGTGTGCCATTTCTATTTTTCGGATGGATTGCCACTGTTTCTCCCGCTGAACCCATAAGCATGTGTATTGTGTTTGTAAGTGCAATTCTTGTTTGTGCCCTTGGATCTAGAGACAGAACCACTTCTGCTGCCTCCTTTCTATGGGACTTGCAGGGTGATTGTCTGTAAGAGTAATCTGCACACAGACAGTGACATTCCCTGTTGCTGTGGAAAGATCTGAGCCTTACCTGTGTACAGTCTTAGTGGTAACCCAGGGTGTTCCTTCATTATTGGTCCGTTCTCTATTTGTTCAGGCTAAGATTGCTCCACCTTCTCTATCCTGTTCCTTTGCTTTACTCTGTAGCTTTCCTGGCATATGCCTTTATCTGCTCCTCTGCTACAATGCTGTACATCCGTAGGGAGATATTACTTGACTTTGAGGGGTGCTCAGCCCGCATATCCAGACATCAGCTACCACAGGTACAGTTGGGAAATTTTCTGTGGTGAGCCAAGAATAGGAAAGTGCAAACAGTAAGGGTGAATTTCAGGTCAGATGGCTAGCAACAAAGTACAGGAGTGTTGGAGAATCAGCTAGCAATAAGGGATGCACGCTGATCACAGGGGTGGTGGAGCAGGCTTGGGTGCCAAGGCACTCTGCAGAGGTGTTACAGTCGCAGTTTTGGCTTGTTCGCTGCCAAAGGCAAAATCTAAAAAATGCCAAGCTGGTTGGTGATAGAAAAGAAGTAATGGTAGGGGCAGTATGGAGAGGTCACTGACACCCTTCAAAATCAGATGTTGTCTGGTGGTCAGTGGTGCAAGTGATGCTGGATGGAGCCGGATGGGCCAAAATGTTTATGGAATTGGGCTCATTTGGGCTTGTGGTTTCTATTTTGGCATCTGAGTAGACCAAGGGGTAGGGGGAAAGCAGAGGAGTATGGCAGTTCTGCACCACATGAGTAGAGGGTGATAGAGCGTTCCAGCCTAATAAATTACCTGTATTTGGACGCTCTTGGGCCGATGAATCTTTTGACCAAGTGGGGCTCTCTTCACCCGAGAGTAATCAATCAAAATCAACAATCAATAATCAATAACGAACATAAGCAATACCCTGATCAACATAACACTTCACAATTAATCCAGAAAACATTTCGGCGAAACCATGACCTTTCGGTCATGAATAACCACACCAGTTTATTCAAAGTTAATGCATTTATTTCCCTATATTAACAAAGCTAGCACGATGTAAATGTGTCTCAACACCAAATGATATATGTAAATGAACATTAATAGCTGTCCATAACGGCGAAAAAGATGCAATCTATGCAGCATTTGAATAACAATGCATTTGATAATAGCAACACAAACCACTAAAACTATAATCTGTAATGGGCTAATTGCATACATTTGTCAGCATAACAAGGTCTCAAATTGCATCGTGCATCAAATGAATCCTCATCTAACCTCAAATTAGCATCTGCATGTGGGACTTCATGCAAAAACAATTTAGTAACATTAATTTGGAAAACTCCTAACTAGGGCTCTTATCAAAAATCAGCAGTTGGTTACCTAAAAAGAAAACACAATGCAATTGTACAATTTCCTTTCATATTTACCAAATTCAATCAGCATTCAAGGAAGTCTTCGTCTCACAGGTACCAGTTTCGATCAGCATGGGACGGGGCAAAGGGGCAGGGTGGACGGGGCAATTGCCTCACAGCGGCAAGATAAAACTACTACTTCATGCAAAGGGACAAATCAAAGTTAAAGTCTCTAGGGCGAGAGTTACTTAAAGTCTCTTTCTCTCGATTAGAGAAAGCATCAATGTCTCATTCAAAATGGCGTCGCAGCAAGATGGGCCATAATGTCTGCAATGTCCTGCAAAATGGCGGGTAAGGGGTGATGTTCTTCTATTTCCTCTCGTGCACCAGGTTTAAATAGACAACAGTTCAAATCCAGTAGGGTCTTCCATTGGAGGGTTCATAGGTTGGCTTCAAATTGTCCAATCAAAAACAACAGTTCACAAGCTTCTACTTAGGCATACATTATCCTTGGAGTCGGGAACGTAAGTTGCAACATATTTTACCAATTAACTCACTTTCAGAGCGTCCATTGTCTGCACCTGCAGATTGACCTTGGAGCAAAGAAGAAGATGCCAGCCTGGCACGAAACCTTAAAGATAAGCATGTGAACCGATCTCACTGGAAAAGTACAGCTTCAAGCAAGAATACACGTTTATTAGCACATTGGAAAAATACGAGCATCTAAACCGTGAGACAAGGCAGCTAGGCCAAAGCCTCCACTAAAGTTATGCTAAGCTAAAACATTTCTAACAAGCAAATCATAGCAGACGTTTACGGTTATGTCAGACTAGTACAATTCTAATACATCAAGTTATATAAAGCACGCTTATAAATGTTGGCAAACTACTCTGAGGGCACATTTGTCCCCGTACAATCTTTACTAGTTCGGTCAAAGTCACACTTGATTATTGCAGCACTACGTTTATGCGCTAATAAATGTAAAACCTTCATTTCTGCGTCATCAAGGGTACGGTGCTGAGTGGTGGCCTGCAGGTGGCCCAAATGGGAAGGGCAAGCTTGGCCCATGAGCAGCTACTGAGTATGTGTGCATTATGCCGGCGTGGGGGCCGTCAGCAGACCAGGAAGGGGTAGGGGTGCATGTGTTGCTTCAAAAAAGTGGAGGCACAAGTTAATATGGAATGCAAGGGTGGGGAGATAAAGGGCTTTTGGATGGAAAGAACAGACAGTGGACAGTGATGAGAGAAGTGAAGGAGAACGTAAAGGGTGTGGGGAGACGTGCTTGAATTGCCAGATGGATGTGAAAAGACAGGTCAATGCAGATGACAAAGGGAGCTGGAAGCAGCAGCCAGCAGCCTTATTTTGGCTCCTTTTCCCTCAGACATAACAATGGGTATGTTCAGAAATGGCTGGTCTGGTGTCCTACTTGATGAAGATGTAGCAGAGGTGCAAGTGGTTTGGTCATATAAGTTTGAGAAGACAGTGCCGGACTATGACGGTGGGGAAGACAAGCTGGGGAAGAGAAATGGTGGCGATGGTGCAAGAAGGACAGGAGAGGAGTAAGAATGGCGCTCATGGTCTCACAATTTGAGAGGCAAGAGAAAGTCAAGCTGACTAACAAGTTGGGTGAGATTTATGTGTTACAGATAAAGAAATAGGTGCCATCTGATGTAATGAAAGCTGCAGGGGTAGAGAAGGACTCAGGAAAAAAGGCTTTGGTACATGCCTCGGCCATAAGGCCAGGTAAGAAGGGTGAAACAACCAATGTAGCAGATGTGATGATAAGAGTCATGGGCAAGGGCAATGAGGGTTTTAGTCAAGTTACATGTGGTGCAGCAACAGAAAGGTAGATATGTGTCACATAAAGGGGTGGGGCTGGTCCGAAAAGTGGATGGTACAGCGCAGGAGGAGAACAAGGATAATTTAGGCAAAGAGGATAAAGAGGATCTGAAAAAGAAGAGTAAAGTGATAAATCATAAGAAATTATAGTACACAGGTATTACAAAACTGGGCAAGATTAAAGGAAGATCTGGAGGTGGTGTGGGGAAAGTTGGATATGGATTTATGGCTTTAATGGGTGGCCCCAACTAGGCCAGCACCCGCAATCTACATAGCTAGTGGGATCCCTGTAGAGTATTGTCCCTTTCAGGGATAGCCCAGACTCGGAGGGGTGGGCAGAGCAGGTAGAGGGCAGTCAGGACAGGCTGGTGCTTATTGGACCTGCAATAAAGGGTTCTGCAGAAGAAATCATTGCAGATTTAAGATGGTTGCTCCAAATGTGGAAGTAAGCACCTGCTTAATAAGTGCGGGAACCAATCTGGGTTGAAGGCAAAATCAGGGATGGCAGTCACACACACATTGAGGGGGGTAGAGGGAACCAGGGCCGGGTGGGGAAGACTGACTGTTTACAGTTTTGGTTGCAATTTTACAAGGGTCCAAGATGTAGTAGATGGGTGGAGAACTAGCATCAGAGGAAGAGCAGCCAGTGATTGTTCAGAGGAAGGTAATGAAGGAGATAAGTGAAGGCCGTGTGGAAGGTTTGTTTGTATCAAGACCTTTGGAGAGGAGGATTCTCTTACCTATAGGGTTGGTCCTGAAGAAAGAAAGGGGTGAGTTTAGCTTGATGCAGCACTTTTCTTGGCTCTGGGGAAAGTCCATCAACAATTGCATATCAAGAGAGTTAAGTTCTGTTCACTACTCATCAGTGGATGTGGCTATCGAGCTGCTTTGGAAGGCAAGGGCGGGGGCATACAATGGAAAGAGTGCCATCAAGGATAAATTTAGGCAGCTGCCGATGCACCCAGAAGATTTTAAATGTTGGGCAGGCAATCTGGGGGTTGTTTGTGGATAAGACTTTAATGTTGGGTGCTTCTATTTCATGTGCATTGTCTGATAAAATGGAGTTCTTTCCTGCATTGATTGTTCACCTTCGTAACAGCAGCCGGTTTCATTACACACTGTGTGGCTGATTGCTATTCTGTGAGGTCCACTGACCCAGCGACTGCCAGCAAATGTTGCCAAATTTCCAAGAGTTAATGGTGGATGTGGGATCTACAATGACACCAGAAAACACAGGGTGGAAGCAACCTCTGTTTTGACATTTCTGGGCATTGAAACTAACTCAGTAAGGGTGCAGCAGTGAGCAGTAGTTTTGGCCAATTGTAAGAAGGGAAGTGGTGCAGTGTAGGTTGCCCAAGACCTGGAAGAAAGAGGAATGCAGTATTGCATTTTTGGACTTTTACTGTTTGTGGTGGCACTGGTATTGTGGGGAACATTCATTAAGAACACACTTATGTTGACAATAATGCAGTTGTAAATAGTGTTAATAGACAACATACTAGAGATCACAAACGGTACAGCTGTTGAAGGAGTTTGTGATGGGTTATTGCATTACAAAATGACCTTTAAGACGAGGCATGTCCCTGAGTTGACAATGACATTGCAGATTAGTGGTTGTTCACAGTGCTGCAGATTCCATGAGCTTGCTCCAGCTTCAGATTGGCTGAAGTCCTGAGCGCCCCATGAACTCTGGTAACTAGGAGGAGATGACTAATTTGGTTGATCAAGCAATCTTTCTTTGGCTGATTCTACAAGAAAAGCTTATTCAGGAGCATAGGTGGAGTTTATGAATTTGGGCTCAAGGAGGAGAGGTCTGAATGACAATGAAGGTGGGAAAATATGAGATGATGTGGTTAACTTCAATATGATCATGACAGAGAAAGGTGTGATACCTGTTACTGCAGCAGGCAAGCTAAAGGGATAGCATACTACGATAGGTTACTGTGGGGATATAAGCCAGCATCTGAGGGAAGTAGGTAGAAAGATTGTGAAAAGATAAAGATGAGCAGGAGTAAAGGGTGACCATCAAAGGATAAAGAAGACTATAACTTTAGTGTTATTGGATCAAGATGTGGCTGTTTGGATGTGCGGTCACTCTTTTGTGAAACGTGCATCATGACACCCAGAACTGAGAAGATCTAGAAAGCAACTGGGGTTTGACAAAACAAGAATACAAGTAAAATGGTCGGGAATGGTGGGTAGGGGATAAGCTACGGTGAATATCTGCCTACATTGGTGAGGATTGTCCATACATGGGGTTGCCTGGATGCATTACTGATTAAACTAGAAGACAGCAATAATGTTCAGGTGAAGAGTTTGACTTTGATTTAAAAAAATTGTAATATGACCTGAGGGAGTTAAAAAGATTGTTGTTGCGTACAGCACTAATGTGGACAGAACAGACACCTAGAAGGGAATGCAAGGAGGCTAGAGGCGGTGGACAATGCTACACAGAAGATAAATAGGGAGACAAGAGAATTCTTTTTGGAGTAAGGGATAGGTAAGTGTGTGCACACAGATATTAGATTTAAAGAGCACAAATGTTTCCACAATGGGGTGCTTTTGTCTGAGGTGTGTTGAGTCACAGGGGGGATGTTGTGCTCCCGAAGCACTGCAATTGTAAAGCATTCTGCACATGTCAAATCACCACACTTACACCACGTGCAACAACTATATCACTCAGAATGTTTTTAAGTGGTGGATAAAAGAGGATTACCTTATCACTAGCACTGACTACGTCTGAACCATGTGCTGGAGACTGGTCGTTACACTTTTAGTAAGACTTGAATCTCTTCTTCCACAATGATGGACTGAAAAAGGGCTTTCTTGGAGATATATCTTCTTCCATAACAGGTGCACAATTTTCACCTCTGCCTATCCTTGTTTTCAAAATTATTTGAGGGACCAGGAATTTAGACGACAGCTGATTTAGACCATTAGGCATATATCATTTTGGTCGAATGACAACAGTAAATTGGCTAAATTAAATGTACTTTAAGAAATATGTACTAGTCTTAAAAGTAGGGAGGTGTTATGGTATTAAAGTAAGTGAACATTCTAAAGATTCTAAAGTAAGAAGGCCTTCCTTAATTTGGAAGAAAATATTTCTTTTATCTTTAATCTAAAAAGGGTAATACTAGCAACTGAGCCATGCAGGAAGGATGCTTATGTCACAACATGTTAGATTTTCTTCATTAATCCCTGCATCTGACGTATTTAAACACACAAGACAAAATGAAACAGGTGTCTTGATACCCTGTGTGACCCATTTTCGAACTTCAGACCTCATAACAATATTTGCTTTCCAAAGAAAAATTCACCATCGCCACTCAAATTCTCATTCATCAAGCCTAGACAACTGACACTATCTCCATGTAGGTAGAGGAGGCAAAATGACAGTGCCTGCAATTTCTAAAAGAAGCTGAAGTAAGGCCTTTCTCCCGAGTAAGGTAGTTTCCACACAGCGTCTTAACCTGGCAGCTATTTTACAGGCTCCACTTTAAATTATGTTTCAATTATACCTTGTGCACAAGATATCCTACACAAAGAAACCCTCTAACCCTACTAAGAGTTTGGGCAGACTCCTCCATCAACCCTGCAAACAGTTTATTTGAGAAGCATTTATTCAGCTGCTCCTTCTCAAGCCTAGACCCAGGCACTTGGAGTGTTCTTTCAGCTCTTACCTGAACACTCTTCAGTTTCTGAAACTGTTACGGATCCACATGTTCTCAGTCTCCCTTGTACCACGAACAGCTCAGACTTACCAGCATATAAAACAAGCATTTTCAATGCAACAAGTCTCACATTTGCTCGAGTTAGAGCTATTAGCGTTGTAAACTCCTAACCGGACTTTTCTTGCCACACAAATTAAAAGAAAAAAAACGCAGCGCGATCGGGCTGCGTGGAAAATAAACAGATAAAGTAGGAAAACATGCAGAAAACACCAAGCTTCGTATGTTTTTAGTAGTTTACTGGTGCTGTGTAGGTGGGCTAAACACTGGAAAAGGCATGACATATGCATGCCTTTCACCAATGAAAGCAAGTGGATTTTAAAAGGCAAGCCCACAAACCAATGAAAGTGACTGAAGTGACATGGGCGTAGTTGGAAGCCCAAAGAGAGATTACAGCATGGGACGGAGTGCTTTGCACGCGCCCATAAAAAGGAGACTACTGCACTGCCACCACTACTGTGCTGGGTTATGAATATGAACTGTGGTAATCATGTCATGGGTTCCCACCTAAATGTGACATGCTGTGACCCTTAATGGAGTATACTGATATATACAGAAATATAAATGTAGAAAGGCCTACTTGACTTTGCTAGGCTGCAACGTTAATGCATGTATACAGGATGGCTCAATTTATGTATTGTTTTATTTTTGCCTGCTGGTATTACAACTATTGGTGTTACTATGCAGTAAAGCAAGGAAGGCTCAGAGTATTTTGAAAGAGGTGAATGGCATTGTGTGAACATTGGTGCTCTTGAATGCTGAGGATGTTTCTCTGTTTGTCCCTATATCCATGACCATGCAGGTGGTAGAACTGGGGCTGTGATAGGACTCAGGCAGGATACAGTGGTTTAAAGTACCCCTCAGTTTCCCGAGCCATCCCGTTCCCAAACACCCACGTTATACAGCACTTTATCTTGGGAGCCCCAGGAGTATTCTAGTAAGAGTTGTCTTAGTCTGAAGGTCCATTGTAATCCAAATGTATTTCAGCTTCTGACTATTGCAGCAACCCTTGTGGAGATGGTAGTAGGGCTCTGGATAGGTTTCATCTTGCAGGAAATACCCCTCCCATGCCATACACTCTCTGATCATCCTTGTGTAGGTAAGGGGCACCAACTTAAAATGAAATGTGCTCGTAATCCTAAGGTTCTAATGCAGTCAGATTCTGCAACACATCACTCTACTCTGCAATTATCACCAAACAAGACTGCCTTGGCCTGCAGCAGCACAAGAACCCAGGACCTGTACACAGCATCTTAATCTAGGCCCTTCAGCTATTTGATTCAAGTAGTACAGCTCCACAACAATCACATTCCTTTTTAGTTTGAGTAGAAACATTCTTATCAGCAGCTTATGTTTTTTCAACGGTCATTTTTTAATAATGGGTGAGAAAAAATCCTCGACCCCTTGCGTAGGAGGCCAAAAAGCGTGAGGGGCACTTACTTACGTGCCACCCACTCCGTTCCTCCAATCACTCCTCGAGAGGCGTGCAGTTCCTTTCGGAAACAGCCTTTGATTCTTTTAAGTAGTCGATCCAAACCCTTGTGCAGCTGTATCCCATTAACAGAACAGGCTCTTCACTTCCCACGTACCTTAGGAATGTCTATTTCTCGATTTCAAAAAGCCGCTACATGTGCTTTACAGCATCTTTAACTGCATATAGCGCTTCTCAGTAATCATCATCACGCCTAATAAGATTCACACACAAACACACCTGTTCCTTTTTCCTAGACTCTCATTGGCAAGCTTAGTCACAAATAATCTCCATTTTACCTTTCTGTTTAAAAGTTCGGTTATGATTCATACAGGAATAGTACATGTATTTCCATAAAAATGGTTGTATGTGCCAAAGTATTCCAAGATGATATTTCCAGTAGTCCAGTGTAGCTTAGCGACAAAACTTAATGCAAGGGATATATTTCAGGAATTACCTAATGCAGGCTCGTAACATGTGCAGTCACGTTGCCTGTACTGAAATCTGCATGTGTGATTCAAATCACTGTGCAACATTGACCATCATTCTCCCCTACTCCCTCCAATAAGCAAGCTGAGTCTCACAGCTACAATAAACAGCAGAATGTAGCCCCTCCCCTTAATGCACAGTGGTGCCAATGCAAACTTTAAAGTGTACATGCACTCATAAATTAACAACCCCTCATATCCAGAATAAATACTCAACACAAACTACACTAGAGAGCAAAGGAGTAAGTAGATGCTCTCACAAATTCTGCAAGTTACACGCACCAAGGAAGGATATGAGGAAATACTTTTTGCATGTTGGTGAAATAGTACAAGACGAAAAAGTCAAAATCTCACAAGAAAGTGTTTACATCTGTAACTTTAGTTGTTTCTGTTCTGTAAAAATGCAATTATTAGCCCAGGCTAATAGGGCAAAGTGCAAATGCTCTTTTAGTTGCACCAAAAATGTCCAGAAAAGCCTGGCTTCTCTTCCCAATGTCTACTTCTTACAGAAGTGAAACCATAATTAATTCTTCTTGCTCTTGTTTCTATGGCTTTATCTGTTATGATGGGTTGCCCCTCAAACAACCACTCCTGCCAGGTAAAAGATGCAACACATGTTTCCGCTTTAAAAAAAAAATTGTTCAGTTTCCAAACACACATCCATACTGAAATACACAATTTACACTGTAAGATACAAATCATGTAATCTTTGCTGATTTCCTCTAGAGCACGGTGGTCCATACGCAGCACATAAGCCCTGTAACAGTTAGGGTTGCTTATTTCACTGTAAAACAAATGTATCTCCTGTACTCATTTCAAAAACTCAATTAACAAACTTGTTAGAAAATACAAATCATTCCATAAAAGTAAAGCTATCCGACATTAAAGCCAAACCTTTAAAGAAATAGAATAAGGTTAAGGATGTCAACCGCATGAAACCATATTTCAAATCAAAATTGTTAATATCGTCTTTACAATAAAAATAATACTAGGATTTATTAAAATTCGAAAATGTTGACTTTAATTTGCCAACTCCTTGAATGAAACCTAAGTAAGTCAACTTGAACAATTTATCTAAAATGTATCCATCCAGACTCTGAACCCCTTTAATTCTACAAACATATACATACTTTGTTGGATTCGACCCTCTCTGCAGGGTCATTCCCAATCCTTTTTGTCTTCACCCTGCTATTTTCTGAACATGTTTCTTGGCTTTCAGGACTCTACACACTTTACCACTGATAAACAGTACTAAAGTGCTTGTGCTGTCTCCCTTAAACATGGTAAAATTGGCTTACACCCAACTGGCACATTTAATTTACTTGTAATCCCCTATTAAAGTGGCACTTCATGTACAGAGGGGCTGTAAATGACATGCTACTACTGGGCCTGCAGGGCTCATTGTGCCGCTCACGAGGAGCTCTTTAAACATATCTCAAGCCTGCCATTAATGGTTTGGGTGTGCAGTTTTAAACTGCAATTTCAACCTGGTAAGATCAACCTTTTTCTAGGCCCAAATCTGCCTTTTTAAGACATATGTCACCCTTAGGGTATGCCCTAAACAGCCCACAGGGCAGGGTGTGGTGTATTTAAAAAATTGGACCTGTTCTTTTAACTTTTACATGACCTGATAGTGAAAAACTCCTTAATTCATTTTTCATTACTGCAGGATCAACCTCTCCCATAGCAATCATTAGGTTAGCTTATTACATTTATTGAGTGATCATTTTGAATTGGTAACAGGTACGAATATCAAGTTTGGTCTCTAAAGAATTCTGATCCAAACCATCTCTAATGGTAAAGTTGGATTTTAAGTCACAATTCTGAAATGCCACTTTTAGAAAGTGGGCATTTTGTTGTCTCAACCTTTTGGTGTCTGCTACGTGTATCCAGGGTCACATGACTAGGAGGAGCTAGCAGTTGGTCTTTGTGTACTGCTCCCAGGCAACTGCACATCACAACAGCACCCCGGCAAGTTGGGACTAAGCAGGGAGGCAGGAAATTCCAGACACTTATGTAGAGGGAGGGCTCTAGAAGCTTCTCCCACTTCAAAGCAGGCACCTGGTAAAAATAATGGACCCTCAGACCCAACCCTTCGGATCACTTCTGGACCTGTGGACTCTGCCAGGAAGAACTGCACAGCTGTGAAGTCTGCCCTACTGACATTCTTGCTAACCAAGGATTGCTTAGCTGCCAAGGCTAGCTGTTGCTGCTCCAGGACTCTTCAGTTGCCTTGCTGAATCCAGCCTGCCTTTGTTAACCCAGAACTGTCCAAAGTCGGTTGGCTGGCCCCTGTTCAAGCCAAAAGGGACATAACACGTTTGTCTGACATCGACACATCGAAACACAGCGCAACACAGCCTGCCATCAACTCTGGTCCAGTGTGACACAGCTTGTCCTTGACAAATCACAGCGCAAGTCCTCGTAAGCACCGGCACCTTCTTTGTGTCGACACAGCCCAACACTGGCACCAGCCTTGTGCGACGCATCTCGTTCCTTGCGACAACACACAGCAGTGCAAGACTCAACAAGCCCCACCAGCTTCATCGACGCTGCTGCATTGAGGCTCCTCAACTGTCTGCGCATCTTGAAGCAGGGAATTTGTATCTTTTCGCCCAGGCCAGAAGGTACTTTGTAAGCAGACTGAATTTGTGACTTAGACCCAGTCTACCAGGACCAGAAAACTGCAGTTGGCACTTCTTGCTTCTTAGCACTTGATTTTTACGAAACATTTACAACTGCATAACCCCAGTTCTACCAAATTGGATGGTTTTCGTTTTGTTGTCAAATAATTTATTACATTATCCATTTATTTATTTTTCAAAATTGGAGTGGTATTTTTTGTGTTGTGTTTTCACTTTATTACTGTTTGAAGTGCTGCTCTCAATGCTTTGCATATTGCCTCAAAGTTAAGCCTGACTGCTTTGCGCCAAGCTACCAGAGGGTTGCGCATAGGTTAATTTGGGATTTGCTTGAATTTACCCCTGACAAGAATTGTGGTTGCTGCTTGCTTAGGGTTTCACCCTTCTCAACCAGCAATGCAACTTCCTACATACTTCGAAACAGATAAGGAGGACTTACCCAATTTAATAAGCAACCCCTTAAGTATGTAGAAAGGAATTTGAGCATTAGTTTGCCATATTGGCTTTCTTATTATCAGTGGAAGGTTGCATCTCTACTCAAGAAAATCAGACAATAACAATAATTTCTAGAAAGTGGGTGGTTCAACGTTGATTAATTTCTTCTGGACTAATTAGTCTTGTGTGACATAATTGATTAACATATTTTAAATCTTTTGCCTATAGCGTCAGGGCTGAATGCATACATCCATATTTAAAGGAATAGCACAGCCAATGATATATGTAGCAAGTAAACAAACCTTTTAAAGTGATTATCAGTTTAGGGCATTGCCAAAAAATGTGAGGCAAGTCTTTGCTACCCCTTCAGTTTATCAACCATAGAACATTTTGACTTGTACGCAAAGTCATTGAATTACTTTACATAGGATTATTTCTGAGAGTAAGGGAATATTCTTTCCTATGCACCAAGATTTCTTAGACCAATTCTAAATGGATACACTAGATCACATTCCTACTTGTTCTTAATTTTATCCCACCTCGCTTTGTTACTGAAGAAATGAACTAGCTAGAAGTGGTGCAATTAAATTGGCAACAAGACATCAGTGTTCAAACTATTGTGTTATTTTTTTGTTGAACATTAAATTTGATATTACTGACAGATCTGATTTTCAGGAACTTTAGAACACATTTTTACTTTAAATAAGGACATTTTATGAGACATTGAATGCCCATACTTCCTTGTTTTTCAATAACAAACCTAAAGCATGTTGAGTATGTTGAAGAATGGGGTGTACCTTGATAACCATTTCAGAAAGAGTAAATGGACAGTGCCAATGCATTATCCTTTGATGTGTACACAACATCTCAAATAGACCACAGCGCCAGAGAAGGCAGGGAACAGCAGGGTTTTGAAAACCAGTATGGAAAGGAGAGTGTCAAACTTAGGCTTCTTCTATGATTTCCAGCAAAATGCCAAGACTTTCTGAATAGGTGTGTGAACAAGCTTTAGTCAAATCCCTTCCCAAGAAGATGTATTGGCCATATATCATTGATTTGAGATTCCCAATCCAAGATGGAGTTTGATTATTTTTCCTGTGTTGGCACTTCCTATTTCATCATATATAACAAGATGGTCAGGAAAGGAAGATGTTTCACTTCCCTTGCTACTACTTTTGGTCCAAGGTTTCTGCTTTCAACAGATTAATTGCTTTAAGCAGATCGATCTTTTGGATTTCATGGCTTTATCCCCGTCGCAGGGACCCTCTTAAGGAAGTTCTTGCACCTTTCACTTATACTGTCCTGTATAGGGTGGTACTGTGGCTATTGGCAGGCATCACACTTTCCTTTGGCAATCAAGAAGATGACTTAATAGACTGGCTCAGTGGCCAATCTATAATAATATAATGAAATGTAATATAACATAACATAACATAGTATAATAGTTTTGTGTCTAAGGGATTAGCAATAATAGAGACTTTATATACTGGCTTTGTCAGAAACATCCTTATTGAGACTTTTCTCAAAATTTACCACAAATTTTACACACACACACAAATTGCCTGGCAATTTGGAAACTTAAAGTACATTAAAAGAGTGTTGTGAGCATCTTTACATTTTTAATGTTCATTAAGCAAGTGTCCCTTTAAGTTTAATCATGCAATTCCTGAAACAAAATAGATTCCTATCTCCAACCAGCAATTGCCAAAGAGGAGAGGCCCTGACAAAGATGCTTAAAGAGGAGCTGGCCAGAAGAATAACTGTATAATACCAGAACTTGTTGGCCTGCCGAACCTAAGGTATACCTGTGTGGTATAAGACAGCAAAGTGTTGGGTCTGTGTAAAGATACCACTATGCTGTCTTAGGCCTAACCACGTTTGTTGTGTCTCCTGTCTGTATCTTGTGATGTTTTGCCCCTGCTGAGTGATAACCCTGCTTTCCAATGCCTGAACCTCTACATTTTGTGTAGCTTGAGGGACAGCCATGATACACAAAGCACGTCATACTACATATCTGTGTAACTTGAAGGATAGCTCTTAGGACTGACACATAAGCCTTTAAGGTTTAGAATAGCTGAGCTATACGTTCTGATATGAAGAATCTGTGTAACTTCAGGGTAGTGTTCCTGTTTAAAGCCAATTCCTGCAAGATTTGTGTAATATAACTGATGGTTGTGCTAAACATTCTTTGCCACATGAGTGAATACAGTCTGTATGTTAAGCATTTACCTCAACAAAAAAATACAAAATGCGTTTTTTATTTATTTCCCAGCCCAATCCATTATTGTAAGTGTAGTAAGTGATGTAATTTACAGGTATGCATAATCAAACGAAATCCCCCAAAAATGGGACATATGGAAATGAGGTGCACTGAAAAAAATAAAACATTAAAGGACAGACTCTGTATGTACTTTTTGGGATCATAACTTCTTGTTTTCTTTCGTGAATCTTATTTACAACATGTATCACTTGTATGGTGGCCTTAAAAAACGTATTTTAAAAAGTAAATAGGTTAGGTTCCACAAATCACCACAGGTGCAGTTATTTGAATGACTGTAACTGATTCAACTATTATTTTAATAATCCAGAACATGATTCGATTTGAGCACTCCATCAAGGTGCTGGTTGCGTCATCTATGTTGTAGTCTCCATCACTATTCTAAATGACCAGAGTTTGAATGATTCCCCTAAAGTACTTTGAAGCAATATACCATATTCCTGCTTTATCCCTGCTCTATATTGGTTAACACATGGAATCTGAAAGCTGTGCTTTTAGCGTAAATAGGTGCATATAGGTGCAGACAAATAAAAACTTGAGTTTAAAAACATATGTTTGAGAACATGTTGTTTCTACCTCAGTCAGAAACATTTAAAAAACAATAGCAAATTATTGCAAGCGAATGAAAATTGCTAGCACCGCATGACAAATTGCTAAATATCGGGGCAAAGGTCATGCAGATAGCACGTGTATCACCTTCAAACACTCCTGGCTTGCTCAAAACCCCTTTGCATTGTGGGACATGTAATTTGCTCATCTCATTGAACTATGGGTTTCAAACTACCAGGATAAAAAGTAATTCTAGATTTATTATTGGTTTTCCGGTTTACAAGGTTTTGCTTTTCACATTACAAAAGCAAGTCTGTAAGTCCCAAGGTGTGAAGACATAATTAGTACTAGATGACCTACAAAGTCCCTGGCTTGCTAGTCAAACACTTAAAATAAAGAACACAGCATGCAAAACACACATGTTTAACTGCCTCTCAATAAAACAAAGCAGCATTGTGTGGATAAATGCACCCTAAAACACCAGCTAAAATGTGTACCCCTGTGCATTAGACAGTACACAAATTCTCTCTTTCTCTGACCAAGAATTAACAAAGGAAGCCTTCACTCCTTCAAGCCAGCAGACAAAGCAAGCATAGGCACCTGTTGGCTTTGCCAATGGATTTGGATATGCTGTACACCTAACGCTTTGTCTGCTACAGAATAATGTGTGTGCCTTTTTTTCTAGTTATTTACCGATCCAAGATGGATCAGTACATTTTTAAAAAGTAGCACAAAAGAGCTTCTATTTGTCTACATTTTAAAATGTAGTGAAGGGGGGGCACGCTCCAAGTAAGTATACAATAGGTCTTCTGCGAGCAGAAAGCTGTGCTGTCTGGTAGGCTCGACATAATGAAAAAAACAACACAAATCCATAATGGGACAATGCCCTCCAAGCCTAGCATGATGAGAGTCTAAAAACTGTGAAAAGGTCCCTTTGTTGAGAGACAAAACAGGGTAAGTTTACAACACAAAGCGGGGTCATATTTCCACACAAGCTATTTACACTTTACACTTGCTAATGCATATCACTCCTATGACACCACTATGCCTTTTACAAATCAGCCCTCCCCTGTTCCTCTCTCAAAGTCTTTCTTCCATAATTTTCCAACTTCGCGAGTCCTTTCAACGTTATCTTTTAGACCTCCTACTGCAATTGTCAGCTTGCCAGACTTTTTATGTCCCCTTCACCTACCACTCTTTTGTTTCTTATGAACATAGTTGAACATCTAGGAGCCTGTCTGGAATAGGGGTGAAGCTCCCAAATCCCTCCGCTTCACCTGACCTTAAAACTTATAAACTTGAAGTTAATTCAATTGTGATTGTGCTTTTGCAGTTGATTTTCCACCTGGCCGACCTTCGTTAATTTTGTCTTTTTTTATGAAGCACAGCTGCCCAAGGGCATCATGGCGATAGAGCTGTCACCTCACACAGCTCATGATAGGAAAAGGAAACACAACGACGATATCATATTTTCAGGACCAGTGGGTTTTTAGATTTTCTGGAATTTTCTGGATTTAAAGGAGAGGGAGCACATTCATTTTACAGGTCAGCGCTCTTAAGGAGATGCAAGATGTCAAGGCAACATCTTACAAAACACATAAACCAACATATAAATACATCAAGAGCCAGAAATGCAGTCTGCTGGTTATCAGTAAATAATCTCTGAGTTGGCTACCATCAGAAATTAACATTCGGTCACTAAAGTTTACACAACAATCTGTCATTCTAGAGTTAGAATAACCTAGTTAGGTCTAGGTTGCAGGCAGCTTTAGCAGTATTAAAACAGACATACTGTTTCCAATACATAGCATATACTTAGAGTGGGATTTGGGTCAGCTCCTTTCTCATACCTGTGTGGTTTTATTCCTTATCTCAATTGTCTGCTTCTGATTTGATGGCTTTCCTCCCTAATCTACTGTTTCTCTCACTGTGGAGTATTCGTGTTCTGGTTGGATGAATCGTATTCTACCACATACTTCAGAAGACTCTTTTGATTTGATTTTACATGTACCACTTCTTGAGAGTCCATGTGTTTCCTAGCAATTCCCATGTGCTTCCTAGCAATTCTTTATTCAATCCTCCCTGACAGCCTATCTCTTTTCACCCCCTCACTTCCCAATACTGCTCATCTGAAGCCTTCTTGGAATGGGTTTTCTTAAACAAAAAAAACATTTCAAGACTGCTGGCTATGCATGTGCATGAGTCTTACCACCTGCACTAGAACAAAAAAGGAAAATTAAATTGGTAAATCCAATGACTCAGCCTTTTAGCAGGGGCAGCTCCTCCATTAGGGCAGAGGAGCGTCACTCCCTCTCTAGCAGCAGAAGCTACAACCCTTTCAACATGAAGGGATAATAAACTAGGTTTATTATCCACGTTATCCGTACGTGGTGAAAGGGGCGGGGTGTTGGGGATGACAGCCACGGAGGGGAGTGCACAGAGCACTCCCCTCAGAGCGCATGTGTGTTTGGCCGGCCATCTCGGGCAGGCCAAACACACATGCGCAGTAGGCTCTCTCCAGACTGGCAACACAATTGCCGGGTTGGAGAGACACTGCACAGGCTCCCAGTCTGCCTGGGAGCGCCCTGGCTGGGTGCTCCCAGCCAATCCTGATGCTGCTCTGAGCAGCGTCAGGATTGGCCGCAGGGCAGGCTGGGAGCCAGTGCCTGCAGCTGGAGCAACAAGGGACAGAGGAGTGGCGGCAACGGAGGAAGTAAGTTTTGTTTTTGTTATTTTGTTTAATTTTATTATTAACGGTCACCCCCTTCCCTGCGTGCCACACCCGCCCCACTCGCCCCACCCGCCCCACCCCTTTAAATAGGAGCGAGCTGCGATTGGCTTTTAGAGGAGAGATTTATTGGCTTTGCCAATGCTTTTTTGTATTTGTTACTCAGACTGAGCTCATTATATTGATACATTAATGCACATGTATTATCGGACACTCACGAAGAGAAGCAATAACATTCTCACGATGAGCTGGTAATTACTAGATAATAACAGCAAACTAGGTATCAGTATTCACAATGAGCTAGACATCTGATTTCCACATGAAATTAGTTTTCATTCAATCAGATACTGATAATTAACTGGACGCCTAACTGAACTTGAGTTACATTCACTGTGGTTGTGCTAACTCGCACAGCTGCAACGAAAACCTAAATGTCTTAAGTGTATAGGCGAAACTGATATTTTACTATTTTGAGCAAGCTTCACTGAATGCTGGCATCTTGATGACAACATGATAACCAATGCTGAAAATAAGATCTGCACTGTGCATAACCAAATGATTTCGATATAGTGCACACTAAACATGTAAATACATTTTCAAAAACACTTCACACACAAACACACATGCATGCAAACACAATTAACCATTACTTATTGTTAAAAATTGGGTTTCTGGTTGGTTAGGGTATGCACCTAATCCAGGCAGAACCCATTACTCTAGTAAGGGCAAGTAAGTTACACACCAAAGATAACCTGTGCTCACCCACTGGCAGCTTGGCAAAGAGCAGTCAGGCTTATTCCCAGAGGTCATGTGTAAAGCGTTTTCCCAACACACTCACACCAGTGACACAATAAATGCACCACAAAAGAGACTCCGTGCCACGTTATAAAACAAAATGTAGTCTATATTGTGCAGACAACATAGACCAAAACGACAATCTTCACAAGCGCTGAGCATACTATGCAGATCCTTAATTACTACTCGTCACCTTGGTTATAAAAGAGCCAAAATGTCATACATCAGGGCATAAATCGCAGCAGGTAGGTTAAAGTAGAAGCATGTGCATCACCAGCTACCATAGGTTCTGTGCCTGTTATGCGAATCCTGAGATGCTATTCACCATCTTGACAATGCCAGGCAAACACGATCTGCATCCTGTGATCTAGAACAACTGGGGTCCAGAAGCACATCAGGACAACACCTAAATCGCCATCTGGCCCCATAAATACCATAAAACATAATTATTGTGCATGTCATCCAATTACTGTAATGCCACTCGCTATCTTAACCCTCAGTGAGCCCCCAAAATTGGATACATGAGCCCTATTATGCCTATTAGGTACATACTGAGGAGGTACTTGTCATCCTGGATATTAGGCAAAGCAACTGACATGCTAATAAAGAGAAAATGCAACAGAAAAGCATGTGTACATTAGGAGGCAAGCACAGTGTGAGTAAGGATACAGTAACCACGAGATCTGCATTGTACAAATCCCTTGCGTGTTTTTTTGTAGGCAGACGCCTACCTCATTGCCCAGGACTATGGGATCCAGTGCTCCTAGCGGCTGTTGCTGCCCACTGCATTTTCAGCATGCCATCCAGCGCACTTAAGGCCGATAGCTTCTCCACTGCGCAGGACACCTACCTCATTGCCCAGGACTACGCTCTCCAGTGCTCCTAGCGGTTGGTGCTGCTGACTGCATTTTCAGTGCGCGATCCAGCACACTTAGGGCTCACCACTTCCCCGCTGCATGGGATGCTCACCTGATTGCCCAGTATTACGGGTTTCAGTGCTTCTAGCAGCTGGTGCCACCCACTGCATTTTCAGCATGCCATCCAGCACACTCAAGGCCCACAATTTCCCCGATGTGCGGGACGCCTATCTCATTGCCAAGGACTACGGGCTCCAGTACTCCTAGTGGCTGGTGCCGCCCACAGCATTTTCAGCACACCATCCAGCGCACTTAAGGCTCACAACTTCACTGCTGCGCAGGACGCCTACCTCATTACCCAGGACTATGGGCTCCAGTCCTCCTAGCAGCTGATGCCGCCCACCGCCTTTTCAGCACACCACCCAGCGCACTTAAGGCCCCCAACTTCCCCGTTGCTTGGGACATGCGTAGGCCATGCCTGGGCAAAGCCCGGGAACGCCCTTCATCCATCTTAGCCAGGAAGATGCTGGGCAGGTCACCCTTCTTGGTTTCGTTCATTCTGCTTCCTTGACTGTCTACTTGTAATTTATTGCTGACTTTGGCATGCTGCTATAGGTAAGGTGTGGGGCATTTCAGTCCATTTAGCAACTAAAGTATTCCGGCTTTTATTGTACTACAGTGCATGTTGCTGACAAAATTTTTAGTGTAATGATCGGCAAGAGAAAGGCTCCCACTAATAGCGGGAGTAAGAAAAAGTCACCAGATAAATCATGTACTAGTCTGATGAACTATATATAATACAGGGGACATGGGGGCATAAGAAAAACAAATCTTGACTGTGGCAGAAACTCTACCAGCCTGCCTGGGAGGTATGACGATTGCACTGTCGCAGGTCGGTGAGTCTGAACGATTAAACTCCACTATAGGTCAAATGCTAAACCCAGCAAAATTAGATGTTAGTGGGTGTGTTCAGAATGTCTGATAGTATATATGTGACTCTGACTTATAACCACTCTTAAAGCGCCCCAGGAATCCAACTACTAGTGTACAAACTAGAAATACAGAGGCAAAGAAAGATTAGTTGGCGCCTGACACTTAAAGGTCTATAACCAATCTTGCACGTCAATCCAGAGATGTATAGAGTAGCCACCAATCCATGTGTTAATTTGGCCCCTGGTTAGGAAAAATTTCTAATTATGCTGGTGCAATTGTTGGATTCCTTTGTAACGACCACAATGAATTCTTTATCCACTAGGTTAGATCAAGCTGAACGCTTTTTTGTCACTTGTTTGGAGCTATTAAAGGTAGGACACCCCTTGACTGCTATTAAGAATCCTCCTGAGGCACCCGGGGCAGAAGCCCCTCTAGAGAGAGTACATATAATGACCTGGAGGGATACTGCTGCTGTTGCATCATCACTAAAGGACCCTTCCAATGACCAGCCTATGAATCGATGTATAAATAAAGCAATGGGTACAGCTCTGCCCCTTCAAAGGACAAATAGGAGGAAAAATAATGATGACTCTAGTCACCCAGTTCTCCCCAATGCTCCATTTATGATCCTTAGGCCTGACAATTAGCCAGCTATTCCTGATTTCCTTGACCTTCCCCCAGGGGCAACTCCCTATGTGGCTGTTTTAGCTAATGTTCCAATTTGGCCATCTACTGAACATGAGTCATGAGATTCATTGAGAAATAAGTCCCTACATTGGGTAGTCAAAAAAGTAGGCCCTATTTACTGACATTAAGATGTTTAGGAGATTTAAATGGGTTGGACGTGGCCGTAAAACTCTGCCAGATGACGGTACCCTGACGTCTTACGTAATCGCATTACATTGCTACCTTTGGGTTTCTTCTATCACCCCTCAAGAATGCAGGAGTCTTCAGGAACAAGGGGAAATTCAAATTTCGGGCCGTTGTCGGGCCCATTTATGCTGTTCCAACCACAAATAGATTTAACAGTCTGACAACATTTGATGGAGTAGACTGACCAATACCAAGCCTGGTACTAGGCTTTCCGGGCAATAGCAGTGTTGATTCAAGCCCCCTTAATGAAAATACTCCCTTATCTAATGAGGATTCTCAGCTGAGAAGTAAGCAGCCAGTTACCTTGTCTAGTTGTATTTCACCCTTACCTGTACATAATGCAACTGTGTTTCATGAGCTATATTCACCTGGGACGACCTAGGTATTATTTTCAAATGTGGCAGGGTTAAGGAAAAAAATGGTGGCACCTTAATGGGTCGAATTTATAAGTGCCTTTTATATTCTGTGCCTCCAGGAGACTTGGACAGTGGAACCATTACATCTTAAATGGTATAGAACATACCATACTCCAGCAACACCATTCAGCTAAGGGAGACCTAGGGGGGGTTTATGTACTTATGTTTCAAATTATATGCAGCTCCTTGATACGAGTATTGTGGTGATGGAGTGTTTTTAAATTATTACGATCAAACTACCATCATACAGTCTTCTAGTAGTTGTAAACTTCTACAACCATGTAGGCATGGCTGAAATATCTGGTGTCCAGAGGCAACTAGCAACGATCTTGAGATCTTTTTTTAGTGGAGCTCAAGGGACTTGATTATACACTGGGGAGGGGCTTTTATTTCAAACTTGCGCCTAAATCATTTAGATAAGATATGTGGCTTAGCTAATTTTGATAACATTGATTTATCACATTTCATGCACTCCAGATTTGGTGATAATTTAAATGATTTATTCAAGTATGACCTGGGCTTTTGTAACAAATTACGTTGCCCAATAGTTCCTTGTAACTGTACTTTCAATGGGAGCGGCGCCAATACTGTTATAGATTATGTGTTATTCTCATTTCGATATTCTGATAAGGTAAAGAAATTTGTTATGAACAACAATGCTATGAGTGACCATTTTCCACAGAGTGTAACTTTTACTCTTAGTGATGCTAATAGCTTGAAGATGAACTACAATCCTCATCTAGTGGACAATATTGACATTGTTGTTACAAATGGTTGTGCCTTGCGGTGGTCACATATCAACCTCACCAAGTTCTTTGAGCAACTTGTTGTTACACATAGGGATGCATTTGGAACCTGTCTAGATGAGACAGCTGATCATGCTAAAATTACTTGAAGCTTTTAAGTTAGTCAAGGAATGTGTCAAAAATGGTTTAACTGTGACAAGGAAACATTCAGTACATAAAAGACTTGGATGGTTTGACTCAGTATGCTCAAAGGCCCATAAGAATGTAAAAATGTCTCTGCAAAAAAGTGCCCAGATTTAGGCTAGACGTCCAGTCTCTTAGGAGGAAGTTTAAGAAAGCCCTGAATCAGAGAAAAAGAGGCCTGAGCGACACAGCCTGGGAGACCTTATATGAAGTCAGTCTTACTAATGACAATAGGGCTTTTTAGCGAGCGATTAATACCCCCTTTCTGAGATCCGTTGATAGCCCCAGGTTGGAGATTGCTATTAATGAAACTGAGTGGGATGCTCATTTTTCTGACATCTATAAAAAAAACCTAGGGAGGAACTGAGTTATTCCGATGCCGATACATCTTCTGTGACACCATCTTGCAGTCCCATTAACATTTTATTTACAGTGGAGGTCACCACCGCATTAATAGCTAGTAAATTGGGAAAAGCGCCAGGCCCAGACACCATCCCTGTTAACCTCTATAAAGCCAATATCCCATTGTGGGCACCTCCGGTGACATCAGTCTTTTCTGCCTGTTGCAGCGTAGGTTTTTTATCCACCTGGTCAGAGTCCCTAATTGTACCAATCTATAAGAAAGGGAACTGACTTAATCCTGCCTGCTACCATCAGATATCATTACTGGACTCACTGGTTAAAGTAGCAGGGCATGTCATGCTGAACACATTAGAAGAATGGGTTGTATCTAAGGGAATTCTATTGGACCTCCATAATGGCTTCTGAGCCAGGTTTAGGGACGACTGAGAAGGGACTTGACCTGTCATTACTTATAGGGAAGTATACCCAGGTTAAACTCGGTAGTTTATTCTTAGCTTTCATTGATTTGGCATCAGCCTTTGATTGTGTGGAGCATGACAAATTATGGACTGATATGAATGACATCGGAGTGGATTCATCAATAGTTTAGTTCCTTAGGCAACTGCATGCAGGTAGGATGGCCAGGTTGGGTCATGGGATCAAGGGAGAATGTACTTGTTTGTTCAGCAGAGAGAGAGGAGTTAGACAGGGCTGCGTGCTAGCACCATTTTTATTTACTATTTATATTAATAGCTCAGGGAGCCATTTGACAGATCGTTGTAGTGACCTTTCCCAAGTTGGGCATCACCTTCTCTGGGCTGACAACGCCATGTTCATGGCCTGTATACCCGTAAGATTGCAACGCTTGCTGAAAACCTTTGCGATTTTTTTTACAAAGCCTAGGTTTTTCTATTAACAAAGGAAAACGTTTGTTATGAAGTGTAGAAAAAGGTCAGTGAAACCGAGCAAACTGTCCTTAACTGTGAGATAATTAAGGACTGTTTAATGTTAGATGCCGCCTTCCAGCTCTCATTGCTGAAATATGCGAGAAATGTTATGGGCAATCTGGGGCTCCCAGATTTTTTTTGATCAACCGGATACCTTAAAGAACATCAGCAGAAAGGTGTTAAAAACAGATAACTCGGCTTTGTGTGAGGACCGTAGGTTGTCTAATGGAGTGATGAAGCCAGTGTACTCAGATACCAAATGACTCTGCTCATATATGATTTGCAGCCATATTTAAAACTGTATACAATCCTCAACACAGATTTATTTCAACCCGTCTTAGGTTCGATATATTCCGTTGTCTAACTAGTTTTCCGGTGATCAATAACTGGTCAATAAATTTAGTCAATTACCCCTGTGATAAATTGTCATTACAGAGTACTGTGCACATTTTTTTATTTTTAAGTATTACGGTGAATTAAGAAAGCACTGGATCCTGCCATTATTGAGGTTCTATGGCTTTAGGCAATGCCGACCTGCATATTTGTTTTTGCAGACTGTACCAATTGTGTACCTTTGTTACAGTATGTCGAGGTTTCTGCGGGCAGTGATCAAATGTAGAAAATCTTTGACCAACTAATAATTCACCTTTTAATGAAACAACCACATTTTTAGCGATGATGTAAATAATGTTTTTATTTTAACGTATGCATTATGATTGTTTTGTTTTTATGTTTTTTTTTATACAAGAAATCAAATAAAGCTTTTCGACTTTTGACTTTAGTAACCAGAGCACCTGCCCTTATATCACTTAGGTTGCAGCAATTCTTCCAGATCTAGAGGAAATCAATCCCTTTGCACCGCCATTCCACTCACACCATGGACAGTCAATGGTTGTAGGTCCCAGCTTGGGAGGTGATCTTGCATTCCTCCCGGGGCCCTCCTCCGAGGTTTACACCATCCTATGGTCCAAGTGAAATGTCATCCACAGTGCAAGCGTTCGGAGCCCTTCCAGAGCTTTGCGGACCGCTACTTTCATGCGGCTAGGAGGTAAGCTTGCAGCCGTAGTCATGCCCAGGGAGTCCTCATGCTCCTGAGCAGTTTTGCTAACAGCTTACCTTTTGTCTGACTTGGGACAACGGGGTCCTGGCCTGCCGTCGGGAAGGGGGCTTCAGTTGGCAATTTCGGCCACATAGCCATCAAGGAATCCCCGCCCCAGCTCCTACAAGCTCAAGGAGTCTTCATTGCTTGGCGGCTGAGAAGGCACATACATGCCTGGTCGGTAGTGTGAGCGCAGACCCAGCAACCATGCGCACACAGTCATAAGGTAGAGTCCAACCACCCCAACATGGTTTGCAAACCTGATTGCTTTTAGACAGAAGAACAAGACAGCCCAGTACACACAGCAGCTCCCATCTACACTCCCTGAGGCCTCTGCATAAGGAATCTCAGTGTGGGGGAGAAGGAGCCTGCGACTCTCTGACAAGGCTGCAACCCTCACAGGCAATTCCGGATCCCCACGCAGCCGTAAGTTACTGAACTCACCATGCGCTGTGAAGAAATAATGCGTTACCCTGATACCAAGAGATTCAGGTGGCCAAATAGCCCTCAGGAGGGATCTTTTTAGGGTCACTGAGATTCCGTAATGAATAGGTAGGGCAAACTAGCAAGTCTATTGAGAGCACTGGGCCCAGGATAGGGTGCTACAGACAGGCAGGCCAGCACACAACAGAGGTAATGGTTCCAGAGGTGGTTCCTACTGACAGTACCCCAGTGCCTTGGGGGGCCACAGTCAGGGAGCAGCTGACAGCAGGGCAACAGGGAGGAAAAACAATCCAGGGCCTACCTTAGGGGTGACCTAGGTTTATTTAAAAGGGAGCCTATGCCTTGGCAAGTAGTTTGACTTGTCAAGTCAATGTGGCAGTAAACTGCGTACGCAGGCACTGCAGTGGCAGCACTGCAGGTCCACTAGTTGCATTTAATTTATAGGCCCTGGGTACATGGTATGCCAATTTACAAGGGACTTATGGGCAAATTAAATATCCCAAAAAGGTGTAAGCAAATTATACCAAGTTTTAGTGGAGAGAGCACATGCACTTTAGCACTGATTTGCAGTAGTAAAGTGCCTAGAGTCCAAAGCCAACAAAAAGAGGGTTGGAAATATAGGAGGAAAAAGGCAAAAAGTTAGGGGATAACCCTGCAGAAAAAGGCCATTTCCAACACGTATGTCATCTTTACACTTCCAAAGTCCCTGTTTTCAGGAATGCACTTCGCTCTGCTGAGTGTCCTTTGCAGGACAAGAAAAGGCACAAGCCATATGCATGGAACAGTGGAACAGACATGAGGCAAGCTGAGGCAACCCAATGATATCCAGGGCCATTGGAATCATGTGATCCACTGAAGTTGCCTCATAATTTTGGATCTGCTGCACGTGCCACAAAATCCACCAACATTTGCAGATACCACAAAAAAATTGTTTATGGCTCAAATAAGCCAAACTTACTTTTAAAAAATGATTAACTTGTGACCATTCAGTTGCTGATTGCAGTATTCAGGTGTTAAGCTGATACTAAAGGTGAGCAACTTTGCCCAGATAGCAATAAGTGGTGCGGAAATGATGAAATAACAAAACAATACTGTCAACTATTGTGCGCATTATACCACACAACTGGCCTTTTGTTGCCACATAATTTTGTCAATTCTGAAAATTATGGCCTGATTTAGATATTTGCGGGCAGGTTACTCCATCACTATGATGAAGGATATCTCGTCCACCAAAACCTAAATCCCATTACATCCACAATATTTATGCCAGATGGTATTTTTGTTATCAATATTCTGAAATACAATCCAGATGCAAATACTGATCTGGGAGTCAAGAAATATATCAACTTTGTTACCTTTCGAAGCAAAAAATACCCACATTGAGTTTGATGTAAGCATGAGATTTGGTTCATACACTCCAACTGAAAAATGCATGGATATCTGAGCAGAATAAAAAGCGGTCTCTCCCACCCGTTTTAAAAACCTATCTGAACAGATATGTTGATGAAAGGTGAATGGTAGAACGAAGAGGTAGAGGAAGTAATACAATATCATTGAGGCTCCCAATTTTCCATTTTTACTGTTCTGTATTTATTTTCAAATTACAGAAAAAAAATGAAGAAAGGTCTTCGTTTCACAGACAACCGATGCTGTCAATCATTATCATCAGACCAATAGTTATGTAGTGCTGTGTTAAAACAAGGACACTATTTCTTAATGAGATAACGTTTGGACTACCATACTAATATTTTCAGATTAGTGAGTTTTTATTGTATTATAAACATGGCTGCTAAAGTCAGACAGGTATCTGGGCACAAGTGTACATTTATGAGTAAAATGTATGTGTAAATACACAATTGCATTTCCATTCAGCACAAAATAAAAGATACAATAGCAAAAGAAAAGGAAAAAATGAATTTGCATAAATGCAGATGGAAAGATAAAAAATTATACCACAAGCTATGAGTCCTAATTATTATTCTTTATAAAACTGTATGAAATAAGACAATACGTAACACGAAGTCCCTATTACAACATTTACTCCCAGAATATTTCAAGTTATTTGAGATTTATTTCAAAATGGATTATAGCAGGCCTGTCCATCTCTACCATTCGAAAGACACTCCTCAAACTGATAAAAAATTCGGCAAATTTCAGCCCACAGTCTTTTACACTGTTGAAAGACAAAAGTGAACAGAAACTTAGTAATTCTATCGTAAGTACTATTCTGTGTACTAAATTCACATAATTTGACTCACCTCACGCTTGTCTGTGTGTTCAAAAAATCTTTCATAGATTTTTCGAAACTTCTAAGGCATTACAGGATCTTCCAACAGGAGTCGTTAAGAGAAGCATTTAAAAACACAGACTACAAAGATATATTTTGCAAAACAAAAAAGTACTCCGAAACACAGACCAACAAAATCTTGACCTCACATAATTAACTCCATACACCAATGTCCACCTGCACCTTCCGCCCACCCTGAATCTGATAGGTCTGGACGAAAAATATGTGGGAAATGAGATTGCATTTAAGAATTACCTACATGTTGAACATTTTGCAAGAAGATATTAATGTAACGTGGAAATTGTACTGCAGGAAGTCTCAATGACTCAATCGTCATGCTTGAAAATTACAAAACTGAGATACATTCAGAAAGCGTGTAATCAGTGCCTCCTCTTTAAATACACCGAGCCCATTCTTTAAAAAGTATTGAATACTTCGACGAATGCCCTCAGGAGTGCCATAACATATGGGTTTCTTGGTGTCCAATTTACTATGAAGATTAATAAACTATTTCCCAATTACGGATTGTGTTTCAAAATACAAACTGTCGAACAGGATATTCTATAAAACAATTGAAAAAATCCGACTGACACACAACGGGTGGAAACCAGGTCGAAGTGTACACGGCCGTAGACCCACATAAAGTGGCTGGTGCAAACACCTGGCATGTCACTAATGGCCTAACATGACCAGTCAAGCAGCATCCAGCAGCTGGGATGGACCGGTTCTTCCCTACTGGGGCTGCGGTTGTTAAGCAGTTCTCGAGAGACTCAATCCACCTACCTTATTTGGAACGGCCCACATCCACTTCCCCCCTCAAACCCTCTTGAACGAGCCTCCCTCCCCCACCCCCCCAAAAAAGTATAAATGCAGTGCCCCGACCTCAAAAACACGGGCCTTGATGGCAGAGCCTTGAATCCCAACCCGGGGATCTCAAACCGACAGCGTTACAATATCTCTCCCCCACCCCCCTCCCAACACCTCCCAAAGCTTACTCCCTCCCCCCTCCCCCCCCCCCCCCCCCCCCCAACAATGCATCTCCCTCCCTTCCTTTATCACCGACTAAAGAAACGAGGGGGCTGACTGGAATTCTTCACTTAAAATGCCACATGAACATTCATGCAGATGCCAGCGAATGTGCTGTCACCGGAACAAGCATCCTTTTATTCCATTCGCATCTGGATTTCCTTACACTGCATCTACCGCTTGGTGCAGGTCCACCCCTATACCCACGTGAGCTCCATTTATATAACCTCACACGTAAAACGCAGAGTGGCCACAGTGTGCCAACCGCACGAGGTCCTATGTCAAGAATGAAAGTTGGTGCCTGTTGTGCGCACGATGCCCAGACCCCAATCCGAGGTGTCACAGCACCTGCGCCCACCGCGATAGGTTCACATCTGTACTGGCACACGAATAAGCAGATGTGCTGCACTGCAATCTCCTTTATTTAAGAGCGGTGTAAATGGCGGTACCTCAGGCTCCCTGGCATTTGGTAGGAATGAGCCGGCCTGCAGTGAACACACCTCGGCTGTTCGGGTGGCATCACCTCCGTGTCATGTAAACAGCCGAATAAAGGGGACGGGTGGCACCAGCTCTCACCACATCTCTGCTGAATGTCCCAAGTCCTGCTTCCAGCGCACTGAGTGCACTACTGAGGCGGGCTGAAAGATTCCTCCGGCCAATTTCACGAGCACTGCAATACACTGTTGCCCCTGAGGTGCATACTGTTACACCCAGGAAATGAAGTGTGCAGACTTCTCATGGGCCGTTGTATGCGCTTTACTCGACATTCTCGAATGCAGTATTAAATCATGTTCAAAAACGTGATCTACTGAGGGTGAATACCTGATTCTGCCCCAGGCTTGCAGTTAGCTACTCGACACAGCATTATTCACAGTATATAATTCTAGCACACAGCAGTATGCATGCAAGGGTTTATTTGTCATTTTAGAACACAGAACTATGCATAGGTTTATATATCGTTTTAGCACACAGCACTATGCATGCATGGTTGTATAAATAATTGTAGCACACAGCACTCAGCGCCATGCATGGGTTTATAATTCGTTTTAGCATAGAGCCCTATGTATACATGGGTTTTTTGTGTACCATATCCCGCGTGTGTTAACAAAATGTGATTGTGAATACAGGCATACTGGCTTTGCTGAATATTAAATGCAGGTCAGCTATCAGCTATAAACTACTTGTTCGATGAGCGTGTAGCTCACGAGAATGGAAGTGCATGTATTCTGCAGACGATAGCGGTGCACGCGACGATCTTTCATGTAAAACCCACACTGCATTTTATTTCGGGCGAGATATTATGCTATTGGCTGATTGGAGCAGGTGCCTGAACTGCATTCCTCATGAGGCAGCCACGTTAAACAATGCTCCCTCTTTTAGCCCCGCTTACCCCCGCACACAAGATTCATAGAAAATATAAACTCAGAAATTGCTTACCGCCTCCGAATCTTCAAATCCATGCATGTACAAATTGTCGTACATGGAGGTTTAACAACCCAAAGCACGGCACAATGCAAAAAACAAAAACAAAAAAAAATCAGGTTATCTGCAAAACCAGAGGCAGGGGACAGGAGGTGGGGAAGGCCTTCCCGAGTAGCTCAGCCTGCCTTGTCAATTTTCAGCGGAATCCCCAGCCGAGGCAGCGTTCATTCACATTATAGGGAGGGAAGGTTACCCCAAGAGGCAGTCCAGAACTGGCATTTTATCTGCTTTGCAAACACCGAGCACGACAGCAGAAGCAAAGCCTTCCCCGAGCAGGCGTCGATGACAGAGGCAGAGGGGCGCGCGCTGATTGGCTGGGCCCGCCTGCTCCAGTCAGCTGGAAGTGCATTCTTCTTCATAGTGGTCGGGGAGCAGCGGCTTTGCACGGAGTCCACACCGGCGAGGGGGTCGCTCTCCTGGGCCCTCGGGCCCTCCCGCCCTCACTACACAAGCTGGGATTCATTTGAATAGATATTCTATGGATGTGGTCTACTTTATTGCAAACTTTCTATTCAAATAAATAACACAACAAATAAATAACACAACAAATAAATATAGGGGCTTCTGCCACAAATGCTGGACTATCAAAAGCGATGTCCTAACCCCCCGGCCCCCAAATATACACGTTAAAGTTTTTGGACGCTTTTATGTTTATAGATTTCTGTAGTGCCACCTGCTGCCACAGGGCGCTTCAGAATCCTTTTTTTAAATCAAGCCTATAGGCTGGCAGCACACGCTTCAAGTGAGTGGCTTCCATGTCTGCATAAGGCTCCAAGCCCAGACCTGGGAGCACAATCACCTGAAAGCAGTGACAATTTGAAACTCCTCAGGAGAAAAATCCTACAACAAATGGGTCCTTAGACAATAAGAGTTCCCTAACCTCCTGACTGAAAAGATGTCGGTCGGAAAGAAAGCATCACTTCATTCAGACATTTGCCATAAGTCATCAATAGACTCAAAGGGTTGAAATTACACACTCTTAGTAGCCAAGAGTAAAGCCCCTCCAGCAGCCATGCCTTCAAGAGATAGTGCAACTCCCTTCCTACCAGAGCACAACTCCCAGAAGGAAGCCCAGAAGGACTTCTGAATAACTTTCTTCCCAACCACCAGGGGCCAGATGTAGCAAAGGGTTTTACCCATTTTGTGTCTATGGGAAAATGTGTTCGTACAAATGGCCCCAGATCCTGAAAGTAGGGCCTCTTTTCTCTAAACTAAAACAGTTCTCCATGAACTGGTTTTCAGCAATGAAACGAGAAGTGGGTTTCAGTGGTGGCTGGTGAAGTTAGAGAGTGGTAGGGCTGGGCTTACGGGGATAGGGACTAGGAAGTGAGCTGTTTATGGTTCACCTTAGGGGGCAAAGCATTTTTGGGAGCTCTCACTGTACTCGACAGCACCAGGTAATTGAACACTGATTTGGCTCTCTTGTCATTTAAATCGATAACGTGTATGTTGCACATATGCCTCACCAACGTCCTCATTAATTTGATCTGCTAACATTTCACCAAATACTATTTGAAAGCTGCACCAGGCTGCCACACCTTTGGGGTGACCCTACACTTATACTTGTCTTGACCATGCAATATTCTGTCCCTCGTGCTATCCCTCGCCTCGACACACATAAAAGTGACGGTGAAAGTCTTGGTGTTTTTATCATCTCGAGGTGCTTTTCAGCTCCAACATTCTGATTCGCACACACTTTGCACTACATAAAAACTGCACAAAAAAAGTAAAATCAAAGCCTTAACTTAAAGAAAGGCAAATACATATCTGGTTACTGGTTGAGTTGTACGAAGAGAGACCAGAAACCCTGGGTAAACCGCGGCTTCCTTGGTTAAATTGCATGATCTTAGGCAAATATTTTATTTCACCAAAACTCAATTTCCCTCGGTATTGCATATGAAAGGACTTTCGAATATGACTTCAGAATACAAACTGTACAAAATGCTATTGTGATAGATTTAAGAGACTAATGTTGCTGTATAATAATCTGAGAAAAGTAGAGTTTGCACTACAACTGTCCTACCTCGTAGTTCACTAATGGTTTATGTTAAAAACTATCACTTTCCATAAGTACTTCTCAGTGCAGCTGTCACGGCACCCAGATCCTGGAGGGTGGCTGCACTATCAGTCTTGTGGAAAGCTGACTGCCAATGAAGCAGCTCTCAAGCTGACCAGAAGTATGCGGTGCCTGGCACACTGTGCAGTTTATCCTCCTGCTTACTGATAGGATAGCTCACTGAGTTAAAGACCATGCCCTTCGTCATAGCGCCCACGATTGTCATGTTTGAAATATAGAATACTAGTTAGGGCATTATTATTCACCGTTTTGAGGAGGAAAAACACTTGAGATTATTTAAGGCCCCTGGCCTGTTGCTTGGACAAAAGAGCATGTGATCTCTTTTGCTGCAATTACGATTTAGGCTCCAGACACAACCGGGTCAATTTTTTTAAAAGAGAAACAAAGTGTTTTCTAAATAGCAATGTAGCAATCATTTGGAACACATAGGGATGTGTTCCCCTCCAAAAATGAAGATGCGATTGATTTTCAAGGCCTTATTATTGATAGCCACGGCAATGCCCATACCTTCCAAAAGGCTCTCACTTCAAAAGATTACCTTTTGTTTTTTTGCAGTTTTTTATGACGCCAACTCGACTCAAAGGTTTTCAAGTGCTTTACATGACACAAGACATTCAATCGGAGGTACCTAGTGATCAAACGATTTGCTTGGAATTGCTTATTATTACTTATATAGACCGGGCCCAGGCAGCTGCTAAGTGTGTTTTTTCGTACCTCACATAATCGATGCTGTGGGGGCACCACTGGAGGGAAGCTCCTTCACCTTAGTGAATGCACACATGCACCACCTTACCTCCACTCCACAGCACGAGTCTGCTGGTAGGCAATGAAAGTCCAGAGCTTAATGACGTCAATCATTCACAATAGTATGGGAAGCAGGCACCTAAGTCTGCACAGTGCGTTTTCAAAAGTGGTGATGAGAAACTGACACTCTACATCTCGGCTTCCAGTCTGGCTGCACCCTCTACCTGACCCTTTCTCAACTTGTCACAAGGTGGGACACAGCCCCCTGTGACAATCTGGGAAAGTGTGGTATGACTATGCTCTCAACATCCTGACTGACATGAAGCCTCTGTGCTACAGGGCTTCTTCTGTTACACCCAGGCTTAATTTATGGTCGAGCACGCAATTGCCTTGACCTGTTGTAACTATTGTGGGCTTTTAACCATACCCATCTCACACCCATTACTTTCATTCATTCCTGGGCTTGCCTTTCAAAAATCACTTGATGTCCTGTCCCAGGTGTTAAAAAATGGGGCAAAGCAAGCTTTGCCCCATATTTTTTTACCCCTTCTCCCTCCTGTGCACCATTTTTGCACGGGAGTCTAAATATGGCGTTAAAGCCATAGAGTCATTTTTTGCACGGGAACGCCTACCTTGCATCTCATTAAGGCAAGGTAGGGTTCCATGTCCAGAAAATGGCTTTTACTCCATAAATTTGGCGCTAGACGGGTCTAGCACCAAAGTATAAATATGGAGTTAGTTTTGCATCGAATTAGAGTAAAAAAGAAAATGATGCTAATTCGGTTCAAAGAGAGTATAAATATGCCCCTCAGAGTTAAGTATTCACTGGACAAAATCAACTTTATTTCTCCTCCCTGATTGGTCACATCCTTCATATCTACCCTTTTCTTTCCAAATAAATAAACCAGAATCCAGATATTTGAGGACTTAAATTAGAAAAGATAAGATGTGTTAGAAGGTACTGAAAACACTCTTCTGTTTAGGTATGACGCAATACACTGATGAAACCCCCAATGCCCCCCATGGGGATGTGCCACTAAACAAAATGATCATGTGCCCAAAACATCGAGAAATACTTCAGCACAGTCCTGCATTCCTTGGGAATTATTCCCGAAATCAGACAGCATACTTCAACTCTGTCATGTGTTGGGGGCTCACCGAAGATGTCCTTGGTGACATTATGTGGAGGTGCCTATGGTGATGGTTTAACAAACAACAAAGTCACAGAAGGAGTGCTTGGCCTGGCAGCTTGGGACGGACTATATCCCCATAATGAGCCTGAACGGCTAAGATTGGTTTGTTTATGGTTGTACTCTATCTAGAGTGGCGCAATGGGGAAATAATGATTGAGTGAAGTGCATCTCTACAGTAGGTGTTTATTGCTATGGTGTATAGAACTACCGAATAGGTGTAAGTAATCCCGGGAGCCACAGCGCACAACAGTGAATGGCCTGGTGTTTTGTGTTTTCTTTTTGGCATGAAACATTTTATTGGAGTATAACGAACAGAAAATACAGTTGTCTCTATTCCATGATACAGCCTATGTGGCTGAACACACATTAGTATATTATTGTCAAAAACATGTTGGACAACAGTACAGCCTTCAGTTTGGTGTTTTTACCTCAATCTGAAGTATTGCACCAAGCTTAAAAATATGTATTGGGTGACCCACCAAAATAGGGTTAAGGGTTCGGGTTAGTTTTCCAGAACCTCCAAAGTCAGTGATTCAAGCAAGGAAAGGGGCTATTACCAGCAAAGGACGGGGCAAGATTCTTACTTTGGAGACTCCTTACAGGTTAATAATACTTTGCCACAATGTACACCAAAAAGGAAATATTTACAAAGTGGAACACAATCAGCATTTCCAAACTTGGTGATTTCTGGGGCTTAAATGGTATGAAATCTTTACATCAACTGTGTGATGATTTCATACTCACAGACACCGATGTCTTTTGGGCATGCCGTGAAATATTATGTTGACTGTTATAGCAATACCGAGCAGTACTCCTTCCAGAACACAGAGCCTCATTATGAGTTTGGCAGTCGGACTACCGTATTCCGAGTCATACAGGCAGGACCGCCAACCAGAAAATGCAGACCGGCAGCGTCACAGAGGCCTGAAAATAGGTGCCGACAGCACCGCAACCAACCTCCGACTGTATTACAAGCACACAGTCGAAATGGTGGACCCCCAAGGCGGTCAGCAAATGGTGGTTCGAACCACGGCAGTCCGTGATCACTAGAGTAAAACACAATTACACATTGGATGAATTTGAAAACATCACGGCTGACACACATTGCCACACTGGACAAACCTGCAAAGGTCACTATAAAACGCACCCCTTCACACACCAGAATCCTTTGCATTTACACTGCAACGCACAGAAGCCAGAGCAAATTATTTTACACACAATACAGATACTAGGCACCTCTTATTTTTTTCACCATCCCATACAACACACTGCACACACATTTGTTCAGTCATACTCTTTGGCATTTCCCCTCTTTAGTGAGTCACTGTCACCCATTTCTTTTTTGTTTTCCACAGTGGCACGTTAAAAAAAATCACAGTTTCTCTTTCTCAGAAGATGAGTTCACAGACATGTTGGATGAAATCATAAGAGTAGAGCCACAATTGTTTGAAGCACAAGTCCACCTCACTTCTCCCAGTAGGAAAATGGAAATGTGGGACAGGATCATCAACAGAGTCAATGCTGTAGGCACCACCCTGCGTGTAAGGGAGGACATTAGGAAGAGGTGGAAGGACCTCAGGGTCAAGGTCCATTCCCTGGTCTCTGGGCACCAGCTGCAGGCCAAGAAGACTGGCGGTGGCCCTTCCAGTATCCCATTACATCTCTTTCCTTGGGAGGAGAGGGTCTTGGCCATCCTGCATCCTGAGGGCTTGCTAGGAAAACCTGGGGGAGTGGAGTCTGGTAAATCACAACACTAAAAATGTCATCAAAATGCCATGTAATGCACGCTCACAGCTCACCTTTTGCCACTTTTACTGTCACTGCACTCAGCAGCCCTGTGTCCACCAGTCCAAAGACCTCTATTTGGCAAATCACATTTGAAGTGTACTCACTTCGGGGGATGAAATTTGTATAGTGTGTGTAGTACAGGGACTGACATGACTGCAACTCACAGCAAGCCCTGTTCTATACTCCAAACACCAGACCAGTGGCCACTTCTCCAAATACCCCTGTTTGGTACCTATCAATTTAAGGGTACACACCTGGGGAGATAACATTTGTCAAGTGTGTATACTACAGGCACTGACATGACTACATCTCCCAGCAGGCACTATTCCTGTAACTAAAAAAAACACTAGAACAGTGATCACATGCTATAATACATCTGTTAGCGAACTCGCAATTGAAGTAGCTTCACCTGGGGGGAGAACATTGGTCAAGTTTGTGAACTACAGAGAGTGACTTGACTGCAGCTCACAGGAGGCATTGTCTCACAACTCCAAACACCAGAACAGTGGTCACTTGTCTATTGACCACTGTCTGCCAACTCACAATTTAAGTTCACTCTGCTGGCAGGATACCATTTGTCAAATGTGGAAAGTTGAGGGAGTGACGTGACTGCTTAGGGCAGGAAGGCCATGTGTCTGTAAAACCAACCACCAGCCCATTGTTCCCTTGTCCAAATACCATTGTATGGAAACCCTCAATTAAAGTGTACCCACCTGAAAGGACAACATTTGTATAGTGTGTGTATTACAGGGAATTACATGGACTGTAACTCCAAGGAGGCTCTGTTATTGTCACTCCAACAACCAGTCCAGTGTCATCTTCTTCAAAGGCTTCTGTTTGGTAACTCACACATGAAGTGTACTCACCTGGGGAGATAATATTTGTATAGTGTGTTTAGTACAGGGACTGACATGCCTGCAACTCCCAGCAGACCCTTCATCTGTAACTCCAAACACCAGCACAGTGTACTCTTGTCCAAGGACCCATGTGACTTAACTCTCAATTGAAGTGTTCTGACCTGGGAGGACAACATTTGTATAGTGTGTATATTACATAGAGTTACGTGACTTTAACTGCCACGAGGCTCTGTTATTGTCACTCCAACCACCAGGCAAGTGTCTTCTTCTCCAAAGATTCCTGTTTTGTAACTCACACCTGAAGTGTACTTACCTGGGGTGATAATATTTGTATATTTTGTATACTAGAGAGAGTGACAAGACTGCAACTCCCAGCAGGCCCTATATCTGCAACTCCAAACACCAGTAAAGCATACTGTTGTCCAAGGACCCCTGTTACCTACCTCTCAATTGAAGCATTCTCACCTGGGAGGACAACATTTGTATAGTGTGTGTATTACAGGGAGTTACATGACTGTAACTCCTAGGAGGCTCTGTTATTGTCACTCCAACCAGCAGTCCAGTGTCCTCTTCTCCAAAGACTCCCGTTTGGTAACTCACACATGATGTGTACTCACCTAGGAGGATAATATTTGTATAGTGTGTGTAGTACATGGACTGACATGACTCCAACTCCCAGCAGGTACTGTTTCTCTAACTTCAAACACCAGCACAGTGCTCACTTGCCCATCTACCACTGTTTTTCAACTCACAGATGAAGTACACGCACCTGGAGGGGGGGGGCATTGGAAAAGTGTGTGAACTAGATGGAATAACCTGACTGCAACTCACAGGAGGCACTGTTTCAGCAACTCAAAACACCTTAACAGCGTTAATTTGTCAAAAGATGCCTGTTTGGCAATAATCAATGTAAGTTTACTCAGCTGGGAGAATAACATTTGTATAGTGTGTATAGTAGAGGGACTGACATGACTGCTAAGGCCAGGAGGGTCTGTCACTGTTACTTCACTCACCAGCCATCAGTGCTGTTCTACAAATTCTCCTGTTTGGTAACTCACACATGACGTGCACTCACCTGGGGGTTAACATTTGTATAGAGTGTGTAGTACAGGGACTGACATGACTGCTAAAGCCAGGAGGCCCTGTTTCTGTCACTCCAAACACCAGCCCAGAGTTCTCTTGTCCAAAGACCCCTGTTTGGCAACTCACTCCCAAATGAAATCTACTCACCTGGAGTGATACCATTTGTTAGGCATTGGGCGTAGTAGGAGTGACCTGACTGCAACTCCCAGCAGGCCCTGTTTCTGTCACTCTAAACACCAGCCCAGAGTTCTCTTGTCCAAAGACCCCTGTTTGGCAACTCACTCCCAAATGAAATCTACTCACCTGGAGTGATACCATTTGTTAAGCATTGGGCGTAGTAGGAGTGACCTGACTGCAACTCCCAGCAGGCACTGTTTATGTAACTCCAAACACCAGCTTAGTGTTCTCTTCTCCAAACCCTCCTGCTAAAGCTAGGAGGCATTGTTTCACTGACTCAAAACACCAGTCCAGTGTTCAGTTCTCAAAATACCCTTCCCTCTAAACTCACAAGTGGTGTGTACTCACCTGGGGGGATGACATTTATCAAGTTTATGAAGTAGAGGGAGTGACATGACTGGTAATGCCAGGAGACTCTGTCATCAACTCCAAACACAAGTCCAATGTTCTCATGCCCAAATACCCCTGTGTCTTAACTCTCAAATGAAGTTTACTAATTTGGGAGGATACCATTTTTCAAGTTTGGTTAGTATGGAGAGAGACATGACTGCAACTCCCAGGAGGCAATGTTCCAGTGACTCCAAACACCAAAACAGTGGCCACTTCCCCAAATTACACTTGCCTGCTAACACTCAATTGACGTTTACTGACGTGGGAGGGACCAAGATACAGATCATACTCAACTCAGAGGTGTGTCTGGCCACATAGCTCCATATTGACCAGCTAACCCAAGATGAAACTATTGAGGACAGGAAGGACAGCCTACCCATTATGTAAAACAATTATCCCAAAGGCCTCAAGGTGCATTGCCAGAATGGTATTGGCAGCAGACACATTCACACTGCACTAGGCACATGATACATGATGACCCAGTCACACATACAACATAGTCCTGGGTCTGCCTGCTTAACAATCCACTAGGCCTCAAAATGGCAAAAGACATATCTTGCCAGGCCACTGTTTTGCTTGCACTGGTCGCAAGATGGCATTCTCAGGCCATCCTCCCAATGGGTAATGATATGCACATTTTAGCAGCTGCTTGACTTAGATGGAATTGGCATGCTCCACAAATGTCGTGTCAATACAACCAATAACATGGTTACTTTCCACAATAAGATTAACTGCAACATAACTTTGTACAAGGTCTATGCTTAATGTAACACTAAATTGTTGGAGGTAGATGTAACAATACAACCAGTAACATTGTATCATTCACATCAACAGGTCAAGCTGCAATTGGGCACACAGAGGCCACAGAAGAGACTGCTACTTCCCCTTGGATGAAGCCCTCAGTGAAGAAGACACTCCTGAACGTCTGGACGTCTAGGATGGTTCAGGCCCATCTGGGCAACCTGGTCAGACACCAACCGTGAGTCTCACTGTGGCCACATCAACACCTCCCGAACTCCGGGAAATAAAGTAGCTGCAGAGGGACCTGCACAGGGAAATGTGTGAACAGTAGGAGGCTCACAATATCAACATGGCCTCCCTAACAGAGGTGATGAGGGGCATTAACACCACCATGAGTAGGGCTCTACAACACCACTTTACCTCTTCCTTTGGAGCATCAACACCAGGCCCTTCTTCATCAGTACCAGCCACTTAAAGGGAGGCCCTGCCAGAGGAACAAGCCCTAGACACCCCTGCCTCTGTAGCAGCAGACCCTCCCCACCATGCAAGCGGGGCGTCCCACGAAGAATCCAGGAGGTGCGGACGGCAAGACACCCACCACTGCTAGAAAGTGACCTCTTCCTAAAGGAACTTCTTTGTGTGACACACATTCACTCTGTTGACTGATCCTGAACTACCCAATAGTTCAAATGGGAGGAGTACTCTGGACTTTGGAGTCCCAATGGTCAGGCATTTACTCCAATGTTTTCATTCACCATGACTGACACCTTCAGTTGTACTGCATCAGGACTGTAATAAATTCATCCATCACAAACTCATTGTCTGCTTGCCTAATTTCAATATTTTGCTATGTAGAGATGTAAGACCAGGTGAACCATATGATGAAGACATAACTTACTTGTGCATGGAAGGATTTGTTCAAGGTACACCATGTCCTGCTCAGGATTACAAACAATATACACAAACACATACGTACAAGTGTCTGGTCATACCAAACATTTAATTCTAGGATACAGCACAAAAGCTGTCCATATGTCTGGACCTTTGTAACATAAGAATGTGTGACTCATACTGAGTCAACGTACATATTCCAGGGTACAGCCCCCTAGACCACGGAAGAGGGAGATTTGTCAGCCATTGTCTTGTAGAATAGGCAAACATTGAAGTGGAGGATGTCACCAGCTTGAGCCCTATCACATACCAAACCAAAGTAATCCAACATCACATACTCCAAGATACAGATAGATGACAGTACAACAGCCCATGATCACAGGCCCATCATAATCCAATGACCATGCATCTGGTGGTATGACACAGACACATGTCAGTGTTGTGGCATAGGCATTGTGGCCTGCAATGATGAAACACATCTATAGCTATATACAGGTCATACAAGAATAGTGTTTAGCCAATGTGAATGGTGATGACTTGCTTGCAGTCAATGGCTATTTAGTTCATGCCCACATGATGACACACATGATGCAATCAGCCCAACACAGCACACAAAACAAGTCCAATCTGCACTTCTTATCTTCCGCCCAAACACTGTGCAAGCTGCCTTGGCACTGGTCTCATAAACCCCAAACCCGTGACTTACATTACCTGGAACAATCCATGTCCACTTTGCATGTCAGAACAGAATCAGATACCTGCCAATGTCACAACTCTGAAATGCCCGCATGAGGATGTCATCATGATGGTGCCTGTACAAAGACAAAACAAGAAGGATAGGCTTGACAATATTCCTATTACACAAATCACATAGAAAGCAACTGGAAATGTAATTACATTGCAAGGAAACTGACACAAACAAAGCAACATCATCGAGGTGGGGATATGTCAAAGGCTAACTATTCAAGCAGCCTTTGGCTGAATATTGCAGAATATCAGCCTTCTAGTTGTTGCTAAAACACTCAACTCCACACATTCTCACAACTACAGTTTATTGTACAGTCATACTCATGACATCAAATGACATACTTTCACCCATGAAAAGTAGCTCTTGATGAGATCTTCCAGCAAGTCAGCGCCTTCCTCTTCATCACTGTCATCCTCACTTGGCATTTCAGGATTCTCAGCCGGGGGCACTGCAGGCTCCCCCTTCTCTGGGATGTATTGGATATTCCTTTGCAGGGTGATTTTATGTAGCATGCAGCATGCCACAGTGATCTGACACACTTTTCCGGTTGAGTAGAGGAGGGCTCCACTAGTCCAGTCAGGACACCTAAGTCTGGCCTTCAGGGCCAAAAAGCCTGCTTCACTACCTGCCTTGTTCTTCCATGGGCCTCATTGAAGCAGTCTTCCCCCTGGCGTAGTTGGATTCCTTAGTGACATCAACAACTAAGGAAGGTTCAGATATGCGGAGTCTCCTGTCAAGTAATGGGACATATGTGCAACAATTAGTTACTCACTTCATGATTGTAGAACCAGACGTTGCACACACAGAAACAGGACAGATGTGACTTACCAACCAGCCAGGCCCTCTCTGGGTACAGTTGTGACATCAGCTGGGTTATGGTGCTGTTCTGCATTATGAAGGAATAATGGACTGAACCCGGATAACAGGCACAGACATGTGAAATGTAGAGATCAGCCAAACAGACAACTTGCACATTGATGGAACGGAAGTTCTTTCTGTTGCGACATACTCGTTCATTAGCCTGAGGTCGGGATCAAGCCAACATGTGTGCCATCAATGGACCCTATCACATGTGGTATGCATGCAAAACCATAAAAGTCAGCCTTAACATGGGCTAAATCCTCAGGTTGGGAAAACCAGATATAGCTATCCAGGTGTTTCAACATTGCTGAGAGGACATTATTCAACACCAGACTGAACATATGTAGGGACATACCAGCAGATAGGGCCACTGTATGTTGGAAGAACCCTGTGACTAGGAATTGCAGTACTGACGTGACTTGTACAGTGAGTGGTATGCTGGTTGGATAACTAATAGCTGGCATCAGATCTGACTCCAACATAAGTGCACTATTGTTTACCTATCCAAGCAATATTATGTTATTGTGTGGTGTTGCTCCATGGTCTAAAGGTCTGGCAGTGGACGGTAAACAGGAGGTTGTCGCATACTCCCTCTCCCTGGTTACCCATGTATAACAAGACATGATTTGTAACATTAGTCAGTGTGCCCACAGCAACATACATAATGCATGTCAATGATATCATGTGACAAGGCATTTCTGAATGGATAGACATGGCAACCAGTACACATCACAGCTGCAAACTACACAAGTGTCACAAGTGCCGAGAAGTAAGCTCTCGCCTGCACGCACGTCCCACGCGGCACGAGAATAGCATCCTTTTAAACCCTGGTGACCGAGGAACCTGGGGGACGAAGTCCCACCCCGGTCTGGGAGTGACGAGAAGTAAGCTCTCGCCCGCACGCGTATAAGTATGTCATTGTAAGGGGTGCCAGACATTAGTGGTGATTACCCTGGGGCTTGCTGATTCATTGTGTTGCGGATTGTGGGGACATCTCTTGCTGACTTATTGCACATGATGTGTACAGAGTCCATTTGTATGTGTGGCCTATCTGAACAACATTAGTACTACCTCTGTGACTCCACTGTGACAAATATTACTTGGTGAAGTGTGCATTGTGGACCTGCTTCCAGTGTGACAAGTGTATTTCCATGTCACCTTCTCCAGGCTATCGTACTTTTGTCAGCAATATGGCAGGATTTTGGAGCATCATTTCTTATTGTTGGATCATTTTGTATGTGAAAACAGATGTATGTGTGGCCTTGTTTGGGATCTGTGGGAATGGACTTGGCATTGTCCTATTATTGTCTGACAACAGGTAACTGAGATCTGCTCCATGGGTCAAAGCTGTGAGGGTGATGAGGTCCCGTATTAGTTCCATAGTTACTATGATTGCACAACTTCGTCCACGCAATTGTATCTGTCTGAGATCCTGATTTTTCTGTGGGCAACTGTTGACTGGTCAGATGGCATGCATGCATATGGTATAGCACATGTATGGGCCACGTAGGATGAGTTTGCTGCTGGGGCCTACTTAACATCATGGTAATGTTTGCTAATCAGAGCTGTTGTTCAAGTGTGATCATGGACATGTGATGAGCCTATTTCTCTTTGTATATTGCAGCATCAGCCCAGGGAACCTAAGGAGACAGGGCACAGCCGAGTGGGGGGGCATCTGGCCACGGGACCTCGGTCAAGACACCACGAACACAGAGGGACCCAGTTGCCAGGAGGGTGAGGGGAATGCCCGGGGGGAGACCAGAACATCCTCTTCATCATTGGAATCTTCCTCTGGTGGAGACTCCCTAGTAGTGACAGACCCTTTGGGTACCATCTTTGTATGCCCAGTGCTTAATTTGTGCTTGTTGTTTCCAGTGCGGAGCACTGGCACATATTTTTTAGGGCCGGCACTTATTTTTCTACCTTAAGAATTTACTGCAAGCAAAAGACACATACGGAAAAGAGGGATGAATAGAAAAGCAAAAAGGTGTCACAATGAGAGAAAGCAGAAAGCTGCAAGAGTGAGCTGAGGGGGCAGGGAGTTGCTTTAAATGGATTGAAGAGGCCGGAGATGGCTTCAGGATTACGCTGCCTCAGTATTCCATGTTTGCACATTTAATTGCAGCAGCCGTGTGTTTAAGAGGAGGGCTTTGGGCACCGGCACATTTTTATTTACAAATTAAGCACTGTGTCCGCCACCCCCGTTCTATCACCACTCTCCCTGTTGCTGCCCACCCAGTTGGCCATACCTCATCACCCAAGAGGGTGGACATCTCCTTTGCCGCAGGCACCTCCGCAACAGCCCCTGCTACTCCTGCTGCCCTCAGTGAGGAGGCTACTGACCTCCTGAGAAGTATCTCTGTTGGTCAGACAGCCATTGTGAATGTCATCCAGGGATTGGTAACCCAACTCCAGCAGACTAATGCATTCCCGGAAGGCATTCAATGTGCAATTTCTGGCCTACATAGATCTTTTCAGACTCTTGCCTCCACACTGACGGCAGCCAGTCACACCCACACCTTCTGTCCCTCCTCCACCTCCCTCTTCTCAATCCAAATCCCCCATTTCCCTACCTACCTCAAGCACACAGACAGATCTGCATGCACCCACCTCAACACACAAGAGCAGCACACACAGAAACAAGCACCACAAGACACACTGGTATGCAAGCAAACAACAGACACCCACAGACACAACATCAGTCACCACTTCCTCAGACACCCCCACCCCCTCCCACCGGAAAACACATGACATCAAGCATACCCACATGTGCGATCACAACAGTCAGAGACACACCCACCACACTCAGCGTACACGCAGAGACCAGCCCAACAGACACACAGACATCCACCACAACCACCATACGCACAGACACCACCCAAACAGACACTCAGACATCCACCACTCCATTCCCCGGCACCTCCCAGCCCCCCAAGACACACAAACGCCCACACTCATCCGTGCAAAAGACACCACCGAAACACAAGCATATCTCCCACACGCCGACACCCATGACATCCACACCACCACAGCAGACACCCACTCCCTCAACCTCCAAATCACCCCCCTTCTGCTGACCATGCCTGTGTACCTACGAAAGTTTTTTGTTTGGCCTTGACGGATCCCCTGTTCCCTCCCCCTCTTCCCAAACGCAAGAGGCCCTGACCCACCTCCCAACCCTTCCTTCCACCTCCAAGTCCTCCCCTGGCACACCTGCCCCCATGGAAGCACCCAGACCCCTCCCCTACAGAAGAAGCCCACCCCTCCCAAATCCGACCTCACCCCTACACCCCAAAGATGATCCCTAGGTGCCTGCCTGTCTATTTGATGCCCCTTCCTGTGGAGGTTCCCTGGCAGTTAGGAGTCAAGTGCCGGCACAGTGATGTGCCTATGCAGGACCACATGGACTGGCCAATGGCCTTGGACTTTAAAAACGTTACATTTAATAAACCCAAACAGTTGTGTTTTTTGGGTATACATCTGACCTGCAATTCCTTTTCTACCTTTATGTTGTTCCTGAGTGACTTGTGTTGTCTGCCTACAGTTGTGTGTGTTTCAGCCTGCCTGCTGACCCATTTGCTGTTGTTTGCAGTATCTGACTTTGTGGGCAGTGCTGGTGTCCCCCAAGACAAGGGTTTATGTTGGCAGTATGGATATGTGGGTGTAAATGCAATGGTGGTGTCATGGCATTGTGTAATGTTTGGTATGGTAAGTATTTCATCTTGTGTTGTCGAATGTGAGCATGTATGGTGTTAGACTTGTCCCCCTGATATGGATTATGGATTCAGCTAATATGTGGCAGCTTGAGTTTTGTTTGTGCAGACATGGAGTGTGTTCAATTGTGCTAGCTTCATTTGCATTTTCCTGTGCATATGTCCATTTAGCTGTGTCTACCTTGCAGTTACTTCATGTAGAGGTATGTTCCATGCAGTTGGAGTTGTATGTGCTTTGTTGACTTGCACTTCCACATTGTGCAGGTAGGCATGTCATTTGGCTCCAGTATTGTTTGTCCCTGAGATACATGTAGGACCAGTTCCTGTGCAAATGTTGTTTAAGGGATATGTGTCCCAGGGCAGCCTCCTTTCCTGAGTGTTCCTGATGTCCCCATCCCCATTGTGCAGGTATTGTTTGCATAGTGAGCTTTGTATATTTGTCTCTCTGTGTATTGTGCACCCCATTGTCCTTCCACTCTGTTGCAATGCAGGTGATGTGAGTGTCCATTGCAGGGCTGTTTACTGGCAGTGGTGTTTGTGTTCCATGCAACATCCATATATATGTGTGTTGAATGTGACTACAGTCCATGGCATTTGAGGAATGTGAGTGTGTGAGTGGTATTTGTAGATGTGATGTTGATGTGTTGTTGGTGTTGTGTGAGCCAATGTTGTATACACTTCACTGTCCCTGTGCCTAAGATGGGCAGAAGTGTGTTTTTGTGTATTGCTGTTTGAGTGACCTGCCCAAAGGGGAGGTATTCTGACTTGAATGTGTCCTTTTCCGTGTCTGATTCGGGCGTGGGCCACAATGACAAGTGTACTTGGTGCCAGTAGCATGAGCTCCATATGATGTGGCTGACGGTGCGACGGTCTATTCTTCAGCTTAATGGCACAGGTAGGTTTGTGTACTTATGATCAGTAGTGCCCTCTTGAGTGGATGCTGGGCTTTATCGATGATCATCAGTTGTAGCAGGACATGTGTGAAGGGCTCCATGGCAGCACCTCGCGTGTAAGGCGGCCTGCAGGTGATTGTCTCCCTTTATACTCCCTGTTTCCGCCTGCTGAGATGTAGTGATTGGACCGCCACGGTCACTTTGGCAGTGTGCAACTTTATGATGTGTCCGGCGGCAACACAGGCTCTGCCGGCCTGTTTGTGCCACCTTATGAATGCGGAAGTCTGTGCTGCCCAGTGGTGCCGGCTGGACCATGGCGGTCATTGCTCGACAGGCCCGCATGACTCATAATACGGCTGCCCAACCGCCAACACCGCCATAGCAGTCCCAGGACCACCAAACTCGTAATGAGGCCCATAGTATTTTACGCGAATCACTCACAGAAAAGGCAGTGTGAACGAGTTAAAAGACACTTGGTAATAAACGTCCTGACACATGTCCACCTAGGAGCTAGAAGAAAATGTGACCTGTGCCCACTCAGCATCATAGACTGGCTTTCAGCACAACTCTACCACCAGGACATAGCAACACGTTCCAGATGTAGATTGATACAATTGAAAATCTTTCTTCGAGTCTACTTCACATGTATCAGCTATGTGCATTGGGAATGGCGTTTCATTATCTGTGCTTGAGGAGCTGTAAGCACAAGGGGAACTTTCTTCATTCCATTTGGCATTGATCAGATGTCCAGGTGTTCTGGGGCACAGTATGTGATAAATTGTCTACGGCTATTGTAATCTTCATGGACTTATCAATTAAAGTCACTTAGTATCTGGGATGACTGAGCCTTCCAAATATAACTACTGTGTGACATACCGCTGGCTGTAGCATGGCAAGACATTGATGAACTGTGGGGCATTTAGGTATTTCTAGGACTTCATGGGTGATGCTTGTATGTGGACTGGATTATGGCAGCAGAGAGAGTTATATAAACCGGCAGGAATGTCTGTGAACAGGCACCTTTTCTTAATTCACTAGTTCTTAGTTGTGCCAGAAACAATGTTGAATCCTGTTCTGATAGGATGCTGTCCACCCACATAACTACCTGACACAAACGACATAACTGAACATGTACTCTATGCAGATTTTTCTTTGATATAGATAAAATATACAACCTACATTTCACCTTATTTGAAACTTTGACCTCCACTTAATCCTTCCCCAACTACCTCACAGGAAGCTAAACAGCCAGAAAAGGGTGATATTAGTATGTCTCCTTCTGCAGGTCTGTGGCACTTGTCTTGCACACCGCCAGCTTTTTCACGTCTTTCATCGCAATAGTTTGTACTCTCTTCCACACACTCTGGGCCAGATTTAAGAGAAAATTACTGTGCACGTGGCTGCAAAGCAGGGATGCACCGTATTTACTAGAATATAGGGCACCTCTGTGTTTCCTCCTGTGCCGGTGCTAAATATACTGCCGTGCGCCAATGCAGCTTCCCTTCCACCATAGTGCAAGGATGGCTGGGTTGAGGGGAGATTGTTTTTGTGCAGGAAGGAATACCTTCCTGCACAAAAACAATCTTAAATGGCGATTTGCTCTTTCTGTGTGTGCTAGAGAACACAGCACACACAATAAAAGCAAAAAATGAGGAGAATATTTCTCCTTGTTGCGCCATGCTAACGGCTAACGCCACCCCTGAGGTGGCGTTAGACTTTGGCACTGCCTCAGGTTTACAAAAACTAATAAATCAAGGGCAGCATCAAAATGCAATCACTTTTGCTGTGGCACATCCCCAGCAACACTCATTGCACGCCCCTTCCACACAAAGTGCTGCGTGTGAAGGGCCCGTATTTACAAAGTGGTGTTAAGCCACAGAAAGTGGCTTAACGCCACCTTGTAAACATGGTGCAGTGCATAGAGCCACCGAAGCGTCACTAAAAGTTACGCTCTGGTGGCACTAGGGGCTCTTAAATATGCCCTGATGTACGTGAAACTGTTCCACAAACTACAAGGGTCTTTTGCTAATTAGCTTTCATCAGAATACCTGACTGCCCATCCAGTTTAAGAAAGGGTAAAGAAGCTACTCTTGTGGGCTGCAGCTGCACAAATGTACCTGCAGAATCTTCCCTCTTGCCTTTGCCAGCACTAATCCTACTTGTGCAATCTGCACATCCGGTGTTTCCATGTCAGGTGTTTTCTGTGCCATGTATTGGAACATGTAGGGTCTCAACGTGGCATTCTTGACACCCACTTGGCATACCAGGGAAGTCCACAGTACATCATCTTCCTCGTAATAGTTCAGCCGTCGGGCACCAAACAAAATAGAATGTTGCGAATGGATGGGAAATAATTTATCTTTTACAGAAGGAGATAGCCAGGACTAACTTTTTTGAGTTTTATTGTTTAGACTTGGTCAACAGTGAAAGCCTGTCAACGAAGAGGGAACTTTTCATTTACTAAAGGGTGTGATGAGAAACACAGAAGAAAATAAATATATTTCTTACAGTTCTAAAATGTGAAAAACTACACTACGTTTGAGAAAAAGGTTACTGTGTAACAGCAGCACAAACAGATCACAATCATTTTACCTAATAATTATTTATTTGAAAGGGTTATACATTAACCGGGAGTTTTATGTGTCTGTTTAAAATAGCAAAGGGCATGTACAATTATTTACATGCATAACATTCATCGTATTTTTAGATTTGTTTTCTCCATATTAACTCTGATGGAAAATGCTTATATAACATGGGCTGGAGTCAAACCTGGCTGATCCTTTCACTATTAAACAGTGTGCACAAATTGGTGCATATGACCATTTGCTGTATTTGGGGATCACTGCAAGCTTTAAATAGTCTAGTCGCTTGGGCGTTGTGACTCGCGACTTGTAGTATAGCTTATTTATACTGCCAGTAAACCTGTATATAGGTTCAAAAATGTATTTGCTATGAAAAGCTGTACTGTACAAATGAACTTGGCTGACAGCAAAGTAGCAGGCTCAGGAAATATGTTTAAATAACATAGCTACAAATACTAGCTTAACGGTTCTCTATTTTTAAAATATTTATTTCGGGGGTGGAGATAGTGGTCTACTTTAAAAAAAAAGGAATAAAATGAGTGGAACGTTACAATATGGACTTCAACTTTCTAGTATGTGCATTCAGTGATGTAATCAGACAAGAGAACTTGTCAGTTTTTTCCAGAATTTTTTGCAATGTTCTGCCTTGTGTTTATTTCCTTTAATTGGGATAGAACACACACGCAAAAGCATATTTTAATTCATACAGGACAACATTCTGATTTAATAATTTTCAAAATTGATCATTATAAAAATCTATAATTTCTCCCCACGTACTTCAAAAACATTTTCCGCCTTCTGTGATGTTGTTCAACTCATTAAAGCTCAAAAACATCACATATATTCCACAATATGTTAATTTGTAAAGGAAAATTACTAATTCGTGATGTGTAATACACAACCTAGCAATTGTTTTTACGTTAGAAATAAATGGGGCCAACTCCTGAAGTATAGTTTCACCAAATTCCGGCATAGTAGCTCTAGTATGAACTATAAAATAAAGCTGCTTAGGTATAAATACTGAGTTTGCTACTCCTGCCCAAAAATCTACCAATTTAGCCCCAGCGGCTGCTCCTCCGCTAAGGCAGAGGAACGTTGCCCCATTGCTTTCAGGAAAAGGAAAAAGGAAAAATAAAATGATAATAGTGCGATGTTATTATCATTTTTATTTTTCATCTGCAGCCAGGTGATGGTGGGGCTGGGCTACAGGAGGAGTGGTAGGTGCACCATAATTGTGCATGTCTGTTTGGCCAGCCAAACAGACATGCGCACTTGGCATTTCTCCCTCCGACTGTATTGCACAACCGGGATGAGAAAGTGCACAGGGTCCCACTCCCCGTGTGAGGCGCTGAACCAGGACACTCACACCAATCAAAACACCTCTGTCATGCTGGTGACAGCAGCGTTGTGATTGGTTTAGGGGAGTGTGGGAGCCTGTGTGCTGCCCGGAAGAGGATAAAGCTGCTCAGAACGAGGACCAGTCTCCTGACAGAGCAGGTAAGTGTTCTTTTTCTTTTTTTTTTCTATCCTCCTCCCCGCCCCGCCACACCCGTTCAGTGGCAGCCGCCACTGTTTAGAACAGACAACGACCATACGTAAGATTATTAACCTCTACAAATCTACACCTAGGGTAATCTGAATTAATTCTACATTTCCATCGGTACAGCTTTTACTGGGTATAATATAACATATTCAAGACCTTTAATTGTTGCAAGAGTAAATTGATAGCACAGAAAGCATTATTCCCTATAGTTATACCGTTACACTGATAATGTTATTCCAAGCTTTTGCGACCAATTAGTGTCTCAATACTGCATAGTGTGCACAAGTTTATTTAAAACTCCATATATATATATATATATATATATATATATATATATATTGCGGATTCTACAACCGTCTCTTTTGTACTGTTATATTCTACAAGTTCTCTAGTAACAATTTGCTCATTATGTTGCACTTGGTGCCGTAGTGTTTGTGCTTCATAGCTCTATAATTCTGTCAATTAAATGGCATTAATTTTACAGACTTCTGAAAGATGGAAGGCGTAGGGACTTATTTACAAGGCCGTTGCGCCACTGTTGCATCATTTTTCTTTGTCGCAGCAGAAGCACTAAGTAGTGCTTTACTCTGCTCCATATTTATAAACTGTTGCATTGGGCCATTAGGTCTGTTTTGAAGCCTTGTGTCACACTATACCAGTGCCAGGTATAATGTATTCAAGTTAGGCATTCCTGGGCAAAAAGTCACGCAAAACTGACGCAGTGAAATTTACATCATTTCTCTGCGTCATTCTGCGACTTAACTGCATCAAAATTTAACGCCTGCTCACAGCAGAGCGCTGTACAAGGCATAGTAATAACATAAGTAGAGTACACTTATGGAAAAACAATTCCAGAGCACTATACACACATGCATGTCCCTAGCAAACGTTCTAATTTGCTTATATTTCAGTGTTCATGAGTAATTTACAAAGTGAGGGACAGCCGTGTATGTGTATGATGTCTCATAGAATGGTAGGTTGACATTACAAACAACCCCTTTCCTTCTTCGTCACAGCTCTTTTGAACAGTGTGGATCTACCGTCAAGCGATTGGCACCTCAGCTGTCTATTGTTACCAGAGTTATTTAATACACCTGTTAAAAAAATATCTCACCCCAGAGTATTGAATTGACCAGGTGTGGTAAATACCTCGGCACATTTCAGTCATTTACAATCAGGAACCTTCAATTGTGTTTGAGCTGGCTCGTAGATATTTCCTAAGGTTCAAACGAATCATTAAAGGAACCCACTAATACATACATCAACAATACAAAACAGAATTAACATTCTAGTTGTATTTACCTTGTTAGCAGTACTACATTTATTTGTTCACTTATCCTCTAATTGTCTTAATTTATTTCAACAATTATTCGCAATAAAAATATCTTTAAAGGGTTCGGACTGACACCAGTCCATTAGTTCACCACCCCTTGCTGAGAACAAGCACTGTCATTGGCAGCGGGGAGCTACAAAATTTTAAGTTGTCCACAGCGTGTGCTGCGTGAGGAGAGGTGTCACTGCGTTGTGACGCAGACGCGGAAATACCGGGTGCCAAAGGGACCACTTCAGCTATTACTTAAAGAACGCTTGGGAGCCTACACAATCCGTTGCGTGCGACATTCAGTGATAACAAAGGGATGCGACAATAGCCTTACATTAATATTCATACCTTCACTATACTTTAAAGAGGCGTTCTTATCGTCAGTTCGCATTTATACGGGGAAACTGCTAGGTATATTCAGAGGAATCGCGTATACTGTTCAGCAGCGCAGGCAGCCCCCCTGAGACTTCGCAGCGCTTCTTAATCATGCACGCAGTCCCACGTCCTTGAGAATGAGTCAGTGCATTCGTGACAATCTTAAACAAAGTGTGTGGCTGACATCACGCGCCAGAGTAACACCGCTGGGGCGGGCTGCTAAATCACTCAACCCTCGAAGTACTGCTCTTGAATTTGTTCATCCCCCAGTTAAACAGAGCTAACAGTATGTGCGTCATACAGAACTGCAGCTATAAGACTAACGCAAAACGAATCTAAGAGCTCATTTGTAGTATGGAAGGTGGTTTCCCAGGTCAGGGTATGCTCTGGCTTTTGCGCATATGGCATAAGACATTTAGAAATACTTGCCTCACTATTGGGCAGTGCTGGAATTGTAGAAAAGTTACTCTGGGAACTCATAAATTGGTGGTCAAAGTGTGGCAGATGATAGGTTGGTGGAGTCATGAGGGGCAGAGCATGAAAACAAATTATGGCTGTCAAGTTATACATTTGTTTTTCTGCTACAACGAAATTGGCAACAAGAACACATGTGACAGTAAGGCCCTGATTTATACTTTTTTTGCGTCGCATTACCGTCATTTTTTGGCGCAAAAACGGTGCAAACTTACAAAATACAATTGTATTTTATCAGTTTGCGTGCTTTTGCGTCAATAAATGACGGTAATGTGGCGCAAAAAAAGTATAAATCGGGGCCTAAATGTGTACTATATTAATTGGTTTTTAAGAGGTTGCATTTTACAATATCTTATGGGGATATCACACCTGCAGCAAAGATCATTGTGTAACCAGCAATTTTGAAGGGATTATTATAGCTGTAAGTTAACTAGTGGTTAACAGAGTTCTGGAAAAGTTCTGTGCTTTGTCCAGTCACAGTTTTGACTCCTAAAGTAGAGCAGGGGGTTAATGTGTGTCCAAATCATGTAACATGCAGATCGCAGCACAGATTGGTATTTTATTTAGAGAAGTAAGTGGGCTACTGCTTTTGACACTGAAATCATTTTGTTACTTTCAGTCCATAAGTTGCAAGCCTTCCTATATGGGTTCCATAGTCATCTATTTATTGGCACCAAGGAACTGCATGCAAACTGTAAGTCATGGTTTAGAAACTTTTTTGTTATTTTTCTCAATCTGATGTTATTCTAAGAATGCAAAGACGGGCTCCTTTGGGAAATAATAAAGACTTGTTAGTACAGACAACCACAATCACTGCCTGTTAGACCTGTTAGCCTTAGAGTGGCCTTCCCTCCAACTTTTGTCTACTTCCTCTACTTTCCTGACCTAGTTTTTTCTGGCTTTGGGACTCTGTGCACTTTACCTCTGCTAACCAGTGCTAAAGTGCCTGTGCACTCTCCTTCTAAACTTGGTAATATTGGTTTATCCCAGTTGGCACATTTCATTTACTTATAAGTCCCTAGTAAAGTGCACTACATGTGCCCATAACCTGTAAATGAAATGCTACTAGTGGGCATGCAGCACTGACTGTATCACCCACTTAAGCAGCCCTTTCTCTATGTCTCGGGCATGCCATAGCAGGGCCTGTGTGTGCAGTTTTACACTGCCATTTCGACCTAGCAAAGTAACCCTTTTGTCAGACCCAAACCTTCCATTTTTATACATATAAGTTACTCCTAACGTAGGCCCGGACAACCCAGAAGACAAGGTGCAATGTATATAAAAGTCATGATGTACTTTTAAGTTTTTTATGTCCTGGAAGTGAAAACCTCTCATAGTCATTTTTCACTACAGCAAGGCCTATTTCTTCCATGGGATAATATTGGGATTACCTAATTATTTAAGAAGTGTAATTCTCAATCTTAAAGAGATAAAAAAAATTATTTTGGTGTCTCAAATCACAATTCAAAATCACACCTTAGGGTGAAGTCAGATTTTAAATTGTAGTTCTGAAAATGCCACTTTTGGAAAGCTGAATTTTTTTGATTTAGCAATTTGGTGTCTGCTGCCTCTCTGTGGTCCCTTGTGTGGGTGGGTGACACCTAGGCATTGTGTATTCCCCCTAGACAGACACATACAGCAGGAGCCTGTGTGTGATTTGATGGGCCACCTGAGCTGTATGGGAGGGAGGATCTGCAAGCAGCCTCACACTTACACCTGAATAGGCTGTGTCCCGTCCCCACGCAAAGGGCTGCATAACCCCTTGAAGGACCTCTGTGCACTTCAAAGGTCTGTCTTTAAAGTCTCCCCGCACTTCAAAGGCAAAACTGGGTATAAGTACTGGACCTCTGCAACCACCAAGACAGTACACTTCTGGACCTGTGGATAATCTGCCAGAAAGAAGGACTGCTGTGCTGCCCCCAGGGCTGCCACTCAGCTGGACTGCTACTCTGATGGACTCCCGCTTTGCTGTGCTGAACTGCTACCTGCTGCCCTCTTTCCTAGGAGTGAGAAGGAGTGGACCTGCATCTCTCCAACCCAGAACTCAGAATGACTCCAAGAGTCAGCTGACTGGTGTCCTGATTGAAGTCTCAGGGACATAAAAGACTCCCAACCCACTTACACAAACACCTGGACTCTGCCATCTGTCAGTCTACCCTGCCAAATGGTGCCACCCCAGTCCTGGACACTTGGATATGGGCTTATGGCTTTTGCTGCAGTTAAAACAACGCATCGCCAGCACTTAGTGGATCGGAACCGGTGCATCCCCCCTGTTGCAACAATTGGAACCGGCGCATTTTCCCCCTTGCAAGGATTGGAGTTGAAGCATCATCTTCCAGTGTGGCTCGACCTCGGTGCATCGTATTCTGAATCGCCACATCTCAGACCCGATGCATCGTCGCTGTTGTGTGGAGAAAATCAACACATCTTCACTAGTGCGTGGGAAGTCTCGATCCATCGCCGCTACTGTAGGGATCGACACTGACACATCGTTTCAACCTGCTCCCCGCATCTTCGATGTAAGGTATTATCATTCAGCGGGCCACACTGGCTCCCTGTAGCCAGCCTGCACTCCATCACAGTCGGCCTGAACGTTTCACTTTTTTCTGGTCTGCCATGATGTTCATGATATCCCTGGTTGGCTCTTCATGTTTTTAAGCGCTATTTTACAATTTATTTTCAAAAAAAGAATATCTCAAGTTCTAATTATTGTATTTTGTTGTTTTGTCATTGTTTTATTTATTAAATTACGTTTTATTTTTATAACCAGATGCAGTATCATTTTGTGTGGTGATTTCACTGTTTTACTGTTTGAAGTGTTGCACAAACACTTTACACAGTGTATCTTAATTTAAGCCTGACTTTTCTGTGCCAAGTTACCAGACAGTGAGCATGGGTTACTTTCGGATATGTTTGTAACTGACTAGGATTGTGGTTCCTGCTCGATCAGGGTGCACACCCCTGTCAACAACAAATCCAGTTTTTAACGATGCATCAGGTTATATATCCCAACTTTGTGTTTCTCCCTTAAAGGAGCTTATTTATGAAAGATGTGCACTATCCTTGTGCCATGCAACTGGATGCAAGAGCGACACAACTTTTGAGTTAGTTTGTCAAGCCAGGGAAGGCCACCTTGCATGGCTTTGTCTGGCTTGATAAATAACGCAATGCAGCGCAAATCACTGCACTGCGTTATTTTGCCCAGGAAAGGCATTCCATGAGTGGAGCTTGGGTATTCTAATGCATCCACTCATGGATTTTGTTGCATTTCTAGATTTACCATTACTGGTAGACATGGAAATGTGACAAAGACCTACGCCTCCTCAACTGAGGGGTAATGAGGATAAATATCTTTAGTTCTACTCATTACTTCCTCTTTCTATGTGTGCTGCACACACAAAAAATAAGAAAATGCCTCTCAGGATTGTTTTTGTGTGGAAAGGTGACCCTTCCTATGACACTTAATCTAATCAAAAGGAGGGCTGATGGCCTTTTAAATCAGTCCTTTGTTTTGGTTCCAGATGTTAGAGTCAGAAAGGCCTCTATACGCATGCATGTTGCTGTTCCAAACGGAATGCAGACAAGATGCGGGCACTGCTGAATTGTATCCCGGTGCTGGAAAATAACAACAGCAGGACAAATACAGCAAGTTTCCCTGGGTCAGCCAGATCCCAGATCAGTCCCAGAAATAGCTGCCGGCACCAGGATCTGGGAGGATCCCCCTGCTTTCCAGCACTGCTGGTAGGGATCTCTCTAATGAAAGTTCAGCCACTGCTACGGTGTGAGAAAAGGCCTCTTTTTGACATGGTTAGCCCCCACTTTTTGCCTGAAGTTTGATGTAACCTAGAAGTTCTTGTGCCTAGGGCCCCTGCTAACCAGGATCCGTAGGCCAGAGCTCTTTCCCTAAAACTGTTATGATGCATTGGCACAATTGGATACCCCCTTTAACTACCACTATACGTCCCTAGTCAATAGGTACATAGGTACCCAGGGCAAGGGCACGGCATGATGGTGCCACCTTCTAGGGCCATGCATCCATATGCTCCCAGCACTGCCATTGCAGGCTGAGAGTCCTGGTGCAAACCTAAAACACAAACTCAACATGGTACATTGCCTGTGTGTCCTGTTCACCATACACTGCATTTACAATGGGTAAGACACCCTGTGGCGGGTCTTACAGCCCTAATGCAGGGTGCTCCATATTATATGTGAGGGCATAGCTGCAAGAGCAATATGCCCCCACTGTGTCCTTGCAAAACCTAGGACATAGTGAGTGAGCAGAGCAGCCATTTTAATACACGTGCTGGACACTGGTCAACACTAGTTTCCCAGCTACAAACCCTGAACCCTGGGTTGTTTGATATAAAAAAAACCTCAGAATGATAAAGCCAAACTGGTACCAGTATTGGATTAATCCCTACATAGATTCAGGGGTCACCTTAGAGGTGCCCCCCGCAAAAGCTAACTACCCTGGCATGTTTGCTGACTGGTTCTATCCAGGCTGCCACCTTCAGACACCCAATATACAAACTTTGGGGGAGAGCCCTGACTCTGGTTTGTAAAACAATGGCCTTCATGGGTGGAGGAGCTAACACCCCCTCCCTCAGGAATGTGCACTGCCCTGGTGGTGAGCTTCAAAGGTCTTACCGCCTTTGAAACTCGACCTCCCAGGCCTGCTGCTAGCAACAGATGGTCAGCCTCTTTTGGCAGGAGTAAAGGCAGGAAACCACACAAAGGGTCGGAGGAGTGGCCCCACCTGGCATGCACCATGCCTAAGGTGTTGCATGTGAGGTGGTCACTCCATTTCATTTTCCTCCATCTTTGATGGAAGGAAAATAGCCAATCAGGATTAGGAAAGTGCCCCTTCCCACAGGAAGTGGTCACTATAGTGGGTGTAGCCACCCAAAGGTAAGTGTCCCATTGGACACTAACAGGCATCCCATAAAACACCCACTAAATTCAGTATTTAGTGGGTATCCCTAGACCAAGAAATCAGATACAAAGGACACAAAGAAGACCAGCACAAAGAAGATCCAAGGCAAGAGAACTGCCTGGATCTGCTGCACAAAGAAAAAGGTGCCAAATCCTGCCTGCTGCACTCAGGACCCGACAATCGCAGCTGTGGAGCTGCTGGACAACTGGACTGAATTAAAAAAAAACAGAGGACATCCAGGATTCACCAATCACCCAAGAACTCCCTCCAGAGTGGAGGTATGACTCTACCACAACAAAGATACCAGCAACCCAGTGAGGGTTACTTCGCTGACTGGCCGCTAACTCCCGAACCGGAGGTTGCAGCTGGACCCAACAACACACTGATGACCACAAGGACAAACCCTGCAAGTGTGCCATGTGTGGTGGCACTGCACCCTCCAGTGGCCAAACTGTACTAATACCCTGGGGTACTGGTCAGCAGACGTTGGACACCAGAAACACTAGCCCCTTCCCACAGGAAGTGGTCACTATAGTGGGTGTAGCCACCCAAAGGTAAGTGTCCCATTGGACACTAACAGATACCCCATAAAACACCCACTAAATTCAGTATTTAGTGGGTATCCCTAGACCAAGAAATCAGATACAAATGACACAAAGAAGACCAGCACAAAGAAGATCCAAGGCAAGAGAACTGTGGATCTGCTGCACAAAGTAAAAGGTTCCAAATCCTGCCTGCTGCACTTAGGACCCGACAATCGCAGCTGTGGAGCTGCTGGACAACTGGACTGAACTCAAAAACCCAGAGGACCTCCAGGATTCACCAACCACCAAAGAACTCCCTCCAGAGTGGAGGTACGACTCTACTACAACAAAGATACCAGCAACCCAGTGATGGTTACTTCGCTGACTGGCTGCTAACTCCCGAACCGGAGGTTGCAGCTGGACCCAACAACACACTGATGACCACAAGGACAAACCCTGCAAGTGTGCGATGCGTGGTGGCACTGCACCCTCCAGTGGCCAAACCGTACTAATACCCTGGGGTACTGGTCAGCAGATGTTGGACACCAGGGAAAACCAGCCTGTCCCGGGCTGAAAAGGACCAGGAGGAAGCCCCAGTCGAGAAACTTCAAGAACTCCCTGGGCCTCCTGCCATAGTACCCCTGTTGTCCTACAAGCGACCCTTAAAGAGACTTACCTCCAGATCCAAAGGGCATCTTTGCGCACAGCTCCTGGATGACCAATTCGCTCTGCACCCGGCCGCCCTGTGACCTGCAACGAAGAACCTGCTGTGCCCTAAGGGTCCCACACCCCTTGCAACCTCAACACTCCAAGGGGACCCCAAGGAACCACCTCTAAACTTACCTGTACAGTGCCTTTCCAAGTGGTCCCTCACAGTGGCCCTGCACCAGCTCTAGAGACTTTCCATCGCTGCTCCAGGCGGAACTGGGAGCCACCCAAACTTCTCGAGCTGGCACAGTGTGCCCATCGACAACTTTGACCATCCTGCAAAAGGAGAAATTGGTAACTCAACTGTACAATTTTGTATGCATTTTTAAAGGTGATTTTCCATTGATTCCTATGGTGCGTAATTACGCACAAAAAAACATTTTTATTGAACATCAAAAATAGATATCTCCAAAAGTACTTAACCAATTTGGCTAATCTTGGTTTTACAAATTATATACAAATCTGAATTATTTTTTATAAATTGGTCTAGAGTTATTCCTTCAAATGTGTGAGTTGCATGATTGATACTGTGAGTACAACAAATGCTTTGCACTTCTCCAAGATTGGCCTAGCTGCTCGACCAAGCTACCATAAAAAATAGAGCATTAGGTGATCTAGTTTTTACTTCTGTAAACCAATGTGTGGTTGCCTGGACCCCCCTGCACAGTGTGCCTAGCTCTGCACACTACACAGAGGACTAGCCTCCTACATACAGTGGACACACTTGGAGATAATCTGAAAAATGAAAGGAACGACAGCCCTTGTGTGTAGGGACTTCACTACCTGCACAAGGGACCATTTATTGATTTCCTTGCCTTGCATGGGGAACCTGGGCAAAGAAAATGAATGATGGTTGTTCTACTCTAAACAGGGTCCAGCAACGGTCACTGTAGCCTGATGTCCCATTATATCAGGGCTTTCTACAGAGGAAAAACATATTTTCCTCACCTTTAAATGGAAACCATGAAGTTGGAGGATGGGGCTTTACTGTGAAATGCCCTACACCTTCTAGCCTCTAACTGACTCTCCTGAATCTTTATGCACACTTCGAACAGCTTAAAATTTAAAACCTCCCTTGACCTGGCTACACCACTGCTACAATGTATACTGGACGCAGCATCCGAACCTACCTAACCATACCTAATTCAAAGTGTTATGTCTTGCTTAACCCATTAATGTGCTACTTGTTTACTGTTACATATTGTTCAGTGTATGCAATCTGTGCTCTATAAGGCACACTAAGGCTTCATGGTGAAGGAGCACAATAACCAATAAAATAGAGCGGTACAAACAAGGTAGGTTTTCAAGAAGTCATGTATGAGTAATATAATTTCAATGACTCTGTTCACCATAGTGAAAGAAAAGAAGTCACAGGTCGTTCACTTGGAAGCCTTGAAGGTCAAAAGGGTCATGATAATGTATACCATCGAAGGCAATCTACACAAGGGAGCAAGCACAGTCCCATGTAATGATGCTTCTTTAGCAGAGGAAGGATTAGGATGCATGGCCATGACTAACAGTTGCATATACTGTGCTTGTAAGTGATCGCCTCTCGCATTCTGAATTTCAACTGCCATTCTTTGATTCATTTGCCCTTTGTATTGATAATCCAACAAAACTGACTTCTGGAGATTATGATGGGTAGCAGGATATCTGCCAGAACTGCAAAGAGCACTTATGTTAGGTTGCCCACAGTGCACGTCGGGCATAAATATGGAGCCAGAAAGTGAAACAAAAGAGCCAGTCAATGACAATGGCTCAAGGTAGTGATTAAGAATCTTGGTGGACTATGTTAAAATTCTCCCACAGCTCTTTTTTACTTTTTTATTATTGCTACTCTATTATTTAGGTTTACAAAAGAAAATAAAGATGAAAGATATGTAAAACACACAAAAATTAATATGTATGTTTCACATCAGCTGAATCGTAAAACATACCACTATACCTGGATTTCAATGAAAACAGTTAAGTAGAATCTGTTCTTAACAATAAATCAGCATTCATAAATGCAGAAACTACAGAGCAATGAGCTCTACAGCTGGTGGCTTTTTGGGCAACCATTGAGTAGAACAGAGAACCTGGTAGAGTTGACGAGCGAGTTCTCAGAGACACAGGGGGTACACAGGGACTGGGCCAGCCTGGAGAACCAAAAGCAGCCCTGGTAAAAACTTTCAACCTAGCTCCACTGCTCTCATTTCCTTGTGAAATCCTTCTCTTTCTATCCATCCATTTTGTTTCTCTCTCTCCCTCCCTGCCTCCCTCCCGAAGTCACCCTGTGCCTGCTACAACTAACCTTGGGGAGCTGGAGACAGTGTATGAGGTACCAGGAGCAGTTCCCTTCCCTAAAACCACCCTCTCGGGGTGAGCCCTGGCCTATAGTCATGGCCGTGGTGCCGCCGTTCGGGTGGTAAGCCGCAGCTACGGCTGGACTCTGACCCAGTGGCGTGGCCCAACCCCCAGGAGCGCACTAAGAAAGGGCTGGTGGCCCAGACTGCGTGGGCCTGATGGTGGTCTTTCGGCCATGACCCCGGGGAGCTGGAGGTGTGGTGGAGGCCCCCCCGGCCAAAAGCATCAGCGGTGAAGCAGTGAGTGGCCCCTTCCCCAAGCAGGAGAGCGACATCTGTGGGTGGTGGGCCCTCCCAGCCCGAGGTGACCAAGTGACTACCAGCGGGCAGCCAGCAGTTGTGGAGCAGCGATCCTGGTGCAGCGAGGCGCAGTGGCGGCGGCAGTGGGCCATTTAGATAGGCACACGTTTGCCCAGGCGAAGAGGTGGAGGAGAGGCTTTGGGCCTCCGTGATTGAAATGCAGTGAGGGCCATGAGGCCTGGTGGGCCCTCCCTGAAATGAAGACCCTCAGCCAGAGGGCAAGGTGAGCGGCAGGTGTTCGAAAGGGAGCGTGAGGTGGTGAGGTCTCCCCCGAATCTCCCGTCTCGGCAGTGCGGTGCCGCTTGAGGGTCGGCGAGGGGATTCGGCGCAGAGTGGGCACTGCGCCAGAACAGGCGTTGGGGCACCCCGACCTGGCGAGACAACATGGTGAAGGACAGGGCTGGTAAACAGCCTCCGGCATCCCAGCGGTGCATTGATCAGTTCACCACGCAGGTGGCCCCCAGGGAGTGAGGAATCCGGAATTGGGGGGCTCCACTGCGGAGGGGGTGAGCGTGATCCTCCAGGTCATCCAGTCCTCACAGCTGGCAGTTGAGACGAAGATTGGTCAAGTGCGTGAGGACGTGGGTCTTTTGTGGGAGGATCTGCGCCAGCAGTGGGCCGCTTAACAGAGGTCGAGGATCGGGTCTCTCAGGTGGAGGACAACTTCGCAGAACTCAGAACTAAAGTTGAACAGCTGATGACCCGCACGGGTGAGTTGCACTGCCGAGCCGAAGATGCAGAGAACCGCTCCAGGCGCAGTAACCTACGCTTCATTGGCTTCCTGGAGGGAGTGGAGGCGATTGAGTTTTTGGAGAGCTGGATCAGATCCTGGGTACCGGAGCGGCATCTCTCCCCCTGCTTTGCGATTGAGAGGGGCCACAGGGCGGTTGCTCCCCGACTTCTGCCTGGGGGGCCCAGGAGGCCAATGATCGCCCAATTCCTGAACTTCAAGGACCGTGACATCATCCTTAGAGAAGCTAGAGCATGTCCGGATCTCCGTTGGGATAACCACAGGATCTTAGTATTCCCAGACTACTCCCGGGAGGTGCAGACCAAGGGCCGCTCCTACGAAGGAGTTAAGCAAAAGCTCAGGGCAATGCAGTTAACTTATATGCTCCTCTTCCCCGCCCGTCTTAAAGTCCTAATGGATGAGAAGTCCTTCTTCTTTGACTCGCCTGAGGCGGCGTGGGAATGGCTGACTGAGGATATTCAGCTGGCCCAGAGGGGTCCCCCAGGGCAGGGGGGCTCCGTGGGCCCAAGCCAAAGTGAGCCCCCGGGTGCACGAGGGGGGCGTAGATGTACCCATTCCTGCCATAGGAAACAAAGTGGTCCGTGCATCCCGCCGGTGGGGGGCTCGCAGACAGGGTCCACCTGTTCTGCCGGGGGGGGGGGCCCTCAGGCACCACAGAGGAGAAGAGGCCTGCACAGGTCGTGGACAAAGATCGCCTCAGCCAAACTCCCTCGCTCTCCTGAAGGGCATTAAGTTCAGGCTTCCTGCACTTGGTGACACCCGGGGATGAGTTATTCCTGACTGACACTAGGTGCAGGTGGAGGAGAAGTGGCTATATTGCAAATTTCCTACTAAATAGAGGGGTCCACCACTCCACACCAATGACAGACTATCTGTGTTCTTTGTTTTGGTTGGGTTCCTGGGCTACAGATGCTTCAGGGGTGGAAGTATGGGGAGTGGGGTTGTTGGGGGGGTGGGGAGACACTAACTTCACAGCAGTTCTGTGTTTCACTGTGGTTGTGTTGTGGTTCTTTTATTCTTTCTTCCTTTCAGTGGTCACATCCGGGCTCAATGGCTGACACGCTACATATGTCCTTACTAGTTTCCTTCACGTGCAATATCCCCTGACGCAGGTGCTTTCATGGAATGCTAATGGGCTCCTAGATAAAATTAAGTGGTCTGCAGTCTTTAGTGCCCTCTGCAGATGCGCCCCCTCCGTGGTCCTTCTCCCGGAGCCTCACTTACTTGGCATTCATTGCCCCATGCTCGTGCAGGGAGGTTACGACAGAGTCTACCACGCAGGTTTCTCTAGAGGCTCCAGTGGGGTGGCTGCTCTGCTACATCGATCTCTGCCCGTTGTGATAACCACTACCCAGTCGGATCCACAGGAGCCTTACGTGGTGGTGTCCAGCACGCTCGGGGGGCAGCCAATCAATATCCTGAGCGCTTATGCTCCCCCTGGTGCATATGAGCACTTTTTGCTTGCTCTCTGGGATGTGTTGTCGGGGCTCCCTCTGGGCCTGACCTTGCTGGGCGGGGACTTCAACTCCGTCATGAATCACGCGCTAGATATCTCCGGTCTTCCGTCTGTGAGTCATTCCTACCGGGCATCTGGTCTGGGCCGAGATTCTTGATCTCTGTGATGTGTGGCGTTTGTGGCACCCTCGAACCCAGCAGTATACTCACACGTCAGTGGGGCACCACACTTATGCTCAAATCGATCTCCTTTTTATGCCGGCGCTAGATGTCTCCAGGGCTACAGGGGCAGAGATATTACCACATGTCGTTTCGGATCATTGCTAATCCACCTGGGTGACACGGACCCCACTCGATGCCCGGTGTGGCGGCTGAATGCTTGGTGTCTGCAGGACAGGGAATTTACCCAGCCCGCGAGGGACCAGTTCACTGAATATTTTGACCACAATCTGGGGTCTGTGCAGTCGCCTTGTACGCTTTGGGCTGCCTGCAAGGCCACCCTCAGGGGGCAGGCTAAGCATCTCCTGCGCATGTGTGAGCGTGCACGTAATCTAGGTGTCGGAGCTCAAGGCAGTAAGACTTGAACGTCGGCTCACTGTCTCCGCGCACGCCTCCATAACAATGCAGTTAACCCTAGTTAGAGAGGAGATTGGACACTCTGTTCTTGAAACAGCAAAATATGTGTGGAGGGCTTCAGTGGCCCGTGTGTACGGCTGGGGGGACAAGAATGGAAAGAGCCTGCACTGGCTAGCATCCCAGCCGTTGGCTAATAGGGTTATCCACCAGGTGGTTGATGAGTCTGGGTTCCTCTCCAAGACACTATGTAAAATCGCGCAGATCTTTGCCACTTATTACGCAAGACACTACAAGGAGCGGCCCAGACCACAGGTGGAGAGGGACGCCCCCCCCTTGTTGGGGGAGGTATCTCTTTCTAGACTCTCGTTGATGGAGAGGCAGAACCTCGGTGAGCCGGTGGGTCTCGAGGAGGTCCGGGATGTCGACTTGGTGCTGGCTGCAGGTAAGACTCCGGGCTTGGACGGTTTCCCAGCAGAACTGTACAGCAAGTGTAGTGACATCCTAGCCCCCCAGCTGTTCGCTATGTTTGAGGAGGCAGAAAGGACGGGTGGCTTTCCCCCGGGTCTAGACCAAGACACCATTGTGGTGATTCCTAAGACTAACCCCCCATGTCGACAATGCTCTGCTTTTTTGCTTCTCAACTCGGAGGTTAAGATACTATCCACGATCCTCCAGGCTGAAGAGGGTATTGCCCACGCTGATACAACCCAGATCAATGCAGCTTTATGCCGGCGAGAAGCAGCAGGCACTGCATTAGGCGCTTACATGTGGCGTTGGCGAACTGGGCCTTTTAACCCATCCTTTGGCACTCCTTCTGCTAGATTTTGAAAAGGCCTTTGACACAGTGGACTGGACTTACTTAGACCAAGTACTGTTGCGCACTGGGTTTGGTCCTAAATTTCGTGGCCTTGTGAAACTCCTTTACTCTAACCCTACAGCGCTGGTGCAGGTAAACGGGGTGGTGTCGGACCCATTCCCATTCGCCGGGGGACCCGTCAGGGGTATCCTCTGTCCCTGCTCCTCTTCGCGCTAGCGATGGAACCGCTGGCGAAGCTTATAAAGGAGGACCCCCTTATTGAAGGTTGGTCTTGGCCCACTGAGCTAGAGGACCGGGTGGCGCTCTATACGGATGACATGCTCTTATTCTTGGCTAACCCAGCTCGCAGTGGGCCCCAGGCATTGCAGATCTTACAACTGTTTTCAGAGGCCTCTGGCTTGACGCTCAATCCCTGCTTGTGCCATTGCACCCCGCTAGGGACTGCTTCTACTGGCAACAGGTCATCCCTATCAGACGTAACAGCTTCCGGTACCTGGGAGTAACAGTGGTTCTGCTGCACGAGCTGGCCTGGGCACTTAACGTTGTACCAATTACTGGCAAAGTCAAAGACGACCTCCAGAGATGGCAGATCCTGCCCCTCAATATACTGGGCAGAATAGCTCTTTACAAAATGATGGTATTGCCCCGGTTCCTCTATCTGCTTCAGAACTACCCCTACCCCGTGCCTAGGTGGTGGTTTAGGGAGGTGGATGCCGCAGCCCGACAGTTTTTATGGCGTGGCACCCCACCTCGGTTGGCTCTCTACACCTGTCAAAGAGACGTGTATGAAGGAGGTTTGGGGATGTCCAATATTTGCTTCCATTATCTAGTAGTGCATCTACTGGTGATAAATGACTGGATGGGGTGGGGTGGGGTTGGTCTGACCCTGCGTACCAGCTAGAACTCCTGACTATGGGCTTTTCTGGTTTGCTTGGGGTGCTATATGGTAACCCCACATGCCGTGCACAGTCCCAGGGGTGACTAGGGTGGTGCTGATGGGTTGGAGGGAGGCGCAGAAGGTGTCAGGTTGGTGGCGCTGTGTCACCCAGCAGACTCTGCTGTGGTGGGCGTGTGGTTGGGGGAGGTCTCTGCCTTGGAGGGGTTTCAAAAATGGGACCTCATAGGCATCTCACAGCTAGGGGATGTCTGGAGGGGTTGCATATGCAGACTTTCAGAGAGCTTCAACAGAAATATTCACTCAACAAGACACAGTTCCACAAATACCTGCAGCTCCTAAATGCGTTGCTGGCGCATGTCCAGACCGGCGCGGTCCTCCCTGAGTACAGTCTCATGGAAGCTAAGGTGCTGATGGGTGGCCTGGGCGGGGGGGGATCGCTCATCTACCGCTCCTTGGTCACTAACTCAAATCCAACGTTGGATAAGCTCTGGCAGCGGTGGGGGGGTGGTTGGGCCCCGTGGAGGAGGAGGACTGGAGGGATGCGCTGATGGCTCCTACAACCTTGACTATGACCACCTGTCTCCACGTAGTGCAGGCATATACTACCGGCACACAGCATATCTTTTGCCTGCTAGGTTATATAAGGTGGGCCTCCAGCCCCACGCAGACTGTCCTCGCTGAGCTGGCCCTGACTTTTACCACATGGTGTGGGCCACCCACACATCGCTTCCTATTGGCGAGCGGTGGTGACTGAAATTTCTACGGTCCTGCAGGTGGAGGTGGAGATAGCCCAATTGACGCTTCTACTGGGGGTCATGGATGGAGTGGGGTCCAGTAGAGCTGATCCGACCTTTTTGGGGGTTGCCTGTCTGGTAGCCAAAAAAGACATTGTGGCCGGCAGGAAAGCAGAGGCGGCGCTGGCGCTTACGAGTGGTGCAGCGGAGTAGACTGGTGTGCCCAGTGAGAAAAACTTGTGCACGAAGCACGAGGGTGCCCAGCCAAGTACGAGAGAGTGTGGGGGAAGTGGACGGCTGCCTGGGGAGGAGATTTGGGAGTTGGGTCATAGGTGTCTTGCTATGGGGTGCCCTGCTACAGATTTTTCTGACCTATGTCAATCATGTACCTAAGTCGTTTGTGCAGCACTCTTCGGTGCTTAGTCTTGTGGGGGGGGGGTGACCTATTCGTGGTATGTCTTTTTGCTAAACCAATAAAGTCGTTTAGAAAAAAAAAAAAAACGCCCTCTCAGGGCTGAAGCCGCTGGGAAAGTGCCCAGTGGAATAAAATGCCTGTCCAACCCTGCACAGGGACCATTCAGAAGCGGAGGTGGCGAGATGTCAGAGAGCACCTGGATTCCCTTTAAGGATTGACTGCTATGTCTGGCTTCCACTACTACCTCCACCCGCCATCTGTAGATGCTTGTCATTATACTCTGAGAGATGTCTCATCCCTTCTCGATGCAGCACTTTTAAATATTTTGGCAAAATGACTTTTGTACACACCAAACTCCAACATTTTATCAGAATGAAGATATTAAGAGTGTTTGGACGTGTTGATGAAAAAGTAGAAACCTTGTCAAAAAGTACAGGAACCATAATTATATCAAAATGCTCCTACCATGACACAAAAAAGTAGGTTGGTGTGGAGGTTGCAAAATTGTGGCACTTTTAAGTGGAATAGGCACTGGAAGTAGGAGTACAGGAGTGCTGCACCATCCCCTAGATAACAATGCTGGAATTCCGAAAGTGAATTGGCAATAAAGCTGCTTTAATATGTAGTTTTGATCTTGTCACATTTGCTGTGCGTTCCTTTATGAAAGAGGTTAAATGTCAGTCTGTGTCTTCTAACAAATTTCTTCTTATTCTTTTAACACCAAGATTGGTGGTTACCTTACTTCTCTGAATACAAAGGGGGACTATTTTGTAAAGTGAACATTATGCTGGTGAAAGAGGAAGAGATGTAGGATGTAGTTTTCCAACACACAACAAAATTTAAATACCTATGAATGAACAGTACAAATATTTCAATAAACATTAGAAGTTAGGAAGGCACAAATAAAGGGCTTATTTTGTAACCCTGAACGGTGATGGAAACAAAGATTTAAATAAGATCAAAAAGTAAATCAAGATTCTTGGTGATAACAGCGCGACTACTATAGCCACGCATTACTTACCCCTAACCATAACCGTTGACTGCTACCACAGGAGATCTGCAAATCAACCTCCACCTTTTCCTAACTTCTACCCCATATTATTTTCACCATTTGTAGACTGTACTAAGGCAGAGCAGCAACTGTTAGTGAGACATTTCAGGACAGCAGTGCAATCATTTGCAATGTTTTGTCATATAACCCTGTATAGTTGCTGCTCGAAACTGGGCTGAACAATGATATCCTGCTGTTGATGAATCTTGACTTGGTGTTAAATCTACTAAAACTCAATAAAAATAGCTTCCTAAAAAAGACACTTGATGATCAGCAGCGGCTCCTCCGCTATGGCAGAGAAGAGTCGCCCAACCGCGAGCTGCAGAATGTGCAATCCTTTAACAACAAAACAATAATAAACTGTGTTTATTATCGATTCGTTAACCCGCTGGATGCTGTGGGTGAGCTGGTCTCGTCCTGGCACACGGTTCCCGTGTGCCTGGGACAAGACCAGCTCGTCCTGCACCCAGCCACAGGAGGAGCGCTAGCGCTCCCCGTGGGCCTACCTCCCACACCCCCCAGTCGGGGATGGAAGGGGAATCGCTTCCCCTTCCACTCCGACCCCCCCGGCAATCTGATGACGTCAGTGCACTCACAGCACACCAACGTCATCAAATGCTGCAGAGGACACGCTGGAAGCCATTTGCTTCCAGCGCCTCGAAAAGAGAGGACGTCTACAGGTGAGTCCTTCTCTTTTGGGAGGTTTGGGGGGGGGAACAGATACAGGGGGAAAGGAAAGAGTTTTTCCTTTCCCCCTGTGCCTGTTTTCAATGGATTCCTGCTCCACGATCGCGGGCATCGTCATGCGCAATCATGGAGCAGGAATCCACCACTAGGCACCAGGGATTTCAAGTTTGTTTATTTTGGGGAGCGACCCCTTAGGCAAGGGTCACTCCCCTGGGGGCAATAAAAAATCCATGTTTCGGCCCCCCTGGGGGCAGATTGGCCATTTTTTCAGCCAATCTGCCCCCGGGGGGTCAAAGCCCACTAGGAACCAGGGATTATGTTTTTTTTCACGTTTTCGGGCAGCGACCCCTCATTTATTCTTTTTTATATATGTTTCGCCCCCCCTAGGGTTAGATCGGCCATGTTTTTGGCTGATCTCGCCCCCAGGAGGTTCTAAACCCACTAGGCCCCAGGGATTGTGTGTTGTGTGTGTGTGTTTTGTGTCTTGGGGGCACCCCTTGGCAAGCGTCGCCCCAGCCAAAGGGGGGAAATTAGTGTTGACCATTTCTGCCCCCCTTGGGGGCATATTGGCCTATTTCTTTTAGGCCTATCTGCCCCCAAGGAGGGCAGAAGCCACCAGTACACCAGGGATGTTTTTTTGGTTTTTTTTGTTCTTTTGTGCTAGGTGGCACCCCCTTTGGTAAGGGTCGCCCCTCCAAAGGGGGCACAGAGCTGTTGGCTATTTCTGCCCCCCTTGGGATAAGATCGGCCTATTTTGTTTAGGCCCATCTGCCCCCGAGAGGGGCAGAATCCACTTAGGCACCAGGGATCTTGTATGTGTGTGTGTTTTGTGTGGGGGGCGGCCCCTTTGTCAAGGGTTGCCTTCCAAAAGGGGCACATTACTGATGGCCATTTCTGCCCCCCTTGGAGGCAGATCGACCTTTTTTTTTAGGGCCATTTGCCCCCAAGACGTCAGGGATTTTGTTTCTCCCTTTTTTTCTGTGCTGGGGCACCCTCTTTCACCCCCTTTGACAAGGGTCGCACTCCAAAGGGGGCACGGAGCTGTTGGCCATTTCTGCCCCCTTGGGGGCAGATCGGCTAATTCTTTCTAGGCCCATCTGCCCCCAACGGGGGGCAGAATCCACTTAGGCACCAGGGATCTTGTGTGTGTGTGTTTTGTGTGGGGGGGTGGCCCCTTTGGCAAGGGTCGGCCCCCAAAGGGGGCACATTACTGATGGACATTTCTGCCTCCCTTGGGGGCAGATCGGCCTAACCCCCAAGATGTCAGGGATTTTGTTTTGTTCCCCTTTTTTTTGTGCTGGGTTCGTCCCCATTCACACCCTTTGGCAAGGGTTGCCCCCCGAAGGTGGCACAGAGCTGTTGGCCATTTCTTGGGGGAAGATCGGCCTTTTTTTTTTAGGCCCATCTGCCCCCAAGGGGGGCGGAATCCACGTAGGCACCAAGGAAAATTTATACGTCTTTGGTGGCAGGGTGTTTTTCAACTGGCGAAGTATTTGTATTTGTGATCATAACAGTTTATTTCTTCTTTTTGTTCTAGTTCAAAGCTTTTGCTTCCTTTTGCTGTGGATCTTTGCGGTTTTGGCAGTAGTTGTCCTGCGGTTTGCATAGTTGCATGTTTTAGGTAAGTAAAAGCAATTTACTCCAAAGGAGTATTGTTGACATGCATAAATGACATGTTTGTAGGTGGTGTACTAAATGCAGGATTGTGTGTTAAATTGTCGTTAGATTTGTGCACAATGATATTCTAGCCTGGGTTTCCCATTAGAAGACCTGACACCTGGATTGCCCCAAACATGGAGCAGCCACAGTTACCTGCATTTACTGGTCTCCCAGGGTGTAGAGTCGGAAAACCTTTTGCCTGTCAATTTCTTTCGCTTGTTTATGGACAATGTATTTTTTGGAAGAGACTGCTGAGCAGACTAATTTGTATGCAGAGCAATATTTGAGGGACAAAGCTGCCAGACTTAGGCCTCAGTCTAGAGCTACTCAGTGGGTTCCCACAAATCTGGAAGAGATGAAAAACTTTTTAGGTTTGACTTTTTTGATGGGGATGATAAGGAAACCATCACTGGCTTCTTATTGGTCTACTAGTCCCTTGATGGCAACGGCTATATTTCCTGCAACTATGACTCGTAATTGCTATTTGCTTCTTCTTCAGATGCTGCATTTTGGAGACAATGCTTTAGCCTTGCCACGAGATCCCCCTGATTGTGACCGTCTTTTTAATATTAGTCCTGTCCTTGATCATTTTGTAGATCAGTTTTCAGAGGTGTATGTTCCAGGCAAAGAGATAAGTGTGGATGAGTCTTTGGTTCTGTTCAAGGGGCGTTTGGTTTTTAAGCAGCACATTCCTAGCAAGAGGGCACTATATGGAATTAAATTGTTCATGCTGTCAGAAAGTAGTACAGGATACTTATATAATTTCTGGGTCTACACTGGTAGGGATTCCAGTGTTGACCCCCCCTGGCTGTCTGCCCACTTTTGGAGTTAGCGAGAAAATTGTGTGGGACCTTGGTAGACGACTGTTTAACAACTATTTAACTGTTTAACAAATTTGTACGTAGATGATTTCTACACTGGAGTGCAGTTGTTTAAGGAGTTGTTTAGAGTGGACACTGTTGCTTGTGGCACAATTCGTTCTAACCAGAAAGGCTATCCAAGGGAGCTTGTCTGTAAAAAACTTGAAAGGGGACAGTGCAGTGCCTTGCGGAATAATGAGCTGCTAGCTCTAAAATTTGCAGACAGGAGGGATGTGTACATGCTATCTACCATCCATGATGAGAGTACTTCCCCTGTGACTGTTTGGGGTCAGGTTGCTGAAGTGCACACACCTAAGTGCATTTTGGACTACAATAAGTACCTAGGTGGTGTTGATAGAGTAGATCAGAGGTTGGAACCTTACACCGCTCTTTGTAAGTCTTAAGTGTGATATAAAAAGTTGGCCATACATTTATTTCATTTGGCAACTTTTAATGCTTTTATTATGTTCAAGGATTGTTCACCTGAGTCAAGGATGAAATTTGTTAAATTTCAGGAGTCAGTGATAGAGAGCTTTATTGTGGTGGAACAGGAAAGAGTTCCTAGAGTAGCAGTGGTGGAGGATGTGGCAAGATTGAAAGATCGCCACTTTCCAGATCACATTCCTCCCACTCCTAAAAAAGACTTGCCCACCAAGAAATGTACAGTATGTGCCCGAAGAGGTATGCGGAGGGCGAGCCGAATGTACTGCCCCGATTCCCCTTCAAAGCCTGGGCTGTGTGTGGCCGGCTGTTTCAGGAGTTAACACACCCAAAACTTTTGGGGGGAAATACCGTGGATGTAAACTGCCTGTTTTATATTTTCAGAGATTCAGTTTCACATTTCTGTCATGTTTTCAGTTAGAGCTTTTGCGTTTGTAGTTTTGTACTTATTTTATAATTAGTTAGTGGTTCTATGTTGTTTATAAACAAAAAAAAATGTGTGTGTGGAGTGGTGCTTGGCTGGCGGTGTGCATGGGGTGGTGCTTGGCTGGCAGTGTGCGTGGGGTGGCACTTGGCTGGCTGTGTGCATGGGGTGGAACTTGGCTGGTGGTGTGTGTGGGGTGGCGCTTGGCTGGCAGTGTGCGTGGGGTGGTGCTTGGCTGGCGGTGTGGCGCTTGGCTGGCAGTGTGTGTGGGGTGGCGCTTGGCTGGTGGTGTGTGTGGGGTGGCGCTGGGCTGGTGGTGTGAGGAGTGGACCTATGTTTTTGGTCCCGGGTGCGGTATCTAGGGAAACCTACCAAACCCAGATATTTTCTAAAAAGAGTCCAGGGAGGTGTGGCTTGCGTGGATCCCCCAACATTTTCTTACCAAGACTCCTCTGCAAACCTCAAAATTTGCTTAAAAAAGCATATTTTCCTCACTTTTGTTTGAGGGATTACCGCTCCGGCACAAATGTCCTACTCCCCAGCGTTCCCCTCAGTCTCCACAGTAAAATGATACCTCACTTGTGCGGCTCCCCAAAGCGGAGTCAGCCTAAAGATGTATAAAAGGAAAATATGTGCTTATCAACTCGCTGTTCTCTCTCCTCAATCTCTACAGGTTTTTGGTCTTTTTCTGTTGCAGGCACCTGGACCCCAGCACAATTCTGGGTAACAGAACCTGGTGAGAGCCCCACAAGTCACCCCATCTTAGATTCCCCTAGGTGTCTAGTGTTCAGAAAATGCACGGGTTTGGTAGGTTTCCCTAGGTGACGGCTGAGCTAGAGACCAAAATCCACAGCTAGGCACTTTGCAAAATCAGCTCTGTTTTCTTTGGGAAAATGTGATGTGTCCACATTGTGTTTTGGGGCCTTTCCTATCGTGGGCAGTAGGGCTACCCGCACAAGTGAGGTACCATTTTTAACGGGGGACTTGGGGGAATGCTGGGTGTAAGGACATTTGTGGCTCCTCTCAGATTCCAGAACATTCTGTCACCGAAATGTGAGGAAAAAGTGTTTTTTGGGCCAAATTCTGAGGTTTGCAAAGGATTCTGGGTAACAGAACCTGTTGAGAGCCCCACAAGCACCCCATCTTGGATTCCCCTAGGTATCTAGTTTTTAAAAATGCACAGGTTTGGTACTTTTCCTTAGGTGCCGGCTGAGCTAGAGGCCGAAATCCACAGCTAGGCACTTTGTGAAAAACAGCTCTGTTTTCTTTGGGAAAATGTGTTGTGTCCATGTTGTGTTTTGGGGCATTTCCTGTCGCAGGCACTAGGCCAACCCATGCAAGTGAGGTACAATTTTTACCAGGAGACTTGGGGGGAACACTGTGGGGAAAGGACATTTGTGGCTCCTCTCAGATTCCGGAACTTTCTGTCACTGAAATGTGAGGAAAAAGTGTTTTTTGGGCCAAAGTTTGAGGTTTGCACAGGATTCTGGGTAACAGAACCTGTTAGAGCCGCACAAGACACCCCATCTTGGATTCCCCTAGGTGTCTACTTTTCAAAAATGCACAGGTTTGGTAGGTTTCCCTAGATGCCGGCTGAGCTAGAGGCCAAAATCCACAGCTAGACACTTTGCAAAAAACAGCTCTGTTTTCTTTGGGAAAATGTGATGTGTCCACATTGTGTTTTGGGGCCTTTCCTGTCGTCGGCAGTAGGGCTACCCGGACAAGTGAGGTACCATTTTTATCGGGAGACTTGGGGGAATGCTGGGTGTAAGGAAATTTGTGGCTCCTCTCGGATTCCAGTACTTTCTGTCACCGAAATGTGAGGAAAAAGTGTTTTTTAGCCAGATTTTGAGGTTTGCAAAGGATTCTGGGTAACAGAACCTGGTGAGAGCCCCACAAGTCACCCCATCTTGGATTCCCCTATTTGTGTAATATTCAGAAATGCACAGGTTTGGTCCGTTTCCTTAGGTGCCGGCTGAGCTAGAGGCCGAAATCCACAGCTAGGCACTTTGCGAAAAACAGCTCTGTTTTCTTTGGGAAAATGTGATGTGTCCATGTTGTGTTTTGGGGCATTTCCTGTCGCTGGCACAAGGCTAACCCACACAAGTGAGGGACCATTTTTATCAGGAGACTTGGGGGGAACGCTGGGTGGAATGACATTTGTGGCTCCTCTCAGACTCCAGAACTTTCTTTCACCGAAATGTGAGGAAAAAGTGTTTTTTGGGCCAAATTTTGAGGTTTGCAAAGGATTCTGGGTAACAGAACCTGTTGAGAGCCCCACAAGTCACCCCATCTTGGATTCCCCCAGGTATCTAGTTTTAAAAAATGCACAGGTTTGGTATGTTTCCTTAGGTGCCGGGTGCGCTAAAGGCCGAAATCCACAGCTAGGCACTTTGCGAAAAACAGCTCTGTTTTCTTTGGGAAAATGTGATGTGTCCACGTTGTGTTTTAGGGCATTTCCTGTCGCGGGCACTAGGCCAACCCACACACGTGAGGTACCATTTTTATCGGGAGACTTGGGGGGAACGCTGGGTGGAAGGACATTTGTGGCTACTCTCAGATTCCAGAACTTTCTGTCACCGAAATGTGAGGAAAAAGTGTTTTTTGGGTCACATTTTGAGGTTTGAAAAGGATTCTGAGTAACAGAACCTGTTGAGAGCCCCACAAGACACCCCATCTTGGATTCCCCTAGGTGTCTAGTTTTAAAAAATGCACAGGTTTGGTACTTTTCCTTAGGTGCCGGCTGAGCTAGAGGCCGAAATCCACAGCTAGGCACTTTGTGAAAAACAGCTCTGTTTTCTTTGGGAAAATGTGTTGTGTCCATGTTGTGTTTTGGGGCATTTCCTGTCGCAGGCACTAGGCCAACCCATGCAAGTGAGGTACAATTTTTACCAGGAGACTTGGGGGGAACACTGTGGGGAAAGGACATTTGTGGCTCCTCTCAGATTCCGGAACTTTCTGTCACTGAAATGTGAGGAAAAAGTGTTTTTTGGGCCAAAGTTTGAGGTTTGCACAGGATTCTGGGTAACAGAACCTGTTAGAGCCGCACAAGACACCCCATCTTGGATTCCCCTAGGTGTCTACTTTTCAAAAATGCACAGGTTTGGTAGGTTTCCCTAGATGCCGGCTGAGCTAGAGGCCAAAATCCACAGCTAGACACTTTGCAAAAAACAGCTCTGTTTTCTTTGGGAAAATGTGATGTGTCCACATTGTGTTTTGGGGCCTTTCCTGTCGTCGGCAGTAGGGCTACCCGGACAAGTGAGGTACCATTTTTATCGGGAGACTTGGGGGAATGCTGGGTGTAAGGAAATTTGTGGCTCCTCTCGGATTCCAGTACTTTCTGTCACCGAAATGTGAGGAAAAAGTGTTTTTTAGCCAGATTTTGAGGTTTGCAAAGGATTCTGGGTAACAGAACCTGGTGAGAGCCCCACAAGTCACCCCATCTTGGATTCCCCTATTTGTGTAATATTCAGAAATGCACAGGTTTGGTCCGTTTCCTTAGGTGCCGGCTGAGCTAGAGGCCGAAATCCACAGCTAGGCACTTTGCGAAAAACAGCTCTGTTTTCTTTGGGAAAATGTGATGTGTCCATGTTGTGTTTTGGGGCATTTCCTGTCGCTGGCACAAGGCTAACCCACACAAGTGAGGGACCATTTTTATCAGGAGACTTGGGGGGAACGCTGGGTGGAATGACATTTGTGGCTCCTCTCAGACTCCAGAACTTTCTTTCACCGAAATGTGAGGAAAAAGTGTTTTTTGGGCCAAATTTTGAGGTTTGCAAAGGATTCTGGGTAACAGAACCTGTTGAGAGCCCCACAAGTCACCCCATCTTGGATTCCCCCAGGTATCTAGTTTTAAAAAATGCACAGGTTTGGTATGTTTCCTTAGGTGCCGGGTGCGCTAAAGGCCGAAATCCACAGCTAGGCACTTTGCGAAAAACAGCTCTGTTTTCTTTGGGAAAATGTGATGTGTCCACGTTGTGTTTTAGGGCATTTCCTGTCGCGGGCACTAGGCCAACCCACACACGTGAGGTACCATTTTTATCGGGAGACTTGGGGGGAACGCTGGGTGGAAGGACATTTGTGGCTACTCTCAGATTCCAGAACTTTCTGTCACCGAAATGTGAGGAAAAAGTGTTTTTTGGGTCACATTTTGAGGTTTGAAAAGGATTCTGAGTAACAGAACCTGTTGAGAGCCCCACAAGACACCCCATCTTGGATTCCCCTAGGTGTCTAGTTTTAAAAAATGCACAGGTTTGGTAGGTTTCCCTAGGTGACGGCTGAGCTAGAGACCAAAATCCACAGCTAGGCACTTTGCAAAATCAGCTCTGTTTTCTTTGGGAAAATGTGATGTGTCCACATTGTGTTTTGGGGCCTTTCCTATCGTGGGCAGTAGGGCTACCCGCACAAGTGAGGTACCATTTTTAACGGGGGACTTGGGGGAATGCTGGGTGTAAGGACATTTGTGGCTCCTCTCAGATTCCAGAACATTCTGTCACCGAAATGTGAGGAAAAAGTGTTTTTTGGGCCAAATTCTGAGGTTTGCAAAGGATTCTGGGTAACAGAACCTGTTGAGAGCCCCACAAGCACCCCATCTTGGATTCCCCTAGGTATCTAGTTTTTAAAAATGCACAGGTTTGGTACTTTTCCTTAGGTGCCGGCTGAGCTAGAGGCCGAAATCCACAGCTAGGCACTTTGTGAAAAACAGCTCTGTTTTCTTTGGGAAAATGTGTTGTGTCCATGTTGTGTTTTGGGGCATTTCCTGTCGCAGGCACTAGGCCAACCCATGCAAGTGAGGTACAATTTTTACCAGGAGACTTGGGGGGAACACTGTGGGGAAAGGACATTTGTGGCTCCTCTCAGATTCCGGAACTTTCTGTCACTGAAATGTGAGGAAAAAGTGTTTTTTGGGCCAAAGTTTGAGGTTTGCACAGGATTCTGGGTAACAGAACCTGTTAGAGCCGCACAAGACACCCCATCTTGGATTCCCCTAGGTGTCTACTTTTCAAAAATGCACAGGTTTGGTAGGTTTCCCTAGATGCCGGCTGAGCTAGAGGCCAAAATCCACAGCTAGACACTTTGCAAAAAACAGCTCTGTTTTCTTTGGGAAAATGTGATGTGTCCACATTGTGTTTTGGGGCCTTTCCTGTCGTCGGCAGTAGGGCTACCCGGACAAGTGAGGTACCATTTTTATCGGGAGACTTGGGGGAATGCTGGGTGTAAGGAAATTTGTGGCTCCTCTCGGATTCCAGTACTTTCTGTCACCGAAATGTGAGGAAAAAGTGTTTTTTAGCCAGATTTTGAGGTTTGCAAAGGATTCTGGGTAACAGAACCTGGTGAGAGCCCCACAAGTCACCCCATCTTGGATTCCCCTATTTGTGTAATATTCAGAAATGCACAGGTTTGGTCCGTTTCCTTAGGTGCCGGCTGAGCTAGAGGCCGAAATCCACAGCTAGGCACTTTGCGAAAAACAGCTCTGTTTTCTTTGGGAAAATGTGATGTGTCCATGTTGTGTTTTGGGGCATTTCCTGTCGCTGGCACAAGGCTAACCCACACAAGTGAGGGACCATTTTTATCAGGAGACTTGGGGGGAACGCTGGGTGGAATGACATTTGTGGCTCCTCTCAGACTCCAGAACTTTCTTTCACCGAAATGTGAGGAAAAAGTGTTTTTTGGGCCAAATTTTGAGGTTTGCAAAGGATTCTGGGTAACAGAACCTGTTGAGAGCCCCACAAGTCACCCCATCTTGGATTCCCCCAGGTATCTAGTTTTAAAAAATGCACAGGTTTGGTATGTTTCCTTAGGTGCCGGGTGCGCTAAGGGCCGAAATCCACAGCTAGGCACTTTGCGAAAAACAGCTCTGTTTTCTTTGGGAAAATGTGATGTGTCCACGTTGTGTTTTGGGGCATTTCCTGTCGCGGGCACTAGGCCAACCCACACACGTGAGGTACCATTTTTATCGGGAGACTTGGGGGGAACGCTGGGTGGAAGGACATTTGTGGCTACTCTCAGATTCCAGAACTTTCTGTCACCGAAATGTGAGGAAAAAGTGTTTTTTGGGTCACATTTTGAGGTTTGAAAAGGATTCTGAGTAACAGAACCTGTTGAGAGCCCCACAAGACACCCCATCTTGGATTCCCCTAGGTGTCTAGTTTTAAAAAATGCACAGGTTTGGTAGGTTTCCATAGGTGCCGGCTGAGCTAGAGGCCAAAATCCACAGCGAGGCACTTTGCAAAAAACAGCTCGTTTTCTTTAGGAAAATGTGAAATGTCCACGTTGTGCTTTGGGGCATCTCCTGTCACGGGCACTAGTCCTACCCACACAAGTGAGGTACCATTTGTATCAGGAGACTTGGGGGAATGCTGCGTGGAAGGAAATTTGTGGCTCCTCTCAGATTCCAGAACTTTCTGTCACCAAAATGTGAGGAAAAAGTGTTTTTTTAGCCAGATTTTGAGCTTTGCAAAGGATTCTGGGTAACAGAACCTGATGAAAGCCTCACAAGTAACACCATCTTGGATTCCCCTAGGTGTCTACTTCTCAAAAATGCACAGGTTTGGTAGGTTTCCCTAGGTGCCGGCTGAGCTAGTGGTCAAAATCCCAGTGACGGCCAACAGCTTTAGGAGGGAGGGGAGAGGGCGGGGCACACACACACACACACACTCATTCTTTCACACACAGACACGCACGCACGCATGCACCAAACATTCAATTTAAAACATCACACACATACACACACACACACACACTTACCTTCAGCCTCCAGGTCCAACGAGGGTTTGGACTGCTGCCTTCCCTCATTGGCTGACCTGGGGTCAGCCAATGAGGGAAGGCAGCAGTCCCAGCCTCGTCACAGAGTGGGATGGGGTCAGTGAGACTGCTGACCCCACCCCACTCTGTGACGGTGTCACTGATTGACACTCGCCCTGGGCGCTTCAGGGCTTAAACCTGAAACGCCCAGGGCGAGTGTCAATGGGTGACGCTTTCCTCGTCACACAGGGGAGGGCCTCGAGGCACCTTTGCTGGGCTGAGGAGGTCACGCCCATAGGAGCTGTGACCTCCTCAGCCCAGCAAAGTTCAGCTCAGGCAGCAAGGAGTCTGCGCAAATCGCGCATGTCTGCTCCTGGCTGCCTGGCCTGAACATGAAGAGTGTCTGTCAGGGTGACCTTTGTTCAGCCTGACAGACACTCTTCATGGGGGCAAAACGTGAGGGGTGTGGCCCCTCTGCCCTAAAGGACAGGCCACCACTGCAAAATCCACAGGTATGCACTTTGCAAAAAACAGCTCTGTTTTCCTTGGGAAAATGTGATATATCCACAGTGCATTTTGGGGCATTTTATGTCGTTGGTACTAGGCCTACCCACACAAGTGAGGTACCATTTTTATCGAGAGACTTTGGGGAACGCTGGGTGGAAGGAAATTTGTGGCTCCTCTTAGATTCCAGAACTTGCTGTCAACATTTGTCTAATAAAAGTATTTTTTTGGCCAAATGGTGAGGTTTGTAAAGGATTCTGGGTAGCAGAACCCGGTGAGAGCCCCACAAGCCCCCCATCTTGGATTCCCCTAGGTATCTAGTTTAAAAAAATGCACAGGTTTGGTAGGTTTCCCTAGGTGTCGGCTGAGCTAGAGGCCAAAACCCTAAGCTAGGCACTTTGCAAAAAACAGCTCTGTTTTCATTGGGAAAATGTGATGTGTCCACGTTGTGTTTTGGGGCATTTCCTGTTGCGGGCACTAGGCCTACCCACACAAGTGAGGTACTATTAGTATCAGGAAACTTGGTGGAACGCCGGGTGGAAGGAAATTTGTGGCTCCTCTCAGATTCCAGAACTTTTTGTCAACAAAATGAGAGGAAAACATTTTTTTTGGGGCCAAATTTTGAGGTTTGCAAAGGATTCTGGGTAACAGAACCTGGTGAGAGCCCAACAAGCCCCCATCTTGGATTCCCCTAGGTATCTAGTTTAAAAAAATGCACAGGTTTGTTAGGTTTCCCTAGGTGTCGGCTGATCTAGAGGCCAAAACCCTAAGCTAGGCACTTTGCAAAAACAGCTCTGTTTTCATTGGGAAAATGTGATGTGTCCACTTTGTGTTTTGGGGCATTTCCTGTTGCGGGCACTAGGCCTACCCACACAAGTGAGGTACTATTAGTATCAGGAAACTTGGTGGAACGCCGGGTGGAAGGAAATTTGTGGCTCCTCTCAGATTCCAGAACTTTCTGTCACCAAAATGAGAGGAAAAAAGTGTTTTTTTGGCCAAATTTTGAGGTTTGCAAAGGATTCTGGGTAACAGAACCTGGTGAGAGCCCCACAAGTCACCTCATCTTGGATTCTCCTAGGTGTCTACTTTTAAAAAATGCACAGGTTTGGTAGGTTTCCCTAGGTGCCGGCTGAGCTAGGGGCCAAAATCCACAGCAAGACACTTTGCAAAAACAGCTCTTTTTTCTTTGGAAATATGTGATTTGTCCACATTATGTATTGGGGCATTTCCTGTCACGGGTGCCAGGCCTACCCACACAAGTGAGGTACCATTTTTATCGGAAAACTTGGGGGAACGCTGGGGGGAAGGACATTTGTGGCTCCTCTCAGATTCCAGAACTTTCAGTCACTGAAACGTGAGGAAAAGGTGTTTTTTGGCCAAATAGAGGTTTGCTAAGGATTCTTGGTAACAGAACCCGGGGAGAGCCCCACAAGTCACCCCATCTTGGATTCTCCTAGGTGTCTGCTTTCCAAAAATGAGCAGGTTTGGGAGGTTTCCCTAGGTGCCGGCTGAGCTTGAGGCCAAAATCTACAGCTAGGCACTTTGCAAAAAACAGATTTCAATGTAAAAATGTGATGTGTCCATGTTGCGTTTCCTGACGCACGCATTAGGGCTACCCACGCAAGGGAGGTACCATTTTTATTGGAAGACTTGGGGGGATACAGAATAGCAAAACAAGTGTTGTTGCCCTTGTCTTTCTCTACATTTATTCCTTCCAAATGTAACGCAGTGTGTAAAAAAGACGTCTATTTGAGAAATGCCCTGTAATTCACAGGCTAGTATGGGCACCCCGGATTCAGAGTTGTGCAGATAGACACTGCTTCTTAACACCTTATCTTGTGCCCATTTTGGAAATACAAAAGTTTTCTTGATACCTATTTTTCATTCTTTATATTTCAGCAAATGAATTGCTCTATACACGGTGTAGAATGAAAAATCATTGCAAGGTGCAGCTCATTTATTGGCTCTGGGTACCTTGGGATCTTGATGAACCTACAAGCCCTATATATCCCTGCAACCAGAAGTGTCCAGCAGACGTAACGTTATATTGCTTTAAAAAATCTGACATCGCAGTAAAAAAGTTACAGGGTAAAACATGGAGAAAAATGGCTGTTGTTTTCACCTCAATTTCAATATTTTTTTATTTCAGCTGGTATTTTCTGTAGGAAACCATTGTATGATCTACACAAATGACCCCTTGATGAATTTAGAATTCCGTCTACTTTTCAGAAATGTTTAGCTTTCCAGGATCCAAAATTGGTTTCACGCCCATTTCTGTCACTAACTGGAAGGAGGCTAAAAGCACAAAAAATAGTAAAAATGGGGTATGTCCCGGTAAAATGCCAAAGTTGTGTTGAAATATTGGGTTTTCTGATTCAAGTCTGCCTGTTCCTGAAAGCTGGGAAGATGGTGATTTTGGCACTGCAAACACTTTGTTGATGCCATTTTCAGGAAAAAAATCACAAGCCTTCATCTGCAGCCTTTTCGCTGTATTTTGGCTAATTACTTGGTTTCCTTCAGGGGAACCCACAAACTCTGGGTACCTCTAGAATCCCTAGGATGTTGGAAAAAAAGGACGTAAATTTGACGTGGGTAGCTTATGTAGACAAAACGTTATGAGGGCCTAAGCACGAACTGCCCTAAATAGCCAAAAAAAGGCCTGCCACCTGAGGGGGAAAAGGCCTGGCAGCAAAGGGGTTAAAGGGGCAGGGCCCTGGGGGTTGACAGGGACGAGGGGGAGTGCACTGTGCACTCTCCTCAGTGTGCATTTGTGTTTAGTTGGCCATCTCGGGCCGGCCAAACACACATGCGCACTGTGCTCTCTCCAACCCGGCACTGTTTTGCTTGCCTGGAGAGGCTCCCATTCTGCCTGGGAGTGCCCTGGCTGGGACTCCAGCAAGTCCTAAAGCTGCTTTGAGCAGCATCAGGATTGGCTGCAAGGCATGCTCAGAGCCTGTGCCTCCAGCGACCAGGACAGAGGAGTGGCATGGCGGCAGAGCAGGTATGTTTTTTTTATTTAGCTAAATGTTTTTGACCCTCCACCGCGTGTCTCCCCGCCGCTTTACCGCTCAGCGAGCTGGGACTGTTTATGATGCAGAAATGGCAGATATTCGCTGAAACCATATTTACACACATTTCATTTGTATGCTTTGAAGTTTTTTCTGTAAACCTGTATGTCTGTGCACAGTTAATGTGCTGAATGTAAATCACAGTGCACTACTACACCATGCTTCAGTAATATATTTACAACATTGTGCTCCAAAATGCAGCAAGCACCTCTGGTTACATGCTACACCCTTATCACCTTCTTAGCAAATGAGTGTAGCTCATCTGCTACACTTTTCCTTTTTTGTGAAGTTTGGATTTTTCACAATCCCTATGAGTTCAATGATGTAATATTTATGGCAGCACCACTACTATGAAAATTGTCCTAGCACCACTGCTCAGTGGCTGACACCAAGGCGTAATGCAACACAGGTAATAGCCACCTGCATTCCCCTTGAATGCGTGGCGCAGTGGTCGGGTGACATTGTTACAGCAGGGGCGCAGACCACGGCAGGGATTTCATTTGAGAGGCAGCTAGAGCAGATGTGAATTCACTGGGCAGTTCATAGCATGAGAAAAAGGATCACTTGGTTCCTGTAGCAGTTGCACCAAAATGAGTTATCAGCCTTTGTGAGGGTGCTAGAAAACAAAGCTATGAAATATCCACTAAAGGAGAATCGATGCAGTCAACTGATCACCATGGATGTGCATGGCAATTGTAGTGGAGCCATTGCTTGACCACTCTTTTGGAGGTGAAGTACAGACATTCAGGCAAATGAGGTGAGGTTTTCCTTGTGCAATTGCAGAATGTAATTGTAGTCCAGGCCACCCACATGGTAATAAGATTAGACTGCCTTGAGGTTAGAAGCCTACTGGACCGTGGAGACCAGGAAGACACAGAATGCACACACATACACAGTAGTTCCAACTTGCCTTCCAACTGACAATACAGAGATTATCAAGGAGTTCTGCAAGCATCGTAAAGTGCTCACATTTTAGCACACTTTGGCCCACCTCTCTAGAACATTTAGATTGAACAGCATGGGAATAATGACATAGGACAATAAAGTGCCTGTTGAGATGTGGGTTACGCTGAGATAGGTTCTGTGCTGCTTCAGCCCACAACTTGCCTGCTCCAAACTTTGTACCCCAAACCTTGCCCCATATTTCATATCTCCCAATATATTTTCTCATTCCCACAACTCCAGTATCCCTCGGAAACCGAGGCAACCCCTAGGAATCCACGCATCATCTCCAGACTTATGACCAATTGTCTATTTAGTATTCTCCCCTCTCTTTAGAATCCCCTTTGCCCTCTAATCCGAGGTTCTCACACTGTACATTACCCTGCCCGTTTCACCCAATACACCCATTTTATTATGCTGCCTCTTCATTTTCCAGGGCTCTAGAAAACCTATGGTACAATCATAACAAAACGCTCCCCTCTTTGAGGGAGCGAGAAGTCATCGAATGCTATAGAAAACTGAGCCCCTGGATTCCCACCCAATGACGGTGTCACCTTAGGACTCTTATTAAGTGCCATAGTCACAGCAATGACGCTCTCTGCTCTATACCTCCTCTAAAGCTTATTGTTCAAAGGAAGTGTGGTTATGTTAGTGCAGCATTTTAATGTCTTAGCTGTATTGCAATAACCATTGATTTTTGTTTTTGTTTTTTTTAATAATGTGCTATCCACAAATAACTGCTACAACCAAGGCATCACTTCCTGATGGCAGAATAGAGTAGCTGCACCTATTATGATACATTCACTAAATGTGTAGTCTGCCTTTTGCTCCAAGAAATATTAACTGCCATTAACTGCTCTTTTGGCAAAGACAGGAATTATATTTTTCAAATCAGGGCCAATCTCTGGCACTCACTTACAAGGTGGAAGTGAAGGCTCTCTTTGCTAGCAGCTATATAGAGCAACAAAACCACCTTGACAGGCTAAACAAAATGCCATATTTAAAATACAGTACAACTTTACTTGAGAAGGAATTACCAAAAAATCTAAGGGCCTGGTTAAGAGTTGCTTTTAAACCCCTGTTCACCCACAGGTTATAATTACGAGTTGTTAGGTGTTTAACACGTCCAATAATTATCAGATGCGTTAAGTAACTCAACCATCGCCAAAGTTCGGCAGGTCAAATCTGCCGAAATTTAATGGGGGAAACCATACGGTACTTACCATATCATACGGATGTTGGTGTGTTAAACACCAAAATAAGCATGTTATTCCCTATCAACTCGTAATAGGTGGTATTTACCGGACTAGATACATAACATACCCCATAGTATCGTTAGTTATCATGTGCGATAAATACCACCTATACTTGTAATCAGGCCCTAAGGATGTTTGTGAGTTACGGTAATTACCCGAATCGGTGCACCAACTTTAATTTCGGCCACCATTAAGCACACTAAAGCATGTAAAATCTGATGTGTAACTTTTAAGGGAGCAGTTTCACTTACTGGGCTAACGTGACAGCACACTAGCATGTACTCTGATTTAGGAAAAATAATGATACCATCTTTCCCTGTATCAGAGCCTGTATCACAGGGCTTCGCCTTTCAATAACAGTAAAGTGCAAACATCGCCGTGACCTGTTTTTCAACAGAAATAAACAGGATTCTGGTTGTGCCATGCACTGAAGTACTTTGAGATTCACCCATTAGCAGATGGATCTCACAAAATGGAAAGATACTGAAACACCCCGAATATTTTGAAATAATGCCCAGGGTGATTTTGATCAAATCTGCAAGGAAAATGATAGAAACAACAGATTCTAGGAGCAAATGGGGACACTTCTCAACAGGGCAGTGATCTGAAAAGCCACGTTTTAACAGCTGTACCCTTTAGATAAAGGTGTTACTTTCTTTTCTACACAACTGGATTTGTCTCAAACTATCCAGTAAAAGTAGACGTTGTAACATCAGTGTTGTAATGTTTGTGAATTTAGTACTTTGCATGCTACCTTTGCAATCAGTTTGATCTAATACTGGGGAAAGCATATACAAAGCTAGATCCCGTAGCAATAACTTACCTTGGGCCTTCCAACCCTAACTAGCATATTCATTGAGTAAAATACTTGAGTTTCTGTTCCAACATGGTGACCAATATCTTACTAAACCCACTTTTACTTCGAACTGGTTTAAAAGTTTGGTATGTCATCAAAGGGTAATACTGTAAAGAGGTCTGTGGAAGAGAGGAGTGATCCCAGTTTCCTGATAATTAACATCATATTCAAAATGAAAAAAACAATCACAAAATAGCTACAAATCAGACCGATGTCGAAGCCTCAAGAGCCCATCTATCCTAGTCAACCAAACAACTAAACTTTAAACAGGAACCAACATGATCTTCTGAGTACATTGAGGTAGCACAAATACCTGGCGCAATTGGATGGAAGCCGCAGCTGCCTGATTGAAGGACAGCTGTCTCAAGTTCAACTCTGACAAGACCGAGATCCTCATCCTAGGACCGTCCACATCAGCTTGGGATGACTCCTTGTCCACGCTTACAAGACCCTCCATGACCTAGGACCCGCCTACCTCAACCACAGAATCACCTTCTACTCCCCCACCAGACCACTCCGCTCAACAAGCACTAGCAACCATACCCTGCATACCGAAGACCTCAGCTGGTGGGAGATCCTTCGCCTACCTCGCGGCAAAGAGCTGGAAACCCTGCCCCTGCACCTCAGGCAGTCACCATCGCTACCCCAGTTCAGGAAGGAACTGAAAACATGACTCTTTGACTGAAGCTCAGACGACAAACCTACTTAGAGCCTTGAGATGCTTACGAGGTAGTAGTTGTGCTTTATAAACCCTAATTTGATTTGATTTGATTTGATCTGGAATTGACAACTATCTTTTGAATAGCCCTGTAAAAATGCCTTGGTAGTGTCCACCTGAACTTAAATTGGTGTTCTTCGTTAATGCACAACCATATGTCTTACTGGCAGTTAAACTGATGGCCTAATTGCCAGCGTTATAATCTCCTTTAGAATTTTCTGCATCACTTACATTGTCATTTGTGTAATACAATATAATCAATGACAATTGAGACCCTTTCTTTTCCACAGGCTCCCACATAATTCTCAACACAGATCAACACATATGCCATGAAAGGCAGTTCCAAAACATGGACAAAAGGACATGTGCAAGGATACCAGCTTAGTGTGCTTCTGTAGGAGGCCAGAGGTGGGCTTTGGTAGAAGTTGTTTACCGATTAGAGATATATGTGCTTATTAATAGTAGTCATTTGCAATTAAAATGTAAAAGTTGTGCTATCTAGAATTAGACTTTTCTGGCCTAAGCTAACCAGGCTTTAACTAGGCCTCAGCTCAATTTTGAAATAACATGGCTGCCATCTTATAATATTCATTGTGCATTTATACTTTCTTATTGACACCGCACACAGCAAGACGTGCACTGTTTATTTTGTAATGACATGTTATTTCTCAAAGAACTGCGGAGGAAGCCTTTAGATACTTTCAAAAGCTTTTATTGCTTACAAACATTTTTGCAATCATTCATGAGTATCTTCAGTGTTCATGTAAGTCCTTAGCTTAGAAAGGGGAATTTACTATTTATAAAGTGTGGTAGTAATAAGGGGGTGGAATTATTTGACATTTTATTATGTTGTAATGTCAATACATTTGCTCACACCATGCTGACAGTGGATTTCCTGTTGCTTTCTTTGGTGAACTTTACTATAGAAACCATTGAATTTGGAGATGATCCAGAACCTTTGGGTCTCTATTAGGGATACTGCCTGATTTTCTATCAATTTTTTGTACATTTTTATACAGTCTGTTTTTCAGATTTTGCTCATTGCCGTATCAATCTTCAACCCTAAAGAGCCTTTATTCCAATACCTTCTGACTGATTATTTGAACTTACATATATTTTTGCCTTCTGTACTTGCTTTTAATACTTTAATGAAGCTTTTTAGTTTTCTAAATGTTCTTTTTTTGGACTCCCTTTTTGAGTCAGTCATTATTATTGACTGTACTTTGAAATGCTGTTTTTTTACCTTATCACTAGAGAAACATTGCCTTATCTATTCTTGAAGGCAACACCTTCCTGACCGCACAACTGGTGCTAGAACTAACATGCAGATTTTCTAAGAGATAACACCCACACAAAAAAGAGTGCACTGTGATTATTTGATGGAAACCCTGCTTTTCACATGATATAGATGGAAGTGGCAACACATTTACATTATCTCTCTAGGTAGATCATGCACTTATATTTTCAATGCAAGGGCCTATACAAGACCTGGTTATGACTTTGCTAGGAGGTGCAACCTACCTTCCTCCAATCATCACTGATTGGTCTAACCATTTACTTATACTATCTCATGTTCCAGCAAAGCAATGGTCTCTTCTACATCACCCATACAAGGAAAAAATATGGAGCGACCTCTGAATAATATAAGAAAATTTATTGTGAAAAGCTATCGCCTCCCAAAAGCCAACAACCTATAGTTGAACTCCAAGGTGGACACCTTAATATCAGAACCCACACAACATTTGGGCTCATTAAAAGGACACACCAGAGAAAGTAAAATATACCATGTTCAAACCATTGGTTCACCCTGGTCAAAGGAGAGGTACCTGAAACCTAGAAAAGAAATACCAAATACACAAGCCCAAAAAATACAGCCCAAAGCTAAAGGAGGCTGGAAAAAATACAACAAAGAGTAACATCTACACTTCCTCACTTGAGAAATGTAACTAGTTCCTATCATTCTTGATAAGCATAGTCGCTACAAACCGAAACAATATAGCACCAAATCTTGCTTCTCATACAAACATCACACTCAAAACACACTAAAAACACAAGAAATCTGGAAAACTTTCTCTGAGGTTCTTAGAATTGTAATTGTAAAGCAACTCTGAGCAACAAACTACTTCAATGACACAATTCCTGCAAACATCATCAAATCCAACTTTCCCCTTCTAGCACCTTCATGGTGAGCTATAGTAAGTATGTCCTTCAATAACATAAGTTTTTTTTTAAATCAGTTAAAATAGCAGTCTTAAAAAGCAGCAACAGTGACTCTGGCATACATGCAATTGCAGGCTGGTTACTAACTTACCATGGCTATGCATGACAACAGGCAATGTTTAGCCTCGCAACTCACCAAATAATCAATCAGGAATCCAAGAAAGTTACAAGAAAAGTCCTGATAACATACAACATAATCCTGAAGAAGCTTGTTCCTCTAGACTTTTTGGCTGCTCTAGATATAGAGACAACTGCTTATGACTCAGGAAGCAAGATCAGGTCTGTAAACACTAATACTAAACTGATGGGCTTATTTACTATCTATTCACAGAGCCAAATGTAAAAATAGGCGAATACAAATCAGATGTAAAACCAGTGCTATGTGAAGTCCCACAAGGGTCTATTCCATTACCAACAGCTTTTTTCGGTTTGAACCAGTAGCCTCTGCCATGTTGCTTCATACCTTGCCATCAACATGCATCAATATGCAGATTGTGTCTAAATCCTTCTAACAATTCAGCAGTTTAGCTTTTTCTACTTACCACTAGTTTACCACTAGTGCCACTAGGTTATGATAGGGAAAGACCACTAATTCCGTACAGTGAAGCTGAGCTAAATAAAAATGTTAAATAAATAAATATCAATAAAAGGAACTATACCCAGCAGAACATTGAACAGATCTAATCAACTGACCTTCGTACATTTCTCATCCTTGTGCTCTTGAGCTTGCCAGGTTTAATTGCCACATCCATTGCACGGTGTTCCCTTGCCGATTCAGTGGAACTTATTGCAAAACTGTCATATGAGGATTGCTTTGGTAGAATGTAGCTATTCAATTGTTTAACATTGTACTTTTTAATAAAATTTTTATCCTGGATCTAATTGTATGAGTTCTCCTGACAGAAAATCCCACAAGAATTATAATTCAGGCCTCGATTGGTAAATCTTTTGAAAGAACATTATACATGTCAGTACAGATATGTATGTATATCACAATTAGTAGTCGCCTCTTAGGGTCCACCAGTTATGGACAGACCAGGAACATACTTTCAAAGCTACTGGCTAGGTCTCCCCAAATAAGGAGTGCATATGTGTATGTCTATACCAGGGTACCACAGACCATCTATGATATAAATAAGATATACAAGGACAAGGGAGTAGGTTGGATAAGGAGAAGGGAGAGCTTTCAAAGGAAACCAAAAAATAGAGAGGGAAAGGTAAAACCAAACATAGTGAAGGACAACCAAGGACATATGTTCCTAAGGGATGGTTTTGGGTTTGTTCTGGCACACCAAAGGTCCCCAATATGGATTTTTTTTAAATTGTTGAGGCAAACAATACAATACAAGGCGAAAAGACTTAGGCAGGCAAACATACGAGCTGATACCGCATACTCTATAGGCAATCAAATACATATCAGCTTAGCAGAGCAAGAGTAGGAGTGGCTGACACAGGAATAAAAAAAATACCATCCTTAGACAACAGTCAACTTTGGGGGCCGCTCACAGAGAAGAGTGTCCAACCGCCAAATACAAGATACTAATTGTTTAGCTCAGCAATGCCATTTCGAAAACACTTCCCTCATTCAGCAGTGACAGCGAGAGGGTAAGCCCTGAAAGGCTCCCAAAAGTCTCTGGGTCTAGCAGCACTGGGAGGGTGACGGAGTAAGATTCCGACCATTCTTCACACAGAGTCATGTCTTTGAGTCATTCCATAAAACTAGGGGATCTACAGTCACCCCACTCCATGGCAACCTTACATTTACTCAGCAGGATCTCGGTTAGGGTGATTCTGCGGAAGCCCCTAGGAATGTTTCTAACATGACCCAATAGTACTGGGTCACTGGAGAGTCAAAATTCATGATGAGTCATAGTCTCTACAGCAGTCATGACTTGTCCCCAGAATGTGGCAAACCGTGGGCACCTCCACACCAGATGTTAGGAAATCTGCCCCCACACACCACATATTTTACACCTAGTGTCCTCAGTGTGAGTATACTTAGCTAGTATCGGCAGGGTAAGGAAAGCCCTTTGTGGGAACCTGTAGTGTATTAATCTGTATCTACCATTGGGGGAGACTTCATTGGTTTGTTGGCAACAATATGTCCACATCTCATCAGTAACACCAATGCCCAGATTTATGGACCATTGTTCCTGTGACCTGGCAGGCTCCCTTTCCATCCTGGCCATGACAGTGGTGAAAAATCTGCCAGATTAACAGCAGGGTCTCCTATCATGAGCAGGTCATCATCTACATACATAGATAGCAAAGTGTACTTATATCCCACGGTGACTCCTTGACAACTATGAAACTTCCAGAGGATGCATGGTAGAGGTTTCACCACAAAAGCAAATAAAATAGGGGAAATGGGGCAGCCCTGTCGCATACAGCTGCTGATCTTGAATGCTGAGGATATCCCGCCATTCACCCGGACCTGTGGAGGAATGTTTTTAAATTAGTTTAAATCACTTTAACACGGCCCCACCTAATCTCATTCTTACCACCACTCCAAGTAGGGTTGGCCATTCCACAGTGTGAAATGCCTTTGCAGCGTCTAAAAAAAAACAGCTGCAACTTATAGGTCAGGGTCTAACTGATGCGTGATGGCAAACAGCGATCTAAGATTATCAGCAGTGGAGTTCCCAGAGATAAAGCCGGACTGATCCGGTCAAACCAGGTTGGGCATCGGGGTGATGGAGAAGAAACTTTAGTGCTGTCCCTCATGTCACAAGAAGTCATTTATATATGACAGTTTATACATTATGTTAACCAAAGAACTAATAGTTTGACTGCAGAAGGATTAAAAGAGAAGCCATTTTAAATGTGCATTTGTTTAGGCTAATGTTAGAAACTCTGGTGGTATCAAGGGTTAATTAAATGCTTGAAGAATTAACCTGATAATTAATTGTAATTATGGGGGTCATTATGACCCCGGTGGTGAGTGGAACAGTTGCAGGAGTACTGCCAACAGGCTGGGGGTATATACCACCGCATTATGAGAATGGCTGCTTGGCTGCAGCCAACCAGCCACTTCTCCTCTCATACCGCCATGACGTTATCAGCTGCCGGGCCGGGGATGTTAATGGTATAGTACTGCCGGCAGCATATGAACGTGCCTACCACAATGGTCTTCCAGCAGGGAACGGAAAGGGGTGCTGCTACCTCCAGCAGCGCCCCACCAGCAGAACACCGCCAGGCCGTATCACAGGTCATGATACGGCTGGTGGCGTTCAACTGGTGTGGTGGTGCTGGTGGTAGCAGCGCCAGCTTACCATCGTCTGCCAATATGATCACTGCTGGATTTCCACCCTTCTTGTGGCGGAAGTCCGGCAGTGATCATAAGATGGCAGATTTATGGTAGCCCTGGTGACTGTATTTTGGCGGTTGTCACCGCAGTGGTAGGTGCTTTTTACCACCATTGTCATAATGAGGGCCTTAGACTCTAGACTAATAGTATGTATTAAACCAATATGGAATGTCTAATGATTAATGTTTTAAATATGCGTGCAGAAATAGATAAATGCAGTTCCACATTATACTGATTGAAATGTATTAATAGAGTCATTTTGTTTAAAGTTATTGACATTTGAATGCTAATTAAGAATTATTAATGAATAATAACAGTTTGTGTATTAAAATGTGTTTTATTTGATGTATTAATGTGCTGTATTAACTCACACGCATTAGCCTAAGTGAGGACGGCTAGGCCCTGTATTTTGCGCAGAAAATGCTATGTCATTTTGTTAACATGAATTTTTGTTTAAGACTTTGTTCCCATGAGAAGATTAGTTTGGGTTATATACCACTATTGTTTTACACAGAAAGTTGTACAAATTTGACCTTGGATGTGGAACACCCCGGACTGTGGACTAGCAATTTAACATTTGTTTCGTTCTCATGTGGAACTATATGGATGGATGCTGTTCTCATGACAGACTTAGAAAGAAATGATAATGTTTCCACTCGGAGTTGTGTGATCAATTTCTATTGGATGATGCCCCTTCAACATAAAATGCTCTGTTGTCATGAACAAATCATATTTCCAAATGAACTCTGATATACAGATGAACAGTTTCAGACTTTGATCAGCTTTTGTTTTGATCAGAACCCTTGAAGATGAAGAACCCCGCGTGCTGAGCCCCTTGGAGAGGTATCTTCTGATCTGCCTTTGCCCTTTTGGGATGCCATGTTGAGATTTAGAGATGTTCTTCCTCACCCTTGCAGAAGATACTTGACTGAGCTTCTGACATGCTAACACTTTCCATTTTTACCTATCCTTTGCCCACCTTAGTTAGTACCCTGTTGCCCAAGATTAACTTTTTCCAAATTCTTTTTGTCCTTTTTGTCTTTTGCCTGGATGTGTTCCACACTGCACATGTTTTCCCCTTAATTTGGTTAATAGCAGGGTCTACCAGCTAAATTGAACTTTGATGATTTGAATTGCATTAGTGAGTATCAAAACTGAGCAAACTTTTATTTTCTGTATCTCAGATAATCTTGTTGGGGTTTTGCATTGTCCTTGTCGAATGCTTAGTTTTATTAATGCTAGTTGGTTTGACCTTATTTCATCGCCTTGGGCAACCCTTGGTGATTCTGTATCTTTATTACTTTGCCTTGCGAATTGTCTACATGACTTTGAGCTTACGTCTGTAATAAATCCTTTAACTTTATATCTGACGAGTTTTTCTTGTATGGCCACATTGGTCAAATTGCATAACTTGATGGTTTCTATTGAAATTGTGTTGTATAGTTCTACTACATCGTATGCAGGGTCCAAATATCCATTGACCTTGTTGAGCATTATTTCCTACTAATGATAAAAATTCTCCAGCAAGGGCAACAGCCAGTTCACCAGGATTTTGGCTAAAATGTAGCTTTCTATATTTATTAGGGGTAGTGGTTGGTATGGATTACACTGTTCTGGGAATTTTTCAGGCTAGAAGAAGTCCAGTAATCGCTTCCCACATGCACTGCAGAAGTTTACCTGTTTCATATGCCTCTTTGTATATCTCCAGGAGCAAAGGCGCATGCCCTTGGCGTATTCCTTATAAAATTCAGCAGGGAATCCATCACTGCCTGGTGCACTCCCATTTCTGAGCTGCCTGATCACAGACTTGAATTCGTCTATTGTTATCAGCTGATTTAATAATGTGCGTTCCTCAAGCCCCAGCCATGCCAGAGTAGTCCTGTCCAGGTATCTGTGAATATCAGTAGCATCCACTTGTAGCTGGGAATTGTATAATTCTTTATAGAAGGCAACAAATATGGCTATAATGTTATCAGGCTTGTGCACTTCGTGCTCCTCAGGTGTCTGTGAGTGATACGAGATGCAGCCTCATTAGGCTTAAGTAGGTAAACCAGTGTGTGCCCTGATCTGTCCCACCCTCCCCATACCATCGAGCTGTAACACATTTTCCCAAGAATGTCAGCACTTTGGCTGCCTCCTCTTTAAATTCCGTCAGTTTAGAATGCATGGGAGTTAAGAGTGATACATCCCGGGTGGATTCATATTGCAGTTTTAGAGTATGCAATTCACACTCTAGGCTATAGAGGTGGGCCCTAATCAGCTTTAGGATCCTGTTGCCCTTGGGTGTACACTCCATGTGGATTACTGCCTTAAGGGCTTCCTACAGGGCTGCCACTGAGTCAACCGAACAACTGTTAGTTCAGTATAGTTCCCAGTGGTCGGATCCATAAGATTTTTGGGTTGGAGACACCATATATATGTCTGCCTACCATCCACTGGGCAGATGAAGTATTAACACTACCTGGAAGTGGTCTGATAAGGTCCTAGGGAGATGAGCTATCCCTCATCCAGCCGGTTGCATCTGTTGATCCCATCCAAAAGTCAATGTGAGAGGAAGAGTTGTGCATCAATGATTGGAAAGAGTGTTTCTGTTGTGTTGGGTTTGTGTCCTCCAGAGATTGACTAGTAGTAGTATAAATCTTTATTTTGGCTAGTCATGGCCATAAAAGATCATCTCAAAAACAATTCAGTACAGTGTCAATAAAAAAAAACATTTGTGCAAAAATCACAATTAGTCCCTTAGTTAAAAAAAACTATAACCACACTAAGAAAATAAAAACAACGTACGTAAGACATGTTGAAAACCCAACCAATCCCCGAATAATACAGTCATTATACCAAAACATCAGCCTAACTGGATGCAATTCTGCATGCTGAAGCACAGCCAATTCCTAACCACCCAGGGCACATTCATTTAGATTTCCAGCAAATTAAGTGAGACATCACTACATAGTGCCCTTCTCCTAAATCAACTAGTTCAACGTGCTTCATGACCTCCATAAGCACCTTCCAAGCTCTAGTGTGTCACCTAGTGCCCCAGTCTGAACAATTCAAGTTCATGTTTAGAATGAGACTGAAGACATCCCCCCTCCATATGATTGTGATATGGTTAAACTATGCACTGTGTTTCAATATTGTATGAAAGAACTCAGGAATATCCATATTCATAATGCATTAATGATTATGGTATGCTTATAATTTACCAGACCTTGTAGGGTGAGAAACCTGACCTCAAGGTCAGTTGTGGTTTTGAAATGCTGAAAAGGGACTGACTTATGAATAAGTATTAGCACCCCTCTGGAATAAGCAGAGTATGAGGAAAAGTATCTATGGTTGCCCCATGTGGAAGCAAAGGTGTGCTCTTGGATAGGTAGCAGGTGGTGTCTATTTTTTAAAAATAAGATCCACCACATGTCTGTTCTGATAGCCTAGGACCTGCCTGCCCTTACTTGGATTATTAAGCTCTCTCACATTTCAGGTGACCATTGTTAATAAGCATTGGTCTGTGTCTTGGTGTCCAGTCATTGCATGCAAGCATCCATTGTAACTGCCAGATACATCCTACAAGACAATTGCATACCACAGAATATGCTAAATATACCTCTGCCTCTTTATGATCAACTATCAATTCAAACCCCTCCCCACCCACCCAGAACTGAAACTCACAGTGGCTTTGAGCTGAGGGCAGCCACAGCCACTTGTAATGGAACTGAGCATCAATTACTCAGCATGAGCACAGAACTAACAGCATAACACAGTCGGGGATCACCAATATTAACCTTAATGTGATAGGCAGCAAGCCCATGGGTATATGCCAGAGCACATTCATACATGTCAAATCTACAAAACAGGACATCTGAGTAAGAGAGATCGATAGTGGAGGCATGATGTGACACTTCGGAGGAAGCAGGCCCTATTCAATCTTGTCCAGGGGCGAACCAGAGACGGTCTTCCCTTCTAGGGAATCTGAAGCTTGTTATGACATATTGTGCTGCAGGCAAGAGAGAGCCTCCCCAGCTCTCACACACCTGTGATTTGCTCTTCCAGGTAATTTTGAGCTGCGCAGGGTAGAGCATGGCGTAGGGAATACCACATTCTGGTAGTTTCCTCTTGAGTGGGAGGAACATCTTCCATGCGTCTTGCACTGCCTGCGTGAAATCCAGGAAGAAAGAGAGGCACACTCTCTCATAGTGTCTTTCTTTGGTCTCCCTGGCTAACTGCAATAGCTGATCTTGATCCTTGTAGTTTAAAAATTGAGCAATGACAGGACACAGTGGTGCGCCAGGTAGTGGCCTGGGGGACAAGGATCGATGTGCTCACTCAACCACAAAGGACTTGGAGAAGCTGCTAGCCCCAAAGAGAGAGATCAACATTTTCTCAATGAAACCTTCAGTGTGACTCATATCGGTGGACTCTGAGATTTCAAGGATACGGACATTATTTCTCAGTGAGCGTGCTTCCAAGTCTTCATTTTAAGATGTATCTGGCACAGTTCTTCCTGAATCCCTTTCACCTGTTTAGAGTGCTGGACATGGTCATCCTTGAACTGGAGATCTGCTATTCAGTGGCTGTAATATGTGTATGCTGCTTGTCGAGACAATCCTTCATGTCATTCATTCTCTGCATCAGTGACTTAATTTTAACATAGACGGCTGTAAGGCTGGACTTCATGCTCAACAGTAGGGATCTTATGTCTGCCAGTGGAAGAGAGTCACCTTCTATAGTGTCTTCTCTGTCACAGCAGTGCATGTCTTCTCACTCTGAGTGCTTGGCACGTTTCTTAGATTCAAACACCAGGAGGGACTGCATGGTGTCAGTCCTGCCTATGATGATGAATGAATAAATGATCTCAGTCGTACATAGCACAACGGACACTCTCACAAGAGCATTCTGGTGCTTAAGCTAGAGATGACCATATTCCCTAAAAGGGCATATTTAGGTTCAGGAATAATATCTATGGATTAGATAACTGCTAGGCACAAGTTATCTGGTTCCTGAAAAAGCCCGGTTTTAGGGTCTTTCTGTAAACTTTTTCTCCGTTTTGCTAAACCTCAGCTGGCTGGGTAATAAATTCCAGGCTTTAGTTCCTAACACCATAATGGATCTACCTTTTCGAGAAGTAAGTTAGTACAAAGCGGACCTTAACAAATTGCCATCTTATGATCTCAACATTCTTAGGATGTGATTATGATTTTGGCGGTCTGTTGGCAAGACTGCCACGGCTGCAGCCGCCATAAGACCGCCATGTTGTGGTCATCCGATCACCATATTACTACTCACACCATGAAGACCACCAAAAAACAGCCACATTTTTTAAACTACCAGGACAATGGCGGACTGAAAAGAGGCAGTTTTACCACCAGCACAGCCAGCCCAACACAAATCCAGCCACCAAATTACGACCTGCAAATCAGCAGAACAGTTCTTCCATGGCGGAAAAACATCGGCGATGCACACCGCCATGGTCAGAAACCACCACTGACAGAACACAACACCACATTAGACAGTTTGAATACCCCACACCTGACACACATCCACACACCCAGCACACCTACACACACCACTATATAACACACACCCACACAACTCACAATCCCTTGCAACTAAAATGCTATACAGAGACACTGAGAGCAGGCACATACACAGAGAGAGCACTCTACCACTATAGGCACACACACATCGCTAAACAAACACATAATGAGCACACACATTCCACGTCAACCGTCCTTCCCTCACAACACACCACCCACACCCTATCAATCACCCAACACTGCACCCTTTCATACACAACACCCCCCACACCGTCAACACAATCAAAACAATGTCCCCACAAAAGCACCCATGATTCACCGACGATGAGTTGAGGGTCATGGTGGATTAAATTGTCAGGGTAGAGCCACAACTGTTTGGAGCACAGGTCCATCAAACATAATTTGCCAGGAAAATTGAGTTAAGGCAAAGAATAGTCAAAAGGTCAACTCAGTGGGCAGAAATCCACGCACAAGGGAGGACATCAGGAAGAGGTGGAATGACCAACGGGGGAAGGTGCGTTCCATGGCATCGAGACACCAGATAGCCATGCCGAAGACTGGTGGTGGGCCCCCACCTCCTCTCCCACAGTTCACACGCTGGGAGGAGAAGGTTTTGGATATACTGCATCCTGAGGGCCTGACTGGAATACCTGGGGGACTGGAGTCTGGAAAGTACCCACAATGCCAATGTTACACAATTGTCCTGTCCTGCATGCTTCCTCACCACCCAAATACCCCATAATTCACTGAATGTCCCACTACACCTACCTGCCAATCACCCAATTCCCCTGTCCTGCATGCCACCACCCCACACAGCCCTACTGCCCACACACCCCTTGGGAAGGGCATGAACACCACAGGCTAATCCTATCACTACGACTTCCACAATGACCCAACCCAGTAATGTGAAAACCTGCAATGTGCACATCACATCACATTTCATGCATGTATGACTATGGTACTACCTACACCAACTAGAATGTACGACTGAGGACTAGTACATGGCAATGGCAGCAATGCAATGGCACACCACAATGGCAAGCAAGGCAAAACACAGCTACAGCTCTGTAACAATTCTAGATGGACACTGATCCATATCCCAAAGCCTGTAATGGACTGACCATGGGTTGGAAAGTACAATGCCAGACTCCATGCACATGCACAAGATCCAGAGACAGGAGTATTACCCTTGCATTACCATATACTCTGTTCCCAATGGGCAATGTGCAATGTGCCTCCATATTGTGTAACAACTACCAAGACTGACTACTCACCAGGTTGTGGAGTCGAATAGTCATGTCAAGTATCAGATAGTAACAGAACCCATCAGCAGTGCCATATGTGCAAATCATTGATGACAGCACCCAACATGGAGCATGGCACTCCTGTCACAGACTTGTATGTACCACCGAGCTCTGCTGTGCAGCATCAGTCATTGACATTGCAGAAATCATGGTAAGCCATTGTCTGTATCTCACAAAGAGGAAAACACACTTTCTAAACTGTACTCTGTCTCATTCTATCCACAGGTAACCCTATCATTGCTACCATTGAGCGGATACCAGATACTGCCAGCCCTCCTCAGCATGAAGGCCCCAGTAAGGACAACAAGCCTGGATGTCTGGACAGTGAAAACCTACTTGGCCCATCTGGGACACCTGATCAGTCGATGACTCCCATCCTCACCCTGCCCACATCAATCCCCCCACCCCTGTTGCTCCGACATCACAGCCAAGCAAGTGCCCCAAACCTGTGTCCCAAGGACTGTTCAATCTATTGGGTGCGCCACAGTACAGGGACCTGAGTCAGACAATCACACCCCAGACACTAACAGTCCTGCTAACACTCAGAGTGGACACACCATGCCGGGGGCACAGGCACCTGGGGGCAGAAGGCGTGGGAAGGATGCTGTGGGTCAGAGGATGGGGTCCACTGAACCACCTCCCAAACCAAACGTCCCAGGACATGATGGGCCAGATCACCACTATCATGTTGGGGGAAAATCAGAGGCTGCAGAGGGAATACCACCATGAGGCCATGCAGCAGTTGCAGGCACACAATGCCACCATGGCCTCCATAGCAGGGATGCTGAGGGACATGACCAGCACCCTGAGTGATATAGCAAGCCACTATCAGGCCCTTTCCACTAGCAATGTTACATATTTCCCCTCTAAATCTGTGGCAGCTAGTGGAATGGAGGTCCTGCCAGGGGAGCCCAAGCCTCAGATAGCCCTTCCTCTGTAGCCGAAGAACCCCCCCCGCAAACGTGGACGTCCATCCAGACATCCTGCTGGAGAAGATGCCGAGACCGCACCCACTGCCAGGAAATGAACCTCTCCTGCTTTGTCACCCTTGTGTGCCACTGAGACACCCTGTTGACTGTTCTGAAACCTAACTCCATTTTCCCATGGTACAAGGACACTGGACCTGTGTGACAAAATGTTGTAGAAGCTACTCTGATCAATCAATCTACCATGACGCCACTTATCACCTGTTTGTTATGTTGTTCACATTTATTTCACTTGTCACAAAACTGATATGCACAATAAATCACTTATGGACACAGCAACTGTATATTTGTGTTTAATGATACAACAACAATTGCCCTTCTACCCAACTGTGGTCTGGTAATGCCCCTGTGATTTGAACTGGCAGTGTAATGGCCATCCGGTGTAGGCCCCCTCAGCAGGAAACACATGACATCTGTAATGTCACTGGGCAAATGTCAGAGAGTGAGTATGAAATCCACAATAACACCAGGCTATAGTCAGTTGAGCCATCTGCAACTAGAGCAAGACAGAGATCCATAAGCACATATACAGGTAATCAACTGCATGCCTATTGTAGTATGACTCCAATTCATGGTCACCCAGATTGGTCCTATACAGCACCATGCTCAGGCCCTTCTTTATATCCATTTAACAAACTATCTGTCATGCACACCTCTCAGAACTGTACTCACTCACTATTGACTACTGACAATGTATACCTCAAACCGTAGGTAGACACCCACAGATGAAATCCACATCCTGTGGATGGGATGAGATGGCAATAGGAGAATGCAGGAAATCTAGCTCTAAACTGGTCAGTCCATGAGAGAAGTGAATGTTGGAATCAGTTGCTACAAAACATGTTAGAGGTGAACCACTAATACTGTACACCTTACATTTTATCTGCTTCCACAACTCACACACAGGCATTGGTCATCATTACACCATCACATATGCTAGAAGTCATGAAGTGTAATGTCAGCTATCCACTTCTGATTGTGCACAGACAAGACCTGAAAAGCTCCACCTCACACACCTGTACGTCACTAGAAGTACTGATTGATGGCCTCAGTCCTACAGTCAGTTGCTCCTTCTTCACTGGCTCTTCATCACTTTCCATGTCACCATTTGCAGGCATGTGTACTGCTGCCTCATCCTCATCATTAGCAATGGTATCTGACACCTCAGGGCTAGATTGTGGAGCATGCAGCAGGCAATGATGATTTGGTAAACCTTGTGGGGGGAGTAGAGGAGGGCACCTCCAGATAGGTCCAGGCACCTGAATCTTCCCATCAGGAGGCCGAAAGTATGCTAGATTACACACATTGTCCTCCTGTGGGCCTCATTGAAATTAGGGTCTCTCCTGTGGGTTTCTTTTCAGATTCTACTTGCAAGTTTCCAGCAGGAATCCTCTGCAACTACTACTTTATCCTCTGACCTCGGATTGACCGCAGACTGCTCCAGGAACCACTGTAACAGCAACAAAGTATCCAGGAGGGCTACTTTTCCTCGGCAACTTCAGTTCTAGCCAGCAACTGCAACAGTTTCCACAGTGTGCATGCTCTGGGGCCTCCCTGTCTTCACCCTGCACCAGAAGGACCAAAGAAATCTCCTGTGGAGTGACAGAGTCACTCCCCTGCTCCTGCAGGCACCTTCTAAGTTGATGACCGGTTCTTTTAGACTTCTCTCCTGATGATGAGCCTACTCCTTGGAACACAGGTGGTAGACCCCTTCGACACAGACTGTCCTGAGGTCCTGCTGTCCCAATTTGGAGGTAGTAAGAGTTTGTCTTCCTTGAGTACTACAGTACCACTGTGCACCGCGTCTTCTTCACCTACTGAGGCCTCTGTGCACTAATTGAAAAATTCCTGTGTGCACAGCCTGGACAGGTCCCCAGCACTCTATCCTGCAACGCTCAACTCACTGAGTTGACCTACAGCGGTCGTAAGACCTTCCTTTGTAGTGCTGCACCACCCGCATTTTGCACCTCTTTGTCCCTGTGTCCTGGGACTCCCGTGGATGCTGTATGGTCGACTGAGGGCTCTCTGAAGTGCTGAGAGCCCCCTCTTCCTCCTCACGAAGAGTTGAGGCCCCCAGGTCCCTCCTGGGTCCAGACAGCGCCACTTTGACGCAAAACCTGACTTTGCCAGAAACAAGGCTTGTTGAACGAATCCAGCGCCAAAATACACCTGCATCCAGCATCTCTTCATGGGACATCCACTGCATCATGCAGGAAGCCGCTGACATCTTCCTTTGGTGCATTTCTGCAGTCTTCGTCCAACCGGTGACTCTTCTTTTGCACCCTCTTCTGGGTTGGCAGGGTCTCCTGTCCTTCCTGGAACTTCTTCCAACTTCTGGACTCGTCTCCTTCCTTTGCAGGTCTTCAGGTCCAGGAATCTACCATTTGTTGTTTGCAGTCTTGCTTGGTTCTTGCAATAACTCTAATCACGACTTGTAGTGTGTCCTAAGAAAACTTGCAGTACTTTACTCCTACTTTCCTGGGCTCTGGGGTGGGTTATTTTACTTACCTTTGCTGTATTCTTATTCTCCCAGCGATTCTCTACACACTACACTTGTCTAGGGGGAATGCATCATTCCCATTCCATTTTCTTAGTATATGATTTGTGTTGCCCCTAGACCTATTTTCTCCCTTTGTATTCTATAGCATTTCCTATTGCTTGCACTATCCTATATCTAATTACCTACCTTATTTTGATGTCTAGTGTATACCACTTACTTCCAGAAGGAGTATTGCCTCTAAGATATTTTTGGCCTTGTGTCACCCAAATAAACCACCTTTATTTTTGGTAACACTGAGTATTATCTTTACTTGTGTATAAGTACTGTGTAACTATAACTGGTATTGCAGGAGCTTGGCATGTCTCCTAGTTCAGCCTAAGCTGCTCTGCTATAGCTACCGCTATCAGTCTAAGCTGCTAGAACACTACTACATTCACTAACAAGGGATAGCTGGACCTGGTGTAAGGTTTAAGTACCCAAGGTACACACTACAAACCAGGCCAGCCTCCTACACCTGTGGCAAGGAAGTGTAGCACTGACAATACTTGAATGATGGGAGGTATGCAATAGGGATTGCAATTGCCTAGTATCAGAGCTGGCTCCAACTGTCTACATAGATCCATGATGTCTTGGCTCTTCAGACAGTAGCTCTGGATGACATGCTTGTCCTTCATGGTTGCCAGGTCTACCAGTGGACGATCCTCTGGTGCTTGGCTCATTTCCCTTATGGCAGGGTATCCATGTTGATATTTTGAGAGGAGAGGATGTACAATAAGCCATGCATTTGCACACATCAGCAGCACATGGTATAGTTGCAGAAACCTAGCATGTGTAGGGGATGCATAGCAGTGCTGACATAAACATTACAGAAGTTGAAGGAACCATGGCACATCCAAGCATTCCAAATGTTAGCCCTTTATTCTTCTTGGGTATTCATTGAAAACAGCAAACGTTATACCATTCCATATGCATGCAGCCGACACGTGTTTGGTCGTAACAACGACTTTTTCAAGGCTGTGAAACAATATCCAAAACATATCATAGTAAGCCAATAGTTCCAATGTCTAGTATGCGATCTTTACCATCACCAAAAAGGTATCCCTACCTTTGTGTTAGGTGAGTTAGCAGATAACCGATTGGTGCTTGCCTAGATTACTAGAAAAAGGAATAATAGGCATGCTGAATAGGTGTAGTCCATGGATAAGAATTTTATGGAGTGAATCGTATCACCCAGTGCAGAAGATTATAAAATGCATATCAGTGACCCTAGTGACGAGCAAACGAGAGGAAGAGAGAAGATATCTGTATAGAAGCAAGAAAAGAACCACCAAAGATTATACTAAAGAATCATACCTCATTAAAAACTGTAAGTTATTTGATCTGTGTCACTATATGGCCGTCTTGTAATATTCGAGGTAGAAGTTGCTTATCACATGTATGGATATATCAATCTATATTCAACGGTACACCTTGGTAGTGAATCAAGGTATTGTACCAGGACCATGATAAGTCCAACTGAAAAAGGAAAATAATCAAAAAAGCAGCTCAGTGCCATATACTAGTAAGATGAGTAATGAGAATGGTGACATCGTATACAGTAATGACCTAGAAGTGAGTGATATATCCTTCTATATCTAGAGACAAGATGTATGTATTCATACTGCAAAACACCCATATAATGATATGGTAGTAAGGACAAAGTAGACAGTTAGCACTATCAGGATTTAATCTTTAAATGGTCCATTGTGTTGTCACCACACAACTCTGACTATCAACGGTAATACCTATAAGAAAACACATAAACCGCATATTTGTAAATGTGGTAAAAAATGGAGGCAATGAGCTTAATGTGTATCCTCTTCTTTTGTATTGCTATCTGCAATTACAGTCAAATCGTAAAGATTCAAGAAGTTTGTAACTTCACATAATCGATAATACAACCGGTAAAATATTTTAGCGAGTCATATCTATTTAGAGAAACGCCAAGACGCATGTTAAAAACGCAGAGAAAGGGAGAAGAAAAAAAGGGCACAATGCTGTAACATTCTTTGCCGTATTGTATTTAGACATCTAGCACGTCTTAGAGACAAGTATAATGGTTAAGGTGGCAAAGAAATACAGTTGGCTTGGCAAACAATTTTTTTTGTTCAGCATTTGTTCAGCAGTGGAGAATATTGTTAAAGATTTGAGTAGTGCGGACATAGATTCCTACCAGTCGTATGTTCGATCTCGTTTCTTGTTTGAAGTGGTCGGAAACGCTCGTGCTGGTTTGGACCAGCATTAATAGTTTCACGAGCATTAGAAATGAAAAAAGGACAAGTAAATTACTGAGCATTAGAAATGAAAAAAGGACAAGTAAATTACCGATCTTGGTGGCGGCCATCTTAGAACGGGCAATAAGCACCATTAATAGATGGAACTCAATAGTAAAAGGTGTCTAAATATAACAATTACTAAAGGATGTGGAGTAGAAATTATGTAAGAATACGAACAGTGAGAGCGTGAAATCGTGGAAATGAAGAGAGACACTGAATTGTGACCCACATGCTTATGTGTTTGGGAATACAGGCCCTAGTCTAAGGGTGATTGTTGATGGCCAAAACGTAAACACAGGCATTGTTACAATGTTAATCATATACAGCATACTGTGTTTATCTATGCTATGGACATTCATTTAATCACAATGCATAGTATTACATTCCATTGTAAAACATCCTCTTTGAAAATATCATAACTTGACTCCACATATTGAATCTTTACGATTTGACTGTAATTGCAGATAGCAATACAAAAGAAGAGGATACACATTAAGCTCATTGCCTCCATTTTTTACCGCATTTACAAATATGCAGTTTATGTGTTTTCTTATAGGTATTACCGTTGATAGTCAGAGTTGTGTGGTGACAACACAATGGACCATTTAAAGATTAAATCCTGATAGTGCTAACTGTCTACTTTGTCCTTACTACCATATCATTAGATGGGTGTTTTACAGTATAAATACATGCATCTTGTCTCTAGATATAGAAGGATATATCACTCACTTCTAGGTCGTTACTGTATACGATGTCACCATTCTCATTACTCATCTTACTAGTATATGGCACTGAGCTGCTCTTTTTGATTATTTTCCTTTTTCAGTTGGACTTATCATGGTCCTGGTACAATACCTTGATTCACTACCAAGGTGTACCGTTGAATATAGATTGATATATCCATACATGTGATAAGCAACTTCTACCTCGAATATTACAAGACAGCCATATTGTGACACAGATCAAATAACTTACAGTTTTTAATGAGGTAAGATTCTTTAGTATAACCTTTGAAAAAGTTGTTGTTACGACGAAACACGTGTCGGCTGTATGCATATGGAATGGTATAACGTTTGCTGTTTTCAATGAATACCCAAGAAGAATAAAGGACTAACATTTGGAATGCTTGGATGCGCTGTGGTTCCTTCAACTTCATTCACTCATTGTGGACCTTCGGGATCACAATATACACACCTTGTGGCTGGGTGTGGAGCCACTCTGGCACTCCGTATATTATATATGCCGAACTGTCAATAATATGTACTTTTTTGGACTGTAATACCAGCAAAGAAGTACATTTTTCATTTGGAAGTGCGCACCATCTTAGTACACAGCCACTAGCTATCTTTATATATATAAACATTACAGAACATAGAAATGCACATCATACACCATCATTGCAGCACATTGGCTGAAATGTAATTTGGATAGGACATATGACACATATGTATGTGAAACTGTGGGGGTGACTGTACAGTCCTGCACTGATCACACATATGTAACTAAATCTACCTATAGTTATCTGACACCTATGTATCTCAGAGTAGCTACACCAAACTATCCACATATATATAGGCTCAACATGTCATATTCCAATGATTGTCCCATTATGTTGCACAACCATGAAGTCACAACATTGGGTGACAGATTTATAGATAATCAGGTGTCTGACGCACTTATTTAAGCACATGCATTGAGTACATGTGCCCAAAATGGCAGGCGCCTGACCTAGTGTTCTGGACAGTACGAAGTGACCTAAATCCGCAGCCAGAAGTTGTCATGGTGGTTGCAACCGCCATGCAACTTGTTATAGGTTAGCATTGCTGCCTATGGTAGACTGGGGCGAATGCCGATGACCGCCGGCAGTGACTGTCCTGTACATGGCGTCCGTGACCGCCATCTACTGCAGTCTTGCTCACTTGACTCCTGACACTGTTGCTAGCAAGACCTCCACTGCATGAGCTGCTGTGTACTGCGTCTGGGAGCTATCATGCCCCATCCTGCAGGGGATAGGGCCCCTACCTTTACACAGGAAAAGCTGGAGAAGGTCCTACCCCTGTACGGATAGGTATATTGGGCACCAGAGGAAAAGGTGAGTCCAATGCCCCAGCCATGGGTTGATTAGTGTTGTGTGTGACAGTGAGTCGCCATGTGAACTGTAGTTGGAGTAGATGCATGCATGTGACATACCGTACAGGCATGGGTGCTGAGAAGATGGGTATTTGTGCTCACTTGCTGTTACAGTTGCGTAGTGTCAACTCCTGTTCGTATGGGGCATGTGTACATGACATTTTCCTTTTGTCTGTGTCATCCATGCAGGTGAACGTTCATCAGAAGAAGGGGATCTGGCGTGCCATCGCCAAGCAAGTGCGGGCCCTGGGAGTCCACAGTCGGCGGAGCACCCATTGTCAGAAGCGTTGGGAGGACCTGAGACGCTGGGCCCGGAAGACCGCGCCTTGCTGGGGATGTCCACCAATGAGGGAGGGATGCCCGTCGGACCCTGACCCCCCTAATGGCCCACATTTTGGCTGAGGCCTAACCTGAGGTGGATGGGCATTTGAGGGCAACACAGCAGCCACAAGGGGGTAGGTACTGGCTGTTTCCTGGTACTTGGCTCTGGTTGTATGGTGTTTGCTGTCTCACTGTAGTGTCTGTGACAATGTAGTAGGTGACAAATGTTTGTAGACTAGTGGGAATCAGTTGGTACCACCTTGCCAGTGAATGAGATGTCGATCTGTAATCATGGTTTGCTATGTGTAATTGTGGACTCCTGTATCAAAACATCATTCTGACTGCATGTGGAGATGCTCAAATGTCAGTGCCACCTGTGTTGCCCCATCCTCTCATTCCTATGGATGTGAGCTGGTGTTTCACTGTGCCCATTGCTCAAATCTGGTCCATCCATCTGCATATGAGCGTTAGTGGCTCTAAGGTGTCTGACCACTCCCATCGGTGCTGATCACTTATTGTAGCAACTGGCTGAGTCACTTATTTGGTACAGGGTCCAAACATAACTAGTACTGGTACAGGTGTGTACTCCATGTGAGGCTGCCATTTCATTTATACCTCAGATATGTCCTGTGTAGGACAGTACATATCTGTGTTTGTTGTTGTACCCCCATTGTCTGTTCATCTCCATCCTATGGGGTATGTGAAGGGTACAATGAAAGAACATTCTAATTTGGGTGCCTGATTTGTGTATTTAGACCCATCATGCTTTTCCATGTGATTGACAAGTGGGCATTTCATCTCTGTCCCAATGGGTTGGTTCGAGAGGAGGTAAGTGCCTTGGCAGAGCTAGTCCTTTACAATAAGCCATATCAATGCTATGTGTGCCAATGACCTACCAATTCCTTATCAACCTTGGTAATATTCTGCCTAAATCATGTCTCAATGGCTACTTGGGGGAAAAACATATGAGGTAATACAACTTTGCTTCCCTTCGCTAGCTGTGGGCTGCTGGCCATGGGACACAGAGTGCTCAGACCAGCGACAGCAAGGGAACCAGTGGCCTGGAGGGTGTGGGGAGTGCCACGGGGGAGACCAGATCTTCTGCATCATCATCTTTGGAATCTTCCCCCAGTGGACACTCCCTGGTGGTGGTGGACCACCCTGCTTACTATCACCACCCTCCCTGTAGCTCCCCACCCAGTTGTCAATGCCGGCTCACCCAGGAGGGTGGGTGTCACCTTCGCCACAGGCACCTCTGCCCCCGCCCCAGTCATCCCTTCTGCCCTCAGTGAGGAGGTTATTGACCTCCTGAGGTCGATCTCTGTGGGTCAGTCGACCATCATGAATGCCATCCATGGACTTGCAGATCAAGTCCAACAGAGCAATGCGTCCTTTCAGGCTCTGGCCTCCACACTGATGGCAGCTAGTCACCCTTTGTCTTCTGTCCCCTCTCCATCATCCTCTTCCCAATTCCATACCCCTCTTACCCATCCCAGCCACAGCACACAAACCGACAAGCATGCACCCACCTCAACAACCAAGTGTCCTGCAGACAAACACAAGCACCACAAGACACACCACCAGCAAGTACAAAAACAACACCCACCTGCAGACATGCCAACCCCCACTACCTGCACAGACTACCCCACCACCTCCCACTTCACAGACACTACACCGGACACACATGCAGACACCACACCCACATTCATCAAAACAGCCACGATTCCTATCCTACCTAAAGTCAGCACAATAGCAGACCCGCAGACATCCAACCCGGTCACCACATCCGCAGACAACACAATGACAGACCTGCAGTCACCCCCCCAACAGACAGTCACTCATCTAGCATGGCAACTCCTAGCTCCTCTACTCCCCTTCCTCTCAAGACACATAAACATCCACACTCACTCACCCAACAGACACCAAACACGCACAAGCATTCCTCGCACATGCACCCAAAACATCCACCAAGACACCTCCTACAAGCATTCCATCTCACTCCACTCCCAACCCTTTTGTCATGACCATCCCTGTGTGTCTAAAAAGTTTTCCTCTCGGAGCTGTCCCTTCTCCCTACTCCTCTCCCACCCTGTGTGACAAGAAGTTGACCACTCCTAAGTGTTCCCAGCCCTCCCCTAAGCAACGTCCAAAGCACCCCCCAAGCCCAAAGACCCCCCCTCACAAACCTAAGCCCAATCCCCCTCTCCACTCCCCAATCCCTGAGGTGCCTGCCTGCCCCTACCACTGGAGGTAAATTAGCAGTCAGGAGTCAAATTGGGGCAGTCAGACATGGCATCTGTGCATGTTGTACTTTCTTATTTGGACTGGCCTAAAGGCTTTTATGTATTGTATATTGTTATTAATTAATCATAATACTTATTTAATACCACACATCTGGACCAACCAGTTGTTGGTTCCAGCGTTACATATTTGTCTTGCCTTCCATTCCTCATGGCTGTTATGGTCTTGCCTGTTTTCTTTTGTGTGTGTGTGTATTTTGTGTCTGTGGTGGTTGTGCTACCATTTGTGTCTAGGCTGCTTGTGTGGGTGTGTGCTTTGTATTTGTCCCGCAGTGATGTCTGGGTATGGTGTGTTGAGCATGTATAAATTAGGGACATTCATGTATGTTGATATTGTGTGTATTGGGTGTGTTGGCATTTGTTCTTTGGAGTGGGGTGTGCCCTTTTGTAGTTGTACTGTGGGTGTGTGTGTGTGTGGTGACTGGTATGTCAGAGCCGCTGTGTGGTGTGTTTGCGTGGTATGACATATGCCTTGTTGTATGGCTATGTGATTGTGTGTAATGGTACAATGGTGTTGTTATGTTGTGTTGTAGGTATATATTGTCAGTAGGGGGTGTGTGGAGTGTTGACTGTGCATATGAGATGTTACGGTTGATGTGTAGTTGTGTACTTTTTTAGTGTTGTTGTGTTTGATAGTGCCAGATCTGTGTGTCTGCAGATTGGTGTATGTTTTGGGAGTGTGTGTTGACCGTGGTGTGTGTACTGAGTGTGTGCGTGTGTGTATGTGGCTGTGTGTGTATGTATGTATCAGTGTAGGAGTACATGTATGTGTCGCCATCACCACCCATACCGGATGTGTATGTTGTGTGTGTGTTGCAACCTTGGCATGTTCTCACATTGACAGGGAAGCTTGTGTAATCATGGTTGCTGTTGTCGTTGCTGGTTCTGGGGTCGTTGGTTGAGCAGGAGCAGCAGGAAGACATCTAGTTCAGGTTCCATTGCGGCTCCAGATGGGAATGGCTTCTGACGGTGAGTGTCTCCATTTATACTGTTGGTTTCCGCCAGGGTTTCCGTGGTGATGCGACCGCTGCGGAAACCTTGGCGGTATGCAACTTTGTAATCTGTCCAGTGAAGCATGGTCTCCCCCAGCCTGAAGGTGCCTCCCACCATTTGTGGCAGCCTGATTGCACTGGTGGTGCAGGTGGTGAATTGGCTGTATTCAGTTGTGAAGACCGCCATGGTCATAATTTGGTGGTCTTCTCCGCAAGCCTGTTGGCGGTAGCGACCGCTAACATGGCGATCATGGAACCGCCAAAATCATAATGACCCCCTTAGTGTCTTATATCATTGGAACCGGGCAGAAATGTAATTGGGTCCTGTATTGTTAAATGCTCTGAACACGAATAACAAAATCTTGAACAATATTCTTTTGTGAATGGGAAGCCAATGCAGTTTGCCCAAAGGAGCTGAGGCCGAACTTCGCTTAGGGAGTTGCAACACCAATCTTGCAGCCACATTCTGCAACATCCGCAACTTATGTAAAAGTTGTTTGGAACACACTGCATAGAGGCTGTAACAGTATTCCTGTCTTGCAGTAATAACGGCAAAGGCAATAAATTTGGAGGGGCTTCGTTAAATTAAACATGTTCCTGCGCTGCTAAAGCTTGAGAATAAAAAGATACAGCTGATTCGAATTTCACACCAAGGGTCTTTGAAACTTCAACAGTGGCCGGTGGAGGGTGAACTGATTTTAAACACCAGTGGGCAGGGGAAAAAGAGTTAGATTTACCAAAAAGAACTTTTTCGGCTTTGTCCGTCTTGCATTTTCAATGATTTTCCTGCATGACCAAATGCAGGTCATGGGAAATAGAGAGGGGGAAGGGGAGGCTTGCCCTCTGTATTTTACTCATCAGCAATATTATTCTGGACTCCATAACCTTTAAACCACAGTCATCTGTACTCAATCATTTAGAATCTCCTGTGTTTCATATGAATGTGCCCTACCAAATTACTTTGTCTGTATTTCTTGTGGTGGGAAAGCACTTTTGAAGCTGGAGTTTCTTTTGCACAAGTCAATAAATGGTTATCTCCTAATTCTCTTGAACAGTGCCACCGTCGTTGATTTTAGAAAACTGCATTTGTGGTCACAAGGTCTTTGCTTCTCAAATGTTCTCACTTTTCCCCGGTATTTCTATTATAGGCTTTCCATTGCTTAAGTGCCGCTTACTTTGAACTCTTGTAAGAGGGGTCTCAACTCTCATTTGCTTCTCAATTTTGGTAGAATTGTCTAGAAAGAAGAAACAGTGAAGTCCACAGTATAGATCTTTGAACTCTTTAGCTGTCACAGTTAACATAACAGTGGGTCTAGCTTTGGCGTTGACAATTTTGGTGATTTCATTCACGAACACCTCCTCCTAGCTCTCAAAACATCTTTGAGTAGAATTTACAGCTTCTCAGACTGTCATTTTCCTATTCATTCAAATTGGGACATCCCTCATCTCCAGAAATTCCCAGTATTCACAGATGTTGTGCTTTCACCACATTTCCCAATAGTTCTATTTGCTAATGATATTCTGATGTCTCTGGCTTGCTGACATTTCCTCTAGAGGTCTGAAATATCTGTTTATGTCTCCATCTGTTGCCAGAGTATACTTGGGAGGTTTTCTCCAAATGGGAAATTGTGCCACCCAGAGTTGCTACTAACTTGAGTAATGCATTAAATTTAGGAATTAGGGCATATGTGTTTTTGTTTATCTTCTGATATGTGTACCTCTTGCCATTGTCAATTGGATTGTAGTTACACAGGAGTAAGAACAAGATTCTCCTTTTACATTTCACCACTTGGATGCATGCCTTTCTTTTAAGAGGGAAGAAGAAAGACTGGCCACTCTCATTCTGCCCCTGACATTCTCAAGTATATTGTATTTACCCTGGGGTACAAACAAGACACTCCTTTTCCATTTCACCTCTTGGGTGATTGCCTCTGTTTTTCAGGGTGAGGAAGAAAAACCTGGCACCCTCATTCTGGCTCCTGTTTTAGGAATTAGGCATCTGTGAATTTGTCTCTTACGGTGGCCTACTTTGCCAGATTATATGGCCGACATCTTTTGAAGAATTCTGTCCTGAAATGGTGGCAATGCTATCCTACTTTAAGGCTTTTGGGAATCGAGGAACAGAAAACCCAGCCACATGATGTCTGACAGAACATCGGAACCAACAATATCGAGATACAGAAATGTTGTGTCAAAAATATTGATTTATAAAATATAATTTCTTTATACTAACAATGGTAAGTACAAAAATATCAAAAAAATATTATTTCACAATAATATCCTTAGAAACATACAAAAATATAGTTTTTTTTAAATGTACTTATAGTTTAAAATAGTACATTTTAAATATGTTAACATATAACATTATTATGATATATATTAAATAATTTTAAATAATATTTAATCCTATCTATATAAATATATACTCCTATAAACACACACACATATATATGTGTGAATGTTTATATATACATATATATATATATAATAATAATGTAACACTATTATTAAAACTATACATTTTACTTTATATTACATTTTTTTATTTTAAATTTACTACTATGAAAAGCATAATTTTTATTTATATATATGTTTATTAATAAGTGGGATTCAATTTAATATGGAGGGGTTCCATTTAATATTCCCACTCCAGGCTATAAAACAGTAATGAAAACTTTGGACTTCCAAGGGGTTAGATTTACTATGCCCACTCCAGTCTGTGCAACTGTAGGGAAAGAGTTGGACTTCAAAGGGGTCACATTTACTATTCCTACTCCAGTCTCTGCAACAGTAGGGTAAACATTGGACATCGGAGGGTCAGATTTACTATTCCCGCTCCAGTCTATGCAACAGTAGGGAAAGCACTGAACTTCAGAGGGATAAATATATTTTTTTCCCACTCCAGTCTGTGCAACAATGGGAAAAGTGTTGGACTTTGGAGGGGTTAAATTTACTATTCCCACTTCAGTCTGTGCAAGAGTAGGGAAAGTGTTCGATTTTAGAGGGATTACATTTACTATTCCCACTCCAGTCTGTGCAAGAGTAGGGAAAACAATTGGACTTTGGAGAAGTTAAATTTAAAATTCCCACTCCAGTCTGTTGCAACAGTAGGGAAATTACTTCACTCCAAACACATAATATACTAGAATAACCCTAAGAACTTCCAACAAAGTTAAAACTCTAAATATGAACATCAATTAACCAAAAAAGTGTGTATATATATATATTGCATATATATATATATATATATATATATATATATATATATATATATATATGAATAAAACAATGAACTAATTTACATGGTTATTACACAACTTACTCAATTTAAAACAAAATGTTATATATTTACTATTTAACTAACTTCCCACTCTATACCTTCACAAACCTAGCAGCCCAAACCTAAAAAACAACTAAAATAAATAAGTATAAAAGAATTCACCTAATAGTCAATACAATATTTATTAATAAGTTAACAATTAATTGTTAATTATTATCTAAAATAACTTACCACCCGAAGCCCCTACAAACACAGTAGCCCGCACCTAATATATAACAATATAATTATTACACAATCAATAATCGATTCAATAATTAATTGGTAATTACTACTTGATTTACTTCCCACCCTATACCCTTGCAAGACCAACAGTCCACACCTAATATATAACTTAAATATTATAATTATTACACAATTTTCATAAAAAATAATCAATTAAATATATATTAATAAATAAGTACTTAATTGTCAATTATTTATTACTTATTAACATTCCTCCCAATATCCCTTCAAACCCAATAGCCTGCACCTAATATATAACCTAAACAAATATAGTTATTACACAATTTACTTAATTTACTTAAATAATAATCAATTATATAATGATAAAGGAATACTTAGATGTTCATTAATTATTACTTAATTAACCTTTCGCCCTGTACAAATCCAGCAGTCTGCACTGACTATATAACTTAAAAAATATAATTCATACACAATTCACATGATTAATAATAAGTTCAATAATTAATAATACCTTCATAATTAATTATACCTAATTTACTTCCCACTCAATAGCCCTACAAAGCTAGCAACCCGATACAACACTATAAATTACTATTAGAAATTACATTAAAAATTAAAAATCAGTTACTATTACAAACTATATTTAAAAATAGTATTAACAGTTATACAAACAATAACACATAAAATTAATATAAAATCTAAAGCATAAAGACAATATTGTTCTCATTCATATAGTTGTAAAAAATATTAACAGCAATGATTTTTATAAAAATTATATTACTTACCTAAATAATCGATATTCTTGACATTGATATTTCTGGATTACAATATTTCTATATCACAATATTTTTTTCAGATATTTCTGTAACTCAATATTTAAAACTCGATATTTTGTTAAAACATCACTACCCTCACACACAAAAGGCACACAAGAAGTCTGTGTTACCTAGAGCAATCATCAGATGACTTTCGTTGAGGATTAAGAAGTCAATATGGAAGCGAAAGGACCTGCTCAGGATAGATCAGGTAGCTTAGACCCTTGCAGGACTGGTGAAATGAAGTGCAAGTCAAAGATAATCTACATTCACTAACAATCTTTATCAATACTTTATCAGTTTAGTTTCAAAATAAATGTGAACTCATTATTATGTTGTTTGTTTCGTCATTAATTTGGGGAACTTCGCCACCACCGTTTTTATGATAATGTATTTTGCGCCCTTACATGTCCGGTCATAATCGCTCAGCATGCTGTCACCAATGTTGTAGATGGAGGAAAAAAGCATGTGAATCTCTGGTTTGGCAAAGGCTGACCCATTTAATTCTTATAGGCAACCGTCAGACAAAGGAAGGCTGCTATTAGATGAGATAAAATGCAGTTAATCCAATAAACACTGGGTTATATTGTGTTGCCCCTCCAGAAATCCTTTGGAATAGGAGTTTTGGATGATAGTGACATTAAGAAACATGTGAAGGAGTTGATTTGTGGTGCACTATGAGGGGCTAAACTGGCCAAAATTCAATTACCTCATAAGTGACATATATCGTTTTATATTTTTTGCAGTTATCACACAGGAAAGAGATTGGTTTATATATGAAAAATATTGGATGTGCTTTTCTGTGCACTGCTCTGGTTACCACAAGTAGTATAGGTTTGCACACATTATGCTGGTTGGTATACAGAAACACTGGTTTGAGTAATCTACGTATTGGTTAGCATGTGGGTAAGCTAATGGTACACTGATCAAGCAAACTGGTTCGCATGACAAAGCATACAGTTTAAGGTGTGCAGTGTATGTTCCCAGTATACCAGTTTATATCAACTGCACACTTCTGTGTCTGCTTGGTTCTGTGGTGTATACTCAGTAAATACTTGTCAATGTATAATGCAGTGGGTTGCATGAACACTATACTGGTTTGTAGGCAACCTTTCTTTGTTTGCCTTCATTTTTATACTGGTTGAAACATATGGCTCATATACATAATATATTAGTTAATTCCTATAATATTCTGGTTTCTGCGTGTAATATATTGGGGAAAATGTTCAATCATTGGTTTTAAAATGTTATATTCTGAATTGCATGTGTGATGTGCTGGTTCTCCTACTTGTTTGCTTATTTACCATATTATCTGCATGTTTAAAATACTGGTTGGCATGGATTATTTCATGGTTCACGTGAAAAACACCTTGGCTTGTAAGCACAGTACAAGTGTTTGTAGAAACAATGTACTATTTTCTAAACATTACATTATAATTGGTATGCACAAAATAAATAACCAGTTTTTTGGTATGGACTCTGCATACAATTTTTTAATTCGTCAATCACAATGGTTAATGAATACCAAACACCTTGCTTTGCATGGGTTCTACATTGAATCCTGTGCTTTGTGAATTGGTTTGCTTCCATTCTACTGTGGTTTGACTCAAAAGAGTTGAGGCGACTAAGACAGTGACATGGGTCACAAGTACACTGGAGACTCAGTTGTTTCAAGTTCTGGGAGAAGTCACTTCTGAGAAGCACTTGCTATTAGCCCCCAGAGGTAAAAACTTTGGCACTGTTGCTTCTGTTGTCTGTTCACAATTGGTTATGCTTTTAAAGTAATATTTTACATTATAAACTGATTTGGATTTTCCATTTGAAGTTTTAACATATTGTAAAATAGCACTGAAATGTAATGGTTTTAAAGCAGTCTTAAATAGCTGTTGTAACCGGGGACAGTGGGAATAATACTCTACTGTTACCGCCTCCCCTGACATGATTCATACACATGATCGCTATCGCTGGGCCCTTACACAAAGAACAGCTAACATCCCCAGAACCAGGAATAAACACAGAACCAATAGCAGACCTGGAAGATAGTTTATTTCCAGCTGCAAATCAGATCCTGTCTCCAAGAGAGATTAAAATTTTTTGAAATAGTGGGTTCCGACATTTAACTTTACAGAACCATTTCCCAACTATATTGGTTACAGTGGGAGGATTTACACACGGCACTGAAGAGGTACTCAAAAAATATTACACTTTTCCTAAGTCCTCCTGAAAGCCTCATCCAGAGATTACAATTGACACAAAATAAGGCAGCCAGATTAATCTACAGTCAACCAAGGAAGTGCAACATCACCCAGTGATGAGGAAATTACACTGGCTACTGGTAAAACAGTGAACTGCTTTTGAGACTGGATGCATTATTTTTTAATCTCTCTGTGGTAACCATCCTGAGTTTATCTCTTCCTGTATTGAAAAGCACATATCCACCTGTACCTCCTCGTAGATCCGTAAGGTCTACTTGCCTGAATCTTCTTACCATTCCCTCTTTTAAGAAGAGACTTGATGGTTCCAGAATTTCGGTACTAGCCCCCTGGCCTCACAAACTCCCTTCCACTTGACATCAGGATGACGTCTTGCTACTCTAGATTCAGACAGCTCTTGAAACATGGCTCTTCATACAAGCATGTTCCTGTTACTTAGAGCCAATAAACCAGTTGGTGTATGTGCACTTTATAAATACTTTTAACATAACACGCCAGGTTCAGTCACAGTTCCCAGAGGCAGTAAATCATGCGTGTGCCTTTAAGAAAATTGTGTAGAGTGCCCTCAACACACTGTCAGGGCTTGATGGGTTACAGTCTCTCAACCCATCCAGCTCTAAAAGTAACTCACTATCTTCTAATCCATGAGAGGATTCTGCAGTGTTTTATGTGGTCAGATTAGATCTGCTAAAAACTGTTTCAGAGGGACACAGGCACACACGAGCATTGACATGACCCTAAGTCTAGGGCACAAGGTCCTACGATTTTCTGTGATGAAGAATGATGCTTCATGGCTCTAAAACTGTATTACTGATTGCATTTTTCAGTTTCAGTCAACAGGGTCAAGTATGCACGTTTTACACAAGACTGTATTTTCTTAAAGTCTCTTTTCAACACTTAATTAGTTTCATTTAAATATCAAATGATAACTGTTGATGCAAAATTTGAAGGATGAATCATTTACCAATCAGAATATATAATAAACTCAAATTAAAAATGTACCTTTAAATACACTCATGTTTCATCACATCACATGTGTGAAAGGACATTTTATATCACGATCAGTATGCACAAGCCGTAATTACTCATGTTCATTTGTGAATTATCAAACAAAATTACAAAGAAACCAAAAAAGAGGACAAATACTTGAATCTGCTAAGCCTCTGATTATGCACAGATATCCCACTCTTTTGTGGAAGACATTTTATCTGTGACTGCAATGTTATTCTGGTGCTACGGGTGCCTCTGCTTACGATTATGTTGCTGGAAAGTTGGCCCGTGCTTCAAGGGCAAAGGGAGAATTTCATGATTGTACCACTCCAGTGTCTGGCATCTCTCTTTTTTTCAGGGTTCTCTAAACTCTTTATTTTGCCTGCTTTTTTCCCTTTGCTGTTGCCTGGCCCCTTACTGCCTCCGAATTCGCTAATAGTCCCTTGGTGCCGGTATCCTCTAACCCAGAGGGTCACAAGACCCAAGTCTCATTCATTACCTCCCTCCTCCTCCTACCAAATGACACTTCTACCCTACTTGACCTGCCATCCCAGGGGGTTCAGAATAGGTGTGGGGATGATGAGAGTGTCTTCCTGTGGCATCTTTCATTTTTCTGCCTGGAAAGGGTATTGGACCAGAAAAACTGCCCTTTCCACCACTTTCCTGACCTTTAAGTGAACCCCTATTCACCTCTTCTAATCTTCTGAAATATATTCAACATTATATCCACAGGATGACCAACTGATTCTGATGACCTTCAATTTCCTTACCACAAGGTGGCTGAAGAATACTCTAAAAATCAAAGATGAATGGATCCAAAATATGGTGTATTACTACATGGCAAGGATAATGGGGGTCATTCTGACCCTGGCGGTCCATGACCGCCATGGCGGAGGGCGGCGGAAGCACCGCCAACAGGCTGGCGGTGCTTCCTGGGCGATTCTGACCGCGGCGGTAAAGCCGCGGTCAGAAAAGGGGAGCCGGCGGTTTCCCGCCGATTTCCCGCTGGCCCAGGGTATCCGCCATGGGGATTCCGACCGCCTTCCCGCCAGCCTGTTTCTGGCGGTGTCCACCGCCAGAACCAGGATGGCGGGAACGGGTGGCGTGGGGCCCCTGGGGGCCCCTGCACCGCCCATGCCACTGGCATGGGCAGTGCAGGGGCCCCCTAACAGGGCCCCACAAAGATTTTCACTGTCTGCTTTGCAGACAGTGAAAATCGCGACGGGTGCCACTGCACCCGTCGCACCCCTGCAACTCCGCCGGCTCCATTCCGAGCCGGCTTCATTGTTGAAGGGGCTTTCCCGCTGGGCCGGCCGGCGGTCATCTGGCGGTCGCCTGCCGGCCCCGCGGGAAAGCCAGAATGGCCGCCGCGGTCTTTGACCGCGGAGCGGTCTTTCGGCGGGAACCGCTTGGCGGGCGGTGACCGCCGACCGCCGCGGTCAGAATGACCGCCAATGTATTTAGTAATAAATACAAATAAAAAAAATAATAATATATATATATATATATTACCTATTGGCGGTCGCCACTAAGTAGTTATAGTTAGGACCTAGTTTCCATAGACAAAGCAACCACCACCCCCCGGGGCAAATATTTTGAAAAAGAAAGGGGGTGCCTATGGGATCCCCAATTCCCCAAGCCCCGGGAAGCAGCATCCCCCGGGGCTATGTCCTCATTTGAGGGGCCACCCTTTTGGAGCCACAGATGGCCCTGGGGACCTCCACCTTCCAGGGCTGGCTCTGCTCTGTCCTAGGGTGCCCACCCCAGGACATAGCTGTTTGCTGTGGCTTGGCTGCAGCTCCGTAAAGCAGGTCCCGCAGTCAAAAACAGAGCTTTCATCTCTAGATGAAATGCTTCAGCAAGTATAGAGCTGCTGTCAAAGCAGCTCCGTGCTTGCTGATGCAATGGCACTGCGAGGAAAGTCTTAAGGCTTCCCCAGCAGTGCCAGGTAGTGCGTAAGGGCTTTTATTAAAAAATACATATATTTTTTTTTAAAAGGTAAATAAATAGGGACAGTGGGGGACCCCTTGAGGGCTCCCTTGTTGTCCCGGAAACCCAAAAAGGGATTTTAAAAAACAGGGGTTCGAGTAGTTGTTTTTAAATAATAAATACATGTTTTATTTTAAATTTAACAGATTCATTCTAAGTGTATGAGATATTGAAGCCTAAAAAAACTCTATCTCTCTCTCACTTTCTTTCTCTCTTTCAATCAATTTCTCCCACTCACACACCCAACCAGACACTTAAGCACCCACTCATAGACACACTCAGACACTCACGCACCCACTCACAGACCCAGTCAGACACTCACGCACCCACTCACAAACCCACTGACACCTTCATGCACCCACTCATAGGCCCGCGTACACACACTCGCACCCACTGAAACACTGATGTATGCACTCTCACACCCAGACAATCTGAGAGCCACTCTCATGCTCAGATACACCCTCTCACACCTATTCTCACACCCAGAGAAGCCTTGGGCAACTCCCACTGTGCAAGGCCAAAGGGCTGTGCACAGAGTAGGCTCGGGTGGTTAGTGTTGTTGGCTACAGGCCAGGTCTTGAGGGAAACCTCCCCTGCGCATGGGTGAAGGAAGTGCATGGAGCAAGGTTGGGTGCTCATAGCTGGTTGGCCCCAGGGCCTGGCCGGAGACCAAGCCCTGTAACCAACTGCTGCAGCACACGACCAAAGGCTGTGCGCAGAAGTGGTTGGATTACCGTATAGTAACTAAAATTACTATATGTTAAAAAAAACAGAGATTTACTGAAAAAAACAAAGGTTACAGGGACTTTATAGTTAGGAAATAGGATTTTAAAAAGCAGAGAAATTCACTTAAAAAAACAAAGATTAAAGGGACGTTATAATTAGGCTCACACTTTAAACATACCAAACCATAGAAATTCACAAGTATATAGTTAGCGTTATCTTGTGCTCTATGGTAACTATAACTCCCGCCCTCGCCATACACTGCTAATTACCCCACAAATTACAGCACTCATTACATCTTTGATAACACCCTTGATAATATCAATGTAATATTTGCAGAAAACCTTTTGACGAAAAAACTGTGCATAGCAGGGGCACGAGTTATAGTTACTTGAGATAATTCCAACTATAGCTGGTGAATTTCTATGGTTTGGTACTCTGCTCAAGCAAAAGCAAAGAATCCATGCCAGATTGTACCACGAAAGTCACTGAAACAACATGTGCTTAACCCTGTGGTATCTAGGTACAAACGCACTCAGGCTTAACTTAGAGACAATATGTAAAGCATGTATGCAGCACGCAAACAGTAATAAAGTGAAAACACAATAGAAGCAAAATCCAACCCCATTTTAATAAATCATTTGATGCCAAAACAACAGAAATCCAATCTGTAGAACCAGAGTTATGCATTTTAAAACTTTAAAGCAAGATCTAGCACCTAAAAGATCAAAGCACCAACTGCGGATATCTAGTCGCGCAAGACCGGGTCAAAGTAAAAAAATACGGAAAGCTGCAATGGAGCATGAGTCGCATACAAAAAGGGGATTGGGCCCAGTTGGTGTTTACCTTCAGACTTAGAAGAAATGTCATCAAAAAGTTGTGTGAGAAGGTAATGTTCAGTGTGGCAAGGCTGCAGGTGGTGTCAGAGGAGGAGGGGTAGTCGTCGGGGAGTCACTGGATGAATCTGCAGTGAAAATGTCCACGTTTGGAATTAGTTTCTTTTTTGGGAAGTCGAAAACCTCAAGCAGGACAAAACTGGAGGTGGTGGCTGATGAGAGTTCCCCAGGGCTGGATACCCCTTTGCTGAAGGACTGCTGAACAGGATTTCCTGCTGCAAGGAAGAATGTAACAGTAGCTGCCACAAAGTCAGGCTGACTGGTGATACACCTTAGGTGGATAGACAAGCAGGTTGGTCCCGCTCTCCTCTTAGAACTGTTTTTAGCCAAACATTTTCTAGGTCCCAAGTTTTGGATTTTGGCTATCAGTGCACCTGTAACACCACCACCAAGTGCCAAGGGCTGGAGGGGCACCACTTGTGGAAGGGAGGGGTTAGGACTCACTCAGGCTGGGTGTAAGTGCAGGTTCAAGACAGTTGGAGCTTTTCCTCTCACTGGGGCTCTGATCAGGAGGCCAGCCAACTAGTCCTTGGACTCATTCTAGTACTCCTGGGTTCCAAAGAGTAACAGGACTCAAACAGCTTGCCAGGCCTCCGAAAGTTCAAGGCAGGCTTCAGACAGAAAAGCAGTCCTTCCATGTGCAGCAAAGCAGTCTTCTGAAGTACACAGCAGGCCACAGAAGCAGAAAGTCCTCTGAGAGTCTTTCTGCAGGCCTAGAACGTGAACTGTAAAGTGGGTCTGAGGGTCCTATTTTTATACATTGGGCCTTCTTTGAAGTAGAAAACTTTCTAGAGACTTCCCTTTGAGGTGCTTGAAGTTTCATGACTCCCCTGCCCTGCCTCCTGGCTGTCTGCATGATCAATGCAGGGGTGACAAATCCTTTGTGTGAAGGTAGAGCACAGCCTATTCAGTTGCAAGTGGGGATGTTCCCAGCTCTATGCCCCTAACACCCATCCTGCATGTGCTGGCCCACCCAGGCACACCTAATCCTTCTACTGTGTGGCTGTCTTGGAGGAATAAATGTAGACCAACTGCCAAATACACACAGTTTTGACCCAGGAACAAGCTACAGGCACCAAATGGCTAGGAGAGGAAAATGTCAACTTTCTAAAAGTGGTATTTTCAAAGTTTTTACTTAAAAGTCATCTTTACCATTAAAGAAGATTTTAATTACATTTTCTCAGACACCGCACATGAAATATTACTGGCTCCTAATCAAATGTTATCACTTATTAAATGTAATAAGGCAACGCAATGTGCATCCTATGGGAGAGGTAGGTCTCACAATAAGGAAAAATTAATTTAACTACCAGGACATGTAAAATGTAAAAGTATATGTCTAACCTTTTAAATAAAATACATACTGCCTTATAGGCTATCTAGAGCCTACCTTAGAGTTGGCTTTATTTGTAATAAAATGGAAGACCGGGTACATGTTATAAGGAGGGTGGTACAATAAGTGCTGCAGGCCCAATAGAAGCATTTAACTTACAGACCCTGCCTATATGGTATACCACTTTACTAGTGACTTACAAGTCAATTATATATACCAATCAGGTATAAGTCAATTTTGACATGTTTGAGGGAATGAGCACAAATACTTTAGCAAGTGGTGAGCAGTGGTAAAGTGCACAGATTTCTAATGCCGGCGAAAACAAATCAGAAAAATAGGAAGGTAAAGGCAAAATATTTGGAGGAAGACCACCCTAAGGTTGACAGGTCTAACAGTAACAATATTTTGGGGAGGTATGTACCCATCTTTTTATCGATTTATGTAGAGAAAATCTGTTGCTGATTAAATAACAAATAAGATCTAAAAACTATTTTAAAAGAATATTTCTCAAAGGGCATGGATCAAAACTTTGAGGTTATATAGTCTAGATGCCCAGTTCACAGTTACATATTGTCTATATTATTATTTCTAGGAACTTACATAAAATAATATTCACAAATAGACGTTATTTCAATTTTGGTCCACACACTCAGGTATTTCATAGTTTGAATTTGTAACTATAAGGCAGTGTTTTCGTAGATCAAAGTTTTAAAACGACACTTGTAGCAAACATTAATTTTCTTTCACCATTTCAAAGATTTGCAATTGTTTTTTTCATTTTGAATGAAGAGGATGATTCTGCTCTTTTGTATTTGGGAAGTGTTCAAGGCTAGGGATTTTGTATTACCTTGCCTCTAGGTAGAAATGGAAAGCTGAAAAGGAATCTTAACAGAGATTGAAAAATATTAAAACCTTTGAACATCAGAACTTCCACACCAAATCTAAAGCATCCTTAGGTGAACTTCCTAAAGCAACAATATAATTTGACAACTAATCCACTAAAAGCAAATGTCGCTATCTTCTTAAGGGCATTGCTTGATATTATGGTGAACAAAGTAAATCAGGGAGATTATTAGCTACATTTTTAAAAGTTAAAAAAGAGAAATCTACTGTTAAATCTATTATTGCAGATACTGGCATAGTATTGTTTTGAGAGTCTGATATTTCTGATTGTTTTACCAGATCTACAAGGAACGTTACTCGCCTGATGCTGCTTCAGAGAGTAAAGACTTACAGCGTGATTTAGATGTTGGCGGTAAAGGTCCAACCATCGAAAAACCGTTGGATTTTCCATCCACCACCTTGCATTCCACCAGCTGTTGGCAGGACCCTAGGTGAAAGACCACCGAGTCTCGATGACTCCGCCAATCAATCAATCAATCAAGGATTTATAGAGCACACTAATCACCTGTTAGGGTCTCAAGGTGCTGGTGGGGGGGAGCTACTGGTCGTAGTGCCATGTCTTGAGGCGTTTCCTGAATGTCAAGAGGTCTTGGGTCTGGCAAAGGTGAAGCCGTAGGGAGATCCAGGTCTTGGCGGCTAGGTGAGAGAAGGATCTTCCTCTGGGGGTGGTGCAGCGGATGCGGGGGACGGAGGTGAAGGCGAGGCTGGCGGAGCAAAGATTGCAGGTGGGGGTGTGGAAGGTGAGTCTGTCGTTGAGGTAGGCTGGGCCTGTGTCGTGGAGGGCCTTGTGTGCGTGGATGAGGAGTTTGAAGATGATCCTCTTTGATACTGGTAGCCAGTGAAGGTCTATGAGGTGGAGGAAATGTGGTCGCAGTGTGGGACGTCCAGAATTAGGTGGGCGGATGCGTTCTGGATTCTTTGCAGCTTTGTTAGGAGTTTGGTTGTTATTCCTGCATATAGGGCATTTCCGTAGTCCAATCGGCTGCTGACCAGGGCGTGGGTGACAGTTTTCCTGGTTTCGACGGGAATCCACAAGAAGATTTTGCAGAGCATGCGGAGAGTGTTGTAGCAGGAAGAGGAGATGGCATTGACCTGCTGAGTCATGCTGAGTGTGGAGTCCAAGATGAAGCCCAGGTTGCGTGCGTGGGTGGTGGGTGAGGGCACAGCTCCTAGGGAGGTGGGCCACCAGGAGTCATTCCAAGCTGACGGGTTGGTGCTAAAGATGAGGATTTCTGTCATGTCTGTGTTTAACTTGAGGTGGCTTGATTCCATCCAGCTGGTGATGGCGTGAAGTCCATTGTGGAGGTTGTTCTTTGCAGTTGTAGGGTCTTTCATGAGGGAGAGGATGAGCTGAGTGTCGTCTGCGTAGGAAACTATGTTGAAGTGGTGGGTTTGTGCGATGTTGGCGAGGGGGCCATGTAAACGTTGAAGAGCGTGGGGCTGAGTGAAGATCCTTGAGGGATGCCACAGATGATTCTGGAGGCTTCTGACAGGAACGGTGGGAGGCGGACTCTCTGGGTTCTGCCTGAGAGAAATGACGAGATCCAGTTGAGTGCTGTGTCGCAGATTCCAGCGTTGTGGAGGCGTGTGCGGAGAGTGTGATGACATACCGTGTCGAAAGCTGCGGAGAGGTCCAGGAGGATGAGTGCTGCTGTTTCTCCTTCGTCAAGCATGGTCCTAATGTCGTCTGTGGCAGCAATGAGTGCAGTCTCAGTGCTGTGGTTTCTGCGGACACCGGATTGGGAGGTGTCGAGTACCTTGTTGCCTTCCAGGAACCGGGATAGTTGGCTGTTTACGATTTTTTCGATAACCTTGGCTGGGAAGGGGACGAGGGAGATCGGCCGGTAGTTCTTGGGGTCGTCTGGGTCTGCCTTTGGTTTCTTCAGCAGGGCGTTGATTTCTGCGTGCTTCCATCTTTCTGGGAAGGTGGCTGACTCGAAGGAGCTGTTGATGGTTTTTCAGAGGTGGGGTGCAATGATGATGTTTGCCTTATTAAAGATATGGTGTGGGCAGGGGTCCGATGGTGACCTGGAGTGGATGGAGACCATGGTGGTGGCGGTGTCCTCTATGTTGACGGGGGTCCAGGTGTGGAGGAGGTGGGTGTTGCTAGGAGCGTTGGGTTCTTGGGTGTTTGTAGTCAGCTGGTGGGTCAGGGGTTTGAAGCTACTGTGGATTTCTTATATCTTTCGACGGAAGTGGGTTGCCAGTGAGTTGCAGAACTCCTGTCATGGCTGGGGTTCGTTGGAGCAGGTCCTCGGAGTGGAGAGCTCATTGATGATGCAGAAGAGCTCTTTACTGTTGTGAGCATTGGCATCAATGCGGTTTTTGAAGTGGGTCCTTTTGGTGGTGCGGATCAGTTGGTGATGTTTGCGTAGGGCATCCTTGAAAGCGATGTGGTTGGAGTTGGTAGGGTCAAGGTGCCAGGTTTTTTCCATTCTGCGACATAGCCGTTTGGATTCCTGTAGTTCTGGGGTGAACCAGCTAGCCTTGATTCTGTGGGAGGTGTATTGGGGTTGTTTGAGCGGTGTGAGGGTGTTGGCGCAATTTTCTATCCAGCGATGCAGGTTGGTGGTGGCTGTGTTGGGGTCTGGAGTCCCAGGGGGTGGGGCCCGGGCGAGAGTGGAGATCAGTTGATCCGTTGATATTTTGCTCCAGTTGCGTCGGGGGGGTTGTGTGCGGTGGTGGTGAGTGACTGGTTTCTGGTAGGTGAAGTGGATGCAGCGGTGGTCTGTCCAGCTGAGTTCAGTGGTGTGGCTGAAAGTGACGTGGTTGCTGGCTGAGAAGATGGGGTCGAGTGTGTGGCCTGCGGAGTGGGTGGGTGAAGTGACGCTTTGCTTGAGGCCGAAGTTGGCGAGGTTGTCGATTAGGTTGGTGGTGTTGATATTGTTGTTATTTTCTAGGTGGAAGTTTAGGTCACCGAGGAGGATGTAGTCTGTTGAGGCGAGGGCTTGGGAGCTGATGGCGTCGGCGATGTCGCAGAACTGCGGTCTGGGGCAAGGGGGTCTGTAGACCAGTGTTCCTCCGAGTGTGTTGTTGGCGTTGATGTGGATTTTGAAGTGGAGGTGCTCGGCGGAGTTGATGGTGTCATGGGAGTTGGTGGAAACTCTTATGGTGTTTTTGTGGACTTTGGCGATTCCTCCTCCTGGTCTGTTGATTCGTGGTCTTCTAGTGATCTTTTAGTTTTCTGGTATGGCTATGGCTATGTCTGGTTCCGAGGCTGAATTCATCCAGGTTTCGGTGAGGAATGCGACGTCGGGCGAGTATGTGGTCAGGAGGTCCCAGAGTTCAATTGCATGTTTGTGGACGGAGCGGGTGTTAAGTAGGATGCATCTTAGGCGGTTGTCTGTTTTGATTTGGAGTTTGGAGGTTAGGTTGCAGGTGAAATTGCAGGCTTTGCAGGAGAAGGGTCCTTTGGTGTGCGTCGGTGTGGACTGGAAGCAGATGGAGGAGCTTCCTGGATTAAGGGCGTGGAGTTCGTTGGCAGTGTAAAGGTGTTCTGTGGCGTGAGAGGTATGTTGGCCAGGGGGTCTGACGCTGGGCGCGGTCTTGGCGCGGACCGGCGCAGGCGGGCTTGCCTTTGTCGCGCCAGCGGCGCGGCCGGCATAAGAGGGGAGGTGGGAGGGAGTGGCAGCTGGGAAGAGGGAGGGAAACCTCCATTGGGAGTGCGGGGACCGGGGGCAGCAGGAGTCAGGAGCGGGAAGAGCTCTGAGGAGGAGGGAGGGGGGCGGGGCCATGGGGAAGCAGTGGCGCGAACCTTCCGGGAGAGGAGAAGCCAAGAAGTGCAAACAAAGCCCAAAACAATGGCAGCACTTACCGTAGCAGTGGTGAGGAGGAAGCGACCTGCCTGCAAGGATGCAGGGTCAGAAGTCACTCTGAGGTCGCCAAGACTTTTGACGGCGGCATCAGGATAGGGGCTGACAGCGGGACTCCAGTCACCTTTACCGCCGCACAGATTTGGATGTTCCTTACACCTAAGTCAGCTGTGGCATTCCGACCTCCATGTCTGAGTTGGCAGATTGGGGGGGAGACCTGTCCAAATTTCACCTTTTCCCACATTTCCAACTAGGTTTTCAACTGGACCCTGTAGGAAAGTACCATCTTGCCTGGCATGTTACTCCCATATTTAACTGTATATATGTTGTTTTAGTCTATGTGTCACTGGGACCCTGCCAGGCAGGGCCCCAGTGCTCATAACTATGTGCCCTGTATGTGTTCCCTGTGTGATGCCTAACTGTCTCACTGAGGCTCTGCTAACCAGAACCTCAGTGGTTATGCTCTCTCTGCTTTCCAAATTTGTCACTAACAGGCTAGTGACTAAATTTACCAATTCACATTGGCATACTGGTACACCCATATAATTCCCTAGTATATGGTACTGAGGTACCCAGGGTATTGGGGTTCCAGGAGATCCCTATGGGCTGCAGCATTTCTTTTGCCACCCATAGGGAGCTCTGACAATTCTTACACAGGCCTGCCAGTGCAGCCTGAGTGAAATAACGTCCACGTTATTTCACAGGCATTTACCACTGCACTTAAGTAACTTATAAGTCACCTATATGTCTAACCTTCACCTGGTGAAGGTTGGGTGAAAAGTTACTTAGTGTTTGGGTACCCTGGCACTAGCCAAGGTGCCCCCACATCGTTCAGGGCAAATTCCCCAGACTTTGTGAGTGCGGGGACTCCATTACACGTGTGCACTGTACATAGGTCACTACCTATGTACAGCGTCACAATGGTAACTCCGAACATGGCCATGTAACATGTCTAATATCATGGAATTGTCACCCCAATGCCATTCTGGCATTGGGGTGACAATTCCATGATCCCCAGGGTCTCTAGCACAGAACCCGGGTACTGCCAAACTGCCTTTCCGGGGTCTCCACTGCAGCTGCTGCTGCTGCCAACCCCTCAGACAGGTTTCTGCCCTCCTGGGGTCCAGGCAGCCCTGGCCCAGGAAGGCAGAACAAAGGACTTCCTCTGAGAGAGGGTGTAACACCCTCTCCCTTTGGAAATAGGTGTGAAGGCTGGGGAGGAGTAGCCTCCCCCAGCCTCTGGAAATGCTTTGATGGGCACAGATGGTGCCCATCTCTGCATAAGCCAGTCTACACCGGGTCAGGGATCCCCCAGCCCTGCTCTGGTGCGAAACTAGACAAAGGAAAGGGGAGTGACCACTCCCCTGACCTGCACCTCCCATGGGAGGTGCCCAGAGCTCCTCCAGTGTGTCCCAGACCTCTGCCATCTTGGAAACAGAGGTGTCTGTGGCACACTGGACTGCTCTGAGTGGCCAGTGCCAGCAGGTGACGTCAGAGGCTCCTTTTGATAGGCTCTTACCTCTCTTGGTAGTCAATCCTCCTTCCTAGGTAGCCAAACCTCCTTTTCTGGCTATTTAGGGTCTCTGCTTTGGGGATCTCACCAGATAACAAATGCAAGAGCTCATCGGAGTCCTTCTGCATCTCCCTCTTCACCTTCTGCCAAAGGATCGACCGCTGACTGCTCAGGACGCCTGCAAAACTGCAACAAAGTAGCAAGACGACTACTAGCACCTTTGTATCGCTTCATCCTGCTGGCTTTCTCAACTGTTTCCAGGTGGTGCATGCTCTGGGGGTAGTCTGCCTCCTCTGTGCACCAAGAGCTCTGAAGAAATCTCCTGTGGGTCGACGGAATCTTCCCCCTGCAACCGCAGGCAACAAAAGACTGCATCACGGGTCCTCTGGGTCCCCTCCCAGCACGACGAGCGTGGTCCCTGGAACTCAGCAACTCTGTCCAAGTAACTCCCACAGTCTAGTGACTCTTCAGTCCAAGTTTGGTGGAGGTAAGTTGTTGCCTCCCCACACTAGACTACATTGCTGGGTACCGCGTGATTTGCAGCTGCTCCGGCTCCTTTGCACTCTTCCAGGATTTCCTTTGTGCACAGCCAAGCCTGGGTCCCCGACACTCTAACCTGCAGTGCACAACCTTCTGAGTTGTCCTCCGGCGTCGTGGGACTCCCTTTTGTGACTTCGGGTCGACTCTGGTTCACTTTTCTTCTAAGTGCCTGCTCAGGTACTTCTGCGGGTGCTGTCTGCTTCTGTGAGGGCTCCCTGACTTGCTGGGCACCCCCTCTGTCTCCTCATCCAAGTGGTGGCATCCTGGTCCCTCCTGGACGACAGCAGCATCCAAAAACCCTAACCGCGACCCTTGCAGCTAGCAAGGCTTGTTTGCGGTCTTTCTGTGTGGGAACACCTCTGCAAGCTTCTTCACGATGTGGGACATCCATCTTCCAAAGGGGAAGTTCCTAGTCCTCTTCGTTCTTGCAGAACACCAAGCTTCTTCCAACAGGTGGCAGCTTCCTTGCATCCTCAGCTGGCATTTCTTGGGCTCCTGCCCACTCTCGACACTGTCGTGACTCTTGGACTTGGTCCCCTTGTCTTACAGGTACTCAGGTCTGGAAATCCACTGTTGTTGCATTGCTGGTGTTTGTTCTTCCTACAGAATCCCCCTATCACGACTTATGTGCTCTCTGTGGGTAGTAGGTGCACTATATACCTACCTTTCAGGGTCTTGGGGTGGGCTATTTTTCTAACCCTCACTGTTTTCTTACAGTCCCAGCGACCCTCTACAAGCTCACATAGGTTTGGGGTCCATTCGTGGTTCGCATTCCACTTTTGGAGTATATGGTTTGTGTTGCCCCTATACCTATGTGCTCTTATTGCAATCTACTGTAACTTTACACTGCTTGCATTACTTCCTTTTGCTATTATCTGCATAATTTTGGTTTGTGTACATATATCTTGTGTATATTTCTCATCCTCATACTGAGGGTACTCACTGAGATACTCTTGGCATATTGTCATAAAAATAAAGTACCTTTATTTTTAGTATATCTGTGTATTGTGTTTTCTTATGATATTGTGCATATGACACCAGTGGTATAGTAGGAGCTTTACATGTCTCCTAGTTCAGCCTAAGCTGCTTTGCCATAGCTACCTTCTATCAGCTTAAGCTGCTAGAAACACCTCTTCTACACTAATAAGGGATAACTGGACCTGGCACAAGGTGTAAGTACCTCTGGTACCCACTACAAGCCAGGCCAGCCTCCTACATTGGTTGTGCAGCGGTGGGATAAGTACTTGTAACTACTTACCACTTTGTCATTGTGTACTTTTCATAAGAGAATAATATACAAAACACGTTCAGTGTATGTACACCTAACCAAAAAGTTTTGCTTTCCTCCTCTTAAACTTTTTACTAAGTGCTGAAAAGTACTCTAAAACTTCTAAAAGTTTCCAAAAAGTTAGAAAAAGTATTTTTTTTTCTCAGTTCTTTAAAAAGTTCTGAAACTTTGTCTTTCTTCTCATTGTCTCTAAACCTTCTTCTATCATGTCTGATGTAGAGTCTGCTCTTAAAATGGTCAATACACCTATGATAATTTGAATTACAAGAGCCTAAGGAGTCTCTGCTTAGATAGAGGTTTAGTGATAGGAAAGAACCCCACAAAAGAGTTTCTATATAACATGCTGATTGTGAATGATGAGTACCAAGCAGGCACTTCAAATGACAAGTTAATGGATGGCTCCCATTCTGACTCAGGGAATCACCTTGAGGGAGGTGAGGAGGGTTCTGTTCCAAATCTGCCCCTTAGCAGACCACCTAGCAATGCTGGTAGTAATAGGAGCCCCCATCATAGTAGGGATGTTTTTATTCCTGGAGGCCAGGTTGTTAGAGTCCAGTCAGTTAGGGACAGATCTCCCTCTGTTGTTTCCAATTTATCTTCTGTGTCCAAGCATTCCCAACCCCCCCACCCTGAAGACAACATGTTAGAAAGGGAACTCAAAAAGTTGAGAGTGGAAGAGACCAGACTGAAGCTTAAACAGCAACAGCTGGCTCTAGACAGAGAATCCCTAGACCTGGAGAAGGAGAGACAGGGATTGGGGTTTGGACCCCATGGTGGCAGCAATAGCAGTATTCCTGATAGTAATCCTGTTAGAGAGCATGATTCAAGGAATCTGCACAAGATAGTTCCCCCTTTCAGGGAGGGAGGTGACATCAACAAGTGGTTTGCTGCACTTGAGAGGGCCTTTGTGGTACAGGGGGTCCCTCAAAGGCAGTGGGCTGCTATATTCTGGCTATCTTTCAATGGAAAGGGTAGGGATAGTCTCCTTACTGTTAGAGAAAGTGATGCTAACAATTTTGCAGTTTTGAAGGATGCACTCTTGGATGGATTTGGCTTAACCACTGAACAATACAGGATTAAGTTCAGAGACACCAGAAAAGAGTCCTCACAAGACTGGATAGACTTTGTTGACTGCTCAGTGAAGGCCTTGGAAGGGGGTTACATGGCAGTAAAGTTTCTGACTATGAAAGCCTGTATAATCTTATTCTGAGAGAGCATATTCTGAATAACTGTGTGTCTGACTTGTTACACCAATATCTAGTGGACTCAGATCTGACCTCTCCCCAAGAATTGGGAAAGAAGGCAGACAAATGGGTCAGATCAAGAGTGAACAGAAAAGTTCATACAGGGGGTGACAAGGATGGCAAGAGGAAGGATGGTAAGTCTTCTGACCAGGGTGGGGACAAAAGTAAAACTGAGTCTTCATCAGGCCCACAAAAATCCTCTGGTGGGGGTGGTGGGTCCAAATCCTCTTCAAATCAAGTTAAAAAGCCTTGGTGTTATTTGTGTAAAGTCAAAGGCCATTGGACAACTGATGCCAGTTGTCCAAAGAAAAACACCAAACCTCCCACTACCACAACCCCTACTGCAAATTCTAGTGCCCCTAGTAATAGCAGTGGTGGTGGGAGCAAACCTACTAATAGCCAATCCAAGGGAGTAGCTGGGCTCACTTTTGGTAATTTAGTTGGGGTTGGTCTTGTTAGGGAGACCACAGAGGCTGTGTTAGTATCTGAAGGTGCCATTGATTTGGCCACCTTGGTTGCATGTCCCCTTAATATGGATAAGTACAAGCAACTCCCCCTAATAAATGGTGTTGAGGTTCAGGCCTACAGGAACACAGGTGCCAGTGTTACCATGGTAATAGAGAAACTGGTACACCATGAACAACACCTACTTGGTCACCAGTACCAAGTGACAGACGCTCATAACAACACTCTTAGCCACCCCATAGCTGTTGTGAATCACAACTGGGGGGGGTTACTGGTCCAAAGAAAGTTGTGGTTGCTTCAGATTTACCTGTAGACTGTCTACTAGGAAATGATTTAGAGACATCAGCTTGGGCAGAAGTGGAGTTGGAGGCTCATGCAGCAATGCTGGGCATTCCTGGGCATATTTTTGCTTTGACAAGGGCTCAGGCCAAAAAGCAAAAAGGACAGGGTAACTTGGATCTTGGAACAATGGACCAAGTGCTCCCTAAAGCTAGGGGTTGCAAGGGTAAATCCCTACCCACCATACCTCCCTCTACAGATGATTCTCCTTCTGAGGAATAAGAATTTCCTCCCTGTGCAGAACCTTCACCAGATGAGCTGGCATCTGGGTGGAGGGGGGCCTGCCAGGGAAGAGCTGAGTGTGGCACAGCAATCCTGTCCCACATTAGAGGGTCTCAGACAGCAAGCTGTCAAGCAGCAAAATGGGGATGTCAGTGACTCACATAGAGTTTACTGGGAGGACGACCTCTTGTACACAGAGGCAAGGGACCCAAAACCTGGAGCAGCCAGGAGATTGGTCCTTCCCCTGCAGTACAGAGAGTTCCTCCTAACTCTGGCACATGGCATTCTTTTGGCTGGGCATTTGGGCCAGATCAAAACATGGGAAAGGCTTGTCCCCCTGTTTCACTGGCCTAGGATATCAGAGGACACAAAAGATTTTTGTAAGTCTTGTGTGACCTGCCAAGCCAGTGGCAAGACTGGTGGCACACCAAAGGCTCCCCTTATTCCACTACCTGTGGTTGGGGTCCCCTTTGAAAGGGTAGGGGTTGACATAGTTGGCCCCCTTGACCCTCCTACTGCTTCAGGCAATAGGTTTATCTTGGTGGTTGTGGACCATGCCACAAAATATCCTGAAGTAATTCCTCTAAGGACCACTACAGCACTTGCAGTGGCAAAAGCCCTCCTGGGAATCTTTTCCAGGGTGGGTTTCCCAAAAGAGGTTGTATCAGACAGGGGTAGCAACTTTATGTCTCCATACTTGAAAGCTATGTGGAAGGAATGTGGTGTAACATACAAATTCACCACTCCTTATCATCCACAGACTAATGGACTGGTAGAGAGGTTTAATAAAACTCTCAAAGGAATGATAATGGGACTCCCTGAAAAACTCAGGAGGAGATGGGATGTCCTGTTACCTTGCCTCCTTTTTGCTTACAGGGAGGTACCCCAGAAAGGAGAGGGCTTCAGCCCCTTTGAACTCCTCTTTGGACACCCTGTAAGAGGTCCACTAACACTTGTGAAGGAGGGTTGGGAACAACCTTTAAAAGCTCCCAAACACAACATAGTGGACTATGTACTTGGCCTAAGATCCATAATGGCTGAGCACATGAAAAAGGCCAGTAAAAACCTCCAGGCAAGCCAAGAGCTCCAGAAGCAATGGCATGGCCAGAAGGCTGTTCTGATCCAGTACCAACCAGGACAGAAGGTGTGGGTATTGGAGCCTGTGGCCCCAATAGCACTCCAGGACAAATGGAGTGGACCCCATCTAATCGTTAAGAAAAAAGGTGAGGTTACCTATCTGGTAGACCTGGGCACTACCAGGAGTCCCCCTTAGGGTGATTCATGTCAACCGCCTAAAACCCTACTATGGCAGGGTTGATCTCACCCTGCTCATGGCAACAGATGAAGGACAGGAAGAAGAGAGTGACCCTCTCCCTGATCTCTTCTCCTCCACTGAAGAGAATGCTTTAGTGGAGGGAGTAGTTTTAGCAGATTGTCTGACTGCAGAACAGAAAGACAACTGCATAAATCTCCTTGGACAGTTTTCTGAACTCTTTTCAACTGTGCCTGGCACCACATCTTGGTGTGAACACACAATTGATACTGGAGACAGCATGCCTGTCAAAAGTAAAATCTATAGGCAGCCTGACCATGTCAGGGACTGCACGAAACAAGAGGTTCAGAAAATGCTTGATCTAGGAGTGGATGAACCTTCTGAAAGCCCATGGGCGAGTCCTGTGGTGCTTGTACCAAAGCCTCACTCAAAAGATGGAAAAGGGGAGATGAGGGTTTGTGTTGATTACAGAGGTCTCAACCAGCTAACAAAAACTGATGCTCACCCTCTACCCAGGGCAGATGAGCTCATAGATACACTGGCATATGCCAAGTATCTAAGCACCTTTGATTTGACTGCAGGATATTGGCAGATCAAATTGGCTGAGGATGCTAAACCTAAAACTGCATTTTCAACTATAGGAGGGCACTACCAAATTACAGTGATGCCCTTTGGTTTGAAAAATGCACCTGCCACTTTTCAGAGTTTGGTGAACACAGTCCTGCAAGGGTTGGAGGCTTTTAGTGCAGCATATCTTGATGATATAGCTGTCTTTAGCTCCACCTGGGATGAGCACCTGGTCCACCTTTGGAAAGTTTTGGAGGCCCTGCAAAAGGCAGGCCTCACTATCAAGGCCTCAAAGTGCCAGATAGGGCAGGGACAGGTGGTTTATCTGGGACACCTGGTAGGTGGAGAACAGATTGCACCACTTCAGGGCAAAATCCAGACAATCATGGATTGGGTTCCCCCTACAACTCAGACCCAGGTGAGAGCCTTCCTAGGCCTCACTGGGTATTACAGGAGATTCATTAAAAACTATGGCTCCATAGCAGCCCCTCTTAATGATATCACAAGTTAAAAGATGCCTAAAAAGGTATTGTGGACAGCTAGCTGTCAGAAAGCTTTTGAGGAGCTCAAACAGGCCATGTGCACTGCACCTGTCCTAAAAAGCCCATGTTACTCCAATAAATTAATTGTTCAAACTGATGCATCTGAATTAGGGGTAGAGGTAGGGGTAGGGGTAGGGGCAGTCTTATCACAACTGAATTCTGAGGGCCAGGATCAACCAGTTGCTTTTATCAGCAGATGGTTGACCCCTAGAGAAAAGCGTTGGTCTGCCATAGAGAGGAAGGCCTTTGCTGTGGTCTGGGCACTGAAGAAGTTGAGGCCATACCTGTTTGGCACTTACTTTATTGTTCAGACAGACCACAAACCTCTACTTTGGCTAAAACAAATGAAAGGTGAAAACCCTAAATTGTTGAGGTGGTCCATATCTCTACAGGGAATGGACTATACAGTGGAACATAGACCTGGGAGTACCCACTCCACTGCAGATGGACTCTCCAGATATTTCCACTTAGACAATGAAGACTCATCAGGTCATGGCTAGTCTTAATGTCCTTCGTTTGGGGGGGGGGGTTGTGTAGGAAAGTACCATCTTGCCTGGCATGTTCCCCCCATATTTCACTGTATATATGTTGTTTTAGTCTATGTGTCACTGGGACCCTGCCAGGCAGGGCCCCAGTGCTCATAACTATGTGCCCTGTATGTGTTCCCTGTGTGATGCCTAACTGTCTCACTGAGGCTCTGCTAACCAGAACCTCAGTGGTTATGCTCTCTCTGCTTTCCAAATTTGTCACTAACAGGCTAGTGACTAAATTTACCAATTCACATTGGCATACTGGTACACCCATATAATTCCCTAGTATATGGTACTGAGGTACCCAGGTTATTGGGGTTCCAGGAGATCCCTATGGGCTGCAGCATTTCTTTTGCCACCCATAGGGAGCTCTGACAATTCTTACACAGGCCTTCCAGTGCAGCCTGAGTGAAATAACATCCACGTTATTTCACAGCCATTTACCACTGCACTTAAGTAACTTATAAGTCACCTATATGTCTAACCTTCACCTGGTGAAGGTTGGGTGCAAAGTTACTTAGTGTGTGGGTACCCTGGCACTAGCCAAGGTGCCCCCACATCGTTCAGGGCAAATTCCCCGGACTTTTTGAGTGCGGGGACACCATTACAGGCGTGCACTGTACATAGGTCACTACCTATGTACAGCGTCACAATAATAACTCTGAACATGGCCATGTAACATGTCTAAGATCATGGAATTGTCACCCCAATGCCATTCTGGCATTGGAGGGAGAATTCCATGATCCCCCGGGTCTCTAGCACAGAACCCGGGTACTGCCAAACTGCCTTTCCGGGGTCTCCACTGCAGCTGCTGCTGCTGCCAACCCCTCGGGCAGGTTTCTGCCCTCCTGGGGTCCAGGCAGCCCTGGCCCAGGAAGGCAGAACAAAGGACTTCCTCTGAGAGAGGGTGTAACACCCTCTCCCTTTGGAAATAGGTGTGAAGGCTGGGGAGGAGTAGCCTCCCCCAGCCTCTGGAAATGCTTTGATGGGCATAGATGGTGCCCATCTCTGCATAAGCCAGTCTACACCGGTTCAGGGATCCCCCAGCCCTGCTCTGGTGCGAAACTGGTAGCCAAACCTCCTTTTCTGGCTATTTAGGGTCTCTGCTTTGGGGATCTCACCAGATAACGAATGCAAGAGCTCATCAGAGTTCCTCTGCATCTCCCTCTTCACCTTCCGCCAAAGGATCAACCGCTGACTGCTCAGGACGCCTGCAAAACCGCATCAAAGTAGCAAGACGACTACTAGCAACCTTGTATCGCTTCATCCTGCCAGCTTTCTTCACTGTTTCCCGGTGGTGCATGCTCTGGGGGTAGTCTGCCTCCTCTCTGCACCAGGAGCTCTGAAGAAATCTCTCGTGGGTCGACGGAATCTTCCCCCTGCAACTGCAGGCAACAAAAGACTGCATCACCGGTCCTCTGGGTCCCCTCTCAGCACAACGAGCGTGGTCCCTGGAACTCAGCAACTCTGTCCAAGTGACTCCCACAGCCCAGTGACTCTTCAGTCCAAGTTTGGTGGAGGTAAGTCCTTGCCTCCCCACGCTAGACTACATTGCTGGGTACCACGTGATTTGCAGCTGCTCCGGCTCCTGTGCACTCTCCCAGAATTTCCTTCATGCAGAGCCAAGCCTGGGTCCCCGACACTCTAACCTGTGCACAACCTTCTGAGTTGTCCTACGGCGTCGTGGGACTCCCTTTTGTGACTTCGGGTGGACTCCGGTTCACTTTTCTTCTAAGTGCCCGTTCAGGTACTTCTACGTGTGCTGCCTGCTTCTGTGAGGGCTCCCTGATTTGCTGGGCACTACCTCTGTCTCCTCATCCAAGTGGCGGCATCCTGGTCCCTCCTGGGCCACAGCAGCATCCAAAAACCCTAACCGCGACCCTTGCAGCTAGCAAGGCTTGTTTGCGGTCTTTCTGTGTGGGAACACCTCTGCAAGCTTCTTCACGATGTGGGACATCCATCCTCCAAATGGGAAGTTCCTAGTCCTCTTCGTTCTTGCAGAACACCAAGCTTCTTCCAACAGGTGGCAGCTTCCTTGCATCCTCAGCTGGCATTTCTTGGGCTCCTGCCCACTCTCGACACTGTCACGACTCTTGGACTTGGTCCCCTTGTCTTACAGGTACTCAGGTCTGGAAATCCACTGTTGTTGCATTGCTGGTGTTTGTTCTTCCTACAGAATCCCCCTATCACGACTTCTGTGCTCTCTGGGGGTAGTAGGTGCACTTTACACCTACCTTTCAGGTTCTTGGGGTGGGCTATTTTTCTAACCTCACTGTTTTCTTACAGTCCCAGCGATCCTCTATAAGCTCACATAGGTTTGGGGTCCATTCGTGGTTCGCATTCCACTTTTGGAGTGTATGGTTTGTGTTGCCCCTATACCTATGTGCTCCTATTGCAATCTACTGTAACTTTACACTGCTTGCATTACTTCCTTTTGCTATTATCTGCATAATTTTGGTTTGTGTACATATATCTTGTGTATATTTCTCATCCTCATACTGAGGGTACTCACTGAGATACTTTTGGCATATTGTCATTAAAATAAAGTACCTTTATTTTTAGTATATCTGTGTATTGTGTTTTCTTATGATATTGTGCATATGACACCAGTGGTATAGTAGGAGCTTTACATGTCTCCTAGTTCAGCCTAAGCTGCTTTGCCATAGCTACCTTCTGTCAGCCTAAGCTGCTAGAAACACCTCTTCTACACTAATAAGGGATAATTGGACCTGGCACAAGGTGTAAGTACCTCTGGTACCCACTACAAGCCAGGCCAGCCTCCTACAGACCCGACCGGACAAAACCTTTTGTTGCTGCTGCTACAGGAACACACAAAAAACTCAACACTCACCCCAACCCCGTTGCCAGACCTCAAGATAGGGAACTCGCATTGGCTGTTTACATTGGGTGGGCATCGCATATGGGCACAGGACCACTGCAATCATATATATGTCACTGTAATTTTTTCAATTTCTGTGACATGCATATGTCTGGGACACACTTGTGTGGGACATGGATGTGGACAAACTTGTACATGACACATATCAGACACATACACAACTGTCATTGTGGTGTCAGTATTCATTGCCAAATAAATGGTGGCACCAAAATGATGGTACTTTCATAGCTGTTGACTATGTCCATGTGTGAACGTTGCAAGGGGGACGTGTACCTGTAATGTTGTGCTACAAGCTGTGTTTGTGAGTCAGTATGTGTATGTGTGTGTGTAATGCGATTGGCTGGTTGAGGTGGAGTCAGCTGGAGTGGGTGATGTAGTTCTCTGTGTATTTGGGTTTCATGTTGTGTATGATTGGTTGTGTGTTGTGTTGCTGTGTGTCACATTCAGGTGAGTGTTCTTGTCATTGGCATGATGTGTGTAGTTACATTTGTGAGTGAGTGTGTTTGTGTTGATTGTTGTAAGTGTGTTGTGTGTGGGTGTAGTATCCATAATGTGTGTATGCTGTGTCATGGATGTATGGCAATTTGTGATTTCGGAATGTTCGTATTATGTTGTGGTGGAATGGTAATGGATGATGAAGTGAATGTGACGTGTTGTGCAGTGTGTAGTGCAGGGGTTCACATATAGCTAAGGTACAGTGTATATGTGTGACTTACCTTAATTCCATGCCCATTGCCATTATCCAATGTCCATTTGGTCCATCAACGGTCTCCCTCCATCAGCAATCAATCGCCAGTACTCCGCCTACAGGACTGTAACATCTAAATTGGCTCGGCGGGAACCTGGTAGCCTGATGTCTAGGAAAAGCACTAAGTCATGACAGTCTTCGGCTCAGACGTAATACATCTAACTACAGCAGCTGTAACACTGTCGACTTGATGGTCTTTTCATGTCCGCTGCCACTCTGGATTGGCAGTAACACTACCAAGATCTAAATCTGGCTCTTATATTTTTTTTGTTTTGCCAATATTAAGCTTCATGGATCAGATAAACTAGACATGCCATTTTTATATGTATATATTTCATTTAAAGAGATTTCTCTGTGGTGGTAGCACACCACCTAATAGTATCAGCAAGGAAAAGCGCTAAACCACTCACTGTACAACAATGGTATGCATGTTTACTTATAATTTAAAGAAAACTCTTTACCACTGTAAGGGAAGGGGGCTAGGAGGCCAGGGAGGAGGATCTGGTCACCAATGCTAGACTGGAGAGGAGAAAATCCCGGCCTCAATGATTGGTTAGCTGTAAGCCCAGATGGTATGGAGGATTAGCAGGTGTATGTACTGGTCCACATGGTCAGTTCTTATGATTGTGGCCAACAAGAAGCCGCATATGATATCATCCAGGTCTGAAAGTGGAACTATGTGATTGGCGGGAGCCTGGAACTTTATCATTATTAAATCGGCAACTTAGGGCCTCATTACGAGGCTGGCGATCCAAGGACAGCCAGCTTTGCTGTGATGGTCAGACCACCGCAAACTGTGGCAGTCCAACCGCCACATGACAACCATGGCAGGCGGACCTGCCAGGGGACCGCCGTACCCACCAGCAACATGGTTCCTGATGGGGTGATGGCGGTCGCAGTGGTAACCAGCAAGGGCAGCACTGAACTCAATGCCATCTGGCTGATTAAAACTCAGCTTTTTGCCAGCCTTTTCATGGCGGGAACCCCGCCATGGAAAGGAGGGCAGAAAGCCAGTGCGGGGGAGTGCAGGGGGGCCCCTGCACTGCTAATGCCCAAGACAAATCCCTTAAAGTAGCTGAGGCCAAAATTGTAGCACTGTTCCCGCCGGGCAACCCAGCATGAACGCGTACTACAATGTTCCTGCCTGTCAGCCCAGCAGGAACATTGTAATACGCTCAAGGGAAGCCACCACTATTGCAGTGGTGTTCCCCCCACGGTTTTGGCGGTCTGCTTTTAGGACCGCTAAAGTCATAATGAGGCCCTTAGTAATGATGGATACATTTTACTAAGTTATTAATTACTGATGCTGCTGGTCACTTAAATGTCCCGATAACCTTTGTTGTTTGATAATGAACTGTCTGGAATGGCTTACTATAATGGTGAGATGGATTTTCTTATATATTTTTGCCATTGCCCCTTTTTTGTGAAATAAAAAAAAAAAAAAAAAAAAAGAGATTTCCAACTACTGGTCTGGTTAAAAAGGGTACATTTCCATGTCTTCTCTACAGAGATTTATTTATATTTCTCCAAGACCTTGATCTTTATATTATTCAAATCGCATCAATATTTTTTATCATGATATTAAATCAGGCAGTGCTTTCTTGCAAGCCATAATATTTGTAATACCATAAAAAAAAGATAGCGACTCCTAGCGACCCTCATAATATAAAAATCATTTTATGTCAAGAATGGCAAGTAGTACTCAAATAGTGTTAACATTTAAGTGATTGCTTTCAATACGTTAGGTATTGCTCCACATGAAATTATAAGATTATTGTAAGCACAAGTCTTTTTTTTAATATTAATGGATCATTGTATTTTTTTTACATTTCTTTTCAAGACTCTGCTATGAAGAAAGGGGATTTATTGTGTCAATAGTGATTGCTCTATGGTGTATTACTACCAATTAGAAGGATACTCCCAAATAATCTTATTTTGCTTAGGAGAATACTATTTGTTATAATTATAGTTGAAATACAGTACAAATCTCTTTCGCTTGTAAAAAACATCGATTATGATCCAGTTTGACTACATACTTATCAAACAGTATTAACGGTAGTGGTTCTTATGTTTCTCATGGTAGTGGTTCTTATGTTTCACAGAATGTTATTAAGTCAAAACAACACCACAAATTGGTATTTTTCATTTTATTTTTTTTATTTTTTTATGGGATTAGTTACATCTAAATAATCAGTCTTTGTAATTTATCTATAGGTCCATGTTTAATGGAAGACATAGAGGTTTTTCATCATATTGTATACTTTACAATTTGTTCAAACTGAAGAACACGTTTTCCCTTACCCTTCACCCCCCTGTTCTTCCTTTATCATTTTTAACAGTCAACATAGCTATTTAAATAGTCATTTTACTATTTAGATTGTGGAACATTCAGGTTTTGTTTTCCCTGATTTATTGAAATAGTTTATTCTGTTATCAGTCCTTACTATTTCTACTACACTGTTGAATTGTCATAACTCTCCAATAAGAATCAATATTTAAAACGTATAATCAGTTCTAAAAACACCTTTTACACTAAAAAACAAGTTCAATAGAAAGTGAAAATAATGACTTGTTTAAGGTGAGAAACACTGAAAAGCATACTAAATTATACTGACCGAAGTGTCTGCATTTAATATAGATAAATCATAAACTCTGTGATGTAACCAGCATATTAATTGCCAAAAATTACTAGACTTGTAATTTGAAGGTGTGAATCTCAATCACCCCTCATTATAGCTCTAATAATATCATTATCCATCACAGACTGAATGGGCTTAACATCCAGTGTAAAAACCTGATACACACTATAAATTCTAGAGGAGAGCAATAGTTATAATATGTTAAATAAACTGATGTTTAATTATATGTGAGCCACCTTGTATTCTATATTTGCATTATAATGCAAGACAAAACACTTCATTTGAATGATCTGTAAAATAAAAATTGTTGCAGACATGATTTAGAAAATTAGCCTAGGAACTAATAGAATCCCTACTCAAAGATAAGATAATAGATTATGGGCCTGATTACAACTTTGGAGGAGGTGTTAATCCGTCCCAAAAGTGATGGTAAAGTGACGGATATACCACCAGCCGTATTACGAGTTCCATAGGATATAATGGACTCGTAATACGGCTGATGGTATGTCCGTCACTTTACCGTCACTTTTGGGACGGATTAACACCTCCTCCAAAGTTGTAATCAGGCCCTATGTGTCTCTTATCTCTAAATGAGCTTGGACTCAAATTACTTTGAGTGGAGAGCAAAGTTATCCATATCAAAGGATTTCTTACTTTACATAAACCTCTAAATCTTAGTTATGCACAGTGACTGTCATGTATTTCTTGGAACATTGCAACACAACAATACCACTGGATATAATGCTTTACTTATTTCTCTAACATGTGTGAATACTCTAGGCCATGACTGTCTTATTGTGCTATAGCCACAAGAGTACATCAAAGGAAATGCCACATACTAATATGAAGGAAGTGATCTAGAACTCACACAAGCGGTATTACGAATAAAGTGATCTGGAACTACATACATTTCAGTACCCTCCTTGGAAGGAATTTGCTTGTGTTTCTTAATATTTGAGTGGCAAATATGACTCTTAATGCAGCTGTAGGACCTAGTAGTTTTAGCTAGTATCCATATCTGGTCATAAGATTTGTTTTTATTTTATTCATTTAATTTCATAAGATATGAATTAGAGAATGAATGAATGAGTGAGTCATTTCTAGAGCACACAGCTGTCTAACAGACATCCAGGCACTATATATGCTGTACAGGAGGACATAAAACAGGGCAACCATCTTTTCAGTTGTGTGTTAAAGATCTAATCATTAGTGGACACACAAATTTTAAGAGGAAGTGTGTTCCAAAGCTGAAGGTCCCAGAAGGGGAAAGACTGCCACCCCAGATCAGCCTGCTGTACCTTCGGGGTGACCAGTAGTAACTGACTAGAAGATCTGAGAAATCTTGTGGGATGCTATACTCAAATTCTATCACTCAGATAAAGTGGACCTACGTTATGAAAAACTATCTTCCCTAGTGCTGCCCATATTAATATGCCTCTAGCATATGCTGAGTATGCAGCACCCACATGATGTCCCTTCAGCCTTTTCTGGGTCTTACATTTACATTCCAGGTTAGGGATTTATAAATTGAGAACTAAGCATGTGGCATCATCTATCCTCACACTCATTTTTAGAGTTCCATTTGAATTGATCCACTTGATATGAATTGACCCAGGACAGCAATATTTGAGATTCACACCATATTGTAATGTTCACCAACGCCATTACTGAGATTGCAGTTTGCATATCACTCCAACAATTAACACTTAATTGTGTAATTTTTACTGGAAAGTTGCCCATATTGGTCAGTATTTTCAATACGGGGGATGCTTGGTGTGTGAGCATGGCTCTCAAATGTGACCCCCTCCGCACTTCCCCTCCCCCCGGCCCCTACCTTACCACATATATTATTACATTACTAACCATTATTTTACACTGGGGTTGCATGTTGTGACCACCGGTGTCCCTCTTGTGTATCTTCATTCTCATCCACAGTTGATCATTTGCCTTCTCCAGATCTGTCTTTCACAGAGATTCTACGTTTTGAGTGGTCTCCTGCATCCTCTCCATTTGAGAATCAAGATGACATATCTCCCTCTGTACTGGACCCTTACTTAGTTTGAGTTTCATCATGTTCCTAAAGGGGTCTTGCCTAATTCCAGTACACTCAAATTGAAATCCTAGTCCATGAGTGTGGCCCTCTCCTGTCTATTTCTTCCCATGTGGCATTTCTCGTTGAGTTCTACGTTATGGCCAGCTGTTTTGCTGGATCAGTTTGAGTGTCATATAGCCATGTAGGAGTACTCTCTTTTATGGATGCTGCACTACTCTGGTGGGGGTTCCTAAATTGGACCTTTGCATGTAATGGCTCACCACAATCCAGATGGTGCAATGACACTTTGGACTAAACAGGCTGACAGCCATAGAGCTTTTGATTTGTACGTCTCACTCTGTTTGTTGCTTTGCCGCACCCTGTTACATTTCAGAGGGCTAATAAAGTTTTCAATTAATGCTCTCTTGCATTTAAGTGGTAGTAGAGGAAGAGTAAATTTTAGACGTGGTTGGGTGAAATTGAGTCACCTTCATTCCTGAAGACATTTTCCAAAACAATATACCTTTCAGATCAAAGAAGCCATCCTACAAATGTTGTCACAAATGTTCTCAAAATCCATACTGACATCATCAAACAATTAACATACTGGAATGCCTATTGCAGGTGACTAGTAGCAGTGAAAGACTGGTAAAAGAGATCTTTCGCTTTCTACAATGGATGGCCACCTTTAAGGAACTTCCTCTATGTAATGGAGGAACACTCTCCTATACCCTGATCAAGATCCTTATCTACTTTCAATAAGTCCCAAAGCTTTTGATAATCTTCTTGTTCTTCTCTGCCTGATTGCAAAATAACAGTATGTCATATATCCTTAGCTCGTCACATCCCCGTTTTTTCTTTAATGCTTGCAGTAATATCCTGCTGAGAATGCCATGTATATGAAATACCACAGAGGTAAAATTAGTGCTGATGTCCATCATTGGACTTGTGCCCCAAGGACGGTGTTCTGGGTCACAGTCTTAGATCAAGGAAATTGGTGTGCAGCTCCATTTTTATTGTTAACAAATGTTTGCTAGGTAGAGAATCCTGTTACTAATTCTCATTTATGTGAGCCCTTGATGGAAGGCCTATTGACAGAAACTGCCTGATACCTAAGGACTGTTTTTTCTTCCAGCAGCCTTCTTTGTACCTGTCTTAGAGGGTGCTGATTCTCAAAATAAGACTGCTCTCACATCGCTATTGAAATCCTTTGCATCATGCGTGTGTTGCTAGAGACTGCCATTGCAGAAAAAAACATTTAGCATCATCCAACCTGTATTTAATTTGGGATCCATAGGAAAATTGGTCATAGTTTGGAAAAATGGGAGTCATTCCTAGTAATAGGTCCCAAAAATCCTGTTAAGTCCAACACACAAGTTCAATAAATAAGCCTGGGATCAATGTATCACAGCTATAGCACTGAGCAAACAGGCTTAAACATTTTACAAAGTATTCGGCAGTAACAAAACAATTAAAAAATCAAACACAATACAATAAAAATTTCACAACCAATTTCTAAAAATGGAGAAAAAAGTAATAAAACAGTTGCACCAAAATGACTAAAATCCAATACGAGCAACCAGAGATAAGCATTTTTCAAGTTTTAAGGTTAAAAAAAGGGCTAAGAAAAAGTGAAGTCACTGTTTGCAGTTCACCAGGACCTAGGTGCGATTTAAGGCCAACCACAATGGAACTGAGGCTGGATAACCCAAGTGGATTGTCCCAGTCAATGATTTTACCTTCTATCTGAGTCTCTGAATGGAGGTCAAAATCCTCCTGTGGGGCAAGGCTCCTGGCTGTATCCAGCAAAGACCGCTAGAAGCTGAGCTGTGGGTGAAGTGCCACTTTTGTGGAATTGAATAACTAGTGGTTGAGGGTGAGTCCCGGACACTACCTAATCAATGAGAAAAAAGTTCCTGACGTCAACCATCCCACTTCTGCAGTACATCCTGTTTGCCATACTGTAAACTATCCCACAGTGCACTATCCTAAGAAAAATCCAGCATGTCAGCAGCCTTCTGTCCTTGGAGGCTGCTGGTGTGCCAGCTAGAGTGTGTTTAGGGAAATGAGCAGTCCCCTCATCCTCAACAAAACCATACTGGTTCTGGCTTTATCCAGTTTGCACCCCCACTGCACTGGCACCAAGCAGGCTAAAGATAGCCAAGGGAACTGAGGCCGCTCTTTCCCACGTCTCCCTTTATACTTAACGATGAATGGGCAGGACTCATTCCGCTCCCTTCTAAGTCAATGAAGTTCCTGAACTCTGCCCAGCTGTTCTTCCTGAGCAGATAAGAATCACATACCGCTCACCCAGGTCTTCCTGCCAAAAGGCCTGAGCTATTGTTTTTGCTCTGGGAGCAGATGTCCACACATCATTAAGGAGAAGCACTGACTGGGCTAGATCTGGAAGGCTAATGCTAATTTAGCCTGCTGGAGTTTCAGGCAAACACTAACTTTTCTAACTTGATCTTTCCTAAATCCCAAGTATTTTTTAGAAAATCTGGCTTCACCTGTGCATTGGACTTTTAATAAATATTAAAAATAGTGGTGGAATAATTCTGGTACTTTGTTCCAAACCAAAGATAGCAGAACTATGATTTTATCCTAGAAAATGCCTCATAGGACAGTTACAACCCTTCTACAATAAAAATAGCTTTTGGGGGGCAGTCACTGCTGCATGTACTTAAATACTAGGAACCCTAACTTGTGTTCCACAGGGCCTAGAGGTGACTAATTTAATATTTAAAGGTATGGTTCTTTCCTGTTACAATGGGCTATTTTGACAGGTTCTCCTGAGGGTTTAAAAATTGCAGCAGTCGACTACATAAGTAGGCTAAAGTTATATTTTCTCTGTCAGCCTAGTGGAATACACATGCTGCACTTCACAGGTGACATTTAACTTTTCCATGCACATTGGTGTAATTTGCTACACCATATAATATGGACTACTAGAAAGTTAAATATGGCAACTAGGAGTGAACCAATTCTATTGTGTTTTAGGGGTCAGATTACATACACTGTGGCCTGGACAGCAGTGTCCCAGTGTGCAGAGATTAAACATCAGCAGCATTAGTCCACAAATAATGGCTGTGGCCAGAGAAAAAGGGGTACTTTCTCAGATCCTACTAGCATAACATTAAAAACCCACAAGAAACCCTCTATACCATTGCCAAATCAGAGCTATAACAAGTCTATACTGTGCTAAGGCAGGGATGCATACACCTTGTATGGCAGCACATACTGCCCTGAGGCAGGGATGCATACACCTTGATGGCAGGGGGTGTTTAAGGGAATGCATAAAGTGGAAAATTGTGTTGAACATCTAGGTTACATAGGGAAACCATTACCGATATTTACCTTGAATGTTAACTCTCCTCTGTCCTCCACACAGGTTATAAATACATCTTGCTTTAGCACAGGCTTTTCCGAAGCATAGCTTGTGAGCTACTGGTAGCACCCGAGCTACCTGTAAGTAGCTCTCCTGAGTGCAGCCCAGTAAACTAGATTTGAAACTTTTCCTTTGCTGAATTACTATATATACATAAAAACTGAAAGGTGTGCATTCAAGATGAAAATATGTGTTTTTAAGAACTCTTAAGACTGCTTTGGAGAAGAATGATTGATTTTTCAAGATACATTTAAAGTTGATATTTGAGTGATATATCATGCAGCGCTGTGAAGACGTAGAAATATTATTAACTTGGTGCAAGGGCCATAGCAATTATGGCTGTATATATTACCTATATCGATGCATTCCACATTGACAAAGTGTTTTTTCATTACTTCTGGCAATTGTGCCTAATGGATGCACTGAGGTGCTCAGTGCTGGTAATCGTGCAAATGGTGGCAACTAATGTAAACTTGCCTGTTGTGGTCACAATATTAGTAGCTCATGATGAATTTCTCTGAACACAAGTTGCTCTTATTCTTGTAAAGGTTGGAGACCCGTGCTTTAGCATATTCTTGGTTCAGAGTGTGTTTATTGTTGAGCATATTGGTTCAGTGCTTAATTTGTAAATACAAACGTGCTGGTGCCCAAAGCTCTACTCTGAAACATGCAGTTGCTTCAATTAAATGTGTGAGCATGGAATACTGCGCCAGTTTAATCATAAAGCCATCTAAAGTCTTTTTAATCCATTTGCAACCACTCCCTGCTCCTTCAGCTCACTCTTGCAGCTTTCTTTCTTTCTGATCCTTTTTCGTTTTTCTCTTACTCAGTCTTTCCCATATGTGTCTTTTGTTTGCAGTAAATGCATGACACAGAAAAATAAGTGCCGTCCCTCAAAAATAAGTGCTGGTGCTCTGTACCGGAAACCACTGGCTGAAATTAAGTACTGTATTGGCTATGTCGTCTGATGCCCAGGTATGCTTGTTTCTCAGCTGCATACGCTCCATCACATCCTGTAGCCATTGTGTTCAGTCCACCCACCTCAGAGATATTACTCTTGTTACAAATGGGGTCTTTGGTTGGCAGTCAGGTTATCCCCTGTCCAAGCAAGGACCTTCACTCTAGTCAGGCTAAAGGAGAATCACCCTCAGATAAACCCTGCTCACTCCCTTGGTAGCTTGGCACGGCAGGCAGGCTTAACTTCAGAAGCAAGGTGTAAAGCATTGGTACCAACACACACAGTAACCCAGTGAATGCACCACAAAATGACACAACACAGGTTCAGAAAAATAGGTCATATTTATCTAAACGCAAGTAGACTAAAACGCTAAAAATCCGACATACACAAATCATGTTATGAATTTAAAAAGAAAAAGAGTCTTAAATCCTTTAGAAAACCGTGAGAGCTCTGTTATTGCACAAAAGTACCTGGGTAGTGTCAAAATAAAGCTGCACGGGTGAGCATGCGTCAAAAAAGGCCAGCGATGTGTCAGTTTCTCTCTCGCAAGTGAGACCGCGCGTTGTTCCTCCTCCGGTCGGGTCTGTGTGCATCGTTTCTTCTCTCCTGCACGACAGCGATATGTCGATCCGGACGTCCAGCGATGTTGCGTTGAAATCCGGTCGCACAGTGCCAAGAAACCTTGCTGCGTGGGGGCTTTCGTCGTTAACGCAGCTGCTGCAGGTGTTGTGTGTCGTTTCTCCAGCAGCGTTGTGTCAATCTCCCAGCCGCAATGCAGGTGGAGCGTCGATAACAGCCGCGAGTTTCCCGAATGGCGGTCTTTGCGTGGATTTCTGTCCTTTTCCACCACCTGCACCTCTCAATGGTCTCAGACACACACGAGGGGGTTGCAGACTCCATTGTGTGAGGGTATGAACAGCCCTTTCTGGTGTTAGTGACGACTCCTCCCCTCCCCTAAGCCCAGACGGCCCATAAGGATATGCAGGCTACACCCCAGCTCCCTTTGTGTCACTGTCTAGAGGAGAGGTGCAAACAGCCCAACTGTCAAACTGACCTGGACACGGAATCCACAAACAAGCAGGGTCATGGAACGGTTTAAGCAAGAAAATGCCTACTTTCTACGTATAAGTGGCATTTTCAAACACACAATCTAAAAACCAACTTCCCTAAAAGATGTATTTTTAAATTATGAGTTCAGAGACCCCAAACTCCATATGTCTATCTGCTCCCAAAGGGAATCTGTGCTAAAATAATATTTAAAGGCAGCCCCCATGTTAACCTATGAGAGAGATAGGCCTTGCAACAGTGAAAAACGATTTTGGCAGTATTTCACCATCAGGACATGTAAAACACATAAGTACATGTCCCACCTTTAAGGTACACTGCACCCTGCCCATGGGGCTACCTATGGCCTACCTTAGGGGTGTCTTGCATGTTTAAAAAGGGTAGGTTTAGGCCTGGCAAGTAGGTACACTTGCTGAGTTGGATAGGCAATTTAAAACAGCACTCACAGACACTGCAGTGGCAGGTCTGCGCCATGTTTGCAGGGCTACCAATGTGGGTAGGACAACCAGTGCTGCAGGCCCACTAGTAGCATTTGATTTACAGGCCCTGGGCACCTCGAGTGCACTTTACTAGGGACTTACTAGTAAATCAAATATGCAAGTCATGGATAAGCCAATGTACACATATAATTTATACAGGGAACACTTACACTTTAGCACTGGTCAGCAGTGGTAAAGTGTCCAGAGCAAACAAAACAGCAAAAAACAGAGTCCAGCACCCTGAAGCAACCTGGGAAGTACAGGCAAAAAGTTAGGGGAGATCATGCCAATGATGCCAAGTCTAACAACTCTTTACTGCACTTACAATTGTTCTCACTCTATAGGGAGGGGAAAAGTGGAAAGCGTGGCCTTTTATTTTGGGCTGTGCTACAGCTCACTGTATTTGAAGACTACCTATTGATGTTCACAATTTACTATTTAAGATCCCGATTGAGTCCTGCACAGATTTCTCTAGGGCACACCATATACTCCTGCAGAAATGAGGTTGCTGATTTTGTCATCACCCCATGAAGTCAGTAAGGGTTATTATGCAACAATAAATACTAACAAAGTAACCTGCTGCATGTGGATGTGGTCCGGTCTGTTATCAGGGATGTGCTTGCTGCAGACCTGACATCCTGTGTGTGGGAGAGAGGTAGTGGAACCAAGGCCAGTTACCAGAACGTTACCACAGCTGACTGGATGAAGATAAATGTATCTTTGGTGTTTTGCATTTGGTACTGGTGTTCGGGGAGAGGAATGGATCAGAATATGTGCAGTAAACACTAACGTGCTTTTGACTATGGGTGTACACTACAAAAAGTCATTTATAGCCCTAAAATCAGAGCGAGACTTGAATAATGCGGGAATCTACTTTATCCTAAAACGTGTATGAAATGTTGAAGTAAAGCCGTGGCCAATTGTTTACTGCAAACATTTGTATCCCGCTATACGTCACACTGACGAATAGCAGTCTTAATTTTCCCACATGCCTATTCTTTTAGAAGTGCGTAAGCGCGTGTGTGCGTGCAATGATTTAGAGAGGTACACCGAAAATTAGAAGCCATTACGTGTTGTCAAATATGCAGGCGTTTTTTTCTGTGACTTGGGCAATTGCACCAGTTCTCGAGAATCGGCGATTTCAGACAGGCGAGTGAAGCCACGCTGATAAAAAAAATCTATCTCTGCTTTAAAAATGTACTTAAATATAGGTCATCTTGCTAACCTGGGAATTCGGTCTGACAGCTCCTCTCGCCCTGCGTGGTTCACCAATTGTGTAATTTCACACGGTGCGCCAGTGGCGACGTTTCCTGTAAAACAGAGGCCCTAAAACGCATGGTATTTGTTGCGCAAAAGTACACGAGACGACACTAAGCATGTTATAAACCCAGCATTTTACGCACTGCAGAATTTCTTGGAACGTACAAAGGGATTATTAAATACTAGAACGTGTGATTAAAGATGGATGACAACAAAGCGTCAAAGCAACGCTTAGAGAAAGCCGTCTGTTTGCACGATATTATTAAACGGTAAAAAGTTGAATTTGAAAGTAGCTTTTCTTGTCTATTTGGAATGCATCGAATACTAGTTACCATGGTAATGAGTAAAATCCTAGAGTGAACTTTGTGTCATCACAATGAATGTATTCTTTTGCACAAACAGCTCAACTACATTCCCTACTTACAATTTTAAGGCACACTATGCTAGCTCTTACGTACTCTGGCCCAGGCATGAGCCAGCCATTCATTTCTGAGTTATGGTAGCCTATAGAAGTAGCTTTTTTTCTTGAAAAAATCTGCAGTGAATGGAATTGTTCTCAAGTAAAATCACGCATGAGTCATAGCGATTCCATCCTGAAGGGAAGCACAATGAGAGGTGAGTTTTCTTTCTCGCGCCATTGTTCAGCAACAACAGGGGAGAAGCAAATGTACGGTCTCGGAATTACCAGTTCCTGAAAATGAAAATGTATCCTCGAAATAAAAACAGCAGCGAGGGTTGTGAAGTGCTCAGCCCCTGGAACGGCTATTCCATTGACTGCGTGCCGATGAGCCCACTTACTACCATTTAACTCAGCGTTATGTTTTCATGGCTCCCTCCTAGAGGTAGGTGCACCTAACAGCATGGCCCTTATTTAACCGCCGCCAGACCTGCAACAAACAGTCATATATACATTTCTGTTAGGCAACGGTTTGCCGAATGAATCACCTGCCATGTACACGTGGCAGCATCCTTCTACCAAAGTAATCAGAAGAGGGTCGCACTCACATTTGGACAGCTCAGAAGAGACATTTGAATCCCAAAAATAGCCAGGACCAGTCTCTGCAACTGATAGATTTCATTTATTTAAATTCAGATTATTTTATAGGTGTTTTGTTTTTAATTTTCTTGTTGATTTTAAACAAAAAGTGGTTGATACTCACACATTAAACATTCAAGCACATACATATACCCGCCCTTTTCCTCCCCGGCCCCCTTTCTGCCCTGAATAGCATGTTACCCAATTTGGCCTCCCCTGGTACCTCTACTTGCACTACCCATCTTGGCTCCTGTAGGTGGGCGATGATACAATGGCCTGGTCTCTCAACCCGAAGGGTCGTCAGAGCTGTCCACTGGTCATTAGTAAGCCCTCTATTGTCCTCAAACTTTATCAAATTTCCTGTGGGAGCTGCAACTTTTATAGACCATTCTTTCCTCCTCCATTCATCTATTTATAACCTCCAGCCACATAGCTCTTGATGGAATGCCGTCCCCCAACCCCCCAAAAGAAAGCCACATCTCTTTTAGCTACAATAAAGCCCAGCACCCAAAACAGTAGTTGCTTTCTAGGGAAATCAACCTTATTTGGCATGTCCAAAATAATCAGTTTGGGGCGGTGGGGGGACAAGGAGGCTTAAATTGCATAGTCCACCACAGCCTCCAGCTCTGTTACTATTGTCTCCCAATACCCACACATCTGACAGCTCCAAATAGTGTGAAGAAAAGTGCTCTTCTCCTCTCCACACCTAGGCCATGTGGGTCTTTCTGCCTTCCCCATGTTATAGAGCCAGGACCTGTTACAATATAACCAGTGGAGGAGCCTGGCTCTAATGACAGCTTCAGTGGGGTGTATTAGTGCTGCCTCCCAGTCCACATCTTCCAGATGTCCCACATCAGCTTCCCATTTTACCCCAGTGAACGCCAGATAGTCTGGTGTATTGTTTAGCACGGTATGGTACAGCTGGGATACTGCCTTGACCGCAAGGACCCAGGTCTCCAGTAGCTGTGGTCCAGTAGGTCAGTTTCCAGGACCTTATTAACTTTATTGGTATTTAAAACAAAGAATACTTGCTGTAAAAAACGTCTTACAGTATTAAAGATAATATTTATTTTTCACTGGTTGAATTGCCTAGAATTTGTTTCGCTTTTGATAGCATTTAGACTGTGCTAAGTAATTGTGCTCTTAAAACAACTTAGCACTTTTTTTTTACATATGTTTATTTGATTTCATCATAACACATGAACAATACTTTACATTATACAAAAAATAAAATCTTAGTCACAGCCCTACGCCCATCAGAAGCACACAAAATTAACAGAAAAATGGCTTTGGTACAACTAACCTTCACCCTTCAACCTAATGCAACTCTGCTAGCCAGAAGCCTTTTTAGTTAAATTGGTACCGAAACTTAAATCGCTTTAGGTAACTGATAAGGATTCAAGAATTGCATGAGCTTCATGCATAGAGGACCATGATCAGTAACAATGCTGTTGCCAAATCTTTGTAATAGCAATCAAGGGTAGGGTTTGTTCAACAGCTGCAATCTGGGAAATACTTTTCAACACTGGAACATTGGTGGGGGAAAACAATTTTTGTGAACACCAGTTTGAGGAATTGATAAGATCTCATTGGCTTTGACCATGTCAAGAGAGTGCACGTACAAAACGTGCAAATATACTGCTGTGGTGGCTGAGAATTACTAGTACTCTACAGCTGCATGGTTTGGCTCTTTCACCAGAAAGTTTATTGACAGGAACCAAAGTGTAACACTTTCTGCCCATAGGAGTTTCATCAGTTGTCAAGGCTGTGTGTATGTATGTATGTATATGTTATTTCTAGATCCCAAACCTAGCAAAAGGCAGCCAACTGTTGTATATGTTAACGACTTGCTGTCATGATAGATGCCCACTTAGCTGTGTAGTATTCCAAAACAGCACTGACCTGTCCATCAGGCCAGTTTATCCAGGAAGATCTAACTAAGCTTAAAGTTTGGGAAGACATACAAGGCAACAGGTGAGGACCAGGGGCATAGCTTGGTAAGTAAAATTGGGGGGGTGGAGTTTCAGACTTACCAAGAGCCATGCTGGTTAAAATACATTATATGAGAAGCAGAGTGGATATTAAATGGTACTTACAACTCAATGTTTTGTAAATTAACCGTTTTTAAGACCTTTAAAACAGAGACGGGTGTGTGTTTGTGTGTGTGTCCATGCGTGTCTGTGTGTTTTTATCTGCATGTGTATGTAAAAATCCCAAGGGCAATCTGACAGAGACCTCACCATACCCAACTTAAGCAGTTGCACCCAACTATGTACTACAGAACACATTTCTTAGGGGTTGTAACACCCGACCCCCCCCCCCGGAGCTATGCCCCAGGTCAGGAGTACAGGAGCATTCAATTTAGGGCTAAATTAGCTGCTCAAATCTATATGATCTTTTAGAAGCATACTCTTCTCACTATGCACTGTCATCAATGGCTGGCGCATGCTTTGTGGTATCCATTTCTAGCTCTTCTACAACTTGCTCCCAGTAGCCTTTATGCTCCCTGTTACCTAAGGCACTTAACACAAGTTTCTAGTTCCCTAAAAGGACTATGCCCCTTTATGTTTAATCAGGTTGTCAGTGTCTCTCAATGCCTTCTAATGAAGTATCTTCCATCCTGGGCAGACAAGTTGTCATTATATTTAATGACATGCATCTGCATCTTGGCTAGCCCACGCTTGTCCCAGAGCTCATTATGAAAGCACAATGGATTTTGTTTCAGGGGAACCCAATGAGACTCTTCACTTGCCAAAAAAGAAGAGGCTTGTTCCTTAATAAAACCAAGGAGTTTGGGCACTCTAATGTGTGAAGCAATGTGAAAAGACCACAACATGTTAAGGCATTCGATCACGCCGTTTTTTCAAATACAAGGGTATAAAATCCACTGCACGTATCAGGTTAAGCAAAATTGTTTGTAATTTATATATAATGACTCAAACCAGCAATATTAATGAATGAATGAATGAATGAATGAAAAGAACTTCTAAAGATTTTAGACTAGTGGGATGCTGTTCCAAAGCCTGTAGTTCAGATGGCACAGTGTGCCAAAGTTTGGTCGTAAGATGAGAGAAATGCCTGCCCACCCATTGACTAAGCTTGACTCTAGGAACCACATCTAGCCTTTTCATAGCAGATATCAGAAGCCTTTTGGGAGTGTACCAGCAAAATCTATGCCTGCTAAATTCTGATCCTCTGTTATAAAGGGACATCTGAGCAAGACAAAGAGTCTTAAACATGCACCTCTTTCAGACAAAAAAACAGTGACAATGAAATAATTCCTTGGCAATTTGCTGATGTTTAGGGATATTAAGTATAATACGTGCAGACGTCTTTTGGCCTATCTGCTATCTATTTAAGTGTTGTTGGTTAATCCCTAAATAGAAGGAATTGTAGTAGTCTACACAGAAGAAAATCAAAGCCACTATCACTGTCTTACATGAGCTCAGGGGAAAAAAAGGAAACATTTTCTTAAGCATCCTAAGAATATTAAAGGAAGAAGATGACACCTGTTTTAAGAACATCATCGAAAACTACACCTAAAGTATTATAAGATTAAGCATGAGTGTACAAACCTCCAAAGTCAGATGGCCACCATAGATTTGACCAGATGGGAAATTAACAACTACAAAGAAGAACGTGTGCTTTATCTGCATTTAACATGAGGTAATTATTTTTCATCCATTTTCCAACTTCCCGCATACAGTTGTAGAAGTTACTAGCGGTAGATTGGGTGTCATTGCTGATAGTGACAATAATTTGAGTGTCATCTGCATATGACAGAACGAAAAATCCAAATGACCTGATCAAGCATGCCAGAGGGGAGACATACAAATTAAAAAGAGCAGGACTTGATGAGGATCGTTGTGGAACCTCACAAGGTATAGAAAATGCTTCGAGACAAATTGGTTACAGGCCATTATTTGTGTCCTATCCAACAGGAATCTTCATAGCAGCTGAAGGGCTCCATTCTTAATTTCCAATGATTCCAGCCTTGTCCCAATCACAGAGTGACAGATGGTATCAAACGCTACCATGAGATATAATAAAATCAGAACTGCAGACCCTCCACTGTCCACTATACAACTAATATCATCGACCACCGATACCAATGCTGACTCCATGCCCTCACCACTTCTGAAACCGAATTGGGACAGACCTAGTAGGGCTTGCCTCTCAATAGCCAATGTAAACCATACAGAGAAGGGTCTTTTCAATAATTTTCACACGTAGAGGTAGCAAAGAGATAGGGTGGTAGTTTTTAAACTCTCTATTGTAGGCCTGAGTTTTTTTTTAATAAGAGGGACGATTATTGCCACCTTGCAAGTTCGAGGAAAGATGCCTGTGTCAATGGTCTAATGACAAATAATCACAAGGTGCTTGCATACTATTTTAGGTGAAAGATGCAGAATGTAAGAGGGCAGCGGTCTGTAGTAAATTCAGATTTAGATGTCAAGATATAGTTTTCCACTTGTTCCATGAGGTGGGAGAAGATCAGTAGCACAACAGGATTCAGATTTGGAAGTGGAGTTAAAGAAAGTCACAAGGAATGTCAGAAGCAGGAGGAACTTTGAGATATATGGTGCTGATTTGTTTGTTTTTATTTCAAGGCCTTATGAGGTGCTAACACAGTTTTAGATGCTGCACGGACCATAGGACTGACATTGACTAACCTGGTCTGACCATATCAGAGGCAGAATATCCTGTGTGTACAAGGCTGGATTATTCTAAAAAATAGTATCAAGAGTGTGGCCTGCATAATATATTGGGGCACTAACAATTTGTTTGAAACCAAGGCCACCATTATATCCATGACCATACTGTGTCTTTATTTTTATTAAGTTCCAAATGAAAACTGAAATCACCCAGAATTGCAAAATTGGATTTCTCAACAAAAGGTTCCAACAGAGAGCCCAAGCATGATTCAAATTCAAGTCTGGGACCCGGCAGGCTATACATGACCATTCCAGAAAAGGTAAAGGAAGCATTGGACTCTAGACCAAAAGTAAAACCTTCACAGAACTTAGAAATCAGAGGTGAGATGTTACAGTGGTAGCCACCTCTAAAAACTATGGCTAGCCCACTGCCTCGTTTCTTAGCTCGATCTAACAGATTAGCAGAGAAGAATGAGTTACATAATGATTTGATGAAAAGTTGTCCTTTCCTTGTATTCAGGCAAGTTGTACCAAATAAATCAGATTGGTGAATATTGTGTTGCTACAATCGTGCAAAGATAAAGAACATAAACCGATTCAAGCTAAACATTAAAATCGATGAGCTAATTCTTTTAACTGTAGAAGCCACATTTCATAGTGTTTTTATGGTTAACTGACACAAACCCTCCTTTCTAGTAGCAGGAGGCTGAACAATTCTCTAAGAAAACAGTCCTAATGCTTGACCTGTGTTAGGAAGGAGCTACGCCTTTGTGTTCACATATTTACATTTCTTTTCGACTGAGGAAAGTTAGGTTTGGTGGGTTCTGTAATGGGAGTTTCCTACTGCTCCACATTTCTGTGTCTTTTGTAGTTCATGCCCTGTTGACACCAATACAGAATGTGGTTTGTGTGGTGATTAGGGCCCAAATGTATAAGGATTATATCAGCGAAAAAGTGGTCTCAAATTTGCACCAACGTTTTGTGAATGCAATGTTATTTTGTACAAAGAAGCCAGTTCACTAAATACCAAATTGTTGGCGGTATCAGAACGACCTGCAAAAGTAATGTTTATCAGGCTTTTCACAATTTGCGACTCCCTGCGCTTGGCTACTATCACAGGGTTGGTAACCTGCAAGGGTCAACAGATCACCATCTGTGATTGTGTTCATATAAAGAAATTCTTTATTTTAATGCTGCCAGTTTTATTGAAAATAAAGATATTGCGTTTAAAAAAAACAAAAAAACTTTTCTTTAAAAGTTCCACTGAGGTTTCACAGTGGTCATGTGGCCTCTGCCTTTTTTCCCTGAAAGTTTTTCAACATTCACAAAAGGGAAAGGGTTTAAACTGGACCCATTCCCTTTGCACATCAGTTATCAACCAAAGCATGGAATCCGTAACTGATCAGTGGCTTGGGACCAGAATTACTGTTGCAAACTACTGATACATCAGGCTACGAATCACAATTTGAATGGGACAACCACAACATGACCCTATGACCCTTTCAAAAAGCGATTATCCATTTGTAAACCCAGATACTGTTTCCGTGACCCACATTAGGTAAATGTGTTTAGTAACTGCAAAAATGATTTTTAATGGCGCTGATTTAGTGAATCGGAGCGTTTGCAACAGTTAAAAATTGTTGTATATCAGGCCCTAACTTTTTAGATCATTCTGCCTCAGGTGGAGAAGCAGTGTTTTGCATAGTCTCAATATCAGTAATTTATATAGCATGAAAGCTACATACTTTCCTCTTGTTAGCTTTACAAATGGATTGAGCACAGAGTGGCAAATAAGATAACCTTTTATCTTTTTTAGCCATGGTTACTTTGAGCTTTATGAACGTGTGAATCATTTTTAAGTTAGAATAAACCTCAAAGTTGAACAAAAAAAGGGGGTGTGAACTACCAAAAATCTAGGCTGATGCTTGTTATTTCAGATGATTTCCAGGTAATGGGAAATCAGTCTACAGCGAGGGAGGCTTTCAGAAACCATAGAAAACCTTGTTTGATAAGAAAGTCCAACTGATATTTATAACAATTAAGTATTTTATCCATATAATTATCCAACACAAAGGGGCATATTTACAAGAAAGTGGTGCATCAGCTCTGATGCACCACTTTTCTTGTATTGCCCTGCGCACTATGGTAGCGCTGTATTTACTATACAGCGCACCATGGCGCACATTAGCACAATAGTGTCATCATTTATGATGCTATTTTGGTGCTTTGCTATATTAGCACTAAAATTATGGAGCTAGTCAAGCAAAGCACAGAGAGGCCCATAGGTTATTATGAGAGTGTCATCTGTCATCTGAGCAGGCTTTAAAAATGACGGAAAAAATGGTGCAGTGAAATCTTGTAAATTTCACTGCGCCATTTTTTCGGGACTTCCTGCGTGTGAACTCCCCCTTTGCATACACTATACCTGGTGCAGGTACATTAAGGGGCTGCAAAGTGGCGCGCCATTTTATAAATATGGTGTGCGGTGGGGGCCTCCTAAACGCATCCCTAGTGTAAAAAAATGACTCTAGGACAGCGCAAGGGGCTTGTAAATATACCCCAGAGTTCATTCGGTGCTATCATAGTTGTATTTTTATTATATTCAATCAATCAATCAATAAATTTCTAAAGCGCGCTACGTACCCGGTAGGGTTTCAAGGCGCTGAGGGGGGGGATACTGCTATTGGTCGAAGAGCCAGGTCTTGAGGAGTCTCCTGAAGGTGAGGAGGTCCTGGGTCTGGCGCAGGGAGGTCGGGAGGGAGTTCCAGGTCTTGGCGGCGAGGGAGGAGAAGGATCTGCCACCGGAGGTCTTGCGTTGGAATCGGGGAACGATGGCGAGGGAGAGGTTGGCAGAGCGGAGTTGGCGGGATGGGACGTAGAAGTTGAGCCTGTTGTTCAGGTAGGCGGGTCCGGCGTTGTGTAGTGCTTTGTGCGCATGGGTGAGGAGTTTAAAGGTGATCCTCTTGTCCACGGGGAGCCAGTGGAGGTCCTTCAGGTGGTGGGAGATGTGGCATCGGCGAGGTACGTCGAGGATCAAGCGGGCGGAGGCGTTCTGGATGCGTTGGAGTCGTTGGATGTCTTTTGCTGGGATGCCTGTGTAGAGTGCGTTGCCGTAGTCAAGTCTGCTACTGACGAAGGCCTGGGTCACTGTTTTTCTGGTTTCCGTCGGGATCCATTTGTAGATTCTGCGGAGCATGCGGAGGGTGTTGAAGCAGGAGGAGGAGACTGCGTTGACCTGTTTGGACATGGTGAGGGCGGAGTCGAGGATGAAGCCGAGGTTGCGTGCGTGGTTGGCTGGAGTAGGGGGGGTCCCAGCACGGTGGGCCACCAGGAGTCGTCCCAGGCCGAGGGGTTGCGTCCGAGGATGAGGACTTCAGTCTTGTCGGAGTTTAATTTCAGGCGGCTGTTTCTCATCCACTCGGCGATGGATTTTAATCCCTCATGGAGGTTGGCTTTGGCGGTGAGTGGGTCATTGGTGAGGGAGAGGATGAGCTGGGTGTCGTCGGCGTAGGAGAGAATGCTGAGGTTGTGCTGACGGGCCAGTTGTGCGAGGGGTGCCATGTAGACGTTGAACAGCGTCAGGCTTAGCGAGGAGCCTTGGGGGACGCCGCAGATGAGGTTGGTGGCTTCGGAGCGGAAGGGTGAGAGTCGGACTCTCTGGGCTCTGCCGGAGAGGAATGAGGAGATCCAGTTGAGGGCTTTGTCTTGTATTCCGGCTTCGTGGAGACGTGTTAGTAGGGTGCGGTGGCAGACCGTATCGAAGGCAGCGGAGAGGTCCAGGAGGATGAGGGCTGCAGTTTCGCCGTTGTCCATTTGCTGTCTGATGTCATCTGTGGCAGCGAGGAGCGCGGTCTCGGTGCTGTGATTGCGTCTGAAGCCGGATTGGGAGGGGTCTAGGATGGTGTTGTCCTCGAGGTAGTGGGTGAGCTGGGCGTTGATGATCTTCTCGATGACCTTCGCTGGGAAGGGGAGGAGGGAGATCGGGCAGAAGTTTTTGAGGTCGTTGAGGTCAGCCTTGGGTTTCTTGAGGAGGGCTTGGATATCGGCGTGCTTCCAGCTGTGTGGGAAAGTCGCAGTATCGAAGGATAGGTTGATGATCTTTCGAAGTTGGGGGGCGATGGTGGAGTCGGCTTTGTTGTAGACGTGGTGTGGGCAGGAGTCTGAGGGGGATCCTGAGTGGATGGAGTTCATGGTCTTTCGAGTTTCGGCGTCATCTACGTGGGTCCACGTGGTGAGGCGGATGGCGTAGGAGGAGTTGTCGGGGGTGGGGTCTGGCAAAGGTGTGGTGTTGAGGCTGTCGTGGATGGCGGCGATTTTCTGGTAAAAGAAGGTGGAAAGTGCGTCGCAGAGTTTCTGGGATGGTGGGACGTCGTTGACGTTGGCGCTGGGGTTGGAGAGCTCCTTCACGATGCAGAAGAGCTCCTTGCTGTTGTGTGCGTTGTTGTTTAGGCGCTCTGTGAAGTGGGAGCGTTTGGCGAGTCGGATAAGTTGGTGGTGCTTGCGGGTGGCTTCCTTGTGGGTTGCCAGGCTGACGGGTGTGTGCTCGAGAAGCCATTTTTTCTTAAGTTTCTGGCAGGTGCGTTTGGAGGTGATGAGTTCGTCTGTGAACCAGGCTGCTTTTTTCTTTTCTTGGTTGACGGTGGGCCTCTTGAGTGGTGCGAGGGTGTTGCCGTAGTTGAGGATCCACTGTTGGAGGTTGATGGCGGCGGAGTTCGGGTCGGTGGGGTTGGTCGGCGGGTTCTTGGCGAGGGTGCTGGGTAGTTGCTCCTCAGTGACTTTGCCCCAGCGGCGGTGCGGCGGTAGTGGGGTGCAGTGGTGTTCGGTGTGTTTCTTGAATGTGAAGTGGACGCAGTGGTGGTCGGTCCAGTGGAGTTCGGTGGTGTGGCTGAAGGCGATGTGGTTGCTTGCAGTGAAGAGAGGGTCTAGCGTGTGGCCGGCGATGTGGGTGGGTGTGTTGACCAGTTGTCTGAGTCCGAGGTTGGAGAGGTTGGTGGCCAGTGCTGCAGTGTTGGCGTTGTTGTTGTTCTCCAGGTGGAAGTTGAGGTCCCCAAGGAGGATGTAGTCCATAGAGGCGAGGGCGTGGGTGCTTGCGAGGTCGGAAATGGTGTCACTGAAGGGGGCTCTTGGTCCTGGAGGTTGGTATATGAGAGTTCCTCTGAGGGTAGTGTTGGGGTCCGTGTGGATCTGGAAGTGAAGGTGTTCAGCTGTCTTGAGGGTGTCGTCCGTGTGGGTGTGGATCTTGAGGGTGGATTTGTGGACGATGGCTATTCCTCCACCGATCCCGTTGGTGCGATCTCTTCTGGTGATCTTGTAGCCATCCGGGATGGCGATGTCTGGGGCCGAGGAGTCGTTCCACCAGGTTTCGGTCAGGAAGGCTACGTCTGGGGTGGTGGTGTCGAGCAGGTCCCAGAGCTCGATGGCGTGTTTTCGTGCGGAGCGTGTGTTGAGGAGGATGCAGTGGAGGTGGTTGGTGTTGGTTGTTGCAGGCTTCCTTGTTCTGTTGCAGGTGAAGTTGCAGGTGCGGCAGGAGAAGGGTCCTTTGGTGTGCTTCGGAGTGGCCTGGAAGCAGGCTGTGGAGGAGCCAGGGTTAAGGGCGAGGAGTTCGCTGGCCGAGTAGCGAAGGCTGGTGGTGCGGGGGGCATGTGGACTAGGGGGGGTGGCGCTGGGCGCGGTCCAGGCGCGGGCGGGCGCAGACGGGTGCAGACGGGCGCAGACGGGCTTGTCTCTGGCACACCTCCGGCGCGCCAGCGGCGCGGACGCGCAGCACCAGCCATTAAGGAGGGAGGGGGAGGGAGAAGCAGCTGGGAGGCGGGAGGTGGGAGGGAGCGGCGAATGGGGGTGCGAGGGGGGCGGGGCCGCAGGGAGGCAGCGGCAGGGGAAGCGGAAAGGGGGAGCGCCTAAGGGGCGAAAACCAGGTTAAAGAAGGCACAAAAATGACAAAATAAGGCACAAGTCAAAAACAGTCACAATTACGGTAAATGGCACAAAATACAATCGGAATACAGCAATCAGAAGGGGCACAAATGGGGGCAAGAACGCAAGGAGGCAAGGTGCTGAAAAGTAGAAAAACACTTACAGATACGGCGAAAAAGCAGCAGAGAGCATACGGGTCTAGCGAAGCTTACCAGAGCCCACTAGACACCAGGGATGAGGCGCAGGAGGATGCTTGCGGGTGGAGGAGGGCCTCGAACACGCTAGCAGCAGCGTGGGCGAGGGTCAGGGGCACGAGACAGCAAGGTGGTGCTGCGGACGTGGGGGGCGAGCTCTAGACCAAAAACAGGTCAGAGGTCGCTCACCCTCGACGCGCAGCGCCAGCCATTAAGAAGGGAGGGGGGAGGGAGGAGCAGCTGGGAGGCGGGATGTGGGAGGGAGCGGCGAATGGGGGTGTGTGGGGGGCGGGGCCACAGGGAGGCAGCGGCAGGGGAAGCGGCAAGGGGGAGCGCCTAAGGGACGAAAACCAGGTTAAAGAAGGCACAAAAATGACAAAATAAGGCACAAGTCAAAAACAGTCACAATTACGGTAAATGGCACAAAATACAATCGGAATACAGCAATCAGAAGGGGCACAAATGGAGGCAAGAGCGCAAGGAGGCAAGGCGCTGAAAAGTAGAAAAACACTTACAGATACGGCGAAAAAGCGGCAGACAGCACACGGGTCTAGCGAAGCTTACCAGAGCCCACTAGACACCAGGGATGAGGCGCAGGAGGATGCCTGCGGGTGGAGGAGGGCCTGGAACACGCTAGCAGCAGCGTGGGCGGGGGTCAGGGGCACGAGACAGCAAGGTGGTGCTGCGGACGTGGGGGGCGAGCTCTAGACAAAAAACAGGTCAGAGGTCGCTCACCCTCGACGCGCAGCGCCAGCCATTAAGAAGGGAGGGGGGAGGGAGGAGCAGCTGGGAGGTGGGAGGGAGTGGTGAATGGGGGCGCGAGGGGGGCGGGGCCGCAGGGAGGCAGCGGCAGGGGAAGAGGCAAGGGGGAGCGCCTAAGGGGAGTAAACCAGGTTAAAGAAGGCACAAAAATGAGAAAATAAGGCACAAGTCAAAAACAGTCACAATTACGGTAAATGGCACAAAATACAATCGGAATACAGCAATCAGAAGGGGCACAAATGGGGGCAAGAGCGCAAGGAGGCAAGCCGCTGAAAAGTAGAAAAACACTTACAGATACGGCGAAAAAGCGGCAGAGAGCACACGGGTCTAGCGAAGCTTACCAGAGCCCACTAGACACCAGGGATGAGGCGCAGGAGGATGCCTGCGGGTGGAGGAGGGCCTCAAACACGCTAGCAGCAGCGTGGGCGGGGGTCAGGGGCACGAGACAGCAAGGTGGTGCTGCGGACGTGGGGGGCGAGCTCTAGACCAAAAACAGGTCAGAGGTCGCTCACCCTCGACGCGCAGCGCCAGCCATTAAGAAGGGAGGGGGGAGGGAGGAGCAGCTGGGAGGCGGGAGGGAGCGGCGAATGGGGGCGCGAGGGGGGCGGGCCGCAGGGAGGCAGCGGCAGGGGAAGCGGCAGGGGGGAGCGCCTAAGGGGCGAAAACCAGGTTAAAGAAGGCACAAAAATGACAAAATAAGGCACATTCAAGGCAGGAGCATAGGTAGCATTTGATATAGGGGCTTATTAACTTGCGAAAATAATACTTTAAGTACTAATTCTTCCTCCACAATGTAAGTCAGGCATATTTAAATATTTTGACTGTAACAGTCTTCTGAAACAACTACAAACAGTTAAACACCAAATAAAAAATGTAACCCACTAATTTTGGAAAACTAAAAGGAGGGCAGGGAAAGAAAAGAGAACATGAAGACAGTATGTCAATGGAGGATGGGTGATATGTACATTTCAAGCCATAATACTGTAAATATTAAGGAGGGAATCTGTCCAATATCAGACAGAAGATACGCTTTTGTATATTGGCGTGAAGCTGGTTCGAAGTCTGCCGATGAGCGTGAAATGAGGTGTACATTTGAAAAGAATGAAACTAAATACAAGGTAAAGCAACAAAGTTTAGGTATAACGTCGAGAAAATCAAACTAGGAAAAAAGGTGGGCTTTAATCCAGAGAAAGAGTGTTTTTGGTCCTATGATGAGTTTAAGCATGTGGGGCTTTAGTTACAGGTTTCTACTCCTCTTAAATATTATGCAGATTACTGATTGAGGTGTTAAGCTTTGCTCTGCTGTTATTAGCATATTCCTTTTCATTTACATGCCATAAACAAAATTGTCCTTTGATATGCATGGGATGAAATAGCATAAGAAATGTATGTCCTTCTTTATACCTCTAAACTATATGCATGCCTTTGGATAGGATGTACAATTGACTCCAGGTTTTCCAATTACTAATCAAAATGGGTATGCAGAATCTTAAATTTCCAAGTCGTGACACTGTTGTTCTTCTAGTATCACGGAGCAAACTGTGAAACATCTCAGGTATTTTGGTTTGTTTCATCATGTGTTTGACTGGGTACTGATAAATTAATGAGGCCCAGACTGAATCATAGCAGTAAGTATGTGACGGTGTGTGTTAAATTTCAAGATTTCCAGAACTCCATTTCACTTTCTAAGCACCATGCTGAGTGCTTCTGTGTGTGCATCTCTCCCCTTATGTGGTCATCACAGCTTTCATATTGAAAAAGAGTGGGGATCACTCGGAGCTTGTAAACTTCAAGCTAACTCAGGGACTTCCCAGGAAAGTAAGAACCTTATTTGGAATTTTGTAGATGGGGTACTCCACCACAAACGTTGCAGATGTCCTGTTTGACATATTACAAGTGCATTAAAGCCTATGGTACCTCTCAGTGAATTGCGTTCTGACACTAGAAATACAATAATTCTAACCTTTTATTAACAAAGAGCATAATGAAAAAGTAGATCTAATTCTTTTGAGTTATGAAGACATTAGTTGAGTTAACAGTGCAGGTATAACACTTAGACCTCATTAACACATCTCCAACCATTAGCCAAATAAAGGGCTACTGAATGGGTAAAACGCCCTTTTTCAGCTAGCAAGATTGCATATAAAGCGCTGAGATAAACAAAAATGGCAATTAATGTAAGCTAAGTATGTTGACTGTTCTTCATACACCTTCATGTATCTTCCCATTTACCTTCCCCTCTATTAGAAATTACACACAAGGGAGGTACTAGAAAATAAGACTTCACCTGAAGCGTAGCCTTCCTCTGAAAGGACATCTTCCCTACCTATGAAGGGTTACTCTCAGCTAAGAATCATTCCTAGCTGTAAAAAAAAAATCTTCCTTAAACCTCATGTTCCCTTCCTCTACCTGATATCTCTGGCAATTTAAGTAGAATGACACCTTGATTGCACCTTTATGCTCAATGTATTCATGAGTTTATGTTTCTTCCTTTCTGGTCACTCAGAGAATTCTACCACAGTGGTGTTGAGCCATAGTCCTTTGATGAGTGTCTCTAACTTTGACAAACATGCATAATAATGCATTAATATATCCTATTAATCAAGTTATGAGTCACTGACCTTTGACCAGTGAATGACATCAGAATAGTTCAAAAAGTGAATATTTGACCAGTTACAACTAAATACTGTAAAAGGTTATATGACCCAGTAAGGTCAGTAGAAATCATGTATGAAGTACAGAGAAAAACACCCATTCACCTGCTTCTCTTTTCACTATCTACCTCAGTTCTTGGCATCCCTTCTCTGCTTCTTTGAAACATGCTTGTTATAACTAATATTATGATAATCTGACATTGTTAGCCCAGCCAAGATGGTGGATGCTATTTAGAAGAGCTCTCACCATAGCTCAGACTATTCTCTATACTCCTACCTGCCCAGCAGCCACAGACTTTCTAAAAAGGAGGAGACCTCATCTTTTGTTACACCTGAAATGATTTTTGATCCTGGATGTCGTGTATTCACAGCACATGTACCCTCTGTTGCACATGGCCTACATATTGGTGTGAGCAGCAGACTAGGAAAAAGATAGCTAACTGAAGCCTATGTGGGGCAGGTGGAGAGCTGAGGAGGAGACCACGGGCTGGCCCTGCAACAACACTGTCGACAGAGGGAAAGACACACGTGAAGGGGAAATGTGACAGTGGTGGAGCAGGCTGCCAATCACGTGGCGGCATTTGAGATGACAGTGGTTGCTGGTGAGGAACAGCCCCTTTGAGAGGCTTGGGTTCGTCCCAGCTCCATGCAGACTTCCCCCTCCCCCCACTTCTCATGTGCCTACCACATCACAACTAATTTTGCTAAGGAGGCAGGAAGTGGAGCTGGAAGCATAGGCCATTTCTGCATGGTCACAGGGCTAAAAAACAGCAGGAAGGCTCCACAGGTATCATATAACTAGAAGAGGATCACCATAATAAAGACTAACTTGAGAAATCGGATGCTGATCTGAAACAAGGTATGGTTGCTGAAAATTAAGAGCTCCACAGGATTCCTCACTGGGACCCACAGTGGTAATTATCATCTGTAATGGAACAGGCACAGGGACAGAGGATGACACCAGGTTTAATATATGAGTGCCCCAAAAAGACACAAAGTACATGGGAAGGGATTCCTAAAACACAAAGTAACCAATCTCTTGGGTTACTTTCAGAATGAACCCAACTTATGGACTGATGAAACTAACAGGATCTCTTAGAACACTGCCTGCATCCTCTGGGATATGGCACAGGAGTACTGGAAGTCATTTGGATAACAGTGGGGAACAATCAATAGCTGAAGAAGCAAGGAATCATCTTGGGATAAGCCTCAAGAGCCACCATGGGTAAAGGAAAACGTAGACAGAACCCTCATAAAAGTGCTTAATTTGTAAAAAAAAGAGTGCCAATGCCCTGAGCTCTGATCAGAAGCCTTCTGCAGGAGCAATTAAACATTGGTGCGCCAACTATCAAAGCTGCCTTGCCTTAAATCCACCTCAAGCCTCTTTAATCCACTACTAGACATCACCCTGCCCCTTTGTCTCACTCTTGCAGGTTTCTGATTTCTTCCTTTGTGATGGTTTTGCCATCTTTCACTTCTTGCATCTTTCCGATCCGTGTTTTTTTCACCTCTCTTGCTAATGGTAAATGACTGATGAAAGAAAATAAGTGCTGGTCCCCAAAAATAAGAGCTGATGGTCCCCATCAGCACCCACAGGCTCCAAGTAGGCACTACGTCCTATGAGGAAAATCGACAAGCACACAGGACAAGATACAGCAAATGCCATAACAAAGCGAATAGCAGAAGACCAGAGTGATCCAGCTGGTGAGAAACTGTCACCTTCCTTCTCCACAAAAGTAATCCTGCCAGCATTACAGGCATCCCGCCAACCAAAGGTTACTAAGGGGAGGTAGGCATGGATGTAACTTTGATTATCCTCAGGAATGTAGTAGATAGGAGGATGGAGATTGAAAGCTGCATTTGTGACCTGGAGGAGAAGGTCCAACAGGTACAAACAACGATGACCAGCTTAGCCACCACAGAACAAAGCCTGGAAATAGATACAGTGAGTTGTAATTATCTGTTGTTTGTGGGATTCCCAGAGAGAAACTGAAGGAAACAAATAAACATTGTCCAGCCCTGTAAACCAGCTGCAGTTTCCCAGTGAAGGTCCTATCATCATGCTTTGTTGTGGAATGGGCCCTTTGAGCTCTCTGCAAGAAGATCCAAGGCCATTACACCCTGCTGACTTCTCTCATTCCAAAGATAATGAACTATAAGGACAGAGATGAGATTGTGTGGCTGCACGAGGAAAAGACACTGTGACCTATGGCAACCACTCTAAAGTGATATTCACAATCTATACCACACAGTGCCAGATTCAGAGAAAAACCTTTGAATGAAGTGAAACTGTGAGCAACGAACCTCAAACTAAAAGAACTTTTCGAGGATGAATCAAATTTCTTCAAAACACCTGAGGAAGCCTGGAACTAAATCAAAGAAAGACATCACATAAGAATGTTGATCCCAGACATGCCACCTGATAAAAGTTGAGTCTATACCTTATTAGCAATGCACCGAAATCTGGAACTCCCTAAGGAGCATACGGAAGGATAAGTGACTTCCTGATTAGTCAGGGCCCTCAGGACCCTATCAGGGAAACAAAGCCATACAATATAAAGGATGGGAGTGGTATGATGTGAAAAAATAAGGGTGAAATTAATAGTAGAATGGGAGCCAGAGGCTACATGTACAGTCAGAACTTGAAACAGTGACACTAATTGGTTGAAGTGAGGTGTAGGTGAGTGATAGTGCTCACTGGCCATAGAAGACAGTAGAGTCCTGTAGGTGAGTAAGTAGACAGGGTTTATTATTTTATTGTTTGGGGGTTGTCGGGATCCAGTAGAACTGGAAGCTCAAAACAAACCTTAGGATCATGTGAAACTTTTTTGACAGATGCTTCATGTTTAGAAGTATAGCATTGTGGCACGTGGGGAGGTTCCTTACATGGTTTTGTTAGTATCGAGGTTGGCAGCACCCTACAATGACCACAATGGCACCCATAGCACCCCGCAGATAGCGTGTGGTTGTGGGAAATAAATAATAGAAAGCTTTCAGGAAAATGGGCAACCTACAATTAAGTTTCTATCATGAAATATGAATGGACTTCTTAGTAAAATGAAAAGCAAGACAGTCCTCAAAGCAATTTAGAAAAATGTTCTATTGCCGCAGGAACCCCATTTGCTAGGGTTCGGTTGTGATTTTCTGGGTTGACCTCAGTGTTCCACACTGGATTTGCCCACAAATGGAGAAGGGTGGTCATCCTATTTAGAAATCAGCTATCCTTCCAAATAGAGTGTGACAGGAATAATTAGATATGTTACCCTATGGATTGAGTGAGGTGTAGGGGCAGTAGCACTCAAACACATAGCTATACACCTCCTTCTTTGTGGCACAAAAACATATGAGTATATGCCATGTGCCTGCAGGATAAACCAAACAATTGGTTGGTGATGCCAAAGACATGGCCCATATGTTGGCAAATTACTGTTAAAATGTTTATGGTCCAGGACAGCCTGACCATTCTAACTTGATACAAGATTTTGTAGTTGGTCTCCCTATAGTCACCATTTCAAGAGAGGAAAACGGAAAACTTGAGGGACCTATCACAGTCTAAGAGTTCTCAGAAGTAATAAATCAATTGTAATCTTGGAAAACATTGGTCCCAAATTGCTTAGCAGAATAATTATTTAAATGCTATGTAGGCCAAATGGCCACAAGTTTATTGGAGATGTTCACCACTTCCCTAGAACAGACCATCGGATAACTGTGGCTGATTAACTAATTAATGTTGAATCAAAAATATCAGCTAATGTATTGGCCAACAAGCTGACTGCTGTAATTCATGCACTTGTCTGCCTGCCACAACATTTGGAGAGTGTTTAATGCATTTGCCGTAGCCCATAAACTTGATGAGTCCAAGGAACTCCTCAAAGTTGACTTTGAGAATACCTTCAACTGCAAACTGGGAATACTTATTAACAGTCTTAGACTGGATGAAACTGGGCCCACGTTTATCTAATGGGTGATGCTGCTCTATTACAGAACAGGATCCAGGGTAAAAAGTAATGGGGTGCATCCCACATCATTAATTTTTGGCCGCTGCACTAAGCAAAGTTTTCTCCTGTCATTGCACCTCTTCGTGCTGGCCATTGCGCATGATGGGAAGCATCAGATGGGCCCAGATCATTTCAGCCTTCAGGTGAGGCTATGGACTGGAACAAAGAATGTCATTATCTGCTCATGCCCTCTTGATATAATACCCTAGTGACCTGGTTAACGCTGGCCTTAACCTAAGGAGCATTTTGACACAGTTTGGGGAGATCAAGGTCAAGTGGGGCAATGCGAATGTCTTCCTGAGACAGAGACTAGCACAGATGCTGAAATTTGCTGAAAACTCAGGTCTACCAATAGTGGAGCATGGCCTACATTACCTCGGGATCTGGATATCAAAAACAAACTCAGACAATGACAGAGAATATTATTCCACTACCTGATATGCAGTATTGAATCCCTTTTCCCCTGTCTTCAATGAGCTGTGTGTCACAAATATAAATGGAGACAGACCCTTAGCTCCTACATATAATGCAAAACTTTCCTTAGAAGCTGCATTTGCAGCTTTTCTGGTAGCTGAACTCTCTACCCTAAATGTTTATTTGGGACAATAAAAGACCTAGAGTCTCCTTAACCAAATGCTGCAACTCACATTCAATGACGGTCTAGCTATGGCAGACATACTCTTGTTTTACTGGGCCTCCCACTTTATTGTTCTAAATGACTGGCTGTTTCGGCCTTGGTCCAACCCTGCATACGGTAGTGAGCTGTGGTCACTAGGTGAAAGAGTCCTGCTTCTTTATCTCTATAGGGGCAGGCAACTGATGGGATCCATCTGACAGTAAAGACAGTACTGGTGACCTAAAGAGATGCTTTACGTATGATGGGAGGTGAATACTGGTAGCAGCAACCTTATTATGGGTGGGGGCCACTCTTTCACATGATACCATGCTGGCAGGATTTGAGGGATGGGATGCATTAGGATTTGTTTTTAATGGGATGTGGCTGAAGGTAACTGCATGAGGTTGTCTGCAGGCATACAAGCAGAACTTGAGCTCCTCCATTCCCATTGATTTCATTGTTTACATCGGCATGTTGCATTTCAGTCACACCACAGCACCCATGCCAGATGTCAACACAGCAGAAGCCAAACTCACTCTAGAACAAATGCAAGACAAGCATATCAATAGTGTATACAAATTCTTGGTAATGCACACCATGGCACATTTCCAGCCTTGTAGAGGCTTGGGGTATGGACATCGGCTCACTGGAAGAGAGAGATTGAAAGGCAGCATTAATAACCTCTACAAAAACAGCTAATTCTGCAACATATAGACTCATACGTAGTTTCATTATGTACAATACATTTATTTCACCAGACAACAACTTTGGTAATTTCAAAGGGACCCATCTATAATTTTCTGAACATGCCAAACAGACGTGAGCAACCCTGTACACATGATATGGAGGTGTACCATCATTCAGAGACAGGGTAGCACTGACACTCTCTGAAGTTATAGAAACAACGATATCACTGACACTGCAAATACCACTGCTGTGTATTCTAGGTGGCTCAAGTATTGGCAGTTTTCAAAGGGCTGCAAGGTTTCCCAGGCAAGGGAGTAGTCAGCAAATTAAAATACATCCCCACTTTGATTCCTACCTCGAATGCCATCGGGTGAGGGAAGTGAGTAAATCTTACCTACACCATATGAGGCCACTTCATCCCACCTTCTGTCCATCTATTTCTACATCCTTTAAGCTTTTCATGCATCCATCCATCTTTTCATGCTTCCATCTGTCTTTCCTTTACCGTTCTGTCCATCCAATATTTCAGCATTACCCTTCCACCCATCCTTCAATTTGTCAACTCACACTTCCATTGATGAATCCTTTTCCCAACTATACAACCGTTTTTCATCCATCCATAATTTCACTCTCCTTTTATCAATTCATCGATCCATCCAAACTTCCATTAGTCCATCCACGTATTCAACCAGCCTTTCATCATTCCAGCAATTCTTTCTTTCACTAACCCATTCAATGTTGTTTTACATTTCACTCAGTCTATTCACCCTTTCATCCACTCTATCATGCTTATGGCCCTTCCTTGTCACTGCTTCTTTTTTCTTTTCATATGTTCTTCATTTCACTCTTCCTTCCAGCCACCTCTCTCACACTCTTAGTAGCATAGCCAGTGTAATGTGGGCCCTAGTGCAAGGAAGGACCTGTTTGCCCGTCTGCTATTTGAAAGCTAAAATACAGTAAGAAACAGGGTTCAGTGCCCAGATTAGGCCTCTGGGACCTGGTGCCACTAAACCTGCTGCACCAATTGAAGCTACACCCCTGCACACTCTTTACTTCCTTTTCTCTCATTGTCTCACCCTTTGGGTTTCTTGTACTGTGGCTGGCGTCTCATCCCGGACCTCGGTTATGGTTTTCCTGGTATTTGTTGTTTTTAGAGTATTTTTCTGCTGAGCTTCAGAAAGAACAAGATCATAAATAATAGGCGTCAACACCGCCCCGCTTAAGCTGTGGAAGCGGGGTGGTTGATGACACCACCGTTCCGTGGTTCATTCATGACTAGGTGCTACAGTCCAGGTTTTTTCTTTGACTTCAGTGACTTGTATATTTGTTTAATTCATTATAAAAAAAATAGCACTGCAAGTCCCAAAATACAAAGACAAAATCCTGGACTGGAGCAGTTCATCACACAAGGACCTGGGAAAGCTGGCACTATGGTGTCAACGTTTGGCTCTGGGGTTGGGCGTAGCGTTATTGCACAGGTCGCACCAAGCCATTTAGGATGGAAATCAAGTTGGGACTCGTATAGGGTCATGGAGAAGCTACTCCAAGAAGGTTGGGAGGCCCACACAAATAAACAAAAAATTGTTTGGGGGGGGCATGGTAGGACTACAGGGTGGTAGATGACTAAGAAGTTTCCAGCCCAATATTACTAAAGGCAAGAGAAGGAAAATTGATGTTTTTAGAAGTAACCCAGCTCAGAGCCATGGTAGTGATAAATACAGGTGTGCACTTATTATACAGAATGCAACTGTTCGAGATGCTCTCTCTTTGTTGAACAAAACAATTTAATAATTCTATGGGTCTATTCATAATGGTATTTGGAGCACGTAGAGTATTGCTCCTGTCGTACTGTTTTACGTATTCTTACATGATCCTGTGAGTGGCTTCAAAACGTCTTGAACGAGAAACATCTTCAATAGTCCAGAAATAGTGATATGCACGAATTACACATAGAAAGGACTGTTTCCACTCTTCACTTCTGCTAATAGGGTGTTGGACGTTTTGGGCCTGATTAACATAAGCACACATGCAAAATAATACTCCCGTAGTACTAATGCACCTACTGATAAATCCCAGTATCTTTAATGTGAACCTATTATGCGAAGAGTAGGCTTCGGCCACTTCCCGAAGTCACAATATATCTACTGCAGCCTGATCTTCCACTGTGTAGGAGCTGAGCAGTAGAGCCATGCAATAGTTAAGATGGTGGGAGCTTCACCTTAAGGACTGAGCCTGTATATCTACTATTTATATGGACCTGCCTGCTGACACTTTGACGTCTCCTCTACTTTTCACTGATTAATTTTAGGTCAGGCCTAGAAACAGCTTTATCTGTTTTACAAGCCTCATGGTTTCGAAAGAAATTGTAGAAAAAATACCTATATGAATGTATGCACCAGGGGATTTCGGCCAGCCCTCTGGTAAGTTCAAGTGCCATTCGCAATTTTTTTTCTCACTCCACCCTACAACATGGCTTCACTCGTTAACTCTATTCACCGTAAGTGGCAGCATTTTGGTGTTGCACATGTGCACATTCGCCTAAAAAGAAGTGCAGTTCGGTGTCAGGGTTGGGAGGCCAATCTCGTAGTTCATTTTGCTTACATTATATATATATTTTAAATTTATTTTTCCAATGGATCGTGTTTTACTTCCTTTTGGAAACACGTGCACGCCACATACAGATGGAGGTCCTTATTACTTTTCTTCATTTTCAGTTTTAATGATGATTGCATATGCTTACAAAAAAGGCCAGGCCAATTGGCTTTGCCAAAGCTTATTTAATTCCTGTATTATTCTGAACTGTTTGTAATGTCTTTAAGAATATTTATGAGCGTAAGTTATGAAAATTGTTAGAAAGTAGTTGCTAATGCACGAACATTCCGATAACTTCACCGGTGATTACAGCTCCTTTGGACAAAGCTAATCTTCTAAAACTCAAAATCAACTTTTAAACAGAAGAGCTGTAGTGTTGTTTGCTTCCCGAGGCAAACAGCAAAAAATGATCAATCCTGCCTGTAAAAAGAGTGAACGTGGTGTTCTATTGTTGATTTAATTTGCTTCGACAGAAGTACAGTCATACTCAGTTCAATCACAGTTTACTTGTTAGTAACGATGTGTTTCACCCACACAGGGTGGCTTAATGACAAGCTCTTTGTAACGAGGATATCAAAAGTATGTCCCTGCATTAGTTACACCACCACCGCACTCTCGTCAAGAAGACAATGATTACAATTTCCCACACCTTAACACCACTCTGCCAAAACTAACAAAATGTCTAAACTTTCACAAGATGTGAACATACAGCACTGAACCTATACCTAAACCCAAAGCAGCACATCAAACTAGATCTAACAAAACTTCAACCTTGTTCAACCAACATAACGCCTCAGTCATGTATTCTGTGGCTTCACAATACTAAACAGAAACAGCTCACATTGCTCAAACAGTTCAACTCACCGACACACAATAACTGCTAAATCGCCACCAAACAATTACTGTAGCACCAAAGGCCATTCGGATGGAAACCCATCTCTTTTTTATGCACTGAAACAAGTAGGAGGCATCCACATCTACAACACAACGCAAATAACCTGAAAACACTGAACCTGTAGCTTAGCACCCAGTGATGCCACTGCAATAGAACACAAAACATGCAATGAAACCATACTCTCACCAAACACCAACACTGCATGCTAGGAGCACAATACACAAACATAATCCTTTAACACTCTACATAATCTGAAAGGCACGAGACCAAGCACTGACACTGAACCTTAAATAATGCAGCACATTCAATAGACCCCACTTGATGAACTAACCAACAGTCCAATATAACAAATACTGCACCAAAACCCATACAAAGGGTATCTCTTTTCATCATTAGTGAGCACACAAAAGACACAGTAGATATGCAGTGTTCAATCGTGATCACAACAATGCTCCTCAATGACATTAGGTGGGTCCCATTTTATGCAATTCAACTAAAAACCCTGGAACCACCTATTTTATTAGACACTATCTACACCTAACCGGATGCCCAGGGACAGGGTTCAGTCTTGTCACAAATTACATTTATCCAGGTCTTTGGACCAACGGGAAATCTGGCAGCTGATTATGAGGTGTCTATCCATCAATTTCCTTGTGATATTAAATTATATATATGTGTGTTGCCTCAGACTGGTCTTGACCACGTTCCGGATGGTCTCTCAGTGTGTGATGTCTGGAGAGCAATAGCTCCTTCAAGTAAAAGGAAATGCCTTATTTTTTTTCTATTCGCAAAACCAGTCTCCTGATCAAAATCTGACTCCCTGGTCTTTCCAGAAATGTGAAAACTGAAAGTGATGAGCCTGCTTGATCGCTATTGTCTACCATACAGATCAGTTTAATATTCCACAGCCAGGCTTAGTTCAGGCACCACAAAGTTTGAGTATACTATGGGTACATTCAAATCATTACGCTATCTGCCCATCTATCTTTACATCCATTTTAAGTTGGGCTGCCTCCTACAAAACATTGATATATCACAATGAAGCATCTAAGTTTCCCATGTTTGCCTACCACTCCAGTAAGTTTGTAGCCTATCTGACATCTTCCATGTTAAGAAATGTATATTTCCAGCCAGGCATTCTCCATTGCAGGTCTAGTTTTTGGTCTCTGCCTACCCTTTAGGCATGATCTACTGAAATGAGTTGAATACATTTAGGGCCTGATTTAGATCTTGGTGGTAACAGTTCCTGCTGTTGTGTTTTCTACTGAAAACCCACCCACCCCTGTGATGGTCCGCCTGCTGTATTTAGATGTTGGTGAACCGACAGATGAAAACCCACATTTGTACTGCCATCTCCACCAAGAAACACCACCTGCGCCGACGAGGGATAGGGAAAAGTGGCTGTTGGCGGGAACCCAGCCACCCTTCTCATCGTGCAGATTTGGATGTGCCTTACCATTGAGCGAAAAATGGCCGTCCGACTTCCACTTTTGAGTTGGTGAATTGGAAAGGAGGGGGAGGGGTGAAAACCCACCTTTTCCCTAATTATACCTCAGTTTTTGACTGGACACAACTGGACAACACATGCCATCGCTGAAACCGACTCACGGAGAAAGAATGACACACTCCATATGTTGGGGAGACAATTGTGTCTTACATGGCAGGGGACATGCTTGCACAACACGCATATTGAACACATAAACTCATGTCATTGTTTTATTTTTAAATATGTTTATTGAATTTTCAGTTTAGATCCGCTTCCGACATTTAACATTTACAATATCAGGATTTGGTTGATCTGTTATAAAACTAACATACAAAGCAAACAGTAAAACTTAACTTAGGTCTTGTTATTATACTCAGGAAGTGTTTATCTGCTGTGTCTGGATAATAAGTCTAGCAATGTGGCGTTAGTGGCCTTGTGTTCCCCAGCTTGGTAATGCTCTTTCCCAATAGTATGTGATTATTTACGTTGGTGGGGGATGCCCGGTCTAGTGTCAATTTGTGGCATGTGGCACCACGGAGCTTATTGTTCCTGGACTAGTTGTTAACCCCACGCTTGTTAGTCGCTGTGGGTTGCAGCAGGTTGAGGTGGTGGGTGTGGGAGCGTTCTCTAATTTTATAGTTCATCCCGTCCAACTTGCTTGGTGATATTGGAGTTGGATAGGTATAAGTCTGACTATCACGGGTCCAACATCTAATCAGTTTCATGGCGGTCTCTCATCATTCTTGACCTCTAGCCTGCGTATTAAAGTTTCCCAGACTTCACTTCCTGTGTGTTGTTGGCCCTCCCTTGCTAGTTTTCACAGTACCAGTGACTCTGCACGAGCCCACCGCAGTGTCATGTTGTGCCAGGTTTTCAGATCTGGAGCTATGGCCACTTTCCAATTCATAGCTATCAGTCTTTTGTACATCACATATGCTAGGTCTGTGAGCTTATGTAGATGCTTGCGTTTCTTTTCTCTCTGTCTCAGGCCCAACAGGCAGGATTTAGGGTCCACTGTGAGCACCAGCCCCGTCAGTTCTGATACCCTCTCTACCACTCCACTCCACTCCCTGTTCACCTGGACGCATTCCCAAACCATGTGATAGAAATGTGCCAGTGGGGCTTTACATCTAGGGCAGGTTGGGTCCAAGCTGGGGAGCATGCGTTTGATCCTGGCTGGTGAGAGGTACGTTTGGTGTGTGTAGTTGAATTGCGTATAGCGGAATCTGGGGTTTCTCGATACCCCCGTGTATGGCGTAAAACATTCGGCCAATCCTCTTTTGGTATTGGGTTTGGGAGAACTGCGTTCCACCTTCCCTGTACATTCTCCAGGTTGGGTTCGGGATATTTATTCAGGGTTTTATATAGATTCGACACAATCTTTGTTTGATTGTCATATTGCAGCATGTGGTGCAGTGCAGAAGAGATCGTTGGTTCTTGGTTTCCAGCTGACCATGTCTTCTTAATTGAGTAACATATAGCATAGTATGTTATAAATTGCCCGGGATTTACTGCTGTGAGGGCTTGTACAGATTCAAAAGACATCATTGTTCCTTCCTCAAATCAGTCTCCTGCTGTCACTATGCCCGCCTCTGTCCAGGCCGTTAGCGAGTGCTTTCTAGCCCCGTTGGCCCATCCCGGGACTAGTCCCAGTGGAATGAGCGGCGAGTAGGGGAGCGCGCTGTGGCCATTTTGAATATATCTCTTCCAGCATGCATGTGCCACTAGCATTAGCGGTTTATCAGATGCCCCTTTCAGAGTTTTGGTTGCCAACCATGTGACCAGGGGTTCTCCACGTAGACTCGACAATACCCAGGCAGACTCCGCCTGTGTGGGTCTATGTATCCAATTCAGTATCCACTGTAATTGTAGTAGTAGAGTTCAAAATTGGGGGCTCCCAGGCCACCTGCATTTACTGGGCGCTGCAATGTAGTGAGTGTGACGCGCGCTCTGCCCCCTCCCCATATGAGCTGCAGCAGGATTCCGTTCAAGTCCCGGAAGAAACTCCTAGGGATCGAGAGTGGCAGTGCCGCAAAGTAATATAGCAGCCGGGGCAGTATCAGCATGTTTGCTATTGCCACTCTGCCCAGTGGCGACAGTGGTAGTTTACTCCAGAATCGCAGCGACCCCTTCATGGAAGCCAATGCTCTACCCAGATTTCCATCTCTAAGATCTTCAGTTCTATGATATATTTGAACCCCCAGGTATTTGAACGAGTCAAAGCACCATTTCAGGTGTCCAGCCGGGGCAGTTTCTTTTCTCAGCGGGGCCAGATGGTTAATGGGAACACAAACGATTTTTCCCAGTTCACCACCAGCCCCGATATCTCTCCGTATTCGGTCAAGAGTGAGATTGCTAAGGGTATCATCTTGCTTCCCTTTCGCACGTATATTAGGGCGTCGTCTGCATATAATGATATTATGTGGTGTAGCCCGTTCCTGATTATACCCCAACTGTCTTCCATAGTCCGTAGGCGGGTCGCTAATGGTTCCATTGCTATTGCGAACAATAAGGGGGAGAGGGGGCATCCCTGCCTGGTGCCTCTAGCAATTGGGAAGCTATCAGATATAACTCCTCCCGTTTTCACCCGAGCTTGTGGGTTGGTGTATAATGTCTGTACCCATTGTATGTAATTAGGGCCAATTCCCATTTTCCGCATGGTGGCGAATAAGAAGCCCCACCCTAGTGTGTCGAATGCTTTCTCAATATCTAGCGAGAGCTCCATTTCCTCATAGGCATCCGGCGGTGTGCCCCCAGTACACTCAGCAGTCTGCAGATATTTAAAAAGGTGTTGCGTTTGGGGATGAAACCATTTTGGTCGTCGTGTATCAGAGTGTGTATAACGGAAGCTAACCTGTTAGCCAATATTTTACCTAGGATTTTGCAATCAAGGTTCAGGAGTGAGAGTGGTCTATAGGATTTGACATCTGTAGGGTCACGTCCCTGCTTAGAAAGGACCACTATCATAGCCTCTCTCTGCGTGGGGGGCAATGCCTTGTGGTTCCATGGCTCCTCAAATACTTTCAACAGGTGGGGCTTTAAGTGTTTTGAATACTTCACGTAGTATTCTATAGGGAGGCTGTCTATTCCTGGCACTTTATTCCTGGGCATCTGTGCTAGTGCTACGTCCAATTCCTCTGCGCACAGAGGGGCCTCCAGTTTCTCTCCGTCTGCCTGAGATAATTGCGCCAATTGGGATCCTGCAAGAAAGGATTCAAGTGTTTTGAATACTTTGCGTAGTATTCTATAGGGAGGCTGTCTATTCCTGGCGCTTTATTCCTGGGCATCTGTGCTAGTGCTACGTCCAATTCCTCTGCGCACAGAGGGGCCTCCAGTTTCTCTCCATCTGCCTGAGATAATTGCGCCAATTGGGATCCTGCAAGCAAGGTTGTGCAGACCGAACGTTTGGTATAGAGGTTCGTATAGTATTCCCTAAACGCCCCATTTATCTCTTCTTGCATGGTGGCCATCTTACCGTCGTCTAGTTTTGTAGCCCCTATTGGAGACTGCTGTCGGTTCTCCAGAAGGAGCCATGCCAGCAGCCTGCCCGATCGGTCCCCATCAATGCCCTCTGACTACCGCCTTGTGTGCTTCCCACTCTGCCTCTCTTGTGTCTGTGGAGTCTTTATTGATTTCCCAGTACTGACTCAGTGCTGTGTCCAGTCCATCTGCAAATGCCTGATCCTGGAGTGCTTCCACCTGTAATCGCCATGTAGGGATCACCGAGCGTCTCCTCCCCCAGTTTAATGTCAATCTAAGTGGTGAATGATCCGATAGTGTCTTGGCCAGGTATTCTGTCCCATTAGTCAGTGCGCATATGTCCGCAGTACCCCATATTATATCTATTCTAGTGTGCACTTTATGGGGTATTGAGTAGAATGAGTATTCCCTCTGTTGGGGATGTTGCATGCGCCATAAGTCGTGGAGTCTCATATCTCCTGCCCATGTCAGCAAGGGGCACTAAGCATTTCTATTTGCTAATCCTTTCGTGGGGGAGTTTGATCTGTCTAACACTGCATTTGGTAAGCTATTGAAATCGCCCCCCCATATGGCCGGGGCTGCAGGGTTTACTAGTAGTGCCGGGATGAGTGTGCCCAAGAATCCCGCCAACGCGTTGTTGGGGGCATATATCCCTATAATCGATAAGTGTCTCCCATCTAATTGCCCCTCTATTACTACATATCTGCCCCCTTGATCTATCTTATGCGAAGTTTGGGCAAATGGGACACCACCTGCTATTCATATCAATACTCCTCTAGCAAAGGCTGAGTAGGTTGTGCCCGTTCTGCCTGCCCCATTTCCCGCGCCTCTCCTGTAACTCAGGCTCCAGTAGGTGTGTTTCTTGTAGCATAGCGATGTGTACTCTCTGGCGTCTGAGACGTGCGTACACCTGCGCTCTTTTGCCTGGTGTGCCCATGCCTCTCACGTTCCACGTGACTATTTCATATTGGTGTATATTTAGATTTGCGTGTTGGGTCATGTAATGTTGTATGGTGTACCTATATGGAACCTGCTCCGGGTTGCAATGCCAATCCGGGCCCCCACCCACCTCGCCGGGTATGCGTTTAAGACTGATGACCGCAGCAGTGTTCTCTGTGCTCTGAATTGACCTATTAAATACAACTTAACTATCCCCTCCCTCCCCTGCTCTATCTATTTCCCTCACGCAACTACTAACACGTAGTAAACTACACAACACACTACTTCTTAATGAGACCTGTATCCATGCAAATACCTGTGGGGGAACCATTTTGATTACCAGATGTGGCTCTTATACGGGGCTCACATCCTTCCTCAGACATAGTCTGCGTGTGTATATATGTGTATGGGCGCTCCCGAAGTGTTAGCCCCCCCCCAATCCGCACGCACAAAAATGTTAGACAATGTTCACAGTAAGGAGGAATTAATTGTTGAAAAGATACTCGTGGGTAGCCACAATGACTAGCAGAACGACTCCTGCAGCGGCCACCCCTGCCTCCTGTCCGCTTGTCACACTGTTCGGGCAGGGGGGGGCAATCTAGCTATTTAAGTTCACAGTTCATCTCCAGATCTGGGGGTAAAGTTCGGACCCCTGAGTGCTTCTGTAATCGTGGAGTCCGAGCTAGCCGAGCCCGCCGCGGGGGCCACCCGGAGTGCCTCAAAAGAGTTCTGTGTGAGCAGCGGGGTTTCTTTCAGCACTTTTGCCCTTTCCTCTGCTGCCTGTCTCTCCGTGGGTTGACCCTTGGGGCGTCTCCTGGTACGCTTTCTCAATGAAGAGGTTAGCCATTCCTCTACTTCGTTCGTTCCCTCCAGAGTTTGTGCTAGGCCTTTGGCGTGCAACCAGGTCCAGGCATCTTCAGGGGAGGTGAGTATGTGAGTGCGTTCTTCTGATATTACTCTCAATTTGGCAGGGAAGAGGAGAGCATACTTAATGTTGTGCTCACAAAGGCGTTGTTTAATTTTTACATAGGAGTTACGTTGCTTCTGTACCTCCTGTGTGTAGTCTGGGTAAGCATGGACCACTGAGCCTTCGTGTCGGAATGGGCCTTTGCTGCGAAATTGCTGCAATATCAGGTTGCGGTCCCTGTAGTTTAAGAATCTCGCTATCAGTGGTCTAGGTGGCTGACCCGGCGACGGCGGCCTCCCTGGGACTCTATGCGCCTTTTCCACAGAGAAGAGCTTCGATGGGGACCCACTCAGCACTTATTTGATTAGCCATTGCTCTATGAATATTTCCTAGCTCTGTTCTGGTAAACTCCCAGGAAACCCTAAGAAGCGAACATTATTGCGCCGGGATCTGCTTTCTGCTTCTTCGGCGCGTCACCATAGGATCTTCACCTCAGCATCCAGACGCTGAATTTGTTTCTGGTTATCCGAGACTATAGGATTTGTCGCGTTTAGTACATCTTCCGTCGATTTCACTCTCTCTGCCAAATTGCGGTGGTCCACTCTAAGTAAATTCAGATCTTGCAATACTGTGTCTATTCTGAGTTCTAACAAGGATTTAGTGTCCATAATTGCCTGTAGAACTTTTTCAAATTGTTTAGAGTGGGCTTGGAGTGTGCTCTCCAGTGACTGTAAGGTTGGGATTAGCCGTTGGTACCACAGTGCCGGGCCAGGCGCATTACGTTCTTGGTTTTTGGCGGATTTGGACTTCCCGGCCCTGTTTGTGTCTATTGGGTGGCTCTCGCAATATGGGGCAGCGTTGTTTTGTGCTACTTGAACAACCGAGTGCCCTGATAACACTGGTACTCCCTGCAGTGTGTGGTACCCCGCTGTAGCCCCGTCGGGCTTGCCTGTGGCTTCTCCCGGTCGAGCCGGTCTGTGGCACGCAGGTCGGGATCAGTTGGGCAGGGAGCCCTGCTGTTAGTAGTTGAATGCTCCGGGACAGGAGTGTGTGTGGCTGCTCCCACGGTGTGACAAACCAGCGATAGTCAATTGGGGTTCCGGGCAGCTCGGGTGACCCCCTGTAGTCCGCCACAGACATCGCTCCTGCGCGTGTCCGTGGCCTCTTGCAGAGACAGAGTAGGGAGGCTGGAAAAGGAGGCGGGAGAGGGGAGAAGCCGTGGGGAGAGGGGAGAAGCAGTACTAGTATGCGGTCCCCCCTCTATGAGGCCCCCCTCCGTCACAGCCCCCCACCTCCTACCTCCGCACTTCAACCGCCGGGGCGCGCAGATCAACGCCGTCTCCGCCAGGTCGGACTTCCGTGGTGCAGCAGCACCGCAGCCTCCTTCGCCCTGTGGTGCCCAACCGACGCCGGCTCCTCCGGCTCTCCGCTCTGTCCCACGCAGCTCCTCAGCGGCACGGCTGACTCCGGTGCTCGGATGCAGCGTTTGGGGCTCCAATTTCCCCTCCGGGAGCGCCCTACAGGATAATTGCCGTGGGCCCGAGTCGAAGCTCACAGATTAGGCGTCCGACATGGCCGCCATCTTGGCTCCTCCAAACTCATGTCATTGTGGTGTCAACATTCATTGTCAAATGAATGCTGGCATCACAGTGACAGTACACTCGCACTGGACAACGCTGTCCCTGTGTGCGCATTGCAAGGGGACCTGTACTGGTAGGTTTGTGCTATCTTTTGTGTATGTGAGTTGTTGTGTGTGTGTGTGGATTGGCTGGTTGAGGTGGAGGGGTGATATGGTTGTGTCTGTGTGTCACTTGCATGTGAGATCAATGTAGTTGTGTAAGTTATGTTGTTATGTGACACATTAAGATGAGTGTTGTAGTTGTGTGGTGGACGTTGTCATCGTATGTGTAGTTGTGCTTGTGTGTGAGCCTGTTTGTGTAGATGAGTGTGTAGTTGTGTTGGTTGTTGTGGTTGTGTCATGTGTGGGTGCACTGTCAATGGTGTGTGTCATGGGTGTATGTCAATGTGTGCTTTCGGCATGTACGGAATGTGTTGTGTTGGAATGCAAATGGATGATGGTGTTAATGTGGTGTGCTGTGTAGTGTGTAGTGCAGGGGGACACATAAGGCTAAGGTACTTTGTGTGTGGGTCACTTCCCTCTATTCCATAGCCCCTGCCATTGTAAAAAAAGTCTATTGGGTCCCGCCGCTGTCTCCCTACGTCAGCAATCCTTCGGCAGTCCACTGCTTGCAGAGCTGTAACTTCTAAATATGGCAGGCAGAACACCGTCAACTTGATGATGTTCTTGGGTCTGCTGCTGAGGCGGCTTGACGGTAACACCGCCAAGATCTAAATCAGGCCCTTAGTTGGGTAAGCAGTTGTCTTACCTTAGCTGCCACTTTATCACTTTTAAAAAACTGGCCAATTTAATTGGTTTTGTTTATTTAAAATAGTACATTTTAACTGACAATTTGTATATTCACTAAGGAAAAACAAAGGTTAAAGAGACATTATAGTTAGTGGTCTTTTGAGGTTTACATTTTCACCTAACTATAACGTCACTTTAACATTTTATTATTTGTTTTTTTATTGAATATATATATATATATATATATATATATATATATATATATATATATATATATATATACACACACATACACTCACTGAAAACAAACAAAGGTTATAGTGAAGTTGAAGTGATGTTATAGTTAGGTGGAAGTTTAGGTGAGAACTTAACATTTAATCTAAAAAAAAATTAAATTGACCAGTTATAGTTATCTCTAGAAATGATAACTCGTGTCCTAGAGTAACTATACTCATTCCCTGCTACGCACATGTTTGTCACCAATGTTATCATTTTAAATGTTTCAGTGATGTTATCAATGATGTTATAGAACATGTGATGAATGATGCAATGTGTGAGATAATTAACTGGGCATGGCAAGGGCACGGTGAGTGCAGTGCCTGACTGTGGAATATTAAACAGATATGTTTCGTAGAGAATAGCGATCAAGCAGGCACATCACCTTCAGTGGTAATACCATTTCAGGAAAGACTAGGGAGTCAGATTTTGATCAGGAGATTGGTCTTGCCAATAGAAAAAAAGAAAGCATTTTATTTTACTTGAAGGACCTGTTGCCCTCCAGTCAAGAGAGGTTCAGGAATTGAAATGGAAATACTTGAGCTTTAGAGAGATAAAATTTACTTTCCTGGGAGGAAAAGGGGCCTTGTAAAGTGGGGGAGCTGGGCAATTGCCAACTTTGCCCATGCCTTTAAATGCCTCTGGGTGAGTGACAGAGAGGAGTGAGCTCTGTCACAAACTTTGCTAAGATCTCCATGAAATGAAAGTCAAACTCATGGACTGTACCATTAGACAGGCACTTATATAAGTGTAACTTTGACATAAACTCAAAAGACAGTAAAACTGAAAGATCAATGACATCAGGCACGAAGGTTCTACACGAAACAAATGCGTTACCAATCTATTCACATAGCAGATTCATCCAACATGGTTTGCTCTTTTTTCTTGTACAAGCTAATTCCTTTATTTGTCCTCTAATTCAGTTTTTCATACCTTTTCTCGCCTATTCCCTCTGTAGTTTGTGTTATGCTTTGCCTCTTGACAGGTTGTTTCCATAGGTGTTAGTGGTGACAGAAGATGTAGCAATTGATGTAGAGGTGGTTTAAGGTTTAGCATTTATATGTCAGAGAAGACAGTAGAGGAGAGTGTCAATGGTGTGAGTTGGTCTTGAGTTAGCAGGATCAGACTGGGGACAGAAAATAGGCCTGGACACCAAAACAAAAGTGGCCCCATTACTGAATTGGAAAGCTAAAAAAGGGACCCATGTTTGCAAATTGGGGCAGGTTTAAACTTGAAAAGGCATGCTGTATAAGTGGTTTGCAAAGCACAGGAGGCTGTGTGGATTTGTGCTTGTGCAGGCAATGTTTGTTTTAATATCAGGGAAATCAGCAGAAAAATTGAACAAGCAGACCATAAAACAGTCCCACAAACAGCCAAAAACAGCTCACACACTGACTTGTCACACCAGTCCATCAGGCAATGCCTGATTGCCCTAGAGGCCAGTCGGCCCTGTGGGTTAAGAGGCTGTGTAGCGTATGTGTCAATGTACGTTCTAGGTGGTGATGGGATAACATATGTGGTGATTTTAGGCATAAGTGTTGTAGGTACTGCTGTAGGGTGTTCCATGTCGAGGGTTTAGGGAGTGATGCGAGTCATGGTGTAGGGTGAGGATGTAGGTGATGATTTCAGATATTGGTGGCAGTATGGGTGCAAGTGGATGTATAGAGGTTATATTGTAGATGTTGCAGGATTTAGATGTTGAAGGTGATAGGCTATATCTGGTGATGATTGGTCTAGGCGGTGGTGTAGGTAGTGTACAGGTTGTATTTGAGGGTGAGGGATGTGTAGGGCCATTCATTTTTAAGGAAGAAATCACAAATCACAAATGAACAAAAGAACTGGAGGGCAAAAACAAAAACTAGGCAAGGGCAGTGATGTTGGATATAGTTAAACAAATGCAAATATCTCCTCCTTTAAATGAACAGTTGAAGAGCATTAAAAATAATTTTGTAACTGTGATCCAAAGTCCGGTGGTGATGGGCTCAATGAGTATAGGGCCAGGGCCCAACACATGGCTAAAAATAACAAAATATTCCGTAAAATAGTTATTGGTCCTTCATCTTCAGCTAAATACATATAAAATATGATGTACACAACTTAAATGAAAAATAAATGCAAGTTAAAGTGATCAGTGAAAAATGCACTCATGTTATGAAAGCTCATTTGAATACTACGATCGCTTTGAGTGTCTGTGGGTGCAAATAGACAGTCACAGAACTGAATCCTGGTAGGTAGAGTGGGGAAAAGTGATGTATATTTATTGTTCTACTGGGTCTCACCCTGTCGCTGAAAGCACTATGAATATTAAAGTCATTATTTTAGGAATGTTTTACACATCATAAGGTAGGCTGCCACTGAATGTGCAAAACTATTTAGGGCTTGATTTAGAGTTTGACAGAAAGGGTACTCTGCCACAAGTGTGATGGTGTACCATCTCTGTTAAACCCTCAGTCCATCTGCCTGATTTACAGGCAGGTGGACCTTCAGTATCTCAACGATAGCACCTACTCCGGCTCTGTCACTGAGATAGTGCTTTGACAGCCTAAAGAAGTTCAAGCCATCAGATATTTGGTGATTGAAATGCCTGAACAATTTAGAGGGGGCGGTGGTTTTCACTGTCCTTCCCTGTTGGTTGAAACTTGGCAGTAAAGGACAGAGAAAACATTTAATTGACCCCCACTTCAATTCGTTCTTGAATTTTAAAATACAAATTCCCACTTTAGGATGTTGTTTTGAATAATCAAAAACATATTAACGGTTTGAAGAAAGCTCATCAATGCAAGAGCATCATGTGTCAAACGTTTAACATATTGACGGGAAATACCGTGATGGCTGTTCCTGCCAATTACAAGAGATATCTGCAGGGCTGGCGGACACCTCTAAATGCATAGGGTGGATACTTCGTCAAGGTGAGGGACTACTTTACTGCGCCGCCTTGATGGAGTACAAATCATAGTCTGCTCTTAAATCAGGCCCTTGGTGTTTGAGATAAAGAAGTGCTCTCTCTCTCTCTCTCTCTCTCTCTATATATATATATATATATAAATATATATGTATATATATATATATATGTGTGTGTGTGTGTGTGTTTTTCCTAGTTCAGAATATTTTAGGGAATTTTATATGATGAGAAACTATACAAAAAATAGCACTGAAAAAGGTATACATTAAAATAGCAAAATATTAATAATATGATAGAAGCAGCTATATATTGAACATTGCTATGTATTACTATAAATAAAACTTAGAAAGAAAAACTTCAATATATATAGTGACTACAAAAGAGCTACTATGTTGCCATTTCAAATCTTTTAAATCTGAGCTAGTTGTAAAACAGATTATGAAAACATAGTTGCTATATAATCAATTGGTTTCCAAAGTAAGTGATAATTTGATGAATTAGGAATAACACCCAAAAGAGTTAAATTTGCTCCACATCTAGTAAAAAGTATCCATGACTACCATGAATGGATTGATAATGCCGAAGCACCTTTCCGGTTAGTAGTAATTAATTTTAAAGCAGCAGATACAAGAAAGTCTAGTAGTTTGTTCCTTAAATCAGACATTTTTGTTGAAACATTTCAGAAGAAAGACTATCTGAAATTTTAAATACCTTTGTAATAATGTCCCAACCTGCTTTCCAAAACCTAGTAATGATATTGCCTTCATATAACATATGTCGAAGAGAACCAGAAGTGAGATTGCAATGCCAACATTTTGGGGAGTTTAAAAGCTTTGCACGAAACAACCATAAATGAGTCCATAAAAAATTAAATAGTATAAATGAGGTAGGGCCTGATTTAGAGTTTGGCGGATGGGGGTACTCTCTCACAAACGTGATGGATATTCCATCCACCATATTACGATACCTTTATATCCTATGGGACTCATTACAGGTAAGACAGATATCCGTTAGGTTTGTGGCGGAGTAACCCATCCACCAAACTCCAAATCAGGCCCTTAGTTTGGTACAAAGAAACAGGATGTCAGGCAGAAATATTACACAACCATATTTTCTTCCCTATATCTTGAGGCTGAGAGATGTAAAGCTTTCTATTCCAAAACTTCAAAAGAGAGTTAAGATTATCTCCTGCAACATTGTTAATTTTTTTTATGTAATATTGAAACAGCACATGGAGATGCAGCTGCTGTTTGAATATAATTTTTAGACCAGAGGTGTCACTTTGGAGTAAGTTATTAGAAAATAAATCAAGAATAGAATTACACAAAAGTTCATATTTGGAACTCTACTAAGGAGGTAAATGAAATTGTTGTTGCAATTCATAAAAGGATCAAAATGAATTATTATAATATATGTATTTTAAGTATCTAATACAGCCTTCATCAAAGATTGCTAAACCTTTGCTGTGTGATTAATGGGGTATACCTTAGTGACATATTGGAGGTAAGTGAAATTGGGGTTAGAAAAAGAGAGTCTATGTCATGCAAAATTATTTTAGTGGACTTAAGAATGGTTGATGGTTTGAGGAAGATATTAAAGTTGGACATGGTTAACAGTGCTGATAAAGGGAAGGGTGATGCCAATCTCTGTTCTATAAGAATCCATGAAGGTGATTTATTGGAGTCTGTATGACTGAATCAGAAAGACCCTTGTTTTAAAATAAACACTTTATGATATTTAATGAAATCAGATAAACCAAAACCAACATTAATCTTAGCAACTTTTTATTTTTATATAACTGATATAAGGGGTTTTGTTATTCCAAATAAAATTAGATATGAGTTTATCTATAGTTTTATAGAACTTAAGAGAAAGCTGAGTAGGAATCATAAAAAATAAGTAAACAAATTTAGGAGCAATAACCATTTTTATAGTATAAATTTCCCCCCACCAAGATAAATGCAACAAGGACCACAGAAGAAATGTATCTTTAACATGTTTAATGATGGCATCACCATTCAATGTGATTGATTGTTTAATAGAGGGAGAAAATAGAAGACCAAGATATTTAAGTTTTGATTTTTGCCATGTAATATCTTTGTTATGGAACATATCAGGGGTGCATTTAATATTTAGAGAAAAAAATCTGTTTTATTAGTGCTTAAAGTGTAGCCTGAGGCCTGAGACTATGTTTGAATTAGATTCTACATAGGAGGAATTGAAGACTGATTCAGGTTTACTAATATATAGCAACACAGCATCAGAATATGCTGAAGTTTTAATAGCAAAATAAGAGTATCCATGGAAGTAGGGTTGTTATATAAGTTGAGTAGTAATCCAAAAATTAATTAACAATATCTTGTGTGTATTCGCATTGGAGGACCATCCCACCTTCCGCCTAGAGTGATTACAATGGGATGGGAAATCATGTAGGCAATACCTATATGAGGGGAGTGGGACTGGACATCTTTTGCCAGCCACACAGGTGGCCTTGAAGGTTTGGATAAGAGCTACTAAGTTGATGGGGTGGCACAGACGTCCCACTAAGGAGACCCCACTTTGGGAGGGGGGCTGGCTGCAGGAAATTAGGAAACCAAAAGCTTTCTAATGCTGGGACCGGATTGGTATTTCAAAAGTCGGGGACGTGATGGAGGAGGGGGATATTATGTCCTTTGCGTCCCTCTGAACTGAGTATGCGCTGAGCAACACATAGCTCTATCATTACACATGCTTGAGACATGCATGGAGAGCAGAGGGTCTCCCGGGAGAGGGAATTCCTGAATGTGCCCTTCTAGAAGGCAGACTATTAATGGGCTGTCTAGACGCTAAAGTGACATCCCTAACATATAAGACTATTAATAACAATACGCCAAATACACTGATAAACTTGCGTAGTAGGTGGGAGGCAGAGCTGGGGACACTGAGACATAGACTGGGAGGCGGCACTGATGTTCCCCAGAGAGGTGGCGATTAGGTCATGACTTAGGCTGATTCAGTTTTAAAAGTTTCATAGGGTATACTATGAAAGACAACGACTACATGTGATGGGAAGAGCGAAACATCCGAACTGCATTAGATGCTGTAGTAATATTGGATCTTTCTTCCACGTTTTGTGGGAATGCTCCAAGATCAAGGAGTTTTGGAGTAAGGTGGTGGGAGAGATGGAGGGAGTACTGTCGGTACAGATTCCCTTGGACCCCAAATATACTTTATTGGGAATACCTAACGATATTGACCTGCCCGGCGAAAGCTCACATTGTGTGGACTGGGACTGATGGTAGCCAAAAAGGGACATAGCCCGCCTTTGGGGCTCAGAGACATGCCCCTCTGTGGATGTGTGGAGGAGAGGGATGGACGGGGTCATGATGGGGGAAAAGTGACGTACACAAATAGAGGAAGCACGTGGAAGTTCAAAAGGATATGGGGGCGTGGATGATGTATTATTCCTTGGAGATGTAGCTTCTTGCCGAATATGGACTCCTAGGGTGATGAGAGGGACACATCATAGTACATTGCTAAAGGAGAGACCTCTGGGAAGGATGAGAACACTGGTAAAACTGAACTCAGGGACTGCTCAACATGCTGATGGGTTCTGTGTCGGGGTTTGGGTGGCGAGGGAGGGTGGGGGATGTTTGACAAATGTCTTTAGTTTAGGTGCTTTGCAAAGAGATTGCTATGTAATGTCTAATTGGCTATTCTATGCTTTGGTTGAAACTCAAATAAAAACATTTATTAAAAAAAACAATATCTTGTGTGTGACTGCAGCTTTCCCATTAGAACCATGAATTAGATTAATTTAATTTTTGTCACATTTTATACGAAGATAATTTGCTAAAAGCCTACCCGATTTATTAACACTGAAACAGAATTTAGCTTTGTTATTAGAAATCTGAATGCCAGCTCTATTACTTAAGAGGGAGTTTAATTCGTAACACATGTTTTGTAGCTGTAATTTATAAGAAATATAATCGGAAGAGATATAAAGGTGTTCATATTGGTTGTCTAATTCTTTTAGTTTAGAATTAAACTGAAACAATTAATTGACTTGGGGCCCACTGAAGGGCACAAGGTGCAATGGCCATGCCCAGTGCTGGCCTTTGAGTTGATGGGCATGACCCCTGTCTTCCCTAAGACAGGAGTCATGTTTGTGGTGGTTGTGAGCCAGGAAATGGCACTAGTATGGTTAGAGGCATTTGTTTTGCCTCTAACCAGGCCAGCATCATTTTCTGAACCACAACCATCTCCTTCACTACTGCCACCATCACCCGGCTAGCGTCTTAGAAGAAGAGCTTAGTGCTGGCTTGCGTCATTCAATAAATATGGTGCCCGGCTGGCATTGTTGAATGAGACCAGCGGACGCTAAACTTTTTGCTGCAAAACTGCGTTAGCGCAGTTTTGCAGCAAAAAGCATAAATATGGGCCTATGTGCCTTATCAATTTCAAACGTTTATGTGAATTTTAAGTAAAGAAGATCAGGGAGTAATTATTCCAGATAATGTCTACAGTTATTGCCTTCAACATCTTCTGTCAAGTTAAAAATGCGCAAGTTATACTGCTGATTGCGGTTTTCTAAATCCAGTAATAGTTTACTCATCGGAAATAGCTTTGCCATGATGGGTAACATAATGTCAATTTTTGATTTAGTGCCTTGAATTTTTATTGTGTTATCATAAACTTTCATAAACAGACTTACCATATCTTTACGAATATTTTTTATTTCTGTTGCAATGTTATCTGTATTTGCACGTACAGCTTGCAATTCTTTCAATAAAGTGGATAGTGAAGGCTCATTAGTATCCACTATGTTTTACTTGACTGGGGGAGGGGAAGTAGTTTTGTTTGCGTTTCTTAGTCATGACATGCACACTCTTTCGTTCCATATAAAGAAATGACTGAATATTAGGCAGTAAACTAAGATAAAATCACAGTAAAAAGAGCAAAAGAAAGTCACCTTATGCAACTAGGAGGTGCAGCAGCTAAAACTAGCCGTGGGAGTGTTCTAGGCCTCAGCCTCTCCCTTTCCTTGCAGTAACTCCACCCCCTGACAGGAAACTTCAGTGGCAGTCTGAGGGAGAGACCAGTGAGGAGCTTCAGGGGATACATGCAGATGTAAAACACAGGCAAACCTCCAGGCACAGGCACTCTTCAGAAGCTCAGACAATTATGTACCACAACAAAATTATTGCCTATTTCTTCGTACAAAGTCGTCAATGAGGCAGAAATTTGGGGAGAGCTACCGGGAAGCGGCCATTTTGCTTTGTGCGCTTGTGCGACTAAAATATATAAATTTGTTAGTAATAAGCAATCAGACTGTACCTAGTGCAAACATTTTTTTATCAGTTTCCATTAAAAAGACACACTCCAGAACTCAGCTGGTAACCCCTTTACATTACTTCTCAAAAAGAATACTTCTTTCACAGTGCAGGAGGCCCCATCCCTTCCTTTTCCGTTAGAGGCACCTCAAAGCCAGCAATAACTGTTCAAGAATGGTTGGTTTTGTAACAAAAATTAAAGAAACTAATTTTGTAAAATGAAAAAATATTGGCAATGTCATTCTCAATAGATCAAACCCACTTCAACCAGTGCTTAAAATACAACAGAGTGCTGAGGAAAATATAGATGTTGAAGCAATGTCAAGACTTTGGCATACGTTTATTGGGAACCTACATTATTTGTTGCATATATTTTCTTAATATCGAATTTTGTCTATTTCTGAAAGATTGTTAAAGCTCCAAGAATACCAGAAAGAAGCTTTTGGTTTTGCTGTTTGTTAAGCATATATTTCTAGTGGGATCCATGTGTTCTGCTTACACTAATATGAAGTATAGCATACATCAGAACAATGAGCACATCCTTGGCAAATAAGCAACAAATATGTACCTTGATTTAGCTTCCTCTCCTAGGACTTCCTATTGAAATACCAATGCAATAAGTTGCCTCTAGTTATGCTAAAGTGTCACTATGGCAAAAAAGGAACCTCTCATCCACATACAAGACATCTACCTCAGTACTGTTCATGTGTCTGTATGATGCTGACAGTGTAAGGCTCACTTGTTTGTAACCAGAGGCTTTGGTTGGATTTTAGCATGGATCTCTTTGTGTTCTGAGATCTGGACATGAGGACAAGGATAAGCATCTAAGGGGAAAGGAGCACTGCAGCAGTAGGCCACCTAACGTACACTGTGGCTCCCAATCACAAGTTCTTGTCTTGTAACTCCATCCAAAGAACCAAGGCTCAAAATGTGGCCACCATATTATATTAAATTGATTATGAAGTGGGGAAAGGCCCTAAAGTCCCTCTCAGCCGGTGTAAAGCCATGCAATGATGTTTGCACACTGCAAGCTGCATACATCTGAAATTGCTTCTATAAAGCCAACTGTGGCCGGACCTGTATGGGGTAGACAGTTGCCTCATATCTGTCTTTATGTTGCAATGTTCTAGGGGCCAGCAACATTTTCTGAAGAAGGTATAAAATGCAAGACTCTACATAGTTGCACACCTTACTGCAACATTAACTTGTGACATAAGGGATTGCACTGAGTACAGGCAATCCTAGAATATCTGACATAACAGACTAGGAAAGAATCATTAATCTATATTGATTTTGGTTGCTAAAGAAAATAATTTGTAAGTAATATATTTCCAATTTTTTTTAGCTGATAAATGTACACTCACACTTCACTGTCTGTAGGGTTTTAGTGCACATGGTAGCCATACACAATATAGCAATACACTCAGCTGATAACATTACATTTACAGTAATAGCATAGCTAGAGATCTGCAACTATTTAAGCTTTCTATCTTTTTGTATGAAATCCTATACCATTATTAAACATCCCGTTTTAAATAAAATGTACAAATATTAATCTGGCTATCATGAATTACTCCAAGGAGAGACACTTAATGGAAGATATCAATTAGGTGTTAATCATTTTTTTTACAAATAAAGCCAGGAAAAGTTACAGTACAATTTCAGGAATGTTAAGCAAGGGGCGCTCCTTTGAGAATGCTATCCTAAGGAAGTGTTTTTAAAGGATTGTCTTTAAAAAAATCTAACAAAAATTAAAAGGTTCCTGCCAGCCTTCATGACAAACTTGCTAAAACTAACCTTAATTTTACCTTATATGATGGCAGACTCCTCTTGTCCCAAAAAAAGTGCAGCTTTGAAATTTTAAATTGCAAGGTATGTGTACACAACACCTTCAACATCAGAAGGTAAATACTTCTGTTTAACTCGGTATTCATACTTAGCTTCCCACACAATGGCACACGTGTGCATATCACTAGTATTTGTAGACAATTTGTTTTTGTAGCACAAAATGTAAGCATGTCAATAGGACAAGCAAGAGATCAAGGACCTTTCAGAGATGTGTTCAGATGTAGACAAGATCCACACCTCAGAACATTATTGGCCATTGAATGTGGATTTCCTAATAAGTGCACTTTTAAAAATAATATAGACTTTGTAAAACCACTTGCAGAGTTTACTTGCACCAGGAGCCTTGATCATGTTTGGACTAAGCTTTTATCTTTTGATGGGGTCTAATGAGAGTGAAACATGAATTAAAGCATTTATAAAATTGGAATGAGAAGAGCATGCACCAAAGAGTTTGGAAATATGTTTTTAGAAAACAATACAGTATTGTTAGCAGTGGAAAAAGGGAGAAGAAGAAGAAAAACAGAATGAAAATGACTAATTGAGTTATTATTTTTAATTCAGCCCATGCGAGCTATGGTACAAGTTGCATATCAATTGAGTCAAAAATTCAATGACAATTGTTTGCAAGTACAGAAAATCCAACATGACAGGCTGAAATTTCAAAGTTATTAGAAATACCTACTGTGGAATTTACGGATGCCATTAAGCTGACTAAAAGAAAATAATCACCTTATGTCTGTTGTGGGAAGTATACTGTCTCTGAAGGCTATTCTATTTTACAAAATGGATCAAAATCTCTAGATATTTTCAGTCTCCCTGGTTAGGTTAATTTATTCCTGTTTGGGATAAACCATTGGTAATCTAAAATACATTGGTGTATGTGTTTTCTCCGTAAATATATAAAAATGATACATTTGATACTGAGACTGAAGGATGTGCTAACAGGGTTCTCTAAATATTTGAAACTGCTTGCAAATAAGAGAGTATGTGGATGACTGACAGGATTGATTTGTCTAATTTAAATAAGAATTATTATTAAAAAGGATATGAACTTCACAGATTTTAGCAGCTCTTGTTTTGATTTTTGATAGAACAACGACTGAATCACACCCAAATAATGAGAATGGTAGTCCTTCCATGCAGCAATGAACTTGACTTTCCGAAATTAGTGTGCATCCTGTTAGTGCGTCTGACCTTATTTGGTTATTTGTCATTAATTTATAAGGGGATGCGTTAGTGGTTCGGTGGACCTTTTGACTGCACTTAGAGTAGTTTCCACTATAAACTTAATTCTGGTACAAATCAATAATAATATCAATCAATGACATCAATAATCTTAGGAATCAGTCATTTCCACGCACCATGACCCCTTGGCCATGAATAACCATACCTTTATGTAAAAGTTAGAATGTTTATTTCTCTATATTAACAATGCTAATATCACATAACTTAGTCTCAAAATCAAATGATAAGCATGCAGAAACAATACAGGTTGACCGCATCTTCTAAAGAATCTCAATTTAATCAAAGCTTGGATCACTACGCATTCTAAGGTTACAGTACAAATCAACAGCAAGAATAACTGTGCAAAAGAAGTGGCATATATTTAGATTCAGCAAAGAAAAGACATCAACTGTTGTTAATATCTAGCAGGCATCAATCAGTGAATATCCTAACTAACCTTCTGATTAAAATAGCATGTTTGGACTTAATGCAAAACAATTTAGTCAACACAAATCTGGAAACATCTAACTATGGCTCTGTCAAAATTAGCGGTTGGTACCTAAGGACAAAAGCAAATAGACATAGCAATTAGTAACATTGTCTTATACCTTGCCTCAGTTTGGTTCAGCAAGCTGCAACTGTCTTTGTCAACTGGACATCTGTTCGGTCAGCAAAGCATTGGAATTCAGCATGAAAGTTCAAAATAGGAAATCTCTCTTCTTGCAGTTCAGAAAGAATAATAACTATCCTTTCAGGACGGTTAGGAAAGTACGGGGAGAATGGCCTTTTTTCTCTCGGTGCAGTTTGGCTAAATTAGATTCCCTAACACTACTTCCCACGTTGCTATTGGTCAAAGAATCGTATGTTTACGTTTAGTCCAATAAAAGTAGAACCTCAAATCTAAGAATTTACTAAACCATTGTTCACATGTCGATGATTGGCTCCTCTTCTCCTGTTCCCGTTGTTGGGCTCGTCAGGTAACAAATTTGTATCAGCTCATACCTCAGTCACTGCATTCATTGTCCTGGGAACGTTGCCTTTACACACACTAAATTATACCAAGCATCCTTAGCTAGTACAACATTTTCTAACAAGAAGTTCTCATGGGAAAGAATTCTAGCTACTAACACTCGGTCAATGCAATGGAAAATCACAATTTAATTCTCTAAGAAGCCATTTTATAATTCATCTAAGCAATGCAACTTGACATGAGGCCATGCAACTAGGCCAAAGACCTTGCTAAATTAAGGCCTATTATTAATAAAGCAAATAGATAATACATAACCATTAATATGACATACTACTACATTAATCCAAACATAAGCTCAACATTTTACATCAATAAGCTGTTAATAAGTACACTTCGTGACTATTGGTGGTCACTCAAGCAGGCAAATTTTCAAACTCTTGTATTAATTATCTACGTTAACTCATTTTCTATGCAGATTCTACACTCAGAATATATTAATTTTCATTAGTAAAATTTCAGCATTAACAATCCTGCCTGTCTATTTATTGCTGTCCTGAGTAAGCCATGGGAAAGGCCAATCTAATCCAATGCAATCATTTGTGCCATAAAGTGCAAAAATTGCTTCTAAATTGTTTTAAGTTATTTTCAATTGCACAAAGCTGTGAGTTGGAGCTCCGGGGGGAGCTCTGGCCCTAGACAATGGACCTAAGCTCACCAGCTTCCAACCTTTACAGGCAAACAGAATTAAAGAACTGTTGAGCGGGGTTAAGTCAGGGTCTCCTAACGACCCTTGCCCTCCTAAGATACTTAAGCTAGTACCAGACCTGGTTTCGGCTGCGCTAGAACTGGTTTACCATGACATCTTGAAGGAGGGGTGCTTTCCTCCCTCCTGGAAGGAGTCCATTGTGATTCCGCTTATAAAGAAACCGGGCGCCGCACTAAATGATTTGAAAAATCTTTGCCCCTTTTCTTTACTCTCCACCACGGCCAAAATCTTGGAGAAACATCTAAATATTGAACTGGCTGGCTTTTTACAGGCCAGTGGCTGCCTCGACCTTTACCAACACGGGTTCCATAAAGCACATAGCACGGAATCCACTCTTGTCTCGACAACTGACATTATTCTGAGACGAGTGAATCAGGGGGAGGGCGCCATTCTTGTTCTGCTGGGTCTTTCAGCAGCGTTTGATACCATCTCCCCATAATTGATGATCAAACGCCTCTACCAAGCAGGAGTTAGAGAGAAGGCCCTAGACATCCTAGAATCCTTTTTGTTGGATAGATCCATCACAGTAAGATGTGGCGACTACAAGGATACCCCGTTTCAACTACCCTGCGGGGTCTCACAAGGGTCTTCTCTCAGCCCTACGCTGTTTAATCTCTATGGTGCCCCGTTGGCCAGACTGGTCCGCTTCTTCTGTTTTCAAGTGGTCTCCTATGCTGATGATACTCAGCTGATCATCCCTGTCAAAAGGAATTGGGAGGAAGTGGCACACAGATTCCACAATTGCATGAGTGAGATCAACAAGTGGATGAGCCACAAGTGGGTTAAAATGAACAGAGAAAAGACTGAAATTATTTTCTTTGGCTTAGACAGTGACTTATGGAGCCCTTGTTGGTGGCCGCAGTCCTGTAATGAGCGTCCAGGATCAAGGTCAATGGCCAGAAACCTCAGAATCTAATTTGATAATACTCTATCTTTTGAGCAACACGTGACCCACACTGTTAAAATTTGTTACTTAGTCATCTCTAAACTAGACTACTGTAATGAACTGATGTTAAATATCAGCAAGGGTTCCCTTTATAGATTACAGCTGATTCAGAATGCCGCAGCTCGCCTTGTTTTGGATCTCCCATGCTCAGCATCTGCCAGTAGCAGCTTGAGGCTGCTGCACTGGTTATCGGTGAAAAAGCGCATAATTTTTAAGACACTTTGCCTCACACACAAGGCTCTTCACTTGGAAGGCTGTAATTACCTTTGTTCTTCTTTGCAGCAGAATGTGCCTTGCCGTTCGCTCAGATGTTCTACTCTCAATTTAATTTCTGTGCCCCGCTGTCAAACAGCCAGATGTGGGGACAGAGGCTTTTTGGTGGTGGCTGTGAAACTTTGAAACACTCTTCTGCTGTCCATTAGGAAGGAAGACACACACTTTCCTTTTCGGAAGCGGTTAAAAACTTGGCTCTTTTCTAATTAGGTAGGGCTTATTTTGCCTGTCCAATTGATCTTTGGGTCGCTCTGGGGAACCTCCTGCTTCACTCACTCCTCAGCGCTTTGATACTACGGCCGGAATGCGCTCTATAAATACAACTACAAAATACAAATATACAAAGTGAACTGTCAGTTTGGTATTTTTTTCTTGAAAACGCTCACTGTCCTCTGTTCATATTGATGTTAAACCTGAGCATATGTAGATGAGCCTGCTCTATACTGTGGCCATAAAATCTGGGTTTCATTGCCTATTTGAAACAGACCATCAAAATGAATTTGCATTTTTCACATGGTTGCAAAAATGCACTAAACAGCCATAAACAATGGAATTCCAGATATATCAAGGATGGACGTAGAGACTGGACGTTTACCTTCTTGAAGTAAATGCTACCCATTCCAGAAGCCAAACTAACTGTCACAACAGGATCATTAGTCTCAAAAGGTTACCACCTAAAATTTAATATCGAATTACGTCATGAGGGAAACACCTCAAAGTCATAAGGCACGTTCATGGATGCAAGTTATATGACAGGACCAGTTCCTATGATAGAAATTACATGCTTCTAACTATTGATCTGAAATTGGAGTCTATATGCTTACAAACGCTTGACTGAATGTAACATTTGTGTATTACTTGACAAAACCAGATTGAGGGCTTTGTAATAGAGATTATTGTTCATGTTTATTTTGGTGACGTAACTAACATTTTAATTTGATGAAAGAAAATACACTTTAAAAACACAAATCCTGAGCTATAATTGCACAACCGAATCACACAGAACTGAAGCTTGAGTATGCATCAGATGGCCAAAATGAATACCTTGTTTTCGAGAAAACAAATGAGCAGCAGGTTTTTTATGCTTTACCAAAAATGTGTGATTTATTAAAAAATAAATAAATCAAACAGATAAAGATGTGATGGCAGTGTGACAAAACTTTCAAGTTCTACCAAACTAAAGGGTAATGGGACTAGCATCTTGTTTGCATGATCTAAGCGTGCTGCTGTAACAGTAGAGCCTGTGCTAGGGTATCACAGGAAGTTGCCACAATAAGGGGCGTGTTAGCGTATCACAGGAAGTTGACATATTAAGGGTGGCAGTACATGGTGCATGATGCTGGGCTGCTGCTGGTGTATGTTGGGTTCTTGTGAAAATCTCATGATTTCAATCAACACGTTTGATGCAATTTTATTACAGACTTTGATCATGTATATGTTATATTACATTACATATAGTTGTTACTATGCCTCTGCAGTGAACAGTAAATGCAGGTGTTTACAGTTCCAATGTACCTTGCCTTTGAACTGTGTTACGTCAGAATTTGCTGTGCATTTTTCTCTCGTGAGCAGGAGTAGACAACAGGAACAAGCAGACATTTTGAGAATCATCTTGCATCCCATTCCGAGATACACAGTGTGTTAGGTCACATTTATGCGAAGGGGCACCTCATATTGTAAAATGGTGGCAAGTGGAATTTCCATGGGAAGATAGTTTTGCCAACCACCGCTCCTTTTCATTTGCTAGGTTGGAAATCTCAAGCCCTAGTCACCACTGAAAGCGATGAGACAATATGAGGAGGAGGTTAACAATGGGTGTCTTCTCAATCCAACCAAAACTAATTAAATAATGATAGTCTTATATTGTTAGGTGGACCTTTCTTTGATTGACCAACTGTGTTCTGTCTAGTACCCCGTGCCAAACTGTTAAACCTCCAGATACACAGTGGTGGACTATAATACGGAACAGTACCAGGCAATACTACTGTTTTACCTGTATTTTATTGAGTTTCAAGTCAAGGTTCACTCATTGATACATGGCTTGTATTAGTGATACAGATTTACATTGAATCAACCAATCAGTAGGAAAAAAGACTAATATTCAAGGCAAAACATCCTACATCTTCCCCTACCGCTCCTCCCAAATAATGTGCAGGGCCAAAAAATGGAAAATGTACGTCTTAAACAAAATATTAAAAGATCAGACTGTCCCCCTAGAGCACCAATGTCAAGGTTAGTCCACTGTGTTGCAGTACTCAGATAAGTATTGCTTATACATCACAAAAAAAGGTATAGTGCTTGGAGCAGAGGTATCATATCTATGGTTGGATATCCTACCAACATTTAATCTACCAAGGTTTTCTAGTTAGCATCAAACTTCAAACTCTCTCTATCTCCTCACATTGGCCACAAACTTTTTCGTAGTTCAGATATTGTAAATTCTTACATACATAATAAAATAAAGAGGGCCCCTTTTTCTGCCACCACATAGATACCATACGTTTTAATGCCCTCAGACATTATAATATCAGGGTACAGACCATCTTTTGTTAAGCCATATACATCCGGGGCACAGCCCAAAGCGGTCTCTCTCTATCTCAAAATGTTTTCCATATGAGGCCTAATTTTATCTGCTTTGTGTTTGGTCCAGGCAATTAATATCCTCACCTGTGTGCTTGATAGATGACTAGAAAGTTTGAAACCACCAGTCCCCTCCTTAATTAATCATGGGGATTAAATCTTCGCCAAAATCAGGGAATTAAAGTAAGCGAGATCTAACCTGACTATTAGCATCTAAAAAATATATAGGACCCATAGTAAAATATTCATTTTGACTGCATCAATTTTGACCATCTAGAACGTAAAAAGAGAAGACCATCTCCTCAAATCCATGTATACTTGTCTGAGCAACAAGGGGTAGTTCACTCTGCGTAGGTCATCTACTGAGGAATGTTTCCTCACCCCTAAATACATAATGGCATTTATTGCCCACTGAAAAGGGTGCTGCCCTCTCAGGAGGTTGGCACATTACACAGGGAGAGTGATGTTAAGAATTTCAGGCTGCCTTAGGTTTATTTTATATTCAGCAATGCTCATAAAAATGATTAGCTGTTCAGTCAAAGTTAGCATGGATTTACATGGGTCTCCAAGAGTTAATAATACATTATCTGTAAAATGAGACAATTTGTTTCTCTGCCCCAAATCGTATGTCAACAATATCCCTTTAATGGCACATGTGACATATAAGGGATTCAGTACTAATGGTGAATACAATTAGGGATAAAGGGCAGCTGTCCTTGATGTCTCCTCCCAAGCGCAATATTCTATGAGACTACAATAGTTGTCCATGATCATTTTATGAAATGAAGGTGTGAAGCCAAAACCGCTTAAAGTCTGATCTAAGAAGGATCAGTGCTCTAGTTAGAAGTCTTTCTTGATGTCCAGCGATACCAAGATTGCTTGGTGATTGTTTCCTCGCTTTTTAAACCAAGTGGACCACCCTCCTAATGACATGGGTCTCCCTATCTCTGACAAAGCCAAAGTGGGTGGATTACCTAGTCCTAGAATCACATATTCCAGCCTAATAACCAAGATTTTCAAGTAAGCCTTCAGAGCAGTGTTCAACAGGGCAAACAATCTATACAAGGAGTATTGTAGGGATCCTTGCCAGGCTTCAGTATCACAGTTAATTCTACTTCGCTCATGTAGGATGAGACTATCCCTGTCAAAAAATAGATTAAATGGACAGGTACTTTAGGTATAAGTAGTGAATCAAATTTAAGGCCCCAGAGCCATAAAAATGTTGAGGCTTTCTATGCCTATAGTTATCTATTCTCCAAATATCCAGGGTATCCAAAACCTCAGCCTGGGAGTATGTAAGCTGCAGAATGACGGCCTAGGTTATGCCCAAAACCTGATCCCAGATTTACAAAGGTCTTGCATTGCTCTTGCATCACACAAAGTTATGCATGGTGATGCATGCCCTTTAGTGGGATTTCCTGAGCCATGCAAAGTCACTTTCCAGTGCTCTGCGTGGGTTAGATATCCAGAGTAATGTCATGTAACGGAAATCGCTGCCCTGTGTTAGTTACTCTGCGTTGGGAAGGCATTTCATGGGCGAAGTATGGGTGTTCCCATGCATTCACCTTTGGATTTTGATGCACTCCTGGATTTACTAAGGTTAACAAACCTGGGATTGCATAAAAATGGTATAAGGTGTAACTAGGAGAGATATATGTATTTCTCCTCATTATTTCCTCTTCTTGCGTGTGCTGCATTGTGCAGCACACGTAGAAAGAGGAAAATGGCTCAAAGGATTATTTTTACATAGGAAGGTGTTCCTTCCTGCACAAAAACAATCCTCCCTGTAACACAGGCACCCTTGCACCATATCACAAGGGTGCCTGTTTAGTGCTAGGCAGCACTCATTGTGCCAGAGAAATCAGACAGCAGGAATTAATCATATCTTAGTAGATATAGTGCACTTCTGTTCTCTTATAACATACATCAAACACCAGGGTCTATTACCCAAAAAGAACGTGAACATGGGGGAAGAAAGGAAGTGACCTCATTATGATGAAGTATTCCATTTTAAAGAATGATTTCCTCACCCACCAACGGTGGCATGCTTTATCATTAGGAATCTCCTTGCCCTGTGACAGCTGTTCATTGAGCGGGCCACACCCCCTGGAATGTGGGGGAAACTCTTGTGGATGTTTTTGAGATAAGGAGAATGCCCTAAAGTGAAATAGGTGGTGGAGAACTGAGCAGAGCATGCAGTAAGTGATCTGGTGGTGCAAAAAAGAGGAAATATTAAAATTGGCTACAGGGTAAACGTATATCTTTATTCGTGCATCCCTGAGTCAGAATTAAAAACAAATGCTCTGTAGGACTGAGTAAATTCTGCTTCTCTGTATAAGCAGAAAAAGTCAACATGTGTCTGCCATGTTGACCCTCAACAGAGGCGTTGTGGCATTCGTCAGGACCATAAAGAGAAAAGCTTCTGATTAAGGGATTGGGCTCAAAATAAAAATAATAAAAAAAGATACCAAACTGCCCAGTGGTCTACTGTCAATTCCAGCAAGGGATGGATCCATTGTCAGTCATCCTAGAGGAGGGAACAGATCACAGAGAGGTTACATGACTAAGGCAACTCAATTTAGTGCCTCCCGACGAAATGCCCTAGCCATGTAACCTCTCTGTGATCTATTCCTTCCTTTAGGTGTACTACAGTGCAGTGATTTTGAACATCATAATGAGGTCACTCCCTTTCCCCCCAAGCTTATCCTTTTTGGTTAACAGACCCAGGTGTTTGATGTGTGTTATGTGATTATGATATGGGGTGGTTTAATATAGAATTTCTGTTCTCTCTCTGTCATGCAGCGCAGCACAGCAAGTTGTCGTGCTGCATTGCGTTGCTTGCAGTGTGATGAATCTGCCTCTTGTCCTGTAAGCACATGAAACCCAGCTGTGTAAGATTATAATAATATTTCAGTGACTCACAACACTGCTTTGAAAGCTGTCTGTCACCTGCCTCCAATGTGTTGCTATACTATATGGTGGAAACCTGCTGTTGCTTTTCCCCCATCTAAAACAGGTGACTGAGCTTTCAGGGTTTATATATATGCATTTGGGTGTAAGGTATGGTCAATGTATCTCAGTTGCAAGCGTTTAACCTAGTCATTCCCAAGAACCCTAGCTGTGTATTGTAATGTACCAGCCCAATCGTATCTGGAGAGGACTTTCCAACTTCACTTGCAAAGCCCCTGGGTCTCCTGGCCTCTTATTATTATTATACCAGGTTTATAAAGCCATGGCTACTCAATAAGGATTTCCCAGGACTATGTTACAGTATGGTAAGGTACCACAAGTCAAGCCATCGATACACAAAGAATCAGAACAGCAAGATTTTTACCAGTTTGCAGAAGACTGAAAGAGAGAGCGACAAGGTCTCAGAAAAAAGGTAAGGAGATCCACAGCTTACCTTTCATTGCTTGGTACAACTGCATGACTAGTTTGATAATAAAGAATGGAGTATTGTGTGAGTTGGCGCTGTCTTGGTCCAAAGTTAGTTGTGCTCATCATAGCTGAATGTGTCAGGAATCTAGCCATGTAGTTTTGCATCTGCAGACGGATTTGCAATAATATGACACATTCTCCTGACCAATTTGACCTGTCTGATTTTAGTCAGGCACCTCAACATTTAGATAGGCATGCCAGTAGCACCTCAGACTCATATGCAGTCTTCGTAATTATCTTCTTGAGGCATCTCATCCAACAATATTTTGCCATAGCAACAGTTTGGGCATACAGTCTTCTGGACTGTTAGTTGAAATTTAGTTGCAGAGTCTGATCAACCCAGTGCTCCATGTGTGAACAGAGTTTCTATGGAGCCTGCAGGTGTCAACCAGTCCGCCAAGCAATGTAATAAGGCAACTAGATAAAAGGCAAAATTACACATAATTACACAAAATGTCCATATGTTTTATTTTTTGCTGCAAATGGCTGCATAAATATGCAATGTGGTATCATGGTGTTATTTTGGGTATTTCATTTAACAAGTGAAACAGGTAATTCCTACAATTACGTAAATTATGCGGTGTAATTTAAATTTTGCCAAGGCTTAGCTATTTGCTGGACTGAGTGGAAAGATAAGGGAGGGTATGAGGGAAATCAAACAGGTCTAAGGTGAGTCCAACTTGGGGAGGGGAGGTGATCTTCCAATTTCTCTGTGAGGAGGGTGAATTGACAGCGAAGTCTAATATGTGGTGGGACCAAAGCATTTTCATAGGGGCCCCTCTATGGTGCTGACAAATGATAAAGGCTGTCTGTCTAATTATTATTCCTTATCTGGCCTCACTCTCACCCCAAACCTCACTTCCTGTGCCTTAGTTCCTTCTTGTAGGTTCTTTTTCATCCCTGCATTCTCATTGTCATTATTGCCTACCTTTCTTTTCTTCTTTCTTTCTCCTTTTTCTACCTTTCTCTCTTTTGTATGGGCTGGTTTAAAGCCTGATTATGATGATGAAAAATAAGGCTTGGGCCCCAAAACTGAGTGTTGGTGGCCATCACTTGTGCACACTGGCAACTGAGGGGAGGCAACTTTCGGAGCACGTTCCCCAGGTGTTAGAGACAATTGGTGTGTTCCAGGAATGCAATGGTTAAGGGGTTGTTGAGGGGTGTATTTAGGGCCAGTAAAATGGACTAAGGTGCTGCGCTGTCAAGCCAAAGGGTTTCTTTTGCTGTGGCTGTCAGCACGTTGGTCACCTCAGTCAGAGGGGAGAAATTTGTTGATAGGCCTGAGGTGCTCAAAAGGTAGGTGGCTGTGGTGTGGTCTGGTAAGGGTTCAGAGGCACAAATTACATAGTTTTCTGTTAGTGGCAATAAGGTCCTGGGGGAAAAAGGAAAGAAAGTTATAGAGACTCTGTTATCCTTCCACACTGCGGGCAGGAGGACTCATTAGCCCAAGGAGTTCTCAAAAAGGTGTGAGTGCTGAAGTGGACCAGGTTCCTGGGTTGGCTGAGAGGGCTGTGGCTGCTGTATAGGTATGCTCACCCGCTCAGCCTAGTTAAGAAGTGTGAGATAGTCAGTGGTTCTGGGAGCGGAGCTCTTGAGTACTGTTGCTTGGCTAAGAGGGCCCATTACATGGTGAGAGCAGGTAGTGGTTTGGGTGGGAGTTTAGTATGGGCTCAGCTGGAGGCTGGTTATTGGGCAGGAGAGTCTGCCAGCGGACAGTTGTCATTTGTGGTAAATGGCAGCAGGCAGAGTAGTCAGGGTGACACATCAGTTTGCCCATTGTCAAAGAGGGTAGAGATGCAGGCGATTCAGTGTAGGGTGCCAGCCACCAGGTGACACAAACATACATGCCAGTAGACATGATTCAGGGGGGAGAACTCCCGATTTTGTAAACCAAAATGGCTTTATTTTGACTATCCCCCTCCTGAGATTGCCTCCACTTCAATGGAAGCCAATTGAAGAAGTACATTCTCCTGATTATTTTTTTTAAGTCTCCCAATTTCCTCTTCTAAAATGTTGGCATCTATGCACAAAGTTAGTGGCCTTGGAAGCAGGATCTAAAGCTGGGGCTGCCTCATCTTAAAAAAAATATCTCTAAGATATAAAGGTAGCGCAAGCAGACATATTGGTGCCCAAAAGTAGAACCCTGGGAGGAAGGAAGAAGCTATATTGTAAAGGAGAATGCAGTGTTCTGTTAGCATTGCCAGGTGGCAATGAATGTGCAGTATCTGGAAGATGTGGGGTTAAGGTGGAAGGGGTAAGTGATTAGCTGAGACACAGAATTGTAAAAAAAAAAGTGAGGAAGAAGCTGCCATGTCTAGTGTTGAGTTGATATTGGGTAGGTGACTAGGTTGCCCATTTTTATAACGAAGGTCAAGCGTGCGAATGCCCTTACTGGTAATTGTGGAGATATGGGTATGGCACTGAGGGCTAGAGGACAGAGGCGAAGAGCAGGAATTTGTAGCTCATTTTGGACCTGCAAATCTAAAAGTAGCGGGCGTCTGGTAGTTGAAGTCCCTGGTGAAGCATGGTTGTGGGGGATGATTTTTCAAAGGACACTATCATGACACTGGAGGATGATTGAATAACTGGGAAAGGGTTTACAAGGTACGCAGAGGACTAGAAGATGGGCTTGGGTAGACAGAAATGTAAGGATAGAGAGTAGGTCTAGTACAGCCCAGGTTGATCGGATGGGTACAGCCTCTGGCAATTACAAGTAGAGGAAGGAAGCATCAAGAGGCATCACATATAGCAGTAGCTCTTGGAACCTGAGCGGTAGAGAGTATGGTCCTGGGCATCCAACTTAACTGAGCTGATAGTCCAAGATTCTGCAAATCCCAACTCATCCTTTCCCTCACCAATGACTCCACAACCACATGGCCCAACTTTGACGCATGACAAGCGTCACCGACTGGATGAAGAACAACTGTCTGAAGCTGAACATGAACAACACAGAAGTGCTGATCTGCGCAGAAGAACAGCATACCCCTGGATTGACTCCTGGTGGTCCCCAGACCTGGGACCGGCACCCATACCCACTGACTACTCCAGAAACCTCAGAATTGTCATAGATAACAAGTACTCCAGAAAGCACAGATCAACACAGTCTCCTCTGCCTGCTTCCTTACTCTGTGCATGCTATGGAAGATCTTCAACTGGCTACCTCTGCACACAAGACACACCGTGACAGGTCCATCACCAGCTGTCTGGACTACAGCAATGCTCTGTACATAAGAATCACCATAGACCTCCTACAGAGATTGCAAACCATACAGAACGCCACAGCCAGACTCGTCCTCACCTCACCTGATGAACCCACATCACATCCCACCTTATGCAACACCACTGGCTCCCCTTTCAGAGGGATATGCCAAATAAAGCTTTTAACTCACGCACACAAGGCACTACACAACCAAGGACCCACCTACATCAACCACCACCTGAACTTCAACAAACCATCAATAGTTCTTCACTCCGCCTCCCGATCACTTGCACACGTGCCCTGCATCCACAAAAAGAGAAGTGGAGGATTCTCCTTCTCCTATTTTGCAGCTAAGAACTGGAACAGTCCCTGGATGCAGCTCTGGACCATCACCTCTCTTCTGGAATTCTGAAGGGCCCTCAAGACCTGACTGTTTGATTAAGCCTTCTGGGACCTGCAAGCACCTGCACAACCTACCAGGTGATTAGCAGTGCTATATAAATCATAACTTGATTGATTGAAAAGTGGGTTTGTCAAATGCATCCCTCCCATATAGTCAGCTCACCAAGGTTATACTTCTTTTTCTGATGATGTCTTGTGGATGAAGAGAGGCCAAATGTGTGTGACTGGGACAAGAGTTCTGAAAGTAACACACTGCTGTGTTATGAGGATATGCACAAAGGTGAAGATGAAGGGGTTAGATTGTGTTATATTCTTAGTAATGCACCTGATTATAGAGACAAAGGCAAAAAGTGGTGGTGGGAGGAGAATTTGGTTGGATGGAAAGGGAGATAGGGTGCTAACAGAAAGAAGCAGTCTAGTGTTTTGCAGGTTTCCAAAGAAAGAAGCCCATTGCAAATTAGTGACATTTGAGGGTGTTCAAAAGGGCAATTGCTGCTGAAAAAACTGTCTCTGAAAAAGAACCTGTTTTGAGACCAGGCAGTATTTATTTATTAGATGTGTGTGTGCGTACTAACAAGTGGTCCATGGAAGAAGGCGATAAGAAACATGATGTGGCTGTGAAGGTCAAAGATGAAGAAGAATGCAGTGGGAGGGTTGGTAAACGTGAGAAGGATGCAGAGACCTTTGACAAGCCTAGGAAGTTGGGGTTTACAAAGCCTCTAGGGGTGCACTGGATGGCAGTAATTGAAGAAAGGACATAGGTGAATATATTGAAGTTTTCTAGCTTTAATATGTGAAAGTGAGGGCAAAGGAGAGGTCTAAGAAGGAAGAGTTTGAGTTTTTCAGAGCCTAAGAAAAATGGTTATGATTGGGAATTGGACTGAAGCCTTTTTAGTAGAAGTTAGTATGTGGTATTAATTAAAAATATTGCTGTTATTTGAAAGCTAGAGATTATATTGGTGGGGTGACCTGGGTCCAATACAATGAAAAGTTCCAAATCAGGCTAGTGGAAGATGCTGAGGAAAAATTGAGGAAGCTTGAAAAAGACTTAGATTGGCACATTGGATGGTGCCAATCTATCAATACTTTGTAGGCCGATATGAAATATGAGGATGTGGTTGTCCAGATGCCTTAGAGATTCATCTTGGTAGGGGGTTGTACTGCTACGATGAAGAAGGACATTAGAGAGTTGAAACATTTGTAGTCAGGTACAATATGTTTTCAAGGGAGTTAATTCCATGGATAGTGTAATGTGGGGTGAGGAAGCCTGCAGTCATTGATAAAGCTAACTGTAAGCTTTTAGTGGATTAGGCATAACATAATATGTGTATTTATAAAGCGCATGTTCACCCAGAAGGGTATCTTGGTGTTGAAAAACAGATGTTTATTGTTACTCAACTCAAAGGGACTCAGCCTTTCAACCTCAGAAGGAACGAAAGACAGGGGACTGCCCGGATTTGAATCTGTGACCATGAGGTTGAGCACAAGCCCCCAACACTGGTCGCACTAGTCCACCAAGTCACCAGACCCAGCATGGAGAGCTTTTATGAAAAAAATAATTTCATTCTATGATGTAACTTTATCTTTTAGAGCTGAAGGAGAGACTGTCCATTTTGTTGGAAATTTTGTTTGGTGCAACGCTGTTGGGACCTATCTAGCTTCCAAGGGGGTGGAGCAGAACACTCCTTAGAAATGTTTTTTTAGAAATAGTAGGTTTTTGATGCTCACTAAGCTGGATGGATGGTTGAACTTGCTACTGGTTGGGCAGACCAGCTGATAGAAAGTGGGATTGAGGACTGGGTTATTTGAGTTGAAAGGGATCAGAGTTAAAAGAACAGAGGTTATTAAATATGCTAGGAGCAGGGAGCTGGGACAAGTAGGAGTAATGTGAGGTAGTTGTTGAGATGGAGATAAGAGGTTCAAGGTGAGTAAAAGTTGATGGGATATTTAAGAGTGGTGGCTTCAGTTAGGAATATTGTCTGTTTAGTGTGGTGATATGTAGTCTGTAAGGCTTCAAGACAGGGTTTTGTTTAATTGTGAGGCACACCTGTTTCCTTTCTACATAACAATGGTGTGTTTCTTATTTTTGCCCCATCTCCCCGATAATCATTTTGGACAGCCAGCATTTAGCGTCCATGCATGTGCACGCCAAGTGTCACGCATCCCGCGTTAGAATAACGCACTTCCGGTCATTTTCCCCTCATTACCGCAATGCCTGAGATTGCCACACGTTCTTAAGTGCGGTGAATCCTTCTTCTGCTTTCTCACTTTGCAAGGTGAACCACGGTTATCAAAGGCCACATAGTGGCGCTGGTGTAAAACGGGAGGTATAGGATTCTCGCTATATTATTACGATAGTGATACGGTTCCCTTGTCTTCCTCGCTTGATTTTGCTTGCAAGAAAGTGTCACTCATAGTCATTGAAATGTGACTCATGATTACACAGAAATTTTAAAAATGTCTCAGGTAGCAATATGGAATCTTGGCAGCTATGAGCACTCCTTTTCTTATTGCTGCTATATATGCCTCGAAAAGGTTTATAGTCCTGACACCACCCTCACCCCCCATCCACCTGCGTGCATCTTACAAATACATAGTTTAATGTTCTTTTAATAGATAGAATATCGTCACTTCTTAATGCTGATACATATACAAAATGTTCTCTTCATTGTACCACTCTTAAAAGTAAACCTGCGATATTTTAATGGCTGGACAAGTTCTTATGCTTAGAAAATTGACTGCACAAAATAACTACTATAAATACAGACGCATGTAAGCAGGATGATACAAAGGAAAATCGCGTTTAGCTCTACACCCTTGTTGTAATTTGCCTTAGTGGTATCATTAAGGAATGCCAAATAAAAACACATGATCTTCATTAAGTATTCACTTCAGTGTGAAAACCGAGGGAGAGAAGGTTTGCTAAATTTCAGTTAACAATTATTTAACAATTAAAGTAAAAATGCGACACCGTGTGGAAATTTCTGGAATAACAATAAAGGTTCAGCATTCAGCACGTAGAGCACCTAGCAGCACGGACAGCGCGGACGCCTTATGTGCTGCTGGGATATTCGTGTTTATTCAGTGCTTTAAATGGGCCGGTACTGTCCGGTACTGAGTACCGGGACTTTTTTATTTTGAGAGAGATAGTACCGGCACATCTCAAGAAAAACTTATTACTTTCAATTGAGAGTACCGGCACTTCTTAGAAACAAGCAGTTACTCTGATACATAGTACCGGCACTTTCATTTTTCCATTTCAAGCACTGTGTTTATTAACTACGTAGACGATCCTGTCGGGTGATCCAGTGGGACAAAGGGTCATCAATAAAACGTGGATATGCTGTAATTCCATTGAGTGCTAATTCAGTTTCAGGGGAAACTCCACCTGGTGTAAAGTGGAGAGCTGCCGACTTTGGAACTAGGGAACCAGTTTATAGCCACGGCGTTTGCCGTGGGCAAAACACCTATAACCGTGTGTAGGAATACACGTATAGAAAATGTAACATGGTGGATGACAACATTGTGGGGGTCATTCTTACTTTGGCGGGCGGCCCCGTCAGAACACCGCACCGCGGTCGAAAGACCGCTGCGGTGATTCTGAGATTTGCCCTGGGCTGGCGGGCGGCCGCCAAAAGGCCGCCCGCCAGCCCAGGGCAAATCAACCTTCCCACGAGGACGCCGGCTCAGAATTGAGCCGGTGTAGTGGGAAGGTGCGACGGGTGCCGTGGCACCCGTCGCATATTTCAGTGTCTGCATAGCAGACACTGAAATACTTTGCGGGGCCCTCTTACGGGGGCCCCTGCAGTGCCCATGCCATTGGCATGGGCACTGCAGGGGCCCCCAGGGGCCCGCGGCACCCCCTACCGCCATCCTGTTCATGGCGGGTTTCCCGCCATGAACAGGATGGCGGTAGGGGGTGTCTGAATCCCCATGGCGGCGGAGCGTGCTCCGCCGCCATGGAGGATTCAGAAGGGCAGCGGTAAACCGGCGGGTGACCGCCGGTTTACCCTTTCTGACCGCGGCTGAGCCGCCGCGGTCAGAATGCCCTTCGGAGCACCGCCGGTCTGTCGGCGGTGCTCCCGTGGCCGGTGACCCTGGCGGTCACCGGCCGCCAGGGTCAGAATCAGGCCCTGTATGTTTTCCTGACTAGCTATCATAACTGAGTCATAAGCAATTTTTTACATACTCTGTGCAGACCTCTAAAAATCCGTAGAGATCAGAAAAAAACAATATTGGAACTATGAAATTGATTTGAATAACAGCAGTTCCCACTTATGGGGGTGTTCTAAATACCACTTTTCAACAAGTTTGCAATTCTTCATTAATTATACAATGACTTTGTTTGCCCTGCATTTATCACTTCTGATTTTATTGTTAACGTTTTTTAAATCAATATGGTAAGAAAATCAATAATGGACCATGAAACACTACCAATGCAATTTCATATTATTCAATTTGGTACCTTCATCAGTCACAATGCCTTTGTAGTGAGCTAAAGAAAACCATTCAACCCCAAAGAAAAGTAAGAATGATTAATTGTTCATATTTTTTCACAAATTTCTATCAAAAGAACTAAGGGCCTTGTTACGAGTTTGGCAGTCTGTGCATCGCTATGGCGGCAGTCTGACTGCTATCGGCCTGGCGGTCGGACCAATGTATTACGAGTCATGCAGGCCTATGTAGCAAAGACTGCTTCAGTCCCACCGGCACTGCCACGCAGCACAGATCGCCGCAGTCACACGGCAGTACAAACAGACCAGCAGAGAGTGTTTCCTTTGGACACGTTATGAGGTTGCACACCGCCAATGTGACCGCGGTGGTCCAACCATCATGTCTCAACAGGCAGAAACAGAATATAAAGAGAGCAACTCACCTGTAGGCAGCTTAGCACTTCTGGTGCCGCCATGGAGCCCATCACACAGGTCCTGCCACTGCTGCTGATCATCGAAGGAGCCCAAAATCAATGCTGCCGCGGACACAACCGACCGTAAGTACACACACCTATCTGCCACATGATATGGGGTCACACTACGGGCACCAAGTACACATGATTGTGTACACAGCCAGAGTCATTCACAAAGAAGGACACATTCACAGCCACAAAACGCCCCTTTAAGCAGGTCACTTAAAGTTGTGCAATCGCAGTAACCATTGAACAAATTGGAGACCACATCACCTTCAATGTTTTGCCTCATGGAGCATACCTCACTTACCTGTTGGCATACAATAGTAGTCCAATGCCAACTTCATTCCCACATATCCCACACTAGGTCATGCAGACACACATTTGTCACATACATAATAACACAACAATAAGAAATGATGCTGCGAGAACATGCCATGTTGCTGACAACAGCACAGTCGTCTGGAGAAGGTGACATGGAAATACTCATGTCACACTAAAAACATATCAACAACGCATACTTCACCAAGAAAAATTTGCCCCAATCGAGTCATGGAGGTAGAACTAATGTTGCTCAGATATGTCACACATTTGACATGGAAATGTACACTGTACACATAGGGCCTGATTCTAACTTTGGAGGACGGTGTTAAACCGTCCCAAAAGTGGCGGATATACCACCTACCGTATTACGAGTCCATTATATCCTATGGAACTCGTAATACGGTAGGTGGTATATCCGCCACTTTTGGGACGGTTTAACACCGTCCTCCAAAGTTAGAATCAGGCCCATAATGTGCAAATGTCAGGGAGATATGTCCATAAAATCCACAACACAATGAATCAGCTAGTCCCAGGGAAATCACCACTAAGATTTGGCACCCCTGACAATGACATACCGTGTTCGCATCAGTAGATGCCATTAGTCCTTTGGATTCTGCAGAGGCCCAGAGGTTTGAAAGTACTTGTAGAAGGCCCTCTACATGTTGCCCAGTGGGAAGCTGCATCACTGTCTCCATTTTGGTCATGCAAACCCAGATATCTGTGAATGAATGGTTGTACCCAACCACATGTGATTCCAACATAACTGCAAGTCACTCCATGATTCCTGCCAACAGTCAGGTTCCAAACCTTAATGATTACACATGTGCAGTGCACTTTGCTACATAATGCCACATCAATGGCATGGAAATGCATGTTGTGGCTGCAATATCTAGTCAGACATGTGTTGTCTGTCATTGCTACTGCAGTTGTACATGCCAAATGACATGCTATGACATTGGAGGCTATGTGTCAGCCAATAATGAATGGTGACACACTCCTGTATGTGGCACCACGTGAAATGTAGCCCCGTGGTAAATGTCCTATTCCAAACACAGGTTAACATGCACATATATGTGAGGGGATACAGAAAGTATCCCATCAACACAGACCTTGCATGAAACAGCATCTTACAAATGTTTTCCAAAAGAGAAAGGGACACATGCTGATATGTAGGCACAAGGAATGCTGGCACCAGTGATGGCACATAAATCATGTCAATGGACATTCCCCACTCACCAAAGGAAAGTATTGATTGATCTGTAGCTGCATCCCAAAAAATGTATGCTCTATCACATGTATGATGGCCATCTCACAGTACAGACAGTAGTGAGGCATCAGCACCCATCAGACGCTGAAGACAAGTAGCCTCTGGGTGATAGATGCCAATGTACTAATTTCAACTGACACATGGCTGAGGACAGCGATCCATTGTTACCTTTTGGCCTGTAACACTGAGGAGTAGTGGTCTGTTGCAAGGAATTTACAACAACAAACAGTAGTTGATTGCTCAGTGTACACAGTCATATGTTGTCCCTGGAGAGCAAAATGTTTGTGGATTGTACACAGTTGTGTCATAGGTCATGACATGTCTACACAAACAATCACTCATCTTCTGTGTTACACATGGCTCATCCCTAATCATCAAGGGGAGCTGTCAGAACCTAACACATTCACTTGGCAATGTGACAGGCAGGAATATGCCCTGTACTCACCCCCTTGTGGTTACTGTGCTGTCCTCAAACGCCCATCAAGGTCTGGGTGGGCCACTGCCAGAATGCAGTCTATTAGGGTGGTCATGGTCCAACCTGCACCCTGTTCATGTTGGGAGGACAGCCCCAGATAGACCTCTATGATCTTCTGGACTTAGCATCTTAGGCCTACCAACCTCTTCCGACAGTGGGTGCTCTGCCGGCTGTAGACCTCTAGGGTCCTCACCTTCCAGGCAATGGCTCTCCATAATTCCTTCTTCTGATGAGACAAATCAAGAGATTACAATCACTCGTTTTTACCCAAATGGTTGAGTCACCTACATGTCAGAAAAACGAAGGTAGAACTTTTCAATTTGTTAACACTCCACAAGTGTGAAACACACAAACCAATAAGTACAGGGACATGACTACAGACATATATATTTACATCTGCAGATTAACCCACTACCCTGCTCAGGTCCTGCATTAACTAAGCAAGCTTACTGACATCAGGTAGCCCATGCGCCAGCAGCATGTACGGTGATGAGTGCCACAATGAAACACTAAACACCAGTGTGGCTTCTGAAGGGTAAATTACTTATGTCTGAATGGACCAATACATTCACCCTCTGTGAGATTGACTCACTGCATACAATCCCACAGGCAACTAACATAGCACAGTCTTCACCATTACACTTGAGTGACAATGAAGGGGCTGACACGGTGGGTCCAGAAAGGGTCTTCCTTGTCTATGTGTAGAGATATGGCCTAACAAATGCAGACTCATGCCACTTCAGGGGGTGAGTTCTGTGGTATGTACCTGTGCCAAAGAACCCTCATTTGGACATATGTGCCTATCCTACAGAGATGGCACCCAAAATACAAAGGTATGCATTGTACAATTTCTGCTATGTGACCAAGCTACTAAGTCACACATGTGGCCTCCAAAGAATCAACACACTGTACTGTGGGACTGTCATTTGTGCAGTAAGCCAGTACAGGACAAATATGACCTATTTGAAGGTGACAACAGAGCTGTGGGAGTAAGGGACATGTCATGAGTCAAAGACACACATTGAGAATGATGCAAAACGCACATATGGACTAGTTTAATGATTTACCTCCATACCTGTTCCTAATCTAGTCAATAGAGTGAGGCATTCAGGACAAGTTTTGCCACTGGAGCATCATATTGTCCACATGCCAGGATCTGCTGGTGTACAGGGAGTGGCAAAGTGCCACAGTTGCATAGCCACAGTGACTCTCCCACAGCCTCGACTCGGTCCCATACTGGGAGATACATTTGTCAGGTCCTGGTCTCTGCAGGCGGTGCATACAGAACCTACATGACACTCCATTTCCATCATTTCCATGCATGGCAGTACATCATATGGCCACTAGCAATTTGGCATGTGCGTGTGTGGCAACCTGAAGGGCAGAGTAAGTCAGGATATGGATTCCAGACAACATTTTGGCAAGGCCAGATTTGGGCTGAAAGACTTGTGATACTATACAAATTGCTGACAAGATTTTCAAATGACTCATACAAGATATATGCACAGCTCATGCTGTTATGCACATACATGTTGTCGAACATTTACAACAATCATGAAGAAAGAGATGTCACTGGATGGCAGTAAAGTCTCCTTACCTAGTTATGGCCATCCAACACAAGCAGGATCTAGGACCCCAAAAATCTCACACAACACGATGTGACTGAACTTAACATATGGTACTGTCCACCACTACCTGCACATTGTACATCCCATTGATGTCACACAGACTGCAACAACATGCACGCAAGAAGTCTAACTGGCACAATGTAGCTTGTGAGGAGGGAAAGGATGGTGAAGTACAGAGAAAATTGGGCACATGAGGTACCTACCTGCTCCCCTGGTGAGCCATAGAGCTGCTCCTACAGGGATAGGACCTTGTTGACAAGCATCTCCAGCTCTTCTGGAGAGAAGGCAGGGATCCTATCACCTACTGGATGTGGCACGATTGCTCCCAGAGATGGCACACTGCAGCTCAGGCTGTAAAGGTGTTGCTGACAGCAGTGTCAGGAGTCAAGTGAGTGAATGTGCACAGCATGGCGGTCACGTCTGCCACATATGGGTTTGTCAATGCCGGCGGACACAGCCATTGGGCTGCGACTGCCACTGGCAACTTTAGCCTAAGTCTGCGTCCACCATGGTTGCAACTGCCTCCTGCCATGACGACTTCCACCGGAGGTCCTGGGTGGTTCCTAATGTCCAGTGGAGTAGGTCAGGCAGCTGCCATTTTGGCAGCCTGAAATGCTGTATTGGGATTTCTAAGCTGCATCACACCTACAATAACTGTTTTGTTGTATCACAGACATTGTTATCATGTCTTGTCATGTAGGCCCTTCTACTTTATCACCATCGTAGTATATTGCAGCACACAGATGGCATTTTACAGAAGTGCATGGTCCACCACTACTGATGGTAATTTTGGCATCGAAATATACATTCACCTTTCCAGGGCCAATTGTGTTGCATGTCTATGAGTTTTGTCTAAATCCATGTTTTGGACATGTGTTGAAAACCATGGGGGTCACATGTGACATTGTATAGTTGGCAGCTGTGATATGCACTGAGTGTCATGTCTATCCAGTCAGAAATGCTTTGTCACATGATATCATTGGCGTGCTTCATGTGTGTTGCTGCGGACACAATGACTAATATCACAACTCATGTCTTCTCACATACAGGTACCCTGGGAGAGGGAGGATGCGACAGCCTCCTGTTTACCGTTCACTGCCAGACCTTCAGACCGTAGAAAAACACCATATCATCATGTACTACTGCCTGGATAGCCAAACAGTAGTAGACTTATGCCGTCAGTTGGAGCCAGTCACATCTGTCTTGATTTTCTGCAAGCAATGTCACGTGCTACAATCATGAAGTGAGTGACTCATTGTTGCACTTCTGTCCCATTCCTTGACAGGAGACTCAGCATATCCAAACCGTCCTTGGTTATTGGCACCACTGTATAATCCAACTACGCCAAGCAAAGTCAGCTTCAATGAGGCCCATGGAAGAACACTGAGGCCAGTGGAGCAGGCTTTTGGGCTCCTGAAGGCCAGATTTCGCTGTTTTGACCAGACTGGTGGAGCCTCCTCTCCTCACCCGGTAATTTGTCAAATCACTGTGGCATGCTGCATGTTCAGCAACATCGCCCTGCGGAGAAATATCCTGTACATCCCAGAGGAGGGGGAGCCTGCAGTCTCATCAACAGCTACTTTTCATAAGTGTAAGTATGTCAGGTGATGTCATGACTGTACAATGAGCAGCAGTTGTGAGAATGTGTGGAGTTGAGTGTTTTGGAAACAGCTACGGAGCTGATACTTTGCAATATTCAGCCAATATCTGCTTGATAAGATAGCTTTTGACACATCCCCACCTTGATGATGTTACTTTGTTTGTGTCAGTTTCCTTGCAATGTACTTTGTTTTCCAGTTGCTTGCTATATGACTTGTGCAATAGGTAAGGTTTCAAGCCCATACTCCTTGTTTTGTTCTTTATACGGGTACCTTCACCATGGGCATTTCAGATTTGTGAGATTGGCAAATATCGGATGCTGTTCTTACATATAAAGTGGTCATGGATTGTTCCAGGTAATTTATGTTGCAGAGTTTTGATGTATGAGACCTGTACCAAGAGAGTTTGCACAGTGTTTGTGTTGAGGTACAGAAGTGTATATTGGACTTTTTTTGTGTCTTGTGGTGGGCCTGATGCATCATGTATGTCATCATATGGTCATAAGATATGTAGTCCTAGCTTTTGACCAAGTCATTTTACCTTCACATTGGCTAAACACTGTTTTTTGTTCTGACCTGTATAGAGCTGTAGATGTGTTTCATCACTGCAGGCCACAGTGCCTGTGCCACAACACTGGCACATGTTTGTGTCATACCACAAGATGCATGAGCATTGGATTATGATGGGCCTGTGATCAGGGACTGTTGTACTGCCATCTGTCTGCATCTTGGATAATGTGACGTTGGATTACTTTGGTGTTGTATGTGATAAGGCTCAAGCTGGTGACATCAACCACTTTAATGTTTGCCTAGTCTAATATCTGACATATATTATGTGCTGCACACTGGAATTACATGTTTGGTTTGACCTGACACTTGCACTAATGTGTTTGTGTGGAAAGGTTGTAATCCTGATGTGGACACTGTGTAACTGTAGCATACCCCTCCTTACACAAGTAGCTTGTATCTTCATCATATGGTTCACATGATCTCACATCTCAGCATAGCAAAAAGTTGAAAATTAAGCAAGCAGACAATGAGCTTGTGATGGGTGAATTTATGACAATGCTAATGCAGAAAATACATTTGGGACACGAAGGAATAAAAAAGTAAGGTTAAGGGGTCATTCATGGTGAATGAAATCATTGGAGTAGATGCCACACCATTGGTAATCCTAAATCCAGAGTACTCTCCCATTGGAAATGGTAGGTGGTTCAGGATCTGTCAAAAGAGTGAATGTGTGGCACACAAGGGAGGTCCTTTAGGGACAGGTCACTTGCTGGCAGTGGTGGGTGTCTTGCCATCCACACCTCCTGGATTCTTTGCTGGACGTCCCTGCTTGCGTGGGGGTGTGGTCTTCTGATACAGATACAGGGGTGTCTGTGGCTGGTTCTTCCTCTGGCAGGGCCTCCCTTCCTGTGGCTGGCACCGATGTAGATGTGCCTGGTGTTGATGAGCTAAAGGAAGGGGTAGACTTTTGTTGAAAAGCCACACTCAGGGTGGTGTGAATGTCCCTCAGCACCTCTGTTAGGGAGGCCATGTTCGTATTGTGGGCCTCCATCTGTTCTAGATTGTCTCTGTGCATGTCCCTCTGTAGCTGCTTGACTTAGCGGAGTTCGATCAAGACCTTGCCCATCACACTTTGGGAGTTCTTATAAACCCCAAGATGTGGCTGTTGGAGTCCTGACTAGGAGCAGCCCCAGCGGCGTCACCCTACTGGCCCACTGGATCCCTCGCACGCACCCTACCCCCACAGGCCTGTGCCCTTGCCACAGGGTGCCTTCTCTATGAAAAGTGAGTACATTATAAAGAGGGAGAGAGCACAGCAAAGCACACATTTCCATGGACAACCACAAAAAAAAAATCTGAACCTTTCATGTGTGCCATGATAGGATAAAATCCATCAAAGGAGAACGCTGTGAGACTGAAATACTCCTGGATGTGACAAACCCAAGAACAGGGAGGGAAGCCATTGAATCAAGAACTGACTACTGACATAAGCAAAGCCATCCAACCATCAGTTAGGGTCCGACGCTAAACGTGCTCAAACTATGCATTATGTAGGAGAATCAATAAGTCTACCTACACATTAGCCCGGACCTAAAAAGGATCAGAAGATATTCTTCAATTCCATACAACCCCATAACTTCCCATGTATGTCAGGATGGTTATACTTTTGAAGGTTTCACCACATGTTCTTGTTGTAACTAGATCCGGATGACTGTGGATCTGGAAACGTTAAATTATAAATATCAGGAGAACCCCCCACTTCAATAACGTCTCCAGTAATAACTCTCTTAAAGTGGTCCCGATGTCAATAAATGCACAATCGTTCCTCATTTCCTCTGTCTTCTGTAATTATCCCCAACTCTCTCTATCTTCATGTCTACTTTTCAGAATATGGGCCTCATTACAACCCTGGTGGTCAACATCCGCCAGGGTTGAAGTGGCGATTGTACCACCAACAGGCTGGCGTTACAAATCGCCATATTTTGACAGCAGCAGTAGTGCTGCGGTCAAACCACCGGGACTGGCGGATTACCGCCATAGTTGTCCAGGTGGTCAGAATCCGCCAGGGCAGCGCTGCTTGCAGCTCTGCCCTGGGGATTTTGACTCCCCTTCCCGGCAGCCTGTCCATGGTGGTAGACACCGCCATGGAAAGGCTGGCGGTAAGGGAAGTTGTGGGGCCCCTGCACTGCCCATGCACTTGGCATGGGCAGTGCATGGGCACCCAGGCACAGCTCTGTCGCGATTTTCACTGTCTGCATAGCAGACAGTGAAAAGCACGATGGGTGCTGCTGCACCCGCCACACCGCCATATTGCCGCTGGCTCCATTAGGAGCCGGCTGCAATGTTACGGCCGACATACCCGCTGGGCCAGAGGGCAGAAACTCTGTTTCCGCCCGCCAGCCCAGCGGGGATGTCTAAATGCCGCCGGCGGGTTTCTGGCCACATGGGCGTCCGACTGGTGGTTAAGCCTTGGCGGTCGGCCTCGTCCGACCGCCAAGGTTGTAATGAGGGCTTATGTCTTCTTCTCACTTACCGTCACCCTGTCTTCACTTGTAAATTACTACCTCCTTGCTTCCTCTTTTACCTGTCACTCTTCTGGCGATGGTTTTTAGGTTAATTGTGATCTCTAGCTACTATTTCACTTTTTTTCTGCTACTTACTGCAACATTTCACTCTAGTCCATTTTAACCACCACATTTGGTACTTTCAGAGCTTTCCAAATTATGCCATATTGAGTTTCTTCAGTATCAACAATCATTATATGTCCTCCAGTCTTGACAAGGTTTTGGTTCAGTTTATCATGTTTCACGTTGTTCAGTGTAAGAGAGATTTTTTCACTTGTTGTTCACCATGTTAGCACCATCTTGGTCAAGCTGTGCCACATAAATATTATAAACAACTAAATTAATGCGTGGGACTTGCTCCTACTTGCAGAGCCATACGGTTGTACAAGACAGAAGAACCTTCCTTAAAGTCAATCTTAGAAGTAGGAGCCTTTTTTTTCATTTGCCCATTTCTGTAATTCTTAGAAAATATATTGACAAATAATTTCCCTTCACGCTGCTCAAATAAAGCAATTAGGCAGATATACATTGGATATTGCAAATATAATTCCCAAATATGGCCACTAAATTATTACCTCTCCACCAAGGGAGCAAACATAAGAATGTATTTCCTTAAAGAGCAACGTGAGAATCCTCGTCTATGGCTCGGGTAAATACTTCATTGCAAAAACTGCAAATATGTCTGTGCCTGGGATGTAGGATGGCTTTGGTTGTTTGCCTTCACGCTGACACCAGCGCAGGATTAGTAGGCGCTACTTCTGAAAATATGTAGTAACACTTTCTGCGCCAATGGCAGTGTAAATGCTGGTAATGTATGTGTAACTGTTTTCATAAAATGTACTCAACTGGTGCTCTGTTCTGAGGTCACTTGGCATAAGGGGGTAGAGCCAGCTTTAGCATTGGTGGTGCCCAGTGCGACAAACTTTTTTGCCCCCCATGACCTCCTTTTCAGATTCCCTTACTACCACCTGACAAAAGTGCCCCTCATCTCTCCATAGCTCCTCTCTCAGATACATTTCATTTATTTCAAAGCGCTGGTAAAGGCTGTCTTTACTGATCCACTCATCTACCCACATAAAATCCTGATCTGTTCTTTGCAGCAGGAATGTTAACCCTCTGTGCTACTTTATGATGAGTCAAAACTGTCTCTAGACAAAACTCTGATCTCTCGCTCCAGCAGGAACTTTAGGCGCAGTTATCTTGACACTTCTATTGCTGCCTGAAAGCTTGTCACACAAGGAAATCTGCAGCAAGTGCTTTTAAATTCTAAATTATTGCTCAACACGGCCCCCCCAGGTCAGTGCCCACTGCAGCTGCATGTGTCCTCCACCCTAAGCCAGCCCTGGAAGTGGGTAACAATCAAGTTCTTTACCACTCAACTTAAAATTAATACATTCCCAAATACTTAAATACTAGATTCTGAAAGTGGATATAAGGATACTTGCATCACACTAGTGTAAACATTAAAGCCTATTAGGAGTCAAGCCAAAATTGTGATAGTTCTGATTTTATCACATGTGCATACGAGATATTTCGAGCTGGTGGTAACTCACTGTGCTGAATGTTAAAATGAGGTAACAGCGTATACACACACACACACACACAAACTAATATAAAACATGTTTGTACAGGTTATTCTCCATTAATCATCACAGAGTTAATTATTGTGTGCAAAACCAAATCCAGCACTAATGTTATTTATGGGACAATGTTTTTGCGCCTGTTTCTAGCGTAAGGGGGTGTAAATGACCTTATAGGCAATTTAGAACTGAGTAATTTAGTATTGTGTACACTATATCAAAAGGGAGTTGAGTTACTTCTAAGTATCCTTTATAGAATTATAGTGTAAATATGTGTCTGTAGAACGGGGTGGGGGGGTCCAAAGATCACACCGATGTAATTAAGGTAAACTTAAAGCTTTAAAATGAAGCACGCGGGACTGCAGGTATAACGTTCTCATTAGCTAGAGGATGTGTCCTTGATTCTTGTTTCCATAAGGTATCCTGCCAAATAAAGCACATGTGCCATTGCTTCAATCCGAGCGTATATTTTTTGGATTTCTTGGAGCGTTGCAAATCCAGAGATTATCTTTGTGAATACTTTTTCGAAGCACTCCTGCTTTTCGGGATGTGTTTTAAAGGGATTTGTCTTTATTCTGGAATCTAGGCCCGTAAAGGGTTTGCAATTTGAATCAATCACACACGATCTCCTGGTGAAAGTTTCGACTTTGTAGGTAATTTCTATAAATCATTCCTCCTTCTGAGCATGACTGAAAAAGACTACCAAAGAAAAGGAATCTTTCCGTCTTTTGCCTTTCAGGTAATTTATAACAAAGTGATCTGATGAGTCAGCAATCCCCCATTAGAGAGTAGGGTGTCAGTGGCGATGAATGGGTGCCGTGGCCCTTAACACAAGCAAGGAAATTGCCCCATGTCTTTGTTCGGTATTAAAATTCAGCAGCTGATAGGGTATGGGGGGCACCTCACACTCCTGGGCCCTGGTGCCACTGCACCTGCTACACTATTGATTGCTCTGCCCATGTATGGGTGGCTCTTCGTCAGGCAAACTGAGAATGACAACAAATTAGAGGACACTGATACATTCACTTGTGGCCTTCATGAGGCAGCACTTGCATCACGTGCTGCACCATTTCAAGATGCCGGCGCACTCTTAGTGGTTTCATAGTGTCTCTGTTACACTCATTGTTCTGAACAGTGCATTTTAGCATGCTGATTTTCTGTGTTAATGTTAGTCCATTAGCAGTGAAATGTAACTATTTGCATTCGAAAGGCTATGTCTGCCTCCTTACCCACTAGGATGTGTAACCCTCCAGACAAAAGGCAGAAAATCAGGAACACAGTTTTAATTTGCGTTTCACTACTTTGTCCAAAGCACTATGACATATCAAAAATTCCTTATTTTTAAGCATATTCCATTGTGGGGCTTGCATTTGTGCCTTAACACTATCATTTATGGGTTCAACATACCAGAATCCAAAGTAATATTGGCTAAATGCCAGAGTAGGCTGATGGTGTTATACATGTCACACTTGTCAGGTATGGTTTAAAAAATAAAAATTATGTAGTATATTTCAAATTCTGCTTTTTTCACGCATGAGTCTAAAAGTAAACTCTGCTGACGTCATTCATGTCATGCATTAAATTGACAATTAGCAATATGAAATGATTTGTCTTTTGTGCAGTGGAAAGTTTTAAACTGAGCTTCACATTACAACAAAGATACAACATGGACAGTAGCATTCAGCTTTCCCTAACACAAAGAATACTAAAGGACTAGTGGCTGTAGCAGGAGGAATATCCCACTCATCTCTCAGTCATACAGGACAGGTACAACACAAGTGGCTAATACACCACAGAGACAGTGAGAGGAGTTAAAATACATTTGTACACTCTCCGTATAAACAGAAAAAAAACACAAGAAACACAATACACAATACCCCTGGAAGAAAAAGGCACACCTCTAGTAGAATTACTGCTATTAGAATAAAGAATAAATTATACATTCATGTACTCTTTTAGGATGATGAAATCCACCTACCAAGTGGCATGGTTCATTAGCGGGTTCCACAACTAGCACTATAAATATTATAGAATAGAGAGTACTACTGGCCACTAGTTGTAAAGTCGTCTAGTGATTAGTTCCCTAGTTTTGGAAAGGTTATGTCCCTAACATCAATATTTATGTTCTACTTTAATAAACTCTTTCCCTATATTACATTTTTTTGTGGGTGAGCTAAAAATGTTTTAGGGTGTTTTCCTGACACAGTATTAGAAACAGAGGCTAGATCAACAGATTCTGCTTCTCTTTTCTGTCAGCGTATTTTAGCTCTCAAATAGTGCCCTTGTGGATAGGAACTTTCTTGACACTACAGACACCTGATATCAATTATTGTGGAAAAGTCACCATTCATAGAGCATGATATACAAGTGTATTCTATATATCATTTTTTCTTCATCAGCAGCGAAGATACATTCAGTCAGCAGTGGAAACACCCCCTATTTACAGAACAAGTACATCTTCTGCAGAAATAGTGTAAAGTTTCCTCCTACAGAGGACAAATATAGGCAAGGAGGCAGCAGTGCGAGTTTTGCTTCCTCGCAGAATTGGTGCAGGGTGGTCGTAACAAAGCAAGTTTCCCACTCTCACTGAATGCAGCAAGTGGAGTTTTCCATCGCCCTAAGAAAAGATTCGGCAGCGCAGATTAGTGCAAGCGTTCGTTGCTCACAGATCAAGTACAGTAAAGGCATGAGTGACACGCTGGTTGGCAACAGATCTCTGGAGCGGGTGCTTAACTAAGTAGGAACCTATAGGTGGATGAGCGAGTGAACTGCGAATTCTGACACCATTCTCACTTAAGTTTTATTTCACATCGACATCCTAAAAGTCCCAACTTTTTATATATTGGGATGTAGCTGATAAATTGAAGGCCAGAGCTGTTTGGAGCAACCCAGCTGCAGCCTACGGAGCTAAGCTCAATACAGGCACAGAGGTGGCAACCTTTTCAAAAATCATTTGAATGTGCGTGCACTAGGTCTGTGCATTCCCAGCCTCACTGCTGCACCTGTTCAAAGTACTGAGGGCTGCCAGTGGAGACATGGTCTGTTCTACGGTGCCAGTTGCTGGCAGCTAGTCCTGGGCTGCCTCCTTTGGAAGGGTAAAAAACAATACAAATGTAATCAGTGGCGTAACGAAACTGGACCACCCACCCCACACCGGACTCATTCAGGCCAGGTGCTGTGCGGAGGCTGCCCCTTAGAGCTCGCCCCTCGCATCGCCGGGGCTTGGAGGGCCTTTGATACGCCCCTGAATGTAATATGATTCTACATTAGACTCATGCACAATATTGTGCTTTCACTTATAGGCAACTGTACCTGTTCTACTACAAAACCGAGGTTATGTCGGTGTGAAAGCGGAGACCAGCGCCTCTCAAAAGCTCTGGAAAAAGATACAGCAGCTGCCGTTGAACTAACCTCCCCATATTACATTTCAACCAGCAAATAAGCAGCACTAAAAAAAGGAGACAAATTATTGTAATTACATCAATACATAGAGTATTTTAAATGTTTAAAATAAATGAATAAATGAGACTTGTTTCTTCATGACATTGAATTCTCACTTATAGTATCACTATTCGCTGATGGTTCGGCTACATTTTCTTTCCCTTTTATTTGAAGTATTCTCATATCATAAAGCTGTTTCTCAAAGAGCCACTAGAGGTCAGTGTTTTCAAATCTAAGATACAGTGGTTTGTTTTTACAGCCAGAGAACCGTGGTCCATGGGTTGGGTGTAGGGTTCAGAGGCTTTAAATGTGTTGACAGGTCAGTGATTTGGCAAATACAACCGATATTAAAGCTTTGGAGCCTCGCTGGTGGTTCATGAGTCAAGTTTCCTGAACTGTCTACTACTTGCATTTATAGGGTGCATTTTACACCTGACGAGTCAATAGACGACTAACACACTACACCGTGGGTGAGTGCTTGGTGGGAGGAGTGTTGAATTGTACTGTGGACTGAAGTGCTGTTGTTTTAGGTTGCTGCTTCAAGGCCTGTGATGGTGAGAGATATAATCACTTTCCTGCCCTATTAGATAAAGATGAGCAGCTGGCAGCATGCCCTGGATACAGGCCGCTATGGCAGATACTCCATATATTCTCCCTGAGTTAGTGCATTAAATGGGCCGGTACTCACCGGAACTGAGTACCGGCACCCTTTAATTTTCTCCATCGAGTACCGGCACTTTTCCTCGAACAAGGAGCGTACAAGTACTAGTGAGGCCCTGGAACTGACACGGCACCCTCCGTTCAGCTATCACCTCGTACCTCGGCAGCACCTTCAACACAATCACGGTGTAAGCCTGGGCTGAGTTGCACAAGACAACAGCTGCTCTTGTTGCCAGTTCATGCATGTGCTGCTCGGGAAGTCATCAGAGCAGGGGTGTGGCTGCAGGGAGTTTAGTGTATCCTTTGATCTTACAAGCAGGCGCCGAGAGGGGGCTGTAAAACCTAATGGACGAGGGCGTGGGAGGCATTATTCACGGTAATACAGTGCTGCAATGACTCTCTGTAGCAGAAATCGCTATATGTAAACTGCTGCAATTAGACTTTTTAACACATTTTCGCGAGTACGTGTTCCAAGACAAGATGTTGAGCACTATGCAAAAGTCAAATACTTGATATTGTGGATCTACAAGTCAAAAACAAGCATTTTTTTTCCAGTAAAAAAACACTTTTGCCTGTGGAGGTATTTTTAATATGCCATGGACAGAACAAAAGAAAGTTTGCGCTTGCTTTCACCATCGCTAAACATCACTCCACAACTGAATTACCTATTTGCTTGTGTAAATAATATGGGATTTCCTTACCAAACTCGCTGATCCCTATTGTATGGACCTTGAACAGAAGAGAAGTCCAATGAAAAATGTGATATGCTCTTTCAACAGAGATGTTTGCAGCCTGTGCTAAACTATCTGGGCTTACACGTCACAAGGAAGTACAAGGCTGTATTTGTAACAAAAGTCAATAAATGTAATGCATTACTAGTTATGTGTGTGTAATTCACACTCATGGTTGCAATTTATTGCACACTGTGAGTGTCCGCCAAAAGCAGGGCACTTTACATCTATTTTGCACCCCCAGGTGGTCATTGGTACAAGTTATTTTGGTACAAGCACAGAAAACATACTCAATTTGCAATAAGCCCCACTTCCTGACCGGGTCTTCATGCCAGTAGTCATATTTTGAAGGAGAAAGACACTCTTACCATTTGTAACGTGATGTGAATGCATGTTCCTTTTCTTTTTAATATTTATGTAATCGATAATTGAAAATGCAATAATTCCTGTAGTAAGAATATGAGGCATGTAATGTAAATTATTATAAAAAATTAACACACATGGGATCACCGAAAATACTGCAGAGTAATGTCAACAAAATATTATAAAGCAATTTGAATAATCCAACTGAGACGTTTATTCGTTATTCATCACGTGTGTTGTCACAGATCACGGTGTGTATCTTAATTGCATAGAGCATAGCCAAAAAACCCCATTAGATCCCTTTATTCTTTCTGATATCACGTGTGCAGCATGTTTACTCCGCCCACCAGTGCTTTTCAAATACATAAAATGGATTTTGAAAGGCTGAGCCACCAGCAGCAATTTCGCTAGTGTCTCTGTTTCAACATTTCTCATCCAGTGGCAGCGAGAGAGAGAGAATTTGCTTCTTTCTGAAGTTTAACGAAGTATGTCCCTTGGAAAGCACTCTGGTTTCCAGGTTTGACAGAAATACCCACTGGTGCAGAGAATGAAAAGAGTGCCAGAGAATTGATCGCTTTTTTTTTTTTTTTTTGCAACTGAGCATTCACTAATCTTGAGAAATTCTTAAGCAATTTAAAGGCACCATAAGTAGTAATAAAGTGGATAACTCTGGTGGGTAAAGCATTTGCTAGAAATATCTGTGTTCATTCTAATTAAAGGTCCAACTCACCATAAAATTGCACAGAGGGGTAATGTGCATGCTGGAACACACAGCATGCAACATGTAGATCACATATTTGTTTTTTTTACGTAGATAGCTCAGTTGGCTACTGTTTTTGTTGCATAGATCCCTGTGCTACTTGTAGGTCACAAGTTAATATCCTTGTAACATAGCTTAGTGAGTTATGACCCTGCATCAAGGACCTGATTCCAAACAAAAAGGCATATATTTAGAACCTTACTGTGTTTTACTCAATCTTTTCATATTTTAAGGTTGCTAAAAAAAGGTTACTTCGTGTAGTGATAAATCCTTATTAGTAAGTGATGTATATATGGGTTTTAGCATAAAAAACGAATGAACAAATACATCTGATATTCCAAAAATGCAATGCAGATTTCTTGCATGCAAAGCTTGGAAAGGTCAAAAACATAGCCCGCCCCTTTGTTCTGCCTTTACCACTGCCCTTATGCCTGCCCCCAAACTTCACCCTCAGTCCATCCCTCCTTTTGAGGAGTACCTGCACTTATTTCTTTCCATTTAAAGCACTGCCCTGAGTGATCGGGAGGCAGTCACTGTATACAGCCAGGCATCGTAAAAGGCCCGCGTTCATCCAGGGCAAAGACGAATAACCTACAGGCTTGCACTGGAGAAATCCTCCCTAGTAATGGTCTACACAGGAGTGGTAGGAAGAGTGATTCTTGGGAATGCACAAGTTACAAAACGCTGCATCAATGTTACATAAGGTCCATCTAAGCAACAGTAGAGTAGACCATGCTGTGCACTAGTTTCAGGCAGCCAGTATCAACGTCTTGTAGGATCAAACAAGTAGCGACAGAGGAGATGCCCGAGGGAGTGACGTGGTTACAGACTACAAGTAGCTCCAGAGGGTCAATGGCATCTTTAGACATGGTTGTTAGGTGGGGGGCACACAAAGGGACATCGATAAAATTGGCGGGACCACCAACAACGGTCAATCATGAAGAAAACACACACACTAATCTACTCTCTTCTGGAGTCTCTTTGTTGAATATTTATGCTCTTTTCCTCCTGATATCATTCTGAAACTCTTAATCTGCCTATCTCACACCTCATCCTATTCAGCACTCACTTTTCATTCTCTCCTGCATGTACTTCCTTGCATCTCCATCCCTTCACCAACCCCCAAAAGCAAATCCAACCACTCACCTATACACCCTCATTTCCTTAAACTTGTGCCTTATTTTGACATCTGTATACCTCCTTTGCACATTTTCGCACTTATTATAATAATTACAACTGGCACCTCTAACCACTGCTCTGTGCGCTCAGCAGAGAGGCCAAGGATTAATTGAGCATGCATTCAGAACCCCTTTACAACCCACTGACAGGCTCTGTGAGACATTTGGACTGTGATTGGCCTGAACATCACAGCTCTCAATCATGTCACACCCACAAATTAAACTTGCACAGCTACATAGGAGTGACTTTTCATACTATGCAATATATATGGGTATTGTGTGGCTTTAAAAAACTACAGAAACACATCGTACTGGAAAATGTAAATACTCTTAGGGGATGCAAGAGTAAGTGAAACATGAAATGTAAACAGGAACAACATCCGTATTCCCAGGGTGAGAGGGAAGTGTCTGTTTTTGCTGCTTGCAGCTGTTGCTGGTGGTGGGGCACGAACTAGGACATTTACAGGTCAGGCACAAACCTCTCCCGGCCCCCAGCATCCCCACCTCGCTCCAATGACGCTACTGCAGAGAGTCAAACGAGGAGTTACAGGACAGATACGCAGGAGCGTATACCATATATGGTCAGCCACCATAAATGATGTAAAAGCTGTCCAACAGATACGCAGGAGCATGTACCATATACGGTCAGCCACCATAAATGATGTAAAATCTGTCCAGGAGTGTCGATGAGCAACTTGTAGGCAGTGAGAGTACCAGTATGTAGGCAGGCAATCATTACAGCCACCATGGCCCCAAAGTCACAGTCGGGCATGAATGCTCACAAACAAAGAATCAAGATAAATGAGGCAAGCGAATGTGTCAGGTCACAAATCAAGGAGAGTGTGGCCTAAAGTATAGCTTGTACATTAAAAATTCACACATCTGGAATCCATCATAAGCAATGGAGGCTGGACCCAAGGAATGCCACAGGTGTCTCATAGGGTCTTTGGTGTCACCAAAATACTATGCTTGACACAAGGATTAGGAGATGTGCCTGAGTAAAGGATCAATGGCTTTCACTTAAAGTGGTGAATTTGCAACCTTAGGAGATGCACAATAATCTCAGTAGAGGGTCAATAGTGTACCGCATGGAATCAGTGAACGTAAAAAAAAAGGAATGTGAAGACACATTGGTAAAGTGCCTAATCTGTGCCATCCAAGGCATTGAAGTCGTAATCCAAGGAATATGATGTACACCTCAGAGAAGACAGCAATGAAGGTGTTTATGAAGGGCACTGACAGGCACCTTAGTAGAGGTTCAATGGTAGTCAACCAGAAGACGTGGGTGCACAGCCCACAGACATCTCAGTAACTATGCCATTCACAGAGAGCACTATGATTTTGTTTACAATAGATGTTCCTGCACGAAAACCTTATGTTCAATGAGGCAAACTCAGCTAGGGAGATGTTTCAGCATTCACTCAGTTTTGCACAGTTTACTGTCATAGTCATAAAGTGCAATTGTACTATAACTTGCAACGTTAGCAAAACCACTCTTTTTCTACAGGGGCAAAAGAATACTGTCCTCCATGAATATGGCACAATAGTTGATTGAATTACCTCGACAAAAAAGGGCATAAATGTTTTGCCCATATATCATACTTTGACGTGGCTGCCTTGAAATCTTTGCACTCTGACTGTTCCCCGTGGGTATTCAAAACCACGTGGATCAGTTTGGTGTTTTCTGTGAGAAGAGAGGGCTTGAGATGAACCTACAAAAAATCAAGTACATGGTTTTTAATCCCAGCCATACGACCTGCCCAAATCCGTCCCTGAACGGGACTCTTCTTGAGAGTGTCGCACCTTTGAATACCTCGGCCTCACTCTGATGGAGAATTTTGACTGGTCTGCTCAGATCCACAAGAGCAAGTTGAAGCTTGAACATTATGCAGGGGGTGTTTTGAGAGGTTTAGGGTGTTCTAACTTTCGACCAGAATCTCCGGTCATCCAAATTTTTAACCTGCAAGCATTAGGCGGGTCTCTGTATGGGGGAGTACGTTGGGGACATGAGAAGGTCACAGCCCTACCAGTACCCCACTCCTGCCATTACGGCTGGACTTAGGCCAAAGGTCCATTGCCCATAACGCAGTCCTCAGACCTTTGCTATTTTGAAGATGGCTATGGGCCTCAGTGGACTTAGTTATATATTGGGCGGGATTGCAGGAGCTTCTTCGGCAGCCTGGGGCCTCGAGAATCCAATGACTAGTGCATATTAAGACCTTCCTGATAAAGATAGGGTGTGAACACCTGTGGACTAACCCAGGCGCTAAGGCTGGCATGTCAAAGGCTGCACTTAAGGAGATTTACTAGGGGTATATAGATGGAGAACTGAGTAGAAACAGGAGTTTGGGTACTAGCCTTCTTGGAATTCAAAGACAACTTCTGTATGGAAGAATATATGGACTCCATTGAACCCCTATTGGCAAAAACCTTGTACACCACATTTTGCCTCAGGATCCTACCACTGTGCACTTTAACTACTAACTGGAGGCTTCATGACAGCGATCCAAACCTGACCTGCCCCTTTGGTTCCCAGGTCAAAGAATGCATTAATCACATATTTTTCTGTCAGTGCTAGTCAAACAATAGAAAGAAGTGAATACTTCCGCTTTGTCGGAGTAAGCGGATTAGGGGCTTTAGGGCTGTTTCTAGAATCCTAAGATCAAACGTAACACCCTTGATCATGTTTGCTCTGTCTTGATTTTTAATGGGTGTGAGGAGAATCAGACAGGGCTGCGTTGGGCCCTGAGAACTGCACTGCACCATTTATTGTTGTTGGCAATGCGTTCCGCGTAAAAGTTTAGCCGCTACGCTCTAATTTATTGCACCCCCTAATGATGCGCTTCTGGAACCCAGAAGTACAAGTCAATACCTCCAGCCGCACTGTGAAATTTCATAGTAATGTTTTTTATCTAGTTTGTTATATAAGAAATGTTTACCAATCGTCTTTCACATGGTTTTAAGGATTTTACCAATTTTATTGTTTCAGAGTTTCATGTGGATTGTATCTGTGTGTGTTTTTGTGGCAGCATTTGCCAAATAAAGAATAGGTTGTCATGGTTTTTGCAATCGTAGCCATAGCTATTGTCATTTTGCAGTAGTTTTTTTCTTTTTTTTAACATAGACCTCTGTTGCTTACTTTCTATAAAAGTTACCTTGTTGCAACAAGTGCTCTTACAAGGGGCGTTGCTGGTGCTTATCACATGAATCATTAATTTGCAGTTGCTAATTATGTTCAGTTATATTCCATTGTGGCTCAGGTTTGCAGTTCTTGCAGCTTTTAACAACCACAGAGCAGAATTCTCTTCAGTCCGCCACACAAAGGGCTGTAATTACTTTTCCCCATCCGTTATTGATAAATACATTTTTTGTTCTTCTGATTGAAGCCCTTTATGTCGGTTAAATGTGTGTGTGGTCTGCTAGGCTGCTTTACTACAGATTTGAAAGCCCGCCCACAATCATTACACCAGTGTGTTTTGTACGTAGTATGTACTGAGCTCACTTAGCTTTTAGACTGACTTTTTCTTCCAGAAAAACATAATATAAATCTAGAACTACTTTCGATCCAAGCAGCTCTTCTCCTAGGAGTTGGACTGTCCTCTTACTCCCCTTTTAATTTCGAATTAACCGATTCCTCCAGTAAATCTCCCTAGTTCCACAGTCCATTTGATTCTGCCATTGTTTCTAATTTCAGCTGCTTGTCCGACAACGAATTACGTTTCTGTTCACTGTGAAAGAGAGTTTATTATTGCTATGTGAAGATCAGTACTCAGTTCACAAATGAATTTCTTAGCAATTTGTAGGCTCTCGATTAGAAAAGTCAGTACAACAAATCGGTGTATCTTTACTAAATCTTCAAGTTTACCTTCTCAACAGAATGAAATTGAAGACTTTTATGATCTGTAGACCCCTCCTCTAGTTCCTTTGCTTGGGGTGCACTCCAAAAGGCATATTCCAGTGCTCGTCTACATCCTCAGTTAATAAATCTTCTTAACTGGCAACAAATTACCTCTAAAATATCCTGTTATAAAAAATCTATCACTTGGCTAAATAAGACAATTCCCCTTAACTTTCTCCCAAAACTTAATTTGTCATAGAGCTTGAACGGCAGAAAAGTGTGGGGACGTATACATACTACAAGAAGACTCTCATTTTTGCCATTTATCGCAATCTTATCCCAATACACATTAGAAGGTCCCAACATTAAACAATCTTTATTACTTAGTTTAGTAGGTTTTTTGAACATTATGGTGCTAACTCTGCTTTCGTTCTATCAAAGGCTTTTATTCCTGGACTCTTAAAGTACATGTAACTATTTATCTTAATGGTAGATTCAAACCACAGCTCAGATTTACAGTTTGTGCTCGGTTTGCATCCTAAGAGTGATACAAACCTGGCCAAAATGTTTTTGGGAATTTCCTTTCTTTTTTAAATTAGTTTGTGCTGGAAAGCTACCTCAAAGCAATGCAAAGGTTTGTGTTACTCTGCGTCAAGGGATGATCCATGGATGGTACATGGGCGTTCCCATGTAACCACCCATGGTGTTTAATGCAAAACCCAATCTACTAACAGTAGTGCAAAGGGTTATGCGCCTACAAATAACACCAGTATGAAGTAGGCATTACATAGAGGAATGCTATGGAAACATTTCAGTTAGTTTAAGCATAGTATTGTATACTATAACGACACCCTTGCAGTACAAGCCTATGTTAGACATGACACATACACCTTTGCATTATGGTACAAAGGTGTGTGTGTGGGGCGCGTGCACCAGTGCTCAGGAGAGAGCAGGATAGTGTCTTATCTTAGTAGATATGGCACTTTCCTGCTCTCTCCTTCCTTAAACACTTCACTGAAGTATGAACCCTCATGTTAAGGGAATATGCTAGAGGTTGTGTTCCCTCAGTCACACAAACAGAGGATCATCCAGACCTATAGAGTGGCATGCCTCATAATGGGGTTCTCCCACCTAGCACGGGAGAAACAACCTCAAAGACTTCCCTTAACCTCCTCTGTCTGCCATCAAGCCCTCTTAGGCCGTGATTAAACTAAGGTGGGAATTCCTGATTTTGTTTTCTGAGACCAAGTGTAGCACTACAGGACTTCACTAAAAACACTACAAATGTGCTAGGGTGAACTATGAATAATTTATTTTTGCCCCAATATCACATGCATAAAAACATGAGAATCATTAACGTGATTCTTTGTATTCCATCACCCTACTTGTTTCTGCACTCAGTACCCCAAATGTTCAGGTGCATTCGCCATGTATGCTACCCAAGGTACTGTGTGCCAATAGAAATAAAGTCACATAAACGTGCAGTTCAATGGAACAATATACATCAGACTTGTGTAAAGTAACTGCGCTTCTCCAAATATACCGAGGTTTGAGGCATATGCCAACTAATGCTGTATAGTTTAGACTGCAAGAGGGCAACACATTGACCGGATACTATTGTCTATATGTAGGACAAATACACATGGAAATCTCATTGTACCGTTGTATTGTGCCTTATCACATCATGGATTGTTGATTGGTGAGAATGTTTGCTACTGTTGCTTATGTTTACGATTTTCAATTGACATCTTTTTCCACATGCTCTTATTGTCTTTTGGGTGATTCTGCTCACTAAGAAAGCAATCAAATTGTGTGTTGCAAGGACAATGGCACGTTGACTTTTAAAGAAACTAAAGTAAGGTAATGTAAGTTTTCGCTCTTCGCTAGCTATGATGTTGAAAACGTCACTGATGCACTTCACTCCTGATTGTCCAGGAGTTTTTTCCAAAAGTGCAATTTCATTAACTTACTTTGTCCAATGACACAATGGTCATACACATAATTGTAACAGCATTTATTTTAAGACATGCCAGTGTTTTGCTTGCTTAGCGAGAGACATACAAAGTACTTCTTCACCCTATTAACACCCGCCTTTTAAGAAAATGTTCTTGCAGTAGCAAATGTGGCCAGTGAGTTCTTTTGCATATACCTTTCTTTTCATTTACCTCCAGTGTTTTGATCATGATTTTGATCCTGTTATTTTTGTATCATTGTTGCTGTTCAACAGTATCACTTAAGCAACTTTACTGAGACTGTGGAGGGAAGTTGTTTTTGGCACCCATTTGCTGCTTACCCACTATTTTATATGAACGCCCATATATAAGAAAGGGACCTAAATAGCATCACATGTGTGTCTGTTATGTCACAAAATGGCTTATTCATGAAGCTGCTAAAACGGTATGTGCGGGCTGGACATGAATGCTCTTTACCAGGCATATATATTTGTGTTTAAAAAGAAAAAAAATAAAGTGACGCGATTTATGAGTTTTAGGGTTTTCAAAATATATAATCAAATAAAAATGGACAATGGCATTATAGGGAATTATTCTATGAAGATACAAAATCAAATTAATGGCACCAAATAAAGTGTGGTTTGATGTCAACATGCACAAACGCTCACCCTCACATGTAATCCCATGTTCCAGTGTATGATTTTTGACTTTTATTCTAGTAAATATAAATAAGACTAATCCCAACATTAACATGATTCCAGTTCTGTGATTCACATTCTTGGTAGTCAGCTGATGGCCTATGACTGTTGAGGATTGCTCCACGAGGACAAAGCTCTAAATTCTGATTGTAGTCTGATATTTCCTGATAGCGGAATGATGTTGTCAGACGTTATGTCTCCTTAATGTAGTCCTTCTATTGTACTCCTGATCTGCCACATTTACAATATTTAAGATTTGGGGCATAGGGGAGAAGCACAGACCTTATTTGTGTGAAAAAGGCCACTTTTATTGAAACAGGTGCGCATCACATAAGAATAAACCCTGGGCCTCAGCCTTACAAAACTAAACCTCACTATACAAATATGTTACCTACATTAAACTGCTCCCTATCCCTACAAGGTACCCCCCTCACAACTTAAATCTGCCAAGCTCTACCCTCTACTTGGCTAAACTTCCTCACTTGAGGCCTTTAACCTCCAATACAATTTCACTGCAACTATTATCCTGCAACTAATTTAACCTGTTAATGACATTTAAACTTCCTGCCTCGTCCAAGCGTGTGCTTGCCTACCTGTTCCCTGTATGCCTGGATTGCCTCTGTCAACAAGAATAAACTTGGCTAACCTATGCCAACCACCATCCAGCAAAAAGAACACTGGCCCTTCTTTTTCTGCCCCACCTCACCAGGCCACCACCGACACTCAATGCTTTCTAGCGCATGTTGAGAACCATCGCTACTATCTCATAAATCTGTAGCACATAAAGCCCGGTACCACAAAAACAGACGTACCCCATCCATGCGAAAAAAACTCCACTGCATCTTAGTACAAATCCTTGTGTTCCACTTTATCTATCCCTTCCTGCCTGCAAAATGTCCTCATCTCCCTCTTGACTTTTCTCCTCATCCTTTCAATGGGTGCCGGCTTCAATGCCACCTGTCAGACTCTCCTTTGAATAAACTCTGACACACATAATGTGGCAACCTGACTACTTCCTCTGAATTTCTATTAAATCATCCTTCATGCATCGCAAGAGCGCTACTCCTTTTAGAAGCACCATGTCATTCTTACCTAAATGGATAAGCAATATATCAGGACATTGCCCCCTAATCATCATCCCGTTCAAGCACTGCAGAAGCTCTTTCCATCTCATACCCCTTTTCCCATGCCAGCGAACATATAACTTTGCCGGGTCAAAGCCCAAGTTGGAGCCAAATGTTCTCCCCTATGCCTGTTTCTCCACCCAATTTACAAAGGAGTCGCCCACAATCCACAATGATAAACCAGCTGACTCCGGGCCTGGAACTGAACCTGAAAGCTACAAAACTAGTAAGAATTCACAAAATTAACCAATTTCCACCCCGCACATAGCACTGGAAATAATCTGAACTCCACCTACCTAGGCTCATAATCCCTACTCCACCTTCTCCTACCTGCTTCTGTTGTCAAACCTATATGGAAAGAATGTATGCCATATCCCATTGAGTCAACTCCCATGTGTGCCAAAGTCTTGTAGAACACAGCTAAAATCTAAAACGCCATCGCCAGTTTTCCATCCCTGTGTCGAAAAACCCTGTCCTTCCTCACCGGACCTGACTTCCTCAATAGAGTAGCCCAACTTACCAGGCAAAATTGTGCTAGTGGATAGTGGAGGAGCAATATTGCCCTGCCCTCTCTGATCTGTTTTAGACTTGTGAAGCCATACTTGCAGCCTTGCCTCACAAAGGCACTCCTCCTCCCACACTAACTCTCTTGCCACCCTACCCTTCGATGCTAGGACACTCGAAATCCTACAAAAAACACCCAAGTCATCAAAATCAAAAATCAAAACCTTTTTATTGTCCCCTGTGCACACAACAGGCAAACTCCGAATCACTTTACAGAATAAGTCCCACATCAATTGCTTTCTCTTTGGTCATCTTGGCCCCCGCTCTCTAGACCATCCTTATAGGATTCCAGCCCCTTATTCACCAGCTGTAGGAGCATAGCCCCAAAGGCACTTATCCATAAATGTGATGCCTGCTAGTTTACCTGCAGTTGTAACTCTGGACTGCCTTTTCTCATTAAGGACAATATAAATTGTACTACATCCTCCTAAGCTCCCAACCCTCCCCCACCACTGTGCCCCACTATACAAGAACTCAGCCCAGGCCTGATTACAAGCCTGTGTTATTGATATGGCAAGTGCTGCTACCACCAGCCGAAGCACCCCATGTCTTCCATTGCCCTAGCCTCAATTTCAATCCCAAGAAAGAACAGTACTGTACTGGGTCCAACTGTCTTCTCTGGTGCCAGCGGGACCCCAAAATCCCCTATAAGCTCCTGATAATTAAGTAACATTTGCTGGCAGTTGTTTGTACCCCGCCGTCCAACAAAAAATAAATCATCAAGGTAATGAGTCACCTGTGTGTAACCTATGTGTTGTGTAAAAACCCATCGTAGGAATGTGCTGAAACGCTAATACAATGCACATGAAATACAGCACCCCATTGTAAGTGCCTTATCCACATACCATTGTCCCTCAAATGGAACACCTAACAACTGGAAGTCATCAGGATGCACTGGCAGCAAGTGGAAAGATGACTTTATATCACTCTAGGCCATAGTGCCTCTTTACCCATTTCCTGAACAATGGCCAATACCACATTAACCAAGGAATATGTTACAGAAGCCTGCTCCTCTGGGATAAAGTCATTAATCGATGTGCCCTCCTGCCACAAGTGGTGTTGCATGAGCCTGAACTGCCCTTTCTCTTTTTTCGACACCACCCTAATAAGTGACACCATCACGTCCGTCATTGGCCAGTCGTAAAAAGGCCCAGCCATCCGCCCCTTCCTAATCTCTTTCATTAATTTATCTCATACCACATGCTTCAGGGGAGCTACTGATTTTAGATTGCTCACCCACCTACACTTAGCCCCATGTATCCCAAACAAAAACCCCAGGTGACTCCTCCTCCAAAAGTATGGTGTTGTCTGTCTTTTTTATTCTGTCAACCAGAATTTAAGTCTATCCAGTCTAATGGAAGTATGAGCTCTTTCCCACAACCCTCTGTCCACCTTGTCCCTCCCTGAATCCTGTAGACTGTCCCTGTTGTTGATGGACATTGGTGCTTCTGCGGCTAAACCCACTGTCCCGGTGCTATACTAGACTGCCCTGCTGACCTGTAACAATCAACAAGGGTGTGTCGGCAGGCACATTTGGAACATTCGTGCCGGAACGTACAGTATTCCCTGGTGCATGCTCCTTTATTAAAGTCCCAGAACACCCCTATCTGTCCTGTTTGCCCTTTTCTGGGTACACGTATCTCTCCCTCAGTGGGGTGCCTTGAAAGGGTTGATACACAATAGGAGGCCTACTGGCTGTGAATATTGTCTTGCCAAACTTGACGGGCCCATGGTATGGTGCCACAGATTGGAATCTACCTCTTCCCACTGTACTGCGGGATCCACTGCCATGCGAGCCTGAAACTCATCATCATGCTGAGCCCAGGCATAACCCCCATAGTTAATCTGGGACGCCCGTAGGATGCCATGTACTTAAAGAGGGCCACACACCTCTCAGGGTGCTTTTCTAAGTAAACACTGGTGTAAATAAGGACGTCTGCCGTCCAATTCTCAATTGTCAAAGGTACTTTAGGGCACTTAGCCAGCTCATATTCCTCCTCCTTTCACCCTTCCTTTGTTCGCAGTTCCCTATGTAACAGTTTTCAACATCTCTACATATTCCCCATTCCAGATTTTCTCTCTAGTTGCTTGCATAAGGTGCACCCCAATGGTTTCAAAACCCCCATATATGTTAGCTTTTTAACTTTCAATTCTTTGTTCTCCAAGGCTTCCTTGCACTCCTCCATCTTACTCCAGCCTGCCACCCCCCACACACCAATCACTTCAGCGACGAACACTTATCCATATTGATCCCCTCCATTCTCCCTGCGGTTCACCCACATCTGATTTTGTGTCCATTGGTCCCAGGGTACTTACATATGTCCCCTCCAGAGTAGGATCGTCTGTGCTTACTCCCACGTCAGTCACATAACATCCCTTCTCTAACTGCGGTGTTCCTTCCTGCAACTCCATCACATACACAGCAATCAATACCATTGCCACTATTTTGGGGCCCTTTGGGTGAGCTTTACCTGGAGCCCGCCTCCTCATCAACTGTACATCAACTTGTCAACTGGCCAACTGGTTTAATCTGTCCAGCACAGCCTGTTCACCAGCGTGCTGCTACCCTGAACTCGCCTTCTGTAAAACACTAACAACACTCTGATGAGTTGACCACACCCCCTTGGCTGCCCTCTCCCTAATGCCACCAACTTCTCTCATCCCCATGCAGAACCTCATCCTCCACCAATTCAACCTCTTCCAGGTCTCCTTTCCCATAACGCAAAACTGTCTCCTTACCAATGTAGGCATATTCAACCCCTGTAGCATTTACTGCAAGCCACTGTGGTATTACCAATTGGCCAAGATCAACACTTCTCTCTTTGCCTTGTTGGGGGGGCCGGACCATGCCCTCCTGACCACTCCTCTGATGGATAACTTTGCCATCTGTGGTGCCACGTGCTGTGAGTAGTACTGTACCCTCCAGTCGGTTGCACCACCAAGCCCGTACTGAGCCTTCTTCGGGCAGTGATCTTGATGTCCCCCAGTGCTGTCCAGCTGGCCATACCTTCTTTTCTTCCCAGGGTCATGGAGGCATACCGGGCCCCCTGAGTCAGCTGAGCATCTATACCATGCACTCTGTGAAAGAAAAGAAGGGTCCAGTGTGCTGGCAACTAACTCACGCCGTACCATGCGTAAGCCCCCCTCTGACACCTCTTCTTGCCAGCCCTCTCACTACCCGCCCACGTCTGCGATGGCTTGCCCCGAGACGATACTGGGGCCAGTGTTGCAAGATAAGAGCTAGCCTCCTAGTGGCCTGCCCTGGCGTACACCGTCTGTGGCTGCTCTCTTACCCCCCTTGACCAATACCTTCCTCACAATCTGCGCACCTCCCCCTGCCTCCTCACTCTTCTTGTCGCTCAATTTAAGTCTGACAACCAAAATGGGTGCTTTTACAGCTCCTGGCACGGCTGTAACCCCCAACACCTTCTTCGCCAGATGATCCCTCGCCCCCGCCGGTACCCTCTCCAGTAAACCCTCCCTCCCCAGATATCCCACATCCATGGAGGTGCCCCACTCAACCCATCTCCACCTCCCTCTGTGAGCCCTTGCTGCCAGTAGCTGCCCTGTTGCTTCTTTGCTCCTCAACTCAAACCCTCCTCAGTAACCACCCTAAATTGATCAATTTTTGCCATGCTTTTTACCTCCCAACTATAAGCTGCCGCCTCCAGAACCCTTTCCGCCTCCCATCTCCAACTTGCTGCCCTCTTCCGCTCCTCTATGGCCCCACAGCTCCTGCTTGCCCCCCCTTCCCCTCCTTTTTTTGCTGCTGCCCTCACATTGTGTGTGGCCCCACCCTCTCTCCTCCCTTCCACATAAACCATCTGATCACCCAGGCCAACATGATTCAGCTCAGCACCCTCTGCTCCACTCCAGCCAGCATTCCTCCCAGCTTGCTTTTCCCCTCCCTGCTGCTCTTCTTTGCCTTGTCGGCCAGGATCCTCATCAATCGGCCCAGAAACTTCCCCAGCCCCCATGGCAACCTAAAATGGCCAAATATATATACCTCAAAGCCAATATAGCCCAAAACCAGGACAATAAAGCGAAGCAGTCACTGGACTGCTCTGTTCCCCAAATTAGCCCTGGGGAAGACCTCCTGGTGGTAGGCTGCCCCCCAAGGCCCCATTCTGATGCTGATAACTGATCTTTGAATCAGATGTCAGCTTACCAATATCTTGCACCCTGATTATCGATAGGGGCCTACAACTGTTTAACACACATATTATCTTACTATTGAAAGCATTGTCTCTAATAGTGAGTTTTCACTTCTGTACATATATGTCCAATATTACATTGAAGACGGGAATACCTAGGTGATCAATGAATGCAGTCCATAAATCATGGATAGATGAATTTTGGAAGACTATTACGTTTAACTTTGATAATCGCTGTGATGTAAATTTCTGCTAAATTCAATTCCAGATTTGTTAAGCTTTGGTTTCTCTTTTGTCTCTTTAACTAATTAAATGTGTATCATCCCCACTAAGGCAGCTTGATATTTGCATGAATGGAAAATTAAAGGTTCTATTTCAAGAGGTTGTCACCAAGTTCACACTTCTTACAAAATAAAGAGCTTTCACTGCCATGATCATTAATTTAGGGCAATTTTGATGCCTACCATCATAAAACTTTGCATTTGAAAAGATTTATGTAACAGAAAAATTGACATTTGCTGCAAATCTCTTTTAAAAGCTGTTCAGAGTTGCATCTGATGTGCCAGTTGCTACGGTTACTGCCTGCTTTTCATGGAGAAAATTGCACAAAACGTGCTCACGTCCTAAAGACAAAAGCAGATGCTGTCTTTAAGCAGGGTTCTCAACTCGCCCACATTTCACATTTTCTCATGCTCAAATGAATGGAATATTATCTTAGCTATTGCTATTAGCTTTTTTTTCTTTCAGTATTCCTGCCCCAAGAGAAGTGCATAACTAAAGAATATTCCAGTAAGTTATTAATATTCTTTCCTACCAGACAATTAATGATGTACGTCCTTTAGAAATTTGAAGGCAAGGGAGAGGTCACCCTGGTGAATAAACGGATAAACTTTGATTACCCATGGATGTCCATGCGTAAACCGAGGACAACTATGGTTTATCCATGAAGAGACACCCGTGGTCTTCTCTCTTGTGCTCTACATGGTAATCCTTCAGTGGTATGATTCTAAAAGAGCAGGAATAAATTGAGTAATTTGAGCATGTTTAACTTCTCATTGTCTTTTACAAACGGCCATCAAAATCACCTGCTGGCTAATTCTATCAAGTCAAATTGTTACTGTGAGATCGATCTGTCCACCTCAGACAAGTGTACCAATACTATGTCCAATATCTAACTTTTAGAGTGTACAAGTGTAGGATAGGAGGTGTGGCCTAGTGGTTAAAGCATCTGATTTTAATGGGTTGTGTTAGACCTGACATCCTTGGTGTGGTTTCCCCTAACTTTTTGCCTTTTGACCTCCTGTTTTTCTGACTTCATTTTTGCTGCCTTTAGGTTCCTGTGCAATTTACCAGTGCTAACCAGTGCTAAAGTGCATGTGCTCTCTACTCTAAACATGGAGATGTTGGCTTCTCTGTGAATAGCATATTTAGTTTACTTGTACGTCCCTAGCAAAGCGCACTATGTGTGCCCAGGGCCTGTGATTTAAATGCTACAGGTGGGCCTGCTGCACTAATTGTGCCACCCACTGCAGTAGCCCTTTAAACATGTCTCAGGCCTGGCACTGCAGAACCTGAAAGTGCAGTTTTAAACTGCCATTTTGACCTGGCAAGTGTACCCAGTTGCCATGCCCAAACCTTCCTGTTTGTTAAATAAATATACCCATACAAGCCACCCCTAAGGTAGGCCCTGGTTAGCTCTAAGGGCAGGGTGCAGTGTATTTAAAAAGTTAGTCATGTACTTTTAAGTGTAATGTGTCCTGGTAGTGAAAAACTATTAAATTAATTTTTCACTGCTACATGGCCTATCGCTCCTCTAGGTTAACATTGTGATTACTTTGGAGCAACCATTAAGTGTAACTTCCATTTGGGAAAAGATTGAAATTTGGACTTTGGTGTCTTTGGACTCTCAATGTAAAATCACAACTCATGATGACCCTGAGAAGAAAAGAAGCCAAATTGCTTTTTGTAGAAAGTTGCCATTTTCTTACTTTAACAATTCTGTGCTCTGCCTATCTCTGAATACACATCTGGGGTGGGTGAAAGCTGGGCTTTGTGCATTCCCTCTAGACAGTCACAAACAAAGGGAGCTGGGGTGTGACATTTCCATCCTGATGGCCAATCACCAGGCTGATGGGTCTTCCTGGGTTAGATGTGCGCCCCCTCCCCATCACAAAGGGTTGCATAACTCCCTGTAGAGTGTCTGGAGGCAGGGAAGGGAGGGCAGGGACCTTCTGCACTTCAAAGGCCTCTCTTTGAAGTCTCACCCATTTCAAAAGCTCAAGTGTGTATAAGTACTACACCCCAAACTCCACCAAGTCAGTACACTTCTGGATCGAAGGACATTCTGCTAGGAAGAAGGACTGCTGTGTTGCCAGGAGGGACTTCCACTCTGGTCAACTGCATTGCTGTGTCTGCCTGCTGGCTTTTGCCTGCTACTGAGAAGGAAAGGTCTTTGCTCTTTATATCCTCTACAGAACCAAGTGACCCCAAGGGCTTGCTGGCTTGCCCCCTGTTGCTACAGTCTCACAGACATCAAAGACTGCCTGCAACTCTATTCCTGCTGCTGGACTCTGCCAACTGCAAAGCCTACCCTTGCATTAGGTTCCAATTCAGCCCTGGGCCTTAAGAAGTGGGTTTTGCAGCTGGTTCTCTGCAAGAATCGAATCCTCCAAGCCGTTGTGTCACCCGAACCGACACAGTGCTCTCCGACGCCGACACACTGCATATTAGACGATGACGCGGGACAAGACCGCAAGGTTTAACGCGATGCAGGGCTGACCAAAGGTCATAGCTGCGTGGCTCAATGATGACGCATCACATACATTCCAATGGAGTTCGATGCCAGCGAGGGGCCTGACTGCGAGACTTGACACTGATACATCTACCCGACTGCGTGGATCAAAACAATGCATCGATTTCACATCGCTCCTCGACATCAACGCTTACTCCATCCAAGGTACTTTTTCAGCGCGCTCTGTGTGAGTCCTCTAGGTGGCCTTCCCTCCATCACAGTCGGCCTGAACTTTGGATTTGCCCTGGTCTAGTGTGATCTGAAGTAACCTTTCAGCGCTATTGACTTTAAAGCAGAGCATTGCAGTTTATTCTTTAGAAAATCATATTGTGTGTTCTACTTGTTGGATTATTGACGTGTTGGTCTTGTTTTACTCAGATAAATATTCGCTATGTTTAAAAACTGGTGTGGAGTCCTTTTGTAGTGTTTTCACTATGTTACTATCATTAAGTGTTGCACACAATCTTCACACATTGCCTTTTAAGTTAAGCCTGATTACCCTGTGCCCAGCTACTAGAGGGTGAGCACCGGTTAATTTAGGGTGTGTATCGGATTTACCCTGACTAGGATTGTGGTTCCTATTTGTACAGGGTGCATGCTTCTGCCCACTAGAGACCCATTTTCTAACAGGTTGTACTTCTGGATATTGACCCCCAGAATATCGACCTACAAGAATATCATAGGCAGAATTTCGAGGGACAAAATGTCCAAAAATAAGAGCATATAAGGAAGCATAGATTTACTATTTCTAATAGAGCAAGGAAAAAAAGCTGCCAAAAAGGTATTCCCTTCTGGTTAGTGGATTCTTCTTGCTGACATATCCTCAGCTTTTGGTTCTGGTGAAGGTCATACTGAGATTTGGAGGCTCTTAGGCCGCTTTCCATCTGTAAGGGAAAAACACAAGCATTCATTGAACAAAAATCACAAAGCTCCTCTGCTTCCTTGGCTACACTAGGTTATCAACTCTATTAGCCCTGAGCTGACTAGTATTTCCTTATTCCAAATACAAATGAAGATTTTGGCTGCAGGTAGCGGAACAGAACGTAATTGTAAGAAGAAGCATTGCAAGTGGTAATCATCCCCTCCTACCAGAGACAAAAGAGTCACAAAAATCCATCATGTGCATAGGATATGCCATTAGCTAGGGCCAAGATGTACAGAGTGTGGCCTTAGGCAAAGCCCTGTGCCCAGATCAACTCCTCTCACCATCTGCTCGGCAAAGCCAGAGGGTACAATCAATGTCTTTTAGATTTAAGAAGGGCCCAGCACCCATTCCCCTGATACTGACTGGGCATAGTATTTGACCACTTCTGCACCCAGTAGTGCTTGCCTACACGCAATATTAGCCATCTGTTGTCAACAGACCTATTGTACCCAACACCTTAATATATAGAGTGGGTTCCGGATCAGCACACTTCAAACTCTTGGCTTTTTGTGTTCTTCCTTTGCCAGCTATTTCTTTTAAACATTGTCAATTACATCTTAGGTCCGCCCCCAGTGGATTGTCTCTCTCATCTCTTCCTTTCTGCTCTTTGTGTATTCTTGCCAATGCCAATTGTTTTGAGGATTTTTATTTGTGACTGTTAGGTAAGCACAGCTGGTTTGTGAGACACCATTTTTCTTATCATCTTGTTAATCAAGAGTCAGCTCTCGACCTCTGGCTTATTGTAATTGTTTTTTAGTATGAGAGTATTTAAAACTTTAGCAGCATCCCCTGGTTGCAGAGCTGGTGCTGAGGTGTACTTCACCCTGCCCCCCATTTTGGAGGATATTTAAAAACCACTGGCTAATTTACACCAGTTCAAAAACTGCTCACAGAAGGCAGTGTCTACTGTGATAATGCCAAATTAGGTGGTGTCACAATAAAGAGTTATTTGTGTTAACATTTGGTAAGATTCCCCCGTGGGAATTTGAATTGGAAGCACAAGTTTTGAAACCACTTTCTTTACGATTTCAGGCATATAATAGTTTTGGACGACTTGTGCAGATTGGTCAAATGATGTCTATTAACAATAAAAGAAAAATGCATGTCCAAGGAATGCCAAGGATGACATGCCATGGACTTCCAACTATACCTAAAGAGGCACATTTGCTCATTATTCTTAAAAGTGTGTGAGTGAGCCAAGTACAACAATCAATGCCAAAACCAACAGGTCTCTGCTGTAAAAGGCTGAGCTGTTATTTTTGCCAATATTTTTTTTTTCTATGGCATGTGTTCCTGCGTCAAGATACATGAGAATGCAGGACTGGCAACCTTATAATCGGTTTACTATTAAAGAAAGCCCACTCCAGGGTGGCTAATGATGAACACAGATGCTTTGTGACACATGCATATGTGTGACTATGTGTGCGTTGTGATGTACACATGCACATCTGTGATGATGCAGGTGGTCATTTTTGAATAAAGGATCAGGTCTGCTGGGTGGCCATGTTAGAACAGTAAATGAAAATATTAAAATATTTTTTTAAAGTGTAAACAAAAAAGTGTAAAAAAAATGGCACTGGAGGAATAGAGAATACAAATATAGCATGCCAAAGGTTCAGTGATGTAAAAGAGCCAGGAACTATATGAACTCACATGGAGTGCTTAATATAAAATAAAAAAGTATACATCAGAAGAATACACCTCTCCCAATCAGTGCACTGCGAGACCTAAATGCTCCTGGGCGGGCAAACAGAAGAAAAGGGAGGAAAGCCATCAAATCAGAAGCAGACAATTGAGAGAGAAACTGTTTTGGATCAGCCCTTTGCTCATGACTGGTTTTACTATCCAAGTATATGTTATGTAGGATGGCCTAAAGAGAGCTACTCTTGTTGGTAGCTGAGACCTAAAATAGGAGTAAACAGATCAATGCAAGGATATTTAAATATCAGTAAAAGGTTGTATCTCCTTCAGTGTGCATTCATTTCCACATACACGCTGATTTAGTGGCTGTAGGACAATACATATCAAGTTCCTGTAACAATCTGGCAGTTTAAACAGGAATATCCCTGGCATGGTGCATGGTTGAGTTTCTCTGCCCCAAAGTGCCTGCATGCATGTATATGATATCCTAGCATATGAATGTTGGCCTAGCCTCACACTAATCTAGTGAGTGTGGAGAGTCATCAGCATGTCCCTTGACATGAGTGAGGTACTGGACCAGTTCTGTGATCTCAGGGGGTGCACAAATTGTACCCTCATTATAGAAACAGTGAACTACCTTCCCAGTCATGGGTTAAGTACGTAGGGTGGTGAGGGCAGCATATTGTGTTTTGTGAATCCATACTTGTGGTTTGATCTTTTAATGTGTATCACTGGAATTGAGGACTACTTGCCAACTCATGTAAAATTTCACTTCCATGCACTTACCCTGATCCTGGTGCCCCCAGCCTAGCCTTTTACACAGGATGAAGTTGAGGTTGCTTTCTCAGACAGTGGAACGCTATTGCTGACATTCCTGAAGCTGGAGGGAGGATACCTAAACACTGAAATTAGGAGAGAGGAGGCAAGGCTCTATTAGAAATTCGATTTGTCCTTTTGTTGAGATGAGCTGCTGATTAGTCTTCCTGGATCAGTTGCCATTTGATAGATGGTGAGGTTGAAGGGTGGCACTGCAATCTCTGTTGTTCAATGTGAATGAGACCAATCAGGGGACTCAAGCCTTTTATCTTTCCTCTAATCATTCTGCATTGTTGCGGATGACAACCAAGCGCAGACTCTTCCACCTCTTTGTGCTTCCGCTGTGGGTGCTCCACAAGACCATTCTACAAAAAAGCTGTGTCTGGAAAGCAGCCTGAAAAGAACACTTGAAAGGAGACTGACTACAAACTGGTTCTGAAGGTGCTGACAGTGGATCCACATCTCAGTTCTGCTTTGACTATATGACTATTGACCCGCTTGTTCTTTTAATTCTGGGTTCTATTTGACTAAGGAAGGAAAAGCTCTGCAGGGTACTCAGTGGACTGCTGTGCAATCAGCGCTATTGTCTGTCTAAGAGCCTACTTCCCAGAGGTGAAGGGACATCTCCAGATGACTACCCCTTGATGTAAGAGCAGATTACCAGTCCTGACTACCTAGATGCCAGCCTGCCTACTGAGAGAAGGGAGAAGCCTGCCAACCCTGCAGAAGATTTGACTTTCTAGAAGGAGTGCAGAGCAGCAGGACCCTGGTGCAGTGAATAGACAGGAGTGCAGGAATACAGAGATTGATCTGTGCATCCTGGTGTGGATAGGCTGCAGACTTCTAGTCAGAATTGTGATGAAGTGGTGCAGCTTGACCGGTGCGCTTTGAGCTGTCAGCTGCCGTGTTATCTGATACACTGTATCAAGAGACTGACTGCAGTGTTACATGTGTCACAATGCAAACAAGTACCCAACAACAGCACCATGATGTGAGCCGTGGTCACACACTCAGCTGGTGAGGCCCACCCGTCACCCTACCTAATAGGGTCGGAATGAAATTGAGTGGGTCAGAATGAATGGTAATGTGTGAATCAGTGAGGCTGTTTGAGAATGACTGTGAATGTGTGATACTGGGTGAGTCTGAATTAGTCTGAGTGAATATGCCTGAGTTACAATGAGCAAGAATGAGTAGGAATGAGATTGAGGGAATCCGAATGAGTGGGACTCAGTGAATCAGTGAGAATGAGTGAGTTGGACTCAGAGAGACTAAGCAAAAATGACTGAGACTAAGTGAGTCAGAATAAGAATCAGTGAGACCTATTGAGTGAGAGTGAGTGAAAATGAGTGAGACTGCGTGAAACTGAGTGATACTGAGTGGGCAAGACTAAGTGGGTCGGACTCAAACCTCTTTAACAGTCACAATGTTTAAGAGTTTTAAGTTCAAAACACAACACTTAACTCTCTAGGTGACAGAAAATTAATCACTACCTTTTCTGTTAGGTCGAAATACATTAAGCCAAAACATTACTGCTTGGAATGAGTACAAAGTTTGAAAGATCTGGTTAAAACCTGAGGGTTTCACATTAGAGAGGGTTATTGCTGTTTACCAGGTAAAAAGCAGCCTTCAGCTCCTACAAGGCAACATAGAATTGGTTTATCTTTAAACAAGTAGATTTCTATATTATGACCTAAAAATTTAAGCTCTGGTCTATGGTACTAGTACACTAGATAGAAAATCAGAATCTGCCACCAATACCCTGATAAAAGCAAAACCACTATACACTGTGGCGGCAAGAGGGTGATTCCCCACTAGTTGACACATAGCATATTACTATACTTTTTGTGCATATGGAATATGCTCATCCACTAATCCTGATTGAGGACTTTAAGTTGGATGCTGCACAATAGCATTTGGTAGCCTTCTCCAGTACCCTGGCCCCTGTCTAGGTCTGCTGGAACATGTGCTGGTCCTGGGAGGTTTCTCAGATTCACTGTTCCTAATCCAACAACAACCTACTTCATATGTTTGCCAACAAAACTAGTGAGATTGAGCACGCTATTTCTCGGCCCCACTGCACTTCGCATATTGGAGCTCAAAATAAAAGTTTCACATTTTGCTTGATTTGTTAGGTACTTTGATTAACTCTAGTGTATCACAAGTTCCGGGGGGTTGCGTAGCCTTCCTTTTCGCTCTGCTCATTGGATTCCCATTTATCTGCATGTTATTGATCTTTCTTTTTTCTTAATGCTCTTTTTATACAAGTGCTAATCCCAGGGGATATGGATTACATCTACCAATAGGCATTTCATAAATCACTATCTTTCCACAATCTTCATTCAACCGGGGTCTAGGAACATATAAATATATATGAATATAAATATAAATTCCTTTTACCAATTTATTTGGCACTCAGATAGTGTTTTAAGTGTTTTTACATACTTAGCAAGACTAAAATGTGGCATAGGTTCGTGTTTTGAAACAATACTGGCAAAATATTCAATAACCTCAACCGTTAAATGCAGCTACAATTCCTCTAGGCACAAACAATCTCACTTCTGAGCACCTAATTGCACTTTCAGCCATGTTTTGAAGAGATAATCAAACAGATAATCTTTGACGGTCAAAAGGCATAAATAGAGCCATCCTGTACACAACAGTCAATTGAAATTTGCAGCTAGGTCAGTGGAATGAATGCAAAATGAGACTGACAATGAATTCAAAATGAGCCTCGTTTTCATTTCGGCCTACAAGTACAATATACGAGGAGATCTCCCACAGAGTAATAGAAATCTGTTATAGGTGATTTACACCTTAAATATCTTCCATTGCAATGTATTGCACATTCGAAGAATCCTGCAACCTGGCATATTATGGTTCGGGAAGAGATAGGCATGGCAAAGTCTTCATATTGGGGTTTCTTGAGATCACTGGATTTGATGACTCCTTTGATTCAATATACGAAGAAGGGAAAAATTGGTGGATTCTATCCTGATTTCACATGGGTGGGTTTATACAGTACATAAAGGGAACCTAATACCATTTCCTGAGGTAAATTTGAACAGTAGGACAAATTACGTAAATTTGTTGAAAAATGTATTAAAGACGCTGGGAAGGAGGCAGCAACCCAAACTATCAAACGACCAGATGGGTGTCTGCTATTTAGTGCCCCAAAATTGTAGTATGCTGTGTATAGCATACCCATGCTGCCAGCAAACAAGCAAGGATGGCCAAGTTTCTTGAAGGTAAATTATTGTGACTCCCACCATCAATTTATTTCACTCAGGCTCCTCATTTTAGCGCTCAAAACAGCCTTGTCCCAATTTATAAATGAAAGGTGACTTTCCAAATGATGATCTTTTTGGTTTCTATTTCATTTTGTGCAGGTGTTGGTTGACATCATTTTAGTTATATGCTCCTCATTAACATTGATAGGTCATTGTGTAAAAACAATGCTGCAGTCACAGAAATCTTCAGGGCTTCACACAGGACACATCTTAATGTGAATAGACCATCATTAAAACAATGACCCAATATTTAATTCCTTTTCAATCTTAGGTTTTCTAATAAGGCATCTTTTAGTGACCACAAAAGCCGTACTTAAGCCTTATTTTGTGTGGGCTGATCTTTGTGCCATGTGATATCATGAGCTTTGTCATCCAGGGGGTCCATATATACATTTACACACTATGTTCTCTTATTCCACCTCTACCTTTGTGAAGCATTAAAAACAAACTTTTGCTTGCTAATACGAGACATTAACTGATATAGGTGGTGTGGAGGAGAATATGAAGGGTGACCATGCAATAAAACAGACTGAAGAATTGCTGTGAGGGTGCCACTATCTTAAAGGTCATAATGTTCCGAAGAAAGATGAGGGAAAATTGCTCCAGATATGTAGATCCTTACAACCAGTCACCTGGGCCTCCATTTTGATTTTGGTGAAGTGGTATTTGCGTATGGAATTTAACTCCAATCACTCATGAGTGGGCCGTTGTTCCCACTCTCAAATTTTTATTGGGTGCGAGAAAATGACCCTACTTGTACTTGCTGGAGTATATAGCCTGTAAATTTCTTTGGTAACAGACTACATTGGAGCACATGGCTGTTTTCCTGCCCACGCCCAACTTTCAGCCATTGCACAAGGGGAGCATGTTATGCACCCCTTCCCAGACTACAGTCTTCCTTGCTCTGCTTCACCTCACCTGCCCTGCAGCAGCCCGCACACTCATTTTTATAATCTGCTCAGAGAAGGTAGTGCATGTGAGGAACAATTCTCATGGAAAAGCAAATCCCATGGGGAATTCAACCTGGTAAATCTGGGTCTGCATGGTATCCCTCATTTCAGGGAGTTAAACTTGTAATTACATGATACTTATGGGGTGTTTCTACAAGGTACCATTTTTTATGCTTGGAGATTTACCACCCCACCAATACGGTGCAACACGTAATGTGGGTCCAAATTTTGAATTCAGTGGAAAATCTGATATAGATTGTTTAAATTAAGTGATGAGGATTATCATCAGCAGGTATTTGAATGTGAGTTTTGATTCCCTGTATACTCCGAAATATGATTGGTTAGTTTGTTTGCAAACTCCTGTGCTGCCAGGGGAGGCTCCCTTGCCAAAGTCCAGGCATACATTACTTAAAACCCATGGGGCTCTTCATCAAACTTCAAGAAATATACTTTGAAATTGTTTTTTGGTATAACATGTCCATAATTGTATTCAGTAGAATTTCACGTTGTGTGCTTCATGTACAGGAGTCCAATTAGTAAGTAATAATTTATTGTACAGATAACAAAATCCAATACAAATAAACAAGACAAAAGAAAAAAGACAAACAATCAAAAACAAATACCCTCAGGAACTGAGTTCACTAAAAGCACACCATAAATTGCGCATGCTACATGTTAAAAAACATTATGAAACAATACAGTACAATACCAGCCACCTGACCTGTCGCCCCAAATAAACACAAGCTAGTACACATGGGCACAGCCCTAAAGTGCATGGTGCATAAAGTAATAATTTCACTACACATCATCAAATACCGATAGAGTTCCTCGTCCTAACCAATAACTGGCAAAATGGCAAGAGCATGGAAAAATTCCAACTAAGCATGTTCATTGCCCACAGTGCCATTAAATTTAGATTGTGCAAATTTAATAAAAAGTTTGGTCAGTAACACATTTAACATTGGATTGCTGGGTCCAGAGACTGAATAATAGCCTGTCGGCAGGAGCGGATGCTTAATTCATTCCATTTGCTCCGGAGCAAAAGTCTACGCTCCTTTAATAAAGCTGTACACAGGCAGACCACATGGTCAATGGTTTCCTCTGCATTGCTACAGCCTCTTCATATCACACTGTCCCCAGGGGATAGCTACCATTGAGGCAAGTGTTTTTTTTAAAAACAATCACCCATCCTTAGGGCCAAAAAGGGCTTTTTCAACCAAAACCCATATGAACAGGAGAAGAAACTGGAGGACACACCTGGTTTAAAAGAGCCAATTACTGCCTAGGCATGCTTCCGATGGGCAAGAAGAGAACAGTCTGAGTGATAAGAGTACAATTGAATAAGTCTTTTAATCTTCTGATTTAAACAAGGAGTAAGGGGGATTGCTTTCCTAAAGAGCACCGGCATCCAATCGCCGTTTACAATCAACCAAAAATTGGGAATAAGTGCACTTCGATTTCAGCTCACTAATTTCTTGCCACAGGACTGCCTCCAGATGGCCAACTGAGGTCTGACGCAGTTTATGACACAACTTCAAGAAAGCACCAGCATCAACTGCTACCAAATCCGGAAGCCCAAACTCCAACCGTACCTGTGCCAGTGAAGCCAGGTGCGGAACATGAAAAACTCTTTTATAGATTTTATGAACAACCTATTTGGTAGGCAGGAGCCTTTGCCCAGCAGAATTTCCAATTCTCCAGAATTATTAATGTTCAGATTTAAATAATCTAAAGGAATAAGAATCGAAATCCACAATTGTCACTCCCTTGTACCTTCCAAATCCATTTTGGGTGATGTGACTCTTCATCGGTGGATCTGTGGATCAAAACATGATTTATCAATGAAGACCTAGTTCCCTTAACAGAACACGGCCAGTTCACCTCTGGTGTGGAATTATATTGATAATAGAGGACCTCCACCTTGAATAACGAATGTGCGTTGGCTACACCCCGTGCTATGTGTCACACATGCTGCGTCTGTATGATTAAACAGGTGATGTGTGCAATTGTCAAAATGAGATAGTGACGGCATATGCAGGATGAACAGATAAAAATATGTGCCGAAAAAATGACTCTCGTGCTAAAATGTGAAAAGAGCACCGTTCAAAGAGTGAGGTTAATCAAGCAAAACAGAATTAACAGGTGAACCAACTGTGTAAAGAAAGATTGTCCTTGTTGTTACCTGGCCAACACTAAGTGCGCTCCTTAGTGCGCACCTCAAAACAAAGTATCGCGCACATGCTAATGACAAAAGTAAAAACTCTGCCTGCCTAGGTGGCTTACAGCACTTACTTAAGTGAAGGTATTGTGGCTTGAGTCGTGAATGTAGGATGGCAGCGGTGTCACTCATCCCCTGCTGTTTGGAGTAACTTCAAGTGCATGTACACTTAGCGTGTTATGTAGTGACCCCCGAAGTGTTTCCCTGACCTTCAGCGCATCTGTTGGCTTAACCAATCGGAAACCCCCATGTAACTAAAGGTAAATTAACATCTTCTTGGGCCAAGAGTTAAAGATACTACAACTACCAGAACACTTCCGAGAGTGATTCTTTTGAAAGAAATGTGTGACTGAAAAAAAAGTTTGTCGAAAAAACCAACGTAAACCCCAAGAGATCCATTGAGAATATGTGTCCAAAAAACCAATAATGCATACTATGAGCAGTTATGTCAGATGTATAGCAAGAAAAGAATACAAATAAAATAAGCTCCCGGAGTGTCTATAACAACAGGAAACATAATAATTCTAAGTTGTCGTTCATTCCATTTGATTGCAGAGAATCCAATTTTTCATTAGGAAAAAACTCAATCTGAGAGAGACTTTTTTGATTGACTTTGTCAGGACTAATGGTAACCTCAACAAGTATTTGAAATTTTACTTGTTAGATATAATGACCAGCCTCAAACCAATGCATGGCTACACTGGATGTTTTGATTTTATTCCGGATGTTGTTTTTATCCTCAGTGATGCAGATTTTTACTTCAATTTTAGGTTTTCCCACATATAGTTTGCTACACGGACTTTTCAGAGGCACGCACAACATTTTTACTATTGCAGGAGGCTGAGTGATGGAATGACCTTTCAGGGGGTGCAAAAATGCATTGCGTGTTTTTGCATTATTACAATGTACACAGTTCAACCATTTCTGTGTTCCTTTAAACATGTCCTGCGGGCTGGGTTTCTCATGGGACAGGATTTCTTTGATGTTTCTCGACCTGCTGTGAGCATAGAGTGGTTTCTCAGTGAACAGGCTGCTGAAATCTGGTTCCTTTTTCAGGATTTCCCATCTTTTATTAATGATACCATTGGGTCTTAAGTAAAGTGCGTCTGGGTGCTGGCAAGGGGACCTTCCTTGGCAACACAGGAATTTGCACGTTGACGCTACAGGTGGATGGGAGGCTTTTCACCTAACCAGGCAGCACGCATATGCAAAGATTGATAACGTTCTAAGATACAGTCAGAGTGCAATACCGGAACACTGCAATTGGTTACTTTGTTTTATTATTCCATTTTTTTTTAACAAGGCACAATTAAATTACATTTCACAGTGCTTTTTTTAAAATCAATTACAATGATCACCTAACGTGAGGTATATTTTATTGCATTCCAAACTAATTTATTTTCTGTAGTCGTGGTTAAACAATATTCTTCTCACAAACGTTGCAAGACAGTTATTCTAGATAATTGATACTTATGAAAAGGGGGTATCATATTTCAAAGTTTATCATTTACACTTGCTTATGTGGGGATCTATACAATGGTTCAGGCAAATTAAGGTGTCTACAAAATTAAATCATTTAATACTTTACGTATTAAAACTTCCCATCCATGCTTCTACCCTGTTGGCACAGAGATGGTCCACAGAAAACACCAATATTTAGATCCAAACCCAAATAATTAGAGCTAGTGCAATAATAGCAGAAAGAAATACCGTAGTATCCATTGGATCTTCAGAAGTGAGATAATGAAACGGATGACAGCAGAGATTTGGCATTGCAAGGGCTGAGGTTTGGTAACTATTGCATCAGATTGGTACATTTTGTTGATATTTCAGGATGGTCTCTGAGATAACATCCAGGGTCATGCTTGGGATTGTAGCAACAGCAATGGGGATTCAGGAAGTTCATGAAAAAAACATGATCACAGTGTTGTTTACCTGCATAGGAGCGTATAAATGCTGCAAGACCCTTACAGAGGACCATGTCAAATGTGGATGTAGATAGAGCACAACTCAAAATCAGGTCCTCAGTCCCACTGGAATCCTTATGAGTCATGAGGTACAAACCTCTGCATTTTCAACACTGAATATGGCCTTTCAGTGAAAAGGCTACCTGAAGGCATGCTGCATCCTACTCTGCTAAATTTTCACACCACTCATGCTAATGATGTTTAAATACCTAATACCAATACTAAAAACAATTACATCTTCATCTCTCATCATCTTGCTCCTTGGGGTGCTTATTTCTAATTGCTTTGATACTTCAAGGCAGGCCGAGTTCTAAAGGTAGTGGCCTTGCCCTCATACAAAAAAAGACATGTTCACCTGAAAATATCTCAAGTTTCATCAGTCAACATAAGTAATGTCACATCTTTGCTACTTCTGTGACTTAAAACAATACACAATTCGTCTCACTTTTGCAAAAGTTAAGATCTTGGATACAATACTTGGGCCAATCGATGCAATCAGACCCGACAATATTATTTATTGAGGAATACCTTCTGAGGTAGACCACAATCTGTGCAGTATTTTGGGAAGAACATGAACAAATATCTCTTGCCATGTTCTTTAAAGTTGTCTTGTCTTTTGCATAACATGAGCTGAACAACAACTTATATAACAGTGAGACCTTCAGCATCAAAGTCATGATCCCTTTTTTGACTAAACTAGTCAAGACAAAATCCTAAGCTCTATAGTACACCCATAAATAATGCATAACAAGTTAAACTAGAGAAATCCTGCAGTCCAGCAATTCCCTGAATCTCCAGCAGCACTCTGTAAAACCTTCATCTGAGACAGTGCAATTCTTTTTAAAGAAATGTGTTAATTGCATGATCAAAAAACAAAAGTATCTTTCTGACCATCCCAACTTGATCATCAGTTTAACTTATAAATATGCTCTCAGTTCTTCTTGTGCTACTATCAAATGATCACCCTATCATCAGAAACAAAATCAAATTTACTTTTTCAAATGAAATTGCATCCTATCATCTAACAATGAATTATGCCATCGTAGAGTAAGATACTTTCCCACATCACTCTAAATTCCAGTCAAAGCACACTATGCTAACATTTTTTAATTGTTTTACCTTCACAACTTACATTTATACTCCGGTGATATGGAAAAACTGTAACCGTTTAGCTACGAATACACACCTTGAAATGTTACTAATATTACACTAGATCTAGATACAGCATGGGAACAGCAACTCCACAGGGTTTGAATGGTACCTTATACATTCTTTCAGAAGTTTTTGACAGTCACTCATGACTTTGTTTTTACAATTCTATTTACTTGTCTGAACTTTAATGAACAGGATCCTGAACTGATTTTTATCAATATCCAAAAAATCAAAAAGAAACGAAATTTCAAGAGGACTTTAACTTCTTTGTCTAGCCTGAACCTCAAATCTTTCTGCCTAGTGGACGGTGGATCTCAGTTCAAAAACCATTGACAGTAACATCATTCACCCAAATGTTGTGGAAATGTAGCTGTTCCTTAGAGTAAGGAACTCTTCAGAAAGTTAAATGACTAGCCTCTTTGCCTGACTGGATTGACTTATTTGTATGTGAACTACATCAAGATATAGAATTTCTCCTCTTCTCGACAATAGACAACTCTACTCTAATACGACTTGCTAAGGTCCACCAGAATGTATTTGACACTGGTTCTACAACTTGAATCTTAGTGAACATCTAACACATTAATGTCATATTACAAAGAAATCACAACTGCCTACTGCCAAGTTTACCAGCTAAAACCTGAAACAGATTATCTATGATGAAAATTGAATTACAGCTTTTCAAAGCTTTCCACAAACCTTGGCAATAGGATTGCCATCCTAGCAAGTGTTCTTCTAGCTTCATTTGTTCTCAACATATGCTTAATGTTTTCACACACCTCTAAATCCAACAAGCTGAGGGTCATTGAAACAAACTTTGCCTGGGTAAAACCAGAAAACTTCCATGCCCCACAGTTACAGAGAGTTGAAAATAAGAAGTAATAGAAAGTAAATTTGTCTCACAGTATGTTAATCTCTACCATCAAGTATTAGGCAAAGTTCATCATCACCATCAATGGGCTCACAGCTGCATAAAACTGTCCAGTTAATTCGTTTTGAGCCCTTTTAAAATGTTATTACCCATTCAGTCTTTTACTAAAAGCACTCACAGCCATTTTTCTGAACCACAAAATCATAAGCGGAAATCTTGGTGATGCTATACCAAGAAGTCTCTCAAATGCATCACCAGCTCCCTTTCTGACAAATCTAGTTACTCTGCTTCCAACCTTGAACTCCTGGGGCTCCAAACCCCAATAATGCTATAATGAAGGAGTGCCAACATGACATGCAAATAAACGTTGTAATGAAGCGATTTGACATGCATGGACTTAAAAAAGTTTCATTATTCACACCATTTTTAACTTATCCCTAAAAGGGATGACAGCAGTACCCTAGTGAATAATATGAGTAAACCACTACTTACAAACAAAAGTGAAAAGTAAACAGAGTTTTGGGGGAGGAGAAGAACATTACCAAACATGAATGAGTGAAGGAATGCATAAATAGGGACACTTATAGATGGTACACACCAACCAAAGGTTTTCTGGTGCCAGTTATTTGAATGTAGTGGAGTAGATGGTTTTATATGGCTGCTTTAAATCTGGTACACATGGATGCTTTTTTATCTGAAGGAGAAAGTGAGTGCCAAAATGAAACCTTCAATAGGGAAGGCTCACTCACCTTTAGTTTTGTTTGACTGGGGACAGATAACAAAAGATGGTCCCGGCTTCCTAGACTATGGGCTGGGGTGTGATGATAGTTACAAACCTCAAGAGCTACTGTATCCATTCATGGTGACAGACCTTCTACATCCAGAAAGCTATCTTGAAACATGTATGATGTTTCACCAGAAACCAATGGAGGACACACCTGTGCAGTGTTATCTTAAGAAATTAAGCATTTTTAGGGCCCTATATTTTGGGTCCTCCTGTTCGTAACAACTTTGAATTGTATTACACACTTTTATACTATTTGTAGCCTGCATGCTGCCAAACAAATGTTTGTAAACAGATTTCACACAAATACAGTTGTAATATGTCTTTTCGAGGACCCCAAAAATCGTTAAGCTGACACTGGGCAAAGAGAGACAGAGGTAGAGTGAGTCAGAGAGAAGAGAGGTTCAGATGTAGAAATAGACAGATGTGAGCTAGAAAGAGATAAAGTTTAATTTCCCAGAGGGACCTAGGAAGGTGGGGACCCTGGACAATTGTTCACTTTCCCCATGCCTTAAAATGTCTCTGCAACTATGTGTAAAACATGACCTCTGTGGTCTAGTTGGAAAACGGCTCTAACCACAGCATTTTCACTTCTCTAGAGTCTGTAATTGGCAATGGCAGCGAGGCTCAGATAAAAGCCATTTTAGCAGTCATGGCTTATTGTGTTTTGAAGGGGTGGGGCGACGCGGGGGGAAGAGGGAACAAAAACATCAAATTCGGGGAAAAAATAAATAAAAACTTACATCTGCTCCACCGCTCCTCCATCTCCCAGCCAGCCCTGTGGCCAATCCTGACGCTGCTCAGAGCAGGGTTAGGATTGGCTAGGAGCACCCAGCCAGGGCACTTCCAGGCAGACTGGGAGCCTGTGCCTGTTCTCTCCAGCCCAGCAGCACAGTGCCTGGCTGGAGAGAGCACAGTGTGCATGTGTGTTTGGTCAGCCCAAGACGGTGGGCCAAACACATATGCGCACTGAGGGGAGTGCACAGTGCACCCCCCTCATCCTAGTCATCCCACACGGCCTACCCCTTTCACAATGAAAGGATAATAAACATAGTTTATTATCCTTTTGCTATAAAAGGTTTGCAGCTTCTGTTGCTCGCAGGGGGCGGGTGATGCATTTTAGTAGTCAATCCTAGAGGTAATTAGGTCTCTGACTACAAGGGTTTTGTGTCTAGGGGACAGCAAGAGCAGGGCAGGCTTTAGAAAAGCTAATTCGAAGAGGCAGATGCCTACAGCATTCCCAGCTTAGATGTGGAATTTTTAGATTGTGATTTGAAGGTGAAGCAAAGATTTTTTTTTGCCACGGTACCTAAAGGAGGAATGGGTCTGAGTAATGGTGACAGTTTGATGGGGCTCAGATGACCTTTTTTTTCCTTCAATGGATGAACCAAGTTTTTCTATTATTTAACTGTGGCTGGCTCAAGTGCATCCATTTATCACCCAGTGGTCTTTGGAGTCTGTAAATTTGGAACTATTAAGAATTTGGGCATAGACATGCAGACAGGCTAACAATTTAAACAGAGATCCTTATTTAGAGTCTATATGGCACAACACAAATGTGGACAACTATAGGACTCTCAGCATTTAGAAAATTTGTTTTTTCCCCTCAAATATGATATACCATAATCTTATGATGCCCATAGATGGTTGAGTGCCCGCAAGCCGGGCCCTCTGGACAACCCCATGGTATGCAAGCCAAGAGGGTGTTTGCGAAAGAGGCTGGCCAACCTAAAGGCTAAGTGTGGCGGGCGTTGGCTGCCAGCTGGATGTTGAGTGCAGAGCTGAGCCAGGCCAAAGGCTGAGAGGGGTATGACTGGGCACCAAAAGGGGGTTGGCTGCAGGTCCTTGCTCCAGGCCAGACCCTGTGCCCAACCTCACATGGTCCACGGGGGTGCTTGCTGGGGGGTTGGGTGCAGGGTCTAGCGAGAAATCAGGTCCTGCAGTCAACTCTCTTGTGCGTAAGGCCCAAAGCTGTGATTAGCAAGGGAGTTGGGTGCATATGGTTAGAAAAATAACACATTAGCAAAGATTAGTGTGACATTATAGTTAGGTATGGTAATGAAATCAGATTTCACATTAAATACCCTAAACATTCATGGAGCACACAATGGTTAAATTGATGTTATATTTGGGTAAGATAATAGGATATTAGCCTACGTTAAGAAAACCTTACAAATTCACTGAAAAACAAAGGTGAATGTAGCGTTATAGTTAGATGTTGAAATAATACAAAAATTAACATTTAAACAACAATAAAATACTAAAATTCACCAGTCACAATTTACTGATATAACCATGCACTGCTTATGACCTCACATATTACATCACTTATGACATGTTAAATGATATCATTGATGATGCCACTGATGACATCTTTGACTCTAATGACCCAGCTGTTACAAATAACCCCTGGATGGTCATGCACCTTTTCTTGTATATGTACCTATCAATCTCTCACTACTTCTGCACCATGTGATCACTGCCTGAGTACTATACTTATGATTCAGTTATTAGAATTTTCTGTATGAAAATAAGCTGTCTGTAGTACTGTCTATCCTGGGTTAGTTAGCCATTCATTTGTTTTGTATTTTCATGTTCACAATTTATTATGCTTAACAGGGTGTGACTGTGCATCCCCACATCTGAAACAAATGCTGTTGTAATTAATGAGTCTACAGTAAACCACTGTTCTGTTATATTCTCCTTGCCCAAGTTAGCAAATTGGTCTTACCCATGTTTACCTTTGTACCCAATGGAAATACCCAACACTGGCCCCCCTAAGGGCTTAGGTCATGTACATCCATCTGTAGACAATCAGCAGGTGGACAGAATATGCATGTATAGGGTGTACTGGGAGAATGGGCTTTCCGTACAATCAGCACACAGAACCATCTAAACAGAATTGAATTGCATGTTGGTGGCTCTTCCTTACCTCATGAGAAGATTCTAACATTGAGCGGTGATAAACCACTGTGAGCCATCCAAGTCAACTCAAAACTAGAAAGCAGGTACTCAACACTTTTTGTTTGCCAAATAATTATGAATAAAAAAATTAGAATGTACACTAGCTACCTGGAAGTAGAGGAGGGCTTCCTAGGACCTATTTAGCTGCATTTCACCAGTGGAGGTGTCCTGCCAAAGGGTCCTCCCAGCAGCAGTGACAAATTATACATTCTGGTTGATTACGATTATGACAAAAGATATCCAAAAGCCATATATTAGGACCAACACAGTGGCAGAGGCCCTGAAATTGAGGTTCTCTAGGGCTGAATTCTCTGACCAAGTGCCCAATCCTTTATCAGTGCCACACTCTGTCTGTGGAACATCTTTGGCAAGAAACACCATTTCAGCATTAAATTCTATTTTTACAATGGGCTCCATATGGGTGTCAGCAGCACCCCCAAGAGCATGTTGCTGGCATTCAGTGAGAAGCATGGAAGCAGCAAGTGTCTTCCATACCTGATCTTTACAAATAGGGAGGTGTCACATGTCAAATCTTCCAAGAAGGGTGTCTTACTGATGATGCCTATGTGGCAGAACAAGAATAAAATCAATTAAACTGGTTCCCACTGGGTACACACAAATGTAAGTAACATCAGCTGTGGTGATTAGTTAAGAAAACCCTACAGGCCACATCAGAAGCCAGGTAAACAAGATATTCTGATACAAGTGTTCCAAGGATGAAAAATAAAGGAGACCTAACACAGTTGTGCTGAGTAGGTCCTCTTTTCTCCAAGAGGAGAAGGGTGACCAGGTTCCAGACCTAGATAGCTCTAGGAAATACTCCTCTTTCATCTCCATGAATTTCCTAAAGGAGCTCCCCACGATTCGGAGTAGCAGGCTTTACAGTGCTCCACACATTCAAGAGTACCTCTCTAGCAAGATTGGGTTACCAAAGGAAATAGAGCATGATGCAGACATCGGTCATGTAGAGCCAATCAATCCCTTCAGGGTTTCATCAGCAGAGCAGAAAAAGAAATAATCGAAGACTGAGGAGATTATACCTAAGGGGCTTTTCACCAAGTCCAACACTGGCCGGGCAAACCCGATAGCCCTGCTTTTTAAGTCAGATGTGGTTAAGAGGTTCTGTACATACAAGACTGACACACCCACCAAAGTAATACATATCTTATACCCAGGGTAGAAGGGAAGATAGAAGTTGAAGCTTTTCCAGTCTATCTCCCCATCTTCCTAATGTGGTTTACAAAGGGCTATGGCAACTGGAGATCAAAGACCAAATATAGGGTAACTTACTTGTCTCCTGGCCTTCGTAAAATACAGGGCCTTTTGAGAAGTTTGTACTTACTGGGAAGGTTCCATTTAATATAGCATATTTTGATGGGATTGCCAATGTTATTCAGAGCATAAAGTCCGACCATGAGAACATCATAGGCATATTTGACAGAATATGGGCTGCAGAGCTGACTGGGAAGGCAGGGAAGAAATACAAGTTTGCTCTAGAAGAGGTGAACTAAAGTGGACATATGTTGTATCCATGCAAGGATAGGTGGAAGCCACCTTAGTTTCTGGGGCTCTGCACCTACTAGCTATAAGGAAGATTTATCCCAAATTTCAGCTCAATCCAAGATCCTTTAATGGGTTTGCTGACGATGATGATGCCCAGAGAAGTAGAGTCAACCCTGCATGTCAGGAGAGCTTTGAGGTTCTGGCTTGTTCAGATCTGTGGAATCCCCTTGCCATGCAGAATGATGCTTCAGTTGCAGATATTAGGGCAATCATCAGTCAGAAGGCTAATGGGAGAACCTGAATTATGCACCCCTATAGAAAACTGTTATCCAGAGACCCTGAATACACTAATGCTACTTTTCTTGGAAAGCCTTAATTGTCCTGACCTGACAGAATTAAATGAGGAACAAAAATGGGAAATTCCTTGGCAGTATAAAGGCAACAGTTACTTGCCTATCTTTAGTGTTGATTGGGCTATTGGGTGCAGCTGGGAAGAGGTCAGGTGCTCCGGCTCCTAGACTCTTAACAATTAGAAGTGTGACAGAAGGATCATGGTAGACTCTGAATTGGATGCACTGCCCATATTATTTCTGAAAGCCTCAGACCCATCTTTCAATCTGAAAGGCCAATCTCCTCTGCACTTTATTTTCATTGAGATGCTAAGGGTTATTTCTCTTAGCATGTTTGGAATTCTGCTTGTTTCAGCATTTGATTGGGGAAAAGGAGTAGCCTATCATATATCTCAGGGTTTATCTGTAAAAGCACTGTTTCACCCACGGGGTCTTCTGTCTGATGCTTGAAACATGTATTTTTCCACTTTGTGTGTGATAAATAGATCATGTACTGTAGTATCCAAGCTTGTTCATTTTCCAAAATTGCCCCTTTCCAGAGTTATGAAGCTGTCCAATTATTTTTAAACAAATTCTGGCTAAATCTGCCCTTGTGAATAATCAGTGGAGCTTCCTGTTGGTAACACTTCACATACGCGGTCCATTTAGTAAAGGTGCCTGTTCATCATGGTCATCCCAGATTTTCTGCCTTTTTCTACACCCTATTGTTGCTGGTTTTAGGACTCTGTGCACTGTGACAATGCTAATCAGTATCAAGGTGCACATTCACTGTCCCTAAAATGATATTGGTAAATTTCTTTTACCCAAATGTTTTTTTAACTTTCCTGTAAGACCACTATAAACAGCACAGGAAATGCACCAAAGTGCATGGCATTTAAATGTCATATGTGGCCTTCAGTATGTATTTACACCACCTACACATATAACAAAAATATATGGCTGACAAGAGCATTACTGTGCACTGGCTGGTCTGCAGTTTAATGTAACACATGGCACAGAAAAGTGACTATATCTTGCAGGAAGACTTATTTTTTAATTTTTTAATAAGTAACTTCTAAAGTGTACCTTGTAAATCCACAAGGCAGGGTGCCTAATATTTAAACATGTGGCAAACAATATATTTAAGAGTGTGCACTCACAATGATTGAATATATAAAAGTGATTTCAATGTGAAGGTCAGCTACATTTTCCATAGGAGGCCTAGAGCTGATTTTAATATTTTATTTTCCCTCCCCACTTGGGGAAATGCTAGCAAAGTCCTGAAAAATTATTTCTTACTTAATTTTCAAAATTCGAACCAATGGTGAGCTTAGATTTTTAATTACTAGAGTGGAAAAGTAACTTTGGTCAAATGTACTTTAGGCTGCTTGAGCCAGAACTGGCTTAAGCCATTCCTGCCACTCATCACACCTCCAGAGCTGGAATACACATCCTTGGCTGTGAGAGTTAACAGCCCTGCTTCAGATGACAATGGCCTGCTTCTGCACCTAGGGAGAGTAGATGAGAGCAGCCTAAGCACTGTATTGTTTTTACTTTGAGCTGCCCAGGGTCCTGTCTACTTTATCAAGATTCTCTTAGATTGTCAGGCTCAAGTCCAAGTTTGGATCCTGTCAGGGGGACAAGATGAGAGCTCATCAAAATAAAGGAGCTGAAGATTGGCCTGTCTGGAAGCAGAAGAGTTCTTCCGTATTGAAATAGAAGCAACTAGGCAGTGCTGCAAACAAAGCTATGGGGACTGTAAGAAAATAGTGAGGATTGGGTGGCAGAATTTTTCTAGTTACTGGATAGTGTACACTATAGATCTGGAACTTCAACCACCACCTACTGAGAACATTCCTGACTTAGAAAGATACTACCCAAAGAAGGTGGACATGCTGGAAGAAATAGGACTCCTGATTCCTGTTGGAATAATGACTCCCTTATATATTTAAGGACTTCTGATCCTTGCTGGCACCCAAGGACTGAAACTGCTCTCCGAGGGGCCAGTGGTTAGCTTCCTGTTTGTGAACAACAGAGACACAAAAGACAGATGCATGTCTGACTCTTAGAGGGCTTGGTTGACTACAGAGGACTCGACCCTGCAGGAGAATTGGCTGGAAAGAGAACTGATACAGGGAAGCCTGCCCTGAGGTGTTAAGGGCTGCAGAATTTACAAGAAGGAACTTTACTATCAGTTGGAGAAACGTAGGATTCCAGAGGACCCATGTTAGAAATGGGGTATCTAGTTGGCAGAGGTATACAACCTTGTCCCTACAACCTTGGCCAAGTAGAGACCGCAATCCTAGTCCCACCCTCTGCTAGCTTGGCACTGAGCAGTCAGGCTTAACCTAGAAGGCAACGTGTAAAGTATTTGTGAAATAAACCATACAATAACACAGTGAAAACACAACAAAAATATACCACACAGGTTTAGAAAAATATAAGATATTTATCTGATTAAATTAAGGTTAAAATGATAAAGATTTGATAAGCACAAGTTGAAATATCACTTTTGCAATGTTAAGCAGAGTCTTATGTCTTTAAAAATCAACAATTGTCTCTTGTGTGCATAGGGTACCTGGTTTGCGTCAAAATTACAAGCACTGAGACCACAGAGGAGGAGGTGCCTGGAAAAAGGAAGGTGTGCGTCAGATTTCCTGATGCGGGACAGATGGTTTCTTCCCACGCTGCAAGGGCTTTGCGTCGATTTCCAGTGCGCAGTCTTGGATCCTCACTGCGATGCGGAGTTCTTTTGACGCCCAGGGACAATGCGTGGAAATCATGGGCGTGCGGAACAAAGTCACAGGTGCTGCGTCAATCAGGTGGGAGATGCGTCAGAGTTTCTGTCTCACGGCAGGCACTACCTCGATCCTTCCCTCAGGAAGTTGCGCTGTGCCATTCAAGCTCGGCTGTGCGTCGATCCGGTATGGCTGTGCGTTGAAGTTACAGTCGCAATGCAGGCGCTGCATCGATCTCCATTCAGGAAGTTGGGCTGCGCCATTCTGGTTCAGTGATGCGGCTATTTTCTCATCACAGGGAAGGCTGTGCATAGTTTATGGCATGCTGTGCGTCGATTTGCAGTGCACAAGGAGTTTCCTTGCAGAGAGGAAGTCTTTTTGGCCCTGAGACTTCAGAAACAGGAGGCAAGCTCAATCCAAGCCCTTGGAGAGCACTTCTCAGTAAAGCCAGAGGCCAACAAGGCAGCAGGGCAAAAGCAAGGCAGCAGTCCTTCACAGCACATTAGTCCAGGTAAGTCCTTTGGGCAGCCAGGGAGCTCCTCTTGCCAGGTTGCAGGATCTGGTCCAGAAGTGTCTGATCTGGTGGGGTCAGTGACCCAATTTTTATACCCAAAAATGTATTTGAAGTGGCGGAGACTTCAAAGAGTGGTTTGAAGTGCATAAGGTCCCCTTTCAGTACAGGTCTATCTGCCAGGGTACCAGTAAGGGGGTTGGCAGTCCATTGTGTGAGGCCAGCCCAGGAAGACCCATTCAGTATGCAGATGAGTGTAAGTGTGACTGATTATCCTGTGTTTGTGGTTGTCTTAGTGAAATGCACAAGGGAGTTGTGACATGGATTTGAGACAGGCTGTAAGGCATAGATGGATTTTAAGTGCAGAGAAATGCTCACTTTCTAAAAGTGGCATTTCTAAATTAGTAATATAAATTCCAACCTCACCAATAAGCAGGATTTTCTATTACCATTCTGGCAATGCTAAACATGACCTATTTACCCCTTTTTTTATCAGAATCTACCACTCAAACAATATAGGAGGGTAGCCCTAATGTTAGCCTGTGAAAGGAGCAGGCCTCACAGTAGCGGAAAACACATTTCAGAGTTTTTTTACTATCAGGACATATAAAACACATAGGCATATATCCTGCTTTTTACCTACATAGCACTCTGCTCTATGGGTTACCTAGGGCCTACCTTAGGGGTGACATATGTAGAAAAAGGGGAGTTTAAGGCTTGGCAAGTACTTTTCAATGCCAAGTAGAAGTGGCAGTGAAACTGCACACACAGGCCCTGCAATGACAGGCCTGAGACATGGTTAAGGGGCTACTTATGTGGGTGGCACAGTCAGTACTACAGGCCCACTAGTAACATTTAAGTTACAGGCTCTGGGCATATGCAGTGCACTTTACAAGGTACTTGCAAGTAAATTAAATATGCCAATTGGGAATGAATCAGTGTTACCATGTTTAAGGGAGAGAGCATATGCACTTTAGCACTGATTAGCAGTGGCAAAGTGTGCAGTCTTAAAACCAGCAAAACCAATGTCAGAAAAGTGGAGGGAGGCAGGCAGGCAAAAAGTTGGGGGATGACCACTCTAAGGCTGTCAGGTCTAACAACTGGGATAAGGTGCTGAAGCTTGCACAGAAAGGTTACACCAAAGGCAAAAAAAGAAATCCAGATATGTCACACTCAAAGCTTTTTGCTGTGCCACAAAACAGATTGAGCAGGATTTACGAGTAACATTATCTGACCTTGTACAGCACCCTCAGGTTCCAGCCTTGCACTACAAGAATGTTGCCACGTCCAAAAAGTGACTGAGTCCTTGTACCAGGGTGAGATGTCAAATCTGTCCACCAATGAAGCACCCTGGGTGGCTGTAAAATCTGACTCTGTCTTGCTTGGAACTTTTGGTACCAAAGTCAGTGGCTTCAGCAGGAGCTCGAAAAAAGTACATATCTGACCACTAGAGACCATCACCAGCAACAGCCTCGAACCTTGTTCCACTGAAAGATATTGACTTCTGTTTCAAAGACTACGTCAGAGATGACCCACTTATTGTGTCCTACATCCACTCCACTGCGGTTAGCCTGAAATTGCACCTGGGTCCCCTCAACCGCAAACTGATAATTTTGCAATGTGGATTTACTTGTTCTAGGCATTTTTTCCCTAATACTTTAAAAATCAATATCTCTGTGGCTTCGTAACCTATGGTATTTTTCTTAGTGCATTTTTACTCATTACAATTTGATCTATTTTTGTAACCTGGATTGAGAATTTTATTGTGCCCTTCACTTTGAAAGTGTTGGTACTGCTTTAACGTAACATGTGCTTCTCTATTCTTTGTGCCATAGTTATCCAAGCTAGAGCAGTGATTCTCTTAGGACTGTGATTTTGACCTAACCAGATTGGTTTAATAAATTGACAGGGTCCACCCCCTCTCAAATTATTAACCCAGTTTCTGACAGGTCACCTATGCCAATTGACGGGAGGTTGAAGATTATCATATTCAGGACCAGTGCGTAACCTTGCATGGTAGTAACAATGACTATCTGAGCCCAGTTATAGGAATGTGTAAGCTAATAACCTATTTAGAAAACTGAACCTGACTCAGGGAACAATTTCTCTTCAAGGACGCTTCTCCCATTCGGGGGCTTCCATTCAGCCCAAGGCCAATGTATATCTGGGAGGTATGGGAGATACAAGGACACCTCTTCACATTCTGTGGAAGAGGCTTCATTTTGCTTGATGTCACTGTCCAAGTAGACATTTCTTGCTGGCCATTCATATGTACGTTGTAGGCAGTGAAAACTTTTATTTGACTAACAAAGTCCAAAGATGCAAGAGGAGTGGAATAGTCACATACCATCTTTGCAATTTTTGCCAGCCAAGCAGAAAGGAATCACTGCCTGCCACATATTTTTTTCTTATACTGATGTGATGACAAACAACTGGCTAGTCTGTCAGATGACTGAGAACTGGGGCTGCGCTTAATATGTTTGCCTTTTCTACAGAAAATGTGGTAGATAAAACAGTGCTTCAGTGGTTAAAAACCTGAAGGAGTTGTGGCAGTAGAGGAGTGAGGCACAGTAACGGGCGTTGAGAAAAAAAAAAACATTGCTGCCGGACATCTTTTCCTGGGTTTGGAAGAGAAAGCAGCATGGTTAAGAAGGCATGAGATGACAGCAGAGCTCTCGGGTTATCCATTAACAGCCATGTGATGTTCATCAAGTCCTCACTTCTTATCAAACACCACTTTGCACTTTGGAGCTTACCGTTCTGGAGTCCACAAACAAGCCCTGACTACTTGGGATCACCTGGTATTCATCTTTTCTGTGACTGGCATAGCTCCAGCCTCACCTTAAGAAATGGAGACACTTCTTCTAATGTTGTTCCCTCATTTGCCCATTGTTTCACAGAAGGATTTTCACATAGGAGCATACTGTTGTGAAGTGTAGAAATCCAGTTCCATAAAAGGGGGTGTTTTGATTGCTCTTGTTGGATTTGAGAACATGCAGAGGAACAGGAGAGGAACCCAGAGAAATCCAGAAATTCATAGTAGAGTGTGGCGTTTTTTGAGCAATGCCGTTTTGCTCTTGCAAGAGTGCAAGAGATGGATGGATAATAAGGTGGGGCCGAAATAGGCACAGTATGAAGGTAGCATACAGGTACCCTCTTCACACAAGGATCCTAAATTATGACCTTCTTAAAAGGATTACAACAATAATAAATTACTTCTTGCCTGCGATACTTATGGCTTTATGTAGACGTGGAAATGAAAGTTCGTGAGAACTAGCCATAGCCTTGTAATTCTTGAGTTTTCTATCCAAGAGATGTCACTAATAAATTTCTGATTTGTGAAACAGATTTGTTTTTAATATTCCATGCTGGAATCACAAGAGAGGTGATGAAACTGACTTTTCTCACCCCCAGAGTCAGAACTTCAGTGTTAATGCTATTTTCAGCAACCTCTTTGCGCATCCTATGCAACCACCCCATAATCTTTCTTTAGTTTTTTCGAAGGAGATAACTGCCTTTGAATTTTTGGCAAACACCAGGGTTTACTATTTGTAGTACCTTTCACGTCAACCATGCCTCCCTTGAAAGAAGGACATGTGAGAAACATAGGCCCTTATTTATACTGCGTTAGTGCAGGTTTGCGTCAAAAAGTATACCGCCAGCTAGCGCCATTCCTGGATGCCAGCCAGCCATAATATTTAAGCTATGACGCTAGCCGGCGGTAAGGCCCATTAGTGTCAAAATTATTGACGCTAACCAGCTGAGGGAGGAGTAGGAGAAACTAGAGGTTGTGCATGAAAGAATGGAGCTAGTCAGGTTTGAGTAAAAAAATAATTACTCTAACCTGATTAGCATCATTATTTCCACGCACAACCCCTATGGACATGACTCCTGTCATGACTTAAGTCCCCTTGGCATGGCCATTGGGCATAGTGCCATGTAGGGGGGCCCAAGTTAGGTCCCCCATGGCACTTTGCAAAAAAAAACAAAATACTTACTTGGAATTACCTGGGAAGGGTCCCCCATTTAGGTGTCCTCTGGCTGTGGGGGCTGGTGAGTGGGGGTGTCCCTGGGGGCAGGGAAGGGCACCTGTGGGCTGTTTCCATGGTATCTGACCATGGAAAAGGGCCCACTGGTCTCCTACCGCCTGCCCTGGTCCAGGCGTTAAATAATGGTGCATAGCAGGCTTAGCACCATTATTTAAGGCCCTCCTCCTTCCGTGTGTGATTTTTGCATGGGAGGGTAAATGAGGCACTGGGGCCTTTGAGTCATTTTTTGCCCGGGAATGCCTACCTTGCATCTTATTGACGCAAAGTAGTTTTCCACAGGCAAAAAATGACTTTAACTCCAATATTTTGGTGCTAGACATGTCTAGCGTCAAAATATAAATATGGAGTTAAGTTTGTGATGGATTTGCATAACAAAAATGATGCAAATCCAGCGCAGAGTATAAATATGCCCCATAGTGCACAAAAATGCTTACAATATACTACTCAGTTTTCTCACACATACCGTCAAATAAAAAGGAAGCACCTGTGTTCATGAAACCATGGTATGCACAGCATAGTGTTTGCCATAGCTTCAAATGTGATTGACTTCTTCAAAGACCCCAGAAAATTGGAAAAGTTCCCTGTAATATTTTAAGGGATGGGTCAAGTGATTGTTAAAGGAAGTTTGAAAATCACAAAAAATCTAAAGATTATTTCAATTATTAAAACCACGAAAATGAATGCATCCAGACCAATACTTGAGCAGTAACACAATTATAAAGTATAGCTCACGGATCCAGTTAAAAAGAAATGATAAAGTGTTTGAAATATCTAAATTGCGTGATATGATTACAGTTCTTGAAGGCGAGCTATAAAACAAAGCTCTCTTTGGTTGTGTATAAATAATGCATAAGACCGCCATTATTAAGCCATTAAAACCAATACAAAACATAAAAATTCTGCAGACTGCATAGTAAAGGAGGAGATCCCTCGAATGTGTTCATTAATGTACTAGGACCCTGTCTGCTATATGCATATATTGAATAAGTCTAGAAACCGCAAACAGAACAAAATGATTTGTGGACCTGTTCAAATCCCATACTGAATAAAAATGTTACGTAGGCGGAGTCTACGCTCGGCAATTAAACTTGGACAGGTACCAATGATTCTGAAGGGTAACAAACACAGACGACAAGTTTGAAGGGCAGCTTGTCCACCCAGCTAGGCAGGAAATCAAGGGAAAAGAGAAGACCCAAACAAAGCTGTAGTAGTCTAATTTTGTAATAAACTTTGGAAGGTTAGCCAAATAGCCTAGCACTTGGTACCTTCTATACGAGTTTATTACAAGCCATGCATGACTTATTTTAGTAAGATTATGTATGTTTGTCTGATGAGAAGGGAATGTCTTTTATCGCTTTAGTTAAGTTTCTTGAACAGAAAGTGTGATAGGCGATGCTTCCATAGACACTCAACTCCTTCCAGTTGCAGACTGGCATTCAAGGCATTTGTCCAGGCATTATTCATTTTTGGTTGGGCAAGATTAATTTCCCTCCAAATGAATGACTTCAGTGTTGTATCTTTTGCTGTTCTAAGTGAGTGCGCATATTTTTAAAAAGCTGATTTCTGTGCCAGTTGTTGTTCCATTAGTTATAATTCAAGCCTGTTCTGTGCTGGGGATGGTTTTTGGGGCAGGTTGGGTAAAAGCACAGTAGGTTTTACTTTGAACGTTGTTTTAAAAGGTGCAGATTTATCCAGGAAACCCTCGGAGCCCTATGCAATGATGGGAATAAGCTTGGCTTTAATTACTTTGAAAATTGGCATAAGTGAATGATTTTTAGTCATTTCAAAAGAAATTGAAAAGCAGAGAGTAGTGAATGTATTTTTGTTTTAAGAGTATTAAGATGTTGGAGATGCCCTCCTCGGCCATCTAGCAAAACCCTCGGTATTTTTTATTTTTTTGGCTTCATTCCATTTCCTTAGGTCCCACTCTCTCTCCTTTGTTTTTTCTTCCCGAAGATAACTGCATTTGTTTTTTCACAATTACTGTCATTCCACTTACTTTGTAGCAGTTGTTGAGAGTATCTATTAATATCTGAAGGGCAAATCTAGTTTGATTTAGAAGTACCACCTCATCAGTATATTACAACAATGTAACGGCTGACCTCATTTTTGCTGAAGGATGCATTCAAGTAAAGACTTAAGTCTGCAATTTAAAGACTGAATAGCTTTGGTGTTAAGGTGCAACCTTGTTAAAGGCATGGTTGAGTGGTATTTTCTCAGAGATCCTCTGGTTATCTCCTAGCTTGACTTGAACCAACGTATCCGAATATAAGAGTTAAATAGTGCGTAGGAGTCGGTTTACATAATCAAAGACCAATTAAATCAATAAAACAAGTGTAAAGTAACTGGCCTTTGTTGATTGTTTTTCAACCATCATTGATAGGGTGACCAAGTTGTCTATAATACTGGGTAGTGCTTTAAAGCCAATTTAGTTGAATAAACATCATCCAATAGGAAAGAGGCAAAATATTTAAGGGCAGATTTAAGAAAAGTGGTGCACCCAGTGAAGCACCACCCTCCCCTGCGCCCCTTAGCACCCCCTTACTGCCACCATGTGTGAGCCACAGCACAACATGACGCAGTCTAGATGGCAATAGCCTCATTATTTTTCATGCTATTGATGTACTGTTAAGGGTTAGCACCAAAATGTTGGCGCTAACCCTCAACAGTACATAGGGGTCCATTGTAACCAGTGGTCTGCCCCCTTTAACACCTGCTTTAAGCAGGTGTTTAAAATTCCCAATAAATGGCGCAAAGCAAACTTTTATATTTCTTTGTGCCATTCTTTCAGCCCCACTAATGGGGGAGCGCTCCCCCTCGCTTACATTATGCCTGGCTCAGGCGTAATGTGGGTCGAGGGGTTACAAAGTGGCACAATGCACGCATTGCGCCACTTTGTAAATATGGCGCCGTGTTTTTGCCATAAAATTGCCACATTAGCGTAAAAAAAATTACGCTCGTGTGGCGCTATATGGGGCAGGGGGCTCTTAAATCTGCTCCTTAGATTCCACAGCTGACAGAGCTATCAGTCCGTAACTGCCAGGAGAGACCATAGTCCTTTTTTTACAAATAGGCTGAATATTAAAGTCGCACCATGAGGGCAGGATTGTGTTCTAAGCTAAACAGAATTCAGACAGGCCCTTGAACCTCCGTGCCCAAAAGTCCCCATCCTCCTTATAAATAGCTGTTGGGAGGACATTAGGCCCTGGAAGCTGTCATTTCTACTTTTCATAATGAACTTCTTGATTCACTCAGCACTGTATTGTAGGGTTTGGAGTAGCCTCCTTTCTGGGCGCTTAGTGGTTCTGGTTGACTCAGCCACATAAAGCAAGGTAATGTGATCTTGATTAACCCATGATTATTAAAAGGAACAATTTCCTGAAGATCTAGTGGGGGTGATCAGTGCATTTCCAATCGTATTCAACTAGAGCCCACTCACCGTGGTCCACATGGCTGTACATATTTCCATAGGACTGCAGTAGTCAATACATTTCGAAAAGTGGGTCAGAAAACAGACTGATGAAAAGGTATGTTAACCTTTGAAAAATGCACTTGTATTTCACAGCAGTTAGCTTGCACAACTCATTTCTAAATATCAGGGGAAGAAAACATATCACATGATAATATCCTTTCATTCTGCTGACTCAGATTAACAGTATTGTGTCGCGTGATCACGAGGCACTGAAAAGAAGAAATTATAGCCGTCTACCTGTTGCACACATATCTCAGTTCTTTCCGCTGTTAATATTTCTTTTTTTTTTTTTTTACTGTGGTCTCCCTTGAAATAAACTCAACCGGTTGCCATGGTGACTAAAAGCAGGTCAGCACATCTACTGTACTGGGAAATACATTTTGCGAGTTAGCATATTATTAGAGCACTTCAAGCAAAGTCTTCGTCGCACGGAGCGAAAGGCAACCTGATATGTAATTTTCAAAATCCATGACTGAATGTTTTCCCGACCATTTGCATCAATCACTGTTTTACTGTCCAAATAGTCCACGGGCGTGTAAATACACACGGGAAGTCATACTTCGCAGGCAGAACACACCCGTCGCACCGGGTGGTAGGCCGCGGTGTCACAGAGTGTCTCTATGGTCCACCCAACTCCTCCTGTGGCTAGAGTGTCAAACACTGACTCATTCCCGCCATCTGCTAAGCGGCACACCATTTTCCTTAGACAGCTGCACGTCATATTTACCAAGATCATTCAGCTACAGTGGCTGCTTCTACTGAGCTAGAAGAAAAGGGAGAGAGGTACTGCTCTATTCATTCCCTGACAGAGCAGCAGGATTTCTTAGTTCTCAACTAATTATTGGTTTTGCGCTATTGTGGAAAGTATGGATGTGTTAATTCTTTTTCCTTGAGAGGCCCTATTGTTTCATATGCATATGCTGTACTTGTGTGGAAAGCGTAAAGCGTTTGGCATAATTTCAAAGGAACAGCTGTCGAGACTGTTTTTTAATGCCTTCCTAGAGGTATGTTCTTGGCTGCTTTCTGTTGAAGAATGTTGGGCATCCTCTCTGATTTGATGACTACAGTCTCCATACTTACGACATCCCAGGGCGCTAGCATTGCACCTTGTCATCTTTTTTAAGCATGTACTCGAGAATGCTCAATTCACCTTTTCCACAGTGCAGGTGGAGTACAGAAAAAAGCCCATCAAGGGCCTTGCAGTACCACCATCCATATCATCGTTCGCCTTCTTTCTGTGGGACCAGAGTATTAGATATAAATAGTGCAGCAAGTGGAGTGGCTGTTTTTAACTACCAAATTAGGGGTTTGGGTAAAAATGATGTTGCTTACCTTAGGGGTCATTTCACCCTTGCTACCCCACTCTATGGGAAAATGATTTTTAACTCTTCTTTTAAATTACAAAGATCAAGGACAATGATGTAGTGAAGCAGAGCTCTGGTGCCATTTCAGATAAACTTTTGCAGGCACGCCATACATTGTGCACGCCACAAAAGCACCCTTGACGCCTTGTTAATGTCACTGACCAGGTTTTTTTGTATTTTTCCTTTCTAAATATAAAGCTTTTTACTGGCAGGTGCCCTATTTCCAGCACTGTCTGCCAAGAAAACAGTGCTAAATTTGTACTAGTGATTGCAGGTGGCGGGTTCCGACATTCATTTCTGGGAACCAGGATATATTTCTCATCAACACAATTTGACCCTGAGTAAGAGGGAAAAAGGCTGAAAAGGGAGAAAGAACGAGAGGCAGGAAAATGGTGCCTAAAGGTAAAAATCAGATGAGTGGAAACCTGCAAAAGTGAGACAGGAAGTATAGGATGGTGGAAGGAAGACACCAGGTATAATCATAAATAGGCACTTGATAATTGTGACCCCGGCATTTGGCAGTGCATCCGCATTGATTGTATTTTTTGACAATGAAGCACTATATGACACGTAGTGTAGGGACCAAAGCACGGTCTATCGCACGCATTTTTCAATTGTGTTACCATAATTCATTAATTGTCATCTACCTGCTAAAAACTTGTGCACTGAAGCCAGGTTTAGACAAAGGTGCTGCATCTACTGACATCCCTAAATGTGCAGACAATGCTTGTGCAGCCTCTGTGTTAGGGTTTCTTGATTTTTTTTTGTTTACCTCGCAATGCTGAACAATCAACAGCATATAGGATGGGTCATAACTGTTATTATTCCCCAGGACGTGGTAATGCATTCTACTCCTGCACCAGTCCTGCCAACTTGTAAACTTATTTCACTGTGTGAGGAGATGAGTAGGGCCTTGGAGGTGGCAAGAGCTCATGCCAAGTGCTAACAGGCCCTTTTTTCTTCACCAAGCCCACCAACTCTCCCCCCCCCCAAAAAAAAACCCAAAGGGTTTCAGAGGTTGTTGCGGATGTCCTGGGGTGTTTTCACACCTGTTAACGGACATTGGCTGCTTACAGCCTCTAAAGTATAGCTGGAAATCCACTCTCTGCAGTGGTTCCCGGCTCATCTTTGCTGCCACCATGTGATTTTGGCTCTTCACCGGGACACTGTGTGAAAGTAGTCAACATTGTGTGACACGCGGCACCTTGTGAGTTGGTAGGTCTGCTGCATCACTTTTGTGCTGTACTTTGCCTATTACTGCAACATACGCACATGCCCGGTGGAAAGTGCGTGTAAGCAGTCGGCCATAGCATGAGGATATTCACCGGACTGCTGTGCAATTTTGGTGAGTGGTGCAGAGATGACTGTAATACCTCACTTTTCTTGGAAATCATATGCCACTGGGATTAATACTGCACTTAAATGGTTCACACTGGCATCCAATCCAGTGATCCCACCTGCAACCAAGTTAAGTATGGTTGTTGTTCCTCACACTTTGTATTTTTCTAAATGGAGTCACCAAAATCACAAACATTCAAGCTAACAATAAGTTGTTGCAAATAAAATGCAAAGTTTGCAGAGGATAAATTAAGATATTTATGGATGCGGTAAACTGTAAGCTAGAACTATCTAGACCTGTTGTATACCTCTGTCAATCAGGAATGAAATTTAAGAAAACATCCTCCAGAGGTAAATGCTGAGGCCAGTTGCAAGAAAGATATACATACATTTTAAAGAAGTGAGGGCCAAATATACAACAGTTAGTGTTTGCGACTTCCAATTTGTGTTTTTTAGTGACTCACAAATTGCGAGTTACAAACACTGATTTATAACAGTGTCTGGGACACTGGTGGTGATTCCCATGTGGGTTGCAAGGGACATACCTCGTTGATACTCATGAGGTAGGTCACAATTTCCGAACCCATTGGGAATGGCCAGCACTCACAGAGATGGTGGCTTGCTGGTATCAGCAGACCACCATGTCTGTGACCGCTTTTTAGGTCGCGCCTAGGCAGTGCATGTGCTATCTCTTCGAGTCATGCTGTTATCTACTCTGCGGGCTTCCAGCACCCCTACCATTTTCCATTCATTATTTTCAGTGTCCTTCTGAACACCTGGCTTTTCATTGGTGCATTAGCTGCATTTGTCCCTCCTTTTGGTGTTTAGTTCCCTCCCAGGGCTATTGGCCCTATTACTTGTGCTCCTCCCCTTCTGTCTATTTGGGTTAGTTTTGGTGCACTATTTTTTAATTCTGCTCACGGTGGCATGGAAAGGCTCTCCTAACAGGCCGGTAAATCTTGTCATGGTGCCACTTTCATGTGTCACCATCATGCGCCTTGTGTTTGATCAGCACGGTGCCCCGCAGATGCTCCCGATTGCCATAGAACTCAACGCTGTGGAGACCGGGTGATTTTGTTTTGTCTTTGTGCATTCCTTCACTCCGATTGAGCGTGCACTTTATAGTGCACAAGCAGGGACCGAATAGAGTGCTTCTGTATCAGCACACACTGTCCCCCCGGGGCACAAGCAGGCATCCACTCCAGTGTGCCTTTGTTGTTGGGAAAACCCATGTGATTGAATATGAGGGGCCCACTGCAACCCAATTACAGACGTATTTTACAATTAAAGTCCATGGTGGTGTGCAAGGGTTTATTTTACTTGCCTGCTTTAAGGTCCATGATGTCAATGCTACCCTTAGTGTCACTTCTAGTATCCTTTCAAACATAACCTCCATGACTACTAATGCATCATGGAGTGGATTTTTGCCAAGGGACTTGCTTTGTGCTCTCCCAAAGGTAGTTACCATCATGCACATACTTGTACCTTGACAACCCTTGTTTATGCCCTATATGATACAACATCGCAGAGCTTGGCGCTGCCCAATGGCAGCAGAAGTTCACATTCCCAGGCCTCCTGCCCCACCCCTTTCTTATCATTCCTGTGTCTTGGGAAAATGTGCAGGACAGTGTAGCAGGTGTCCCACTTACAGCAAGACAAAAGGATGAACAATTACAAATCTTGAGGTACATTCTGAATCACATGTATCAATATCTGCCTCGAAGGATTTGTTTTCTGGTTTAGCATCTTTTAAAGGTTAAATCGGCTCATCAAGTAAGTGTACTGAGGGATCAATTTAGATTTGTAAACATTGATAACACAAACCAGAATAGCAATGACTTGTTTGTAAATACAGTATTTCGAGTTTGATGAATCCTTTACTTGTTTTGTAGCCTAATGTTAAGTGTAAAGTGTGAGGAATTAAGTATTGCACAGGGCTGGCTCCACGGCTTTGCGGGGGCGCCGCGTTAGCAAGTATAATATGATTTTAAAAGCACCTGCTGCCCTGTTTAACACCTTCAGCTATTTTCCGACAAAAATAAAAATGTCAAGATAAGTCTGTAATTTATGTTCTTTTTGGAGAGAGATGGAGTTCTGTCTAGTGGAAGTTTTGACTCATCGTAAGGTAAGGCAGAGGGTTACAATGTAATATCTGCTGCAAAGAACGTACCATGGACATCACAAAGTGCATAAAATGTAAATAGGTCAGAATGTTACTGCATTTGTTAGAAAGGTCCTTTTGTTACTTGCAGTTTATAAGTTAAAATCCTAATTTAGAACAGTAAGTTGTTAACTGTCATTAAGGCAATGCATACTAACTATGAGAGCGCTATGATTCTTTTCCCGTCTTTCATTATCCTAAAAAGGGTTCATTTGGGTAGAAATAAATACTTATTATTAAAGAGAACCTCCAACCATGGCGTTACATTTGAAATTGTGAGTTTGTGCTTCCCCAGAAAAAGCGCATAAACTATACAGCCTACTAGTAAGGATGACCTGTGACTCCTACACCTTGTAGTCGTCAGTCTTATGTAACATTTCTTCTACACTGACGTAGGATTGATTGCCTCTGTGCTCTGACACCCTACCCTACATTGGTATGAATGATGCTATAAAATTAATTAAATGTATCTGAGAAAGATTGGTTATGGAGACTTGAGTGGCTCTGTTAAAAAGTGTTAATGAGGGTATCTATGGCGAAGGACGTTTTTGGGGGGCGTTGTTCATGGTATTGCAGGAATCTATAGGCTCCTAAGAGATACATACGAAAGGGGCATGGGCATCATATTTACATCTTGCTTACCTTTGGTATCTGGAACTGCCCTTGTTACCCCTGTCTCAGTGGCCATAAATTCACTTTTAAGAATACAGTTAACATTACTTTAAGAGCCTTCTTCACTTTCTGGGTTGTCAGCTCCTTTCTATAGCCAAACACGAACATATAGCAGGCTGTTTTGTAAAGGAGTGGTGGCAAAAGGGGTGGAACAATAAGTAATCTCTGTGATGTTATCAGCGGTGAACTTTCATCTCTAACGTGCACTTTAATGCTCAATTAATTATAAATTGTGCCCGATGGTAACTCTGACTCACTCCTTTGCCCGATGGGCTGTTTGTAAATGGTAAAATATCTCATACATATACCCCTAAGTGCTTTTACTGAGGTGCAGAGTAAGGGATAAAGACTTAGCCCCAAATGTATACTTTTTGATGCAAAAACTGCGCTAGCGTCAAAATATAAATATGGAATTAAGTTTGCAACGTTTTAGGGTAAAAAAAAAAGCTACAACGGCACAAACAGCGCAAACAGACCATAAATATGGGCCTTAGGGGCAAACTTATCAAGGTTTTGCGTCATCCTTGTGCCACGCAAGGAGGTGCAAGGGCGACACAAAACCTAAGTGAGATTTATCGAGCCGCGCAAGGCTCCAAACTCTATTTTTAAGATGATAAACCAGTAGATAAACATACATTGTCATTTACTTATTTTCGGTTTAGCTCCACTACCCTTCTTGTTTCCATAAAGGCTTACTTGTATTTCCAGTTATATGAGAATTTACTTCTCTGCGCTGAATCTCTGTCATCACTGTGGTAAGATATACTTACAAGGGTACATACAAATTTCCAATTATCAGAGTCAGAAGAGAGAAGTAAATTTGCTAAAACCTATGTTGTGCAGTTGTTATGCTATATCGTATGAAATATCCAACAGATTAGTGGTTAGTGTAAGCAATGCATCTGCAGGTACATTAACCACAATTGTGGCAACACAGAAGCTTTTCATCTGTACAGATAATGGCCATGCGTTAGCTAATGTATGAGTTATGAACACGTATTTTCAAGAGCTACACACCCTAAGGGAACAATTTGTCGATAGGAAATCTCCTGCATCCTGAGTGGCAGGCCTGGAGAACATGACATTTTTTTCAGCTGGTCATCGAGTATTCCAACACCATACGTATTGGTTTTCAAGGAGTTCAGGGTTCTCACGGGTTCTAAACAGGATTTAGGGCAGGCAGCCATTATTTTCATAAATAAGCCTGAGAGAAATTCTGTTCTTGACTGCTGTCTTTGGGGACAGATATCGCCAATACATCAAGTGAAACATAAAACAAATATGCATTTTCAGCATCTGCACACCACAAGTAGTTTGTTAGTAGGTCACAGGCTTCCATGACCCTGAGTAACTGTCTAGTAAACAACACAGAAAGTAATTAGAAAGGTTTCACCTTTTTACAAACAAACAATGGCAGTTCTCATGAGTCTCCCTTATCAAGAGCATGGTTGTGGCAAAAGCCAAATAATATAGATGTTTGTACCCCTAGGGTTTCTGAGTGTAGGGATTCGAAATATTGAGGGTCAGCAGACTGCATACAGAAGTCAATAGGAAATTCTGGATTGGGGATCCTTTTCTTTAACTGTGGTTATCCCCTAGTATTTGGGGTTATATATCAACAAAACCTTTCAACCATATGGAGGAAAGTGACACCTTTGGCATCGGAGTTGTAGTTGAGTTGAATACATTATTGCAAGAGAGAAAGTGATGTGTACTAACAGAAAATGACAACATAAATGTGGGACATCTATACACTCACATACCTGAATTTAGGGACACTAAATATGATCATGTGTGGGACTAATGAGCTATTTAATTCTGTGTTCAAGCTCAGTTATTTTACGAATCTGATCACATTTTAGAGACACAAAGTTAGCAATCTCAGCATGGAAATAAACTACATGCCTGCTAATACGCAGTATAAAAAACAAATGCCACACGCTCAATCTTTCATTATTACTGATCAAAACATGGCTCTGTTCACTAGACAGTGGCAAACAATTTACCCTACACTGGGCAGCTGTTCCATCACCTGGAGGAGTTAACTATGGACCCTGGAAGAGAGATGGTCGGAAAGATTCCCACTCCGGGCGAATAGCAATTTGGCTGAAGAAGGGAGAAAGAATCTGATATTTGTTGTCAGTTTCGCCACTTTCGACCACCTCAAAATTAGTTTGAGGGTATCCTGGTCACATTAGATGTTGTAGATGCTATTTTCAAATCACTTCTCCACCAGCCTCTCCATTAGCCCCATTCTAGTTCTGGGCCAGAGCAAACAAAAGAGGACAGCGGGTGGTCAAGCATGCATTAGAAATGAGCACTTGATGAATAAGATATGGGCTTTAGTAATTTTTTCACCAGACATGCAATAATGTCTGGCGCTTGTTATTCGAGGTTATTCTCATATCCAGTCTAATAAACGAACATCTACCCAATACAAAAAACTGGCTTTCAACTGCGTCTCTGCACAATTCAGTTTCTCAAAGACAAAAATACTCAAGACATTTTGGGGTAAAAGACCTAGACAAGGATTGTTAGTTTGCCAGTTTCCAGAATACAAACAAAAGTAATTTGTAACTAAAGAAAAAAGTAGTAAATGTTGACAAGTGTTTTATGAAGTAAATGGCTGAAACGAACATTAAGCAAAATTAAAAGCGGTTATGTAGTTCTCATTTTACTGCTCCTAATGTCAACTTATTTTTATGTCCTTAAACCAGGTTTAATGTGTAATGGGATTTGTACCATTCATGGTGAACATTTTCTATTATATACATTCCCTTTTGGACTTTGATTCATCCCCTACCGTTTTGAGACAATGTCAATCATATTGTCATCAGTTTACAGGAGTAAATTAGTCTCCACTTCTTCCTATTGGCTGCACAAGGCACTATCTTTCATCTGACAGCTACACTGTGTTATCACATATTAAATAGTTAATTTCATCCATACATTGTATAGCAAAACATTTTATTGCTTTACATTGATGCAAGAGTGTTTTATTTTTTGCTTTTGTCAGTGCTGAAACGAGCACATCCAAACTACTGGTTTTGCCAATGTTTGGTACATATGCAACACAGCGCAAGTGGGTATCTTTTAATGCAGTGTTGTGCACATTAGGGTGTACTGTCTGAGTGCTAGTTTTAACTGCCCAATTCTGTGATGTACATTAGTATGCAAGTGTTGCAGTACAGTTGATATGGCATTGCTTTGCAAAACCACATGGCTTTGGTGCCATGTTGTGAGCATGGTGTTAAGGGGGGCCTGTGAAGCCTGTGCAGTGTATGACCATTTGTAGTGAAATTTGTAATGTCATACCTAGACCATGTAGCGTCAGGACCTAAGACCCTAGTTGAGGAAGGAAGCATTGGTGAGGCGTAGCCAGGGAAAGAGAAAGGGAGGGTCAGTGGGGAGTAAGAGGAAGCAGGTTAGGGAGCGGAAGAAGAGAGATGTGCTCTCCAATATAAAAAAAAAAGAAGCATTGACCTGCACCATTGTGTCGTACTTACTTCATGTGCTACGAAACTACAACTGGTGATGAAGTTGGGTCCAGAACTCACTCGCGCTGCCTCGACAACCGCATGGGTAAATCATCAAAGAGTTTCCAGCAGAATCAATGAGGGCTTATCAGGTGGCGTGGAAGGTGCTCAACAAAAAGTTCCTCCACAAGAAAAACATAGACTATGAACAATAAACCTTCAACCTGGCATCACAAGAGAAAGATGAGTCCATCAGGAAGTTCATCACATGCCTCAAACAAGTGATGCAATATTGTGCTTTCAACACACTCACAACAGAAGATGCCCTCCATCTACACGTCATAGAAGGATGTCAATCTGAGTCACTTCATCTTCTAAATTAAAAATACTCCCTGGACACAATAAAAGAAATGGCCAGAGTCAATGATCAAGAGAAAGAACACACAAAGAAGATGGAGACAGTTAAAACATACAAAACGGGAACAAGCGTTCTAGCTTCAGGCTTGTTGCAACGAAAGATGACAGTCTGATTGATGGCATACACCTAGATCAATGGATCGCCATCGTAGTCCAAAGCATAATGATAAAAGGAAAGACCACAAAATGGAATCCTATTGCTGTGGACAAGAGTACCCGCATGTGGGACCATGCCATGGGCCAAGAATGTCGGTACTGTGGGAAAAAAATTCACTACAAGAGGGTGTGTAAGGCATCACAATGAGACATATTAAAAAAATCAAGAGTGTCCAGGCCTCGCCATCACACAAAAGCAGTATGAGACTGGAGAGAATTCTCCAACAGCTCTTTTTTCTCAAGTGTAAGGTTGCAAACTACCTACAAATCCCAGCATTCTGTTTCCATGAATCAAGATCCCTCACACCAATATCTCAGGACAGCGATGAATATGTCTGCATGGTTGCTGATCATGATACGTTAAAGAAAAAACCGCAACAGCATATACAAATAGAGGAACATTTGGCTAAATTAGTGCGATGCAGTGGGGTGTCTCTCAACTATATCTGTGTCATGGAATACAACAAGATGAACCCAGAACCCAAGCTACAAAAGGCCATGGTGTAAGTGTACACATGTCCAAGGAGCCACTGCCAAGACTAGAACAGTTAAAAAAAACCCTCACATACAAAAAGAGAACCATAGAGGCACAAGTTCATGTAACTGATGGACCCGAACCAGCAGACTGCTTACTGAGTCTGCCCACTGTGGAGCGACTACAATTAGTGGAGATCCTGTATAGAGTGGATAAACTGGACAAAGTTAGAAAATTCCCTAAGCTATCTGCGAGACTGGCAAAATGGCTATTTTCAAATCCGACTGCACATCAGTGAGCAAGTGAAACCTGTAGCTCAACACAACAGGAAAGTACTGTTTCATTTACGGAACGAGGTGGAGGATGAACTACAAGATCTAAACAGGGCTGACATCATTGAAAGGTCACCTGGGCCAACTCCCTGGGTTTCCCCAGAAGGAAAAGTACACCTATGCATAGACATGAGAGCACTGAACGTTGCCATTGAATGGGGAAGACACCCGGGACCCAAAATCAGTGACATGATCATGTTGTTGAATGGGGCCAAGGTCTTCTCCAAGTTGCACGTCAATAAAGGATATCATCAGCTTGAATTACATAAAAGCTAACAATACGTTACTACTTTCACAACACATCAAGGACTATTCAGATATAAGCTCCTTAGCCTTGTGGTTTCCTCAGCAGCTGAGATTTTCCAAGAAGCTATAAGACAAATCATTTCCCCATCCCAAACACTCTCAACTACTTTGATGACATTTTCATGTTTGGAGCCACCGCCGAGGAACATGACAAAGCCCTTGTTCATGTGCATCATGCACTTTTAGAAGCCAACTTAACCCACAACGAACACAAGTGTGAATTCCACAAGTCCATGCTGAAATTCAATGGACACATCTTTTCGGGAGAAGGGATGAGGTCCGACCCGAGAAAGTCAAAGCTCTAAAAGACACCCCTCGTCTAAGAGATATCAGCAACGTCCAGTCTTTCTTAGGGATGGCCAGCTACTGTTCTTGTTACATCAAAGATTATGCCACCCTAGGTTACCCTCTCTGAGAGCTAGCTAAGCAAAGACAGTCATTTAATTAGTCCTCGATGTTTGATTGAGTCTTTAATGGTATCAAAACAACTGTGGGGTGTACAATTAACTTGGCTAACCTCAAACCCACGCTGGAGGACAGAACTCAATGTGGACACCAGTCCGGTAGGTCTCTGTGCCATACTAGCCCAGTACAAGGAAAATGATCAATGACACATTTTAGCATACGTCAGCCACAGCCTGAATGACACCGAAAAGGTATACTCGCAGTCAGAGAAAGAGAGTCCGACAGTTGTCTGGGCCTGTGAGCACTTTCACATTTTTATCTATGGAAAATACTTCACCATTGTCACAGTGCATCAAGCCCTAATAACCATATTCATAAACCTTTGAGTAAAGATGCTGTCCTGGATTGAGCACTGGTGGATCTGACTTCAGGAATACACCTACACCATCGTCCACAAACCCAGAAAGACAGAAAACACTGCCAACTGCATGTAGAGACACCCCAGGGTGTCCTCAAGAACAAAAGCCTCACTGATGGAAGAATATTTTCATGTCGTCATTGACCAGGCAAGACCACCTGCAGTTCCACTTTAAGCCATCATTGAAGCCACCTCAGAAAATGCCACCCTTCAGGACGTGGTGCACCGCCTCCAGATGGACACGTGGAGGCACCTGGAAGGAGACAGGCCCATCCAAGGAGTAGACACCAAAGAACTAGCCTCCTTCCGGCACATCCAAGAAGAGCTGATGATTGCAGACAGCATATTGTTAATGAGGGACAAGAGAATTGTCATACCAAAAAATATGCCAAGGGGTAGTGAAGGGCATAGGGGCATCATGGCCATGAAGCAGGCCTTGTGAGAGCCGGTTTGGTTCCCCACTCTAGACTTAAGGGTCAAAACCACTCTAAAGGAGTGCCCACAATGCTGAATCATCAGGGGAGAATAACTGCCACCATCCCTACAAATGTCGGAACCTCCAGAAGAGGTATGGTGCCACATGGCAGTTGATTTCTTTGGTCCATTGCAATCAGGAAAATACATACTTGTTATAATGGATGAATACTCATGATTTCCAATAGCTCAACAAGTGTCATCTACCAAAGCAGCTGTCACCATCCCCTTCTTTGATGAAGTATTTGCAGCATGGGGTATTCCTAAAGTTGTCAAAACTGACAACGACCCTCCCTTCAATGGACATGAGCACTGAATTTGCCACTCATCTCAACTTCAGACATCAGAAAATAATGCGCGTGTGGCCTCAAGCCAATGGGATGGTAGAACAGTTCATGTTCACCTTGAAGTAAACCATAGAAACTGCTGAACTAATTAGACTAGATGTTCAGATGGCCCTCAATGAAGTACTGTAAGCTTATCAGACCACTCCCCACAGCACTACGGAAAAATGTCCCGCTATGATCATGTTGGGCCGAGTGGTGCACACAAGTATCCCCACCTGGGAGAATCCGGCTGGTCCCTCCTGTGAAGCCCAAAACAAAGAAGAGATGGGGTAGCAGGACAGAAACAAAAAAATCAAAAATGAAGGAATATACAGACACCTGCCGGAAATCAAAAACATTGACTGTCCAAGATGGTGACTAGGTCCTAGTTAGGCAAGAACTGAGGAAAAGGACAGACAGCAATTATCATGGGCATCCGTTACAAGTGACAAATCTAAAAGGAAATATGATCTCCGCCGCCTCTGATAATAAAAGGATAACCAGAAACATCTCTCACTTCTAAAAGTGCACTTCAGGAGTCAATAAGCCTGACACTCTCCCAAATGGAGATGCTCCTGGGACAAACAGGAGCAAGCTAGAAAGCATAAACGTGAATCTACATTTTCACCAGGGGTGCCCACAGAACTAAGGGGGTCATTCTGACCCCGGCGGTCTAAGACCGCCGGGGCCAGGGTCGGCGGGAGCACCGCCGACAGGCCGGCGGTGCCCCGCAGGGCATTCTGACCGCGGCGGTAAAGCCGCGGTCGGACCGGCAACACTGGCGGTCTCCCGCCAGTGTACCGCCGCCCTTTGGAATCCTCCAAGGCGGCGCAGCTAGCTGCGCCGCCGAGGGGATTCCGACCCCCCCTACCGCCATCCAGTTCCCGGCGGTCCACCCGCCGGGAACCGGATGGCAGTAGGGGGGGTCGCGGGGCCCCTGGGGGCCCCTGCAGTGCCCATGCCACTGGCATGTGCACTGCAGGGGCCCCCGTAAGAGGGCCCCTACAAGTATTTCACTGTCTGCTTGGCAGACAGTGAAATACGCGACGGGTGCAACAGCACCCGTCGCACCTTCCCACTCCGCCGGCTCGATTACGAGCCGGCATCCTCGTGGGAAGGGAGTTTTTCCCTGGGCTGGCGGGCGGTCTTTTGGCGACCGCCCGCCAGCCCAGGGAAAAACTTAGAATACCCTCCGCGGTCTACTGACCGCGGTGCGGTATTTCCGAGGGGGGAACTCTGCCGGGCGGCCTCCGCCGCCCGCCAGAGTTAGAATGACCCCCTAAGTCTGCTGCGCAAATCACAGGGAACACTTCGAAAACCTGCCGACTAACTGAAGAAATTTGAAGACTCACGTTAATGAAGAACAACTTTTTGTAAGTCGGTGTGGGAGGAGATGTAATGTCGTAACTAGACCAAGTAGCGTCAGGACACTTGGACCTGGCTGAGGAAGGAAGCAGTGGTGAGGTCGAGCAAGAGAACCGGAAAGGGAGGGTCAATGGGGAAATAGAGGGAAGCAAGTTAGAGAGCGAACATAGAGAGATGTGCTCTCTAGTGTTAGAAATAAAGAAGGTTTGACCTGCACCATTAAGTCGTGCTTACTTCATGCACCATTATGACCCAAAAAGATTGGTATACTGGTGTGTGCAGATGAAATAATGTCTTACTGCCAAGCACTTAGGGGCAGCATTATTTTGTAGGAGGGATTTTGAAAGCTTTGTGATTTTAAGAACAAGCAACGGAGCAGAAGTGTGGGTCGTATTAATCCAGTACCGCTGTAAAACTTTAGCTCCTTGCAGCTGCAGGTTTTTTCTGGCCTATGTATTTTTGTCAGGTGTCTTGTATCTGTAAAGTTTATTTGTTAAAAATCACAATAGTAGTATATTGCAAAAATCCTCAAGATATAGAATTGATTGTAAAAGTTATGAGAGTTGTGGAAATGCTAGGAGCCAATTCAGTGATTTTCTAGCACACTGCTGACGAAATAGCATTCTAGATATCCCTTTGTAGTAATCCCAAAGTCATTCTAAGCAAAACACAAATCTTATTTTTGGCAAGAGAAAATTCAAATTTCATTGACGTATACATAATGCACGGCTTGATGTAGGACACACTTTACAATATCTGAGGACGCTCTTTAATAATAAACTTAGTTGAAAACCCTTATCAAATCAAAGGAAAAAATCATAAAGCGTAGTTACCTTTTTCTTTAGTAAATTCCACCTTAATTATGAGGGCTATACACTGCCTTTTTTTTTTTTAGAAAAGCCTATTTAGCTATAGTCACACCACTCTTAAGTTACAGATACCCAATTTGGTTTCCAGCTTTCAATTTTCCAATCGATTCGAAAGAGGGCTCAAAGTAGCAGATGTTTTGGGAGTTGAGAAATCTAGAAATCTACACTTTAGGAACTGATCAGAATGGAATTTGGCTCGATGTCTACATGGGACATTATCCTGAAGGCTGCCACCAATTGGTATTATACATCTATCTCCTAGAATGTTTATCATAGTGCAAATATAAGTATAACTAATGGGAGCCGATTTTTGATGATCTTTGTTTAGTCATACTAGCTTGTGGCTTTCCATAGGGCCCAAAACTATTGATCCAACCGTGTCTGCTGTAACCTTCAGAAGAAAGCAGAAATAGACTACTGCAAAATCCTCTTAATGTGCTAATCTATGTTCACTTCACTTGATAAATAAGCATCCTGGGACCAGTTTTGGGGTTTTACCCCTCATCAGCCAATCTTGTCACTCATGGTGCACATACCAACACCATAAAATAAAATGATGGATGGATGTTAGTGTTGCTAAAGTCACCCTAAATAGCCAGGGAGACTCACTGTCAGTACAAAGAGCAACTCCTTCTGTAGCCTCACATAGGTGGTTATTGTGGATGGTCGCAGTTGCCATGAAGAGCAGGTCCCGCTGGAACTTCGCATTGGCGGTTGGCGTAGGCGATTGATTCTTAGCACAAAGAGAGCACTTCACGTTTGTGAGGAGTGCAAACCTCTGTATCATCACTTTTCTTCAGGAGTACACTCTGATGTCTGCCAAGGTCCGAAGAACTGAGGGTATCTCTTGGAGATCAGAACTCACTCCATCAGAGGCCATCATCACAGCTCAGACAAGTACAATTGATGCTGGTCAACTGTGCAGTTGCAGGGAGACCTCTGGAAGCTTCTTGTGTCCCTGTAGCTCAAACAGGTCAGCCAACTAGCCATTAGATTCACTTCTGGAGAGTCCGGGTTCAAAGCAAGCACGTCCAGTCTTCCTTCTTTGGGCTGCAGGGCAGTTCATCTGAATCTTGCACAGGTCCTGGAGTGTTCCGATGATAAGTTCTGAAGATAATACTTTTATAACTGTTGCCAGTACTTGAGTGGGGGAACTCCCTGGCGTACCCCTAAAACAGGTTCTGGTCAGTTCTTTCCCATCCCCTAGATTTGGCTTCAAATTATATAGGTTGTTAAAGGCAAGGGGAGGTCTTGTTTCAGATTCCTTTGTGTGTGCTGCAGGTAGGGTTAAATCATGGCAGGGCACAACTTTTCCCCAGTCAGGAAGACCCTCTCTCTCCACACCTAGACCTCGTTTGTCTCTATGTTTGGAAGCAATGCACAAAACCCCACAAGGAGAACCATTCACAATCATTCGACCCTGGACACATGCAGAAAGGCATATTTGGTTCAGGGCAGAGAAATGCCAACTTTCTAAAAGTAGCATTTTCAAAATAATTACCTAAATCTGACTTTGCCATTTATGGGGTTTTTAAATTACACCCTATTTGTGACAAATAAGCATTTCTCTATCTGTTCCCAAACTGAAGTTATCATAGTAACCCAGTTAGTTTATGGAAGAGATAGCCTTACAACAGTAAACTGACTATAGGAGTGTAAAACTGACACACACATGTTCAACCTACGATGCACCCTACCCTATGAGCCTTTAGGGCCTATCTGAAGGGCGGTTATAACATTAAAAAAGGAAGATTTTTGCCTGGTAAATTTTTTCTTATTGCCAGAACGAAATGGCAGTTTACAACTACACTATAGACTGCAGTGGCTGGTCTCGGACATGTTTTAAAGGGTTACTTTAGTGGGTGGCTCATTGAGTGCTGCAATTGTAGCATTTATTTAACAGGCCCTCCGTACATATAATACCTTTCACTAGGGACTTGTAAGTAAACTAAATGTACCAATCAGGTGTAGGCCAATTATAGCATTGTTAGAAATGGGGTCTCTAGTTGGTAGTCAGTTTACACCCTGTCCAAGTAGGGACTCTCACTCTAGCCAGGGTAAGTGAGATACACAGTTAAGACAACCCCTGCTCACCCCCTTGGTAGCTTGGCACAAGCAGTCAGGCTTAGCTCAGAGGCAATGTGTAAAGTATTTGTACAAACACACACAGTAACACAGTGAAAACACCACAAAAGGACTCCACGCCAGTTTAGAAAAATATCTGAATCAAACAAGACGAAAACAACAAAAAATCCAACATACACAAGTAAAGATATCAAATTTTAAAGTAAAAAAAAGCCTCATTCCATTAGAATCAATGGATGCGTTGTTTTAGCACAAAGTACCTGGCATGCATCAAGCCGCAGGGGCGAGGATGCATCAGAAAATCAAGCGATGTGTTGATTCCTTACTGGCAAGTGAGGCTGTGCATTGATGCCTTCCCCGTCGGGTAAGCGATACATCAATTCTTTCCTCACAGGGAAGGGATGCGTCAATTTCCAGACAACCAGCTTTGGGTAAGCGATACATCAATTCTTTCCTCACAGGGAAGGGATGCGTCGATTTCCAGACAACCAGCTTTGAGTCCGTGCAGTGATGTTGACGTTTTGACGCCCAGGGACGATACGTGGAAAATCCAGACACACAGCAAAGACAAAGTCTCGCTGAGCTGGCAATGTGTCAATTTTATAGTCTCAAGATGATTCCTGCATTGATTTTTCTGCTGCTCGGCTCCAGTGCGTGGATTGTCACTCAGGTTTTGCCAGCTTCTTCTTCCAAGGGCCCAGGGACTATATGATGCACCACTTGGCATGTCAGAGGTCTCAGCAAGAGAGCCTGGTGCTGGCAGGTGAAGTCTTTGATGTTTCTGAGACTTCTTAACAGGAGTCAAGCTCAGTCCATGCCCTTGGAGAAGCTTCAGAAGAAGAATACACAGCAAAGACCAGTCTTTGTCCTCTCTAATGCGGAAGCAGCAGCTGCGGGCCATCCTAGCATAGCACACATAGCAAAGGGACAGTACTCCTCCTAACAGCTCTTCAGCTCTTCTCCTTGGCAGAGGTTCCTCTTGATCCAGAAGTGTTCTAAAGTTGTGGGGTCAGCAGTCTAATACTTATAGTCATGTCTGTCTTTGAAGTAGGCAAACTTCAAAGGAAAGTCTTGGTAGTGCACAAGATCCAGCCTCGCCCTTGCCCTGCCCCAGCCACACTCTAGGGGGTTGGATACTGTTTTGTGTGAGGTCAGGCACAGCCCTTTCAAGTGCAGGTGTCAGCACCTCCCTCCCTCTCTAGCCCAGGAAGACCCATCAGAATATGCAGGGCTTTAGCTCCCTTTGTGTCACTGTCTAGAGTGAATTCACAAACAGCCCAACTTTCAGGCTGACTCAGACATGGATTCAGCAGCCAAGCAGAGGCACGGAATGATTAAGCAAGAAAATGCCCACTTTCTAAAAGTGGCATTTTCAAACAGACAATCTAAAAAACAACTTTACCAAAAGATGTAGTTTTAAATAGGGAGTTCAGAGACCCCAAACTCTAAATCTCCATCCGCTCCCAATGAGAAACTGCACTTAAAATATATTTAAAAGCAATCCCTGTGTTAACCTATGGGGGTGGATAGGCCTTGCAATAGTGAAAAACGTACTTGGCAGTATTTCACTACCAGGGCATGTAAACACACCAGTAAATACACTGCACACTGCCTATGGGGCTACCTACGGACTAGCTTAGCAGTGCCTTACATATACTAAAAGGAAAGGTTTGGGCCTAGCCAGTGGGTGCACTTGCCAGGTCGACATGGCAGTATAAAACTGCACACACAGACACTGCAATGGCAGGTCTGAGACATGTTTACAGTGCTACTCATGTGACAGACACTATCAGTGCTTCAGGCCAACTGGTAGCATCTGATTTATAGGCCCTGGGCACACATGATGCACTATACTAGGGACTTACTAGTAAATCAAATATACCAATCATAGATAACCAATCATAATCACAATTTACACACGGAGCACTTGCACTTTAGCACTGGTCAGGAGTGGTAAAGCGCTCAGAGTACCAAAAAACACTAAAAACAAAATCTAGCACACAGTCAAAATTACAGGAAGCAGAGGCAAAAAGACAGGGGAAACCACACCAAGGATGCCAGATATAACAAGCATGTTTTAAGGAGAGAGCACATGCACTTTAGCAAAGCAAGGCAGAGTGCACGGGGTCCCAAAATCCAACAAAAACGGGCTCAGCAAAGGAAGACAGAGGAAGGCAAAAATTTGGAGTGACCCTACACGGAGGGCCAGGCCTAACAAGATTCTTACAAGCCAGGAGTATAGTGTGTTCTCATAAATATAATCAGTGTGGCAGTGGTATGACTGGCATCCACATCTCTACATGACCAGTGAGATAGAACCCCGCCCTGTGAAGCAGGCAAGGAACAACTGAAATCAGATGAAAAGCATCATCACTAGATGGGGCAGACACCCTGCTGCAGTATTGTGATGAATCCACATGCTTCACAAGGATCTGAGATCAGATTTATCGCCCCTTAGGATAAACATACATTTTGTTTGCAGTTTTATTTAGCACAAACTATGCCTGAGGCCATTAGAGGGCTTTACATGACCACCAGATTACCTTACACAAGGGTGCATTCATTTTTTTTAACTTATTTTTTTATGCCCTGGGGAGACTAAAGGATTTACCTGGAATCACAGGGTGTTGACTCAAACCTGGTTCCCAAGTTCCACATTTGGAAGTTCTGGCCTTTGCATCCCGACCATGCACCACTGAGACAGATGAGTTTCCATCTTCGACAGATAGTCAATGTCCTATGAACCACTTATGTATGAGCCAGAGCATGTTAAGTGGTAGTGCTGCACCATTCCATGTTATGTCCAACAAGTCTAAGGAAAAAACACATGAGAGGGTGGCAAAGGGAAGGAAAATATTGTGTGTTGGAATACAGAAGCAGCGTCACTCTCTAATCTACTTGTTTGGATGACTAGTTTAAAACATGAAAACACCCAACTGCTACTGAACGTATTTTGCTTAAAAATGAACTTCAGTTTTTTTATATAGAGAAATAATCTCATCCGAGAATGTATGAATCTGCATTTAGTACTTGCTGTTTATTCAATGGTGGGATATTGATGGAGAATGACAATCAGAGAACATCAGTCACCAACCTCCAGTGCGAGTGAGGTTTAAAAGCAACTTGTCATTTAAACCACAGGATATTTCACCACAGGGCACAGTCCGACATATCTTGCTTTTTCCACAAGCAGATCTCGAGATTCTCAAAAACTGTCCAGGAAGCAAAGCATAATGATTTTTTTTTGATTTGTCAATATTTTGTGAGCAATCTGCCAATACCCAAAGCAATAATGTATGAGCAGAACGGCTCATGAAAAACAAAAACATGCATTTATGTTTGCTTTCGGAAAAAGTTTTGGTTAGCCATCAGTCAAAATTACACTTTGAAGATATTTCTGTACTGCCATGATTGCTGTTTATGACATGGAGGGTACACTTTCAGCTGTTATTAGTTATAGGTTTGCTTTGGTCCTTGACATCTACATTTAGTAGCACGATATTTGTATCATTGCCATTGACCCTGGAAACAGGTGCTTCACCTGAACGCTATGGACCAGATTTACTAATCTTTTATGCAAAGCAGCAATGGAAGTTGCAGTGGCGGTTTCTTTATAAGGGTGGAGGAGCTTTGCGCCCCCAGCTGCGAGCGCAGAAAGCATGAAAAATAAAATATTAATAAAAATAAAAATAATCTTAATTCCATTTTGTTTTTTACTCTGCCAGCCTGAGCTGAGTGTGAGGGTGGGGCGGGATCAATAGGCCATTGCTGCTGATTGGCAGCAAGGAGGAATGGCCACTTCAGTTTGAAGTGAGCCAATTGGTTTGGCCAGCTGTCTTTCGATGGCCAGCCCAATACGCGCACTTCACACCTCTCCAACCCGAGATTTCTTGGATTGCTGGGTAAAGAGTGCAGGCACGTGCCTGCACTTCCTGTAGGAGCACTTGGCCAGCCCCCTCCAACCAATTGTTGAACTTCTTTCATGCAGCTGAACATTATTAACAGTACGAGAGCAGGGTCTGGATTGGTTAAGGGAGTTGTTTGTGGGACCTCACACTCAGAGCCATGGACTGAAGAACATCAAGGACATGCTGTAGGCTGCTAATGGGTACATAAACATTTAATTTTTCTTTACAGACCATCAACTTACAATAAATTATGTGCCATGTCTAGTAAGATATGGTGCACTTCTGCTCCCTCATTGTGCTGGTGCACTTGTGGCAGCCTAGCTTCAGTGCAGGCACCCTTGCACCATGATGCAAGGATACCTGTGCTAAGGTCAGGATTGTTTTTCTGTAGGAAGGGAAACATTCCTACACAAAAACATTCCTTATAGGCATATTCTTCTTCATGTGTGTTCTGCAGAATGTAACACATATATAAAGATGAAGAAACAAGGAGAAATAAAATTACCATTTTGACGCAAACCAAGGTTCACTGACCTTGGGAAATCTGGGTTTGCATCAAAACACATAGGCGGATGGAGGGGAAAGCCCATGCTCCACCCCTGTAACGTTCTCTGACACAAGATAGCGCAAACCTTTTTAGGGGAAATGTGAGCTTTGTAAATCCCGACTAACATTTTGCTTCATGGCTGTGCCAAAAAAGTGAAGTTAAATGTTAATACAGCTGGCCTTTGCAGATATCCAAATACAGATGGCACCTGTGCTGCTGGCAGCCATTTTCACAAGAACTTTTCATATCCTGTCAGTTACCCTTTTCTAGTTTGCCGGATGTTCCATTTCAGGAAGGTTGAACTCAGATGCGTTCTTCACACATCTCGAAGCATCACCGAGAAAGAATAATCAATGCAAGTCTCACATGATTAGTCACTTCACAGTTTTATAAAAGCAATGTGACAATGGCAAGCCGGTGCAATCTCTGGCATCAGTTACACTTTTTAGATTGTGTGCTTTGAGAGGTCTGCAATAACGGACACATATTTTTCCTCTGTGACATCTTGATGATAACACACCAACTCTTAAAACGTGGCTTCTGCTAAATTTAACTACCACAATCTAAAATATACCAGTGCCTAGCAAGATAAGCAAGAGTGGAATTAGGACCACATCAGGTATCCATCCTCACTGCTCAAGCACTTATCAAGTCAAAGATATATAACTTTGCTGGAATGTCACATTACTCGTATTATTGTCAAATTATGCTAGTATGAATAACAGCAAACTTGCTAATATAAAGGTTGTGATGGGAATTATTGCACCTTTGCAGCGTGAGCTACTAAGAATACACTCCCTTCAGAGGTGCATTTTATCATTTGTCTATCCTTTACAGACCAACCATCATAGCATAGACAAGTCAATGCAACTCCAGTCCTAAAGGAGAAGTCCAACTTAATCTCATCTGCAACACCAGTCCTTCCTGTCTGAAACATCAAGCCACCCGGGACATACTTCAAAGCTTGTGCTTTGTCAAAAGGCTCTATCTTGAGTCCATAGGCACAGAGAAACCAGAGACCCTCATGCCTGGAAAGAACCCAACACTCAGACCCTGACTCCCAAGTTCCCCAAACCTTCCAAAACTCCAGGTAAAAGCATTTAAAGGTACATCATGAGTCACTAATTCAGTAGGAGGGTCCATTGCTGTCCACCGGGACACATTATTTTAAAAAAGCGAAATCTCCTGGTGAACACTGGGAGAAAACACCAGGAAATCAGTGTGGAAACACAAATGACCTTGTTATAATCCAAGAACTTGTAATCAGGCTTAATCATACCCCTTCTCTCCCCTTAGTTGCTAATCCCTGTAGTACCAGTAATTTCAGGCGAGCGACATCAGGGGTGGATTACAGGCCTTTTTGCCAGTCTAGTCGCCACCCCTTAGTGAGACAAAGTCCAGGGCCCTCATTAAAAAAATAATTTTACAGTCCATAAGGCTCCAATTCATAAAATTAGAGCCTTTTCAACCGCAAAATAGCTTTTTTTAAATTCACTAAACCCAATTTGAGATTCAGTAAGATGTTACAGAATCTTACCAATACATTGGGTTTGGGGAAGACAACAAATTGGTATTTGGAAAGGTGTGCTAAGGCCGTCCCTTCCTAATACTGATTCCTTTAGGGATGTATTAATGTTTCGCGAAATAATATTTTACCACCCCCTCAAAAGAGGAGTTAAGCCATTCGCAAACTGAAGGGATCTCCAGGGTGATTTGTTTATGTTCACAAAAACATTTTTTATAGGTCAGCCGTGGTCCATGAGACCACTGCCTGCTCAAATAAAAGGTTGTGGCATTTTTCTTTAAGGATAAGGGCCTGCAATGATAGTGGTTCTTCCTAAGCAAGGGCGCGATCCCACAGACGTTAAATCCTATAGACCACTCTCACTCCTAAATCTCGATTGTAAAATCCTAGGCAAAATATTGGCTAACAGGTTAGCTCCCATTATACACACTTTGATACACGACGACCAAAATGGATTAATCCCAAAACGTAATACCTTTTTAAACATCCGCAGATTGTTGAGTGTAATGGGAGGCACGCCCCCCCGGATGTATATGATGAAATGGTACTTTCGCTAGATATTGAGAAAGCATTCGATACACTAGGGTGGGACTTTTTATTTGCCACTATGCGGAAAATGGGAATCGGCCCTAATTATATACAGTGGGTGCAGACATTGTACGCCAACCCACAAGCTCGGGTGAAAACAGGAGGGGTCATATCCGATAGCTTCCCGATCGCCAGAGGCACCAGGCAGGGATGCCTCCCTTGTTGTTCGCTATAGCGATGGAACCACTAGCGACTCGAATACAGGCCATGGAAGATAGTTGGGGAATAATCAGGAATGGGCTACACCACGTGATATCATTATATGCAGACGACGCCCTAATATACGTGCGGAAAGGAAGCAAGATGATACCCTTAGCAATCTCACTCTTGACCGAATACGGGGAGATATCGGGCTTGGTGGTAAATTGGGAAAAATCGTGTGTGTTCCCCCTAACCATATGGTCCCCGTCGAGAAAAGAAAAGGCCCCAGCAGGACACCTGAAATGGTGTTTTGACACGTTCAAATATTTGGTGGTCCACATATATCATAGAACTGAAGACCTTAGAGATGGAACCTGGGGAGAGCACTGGCTTCTATGAAGGGGTTGCTGCGATTCTGGAGTAAACTGCCACTGTCACCTCTGGGCAGAGTGGCGGTAGCAAACATGCTGTTATTGCCCCGGCTGTTATATTACTTCGCGGCACTGCCACTCTCGGACCCCAAGAGCTTCTTTCGTGATTTGAACGCAATCCTGTTGCAGCTTATATGGGGAGGGGGCAGAGCGCGCGACGCACTCATCACACTGCAGTGCCCAGTAAGTGCGGGTGGCCTGGTCGCCCCCAACTTCGAACTCTATTACGCTGCCGCACAGTTACAGTGGATACTGAATTGGATACATAGACCCACACAGGCGGAATCCGCTTGGGTGCTGGCGCGACTACCTCTGATCAAATGGCTAACAAATAAAACACCGAAAGGTGCGTCTGACAATCCGTTAATGCTAGTGGCACATTCATGTTGGAAGAGATATATTCAAAACGGTCACAGAGTGCTCCCCTATTCGCCGCTCATCCCACTGGGACTGATTCCTGGATGGACCAACGCGGCTAAGACGCACTCGCTAACAGCCTGGGCAGAGGCGGGCATATTGTCAGCAGGAGACTGCTTTGAAGAGCGGAAACTGATGTCATTTGAATCCATACAAGCCCTCACAGCAGTGAATCCCGGGCAATTTATAGCATACTATGCCATATGTCACTTAATTAAGAAGGCATGGGAGGCTGGAGACCAAGAACCAGTGATCTCCCCTACACTGCATCACATGCTGCAATATGACAATCAAATAAAAGTAGTGTCGAACTTATATAAAACCCTGAATAAACTCCCCAAACCTAACCTGGAGAACATAAGGGAAAGATGGAATACAGTTCTGCCAAACCCGATACCGCAAGAGGACTGGCCGAAAGTTGTACACCACACACGGGGTATCGAGAAATCCCAGATTTCGCTACACACAATTCAACTACACACACCAAACGTACCTTTCACCAGCTAGGATTAAACACATTTTCCCCGGTTCGGACCCAACCTGCCCTAGATGTAACGCCCCACTGGCACAATTCTATCATATGGTCTGGGAATGTGCTCAGGTGAACAGGGAGTGGAGTGGAGTGGTAGAAGAGGTTTCAGAGTTGACGGGTCTGGTGCTCGCAGTTGATCCTAAATACTGCCTGTCAGGGCTGAGAGCGAGAGAAAAGAAATATAGGCACCTACATAAGTTTGCAGACCTAGCATAAGTGATGTACAAAAGATTGCTAGCTATGAATTGGAAAGCGTCCATAGCACCAGATTTGAAAACCTGGCACAACCTGACATTGCGATGGGCCCGCACAGAATCTCTGGTACTACGAAAATTAGCAAGGGAGGGCCAACATCACACAGGATGTGAAGCCTGGGAAACTTTAGTAAACAGATTAGAGGCCAAGAACGATGAGAGACCGCCATGAACTCGACTAAGTGACAGCTCTGAGACAAGTAGGCTCACACCCGATCACCTCTAACATAACCAAGCAAGCCGGGCGAGATATATCAGAAGGGTCGAGAGATGAGTTAACAATTAGAATATGAACAATAAGTACTACTGCATCATATGCCACAAATAGACATTAGACCGGAATCCCCCACCACCACATACAAAACATGCACTAGCAGGGAAGAGCATAACCAAGCTGTTGATTGCATGGCAACTAACACCACACTGCAAGACCTAGCACCCAGACACAGCAGACAAATACTTTCTGAGTATTATAATAATACCTAAGTTACGTTTTTATTGTTTGTTTGAATATATATTTTATATCAGATCAACCAAATCCTGCCAATGTAAATGCAAAATTATGGAAAGCAGATTTGTATTGAAAATTCAATAAAAATGTTAAAAAAAAAAAATAGGATAAGGGCCTCCATTGTTGCTTTATTTAACCCCTTGCGTGCTGAGGATGGAACGTTTGCATCCACAGCTGATGTGGGCATGTGCTGAGGACGGAACCATTCCATCCTAGCATCCACCCATGAGGGAAGCACTGGCGCTCCTCCTGTGGGTCGCCCATTTCCACCCCTGCCAACAGAGATGGCAGCGGAAGCGCTTCTGCTGCCACCCTACTCACCACTGTCGGGGATGATGTTGGGATGTGCACAGCTTGCCAAAGTCATGCAGCTGCCAGCGCTGAAAGCCATTTTTGCTTCCAGCATGGTGGAGAGAGGCACGGAAAGTCCAAGGGGAGGATTCATTTTTCAAAACAGAGACAGAGGGAAAGTAAGGAGTTGTTCCTTTCCCCCTGTGCCTGTTTTGAACAGATTCCCTGTAATCACGGAGCAGAAATCAATCCACTAGATCACCTGGGATTTTCTTTTAGTGTACGCGTTTTTTAGCATTAAAACTTCAAGCAACAAAGAAGTGGCTAAATGTTTCACCGTTCTTAAATAGTTAAAAAAGATTGTCTGGCTTATTCCTCAATCAGTTCAGAGCACTGTTATCCAAGCTTTAGAAATTGCAAGATAAGATTATGGAGATCTACTCTATTTGGGTGCAGATAAGGTAACCTTTTGCCGTCTCCAGCTAGCTCAGTATGCTGCTGCTAGGGTGCTCTTTCATCTTCCCAAGTCAGCCCCAGTCTCCCACCTGCTGAAGGCACTAAACTGGCTTATGATTTCTAAACACATTGAGTTTATAGCTCTTTGTTATATGTTTGCTGCTGCTAGGGTGCTCTTTCATCTTTCTAAGTCAGACCCAGTCTCCCACCTGCTGAAGGAACTACACTGGCTTAGGATTTCTAAACAAGTTGAGTTTATAGCTCTTTGTTGCATGTTTACGGTTAAACAGGGAATTGGACCACGGTATATTCAGGAGCTGGTGAAGCCTTATCGTCCCACTCGCTCTGTCAGGTTATCTCATCAGTCTGTATTTGCAGTACCAAAATTTCATCTTGCACATAGGAAAGGACTCTTGGGCCCCAAACTCGGGAATTCTTTGCCAGAAGCTCTAAGGACCTGTAATTCCATACAGTCCTTTAATGAAGGTCTAAAGACCTGGCTTTTGTAATGCTTCCTGACCTTGTAAGCTGCGGATCTGTACACCCTATCTCTGCCCTCCTGCCCTGGGAAACCCTTTTGGGTAGCTGAGCGCATTATGAAACTCAAAATAATAACAATAATGTAGGGGCGAGACCCCTTGGGCAAGAATCGCTCCCCGGGGGCAATGTATCTTCATGTTTCAGCCCCCCATGGGAATAATTCGGCTGTTTTTTTGGCCGATCTGCACCCCCCGAAGGGGTCGAAACCACTAGGCCATCAGGGATATGTAATTTTAGGATAAAGTAAGGAAGCAACCCCTTAGGCAAGGGCCGCTCCCTAGGGGCAATACTTCTTCCATGTTTCATCTCCCCCTGGGGGTATATCAGCTATGTATTGGGCTGATGTGACACCCCCACGCCCCCCCAGGGATGGGGGGGGGTCAAAACCCCTAGGCCACCAGGGATCTTTTATTTTAGGAAAATGAAAGAGGGGACAACCCTTTAGGCAAGGATTGCTCCCTGGGGGCAATGTTTCCTCTGAGTTTCGCCCCCCCCCCACCTTGGAGTAGATTGGCTGTTTTTTTTTAGCCAATCTGCCCCCAGGGGAGGGTTGAAACCACTAGGCCACCAGGGGTTTTTAATTTTTAGAAAAGTAAGGGTGCAACTGTAAGGCAAGAGTCACTCCCCGTGGGCAAGATTTCTTCTGTCTTTCGCCCCCCCCCCGGCTAGATTGGCTGTATCTTCAGCCTGTCTGCCCCATAGGCAGGTTGAAACCAACTAGGTCACCAGGGACTTCTTTTGATACATTTGTGAGGAGTGACTCCTTGGGCAAGCCCACTGGACATCAGGTTTTTGTTTTTTTAATATGTCGGGGTGGCTCTATGGGGCCCTTTAGTGGTGAAATGAATTGGTATACTTTTGGCCATTCCCACCCACCAGGCACATTAGCAATATGTTTAGGACTATCTGCCCGATGGGGGGCAGAAAGACACTAGACACCAGGGAAATTTCGGTCTGTGTGTACTAGCATTTGGCTGACTGTGTGTGTACTGGCATTTAAGTGGTGATGGATAGCATTTTATCATGTTAACGGTTTTATTTCTTGTAAGCATTTGCAAATATGAAGTTTTATTTCTCCCTTTTATTCTAGTGCAAAGATTTTGATTTCCTGCAACTCCTGCTTGCTGTTGACCTGTACTTTGTGTAGTTGCGTGTGTTTGGTAGGAAAACAGTTTTGTACTGTTTACTCTAAATGAGTTTCATTTCCCTGCAGGAAAATGTTTTTTGTACATGGTGTAATAATAGCAGCATGTTTAACCTCTGTTTTATTTTGTGTGAAATTCTCCTTGCATTTGTGCACAATGTCTATTGTGTTGTCTTGTAAGCATTTATTTTAGTTTTTCCTTTCTAGTGGGAAATCGTTGGTGCTTGCTGTGTCTTTGCAAATCAGCTACTGGTGATTCTAGCTGTCTCTCACGAGTGAGTGGTATTGTTTTTGAGTAATTAGGTCTTTGTGATAAAGCCACGCTTGGTTTGTTACTTATTTTACACTGTTGGTTATTATTGACTTATTTGTCAAGTTGCTTTTATTAGTAAGGATTATGGCTAGCCACAGGACTACTGTTCAGCAGTTTGTTAGTATGCTTTTTGAATCTTCCTCTGACCATGATCAAGAGGCTGACTCTGCATCTGAGAGGAAGAAGTGCAAGATTGTGGCAGTGAATTTCCCATCTGAGAGGAATCATCTGATCATGAAGCCACTCTCAATGCGGAGGAAGTGACTGCTTTAGAGGCGGACACTGATGTGCTGATAGTGAAGCAAGAGACATCTGGATTGCAGCCAATGGCTGCAAGGCTTCCCATTGGAAGAGCTGAACTCTGGGTTGCCCCAGACATGGTGCAGCTGGCACTGCCTGTCTTTCATGGTGTCAAATGGTGTGCACTGAAAAATGTTTGCCTATAAAAAAAATTCAGTTGCTTATGGACGATGTATTTTTAGATAAGATTGTTGAGCAGACTAATTTGCATGCTGAACAGTATTTGAGGGACAACAGCCAGTGGACTCCCATGAATCTGGATGAGTTAAAGAAGTTCTAGGGTTTAACTTTTTTGATGGGCTTGATAAGGAAGCTGTCGCTGTCTTCATATTGGTCTACTAGTCCCTTGATGGCAATGGCTACATTTCCTGCACCCATGAGTTGTGATCAGTGTTTGCTTCTGCTTTGGATGCTGCATTTTGCTGATAATGCTTTTTCTTTGCCACAAGATCACCCTGATTGTGACCATCTTTTTAAGATTTGGCCTGTCCTTGATCACTTTGTAGATCGGTTTTCAGAGATCTATTTTCCAGGGAAAGAAATAGGTGTGGATGAATCTTTGGTCCTATTCAAGGGCCGTTTGCTTTCTAGGCAGTACATTCCTAGCAAAAGGGCACGTCACAGAATTAAGATGTATATGCTGTCTGAGAGTAGGACTGGAAATGTATGTAATTTCAGGGTGTACACTGGTAGGGATTCCAGTATTGAACCCCCTGGTTGCCCGTCCACTTTTGGAGTTGGTGAGAAAATTGTGTGTGAATTTGGTAGAAGACTTTTTAACAAAGGCCAGCATATATACATAGATAACCTTTACACTGGTGTGCAGTTGTTCAGGGAATTGGTCAAAGTGGACCCTGTTGCTTGTGGCACAATCCTCTCTAACTGTAAAGGTTACCCAAAAGAGCTTGTTTGTAAAAAGAACTTGAGAGGGGACAGTGCAGTGCCTTGTGTAGTGATTAACTTCTAGCTGTGAAATTTGCAGACAGGAGAGATGTCTACATGCTGACTACCATCCATAGATGGAAGCAAATACAGTGGCTCCACCTCAACCCCCTGCAAGATGCAAGTAAATGTCTTTGGATACAATTTTTTCTTCTGGTCAGATGACTCTACTATTTTGCTCTAAGTCATAAATCTGAGGGGGTCACAAGGGGTCGCAGCTGCGACCTCTGGCTTTCTCCTTGCATCCTTTGGTACTGCCTTTGCGACCCCCAGCCTCAATGGTAGCAAATCAGTGCCAACAAGACAGTGGCAGGTCTCACTTCTTGGCTTCTCTCCTCTACCCTTTTTTCTGCCCATATTTGTTAAACTAATAGAGATAGTGTAATAACAAATAAAGAGCACCAGGAGCTGGAATGAGACCTTCAGTGGCAGATGTTGTAGGTAAAAGATATTTTTTAAAGTGTGTTTGTGCGTGCATGTAGGTGAGTGTTTGTTTGTGAGCATTTGTCTGTATGAGTATGTGCGCCTGAGTGAAAGTGAGTGAAGGTCAGTGACAAGTAGTGAGTGAGAATGAGGGAGCTTGAGTGTCACCGAATATGAATGAGCCAGTGAGTGACAATGTGTGAGACTAGGAATGACTGCATGTGAGTGAGTGTTTGAGTGAGAATGAATACAAATGCAAGTGAGGGAGTGTGAGTGAGAATGTGTGAATCAGAGTGAGTGAAAATAAGAGTAACTGCACGAGTGAGAAAGTGTAAGAGTTAGAGTGAATAGGAATGAGTGAGTTTGAATGAAGGAGACGAGTGAGAGCGTGTGAGATTAAGTAACATGAGAGAGTGAGTGCAAGTGACTATGAGTAAGTATAATTAAACAGAATGAGTGAGTGCAAGTGAGCCACAAATAGTGAGTGAGAATGAATAAGTGTAAGGAAGTGAAAATGAATGAGGGAGTGTGATTGAGAATGAGTGTGAATGAATGTAAGTGAGTGCATTGAGAATGTGGTCTTATGCTTGCAAGTCTGCTTTTGCCCTGGCACACTGAAGGTAATTTTTGGTTTATAAAGGCACCCATGGAAAAATACTGGTGCTGGCATACTGGAGGCAATTGTTAGCAATGACAAATACTGACATGCTGGAAGTAAGTCTTGACAAAATGGGCACCCATTGTAATTCTTCGCAGATGAGAGACCCATGAAAAAATTATGGCACTGGCATACTTGAGGACATTTGTGGCATGGGGCACACATGGCAAAATGCTGGCCCTGGCTCATTGGGGTATTTCTTGTTCTATTGGAGGAAAACCATGGCATTTGGGAGGTTGGCAACCATGACAACATACTGTTCCTGCCTTACTAGAGGTAATTTGAAATAGGGGTAACCCAAGCAATAAGAGGCATGAATTGCAAAATGCTATTACTGGGATATTGTAGCTAATTTCTGACATAAGGGCATACTTATGGCATATGAGGGGCACTCATGACAAAAGGCTGTCCCTAACACAATTGAGGTGATTTTTAACATTTGGGGGTGCTAACGCGTTTTCCTCACCCTTCTCAGGACTCAGAAATGCCTCTTCTCCCACAGGTTGATGGATCCTTTTCCACAGTGAAGAGTGTGATAACTATCAATAATCAATTCAAACCCAAACAACCATTTAAACACCACGACCCATGTGTCCATGGAAGAAAACTCCAATCAATGAAAAGTTAAAAAACTTTATTTTATAACCACAAAGCAAAAGTCACATAAATCATGCGCAGAATCAATTTATAAAGATAAATGAACACCATATGCTGGCCAAATCTACGAAACGAGTTTAATCTACTCAACATCAACAAAATTAAGCACTCAAGAAGAACATGGGGGTGACGAGCAGTGAGGGGCAGTGCTCAGCACTACCCCTCAGAGCACATGTGTGTTTGGCTGAGCGTTTCGGCAGTGGTAGGGTCTTTTGACAGCGAGAGGATGAGCTGGGTGTTGTCTGCATAGGAGATGTTAGACGGTGGTTTCTGATGATATTGCCTTGGTTGGTCATGGAGGTGTTGAAGAGCATGGGGCTGAGGAATGATTCTTGGGGAATGCCACTGATGATGTCCATGGGCTTGGAGGTGAAAGGAGGGAGGAGGACTCTCTGGGTTCTGCGGGAGTGGAAGGATGCAATCCATTTCAGGGCATTGTCATGAATGGCGATTTGGTGGAGCCTCTTGAGTAGGGTGTGGTGGGAGACAGTGTCAAAGGCTGCTGAGAGGTCGACGAGGATCAGGGCAGCTGAGTCTTCTTGGTCTAGGAGGCTTCTGATGTCGTCTGTGGTGGTGATCAGGATAGTTTCAGTGCTGTGGATGGAGTGGACTCAGTATTGGATTGCATCCAGAAGCTTTTTCTCTTCTAGGTATGCTGTGAGTTTTTGGTTGATGGCTTTCTCAAGTACTTTGGCTGAGAAGGGAAGCAGGGAGATTGGGTGGTAATTTTTGAATTTATTGGGGTCGGCTGAGGGTTTCTTGAGGAGAGCTTTTACTCTGGCGTGTTTCCAATCATCCTGGTAGGTGGCTGAGGTGATGGACATGTTGGAGGATGTTGGTGAGTTTGTTGCTGACGGTGCTGTTGCCGAGGTTGAACATGTGGTGTGGACAGGTGTCTGTGGGGGATCCTGAGTGGATGGAGCGCATAATGTTGGAGGTGTTTTGAGTGGTGAGTTTGCTCCAACTGGTGATTCTGCTACTGGTGGGGGCATCCCTGGGTCTAGACCATTGAAGGTGTCAGTGGCGGAGGGTTGGGCGTGAAGTATCTGTAGATGGTGGATATTTTAGCATGGAAGTAGTCAGGAAGGGAGTCACACAGGTCTTGGGGGGGGTGAAGTTTTCTGTTGATGAAGGGTTGGAGAACTCCTTGATGATGATGAAGAGATCTTTGCTGTGAATGGACCTGGCTTGGATGTGGGTGGCTAGGGCATGCCTTCTGGTGTCTCTCAGGAGTTTGTTGGATTGGCTGTGTGAGTTCTCGAAACAGGTTTGGTCAGTGGGATCCTTGATGGTACACCATGTCCTTTCCAGCTGTTTGCTGTTGTGTTTAGCAGTTACGAGTTCAAGGGATACCAGCTGGTTTGTTTGGAGGGTTTGTTGGGTTTAAAGGGTTGCTAAGAGCAACTTTTTTGGTGCTGTCAGAGTAACATGGTAGTGAAGTTTTTGATGGCTTGTTTAATGTTCGCAGCGACGTTAAGGGTGGAGGGGTTAAGGGTGGTGGTCCACTGGCAGTCTTATACTTTGCTCCAGCTGTGATGAGAGGTGCTTATCGATCTAGTGGTAAGACTGGGTGCCGTTGTGTAGATGAAGCATATGATAGTGTGGTCTGGCCAGGTGAGCTCGGTGGTGTGGCTGAATTTGACTCTGTTGCTGGCTGTGTAGATAGGGACTAGCATTTGTTCTGCAATGTGTGCTGGGTCGGTGACTCTCTGCTTTAGGTCTAGGATGTTTACGCTATCTAGAAGGTTGGTGGTGTTGGCGTAGTTGGGGTTGTCGAGGTGGAAATTGAGGTCCCAAAGGAAAATGTCACTAAACAAATACAAGAGCAACCCAGAATGTCCACATGAACCTGGGTATAATTATCACAAAACACATATCCACATAAAATTCATTTTCAATCAAAATTTAAATATTATAGCAGAAAAATCTTGCTACTGATTAACTAATACACATTTTTTTAATGAAGACGAAAATCATCTGTTTAGAATCTTTAAAAAAAAGCTCCACTGAATCCAGTACCAACACATGTGAAAAACGTGTTTTTAATGTTTTGGAAGCTGCATCAGCCTATAATGGTGAATCATTTTTATAATCATACTTTAGAAAAATAAACAAGGCGTGATAGTTGAAAAAAGTGATCCCCAAGTGAGAAAAGAGACATCACACCATTTTATTAAGTTATAAAGTATTCTTGTCAGTACATTGATTGATAATTCAAAACATAATCGAAGAGGCCTTGTCTGATTAACGTGTCAACGGTGTTTTGAACCTCATGCTGGATTCTAGGGTCTCATCGGGACAAAAATGACCGGGGGGAATGGTGAAAGGTTGGAATTATTAAAGCTGCAGCTGGATGTCCAATATTGGTATCACTATCTGACCCAGAATTTGTACCCAGACTTCAGAATTAAGAAAATACAGCATTCCCCATTGTGGGAAGATGCTGCCAGTCTGCCCAGATCTCATATTGAGGTGACAAAAGCACCATTCTGGGTCAGACAGTGATACCAATAAAGGATCCAGGTGGTACCTGTAAGACAAAGGGCAGCACCAACGTAAGGGAATGCAGCTTCGGAAATGTACTATTATGGATGGGGATAGTAGCTATATAGAACACCAGTATGTGGAGATGTAGGAGGCAAAAGGTACTCATAGGATGCTGCTGCATGCAACGGCCCAATAAATGGAGTAAAAAGAAAATTATTAAAATCAATAAAAAGTCCCAAGTTACATACTAATCTAAAGATAACAGCATCGCTGCACTATGCCGTACCGAGCGGCTGAAGGCCTACAATGAGGCTAGAGGCTGGTGGATGCAGCAAACAACATTGTGTAAACCCGATCAAAGTTCTGCCAAAATTAGAGCAAGAAGAGCTCTTCTGTCATCCGTTAATAAGGACAAGTGGCCACACCTGAATGAGGCTGGAAAAAAAGGGGCGAGGCTTAGAGGCCGTACAGGAGTAGTGGCCTTCTTAGCTATGCGTGATAACCCAGGCAATCTATCTTGAACGGGGAATACACACTGAATGAGCCATATTATAAAATGGAAAAATAGAAACAATATATGTATATATTTAGGCAGAAAATATTCGAAAGTAAGGAAAGGAAATGTTTCTAATAACAAGATGAGGAGAAACTCAAACCCCCACTGGATAGTGTACACTAATCAAGTCTGGTTGTAGGTTAAGCCACCAGAGATTTCTGCCAAGAGTACATGCTTTAACGGTGGTATGAGAACCGGGCAAAACAAAGCAGTTTTCAAAGGGATTTGCATGTGGACAGTAATACAGGAAAATGTGTATATATATCAAGGCAAATAATAAATGAAAAAGGAAAGGAAATTGTTACTGAGAACAAGATGAGAGAGGACTCGGAACCCCACTGAACACTGAGTTGCGATCGAGTTCAGAGAAATGTTGGGCCACCGGGTATTTCTGCCAAAGTTATGTGCTTTCAGGATGGAATGAGAAAAGGACTGAACAGAGCAGTTGTCATAGCGATTGGCATGTCAACAGTAATACGTGAGTAAGTGCAACACACTCAACATTGCCTACCAAACTGAATATTCATGATTAAAAACATCATTCCTATACATACAATGGACTAATGCTTAATCAAAAGTACTTAATAACCAGTATAGAAGATGTTTGAGAATCAATACTGACTCATTAGTGCTCACATTGCACACAAACAAAATACAAAAGCATTTGGAGGGAGATGATTATTCCTGAGTACAAATCTAAATCTCAGTACTGTGAACAAATGATGGAAAAAATCAGGAAACCAGGCAGAAAAAAACACCATGACTACATATTTGAAGCCCAAGTCACAATGTACACTAAGCTCATTAGAGAAAAGGGGTGACAAGGCACAAACTTTTTCAGAAAATCAGCTCATGAGGGCAATGATGTTTAACCATTCCTCCATGGTGGTTAGTTCATTCCTTACAGAGTCACACTTGTCGATCCATTTGCGGTAATGACTTTTCTACAACATGCCACCTAAGATCTTCAGATGTATGTCGCTGTTGGAGAAAATGTTGTACCATAGGGGCCGTCTCTATACGGCATCTGATGTACCCCTATGTTGGCCAATCCTAGCCCTGACTTGTTGAGTTGTCTGGTCAATGATTATCAGATTACATGGACACTAAATAGAATAAATTACATTATTTGTAGCACAATTAGTATGATGTTGTAAAGCGATCTGGATGTTGCCATGTACAGAAGCTTCAGTGTTTGAAGTATACTAACATGAGACAGATTTGCCACACTTATAGTAGCCCTTAATAATACCGGATGGTCTGTTTTGGCAACACTTGGGTTAGTGCGCACTCGGGGGTCTCTAATGTTTTTACCTTTCTTAAGTGATAAAAAGAGGGTGTTCAGGGAAGGGGGCCATAGTAGTAAGAGTAGACCAGCGTTTCTGAATGATTTTAGCAATCTTATAACTCTTTGGACAGTAGGTAGTGACACACACAATTTTATCCATTGGTAGTTTTTCCCTGGTCTGTAAAATCTCTTCTCTGGGGTTAAACCATTCCCTTTTCATAGAGTTCCTATGAAGACGTTTGGGGGTAGCCCCTTTCTTACAATTTGGCACTCAATATTGCCCCTTCTATGAAATAATCTTCTTTGAGGGAGACGTTTCTCAACAGCCCAAGAAACTGACCAAACGGTAAGCCATCTTTTAGGGCCTGAGTGTGAAAGCTATTATATTGTAACAATGTGTTACCCTCAGTAGGCTTGCGATACAAGGTCACAGTAAGATGGTTGTCATTGTTTTTAATTAAAGGTCCAAAAAGGGCAGGCTGTGGCAGTCAGTGTTGTATGTGAATTTCAAGTGGAGCTGGTAGGTATTTATGGGAACATTATGAGTAGATCTTCTGAGCCTTTCCAGATCGCAAACATGTCATCAATATACCATTTCCAGCATTGAATGTTGCTGAGAAAAGGATTAAGATCAGTATTAATGAAGTCCTGTTCATACTGGTCAATATAAAGGTTTGCCCAGTTGGGAGCAAATATTGCTTCAATGGATGTCCCTGAGCATTGTTGTTAAAAATATTGTCCAACAAGAAAGTAATTCTTAGAAAGGGCAATTGCCAAATGTTCTATTATAAACCAAGTAGGAACAAGTCAAGGGGCAGAATGGTTGTCCAAAATATTTCTAATGACCTCAATAATCTCCTTCTGGGGGATATTGGTGTAGAGCAACTCAGTATCAAGAGTCAGCAGGAGTTCATGCAGGGGACCAGAATCCATGCTTCCATGAGGTTAATCATACATGTACTGTCTCATACATATGTATCAAGAAGGGGGACATAGTCTGTGATAAAAATGTTGATGTATTCGCCCAAGGGCTCAAAGGATAGATTCACAACCAGACAAAAAGGGCCTGCTTGGGGGATTGGTCATGCTTTTATGTATTTTGGGCAATGTGTATAATGCAGGAGTTCAATGAGATTTCTTGTTCAAAAATTCAAATCATTGCTTGGTGAGGCAGCCTTCTTCAAGGCCACAGGAAGTGACCTTCAATATCATCTGCTTGATCTCTGGTAAAGGGTTTGCAATCAACTTTTTGTAATGCTTTGGGTTATTGAGTTGCTGCATTGTGTCTGTCTCATATGCTCACCTATCGTGTATGACAGTGCCCCTTCTGACTTAATTAAAATGGAGCTATCTGCTTTGAGTGTATTCAAAGATTGGCTCTCTGGCCCTGTGATGTTGTATGGTGTGAAAGACCTGGTAAATCTAAGGGTGTTAACCTCTTCCAGCACCACCTTTTCAAATGCTAAAATCTCTGTTGGCATCATGGCATTGGGAGGTATAAATATGGAGGTAGGATTAAGTTGTGATGCTGATCCGGAAAGTGGAGAGTCCCTCTCCTGGAAAACATATCTCAACCTTACCTTTCTAAAAAAACAATGCAATTCAGATATCAATTTGAAAAAGTTTGTACATTCAGTTATAACAAAGGCTAGACCCTTACTCAACAAGATTTCTTCTTTTTTTATTATATGACTAGATACATTGAATATTGGAATAGGCTGTGCTGTGGAAATAGAGCTAGATTGGGAGAAAGTCACAACAGAGTTGGTATTGGTGAGATCAGTGCCCCTGTCAGATAATGATTCATTCATTGGCAATCCTGACCCCACTTGTAGTAACGTCTCCAAGTCTGTGTGCCTGAGAACGGGTTCCATGACCTCTCTCAATTCTCTCTGTTGCCCTTCCCATTTGAGGATTCCTTAAAAAAGGTTGGGAAGTTTGATTGCTGGAGCTATTGCTAGTGCCTTTCCCTGGGTCTTCGGAACTGTCAGAACCTGCTGGTGATTCTGAAAAGGTAATCAGCATTTGATTCTTGTACCTACCCCAAGTGATATTTCTATAGAGTGGTTCTTTCTGAGTGCAGTAATCATCTAACACATAAGGGTAAGCCTTTTCTTTACTGATTTTTTTATATCTTTCTGGACTTTGCTTTCTTATTTAGTTCTATGGTGTTGAACTCAAGAATGGTCTTATTCAGTTTCTCTAGGGCTATCTTAGCTTCCTCTAAACTGTGACCACCCAGTAATTCTTTCAATTATTCTGCCATCTCTTTAAGTTCCTCTCTACTGTGTTGTAGTGCAGCCTCTATGCCTAACACCATTTAGCGTCTCCAGCAAGTAGTAGCAATGTGGCTAAAGTCCCCCTTAAACTTTTTATCTTCTCAGAAAATTCCTGGGATGTTATGGACTTGCAAGCCCAATGGGATAATGCCTGCTGTTAGGTACTCAATGAGCATTCAAGCATGAAGCCTGGTCCATATGTGCTTCTGTTTTGCCTTTTCAGGTCTCTCTAATAGTACCTGCCTAGGGATTGGTATTAGTGAGGATGTGCTCTTCCTTTCAAAAGGAGGACACCAAACTAATGGACTTATTGACCCAATCTATGGTAGAATTATGTTTTTTTTCAACCACAGAAGAACCTAATATCAACCCGTATTGAGGGGCTCTTATGATAATAAACCTTAATGATTCTAGATGAAAGTCATGACATTTAGCATCAATTTCCTCAGTAGGAAACTTTATGTGACCGGAAGCCAAATCCCTCCCGTTCTCTGCTACAACGATTTCAGGCATATCCTTTTCCAACAGTGTCAATTGCATGTCTAGTGCAACTTTCTCATCCATGAAGATCCCTGTTGCCCCTGATTCCACCATAGCTTTTACATTTCACCATCCTTTATGTGTCTTTATGTGTCTTTATGTGGCCTTACACAACAAAGGGATATCAGCGGAGCCCAAAGAGTCCCCTTCTTTCACCCATGAGCTAATTTGTTTTCAGATCTCTTCTCAGTATAGGCAGCTGGCTCCTTGGATAGCCCAGTTGTAACCTTGGGTTTCATTAAGCAATCCTATACAAAATGTCCTTTCTCCCGCAGTAGAGACAAAACCCATTTCTCTGTCTAAGGAACATTGCTTGGTAAACCAAACACATCCAGTCACAGCATTAACTCTAAGCACATCATTGCCACTGCTGCAGAAAAAGACATAACCCTACCCAAACAATGTTGTGAATTTCAAGATGTGTTTTGTGAAAAACAGCAGACATCTTACCCCTACGTCGGCCATATGATTGCCAGAGTGATTGGATTTCTGGAGCTGCGGTGCCATATGGGAGGATCTATGCACTTATGGAGCCTGAGAATATGTATTTAAGACAGTACATAAACATATACCTAGCCAATGGGTTTATCCGCCCATCCAAGTCATCAACAGCTTCACCATTGTTTTTTAATCCCAAAAGCGAATTGTGAGCTAAGAACTTGCATTGACTTTAGAGCCCTCAACATCACAACATCACAATAAAAAAAAAATATTTTCTTTACCGTTAATACTGGTACTTCTTGATTAAGTGACCAAAGCTGCAATCTATACTAAACTAGATTTGAAAGGGGCTTACCATTTGGTAAGGATGAGAAGTGGGGATGAGTGGAAGATGGCCTTTTGCTCCCTTTATGATCTTTTTGAGTACACCGTGATGCCTTTTGAATTGTGCAATGCACCAGCCGCATTCCAAATATTTTTAAATGGCGTGTTGAAAGAGAACTTCTATGTGTTTGCTGTGGTATATATCGATGATATTTTGATTTACTCATCCAGTATAGCCATTCATAGTCAACATGTGTGCGTGGTGCTACAAACCCTCCAAACAAATGACTTGTATTGCAAGCTCAGCAAATGTGAGTTTCACGTTACTAGGGTGGAGTTTCTAGGGGTCATGTTGTCATGTACGGGCCAAGAAATGGCTGAAAAAAAGATACAGGCTTTGAAGTATTGGCTATGGCCTGCTAAAGTCAGAGGCATTCAGTGCTTTCTTGGCTTTGCTAAATTGTAAAAAAGATTTATAAATCAATTCTCCAAGATGGAAGCACCCATAAACATATTGTTATGAAAAAAACACTCCCTTGTTATAGTCAGTGGAGGCAGAACAGTCCTTTGGGCAGTTGAAACAGACTTTCACCTCCGCTCCTATACTGACACATCCAGATCCAGAAAAAACATACATAGTAGAAGCAGATGCGCCCGAAGTAGCAATTGAAGCCATTCTCTTACAATGACATGCGCAATTAGGACACATGCATCTTGTTGTGTACATGTCTCAGAAGCTGAATGACATGGAACCTCATTACACGATAGCTGGCTATTAAAGATATTAAAGATGCCTTCAGTGAGTGGCATCACTACCTAATTGGCTCAGAACATACAATCATGGTGTATTTGACTCATCACAACTTACAATTTATGAAATCAGCAAGGATATTGTCAGTCACCCAGACAACTCCGGTGGATGTTGTTTTTTGCTGAATTCATTGTGTTTACTTATGGACCCAGAATTGAAAACCATAAGGCAGATGCTCTTACAAGACAAGATTGAGCCCACCACCCTGCTAACAGTTGGAATAGTGCTGAGATCTCTCATGGAAGAGGCCACTGAACTCCTGAGAGGGTTCACAGTGTTCTGCCCGTCAGTACATTTTCTGAATGTAACAGGACATCCCCTCCGCAAGGAACATAGACAGGGGCCAGGTTTTGTAGGAAACTTTGCATGAAACAAGCATATAAGTCACGAAGCATGAACAGTGATGGCTGATTCCCATGAGTTTTCTTCTGCCCCATTCAGGCCAGGGCCGTAAGCAGTGAAAGCTTCCATTTCAGTCCTTGTTTGTGCACCAGTGTGCACAAACAACAACAAAAGAAAGAGACAAGGAAATACCTGGGTCTTCTAGGAGGTCCTCCTCTCCCCGTCGGTCGACAGTGATAAATCTTTAACAGCTGCCTCCCTGTGGCCTCTTCTCTGGTGCATGCTGCAGCCCAGTTAAGGGATATACAGCGCAAGCACAGAATGTCTGTGCTTGCGCCGTGCAGCCGTTAACGGGGCTGCATCACGCAGTGGTGGAGCTCCGCTCCGCTGGCGGTGCTTTCTGAGTTTTTGTATAACTCACCACACTCCAAGTGGAGCACAAGTTAAAAAAACCTCAGTTAGCTTTGACAGCAGAGCGGATCTCACCACACACCCCTACAATAATGGCTCCAAATTCACAAGTTACCACATAAAATCTCAATGCTGATATATACTTTTCCACTGACTCTTGTGCATGCTGGCTATGTTTAAAAAACCTATGCCTTTCCAGCATATCAATTGGTTCATCAGAGTAATGTTTGTTTCACCTTTTTAAACAGCTTCGTCACATTGATCCCCATTACGTTCACCTGCCTGAGCTTGAGAACTACTATTGGTGGTAAGTTATCAAAAGCATGTTGAGTCGCATGACCTAACCTGCCAAATAATAATTCCAACTTGCGAGCAGGTGAGTAACCTGTAGCATCTATCGCCACTAAATAATTTTCAAATAATCTGAACCACTGTTTCCATTTCAACAATGGTTTAACAGGGTTTCTGGAGAAAAGGAGGTGGTTGTACAAACTGATGAACATTTGAGGCCATGACTGTCAATACTGAAGGAAAATGGCAAAATGGATATACTAAATGAAACAATGGTGAATTATATCATGCAGAGTACACAGAATTGTGATGAATACCTGTTCCAGCGCAACACCGAAATAAATCAATTTTCTTCATATCATTTATTAAGTGTTTAAAATTCTGTACGCATGAACTCAAAGTGTACTGTGTTCCCCAAGATGGTCAACAATGTGTGACATGGCACGTTTCAACGCACTAGAGCACATGGAGATTGACGCAACTTGATGCTTAGAGCTGAGCCTGCTGTTTGTCTGCTGCAGGTGCCGAACTCTGCTCACACAGAGCTTGATGCAGTACCTCAGACTGGCTGCACGAGTCAAGCCCATACCAGAGGCTGTGCATGCCGAACTCAGCACACGTGGAACTTGCCGCAGCTACTCTGATGGACTACATTTGCAAAGCTTGAGTTTCAAGCTGCACATATGTATACAATCACATGAAGTGATGCATGCATGCTGCGCGCCACAGTACCTTAAGATCAAAATGTGAGGCTCACTTCCAAATGGACCTGCATGCCAGAAGCAGCGTACACGATGCACCAGCTTTCTGGCTGGATGCAGATTTTCTCTGATGAACTGTCCCTCTTCTCCACACGGTCCACATCGGAATTCCGGCACGTGTCTGTGGGCAATGTTCCAATTTCCCTCGTCACCAATATGTGGGAATAGACCAGGGACAACTTGTTGATGATGGTAAGATTTATTCCAATAATGAGTTCCCACGACCCCCAATACATCCAGCTGATGCGAGAGTCTCACAAAAACTGAACTACCAGTCATTGACCAAACCTCGACTTTTCATTCTAAAAGTTCTTAACAGAGAATGGATGATCTCATGGCTACTCGTAGCTACACGTTCAAATAACAATATAATAAGCTTAAATGAAAACAATAACATACCCATTACAAAACCTGACTCCCAGTGAGGTGGTGAAGCAAGAATGAATGTCACCTAAGTGAAAGATGAAAGGTAAATGTCTGATACTTGCTAGGATGAAACTGGCAGATTTCACATCATTTCCCTCAATTAATATGAGAGCCACTGAGGATTTTCCAGGCCTGCTGTCTGAGTTAATTACTGTATCTCCTTCACCAAGGCATGGATGAACGGGGAGGTAAGGGCTCTCTGAAGAATGGTATGTGCTATGCTCCAGTCCTACAAGCTCCAGATTACTCCAGGCAGTTTATTGCCCAAACAGATGTCTCAGAACTGGGGATAGGAGCGGTCCTTGCCCAGAAACATGATGAAGGACATGACCAGCCTGTTGCTTTTATAAGGAGAAGACTACTCCCTAGGGAAGAAAAATGGAGTGCCATAGAGAGTGAAGCCTTTGTTGTGGTTTGGGCCCTGAAAAAGCTGAGGCCATACCTGTTTGGCTCTCACTTCGTAGTTCAGACTGACCACAGGCCTCTCGGATGGCTACAACAAATGAAGGGTGAAAACCCCAAACTGCCTAGGTGGTTCATCTCCCTACAGGAAATGGATTTTCAAGTGGAACATAGACCTGGGACAGCCCATGCCAATGGAAATGGCCTTTCTAGGTCTTCCACTTAGATGATGAAGACTCAATAGTCTTTTGTTTTTGGGGTGGGGGAGGCCTCTTTTGTTATGCTTAGCCCCCACTTTATGCCTGTTACTTGATGTAGTCTAAAAGTTGTTAGTGCCCAGTGCCCCTGCTAACCAGGTTCTCTGGGCCAGATCTCTTTCCCTAAAACTGTTGTGATGCATTCGCACAGTTGGCAACACATTTAGCTGCCACTATAAGCCCCTAGAAAATGGTACTTACATACCCAGGGCATGACATAGTAAGGGTAGGGCCCTAAGGGCAGCAGCACAGATTGTGCTACCTTCTAGGGCCATGCATCCAGAAGCACCCAGCACTGCCATTGTAGACTGAGTGTTCTGATGCCATCCTAAAAGACAAATTCAACATGGCACACAGCCTGTGTGCCCTGTCCATTACACACTGCATGCACTGTAGGTAAGTCACCCCTCTGACAGGTCTTCCAGCCTACAGGCAGGGTACACTATATTGTATGTGTGGGCATAGATGCATGGGCAATATGCCCCTATTGTGTCCTTGCCAAACCTGTGACATAGTAAGTGAACAGCTATTTTAATACAAGTGCTGGTCACTGGTCATTATGAGTTTCATAGTTACATGATGGCTACTCTGAATGTTGGGTTGTTTGGTACCAAACAACTCAGAATGATAAACCCAAACTGGTGAAAGTACTGGATTTATTACAAAATGTACACAGAGGTCACCTTAGAGGTGCCTCAGCAAAAGCTAACTACCCTGGCATGGTTGCTGGCTGGTCACAACCAGCCTGCCACCACAAGATAAGATTCTGGAACCCTGGGGTGAGATATCCTGCTCTCTGAGTCCCCGCATAAAGCCCTTCCTGGGTGGAGGTGCAAACACCCTCTCCCTCAATAATGTGCACTGCCCTGCTAGTGAGCTTCAAAGGGCTTACCACCCTTGAAACTCAACCCCAAGCCTGCTGGTAGCAGCAGATGGCCACCCCCAGTGCAAACCCCCACATTTGGTGGGAGCAACTGTGGAAAAACCACACAAAGTACAGGCAGAGTGGTCAGCCCCAGCTTGCACCACCCTAAGGTGCCGCATGTGAGGCAACCCCTTGATTTAATTTTACTCCATGTTGCATGGAAGGAAAATAGACAATCAGGTGTAGGGAAGTGACCTCTGACCACTGGAAGTGGTCACTTAGTGGGTGTAGCCACCTAAAGATAGATGACCCATTGGTCGCTAATAGGTAATCCCCTAAACACCTACTAAGTACAGTATTCAGTAGGCATCCTTAGACCAAAAAATCAGATTAAAAGGACAAGGGAAGACCAGCAACAAAGAAGACCCAAGGCTAGAGAACTGAAGTCCTGCTGCACCAAGAAAAGGCACTAAACCCTGCTTGCTGCACCCAGGACTCGACAGTCGCCGCTTTTGGGTTGCTTGGACATTGGATGGACTCTACTCACCCCCAGAGGACCTCCACTCTTTGAAAATCACCAGAGATCTCACTCCAGAGTGAAGATATCACTCTCCTGCAACCCAAGACCAAAGAACCAGTGAAGGGCACCTTCATGCACAGCTCCTGGCTCACCAGTGAAGGCCAATTCACTGACTGGCTGCTGAACAAGAAACCAGACACCGCAGCCAGACCAAACTCCACCCGATGGACCATGAGGACAAACCCTGCAAGTGTGCCAACTTGGTGGCACTGTGCCCTCCAGTGGCTAAACAATACAATAGCCCTAGGTACTGGTCACCTCATATCGGACACCAAGCAAGACAGTCCACTCCAGACTGAGAAGGACCAGGAGGAAGCCCCACTTGAGGGACTTCAGAAACCGCCAGGACCTCCCACCAAAGTGCCCCTGCTGACCTGCAAGCGACCCTCAAAAAGACCAACCTCCTGGTTTCAAGGGCACCTTCACGCACAGCTCCTGGCTCACCCACCAGCCCTGTGCCCTGCACTGAAGATCCAGCTGTGCCCTAAGGGTCCCTCACCCCTTCTGGCCTCGACACTCCAAGGCGACCCACCAGACTTACCTTTAAGTCCACCTGTGCAGTGCTTTTCTAAGTGGTTCCCTGCGGAGGCTTAGCACCAGTTCCAATGACTTTCTGCAGCTGCTCCTGCCAAAACTGGAAGCCGCCTGAACTTCCCCAGTTGGTCCGTAGTGCCCACTGATGACCTAGACATACCTGAAATATTTTTGTAAATTGGTCTCCAGTTATTCTTTTGAGTGTGTAGTCGCATTTATTGATACTGTGAATACAACAAATGCTTTGCACTTATCCAAGATTAGCCTAACTGCTCGACCAAGCTACCATAAAAATTAGAGCATTAGGTGGTCCAGTTTTTAACTCTGTAAACCGATGTTGTGTGATTGCCCTGAATTATAGAGAGCCAGCCTCCTATAGACGTAGACCTTGGAAAGCAAATGTTTTTGCACAGAAGTATTGGTTGATTGTTATGGTATGAACCCCATTTTCTTCATAAATCTTGTTATGCTTGAAAACAACAAAAGATTGTGGTACATTATCAATGCACACTATGATAACCTGTCATCATTGATTCCTTCCAGTCACCAATTCCAAGTACCTTGAACTAGTAGCACAATAAACTATGTGGCAATTACAAGTACCTGAACAGCTTTCTGAACAGTAATAGCCTGTGTGACCAAGAAATATGCAGATGTCTAGAGAAAGCCAATGCAATGTGGGAGATGAGAGAATAGCTAAGTACTAAGATTTGGTGGGTTCCAAGGGCTTCTGAGAAGATCCCTTATGGTAAATGGTAAAACCCTAAACTTTTTAACAGGATAAAGTAAACAAGCAAAGTTCTAATACAACCAAGCTATGAACATTGTATACCTCAAAAGCATTGGCTCCAAAAATGACTTCAACTAAAATTTGCTGCAGATTCATCAACTTACCCAACATCTCAATTAGTGCCCCAAGCTCTTCCACTTCCGCTCTTCTACTTGCAGTGCTTAACTTGTAAAATAATACGTGTTGGGGGCCATAGTTTTCCTCAGAAGCTCACTGTCAGCATTATCGAAGGTCAGGGAGCCGAATACCAAGTCTGCATAGTCTTGATTCCACCTCATGTATCTTTCATCAGCAACTACACACATTCTGACTCTTTATCCCACTCTTTCAGGTTTCTGCTTTCTCTCTTTGTCATGGTTTTTTCATCTTTTTCGTATTTCTTTTTCCCTACTGTGTGTTTTTCAATCTCTTGCTCTGGGTGAAAACCTAATGAGTTGGATCGCTATGTTACTTTGCTGTAGGCAGGACGTTTCTGTGATCTTGTACCTATCTGTCTGAACTGTTGGTAGTTGGCAAGGTATGATGTCTACCATTGTATGGCTGTGCCAAAGAAGCACATGTGTTTTCCCGGGATGTAAATCAGGGAGGGCTTGATGGTTGAGAAGATGGCAAAGAGGTTGAGCATGATTAGAAGGGACATTGTTGACTATGTGACGAGTAGCTGTCTCCATGTGGGAGAGTGGTTTGAAGCCAAATTTGTTGTCCTGTAGACGATTGTTCATGATTTTCTCCTGTAGTTGGGTAGCAACTGCTATGAAGAGTAGGTGGGTGGTAGAGGCTGAAATGCTTGAAGGGATCCTGAGAATATTCCAAAACTGAGTGAGTGAGGGTTTGCCTATTTTGAGGGGGCATGGGGTGACAGGATTCATTCTAAAAGATTCCACAACGGATGATGGTGGGATGTTGTTTTTATATGAAGTGGTTTTGAGTAAGTTTGGGATGTTGATGAGTGTAGTGAGCAATAGGATTTTGAAGGCTATCTTATGGGGGTGGAGCGATGTTGAATATGAGGTAGTGTAGCTGTTTTTGGTACCCAGGTGAGATCTAATCTATTGGTGAAGAATTGACTGTTATTGTTGCACTTGTCCACTGACTGACGGATGGAGGGGTCTGGGAGTGATGCCTTCAGAGCTTGATTTACTTAAACATGCTTTGTTTTATTATTCACTTTGATGATGCTAGTTCTATAGCAGATGCCTTTGATTGAGCTTATTAGGTCTTTGATCCGTTTCTTATGTCACCTTTGTTGTCAGCGTACTTGGGTGAAGATGCTGACGGTTTGAGGTTTGATGATCGAGTTTACAATGGGATACTTGCTATTTCCATGGAACATCTCTTTGAAAGGGTTCTTCCAAAATGGAGAGACAGCTGTGTAGTGCTCAGTCAGGGTTTCCCAGGCAATCCATGTGCTACTCTGGCACCAGGTATCCTGTATAGTGGATTAAACCTGAGAGCTGTCTTTTGCTGGATTTTGTGTTTTTAAGAGATATTGTATTATGCAGGTACAAGTTAATGGGTTAGACCATATTTAGTGCACATTTTGAAAGTGTGTATTTTTTACCAATGGATAGTAATACATAATGTCTCTCATTATGTAAGAATTGTTACTAGCCGTAAATTAAACGTCAGCAAGATTGATGCCCTGCAATATTACTGATCAATGGTATCAAAATTAAATATTTACGACTCATAGTCTTACGTTTGTGGCAGAAGTAAGTACAATCTGCGGTAATAACCACAGCACAGTCAGACAAAGACAGTGTATACATACATCCATGCATTTAGTAGCTAAGCAAATCGCCTCAAAGAGATACTTTTAAAACCCAGCAGTAAAAATATAGGTAGCAAAGGGGTCAGAATTGGCAGAACACTGCTGCACCATTATCAGAACGTGTGACCATATATGTATATCTCAGTTTTTATACAAATGTGGACTATTTGAGATTTTACTAATTATAAAATCAGATGAGAATTAATCATATTTTTGGCAGTCAATTGTATAATTTCAGATAGTATTCTGCCTTGTAACGAAGACTGCCATTTGTAATGCATCCACATCCAGCAGTATTGTCACTTATTGCTGGCAGGAGTTTTATTCCTGACAGTGGCTCATCAAAGATAATTTCACTGTCAGGTTATAATTTCCTCTTATGTAGTGGATTACATTTGTTTCCTGTTGGTATTCAGCCATTACTACCGTACCCTTTTTACTATTTGCTCCATAATATGGGTCAATAGTTTGTTAAGAGGTGGCTCGCAATAACTAGGTTAACCATTTCTCAAAGACAATGTAAACAAAAAACACACACTTAGCATCACTATATCCTTCAATATGTTGTCCAAAAACCCAAAGCACAAATATGGCCAGAGGACCCTTATTTTGGGTAACTAGGGGTAACCTTGGTTACCACAATATTGATTCTTGTTGCCCATGTGGACTGCTATACAAGCTACGTGGTTTAACAATCTGACTACAGATCTTTCAAGTGTCCCTTTTAAGTTTGCCTCTTTTTATTGATGGATACGGTGCCAATTACCATACATTGCTTATCATTTCACAGTGTCAAATAATCAATAAACATTATTCAGAAAATTTAAAAACAGGTTGTTGTGGATGGTCAAAGGGTCGTGTTAGTACCAGCACTACCGCCTTCATTGATGCAAACCGCCAGAGAGAAAAAGCAAAAAAAGATAAGCAAGGTTGCCGTCAAACAATTCACTCAAAGATGGAATAAAGGCAAGGTCTTTCCTGAAAGCCATGTTGCTATACCTTCAGGCCACGGTCATTCTAGGTCAGCTTCATCGACTCTAGGGGGGTCAGTTAAAGTTAGAAAACAGAATGATCAAATGTGACATCTGACCTGAAAAAACACACCACTTTAGCAGGCTCCTTCAAGGAGAAAGACAACCTTAGAGTATGAATTCATTTCCTAGTCGATGTTAATACTTAATTAATAAGGCCATAGTTATTAATAGCAAGGACACGTTTAAAATAGATAGACGTGGAAACAATTCAAAGTACGTTATAGTCCCTAGTGAACAGCAGTAGAGCAACAAAAACATTATTTTCCGGATCAAAGAAACAAATGTTCTGACAAAAGCGTTTTGGTAATGTTAGGGGACAATCTTTAGCAGGGGGCATACAGAGAATCCCTCTCACCCAAATATATTCAAATAATTGATGGAGTGCCAGGCTGTTATTATCACATTTTATCATTCAAGTCTATTAAACAAGAAATAAAGGATACACCTTCTCTCCAGTTGTGTTTCTAGGAAGGGAGACAAGACACATTTTCATGACTTCTGCGTCATACTTCCTGGTCTGTACTAACATCCCATAATGATCAATGCCTATAACTAAGAAGCAGGCACAGTCACGTTCTCAAACTAAGGCCCCCATTACAAAATTGGTGGTAAATGCCACCTACCGCCGTGCTGACAGCCACCAACATACCATGACCCCGGCGGTATACCGCTACGGGTATTATGACCCAGACAGAGAAATCCAACACTATACAGACACCCACACAAGTCCGCCAGACCAAAGGTCAGTGATAAAATGGCGGTACTAAAACCCACACCGTTACACCAACAGAAATACACCCACAGTATCAGGACCCAGGAATCACCGTGTCGGTCTTTCAACTGCGGTAAACCATTGGCGGTACACACCACTGCGCTCAAAATACACACACACTTACAAAACTACACCACATTGGACAGTTCAAACTACACATGCACACATCACACCCACGCCACTATAAAACACCCCCCCACATTACCCACAACCCTTTCAATGAAAAAAAAGATTGCTAACAGAGAGAGAGACAACCCAGGAGCGCCCACTCAATCTGAGCCACAGAACACCATCACACATACACCATCCATGCACCTCGCAGCACACACAACACATCACCCCACACATCCTCACACATACCACTCACACCACATCCATGGCACCCCAAAGACACCCCAGGTTTTCAGAGGAGGAGCTAAGGGTCATGGTGGAGGAAATCATCTGGGTAGAGCCACAGCTGTTCGGATCACAGATGCAGCAGACGTCCATTGCAAGGAAGATGGAGCTATGGCGGAGGATCGTGGACAGGGTCAACACTGTGGGACAGCACCCCAGAACAAGGGATAACATCAGGAAGAGGTGGAAGGTGCGTTCCGTGGTTGCAAGACACCAGGTAGCCGTAAAGAGGACTGGCGGTGGACCCCCACCTCCTCTCCCACAACTAACAACATGGGAGGAGCATGGGAGGAGCAAGTCTTGGCAATCATGCATCCTGAGGGCCTCGCAGGAGTAGCAGGAGGACTGGACTCTGGTAAGTCAAGTCTTTAGTACTATATCCCCCACCCTACCTGCATGCCATCATTAACTCCTACCCCTACCCTCACCCCCATCACTCCACCACCTCACATGTACCCCACTATCATAACCCACCCATCCCAATACCAAGTCCTGCATGCAACACCAATGCATGGACACCCATCACAGACCTGCATGGACACCCATCACTAAAGCATGCCCATTAGAGAGAATCACCTAGCCCACAAAATCACCATGCACACAAGGCAAAGCTGACAGGGCTATCACAACCATACAGGGAAACACACCCATGCACAAGATGGCACACACACATACCATAACACTGCATTTACATCCCCACAGGACCCCCACTCAACGTCACCAGAGAGGAGGTACCAACAACATCCAGTCCCCCACAGAAGAGGCCCACAGTGATGACAGCAGCTCTGCACACCTGGATCACGATGACCAACCTGGCCCATCCGGGACCACTGGACAGTCGGTTACCCTGCCACAGTCCCATACCACCACAGAGCCTCCCCCCTCGCCAAGGAGGTGCAGACCATGGGGGTCTTTGACAGGCGGAGCACCCACTGCTGCAAACGGTGGGAGGACCTGCGCCGCTGGGCAAGGAAGCCTGCAGAGGCCCAGCTGGGGCTGGCCTCCCAACGAGGAAGGGGTGCCCGTCGTACCCTGACCCCCCTGATGTTCCGCATCCTGGCATAGGCCTATTCGGAGTTGGATGGGCGCTTGAAGGCATCACAGCAGCCCCAAGGGGGTGAGTACAGATTCAGATTCCTAACTTTGCGCGTGTTAAGGTTTACCTGGGTGGGGGATGTGGTCTGTGGGTGCCCCTAGGCCACGGCGAACTGGCAGGGTAGGTCCCTTGTTGGGCAGGCTCTGAAGCACTCCAACCCCAATAGTGTTAGTGGGCATCTACTACTGGGCAGGGTCCTGTGGGTTTCAGGTGTGCAGCTCATGGCGTTAGGCATTGTACCCCATGGGCTTGTGTCTACCTGTGGAGTGGCGGATAGCTGAAATCAGGTCTGGCTCCAATTGGGCACACAGTTCTTGGATTGTGGCCGGATCAAGTTTGTAGGTAAGGATAATGTGTCTGTCCTCCATAGTCGCCAGGTCCACAAGGGGTCTGTACACGGGGGGATGTCTCCATCTCCTATTCATCCTCAGCGGTTGAACTCTAGAGTGGAAAACGGTGAGCAGAGGGTCATAAGCACACATAAGTTGCAATAACAATGCATTTCCTCCTTTACAGAAACAGTATGTGAATTCGAAAATCAGTTGATGTGCCAATGTCTGCTGTGACGCAGTTAGGTGCCATGGCCTGTGCCCCCCTGAAATGGCGGCTGCTGACCTCTGAGGAGAGACAAGTGGAAATTAGGTAATTCCGCTGATGTTGTGCGCCATTGCGGTCGGTGGTCGATGACCGTCGCGCAACTTCACATTGGTTATCATTGAGCCCTATGGAATCCAGGAGTCAATGGCACTGTACGCCAGCGGTGACGGTACGCACCGCCGTGGACGTGACCGCCATTTTCTAACTGTTCAATCACTTGCTACCTGACCTTCAACAGGAGAGGATCTAAACTGCAAGTGCTGCTGTGACTTGTGTCAGGAAGCAACAATAGATCAAGTGTCTGGGGAAAGGGCCCCCGTCTTCACTTCGGAGGAGATGGAGAGACTGGTGGATGGGGTCCTACCCCAGTATACTTCACTCTATGGTCCTCCAGACAAACAGGTGAGTACAAGGTGAACATGATGCGTGGGCCATGAATGTATGGAGTTCTGTGTGTGTATGCCTCGTGTAGTGGGGGGCTGAAGGGTCCTGGGTAGAATGCTGCATGTCTGGTGGTCAATGTCTGTGCGTAAGGGGATGGGAGGGATATTGTGGGACTTGAGTGTAACAGTCCGGACGGTATGACTAATCCCTTTTTTCTATGCAAACTTCCCTGCAGGTCAGCACCCATCAGAAAAAGGGTATTTGGCATGCCATCGCCAAGGAGGTGCGGACCATGGGGGCCTTTGACAGGCGGAGCACCCACTGCTGCAAACGGTGGGAGGACCTGCGCCGCTGGGCAAGGAAGCCTGCAGAGGCCCAGCTGGGGCTGGCCTCCCAACGAGGAAGGGGTGCCCGTCGTACCCTGACCCCCCTGATGTTCCGCATCCTGGCGTAGGCCTATTCGGAGTTGGATGGGCGTTTGAAGGCATCACAGCAGCCACAAGAGGGTGAGTACAGATTCAGATTCCTAACTTTGCGTGTGTTAAGGTTTACTTGGGTGGGGGATGTGGTCTGTGGGTGCCCCTAGGCCACGGCGAACTGGCAGGGCAGGTCCCTTGTTGGGAAGGCTCTGAAGCACTCCAACCCCAATAGTGTTAGTGGGCATCTACTACTGGGCAGGGTCCTGTGGGTTTCAGGTGTGCAGCTCATGGCGTTAGGCATTGTACCCCATGGGCTTGTGTCTAGCTGTGTAACTGGTAGGGCATGGCCTCGTGCATAGGGCAGCTCCCTGTGTGTTGTGTACGCCAACGGTAGTGGTGTTGCTGGCATTGACCAAGTGTATCCTCTGTCTCTCCCCCCTCTTTTTGTTTTGTCACCCTGTCCTTGTGTGCATTAGCATCATCTGGCGGAGGAGCAGAGGCACCAGCGATGGAGGGAGCTGTGTCCCAATGGGCCTGGAGACCGAATCCACCAACGGTGAGGACACGAGTGGGACGGAGGGCGAGGGGAGCACCACTACAGAGACAGGAGGGGACACTACAGACAGCGACTCCTCCTCCGATGGAAGCTCCCTGGTGGTGGCGGACACCTCTGTGCCCACCCCAACAACAGGTACAGCCACCACCCCTCCTACCAGCACCGCCTTCCCAGCAGCCCCTCAGTGTGTTTCCTGTGCCCGTTCACCCAGGAGGGTGGGTATCTCCTTCACCCCTGGCACCTCAGGCCCTACCCCAGTCAGCCCTGCTGCCATGAGTGAGGAGGATATTGACCTCCTGAGATCCCTCACTGTGGAGCAGTCAACCATTCTGAATGCCATCCAGGGTGTCGAGAGGCAACTGCAACAAACAAATGCATACCTGGAGGGCATTTACTCTGGTGTGGTGGCCCAACAGAGAGCATTTCAGGCTCTGGCCTCCGCACTGTTTGTTCCTGTCTCCAGCCTCCTCCCTCCAACTTCCTCTACCCAGTTCCAATCCCTTCAACCCCAACCTATCCCAAGCACACCTTCAGACCAGCATTGACCCAAATCAACACACAGAAGTGGCTCAGGCAAACACAGGCATGCCATCGCCAAGGAGGTGCGGACCATGGGGGCCTTTGACAGGCGGAGCACCCACTGCTGCAAACGGTGGGAGGACCTGCGCCGCTGGGCAAGGAAGCCTGCAGAGGCCCAGCTGGGGCTGGCCTCCCAACGAGGAAGGGGTGCCCGTCGTACCCTGACCCCCCTGATGTTCCGCATCCTGGCGTAGGCCTATTCGGAGTTGGATGGGCGTTTGAAGGCATCACAGCAGCCACAAGGGGGTGAGTACAGATTCAGATTCCTAACTTTGCGTGTGTTAAGGTTTACTTGGGCCTCCGCACTGTTTGTTCCTGTCTCCAGCCTCCTCCCTCCAACTTCCTCTACCCAGTTCCAATCCCTTCAACCCCAACCTATCCCAAGCACACCTTCAGACCAGCATTGACCCAAATCAACACACAGAAGTGGCTCAGGCAAACACAGGCACCACACATCATCCCACAGGCACTCACACAAGCACCATCCAGAAGCAGACACTCCAACATCCACTGCCTCCACTGTTTCCCCTCCTCCTCGTCCACCTCCCTCCCAGTAGCATCTGCACTCACACCTGCATGCACTACATCCTCATCCACTGCCTCCATCACCAGCACGCCTATCACTACATGCCCCTCACTGGCAGTCACCACCCTGACATCCATGCACATGTCCCCTGTGTCCTCTCCCACTGTGTCTGTGACCCCCTCCTCCCAAAGTACATAAACGCAAACACACACACACCCAACAACCATCCACCTCACAACAGCATCCAGCTCATGCACCTACACCCAAACACAGCAGACTGATACCTCCTACAAACACTCCCTCTTCCTCCACTCACAAACCTTCACTCTCTTCCCACCCCAGTGTCCCTAGCCCAACACCTCAGCCACCAAGTCCACATCCGCTCTAAGGAGGCACCCGTCAGGCCAGTGTGCCACCAACACCTGCCAAGGACAAGAAGGTTCCACCACCAGGAAAGGGCAAAAAGGAGAGAGCATCCAGCAAGGAGAAGGTGGCACAACCAGCCAGCAAGGCCAAGGCAAAGACTCCAGCTGTCAGAAGCAAGGAGGCACCACCATCTGTCAAGGACAGGAAGGGGCACTGAACACCAGGCAGGGCACTTCAGCCGTCCGAGGCTGCAGGGAAAGGGCTGGAGCGTCCCCCCACCACTGGCAGCACCGCCACCTGCAATGGCACTGCAACCACTGTACAGTCGTCTCCATTGGCGGATGGACTGTAGTCATGCATCCATGGTGTGTCATGCATCCTGCCCACAGAAAATTGTGTGGATCTGACACCCAGGTGAGTGACTGTGACCTTGCACACCCCATGTGCTGCATCACTGGGCACACAGCCCCCTCCAGAACCAGTGGAAGAAGGCATCCACTCACCCTTTCCTTGGCAGGATCAAGCACACTGGGCACACAGCCCCCTCCAGAACCAGTGGAAGAATGCATCCACTCACCCTATCCTCGGCAGGATGAAGAACACTGTGCACCAGGCCCCCTCCAGAACCAGCACACACTAGAGAGACTGTGGCTTTGCACTCCCCAGGACCAAGTAGTGGGCAAACCACCCACTTGAGAGACTGTGGCTTTGCACTCCCCAGGACCAAGCAGTTGGGCAAACTACCCACTTGAGAGACTATGCCTTTATACTCCCCAGGACCAAACAGTGGGCAAACACCCACTTGAGAGACTGTGGCCTTACACTCCCCAGGACCAAGCAGTGGGTAAACCACCCACTTGAGAGATTGTGGCTTTGCACTCCCCAGGACCAAGCAGCGGGCAAACCACCCACTAGAGAGACTGTGGCATTGCACTCCCCAGGACCAAGCAGTGGGCAAACCACCCACTAGAGATACTGTGGCTTTGCACTCCCCAGGACATTGCTGTGGGCATGGAGCCCCCTCCAGGAGCAGTGGCGTTGTCCCATCTTCCGGCTGAGATGCCCCCCCTTCCCCGTCCCCCTGAGGTGCCTGTGTGTTTTCGACCTGATGCCCCTGCAGTGTTCTCTCCGTATTGAGGCAGGAGTCAAGTGTGGGCTTGGCCTATGTGTTTTGGCCCAGTGGGCCAAGGAAATTTTGAGTGGACATTGTCCCGCCTTTTGTTCATATTGTATATTTAGTGAATTCTGCTTTTGAATTATTAACGTATTTCTAACTATTTCTAATTAAACACTCATTTGACTCAATTACTTTTGTCCTTGCGTTATTCCAGAGGGTTACGGGGTGTATATGTAATGTTGTTGCATGTGTTTATGTGTATGGTGTTGGGGGTGAGGGTGGGTTTGGGGGTGTTGCGTGTGTTTGTCACTCTCTTTTTCCTCCCCCCCTCCCCTATGTGCTAGGTGCAGTACTCACCGTGGTCGACGTCGCCACCGCTGCTACTCCTGGTATATGAGAAGAAACACCAGCATGGGGAAGCCCTGCAGCTTGGGCGCTCCATGGCGTTCCTGGTTCTTCCTTGAGTGTCGAGAGGTGAGTGGTTTCCCTTCAAAGTACTGTTTCTGCCGTGCTTTTGATAGTGTTGGTACCGTCCCAGAAAAGCTGGCGGATGGGCGGGTTGTAATGGGGTGGGCAGTGCATTGTCTTCCACTTGGCTGTTGGCGGTTACCGCTGCGGTGCTTGTTGCTACCGCCATGGGCGTCGGAGTGTTAAAGTGGCTGTATCTGTTGGCGGTTTCCACTGTGGCCATGATTCCATTTTTGTTACCGCCTACCTTTTGGCGGTATTACCGCCACTTTAACACCGACCGCCAGGGTTGTAATGAGGGCCTAAATGTCAAGTCACAGATTGATGGCCTGTATCTAGAGGAATGCTACAAGTTGTTGACATAATCATTGTGTGATGGCAAAGTTTGAGGTTAGGTTCCAAGTCTGAGGTCAGGTTTCAAGATGATGAAAACTAGAATTATAATGTGATTACACTCAAGAATAAAAAAATTGTACTATGATATACTTAGGAAGCAGCTCTCACAGTACAACCTCGCCGGCGAACTGGACATTACAATGTTACATCACTTCAGGGACTGCGTTTCACATTGTGGCATCATTCGAGTAATGTGAGTCCCTAGAGAAGATGAGGCTCCCTCGGTTCGATTTCATGGGGATTACAAATTAAGAAACAGTGAAAAGCAAACTTTGCACTTAACAGAAAATACCCAAAATAATGGAGCAAACAATTCACTAAAATCAGGATTTAAGACTATAGGTAGAAACAGTGAAAGGGAAGAACTTCATGAAAAGATATCGCTCAGATCTCCTTTTCAACCAGGCATTCTTTGGCATACAGAGATCTGATTTTTACTATCTGTTGCCTCTCTATTTGTAAGTGTGAACTTGTAAGCAAACTATTAGTGTCTCTGAAAGGGATGCAGCTTTCTTTGAAAGAAGAACCTCATTCCTAAGGATGTTGAACTGTTGCTTCTTAGTGAGTAGCCTTGTACCTATGGAGAAAGTAAGGTTGATCCTCTGTGAAACATCAAGACGATAACAAAAGAAACAATTTTGCAAATTGCCTGGGGTAAAATGATCCTGACACTAGTGAGTAGATTATTGCTTGAAAGCTGAAAACAAAATACTTGACAAATATAGAGGCTTCTATGACTGAACCGATGTCCCATATTGAAAGGGGACATTTAGGAAGCCGGGGCGGCTGGTAACATCAAAAAGGAGTTGGGCAAGCAAAATGCCCCACCACTCCCAAAAAAAGAAAATACAATGCCCACTCCCTCCAAAGGCCCTTAATAAAACACCCCCTGCCTCAAAAGCTCAAGATAAAATGTTTCCTCCCTCCAAAAACCCATAATAAAACAATCCCTCCCTCGAAAACCCCAGAATAAAAGTACCATGTTAAATTAAAATAAAAGGTACTTACCAACCGTACCACGTCCTCCTTGGTGTTCTGGAAACTGCAGTCTACTTTGGAGCTTCCCTGACCAATTCAGATACTTCTCTCATGCTGTTAAGCAGCATGAGATAAGTGCCTGGATTGGATGGAGAGGGCTGGATGGACACTCCTTAAGGCCGTAGAGGCCTGAGCTTTCTCTCCAACCCAGCTGTCGTAAGACAGCTGATAGGAGCACTTCAAAGTGTGCATGCCACTTTGGCTGGCAAAAACCAGCTGACCAAAGTGACATATGCACTTTGTAGCAGCCAGCGAGCGAGCCAGCCAGCCACTGTTTGGGTCCTCAGCTGCCAAATGGCAGCAGAGGACACACCCCATGTCTTTTGCCTAGGGGACACTGTCTGCAGTGCGCACATCATGGTAAAAAATTTAAAGCAATGAAATCATTTCATTGCCGTTTTATGTTTTTCATCTGTGGCTTGCAGTGATGTTAGGGGGGGGAACGCTGCCCCGCTCTAACAGGGGAAACCACCGCTGTTATTAAGCTTAGCTCAGACTTTAGCATGACCCCTTTACAAGATAAACTTTGGAAACTTTTGTGATTAGAAACTGAGGGGCAGATTTACAAAAAAATTTCACATCAGCACTGGGCAGAAAAAAATGCCTTTGCAATGCCACATTAGCATAAAAAAATTACACTAGTGTGGCGCAAGGAGGCACTAGGTGCTTGTAAATATATCCCTAAGCATGCAGAGAGCATACTGTTCCTATCCTGACTTGACACCAAGGTGGTTGTATGTCATCTGATAGGATTTATTACTTCCCATACCATTATGTCAGATACTAAATTTTGTATATCATGTTGCTCGGACCAAATGATATGTGATCAATTAGTTAAGACTACATTAGTTTGGTGTGTTATATATATATATACATTTATTTTTCACTGTGGCGATTGCCACTGTGTAGTTATACATAAGTCAGAAAATCCATAGGAAGTGCATAACTTTGGTGCCATTTGCTGAACCTTCATGAAGATTTGAAGAAAAAATGTTATCCTTGAATCGAGGCTGACTGGCTGGCCACAACCTGAAGGAAAATGTTGTGGATGCCATTACAGGACATGGAGCCTCATGTCCTAAAGTAATTTTTTCGAAAACCTATAATGGGGCACAGTAGAGTTATTCTGACCCCCTGGTCTTTGTGGGCAGGGAACCCTCCAGGCACAAAATTTAAGAAAAATTGTCATGCTGCTCATGGAGTACTCTCTGAGACTTTCACAGCTCTTGCTGGAGTCCTATGGGACCCAACACGGTCCTACCTGTGGTCCTACAGGAGCCAATGTGGGCCCCTGTGCTTCCGATGGAGCCCCACAGGACCCAAAAATAATAATTAAAAAAGGAAAATGAGAGGTGGCAGTTGGCCATCCGTGGGTTTGGGTGTACTGCCTGATTTTATGACACTCCAGGAAAAGCATCACAATACATACTGGTGAAGAGAAAATGACTGAAAACCTATGTTCAAATAGGGAAACATTTTTTTAGCTGTATGAATAAGTTCTATTTTACCCCTCCCACTATGAAATTAATTGTATTAAATATAAAATTATTTGCCCATGTCACGTCAGTCACTTACATTGATTGGTTCGTGGGCTTGCCTTTTAAAATCTGCTTGTTTTCATTTGTGAAAGGCATGCATACGTCATGCCTTTTCCGGTGTTTAGCCCACCTACACAGCATCAGTAAACTACTAGAAACATACGAGGCTCGATGTTTTGAGCCTGGGGTCCGAACTACTTCAACTGTTTATTTTCCACGCAATACCATTGCGCTGCAGTTTACATAACGCGATTGCGCTGAGTTTTTTTTTCTTTACACCGCTAATAGCTATAACTCGAACAAATGAGAGCCCCGTTGCATTGAAAATGCTTGTTTTTATTTACAGTTATCCTCCACAGCCACCCATGAATCCCAAAAACACTTCTCATCCCTGAGTCCTAAAAATTACTTACTAATTGTAAACAACACCCATCCCTGAAGCCTAAAACTCCTTACTACTCATGTGCATTAGCCACCTCAACCCATAAAACCCCTTTAAAACTGTACCTATCCCTGAACCCTAAAAAGTCGCTACTACCCCATGCACTAACTATCCCTGAATACTAAAGAAAAACCTACTTCCTAAACATTCTTTAGTATTCCATAACACTACCCATCCCTGAACTGTAAAAACTCTTCACTGTCCCTATACACTACCCACTCCTTAACCTTAAATATCTCTTACTACCCCTACACACTACCCATAACAGAACCCTAAATGTCCATTACTACCCTAAAACACTACCCATCCCTGAACCCTAAAGACCCCTAACCACACTATACACTAGCCACCCCTTGAACCATAAAAATCTATTACTACCCATTTACACTACCTATATGTGAAATCTAACAGCTGCTTACTTCCCCTATGAACCCTACCCATAACCGAAGATTAAAAACTCCAAACCACCTCTAAAAACTTCCCTATAAAATTTAAATTATAAAACCATATACTTATTTATTAATATGCATATTATTATAAGTTAACTAAATATCATATGTATGTACTTTATTTATATTAGTATAATTTCTCACTCTCTCCTTCCACTCTATCACTCTAACCCTGAAAGGGCTTTGTTTTGACATATATTGGGTGCTCCCTTGTGTCTGGAGAAAGCTAAACTCCTCTGTAGAGCTCTAATGAGAGCATAACACATGTCAGGGGTTGCTTTTACTCATTCCAGGTGGCTTGGATGGTATTTTACCATTCCACAGCTATAATATTATGCCTGGAGTGGTAAATGGTTTTGTTTGTCATTTTATAGCTCGGCGAGGATGACACTATGTCAATACTATGCTTAAAGATTTTGCTGTACAAATGGAAAAAGACTTTAGACCAGATTTATGGTGGCCGAGCACCATTCCAATGCCACATTAGTGTCATTTTGTTTACGCTAATGTGGCATTGGAAGGGCAAAAACGCCACACCATATTCACACAGTGGCCCACTTTGTAACTCCTTGCGCCACATTATGACTGCGCCAGACATAATATATGCAAGGGGGGCATTCCAGCGCTAGGGTGGGCCATAAAAATGGTGCAAAGGAATCTATGAGATTCCTTTGCGCCACTTTTATTAGGATTTTTTAATGCCTGCTTGAAGTAGGCATTAAAAAGTGCCTCCCACTGTGTTCCAAAGGCCTTTGCAGGATTAGCATAAACATTTTTGACGCTAGTCCTGCAAAGCGCTGGACTAGCATAAAAAATTATGATGCTAATCCCCCTGACTACCGCCATGGTGCACTGTATTTTAAATACGGCGCACACATGGTGGCATTAGGGGGGCGCTAAAGGGCTCAAGAAAAGTGGTTCTGCACTAAGTGTAGCGCCACTTTTCATAAATCTGGGCCTTTGTCCGTATTTAGTTCACTGTGCTGATCCTATGCTTAAACACTTTGCTAGACAAACAGGCATTTGAGGTGAGCAAATCTAGAGTTTCGCTGGGGTTGCAGGGTGCTCCTTACTGCAGCTGCTCCCCACCTAAACTTGGAGCTACCCAGAGTTCTCTGTTTTTTTTGTGCATAATTTATACGCCACTCTAACCCTGAAAGGGCTTTGATTTGGCTTATGCTGGGTGCTCCCATGTGTCTGGACAAAGCTAAGCCTCTCTGAAGATCCAGGCACAGTTTTCTCATCAATAGTTTTAGTGCAAATGTTACAGTAACATTATCACAGACGTTATCAAAGATGTCATGAATGCTGTAATTTGTGATGTAATTAGCAGTGCATGGCAAGGGCGCAAGTTATAGTTACCTTAGGGCATGAGCTTTAATTACTTGAAATAACTATGAATATAATAATGTGTGAATTTCTATGTATGTTTAAATATGTATGTTTGAAAAGTGAGCCTAACTATAACGTCCCTGTAACCATTTTTTTAATTGAATTTCAATGTTTTTTAAATTCTTTTTCCTGACTATAATGTCCCTGTAACCATTGTTTTTTTCAGTGAATTTCTATGGTTTTTCTAACATAACTAATTTTCATTATTATACGTTAATCCAACCATCACTGCGCACGGCCTTTGGCCATGTGCATCAGTGGTTGGCCCCAGGGCCTGGCATGCAGCTAGGTCCAGCAGCCAACGCCTACAACAACCCAACCCTATGCTGCGCACAGCCAGGGGTCAGCCCCAGGGCCTGACCTTCAGCCAGTCCCTGTAGCCAAAACCCCTAACCACCCAACCCCAGGCTGCACACAGCCTTTGGCCATGTACAGCGGTAATTAGCTGCAGGTCTGCATGCCCCCCTCCCCGGCCAATTTTGGCCCCAGAGACCACAATCCATAGGGCCTGGAATTCTAATATTGCTTTTTTGGGGGGAGAGTGCCATGCGGGCCCCCCTCCCAGGCCTGTCTAAGCCCCAGGGACCCCATCCCCCGGGGTGTGGCCTAAATATTTATGTTTTTTTGGAGAGGGGGACCGCGGGCCCCCTCTCGGCTCCAGGGACCCCAACCCCCATGGCCAGGTCTGAACATTTAATTTTCTTCTCCCGAGGCCGATCTTGGCCACGGGGACCCAATCCCCAGGGGCCCAGCCTAAATATTAAATTTTTCGGGAGGAGGGGGCCACGCCCCCCAAGGTCAATGTCGGCCCCGGGGACTACACCCCCTGGGGCCTGGCCTAATTATGCAAATTTGTTTTGGAAAGTGAGGGCCACGTGAACCCCTCCCAGGCTTATGTTGACCCCAGAGACCCCATTCCTTGGAGTCCGGCCTAAGTATGTAAATTTTTGGGGGGGAGGGAGGGTGCGTGGGCCCTCTCCCCACGGTCGATCTCAGACCCAGGGACCCCATCCCTGAAGGCCCCGTCGGATCCAACCGGCTCCCCACTGCCTCTGGGAGCCGGCATTGCTGTCACAGAGGGGAAGCTGCTAAAGCAGCTATCTCTCTGTGAGAGCAATGTTTCCTCTGTTTCCCTGTCTGACTCTTGCGGACAGGGAAACAGAAAAAACCTTTGCTCTCAGTGAGGAAGAGCTGTTTAACAGCTCTCCCTCACTCCCAGCGAAGTGTTTGCTGTGACTTGCTGGGAGCTGTCAAAACACCTGCAAAGTCACAGCAAACAGCGATGTACCGGGGTGGGCACCCCGTGACATGGCAGGAGCTGGCCCTGGGGAGAGGTGGTCCCCAGGGCCCTCAATGGTACCTCAAGGGGGGCCGTGCAGACCCCTCCAGCATCAATAGCCCCAGGGAGGTGGTGGTCCCCCTACCTGTTTTAAAATTTGTGCCCCAAGGAGTTGGCCATCCCGGGGCTGCTTAGGGGCCGCTTGCCCCCCATGTTAAATTTTAATTTCTGCCTGGGGAGCTGGTGGTACCTGGTGCTGCGTGAGGGCAGGTGGCTTCCCTGCATTCGTTTGAGAGCTGTGCCCAGAGGATCTGGTGGCCCCCTGGGCTGCGGGGGGGACGGGCACCACCCCCCCAATTAAAGATTGCAATGCCTCCCGGACTTGGCCCACCCAGGATACTGTGCTTGGTTTTTTTTGTTTTTTTGCAGCAAATTCATCACAAATTTGCAAGACCCATTTTAAAAAAAATATATATTTTTTTTTCACTGTTGCCCCTGCACCAGATCTGTGCGGTCAGGGTGTCCTTACCCTGGGCCCTTGTCTTATTTTTTAAAGTTTTTTTGTGGGCAAGATGGCTGAAACACTTTCTGGTTTAAGAGTTGACAGCCAATCAGAGCTGTGCATTTCTACCAGAGCTTGTTATTATTTGCGAATCCTTCATGCCTCTAGATATCCATATTTCTTTTTCTTTTAATATCTCAAAAACTACTGAACAGATTACACCAAACAAGAAAAGGTCTTCTTTCTGGACCAAAAGCTACCTTTCTGCCAAGATTGGTGTAATTCCATTCAAGAAGAAATGAGAAAATCAACTTTTTTTACCCCGCCCTTTTTCTAGGGCCCACTTGACGAATCACCCTGAAACTTAACGTGTACAACAAGATTCTCTGGAAAATATTTTCGGGGAAAATTTCAATAAAATTCATTGAACGGCGCGAATGATATAGGCAAGTCAAAAAAAATGTTTTCTATGGAATCATGGTCCTAACTAGAACTACCTACTGGTGACCGTCAGTAGGCAATGTACATATATATTTATAAATGTATATAAATATACAAAATATACATGAAAATTAAACATATATAAATATTTATACTTACATACATAACATCCTCATTATGAGTGATGAGGCTAATTACAGACACAATTAATAAGTTCCTAGGTAAAATGACTTAAAGAATAAAAAATTGAGGGACCTGCAAAAGAACGATAGTAATTAAAATGCATATTCCTATACCAAACCACTTTACAGACCCAGTAGACCATAATTATGAATTTAATTTAGGTGCAAAGGTGTGACTGCAACATTGGTAGTGTTGTAAATCTTAGAAGAAGAGCCTATGATCTAAGGATTTATCTAGAACAGGCAATACAGTGTACTTCAAGGCACGGTAAAGCACCCATACCAACCATGATAATGAGACTGCAACACTATTTTATTAAATCATCAAATTTGTTGTAATTAGCGATGAAGCAAATTCAGGAATAAAGGGCCAGATGTAGCAAAATGCAAATTTGCGACTTGCAAATTGCGAGTCCCTGCGACTCGCAATTTGCAAGTCGCAAATTGGTATGCAGTACGGTGTCTCAGACACCGACTGCAACTCGCTATGGGGTCGCAATGACCCACCTCATCAATATTCATGAGGTGGGTCGCAAATTGCGGCCCCATAGCGAGTATAGGCACTCGCAAACATGGAGGCCTGCTGTCGTCAGCAGACCTCCATGTTCGTGACTGCTTTCAATAAAGCAGTTTTTTTTTTTTTTAAGTGTAGCCCGTTTTCCTTAAAGGAAAACGAGCTGCACTTAAAAAAAAAAACGAAACCTTTAGTTTCGGTATTTTTTCAGGGCAGGGAGTGGTCCCTTGGACCACTCCCTGCCCTGAAAAAATATTTGTGGGTCCAGTCACAAACTGGAAGGGGTCCCATAGGGACCCCTTCCAATTTGCGAGTGGGTTACCATCCACTTGAAGTGGATGGTAACTGCGATGCCATTTGCGACCGCGTACGCGGTCGCAAATGGTATTGCATCCCACTGCGAGTCGCAAATAGGAAGGGAACACCCCTTCCTATTTGCGAGTCGGAAATGCATTTTGCGAGTCGGTTCCGACTCGCAAAATGCATTTCTGCATAGGAAACTGCGTTTTGCGACTCGCAAACGGCAAATTTTGCCGTTTGCGAGTCGCAAACAGTTTCCTACATCTGGCCCAAAGTCCTTTCTTTTACATCATACCCCTCTTCATCACTCTTAATGCATTCAAAATCAATATTTTGAAATAAGATAAAAATCTTCGAACCCCTTTTTCTTCATAAACAAATTGTGACACTGATTAACAGCAGTCGCCATCTGGCTTCAACCTGCTAGTCCGTCTGAGCCAGTACATGCTTATAATTCTGGGGCATTTGATTTGTGAAGATGGTCAAAATGTAAATATCTTATGCCACTTTGGAAGCACTAGTTATTTTTGGGCTTGTAATTCCACCAAGAGAATGTCCGAAAAGTATCATATCACTTCTTATTTTTCAGCATAAATATTGTAAGCCAAAAGAGAATTCTCACAGGTGTGTCACATTTCTACTCGTTTTCATACAGTCCTATGCAATAGAGAAACCAACTACAGGCACATTCAGGCCTAATTTTACGCATGTTCAAACCAATGCCTTCACATGATGATTGACCCTATATTGATCAGAAAGGCTACGGTCAAGAAAAATACAGAAAAAAGTGAAAGAGGGGAGAAAAGGGGCATGACTGCCTTGCTCCCCTTTCAAAGCACTTGTTTCTAGCTAATTGAGAATGTAACATTACTACTACAGCTTCTGCTTCATGAATTAACTTAATTGATCCGCTGAACTGGGAATGAAATTCCATGATCATTTTCCACAAATATTGATAAATCATAAAGTCAAAACACTTTTCTGCATCAGACAGATTTATTGACACTTGTATATGTTATAGGGGACTAGTTAATCTGCTTAATGCCAGCACAGTGTTAGGATAGAATTGAAAACCAGAGATGAAACCAGTTTGACCTGCATCAAAGTATAAGGTCAAAACACTTTTCTGCATCAGACAGATTTATTGACATTTGTATCTGGTATGTATGGGACTAGTTAATCAGCTCAATACAGACACAGTGTTAGGATAGAGTTGACAACCAGGGATGAAGCCAGTTTGACCCGTATCAGTCTTCAGTGACTAACTCATAAACTGCTCTGGAGAGGCAAGTTTCTAAGACTGTCATTAAAAAATTATAATTGCAGTTTAACAATGTATTACAATGATCCTAGTTTCACATTAAAAAGATATTCTTTAGATTTAGGACATGCTGTCTGCAATGTCCACTTACATGATTGTAGGCATTCAACACTCTGGCTCTCATTATGAGTTTGGTGGGCGGCAGAGGCCGCCCGCCAAACTCATTCACACGGAAGACTGCCACGCCAGTCTTCCGACGACGGTCCTATTAAGAGTTCCCCACTGGGCCAGCAGGTGGAAACAGCATTTCCACCCACCGGCCCAAAGGGGAACAGGGACTTAACATTGACGCTGGCTCATAATTGAGCCGGCTGCAATGTGGCGGTGCGTCGGGTGCGACAGCACCTGTCGCGCTTTTCACTACCCGTAATTCGGGCAGTGAAAAGGGCGACAGAGCTGTCCGTGGGTGCCCCTGCACTGCCCATGCCAAGTACATGGGCAGTGCAGGGGCCCCAATGGGACCCCGGCACCCCCTTTCTGCCAGTCTTTGCATGGCGGGGCTAACGCCATGAAAAGGCAGGTGGAAAGGGGACTCATAATCCCTGTGACAGCGCTGCACGTAGCGCTGCCCTGGCAGATTGAAACCGCCGGCAACGCCAGGCTGTCGGCTGGTGGCAACCTGGCTGTGTCTGTGGTCCGACTGTGGTGACTCCGCCACGGTCGTAATGTGGAGGCCGGACTGCTGCTTTGCCGGCGGTCTGAACTTCACTGCGGCCCTGGCGGTTTTATGACCGCCGGATTATATGAGGCCCTCTGTATTATATTAAACAGCTCACCTGACTCCTTTAAACCCTTTCAGTAATGCTTTAGATCATTTGTTGCCCAAATGTTGCTCATCCGGGGCATTATCAATAAGTAGGTATATAATACTCTTGAACTTCCATTAAATTAATGGAATGCAACGTTTTTACTTCTTCCCTTGACAATTTAGCAACTGTAAGCTTATCGAGGAAAGCCTTCCTTGTGCGTTATTGGTCAGTAGATCTTTGGCGAATATATATTTTATAAAAGTATGTAATTATCTGCTTCATTTCAAAACATAGCTCACGCTCATGGATCAATGCCTAACTCATTATTGCTATAATGTGGATTTCAGGGTTTCCCCTTTGTTTTGTCAGAACAGTGTCTTACTCATCAAAATACTTTTCTTTACAACATTTGTTGAAATCTTTGTAATTTAAAGTCCCCAGAGCAAAAAAATTGAGCCTCCGAGTTGACCCCCAAATTCGTGCCACACCTGGCAATATTATCCCGAGGTGTGAGCTTAGTTTCTGATTCTTACGTTTCTTGCCCTCCTATACCACCTTCCAGTGAATGTAAGAATTTTAAAATCATTATATATTAAATGCTAATTGACAATCTAAGCACTGAATTTACAGACCTTTATGATCAATTGGGTTGGTCAACTTTAAAGTTGTGCCAGACGGCAAAGAATGAACTACTAAAATAAAATTACCATATTCCCATGGGAGACAAGGCTGTAGCTATCAACAGTGCAGCAGGAGCAGTGGCACCTGGGCAGCGGTGTGATGGGTCAGTGGGCTCCTGACATAGCTGTTTTTACTACCAAACCAGGGGGCCAAGGGCCTTTTTCTTTGCTTGTGTTGTGGCTCATGGCACATTTGCTTAACTCCTGTTAAGAGGTCGACTAACTAACTTTCATGAGTAATTACACAATCAACCAAGAACACCACTGGTTTATTCTCAAAGTCTTAAACAATATTGCTTTGAACAAAAAAACAAAAAATAAAACAATCTATGCAGGACCTTCTACCAGGCCGCTTACTAGAAATAGATTTCCTACAAGTGAGAATTCAGTTCACAAAACGTGTCTATTAGGAAACAGTTTTGTAATCAGAGTGAATCTTTGGTGGACACTAAGTTAGTCTAGGAGGGAAAGGTGGAGGAAGGCGCTGCTGGAGGAGGTTATGTCCTCAACTGTAGTACTCTCTGTCTAGGGGATAGACAAAAGGAACAGCCAAAATCTCTAAGCAGGGCCCAGGTACAATCATGTTTTCTACGGGGTGGAATAAAGCTTGAGGTCAAAATATACGTTAACATTGTCCCTTTTGGAATTGTATCTATCAGTCAGTCCGTCAAACTTTATTTTGATAAAATAGCCATAAAAGTACAAAGCAATAAAAAAAAACATATTCAAATCACAAAAAACATAAGGCATATAAGAAAACAATAACATAAAAATAAAATTATGCAGCTAACAGGGGATATTTGTTTTAAGACCAAGTATCACAACTTCGTTATCTAAGCAGATATAAAAAGGCAATTACCAACGCCATATGTCTTCCTGCGTTTCATGGCACACTTGATATAATTAACCACATCATAACAGATTTGCTTAGAACTCCAACTGTTATAAAATATAAGAGCAATTTTATGTTTTTAATGTTAGTGAAACGTAAAATTGAGGCCAAAAAGCATATTCAATAGGTGCTATTCAGAGTACAAAACAGCATAAAGTGCGAAGGAATCACCATCAGGGCATTCGGGAACATTATTACCTAAGGTCCACGTGTTGGAAATGCAAGAAGAAAGTGTTATACCTGTATGGAGGGCTATACTAGATCCAAATAAGGCTGAGTCCCAGTTGTGGTTGAAAAAACTAAATATGAAACAACCAACTGCAAAGTATTCATCCTCGTCATCCGCACATTCTTACAGTGTGTAGAAAACAGACATTTAAAAACCTTTTGTTAATCGGATATCTATGCAGGTGGGATTACTGAAACGTTCAGGGACACTCAAAGTAGAAAATGAGTGCTTCCTATAAACTAGCCAAGGTATCGCTAACATATTATCCGAAGTTAGGCGGTCTTGAATGGCTGCCCTTGAAATGGGCATTTCTGGTTTCACCCAGATTGTCAGCAACAATGACCCATCCAAATTGAAAGTAACAACGGCCGCCCTTTAGTCACTTCTTCCAAATAAATCTGTCACAACTCAGAGTGGCGCACAAATGTTGAAGAGGCTGAGGAACAGCTAAACGTCTGAGTATAAACTGGTTCTCTATCTTCTGTAAAAGTTCAATATCGATGTACCCCGTACCCCTACTCCATATGAACACACTGAGGTACAGTTGCACTTGTAAATGTGTAGAATCTCTTTAACTGGCTTATATAGTAGCTTAGTAGCAAAGCAAGAAACATTGACAGTGACAAGTGAAGAGTGAGAGCAATGACTTCAACACTCCCATCCGGGAGCATCTGAGACCTATCTCCGGATCCCAGGAGAGGCATCACATAGGAGGAGCGCTGAGGATGGTGGCCGTTGCGACCACAGCTTCCCACCACCTGGACACAGCTGGACTGCTGACGGGCACCCAGGGATGCTGAACTGACACTCCACGGGAGCAAGTAAGATTGCCCAATGGGCAGCCGAGTCCTGGGCAACTTGCTGTGAATTGACGCACCATCACGGCAAATTGTGGATTGCACTAAAGAACTCCCATATAACTTCTAAAACTTGAATGCCTTAGTGGTGCCTAGCTTGGATGTTGCCACACTTGAACAGGGAATAACCATAAACAGAGACGTGGGACTGGAAAAAAGACTTATGGGCTTGCCTCAAGAAAGCTGTGTATATTGTTTGCAGTGTGTTGTGTGGTACTTTGTGTTAGTATATAAATTAACCCTTGTACATAAAAGCAAGTATTTGACCTGACAATCATATTCTAAGACTGGGGATTTTGGGTGTCTTTTAGATTGTAAGTCTGTTCTCACCTTACACCTACCTCCTTTGGAAACCTTGGAATGCTCAACACGCACTACCACTGAGAGTCAAGTACTGAAGGGGTACTTGGCCCAGGTGCCCAGAGCCCATAGTAGGCTGGGTCCCGGGACATCAGGAGTAAAAGGCCTTAACCACCACGGTAGAGCTCAGTAAGTCCTGCTTGCCCCGTGGCCATTTGAAAGGGGTTCTGATACAGAGTGTGCTTTGTTGATTCATTGGCAATGTTGGTCGTGTCTTAAACTGTTCCGCCTTGTCACCCTTGAGGATACAGCAGAGCACAATAACCCATAAGAGTCTAGTATCGCTCGAGGTCAGCATCACAGGTCACACATACCCGTTTTTATTAGTTTGAAAAAGGTAATATAACATATGCTCCAGATTACTTTTATCTCAATTTATTTTTGATACATCTGTTTTTGAATACTTAGTAGCTTGATCCTCAAAGGGTTTACCAAAGCCCCTCATATTTATGCTAATAGTTAAAGTGAGTGTGTTATGGCTGCTGGTAAAATTAGGGATGACTCTAAATTTGGACAACATTGGCACCATTCTGCCAAAGTTACAATAAAATCTGTTGTGCTTCCTAAACCAATACCATTGAAAGTGAGAAGATAATGCTCAATAAACACTCCAAGGTCACATGTGAATACCAGGTTGTTTTTTATTAGTTCCTCATTTAACACATCACAAGATTTCTGACGTGTGAATCCACATCTAAAATTGCAGCTGGAGATTAAGGTACCAAGACAGGTGCAATGGGCCGCAGTGTGTTTAGTTTCACCCCTTAAGGGCCATATGTTTTGAAAATGCAGGACAAGGACACTTCCCAAAGTTCTGTAATGGTTTCTACAAGAGAACTTTTGCTCTTGTGACAGCCAATCAAATCTCTTGCGTCTTTGGTACCTCTCTGGTACTGTGAGTATGAAATGGACAATAGGAGAAAAAGCTCCCAAAGCAACTCGGATTTTTTTTTTAATTCACAGACTTGTAAATTATTCATTAGCCCCAAACTGCAGAGATGTACAGAAGTATTAAACCTTTAAAACCTGCTTTGCAACTTTTTAAAACACTAATATATCAAAGACTGGTGAGTGGATTTACACCAAGCCAACAAAAGCACAGGTTTGCAGTAGTGTTCTACCTTCATGCCAAGTTTGGTGTAAATCTGTCCAGTAATTCATGCTGTTGGCATGAACAAAATAAAGTTTTCTATGAGTGCCCCTCACCCCCAACTTTTTTCTCTACATGGATATGCATGATAAGTAGCATGCTCGACCTTAGTAGACTAGACAGTGATCTGCAAATTTCCTGCAAACCCATCCATGGGGTAAATTACCTTAAACAGTATATCATGTCGAACAGAAATTCTTGGTAGTTATCCCATTCGTGCAGGGAAGCCAGAAATCTCGAATTGGGCACAGGAGACTGCAGACTGAATCTAGCACACCGATCAAGGGGAATGGAATACTATAAGAAACATAATGAAGAGCCACAAGGTACACCAAACCTCCTGGCGATAAAATTCCAAGCATAAAATATGGTCTTTCCATAGGGTACTTCCATTGGAGTGCCAAACAAATTTGCCAAATCAAGGGAATCTGTTCATAAATGGGCCTGAAATGCACATTTTAAGGTGGCGCTTGTATACTGAGATGTACAAGTGTAGCAGTTATTGTATTTGTGGTGGAGTGGGATCTCAGAATAAAAATCTGAATCCAAAAAGTGACAAAGTACTATAAAGCTGCCAAATATTGCTGATAAATAACAAAATGTGCTTTATAATTAGATTTATTCTGTGCGTATTTAAACATTGTTAATATTCCAACTCGTAAAATTTGGTTTTATGTTCAAATCAAACATGGAGACAATATAAAATAATATTACGTTGTGACAAAATAATAAACCATGGCGAGTATGAAAACTTTTAAATATCGTTTTATTATTTGTTTTTTATTTTATTAATATTCCCCTCCTCTGCGCTTAGGCCAGTTCTGAACCAGGTCAGACCCTAATTATAAAAATAAAATCCTAAACTCCAAAGTTAGTTTTTCAAATATTTTACCACACTTGTTAACCAACAACCTAACATGATGAAACACCCCCCCCTCCTCCAACGCAGTAGTTATGACTTCAGTGGAGTCCTATCACAATAGGTTTTGGGGGAGACCGACCCTGGGAGTTGGTACGGCCCACCCTATACCTGGGCGATTTTGGGCTATTTGCAAAATTCGCCCGTAGTCCATATATATATGGGCTCTATTTTCTAGGTGACACGGTGGCTGCAAGAAGTTGTTGGCAGTACTTTAGGAGGCCAATGCTTTGTGAGGCTGGGCAGAAGTCTACAGTTCAAAAGTGAAGTCACCGGTACATTTATAACAAACCTACGCTCTTTAATGCTAGTGAAAGGCAAACAACGTTTTTAGGCGCGATCTAATTAGTCCACAATATAGAGAAAGTGCGAAAGAAGCTACAGAGAAAAACCACCCACTGGAACTCCTGCTGAACTCACATTGTGTGTCAAGGTCACCTCTAATGACCCATTTAAAAGTCATATTCCGCTAGCCTGCAATTTACAACCGTACAACATATTCCCTATATTGCAACAGCGACATTAAAGTCCAAGCCCTTCTTTCCCTCAACGTTTTCCCCCAAGAATATCTAATTTTCAAAAAACTGCTTTCCCACCCTGAGCTGAAAGGGAAACCATTTTAAAAAGTGCTCTCGCATGCTAATATTTTGCAACGCGGTCCTCTCGGAGCTTATATCTATTATTTTAACGTTGTTAATTTTCTTTGCATTTCTTACTAATCGCCTACAGGAACTTCCATTTAACATGAACGCAAGCAAGCATCGATTTCGTCAGCGTCTTACAACTGCAGCCGGCATGTAAAAAGGTCACATGAAGACGAGGAGCCTCGGGGTCGGGTATGAAAATAAGGCACATAGTGACCCCATCTACCCCGCCCCCTAAAAACAGCCACACTTTATTTGAAAGAAAACTGGGGGTGCTGCCTGGTAGCGTGGCCTTTCCTAGCTCCTCACAGCCGGCAGCCCCCCGGGTGCAGGGAACGTGCGCCACCTCCGCGGGACGGGCATCTCGGAAAGGAGCCGGGTGAGGGGGCGGAGCGCGTCCTACCTGTCTGATGATGAAGCTGGTGGAAGTGGTGCTGCCGTCCGATCTCTTCAGCCGGCTCCTCCTGGACGAGGTGCCCCGGGAGACCTGAATGGAGCCAGGAGAGAGAAGCAAGAGGTGAGTCGATTCAGGTCAGGCAGCCTGGAATGCTCTATCTACTTCCACCGTGTGCGGAACGGTGAGACAGAGCTGGGAGCTGCCGTGGACCTGAGAACTCATATACCAGAAGATATCTATTAATACTGCAGCCGGTGCAGGAGCACCGGAGCTCAGGGGCCTTGGGGGCCCGATGATTGTATTTCACTGTCGAACCAGTTAACGTGGGCTCGTTATCCTTGCCTACACCTGGCCCCGTGGTACCCTTGCTAAACCACTAATCTCTTGCCCTCTACTCCACAGCACATGGAAACAGCAGTAGCGCCTAAACTCCTGCCCAGGTCACGGAGAGCCACACCAGGACACGGGTAGAAGAGACCCCAGGGAGTGCCGCTTGCAAGACGCTGAATGCCGCCTCTGCTGCCCCTCGAAGCCCTCCGCTTAGCCGCAGCCGAGCCGCCTGGCTGCGCGCAGAGGTGACCCCCTCCGCCCCTCACCTGGAAGATAGGAGTGTGCGCACCCTCCACGGGCCCGCTCTTCGAGTGCGGGGCTCTGGACATGGTCACGGCAGTGGCATCTCCTCGGCAGCGGGGAAGCTGAAGATGAATCCGGGGAGGAGGTGGAGGGATGGATGCTGGAGCGAGCAGTCAGCGCCTACTTGTTTCGCAGCTCCCCCGCCACCGCTGCCATCATCTGCACTTGAGGCGCCGTAGGAGAGGGAGAGAGAGAGAGGAGGCTGGGCGGGGGGCGGTCCGTGTTCACCACTTCAATGGGGCATCTCTTCCTACCAGTTCTAATGTAGCAGTGCTTTTTTATGTATGTGCACTGCGTTGGAATACCGTTCACAGGCAGAATCTTCAACTGTAGGAGAGCAAAGCTTGTTACCTACCCACACCGCTCTCTTCCTCGGCGTCTCAGGGCTTTAAGTGGGCTGAAAAAAGTGGGGGGTCTCTATGTAATTATAGGCGTGGCTTAAAACGTAAACTAAATTTTTATGACTTTCATAATGTGGCAGTTTACCGGTATTTTGGTTCCCCTCTGTGAGCTATCTGTTATTGCATGCAGCTATATAACACAATAACTGACATACACCTAAAACCAGCCAGGACTATTGGCTTTGCAAAAGTTTGTCTCTGTGCTCTCTGTAGAGAGGCCAAGGATTGGAAGACCATGTATTCTGCACCTTTTTGACCCACTGGCAGGCACTGTGAGAAACTCGCACTGCATTCAGTCTCAACTCCAGAGCTCTTAATCGTGGCCTGTTATAAACACCTTGAGGGGACTCAGTTCAAAGTATCCATTATACAGGAGCAATATGCTGCCATAAAAAAAATACAAAAACACAACATTCTGAAAATATTTAACATGCTTATGGACTGCAAGAATAAGTAAAGCATGTGAAATATAAATAGGAACTTAGGGCCAGATGTACAAAGCATTTTTCCGGTACCAAACTGTTTGCGACCAGAAAAATGCTTTTTCTCATGTACAAAATGTGATTCGGTCACTGGGAACTGAATAGTATTTTGCATTTGCTCTTCGGTATTTGGAAGGGGCATGTTTAGGGTGTCCATTCCAAATACCGAATCAGTATGGTGTGTATTACTGTTTTGCTACTGAATTCAAGTCACAAAACAGTAATACTTTACCACCAGTTTGAAACTGGAGGTAACCCATTCAAAAGTGAAAGGGGTCCTTATGGGACCCCCTTTCCCTTTGAGAATGCTAAAAATGAAAAATTGCAAAGTTTCATTTTTTCTTTTTTAATGCATCCCGTTTTCCTTTAAGGAAAACTGGCTGCATTAAAAAAAAATTGCTTTATTAAAAGCCATCACAGACATAGTGGTCTGCTGACCTCAGAAGGCCACCATCTCTGTGATGGCTGTGATTCCTAATGGGTCACAAATTGCGACCTACCTCATTAATATGCATGAGGTAGGTCGATTTGTGACCCACTAGGAATGATAACGAATCTAAAAAAAGTTTCATACATTAGGAATACCAAATTCCTAATTGGGATTCAGAGACAGTCGCAATTAGTAAATCGGTATTCCAAATGTTAGTACATCTGCCCCTAAACCACTGGCATGAATTACCTTAACACACTTAGCATGCAACGATCAGCATTCGTTAAGTGTATTTTATTGTAAAGTTAAGGACATGAATATAGGGCCTGATAGGGACCCCTTTCAATGTCTGTTTAAATATACTACTGGGTCTGAGACCCGGATGGACCTAGCCCACTTAAAGCCCTGACTATTCTATCCATCTGGGACGAACCAAGCTTTGTCGCTTTCCTCACTCTTGTCTCTTGATTTGCCACTTCTGCAAAAGGTTGCGAGCAAAGAGCTGGCAATTGTTTCTTCTTTGAATACCCAGCTCCCACATGTTATATTTGAAATCCAAAAACAATATGCAGCACTTAGAAGAGCTGCCAGCACCATTGATTAAAGAAATGTTATGCCTTAACCTGTTTCCACACCAGCTGGCTCATACCTTCTCCCTCACTCAAATACCATTCTGATGTCAGAGAAGGGCAATTGCCTCTTCAGAGGTTTCAAAGATTGGAAAATAAAGAATTTGTAAGTTTATACCTGTCAACATGTTGGCCCTCGAATAAGTGTGAAGTCTGACATTAGGAGGGTGATCCCATTACAAGTGAATAGAGAATAAACCATTTTCGGAGATTGCTGCAGGTTTCCAAAGAGGGTGAGTTACTGAAATATAGGGACGCATATTAATTTTTAGGAGGTGGTAAATATTTGACCAGATGGCGACACTCTCCAAATGAGAGCAATTTCATAGGTATGTCCCTAATAGTGCTTTTTTATCACAAGTGCACATTCCGCAAGTTTGGTTACCATCAATCCAAAAAAATGAAATTGGCATCACACAGCAAAACTGGTGCAAAGTCTACTTCATTAACTTTCTTAACAAATGGAACTAAACCTAAACAAATGCACATACGTTCTTATAAACCTATATTCATTCTAAGAAAGCAATATTGCCACATAAGCAGATGTGAACCTACAAACGTACAGTTGCTCCAAATAATATATAGGTTCAGCCCACTAAAGGTACATTTGCAGAGGCAAATGCACATTCATACACATCTTCTCAATATCATGCTAACTGTCATCAACAAAACATGTAAGTGAATGGACCATAAAAGAGACTGTAAAATATTACAGGCACATGTAACCAACTGTATATTGTACTGTGTACACGTTGTATGGAACATTATACGTTGACATAACCAACACCATATGTCAATACAGCCACCATCATACGTCTGCACAGCTAACATAATACGCCTGTAGCCAACATTGCACAACAACTGAAGTTCACACAGCCAACATTAAGTACCAAAAAACGTTTCATCAACCAACATGATATGTGTTAGAAATGGGGTCTCTAGTTGGCAGTCAGTTTACACTCTGTCCAAGTAAGGACCTTCAGTCTAGTCAGGGTAAGGGAGATACAGAGCTCAGATAACCCCTGCTCATGTCCTTGGTAGCTTGGCACAAGTAGTTAGGCTTATCTCAGAGGCACTGTGTAAAGTATTTGTACAAACACATACAGTAACACAGTGAAAATACCACAAAAGGACTCAACACCAGTTTAGAAAAAATAGCCAATATTCATCTAAATCAAACAAGACCAAAACAACAAAACTCCAACATACACATGCAAAGATATGAATTTGTAAAGTAAAAAAGAGTCTTAATCCATAGAAATCAATGGATGCGTTATTTTAACACAAAGTACCCTGTATGCATCAAAAATAAACCCACACAGACGAGCGTGCACCAGAAAAGCAAGCAATGCGTCAATTCCTTACTTGCAAGTGAGGCCGTGTGTTGATTCTTTCTCTGCCAGGTAAGTCATGCGTCAGTTTCCAGACCAGCAGCCTCAGGTCCGTGCGGTGATGTTGAATATGTTGACGCCCAGGGACGATGCGTTGAAAATCCGGACGCACAGCAGTGAAGAATCAGAGCTGAGCTGGCGATGTGTCAGTTTCACTGATGCTGCGTCAATCTTTTCTGCCATGGTGCAGGTGCTGCATTGATTTTTCTGCAGCTCAGCTCCGGTACATGGATTTTCACTCTGGTTCTGTCAGCTTTTCCTTCCAGGAGCCCAGGGACTGGATGTGGCACCACTTGGCAAATCAGAGGGTCTCAGCAAGAGAGCCCAGGTGCTGGCAGCTGAAGTCTTTGATGTCCCTGAGACTTCTTAACAGGACGCAAGCTCATTTCAAGCCCTTGGAGACTTCACAAGCAGGAATATACCACAAAGTCCAGTCTTTTTCCTCTTTTAGGCAGAAGCAGCAACTGCAGGCCAACCCAGCAAAGCACAGTCACTGGCAAAGGGGCAGTTCTCCTCCTCCAGCTCTTCTCCTTGGCAGAGGTTCCTCTTGAGTGTGGGGTTTTGGGCCCACTACTCATACCCCTTTCTGCCTTTCAAGTAGGCAGACTTCAAAGGAAAGTCTTTGTTGTTGACAAGATCCTGACTTACCCAGCCCTGGCGCCAGGCACACACCAGGGGGCTGGAGACTGCATTGTGTGAGGGCAGGCACAGCTCATTCAGGTGTGTCATTTCCTCCCTCCACTCTAGTCCAGATGACCCATCAGGATAAGCAGGCTACCCTCTAGCTCCCTTTGTGTCACTGTCTAGTGGAGATTCACAAACAGCCTAACTGTCAGTCTGACTCAGACAGGGAATACACAAGCAGACAGAGTCACAAAATGGTTTCAAAGAGAAAATGCAGACTTTCTAAAAGTGGCATTTTCAAACTGACAATTTAAAAAACAACCTTACCAAAATATGTATTTTTAAATTATAAGTGCAGAGACCCCAAACTCCATATCTGTATCTGCTCCCAAAGGGAAGCTGTACTCAAAATATATTTAAAGGGAGTCCCCATGTTAACCTATGAGGGAGATAGGCCTTGCAACAGTGAAAAGCGAATTTGGCAGTATTTCACTGTTAGGACATGTAAAACACATTAGTATATGTCCCACCTTTAACATACACGGCACCCTGCCCATGGGGCTACCTAGGGCCTACCTTAGGGGTACCTTACATGTACAAAAAGGGAAGGTTTGGGCCCGGCAAGTGGGTACATTTGCCAGGTAGAATTGGCAGTTTAAAACTGCACACTCAGACACTGCAGTGGCAGGTCAGAGCCAGGTTTACAGGGCTACTCAGGTGGGTGACACATTCAGTGCTGCAGGCCCACTAGTAGCATTTGATGTACAGGCCCTGGGCACCTCTAGTGCACTTTACTAGGGACTTACTAGTAAATCGAATATGCCAATCATGGAAAAGCCAATTACACATACAATTTATCCAAAGAGCACTTTCACTTTAGCACTGGTCAGCAGGGGTAAAGTGCCCAGACCAAAACCAGCAAAAACAAAGTCCAGCATACAGTCAAAACATGGGAAGCAGAGGCAAAAAAGACAGAGGAGACCACACCAAGGATTCCATGTCTAACAATACCCGTTTCACCATTAACTGAACTGGCCTCTTCTCTCGCTCCCCTTTTTAAATTTCCTTCCAGAATACTAGTTACCCAAAGTGGCACAACTTATCAACCTGGGATTTTTTTTATGTTTGCGGGAATCAAGCTTACACCTGGCTATCTAGGGACAGGTATGGGTCTTTTTACCTCACTTAAGTTGTGCCAGCCATTAGACACTCTGCAATGCAGGCAAATGGCAAATGGCATCCTGGAGACAATATTGAGACTGCCTTATTTTTCGCCATTCCGTTCCGTTCCCAATTGTGGAATAGATCTATGCAACTGCGAGACAGAGGAAATTGATAAAGTATTATTTGAGGTAGTGAAGCCAGCTATCATTGCCTTAGGTTTGACTTTTGACCAATTAGATACCCCTGTGAGTTTGCTGAACAGAATGGCTCTCGAGTTTGTTCTTGGAGCCAAAGGTGGAGTTTGTGTAATTATAGGAGCAGAATGCTATACTTTTAACCCAAACATTTCCCTAGGCCTATATGATAAGGTTGAAGATTGATGTTTAAATGGATTACACACCACTCATGATGTAATGCCCTTTAGTATTATTTTGTTGAGGCTTCAAAATGTCTTTTTCCTGATTTACATCCTTATCTGTATTGCTCTTATCTCAAGCCTTTTTAGAGGCAAAGGTATTTGCCCATCTAACCTTTTTGAGGGCCCTGGATGACGAAGATGAAAATTATGCCTGGGAGCTCAATACTTCATGCAGCGCAACACAGCAAGAAAACTTACTGTGCTGCACTGCATGAAATATTGATAAATCTGCACACAAGAAGAAATAAATATATTTTTCCTGGTTGCACCTCCCCTGGGAAGGCATAGCATCTTAACTCATTCCCAGGTTTACCTGGGAATGCACCGGATTTCCTGAAAAGATGCATTGGAATGTGCCTTTCTAGGGCTTCTTGAGCTGCCTAGCGTTACTCCAGATTTGCCCAGCAATGCAGGGCTATGCAAGGTAGCCTTACGTTGCTTGGTAAATCTGACTTCAGTATTGCACTGCCCTTGTGACACAATGCATGACGCAAGGGCAGAGCAGTACAATAAATGTGTCCCCAAATGCCTTCCCTGCTGGATAACCCATTGCCATATGCTTTAACCCAGCATACGTACTACTGGCAAATGTTCCTGAAATCTCCTCTAGGCCTACATCTAAGCCCTCCCTGTCCAAAATAGGTTGCCTAAGACCAACATCTTTCTCTATCCTAGAACCTTAACCTTCAATACAACCCTACGAATACCCCCAGATCGAACTGACAGTCTGCCTAGAGTGCCATACATTCTGTTCAGAGGAGGAACCCATTTGAATTCAGTGAACACGTTACACCTCAATGCCATACTAATTCTTACAATTCTGATTACATGCCCACACTTCTGCTGCAATCTCCAATCACATTTTAACTGATCATTTAGTGTTCAGGGGAACTTAATTGTCTGTTTCTATAAGATTTAGGAAATTTGTCTCCTTAAGCAATGAATTGGTGCAATCTAGATAACTTCAAAACAGAAAAACATTATTTGATTTTCCTGTGCACTCACATGTAGAATCTTTGACCAGAATAAATTCTGACATTGCAAGGTAAAACATATCCTGCATTTGTTGCCTGCTGCACATGTCTGTTAGGACAACAGCAATGGTAAAATGGGGAGAAAACCTATCAAATCAGTTTTGCTTATTGTCCACAGAAGTTTCCACTCAAGTTCTCCCAAAAACATCATTTAAAAAGACCCTTCTTTGCCTGGGCTGTGATTAAATATTTCTCCTGTCAATGTTGATTTCAATTTAAATTATCCCTTTCATTTTACACTATACATCAAAAGACCTTTCTTCACCTCTTCAATGGGACAGAAATATATGGAAGCCTCAGCCAGTAATTAAAAAAATATTACCTTTAAAACAATATAAAAAAAATTAACTACAATATTTTTGAGGGTCGTGGCAAGGACCACAAGTGCCCTACTTAAGTATGTTGGAGAGGAGGGGAATGACATGGTGGTTCAAACAGGGTTCCCTCTGAATTAAAAGCAACAATGATGCAAACATAATAAAGAGCATTTGAGGTAATGAGTTTCTTATAAAAAGATGTGTTTGCTTTCACATAGCTCACATCTGAAGTACTTACAATAATACATTCTATTTCTCTTTCACAAACACATACCTAATCATCAGGTTCTGCAATCTGTCCCACTTTTGCCACCACAGATCAAACTAGATTTAAGAAATATTTCTTTATATTCTTAGTTAAGTTTTTTGATGGCTTTCCCTTGATTTTAGTAGATTACTTGTTAAAGGTCTGCCTTCCCTCAGAGTTTTTGCTTAATCTTTATTATTGGTATGTCTCTATTTTGGTAGTTTATTTAATAGCATGTTTCTGTCTTGTTTTGCATACAAGAGTTGCCATTGCTGTATGCTACGACAGTATATATAGTTTTGTTTTCATATTGTTAACGAGGTGCTTCAGACAGAGCATGGCTATACAAAATAAGTTAACCAATTAAAAAGAAGCTGAGCACTCCAATACCTAAAAATATGTATATATTAGACTTGCAGTGAGGTTGATGGACTATGCATCGGCTATAACATTTTAAGTTTAAACCCGTAAAAACTGATAAAACCTCACTTAAAGAGAAACCACCCTCATCAGTGTAAACATACAAACACTGATAAATACTCGCACAACCACAAAGTAAGATATTCAAAGAAAGGAAAGTGAAATAGAATGGGTTATTTTTTAATTCTTCCTTGGGCGGGGCAACACAATGTACCATTGTTATACAAGGAAGAACCAAGAAAGATTGTTCTAAAATTATTCAGATTATATTTTAGTGTTTTGGATATCACTAAAATATTGATTCTTCTTCATTTCCAGCTTTGTGTGCTTTGATTAAAGCTGCAGGGTTTAGAAGCATGGTTTAGGTCTGATCAAATTATTTTTATTTATACCTGTAGAGAATCTGCAAAATTTAAAAACATTTTTTATCTTTTGAAAGTGTTTATTGCTCTCACTGATTGGTGAAATGGCTGGCTCATAAGAATCTAGGCCAATATGTACTATTACATTTACCATCCGACACAGAATGGGTAAAGCCCTTTCCTACATTAGTCCCCTTTACTAACAAATCGGTAATAATATCAGGCCAACTGCCAAATACCCTAGGCTTATAACATTCAATACAAGGAGTAGTGACATGTACCTCTGAAAAGAATGCTGTCACAATGTTCATGGTATAGTTGTGAAAACATGATACAAGACTTTCCACACACCAACAAAATTCCTAGATGCAAGGTGTGATACCTTAAACTAATCCAGGCTTTTTATCCAACTGCACTTTAGTGCTGGGGTTTTTGAGACCATAGTTACAGTTAACAGTTACAATGTTAATAGCAAAATTGCAAGTACCAGATTACAATGCGATGTCTGTTAAAATGCCTGGAAGAACTTAAAGCGAGGTGTTTGCCATGGGGGCACTTGGTAGCTGGGAATATCCACCCAACGGCAGCACCACCTTAATGTAGTCAGGCAAAGAGTGCTGAAAAGCAGTGGTGAGAATGCCTTAGCATGCAGGCTACAAATTAATATGGAATAATTCAAAAAGCTTTTACAAGGGACTGTGCTGTTAGCAGGGTTGGCCACCACTACAATGTCATACTATTCATTAGGAGTAGGTGAATGAACCTCAACTGTGTCCAGCAATTTGCTTATTAAAACATTTGAATATAGCACTCTGACTTTTTTAATCCAATAATAGTCCTGTTAACGAGGCGATGCCCTGACACAGTGAGTATGACAGATAAGGCGATGTGCAAGAGAGTGAAATGTGAGTGTGAGTGTGAGTGAGGGTGTAATGCACCGACTTTGTAAGGTTATAAAAGTCTAACATAAGCCCAGTGGACATACTACCAATGCTATGACACTACAAACCCTGCATTACTTCTCCTCTAAATTGTGTGTTGTAGCAATGACTGCAAAAAACATGTTTTATAAACCCTTTAAAAACACAGTTTATGTCTATTTTGAGTGCTAGTTGGCTGAATAAACACGATAAACACAATTTTCAAACGTTTTGGAAAACACTGAGAAAACACTATTAAAATCCACGAAACATAAATACTGAAAACAAGACAGCGTAACTACGCGTCATCCTTCAAACTCTAAATCAAGACCTATGTTTTCATAAAATGAACAGTGTTGTAGTCTCTACAGAAATTCTCACCATAATGCACACTACTCTAACATCCAGCAGAAAACATTAATCAAAACAGCTTACATACATACAACATGGCCCAGATACACCATATAATTAGTTATCAGGGTAGGCACCATTAATTACCACCAAGAAAATGTATACATTCATTTACCAGGCAAAGAGCATGTCTGTTAATATAATGTGGCTGTAAGCTATTGGCAAAGTCATTAGGTGTTAAACAGGAAAATTATAAATTCACAGTGCTGTGACAAGACACAGCCACCTAACAGGGAATATAATCAGTTCACTGTACCGGAAACACACTATGATCAGGGATGGTGATGGCAGAACTATGTGAAAGTCACCACTAAAAGGTCCAAAGTTCATACAAGTGGCAGACTGTTATCAAATCACCAGAAGTATAAAGTGTGAAACTGAGTGAAACATAGAGACACTTCTCTTGTTGTGCAAGACCCACTGGTGGCCCTCATGGGGCAGCACCTGCAGCCTGTGCTGCAGTTGTTCAAGCTGGATGCTTCACGTTCCTGGCTGAGAATGTGTTCTGGAATAGGTGCAACAGGACATTTTGTTTCCTTTCTCAGTGTCTCTTGACACTTTTATCTGTTGGTGCTCGCCTATTTTGGTAAATCACATTTTTGGCAGATTTTGAAAGGAGTCCTAATGTTAATCAATTAGCAGTGAGATGTTCACAATTGCATCTGAAAGACACTTTTACCCTCTCACCAGCTGGGCTGTTTAACATGTAGTTGTTTACAAGAAAAAAAGGAGAAAGCCTGGAACAAAATTTTAGCTTACATTTTGCAACTCTGCACTTTGGCACTATGACATAGGATACCATCATCTATTTTTGTGGTTTTATTTCAATGGAAGGCATGCTACCTTGTGTGGCTTGTCTTTTTTAAACAGTTTTGCAATGGGCTCTAAGCACCAGCATACAAAGTGAGGTTGGCTAAAATGTCAGAATTGGCCACGTGTCAGCTATGGTTTAAAATTTTACAAAGTTGTCTTGTCTACTGTTTTAAATTTTTACAAAGTTTTCTTGTCAGCACTTTTTAACTTTTTCAAAGTTGACTATTCCATTTAAAAAAATGCTTGTCCCACACGTAAATCCCAAAATAGCCTTTGCTTATTTATTTTTGAGCACTCACTTTTTTCTTGTTGTCATGCATTAAAATAGGCATTTGCAATGTGGATCATTTTTTCTCATGTGTAGTGAAAAGCTTTATACTGAGCTTCACAACACAATAAAGGTACAACTTGCTTGCAGCAGTGCAACCTTCCCTAACTCAAATAAGACCTAAGACAAATAAATTAAGGATAGGTGGAAGTCAGGTAGCAAACACACTAAGGGCCTGATTACAGCCTTGGCAGAGTGGATTACTCCATCACAAACACAACAGATATCTGGACCGCTGTATGACAAGTTCCATAGAATATAATGGAACTTGTCATAGGGCGGGCGCAATATCCTTCACATTTGTGACTGAGTAATCCCTTTTGCCAAGGTTGTAATCAGGCCCTAACTATTGATTGAGAGGTGGTAAACAACTATTGTGTGATTTCCATAAATATACAAGAAGTACAAAACTCCTGGAACAAACAGCCAAACCTCTTATGGAATAAACATACATACTTGTACTCAAATAGGCTGATGAATGCCCACCTAACTAGTATAGCATACTTTATCAGTGGGTTCCATATCTGGCATTGGGAAGCATTCAAGAGTAGTGCTGGTCACTGGTTGTACATTCTCCTAATACGGGTTTCCTAGTTTGGGTGAGAGTATGTCACGTGTGGCAACTTTTATTTTCTTCCTTTGTTAAACAGTCAGACTTATATTAAAATTTTATGAGGGTGAGGTCATTGTGTTTACTTGTGTTTCCCTACCACAAGATTAGAAAAAGGAGTGTTGGGCAACAGACTCTACTTCTTTTTTTTCATTTACATGTTTCAGTGTTCGAATATTGCCCCTTTTGATCAAGCTTCTTCCCATGTAATACAGGTATCTCACCTCAAATATTGTGAATCTGTCTCTTTTTCCAAATGTGTGATGAGCATCCTTAGAAGGGAGGTGGTGGGAGGAGGGCAATGGGGCTTGTATCCTCAATAAGGCTGTGGTAGAAAGGCAGTAACGGCCAGACCCCATAATTCTCTTCAGACTCACCTGTGTTGCATCATATCTTGAAAAGCAACGCCATGGATGCTGAAGAGAACAGCTCTTAGCTCATTCAGGACCTCAAGATCTGCCAAAAGTGTCCCTGACTGCCACTTTATTTAGAGCTGAGGTTCAAGTTTTTGCAAAACAAATTGAATTTTTTAGATTGGTTCGCTTTAGTACCTCAGACTATATCATTGCACTCAGTGGGCTTTAGTATAATTAGTGAACCACTCCCTTTCTACCATGACAATTTTAATAATGACTCAAGAAGCAAGTCAGTTGTCTTGTTTCCTCTATATAAACCTCTATTTTCATAGATTGAGCAACATTATGGCTTATTAAGCCATGCCCAAGATAGGGAATTGGACAGTGTGCATTCTGAACTGAATTACTTGAAGATGCGCTCTGATGTGATGATCATGGAAAAGGAGGCACTTAGAAAAAAAGTAAATGCCAAGGGTCACTCTGATTGGGCAGGTTGAAAGCCACTTTTGGAACCAGGATTCGTGATTAGACAATGTGCAGTTCTAATCCTGAATAGGTATTACATTGTTTTCTGCTTCTTTCCCTTTAACATTGACCCAAGAAGCAAGTTGATTGTCCTGTGCCACCTACACAAGTAATTTATTATTGTTATAGATGAAAAACAATTATGGTCTTTTAAACCGTGTAAAAGAGAAGTTTCTGTACAATGAACATCATGAACTGAATTATTTCAGGGTGCTCTCCAATGCGATGATCACAATAAATGAGGCAAAGGGAAGAAGTTAATTGCCCGGGGACTCACACTTTGCTCAAGCTGTGAAACTGACTAAAACCAGGGCCACAACTAGCTTTTGCCCAGAGTCCAACTAAAGACTCTGATTGGCCTGGGCATATTAGGCAAGCACATTCAAAATATCTTTCGGATTTTCAGAAGAGGAGGCAACAGCATTGGAAACACAACTCTTCATCAAATAGGTACACCTTGCCTGAAACTCTGCAAACTTCTCAACAACTTCAGAGCGCAGGTTCAGCATTGGTAGCATTGACACAAGCCTTTTGCATCACAGGACATGTTCAAATTGAACAGCAGTGCAGGCTTTACTTCTTCACAGAACTGGGACTATATGGCAGTAGCAAAGCAAGCTTCCCTCTCTCACCGAACACAATGCATTGAATCCTCCATTTCCTCAGAACAGATGCATCTTCACAGAGTTGTACAATCTTTCATCACTCACAGAACATGAACAGTTAAGACATGAGTGACATATAGGTTACAGACAGATCTCTGGAGTTAGTTCTTAAGTCACTGAGATGAATGTAAAGGTGGATGAGTGAGTTAATATGTGAGTTTTTACATCATTCCCGCATAGGTGAAATTCAAAGTCAGCACCCAAAAAGTACTGCTACTGTCAGTTGGGGACTTGTTGTTTGTGTTGATTCTTTGGTAGACATAACCTAAGAGGTCATAGTGATTTGGCGCAGCCCAACTACAGCAAAACTAACTTTGCGCTATACTGGCAAACAAGTGCCTACTTCTTTGAAAAGGTTTGCATGCACATGCACCAGACTCTGTGAAATCACAGGCTCAGTGCTGCACCTGTTCAAATTGTTAAGGGCCATCAGTGACAAAGCCCAATACTCTGGAACTCCCTTGACCCGAAGTTAAAAGTTAAGAGTTAAACCCAGCAATAAGAAGTTCAGGAAACTCCTGAAATTTGAACATTTCAGACTCTCAAGTGAGGTCATCTAGGAACAAGTGCTGTGCTGAAAAATATCTGACATGGTTACTCATACCCCAGAGGAGCTGCTAACCTACCATTTAAAATATCCAGCTGGCCCACTTGCCTGTAAGTGCTTTGAAGTTACCAGAAAGAAATCCCCTGTGCTGTACAAAACTCCACAGTAAATAAGTAACAATGTATATGATGTATTTCCAGTGGAAAAAACATTTACAAGATAATCCACATAACTGTAGATAAAAGATAGCAATGAAGTGAAGGAAATGAACAAGGAACAGAACTTCTGTGTCAATCACATTTGTTAATGTCGGAAACAAATATCCATTAAACACATACAAAATAAATCACATCATATGAAAAGCAGTACTTAGAAAAATATAGAAATACATGAGTGGCTAACATAATTATTTTCTAACAATAAAGTGTGTATACAGGCTCTATATAGCAATGGCTCAAATTATACTGCTTGCAGCAAAAATTAGAAGAACATTTCAAGATTCCACACTTATTTGAGGTACATGCGTCCAATTCTAATCAGTCACAAAATCCTACATGTACTGTTAGTGTCCTCAATCAAGGGGTTTGACGTCGTTCTTTAGAATGGCAGGATAAATGTCCCATAAATACCTCAAATAAGTAATATTGCTTTTCAATTTAGAGTTTGGTAGTTAGCATGTCTGACCCAATATCTGATCTCAATCTTTATTAATTGACTTTGATTGATTCAACTGCACAACTAATTTATTCTGTTTCCATATCTCATTAATACTGTTATTATTCTGTATTATTCTTTTTGAGTATATTATGTTGAATGCTCTTTAAGATTGGGATTCTTCAGACGCTTTGGACAGCCTGTGTTGTTTCTATATTGCTATCATTTGATTTTGCGCATCATTTACGTGACATTAGCATTGTTAATATGAGGGCAATAAATGTTTAAACTTTACTAAATTGGTGTGGTGTTTCATGGCAACATAGGTCATGGTGCGTATAAATTACTGACTCCTCATTGCATATTTTGATTTGTTTATGGCTATGATTTTACAATGTTTGATGTAATGATCTCATTACTCCTGTCTGAGTTAAAAGATTTGAGTCGAACTCTAAGGGTAGTAGATGTCTGTGACCGGGCTGGTCCGGAAAGATCACTCAGAACTCGCTTGCTTTACGTACAAGTGTTTTATTAAGTTGTTTGGTAACTAGTAAGAGTAAGTGTAGGTAAGTTTTTATTCTTGTTTCCACATACGGTGAGTGGGATGACTGTATACTCTTGTGTTTCGTTCTTCTCTCTTTTCTCCCTTTTGTCTCCTTGTCTCACAGGACAAGTGTTTTATTAAGTTGTTTGGTAACTGGTAACAGTAAGTGTAGGTAAGTTTTTATTCTTGTTTCCACATACGGTGGGTGGGATGACTGTATCCTCTCGTGTTTCGTTCTTCTCTCTTTTCTCCCTTTTGTCTCCTTGTCTCACAGGCATCCCCGGGAAGCACATGTGGAGAGAACAAAATACATAAGGTAAGTGGTCTGGGTTTCTCTTGGTGTAGTCTTACTATAACTCTCTTCCTGTCTCTTCTCCTTTCTTTTCTCTCAAAGTTCGGTATCTGTCCCTTCTCTGTTTTCGTTTTGTCTAGGTGCGGTCCTCTCGTATTTCGTTTGGCCTTGGGCTATGGCTTCGGGCCTCTCTCCCTTCTGTTACCCTTAGTGATCGTGTGCGGGGTGCCTTTGGTGTGACATACGCTCAATATAGTGCATTCTTGTGATTAATGGTGGTTTTATCGTTTTCTCCCTCCCCCCCCCTCTTTTGGTGCCCATGCCCTTTTCTCAACCCTCTCTTCCCCTTTTTCTCTCTCCCCTCTCTCTCTCTCTCTCTCTTTCTCACTCGTACTTCACAGGCCCGTGGTCCCACGCACCTGGAATAACCACGCTTCTCCGGAAGCTCGGTGGGCTAGATCGTTCCGTCCTCCTGGTTGCCTGCTTCTGTTGGATTCGCCTGGCGTCTTTGGAAGTCTTCTCGCGTGGAAGACTGGATTCGCTGTCTCCGTTTCCTTCCTCCTGTGGCCGTTCGTCTTCCTCCTCCTGTGTTCATTCGTCCTCCTCATCCTGTGTTTGTTCGTCTTCTTCCTCCTTTGGTCGTTTGTCTACCGCTTCCAAACCTCCGATGACTGCATGTTCTGCCTGTGGCAGTTTTAACCTCCCGGCGGCCCACCGCCATCGATCGTCCCACCAATCACGGGGCGAGAGTTTGGCAAGGTCTAGGCCGGCAGAGTCAGCACAAGCCTGGGCCATGTGCGGGCGGTCAGGATCCAGCCCGTCACAATGTCACTACCCTATTACCTGTCACTGTAGCCTAATATTAGGAGGTCACACGCTCGCGGATTCTGGTAGCAGAGGATGGTTTTCTCTCAATAGAAGAGGATCATCCTGATTTTTGGAGATTTGGTTTTGCCAATGCTTATTTAGATGTGATTGGTAAGTTCCCATTGTTTCCAGTGTTGTTTGAGTTCTAAGTAGGGTCTGCGCTTCCAATGCTTTGGCAAATTGCAGGTGAATTGTGATGTATGAGAGAAGTTGGGAGTTTGCGTACTCCAACATAGTTGAGTAGGGAAGTTGCGTACTCCAAAGGGTAAGAGTAGGGAAGTTGGTGAACTTCAAACAAAAGTGACTCTTTGTGCTCAAAGTTATCCATGTGGTTGTTATTGTAACTGACCCTGCATGGTCTAAGACTCTGGAGTATTGTACAAGTGTAGGAGACACTTGTTTGGTTGTTGCGTACTTCTCTGCAGTTGGTGTAGTTGTATCCTAGTGTGAGTGTTAGGTGAGTGCTAGTTTGAATAAGTACTAAGGGCCATATGTACGAAAGCTTTTTCCCATAGACACAGAATGGGTAAGATACTTTGGTACATCTGGCCCTAAGTGATTCCTGAGTGCACACAGAGGTTCTGGTATTAGTCGAGGGTGAAATTTGCATGCCAAATTTTACTTCCACATGCGAGAAAGCCACATTAAGAAGAGTAGCTGTTTCAGTGAAAGGCCACGGTCAAAATTTTCGTACAGCTTCCGAAGTGATTGAGCCCTACCTGTAGCAAGCAGACAAGTTGGTTGGTTGATTTCTTTTAGTGCTTGCAATATTTTGCAGTTCATTTTTTGTGTGCAGCAGATTTTAAGTACGAACCGCAAAGCTTTGCCAGCCGTTGTGTGAGCAAGTGTGACATCACTGGGTCCACGCTGGGATTGGTCAGTTGGTGGAAGGATCCGTGAATGGATTGGTGGACAACTGTGAACCACTATTGGTTAAGATTAGCAAGCAAAAAGGATTTTTGGATTGAAATAATTCCTGTTTTGAATTTAATTTGTAGTTTAAGCCCAATTAAAGGTAAAAATTAAATTTTTTAAAACATAAGAGGAGATGCTGTAATTCCAGTTAGAATAGGAGAAATTGCCCCACCGGAAGGTACACCAGCATATATATAGTAATCTAAGAGAAGGGTCTATCAGCATGTATTTGGTTAAAACAGTAGTGCAAAATAACAGAAAAGGAAGGGAGCCTAGCTTTTCCTGCTCATGGAAGTTTTAATATGAGAATTTTAGAAAATCTGAGAAGAGTACCTTATAAATTAAAGTCCCCTTGGAAACCAGCACAATTCGAAGCCTTAGCTATTTGGGACTTAGTAGCCAGACAACAAGAGAAATTAAAATTTGAGAGACAAATGCAAAAAGGTGAGAAAACATTGGTAGAAGCCAAATGGGATAGTGAGCAGACGTTCTGGAGAACAGAAATCTTACAAGGTAATGGAATGTTTCCTTCAATTTCACAAGAGAATGAGGACAGTGTCAAACCAAAGAAAAAGAATCTTGAAGTAACTGAGTCGAAGTCAGATGATGCTTAAAGATCACTGACCTATGATAGTGATTCAGATGATGATGAATTTTTTAACATAATTATTGAGAAATCGTCCTCCTCCATATGTAGCAGAAGAGGCAAGGCAAGGAGCTGGCACTAGTCCAAGTACACCTCCAGTTGTTGTAACACAAAGTCAAGTACAGATTGCAATCTAATGTGTTGCTATTATAGTAACTCAGAATCCTGTGATACAAACTGTAGCTCAGCCTGTAATATATTCTGCAGTTCCTGTTGTTAGTTCTGCATCGAGTATTACATTTCTGGTGGCACAACAGATTATTCAAAAACCAATGATGATCCAGGTGGAGTCTACACCTAACTCAATGACTCCTGTGCAAGTTGTTAGTCAAGCTCAGACAATGCCAAGGTATACTCCAGTAACAATATCGCAATTGAGTTCCTCAATATTTACAGGTCAGAGTTCTGGAATGATTCACTCAAGAAATCAAAATACTCCATCAAGTCCAGAAGCATAAATAGTTCCTGTCACATTTGGTCCAGTTGTTCCCATTATACACTCAGGGAAATACTAAGAGCAATATGCGGAATCTTTTTAATTCAATGCAGAAATTGAGAAACTCAGTGCTACTGTGGGAGTTATGTCACCAATAAATCAAACTTTTGATAAAACAGGTCAACTTATAGACGTAACTTGTCCTGGCAGCTCACAAAATTTAGGCACATATTTATACTTTTTTTGCGCCGAATTTGCGTCATTTTTTGACGCAAAAACGGCGCAACCTTGCAAAATACCATTGTATTTTGTAGGTTTTGAGCCGTTTTGCGTCAAACAGCGGTGCAAATGCGGCGCTAAAAAAAGTATAAATACGGGCCTTAGTGTCTCCAAATTCGGTTCTAGTGTCACCTGAGAGAGTGATGGGTCCGCCATGTAATACTCCACGATGTGTGTCTGGTGTGAATAATATTGTTTCTTTACAAGGCTTGACAACTCAGCAATTAACAGAATGGTTGGAGAAAGTGGGTGGAGCATCAGCAATTAAAACAATTGCTGAAGAGGAAAGAACACTGAATCTAGCAAGATTAAAATTTGAATTAAATGAAATGATTGAGGAAACACTTAAATTAAATAAAATTGACTCATATAATGAAGATGAATGTCATTCCTGGCGGAGCTCAGGGATTTCTGGGAGGGCCTTGGCATGCTGTTATGGTGCTTCATTACTGGGGCGGGGTATTTTATCTGTCAAGCTGTGATGTGTTGTATATTTTTGTTTCTATGTTAAACCCAATAAACAGATTTGATCCATAATGAAGATGTATTACGTTTCATGTGTAAAGATGTCACAAACAGAGCGGGATTGGCACATCAGAAATTATCAGAACTTGCAGAAAAACATGAAGTGGATATTCAGAAATGCAAACCAATAAAGATGATTTACGGATTAGAATTTGATTCAAACGATATTGTAAACATAAGATCACCTGGGATGAAAATTCATATTAGAGCAGTAATCCAAAGTATTCAAACATGGGGAGCATCAGATATATGGAAAATATCGTCCATCCTGGAAGTGTTGATTGATGGTGCAGTGGCGGAAGATGAATGAATCATGTACCCTCCCAGGATACTTTCCCACAGTGTTGGTGATCACTCCCCGGTGATCCACAATGGCCTGCACATTGATGGAGTGTGTGTGCTTTCTGTTGCAGTATAGATGCTCGGTTGCAGCAGGTGGCACAATCCGTACGTGTGCAGTCAATGGCACCAAGCATGTGTGGGAAGCCATTGATTTGGTAGAAGGCCTGTTTGGTCTCCTGCTGCTCCTGCTGTGTGTTGGGGAAGCTGATGTGGCGGGTGTGAGGGAGATGATGGCATCTAGTATCTTGGGTAGGAAGGCAGAGAATGAGGACTGTGAGATCCAGGCAACCAGGGCATCAGTGGTTTGAAAAGAGCCACTTGCCAACATGTGGAGGACAGCTAGCAGCTTGGTCTCTGATGGAAGGATGTGGGGTGTCCGCAAGCTGGGTGCCAACTGTGGCTCAATGTGGTGCAGCAGCTGCTGTATGGCTTGCCAGTTTAATCTGTACCTCTGGATGATGTCATGTTCCCGGAGGCCCTGAAGGGTTGTCCTGGTCTGGAATATCCTCTCCTGCCTTTGCTGTTGCCTTTGGGGTCCCTGCTGGTGTGGTGGAAGCTGCTGCTGTTGGTCCTGTGCTCTGGGTCTTCGTGCATGCTGGATGAATAGTACCTCCATGTCTTCCTTTTGGAGCTCTGATGTTGCTTCTGTGTGTTTTCCTTAAGTACTGGTGTGTTTGCCCCATTTTAACACCTGCACTGACCCAGGCTTTAATTTTTTACGCAAATCGGGCTGTCATTTTTCAACTCCGTCTCCCAGCCGTGCGGGATTTTTGCACGGTTGGATAAATATGGCGCACAGGTGTTTAAGTCATTTTTGGGACGGGAATGCCTACCTTGCATGTCATTAACGCAAGGCAGTTTCACGCATCCAGAAAATGAGGCACACTGCAAAATGTTGCCATTCGCGGGGTCGGCATCAAAGTATAAATATGGTGTTAGGTTTGCGCTGAATTTGCGTAAAAAAAATGACGCAAATCCGGCACTGCCAGAGTATAAATATGCCCCTTAGTCTTCTCCTCACAGATAACAGCATAAAGATTCAGAAATATGCTGGTGATACACAACTCTACTTGAAAGGCTACTCTGTTTCAGGCATCCAACACCTCAAATACAGGCTGCACATTATCCAGACCTGGATACCCAGCGCCTCTATGAAGCTCAACCTCACCAGACAGAATTCCTGTTATTGTCCAAGAACAACAAACAATAACCTACCTTTCAATAAATGCAAAATCACAGGGATTAACTCTGAACACTATACTCACTCTCAAGGAACAAAGTACAAAAAAACTAAGACTGACTGGGACCTGCTTTCTCTTCTAAAGAAAGTGAAACAGTTTCTTCCAGAAACAACTTCAGAACTGCCATTCAAGCCCTCTTATTCTTGCACCTGGATGGAGGAAACATGATGCTCCATGGCCTCCCTGATGCCACACTGACACCCCTCAATGGCATCATACTGAAACATGTCTTATTCAGGGCCTGAAGAAATATGATCACATCTTCCCCATCCTGCTGTAACTCTATTGGCTCTGCTTTTATACCCTTTTTTTTTATACATTTACACTATTCTATACTATAGGTATACTATTACATGTAGCACACCCTTTTTAGCAATGTTAATAGTGGTGATAAAACAAATACAAAATGAGCATGGGGCTGCACCTGCTTTTCATTTAGGAATGAAATTAATGGGTCATTTTGTTTCTGTCTACATCATAGCTCTGAGTAACGTTTGTGAAGAAGCCGCGGTTCTGGCAGTTCACCAATGGTTCCTCTTCAAGATTGTGAACGTTAACTTCCTAAGATTGTTTCAGAAGTTTACACCTTTGTGAGCCATGACATGTTATGTTATGTTATATGTTAATTTGTGTAGTGCACTAGTCACCAATGAGGGTATTCAGGTTAGGGGTGGATGAAACTTGCGGAGTTACATGAAAGCTCTTAGAGATTCCATGAAGTTCCGTGAACCGGCAGAAATCTGCACATTGTGCTGATTTTTAGTGCCAGGAGCTCATGCTGTGCTAAAAAAAATCAGCAGGAATGGCACCATATGGCTTGCCAGTGGGTGTTGCTGCTTGAGGTGATCTTGCTGCAGCTTGAGTAGATTTTCTACTAAAATGGCAGCTTTCTCATTGTGAATGGTTGTGACCACCCACAACCCTTTGGGGTGAGAAACTCTCACCGGGTTTCCACCTACTGCCTGAAAATTACACTAGGAGACGCCAATTCTCATTTGCGTTCACCAACTTGCCGTTGGCGAGCCACGTGCAAGAAAAAATTCCACAACACAGTTGTTGGCGGAATTTGGCAAGAACTCCATGTTACAAATGTAATGCAGAGTGGCCAAAATTATGCCAGCACTGCCGGCGGAGCAAATTTGATCACCCACTCCTAATTCATGTGCTGTTAAAGTTGGTAGAGGGATGTCACATTGATGTGTTTATTCAAAGAGAAAGGTCTTCAGCTTTATGAGGAGCTCGAGAAGCGTTGAGGAGGTTCTTATGTGATGGGGAAAGTCATTCCACACTTTGAGGGAGATGTAAGAGAAAGGCTTTAGTTTTGTGAATGCCAAGTATGTGTGCTTGTGATAGTCTGGTGGAGCGGAGGTGCCTCTGAGGTAGGTGGAATCTACGTAGCTGTTGAGGTAGGCCAGTGTTGTGTAGTGCTTTGCATGTGTGAGAGAAGTTTGAGCTCACTGCAGTGTGTATGGGGAGTGAGTGAAGTTCCTCAAGGTGTGGGGTGATGTGGCTGCTGCAGCAGTTTGGATGATTTAGAGCCTGTTCGGCAGCTTCTTAGTGTTTACTTCATTGAGTGTGTTGACTTAGTCCACTCTGCTGGTTATTAGTGCCTATGTAACTGTTGATTTAATGCTCTCATGTGGCCACTTCAAGATCTTACGCAACATCCTCAGGATGTAGAAGTACCTGGAGGTCATCATGTTTAGTTGGGCTGTCATGTTGATCTTGTCATCCAGGATGATCCTTAAAATTCTGGTGTGGAGGGTAGGCATGGAGCCAAGGTCTGCTGGCCACCAGGTAGAGTCCCAAGAAGACTTTTTATTTCCAAAGATCACCACTTCAGTTTTGTCTGTGTTGAGTTGGAGGCAGTTGGATCTCATCCAGGTGACTACCGAGGTCATGCAGCTCGCAAAATTGTTTTTTGTTGTGCGGGTCTTACCCAACAGGGAGAGTATTATTTAGGTGTCATCTGCTTAGAAAAATATGCTGATGCTGTGTGATCTGATGTGATCTGCCAGCGGGCCATGTAGATGTTAAATAAGGTTGTACTGAGAGAAAATCCTTGAGTGACTGCACAGATGAGGTTTTTGGCCTTTAACATGTAAGGTGTCAGGCTGACTTTTTGTGTTCTTCCTGCAAGGAAGAAGCAGATCCAATTTAGGGCGGGTCCTTGGATGGCAGTTTCATGTAACCTACTGATCATGGTGGCGTGGGAAACCATGTTGAAGGTTGCTGAGAGGTCAAGTAGCATGAAGGCAGCTGTTTCTCCACAGTCAGAGATCAGCCTGATGTTGTCTGTTGCTGCATTGAGGAAGACTCAGTGCTGTGGCTGGGCTGGAAGCCTGATTGTGTGGTATCTAGGAGTTGGTGTGTGTTGAGTGAGTTGCTTGTTGATGGCTGCTTTCTCCATGACATTGACTGGGTAGGAAACCATTGGCCCACCCCAGCGAGTTCAACAACTACTGACTGATTTCCCTGCTTTCATTCCCGGCCAAAGTATTAGAAAAAGATATCAACCAAGAACTATCCTCAACTTTGGAACCGAACCTCCTACTCAACTCCTCCCAATCTGGATTCCACAGCAACCGCAGCTCAGAGATAGCCCTCATTGCAGCTACTGCCAACATCCAAGCCCTACTCAACCAAGGAGAGCCTGTGGCTCCGATCCTCCTAGGCCTCTCAGCACCCTTCAATATGGTCTCCTACCACACACTCATCACAAGGCTACCCAGCATAGGCATCCAGAGAGCTGCCCTCAGATGGATCCCCTTTTTTCCTCACCGAAAGAACACAAAAGTCTCCCTTTCCCACTTCACCTCTGACCCCAAGGAAATTATCTGTAGACACCAAGGATCCTCGCTCAGCCCTACCCTTTTCAAGACTTATATGACTATTCTGGCCACTATCGCCAAAACCCATGGACTCAACTTTATATCCTATGGTGATGACACACAATTCATCCTCTCCCTGTCCGAAGACACCACCAACACTAAAACTAAGTTCCACAACTGCATGGCAGACGTCGTCAACTGGATGAAGGACAAAGGCACTGTTTTTTGGGAACAAAAGTTCCCCACGGCACACATCCTGGTGGCCGTCAGGACTCGGACTTACTCCTACCTCCACTGAGCATGCTAGGAGCCTAGGCATCATTCTGGACAGCAACCTAAGCATGACGACTCAGGTCAACTCTGTCTCCATCTCCTGCTTCTTCATCCTCCGCATGTTCAAATGGCTACCCCAAAGATTCAGACGCACTATCAGGCAGGCCCTCATCTCCAGCCAACTGTACTACGGCAACGCTCTCTACACAGGAATCACAGCTCACCTGTGACGATTACAGACCATACAGAACGCTGCAGCAAGACTCGTCCTGGATCTCCCTAGACAAACCCACATCATCCCCTACCTCAGGGCACTCCACTAGCTCCATGCACAGAAAATATGCCAGTTCAAACTCCTGACCCATGCAAGGCCCTTCACTTCTGTTTGCCTCTTCTTAGGAATGCTTTACTCCGATTGAGAAAAGATACACTGCAATACAGACAGTTATACTGGACAAGAATAGAGGAAACAAATCATAATAGTTTCTCCCAGATCTACATTAGAAGCAACAACAAAAACTAGCATTCATAATGCATGTGCTCTTCACTTGAATTTGATGCAGTGGCCCTTCTCGAAATGCCACTGATGTAAAATTTGAATATGATCCTACACTTTACAAGCATAACATTTTGTAATATACACAAAATATTCCTGAAATTTCTAATATTTTACCCATGCATGAGTGAGTACAAGAGGGTGTTCTACATGTGATTGGCACCAATTAAAAGCACTTTGTGGCTTTTGCTCCACTGCAGAGAATTTTTGAAGATGGTTTCCTTCAGTGTGCTACGCAAACTAAAACTTCACCGCACAGCTAGCAGAAGTGCGTGCCCTGTTACTTGCTCTTCTGATAGCTGACCTGTCATTTCTCACACTAATTGTGTTGGATTCAGCATTCAGGCCATGGTCCTGCCTTCACTGCTAAGGCATTTCTTAATGCTATTTCTGCTCTGGGAGTACGACTGCCATATTTGTAAAATGTCTCTGACAAAGAAGTCTTTGGACAATCGCACAGACCACCTGTACTGGAACAGGTGGGCTGTGTAACTGCCGATGACTTCTTTGAGTGTAGAAGGCCCTCAAATTGTAACTTTGCCACCACTGGCTTGAGCAAAGAAAAACACAAACGTTTTGATTGATCATATTAAAAAACATTATGAGGCAGATTCTGTTCAGCAGACACTAGTTGACACCAAGGTGTCTTTGGGATATATCAGCACATCCTCTTCCTACTCTGGAAGAACTACCACAGGAAGAATACAGCCATGCAGATAGCATAAGCCCTTCTCTGAGGACGAGGAGCCTACTGTGTTTCCAGCTTTATACCATGTACCAACTTAAAAAAGTAATGGTGCTGTGATTTCAACCTTTCAATCTCTGCTGTGGTTTACTGGAAGCCATCAGTAGAACTTACATATTTTGAGATGATACCACTGCACGAAATCATGCTATGTGAAAATGACTGATACAGATTTTGAAAGAAGAGAAATGATAAACACTCCTCGAGTCAATCAACACTATACATGGCTACTTGCTTGCTGTTGTTTTCCTGACAGACATACGTTTTTCAACCGTGGTCATACTTCTAGATTGCTACTGGAGTCAGGTGGATTACAATGTTGATCATAACTTTTCTTTTGGTACATTGGGGCTATATTCCGGGTACAACAGTGCCATTTCCTATGGTTCAGAAATCGCAGCTGCATTGTTTTTCACACAGAGCCTATCGGGATTATCACGCTGTGAACATAGCTGCATATAATGTGCTGGATGATGTTGTTTGAGAAAAAGTTCCTTATCAAATTATGGGTCCGAAAGAAATTATTCAGAGGCCTTATGTTTTGAAAATATCCATAGATGACATTTTAATTTCTTGCTCCTTTGCAAATTCATGAGACAGAAAATGCTATTAAACAGCTGTAAGAAATTGAGTTAATAGTGGAGATGAGTGAGAGCCCCACTTAAGTAAAAAGCAAAATCCTTGTCATGGTATTAATGCAGCACTCAAACAGTAATGAGGTGGAAACACAACACAAGAAAACTTAAAAACAAATTAAGAAAAATTGAGTAAAATGTAATAACTAAAAATCCAATCAGTAGAATGAGAGTATTGAATTTGTAATGTTTCAGGTGAAAACAGAGCCAAAAACACAAAAACACCACTTGCAGGTATCTGGTTGCGCTAAATCGGGTCAAAATTACAAGTTCAGACTGACCACGATGGAACACAGAACTGGTACAGGAACCAGGTTTGTCCCGGTGTAGGTTTTATCTTCTCAAAGTCCATGTCCACACGAGGAGCCTTGGCAAGAGCTTTGCATTGGTGGGGCCACAAGGGTTCATTGCTCACATGAGGAGCAGTTGTCACATTGGTGAGAGACTTATCTGGTCACTATTTGGTGCAAAGAGGAGGTCACTATCAGAACTTTGCGTTGGCAAGAAACACAATGACTATTGCTGGTAGCGGTTGTGAAACGTCAGGATTTTCACCTGTAATGGCGATATTTGTGGGTATGAAGCAGGAGGAGTACACTTGGATGCCAGAAATGGTCCAGGGTCCAGGACCTGGGAAGCACCTCTTAAGGATCAGGACTCACTCCAGCAGGAGCAGGACCAGGCAGATACAGGTAGTGCTGGTCAGATGGACAATTTCAGGGAGGGGTCTGGAAGCTTGTTGTACCCCTGTACCTAAAACACGGTGTCAGCCAAATGACCTTTGGAGTCATTTCTGAGGATCTGGGTTCAAACCAAGCAGGTGCAATCTTGCTTCTTCAGACAGCTGGGCAATTCTTCTTCTGAATCTTCCAGAGGTCCAGAAGAGTTCTGATGAGAGGTTCTGAAGGTGCCACTTTTATACCTAGCAGGGTATAAAAGCCTTTATGTGGAGGAAATCCCTGGCCTACTCCTAGACTGGTTATGGTCAATTCTTCTTCCAGTTGAGGCTCCAAACTGTCTAGGGTGACAAAGGAAAGGCCAGGCCTAGAGTCATGGTCCTTTGTGTGTTCTGCAGGCAGGGTCCTTTGAAGTGTAATCCAGGCAGGGCACAACTCCTCCCAAGCATCCTGTCAAGAAGACCAACTCCCTTCACCCCTATTCCCCTCTTGTCCCCATGTCTTAAATAAATACACAAGAGACCACAGGAAAGCCATTCACAGTCATGTGACACTGGCAGAAAGGTACCTTTGGTATAGGCAGAAAAACACCAACTTTAGAATAGTAACTTAAAATCTGACCACTAAACAGGATTTTAAATCATAATTCAAATGAAAAGAACTATTTCTTTATCTGTTCCAGATCTGAATATATTACGTATTTAGTGTAATAAGGTAACCCCGTGTTAGTCTATTGGAGAGATAGCCTTACAACAGTGGAAAACAATTGTGGGAGTTTTTCACTGCCAGGACATGTAAAACTTTAGCACCTAGTTATTAAATACCATGCACCCCACCTTATGAGCCTTTAGGGCATATCTTAGGGGTAACTTACAAGTATAAAAATGGAAGGTTTAGGCTTGGCAAAAAAATATTTTGCCAGGTTGACATGGCTGTTTAGAACTGCACTACAGGATGCAGTGGTAGCTCTGAGACATAATTTACAGTGCTACTTCAGAGGGTGTCACAATTAGTGCTGTTGCCCACTAGTAGCATTCAATTTATAGGCCCTGGGTCATGTAGTACCATTTACTAGGGACTTATAAGTAAGTTAAACCAGCAAATTAGGTGTTTGCCAATTTTACCATGTTAAAAGGAGAGAGCATAATCACTTTACCTCTGGTTAGTGGGGGTAGAGGGCACAGAGTACTAAAGTGAAAGAAAAATGAATTTAGAAAAAATGGGGGCGGGCTGAAGTCTAAAAGTCAGGGGGAATACCACACATGTAAGGTCTAAAATGTGTTTACCCAGCAGATGACAGGGAGAACTTATGCCCTATTTGCTAAGGTGTAAAAACTGGGAAAGTCCATCAGCACTGGTGTGGTCAGTCCCAGGGCAATGTGCCACCTTATAGTCCATTTCCTGTAGAGAGATGTGCCACCTCAACAGTTTGGGATTCTCACTCCTCATCCGCAGTAGCTATCTGAGGGGTCTGTGGTCTGTCTGAAATGAGTCCAAAACAAATTTGGACTCAGCTTCTTCAGTATGCAGATCCCTGAAAATACCTCTCTTTCTCTTACCTCTGTTACCTATAAATTAGCGTCTTGCTAAGGAATTTATTGTGCAGACGGGCGCTTCAGAGCATGGCATAGGGGCAGTTCTAGCACAGCTATATGAGGAGGGCCTAGACCAAACAGTAGTCTTTATTAGCAGAAAACTATTACCACAGGAACAGCAGTGTAGTGCTATTGAGAGAGAAGCATTTGCTGTGGTCTGGGCTTTGAAGAAGCTGAGACCATACCTGTTTGGCACTCACTTCCGGGTTCAGACAGACCACAGGCCCCTCAAATGGCTCATACAGATGAGGGGTGAGAATCCTAAACTCTTAAGGTGGTCCATTTCCCTACAGGGGATGGACTTTACGGTGGAGCATCCCCCGGGGATTGACCACACCAACGCTGATGGTCTCTCCAGATACTTCCACCTTAGCGATGAGAGCTCCCAGGAGGTTGGGTAGCTCTCCCCACTTTCAGCTGGGGGGGACACATTTTAGACCTCGCAGCCTTAGGATGGTTACCCCTAACTTGTTGCCTGCCTCCCTCCACTTTTTCGACACTGTTTTTGCTGGTTTTAGGACTCTGTGCACTTTACCTCTGCTAACCATGCTGAAGTGCATATGTTCGTTCTCTGAAAACATGGTGACATTGGCTCATACCCAATTGGCCTATTTAATTTACTAATAAGTCCCTAGAAAAGTGCCCTACATGTGCTCAGGGTCTGTAGATTAAATGCTACTAGTGGGCCTGCAGCACTGATTGTGCCACCCACCTAACTAGCCGCTGAACCATGCCTCAGGCCTGCCATTGCAAGGCCTGTGTGTGTAGTTTCACTGCCACTTCGACTTGGCATTTCAAGGAACTTGCCAAGCCTTAAACTCTCCTTTTTATACATATAAGCCACCCCTAAGGTAGGCCTTAGGTAACCCATAGGGCTTGGTGCTATGTAGATCAAAGGCAGGACTTATACCTGTGCAGTTTAAATGTCCTGGCAGTGTAAAACTCCTAAATTCATTTTACACTGCTGTGAGGCCTGCTTCTTTTATAGGCTAACATTGAGGCTACCCTCATATACTGTTTGAGTGGTAGGTTCTGATCTGAAAGGAGTAATAAGGTTATATTTAGTATGGCCAGAATGGTAATACAAAATCCTGCTGACTGGTGAAGTTGATTAAATATTACTGTTTAAGAAATGCCACTTTTAGCAAGTGAGCTTTTCTCTGCACCTAAGTCCTTCTGTTCCTTACAATCCACATCTGACTGGGTTACTTGACAGCTCCCTTGTGCATTTCACTCACACAACCCCAAACACAGGATGCTCAGTTACACCTGTACTCATCTGCATACTCAATGGGTCTTCCTGGGCTGGGAGGGTGGAGAGCCTGACACTTACATGTCAAAGGACAGTGGCCTGCCCTCACACAATGGACTGCCAAACCCCCTACTGGGACCCTGGCAGAAAGGATAGAACTGAAAGGGGACATTGTGCACTTCTAAGCCACTCTTTGAAGTCTCCCCCACTTCAGAGGCACATTTGGGTATTTAAACAGGGCCTCTGACCCTACCATCTCAGACACATCTGGACAAGGTACCACTGGTGAAGAAACTCTGAACCAGACCCTGCAACCTGCCAAGAGGAACTGCCTGTCTGCCCAAAGGACTCACCTGACTGCTTTTCTGCTGTTGCCCTGCTGCCTTGCTGCCCTCTGACTCTGCTGAGAAGTGATCTCCAAGGGCTTGGATAGAACTTTCCTTCTGTTCCTTGAAGTCTCAGGACCAAAAAGACTTCCTCCTGCAAAGAACTCCTTGTGCAGAGAAAATTTGATGCACAGTCTGCCAGAAACAATGCACAGCCTGCATAGCGGTGAGAAAATCACTGCACGCTGAACCGGAACGACGCAGCCCGGCTCCCCGAGAGGAGACCGACGCAGTGCCAATGTTGAGACAGGAACTTCGACGCACAGCCCACTGGATCGATGCATAGCCGAACCAGAATGATGCAACCCAACTTCCTGCAAGAAGAATCGACGCAGCACCTGCCGTGCAACAGGAATTTCCCTGCAGTCGCCCACTAGATCGATGCAGCTCCTGTGACTTTCTCTGCATCGTCCCCGTGGCGTCTGAAAGCCCCACAACGCGAAGAGTATCCAATGTCAGCGCGCCGGAAATCAACGCAAATCCTTCCCTGCATGGAAAAGTTTCGACGCATCATCGGTGTGCGCCTGGAGAAACCCACACACACCTCCCCGTTTTCCACGGATCTCCTCCTCTGCGATCTGCTGTGGTAAATTTAGACGCAAATCAGGTACTTTGTGCTTGCAAGAGACACTTGTTGCTTTTTAAGAACTAAATACTCTTTTTATCATTTTCTAAAGTGATATTTCAATGTGTAGTTTTGACCTGCATTTAACCAGATAAACATTCTATATTTTTCTGAACACTGTGTGGTGTATTTTTGCGGTGTTATACTGTGTAATAGCATGACTTATTGCACAAATACTTTATAATTGCCTTCTAAGTTAAGTCAGACTGCCCAGTGCCAAACTGCTAGACGGTGGGCACAGGATAACTTGGATTGTGTGTGACTTACCCTGACTAGAGGGATGGTCCTTGTTTGTACTGGGGGCGTAACCTGACTGCCAACCAAAGACCCCATTTCTAACAGTGGCAAAATACAAATTCAAGGGTCTAAACCCCACTCCCTTCTGAGACATTTTCCTATATGCACAGAGAAGGCCTGGCAAGAGGATGTCCCTCCTACACTTCATGGATTTTGGTAGGCCCATAATCATACCCTTCACGGTCTTGTTGAAGCTTTTGACCTTGGTCTGAAGGTGATATGGAGTGGAGAACCTATATGTTACCCTATTCTTCTCTCACATAGACCTCATGTAGGCAAAAATTACGTTGGGTTGCTAGTCAGACACAACCTCAGTAAGGAATATCACATAGGTATATATCCCTGTCAGTGTCTTGGATATTGCAGGGGCAGTCACCTTCTCAGAGGAACAGCCTCTGGGTACCGTAAGGCATGGTCCACTAACACCAGGTTGAATCTGTTACCTAAGGCAGTCTTGGAGTCCAGAGGCCCAACTTTGACTATACCCACCCTCTCATAGAGTATCCTCACTAAGGGGAAAGGAAGCAGCATGAACCTGTTACCTAGGGCAGTCTTGGGATCAACTAGCCAAACAATGTCTGTATCCACCCCCCTTAAAGGGTGTTCTCACTTTGAGGAATGGTAGCTGGGGGGAAGGTGGTTTGTACATTGCCTTTGACTTTCCACTGGCCTGGCAGGTTAGGCAGGAACTGCAGAACTGATTGCATTCTTATGCGAGGACAATAAAAGTATGTGACCAGTCAGTCAAATATTTTGGCCTGCCCCAGATGTCCTGCCAGGGGGGAATATTGTGAGCCAACTTCCGAACCAAGGCATGTAGCACTGGGGGCCCACCAACACATACGTTGCTCCAGGCTCAGGGACCTTAGACTCCCTATACATGAGACTCTTCTCCCAATAGATACCATGATCACCTGAGGTGTTGTCAGCTTCCTAGGCCCCCAAGAGTAGTTTACTACTAGGCCAACTTAGGTGGGTCTCTCAGGGGAGCAATGTCTTGCCCTATAGGTTCTGGGGCGTTTCCCTCCATTTCAGCCTCCTCCTTGACTGTGGCAATCTCAGGGGTGGGTTTCCAACGCTACTGCCCTTCCTCTCCTTGATAGGTCGCAGGTCCATTTTCCAGGCTCCAGGTCCTTTTGACTCCCCTGATGGACTGCCCGGGACTGTGCGGTCAGGCATACCCACTGAGCCACTCCCAACACCTCCAGGTGAGACCTAAGCTCCATCTCTTTCCAGATGGTATGCACCAAGTCATTCCTCAGCAGTCAACGGGCATTGCCAGACCCACAGATACTTTTAAGAAACCTGACCGCCCCCTTTCCATTCAAAGAGAACAAGAGCCACTGAATAGTGGCTCACCTTGTTGTCTAGTGCCACAACTTGGTGGACTACATCAGGGACTACTTGTTTTGAGTACACCAGATGACATTTCACAGTAGTCATACTGGCTCCTGTCTCAGGGCCTCCACCCTCTGTCCATTGATGGTGACCCACTACCTATATTTTTTGGTATCATGAGGGTTGTGAGCCTTTGGTACCATCTCCTTGTCATCCAGGGACACTAGGGTAACCTCTGCACTCTTGTATCAAACACTAACTGGGGCAACTTTCCCCCGAACATTAAACTAGGCATCTACAGGGTAGGCCCACCAGTGGGGAGCTGCATCCTTCACTTCTATATAGGATGAGAAAGAGATACGCTTCCTTGGCAAGCCAGTTCAACAGCTAATAATAGACCTATAATTAACATGCCTCCTTAGATAATGAAGATCCTTTCTTAAATGCAAAATATCACCAGGACTTATTTTGTTTCATACTTATGGACACCATTACAGTGATAGATCAAACAGCCCGGGAAATATATAATTATATAGTGATAGCATTGTCGTTTTCACCCATAAATAGTCAGATAAGGTTCCATTATTGAGTAGTGATGGCAGGCCTGACCCTTCTGATTATTAGTATTCCAGTGAATCAGAAAGACTGAAAAACTTGTGATCACCAATCACAGGCTTATTTATTTTCACCCAGTTTATTGATCAACTTGCAATCCATGGTTATGCAAATTGGAGAGAAAATATACATGAAAATGTGTATGGAAAAACAGGTTTTGGTAGATTAAGGGTACAAGAATTCTATTTAGAGCAAGCATAGTTCCGAAATAAATGATATTTTTAACCTAGACAGTACAGTGGACACCATGCACGGGCTTTGCATCCACTAGAGACCTACCACCACCATCCGTTGCAAAGATTAATTTAACACAATTCTCAGGTTGGCAACGGAATAGAAAACATTACAGATGCTGAATTGAATGAAGTGGTGCAGAATAGAACATTTAATTTAACGACAATTAATTCAGATGGAATTACCCTGTGGCTTAATCGATACTATTGTGTGTATGAACAGGGCCATTCCAAAGCTGCTGGCCGATCCCCAACATAGCACATATTTCCGTATCATGGTGACAACCTACATTGTTGTAAAGTTGTGCCAAAACCTGTTAGCTTATTCCAGTCTAAGTGCTGCGAAAAAAACATACTTGTCCACCGTAGTAAAGACATGGGTTAAAATGTATTTCCTTTTGGATCCACATCCTGTGCAAATAAATAATTGGCATCCCCTTTAATATTATAAATGAAGAGTATGCATATTCTGAAAGGGAAGCTACAGAAAGAATTAGGAAAACTGACAGAGAAATAATAAAGACCACGTTCAAAGTTACTGCCTTCAATTTTCAAACCTTCACAAAACAAGTAGACACAATATCCCTATTATTTATTCTGTCCTCAACCTTTTGAAAGAATATTTAATTCTTTTGCAACAAGGGCAGACGCAAGTGAGAGCTTTAACATAATTATATTGGGTTTTGCAGTCTCTGAAAGTAAATAAAGAGCCCTGACAGCTCATCAACAAAACTGCTGTGTTCGATTCTTCTAACCTGACCTTGAGACAATTAACAATCGCTACAGTAGAGGTTTGTTAAACCAGATAAGTAAAAACTGGATTTTGCAAATTTTAAACTCCTCGAGTGAGATCTGCTTTTCAATGCATGAACTGCTTTGAAACTATTTGCTTGGATGTACTGGTAGAGCAACCACCGACAGCATCACATAACATCAGAGTAGTGATTCAGCCAGCAAGAATGCACCAAGCATACTTCACTGTAATGAAGTTAGCAATGTTGAAGAATGCAATATATGAAGCCCCTCCAGAATCTGCTTGGTCACCTTTGATGCCAACTCTGGTGAGACGAAGCCCTCCATGAGCACCTGAATCCTGGGACTCCATTGGTGTTGCACTCCAACACGCCCAACCTTCATTACCCAAAAACGGGTTCAGTGCTGTCAGATTCAATTGGCACTGTGCTATAACCCATTACTACTCCACCTTCATCATCATCAGTGACCCTTGGCTCACTTTCATTTAAGAATTCAACACCCTCATTTTTTGAGAGACTGGTGGCAACTATACCTTCATCTACACCTTAAAAAAATAAAACTCCAGAGAAAATGTGAGCCGCCTGGTTTTTTCTAAGTTCTATTGCAAATAACTCATATGAAGCAAACTTGTAAAAGGTTATATGGGAAGCACTATTCATAAAGCGAAAAAAAAAGTGCTGGAACACACAAGAGACATTCATAATCTTGATTGCAATTATCCAGTAACTAGACACTTCCATGAAGTACATCAGGGGGATGAGGAATTGCTCAGCTATGTGGTATGTGATCAGGTAAAACCTAATTTACGTGGGGGGGACAGACAGAAATCATTATGTATATTAGAATCAAAATGCAACTTTCCGAAAGTGTCCTGACCTTTTCCCTATAATTGACAAGGATAAAACATATATATATATATATATATACATATATATATATATATATATCAGTCGCCTTCTGCTAGGGTGGGACTATGTCACCCAGCAGGCATCACCAAAGGGAGGAAGTGCCTTGTGCTATAAAGCTCCTTTCCAGACCCGCAGTGCGGGATGTGCTTGTTGTTGGGACCTCACTCCTTGTCCCGTAACGTGCCTTTCAGTCGCCTCCTGCTGGGGTGGGACTATGTTACCCAGCAAGCATCGCCAAAGAGAGGAAGTGCCTCAAGCTATAAAGCGCCTTTCCAGAACTGCGGGATGCACCTGATGTTGGAACCTCACTTCTTGCCTTGTAATGAGGGTTTCAGTCACGTCCTGCTGGGGTGGGACTACGTCCCCCAGCAGGCATCGCTAAAGAGAAGCGGTGCCTTGCACTATAGAGCGCCTTTCCTGAACAGCGGGATGTGTCTGTTTTTGGGACCTCACTCCTTGCCCCATAACATGCCTTTCAGTTGCCTCCGGCTGGGGTGGGACTATGTCCCCAAGCAGGCATCGCCAAAGGGAGGAGGTGCCTTGCACTATAAAGTGCCGTTCCAGAACTGCTGCGGATCAAAGAGTTTGAGTCCATATTGAATACTGATTCTCTGGGGGCTGCAGAACCAAATTCAAAAGTGCCTGCTATTTTTAGAAAAAGAGTAAGGTGAATGGATGCAGTATCTTGTGTCAACGTTGCTGAGTGCAGTGGTAAATCGACCTAAGTATCTCTGCTTTCTGCAACAAAACCCCAGCTGTCTCCCAATATAATTGCTGTTCTGAATGTCCCCTGTTCAAATTATTACTCAGAGTTAGCCGAGATTACAAGCTCAAGGCAACCGCAACCTCAAGATCATTTAACGTGTGAGGCTAGTGTTGTTAACTGTTAGAAATAGGGCCTCTGGTTGGCAGTCAGTTTGCACTCTGTCCAAGCAGGGACCCTCACTTTAGTCAGGGCAATGAAGATACACACTTAAGATAACCCCTGCTTACCCCCTTGGTAGCTTGGAACAAGCAGTCAGGCTTATCTCAATGGCAATGTGCAAAGTATGTGTGCCAAAGCACACAGTAATACAGTGAAACCACTACAAAATGGACATCACACCAGTTTAGAAAAATAGCCAATATTTACATAACTCAAACAAGACCAAAATGACACAAATCCAATATACTCAAGACAAGATATGAATTTTTAAAATAATAGAATCTTACTCTATAGAAAACAATAGAAATGTTGTTACACAAAGTACCTGGTTTGCGTAAAAAATAAAGCTGCACGGGTGAACGTGCATCGGAAAAGTCAGCAATGAGTCGATTCCTTACTCATAAGTGAGGCCGTGCATTGTTTCTTCTCCGGTCAGGTAGGCAATGCATCGTTTTTCTCTCCCATAAGAGAGCGATGCATTGATTTTCAGATGGGGCACCTCGGACCCACAGAGGTTCACGTTGATTTTGATGCCCAGCGTTGATGCAAGCATAGTCCAGCCGCACAGTGATGAAAACCGTGGTGTGGGGGTTGCGTCTTTTTCAGCAACCGCAAGCAGATGTTGCATTGTTTCCTCAGCCACAATGCAGGTGATGTGTCAATTTCCCAGCCACAATGTAGGTGGTGCGTCAATTTCTCAGCTGTGATACAGGTGGTGCATCATTTTTACAGCCGCATTGCAGGTGGTGTGTCTTCATTTTCCCTGCACAGCTCCTGTACATGGATTTCAGTCTTTGTTAAACCAGCTTCAACTTTCAATGGTCCAGCGACTGCAGTGGGCACCACTTGGCAGGGTGGGAGTCTCAGCAGAGAGCCCCTGGTGCTGGCAGAGGAAGTCTTTGATGGCCCTGAGAGTTTAAAACAAGAGAGAAGCTCAATCCAAGCCCTTGGAGACACTTCACAAGCAGGAACATACCACAAAGTCCAGTCTGACCTCTTTCAGGCAGAAGCAGCAACTGCAGGCCAAACCAGCAAAGATCAGTCACAGGCAAAGGGGCAGTACTCCTCCTCCAACTCTTCAGCTCTTATCCTTGGCAGAGGTTCCTCTTGAAACCAGAAGTAACCTGAAAACCTGGGGTTTTGGGTCCACTATTTATATCCCTTTCTGCTTTTGAAGTAGGCAAACTTCAAAGGAAAGTCTCTGTTGTTCACAAGATACTGCCTTGCCCAGGCCTGACCCCAGACACACACCAGGGGGTTGGAGACTGCATTTTGTGAGGGCAGGCACAGCTCTTTCTGGTGTAAATGACCACTCCTCCCTCCACTCTAGCCCAGATGGCCCATCATGATATGCAGGCTACACCCCAGCTCCCTTTGTGTCACTGTCTAGTGGAGATTCACAAACAGCCCAACTGTCAGTCTGACCTAGATAGGGAATACACAAGTAGGCAGAGTCACAGAATGGTTTAAGCATAAAAAAAGTCCACTTTCTAAAAGTGGCATTTTCAAACTGATAATCTAAAAAACAACTTTACCAAAAGATGTATTTTTAAATTGTGAGTTCAGAGACTCCAAACTCTATTCCTCTATATGCTCTCAAAGGGAAACATCTTTTAAAAGATATTTAAAGGCAGCTACCATGTTAACCTATGAGAGAGATGGGCCTTGCAACAGTGAACACCACAAATAGCAGTTTTTAACTGTTAGGACATGTAAAACACATCTGTATATGTCATACCTGTAATATACACTGCACCCTGCCCATGGGGCTACCTAGGGGTGCCTTAAATGTACAAAAAGGGAAGGTTTGGGCCTGGCAAGCAGGGACACTTGAAAGGCCGAATTGGCAGTTTAAAACTGCACACACGGACACTGCAGTGGCAGGTCTGAGCCATGTTTACAGGGCTACTCTTGTGGGTGGCACAACCAGTGCTGCAGGCCCACTAGTAGCATGTGATTTACAGGCCCTGGGCACCTCTAGTGCACTTTACTAGGGACTTACTAGTAAATCAATTATAAAAATCATGAAAAAGCCAATAACACACACAATTTATACAGAGAGCACTTGCACTTTAGCACTGGTCAGCAGTGGTAAAGTACCCAGAGTACCAAAATCAGCAAAAACAAAGCCAGCACTCAGTCAAAACACAGGAAGCAGAGGCAAAAAAGACAGGGGAGACCACCCGAAGGATGCCAGATCTAACACTAACCCAGATGGTGGTGCAGTGGATAAGTGCTGTATGAATGCAGAGGCTGCAGTTCCATCAGAGGGTTGAAACACATTTATCAGTTCTCATCAAATTAGATGATATTAAAGATCTCCTCCTAACATTGGTGAAAGCTCCTCCATCAACTGGTACTTGTGGTTGCAGCTGCCATGCTAACCCCTGGTCCAATGCTCATGAGAGATTCTACTACTTCTATATCAAGTACATTTTATATTGGCTTCTATATTAGCTAACGCACAACATAATGTAAAATCTTTTCTGCCCGAAGAACCTATGCATGAGTGCCATTTGGACACAAAACCAATTTGTGCCCTTACGAACTTTTGCCAAGTGAAAAATCATCCGACTTATGAATTGCCATTGAGGCACTCATATGAGGATGTATTCAATTACACCTGAAATGCAAATTCCATTAGCAGTGCCCGCCCTTTTCCCATCAATGTTATGCTGCTTGGACCTACCCAAAGTCATATCCCCTTGCAGTCAGGAACATATGGTATTGGTACATCCAGGGGAGGCCCGTGCCTCCACCAATCCACTACCCAGATCCAGGTGCACAGTCTATTTAATCTTAGTCCCTAAAATGAGTAAAGGCTTTTATGAAGATAATGATTCATTAATTAACAGTAATAGATTGGTTTAGAGTCGGGAGAGGCTGTTTAGCAATTGTGAGGTCTGATGTGGAGAAAACTACAAGATACCCCCAGGAATCCTCTTCTTTCAATTATATAGAAGGCAAGTTAAAAAGCGATTCCTGGCTGATCGTCTTATCAACATGGAACTCCACACTTGCCACATAATGTACCCTGCTCCTTCTAAGATTAGGATTAATAGCCTTCATGTTCATCAGTTGATAGTCCATTTCACTTTTAGCCTAAACCTGGTGAAAATGCAAGGTGCATTGATACTATTGTTTCCAATCAGCCATTTAGAGATGAGGATTCTGGGTTGAACCCGATTGACTGACTCAATGAGGGAGCTGTGGCAAAGTGAAAAGTAAACTCTCATTTATTCTCCCACAAACTTGGAAGCTGACTTAAAATGTCCAGGAGAGAAGGGCTGCCTTGCGCCAAATTCTATTTCAGCAAGCATCTGCAGCAGCCTCCCATGGCCACGAGTACAACAAGAGGGCGTCAGCTTTATTTCTTGGAATTTAGCTGGGATTAAATCTAAACTAGCTGATAACAATTGGTTGGCCTTTATACAGCAGCATGATGTTTGCCTTTTCCAAGATACTTGGGCAATAGGAAAGGTTTTTATTAATGGTTTTGTTTCTTATAGTGTGGAAGCAGAATCCCCCCAAAAACTTCGTTGGTTGATAGGAGGGCTGATGACATTGGTCAAAATGTGACATTGCATGCTGCCATGAATCACTGCACATTGATTCCCCTGATTTACTGATCCTTTGGCTCAAGTTGCCAACCAGCTTGTCACTGTGTTGTTAATGCATATACAAGTACCCCGTCTGCTAATAGCAATTCTCCAGCCATATCACCGTTAGATGAGCTGATTGATGTATACCAACAGGAGGCCAAAGTTATTGTAGCTGGAGATTTTAATGTTTCCTTTGAGCCTTCTCTATTATTTAGCCTTGTAATTGAGCAGGACAGGATGATGAATATTGGGGCATACCTAGCCTTTTGGGCGTAGCTAAGCGAAATTTTTCTAATACTGCCATGCAGGTTGCATCTATGGTGGTTGGATGGGGTCAGAATGCGTGTAATGAGAGAACTCCATCTGACTTTGGCAGAGCGGTTATGTTCAAAAGGGGTTCTTTGTCTGGTGTTATTGATTATGTTTCGCCTGATGTCACCCTCTGGCCAATGCTGTCTGTCATGGTGGTTTTCCACCGTATTGATAGTGATCACAATCCTTTGATCACCACCCTAATGGGGGATGTCTTGGAAAGATTATTGCCAAATCACTCTATTCTGCACCATGAACCTATCCTGGCAAATAACTGTAGAAGAGTCGCTTAGCCTAGTACTGGCAAATAAATATTTGCATGCCAAGATCTATTAGTGGTTCGGGCACTATGGGGGTGATTCTGACCTCGGCGGTAAAATGCCCTTACCGCCGGTCAGAAGACCGCCATAACACCGCCGCGGTCAACCGCCACGGTCATTCTGACCCACAACGGCCAAACCTCCAAAAATCCGTCCTCCACTGCAGCCCGCCACATCGGCGGGCAGCGATAAACTGGAGATGACCAAACCTCCACCGTCACGCCAACAGAAATACGCTCATGCCATTACGACCCACGAATCCACACGGCGGTCATTCAAACGCGGTATTCCATTGGCGCTACACACCGCCGCGGTCAGAATACACACACATCACCAAAACACAGCCACATTGGACAATTTGAAAAACACACACCTGATACACATACACACACCACTCCCACACAATCAACCAACTATAAAACACACACCCACATCACCCACAAACCCCTGCGACCCCAATTACTGAGAGAAGGAGAGAGAGACACAGCAGATAATCCAAAGCAAGACACACTGAGGCACACTACACCATCACACACACCACATAGTAGCACAAAGCACCACTCACCAACACACTCCTCATCACATACACCACCCCACACCTCACCCACACCACCCCATGGCACCCCAAAGGCATCCACGATTTTCGGACCAAGAACTCCGGGTCATGGTGGAGGAAATCCTAAGAGTGGAACCCCAGCTCTTCGGCTCGCAGGTGCAGCACACCAGTATAGCCAGGAAGGCGGAGCTATGGCAGCGGATCGTGGACAGGGTCAACGCGGTGGGACAGCATCCCAGGAATAGGGAGGACATCCGCAAAAGATGGAACGACCTACGGGGGAAGGTCCGGTCGATGGTCTCCAGGCACAACATCGCGGTCCAGAAGACTGGCGGCGGACCCCCACCCACCCCTCCCGAATTTACATCGTGGGAGCAAGAGGTCTTGACCATCCTGCATCCTCAGGGCCTCGCAGGAGTAGCCGGAGGAATGGACTCTGGTAAGTCCCATCTCAACTACTATATCCCCCACACCCCACCAGCATGCCAACCCACACCCCCACCCTCACCCCCAACCCCCCAGCACACATCCTTCCTGACAATGTCTCACCAGCACAACCCACCCATCCCAACACCAACTCCTGCATGCCAACACAAACCATGGGCACCCATCACCTAAGCATGACCACTGCACTAACCCCTCCCCCCCACTAAATACCCTCACAACACCTCCCTCCAGGGAATGCCTGCACTGGGGGACAAGGGCACCCACAACACGCATGCTATTGCACACACAGAAACAATAACCAAACTCTCTTACCCCATGCAGGACCCGAACGACAACACACCAGCCAGGAGGGTCCAGAAGTCTCCATCCCACCACCGGAACAGGCCCACACTGAGGATAGCAGCTCTGTCGACAGTGAACCTGATGACCAGCCCGGACCATTGGGGACCTCTGGGCAGTTGGTTCCCCTCACCCAGACACAGGCCACACCAGACCCGACCCCCTCTGCCGACACCAGCACAGCTCCCACCCAGCGGGCCCATGCCTCTGTCTCTAGGACAGCTCAATCAGCGGTGTGTCTGCCACTACAGGGCACCCAGGCTAACCCGACACCCCAACAACAACAGGGACCTGGGGGCAGTGGGAGCGGGCACACCGGCCAGGGGACAGAGGCCGGGGGAAACCGGGCAGCTCGGAGGGCTGCTGTGCGACAGGGGGGGGAGGAGAGGCCCAGGGAACCCACTCTCCAAGAGGCCCTCACCACCCTCATGGGGGCCTACCACCACTCCCAAGAAACGATGGCGACGGTACTGGCCAGGTTCACTGAGATCCAGGCACAGCAGGAGGAACGCTACATGGGCTTCAGGGAGGAGCTGAGAATCATCGGGACCGCAATGGGGACCATCGTCCTGGCCCTCCACAGGATAGAGGACGCGTTGCGGGACCATGGTGCACCACACAGGGCCCCTGTCACTAGGCCGGACCAGGAACAGCCTACCACCTCCGCCGGCGCTAGTGGACAGGAGGTCCCAACACCTCGACAGCCCCCCAGAACCCCACCTCCTGCTGAAGAACAACCACCCCGTAAGAGGAGCCTGAGACCAAAGAAAAAGACAGAGTAGGATGTCAAGACCCCCGCCAGCAGGACATACCCCCTCAAGTCTTCCCACTGTCCCACATTGCCACCCTGTCCAACCATGAACTGCCTATGCTCCATCCTTCCACAGGCAAAAGAACAATGCACCTGTGAGACTGAGAACTGGACTCTGCCATGGATATTCCTCCACCCCCACCCATCACCCTTAGAATCACATGTACCGGTATCTAGCACTGTAAATAAATCACATTTTGCACACAAACCTGTTTTGAGTCATGCTGTATTATTAACAAAGGGATAACATATTACTGTTCAATTTCTGTTCTGTCAATTAGTCATGACAACATACCAATGTCAATACGCTGTATTTCATGGGCGAACCAAGCAGAAGTCAGGTACTGAGTCAGACAGCACTGAGAAGGGAAGGGAAAGGCATAAATTAATAAAAAACATCTGTGGGGAACTACAGAAAGTACAGATGCAGGAGGCTAGAAGCAATTGTGAAATGGCGTGGGTGATTCTTACCTGGGTGTTACTGGAAATACTGTTGTATCACTCTGTCCCTATTGTCTGTGTCGTCCTCAGAGTCTTCCTCCTCTTCACTCTCCACAAGCTCCACGGCTTCTACAACACCACCATCTGGACCATCCTCCTGCAGGAAAGGCACCTGGCGTCGCAAAGCCAGGTTGTGAAGCATACAGCACGCCACGATGATATGGCACACCTTCTTTGGTGAGTACATTAGGGATCCACCAGTCATATGCAGGCACCTAAACCTGGCCTTCAGGAGGCCAAAGGTTCGCTCAATCACCCTCCTTGTACGCCCATGGGCCTCATTGTAGCGTTCCTCTGCCCTTGTCCGGGGATTCCTTACTGGGGTCAGTAGCCACGGCAGGTTGGGGTAACCAGAGTCACCTATTAGCCACACACGTTGTCTCTGTAGCTGCTCCATCACATAGGGGATGCTGCTATTTCGCATCACATACGCGTCATGCACTGACCCTGGGAACTTGGCATTTACATGGGAGATGTACTGGTCAGCCAAACAGACCACCTGGACATTCATCGAATGATAATTCTTTCTGTTTCGGTACACCTGCTCATCGTCTTTTGGGGGTACCAAAGCCACATGGGTCCCATCAATGGCACCAATGATGTTGGGGATATGTCCAAGGGCATAGAAATCACCCTTCACTGTGGGCAAGTCACCCTCCTCGGGGAAAATTATGTAGCTCCGCATGAGTTTCATCAGGGCAGACAACACTCTGCTCAAAATCTTAGAAAACATAGGCTGAGACATTCCAGATGACATGGCCACTGTGGTCTGGAATGACCCACTGGCCAAAAAATGGAGGACTGACAAAACCTGCACCAGAGGGGGAATCCCTGTGGGTTGGCGGATGGGGGACATCAGGGCTGGCTCCAGCTGGGCACACAGTTCATGGATAGTGGCACGGTCAAGTCGGTATCGAAGGATTATATGGCGTTCTTCCATTGTCGACAGGTCCACCAGCGGTCGGTACACGCGAGGATTCCTCCTTCTCATCCCAAGTCCCAGCGGACGGTGCCTAGGAAGGACAACATGGAGCACAGAGTCAGCCAAACCACAGGTACGTACAGACAGCTTGCACAGTTAAAGAATGGCAATGGGTTGAAAGGCGTGTATGTGTGGCAATGCAAGGCCTAGGCCTGTGTGTCGCAGTCAAAATTAAGCCATGTGGGCCCTTGAAATGGCGGCTGCCTGACCTGTGAAGTGGGACAATGGGATGTGAGGTCACTGCGCTGGCGGGGCACACCGTGGCGGTAGGCGGTCGAAGACCGCGGCGCAAAGCCGCATTGGTTAACATTGAAGCCTATGGGTTTCAGGAGCCAATAACGAAGTGCGCCGGCGGTCGCGGTACGCACCGCCGCGGTACGCACCGCCGCGGACGTGACCGCCATTTTCTATCTGCTTAATCACTCGAGACCTGATCATCCACAGGAGAGGACCTATACTGCAAGTGCTGCTGTGACCTCGGTCTGGAAGATACAATGGCTGCTGTGACTGGGGAAAGGGCCCCTGCCTTCACGTCTGAAGAATTGGACAAGCTCGTGGATGGGGTCCTCCCCCAGTATGCGCTACTCTACGGTCCTCCAGACCAACAAGTGAGTACCCCGGGTGCTAATGGAATGGGCTATGCCTGTGTGGATTGTGGTGGATGTAAGTTGGTGGGGTGGGGGGCGAATGAGGAGTGCAACGCCCGACAGATGAGAGCATGTGCCATATGGCAAAGTGGGTGGGGGGGGGCCAATTACATCTAACATGCGGGCCATTGATGATTTCCTCCTTTCCACCCTGTACATGTCTAATAGGTCAGCGCCCATCAGAAGATCGAGATTTGGCGTGCCATCGCCAAGGAAGTCCGGACCTTGGGGGTCCACAACAGACGGGGCACCCACTGCCGCAAGAGGTGGGAGGACATCCGCCGCGGAACAAGGAAGACCGCAGAAACACTGCTGGGGATGGCCTCCCAACCTAGGATGGGTGCCACTCGCACCATGACCCCCCTGATGTCCCGGATCCTGGCGGTGGCCTACCCAGAATTGGATGGGCGCTTTAAGACATCACAGCAGACACAAGGGGGTGAGTATCAGCACATTCTCCTATCTTTCTGCGCAGTGGAGGCGTCTGGGTGGGGGAGGAGGTCTGTGGGTGACATTAGGCCAGGGCGCTTTCTGTAGTGTAGTCCTCTCCCTTAGGCATGGCCCTGTGCCCCCGGCCCCCACCTCTGTAGGGTGACAAGTACAGCCATTGAAGGTCCAGCATCTCCCATGTGCGCGTTTGACGTCTCTTGGCCAGTTGTCTTAGTCAGTAGTACTGAGTAGTGTACCCCGAATGCGCGGCTTAGTGCATTAGGCCCCTGTGTCTGTCCTCTCCGCCAACGGTGTTGACATTGCATGCACTCAACCTGGTCTTCTTTTTTCTCCCCCCACCCTTTCTCTTCATCTTCTTGTGCATGTGTGCATTAGCATCATCAGGCGGAGGAGATATGGCATCGGAGCACGAGGGAGCTGCAGGACACAAGGCCCCGGTGGGCCCAGGAACAGACACCGAGGGCACCAGTGATCCGGAGGGCGAGGGGAGCACCACGACGGGGACCGCTGGTGAGAGCAGCGAAAGCGACACGTCCTCGGATGGGAGCTCCCTAGGGGTGGCGGCAACATCCGTGCCCCCCGCCTCTACAGGTACAGCCGCCACCCAGCGCACCAGCCCCGCCCTCCCAGCAGCCCCTCAGTCTTCACTCCGTGCCGGTTCGCCCAGGAAGGCGCGCGTCTCCTTCGCCCCAGGCACCTCAGCCCCTGCCCCTGTTGCCCCTGCTGCCCTCAGTGCGGAGCTCATTGACCTGGTAAGGACGCTCATTGTTGGGCAGACGACCCTTCTGAATGCCATCCAGGGTGTGCAAAGGGAGGTGCAACAGAGCAATGCGTACCTGGAGGGCATTCATTCGGGTCAGGCTGCCCATCAACGAGCGTTCACTGCTCTGGCCTCAGCACTGACGGCAGCCATTGTCCCTGTTTCCAGCCTCCCTCTTCTGACTGCCTCCAGCCTGTCTCTGTCTCCTGTTCCTCAGCCTATCCCATCCACACCATCAGACCAGCCTGCACACACCTCAACACCCAAGAGCAGCTCATCCAAACACAAGCACCACAGATCCCGCAAACACTCACCCGAGCAACACCCAGATGCAGACATGCCAACAGCCACTGCCACCCCTGTGTCCCCCTCCTCCTCGTCTCCCTCCTCCCTCCCTGTGACGTCTACACTCACACCTGCATGCACCCCAACATCAGCCAGTGCTTCCATCACCACCTCACCCTCCAGTACAGTCCACACTCGTGCAGTCACCACCCCCACTGCCATGTACACGTCCCCTGTGTCCTCTCCCACTGTGTCTGTCACCCCCTCTTCCAAGACACACAAACGCAGGCAGCCACCCACCCAACAGCCATCCACCTCACGACAGCCTACAGCACCAGCACCTTCACCCAATGACAGCACACCTGACTCTCCTACAACCACCTCCTCTACCTCCACTTCCATCTCCACTTCTCCTACCCTTTACCTTGGCCCTAAAAAACTTTTCCTGGCTAACCTTAACCTCTTTCCCCCCGATGACCTCCCCCATCCATCTTCAAAGAGTCCCAAGAGCACCGCAGCCACCACCAGCCCAGCTTCGGGTGTCACTGTTGTGCCTGGGTTCTGGAGCCCACCCTTTGCCAGCAGTGACACATCGATCAGCAGCAAGGACACGTCCAGCCCCCCCCCGGCAAGAGGACCCGCAAAACCAAGGACCGCCGTGCGAGGACCGACAGGGCTGCCCCCAAGGAGCAATGTGCGGCCACTTCACCACCCACACCATCTGGGGGAGGCAAGGGCCCGAGAGCCCCATCAAAGGAGCGGAAGGGCAGCAGGAGCGCGGAGAAGGTGGACCCCACATGCCACATCCCAGCTGGGAAGGAGGACACTAAGGAGGCCAGGAGTCCGTCCCCGAAGGGTCCAGAAACGTCACGGTCCGAGGGCGACTGAACAGGGAGTCCAGGCCAGGTCTGGCTCCCTTGACCTGCTGGATGGGCACCGCTGAACAGGGCCCGCGGTGCAGAAGAGCACCGCTGAACAGGGCCCCGCCGTGGAGATAGGCACCGCTGAACAGGGCCCGCGGTGCAGAAGAGTACCGCTGAACAGGGCCCCGCCGTGGAGATAGGCACCGCTGAACAGGGCCCGCGGTGCAGAAGAGCACCGCTGAACAGGGCCCCGCCGTGGAGATAGGCACCGCTGAACAGGGCCCGCGGTGCAGAAGAGCACCGCTGAACAGGGCCCCGCCGTGGAGATAGGCACCGCTGAACAGGGCCCGCGGTGCAGAAGAGCACCGCTGAACAGGGCCCCGCCGTGGAGATAGGCACCGCTGAACAGGGCCCGCGGTGCAGAAGAGTACCGCTGAACAGGGCCCGCCGTCTCAAGCACCGCTCCGCTGGGCCCTTCATTTCAAGCACCGCTCTGCTGGGCCCTTCCTGTCAAGCACCGCTCCGCTGGGCCCCGCCGTCTCAAGCACCGCTCCGCTGGGCCCTTCATTTCAAGCACCGCTCCGCTGGGCCATTCCTGTCAAGCACCGCTCCGCTGGGCCCCGCCGTCTCAAGCACCGCTCCGCTGGGCCCTCCGTCTCAAGCACCGCTCCGCTGGGCCCTTCCTGTCAAGCACCGCTCCGCTGGGCCCCGCCGTCTCAAGCACCGCTCCGCTGGGCCCTCCGTCTCAAGCACCGCTCCGCTGGGCCCCGCCGTCTCAAGCACCGCTCCGCTGGGCCCTTCCTGTCAAGCACCGCTCCGCTGGGCCCCGCCGTCTCAAGCACCGCTCCGCTGGGCCCTTCCTCTCAAGCACCGCTCCGCTGGGCCCTTCCTCTCAAGCACCGCTCCGCTGGGCCCCGCCGTCTCAAGCACCGCTGAACAGGGCACCGCCGTCTCAAGCACCGTTGATGGTTCATTGTGCCCACCATGCCTCCTCCTTGACCAGTGGAGACTGTCATCCACCTGATGGACTGTGGCTTTGCACTCCCCAGGATGGTCCAGTGGGCAATCCACCCACTGCAGAGACTTGAGAGACTGTGGCTTTGCACTCCCCAGGATGGCCCAGTGGGCAGCCCACCCACTGTAGAGACATTGAGAGACTGTGGCTTTGCACTCCCCAGGATGGTCCAGTGGGCAATCCATCCACTGCAGAGACTTGAGAGACTGTGGCTTTGCACTCCCCAGGATGGCCCAGTGGGCAGCCCACCCACTGTAGAGACATTGAGAGACTGTGGCTTTGCACTCCCCAGGATGGTCCAGTGGGCAATTCACCCACTGCAGAGACTTGAGAGACTGTGGCTTTGCACTCCCCAGGATGGTCCCGTGGGCATGGTGGCTCCTCGTGGATCTGGCGTCGTGGACTCATGTGGCTGTGGTGCCCCCCCCTTCCCTTCCCCCTGAGGTGCCTGTAGTTTTTACATCTGATGCCCCTGCAGTGTTCTCTCCAAAGGACTCAGGTCTCCTGTGTGGGCTTTGCCCTTGTTTCTCAAGACTTTGGCCCACGGACATGCTGAATTCGTAGGATGTGCAGGACTTGGTACTTCAGTTATACACTGATGTGTATGTCATTTGTTTTGTTGTGGATATCTTTCATGGTTGTACGCTAATTTTCTGGAGCTTTTTGGTACATAAATATTTATTCCAAATATGATTATGTCCTAGCATTTTTCAGGGGTGTTTGGGTGGTGTCACTGTGACTTGGTGCTCTGCATTGGTGAGTACATGATTGGGGGGGGGGGGTCGCATATGTGTGTGCCCGTAACCTTTCGTCCTCCCCCTCCCGTGTGTCGTAGGTGCAGTACTCACCGTTGTCGTCTGCGCCGGACTTCGTACTCGTGGTAGATGAGAAGGTAGACGAGAGCAGGTAGGATGTTTAATTCGGGTTCCATGCTGTCCTCTGTACTCGTGGAGTGTGTTTTGGTGAGCGTTTTCCCGTTCGTAGTCTGTTTCCGCCGTGTTTTTGTCGGCGGTGCTCCCGCCCCGGAAAAGGTGGCGGATTGGTGAGTTATGATAGTGTGGGCGGTACATTGTCTGCCGCCTGCCTGTTGGCGGTGACCGCCGCGCTGTTTGTCTGTACCGCCGCGGCGGTCGGAGTGTTAAGTTGGCGGGCTGTGTTGGCGGTTCCCGCCAGGGTCAGAATTCCATTTTTTGGACCGCCAGACTGTTGGCGGGTTGGCCGCCACTTTAACACCGACCGCCAGGGTTAGAATCACCCCCTATATGTCTAAGCATAAGAAGTATTCATAAGTGTTTTGTAGAACACTTTAGGGAGTCTTTTAAAAAATAGACAGGTGCAAGACCCAATACCTGCCTACACAATCCTAAATGGTTTTCATATGATTGTAAGTTGACACAAGAGGCTCTGAAAAGGCTGTGAGAGGCTGCAACTGCTCTGAAATCTGTTTTGCGCGGTCCAGATATAAAGCGGTGCTCAATCAGGTTAAGCATGAGTGGGATGTTATAAACTGGCAGGATATGCTGCAGGCCCATAAAATGTATGATAGTTTAACTTTTTGACACATACTCATGAATGGAAATGTTGGAAGTACAAATCCTAGACTACATCATATTCAACTCAAATGTTGGGAGGATCACTTTGCTGAACTTTACCACAAAGACAACCCAACTGAACGTTCACCCGATGAGAAGAGTAGGAGCACAGGGGGCGACAGGTCAACTCTAGGTGCCGGGCATACTTCTAGTGTTTGTTTTAATTTTGATGACACACTTTTAGCCTTAAGCTGTTGAAAGCCCCTGGTCCTGATAATGTCAGTAGAGACCTGTTCAATTCCGAGCCTCAGCTTCAGGCCTTTTATGTGAATCTCTTGTCAACTGCAATTTTAATGGGTGGGGAGATTCTGGAGCCCTGGGGGAGAGCTGAGATAATCCCTATCTTTACGAAGGGTGATGCAACATGCCCTGCTAATTGTAGACCTATTACCTTGATTGAAAACCTGCAAAAGATCTTTTCCAGATAGGTCCTTGAGAAACTGCAAAATTGGATGGACGCTGAGCACATTCTGTCCCCCCTACAATCAGGATTTCAAGCTAAAATCAGTACATTGATCAGGTTTTTAGATGCTCCCTCCTTTTTTGGAAATATGTTCTCCCTGGCAATCAGAAATTATATGTCCCATTTGTTGATCTCCGTGCTGCATTCGATCTTGCCCCATGTGAGAAACTCTGGGGAGTACTAGAGCAAGGAGGTTCCTTCAGGTATACTAGAACTTCTTATCAGGCTCTATGAAAACAACTATGCCTGAGTAAGGTGGGGGGACGAAGGCGAATTGACAGAGCGCATTCCTATTTAGCGTGGTGTAAGACAAGAGTGGATTTTCGTACCCACATTGTTTATTTTATTTGTTAACAACACAGTAGATGACTTAGGGAATTGTGTCAATGACTCTCCCATCTTAAATGGGGTGAAGATACCAATATTGCTCATCGCAGATGGCTCATTGTTGATTGCTAAGTCCCCGATGGGCCTCCAAACACTGCTAGATAATTTTCTGGAGTTTTGTAATACTTGGAGTTTAATGTGGCCAAAACAAAGTTTATGGTCTTTGGTAAGTCAGCAAATAGCAGCAGGACTGTGGGATTTGGGGCCATCCCATTATAGAGGGTGCATAGTTTTGGTTACCTGAGTGTGACACTATCATATAAATATCACTGGGGAGCTCAGATCCTAAAAGACATTCTTATTCTGTCCCACTGATCCAAAGATATTCTGCATTTTTATAAAAAAATACCTTGACAGCACATTTCACCTGCCTGAGGGATTTATCGGGCAGGGCCCAGAGCACCACCTTGTACAGAGCTGGAATCTGGGGCTATTGCGATACTCACCAATTGTCTATAGCTGAGAATAATTTTATTAGGGCTTTGGTTGCTGTACCTGTTAGTATTCCTGTTACCCCACTATATCTTGGTTTAGGTCTCAAATGTACGTCAGATTTGGCCCAGCTGAGGCCTTTATTATTCTGGATTTGCATTTGGGCAACCCCAGAGCTTGATGTTAACAGAGACTCTCTGGATGACCTATTGATACTGGATCATGCTCTAAAGGTCTCCTGGTTGAGACACTATTGTAGTTGGTGCCAGAAATGAGGTCTACTTAGATTCTGGGCCTCCCCGGATCTACTCTGCAAGGGAGATAAAATGGTTTTAAAAACTACTTATTGGTCCTATGTGCTAAACTATCAATTAAACAGGGGTAGCCTGGGGCATTTGTCCGAGCAGTTCCTGGATGTTAAACCCTTAGCTGCTTTCGAGAACTTCGTGGACACTATAACCCTGCCTCTAGCAAAAAGTTTGTATATAAGATTTAGATATGACTGTTTACCTTTTAAGAGCTTTTTGTAGTAGCTGGGGGAAAGATCAGGGATCAGTCGAACACGTCATGTTTGTCTATCCGGGTTACCATGCCCAGTGGTAAAGATGGCTGCATCCTGTCTGCTTAGGCCTGGGGGTGGCCACCTGTTCGGAGGCACAGCAGATTTTGAGATATGATACCTCTGCCCTGTTGTTCTCTCTGTTAGGCGCTTCTGGTTTAATGTGTGGCTTAAGCGAAGAAAGATCTTGAATTACTCATTTGTTATGCAGATGTGAGCCTTGGTGAAAGCAGGGGTATTGTCTTTAAAGCTTACACTTTAGGTTGTTTACACCTTGTTATAAGTTATACATCTGGAGGGACTAGTATGCCATATCAGAGTTGTTTGGGTTTAAATTGTGCTTATATACTGTTACCTGCTGCTAGAATTATATTTTTAAATGTATTCCTTTTAATCTTTATTGATATACAATCAGATCCTTATAGAGTTTTATCCATCTTGGAGGCACCTAGTTTAGGTTTTAAAATGAAATGATTCATGTGTTTACAAATTTCTGGGATTTTAGCAGGTACATATTGACATGCCACTTCTGCCAATTTTAACTTTTATACTAGTTTTAATATCTGATTATGTATTTTCGATTATTTTATGATGTACTTTGATGTTTTTTTAACCAAATAAAGTTTGTGTGTACTCACATGTAGACTGAAACATGCAATTTCAACACCAGCAGCAGACTGCCATTTAACTCCCTGGTAATCAGCAGCTTTACTGCAGTGTTCTAATGAGCAACTAGAGTGCTAACATTCTGGCTTTATGCCAACAGTTTGGCACATCTGACAGCCATATTGATCGAATTTTAGTGGAAACGTAAAGCATTTTCTACTGAGTATACTTCTGTAAATGAGTAGATTAGGAGCTTCATACCAAATAAGTCTCCCGAGATGGCCACCAGAAAACAATTAGCTCAAGTGTAGCATAAATAGCACCCAAATGTAGCCCAAGGAAAGCCCAATAACAAAAGTGTGCAAAACACTTAGGGGATTATCTACAAGCCCCTTGTGCCGCAGGTGTGTCACTTTTTTCCATGTAAAAAGTGACTCACCAGTGGTGCAAGGGACTTGTAAATAAGCCCCTTAATCTTATTGGGCCCAATTCACAAAGGTAAACTTACACTTTTGGTCTAAGTTTAGACCAAAAATGTAAGTTTAAATTATCTGGAATTCACAAAGGTAAGTTACAAGGAGTATCTTTACGTCAGCACTCGGGGCGGAGCATCAGCACTCGGGCCAAGCATCCGATCCAGGAGCAGAATTATTGCAACCACATGCACCTGCACAATATTAGTCCCATCTGCAACTTGTACCCTACCCAGAAGCCAGATAAAAGCAATACACAAGCAGGGCCCTGGTTTCACCACAACCACACTGTGCCTTTGCTACATATCCTGATGCCATGCTGCCCACCAGGAGGAGGAGACCACCATGATACTAAAATTTGTTGTGAGGAACTACAAGAGACTGCATGGGTTCCCACTCTACAGCAGCAGTTCCTCACATATGTCTGCCTTATGGCATCACTTGAACATGGTGGTCACTGCATTAGGGAAGGACATCTGGATTGTTAATGACATCAAAACGAAGTGGCAGGATGAAAAGAGGAAGGTGAATGAACAGTACACCAGGATAGAGGTGGCTACAGGTCTCCCTGGTTTACAAAAACCTCCGACTCACTCCACTTGAGAGGGATGTCCTCTTCACCATAGACCCCCACCTGCTCCATGGGCTGCCTGTGACTGATGCCCACAATGTGGTGCCAGGTAAAATGCAATGATACTAACAATGACACCAAATGAGTAATGTTTGTGATACTCAAAAAATGTGACAATGAATGTTGTCCCAAGTAAGTGCAATCTGTATGGTGTCTCTCACCCACATGTGTCTCAGATAGTCCATTACATTACAAGTACTAGAATCCTTTGTAGCGGCAACTGCAAATTACAGTACCTCAGTCCCGAACAGTGGGCCATCACTGCTGAGTCATCTACTTAACACTGGTGCATGGTAATAGATAATGTCCCTCATTCATTGACCACTGCTATTGGCATGTAGGTGCAAATGTATAGTAATGTGACAGGTTGCACATAAGCAAATATCTTGGTTGTTTCTGATGACTTTTCCCTTTTGTTGCAACATACAGCCAGAGGACAGTCACACACGGGAGCACAGGTTACTGCACCATCAGGGAGGCAATGTCATGGAGCACAAAAGCCCATACCATCAGCTCAAACTTGTACGTAGATATGGCCATGGGAGGGCATCATCTCCTACATTGTTAACAGTTAAGTTATAGTTACAGTACATGGGATTCATGAACTGTGGTAAACCTGTGAAATGAACTAGGTAATGTTGTGTATCACATGTGCCAACTAGTATGTTAACTTAACACAAACATATCACTGTAGGCCCTGTGACGTTGTCCAGAAAAGAACAGCCTGCAGTGACCTCTGCAACATGTATGGATGTGACATCAGGACAGGCACCAAACAATGTGCGGATATCAGACACTGGTAAGGAATTATAAAAATGACTTTAAACGAATGCTTCTGCTCCTAAACTGTGGTGTAAATGGTAGCAGTATGTGAAGTGTGTCTAATGTCACTGTTGTCACTCACCCCCCTATGCTGCAATATGGATCACAACAGTATACCACAACCTGACATGTTGGCTAATGATAGGTCTACCAATAATGCATATACACAGTACTTACCTAACAGTACATATTGTCCCTCATGTAGGTGGATTTTGATTGGATAATGAAGCAAATGGTGTTTGTGCTTTCACAGGTATACATTGTTTTATCAGTCTGGGGAAGTGTCACAAGTGTCCGAATTGTTCATGGAATGTGATTCAAGTGGAGAGTAAGGCAACACACACAGTGACTTGTTCGGTCTTGACACATTTCAAGAGGCCTGGCCTTGTAGACATGATTTACTGGTGTGTGCATCTGGAGTTTCACAAAGAGTGATCCTCCAGTACCTTGTGGGGCTCATAAATTTGTTCCCAAGTACATCATGTAGAGGTGGAGGCCAACATGTTTCTGTGTTCATAACATGGGTACTTGCTAACTAACGCCCAGATTTAAGAGGGTCTAGCTCCATTCTAACACCACATTTGTGTCACTTGTTTATGCTAATGTGATGTTGGAAGGCCCAAAACACTGCACCATATTTACAAAGTGGCACAATGCATGCATTGCACTACTTTGTAACCCTTTGCGCTACATTATGCCTGCAATGGGGGTGTTCCCCATTAGGGGAGCTGAAAAAATGGTGCAAAAAGATCTAAGAGACTTATTTGCATTATTTGTTCTGCACTTTTAACCCCTGCACTGAGCAGGGGTTAAAAAGGAGGCTCCCTTTGGTTACAATGGGCCCAAGGGGACTTTGCAGGATTAGCATCAACATTTTTTACGCTAATCCTGCAAAGTGCTGAACTAGCATCAAAAATTATTATGCAAGTTCCCCAACTACCGCCATGGTGCACTGCATATCAAATATGGTGCACACATGGTGGTGTTAGGGGGGCGCTAAGGGGTGCTAGAAAAGTGGAGCTGCACTAGGTGGAAGACTTGTGTACGATTTAGTAGATACCACATCATAATTAGGATACATTATGCCACTGAAAATGTAGGTGTTTCCAAATGTAGCCAGTGCAGGATAACCATGTTTGCCTGTAATTGTGATACCTGAGTGATATGAGAGCCCACCTAGATATGTATGTTACAATAAAGCTGCTACCAGGACTACTTCAGTGATTAAAATGATACCATCTAGGGGGTTGGGAGACATCCTGGCTGCAGCAGTCAAACCCACTCCCGTCCGTCCATCAGGTAAGTGAGCCATATAGCGTTATCTATTGATATCCTACCCCTCAACAAAAAACTAAATCTTGTGGAAGGGGATGATAACTTTTTTACTCCGAATGCAGGATGTGAGCCCACTCCATTAGAAGGTAGCCCAACCTGACCCCAGATAGAGGCAGTGGGAGGAGGTATGGGGAAACAGGGATAAACAGGCACTGATGTGTTTGGCACAAGGCAAACCATGGCTCGAGAAAGGCCCATGAGCATGCTCTGGACAGAAAGATTAGATGTGGTCCCGGAAGAAACTGCGACACAATGATACACAAATCGCTATTGAGGCATAAAAAAAGTACCCACACCAGGGGGAGAGTAGCTGACTGTCCTCGCATCATTGTGAGCATGAGCTGCGACTGCAAAGAACATGACAGCAATCCATCACTCGAACCACAACCAGAGCCCAGGCATATGTGATGAGATTGGCTCAGCACCAACCTGCTTATCTCCTGGGCAAGGACACGCATTCAATTAAATCTCTCCTTTAATGAAATGTGCTGAATACTCCCAGCCATGGACATGGCCACAGGCCTTGCAGGAAGGTGTAGGAATGAACTGTTCCATTATAAGGTAAACAAATAATTTATTGGAGAACATGAACAACACTTCCTACGTCTGACCATGTAACTGTCACCACTCTGTTCTCATCCCTGTGGTATAAAACTTCTGTGGTCACCCAGTTTCCTAGATACGGGTATCCTAAATACCACATCTCCTTTCTTTGAGCAAAAATATAAACTATATTCAACAATGGAAAATATTTTTAAAGAACATGCAAGGTATACAGAATTGAAGGTAAGTACAGAATTATATATTAGCGAATTAAAGATACAGAACTACCCAATACAATGATAAACCTACTCCTACTTCTTATTTTAACAAACTAAACATACACAGTTATTGACTTTAACAATGGATCAAACTGACCATGTAGACCTTAATATAGAGAAGGTAAAATGTAAGGATAATGTGGTGAAATCAACCCATTACAAAATCATTGAATTTGCTTGGTAACACCACTTTTCTACCAATACAAGCTGATCTTTTGCCAGAACTTGTTTCAATACTACTCGCACCAAGAATTTGAGTATCACTACTACCTCTCATGAGTTCATTAGCATCATTAGACACTCCCAACTCTGCTTCATTATCGTGCCAAACCACACATCGGATTGAGAAAGGTTTGCAACCTTTCTTGTTATGTTGCCTATTAGACTTGGCATCCTTGGCGTGGTCACCCTTAACCTTTTGCCTCTGCTTCCCAGGTTGTTGATGTGTGCTGGACTCTATTTTTGCTGTTTTTGATCATCTGGGCACTTTACCACTGCTAACCAGTGCTAAAGTGCAAGTGCTCCTATGTAAAATGTATGTGTAATTGGCTTATCCATGATTGGCATATTTAATTTACTAGTACGTCCCTAGTAAAGTGAACTAGAGGTGCCCAGGACCTGTAAATCAAATGCTAATAGTGGGCCTACAGCACTGGTTGTGCCACCCAGATTAGTAGCTCTGTAAATATGGCTCAGACCTGCCACTGCAGTCTGAGGGTGCAGTTTTAAACTGCCAATTTGACTTAGCAGGTGTTCCCACTTGCCAGGCCTAAACCTTCCCGTTTCATATATGTGAAGAATCCCTTAGATAGGCCTTAGGTTGCCCCATGGGCAAGGTGCAGTGTATGTTAAAGGTTGGACATGTACTGATGTGTGTTACATGTCCTAACAGTGAAATACTGCCAGATTCAGTCTTCACTGTTGCAAGGCCTATCTCTTTCATAGGTTTAATATTGGGGCTGCATTTAAATATTATTGAAGTGCAGATTCCCTTTCATAGCAGATAGAAATATGGAATTTGGGGTCTCTGAACTCACAATTTAAAATTACATCCGTTAGGAAGTTAGTTTTTAGATTGTCAGTTTGAAAATGCCACTTTTAGAAAGTAGACCTTTTCTTGCTTAAACCATTCTGTGACTCTGCCTGTTTGTGGATTCCCTGTCTGGGTCAGTGTTTTGCTTCACTAATGACCGAGCGGAAACACTCATGCACTGACAAAAATCTCTGAAATGTGCTTCTTAGTCTAAAGAAGACATTTATTAATTCACTTCGCAAGGTTCGTAAAGGAAGGTCAGCATGCTGAAAGCACACGTTTAAAAATGGTCACAGCAATTAAATGAAATCATGTACAAATGATTCTCCACTGCAATATACACAGCACATATATGTATCTATATTATAATGCAAAGCAAATAATGAATTCAAAAATATACATTACCATGAGGCACAGGCACGTCTGATTCATCTCCCCCTGTCAGCATCAGATCGCCAGATCCCAGAATCAATCGACGAGAGAAAGAGATCAATTATCCTCACGGGAAGGATGACACACACCAGCGTCCTTGGCATGTCTGAGATCTGAATCACTTTCGGTCCCCGGTCCATCTGGTCTCGGCCTCTTATACTTTGAACAAACAAGAGAGGAAAATTCTAGAACTTCCCTCTCACTGCAGAAGTTTATTATTCAAAAAATGCTGATTACTTTAGGCCAGCTTTGAATAAAACACGTCGGGACTTGGCCACAATCCCAAGGTGCCCTGAATCAAAACAAAACCGTTCCCTGCCGTCCTAGTACATTCTGAACAGCCTAAGCTCTTCGTGGGGAAAGAACATGAAAACAAGTTGAATAAAAACATGACAACGTGGAAAACTACTTGCAGCTTTTAACATGGTGGTGGCTAATGCAAAAAAAAAAGTCAATGTGATGGTGTGCTGCTAGGCTAAGTGCAATGTGGAGTCAGTGGTCAAAACACAAATACCACTCCACTCCACCCCTTTTGACCAATGATTCATATACCCTATAGTCCTAAAATCAACTTCTCTTTTTTTTTTCAAAACATTACAAGCAAATTAGGTATGCATCATACACAGCAACATAATGAATTGACAAGAGCAATCACTATAAAGCAATAGACGTGTGATTAACTTATTAATAATTCAGATATTATAAACATCTAAACCAGGCACACCTACAATAGATAGACTTAAGCTTAGATACTCTGATTGGGATAGTAATTGAATCACAGTCTTCACTTAATTGAATAGTGTCTCTAGGATAACGAGTATGCATAGAGTTAGATGGAAACATCATGAGTCCTAATCATGTAAAGGTACACGGTCCACCTGTAATGTTTGCTGGAATGTAAGTAAAAGTGAGGTTCCCGTACGAGAATTGTCAGCCAACTGGCAAATTAAACATGCTTAATGATACTGGCAGATGTCATCAGGTGATAACAAGCCATATTGTTTGTTCCATTAGAATTGCAATCACACAGGTTGATAGGACATCCATGGTACTCTGCATTATTCCCATTGAGAACTTTGATCTGTGAAGCACAATTAGCGCCAAATGGATTCATAGGTATTGCCCTTCAAAAGCAGCAGGGGTATTGCGCATTGTGATTGATCAATCAGGTTCAGGTCCGGGGTGCTGTCCCTCCCGACCACACACGCCCGAAGGGAGACCACACGGCACACTCATGGTCAGAGGCAAGTCGTAGTATGATCTGTAAAAGAAACAAGTATGATCTTTCTTTCAAATAACATTTGTCAGATGAAATGTGCTCCCATTATCCTTTCCTAGTTTTGTGATCAGCAGGATATTATTAGGGCCCTTTGCTATAATTTCTGGAGGGCCATTTGGGGATTCCACTCACACCTTAGCATCAGGGTTTTTGTCAGTTGAACTAAAACCTCCCTTTCCTTGTACTGTCAGAAGGACTGGGGCAGTCCCCTTCCCCACCAATCCTCCATACACTTGACTTATGACAAGTTGGGCTATTTTGTAAGCATGTAGGTCAAGACCTGCAGAATCTGGTGTGGCTTTGTAAGGAGCTTAAGCTCTAGGTTTTATTTCCCAGTACACAATGGTGTTGGTAGCCACATGTGGTTGGAGAGTTTCAGCATTTAGTTATGGTCTGTTATTCAGAATCGGGAGTTCTTTATTTAAATGATTTCTACAGTTTTTCAGAGTCCAATCAGATAATTTTTTAGTCCAGAACCCGAGGAACACTCCTGTTCTTCTCTGCTTTTGCCACCTGCTCCAATCTACATATTGTCCCTGGATAGTTACATGCAACACAATGGACCTCATTACGACCCTGGCAGTCGGTGATAAAGTGGCAGTAATACCGCCAACAGGCTGGCTGTCAAGGAGACCGGATCCCCGGGGTTTGCGCCTGTTCCCAATATGTCCACCTCCTGGCAGATCCAAACTCCACTAGCTATCATAGCACAGAGTTAAAGAATGGCCAAGCGGGGATGGGGTTTTGTGTTGGGAACAGCGGGGAAGGAGACCTATGGGAGCAAGAGTTAAGAACACAATAGAAAGATTATTCACATTAATTTTCATGAGCTTTGTTCCAAATATTTATATACTGATAACATGAATGATCAAGGGCTTTTCTATAACATGACCTTATTAGCTCTGGGTACCTGGAAAATAAAGAAGGATTATGCAAACTTTCATATGAGCGTTTTTAGAATAACATCTTATGCTCTAAGCATTGAACTTTCTCAAGTTAGTTCTTGGAATAGCAACTACGTTATAACAAGAATCAATGAACCCATTAGTTTTCATGAATGAACTGCAATAGACTCATAAATGATACTGCCAGGTCACACTCTGTTCTGAATTTCAGAATTCAATTGTCTAGAAATGAATATGCACTTTAATACCGAATTATGCATCAAGATTTCAATGCCTAGAAATGATCGCACACTCTGCCGATCTGAAGCACAAGAGATAAATGCCAAGAATGAATCACACACACTGCTGCTGATTCAACCATCAGAATTAAAATATCTAGAAACGATCGAGCATTCTGCCAATCTGAACTGCAGGGGTTAAATACCAAGAATGAATCGCGCACACTGCTGCAGGTTCCACCATCAAGGTTTAAATGCCAAGATACAATTTTTCTGCCAATCTGAGCTGCAAGAGTTATTTGCCAAGAATGAATCGTGCACACTGTTGCGGATTCGCACATCAAGATTCAAATGCCATGAAATGATCACGCACTCTGCTGATCTGCACTGCAAGAGGTAAATGGCAAGAATGAATCACGCACACTGTTGCCGATTCGTACATCAAGATTCAAATGCCATGAAATGATTGCGCACTCTGCCGATCTGTACTGCAAGAGTTAAATGCCATGAAAACAATCGCACACGCGATTAACCAAAAGGCCCAAAACTCTAATATCTCTCAAAACGGAGCCGACCTCCGCCTTACTGCTCCGCTTGAGGATCACCAAGATAATGAGGACAGGGCCTGGAAAAGCCTAGGCAGGCCTCCGGAACAGGAGCTCAGGAAAATGCTGCTGCTCTACACCGGGAGACCTCTGAATAGTGAGCACGTGGAGCTGTGCTGGGTCCTTTAAATAGACCCAGACCCCGCCCACATGCCACACCCAGCCAAACTGCTGGAAAGGATTCTAGAAGGGCTCAGAATAGGGACCACACCCTAACCACTCCCTGTAATCCTGCAGCAAAGCCTTGAAAATGAACAATACATTGCAAACAGCATTTATGACATTTCAAGATAAATCTCTGCAATGCAAAAGGTAAACATACTGCATCAACACACAATGCATGAATTATTACATTGCATAAGGATTGGCTTTTTGCATAATATCGCCCATTGAGCGCGCACTGATGTTGACAGTACTCCCCCTCCCGAACGTGCTCTAGGGCCTGGCTTATCTGGGTTTAGGCGATGAAAACGCTGCACTAGTCGTGGAGCATGAATGTCAGATGCGGAGACCCATGAGTTGTTCTCTGGACCGTAACTTTCCAAGATATTAGATACCAAAGATTACGACCTTTAAATTTTGAATCCAGAACCTGTTTTACTTCATATTCCAATTCTCCCTGTACTAGAACTGGAGCTGGTTGAGAGTGGGTTTTTTTGTACTGCTCTTTTCAGGAGAGAAGTATGAAACACTGGATGACTATGTAGTGATTTTGGTAACTGCAGCTTATAGGTTACTGGATTGATCTGTTAAAGGACGGTGTAAGGACCTATATATTTGGGATTAAACATATGTTTTTTCTTGAAATCAATATGGCGTGTGGAAAGCCACACTCTGTCTCCTGGCTTATATTGTGGTCCTTCACAATGTTTTTTGTCATAACGTTTTTTATATGTTTGTTTTGCTTTATCTAGATGTTGCTGGATTTGTTTCTGGGTTTGATGGAGTTGTTGTATGGTTTCTGACACCGCTGGTGTAAGTGAACTTTCTTGTGGAATTGTGATTGGTAAAGTATCAGGATGATAGCCAAATAGACCAAAAAAGGGCGTTGTGCCAGTGGAAGTATGATATGAGTTATTATAGGCCAGTTCAGCTAACCAAAGCATTGATTTCCAAGAATGAAGTGCTTTCTCAGCGTAAGCACGCAGATATTGTTTCAATGTTTGATTTAGTCTCTCAGTTTGGCCATCCGTTTGAGGATGATGACTGGTAGATAGTGTAGCTGTAACTTGTAGCATTTTGCACCACGTTTTCCAAAAGTTAGAGGCAAATTGTGATCCTCGATCGGAGAGAATCACTTTTGGTAATCCGTGATAACGGACCACTCTATTTAAAGGTATTGCTGCCAATTCACTGGAAGTAGGAAATTACCTGCAAGCAATGAAATGTGCATATTTAGTGAGACTGTCTACCACCACAAGGATTACTTAGTGAAATTGAACAACTGGTAGTCCTGTAATAAAGTCTAATGATATGAGTTCCCAAGGTCGGAGTGGAGTTCGGAGAGGATGTAACAGTCCTTTTGGTTTTGAATGACTTGTCTTGATGCAAGCACAAACTTCGCAGTTAGTTACCATTTGCTTGACATCTTTTGTCAAAGTAGGCCACCAAAAGTATTGTTGTATTAGTTCAAGAGTCTTAGGAATTCCTGGATGACCTGCTGTGGGTATAACGTGTAACCAACGAAACACTAATTTACGCAACTTGGTAGTTGAAACAAATAGACATGCATCATGAAAAGGTAGGCCTTGTTTGATTGATCTTTTGGGATCTGCTTGAGCCCATTTCTGCCATTTTTCAATGGTGAAAGAATTACTAGTTTCTTCAAAAAAGTCTTCTGTTTTGATGATAGAAAGGATTTTGTCTGAAGCAATGATAGTTCGTGGGGGCTGGATTGTGGGTAACATGGTAGAATCTTGTCTGGACAAGGCATCCGCTTTGCAATTGTCTTTACCTGGACGGAAGGTTACCACAAAATCTAACTCTGCAAAAAACAGCATCCACCGCAATTGTCGAGGCGTGAAAAGTCTAGCTGAACTCATGAACTGGATATTGCGATGATCTGTGTATACTGTGATACTGTACTTGGCGCCTAGCAGATAGTGCCTCCACTCTTTGAAGGCATCACGGATTGCTAGCAGCTCTTTTTCAGCGATGACATAATTTCGTTCAGCCTCTTCAGTTTTAGAGACATGTAAGCTACAGGGTGTAGCTGACCAGTATCTTTACTGCGTTGTGATAACACTGCACCAATTGCCACATCTGAAGCATCTGCTTCCACTACGAATGGACGTTCAGTATCTGGGTGAGTCAAGACTGGGGCAGTAGAAAAAGCTTCCTATAAGGTTGAAAAAGCCTTGTCATCTTCTGTAGACCATACAAATGGTACTTTCTTTTGTAATAACTTGGTGATTGGTGCCACTGTCTGTGAGAAATGATCTATTGACCTGCGATAGAAGTTTGCAAAACCTAGGAAGCATTGAACATCTTGAACAGTCTTTAGGATTGGCCAATCAGATACTGCTTGCACTTTTCTTTCTGCCATGACCATGCCTTTAGGGGTAAGGATAACCCCTAAAAAATCAACTGTGATAACATGAAATTCACATTTGGTTAATTTGCAAAATAGATTATGTTTTCGAAGAGCTGTGAGAATCTTCTAGACATGTTGCACATGTTCGGCTTCTTTATCAGAATAGATTAGAATATCATCAATATAGACTATTGCAAATAGATCTTAAAATTCTCCAAGGACATCATTCAAAAAGAATTGGAACGCTGCTGGTGCATTACAAAGTCCAAAGGGCATGACTGTGTATTCAAACAGACCATATCAAGTTTTAAAGGCAGTTTTCCATTCGTCGCCTTCTCTCATTCTGGCTAAGTGGTAAGCACCTCTTAGATCTAACTTGGTGTGGATTTTGGCCTTTTTAACCTGATCCAGCAAGACAGGAATCAAAGGTAATGGGTATTTGTTTTTTACTGTGATTTTATTCAATCCTCTGTAGTCTATACAGGTTTGATGATCCCCATTAGCGTCGGGGACAAAAAAAAGAGGAGATGCTGCAGGAGACTTGGAGGGGCGAATAAATCCATTAGCTAGAAATTGGTCTAAGTATTTTCTTAGGTGTTGGGTTTCGTGTTCTGACAGGGCGTACACACGACAACTAGGAAGTATAGCACCAGGAGTCAGATCAATTTGGCAGTCATATGGTCTGTGAAGTGGCAAGGTTTCTGCTTCTTTTTCGTCAAATACGTCTAAGAAGGATGAGTACTGCCAGGGCAGTGTTACGTCTTTGTCAGCGGCTGTGGCTATGTGAGATTTGTGAGGAACCGTTACACTTGCTGTCTGGAGACATTTTTCTTTACACAGGAGTAAAGAAAAAATGATTTTTCTTTATTGCCAGTTTATTACAGGGTTATGGTAACTTAACCACGGCAATCCAAGGATGATCCCATACTGAGGAGCATGATGACATCAAAGATTAGTTTTTCAACATGTTTGGCATCTTGATTCCCCCCTTTACAGATCACAGACAAGGGGAGGGTCTGTAGAGTCACTGGACCTCCAGCTAGGAGCTTTCCATCTACAGCTTGTACTTCTTGCATGGGATCCTCCATGTTTGAACCAATTGTGCATCGATAAAGTTACCAGTAACCCCAGAGTCTACTAAGGCTTTCTTTAGATAACTCTTCTTTTTCACTAGCACTTCTAGGTCTAACTTTAGACGTCTTGACTGTAAAGGGTCCACAGTTACACCCAAGAGCAACCCTTCTTTACACCTTGGGTGTTCTAGTTTTCCTGCTCGATTTGTACATTTGCTACCACTTTCTTGGTGGGAATTTGTTTGTTTTTCGGTTTTACTGTACATTCTTTGACGAAATGGCCCTTTCAACCACAGTACAGGCATTGTCCATTCTTTCTACGTAGATCTTTCTCTTCTTTCGTCAAGGGCCGTCTGATAGTTCCAATTTCCATTGGCTCATGATTATTCTCTTTCTGAACTCGTGATTCTCTGCATTCATGAACGCGCCAGGAATGTTTCTCAGTCTTTCTGCGTGTTCCCTGTCGTTCAGCAAGACAATGGTTTAGTCTCAAAACAAGATTTATCAAATCTTGACAATCCGTGAGTTGAGGATCGATCTGAGCAAGAATGTCTTTTAGCTCATCTTTGAGTCCTTGCTGGAACAGGGCTGCTTGCTTTTCTTCAGGCTAGGATGTTTCGGCTATTAGCCTATTAAAGCTAGCCAAGTAAGAAACTAGGTCCTCATTACAACATTGGTGGTAAAAGCCGCTTACCGCCGTGCAGAAGACCGCCAACACACCGCCGCGGCCGTGGAATTCCGCCACAGCTATTATGACCCACATCCCGAAATCCGACAAAAATCAGACACCCACACAAATCCGCCACACCAAAGGTCAGTGATAAACTGGCGAAAACAAAACCTCCACCGTCACGCCAACAGAAATACGCCCACGCTAACACGACCCACGAATCCACGCGGTGGTCTTTCAACCACGGTATTCCATTGGCGGTACACACCGCCACGCTCAAAATACACACACATTTACAAAACACAACCACATTGGACAATCCCAAATACACACACCTGAGACACATACACACACCACTCCCACACACCCATTATAATATAAAACACACACCCACATCACCCACAAACCCCTACTACCAAAAATTCAGAAAGAAGGCCAGAGAGAGACAGCACCAGCAAGAACAACAGCATCCACAGGCACTCAACACCATCACCCACACAACTTCCACGCACAAAACACCACACACCACTACATATCACCACACTTATCACCACACACACCACCCCACACATCACCCACACCACCCCATGGCACGCCAAAGACACCCCAGGTTCTCGGAGGAGGAGCTCAGGGTCATGGTGGAGGAAATCGTCCAGGTAGAGCCACAGCTATTTGGAGCACAGGTGCAGCACACCTCAATAGCAGGGAAGATGGAGCTATGGCGAAGAATAGTCGACAGGGTCAACGCAGGGGACAACACCCAGGAAATCGGGACGACATCAGGAAGAGGTGGAACGACCTACGGGGGAAGGTGCGTTCCGTGGTTTCAAGACACTACCTGGCGGTACAGCGGACTGGCGGCGGACCCCCACCTCCCCACCCACAACTAACAACATGGGAGGAGCAGGTCTTGAAGATTCTGCATCCTGAGGGCCTCGCAGGAGTCGGCGGAGGAATGGGCTCAGGTAAGTCAAACCTTTAACTACCATATCCCCCACCCTACCTGCAGGCTATCACAGACCCCCACACTCGCCCCCTCCCCTATCACTCCAACTCCTCACTAATGTACTAATAACACAAACCACACATCCCAACACCAAGCCCTGCATGCAACAACAAAGCATGGACACCCATCACCAAAGCATGCCCACTGCACATACCCATAACACCCCCCTCAACCATCATCACACAAGCCCCCACACAGGAATGCTAGCACTGGGGTACACGCTCACCCACCCATTGCACACCATGACACACACAGATGCAATAATCATGCTTTTACACCCCTGCAGGACCACTACCCAACGTCACCAGACAGGAGGGTCCAGACATCTCCACCCAACCCACAGAAGAGGCCCACAGTGATGACAGCAGCTCTGCCCAACTGGATCCAGATGACCAGCCCGGACCATCGTGGGCCTCGGGACAGTCGGTTCCCCTCACACAGGCACAGGCCACCACAGACCTTCCACCCTCTGGTAACATCAGCACCCACCCAGCGGGCCCATAACTCCATCCCCAGGACACGTCAATCAGCTGTGTGTCCACCACTACAGGGAACCCAGGATAACCCACCACCCCAACAACAACAGGGACCTGGGGGCAGTGGCAGTGGGCACACGGTCCAGGGGACGTAGGCCCAGGAACACAGGGGAACTGGGAGGGCTGGTGTGCGACAGGGGGTGGACAGGCCAAGGGAACCCACTCTCCACGAGGCCCTCTCCTCCATCATGGGAGCCTACCACCACTCCCAGGAGACGATGGCAACAGTACTGGCAAAGTTTCAGGAGACCCAGCGCATGCAGGAGGAACAGTATTTGGGGTTCAGGGAGGAACTCAGAACCATCAGCTCCGCCCTGGGCACCATCGTAGGGGTGCTGAAGGAAATACTTAACACCAGGAGGGACACTGTGGCACTCCAAGGGGCCCCTGACACTAGCATGGACGATGAACTGCCCACAACCTCCGCCGGCGCTAGTGGACAGGACGCCCCGCCACAGGACCACAACACCAACACCCCACCCCCTGCAGAGGGAGAACCACCCCGCAAGCGGTCCCTGAGATCCAGGAACAAGACAGAGCACAATGCCAAGACCCCGCCAAGAAATGAGACCACCCTGATTGTCAAACCACTGTCTCACTTTGTAACCCTGTCTATATTGAAACTGCCCCAGCTCCACTTCCTATGCCCATATGGGCAATGCACCTGTGAGACTAATAGACTGGACTCTGTCATGGACATTCCTCCACCATCCCCCCTCACCATTTTACAACCCCCTCCAATAATGAGCACTTCAATAAACACCCTTGAAGCACAAAACAATCTAGAGTCAGTCTGTGATTTCGAATTTGTGTATTAGCAATTACAGTGACAAAATGCTTTTTCAAATGTAAACATACCTATGTCACACAGCTCAAGTCCATGAGGAATCTAAGCAGATGACACACGTTGGAAACCACACCTTTCAAACCGTAAGGGAAAATGACAACTCAGTGACCATACACTGGGTGAAATCGACAGACAGGATAGAGGTAGAAGTGCTAAAGTACTTGTAGTAGGCAGGAATGTTTTCTCACCTGTGTGTCACTGGAAATATTGCTGGATGACTGAGTCCCTGTTGTCAATGTCTTCTTCCTCTGCTTCCTCCTCATCACTGTCCACAGGCTCCACAGCTGCCACAACACCGCCATCTGGACCATCCTCCTGCAGGAAAGGCACCTGTCGTCACAAAGCCAAGTTGTGAAGCATACAGCAGGCCACGATGATCTGGCACACCTTCTTTGGTGAGTAGAATAGGGATCCACCTGTCATATGTAGGCACCGGAACCTGGCCTTCAGGAGGCCGAAGGTGCGTTCGATCACCCTCCTAGTCCGCCCATCGGCCTCATTGTAGCGTTCCTCTGCCCTGGTCCTGGGATTCCTCACTGGGGTCAGTAGCCATGACAGGTTGGGGTAATCAGAGTCCCCTAATAGCCACACCCGGTGCCTCTGGAGTTGACCCATCACATAAGGTATGCTGCTATTCCGCAGGATGTAGGCGTCATGCACAGAGCCAGGGAACATAGCATTTACCTGGGAGATGTACTGGTCTGCCAAACATACCATCTGTACATTCATGGAATGATAACTATTCCGGTTCCTGTACACCTGTTCACTCCTGTGAGGGGGGGGGACCAAAGCTACATGGGTCCCATCAATGGCACCTATGATGTTGGGGATATGTCCCATGGCATAGAAGTCACCTTTCACTGTAGGCAAGTCCTCTACCTGAGGGAAAACGATGTAGCTCTGCATGTATTTCAGCAGGGCAGACAACACTCTGGACAACACGTTGGAAAACATAGGCTGGGACATCCCTGATGCCATGGCCACTGTAGTTTGAAATGACCCACTTGCAAGGAAATGGAGCACTGATAGCACCTGCACTTGAGGGGGGATTCCTGTGGGATGGCGGATTGCTGACATCAGGTCAGGCTCCAACTGTGTACACAGTTCCTGGATTGTGGCACGATCAAACCTGTAGGTGATGATCAAACTTCTTTCCTCCATTGTCTACAGGTCCACCAGCGGTCGGTACACCGGAGGATTCCGCCATCTCCTCACATGTCCCAGCGGACGGTGCCTATGAAGGACAACAGCGACCACAGAGTCAAACAACTCAGAGGTATGTACCCACAGTCAACACAGAACACCATTCATACACAAAATGTGGCCTGTATTTGTGTTGTGAGACAAGGCGTAGGTATGTGTGACGCAGTTGGTAACTAGGCCATGTGGGCCCCTGAAATGGTGGGTGCCTGACCTGTAAAGTGGGACAATGGGATGTGAGGTAACTGCGCTGGCGTTGTACACCGTCGCATTAGGCGGTCGAAGACCGCGGCGCAATGCTGCATTGGTTAACATTGGACCCTATGGGTCCCAGGAGCCATTGACGATGTACGCCGGCGGTGACGGTACGCCATTTTCTATCTGTTCAATAACTCGATACCTGATCTTCGACATGAGAGGACCTACACTGCAAGTGCAGCTGTGACCTCGGTCTGAAGAGACAATGGCTCGTGCGTCTGTGGAAAGGGCCCCTGCCTTCACTGCAGAGGAGTTGGAGAAGCTCGTCATTGGGGTCCTCCCCCAGTACACGCTACTCTACGGTCCTCCAGACCAACAGGTAAGTACACAGGGAGCATGCTGTATGGGCTATGCCTGTGTGGAGAGGGCTGGTTATAAGAAGGAAGGGGGCACAGTTCTGCGTGCATAAAGGACTGTGAATGCATGTGCCACATGGCAAGGGTAGGGATGTGGGCCACTCACTTTGACGGTGCAGTTGGTAATGACTTCTCTTCTTCCCCTGTACATGTCATGTAGGTCAGCGCCCACCAGAAGAAGGATATTTGGCGTGCCATCGCCAAGGACGTCCGGACCCTGGGGGTCCATCACAGACGGAGCACCCACTGCCGTAAAAGATGGGAGGACATTCGCCGCTGGAGTAAGAAGACGGCAGAGGCTCAGCTGGGGATGGCCTCCCAACGTGGGAGGGGTGCCAGTCGAACCATGACCCCCCTGATGTTCAGGATCCTGGCGGTGGCCTACCCTGAGTTGGATGGGTGCTTGAGGGCATCACAGCAGACACAATCATTCATCGGACTTTGCGCGCAGTGAAGGTGTCTGGGTGGGGGAGGAGGGCTGTGGGTTTCACTAGGCCAGGGCGAGTTCCTTAGGCAAGGCCCCTCCGTAAGCCAGGCCATGTGGCCCCCCACCCCACCTCTGTAGAGTGCCAAGTACAGCTATTCATGCCCCTGTGTCACCTATGTGTGCAGATGTCGTCCATAGCCTTGTAGGCCATTTCCCAGGAATTGCATCTGTAGAGCCCAACAGCGCGACGTAGTGCAGGGGGCTGCTGTGTCTGTATTGTCCGCCAACGGTAGCGGTAAGCCATGCACTCAAACTGTCTTTCTTCTGTCGTCCCCCCCCTTTTTGTGGTCTCCCTGTTCTTGTGTGCATTAGCATCATCAGGCGGAGGTACAGTGGCACTGGAGCACGAGGGAGCTGCATCCCACATGGGCATAGAGGCCCACACTACGGACTCAATACACCAGTGGGACGGAGGGCGAGGGGAGCACCACGGCGGTCACAGGATCTGCAACCAGCGTCACGGACTCATCCCCCGATGGGAGCTCCCTTGTGGTGGCGGCAACATCTGTGCCCCCCACTTCAACAGGTACAGCCGCCACCCCCCCTACCAGCACCGCCCTCCCAGCAGCCCCTCAGCCTTCGCCCCGTGCCCGCTCACCCAGGAGGGTGGGCATCACCTTCACCCCAGGCACCTCAGCCCCTGCCCCTGTCACCTCTGCTGCCCTCAGTGAGGAGGGCATTGACCTCCTCAGGTCCCTCACTGTTGGGCAGTCTACCATTTTGAATGCCATCCAGGGTGTAGAAAGGGAGTTGCAACACACAAATGCATTCCTGGAGGGCATTCATTCTGGTCAGGCTGCCCTTCATTGAACCCTTCAGACTCTGGCCTCAGCACTGATGGCAGCCATTGTCCCTCTGTCTAGCCTCCCCCCTCCAACTTCCTCCTCCCAAACCCAATCCCCTGTACTTCTGCCTATCCCAAGCACACCATCAGACCAGCCTGTACACACCTCACCACACAAGGGAAGCTCAGGCAAACATAAGCACCACACATCCCACAGGCACTCACGCAAGCATCACACACATACAGACACACCAACATCCACTGCCTCCACTGTGTCCCCCTCCTCCTTGTCTCCCTCCTCCCTCCCAGTCTCGTCTACACTCACACCTGCATGCACTACCACTACAGCCACTACGTCCCGCACCAGCACACCCACCACCACACCCCGCTCATGTGCACTCACCACCCCCACTACCATTTACACGTCCCCTGTGTCCTCTCCCAGTGTGTCTGTGACGCCCCCTCCCAAGATAAACAAATGCAGGCACACACCCACCCAACAGCCATCCACCTCACGACTGCCTCCAGCCCATGCACCTGCACCCAAAACCACAAAAGTTACACCTCCTACAACCACCACCTCTTCCTCCACTCCCAAACCCCCTCCAGCTACCCGTCCCAGTGTCTCCCAAAAATGTTTCCTGTCCCCCCTTAACCTATTGCCCACCACCCTCCCCCCGTCCAACTCATAGGTCCTGCACTAGCACCTCAGCCAAAAAATCTACGGACCAGTTGTGCCTGTTGTTACAGGTATGTGGAGTGCACTGGCCACCAGGCCAGCCAGTGTGGCACGGAGCCACAGCACAGCCAGTCCCCCCCCTGTGAAGCACCAGAAGTTGGACAGTACCCGGCGGGAGAGGGGGAAGACTCCAGCCAGCCAAGCCGCTCACAGGGGTCCCGAGGGGAGTGTCGACTCAGCTGTGACTCCTCCCAAGGTGGGGAAGGGGCAGAAGAAATCTCCAAAGTCTGGGAGGAGCAGCATGGCTGAGAAGACTGCCATCATCCTCGCTGCCCAGGAGGCCACCGCCAGCACCATCGTCACTGCCCAGGAGGCCAGCGCCAGCCACAGCCCAGCTGGCCAGGAGGGCCCCGCAAGCCACAGCCCAGCTGACTCATGAAGGAGCGCCAGCCACAGCCCTGCTGGGCAATAACGGACTGCTTTGGCAAGGACCGCTGAACAGGGCAAAGACCGCTGAACAGGGCAAAGACCACCATGGAAAGCACCGCTGAACAGGTCAGACACTGGCAACTCAAGCACCGCTGAACAGGGCAAAGACCGCCATGGAAAGCACCGCTGAACAGGTCAGACACTGGCAACTCAAGCAACGCTTAACAGGGCAAAGACCGCCATGGAAAGCACCGCTAGCCCATTTGCGGCACGGGCAGTGACGCGACAGGGACCATCAAGGGGTAAGTGCTGCACTCTGGGCACCAGTCCCCCTCCAGACCAGTGGAGACTTGCATCCACTCCGTCTGTCCTGCACAGGATGAAGCACTCTGGGCACCAGTCCCCCTCCAGAACCAGTGGAGACTTGCATCCACTCCGTCTGTCCTGCACAGGATGAAGCACTCTGGGCACCAGTCCCCCTCCAGAACCAGTGGAGATTTGCATCCACTCCGTCTGTCCTGCACAGGATTAAGCACTCTGGGCACCAGTCCCCTTCCAGAACCAGTGGAGACGTGCATCCACTTGTGTGACTGTGGCTTTGCACTCCCCAGGATGGGACAGTGGGCAACCCACCCACTGTAGAGACTTGAGAGACTGTGGCTTTGCACTCCCCAGGATGGAACAGTGGGCAACCCACCCACTGTAGAGACTTGTGTGACTGTGGCTTTGCACTCCCCAGGATGGAACAGTGGGCAACGCACCCACTGTAGAGACTTGAGAGTCTGTGGCTTTGCACTCCCCAGGATGGAACAGTGGGCAACCCACCCACTGTAGAGACTTGAGAGACTGTGGCTTTGCACTCCCCAGGATACATCAATGTGCATGGAGCCCCCTCATGTATCTGGCGTGGTGCAGTCATCCGGCTGAGGTGCCCCCTCTTCCATTCCCCCTGAGGTGCCTGTTGTATTTCTATCTGATGCCCCTGCAGTGTTCTCTCCGTTTGGATCGGGTATCTTGTGTGGGCCTCGCCCATGCATTTTGGGCCCTGTGGTCCACGGACTATGAATGGTGCTACCTGTACTACTAATCGTGGTGTATAATTTGTTTATTGTGTATATATATATGTATATATTTGCTTACTGTATTTTGATATATTACAATGGTTCCACTCATTTCCTTTTGTCTTGGAATTCTTCCGGGGGGATAGGGGTGTTACTGTTATGTATAGATAAGCATTGGTGTGTGTGTTGTAGTGGGTGGGGGTTGGGGTGTTGCGTGTGTGTGTCCCTGTTTTTTGCCTCCCCTATGTCGTAGGTGCAGTACTCACAGTGGTCTTCGCCGCCGGCGTTGATGCTCCTTGTAGAAGAGAAGGAGGACTAGTGCAGGAAGAATATGGAGTTCCGGCTCCATGGTGCCCTCCTTCCTCGTGGAGTGTGTAGAGGTGAGCGTTTTCCCTTCGAAATGGCTGTTTCCGCCGTGTTTTTATCCGCAGTGAATCCGCCCCGGAAAAGGTGTCGGATTGGTAGGTTGTGATACTGTGGGCGGTACATTGTCTCCCGCCTGTCTGTTGGCGGGGACCGCCAAGCTGTTTGTTTGTACCGCCGTGGCGGTCTGAGTGTTAAAGTGGCTGTCTTTGTTGGCGGTTTCAGCCACGGTCATAATTGCTAAATGTTTACCGCCGTCCTGTTGGCGGTCTTACCGCTGCTTTAACACCGTCCGCCAGGGTTGTAATGACCACCCATGTCTTAATTGCCTTGTCGCAATTCTAGTAGTTCTGGGTCTGCAGATAAAGTAACTGTTCTTCAATCAAACACTTTTTCAAATTCCCGGACAAAGTTTCTCCAATTATAAAGCAGGGGACTGTCTTTATGCACAAGAGGGATTGCCCAGGTGGCCGTGTCTCCAGTCAAATAGGATAGCAGGAAGGCCACCCTGGACTGAGCATCAGGGAAGGTGTTTGGTTGACAGGTGAAATGCAATTCTACTTGAGTCAAAAAGGATTGTGCTTTCTGAGGGTCACCTGAAAACCTTTCTGGAGGAGCAAAAGGAATGGCTGAGGGAACTGTGAGGGAAATGTTAGTTGGAGGATTTCCTCCTGAACCTTGAGGAAGAGAACCAAACCAACCCGCACCCAGAGGAGCTTGCTCCTTCTTTTCTACTCTGTCTTGTAACTGACTCACTCTCTCTGCCAGACTGGTTGCTATATCTTTAGATGCTACTACATCCGATTGGAGCTGCGTGATTACTTTAACTAACTCATCCAATGTGGCCATATTGACAACCTAGCGCAAACCAGGAGGATTTAAGAATTTATGGGCACACTATTCTGTCAAGGAGACCGGATCCTCGGGGTTTGCGCCTGTTCCCAATATGTCCACCTCTTGGCAGCTCCAAACTCCACTAGCTATCATAGCACAGAGTTCAAGAATGGCCAAGCGGGGGATGGGGTTTTAGGTTGGTAACAGCGGGGAAGGAGACCTGTGGGAGCAAGAGTTAAGAACACAATAGCAAGATTATTCATATTGATGTCCATAAACTTTGTTCCAAATATTTATATACTGATAACATGAATGATTGGCTTTTCTATAGCATGACCTTATTAGCTCTGGGTACCTGGAAAAGAAAGAAGGATTATGCGAACTTTCATATGAACGTTTTTAGAATAACATCTTATGCTCTAAGCATTGAACTTTCTCAAGTTAGTTCTTGGAATAGCAACTACCTTATAACAAGAATCAATGAACACATTAGTTTTCATGAATGAACTGCGATAGACTCATAAATTATACTGCAAGGTCACACTCTGTTCTGAATTTCAGAATTCAATTGTCTAGACATTATTATGCACTTTAATACCAAACTATGAATCAAGATTTGAATGCCTAGAAATGATCGCACACTCTGCTGATCTGAAACACAAGAGATAAATGCCAAGAATGAATCACACACACTGCTGCTGATTCAACCATCAGAATTCAAATATCTAGAAACGATTGTGCATTCTGCCAATCTGAACTGCAAGGGTTAAATACCAAGAATGAATCGCGTACACTGCTGCCGGCTCCACCGGCAAGGTTTAAATGCCAAGATATGATCGCGCACTGTGCCGATCTGAGCTGCAAGAGTTATTTGCCAAAAATTAATTGTGCACACTGTTGCCGATTCGTACATCAAGATCCAAATGCCATGAAATGATCGCGCACTCTGCCGATCTGTACTGCAAGAGTTTAATGCCAAGAATACATTGCGCACACTGTTGCCGATTCGTACATCAAGATTCAGATGCCATGAAATGATCGCGCACTCTGCCGATCTGTACTGCAATAGTTAAATGCCAAGAATGAATCGCGCACACTGTTGCTGATCCATACATCAAGATTCAAATGCCATGAAATGATCGCGCACTCTGCCGATCTGTACTGCAAGGGTTAAATGCCAAGAATGATTTGCGCACACTGTTGCCGATTCGTACATCAAGATTCAAATGCCATGAAATGATTGCGCACTCTGCCGATCTGTACTGCAAGAGTTAAATGCCATGAAAACAATCGCACATGCGGTTAACCAAAAGGCCCAAAACTCGAATATCTCTGCAAACTGAGTCAGGGGCCTAACCCGACCTCCGCCTTACCACCCCTGCTTGAGGATCATCAAGATAATGAGGACAGGGCCTGGAAAAGCCTAGGCAGGCCTCCGGAACAGGAGCTCAGGAAAATGCTGCTGCTCTGCACCAGGACCTCTGAATAGTGAGCACATGGAGCTGGGCTGGGTCCCTTAAATAGACCCAGACCCCGCCCACGTTCCACACCCAGCCAGACTGCAGGAAAGGATTCTAGAAGGGCTCAGAATAGGGACTACACCCCAACCCCTCCCTGTAATCCTGCAGCAAAGCCTTGAAAATGAACAATACATTGCAAACAGCATTTATGACATTTCAAGTTAAATCTCTGCAATGCAAAAGGTTAACATACTGCATCAACACACAATGCATGAATTATTACTTTGCATAAGGATTGGCTTTTTGCATTACGTCGCCCGTAGAGCACGCACTGTCCTGATGTTGACACTGGCGGTAACTGCCGCCAAATTATGACCATGGCAGAAAGATCTCCGAAAGACAGTCAATGGACCACACCGACCGCCAGCGCGGAAACAACAGCCACCACAGCGGTAGCCGCCTACAGCCAGGCGGAAGTTAATGTTCCACCCACCATATTATCACCCTGCAAACTGCCACCTTTTCCGGGGCAATACCAACGACATCAAAAGCCTGGCGGAAACTGAGCTCAGAAGTGAAAGGGCTCACCATTGGAGACATAGGGAAGAACCACACCGCCTGCATGTTTTTCCGAAGATATTCTAAGTTCTGCTCCACAACGAACACCAACGCCTGCAAAGGTAACGACGGTGAGTACAGCCGCCTAGCATAAAGGGAGGGGGGAGGAAAAAGAGAGTGAAACACACACGCACAACACACTCCCCACACACACATACACCATACACACAAACATATGCATTACAAAAACAATTGTACCCCGTAACTCGGCTGAATAATGCAAGGACAAAACAATTTCACCGAAGTGTTTGTAATAAGATCAACACAGTAGAAATAATAATTTAGGCAAAGTAATAGATATGTACATATTTACAGAAAAAAGGACACAGCAATGTCCTCAATTTGTGTGGGCCACATGGCCACAGGCCAAAGTCCAAGGCCACACATGTCACCTGCTTCAACATGGAGAGAACACTGCAGGGGCACAGGCAACTCGATGAGGGGCTGCTGGGAGAGCGGTGCTGGTATGGGGGTGGCGGTTGTACCTGCAGCTGGGGTGGTCACAGAAGTGACCGCCACCACCAGGGAGCTTCCATCGGAGGAGGTATCTGTGTCAGAACTGTCCACTCCAGTCTCTGCCTTGGTGCTCCCCTCGCCCTCCGTCCCACTGGTGCCCTCACCGTCGGTGGACTCTGCCTCCTAGGTCCTGTGGGATGCAGCTCCCTCTGTCGCCGGTGCCTCTGCCCCTCCGTCAGGTCCTGGAATAATGCTGCATCACAGGAGATGTTAGCACATACTGGACAAATCACAATGACCCATTACATGTTTACAGGATGCAAAATTCTGTTGTAGTTCCATGGTTCAGTTTGTGACCGGATCCTCACTCTTTTGTCCCTTAGATTCCTACCACTGCGGATGAATAGGAGATGGAGACATACCCCCGTGTACAGACCCCTGGTGGACTTGGCAACACTGGAGGACAGGCACATTATCCTCACCTATAGACTTGACTGGGCCACAATCACTGAGCTGTGTGTACAATTGGAGCCTGACCTGATATCTGCTATCCGTCACCCCACTAAGATCCCCCCTCTTGTGCAAGTGCTATCTGTACTCAATTTCCTGGCAACTGGCTCTTTCCAAGTGACAGTGGGCTTGGCAGCAGGAATGTCACAGCCAATGTTCTCAGTAGTGCTGCCAAGAGTGTTGTCTGCCCTGATAAAACACATGTGCAGCTACATTGTTTTCCCCAGGTTGAAGATCTGGCCAAAGTGAAGGCCGAGTTTTATGCAATGGGACATATCACCAACATAATTGGAACGACTGATGGAACACATATTGCATTTGACCCCCTCCCCACCGCTAGAATGAACATGTGTTCAGGGATCGTAAGAGTTTCCACTCTATGAATGTTCAGATTGTGTGCTTGGTTGACCAGTACATCTCTTATGTCAATGCTAAGTATCCTGGGTCAGTGCATGATGCCTTTGTCCTAAGGAATAGCAGCATCCCAAATGTGATGGCCCAATTACAGAGGCACAGGGTGTGGCTAGTAGGTGAGCCCTGGTTCCCACCAAGTATATTTTGGTGTATGGGTATGGTGTGGTCCATATAGGATAGTGTGTGGCTAAATATTGTCCCTCAATATTTGCAGGTCAGTCTGGTTACCCATACCTATCATGGCTGCTGACCCCTGTGAGGAATGCCAGGACAGGGGCAGAAGAAAGTTCTAATGAGGCACATGGGCGAACCAGAAGGATAATAAAAAGGACCTTTGGCCTCCTGAAGGCCAGGTTCCGGTGCCTCCATCTAACAGATGGATCCCTGTGCTACTCTCCAAAGAAGGTCTGCCAGATAGGGGTGGCATGCTGCACGTTGCATAACCTGGCTCTCAGAAGCCATGTCCCATTCCTGCAGGAGGAGGAGGCTGGAGATGCCTGTGTGGCAGCAGGAGACCTGTGGACAGTGAGGATGAGGAGGCAGAGGATGAGGATGAGGACAACCGAACATATGTGATCAGACAATACTTCCAGTGACACACATGTAGGACAGTGTTACTTCACATTTCAATTACATTTGTTTTCATTTGTGTGGCAATGGCATGCTGATATTTTCCACTTCTATGCCCACTTACTGTTCCCTCTGGCAATTCATTTTGCAGATGTTGGTGACCTGACATATACTCCTTATGTGATCTCTACGGCCAGCTACAGGTCATTAATCTATGTTCTTTCTATGTACAGTTTATTTGCAATGTTTGTACCTGTTACAATGAATACATATTTGATATATGTGATATACTCCCAATTTTTTTTTTTTCAAAGGGTGTTTATTGAAGTGCTAATATATAGAGGGGAAAGTGCAATGGGATAGGATGATGATGGAGGAAAGTCCAGGGTATTGTTCCAGTCTGTTTGTAGCACAGGTGCATTGTCCATAGGGACATAGGAAGGGGAGAAATGGCAGTTCAAGGTGGACAGGGTGACAGAGTGGACCACAAGGGTGACAATCTGAAGAGTCTCATTTCCTGGCGGGGGTCTTGGTAAGTGTCTGTGGCTTCTGTCTGGATCGCAGGGAACGTTTGCTTGGTGGTTCACCTTCTGCAGGGGGAGGGGTGCTGGTGGCCTGTGAGTCCTGTGGCGGGGCCTCCTGGCCAGTAGCGGCAGCAGAAGTGAAAGGCTGTTCAGATGTCTGACTAGTGTCAGGGGCCCGCTGGTGTGAGACTGCCTCTCCCACAATGTTGGCCATGTCTGCCAGCACCCCTGCAATGGAGATCAGGGTGTTGTGATGGCCTGTAAGTCCTCCCTGATCCCCTGGCACTGTCCCTCCTGCAGCCGTCTGTTCTCCTGCATATTGTCCAGGATCTGACCCATCGTGTCCTGGGAATGTTGATAAGCTCACAGGATCTCTGCGAGAGCCTTCTGGAGAGTCGGTTCCCTGGGCCTGTCCTCCCCCTGGTGCACAGCACTCCTCCCAGTTTCCCTGTTGGCCTGTGCCTCTGTCCCCTGAACCATGTGCCCATTGCCACTGACCGCAGGTCCCTGATTGTCTTGAGTGTGAGGTGTGCCCTGGCGTCCCCGTAGAGGTGGCCTCACTGCTGATTGACATGTCCTGGGGACAGAGTTATGGGTACGCTGGGTGGGTGCTGCAGTGGTGTTTCCTGATCGGGGAGGCTCTGTGGTGGTGTGTGACTGGGCCTGGGTAACCGGCTGTCCAGTGGTCCCTGATGGGCCAGGTAGGTCATCCAGATCCTGAAGACCAGATTTGGTGTCATCACTGTGGGCCTCTTCAGTTGGGGGACTGGATATTGCAGGCACCTTCTCTCCACTGACATTGGCTGGGTTACCTGTGGGGATGTAAATGATGTGTTATGGTTTCTGTGTCTGACATATTGTACATCCGTGGCTTCCCCTCTTTGGTTGGATTTGCCCTGGCGGCTTTCACTTGTGTATGTTAGTGCATGGTGGGATAGTTAGTTTTCTATGCTGTGTATGCTTTAGTGATGAGTGCCCATGCAGGGCTGTGAGGGGTGTCCATGCATTGGTACAGCATGCAGGGCTTGGCGTTGGGATGAGTGAGATGTGATGGTGGGGTGTGTGGCAAGTGGTGGAGTGAGTGGAGTGAGGGTGAGGGTATGTGATGGCATGCAGGTAGGGGAGTAGTAGTAGTAGAGGGTTGACTTACCAGAGTCCAGTCCTCCTCCTCCTCCTCCTCCGACCAGGCCTTCAGGATGCAGTATTGCCAAGACTTGCTCCTCCCATGCTGTGAGTTGTGGGGGAGGAGGTGAGGGTCCACCACCAGTCCTCTGCATCGCGAGTTGGTGTCTTGCTGCAATGGAACATACCTTCCCCTGTATGTCATTCCACCTCTTACTGATGTCATCCTTAGTTCTTGGGTGCTGTCCCACGGCATTGACCCTGTCCACGATTCTCCGCCATAGCTCCATCTTGCTAGCTATAGATATCTGTTGCACCTGTGCTCCAAACAGCTGTGGCTCTACCCTGACAATTTCCTTCACCATGACCCTTAGCTCTTCCTCTGTGAAACGGGGGGTGTCTTTGTGGCGCCATGGGTGTTGTGTGATATGTGTTGGTGAGGGTGTGTTCGGTAATGTGTTGGGGTGTGTGATGTGTAGTGCGTGAGTGGTGTATAGGTGTGAATAGTGTGTGGCTTTAGTTGTGTCAGTGGTATTGGTGTCTCTCTGCTGACAATGGTTTTGTAATGGTAAAGGGTTTTGGGTAATGTGGTTGTGTGTTTTATAGTTGTGTGGGTGTGGTGTGTGTATGGGTGTCAGTTGTGTGTTGTTTGAATTGGCCAATGTGGTGTTGTTTTGTCTGTGAGTGACCATTGTGAGCGCAGCAGTGTGTACCGGCAATGGTTTACCGCCGTTGATGTCCGCCGTGGTGGTTCGTGGGTCATAATGTGGTGGGCGTAGTTCTGTTGGCGTAACGGTGTGGGTTTGGATACCGCCAGTTTATCACTGACCTTTGGTGTGGCTGATTAGTGTATGTGGCTGAATACTGACAGATTGGTGTGTGTGTGTGTGTGTCATAATATGGTGACCGGATATCCGCCGCGGTAAGTTGGCAGCTGTCATTGTAGGAAAGTACCATCTTACCTGGAATGTTACCCCCATTTTTACATGTATGTCAGTTTGTTTTTGCCTGTCTCACTGGGATCCTGCTAGCCAGGACCCCAGTGCTCATAGTTTGTGGCCTGAATGTGTATACCTGTGGTAGTGGCTAACTGTGTCACTGAGGCTCTGCTAATCAGAACGTCAGTGCTTATGCTCTCTCTGCCTTTAAAATTGTCACTATAGGCTAGTGACCACTTTTACCAATTTCAATTGGCATACTGGAACACCCTTATAATTCCCTAGTATATGGTACCTAGGTACCCAGGGTATTGGGTTTCCAAGAGATCCCTATGGGCTGCAGCAATTATTTTGCCACCCATAGGGAGCTCAGACAAACCTTTACACAGGACTGCCATTGCAGCCTGAGTGAAATAACGCACACATTATTTCACAGCCATTTTTCACTGCACTTAAGTAACTTATAAGTCACCTATATGTCTAACCTTCACTTGCTGAAGGTTAGGTGCAAAGTTACTAAGTGTGAGGGCACCCTTGCACTAGCAAAGGTGCCCCCACATCGTTCAGGGCCATTTCCCCGAAATATGTGAGTGCAGGGACACCATTACACGCGTGCACTACATATAGGTCAATATCTATATGTAGCTTCACAATGGTAACTCCGAATATGGTAATGTAACATGTCTAAGATCATGGAATAGCCCCCTCATTCCAAATCTGGTATTGGGGAGCCAATTCCGTGCATCCCCGGGGCTCCACTATGGACCTCGGGTACTGCCAAACCAGCCCTCTGGGGTTTTCTCTGCAGCTACCGCTGCTGCCACCCCACAGACAGGGTTCTGCCCTTCTGGGGTCTGGGCAGCCCAGTCCCAGGAAGGCAGAACAAAGCATTTCCTCTGAGAGCAGGGTGTTACACACTCTCTCTTTGGAAATAGGTGTTAAAGGCTGGAGAGGGGTAGCCTCTCCCATCCTCTGGAAATGCTTTGAAGGGCACAGATGGAGCCCTCCTTGCATAAGCCAGTCTACACCGGTTTAGGGAACCCCCAGTCCCTGCTCTGGCATGAAACTGGACAAAGGAAAGGGGAGTGACCACTCCCCTGTCCATCACCACCCCAGGGGTAGTCCACAGAGTAGTACAAGAAGAACTTCCTATCTCCTTTCGTTGTTGCAGAATCTTCAGCTTCTTCTAGCCGGAGGCAGCCATTTTGCACCTTCATCCAGGGTTTAGTGGGCTCCTGTCCCCCTGGACACTTTTGCAACTCTTGGACTTGCTCCCCTTCCTTTTCAGGTCCTCAGGTCCAGGAATCCGTCCTCAGTGCTTTGCAGTTTGTTGTGGTCTTTGCAAAATCCTTTATCGCGACTTTAGTGTGTTTCCGTGGGAATAGTAGTACCTTACTCCTACTTTCCAGGGTCTCGGGGTGAGGTATCTTTTACACCCTTAAGCCCTCATTACAACATTGGCAGTAAAAGCCGCTTACCGCCGTGCAAAAGACCGCCAACACACCGCCGCGGCCGCGCAATTCCGCCACAGCTATTATGACTCACAGTTCGGAATCCGCCAAAATTCAGACACCCACACAAGTCCGCCACACCAAAGGTCAGTGATAAACTGGCAAAAACAAAACCTCCACCGTCACGCCAACAGAAATACGCCCACACTATCACGACACACAAATCCACGCAGCGGTCTTTCAACCGCGGTATTCCATTGCCGGTACACACCGCTGCTCAAAATACACACACTTTTACAAAACATAGCCACATTGGACAATTCAAAATACACACACCTGATACACATACACACACCAATCCTACACACTCAATACACTATAAAACACACACCCACATCACCCACAAAACCTTACGACAACAAATCACGAATGAAAGCCAGAGAGAGACACCACCAGCAACAACACTAGCATCCACAGGCACACAACACCATCACCTACATAACTTCCATGCACCTCACACAACACCCCACTACATATCAGCACACTTATCACCACAGACACCGCCCCACACATCACCTACACCACCCCATGGCACGGCAAAGACACCCCAGGTTCTCGGAGGACGAGCTCAGGGTCATGGTGGAGGAAATCGTCCAGGTAGAGCCACAGCTATTCGGATCACAGGTGCGGCACACCTCCATTGTAAGGAAGATGGAGCTATGGCGGAGAATAGTGGACAGGGCCAACGCAGTGGGACAACACCCAAGAAATCGGGAGGACATCAGGAAGAGGTGGAAGGACCTACGGGGGAAGGTGCGTTCCGTGGTCTCCAGACACCACCTGGCAGTTCAGCAGACTGGCGGCGGACCCCCACCTCCTCCCCCACAACTAACAACATGGGAGGAGCAGGTCTTGGTGATTCTGCATCCTGAGGGCCTCGCAGGAGTAGGTGGAGGAATGGACTCTGGTAAGTCAAACCTTTAACTACTTCATACCCCACCCACCTGCATGCTATCACCTACCCCCACCCTCGCCCTCACCCCCATCACTCCTACTCCTCACAAATGTCCCGCTATCACACACCACAGATCCCAACACCAGGCCCTGCATGCAAAAACAAAGCATGGACAGCCATCACTAAAGCATGCCCACTGCACATACCCATACACCCCCCTAAACCACCATCACACAAGGTCCCACACAGGAATGCTAGCACTGGGGTACACAGGCACCCACCCATTGCACACCTCGACACACACAGATGCAATTATCATGCCTTTATACCCCTGCAGTTCCGCTACCCAACGTCACCGGACAGGAGGGTCCACACATGTCCACACCCCCAACAGAAGAGGCCCACAGTGATGACAGCACCTCTGTCCAACTGGATCTAGATGACCTGCCCCGCCCATCGGGGACCTCGGGACACTCGGTTCCCATCACACAGTCACAGACCACTACAGAGCTTCCCTCCTCTGGAAACACCAGCACAGCACCCACCCAGCGGGCCCATACCTCCGTCCCCAGGACACGTCAATCAGAAGTGTATCCACCACTACAGGGAACCCAGGCTAACCCACCACCCCAACAACAACAGGGACCTGGGGGCAGTGGCAGTGGGCACACGGTCCAGGGGACGGAGGCCCAGGAACACAGGGGAACTGGGAGGGCTGCTGTGCGACAGGGGGCGGACAGGCCCAGGGGACCCAGGCTCCACGAGGCCCTCTCCTCCATCATGGGAGCCTACCACCACTCCCAGGAGACGATGGCAACGGTACTGGCTAAGTTTCAGGAGACCCAGTGCCTGCAGGAGGAACAGTATATGGGCTTCAGGGAGGAACTCAGAACCATCAATTCCACCCTGGGCACCATAGTAGGGGTGCTGAAGGAAGTACTCAACACCAGGAGGGACACTGTGGCACTACAAGGGGCCCTTGACATTAGCCTGGACGTTGAACTGCCCACCACCTCCGCCGGCGCTAGTGGACAGGAGGCACCGCCACAGGACCACCACACCAGCACCCCACCCCCTGCAGAGGGAGAACCACCTCGCAAATGGTCCCTGAGATCCAGGAACAAGACAGAGAACGATGCCAAGACCCCCGCCAAGAAATGAGACCACCCTGATTGTCATCCTACTGTCCCACTTTGTCACCCTGTCCATCCTTAAACTGCCCCAGCTCCACTTCCTATGCCCATTTGGGTAATGCACCTGTGAGACTAATAGACTGGACTCTGCCATGGACATTCCTCCGCCATCAACCCTCACCATTTTGCTACCCCCTCCAATTTTGAGCACTAAAATAAACACCATTAAAGCACAAAACAATCTGGAGTCTGTCTGTGATTTCGGAATAGTGTATTAGCAATAACATACACTGGGTGAAAATGACAGACAGTAGAGAGGTAGTAGTGTTTAAGTACATGTAGTAGGCAGGTTTGTATTCTTACCTGTGTCTCATTTGAAATATTGCTGGATCACTGAGTCCCTGTTGTCCATGTCTTCTTCCCCTGCTTCCTCGTCTTCACTGTCCACAGGCTCCACAGCTGCAACAACACCGCCATTTGGACCATCCTCCTGCAGAAAGGGCACCTGCTGTCGCAAAGCCAAGTTGTGAAGCATACTGCAGGCCTTGATGTTCTGGCACACCTTCTTTGGTGAGTAGAATAGGGATCCACCTGTCATGGAGGCACCTGAACCTCGCCTTCAGGAGGCCGAAGGTGCGTTCGATCACCCTCCTAGTTCGCCCATGGGCCTCATTGTAGCATTCCTCTGCCCTGGGATTCCTCACTGGGGTCAGTAGCCATGACAGGTTGGGGTAACCAGAGTCACCTGCAAATTGCGAGGGACAACTGTTAGACACACACTAACCTGTAGGGATACCCCCAGACAACCATTCCCACTGACTTGCTTCCAGGTGCTCACCTAATAGCCACACACGGTGCCTCTGGAGTTGACCCATCACATAAGGGATGCTGATATTCCGCAGGACGTAAGCGTCATGCACTGAGCCAGGGAACATGGAATTCACATGGGAGATGTACTGGTCTGCCAAACATACCATCTGTACATTCATCGAATGGTAACTCTTCCGGTTTCTGTACACCTGTTCACTCCTGTTGGGGGGGACCAAAGCCACATGTGTCCCATCAATGGCACCTATGATGTTGGGGATATGTCCCAGGGCATAGAAATCACCTTTCCTGTAGGCAAATCCTCAACCTGAGGGAAAACGATTTAGCTCCACATGTGTTTCAGCAGGGCAGACAACACTCTTGACAACACGTTGGAAAACATAGGCTGGGACATCCCTGATGCTATGGCCACTGTTGTTTGAAATGACCCACTTACAAGGAAATGGAGCACTGACAGCACCTGCATTTGAGGGGGATTCCTGTGGGATGGCGAGTAGCTGACATCAGGTCTGGCTCCAGCTGGGTACACAGTTCCTGGATTGTGGCACAGTCAAGCCTGTATGTGATTATCACGTGTCTTTCCTCCATTGTCAACAGGTCCACCAACGGTCGGTACACCGGAGGACGCCCCCATCTCCTCACATGTCCCAGCGGACGGTGCCTATGAAGGACAACAGAGAGCACAGAGTCAAACAACTGGGAGCATGCTGTATGGGCTATGCCTGTGTGGAGTGGGGTGGATGAAAGACAGGGGGTATACTTAGGTGTGCATGAAACAACGGTGAGTGCATGTGCCACATGGCAAGGGTAGGGATGGGGGCCAATCACTTTGACGGTGCAGTTGGTAATAACTTTCTCTTCCCCCTGTACAAATCATGTAGGTCAGGCCCACCAGAAAAAAGATATTTGGCGTGCCATCGCCAAGGACGTCCGGACCCTGTGGGTCTACCACAGACGGAGCACCCACTGCTGGAAAAGATGGGAGGAATTTCGCCGCTGGAGCAAGAAGATGGCAGAGGCTCAGCTAGGGATGGCCTCCCAACTTGGGAGGGGTGCCCGTTGCACCATCACCCCCCTGATGTTCAAGATCCTGGCAGTGGCGTACCCGGAGTTGGATGGGCACTTGAGGGCATCACAGCAGCCACAAAGGGGTGAGTACACTCGCATTCTGCTGACGTTGCGCACAGTGGAGGGGTCTGGGTGGGGGAGGTGGGCTGTGGGTTTCCCTAGGCCAGGGTGAGTTCCGTAGGCAAGGCCCCTCCGTAAGGAAGGCCATGTGGCACCCTAGCCCACCTCTGTAGAGTGCCAAGTACACTTAGTCATGCCCCTGTGTTATCTATGTGTGCAGATGTCGTCCATAGCCTTGTAGGCCATTTCCCAGGAATTGAACAGTGGAGCCCAAGAGCGCGGCGTAGTGTAGGGGGCTTCTGCGTCTGTCGTGTCCGCCAACGGTAGCGGTAATGCATGCACTCAACATGTCTTTCTTCTGTTGTCCCCCCCCTTTTTATGGTCTCCCTGTTCTTGTGTGCACTAGCATCACCCGGCAGAGGAGCAGTGGCACCGGAGCACGAGGGAGCTGCATCCCACATGGCCATGGAGGGCCACACTACGGACTCAGAGTTCACCAGTGGGACGGAGGGCGAGGGGAGTTCCACAGCGGGGACAGGAGCTGAGACCAGTGACACAGACTCGTCCTCTGATGGGAGCTCCCTTGTGGTGGCGGCAACATCTGTGCCCCCCCCATCTACAGGTACATCCGCCACTCCCCCTTCCAGCACCGCCCTCCCAGCAGCCCCTCAGCCTTCGCCCCATGCCCGCTCACCCGGGAGGGTGGGCATCACCTTCGCCCCAGGCACCTCAGGCCCTGCCCCAGTCACCCCTGCTGCCTCAGTGAGGAGGCCATTGACCTCCTCAGGTCCCTCACTGTTGGGCAGTCTACCATTTTGAATGCCATCCAGGGTGTAGAAAGGCATTTGCAACAAACCAATGCATTCCTGGAGGGCATTCATTCTGGTCAGGCGGCCCTTCAGCGAGCTTTTCAGACTCTGGCCTCAGCACTGATGGCAGCCATTGTCCCTGTGTCTAGCCTTCCCCTCCAACTTCCTCCACCCCGACCCAATCCCCTGTACCTCAGCCTATCCCAAGCATACCTACAGACCAGCATGCACACATGTCAACACACAAGGGAAGCTCAGGCAAACATAAGCACCACACATCCCACAGGCACTCACGCAAGCATCACACACATGCAGACACACCAACATCCACTGCCTCCACTGTGTCCCCCTCCTCCTCGTCTCCCTCCTCCCTCCCTGTCTCGTCTACACTCACACCTGCATGCACTACCTCTACAGCCACAACGTCCCTCTCCAGTACACCCACCACCACGCCCCGCTCACGTGCAGTCACCACCCCCACGACCGTTCACACGTCCCCTGTGTCCTCTCCCAGTGTGTCTGTGACGCCCCCTCCAAAGATACACAAATGCAGGCACACACCCACCCAACAGCCATCCACCCCACGACAGCCTCCAGCGCATGCACCTTCACCCAAAGTCAGCAAACGAACACCTCCTACAACGACAACCTCTTCCTCCACTCCCAAACCCCCTCCAGCTACCCGTCCCAGTGTGTTAAAAAAACTTTTCCTGTCCAACCTTGACCTCTTTCCCGCACCTCCCCCACCCCGTCCGTCTCATAGGTCCCGAACTAGCACCCCAGCCACAACATTTCCGGAACCAGTGGTGCCTGCAGTCACCGGAATCTGGAGTGCACCGGCCACCAGGGCAGCCAGTGTGGCACGGAGCCACAGCATGGACAGTCCCCCACCTTTCAAGCATCAAAAGTTGGCCAGTGCCCGGCGGGAGAGAGGGGAAGACTCCAGCCACCAAAGCGGCTCCCAGGGGTCCCGGTGGGAGTGTGGAGTCAGCTGTGACACCTTCCAAGGTGGGGAAGGGCCACAAGAAACCCGGCAAGTCTGGGAAGAGCAGCACGGCGGAGAAGACCGCCATCATCCCTGCTGCCCAGGAGGCCACCGCCATCATCCCCACTGCCCAGGAGGCCACCGCCAGCATCATCCCCGCTGCCCAGGAGGCCACCGCCATCATCCCCGCTGCCCAGGAGGCCACCGCCAGCATCACTCCCGCTGCCCAGGAGGCCACCGCCAGCACCAGCCCAGCTGCCCAGGAGGCCAGCACCAGCCCAGCTGCCCAGGAGGCCACCGCCAGCACAAGCCCAGCTGCCCAGGAGACCACTGCCTGCAAAAGCCCCGCTGGGCCATGAAGGACCACCAGCACAAGCCCCTCTGGGCCATGAAGGACCGCCAGAACAAGCCCCGCTGGGCCATGAAGGACCGGCAGCAGCTGAGTCCCTGCAATAGAGACCGCCGCCTCAAGCACCGCTGAACAGGGCACTGCCGTCTCAAGCACCGCTGAACAGGGCACCGCCGCCTCAAGCACCGCTGAACAGTGCACCGCTGTCTCAAGCACGCTGAACAGGGCACCGCCGCCTCAAGTACCGCACCACCACCTCAAGCACCGCTGAACAGGGCACCGCTGCCTCAAGCACCGCTGAACAGGGCAGCGCTGCCTCAAGCACCGCTGAACAGGGCACCGCCGCCTCAAGCACCGCTAAACAGGGCACCGCCGCCTCAAGCACCACTAAACAGTGCACCAACGCCTCAACCACCGCTGAACATGGCACCGCCACCTCAAGCACGCTGAACAGGGCACCGCTGAACAGTGCACCGCCGTCTCAAGCACGCTGAACAGGGCACCGCCGCCTCAAGCACCGCACCACCGCCTCAAACACCGCTGAACAGGGCACCGCCGCCTCAAGCACCGCTGAACAGGGCAGCGCTGCCTCAAGCACCGCTGAACAGGGCACCGCCGCCTCAAGCACCACTGAACAGTGCACCACCGCCTCAACCACTGCTGAACAGGGCACCGCCGCCTCAAGCACCGCTGAACAGGGCACCGCTGAACAGTGCACCGCCGTCTCAAGCACCGCTGAACAGGGCACCGCCGCCTCAAGCACCGCGCCACCGCCTCAAGGACCGCTGAACAGGGCACCGCCGCCTCAAGCACCGCTGAACAGGGCACCGCCGCCTCAAGCACCGCTGAACAGGGTACCGCCGCCTCAAGCACCGCTAAACAGTGCACCGCTGTCTCAAGCACCGCTGAACAGGGCACCGCCGCCTCAAGCACCGCTGAACAGGGCACCGCCGCCTCAAGCACCGCTGAACAGGGCACCGCCACCTCAACCACCGCTAAACAGGGCACCGCCGCCTCAACCACCGCTGGCCCATGAGCGCCAAGGGCACTGACGCTACTGAGTCTGTCACAGGCAGAATGAAGCACTCTGGGCACCATGCCCCCTCCAGAACCAGTGGAGAGAACCATCCACTACCTCTGTCCTTAACAGGATGAAGCACTCTGGGCACCATGCCCCCTCCAGAACCAGTGGAGAGATCCATCCACTACCTCTGTCCTTAGCAGGATGAAGCACTCTGGGCACAAAGCCCCCTCCAGAACCAGTGGAGACTGTTATCCACTTGAGAGACTGTGGCTTTGCACTCCCCAGGACTGAACAGTGGGCAAGCCACCCACTGCAGAGACTTGAGAGACTGTGGCTTTGCACTCCCCAGGATTGAACAGTGGGCGAGCCACCCACTGTAGAGACTTGAGAGACTGTGGCTTTGCTCTCCCCAGGATGTAACAGTGGGCATGTGGCCCCCTCGTGGATTTGGCGTTGTGAACTCAAGCAGCTGAGGTGCCCCCCCTTTCCATCCCCCTGAGGTGCCTGTTTAGTTGCTGTCTGATGCCCCTGCAGTGTTCTCTCTGTCATGGTCGGGGATCTTGTGTGGGCCTCGCCTATACCGTGTGGGCCCAGTGTTCCACGGACTTAATTGGAGCACTACCTGGACTAATATGCTTGGTATATATTTTGTAAATGGTGTATATATATATTTTTGCCTACTTGATTTTAATATATTACAATGGTTCCACTCATTTTCTATTGTCTTTGCATTCTTCCGGGGGGGGGGGGGATAGAGGGGTGTAACTGTGATGTATTAATATGCATTAGTGTGTGTGTTGTAGTGGGTGAGGGTGGGGGTGGGGGTGTTGCGTGTATATGTCCCTGTTTTTTCCTGCCCCCCCCCTGTGTCGTAGGTGCAGTACTCACCGTGGTCTTCGCTGCCGGCGTTTGTGCTCGTGGTAGAGGAGCAGGAAGACAATCGCAGGTAGAATTTGGAGTTCCGGGTCCATGGTGTCCTCGTTCCTCGTGGGGTGTGTAAAGGTGAGCGTTTTCCCTTCGAAATTCCTGTTTCCGCCGTGTTTTTATCCGCAGTGAATCTGCCCCGGAAAAGGTGGCGGATTGGCCTGTCATAATAGTGTGGGCGGTACATTGTCTCCCGCCTGTCCGTTGACGGTGACCGCCGCGCTGTTTGTTTGTACCGCCGTGGCAGTCGGAGTGTTAAAGTGGCTGTCTTTGTTGGTGGTTTCCGCCACGGTCGTAATTGCTCAATTTTTCCCGCCGGCCTGTTGGCAGTCTTACCGCCGCTTTAACACCATCCGCCAGGGTTGTAATGACCACCTTAGTGTTTTCTTACACTTCCAGCGACCCTCTACACACTACACTAGCCTAGGGGTCCACTCATGGTTCGCATTCCACTTTCTTAGTATATAGTTTGTGTAGCCCCTAGGCCTATTGCATCCTATTGTATTCTACAGTGTTCGCACTAGTTTCTGACAGTTTTTACTTACCTGATTTGGTTTGTTGTGTATATTTTGTGTATTTTACTTACCTCCTAAGGGAGTATCTCCTCTGAGATATTTTTGGCACATTGGGGATTATTCTAACTTTGGAGGAGGTGTTAATCCGTCCCAAAAGTGACGGAAAAGTGACGGATTTACCACCAGCCGTATTACGAGTCCATTATATCCTATGGAACTCGTAATACGGCTGGTGGTATATCCGTCACTTTACCGTCACTTTTGGGACGGATTAACACCTCCTCCAAAGTTAGAATAACCCCCATTGTCACTAAAATAAAGTACCTTTATTTTTAGTAACTATGAGTATTGTCTTTCTTATGATATAGTACCTATATGATATAAGTGGTATTGCATGAGCTTTGCATGTCTCCTAGTTCAGCCTTGGCTGCTTTGCTATAACTACCTCTATCAGCCTAAGTTGTTAGAACACTACTACTCTACTAATAAGGGATAACTGGACCTGGCACAAGGTGTAAGTAGCATTGGTACCCACTATAAACCAGGCCAGCCTCCTACAGTCAGCGTGGCAGTAAGTGGGATTTACCGCCAATGTCATAATGAGGGCCAATATCTCCTACCTGCTCTGTCCACAAGTCTAAAGCCTGTTGAATTATTTCTTTTGCCAAATCCAAAGCACACTGCCACGCTTCACCCCATTCAAACTCATGTTTTTTTCATGTCACTTTGTAACAAAGTGTTAAGATTTTACTCAGATGAGGGTCATGCTGTCTCCAAAAATCAAACAATCCTATGGTTCGCTGTGTCTCTTGCTTAGTGCGAGGAGTAGCAAACTCCAAAATCTTTTGTTTTAGCTGTAGCAACATCCCTCTATGTCATGGCCACATTTTACTCTGCAAAATCTCTGTGAATATATCTTTAACATCCTTAACTTCTTGTGGGGTGTAATCCTTTAAAGAATGCATTTCAACTCCTGCCAAAATATGTGGGCTACTCTGTATATTTTGTCTAAATATTGGCTGAGCACGAACTAGTTTCTGCTCATGGAGCTCACACTGGCCCCACCTTTTTTAACCTCCTCATTACTGGAGTGTGAAAAATCAGAATTTACCGCGGTCTTGGAGGAGGCTGAACCTGAGGGTGACACTGCAGAGCCTACAGGGAAGCAGGTGGCTGAGCTGGAGGAGGTCCCTGAGCTGTCACAGTGGCAGCAGGAAGGGGGCCCACCAGGGAGGCATTCTGTGAGGCACAGAAAGTATGCCCTCTGAAGGGTTTGTGGTAGCAGGTTGTAGACCAGGCGGCTGGCAAGCAACCAGGATCACACCGGATCTATTGGGAGGACGGCCTCCTGCATAGTGAGCCTAAGGTTGCTGAGCCTCGGCCAGCCCATGTGCTGGTGGTACATCAGTGCTTCAGAGTCTTCTAACTGGGTCTGGCTCATGATGCGCCTTTAGCTGGACATTTGAAGCAAGACAAGACCTTTGTGTAGGAGGCAGGCCTGGTTTGTAGTGGGTACCAAAGGTACTTATACCTTATACCAGGTCCAGTTATCCCTTATTAGTGAAATGTAGTCAGTGTCTAGAATCCAGGCTCTAAAGGGGTAGTGTGGATGAACAGCCAAGGCCTAACTAGGAGACATGCAAAGCTTATGCAATACCACTGTAGTCACACAGTACTCACACACATGAAAGAAAACACTCAGTGTTACAAAAATAAAGGTACTTTATTTTAGTGACACAAATGCCAAAAATACCTTAGATACTATACTCCCTTAGGAGGTAAGTAATATGCACACTATATACACTAGAATGCAGAAATAGTTGTAAAAACAGAAAACAGTGCAAATAGTGAAAATCACAATAGTTAGAAATGGGTCTGGGGGAACACAAACAATATACTAAAATAGTGGAATGTGAAAGTCAGTTTCGCACCTAGGCAAGTGTAGTGTGTAGAGCGGCACTAGGAGTGTTAGAAAACACCAAAAGTAAGTAATAGAACCCACCCCAGGGCCCAGGAAAGCAGGAGTAAATCACAGTAACTTTCCTAGAACACACAAGAACATGTGATACAAGATATTGCAAGAACCAGAAGAGACTGCAGGACACCAATAATGGATTCTTGGACCTGAAGACCTGTGGAAGAAGGGGACCAAATCCAAGAAGCACTGCTGAGTCCAGGGAGAACAGGAGCCCCTGCTAACTCAGATGAAGGTGCAATAGAAGAACCACCGGTGAAGAACAGTCAATACTGCACCCAAGAAGGCGGATGTGGGTTCCTGGTTGTTGCCCATTATGTCCCACTCCAGATGGATGATTGCAGTCTGGTTTGCGTCTATGGATTCCGCCAACAAGCCTTGGCACACGCAAAACTTGCTGTTCGCGGAAAATGGCGCTGCCCGGGACCAGGAAGGACCTGGTCGACTCTACCCAAGAGAGGGAGAGAGAGGGGGCTCTCAGCAACTCAGAGAGCCCTCAGTAGACCAGGCAGTGCTCACAGGAGTCCCACAACACAGGACAAAGAAGGTACAAAAGGAGGCCCATGAAGCAGTGCACAAAGGGATCCCAATCTGCCAGAGAACCACACAGGAAGCTGTGCATTGCAGGATAGAGTGCTGGGGATTGGAGGTGCACGGTGCATGAAGAACTTTGTCAAAGTATGCCAACAAACCTTGGCAACTGCAAAACATGCGGTGCATGGGGGTACTGTCTTGCATGGGGAGGCAAGCTCTTACCTCCACCAAGGTTGGACAGTTGGATGTCAGGACCACTTCAGTCCATCATCTGTGTTGCTGGATCCACACACTTCTTCAGGAGAGGGGACCCAAGCCATCGGTCATCGTTGCAGAGGGGTTTCTGCTGAACCAGGGAAGTGACTCCTTCACGTCAAGGGAGATTCCTTTGTTCTTTTGGTGCAGGCTGAAGACAGGCAGTCCTCGGAGGATGCACGACCTGGAAACAGTTGCAGTTGCTGGCAGGAGCTGAAGATACACTGTTGCAGAAGTTGTCTTTGCTTCTTTGTTGCAGTTTGTAGAGTTTCTGGAGGGTCCAGATGCAGCTCCTTTGGGAAGAACATTAAGTAAAGGATGCAGAGGATTCCTGCTGGAGTCTTGCAATCCGAATCTGAAGAACCACCCCAGAGAGAGACTCTAAATAGCCCTTAAGGGGGGATTGGTCAGTTACACAGGTAAGTACCTATCAGGGGAGGGCTCTGACATCACCTGCTGGGACTGGCCACTCACATGCTCCCAGAGTGCCCTGCCAACTTGGAATCCAAGATGGCAAAACCCAGGGACACTCTGGAGGAGCTCTGAGCACCACCCCTGGGGTGGTGATGAACAGGGGAGTGGTCACTCCCCTTTCCTTTGCCCAATTTCGCACCAGAGCAGGGACTGGGGGTCCCTTAACTGGTGTAGACTTGATTATGCAAGGAGGGCACCATGTGTGCCCTTCAAAGTATTTCTAGAGGCTCTGGGAGGCTGCCCCTCCTATGCCCCTAATACCTATTTCCAAAGGGAGAGGGCATAACACCCCTATCCCAAAGGAAATGCTTTGCTCTGCCTTCCTGGGCTTGAGATGCTTGAGCAACAGGATGGCAGAAACCTGTATGTGAGGTGGCAGCAGCTGGAGCTGCCTGGAAAACCTCTGAAGGCTGTAATGGCAGTACTGGGGACCTCTAAGGAGCCCCAGAGTGCATGGAATCATACAACCAATACTTGCAAAACCCTTGGGGTATGATTCCAACATGTTTGATACCAAACATGGCCATGTTCAGAGTTACCATTGTGAAGCTGTACATAGGTAGTGACCTATGTATAGTGCACACATAAAATGGCATCCCCACACTCACAAAGTCTGGGGAAATGGCCCTGGATGATGTGGGATACCTCTGCTAGTGCAGGGGTGCTCTCACACACAGGTACTCTGCACCTAGCCTTCAGGGCTGGAAGGCCTGATATGGGTGACGTATAATTGACCTGGTGCAGTGTAAATGGCAGTGAAAGGGTGCATGCACCATTTCACACCGGCTGCAATGGCAGTCCTGTAGAAGCCTTTGCATGGGCTCCCTATGAGTGGCAAAAGAAATGCTGCAGCCCATAGTGAACCCCTGGAACCCCAATGCCCTGGGTACCTAGGTACCATATCCTAGGGACTTATAGGGGGCACCAGTATGCCAATTATGAGTGGACTACTGTGTTAACAGTATCCAACAACCAAATTTAGAGGTAGAGAGCTAACTACTGGGGTCCTCATAAGCAGGATCCCAGTAGACATAGTCAAACATACTGACAAACAGGCCAAAAATAGGGGTAACCATAGTAGAAAGAGGCTACTTTCTCACACTTTCAGAGGCTTGTCACTCACTTTTACTGGCCCCAGATGCGCAGGCACTCCGATGCACAACTGTAGGTCTTGCCAAACCTGTCAGACAAGTGGCAAGAGTGGGGGGAAATACAAGGCTCTCCTCCAACCTTTTCAAGTGGTTAGTCTCCCTTTGAAAGGGTTGGTATTGACATTGTGGGGAGCTCTGGATTCCAAGACAGCCATGGGCAACAGTTTTATCCTGTTCTTGGTGGACCATGCCAACCGGTACCCAGAAGCCATTTCTCTGAGTTCAATCCCCTCCGCTGTGGTGGGACATGCTTTGATGGGGGTTTTAACCAGCATGCGGTTCTCCAAGGAAGTGGTATCTGATAGGGGTACCAACTTAATATATATTTATATGAAGTCTCTGTGGCAGGAGTGTGGAGTAACGTATAAGTTCACCACTCCTTACCACACCAAAAGGCAACGGTCTGGTTAAAAGTTTCAACCGCACCTTGAAAGGCATGATCATGGGCCAGTTAGAGTCCTTGAGGCGTAAGTGGCACATCCTCTTGCCATGCCTTCTGTTCGCCTACAGGGAGGTGCCTCAAAAGGGTCTTGGATTTAGTCCTTTTCAGTTACTGTATGGCCACCCTGTCAGGGGACTTTTGAGTCTGGTAAGGGAGGACTTGGAGAAAGCCCCCAAACCCCACCCCCCAGGATGTATTCAATTACATGCTGGCTTTTAGGAACCAGACTGCCCGCTTCAGGACTCTCGCCCAAGAGAACTTAGAAGCAATCCAGGAAGACATGAAATGCTGGTATGACCATAATGCCACTCTGGTTGAGTTTCAGCCTGGACAGAAAGTGTGGGTGGTGGTGCCAGTGGAGCCTAGGGCTCTCCAGGACAAGTGTACCAGGCCATTTAAGTGGTGGAGCACAAGAGCAAAGTCACCTACCTGATGAACTTCAGACTCCCAGGAACCCCTTGTGAATCCTGCATGTGAACCTCCTCAAGCCGCACTTTGAGCAAACTGAATTGACAATGCTCCTAGCAACAGATGATGGGGTAGAGGAAGAGAGTGAGCCTCTTCCTGACCTCTTGTCTGCTAAGGAGAAGGATGGGTCTGTGGAGGGTTTAAACCTCTCACCCTCCCTGAGCTCAGAACAACAGAGGGACCTTTGCCAGGTATTGGGTCAGTTTGCCTCCCTGTTCTCCTTGATCCCAGAGGTCACACACTTGTGTACACATAATTTGTAAACTGTGGACAGTGCACCTGTTAAACAGAAGGTTTACAGAGTGACTGACAAGCTCAGGGCTAGCATCAAAGATGAGGTATCAAGGATGTTAGCCCTAGGGGTATCAGAGTTTTCCAATAGTCCTTGGGCAAGCCCAGTGGTCTTGGTCCCAAAGGCTGGCTCCTGGTTCCACACCAGAACTCCACTTCTGTGTGTATTTCCGGGGTCTCAATGCGGTCACTAAGAGTGCCACACACCCCATCCCCCGAGCTGAGGAGCTTATTGATCGGTTGGGAGCTGCCAAATACCTTAGCACCTTTGACTTGAATTGTAGGTATTGGCAGATTGCCTTAACTGAGGGGGCCAAGGAGAGGTCTGCATTTTCTACCTCAGATGGGCACTACCAGTTTAAAGTGATGCCCTTTGGGATAAAAAATGCCCCTGCCACCTCTCAACTAGGTGTTGGCTGGACTGGATGATTTCAGTGCAGCCTACCTGGACGACATTGATGTGTTCAGTTCTACTTGGGAGGAACACATGCAGCACCTCTGCAAAGTGTTGGAGGCCCTGCAAAAGGCAGACCTCCGTATTAAGGTTAGTAAGTGCCAAATATGGCAGGGTTATGTGGTGTACTTGGAACACCAGATGAGGGGTGGCCAGGTGGCACCCCCCCAGCCAAAGATTTACACCATTCTGGCTTGGGAGCCTCCCAAGACCCAGACAAAGGTGAGGGCCTTTTTGTCAAGGTTTGTCAAGTGGTATGGCACCATTGTCGCTCCATTGAATGAGTTGACTTCCAAAAAGCAACCAAAGAAGGTGATCTGGATGGAGTCTTGCCAAACAGCTTTTGATGCCCTGAAGACAGCCACGTGCACAGCGGCTCTGCTCCAGGCACCTGATTTCTCCAAGGAGTTTTTTGTGCAAACTGATACTTCAGAGCATGATATAGGAGCAGTGTTGTCACAGTTAAATGAAGAGGGCCTAGATCAACCTGTAGCCTTCATTAGCAGGCGGTTACTTCCCAGGGAACGTAGGTGGAGTACCATAAAGTGTGAAGCTTTTGCTGTGGTCTGGGTGCAGAAGAAGCTAAGACCCTACTTGTTTGGGTCTCACTTCCGGGTTCAGAAGTACCACAGGCCCCTCAGATGGTTAATGCAAATGAGGGTTGAGAATCCAAAACTGTTCAGGTGGTCTATTTCCCTACAGGGGATTGGACTTTACGGTGGAACACCGCCCTGGCACAGAACACGCCAATGCTGATGGTCTGTCCAGATTCTTCCACCTAACGGATGAGAACTCCCATGAGGTTGGGTAGTTTCTCCTCACTTTCAGCTGGGGGGACGAGTGTTAGACTTGGCATCCTTTCCGTGGTCTCCCCTAACATTTTGCGGCTGTTTCCCAGGTTGTTGATGTGTGCAGGACTATGTTTTTGTTATGTTTGATACTCTGGGCACTTTACCACTGCTAACCAGTGCTAAAGTCAAGTGCCCCTATGTAAAATGTATGTGTAATTGGCAAGCCCCCAGTAAAGTGCACTAGAGGTGCCCAGGGCCAGTAAATCAAATTCTACAAGTGGGCCTGCAGCACTGGTTGTGCCACCCACATTAGTAGCCCTGTAAACATGGCTCAGACCTGCCACTGCATTGTCTGTAGGTGCAGTTTTAAACTGCCAATTCGACTTGGCAAGTATGCCCACTTCCCAGACCTAAACTGTCCATTTTCATACATGTGAGGCACCCCTAAGTTAGGCCCCAGGTATCCCCATGGGCAATGTGCATTGTATGTTAAAGGTGGGACACGTACTGATGTGTGTTACATGTCCTAACAGTAAAATACTGCTAAATTCAGTATTCACTGTTGAAAAGGCCTATTTCTCTCATAGGTTAAGATAGGGGCTCCCTTTAAATATTATAAAAGTGCAGATTCCCTTTGAGACCAAATAGAAATATTAAATTTGGGGTGTCTGAACTCACAATTTAAAAATACATCTGTTAGTGAAGTTGGTTTTAGTTTGAAAATGCCACTTTTAGAAAGTAGGTATTTTCATGCTTAAACCATTGTGTGACTCTGCCTGTTTGTGGATTCCCTGTCTGGGTGAGTTTGACAGGTGGGTTATTTGTGAATCCCCTACAGACAGTGAGAAAAAGGAGCTGGGGTTTAGGCTGCATATCCTAATGAGCCATCTGTGTTAGAGTGGAGGGAGGAGTGGTTGATACACCTGAATGGGCTGTGCCTGCACTCTCACAATGCAGTCTCCAACCCCCCTGGTGTGTGTCCGGGGACTGGCCTGGGCAATTCAGGATCTCGTGAACAACAGAGACTTTCCTTTGAAGTATGCCTACTTCAATGGCAGAAAGGGGTATAAGTATTGGACCCAAAACCCCTGAAAATTAGATCACTTCTGGAACCAAGAGGAATCTCTGCCAAGGAGAAGAGCTGAGGAGAAGTTCTTCCCCTGCCTGTGGCTGTGCTTTGTTGGGCAGTTGCTGTTTCTGCCTGTGAATGGGGACAAAGACTGGACCTTGTGGTATTTTCCTGCTTGTGAAGAATCTCCAAGGGTTTGAACTGAGCTAGTCTCCTGTTTTGAAGACTCAGGGCCATCAAAAAATCCTCTGCCAGCACCTGGACTCTCTGCTGAGACTCCTGCCCTGCTACGTGGTGCCCTATTCAGTCCCTGGGGCCTTGAAAGGTGAAGTTGGCAGACCAAGAGCTGAAGATCCACGCACAGAACGCCGTGTGGGGAAATTTTCAATGCACCATCTGCAACATGGCTGCTAAACGACGCGCCACTGTAATTGTGGCTGAAATCGATGCTCCACCTGCATCGCGTCTGGGAGATCAACGCATCGTGGCTGGAGAAACGACACGCAATACCCGTTAGCGGCTACTGATAACGACACAAACCCCACGCAGCGCAGTTTTCCAGCACTGTGCAACCGGATTTTCCACGCATTGTTCCTGGGCGTCAATGTCATCCTGACTCTGTGTGGATCCGAGGTAACCTGTCTGGAAATTGTTGCAGCAGATATGCTACTATGAGAATATGCTAATGATTTGCATATACACACTAATGAAGAGAACGATATTAATAAATGATAATAACGTGTAATGTGCAAAATGTGCCCACGGGGAGTGGTCACCATCTGGGCTAAATGTACTAAATACTGTGAAACGTTTAAAGTTTGTATTAATATATCATAATTAACGATATAATCTATGTTTTGTAATGCCATATGTTCTTAGTTTAGCCAGAGGCCTAGTCAGCTCTAGGCCTTGCCTGCTTAAACATGGAGACGCCATGAGCTTCCGCAGACTGGAACTGGAGAGAAGAACCTTGAGCTGTGCAGAGTTCAACTATGAGCTCTGCTAAGCGAAAACTGCAAACTCACCAGCGGACAGGAGACAATCAGAACAAATTGATACAATTATGTGTAGAGTAGGCTAAATGTACTTTCCCAGGACTTGAACAATGGAGCTACAGACTAAGAGCTGGGAGCAACAATTTTGTTACCTGAAGAACCGGATGATGTTCTCATCGACAGAAGAATCAATCATGTTAATGGAACTTGACTCTCAAAATAACATAGACAAGTGGAAACAAAAATTATAGGCTAGAGTCATAACCCCTGATGAGGTTGACCAATGGGCAAATTGCGGGACAGACTGAAAGACCCTAATAAAAAGTCATGACATGAGGGGAAAAATCAGAACGGAGGGTGGAGAACAGAGAGGCGAAAGTTGATGACATCAGGAGATGCTGTCCGAAGAGCTGAAACTTGGGCTTGCTTCTAGGAGCCTGAGCCTTGCTGATGACTAATGGCCTGGAGACAAAGTCTGACTTGTTGCTGTTCTATCTTGGATAGGTAGCTATAACCTGACTGACTAATGAATGCTTATCTTTCTAGGTACCGACTGCGCTGTTTTAAATGTTTTTCTCTTCTAGATAGATTTTCCAAATTAATGATTTTTGACTAAATTGTTTTAGCATGAAGACCCACATGCTGATGCTAATTAGGAGATAGGTAGGCTGACAAGGGTGACTTAGGGTGACTCAGACTGACTGACCTATATTGCTGAATCATTCGATATATTATGAATTGCTATTTGCTTGTTTAACATTGATTACATATTAACAAAGTGATGAGAATGTATTCCTTTTGTTGGTAATCATGATATGGTTGAATAAAGTTTTATGAGTAGAGTTGTAACTAATAGGGAATAAACAGAACTAACTTTCATATGAGTGATGGTGGTTTTTCTGACTAGATTAGTTCATGGATATTTGAGTCGATCAGACTGAATTGTTGAAGTTTTCTTTTACTCGCTATACTTGACTAGGATACCCTATGCAATCCCTTGTAAGTTTACTTAGTAAGGACAAGGTGCACCAGCAGTTTTTGGTAGCAGCTTGAGGGTTAGTTTCCTTAGGGAACTAGTTAAGTAACGAGTAAAGGTTATGGTGGTAGTTTAAATTTGAGTATAGTTGTTTTGATTTCATGAGGTTTGAATTTTGTTTTTCTGAATTGACAATGGTAGCAAAGATGATATTCCCTTAAGCCCAGAAACGACTTTCCCAGATCCTGGATCCCGTGAGTAAGGTTGGGTATGTTCCCGGCGTATTTGAGATAGTATGAGAGTGGTAGAATTGCGCTTGCCTAAGCTTAAGCAGATCACAGGTGAATTGTGATGTATGTGAGGTAAACAGTAGGGAGATTGCGTACTCCAGTTTAGAGTTAGTAGGAGTGTGCGTACTCATAAAAGGTGTGTGAGTAGAGAAGTCGTCGAATTTCACATGTGTGTAGCGCTTGGTGCTCAAAAATTGTCCACGTGGTTGTTGGTGATGTACGGACCCTGCGTGGTCTAAGAGTCCGGAGTATATTGACAAGTGTAGGAGACACTTGGGTATATGTTGTAATCTGCCTGGTTTATTAGGTTGAACGGGCGTGGTCAACAAGTCTGAATGAACATACGTTGAATAAAAGAAGCTTTGACTGAGATTTGAAGAGTCCTATGTGCACCAGGACAGACCCTAAGATCAGTTGAGAGTAAAATTTGTGGGTCTAATTTTACTTGCAGATTTGGGGGACTGAGAAAGAGGAATAGCTAAGGTCCCAGAGTGTGCTTTTAAGTGAAAATCTGTAAGGTCCCTGAAGCGATTGTGTCCCTTCCTGTAGTAAACCAGCGGATTTGTTTTAGTTATTATTTGATGAAGATGCTCGCAATATAAATGCATTAGTCAAATGAATTTGAGTTGAGGAGGGCGAAGCTGCAAGACTTTGTTAGCCGCTGTGTGTTAGTGTGAAGCCAGTGTGTGCCGCGCTGGGATAGATTGGTTACTGAGAAGAGCCGCGACCGGATTGGCAGCCGTCCGTGAGAGGCAATTGGTTGAGCCAACGGGTGAAGGGAATCTTGGGAGTAAGAGTCATTTCACTTATTGAATTATAATACATAAAACAGGCAAAATTAAATATTTCAAGGCTTTTAGGAGTGCGATGAAAGGTGAATCTTACATTAAGGCTTCACTTGGGGAACCAACCCCCCCGGAGGATAGTCCAGCATATCTCGTAAGGACAGAAAAGGGTATAGCTTTTATCTTTGGTTAAAACAATGGAGTGCATTGACTAAGAATCAAGGAACCTTAGCATTTCCAGAGCATGGAACGTTTAATTTAAGGATTCTAGACCAGTTGCGATTATCTTTGTATGACATGAGACCTTTACAGAGACCAGCACAGTTCGAGGCTTTAGCAGTTTGGGAGCTAGTGGCCAGACAGCAGCATGAGCTAAAGACCAATAGAAGGATAAAGAAGATAGAGAAATCACTAGCCGAAGCTAGGTGGGATTGGGAACAAAAAAGATGGAGAATGGCAACCATGAAGGAGATTAAGATGTTCCCTGCAGTCACGGAGGGTGATGATTCAGATAAGGGAGATGATAACAAGGTAAGGGAGAATGAGGAGGAAAGAAAAGGGAAAACGTCTTAAGTAGACGATGACGATTCTGATGTAGAAGATTACATTATGCAGTTGCTGAGAGATAGACCTTCACCTATGATGATTTATGCAGGGGGTCCAGGTAATAATGCTACAGCTCCTCCTGCTCCACCTGGGACATTCCAGGGAGCTGTGGGTGCCGTACAAACAGAAGGGGGACAGATACCAGGGGTAGTACAGAGTACACCAGTTGCAGGAACCAGAGCGGAAGCTCAAGTGCAGGTGTCTACACCTTCGGCACCAGGAATTTACCCGAATGTACCCACTCTTGAGACTGTTTCAAATATTTTGGTGCCGAGGGAGCAGGTGCATCCGCAACCAATGCTAGTTCAGACCAACTCGACTCCAATGTTACTGCCGTCAGCACAGGCACAGAATATGCTGAGTTCTAATTAGATAACGGGGACATCAGTGGATCTCGCACCAGTTATGAATCAGGGAATGGGAGTACCACTTACACAAAGTGCAGGATCCAGTGTAGCACCAGATGCAATATCGCTGCCGATTACTGTTGGTCCAGCGGTACCCTCATATGCCCAGAAGAAATCAGAAACAGGAGAACAGGCAGAGATATCACAGAGTTTGGTGAGACGAGGAACGCAAGACTTAGTACAATCGACATCATCATCAAGTACTTGTCCGGGTGAGCTTAAATCTCCTGTGGGATTTAGACCTTTAGTGGCACTACCAGATGCAAATCAGAGTGTGAGAATTTTGACCCCACAAGCTGTAGGGACAGGGATACAGCAGCTGTCAGCGACTAGTGCTAGTAACATTTCAATACAAGGGTTAACAGCACAGCAGTTAACTAGTTGGTTGGATATTTTAATTTCTTCGCAAGGTGCTGCAAGCAGGGAAGAGCAGCTGAATCGAGTAGTGCTAAATATTGAGGCAAATGAATTGATCAAGAGAACAATGGGATTGAATAGGCTAGAATCCTACACTGAAGAAGAGCTAAGGCATTTGTGCCCGAGGATTACAAAGGAAGTGGGACAAATACACCAGAAATTAGCAGAAGTAGCAGAAAAACATGACATTGATCTTAAGGTAAAAAAAACATTTGAGACAAAGCTACAGATTAGATTTTGAGGCAAAAGATTTCGAACACATGAGATCGGCAGGAATGAAAGCACATCTAAGAGACTTACTGCAGAGTGCGCAAATATGGGGAGCACTAGGGAAGTGGGAAGGCAGATGGGCGAGAAGGAAAGATAAATGAAAATGGGACTCAGAAGGTGAAACAGAAGGAGTAGAGAAAGGAGAAACGGTTAAAATGCTACCGATAAGGGAAATTCCAGGAGGGCTATTTGTTCATGTTCCTTGGCATCGAAGTGATATATGGTCCTTTACCAATGATTACCCTAAATTGAGAGAAAAGCCGGTTGAGTGGTACCAACAGACAGAGAGGTTTGTGAAACTTTCCAAATGTTTGTGGGAAGACTTGAATACCCTGTTTGAGATAGTGGTACCAGCTGACTTATGGGTCGAATGTAAAAGAGCAGTGGACTGGCCAACGAGTGAACCCGAGAGGCATAAGATTACAGGTGCACCGTCACCTGAGGTAATGAAAAATTATTATAAGGTGATTGAGATTCTCAAAACTAAGATTTCCCGGAAAAACACTGATTGCCAGAGAATTGACAGGACGGTTCAGGAAACCAAAGAGTCAATACATGCCTAATATGAAATATTGCTAAAGGCTTTCAAGGAGTACAGTGGCAAGGAAGCAGTCGAACAGAAGGGCATGTTGCATTTCGTGTTCAGATTTGTTGAAGGGTTGAGACCTGAAGTAGGACAGATGATTAAGAATCATTTGATTTGTTGGCAGGCAAAGCCAATTGATGAGGTGTTGCAGTATGCCAAATACTGTAGTGATGAGATTGAACTAAATCAAAAGAAGTTGAAGGAAAAGGCAATGGTAATGCAGATTAAGGCAGCACAATCAGGAGTGCAAGGAGATTTAGTGCTGCTGATGCCGCTGCAACAGAGATCTATCGCGTTTCAGCCTCAAGTGAGGGGCAGAGGACGTGGTATGGATGTGATACCTGGTCCGGATCTGAATACAGTGGTTGTTCAGAATGACATGCAGGGGATGAAAGGAATGTTGCCATGTCACCTGTGTGGAATCGTGGGACACTGGAAGTGGGAGTGCCCGTTAATGGTGCAGGAAGGAATGATTCAGCAAGGTGATGTCAGTACAGTTCAAACAGTGAGAGTCCCCAGAGTGAGGGGCCAAGTCCCGAATGTTCAAACTTGAGGTCAAAACTTTTTACCAGTTCAACAGATGTAGGTGCCACAAGCACAATTTATTCCTGTGGCACCGATACAGCATCAGATTTCTATGGTGCCTAGACAGCAAATGCCCCGATGGAGCAGCAACAGGTTATGCTTACTCAACAGGTCAATGGTCAGAGACCAGTTAACAGTAACAATACAGTACACCAATTCCCAGTTCACAATGAGGATGAAATAAACGATGAATGGATGAGTGACAGTTCGGATGAAGGAGCTTGCATACTTGCTGCATCTCTAGAGGTAGATCAGAGAGGGCTATTTGTGAAGGGAAAGGTAATGGGACATAAAGGGCCTGATTCTAACTTTGGAGGACAGTGTTAAACCGTCCCAAAAGTGGCGGATATACCACCTACCGTATTACGAGTTCCATAGGATATAATGGACTCGTAAAACGGTAGGTGGTATATCCGCCACTTTTGGGACGGTTTAACACCGTCCTCCAAAGTTAGAATCAGGCCCAAAGTGTCATTCTTGGTCGACACTGGAGCTACACGCTCTACAGTAAGGAGTATAGAAGTACCGGATTTACCTCTTTCTGGAAGGACAGTGCAGGTTGTGGGAGTGGAGAATAGGCAATTAACGAATCCTATCATGGAACCAGTACAGATTGAAATTGGAAATTATACTGGACTGCATAGATTTGTGGTATGAGACTCAAGTCCTGTATCCTTGTTAGGTAGAGACTTATTGTGCAAGACCAAATGCTCCATAAATTGTACAGATGCAGGAATAGAAGTTCAGACAAATAGTGACGATGAGGAAGAGCAGGCATCAGCTATGGTTCTTATTAACACATTTGAAAAGTACCCTTTAATTTAGATTTTTCCAATGTTTACTTTGGAGGAATTGCATGCAGATTTACAGGGAACAGTGAAAGAAGAGGTTTGGGATTTGACGGGAAAAGAAGTAGGGTTGATCAAAGATGAGGAGCCAATTAAAATCACTTTGAAGCCGAATGTTGAGTTTCTGAAACTTCCACAGTACAATATGCCACAGGATGTGTTAATGAAAGTGGCACAAATAATTGGGGATTTCTTGAAACAGGGTGTTTTAAAGGAAGTGTTGAGCAGTCCATGTAATTCACCGATAATGGGATTGAAAAAGCCTTGTGGAAAAGTGCGAATTGTGCAGGATTTGTGGAAAGTGAATGACATGGTGGTTAAATGTTGCCCGATTGTGCCCAATCCAGCAGTGATACTGTTTCAGATTCCATGTGAGGCAGAGTGGTTCACAGTAGTCGATCTGTCACAAGCTTTCTTTTCAGTACCACTTCACGAGGATAGTCAGTTTCTTTTCAGTTTCAAATTCCTAGAAAAGGTCTACAGCTGGTGTAGGCTTCCACAAGGGTATACGGAGTCACCATCCTTGTTTAACCAGATTTTGAAAAATAATTTGGAGTCATTGGAATTACCCTGCCAATCGACTCTTGTACAGTACATTGATGACTTATTGATTGCATCCAGAATGAGGGAAGAGTGTAAACATGATTCGATTGTCCTACTTAATCATCTGGGGGACTTCGGTCACAAAGTCTCACCTGCAAAATTGCAATACTGTCAGAAGTCTGTCAAATACTTGTGTCATCAGATTGAGAAAGGGTTGAGGAAAAGTTCCCGAGAGAGGATTACACTGATACTGCAGAGAAATCTACCGACTTCCCAGAAAGATGTGCACATGTTCTTGGGAATGGTAGGACATTATAGACAATGGATTCCAAATTTTGCTGAGATTGCCAAGTCCTTGCACTGTTGACTCAAGAGGGAGTTACAGATCCTATTACTCTTGATGAAGATCAGATGAGGGCTTTCACTGAATTGAGAGAGGGTCTGTGCAGAGCTCCAGCATTGGGAATGCCTGATTACACAAAGTCTTTCACATTGTTTTGTCATGAACGTGATGCTTGTTCTTTGTCTGTCTTGACACAGGTCCATGGAGGTGCTTATCGCCCAGTAGCCTATTTTTTAGCTACCTTGGACCCAGTTGCAGCAGCTATACCAGGTTGTCTGCGAGCAGTAGCCGCAGTTGGTCAAAGTCTTTCCCAATGTGAAGGGGTAATCATGGGATACTCAGTGACAGTAATGGTGCCACATTCAGTTGAAATTTTGCGGACAAAAACAAAAACCCAACATTTGAGGGGGGCATGACTGACAAGGTATGAGACAAGCATATTGGGAGCTCCAAATGTTACTTTGAAAAGATGTACAGTGTTAAATCCAGCAACACTACTGCGAAGTGATACTGTTGAAGTTGAAAAAAAACTGTTGAAGAGACACTCGACTGGAAGAAAATGATCAAATTGTTTTTGTTGATGGTTCATGCCTTAGAGATGGGACAGGCACATTGAGAGCAGGATAAGCTGGGGTGTGTACAATTACAGGAACACTGGAGGCATCTTGGCTTCCTGGTGTATATTCAGCATAAGTGGCAGAATTGGTGGCTCTCAATAGAGCATGTTATGTCTTTACCAGTCTGCGAGTGACAATATGCACAGATAGCCAATATGGATTTGGAATTGTGCATGATTTTGGTCAATTGCGGTCACAAAGAGGGTTTATGACCTCCTCTGGAACCCCAATACGAAATGGTGACAAGATAAAAGAGTTGTTGTATGCAATACAGTTACCTGAAGAAATTGCTGTAGTAAAATGCAGTGCACATCAGAAAACACCAGACTACATTTCCTTGAGAAATGGGTATGCAGATCAGGTAGCAAGATTTTGTGCCCTGAACTGTATATCGTTCAAGGATAAGTGGGGACTAATGCAAGAAGAAGAGACCAGTTCTGCAAATATAGCTTTGAAGGTAATTGACAGTCTAGAGGAATTGAAAACATTGCAGGAAAATGTAGACAAGGAAGAGAAAAAGATATGGATCAAGTTGAAATGTGTACAAAGACCAGATGAGATCTGGGTATCTGAGGAGGGTCAGATGGTGTTACCAAATTGTCTGTTGTCTAAGATGGCTCAGTACTACCATGGGCAGGCACACATTGGAAGGGATGCCATGATTAGGTTGTTCAAGGTTGATTGGTTCAATCCGAAATTTAGACAAGCAGCTGAGGCAGTGTGTCATAGATGTGTAATCTGTCAGCAATTGAACATGGGGAAAGGGACAGTGGTAAATTTGAGCCACATTAGAAGAGCAGCAGGACCATTCAGCAGAATGTAATTGGATTTCATTTAGATGCCTGCATGTGGCGGGTTGAAGTATGTGTTGGTGATTGTGTGTGTGTTTAGTCATTGGATTGAAGCATACCCCACACGCAGGAATGACAGTCTCACAGTAGCAAAGTTATTGCTTAGAGAGCTGATACCAAGGTTCGGATTCCCGATCTCTTTAGAATCAGATAGGGGAACACACTTCAATAACGAGGTGATCAAATTCCTATGTGCAGCACTAAACATTGAACAGAAGCTACATTGCAGCTATCGACCAGAAGCATCAGGATTGGTAGAACAAATGAATAGTACCCTGAAGTCAAGAATTGCCAAAATTTGTACAGCCACAAATTTGAAATGGCCAGATGCATTGCCTTTAGTGTTGATGTCAATAAGAAATGTACCTGACAGGAAGACAGGGTTATCTCCACACGAGATTCTCATGGGAAGAGCAAAGAGACTACCAGCAATACCAGTCAATGCTCTTGTCAATATCACAGATGATATGGTGTTAGACTACTGCAAGGGTCTATCTGATGTGGTTCGATCTTTTTCTCAGCAGGTACAAGCTGTTACTCTGCCACCTATCCATGATCCAGGCCACAACTTGAGAGCCAGAGACTGGGTCGTGATCAAAAAGCATGTGCGAAAAACCTGCCAAGAACCGCGTTGGAGAGGTCTGTACCAAGTGGTGTTGACAACTACCACAGCTGTAGTGCGCAGGACTGCCTAATTGGATACATGCAAGCCATACAAGAAGTGTTGCTGAGAACACCAGCATCAGCGAAACAAATAATTTTGCCTGAACCAGAGCCAGAACAAGTTGAGCCGGAGGTGGACCCAGAACTAACGGAAGAAGGATCAAGAAGTACAACGTACAGACAATACAGAAAAAACGTTAAAAGATCCATGTACAGGAGAAGTATTGGCGCAAACTAGGGGGTCCGAAAAGCAAGGTGACTCAGTGCCAGAGCCTGAGGGGGAAAGAGTTTAGGCGGGTCAAAGCAAAGGTGACCTGACTCCTCCTGAACCCGTTGCAGGTCCATCAAGAGAATGCACACCAGATAAGGTAAGGGAGAAAAGTCCTATCTTGAAGAGATTACTGACAGAAGGGATAAGAAAAGGGGATAATTGGCCTGAATCTCAGATAGGCAAGAAGAAAGAATTGGTAATAAATGAAACAATAGAGGAAGAACAAGACACCACAAGGAAAGATGAACTGAGTGATGGAGAGGAGAATTGATAGGGGAAAGGAAATTGAAAAGAAAGAGAGTGGCAAGTCGAAAATACGCAGGACCAGAGTGGGCATACGCTACAACAAGTGATTGGCAAAACGAGTTTATGTCCTTTTGTTTCGACACAGAAGTCCCGAATCAGTATTTTGACGCAACCTGAAGGGAAAGAAAAGATAGACTGTGTTGATTGAAATTACTTACAGGAAAAGACATTGATAGCCTGATATGACACTTAAAACCTGGAATTGTCTGGCTGCTAACCGATTTTGAAAAAGGAAAAACGGGTCTTGTCGTGTGAAGTTAAAAGTGCGAAGAGAGAATTTTTTATTTTTTGCATATTAATTAGGAGTTGAAAATTCTGCTTTCTGATTCTTTACAGATCATGGTTAATTTAGATAATAATGCAAGACATATTAGGTATTGTAGATATTTGAGTGTAGGTATGGCGATTGTGTGTGGAGTATTGTTTGTAATAATGATTGTGGGTCTGACAATTCATGAGATGAAGGAAATGAGAGGTAAATCTGTGCATGAAACTACTACACTAACAGCTATAGAAAGGTTCAAATTAGGCGAGCAATATTTGCATGATTACACTAACGCAAGGGGAGAATTGTCTTCTAATGTCTTTTATCATCTATTGAGTGAATATGTGGAAACTACTGATGCAAAGGATTGTCTTGTGTGTACACAAATACCTTCATCCGTAGAAGAAGGGGTTACTTATTATAGTCTACCTTTGACCAATGGTATAACTTGTAGTTTGTTACTAGCACGCTAAATCAGGAGTACATTCAATACTTTTATTCTAATTATGATTTAGTATTTCCCTTTGTCTCTATAATCTGATATCTGAGTAAGATAGCTAAGGATCACGATATAGTCCTAGATAGAGGATTCTTTGAGCCTACACTAACATTTGGCACAGCTTATGCACATCGTAATAATTTAACTTGCTTATTAACTCCTATGGAAAAGAGCTTTATTGGGCATACTGACGATAGGAGAAAAGCATTAAAAGAAAAATTAGAAAAAGGGTTAGAGAAAAGGAATCATAAAAATGATTATGCTTACACTGCTATAAAAACACAAGGGAAGCTAGCTTTAGATGCATTACACGTAGGAAAGCTCTGTATATATAGGCCAAAGTGACACATTGACACTTTACTTGTGGGAACGAGTGAATGTAGGTATGCGTTTTTGTTTCAGAGAAAATGGACGTTCATGCTAAATGGTGCTGACCCTGTGATTCATGTGATCTATTACATTTGTGGACTTAACGCTTATTACCGTCTCCCTAAGGGATGGTATGGGACATGTTATTTGGGGATAGTATTCTCTAAAATCTATCAAATAGATGATTTGAAGAAAATACCGAAAATGATTGAGTTACACCAAATGAGACAAAGAAGAGAAACAGCCTCTGCAATAGTAGGGGATATATTTGGAGCAGTAATTCCTTCAGTAGGAGTTATATTAAATTGAAACAAGATTCAAAAGTTGTCAACTATAGTGGATAATATTCTAACTAACTTTACAGGAGCTATATTATTACTAAACACTGAATTAGCTGCGGATAGAGCTATAACGCTTCAAAACAGGCTTGTTTTAGACATAATATTGTCGAAAGACGGAGGAGTCTGCAAAATGATTAATGAGAAACATTGTTGCTCTTATATTCCTGCAAATGAGAGAGAAGTAAAAGAGCTGCTTACTAACTTAACTAATGCGAGTAAGGATTTAAAAGTGTTGAAAGAACTAGGAGTTTGGGAAAAGGTGGGAAAAAGATTTGCGACACTAGGAAATTGGTTCAGTCAAATTTGGGGTGGGATATTGTGGAAAATCGTTCAAGGAATATTAATTGTGATTACTATTATATTAGGATTATGGGGGTCATGCAAATTATGGCACAAAATTCAATTAAAAAGAGCTGAGAATAAACAGAGGAAGGAAAGACAGCCCAGAAGAAGAATCTATAGGGAAGATAGAAACGGAAGAAATCAAAATGTAACTGAAAGTAACTTGTATATGCTTGATGAGAAAGGTGTGATGACACATTTAGTCATCAGAGGAAGGACTGTTGGAGCAGATATGCTAATATGAGAATATGCTAATGATTTGCGTATACGTACTAATGAAGAGAACAATATTAATAAATGAAAATAACGTGTGATGTGCAAAATGTGCCCACGGGGAGTGGTCACCATCTGTGCTAAATGTACTAAATACTGTGAAACGTTTAAAGTTTGTATTAATATATTATAATTAATGATATAATCTATGTTTTGTAATGCCATATGTTCTTAGTTTAGCCAGAGGCCTAGTCAGCTCTAGGCCTTGCCTGCTTAAACATGGAGACACGATGAGCTGCCGCAGACTGGAACTGGCGAGAAGAACCTTGAACTGTAGAGAGTTCAACTATAAGCTCTGCTAAGCGGAAACTGCAAACTCACCAGCGGATAGGAGACGATCAGAACAAATTGATACAATTATGTGTAGAGTAGGAAAAATTTACTTTCCCAGGGCTTGAACAATGGAGCTACAGACTAAGAGCTGGGAGCAACAATTTTGTTACCTGAAGAACCAGATGATGTTCTCATTGACAGAAGAACCAATCATGTTAATGGAACTTGACTCTCAAAGTAACATAGACAAGTGGTAAACAAAAATTATAGGTTAGACTCATAACCCCTGATAAGGTTGACCAATGGGCAAATTGTGGGACGGACTGAAAGACCCTAAAAAAAGTCATGACATGAGGGGAAAAATCAGAACGGAGGGCAGAGAACGGAGAGGCAAAAGTTGATGACGTCAGGAGCCGCTGTCTGAAGAGCTGAAACTTGGGCTTGCTTCTGTGAGCCTGAGCCTTGCTGATGACTAATGACCTGGAGACAAAATCTGACTCGTTGCTGATCTATCTTGGATAGGTAGCTATAACCTGACTGACTAATGAATGCTTTTCTTTCTAGGTTCCAACTGCACTGTTTTAAAAGTTTTTCTCTTCTAGATAGATTTTCCAAATTAATGATTTTTGACTAAATTGCTTTAGCATGAAGACCCACATGCTGATGCTAATTAGGAGATAGGTTGGCTAACAAGGGTGACTTAGGGTGACTCAGACTGACTGACTTATATTGCTGAATCATTTGATAAATTATCAATTGCTATTTGCTTGTTTAAAGTTGATTGCATATTAACAAAGTGATGAGAATGTATTCCTTATGTTGGTAATAAGGGAAATTGGTAATCATGATATGGTTGAATAAAGTTTTATGAGTAGAGTTGTAACTAATAGGGAATAAACAGAACTAGCTTTCATATGAGTGATGGTGGTTTTTCTGACTAGATTAGTTCGTGTATATTTGAGTCGATCAGATTGAATTGTTGAAGTTTTCTTTTACTCGCTATACTTGACTAGGATACCCTATGCGATCCAAAAGATTCATCGACCCCTTGTAAGTTTACTTACTAAAGACAAGGTGCACCAGTAAACTCGACACATTGCTCCTTTGCGAGGGAGAAAAACGATGCATCGCCAACCCGACCGGAGAAGAAATGATGCATGACCTCCCTTGCAAGGAAGAATCGACACGTCACTGCCTTTTCCGATGCACGCTCGCCCGTGCGGCTTTATTTTTTATGCTAACCAGGTACTTTGTGTTTCCATTGTTTTCCATAGAGTAAGACTCTTATGCTTTTGAAAATTCATACCTTGCCTTGTGTATTTTGGATTTTTGTCGTTTTGGTCCTGTTTGATTTAGATAAATATTGCCTATTTTTCTAATCTTGTGTGGTGTCCATTTTATAGTGTTTTCACTGTATTATTGTGTGGGTTGGTACAAATACTTTACGCATTGCTTCTGAGTTAAGCCTGCCAAGCTGCAAAGGGGTTGATTGGGGGTTAACCAGGTGTGTTTCTCATTGGACCTGACTCGAGTGAGGGCCCTTGCTTGGACATGGGGTAACCTGCCTGCCAACCAAAGAACCCGTTTCTAACACTGCCAGTCCAGAATTTTATTACATGTGGCATCCTGCAAAAATGCATTTTTTTGTCACTCAATAATGCAGATTTTGCATAAACCTCCTTCACTTGCAACGGTTCAGAACACTTGCTGCACCCATTCCCAGTTTTATGACCTAACTTCACTCTTACCCAAACATCAGGTGCTAGGTGCATATCCTTTACTCCATGCTTCTTATTGTAGTTTTTTTATATTCTTTATATAATTCTACATCTTAAGTAAATTGCTCTTTACAACAGAAGGGGACCGCTTGATGCATAACTTCATGCTCATCTAGGATCTGTTATCTTTTACAAAGGATTCCCTCCCTCTAAGATGTCCAAAGGAGCTATATCTATTTATTGTAGGTGTTATTCTGTAAGTCCACATTGTCCTCCCTAACTGTTTTTCCAAATCTTGCCCAGCATTAATAGCGACTTGTACACTTCCCATTAGCACTGTATTAAAGCCCTCTACTGCTCTATTGCCAGCAGGGTGATATATAGGTGTACGATTCCCTTTAATATCATATCTGACTGTTAAAAATGGGGGCTGTGGTTGGCAGTCAGCTTACACCCTATCCAAGTAGGGATTCTCACTCTAGTCAGGGTAAGGGAGTCACACTCCTAAGATAACCCCTGCTAATCCCCTTGGTAGCTTGGCACGAGCAGTCAGGTTTATCTCAGAAGCAATGTGTTAAGTATTCGTACCCACACACAATAACACAGTGAAAACACTACAAATGGACACCACATCAGTTTATAAAAATAGTCACTATGAATAAAACAAGACCAAAAAGAACAAAAATCCAACATACACAAGCAAAGATATGAATTTTTAAATATCAAAGCCCAATAAAGCACTTAAAAACACAACAGCTCTAACTGGTGCTATCACGGCGTCGTGAAGGAGTCGTTCCTAACAGTCCGGTGCCACTCGCAAGGAAGAGCGGCACTGGTCACGGAGTCGCACGGACCCCAGGAACAGTACCTTAGAAATGAGGCAGATACAAAGACATGGTACGGAGTAGGGGAGGTGAGACTGCGCTGGAGTTGGTTCAGCATCGGTTCCGTGCTGCTATACAGGAGGTGAGGCATTGGTTGCTTACTACTACATAGGGAAAGTGAGGAGACAGTTCCTTACACAGGCAACAGAGATGAGGCGGTGTCAGCAGCGAGGCGTTGTTTCCTTACAATCCGGCAGGGTCGATGAGCCCGGCAGGTCAAGAACCAATGGGACGATCTCTCAGTGATACGATCATACCGTGGGACCACAAATGCTGTCCTGTGTCACGGACGTCAGTGACACGCCACTTGGGACTCACAATGTTGTGAGACTTCAGAGGCACTGAGGCAGCTTCAGGCTAGCGGTGCCAGGCCTGTGGAATCAGTCATGGTCGTTCAGTGTACTTCAGCGGGGACCAAGGCTTTGAATGCAGGCAGCGGCGCGGAATCGGGCAGCGACGTTGGTTCTGGAGTCACCCAGAGTCAATGTGCCTCTTCTTCTTTTTTTAGGCCAGCTTTCACTCCCATGGGCCCAGGAACTGGAGTGAGTACCACCTGGTGAGTCAGGATCCTTGGCAAGAGAACCCAGAGGCTGGCAGGTGAAGTCTTTGATGTCCCTGAGACTTCTTAACAGGAGGCAAGCTCAGTCTAAGCCCTTGGATAAGCTTCACAAGCAGGGTACACAGCCAAGAACAGTCTTTGTCCTCTACAAAGAAGAAGCAGCAACTGAAGGCCAGCCGAGCAAAGCACACACAGCGAAAGCGCAGTACTATTCCTCACAGCTTTTCTCCTTGGCAAAGTCTCTTCTTGAGGCAAAAGTGTTCTAAAATTGTGAGGTCAGTAGTCCAATACTTATACTCATTTCTGCCCTTGAAATAGGCATACTTCAAAAGAAAGTCTTTGTAGCGCAGAAGATCCTGCCTCATCCGGTCCTGGCCCCAGCCAAACTCTGGGGGATTGGAGACTGTGTTGTGTGAGGACAGGCACAGTCCTATTCAGGTGCAGGTATCAGCTCCTCCCACCATTCTAGCACAGGAAGACACCATCAGGATATGCAGGGCACACCTCAGCTCCCTTTGTGTAACTGTCTAGAGTGAAATCACAACCAGCCTAACTGTCATCTTGACCCAGACATACATTCCACCGCCAGGCAAAGGCACAGAATAGTTAAGCAAGAAAATGCCCACTTTCTTAAAGTAAAGAGAACAGTTGATGGACGGGATGCAGACCAAATCAAACATTCACCCCCGGTAACAGATCTGGGTTTAATCCATCAGTTTTTTTGCTCACCATGCCATTCCAGTTTGGACCCAGTCATGTGCAAAGCAGTCTGGACCCTGTTCCCCACAGGAACAGACCAGCCCGAACTACCAGGTCAGGTCCTCCCTGGACCAGAAACAAGCATCATTGACTGGTTTCAGGGTACTACCCCTCATCAGCCAGTCCAGCTTGAATCTGCTGGCATAGAGAGCATGGGACCCATGTCTGGGCGTACCCTTCCCACTTTGGGCGACAAATGCAAAAAGAACAGTTGATGGGAGGAACGAAGACCAAATCAAACATTCACCCCCAGTCACCGACCTGGGTTTAATCCATCAGTTTTTTTGCTCACCATGCCATTCGAATTTGGATCCAGACATATGCGAATCAGTCTTGACCCTGTTCCCCATGGGAACAGTCCAGCCCGAACTGCCAGGTCAAGTCCTCCTTGGACCAGAAACAAGCATCCTGGGACAGGTTTCGGGGTGTCACCCCTTTTCCGCTAGGCTAGCTTGAATCTAAAAGTAGCATTTTCAAACTTGAAATTTTAAAACCACCTTCACTAGAAGGTGTATTTATAAATTGTGAGTTCAGAGACCCCAAACTCCAAATCTCTATCTGCTCTCAATGGGAAATTACACTTAAAATATATTTCAAGCCAATCTCAATGTGAACCTATTGGAGAGATAGGCCTTGCAGTAGTGAAAACTGAATTTAGCAGTATTTCACTATTAGGATATGTAAAACACAGCAGTACCTGTCCTCTTTTTGAATACACTGTACCCTGCCCATGGGGCAACCTTGGGCCTACCTTTGTGGAGACTTACATGTACTAGAAGGGAAGCTTCTGGGCCTGGAGAGTGGGTGCACTTGCCAGGTCGATATGGCAGTTTTAAAACTGCGCACACAGACACTGCAATAACAGGTCGGGGACATGTTTACAGGGCTACTCATGTGGGTGGCACAACCAGTGCTGCAGGCCCACTAGTAGCATTTGATTTACATGCCCTGGGCACACATATTGCACTGTATTAGGCACTGACTAGTAAATGAAATATGCCAATCATGGATAGCCAATCATAATCACATTTTACCCAGGGAGCACTTGCACTTTAGCACTGATCAGCAGTGGTATAGTGCCCAGAGTACCAAAATCTGCAAAAAATAAATGTAGTACACAGTCAAAAATACAGGCAGCAGAGGCAAAAAGACAGGGGAAACCACACCAAGGATGCCAGGTCTAACACTGACCAAAACGTTTCCAAACTTGACAGCTTTAAATTGTGGTCCATTATCATTTGGTATGAACTTTGATATCCTCTCTCTCAAGAATATTCTTTCCAAGAGGGAAACGATGGCATTCACATCATAAGTTACTGATATTTCATATTCCGGCCATTTAGAATAATTGTCATTTGCAACAAATGCACACTTAGATATATCCCAATTGTTCAAAATTGGTCCAAGAATATCTATGCTGGGATCTTCCCAAGGGTTCTCTGGACACCTTCTATCCCCTAATGAAGGACAAAACATGACTATATTTTCTTCTTACGCTTAACAAATTCCAGATGACCTTCATGGCTAATCTCTAAAATGTTTGTTAATAGATAATTAATCTTCTTTTTCTCATGACGTCTTGCACTCTCCTTGCAATTTGTTTTTCCTGACCAGGCACTGGTGATACATATCCTTACCATTTTCAGTTCTTCATCCTTCTCATAACCAATCTCTCAATCTTCATAAGATATTACCATACTCTATTCACCAATCATGGGCACTCTATATGAATCCCATGTATTATTGATATATTCACTCAAGGGTAGGGGTGAATGACTTAGATAATCAGCAACATTGTCCTTGTTACCTGGTAAGTATTCCGTATACAAAATATAACAACCTGAGTGTAATTTTTGGTGTGTGGGGGCGTGACTGTGAGCACCCCATTAGATTTGAGAATTATCATAATTGGTTTATGATCTGTCCATAATGTGAATATAGTTCCCCACAAATAGTGCCTGATTTTTTCCAAGACCCACACTGCTGCTAACAAGTCTTTCACTATAACAGAATTTTTCTTCTGCCGGAGACAGAGAACGAGATACATAGGCTACTGTGTTTTCATCTCCTGTCATAGAAATTTGGGTCAAGACAGCTCCCAGGCCTTTGCCACTGGCATCAGTTGTTACCACACTGCAGGCACCGATTTCAAAACCATGCAGAGAAACAACAATACATTTACCTTGCTCAATTTTCTCAAAATTAGGTTGCAGTTCATCATTCCATTTGAATTCCTGCTTATTCTTCAACAGCTTTTGCAACCCATGTGTTTTCATTGCAACATTCTTAGAACTTTAGAGTAAAACTCCGCAAGGCCAAGGAAAGACGTTACTACATCAGACACCAGAGAGAGCATTACTAACAGCCTCTATTTTGCTTTTCTTAGGTGAAAACCCATCTCTACAAACTTCATGTCCTAAATACGACACAGATCTCAAATCAAATTTGCATGTACTTAACTCTGCTGAAAGACCCTTGTCAGCCAACTTACTTAATACATGCTTAAGTCTGGTATCATGTTCTTATTTGCCTCTGCCCATTACCAATATATTATTGTGAAGAAATGTGATACCCTCTATACCCTTGAACAATCTATGGATCAGGTGTTGAAAGACAGCCGCAGCCAATGTCAGACCAAATGGTATGCACACAAGCCTATAGCAACCAAAGGGAGTGATGAAGAATGTGAAGCTTCTACTGGACAGATGTAACTGAATTTGACGATAGGTCGATCTTAGGTCTATATCCTTAGATTGTGACAAAAGTTCATAAATTTTAGGAAGTGGAAAAGTGTTTACAACAATATTCTTGTTCAAATCCCTAAGATCTATGCATTATCTTATATTGCCATTGGAGTTCTGAGATACCACTACCAGGACCAGCTATTCTGCGCACTCCACTGGTTCAATAATACCTATGCTTTCCAGGTTATCCTATTCCTCCATGACGATTTTCTTAACTCCAATGGGTATGTTCCTGAACTTGTGGCTTACAGGTACAGCTCCCTCCTTGAATACAATTTTATGTGAAAAAACACTCAGGCGGTGATTCTAACCGCGGCGGGCGGCGGTCGCCGCCCGCCATGCGGTTACCGCCAAATGACCGCACCGCGGTCACAAGACCGCGGCGGCCATTCTGGCTTTCCCGCTGTGCTGGCGGGCGACTGCCAAAAGGCCGCCCGCCAGCACAGCGGGAAAGACCCAGCAACGATGAAGCCGGCTCTGAATGGAGCCGGCGGAGTTGCTGGAGTACGACGGGTGCAGTAGCACCCGTCGCGAATTTCAGTGTCTGCTAGGCAGACACTGAAATTCTTTTTGGGGCCCTCTTACGGGGGCCCCTGCAGTGCCCATGCCATTGGCATGGGCACTGCAGGGGCCCCCAGGGGCCCCGCGGCACCCCCTACCGCCATCCTGTTCCTGGCGGGAGACCCGCCAGGAACAGGATGGCGGTAGGGGGTGTCAGAATCCCCATGGCGGCGGAGCGCGCTCCGCCGCCATGGGGGATTCACACGGGCAGCGGAAAACCGGCGGGAGACCGCCGGTTTTCCGCATCTGACCGCGGCCGAACCGCTGCGGTCAGAATGCCCTGCGGGGCACCGCCGGCCTGTCGGCGGTGCTCCCGCCGACCCTGGCCCCGGCGGTCTCAGACCGCCGGGGTCAGAATGACCCCCTCAGTCCCGTACTTTGCCTGAAAATAAATTTGGAAATTGCTTTACCAACTCTTCTTCCATAGTAGCTATGGGTTCACCTAAAAGCATGACTTGGTCACTACTGTTGGGATCAGAGTAATGGAGCCACTCTGAAGATTCCTTGCCCAATGCTAGTCACCAAATTGTAGGAATTAACTACTCTGTTAAAGGTAAACAAGCAGTTTATTGGAGAGCAGACACAACGAACCCTTATGAAAGGTAAAAGGTTGAGAACCCACTTTATATAAGAGTTTGAACTTGCAATACAGTTATGATGTGAGATTAATACTCCGAGTTAGAATGATGTATTCAGGTGTGTTTATTGATGCCCATTTAGGCCTGGATATTGAGGACACTTGTTGATGTATTTTTTGGATGAGGACTTATAAGCTTGTGACCGGACAACCAACACGTCTTTCCCCCCCTAGTGGTGGATTCACCTGGGACTTTTTCAAGGCTGTAAACAATGCATAGTGATAAGAACAATATTCGAGAAGAGACACTGAAAATAGGTTTTAGTAGTGTGAATCCTACAGTGCAATGTGAGTAAAAGACATACCGGGATATACCCTGTGAATTTGGTGTAGTAGTGAAATGGGGAAGAAAAGATTGCTTAGTCTTAAGAGGGATATCAGTGGATCTACGACAGATATCTGTGACCCTAATTGTTAACTGATATTGTCAATGTGTTATATCATACTATGGTAAAGGACGGTTAGTAATTTACTGGGCTAGGTGGCGAAGGTTCAAGCATGTATGTGTTAAGTGCCTCATTTTCAGGACTGGTGCTGGCAGACGATAGTTGATAGTATTATTTAGTTAGTATGTATGTAATAGTGTGAGTTAATATGTAATTATAACGAGGTCAGAGTGTAAGAGCCAGAAAAGCTATTCATACCTAGTGATGTTCATCAATAGAAATCCATTGTTTGGGTCATTAAAGGTGATCTGAGTGGGAATTACATATTGTAACCAAATATTCTCCAAAACATATCAGCTAATTTTATTATGTACCAGTTAATATTTGGCGATTGTAGTTAGCAATGAGTTAAAATAGTTTAATCCATATTTTCTAATACAAATTTGCAAAGAAAAACGAATGCTGCAAGGCTGTTACATCCAAAATATTCGGAAGGCACCGGTCAGAATACAAGTGAGAGTAGATCTGAACGTAATATCTGTGCATCTAACAGGGTGTCAAGTTATGCGAGAGGTTAAGAATGAAGAACAAACATTCCAAAGCACACACTCATTATAGAGCGTGAAGGATCCATCATGGTTAAATCCTTAAAATTAAGCGCGGAGCATGAACGGACACTTAGGCCCTCATTCTGACCTTGGCGGTCTTTTCGCAAGACCGCCGAGTTACCGCCGCGGTGAAGACCGCCGACCGCGGCGGTATGCCGCTGTGCGCATTCTGACCGCTGGGAGCGTTCCGCCGGAAAACCGCCAGCAGCCACACTGGCGGACGGCGGGAAAGTGGAGACTGGTCAACCTCCACCGCCACGCCAGCAGAACACCGCCCACAGAATTACGACCCACATTTCTATGTGGCGGTCTTCTGTTGGCGGTCTTCTGTTGGCGGTCACCTCCCCATGGCTCCCGTCGCCTCCCGGAGGACCAACGCACAAGGTAAGTTGACCGTCCGTGAGGGGAGGGGGAGGGGGGGTGTTGTGTGATGTGGGCGTGCATGGGGGTGTGCGTGTGAGTGTGTAGAGGGGGTGTGTGAGTGCGTGTATGCGGGCGGGGGGTGCTGCTGTGTCTATGGGTAATGTGTGCTGTTCGGCAGGTGCGCATGTCTGCATGTATGTGTGCGGGTATGTGTCCCCGTTGTGTATGTGTGTGTAGGGGGTGTGTATATGTGCATGTTGGGGGTGTGTGCATGTCGGGGTGCATGTATGTGCATGTCGGGGTGGGGGTGGGGAGGGGGTTCGTACCACCTCTGGGGGGTGGCAGGGGGGTGGAGGGTGTGGGGGGAGGACTCGGGTGGGTAGTGGGGGGTGGGGGAGACCCCTATCAGTGCCAGGGAAGGAATTCCCTGGCCCCGATAGTGCCTACCGCCATGGTTCGTACGGCGGTTCCCGCCCGCAAGAAACCGCGGCGGTAGGCAGGGTCATAATACCCTTGGCGGTCTTGGGACGACCGCCGGGCCGGAGTGCGCAAACTCCAGCCCGGCGGTCATGACCGCCGTGGCGGTCGGAGTGGAGAAGTGGCGGTCGGTCGCGGCGGGGACCGCCGCGGTCAGAATGCCATTTTTAATACCGCCGGTCTGTTCGCGGTCCGACCGCCGTCTCTCCGCCGACCGCCAGGGTCAGAATGAGGGCCTTAGTCTGAGCAGGTAAATGCCAACTGTCAGCACTCTGTTCTAATCCCTGTGTTCTAGAACTTCTGTGGTCACCCAGTTTCCTAGATGCAGGTATCGTAGATACCACAGAAGAGACAAGGCAGACAGAGATGTTGAAAGCACTTGAAGGAGGAAGAGGGAGGCAGCCATTATTCAGTGCTGCACCAGGCCCAGCCCTGCTGGGCTACTGCGAGCTGCCCACCATGAACTCACACTAAGTATTACTACAGCCACTGCTCATACAGGAGGAGTCGCACTGTTCCTGTGCCTTTCAGTGTAGCTTCCTCAGCCAGCCCTCCTACGTTCCCTACAGTTCCTCACAACCTCTGCTCCTACTTCTTTCCCTGCAATCACACTCCCAGCCAGCACTACTACGCCATGTCCTACACCACTGAACACACTAGCACCAATACACCACTTCACACATCTCCTGCTTAGCTCCTACATAATTGGCTATATCCCCTGTCTACAGATGACACAGCTCCTTCACTGTTCCACAGATGACTTAGCCTCCCCCCACCTCCTCGCACCAGCTGTCCTCTACCATCACCCCCAGAACTGATGATGGCACAGGGAGAACCTGCAAAACCAGTCCCTCCTTCCGGTTCTCCAGTTCCTAGAGGCTCTTCTGGTGCAGTGCACACCAAGAGGAGGGCGGGGAGGCCAAGGACCAGCACAGCTCACTGCATTCATGTCCCCTCAAGTCTCCATCTCCCTGTTGCCATTTTTACACTGAGGCGGATGCCTGCTTGCTCTTCTCTCCTCTTCTCTGGTCTATCTGCTGGTGTTGGTCCTCGGCTTGCAGCTGCACTAGATGGGAAAAGCTCTTCTGGAGCAGCCTACATGGGACTCACTGGAGAGACAAGCGACTGCAAAAACAGATCTCCCGGAAGCCCAGTTCCAGGGCACATGTGAAGGAAGGTCAGTACCACTTGAAAAGGATCTACGGCAGTGAGTGGGTGTCTCTCAGTATAGCAGTAGCTACATTGCATTCAGTCAGTCACCTGCATGCCACACCGACCTTCAGCATTTCTGCATGTCACACCGACATTCAGCAGGAATGCATAGACTCATCCTGTCCCTTAGTATTGAAGACAGGGGCTGCATGAGCCTCCTCAGCAGTAATGCCTGGACCCCTCATCCCTTAGCAGTAAGTGCAAGAAGGCCAGGAGTCAGCCCCACCTTTCCCTCATCATGCAGTACAGGGCCCTAAGTTAGCTCCGGTAGGTGCCACCGCAATGAATGCAACAGGCCTTTGGTCTTACTGTTCATTGTAGACAGGGCACCGCCGGAATCAACCCTCCGACAGCCCTCAGCAGTGAATCCAACAGGGCCCTGTGTAGCACCCTCGTGTTCTGCGGCCCCGGGTCAAGCTTCGCCTCTCAGGAGAGTAGAGGACCTTGTGTCACCCCAACCTACCCTGATTGAACGAGTATGAGCCAGTCAGCCACGGCCTGCCGTTTGGTGTAAGAGTGAGCCCACGTCCTGAGACAGTCCCCACGGCCAACAGTGTCCTGGATGAAAGCCCTCATTTCCTAGGTGATGAACTGCCCTGCACCTTTTTATTGATAAGGCACCCCACCCCCCTAGACTTTGAGCTCGAGACACCCTTAGTAGCGCTTAGAGGTGGTTTGATTCACGGTGTGAGCTGTATAACACCAAAAGGCACATCAGAGAAGGCTGGTATCACTCTGAGAGGATTATGACGAGGGTTGAGGAGAGGAGAGGAGGGGGAAGGACATCTGGGGTGGATTTGCCCCAGGGTCGCAAAGAGCATTTTCCCCTGAAGAAATAAAAGTTATACTGAACAGATGTTTTTACATAACTTGTTTTAATGAACGGCTTCCATAAAAATGGAGTACTATTAGATGGACTATGACCCTCCCTAGCAGGTGAGGTAAGTAAAAAAATGCTTTTAAAGATATGTTTCATGCATCCATGCAGGTGAGAGGGTGTTTATGTGAGATTGTGTGTATGTGTAAGCATGTGTGTGTGTGAGCGAATGTAAAGGTTAAATGGTGTGTGATGTCACTTTCTCTACCCCTGGCCTTTTGGTGAATTGGCGTTTATGACTGTAGGCCCCTGGAGCCTGCTATTATCAACCACCCGAGCTCTCATCCAGAGACTCTATCATGTGAGCTTCTTATGAGGGTGAGAAAAAGGTGGGAGCTGTCCTGAGCATTTTCTGCGCCTCTTTGTTTGTCAGTTGGTGGAAACATGTGAGAGAGCATAACTTGGCTGTGCCATTATGTTTTCCAGAATGAAAATAAAAGGAGTAATCAGCAACTTAAATATCACATGTAAATGTTTTTCATGTACACGTGGTGCAATTGGGTTCATATTAGTGCTGTGCACGTGTTGGAGTGTAGTTATTAGGATCAAAATTAAAATGAGATGTTTGCAAACTAATGTGTAAGGATACTGCATAGAAAATGTATTAATATGCCTTTAACATGCGTGCTTGAAATGTACCCATGGGGAGTGGCCATCAATGTATACGATGATTAAATGAAAATGACTAATAATGAATTATTGATGTGCTAATGTATGATTTTGTATTAGTATTAAGAATTACATGTAAAGGTTTTGCTAAAGTAATCACTAGGCTTTAGTTAGCATGAGTCGGGGCCTAGCTGCCGGTCTCATATTAAATGCGTTTTTTCCTAACGTGCAATGTGCCGTACTTTTCCAGAAGCTAGAAGATGTGTGTAACCGTATTGAATTCTTTCTCATGAGACTCGACTTGATCAAGGAGACATTCTTGCTGAATGCAACAGTGTAAACTTGCAACAGTACAAGGTCGCCTGAACTGGTAAAGACAATGAGACTACTGACTGAGACAGAGAGAATAAAAGTTTGTACCTGACATTCTACCCGTTGGAGACGTCAATTACAGGAGCCAATAAACTACGTGAGAACTGTTCTAAAGTGAAAATTCTAACGAGGCGACAAGCCAATTATTGGTTGGAGATAATGATGCACCAAAATTTTCCCAATTGGAAATTGTGAGACTGTACAACAAGATTAATATAACCCTGTGTCACAAGGAGAAATCTGCCATTATATGCCATTTCTTGCTGTTACCTAGCCACTCTGTCACTCTGCCTAAAGACTTTGCTGTTTAACTCTTCAAACCATCCTTACCCATGCCTGTTTCATACTTTTCCTCCTTATGAGGGAAGTGTCCCTTATTACCTGACTTGATGAACTTTGCTGTGTTTCCTGGCTGATGGCGAATTAACTGATGTCCTGAGGACGAAGACTGACTCTGTATGCTGACCCACTACGGAGGGTAACTATATGATAATGAAAGTGTAATTGTCTGTTTGCATTTTCTTTCTAGGTACCAACTGCTTCGTTTGATAGGGACCATAGAGAGATGTTTTTTTTTATTTTGTGTTGCTAAATTGTTTTGCATGAAGCCCAACATGCTAATGCGAATTTGAGATTAGTTAAGGGGTTCACTAACTGGACGCAAACAGTCAAATGACTGAATCTATGCTTTGTGGAATAATGCGCAAATGATACTCTGCTAAGGTTAATCCATGTTGACGTCATGCTTTGTTCTAATGTTTGTGATCTTTGCTTTGATGAAATCTTATTTGAATTGCCATATTGTGACAGTGCTGATGTGTTTCTTGGTATTGAGACTAATAAACTTGCTAGTAGAGTGTAATCAATAGGGAATAAAATATCGTAAACCTTACTAAATTTTGTGTGGTTATTCATGGCTGAGAGGTCACAGTGTGATTAAAAATTCACTAATGCCTTTAGCAAAATCGTTGGGCTTTGTTGTGTTGAATTTTGAGAAAGTTATTGATTTAGTGATTTATATGATGATTACTTGCCTTGTCCTAAGGTGTCTCCAATCAGAGTCAAAAGATTAATTGGCCTAAAACGAGTCCCATACTAAGTAAATTATCTAGGGCGGGACGCGTTGTCAGTTCTGGTAGCAGAGGATAGTTTAGGCACTTTGGGGCCCTAGGACGAGATACCATTGTTTTGAATTGTTTTCGAAATAATGCAAATTGGAGAGATGATGTGCCCCTAAGTCCCAAATTACTTTCCCGGAATCTCAGAGCTTGCCAAAGTGAGTTGGGTGTGTTCTCGGTGTTCTAGTGATAGGTATGCCTGAAGTAGAATTTGCGCTTGCACAGCTTATGCATATCACAGGTGAATTGTGAAGTCTGTGAGAACTTTTAGGCCAGGTGATGTTTTAGTAGGAGTGGGCGTACTCCACGGTGTGAGAGTAGGGAAGTCGGCGAACTTCGGGCCATATTTATACTCCGTTTGCGCCGAAATTGCGTCGTTTTTTTTGACGCAATTTCGACGCAAAACTAACGCCAACTAACGCCATATTTATACTATGGCGTTAGAGGCGAATAGCGCCAAAGTTCCCGGAATGTGCGTCATTTTTTAGCGTGAACCCCTTCCTTGCGTTAATGATATGCAAGGGAGGCGTTCCCGTCTAAAAAATGACTCCCAGGCCTTTACGTGGTATTTATACTCCCGGGCAAAAGAGACGCCCGGGAGTTGGCGTGGCAAAAAACGGCGCATTTGCGCCACTTTTTAACGCCTGCTCAGGGCAGGCGTTAAGGGGCCTGTGGGCTCAAAATGAGCCCACAGGTGCCCTCCCATGCCCCCAGGGACCCCCCCTGCCACCCTTGCCCACCCCAGGAGGACCCCCAAGGATGGAGGGACCCACCCCAGGGACATTCAGGTAAGTTCAGGTAAGTATAATTTTTTATTTTTTATATTTTTTTTTGGTGGCATAGGGGGGCCTTATTTGTGCCCCCCTACATGCCACTATGCCCAATGACCATGCCCAGGGGACAGAAGTCCCCTGGGCATGGCCATTGGGCAAGGGGGCATGACTCCTATCTTTACAATGATAGGAGTCATGTTGATGGGGGATGGGCGTCGTTAAAAAATGGCGCAAGTCGGGTTAAGACGATTTTTTCGACGTAACCTGACTTGCCCCATTTTAAGACGCCCATGCGCCATTTTCCCCCTACGCCGGCGCTGTCTGGTCTACGTGGTTTTTTCCCACGCAAACCAGGCAGCGCCGGTCTGATTGCGCCGTCTAACGCCATTCCATAAATACGGCGCCCGCATGGCGCTTCAGAATGGCGTTAGACGGCGCAAAACTTTTTGACGCTAAACTGCGTTAGCGCAGTTTAGCGTCAAAAAGTATAAATATGGGCCTTCATGTGAATGTGGCGCTTTGTGTTCGAAAAAATTGTCCACATGGTTGTTGGTGATATACGCACCCGGCGTGGTCTAAGACTCCGGAGTATATTGATAAGTGTATGAGACACTTCGTTTGTGTTGTAATTTGCACGGGTTTAATAGGTTAATCGGGCGTGGTTGACGAGTCAAGTTTGACTCAAAGTGTGTGAGTGAAACCTTCGATGGAGATTTGGTAAGTTCTAAGGTGCACTAGGACGAGCCATTGACAAGTCGACAGTAGAATTTGCGGATCAAATTCTGCCTGCGAGTGCGGGATCTGAGAAGGAGAGAGTAGCGGCCAAGGCTTCAAGTGAAATCTCTGTAAAGTTCTGAAGCGATTGTGTTACCCTTCCTGTAGTAAACCGGCAAATTTGAGTTTGCTGTTAAGGTGTTCGCAATATATTGCATTAGTTCTGTGTGGATTTAGAGTGAGGAAGACAAGCCGCAAGACTTTGTCAGTCGCAGTGTGTGTGTGAGTGTGACGTCATTGGAGCCGCGCTGGGATAGGTCAGCTAGTAAGAGGAGTCGCGCACGGATTGGCAGCCGTCCGTGAGAGACAATTGGTTGAGAAAGTAGGCGAAGAGTGTTCTGGGGATTAAAGTCACTTCCCGATTAGATTCTAAACGAAATAAGAGACGTAAAAATGAAGTTTTTCAAGGCTTTAAAGAGTGCTTTGAGGGGAGATGTGTACATTACAGCGAGTGTGGGGGAGCATACACCGCCAGAGGATACTCCGGCTTATGCCGTAATGGAGGAGAAGGGAGTCGCGCCATGTCTTTGGCTAAAGCAATGGCGCAAATTAACAGAGAAAGATGGGTGTTTGGCGTTTCCAGAGAATGAAACCTTTAACATAGGTGTTCTAGAGAATTTGCGGAAACCGTTAAATGAGCAAAAGCCGCCTCCGAGACCAGCTCAGTTTGAGGCGCTAGCGATTTGGGAATTAATGGGCATACGACAGAGGCAACAGAAATTTGAGAGGAGAATGAGGAAAGCGGAAAAGACACTAGCGGAGGCTAGATGGGATAGTGAGACTAGGATGTGGAGAAGGGAAATAATAGATGGAGTTAGAATGTTTCTGGCAATAACTCAAGAAGCCAAAACACAGGGAAGAAAGGCCACTTGCAAAACGGACAAGGGCTCTAGCAAGCAAAAGGAGACTCAGACGTCTTGGGTAGATGCAGATGATTCAGATGACGATGAGTTTCTCAACCAGTTGTTACATGATCGACCACCACCATATGCCATAAATGACAATAGACCGAATACTAGTGCAGGTCCTGTAAGTTCGACACAGAATCAGGGGATCACGAATACAGCACAGGCAAATACTGTCCCCACACCAGCTCCGATACAGAATGGTGTTAGTGTATCCACTGCACCCAAGACGTAAACACAATTGCAGCCACCACCAGTTCAGAGGCTCTACCCTGATGTCCCAGTATTAGAGACGACTATGAATTTGATGGTGCCGCCTGCTCCAGTATACACAAGATCAAAGTTGGTACAGATTGAGCCAACTCCACATTTGCTGCCCCAGCCGCAGCAACAGGTGGTTCCGAATTATACTTCGGTCACAGGACCGCAGTCAGCTACAGCACCTATAATGAATCAAGCTATGGGAGTCAATGCCCCACCGGGATTGGGAAATGGATAGACACCAGCTGCTATATCTTTGCCTATTACGGTTGGTCCACCGGAACCGCTGTACGCACAGGCGAAGCCTAGTGTGTGTGACCAAGGAGTACTGACTCAAGAGGTGATAAGAGGAGGGTTCACAGGAAGCTCCCAAGGGGTGACACTGGGAGAACAGACAGCAGAGGGATCCAGATCCTTGTTGGACTTCAGTCCAATTGGGGTTCCGTTAGAAATCATGAGAGAAGCAGGTTTGGGTCTACTGACTCCACAGGTACTGAGTGCAAATACGTCACAAACTCCAGTGATGCAGGCTGGAAATATCTCGTTGCAAGGTTTGACTGCGCAACAACTGAACGAATGGTTAGACAAGCTTAACACTCTACAGACTACTCCTGCGACAGCAGAGCGGTCAGAAAGAGAGGAATACCTGAATTTCGTGAGGCTGGGGGTGGAAGCAGCTGAGCTAGTTGAAGGAAGCACGGGAGTGCACAGGTTGGAATCATACACTGAAGCAGAATTAAGATATCTGTGCCCGAAAATAACCAAAGAAATTAGTAAGGTGCACCAGAGGTTAGCGAACTTGGCCGACAAATATGGCATAGACTTAGACAATACTAAGCACCTGAAGAGGAGTTATAGGTTAGACTTCGAGCATAAAGATTTTGATCACATGAGATCCACTGGGATGAAGGCACACCTCAAAGAAATACTACAGAGTGCTCAAGTTTGGGGAGCATTAGAAAAGTGAGAAGGCAGATGGGCGAAGAAGAGAGATAAGAGGAAAAGTGACTGCCTGGAACAGCAGCAGGTGAAAGCTGTGCCAGATACGGGAACAATAAAGATGTTACCGATGAGGGAAACAGCTGGAGGGGTTCTAGTTCATGTACCATGGTCTAGAGGTGACATATTGTCATTCACAAATGACTACCCCAGGATGAGGGAAAAGCTGATAGAATGGTATCAGCAAACGGACAGGTTTGTGAAGCTTTACGAAATGTCTTTGGGAAAACTTGAATATACTGTTTGAGATTATAGTCCCAGCTGATTTGTGGCTTGAGTGCAAGAGAAGTGTGGATTGGCCAACTGCAGAACCGCCAAGGGATAGGGCTACAGGAGCACCGTCTCCTGAGGTGATGAAGTACTACTATAAGGTGATTGAGTTCTTGAAGCAGAAAGTGTCGCCGAAAGTCACTGATTGGCAGAAAATTGATCGAGCTACACAAGGCGGCAAAGAGTCGATACATGCTTACTATGAGAGATTGTTGAAGGCGTTCGAACACTACAGTGGCACAGAGGTCATAGAACCGAAAGACATAAATCACCTTGTGTTCAGGTTTGTTGAAGGATTGAGGCCAGAGATTAGCCAGATGATTAAGAATAATTTGATCTGTTAGCAAGCAAAGCCAATTGATGAGGTGTTACAGTACGCAAAATACTGTAGTGATGAGATTGAGTTGAAGCAGAGAAAACTGAAAGAGAAGGTGATGGTGATGCAATCAAAGCAGCTCAGGCAGGGATGCAGGGGAATGGAGTACTGCAGATGGTGCAGCAACCGCAGGGAAACAGAATGTTTCAGATGCATACTAGAGGCAGAGGTCGAGGAGGTTTTGTGAACCGTGGTCCAGATTTGAATACTGTTGTGGTTCAAAATGACGTGCAAGGGATGAAAAGGATGTCACCATGCCATGTGTGCAGGGGCGTGGGACACTCGAAGCGGGAATGTCCGATGATGGTGCAGGATGGTGTTGTTCAACAAAGCAATGATGTCGGTGCATTTCAAAATGTGAGGGGTCCAAGAATGAGGGGCCCAAATCCGAACTTCCAGAATAATATGGTTCAGATGCAGGGTCTCTAGCTCATGCAACAAATGCAAATGCCACGTGTACAACCAGTGCTGGTGCAGCAAGTACAGCAGCAGATTCCCATGGTACCTAGACAGCAAATGCAGTTGCCTCTAGCTCCGATGGGACAGCAACAGGTGATGCTTCCTCAAAAGGTCTCAGGCCAAACAATGAGTCAAAATAATGCAGTACAACAGTTCCCATTGCGTGGTGAGATTGGAATAAATGATGACTGGTCGGATGACTGTTCAGATAGTGAGGAGTGCAGGCTTGCAGCGTCCCTAGAAGTAGATCAGAGGGGTCCTTACGTGCAGGGAAAGGTGATGGGTCACAAGGTTTCCTTCCTGGTTGATACCGGAGCTACACGCTCTACAGTCAGAAGTGCAGAGGTTCCGAAATTGCCGCTTTCAGGATGCACGATAAAGGTGAGATTGGTACCTTTCAGGGATTACACAGGTTTGTAGTCTGTGATTCAAGCCCCGTGTCCCTACTGGGAAGATACTTGCTGTGTGAGACGAGATGTTCGATCACCTGTTCCATTGAGGGAATTGAGCTGCAGACAAACAGTGATGATGAAGGGGATGATGGGCAGATCTCAGAACCAGAAATGGAGACCACAGATGAGGAGTACCCTTTGATAAGCTTTTTCCCGATGTTCACAGTGACCGATTTGCCAACCGAGTTACAGGGAACAGGGACAGAGAAGGTGTGGGACTTGACAGGAAAGGAAGTGGGACTGATAAAAGGAGTAGAACCAGTCAAAGTAGATGTGAAGCCAAATGTTGTGTTTCCCCAGGTACCTCAGTACCACATGGCACAAGATGTCCTTATACAGGTGATGCAGATAATTGCAGACTTCGTGAAGCAAGGGGTCCTGAAGGAAGTAATGAGCAGCCCATGTAATTCACCAATAATGGGATTGAGAAGGCCTTGTGGGAAAGTTCGAATTGTTCAGGATCTGAGGAAAATTAATGAGATAGTGGTAAAATGTTACCCAATAGTGCCAAATCCAGCCGTGATCATGTTCCAGGTTCCATGCGATGCAGAGTGGTTCACAGTCGTGGACTTGTCTCAAGCGTTCTTTTCTGTGCCTGTGCCAATTTCTTTTCAGTTTAAAATTCTTGGACAAAGTTTACAGTTGGTGTCGAATTCCTCAAGGGTTTTCAGAATCGCCTTCCATCTTCAATCAGATATTGAAGAAGGATTTAGAGTCATTAGAATTGCCTTTTAATTCAACCCTGGTACAGTACATTGATGATTTGTTGATTGCGTCCAAAACGAAAGATGACTGCAGGTATGATACTATTGCCTTACTGAATCATTTGGGAAAGAATGGACATAAAGCATCCCCAAAGAAGTTACAGTACTGTCAGAAAGAGGTGAAGTACTTAGGCCATTTGATTGAAAATGGATCAAGGAGAGTATCCAAAGAAAGAGTGACAGCCATATTGCAGATGTATCCACCAACATCTAAGAGAGACGTTAGGATGTTTCTGGGAATGGTGGGCCACTGTCGCCTGTGGATTCCCAACTTCTCGATTATCTCTAAGCCTTTGGTGAGGTTGACCGTCAAGGAGGTTAAGGATGGCCCGGATACCCTAACTATGTCCGAGAAAGAGATGAGGGCATTCATGGAACTGAGAGAATGTATGTGCAGGGCTCCAGCTTTAGGTATGCCTGAGTACACAAAGCCTTTCGTCCTGTTTTGTCATGAACGTGATACTTGTTCTTTGTCTGTCCTGATACAGATCCATGGAGGTGCAAACCGCCCAGTAGCAAATTTTTCCGCTACTTTGGACCCAGTTGCAGCAGCCTTACCGGGTTGTCTGCGTGCAGTCGCAGCAGTTGGTCAAAGCCTCACTCAATGTGAAGGTATAGTGATGGGACATCCCTTAACAGTAATGGTCCCACACTCAGTCGAAATACTACTCACCCGAACCAAGACGCAGCATATGACAAATGCCCGTCTGACCAAATATGAAACGATTATACTGGGGTTACCTAATGTGTCATTAAAACGCTGTACTGTGTTAAACCTGGCAACTTTGCTTCCTAATGAAAATACAGATGTTGATGATGCTGAGGAAGTAGAACATGATTATCTTGAGGTAACAGAACTGTGCACCAAACCTAGACCTGATATTAAAGATACTCAACTGGAAGAGAATGATTACATTATCTTTGTTGTTGGTTCATGCCTGAGAGACTCAGTAGGAGTGCTAAGAGCCGGATATGCTGTATGTACGATAACTGGTATCTTGGAAGCATCTTGGCTCGAGAGAGTGTACTCTGCTCAAGTGGCTGAATTGGTTGCTCTTACTAGGGCATGCCGCTGACAAATTGAAAGTCACTATCTATACAGACAGCAGATACAGATTTGGAATTGTCCATGATTTTGGCCAGCTATGGTCACAGAGGGGATTCATGACCTCTATTGGTTCTCCAGTGAAAAAAGGTGAAAGAATTAAGGAGTTGTTGCACACGATTCAGTTACCTCTTGAAATTGCCGTGGTGAAATGCAGCGCTTATGTGAAATCACAAGACTTTAGTGGTCATTCTGACCCCGGCGGTAAAATGCACTTACCGCCGGTCAGAAGACCGCCATAACACCGCCGCGGCCGCGGAAACCCACCACGGTCATTCTGACCCGCAGAAGGCAAACCTCCGAAAATCCGACAGCCACAACCGACCGCCAGACCAGCGGTCGGCGGAAAGGTGGAGGTGACCAAACCTCCACCGCCACGCCAACAGAAATACGCCCATGCCATTACGACCCACGAATCCACGCGGCGGTCATTCAAACGCGGTATTCCATTGGCGGGACACACCGCCGCGGTCAGAATACACACAAACGAACAAAACTCAGCCACATTGGACGATTTGAATCCCACACACCTGATACACATACACACACCACTCCCACACACACAATTCAATATAAAACACCCACCCACATCACCCACAAACCCCTACGCAAAAAAATTCTGAAAGAAGGCCAGAGCGAGACACCAGCATCCACAAACTAACAGACACAGCCACTCAACACCATCACCCACACACTATCCACACACAAAACAACACACACCACCACACTCAACACACTTAACTACACATACTCCACCCCACACATCATACACACCACCCCATGGCACCCCAAAGACAACCCCGCTTCACAGACGAAGAACTCAGGGTCATGGTGGAGGAAATCGTTCGGGTAGAGCCCCAGCTGTTCGGCACACAGATACAATACACCAGCATTGCCCGGAGGACGGAGCTATGGCAGAGGATTGTCGACAGGGTCAACGCAGTGGGACAGCACCCCAGAAATCGGGAAGACATCAGGAAGCGATGGAACGACCTACGGGGGAAGGTGCGTTCCATGGTATCCAGGCACAACATCGCCGTGCAGAAGACTGGCGGAGGACCCCCACCTCAACCCCCACAATTCACATCATGGGAGGAGGAAGTCTTGAACATCCTGCATCCTGACGGCCTCGCAGGAGTCGGCGGAGGAATGGATACTGGTAAGTTGAAGCTTCAATACTGCTTCCCCCCCACCTGCATGCCAAATCATACCCCAACCCTCACCCCCATCCTCGAACCCCACCCTCACCCCCACCCCCATCCTCACCCCCACCCTCACCCCCACCACCATCCTCACCCCCACCACCATCCTCACCCCCACCCCCAGCACACCTATTCCCCGCCAATGTCTCACCATCACAACCCACACATCCCAAAACCTAGGCCTGCATGCGTCCACTAAGCATGGACACCCATCACCAAAGCATGCCCAATGCATATACACATCCCCCCCACAAGCCACCCTCACCAAAGCCCCCACACACGAATGCCAGCACTTGGGGACACGAGAACCCATAGATACACCCATATGCCACACATTGAAACTATAACCATACCTCTATACCCCTGCAGGACCCGACCGTCAACACACCGCGGCGGAGGGGCCAGAATTCTCCACACCCCCCACCCAAGAGGCCGTCAGCGATGACAGCAGCTCTGTCGACCTGGACACCGATGACCAGCCCGGACCATCGGGGACCTCTGGACAGTCGGTTCCCCTCACACAGGCCCAGGCCACTACAGACCCAAACCCCTCTGGGAACACCAGCACAGCTCCCACCCAGCGGGCCCATGCCTCTGTCTCCAGGGCGCGTCAATCTGCGGTGTGTCTACCACTACAGGGCACACAGGATAACCCACCACCCCAACAACAACAGGGACCTGGGGGCAGTGGTAGTGGGCACACCGGCCAAGGGGCAGAGGCCCAGGGAAACAGGGCAACTCGGAGGGCAGCTGTGCGACAGGGGGGGGAGGAGAGGCCCAGGGAACCCACTCTCCACGAGGTCCTCACCACCATCATGGGAGCATACAACCGCTCCCAGGAGACGATGGCGACGGTACTGGCCCGGTTCCAGGAGATCCAGGTACTGTAGGAGGAACACTATCGGGGGTACAGGGAGGACATCAGAGCCATCAACACCACCCTGGTTACCATGGTAGGGCTGCTGCAGGACCTCGTCAACACCAGGGCGGACACTCAACAACACCCAAGGGCCCCTGCCACTAGCCTGGACCAAGAACAGCCAACCACCTCCGCCGCGCTAGTGGACAGGAGGCCCCCGCACAGCAGCAGCCCACCAGACCCCCACCTCCTGCAGGAGAAGAACCACCCCGCAAGAGGGCCCTGAGATCTCGCAAGAAGACAGAGTAGGATGTCAAGACCCCCGCCAGCAATGGATACCACCTGATGTCATCCCACTGTCCCACATTGTCACCCTGTCCATCCTTGAACTGCCCATGCTCCATCTCTCCACAGGCCTCTGGACAATGCACCTGTGTGACTGTTACTCTGGACTCTGCCATGGACATTCCTTCACCATAGCCCCCACCCGCTTGAAACCACCCATCCCATTTTGAGCACTTAAATAAACACCTATTTTGCACCAAAATATCTGGAGTCTGGCTGTGATTTCAATATATTGTAATTGACATGACAGTGCAAATATGTCCTTGTACATGGTGAAGTCAACAAACAGCTGCCACAAAGCTGTAGTCCATGGGGAAACGAAGCACAGGACTCGTAGTGGGGACCCCAGATCTGAAATAGGGAGGGAAAAGCCAAAACTCAGTCATCATACACTGGGGCAAATAGACAGGCAGCAGAGATGCAGGAGAGTAGTTAACATTTACTAAATTATCTTTGAAATGTTACCTGTGTCCTATTGGAAGTACTGTTCAATGATTCTGTCCCTGTTGTCTGTTTCAGCCCCGTCGTCTTCCTCCTCGTCACTCTCCTCAGGTTCCACCGCTGCCACAACACCACCGTCTCGACCATCCTCCTGCAGGAAAGGCACCTGGCGGCGCAAAGCCAGGTTGTGAAGCATGCAGCAGGCCACGATGATGTGACACACCTTCTTAGGTGAGTACATTAGGGATCCACCTGTCATATGCAGGCACCTAAACCTGGCCTTTAGGAGGCCAAAGGTGCGTTCGATCACCCTCCTAGTACGCCCATGGGCCTCATTGTACCGTTCCTCTGCCCTGGTCCGGGGATTCCTTACTGGGGTCAGTAGCCACGACAGGTTGGGGTACCCAGAGTCCCCCACTAGCCATACACGGTGTCTCTGTAGCTGTTCCATCACGTAAGGGATGCTGCTATTCCTGAGGATGTAGGCGTCATGCACTGACCCTGGGAATTTGGCATTTACATGCGAGATGTACTGGTCAGCCAAACACACCACCTGGATGTTCATTGAATGGTAATTTTTTCTGTTCCTGTACACCTGCTCCCTGTCTCTTGGGGGAACCAAAGCCACATGGGTCCCATCAATGGCACCAATGACGTTGGGAATATGTCCAAGGGCGTAGAAATCACCCTTCACTGTAGCCAATTCGCCCACCTCAGGGAAAATGATGTAGCTCCTCACGGATTTCATCAGGGCAGACAACACTCTGGATAACACCTTCGAAAACATGGGCTGAGACATCCCAGAAGCAATTCCCACTGTTGTCTGAAATGACCCACTTGCCAAGAAATGGAGTACTGACATGACCTGCACCAGAGGGGGAATCCCTGTGGGTTGGCGGATGGGGGACATCAGGTCGGGCTCCAGCTGGGCACACAGTTCATGGGTAGTGGCACGGTTAAGACGGTAGGTCAGGATAATGTGGCGTTCTTCCATTGTCGACAGGTCCACCAGCGGTCGGTACACGGGAGGATTCATCCGTCTCCTCGCCCAACCCAGCGGACGGTGCCTAGGAAGGACAACATGGAGCACACAGTCAAGCAACCCACAGGTACGTACTCACAGCTAGCACAGTAAACGATTCTCTATGCAGTGAATGGCGTGTCTGAGTGGCTATGCAAGGCCTAGGCCTGTGTGACGCAGTTGAAATTGACCCATGTGGGCCCTGGAAATGGCGGCTGCCTGACCTGTGAAGTGTGACAATGGGATGTGAGGTCAATGCACTGGCGTGGCACACCGCGGCGGGCGGCGGGCGAAGACCGCGGCGCGAAGCCGCATTGGTTAACATTGAAGCCTATGGGTTTCAGGAGCCAATGGTGAAGGGCGCCGGCGGTGGCGGGACGCACCGCCGCGGTACGCACCGCCGCGGACGTGACCGCCATTTTCTATCTACTTATCCACTTGCGACTTGAACTTTCACAGGAGAGGACCTATACTGCAAGTGTTGCTGTGACCTCGGTCTGGAAGGGACAATGGCTGCTGCGCCTGGGGAAAGGGCCCCTGCCTTCACTGGAGAGGAGTTGGAGAAACTTGTGGATGGGGTCCTCCCCCAGTATGCGCTACTCTACGGTCCTCCAGACCAACAAGTGAGTTTAATTCAATCTGGATTTGGGGCCACTGGCTGGCTTGGGGGCATGGCGGGGGGCCTGGCGGGGATGGGGGGCATGTTGGGCCTGGCGGGGGGCATGCGGGGGGCCTGGCGGGGATGGGGGGCATGTTGGGCCTGGCGGGGGGCATGGCGGGGGGCCTGGCGGGGATGGGGGGCATGTTGGGCCTGGCGGGGTGCATGGCGGGGGGCCTGGCGGGGATGGGGGGCATGTTGGGCCTGGCGGGGGGCATGGCGGGGGGCCTGGCGGGGATGGGGGGCATGTTGGGCCTGGCGGGGGGCATGGCGGGGGGCATGGTGGGGATGGGGGGCATGTTGGGCCTGGCGGGGGGCCTGGCGGGGATGGGGGGCGTTGGGCCACTGGCAAGGAAAATGCTGACAAACTTGAACGTGGTATTTCTCCCTCCCTCTACGTGTCACATAGGTCCGCGCCCATGAGAAGATCGGGATTTGGCATGCCATCGCCAAGGAAGTCCGGACCCTGGGGGTCCACCATCGACGGGGCACCCACTGCCGCAAGAGGTGGGAGGACATCCGCCGCGGGACCAAGAAGACCGCCGAGTCTCTGCTGGGGATGGCCTCCCAACGTAGGCGGGGTGCCTGCCGTCAACTGAGCCCCCTGATGTTCCGGATCCTGGCGGTGGCCTACCCTGATTTGGATGGGCGCGTGAGGGCAGCACAGCAGACACAAGGGGGTGAGTACAAGCATTATCTACTCTGTTGTCGCGCAGTGGAGGTGTCTGGGTGGGGGAGGAGGGCTGTGGGTCCCCCTAGGCCAGGGCGATATCTGTAGGCTGGGCACCCCCGTAAGCCCCTGTGTCCCCAGCCACCACCCTCAGTAGTTTGTCAGTACAGCCATCCCTGGGCCGTGTCATCCATGGGTGCAGTTGTCAACTCTAGGCGTGTAGGGCATGTTCCACGGAATGCGTAGCGGACCCCAAGTGCGCAACTTAGTGCAGGGGGCATCTGTGTCTGTCATGTCCGCTAACTGTACCGGAGATCCATGTAATCAATATCCCTTTATTTCTCTCTCCCCCCCCCTTTTTGTTTGTCTTTCTGTGCTTGTGTGCATCAGCATCATCAGGCGGAGGAGAAGTGGCATCGGGGCAGGAGGGAGCTGCATCTCACATGGCCCAGGAGGGCCATGCCACAGAGTCAGACTGGACCAGTGAGACGGAGGGCGAGGGGAGCTCCACGACGGGGACGACTGGACCCTGCAGCGACACGGACACGTCCTCGGAAGGGGGCTCCCTTGCGGGGGTGGCACCATCCGTGCCCCCCGCCATTACAGGTACAGCCGCCACCCAGCGCACCATCTCCGCCCTCCCAGCAGCCCGTCAGCGTTCGCCCCGTGCCCGCTCTGCCAGGAAGCCGGGCATCTCCTTCGCCCCAGGCACCTCAGGCCCTGCCCCTGTTACCCCCGCTGCCCTCAGTGAGGAGGTCATTGACCTCCTCCGAACGCTCATTGTTGGGCAGACTACCCTTTTGAATGCCATCCAGGGGGTGGAGAGGGAGGTTCATCGCAGCAATGCGTACCTGGAGGGCATTCATTCGGGTCAGGCTGCCCATCAGCGATCGTTCCAGGCTCTGGCCTCAGCACTGACGGCAGCCATTGTCCCTGTCTCCTGCCTCCCTCTACTAACTCCCTCCTCCCAGTCTCCTGTTCCTCTGCCTGTCCCACCCACACCATCAGACCAGCCTGCACACACCTCAACACCCAAGAGAAGCTCATCCAAACATAAGCACCACAGATCACGCAGACATTCACACACGCAACATTCCGATGCAGACATGCCAACAGTCACTACCACCTCTGTGACCCCCACCTCCTCGTCTCCCTCCTACCTCCCTGTGACGTCTACACTCACACCTCCATTCACCTCACCATCAGCCAGTGTTTCCATCACCAGCACACCCTCCACTCCAGTCCGCACACGCGCAGTCACCACCCCCACTGCCATTTACATGTCCCCTGTGTCCTCTCCCACTGTGTCTGTCACCCCCTCTTCCACACCACACAAACGCAGCCACCCACCCACCCAACAGCCATCCACCTCACGACAGCCTATCCCTCCTGCACCTGCACCCAAAGACAGCAAACGTGACTCACCTACAACCACATCCTCTCCCTCCACTCCCATTCCCACTGTACCTACCACTCTCCATTGTCCCAAGAAGCTCTTCCTCGCCACTACTAACTTCTTTCCTGACCCTGAGCCCCCCCCTCCTTCTCGTCGGGGTAAGAAGAGCACCTCAGCCACCACCAGCCCTGCAGCCCCCTTGACAAGGGTGCAGGGGTATTGGAGCCCGCCAGCCCGCATGTCTGGATCTTCGCCCAGCAGCAAGGGGACAGCCAGCCCACCCCCTGGGAAGAGGAGCAGAAGGCGGAAGGGGCGCCACAGGAGCCCGCCTTCTACATCCCCCCCGGACACCACCCAGAGACAGTCACCAGCCACAGCTCCAAAGGGAGGAAAGGGCCACAGGCCCACGACTAAGGAGGGCAAGGGCAGCAAGTCGGAGAGGTCAGGCAGCAGGCCTGCTGCCCAGGAGGAGCCCACAACCCCCATAGCCGCTGCCCCGGGAGGAACCGGCACAGCTGCCCCGGGAGAGCCCACCACCCCCATAGCCGCTGCCCAGGGAGGACCCAGCCCAGCTGGCCAGGAGGGCCCCACCACCCACAGCCCAGGTGGGCATTGAAGGAGCACCATCCCCGCTGCCCAGGAGGGCACCACCAGGCAATGAGCAGTTGGCCATAGACCGTCCGCCGTCTCCAGAACCGCTGAACTGGGCCCCGCCGTCTCCAGAACCGCTGAACTGGGCCCCGCCGTCTCAAGCACCGCTCCACTGGGCCCCGCCGTCTCAAGCACCGCTCCGCTGGGCCCCGCCGTCTCAAGAACCGCTGAACTGGGCCCTTCAAGGCAAGGAGCGCTGAACTGGGCCCCGCCGTCTCAAGAACCGCTGAACTGGGCCCCGCCGTCTCAAGCACCGCTCCGCTGGGCCCCGCCGTCTCAAGAACCGCTGAACTGGGCCCTTCAAGGCAAGGAGCGCTGGACTGGGCGCCGCCGTCTCCAGAACTGCTGAACTGGGCCCCGCCGTCTCAAGAACCGCTCCGCTGGGCCCCGCCGTCTCAAGAACCGCTGAACTGGGCCCTTCAAGGCAAGGAGCGCTGAACTGGGCCCCGCCGTCTCAAGAACCGCTGAACTGGGCCCCGCCGTCTCATGAACCGCTGAACTGGGCCCCGCCGTCTCAAGCACCGCTCCGCTGGGCCCCGCCGTCTCAAGAACCGCTGAACTGGGCCCTTCAAGGCAAGGAGCGCTGAACTGGGCCCCGCCGTCTCAAGAACCGCTGAACTGGGCCCCGCCGTCTCAAGAACCGCTCCGCTGGGCCCCGCCGTCTCAAGAACCGCTGAACTGGGCCCTTCAAGGCAAGGAGCGCTGAACTGGGCCCCGCCGTCTCAAGAACCGCTGAACTGGGCCCGCCGTCTCATGAACCGCTGAACTGGGCCCGCCGTCTCAAGCACCGCTCCGCTGGGCCCCGCCGTCTCAAGAACCGCTGAACTGGGCCCTTCAAGGCAAGGAGCGCTGAACTGGGCCCCGCCGTCTCAAGAACCGCTGAACTGGGCCCCGCCGTCTCAAGAACCGCTCCGCTGGGCCCCGCCGTCTCAAGAACCGCTGAACTGGGCCCCGCCGTCTCAAGCACCGCTCCGCTGGGCCCCACCGTCTCAAGAACCGCTGAACTGGGCCCTTCAAGGCAAGGAGCGCTGAACTGGGCCCTTCAAGGCAAGAACCGCTGGCCCTTTGGCAGACGTGGCAGGGCAGGATCTATCTCGGGCAGGGCTGCAGGATGTCCTCTGGCCAACTTGCCTCCTCCAGTGGCAGTGGGGTCTGTTATGGACTGTATGGACCGTGGCTTTGCACTCCCCAGGATGGCCCAGTGGGCAGGCCACCCACTGTATGGACTGTATGGACAGTGGCTTTGCACTCCCCAGGATGGCCCAGTGGGCAGGCCACCCACTGTATGGACTGTATGGACTGTGGCTTTGCTCTCCCCAGGATGGCCCAGTGGGCAGGCCACCCACTGTATGGACTGTATGGACAGTGGCTTTGCACTCCCCAGGATGGCCCAGTGGGCAGGCCACCCACTGTATGGACTGTATGGACTGTGGCTTTGCACTCCCCAGAATGGCCCAGTGGGCAGGCCACCCACTGTATGGACTGTTTGGACTGTGGCTTTGCTCTCCCCAGGATGGCCCAGTGGGCAGGCCACCCACTGTATGGACTGTATGGACAGTGGCTTTGCACTCCCCAGGATGGCCCAGTGGGCAGGCCACCCACTGTATGGACTGTATGGACTGTGGCTTTGCACTCCCCAGAATGGCCCAGTGGGCAGGCCACCCACTGTATGGACTGTTTGGACTGTGGCTTTGCTCTCCCCAGGATGGCCCAGTGGGCAGGCCACCCACTGTATGGACTGTATGGACTGTGGCTTAGCACTCCCCAGGATGGCCCAGTGGTCATGGAGTCCCCTCGTGGATCTGGCGTCGTGTACTCAAGTGGCTGAGGTGCCCCCCCTTCCCTTCCTCCTGAGGTGCCTGTCCTATTTTCTTTCTGATGCCCCTGCAGTGTTCTCTCCGTGGAGTTCTTGTCGTGGGACTGGGCCTTGCCCCTTTGCACAGGACCCCTGTGATCCACGGACAGTGGTTGGACTACATTTAGTAGCTGTGTATATTTTGTACATAGTTTATTTATTTATTGGGATTACTGGTGTACATATTTCAATATATCTGCCCGTTTATGATCTCTTATTTTGGTCTTTGCATTATTTCGGAGGGGGGTGGTTTGTGGGTTGTGACAGTGAAATGTGGGAATGCATTGAGGTGTGTGTTGTAGTGGGTGTGGGTGGGTGGGTGTGTGCCGGTAATCTTTTCCCTCCCCTGTGTCGTAGGTGCAGTACTCACCGATGTCTTCCGCGCCGCCGGGCGTGCTCCTGGTATATGAGCAGGTATAGGAGTGCGGGGATGACCTGCAACTCTGGTTCCATACTGCCGGAATCTCGCGTGGAGTGCGTAGAGGTGAGCGTTTTCCCGTTCGTAGTCTGTTTCCGCCGTGTTCTTATCGGCGGTGCTCCCGCCCCGGAAAAGGTGGCGGATTGGTGGGTCGTGATAGGGTGGGCGGTACATTGTCTGCCGCCTGGCTGTTGGCGGGGACCGCCGCGCTGTTTGTTTGTACCGCCGTGGCGGGCGGAGTGTTAATACGGCGGGCTGTGTTGGCGGTTCCCGCCAGGGTCAGAATTGCATATTTTAGACCGCCGGCCTGTTGGCGGCTTGGCCGCCGCTTTATCACCGACCGCCAGGGTCAGAATGAGGGCCTTTGTGTCTATGGGAAACGGATAGGCAGATCAAGTCGCAAGGTTTTGTGCATTGAACTGTATATCATTCAAGGATCAGTGGAAATTGTTACCTGAAACTGAAAATGAGACATGCACAGGTTACGCATTGAGGATGGTTGACATGATGGAAGAACTAAAATTGTTGCAGGGACGTGCCAGTGGAGAAGAGAAACGTTCTTGGCTTAAAATGCAATGTGTACAATGACCTGATGATTTATGGGTTTCAGATGAGGGGAAAATGGTTTTGCCTAACAGTCTCTTGTTGTAGTTTGCAAGGTTTTACCATGGTCAAGCACATATTGGGAGAGACGCCATGATTAGGTTGTTCAAAATCGATTGGTTCAATCCAAAATTCAGACAAGCTGCGGAAGTAATCTGTCACAGGTGCATCATCTGTCAGCAGATGAATGTGGGGGAAGGGACTGTGGTGAATTTGAGCCACATTGGGAGAGCAGGAGGTCCATTTAGCAGGATGCAGATGGATTTTATTGAGATGCCTGTGTCTGGAGGTCTGAGATAAGTGTTGGTGATTGTGTGCATCTTCAGTCACTGGATTGAAGCTTACCCTACACGTAGGAATGACAGTCTCACAGTAGCGAAGTTGCTGCTTAGGGAATTGATACCACGTTTCAGGTTTCCGATCTCTTTAGAATCAGATAGAGGAAGTCACTTCAACAATGAGGTGGTTAAGCTCTTGTGTGCCGCACTGAACATTGAACAGAAGTTGCATTGTAGCTACCGCCCTGAAGCCTCAGGGCTAGTGGAGCAGATGAATGGTACCTTGAAGTCGAAAATGGCGAAAATGTGCGCAGCTACCAATTTGAAATGGCCAGATGCATTGCCCCTAGTGCTAATGTCAATGAGAAATACACCCAACAAGAAAACAGGACTGTCTCCTCACGAAATTCTCATGGGCCGAGCTCTGAGATTGCCCGCAGTGCCTGCAAATGCTCTTGTGAATATCACAGATGATATGGTGTTGGACTACTGCAAGGGTCTGACTGACGTGGTCCGCTCTTTCTCTCACCAGGTGGCAGCAACCACACTGCCACCGATTAATGATCCACGTCACAATCTGAAAGCCGGTGACTGGGTCGTTGTCAAGAAACACGTGAGGAAGTTGTGTTTGGAACCACGTTGGAAGGGGCCGTATCAAGTGATACTGACAACTACTACTGCTCTGAAATGAGCGGAAATTCCAAACTGGATCCATGCCAGTCACACAAAAAAGGTGACGTGTCCAACTGAGGAGGAACTTGAGTTGGTGAAAATAACAGCTACAGAAAAGGAATTCTCAGGGCCGGAGAGTAATCAAAGGGGAACTGAGAATGAAGGAGAGCCCGTTGAGGACAGCTTGGTCACTCAAACAGTAAACGAGATCCAGAAGGGTGACAGTGAGCCTATCTTAACTGAGGCACCAGGAGGACCGACCCAAAGAGAGGTTCTCCCAGAAGCAGACGGATACAGGTTTGAAGATGAACCCCTGACAGACCCGGAAGGCGAAGGAGGTGAAACAGAGGGAAGTCAGAGTGTCCAAACTCCTCCTGAGCCACTTGCAGATCCAGCAAGAGAAAACCCCATAGCACAAGAGAAGGGCATTGATCAGCATCCTGAAAAGCAGAGCAGTAAAAGGACACTTAAGGGAGATAAGTGGCCAGAGTCACAAGCTGCAAAGGATAAAGTGGTCATCAATGAAACAATAGAGGAAGAGGTCGATACCACAAGGAAAGAAGATCTGAGTGAAGGAGAGTTGCAGGGTGACCGCAAGTTGAAAAGAAAGAGAATTGCAAACAGAAGATACGCAGGTCCTGAATGGTCCTATGCAACGTCAGCCGAGTAGCAACAAGAGTTCTTGGCTTTCTGTTTTGATCGAGAAGTCCCAGGTCAATATTATGGTACTTGAAGTTGGCTACAAATAAAAGGGACTGTGTTAAGCTGAAATTAAATAAAGAGAAACCTGAGAAAAGAGACTGATAAAATTACTGGATGTGACACTGTTAACCTGAATTGACTTTTGAAAATCGGTTATGACAAGCTGCTAACTGGATTGACAAAAAGACCCTGGGAGTGAATGAGAGAGCTGTAAATACTTGCTGAAGAAAGACTTTGCTTAAACTTTGCAGAAAAAAAGAGAGAAAGTTATTAACCATCCTCATATTAGTTGATTACATTTATAGTACTTTGCTTTCTGATTCTTTACAGATCGTGCCTAGGTCAGGAGATGACGTTGAGGGGAATAAGCAATGTAAATATTTGGGTGTTGCTTTGGGTGTTATGTGTGTGATTTTCATTATAGCTTTGTTTGTGGAGATGCGCTTGGTGGATGAGAGTGAAGCTAACAATGTTACAGTTTCTGAAACTGCTACACTAACTCCTTGGGATAAGTTTGAGCAAGATACAAAGTATTTGCATGACGAAACTAATACGAAAGGGGAGCTGTCTACTAACGTTTTCTATCGCTTGCTGAGTGAGTATGTTGACACTATGGATGCAAAGGCTTGTTATGTGTGTACACAAATTCCTCTTTCAGTCCAAGAGGGAGTTACAAATCACAGCTTGCCATTAACATACAGAATTAGTTGTAGTCTGCTACTAACACGTTTCTATAATCAAGAGGAAGTGCAATATTTTTACTCAAATTATGATTTAGTGTTTCCTTATGTGCCTATCATAGAAGATTTGAATAGTGTAGCTAAGTATTATGCTATAAAGCTGATTAAGGGATTCTTTGAGCCTAGAATGACAATTAGTACTTCATATGCGCACCGCAATAATCTGACATGCTTGCTTACATCTGTAGAAAAGAGCTTTCTAGATCACACTGAAGACAGAAGGAGGGTATTAAAGGGGAAATTATAAAAGGGCTTGCAGCAACGATCATTCCTTAGTAATAGCAAGAATGGGGTTAGGGAACAAGGGAAGCTAGCTTTAGATGCGAAACATGTAGGTAGACTTTGCATTACGCGACCAAAATCATATTATGACAATGTATCTGTGGGAACAAGTGAGTGTAAGCATGTGTTTTTGTTTCAGAATAAGTGGACTTTCATGCTAAATGGAATGGATCAAGCGATCCCAGGGGTTTATTATATTTGTGGACTTAGTGCTTATTACCGTCTTCCAAAGGGATGATATGGGACATGATATTTGGGAACAGTTTTTCCAAAGATCTATCAACTGGATGATTTAAAGAAATTTCCCAAAGTGATAGAATTACTTCGTGCTAGACAAAAGAGAGAAACTGCTGCTGGTGTAGTAGGAGACATATTTGGAGCAATAATTCCTTCAGTGGGAGTTGTTTTGAACTCCATAAAGATTCGAAAGTTGTTTACTATTGTGGATAACATGCTGACAAACTTCACAGGGGCTATACTCCTGATGGATCCTGAACTTGCTGTGGAGAGGGCTATGACTCTTCAAAATAGGCTTCCTTTAGACATTCTTTTAGCAAAAGTGGCGGAGTCTGTAAGATGCTTAATGAAAGGCACTGTTGTGCATATATACCCGACAATAGTAATGAGATCAGAAGTATGCTTACTAACCTAACAAGAGATAGTGCAGATTTGAAGGAACTGAAAGAACCAGGAGTTTGGGAAAAGGTTGGAGAGGGATTTGCGCATGTGGGAAGTTAGTTTAGTGGTCTTTGGCATGGGTTCTTGGGAAAATTAATACAGGGAATAGTAATTGTTTTGGCTTGTTTATTTGGACTATGGTTATTGAGCAAAATTTGTGAAAGAGGTAAAGCAAAATGGGCAAAACATAAAGCGAGGAGGGAAGAAAAGAAAAGGGAGAAAATGTTCAGAGCAAAATATGAAAAGGCAAAGCAAAATGAAGAAATCAAAATGAAGGAAATTAAAAGGTGAAAGGGTTGTTAAAGACTGGATTTGTGTGATGACAAGTGTCATCAGAGGAGGGATTGTTGGAGTGTAGTTATTAGGATCAAAATTAACATGAAATGTTCGCAAATTAATGTGTAAGGATACTGCATAGAAAATGTATTAATGTGCCTTTAACATGCATGCTTGAAATGTGCCCAAGGGGAATGGCCATCAATGTATATGAAGATTAAATGAAATTGACTAATAATGAATTATTGATGTACTAATGTATGATTTTGTATTAGTATTAAGAATTATATGTTAAGGTTTTGCTAAATTAATCATTAGGACTTAGTTAGCATGAGTCGGGGCCTAGCTGCCGGTCTCATATTAAATGTGTTTTTCCTAACGTGCAATGTGCTGACTTGCTGAATAACATGTAGCCATACTTTTCCAGAAGCTAGGAGATGTGTGTAACCGTAGTAAATTCTTTCTCATGAGACTCGACTTGCTCAAGGAGACATTCTTGCTGAATGCAACAGTGTAAACTTGCAACAGGTACAAGGTCGCCTGAACTGGTAAAGACAATGAGACTACTGACTGAGACCGCAAGAATAAAAGTTTGTACCTGACATTCTACCTGTTGGAGGCGTCAATTACAGGAGCCAATAAACTACGTGAGAACTGTTCTAAAGTGAAAATTCTAATGAGGCAACAAGCCAATTATTGGTTGGAGATAATGATGCACCAACATTTGCCCAATTGGAAATTGGGAGACTGTACAACAAGATTAATATAACCCTGTGTCACAAGGAAAAATCAGCCATTATATGCCATTTCTTGCTGTTACCTAGCCACTCTGTCACTCTGCCTAAAGACTTTGCTGTTTAACTCTTCAAACCATCGTTACCCTTGCCTTGCCCATTTCATACTTTTCCTCCTTATGAGGGAAGTGTCCCTTATTACCTGACTTGATGAACTTTGCTGTGTTTCCTGGCTGATGGCGAATTAACTGATGTCCTGAGGACGAAGACTGACTCTGTATGCTGAACCACTACTGAGGGTAACTATATGATAATGAAAGTGTAATTGTCTGTTTGCCTTTTCTTTCTAGGTACCAACTGCTTCTTTTGATAGAGACCATAGATAGATTTTTTCTAAATTTGTGTTGCTAAATTGTTTTGCATGAAGCCCAACATGCTAATGTCAATTCGAGGTTAGTTAAGGGGTTCACTAACTGGACGCAAATAGACAAATGACTGAATCTATGCTTTGTTGAATAATGCGCAAATTATACTCTGCTAAGGTTAATCCATGTTGACGTCGTGCTTTGTTCTAATGTTTGTGATCTTTGCTTTGATGAAATCTTATTCGAGTTGCCATATTGTGACAGTGCTGATGTGTTTCTTGGTATTGAGACTAAAAAACTTGCTAGTAGAGTGTAATCAATAGGGAATAAAATATTGTAAACCTTACTACATTTTGTGTGGTTATTCATGGCTGAGAGGTCATGGTGTGATTAAAACTACACTAATGCCTTTAGCAAAATCGTTGGGCTTCGTTGTGTTGAATATTGAGAAAGTTATTGATTTAGTGATTTATATGATGATTAGTTGCCTTGTCCTAAGGTGTCTCCAATCAGGGTCAAAAGATTCATTGGCCCAAAACGAGTCCCAGACTAAGTAAATTATCTAGGGCGGGATGCGTTGTCACATGCATAAGTAATTCTCTGCGAATATATGACGTAATCTGCATTTATCAATTATTATTATAGTATGTTTATGTTATCATGTTTTAGAAATATTTTCCATAACCAATTTATATTCATTGTGTGCATGAGAAATTTATGTATACTCATTTAAATCAAATATGCATTTATGTCTGTGTTAGCTTGGCTGGAGTGAAGGCCCGAGTTTCTTTCTGTGTTTCAAATCTTCATCGAGAAGCTTGTATTGTATGAGCTGCAGGTGCGATGGTACCAGTCACTAGCTGATAAAGAAGCTCATTGTTGCTGTTAGATAAGGGGACCCTGAGAAAATGTGTTACCAAGGATGGAAGTAGTAGTGCGGTAACAGCAACTGAACACCCTCCAAATTCCTGAATATGGTGGTGAATCAAGGTCCTTTGGATGCAACTTGAAAGGATGAAAATGCCAGTTAGATGTGAGATTTATAACACTGTTGTTTTAGTGCAAAGTTTTGGCTGCAATATCAGCCCCTTGAAAATTTAAAGTGTTGTTTAGTCAGTTCCAGATTATTTTTGTTCCTTGACTAGAGCGGACTTACGAGAGGTACAGACATCTCTTCCTTTACTAGACTTAGGCCCATATTTATATTTTTTTAGCGCCGCATTTGCGCCGCTTTTTGATGCAAAGGTTGTGCAAACGTACAAAATACAATAGTATTTTGTAAGTTTGTGCCGCGTTTGCGGCGAAAAATGACACAAATGCAGCACTAAAAAAGTATAAATATGGGCCTTAACTTCTTTATGCTGCCCACATCTCTCTTTACAGAACTTCTGCAAAAGTTTCTATAGCACTGACATTTTTCTCTGAAATTCTTTTAGACATTAGAATAGTCTGAGATTAAATGCTCAGGCAGGGAAGCCCGAATTCAAAGCATTATGCGCTTTTCCTTATTTTCTGCATTGTTGTTATTGAAATATTGGTCTTTTATATGCTGATAAATTTTAACATTCTGCATTGCTTTAATTCGCTTTTGGTTATTTACATTTACAGCATGTTTAAGACTCACATATGAAAGTTTGAATTTGAGTTTGTAATAAAACCCTTTTAAATTTCAAATTAGTTTCCAAGATTGAATGTGTGGCCAAATAGGTTGCACTGAAATTTAGATTGAAAATGTGATGTTTGTCTCTTCACATCTCAGAACTCAGAAGGAGATTAATTAGGCCTTTTGGAAATGGGGTTTCTGGTTGGCTTGGGTATGCACCTCAGCCAGGCAGAACACACCACTTTAGTCAGGGCGAGCAAGTTACATACCAAAGATAACCTATGCTCACCCCACAAGTAGCTTGGAACAGAGCAGTCAAGCTTATCATCAGAAGTCATGTGTAAAGCGTGTGTGCAACACACTCACACCAATGACGCAATAAATACACCACAAAAGAGACTCCACACTGAAGTATATATAAAAATATGCTTCTTATATCATAAATATACCATTATATATTGTGCACATAACATAGAACAACAACGACATGAGCCAATAGATACTTTGCCACCTAGGCAATTGTCAAAACATCAGAATGAGGGCAATAAGAGGATATCTGTTACATTGCAAAACATCATAAAACAGCATTACTTTGAATATCGTGGCATAAATCAGGGCATGGAATGTAGCAGATCATCCAATGGAAACATGAAACATCACATTGGGGTAAGTATAGTGATCTTGATGGAAGGCATAACACATAAATTACTGTAAGAACATAACCCGCTTGCAGGTAAAGCAGATATGGTAGGATAAACCACATTAAAACTCCCTTAACATAGAGGGTAGACCATCTGTGAATGCAGAAATTATCGAGCCACAGTGCACCAGCATTTCTATTACAGGATATATGGTGTTTAAATGAGTTAATGAGCCCCTTTTTAATACTTGCTGATACATGTGATTTCAGTGAGATCCCTTTTCACGTGTATGTTCCTCACACAACAACATGGGGCATGCAGTCCTCTATGTGCTTATTCAGCATTATACAGTGGTTTTACAGGCTCCCTCAAAGCGGCAAGTTCTTTGCGAGGGCCGGGCTCTGTTGAAGACCTCTCCCCCCCATAATGCCACCATGAAACAAATGTCCCCAAGGTATTTTGGTGATCCCGTGGCCCTTTGTGGTCACCGTCCCGTGTTCTTAGATATAGGAGGGAAACAGGGATGCCAGCAAAAGCAGTGCAGCAAAATTACAAGGCTCCCTCGGCAGTGCAGGGTTCCTGCAATTGTGTGCCTCTCACTGCCCCAGCCTTCTGGTACACTGGGCAACTACCCTTGTGGCAGTTGCCGTCCTGTTAGAGAGATGCCCTCCCTGCCTCAGAAGGTGGGGAGCCGCATAACTCTGGAAGGCAGGTGGGTCTGGGGCATCGCGTGGCTCCCGGCACTCTCGGTGCTCATACTTGCTTGCGCCAAGTCAGCGGTCCTCTGCAGCGGGCCTGCACCTGTCTAAGTAGGTGATCTCTGGGTGGTGGGACGTAAATGGTGCTGGGCTGCTCTCCAGTCCTCAGGCTTTGTCAGGGACAGTGGTATCTCTCTCCTGTTAAAGAGCGTGACGTTGGAAGAAAACACAACACTGGGGCAACCTCCAGTGAGGCTCCCAGCCCGAGTTGGTCCCCATCAGTCGGTGCGGTGCTCAGCAGGCCCATTTTTAGTAATGAGGTGCCATCAGCTGGCCTCCTCACGCTGAGCCACTACAAAAGCGCTCAACCCGCTCTGGACAAAAAGCAAGGGTGGCCTAACAAATAATTGCTCAGCAGTCACCACACGCTAGTGAGGTAGACAAGGCCCCATAATCAGGGCTCCCCATGCACTGATTGTTAAAAACACAGGGCGGGCCACCAAGCCCTTGGAGACTTTTGGATGCAAAGTCAGTTGAAAAGGTCCAGTCCTTCTCCTCGCTGGGTAAGCACAGCAGGCCAACACTCAGAGCAGCAACAAAGTGACAGTCCATCCTACCAGTCAGCAACAGTAGGCCAACACAGCAATGTAGTGAAGAGTTGTGGTCCCTTCTGACAGCCGAGCAGTTGTTCTAGCCGGCAGAGTGTCCTTGTACTAGCAGAGTCCCAAAAGTGCTCAAAAAATCGTGGGGTCAGAGCTCCTGTATTTATACTTTAGGTGCCCAGCTTCTAGGAGGTGGGAGAAGTTTCCAGCTAGATCTGACCAGTTCCAAGAATTTCCTTTCTCCCTTACTCTGGCTTCAGACATCACTAGCGGGTAAACGCATCCTTTGTGTGAGGGCAGGACACAGTCTATTCAAGTGTAAAGTGGGAAAGCCGTCTGCTTCTCCCAGACCAGTAAGACCATCAGTATGTAGATGAATGCAGATGTAACTGTGTCACACCTAACCCTCCCTGATTGATGGTTGCCTGGAGAGTATGCACAAGGTGTAGCAGTCACTCTGCCCTAGACGTGGATTGGAGTCAGGCTGTAAAGCACCAGAGTTATAGGCACAGAGAAATGTCCACTTTCTAAAAGTGGTATTTCTAAAATAGTAATGTAAAATCCACCCACACCAGTAAGCAGGATTTCTCACTACCATTCCAAGTATACCAAACATGCCCATGCTACTCCTCACAGATCAGAAATTACTACTTAGACATATATAAGGGAATTCCCAATGCAAACCTATGAGAGAAGCAGCACTCATAGCAGAGAAAAACTAAATAGGCTGTTCGTCACAAGTAGGACACGTAACACATAAAAATATATGGCCGACCTTTTACATACACAGCACCCTGCCCATAGGGCTATCTAGGGCCTACCTTAGAGGCAACATAGGTGTAGTAAAAAGGGGGTTTAGACCTTGGCAAGTAGCTTGACTTACCAAGTCAATATGGTAGTGAACTGTGCATGCAGGCCCTCCAGTGGCAGGCCTTAAACCAGTTTGAAGGACTACTTCTGTGGGTGGCGCAATATGCGCTGCAGGACCATCAGTAGCATTTAATTTACAGGCCCTGAGTATAGGGTATGCCACTTTACAAGAGACGTACAGTTGAAATAAATAAGCCAAACAGGTGTATGCCAATTATACCTAGTTTTAGTGGAGAGAGCACATGCACTTTAGCACTGATTAGCAGTGGTAAAGTGCCCAGAGTCCTAAAGTCAACAAAAAGAGGGTCAGAAAAACAGGAGCAGAAAGGCAAATAGTTTGAGGATAACCCTGCAGAAAGGGCCATTTCGAACAAGGCCTAAGAAATCAGAAGTAGTGTCAGCCACAGGATCAGATGGTAACGGTGAGGATGGTTCTCTTTCCATAGTGAGGAGAACTTGAATAATGTTCTAGAGTAGTTATTCCCCAAAGTCCAATCCCTAATGCCCATTCCCAGAGTTGGAGAATCATCAAAAGTGCAGAAATCTTGAGAAGAGTCGTGTTGGTGGCAGAAGTGTGAGTATCAATAGGTTTGTGAATTGCAGCAGTTAAGATTAGTTTGCGGTGATAGTGAGTGTGGGTGGTGTCTTGCAGAGATGTTTTGTATGTTGGTTGAGTGTGGTGATTTATAAGAAGTTGAAGGGTAATTGGGTTCAATATAGCCTAAGATCCCGGGATATATTAAAGAGTTTAGAAGACACCGTATTAAATTGTCTGCTAAGTGGTGTTGTTCGTTGTGAGACATCGTCAGTGGCACAGTTGAAATAGGGACTTACTTTGAATGCAAGGTGATTGGTATGGCAGATCTTAATGCACAGAGTGAATCTATATTGATCTGGATGATACCATGTAGGTTGAAGCCTCATTCAAAGTGTCTGGAAATGTTCTTGTATGGTTGAGACCTACTGATTCTTTAGAGGAGCAGATAAAAGATATTGTATTGCATTTGTTATATGTCTTTAAATCATGGAAACAGTGCCCAAGTTAATTATACTAGGTCCAACATTCCTGTGGTGACTTGAACACTCAGTGCAAAGGAGATAGACAATTGAGTGAAAGCTTTTAATGAATGTACTCCATTTAGAAAAAGTGTGAGTACAGAAGTGAGTCAGGCAATGATTCAATCATCTCCGAAAGAAAGGATAGTAGACATGATGAAGCTTACTGTACAATTGGATGCAATGACTGTTGAAAATATTCATGCCAAGAGATGTTACTAGAGGAGCAAGGCAAGTTTTCAATAAGTTAGCTCACAAATATGAAGTGGATTTGAATAAAACCAAAGCTTTACAAAGGAGCTATCAAGTGTGTATCAGTGAAAAGGACATTGGTGATATGAGAGTCCTAGGAATGAGAACTAAAATTAAGGAATTATTTCATAACATCAAGAAATGGAATTAATTAGATATGTGGGAAACTAAAAGGGCGACCAACAAAAATTAAAGAAACCTGCAGAAAAACCGCCTCTGGGAGAAGGTGAGGGGGTGTTACAACCTTTCCCTTAAGAGAAGTGCCTGGTGGAGGTTATCTGCATATACAATGGAGCAGAAGTGGCCTTACATCATTTACTAATTAGTTTCCAAAATTAAGAGAGAAAACAGTGGAATGGTACAGACAGGTTCAAAGATCACAGGTGTTGTGGGTTGATTTGAATGTTGTTTGACATCGCTGTTCCGAGTGGAAATGCAAGATAGGTGTCCAATGGCCTGAGACAAAACCAAATAGCATTCCAATAACAAAGGGTCTTTCACCAGTGGTGATGAAAAAGCATCAGCGGGTCATGATATATTTGAAAAAGAAGGTGCCTCTCCAACATGTTGATTGGGTCAAAACTGATAGAATGACTCAAGAGCCAAAGGAGTCAAACCATGTTTACTCTGAGTGATTATTACAGGAATTTAAACAGTACAGTGCTAGGGAGACGTTAGAGGCAGAGGATATGGGACCTTTTGTGTCAAGGTTTGTGACAGGATAGAGGCCAGAGATCAGCATGATGTTCCAGCAGCATTTGATTTGTTGGCAGAATAAGTCAATTAATGAGGTTTTGCGGTACACCAAGTACTACAATGGTGAGATTGAGATGAAGCAGAAAAAATTAAAGGTGAAGCTGATGGTTGCTCAGATGAAGGCAGCTCAGAGAATCAGCCAGATGCCCCCAGCTGTAAATAATGTAGGTACAATGCAGGGTTTTGATCAGCAAACATTAAGTCCAATGCAGGGTAGAGGTCGAGGAGTCCTTATTGACCCTAGTACAGCAATGGATATTAATAGTTTAAAAAGGTCAAACCTTGCCACATTTGTAATAAGCTGGGGCATTGGAAGTGGGTATTTCATTTAAATGCAGCTAATCAGACTCAAATTGTAGGATTTGTACCCTTTCAGAGTAATAATTCGAATCAGATGCAGGGTGCACAAAGAAATAGGAGTCAAAGTTTCAACGCGCCTCAGGCTCCGAAAATGCAAGACCCACAAGCTCCGATGGTACAGCAAAATACTGTTGTGCCTTGACAGAATTTAAATGAGGGTTTGAGAATGAATGCCAATGTGACATAAGATAATAAACTTTTCCAACAGTTTCCTTGTTTGGATCATAAAAGAGAAATGGCTCCCACCAGTCAGCCTGATGCTGCCAGAGAGCGGAGGAACACTGCATACTTGGCGCAGCCTTAGAGGTAGACCAGAGTGCCCATTCATAGATAGTGAAGTGGATGGCTGTCCCGTGTCATTTGTGGTCGACACTGGTGCTACGCCTTCTACTCTGAGAACAGTATAAGTCCCAAGCCTACCCTTCTCTGGAAAAAACAGTCCAAGTTGGTGTGGAGAGTAAACAGATGAAAACTCAAGAAATTACCTCAGTCACAGTGAAAATAGAGTCCTTTGAGGATAAACACAAATTTAGAATATGTGTTTCTAGCCCAGTGAATCTCTTGGGATGAGGTTTGCTTTCCAAATTGAATTGTGTCTTTTTTTGTATGCCTGCAGGAATTGAAATACAGACACAAGGTGAGGATGCTGTCTTTAAATTGTCAAAGAATGAATCACGCTGTGTATTGTTGACTCTACTGACTTGACCTCAGTTTTTTCAGGACAGGATATCAAACTAATAAAAGGTTAAGAGCCTGTCCAAATGTCTTTCAAACCAAATGCTGAATTTCCGAGAACGTCGCAATACAATGTGACCCCTGACACAATTGCTGGGATAACTCCCATAATTAAATAATCATACAGTGTCGTAGAGACTCCTGTTATAGTAACACGACTGCTGGATTTGGGCGACAGCACCACCAAGCATGAGGGACGGAGTCTGATTCTGTGCCCCATGACCGCTGTCGGCTTAACCCTTCCAGGCAACTAGCAGCACCTCACCCGAACCCAAGAGTAAAGATGATTTGTGGAAGCCCTTGCAATGACATCTAGATTTCTCAGGGAAATTGTGGTGGAACAGATCTTGCCTCTTTCTCTCAGTCACATATGTCTCACACATACAAAGGCAAATAGAAGCAGGACTAGGTTCAATAAGTTTTCTTTGAATCAACTACATTCGATGTAAAAAGGCATGTATTGTGATCATGAGGATGATAAAACATAATAAAAGCAAGGCAGTAACAAAGAAAGTGAAATTTAGGAATATTCCCACCATACTGTCACAACAATAGTTCTAGAATCCCTACCTGCACTACTAATATTCCATAAAAGAGCATGGCAATGTAAGACTTAATCTGCCCATCAGGCCCGCAGGAAGGAACTCGGCTCCCCAAACTTGTGTTTGTGGGTAAAGAAGAGGTCTGTTGGTCTACTGAGAGTCCTTCCACACAGAGGCAGAAAGGGCGACAGGTCTCAGCAGAAACTGCAAGGACAATATGCAGCATGCAATGGCAACTAACTGGAATTCCCCTTCTTTGTGTAGGGACTGTGAGAAGTTTCATAATAAAACATCTGTTGTTCTGAGAAAACTGCCCTGCTGTGACAACACATATATTTCTGTGTATGAGAGTTGAGGATATGATGAAAGCTTTGTGGCAGCAATAACATACATTTATCACGTTCAACCTTGAGTGAAGCACAGAGTGAAAATGTTGTGCAGCAAAATAAATAACAGAATTCTAAGTGAAAAGACAGCTGATAAAATAATAAAAACATCTCCATTAAAATGAAGCCATGCTAAAAAAAAAAATAAGAATAAAAATGCCATGTATCGGAGTGAAAGGGCACAAGCTGCAGGCCTAAGGTAAAATAATGTGCCTGTCTAATAGCTGAAGTAATGTCACAACACCCTCCCCATTGACTTTTCAAAGTGTAGAGGCCCCTAAGAAAGCCTAAAGCAGAAACTGCCACATCTACATCTATTACCGTCAAATCAAGCCTAAAATTTATACAATAAAATTTCTATGTTGACAAGCAAACAAACTAAAATATAGGTCAAATTAAAACTGGTCAATTTAGAATTTAAAAACATATCAATCAAAATAAAGCCAAATGTCAGCAGTTCAACAATGATCACTGGTCTTTAGAAAATCACCAATTTAATCAATTGTACTAGAATTAAGGTTAGACCCTACTTCGGCAGATGTTAATGAAACCAATTCATTGACAAAGAAGGCGCAAGAGCACTCATGTTCCTTTGCCTGAGCTCCAGCCAAGGTGGCAGCATCCCCTTCAGTGCCCAGTGTTGTAGCACCAGAAGCCACTTCTTGCTCAAAGGGCGGCTCTTAGGGGGCTTCCCGCAACAATGCAATCTCAATGTGCATGTCTGGTAATGAGCCCTCAGCGAGAACATCAACAGATCAGCGTTCAAAGAAGGTATGCGCTGCGTAGCAAGACACACTTCTGGTGCATGCTTGAAAGGGCACCACAAGCAATGAAGGATGGGCTGCACACAGTTCAAAATCAGTCTGAATAACAGAGACAAGTTGCACTGCATCATGCGTTCACGACATAGTTGGGCTGGTGGAAGGGCCATCAGTCCTCCTTTTTGGAATGGAGAAGCCATTGCGAAGAAAGAATAGCAACAGCAGAATGCTGCCAAATAATGCCAAACTTATAGGGAGTCCCCCAAAAACACTTGAGAAAATCAAGTGTATGGCTAAAGGTATAATGCGCAATATAGAGGAAACGATGCTGACAAAACCAGAACCAACAGCCTTAAAGAAATATACAATCCCATCAGTGTTGGAGATATTAAAAATTCAGCAAATTAATTCAATGAAATGTCTTGAAAAGTTAGTGTTTAAGAGGGACTGTATCTCTGCAGATGACTTCGCCACTGGGGACCATAGGTCTTACAGGCAGATGTAAGCACCACATGTTTTTGAAATGAAAGAGCCTTTAGTCTGCTTAGATTGTCAAAATTACCATTTGAAGAAACAATATGAGGCTATATCTCTGCTGCTTTAATCTGTTGCGCGTGGAGAAAAAGCACATTACTGCAACAGGTGACAATTTTGGAGAACAAAATGACTTAGGCAGTTCCGGCTCGCATTCCACAACAGTTCTCTGTGTTCAGAACCATATAGCTCCCATTTGAGAGAACCTGGAATGCTGGGCAAATCAAAGAGACAGGAACTCCCTTCAGATAACAGGATAAATTTGCTACTGAAGCATTACATGCTCCGTGCAAGGACAGCTGTTTACAAATCATCGAATGGCTCACAGAAGTCTCACACTCACTTTTGCTAAGAAAGACCTCTTTAATGACACTGAAACACGAGAAGGGCAGCTCCCACACCTAATGAATGTAATTATCTTCTAGCTTTTCATATCTGCCTACAGGAATGTGCTTCAAGCACAAGGTGAATTGAAGTGTGGAAATAGGCATTTTAATAATCACATGAATTAACCAGACAGCAGATGGTATTTCTGCCCAAGGTGGGAAAGGCAACTTTTCCAACTTTTCAATTTTAAAAATGACAAACGTCGCTTCTTTCTTAGCCATTATCTGTTGCTGTCCGGTTAAATTAAATGCAGCAAACAGGTCTATTAAACTTACATATTGCCAGAGCTTGTGACCGCTTTTTAGAACTTGTACCTTCCAACCTAACTGCATAATGGTCCCTAGATGTCTTAGTCCATGCTGTAAAGATGACATGTCATTTAGTATTATATCGATCTCAGGAGAAATTATGTTGTTGAGGGTGTATATGCTGTTGGACAGGGTGTTCATTCCATAATCTGCAACGGCTAATGCTTTCTGTATGTTTTTCTAATCTATTTGCCTTAACTGGGCTGCGGCTTCTATTTGGGAAAGTTTCCAAATTTGTTGCCATAATTTTCCTATGCTATGACAATATTAGAGTGTTGTGTTATGATATGTAACGAGGGTCAGGTCGGCTCACTGTAAATCACATGCATGACTGTCATTTGTGTCCATTTGCCAAAATAACCACCTGTCAGGACCTGAAAGCGTTGTGTTAAATGTTCCTTTCTGGACCCACCCAGTGAGCTGTTCTTCAGTGACATTTTTTTTTTTTGCCAATCATTAAATTTAGCTGGTGATGGAATATTTGGCGCATTCACTTCCTTAATTTTCACCAAGCCTAGACAACTAGTTTGCAGTATAGTTTTGTTTGAAATTATAACTTGCAACAGAATAAGACATGCTCTAAACAAAGCTTCCCTTCCCTGTATTTGCCAATTTTAGTTCCCCAAATGCTCTTTAAGTCTGTAGACTTCAACTAATAATTCATAGCCTTCTATTGCCAACTGGGAAACAAAGGAACTAGATTAAACCAATATGGTGTCTGTTAACAAAACATTATGCAGTTTTCTAGGAGGTAATTTGAAATAATAAGATTCAGTATTTTTGATATTGTGCCCAGACAAATATGCACATTTTTCCATATATATTTTGGAGCTCCCCACTGGTAGGGTCAGACAATGTTCCCATTGTGCTTAATTGTAAAAAAAGGTCTCTGGGTGCTAGCTTTATGTATGAAATGACGTCCGTAATGATTATAACGTAACATATCACCATAATTAAAAAAAATTGATAAACATCTTCACTTTCAAATACAGTACAATATTCAAGCTCAGAAACCATAGAATCAACTGTTTCTACATCTCAATCATCAGAAACTACTCCTGGTGTTATTATATCATTCACTGAAACTTTAAACACATATGGTATTTGAAGGATCTCGGCTGACCCAAAGACATCAAAGGATACTTTATCCAAAACAATCCCATCAGAAATCAGTATAGCTGAAATGTTGACTAGGGACAAGTCTTTACTGACCTTATGGGAAGACAAATATGGTTTTAGGACCTCATCCACCAGTTCAACAGCAGAGCGTTAAGGAAGATAATGACCATGCATCAGCAAAAAGATAATGACAACAAAATCAATCCAGAGAAGAAAGGCAAGCACAGTTAACAGGTCCCACAGATAGCCCCATGAACAAATTACAGTTAGTTTATTTGTTGACAGACGTCACAAAAAGGGATATACTGTTTGGTCTGTTTATATAGACCTGGGCCCCAGTAACGTTTTTACAATAAGGAGATAGTTGCTGCCACACCTGCATGGGCAGAAGTAACTTCTTCATGTGCTGCTTTTATCAACTCTGGTATATGATCCTGGTTTGGGATCTAATCATCACCCACCCCTGATATTATAACAAAGGCAATGTTCTGTGCATTTACGTGGTAGGAATATTTGGCAGGATACGCCTTTGGCAAGGGCTTTTTGTCAGTTGAAGCTTTCACAACAGCCAGTGTTTCATCATTCACTCTTGTTCTGGAATGAATAATCGCAGCAACAGAAGCCATGGCTACTGCTGACTTGGCTTCTACGTCAACCATGGTATTGCTTATAACGTTTATTCCTTGATGTTGATGAGAAGTGTATCAACTACATGGACAGTGGGTAGCATTTCTCTCAGATCTACTACTTTATCCCACAATAATCAGGGTTTGATGGTGTTTCCTTTCGAATCTCTGAACCCATTTTTGCACCAGTGTTGCAGATATTTATGAAAGGACTGGACACAACAGTATGAATCACACACCATTAGTGTTAGCTGTTCTGAAACCATATGTTACAGTGCCAATACCAGAGCTCTGCCAATTGTGCAGTGCAGTCCCTTAGGGTCTGCGTGTGAGTGTTCTGAGGAAGGATTTGCCATCCTTCATGACACCACTAACAACCCCACAGGCCACAGAGTACTGTTGTTCTGTGTCTACTGCGGGTTGTGCTCAACCGTCAGTATAAATTAACATTTGATACCAATCAAGAGGAAAGATGTTTGTTGGTACTGGGTATTCAAACCTGTATTGAAGAAATTCTTGAGTCTGAAGTTTTGAGTCAAAAACATAATTTAAATCATTGGCAGTCAGAGATGTTGGCCATTGGATCCAATGCGATTTTAGTGCTTTAGCGCTAGGGATGCTGGCTTTTGTAACAGTCTTGAGGGCTGGTAGGTGGCGTTACGACAATAATGCGTCTGTCCCACCCCACATGATTGTGATACAGCACAGAAGCTTGTGCCAATGTGTAGGCTTCTCCTAATTCCCTAGGAACAAGAGGTGAGAAAGAAGGCATAATAAGTTCTTCCCTGAATGGAAGATTGTGGGCAAATTCTGATGGCCAATCTGTTTCTGCCAATAGGATTTCATAGCACAATGTCAATTTTTCCCAGAATATTAATCTAATGCTCAATGTTTCCTTCAAGTTACAATTTCAATTTGTAAACTCTGTCAGACGGGGAGACTCGCATATCTGCAATTTTGACTTTTAAATAGAGTAGCAAAGAAGAGGTCTGTTGGTCTACTGAGAGTCCTTCCACATGGAGGCAGAGAAGGCGACAGGTCTCAGCAGAAACTGCAAGGACAACATGCAGCATGAGATGGCAACTGACTGCAATTCCCCAACGTCCAGTATGGGCAATGAGGTGTTTCATAATAAAATATATGGTGTTCTGAGAAAACTGCCCTGGGGATGCAACATGTATATTTTGTGTATGAGAGTTGGGCACATGATGAATGCTTTGTGCCGGCAATAACACATAAACTTATCACTTTCAACCTTGAGTGAAGCACAGAGTGAAAATGTTGTGCAGAGAAATGAATAACAGAATTCTGTTTGAAAGGAAAACTGATAAAATAATAAAAACATCTCCACTAAAATGAAGCCTTTGCTAAAATAATAATAATAATAATAATAAAAATGCCATGTATCATAGTGAAAGGGCACAAGCTACAGGCCTAAGCTAAAATAACATGCCTGTCTAATAGCGAAAGTAACCTCATGACAACAGCAGGGAATTTTAAAGGAATAATGGGCAGTCCCCCATTATGGGTCTTCAGAAGCCGACTAGTAAATATTGGGTTGTACAAGATCTTCAGAAAATAAACAACATTGTTGTTTCTTTTTGCCCTGTGGTACCGAATCTTGCCGTGATATTGTTTGAGATTCTGTGTGAGGCTGAGTGGTTCACTGTAATTGATGTGTGTCAGGTTTTCTCTTCAATACCATCGTATGAGGATAGCCAATTTCCCTTTGCATTTTGGTTCAGAAACAGGGCTTTGGCATGGTGCTGAGCTCCAAAAGGGTATACTGAGAGTCATTCTATCTTTAACCAGATTCTAAAGAAAAATCTGGAATCTTTGGTTATGCCTTGTGACCTTATGGTGGCGTTGAATACTCAAGAAGCCTGCTGACAGGTTATTATTGCATTTCTGAACCACCTGGCTGAGCATGGACATAAAGTATCCCCAGGCAAGGTTCAGTATGGTCAGAAAGAGGTCCAATATCTTAGACAGCACATCGAGAAGGGAGCAAGAAAAGTGTCACAAGAGAGAATTTAGCTATTCTAAAAATAAATCCTCCAACCACAAGTCACGATGTTTTTGGGAATGGTGGACTATTGTACACAGTGGATACCAAACTTTTTCCTGGTGGCTAAGTCATTACAGAGGCTAACAAACAAGTATGTGTCCGATCGGCTAATATGGGATAACAACTGTCTCATCGCATTCCTAGAGTTTAGAGAATGTCTCTGTCATGCCCCAGCTCTAGGGATGCCTGATTATAACAACTCATTTGCACTTTTCAGCAGTGAGAGAGTGTACTGTGCTCTCTTAGTGCTGACACAAACACATGGAAATGCTAAGAGACCTGTGGCTTATTTTTCCACCATATTAGATCCTGTAGCTTCTGCACTGCCTGGTTGCCTTAAAGCAGTGGCAGCAGTCAACACCAGGATACAGAGATGTGAAAATATCATTATGAGTCATCCCTTAACTGAATATGTATTGCACTCTGTAGAACTATTGTTGACCAGGACCAGAGCCCAACACCTGGCAAGCAGTTGACTCACTAAGTATGAGCAGGTCATTGTGGCTGCAGAAAATGTTACTGTCAAACGTTGTGTTTTAAATCCTTCTACTCTATTGGCAATACTGGGTCAAGGAAGTAATGATGGCTGTGAAGGAGACCATGATTGTCTCTATGTTACTGAGCTATGCACCAGGCCAAGGGCATATATACGAGATTAACTATTACCTTAATCTGATTTTGTTCTCTACTTAGATGGTTCATACTTACGGGACAGTGGAGGAAGTCTGAGAACAGCTTATGCTGTTTGTACTCTTTCTGTGCTTGTTGAAGCTTCCTGACTTGATGATATATTCTCCATCCAAGTGGCTCAGCTGATCACTCTTACTAGAGCATGCTGTGTCTCTGATCAATTGAAGGTGACAATCTGAACCAATAGTCAGTTAGGGTTTGATGTCGTTCATGACTTCGGACAACTGTGGTCCCAGTGGGGGTTCATGATGTACTCTGGATCTCCAATCCAGAATGATGAACAAGCAAGAAACTTTCTTGATGCATTACAATTGCCTGAGCAAGTTGCAGTGGTCAAGTGTCCTGCGCACTGAAATGTGACTTTGAGCAATAACTATGCCATAAGGTTTCAAAATACTACACTCATAATATTTGTACATTTAATGGTGGGTTTACTAATGAAGGAATGGCTGGAACTAACTTCAACCTGTTGTTAACAGAATACCTGGGGTGACGTAAAGAGGCTTCAAGAGGAAGTGTCTGAGGAGGAACAGCAGAGTTGGGTCAGAGCAGGTTGAGTCAAAAGAGATGATGACATTTGGGTTTCGATGGATGGAAGACCAGTGTTGCCAAAGAGTCTGTTACCTCCTTTAGCTAGACATTTCAAAAGTTCAGATCATGCTGTCATGGACGCTAACAGTGAGGCTGTTCAGACAAACTTGATTCACTCCTAAATTCAGATTGATGGCTGAAGCGTTGTGTCAGAGGTACATTGTGTGTCAACAGTGTCCATCTTTTCCCATTAGATTGAGGTGTATCTAACTAGAAGGTACAATGGGCTCACTGTAGCTAAACTATTGTTGAGGGAACTCATTTCACAATTTGGTTTTCCAACTTCTTTAGAATCAGATCAATGAACACATTTTAACAATGAGGTCCTGAGATTGTTGTGTGCAGCATTGGAAATGGAACAGTGATTACATTGGAGTTATAGACCTGAGGAATTGGGCCTGGTGGAGCAGGCGAATGGCACGCTGAAACCCAGATTGGTGAAAGTGTGCACTTTGACATCTTTGAAATGGCCCCACGTTCTGCCTCTTGTGCTGATGAGTCTTTGGAATGTACCTGATCGAACAACTGAACTGTCCCCCCATGAAATTATTATGGGGAAGACAATGAGACTGCCAGCGATTCCTGTGAATGCACTGGTGAATATTACAGATGGTATGGTCCTTGACTGTAGCTGATGTAGTGCGTTCTGTGTCTCATCATGTTGTAACAGTCACAGCCCCTCAACAGTGAAATGACCTCAGCCCCAGTGACTGGGTCTTGGTGAAGAAACACATAAGGAAGACACGTCTGGAACCACATTGGTGTGGTCCATACCAGGTGATCCTGGTTATGGCAACTGCTGTGAAGTGTAGAGGTGCCCCCAACTGGATTCATGCTTCCCATATTCATGGAGTCAAGTGTCCCCTTGATACAAGAACACCTGTTCCAGAAGAACCTGTGGTGAAAGAAAGACTACAGGAGAGGGTTAGTCAAGCTGGCGGGGGATCAAAGAGAACCAGAAGCAACACTTAATTGGTCTGAGGGGGCTCTCAAACTAGCTACAATAGAAGTTAAAGCAGAAGTATCAGAGTCTTGTCTTGTGGCGAATGAGTTGAACTCATAATCAGACCCTGACAAAAGACCTGGTGCTGGAAGAGGGCAAGTAGAAGATGGAGACTGATGGTCAAGAAGACAAGAGAGAGTGAAAGTGAGTTTTCCTAAAAAACGAGTGCCCCAAATGATTGCTGGAGGGATTGAGAACTCTGACTTGAGCGACAGTGAGGAGGAAGGTGTTGCAGTGAGAAGGTCAAAAAGAACAAGAGTGTTCGTCATAGGCATTCTTCTCCTGAGTTGACCTATTTTGCAAATGAAATCGAGACAGAGGTCTGGGAATATTTCAGTCAACATATGTGTTCAGCTGAACCTCCATATACTGAATATTGTGGTTGAGTTGCACTTCAGATTTTCATTGTCATTTTTTTATTTGGTATGTGTAAACCTTAGAGACATTTATATTGATTGGGATAGGGAATTGAAGATGATACCTAGGACCGAGTAGAAGAAGAGAAAGGGTTGTTGTTGGAAGGTGGTATATTAGTAATAAGGCCACAATTACAATATAAGGTCCAGTCAAGGTCTCCGTAAAAGAATCCCTTGCTCAACTCTAGGTAGCTGGCATTGAGCAGGAAGGCTTAACTTAGGATACTAGTGTGTAAACCATTTTAAAAAAACAATACATGAAATAAGTAAGACAACACACAATAAAAATCTAACACTAATGTATATACATAGGAAATATTGTTATCTTTCAAATGACACCACAATGACAACAATCCAATGTAGGGAACCAAATAAATGAATTTTTAAACATTAAAAGTAAAACTAGCGCTTAGAAGCAAATAGTGCTCAAAGGGTTGTAAAAGGTTGTGCTTGACCGGGCAAAGTCAAGAGATCCAGCTTCCTGGAATGTAACACTTTTACACTTACTTCAAGTAGTGTTTCTTGATGCAGGTAAGTGGTCCACAACACCAATCCAAGGTTCCAGAATCTGTGAGTTGCACTTTGGGACGTTAGGACTACAATTCCCACAATACACCTGGCCAAATCCTTAAAAGTCCCCTGAATGCTGTCCATTTGGGCTCTGCTGGCAGAGTTGGTGTAGGCAATTCTTGGTAGCCCTTTTATACCTGTTGCTTACAGGGAGTCCACTCCTGATTCATTTAGAAGCAGGCAAATTTCTCTTTTGTGAAGCCCAGAGAGTGCAGCAGGTGCAGTCCTTGTGAGTGCAGTCCTTGATGCAGACCTGGGGTTCAGGAGGGCAGTCCTTCTTCTTCTTCTTGCAGGGATCTCTGGGTGCCTAGAGCACCAATTCAAGGGTCTAGGAGCTGTGGGATTATTGAGACTACGTTTCCCAGAATGCACCCAGCCAATTCCTTCAAAGCCCACTGGTGGCTGTTCAGCTGGGGTCTTCTTGATGGAGGTGGTGTTGGTGAAGCTCTGTTAATCTGTTGCTGTCATGGAGTCTGTGCCTTCACTTTGTGAAGCCAGGCAAAGTCCTTTGAGCTGCTGTGATTAGCAGGTGCAGTCAAACAAAATGCAGTCCTTTGCGGTGCAGACAAGGATTCCAGCAGGGCAATCCTTCTTCTCCTTGTAGTTTCAGGCAGTGATCTCAGTTTCTGGCCAATTCTCCATATTTATTCAGTGTTCCTGGGCTGACAAGCGGGGTGACACCCCTGTCCAGTGGGGTGCAGGGTGCCATCCTCTGGGGGTGACCACTTGATCAGTATAGGGAAAGGTGCGGAAGACATTGTGACGCGAAGGGTTAATTAGCTTGAGCGGTGTAGATGAGTATGATGCCTGCTGAAACCCCCCCCAAACAACGTGGAAAAGTTCATGATATTGTTTTCAAGCTTGATTGTGTAGAAGACTCTGTCTCAACCTTGAGAACGAGAGTACAGGGAGAAGATAGAATGAAAACAAAGGCTGGAGAAGGGCAGAGCAGCCAAGTACTGATAACATAGCTAGAAAATGCCAGAATGAGATAGAATCCAAGCTTCGAGTTATTTAAGCACTGAAGTGTGGGTGAGGGATTTGAAGCTTGCAGATGGAGTTGTGAAAGCTGCCATGGCCCAGCGCTGCCTCCCTGTTTTGCTGACCGTGATGCTTGAGGGGGAGAGATGTCCAAGCAGGCGGTAGAGGGCTTCCCAGCATTTCGTGGACTAAGTTAAGTTCCACACTGGGATGAAAGGCCTTTGTTTCTCTGCTCTATTATTATGATTGATTATTTATGCTTGCACTGTGTTTATAACCTGAAGTATTCAGCTCGTTTATATTTTGCTTTCTAAACATTGTAGTGTGAGCCTGCAGCAGTAACTGAAACATGCATTTTGGTGTGCAGTAAATCAAAGCTTCTCTGAAGTATTCAGCTCGTTTATATTTTGCTTCCTGAACATCGTAGTGTAAGCCTGTTGCAGTAATTGAAACATGCATTTTGGTGTGCAGTAAATCAAAGCTTATCTGAAGTATTCAACTCATTTATATTTTGCTTCCTGAACATCGTAGTATGATGCATTTTGGTATACAGTTAATCAAAACTTATATCTGTCAATGAACTTTTTGCTTATATATATGCATAGATGCTCTTTGTAGTGTACTTATATATAAATAGATGCTTTTCATTGCTATTCTTATTCTACTATTATTAATGTGCTAAATGCCTACATTTACCTGAAATTCTAGTAAAGCTAAATTGTACTTATAATTGGTGTGTGGTCCTTCATTGAGCATTCTTATTGACTTATACCGAAGAGGTGCCAACCAGCCACCTGCATAAGACACCACGTATTGTAAAATGTGGCAAAAGTCAATCCCAGAAAGCAGTATTCTTCCAAAATGGGGAACTTTTCTCCTGAAGGGTTCAATCAGGCTAAGCCATCCCACTGGTGTTTTCCTACCACTCCCTTTCCAGCCCCCTCATTAATCTAATTACTGGGGCTCCTGTTTGGCTGGGAGTGCAGGACATAGAGGTGAGGCTGGTGTCCTGTCCAAACTGTCATTCCCTCTTTGAAGACCAGTTTGTCCCCTCCTCCCTGTTCCTGCCTTTTGCTCTGCAGCATGCAGGTCTCCTCCCACAAGAAAATGTTGCCTCACGGCAGGCCACTTCACACCTACATTTGACTGTTAATAGATTTGATTCTGAAGATGTAATGGAGTCAAATCTAAAAAATAGTAGTAGGTATATACTGTAATAGGTGCTTTAATGCTTATTTTCCTTGTAATATTAATGGTGCTGTTAATAGGAACGTTTCCCCCTACCCCTTCCATAGAGAAAGAGTTACCCCCATGTGTTTCCCCTCAAACTTCAAGTCTTTAAGATAATATCTACACGTTAGACGAGAAAATATCACACTTAGGTGAATTTAGAGGAGATTAATCAGATAATGTATATTTTAAGTTGTCAATAAATTTGTTAATATCAGTCACGGCTCGTGAGAAGCAGAAGGGGCGGGCGGGATGGGGGAGGGAGTGGGAAATTATATTTTCCTTTTCTTTTTTTACAAAAACACTTACCTTGCCGGAACGCGCAGCTCTCGTCCTCCGTCTCCTCGCTGCAGGCAGGCACAGGCGCCCAGCCAGCCCTGCGCCATTTCTGCTGCTGCTTAGAGTTAAGGGTGCTCCCAGGCAGACTGGGTGCCGGAGCACGCTCTTTCCACCCATGTGTGCATGTGTGTATGGCCGGCCCGAGACAGCCGGCCAAAAAGACATGCGCTCTGAGGGGGAGTGCTGTGCACTCCCTCATATTGCTTGTCACCCTGGTGGACCTGCCCCTTTTCCCAAAATACGATAAGAAACACAGCTTATTATTGTTTTTTGTGAAAGGGTTTGCAGCTGCTACTGCTGGCGGGGTGGGGGCGACGCTCCTCTACCCTTATGGAGGAGCCGCCTCTGGTTAAAATGATGAATGCTAGAGACTGCTAAGCTTAGGCCTGAATTCAAAGCTTTGTAGGCTTTTCATTATTTTCTGTATTGTTGCTTTTGAAATATTGGTCTTTTATATGTTGATAAAGTTTAATGTTGTGTGTCACTTTAATTCTCCTTTGGTGATTCTTTACATTTATGGCATGTTTTTGAGACTCACATATGTAGGTTAGACTTTTAGTCTGGAATAAAACCTTTTACATTTCAAATTCGGCTCTGAGATTGAATGTGTGGCCAAGTGGGTTGCACTGAAATTTAGGTTGAAAAGTTGAAGTTTGTCTCTTTGACTCTCGGAACTTAGAAAAAGATTAATCGGGCCCAATAAATCATAAGTAGTGTCAACCACCGGATCATTTGTCAGCAAACATTTCCTTATTCCACCAGTGTATCGTAACTAAGTACTGACAGCACTACAGTGCACCCAAAGTATCAACATTTTAAGGAGAGTTTTAACACTGGGTTCCTAGTTATGCTTCAACTTTACACTGAATGATATTGTGCACTATAGAACGAATAGAAAATTAAAAAGAGCATGCTTTATATTTTATAAATAGCCTAGAAACTGAAGCACAAAGGAAGTATAGACTTGGGGCCAGATGTATAAAAATATTTTGCACTCGCAAACGGCGAAATCGGCCGTTTGCAAAATCGTAGTCTGCAATGCATCAAAGGCATTCACAGACCACAAAATAGAAATCGCAAAAATTGCGATTTTTTGCGTTGCGACCTGGATTTTGCAAATCGCATTTTGCGATTCGCAAAATCCAGGTCGCAAGGCAATTCTGCAAAAAATCGCAAATTGCTATTTTTCACAGAATGGTATTTTGTACATGCAAAATACCATTGTCTGCAACCAGGTGGTAACCTGGTGCAAAATTTAAAAATGCAGTAAAACTGCATTTTTAAATGTAATATGTAAAGCACACATGCCCTTTTGGCATGTGTGTACTTTACATGGTAAAACAAAAAAACAATGGGGTGCAGGAGAGGGGGCCTTAGGCCCCCAGCACCCTGGCCTTTTGCATTTCCCAAATTGCGATTTCTGGTTCAGAAATCGCAATTTAGGAAATGCAAAAAATTCGCAGCTATGGGCCAACAGCGAATGTGGCCAGTATCGCAATTTGCGATTTGGTAATTGCATTTGCGATTTTTAAGAAATCGCTATTACCGATTCGCAAATGTGATACATGGCCCTTTGCGATTCGGTAATAGCGATTTCTTAAAAATCGCAATTACCGAATCGCAATGGGCCAGAATCATACATCTGGCCCTTGGTGAGCTAACTACAGGAGCATTTAGCTTATTTTACAGTGCAGGGATAAAACAGATCTCTGTCCCCAGTCCTGCATCACCAACATTCACCAACAATGGGCATTCTAGAAGGTTCCTTTGTTTGATGATGTCAGATATGGGGTTTTGCATCCTATTGTGGCATCAGTCACGGAAGCTCTTTAAAGGGTTGCTGCAAGACATTGACATGTTTTGTGAAGGGGAGCATTGCTTAAGACCAAGTTACTTTATAATTACCATGCACACTAAAGGTGATTTTTTTTAAACATATTTATTGGCACAGAACAGAGCATCACAACAAGACATGCAGTGAAGAGCAACAGAACATAGTACATAGGTAGTCATTGCAGTTTTGGTGGGTACATACAGATGGGGGCTGTGTGGTGGATGTGGTAGAAGCTGGACAAGGAACAGGACAGTACACAAAGTTCTAGTATATAAATATATGCAAAAGTAGAAATATGTAGTATGTAGGTGAGATAGTTATATGAGGTGTTCCTTGAGAGCACTGTTAATTATATGCAATATTTAGGGTAAAGGACATTCACTGTGCATTGTAAGAATGTTGTAACCCTCCATAGAGTTCTGTGATCATATAAAAAGAGATGGAAGAGTCACAATATGGTTTGCTAATTGGTCATGGCTGATGAATAGAACTACATCACAACCTTTAGAGTAGTATACGACTGCTGAATAGAAACACATCACAACTTTTAGGGTAGTACAAAAGAGACCTATATTCTAGTCCACTGGAATTGTGCCTCAGGAGAGGGCCAATTTATGTGGCAGGGTTGAGTAAATTATGTGGTAAGAATAGGCAAATTATGCAGCATAATTCAGAACCTTTTGTAACAGTATTACTTCATTATTTCATTATTTCTATGCTTTAAACTTACTCTTTGGGCATTGGCTGCACCTTATTAGTGCCAGTTTAACATCAAAGCATATCAATAAGCAACAGAAAGGTGACCGCTCCAGCTTTGCTAAGGGACTTCCACTGCATGGCAAGATGTTGTTGCATTTTTTTAAATTTTTAAACAGTTTGAGCAAGAAACAAGTTTTTTTGTTGAATTATGCAGATTGTGCGACAGATGATGGATTGCGGGGCAATTGCAGCAAATCTATAACTATGCGAAAATCACCACGGCCGCACAATCTCCTAATTCCAGGGGCCCTGCCTATATTACTAGTTAGAGATCTCATTGTAAGAATTGTGATTGGCGATCCATGTTCTAAGAACATATAACAGGTGTACCAATTGGCGGGCGATTCAGGTATTATTCTTTTTCCTGGCCACTTATTTTCTTGTAATTCTAAAAGCATTTCTCTGGTGTCTGTTACTGCATTGGTTGCTATTCCCCATGAAGAGATCTGATTTCCTTCAAGGCGCAAGTAGCTATTTCTAAGATCCAGAAGGTTCACTGAGGAGTGTCAGACCAAGGAATATGCACTATATGCGCGAGAGAGATGTTAAAAGCAGTGAAAACAAGCATTGGCAAGTAGAGCCAATAGGTGAAACCAGTGCTTCACCACAGCATAGTTCTCATTGTTTCAAACCATCACTTTTTATTTTTAAAATCAGTTTATTGATTTCAATTTTACTAATTTAGTAGAAACATTAATTGTTGAATAACATCTGCCTGGGTTGAAGTAAAATAACTGTACATCTCAAATCTTAATCAACTGCAAGCAGTTGCCACTATCGTTTGCACTGTGCCCTGCAATCAAGTAGTAGAAAGATAAACAGTAAGGCAAATGTATTTTTAATACCTTTCGGCTGCGGTGAAACTGATAGTAAATCTTTCTTTTCCCTTTCATCCGCAGAACTTTAAATTGGCTGTGGTTAGCTTAGAACAGGTTCACTCAAATGAGACTACAAGAGATGTAGGGGAACTGGAGGTTGTTTTGTGACAAAACGGAGCCCTAAAGTAACACAAAGTAGCACTTGTAATGCTTGTTTTACCCTGGAAAGTAGTCTAAAAGAAACACAAAGAAGCTACATGTGCTAATTTGAGCTACTTTGTATCAAGGGGCGTTCCATGTGTGGTACATGGGCTGTTCTATGCAACCACCCATGGATTTTGACACAAACCCCAATCTACTAACATTGGTTGACAGGGATTTGCATCAAAAACACATATATGTCCGTAAAGCAGGTGTAACTTTTGAGAAAAGTTATTTTCTCCAAATTTTCCATCTTTAAATCAATGCTGTATTTTAAAAGATACATACAAACTTGGAAAAGTATTCATTTATGTCTAAGCATAGTATTTTGTACTGAAAAAGTATCCTTCCAATACAAAACCTATGATAGATACTAAGCACACAACATTGCATTATAATGCAAAGGTGTGTGCGTGGCGCAAGTCAGGCAAAAGTGCATCAGTGCAGGAGGATAGAAAAACAGCACCACACCTTAGTAGAAATGTCGGTGCTCTGCTCTAACCCTTTCATGTAGCGCTGGAACTTTGGTTGCTGCACTGCGTCACATTGCAAAGCCTGTAAATTTAACAAAGATTCTTTAAATATGACATAGAAAACAGTGGCCAGAAATGAAAGTTTATGAAACATATTACATGCAAGACTGAGGCCCTCATGACATCAGCGGTCTTTTTAAAAGACTGCCTGAGCCACTGCAGCCAGCATACCACAGGCAGTATGCTGGTCGCCCAACTAGGAGTTTTCCGCTGGGTCAGCAGGCAAAAACAGTGTTGGCGGATTTCGACTGCCAAGACGGTCATAGGAGTTTTGAACAAGACTATAGCCCGAGCTGCTGGATGGAATTACACAAAATTTGGCTAAAAAGTAGGTTTCAGTACGCAAATTACACTTTTGTATATGTGATGTAAATTCATTCAGCAATTACAGAGAAACTAAAGGAGAAATACATTTGTTTATCTGTGGTTGCGAATGCACGCGGCACCAGGAATGCTGTGATTGGCTGGCCGCAACCTGAGCAGAAAGTTGCAGCTGCCATTTTGAGTAATGGGACAAGGTCCCCAGGGCTGTAGAATAAAATTAAAAGTGGCATGAGGGGTCAGGGTGGAGATAGCCTGACCCAGAGGATGTGATACAGGGGTCTTTAAGACTCAAATTATACCCTTAATTTTTTGTTTCACTCTGCGCAATATTCGTCAATATGTCACAGCGCTCGGCATGGCCCCGGGTGTAACATTGCCATGAATTTGCGAATTTCAGCATCAACAGAAAACATTCAGAGTTATTAATACTAATTCATTCAATCACTTGCACAACTATTCACCCACTCACAGACCCACTGAGATATTTGTGCATCTATTCACAGGCTCACTCAGACCCTAACACAACCACTCACAGACCCACTTAGACCCTTATGTACTCACTCACAGACCCACTCAGGCACTCATGCACCCACTCATAGACTCATTAGACACTGACACACCCACTCACAGACCACCACAGAAACACTCAAACACCCACTCACAGACTCACTTAGACACTATTGAACCCACTCACAGACCCACTAAGACACTGACACACCCACTCACAGACCCATTCAGACACTGATGCACCCACTCACAGACCCACAGACACACTATTGAACCCACCCACAGACCCATTCAGACTCTGATGCACCCACTCACAGACCCACTGAGACACTATTGAACCCACTCACAGAGCCAATCAGACACTGATACACCCACTTATAGACCCACTGAGACACTGATGCACGCACTCACAGACCCACAGAGATACTGACACGCCCACTCACAGACCCACTCAGAGACTATTGAACCCACTCACAGACCCACTCAGACACTGATGCACTTACTCACAGACCCACTCAGACCCTCATGCACCCAGTCACAGACCCACTGAGACAGTTATACACCTACTCACAGAAGAATTCTGATCCTAATGCACCAAGTCACAGATCCACTCAGACACTCAAACACTTACTCACAGACTAACTTAGATCATAAAGCACCAAGTCACAGACCTAGTCAGACCCTGAAGCACCCAGTCACAGACCCACTGAGACACTCATATACCTGCTCACAGACCTACTGAGATCCTAATGCACCAAGTCACAGACCCAATGAGAACTTAATACACCCAATCACAGACCCACTCAGACCCTCAGATACTCACTCACAGACCCACTCAGGCATTCATGCACCCACTCACAGACCCTCTGAGACACTGATGCACCCATTCATTGACCACCACAGAGACACTCACGCACCTACTAACAGACCCACTCACACTACTGAACCCACTGACAGACCTACTGAGATCCTAGAGTGCCCACTCACAAACCCACAGAGACACTCACATCCTCACTTAGACATTATTGAACCCACTTGCCAATCCAATCAGACACTCATGCACCCACTCACAGACCCACTGAGACAGTGACACACCCACTCACAGACCCACTCAGACCCTCATGCACCCAGTAGCAGACCCACAGAGACACATTCACCTATTCGGACCTACTCAGATCCTAAGTCACCAAGTTACAGATCCACTGATGCACTCATACACTTACTCACAGACCACCTTAGATAATAACGCACCGTCACAGACCTAGTCAGACCCTCATGCACCCAGTCACAGATCTACAGAGACACTCATACACCTACTCACAGATCTACTCAGATCGGAACACACCAAGTCCCCAACCAATGCAGACCCTCATGTACTCACTCATAGACCCACTCATGCACTGACTCACAGACCCACTGAGACACTTGACACACCCACTCACAGACCACCACAGAAACACTCACAGACCCACTCAGACACTTTTGAACCCACTCACAGACCCACTCAGATCCTAATGCACTGACTCACAGTCCCACCGAGACATTCACACACCCACTCACAGGACACTAAGGAGCCCACTCACAGACCCAATCAGCCACTGATACACCCACTCACAGACCCACTGAGACACTGACACACCCACTCACAGACCCACTTAGATACCACTGAACCTACTCGCACAGCCAATCAGACACTGATGCACCCACTCACTGACCCACAAAGACGCTGACACACCCACTGACAGACAGACTGCCACACCCACTTACAGACCGCCTAAACCACTACTGAATCCATTTACAGACCGAGTCATACACTGATGCACCCACTCACAGACCCACTCAGACACTAACACACGCAGTCACAGACATACTCAGACCCTCACACATCCAGTCTTAGACCCACTGAGACACCAATACACCTATTCACAGACCTACTCAGATCCTAGCACACAAAGTCACAGACCCACTGAGACACTTATACACCTACTCACAGACCCACCTATCCTAATGCACCAAGTCACAGACCCAATGAGACCCACATGCACCCATTCACAGATCCACTGAGGCACTCATACACCTACTCACAGAGCCACTCAGATCCAAACTCACCAAGTCATAGACCTAGTCAGACCTTTATGCACCAACTCACAGACCGACTAAGACACTGACTCATCCACTCACAGACCCACTAAGGCACTGACTCATCCACTCACAGGCCCAATGAGACACTGATACACCCAGTCACAAACCTACTCAGACCCTCATGCACTCAGTCATAGACCCACTGAGACACCTATACACTTACTCAAAGACCTACTCAGATCCTAACACACCAAGTCACAGACCCTGTGAGACACTGATACACATACTCACAGACCCACTTGGATCATAACACACCAAGACACAGACCCACTGAGACCCTCATGCACTCAGTCACAGACACACTAAGACACTGACACATCTACTCACTGACCCACTCAGACATTCATGCACCCACTCACAGGCTCACTCAGACATTGTCAAACTCACTCACAGAGCCACTCAGACACTGACACACCCACTTACAGACCCACTCAGAAACTGACCCACCCACTCACAGGCCCACAGAGGCACTCATACACCTACTCACAGAACCACTCAGACACTATCAAACCCACTCACAGACCCACTTAGACACTGGTGCACTCACTCACATACCCACAGAGACATTCACACACCCACTGACAGACCTACTCAGACACAATCAAGCCCACTCACAGACACTGATGAACACACTCTCAGAATCACTTTAGCTCTTATATACACAGTCACGGACACACTCAGAGAGTCATAAATGTGCTTATTGTGTTATTTACAAAGTGTTGCCATAGTGTGATGTAAACAAAATGTATAGTTATGAATTTTGAATGGACTGGTATCTATTGAATGCCTGCTTTTGTTTTGCTTAGCCGTGACTATGTCGCAAAGGTCATGTCGTCATCATCATATTTTACAAATTGAAAACAAAATATATTTTACCAAAATTTACAAAACATTTGGGCAATAGGGTGGCCCTGAGAAGAGACTTTGTGAGATTAAGACAGCTAAATGTAAGGCAGGCTGCATAGTTCAGGTTGAAAATGAATACCCAGTTCCTCTGTGAAGTGGACACCAGCATTTCTATGGCTATCATTCATGTCATAGCACAGGTTGTTGTGGTACAATCCATGTTATAGTCCCTGAGGAATGCAGAAACAGTTTTATTAACATGTTTCCTGGCTTTGTCAATCTGTGGACAGAACTGATTTGACCACTTCCATTTCTGCCTTTGACATATGTTAGAGTACACCAAGACTGTATGAGGGAAAAGTTACATTAGTTGTACAAAGGTATCCTTCATTAGGATTTCCAGTCCTACCCCAGTCAGTTTGCCCAGGCCATTGCCACCACAGTGCACAATCTTGAGGTCAATGGGTTGGTAATTTCTAATGATTTTAACCTAAGGCAGCAATTGATGTCACTTTAACCCTCTCTTGCCAATCCAATTTATGTCCATGTGAGCCAAACCCAAGTCCCTGTCAATACCACATTGGACAAAACTTAGCTATGTCCAACAAGCCACACTCTAACTATTTTTAAATGAAAGAGCAGTAGCAGAGAGAGGACGACTGGTGTGAATAATGTAGTATTTAAAATGGAAGGCAGTTAAAATGGAGGTCTGTTTCAGATTTTTTAAAAAGATTGGTTGATGTGAATGTGCTAGTGAATGAAATTAATTGTGACTTGAAAGGAGTATTAAGTTGGTCTATGATTGGGTCTGGTAAAAATAAAAAAAATGAAATACAGTCTTGGATAAGCATTTTAATCTGTACAGTAAACCAAACCTGCTGCAATCATTGTGTAACTATTATGCCCCTTCTAGAATGTTCTGTGAACTTGTGACCTACTGGTTGTAGTGGGTTGCTATGGAGACTGTGCTAAGACTGTATTGGGGGAAGGGTATTAAACAGAGAGTTCTGTCTCTGTAAACATTAAAGGTGTTTGCATTCATTATTGCTTAATAAGTGTTTAATTTCCTAGTGAGGGGTTGCTAATAAAGTGTACTGTACTCCTAAACTCTTAAAAATCTGAATCTTCATATGTTTTTGGACACCCGTTTTGTTTTGTGAATTCACCACGATCATCGCGAATAAGACTTTAATATGAACAAAACGTCCACCATATCAGTCTTCTTTATAAAAGTGCATGAAAGGGTTAAGACATACTAACCATTCAGAACTGGATTTACAAAAGTAAATCACGAAAAGTATTTTTATTTGCTGACTTCCACAGTATCAGATGGTGCAGTGTTGAAAAGGTTGCCATTCATGTTCCTTTGCTTGAGAGTGGTGTGTCATTCTTTTGCTTAGTTTTCACAATTCCTGAGAGTTTTGAATCTATGTAATAAGAGCAAAAAAAACATTTTACCAATAAACTCAATCTTGAGGTATGTGAATTACATTTAATTCTGAGAAAAAAAAATGTATATGTAATGTAAATGTCTATGTGACGTTGTTAAAACAGAGTATGAAATATATAGAAAAGTATTAAAAAAGTCCCTCGGATGATCTATGAATGTTAGTGGGAATAATTGTATTAATAGGCGACAAAGATGCAGTTTGTCTAAGGTGCAGACTAGGTGTATAAGAAGTTGGTTCACAACTCGTTGCCATGGAACCACATATTGTACATGTTCTGCTTTACTGCATGCTCTATTACTTTAGAAGATGTCAACGTTTTACATGTCTATACATGATGTGCTGCTCACAAAGAATGTTTTTCTATGAATTCTGGAACTTGCTGTCCTATTTATTCTATTTTAAAAGAGGGCTACAAAAGACAGTATTGAAAGAGAAAACCCTGCACTGTAGGAGTATGTGAAGCTTGGACCTGTGAAAGTTCACAGTTGTGTATTGGGTACTATTTAGGATAGACGTTAGTAAAATATATGACTTTTATATGGGCTTAGATTATAAGATATGTTGTTTTAACTAATAATGAGTCAGATGTGTAGAAAGAGACTGCTGGGCATAGTTATACATGCAGGCCCACTTTGCGCAGCCTTTACGTAATTTTTTTGACGGAAAAGCAGCACTAACCTACCACCACATTTTTATTGTGACACTAGACCCATCTAGTTAGCATCATTTTTTAGGAGCGCAACCCACCCACCTTGCATCGTTTTGTGACAATGATATGCAAGGGAGGTGTTCCCTTCCAAAAAAATTAAGCTAGCCCTCCAGCGCCATATTTACACCCCTACGCTAAAATGACGCACATAAAGGATCAGTCTCAAATTATGATGCAAAGCACGATTTGCATAAAAGTTTAATGCCTGGTCAGACCTGGCATTAAGGCATTAAAATGAGGCCCACACACCACTACTTAGGGAAAACACACAGAAGGAGCATTGACAACCTCCTGGACAACATGGAACTGTTAATGCCCCAGCTTGGCACACACCGCAGATGACAGTGACGACAGCAGGTCCCTCAAGCACCACCACAGCAACCCCAAACACCAACACAGCCGCCACAAAGGCAGCGCAGAATGCGGGAGAGGATATTTCGACAGTGTACAACCATCCTTGGGCTCAGCGAACAAGATGTCATCAGAATCTGTCACCTGAATCGGGAGTCAATTGTACGCCTGCTGCACCACATTGCACCAGACATCACTGCTAGGGTAGAAACTCCAACACATATTCCACCCATGACCAAACTCCTTGCTGTCGTCCATATGCTGGCGTCAGGATAATTTCAGACAACAGGCTCACAAGTGGCTGGAATCTCCCAGCCATCCTTCTTGACCTTCCTACAAAAGGTTCTGGATGCAATCATCTGCATCACACCACACCGCATCTGCTTCCCCAGCACCCAGCAACTGCAGCAGGCGACCAAGCAAGGTTTATACATAATTGCTGGGTTCCCGCATGTGCTGGGTGCAATGGACTACACCCATGTCCAACTTGTGCCACCTGCCACAATGGAACACCTCCACAGGAACCACAAACACACCCATTCAATAAATGTGCAGGCCATTGTGGACCATCGGTGGCGCTTCACAAACATCCTAGCCAAATATCCCAGGAGCGTCCATGATGCCTACATATTCCGGCATTCCACCATCAATGATCAGTTCTAGGATGGGCAATATGGCAATTGGCTACTCGTAGGTAAGCCACCGTACCAATTAGTACACAGACAACACACCAACCTTGTAGGACAAACAAGACACACACCACACTAAGCACACATGGACAGGGGAACACAGATGTACAGACAACAACACATATGCCACATGCTGCACTACACCACATTCATTGCACATCACAAACACACACATACACCTATATGTACATAATAAGGCACAACCTGACTGGCACACCGTGTGAAGGAAAGGTGGAGCTATGGCCCTTTTGCATACAGGAGCTGGGCCCAAACCACTACAAGTGCCCACTGGTTGACAACCTAATACAGATCCCACACACATTACAACCAAACAATGAATAGCTCATCTGTGTGAATGGCATAGGCCATGTCAATGTAAAGAAAGTCACACATAGGCACAGCCCCACATTTGTCATGGTTTTCAAGCCTCTGGTGGCACCAATATCAAATGCCACCCAAGTGTTGCCATTACCAACTACATATCACCTCCATATACCTCACATACCTGTACTGCACACCTTCTCCTGTCTGCTGCATTGTGCCGCACACATAGGAATACAACATCACCAGCCATGAAAGACCATGGGGCAGAGAAGTGAGAAGTGGTGCAGCACCTAGTCCAGTGCCACTTCACATGTGTCCCTTAGAGCCCCCTAACACCACCATGTGTGCACCGTATACACGAAACGGCTCACCATGACGCATATTAGGTGCAATACTGTAAAGATAATGGATGCCATAGTAGGACTCTGTAGGAGTATTGAGAACATATCTGACCTTTCATGCACCATGCTTAGGGACCCATGCAAAAATATGGTGCGCTCCCTCCAAATGCCAGCACTGTAAATGGGTTTTAAGTGTCTTTGATAAATCATGTATAGGAACCTTGGAGATTCCACTGCACCTATTTTGCTACTCCTCCAATTGTGTGCATCACACCCTTGTACATATGATGGCTGGCACAGCCATCATGTGCCAGATAGGGTCACTAAGTGTTGCACCGCATGGATAGTGGAACATGGTAATATGGAGGCCTGAGTCTGGCTTTGTAGGGCTACCATGTTGTCAATTCAAATGATACTGTTGTGGTGCAAGGACGTGGTAGTTTCCCCTAACAATAGGACACACCTCAAATATAGACAACACAACACATGTTTGGCATGGTTGAACTGTCAGTTTGGATTTCTTTTGGCAATTACAAGGTCCCTGAGACACAACCCATGATAGTAATGTCCATCAGCACAAACCAATGCATCCATACCACAAAACAGAAACACACACAATACCAGAAGCAAGTCGGAGTCACCACTCCACCTAAAACTAACATCTGCCGTCGAACATACAAAACCACAAATATGCATTACCAACACATGTTCTCTCATTCCTTTGCAGCCAACCAAGATTATGGCATTCAGCCATGGGTGATGACTCCTTTTGGCAACCGACAACGGTGGAAGAGCGTGCATACAATGAAGGGCACATAAGGTCACAAAATGTGGCAGAGAGGACATTTGGGCTCCTGAAGTCAAGGTTCAGGTGCCTGGCCCTGACAGAAGGAAGCTTGTTGTATGCACCACCCCTGGTATGCAAGATGATACTTGTATGTGCTATCTTGCATAACATATGTGTACGGACCACTTTTCTCCTGCTGCAGGAGACAAAAAATTGCACAGAACTTCTACACCTAGACACTGTACAAATGATATCACTTTGTAAATACCACCAATAAATCACTTTGCACCAGAATGTCCATGGTCTACCCATTCACCACTACATATAACATTGGAATGTTGCTTATACCTCAGAGAGCAGGAAAGAAACACAACAGTTACAAAGATGGTTGGAACATAGGTTGTGATGGAAGAGGGTCTGGCGCCTCCATGCCACACATCAGTGTCACATACCTCACGGCTATGAGGCTCTCAAAGGCCTAGATTCATGCACCACAAAAAATATGTGGCATTAAGTGGGCATTGTGCAAATTCCTACTCCTTTCCCCACATCATCCCCATGCCTGGCAAGATTTATGCAAGAGGGGCATACATACAGTAGGGACTGTTTCCAAATGGTGCATTAGAAAAATAGGAACTGAACTATGTCACATCTCAGGCAATAGCAGCTATGCCAGCACCGAGCATGTGTGAAAAGGGGGGAGACCATTGGTATCAATGGACCTTCATTGACTATTCAGGGTTAGGAACCAATGTTTGAGCCTACACCTGCACAGTACATCAACAGTAATACGTTCCACACCACCATTGGGTCCAACCCTGCCACATGGTGTGCTGTATCTCAAATATAGCACACACATGTTGGCTGTGAAGTGCGCTAAGAGGTGCTAGACAAGTGACGCAGCAATGTGCGCTGATCCACCCTCCGCACATAAGGCCCATAGCCAGGATTTAACAATAAAATGGGAGAATGCACCACCAAAGGAATGTCTGGGTGGAATTAAGGTAGAGTCTGTCCCACTCCCTATGTACATTCTAACATACTTGTCACACAAATCTGCTGTCCTGACACATGCCTGCAGCTAATCCAGATATACATGTGAAGAATGATGTACAGTTGTATGGCCTAGGTAAGAAAGGGTTTTCAATTTCCTACCATGGTTGACGTGTCAGCAAGGTTGCCAAGTATAGTCTGTTTGATACCATCACACACTACATATGAAAACACACCTCTCATTAACACTCACATGCCTGACCAAGAGAAAGTTACCAACAGTGACAAAATGCCCTAAAATGCCTAGGTCTCCAACATGCCACTCAGGTGTGGGATGTGCAAGTATGTCTAGCAATGTCCAAACATGTCACAGACCCATCCTAAAATGTATGGCTGAAGAAGGAGACAGATATGTTGCATGTGGCAATTAAATAATACAGGCTGAGATGATTTTACACACTAACCAGATACACTCATGATGACAGTGACATAGGTTGTGGAATGCAGAATTTAGTGCATACCCATGTACACCAAAGGATGTGGAAGGACAGCTGAGAGTATCCCACAGATACTTAGAGATACAACATGGGTAGGTCAATTGGAGACTACACATGTCCTGTGGCAGGTGTACTGTCATGTGTGTGTGGAAGTCATGTAATCTCGCAAACCCTGGAAATGGGAGGGAAAGTACCATGTAGCCAGTAGTAGAAGATGTGTACATCTTCAAATTACACAAGTCACACATTGCATCCTTTCCATGTATGACTGGACAATGTTGCAGTAGAAGATGTGTACAAAGTGTAAGCATCCTAAATAATGCTAGCAATGTAGGACCTAATCTATTCTAAACAAGATGTGCAGTAAATGATGGAGAAGGTACATATAGACCAATACTGACTGTGCAACACAACAATGTCACAATGTGATCACCCAACATATGATGCCTATGTCAGTACATAACCAACTCGTGTTTGCTACAACAGCAACTTTGTAATTGCCCATTGCATACTATTCTGACAGAAGGCAGTGACAGATGACATCATCTGTCTCCTGGGTCATGCAAAAATGACAAGTTACACCAGAGATACAGGCCCAAACCCAGCTGCAAACGGAAACAACTTAGAATGTATTACCATGTCTGTCAGTCCATGCCAAATGATGAGACTACACATACAAGTAGCCAGTCCTCTGTGCATGATAGGGCAAGCCTGACATCAAGTACCCCAAACGAAAATGAAAATCCCAGGCCATTTGATCACAAATGGGCATGTGTCAGTCGGGAGGAGACTGCGCATTGCTCTGCTGAAGAGCTATCATGAGGAGGCTAGATCCCTGCCCAACGCCCACGAACCACAATGCTGAGGCTACATTGACTCTTGACACAGTCAGGGGTCTGATGCATGTGCACAGTGGACTGAGCAGAGTGGAGCACAGTAAACCTGCACCAAAACATGAAACCATGGGTCTGTGTGGGCATAACAAGTCACACATTACCAATGATCACTAGGCTGCCATCATTGCCTGACTGCAACACTGCTACACAGTTGTATGCCATTGTATGTGACAGTCATAACAAGCATGTTGTGGTTGATTTTAAGTACCTAATTTGTGGCATGCACACATCTGTCTGATATCTCTGCACACATGTACCACTTAAATGGCACAGGCCTGGTATTGTGTGTTGGAGTCTGTATAAAAGTCAACTTTCCACTAATGAAAATGCATTTGTATCATATGATCATTGGCAGACTTTAATGACCATCAGATGTGTTCCAACATACGGAAACATAGCTGGGACTGATATGACTACACAGCCATTTAATAAAGTCCAACATGTATCCATGCAGGAAGATACATATGAGAGGTTTCATATCCCATGAACACACCGCTGTGGTCAGTTTTACACATATGACACTACATGTCTTTCCACACACACATCACATACCACCCTTCATTGACACATGTGAGTATACCATCTCCTGCATGATAGATGCATGGGGAACGATATGTCACACGTGTAGCAGAGCATCATGAAGCCTGAACCTAACAACACACCTCAGTATGGACACACATGCACTCACATTGCCAGGTGTAACATGAAATCAACCCACCCGTTGTCCACTGAATCCTCTGAGTACGACTTGTAATGGGTATTACATGCATTACCATGTGTTGGACATAGCCCATCATATCTACTGTGTTGTTGTTAAATATACATTTGGAAATCGGACATTATAATGTGGTAGACCCACAAATATGTGTTAGATCACGTATGAAGCCTCCTAGTACACATGTGGTGACATGCATGTATACAAAGTCTAGCAAAACATGCACATATGCAAACTGTATTAGTCATCGCATGCATCAAACAGACATACAAATATAATAGTAACACATACTGATATTACCATTAAGATATGAACGAACATCCGCACACAGATAGCCATACCATACTTACTACATAAATACATAGCCCCTGTGACATGGTATATGAATCTGGGTGCATTGACAATCTTTCCAACAAAATCCACGCATTCCCATTTTGCATCCAAAATTATGACGCAAACTCAAATATTCCATACTCTACTATGATAAAATATGATGTCTGGCCCCTGCGCGTCAATCACAGGTCCACAGGCCTTCTCAGGCTGCATGGGAAGAAATACCATGCATGACCGGCGTGCGTCAAATTTTTTGACACAAAGGCCAATACTCCATACTTAGCTAATAAACACAATGACGCCTGGCCCCTTTGCATCAATCGCAAGTTTTGAGGTCTTGTCAGCCTCAATAGGGAAAAATTGACGCAAGACCGTCATGCTTTAAAAAACAAACTACGCAAATCAGAAAAAGTGACGCACAGGTGATGCAACAGGAATTACTGGCTGCATACATGGTACAGTACATTCATTTTCACTTTCACTTCACAGTCTTTTTGTCTCTGACTGTGTGAGGATGTGTGGTGCGGTGCTTGTGGAGGATTGGTGTTGTTAGAGAGTTTTGTGCTGTGTCCTGTTGCAGTCCTGTGCTTTTTGTCTTTTCCTCAGTCTTTTGTAGTATCTTTGTCCTGTATTTGTCATTGTATTGTGGGGTGTTTGTCTGGGGGTAGCATAGTTTGTTGGAGTATTTGGGGTTAGGTGGGGTAGTTAATTATTTTAATTTTTTGGGGCTCTTACATTTGCACTTCGCTCATACTGCATAATGTCTGGGAAAGAGAGGGCAACAAAAATGGTAGCAGATGAATTGGGAGGGTTCATTTGGTTGAGGCAGCATTACCTTCCCATGATGCTAGTTTTGGGTGGCCACAGGGCTACCCCACAGAGGCACGGAAGCTGCAGTGGGGCAAGGTGCTACACCACCTACACAGAATATTCAGAGTAGTGCGCACCAACCACCAGTTGAAACACTGTTGGGCTGACCTCATGGCACGGGAGCAAGATGTACTGGATCACCTGGGGATTCAGATTTGTGGACCAGTTGGTAAGTACCCCATTTGCATTGCATCATCTTTATTTGCATGTGCATGACAGATGGACATAAGGTTGAGTGCAGCATGTTTTGTCAAGGGTCAGAACAGGTTGTTGTGGGCCAGATTTAAAAGCCCCTAGGACCGCCTTAGCGCTGCCATTGTGAAATTCATAAATGACGCTAAGGCAGGGATGAAGTGGCATTTTCTCTGCCCCATATTAATAAAGTGATGCGATGAATGCATAGCACCATTTTATTAAGCCTTGCAAAACATGATGGCTGTGCCATGCATCACGTATGGGAGGGGGACCTACCCCAGAAAAGGGTTCAAAATAAATGGAGCAGGGAATAATTTTATATATCCTAGTACCATTTTTCCTGCACTTTGAACGCCTTCTCAGAGCAGGCATTAAATGGACGCATACCTTTATATATGATGGGCCCCTATGAACTTTTCAGGAGTAGTGCAAAATGTTTGGTGCCATTCATACTGAATACAACATTTGCATATAGATGAAATGACGCGATTACCCCCTACCAAGTGCCATTGTGCACCGTATACTTTCATACGACGCACACATGGTAGGGGAAAGGGAGGCGCTAAGGGGCACGAGGACAGTTGCAAGGCAATAGGTGCAGCATTACTTTCCTTAAATCTGCCCCTTTGTGTCTTTGGCCAACGGCATTCAAGGGAGCTTAGCTAGGCACCAGTTCCAGACTACCTGTACAATCCTCTTTGTGTTCATTGCGTATCACATACACCCCATAATGCTTCTATTATCAGACACATTCTGCATTTGTACCACAGGCCTTCCCGTTTTATGCACAGTATGGGGCAAGCCTGCATCTGCGGCAGCACTAGCACATTACTCAGAAGCCTGCAGCAACGCGTGTCTGTGTTGAGGGGAGTGTATATGTGCAGGTTGGCAGCTTTTCCTGGACATAAATGGTCTACTATGGTGACAAAGGCTTCCCACACAGTATTGGCAAGACATCTGTAATGTTATCATGTAATGTGCGTGAAGAGACAACTATGTGAACATAAGGAAACTGCCAAGGCATTTTAGCTCTAATGTGTGTGCCCATAAATGCCACACACATATTAGTGACAAAAAAACAAAGATGTATCAATGCATTCCTCAACACTTTGCTATGCTCACACCACCCCTGGGCAGTTGTTAGTCTGTTTTGTGCTGATAATGGGTAAGATGTTTTCAACATCTGCAGTGGGGTCAAAAGCAATGGGTGTTACAATGGGATCGCCACTGCAACAACCATTGCATGCCCCTCTGATGCAGAATACTGTGTCATGCTGCCCCATATGGACATAGAAGTTTACCACAACAAAACAGCTCCATAAAAAATCCATGTGCATATGGTACAGTGAAATGTACCACAGGAGCATTAGGGAAAGTGATGCGTTGGTGGTTCCAGGGCCTGCATTATCTGGCCCTTTATCTCACAGACTGATTATTAATGCCTGGCAGTTGTTCTGACCTACCACTAAGTTGCTTGCTTACTCAACTTAAAACATTGAATCTGAGACTGTTGTCCATGCACAGAAATGTTCAAAAATCACAAAGCTATGTTTTCCTGTCATGTATTGCAGTTGGACCTCCACCCTACACCACTGGAGAAGTGTCCCGATTAGAAGACCCCAATGCAGCCAGTAAGTGTCACCTTGTGCGTCACGTCATTCCAGAGTTTTGTGGGAGAGGGTCTGATGTGTGAAATGCAATGATTAAATATATTGTGTGACCAATGAGATAATGTCACCTGAGTTAGGATATGGACATCATATCTGATGATATGTTGAGGATGGATTATGAGTTGATTATTGCCCAAGTGCCAACGTGTGCTGCTATGGAATAGTGAGTGTTAGGAAAAGGAAAGCATGCCTACATATACATTGATGTCAATCATGATATGTGCCTGAGCTGCTGTTTATTTGATTAGCATGCCTGTTGCCAACCTATACGTCACAGCACTTTTGACAGCACTGTGTGTCAGATGTAGCTTTCAGTTACTCAGGCAACGGTACAGATGATGTACATGTTTTGAGGTCTGTAGGAGGCTTGTGTAAGAGAGACTTGCACCACCGGTGCCTCACTACTCTTCAGATTTTAAGTGAGACAGCAGTCGTGCAAGGAGCTTTATTGTGCTGGCCAACAGTCAGTTGAGTACACAATGAGAATACAACTCTGCTCCAAATGGTTGTGGGATATATCTACAGATTGTAGCAAGCTAGATGTGTGCAGAATTACCAACGTGGTGTACCATCCATTCATGATATTTGTGAGTGATCTTGGTCACATCATGTGCGCATAGAATGTGAATGCTGATTGTGTACCTGGTACTTAGGAGATGTCTGACATGCGTGTGCACATGTTGTTCAATAAATAGGAATACTGTAGCTGCACCCAGCACAGTGCCAATCTTACTGTGCCCATTAGGGCACCCATACAGTCAACATGTGAGCCGCATTACACAATTTGCACAACATAGCACAGGTTTAGGGGCAATAAATACCAAATCTGTAGACAATAGCTGTACTGTTCATGCTTTGGCCACACAATATGGGCACTAAGCCTGAAGTGTCCATGTGGCCCCATTGTGAGCAATGGTGTGCCACCTTGTAATGCGTGATCTGAGCAGGTGTCATAGACACATGAATGATGCTTTGCCAAACCTTAGAATTGCCAGTGGGAAGTTTCCTGTCCTCCTATCAGATGACCCCCCACCTTGCATGCATGATGCCTGGCCAAGGCTTGATGTAGCACCAGGGGTGTCAAAGTGGTGGATTGCATACGTTGTGCCGCATATTGACAATGGCACAGGGATTCTGGACTTGTAGGGCCACTTGATCTTCACTAGTATGATGACACAAATGTTGAGCAAGGATGCAGTAATCCACTCACCTCTGTGCCCTGATGGTCAACAATGGATAGCCATTACCCCAGTGACATGTACATGATACCATAGATGGCTGGTAGGATGTTAGTATAGATTTGGAGTTTGTCAGTGTTGTGGAATGTATTGTGGACAGCATGTGTCATCTGAGGATGCTGTGTACATTGCATGTCTGTTCTTCCTCCACCCAATGCTATATTTAATGCCATGTTATCCTCATGTTTCAGCTGCCAATATGACCCCAGCCGAGAAACATGCTTTTAAGAAGAGGACTGACAGGTGCATGCACATAATGGTGTTACAGGCCGGGTACCAAGGATGGAGAAGAAATATAAGAGGGAGAAATCCACTGGGGCTTGGTGTGCATTTTCTAATGGGGACTTCTGCTACAGCCCACAACTGTGCAGGCCATATCGGGGAAGAAATCTAGGGTCAGGGGGACCTCTGCTGGTCCTACCCCCTCCAGGTCTACTGCACAAATCCACAGCCAGGCACCCAAACAGCCTCCTGTTCCAGCCACAACCACAACCTTTGAGGCTGACATGAGACGGGCATGGTAGCTGTGATGGCAAGATTGGATAAGTTGGAGAGAGAAAATGCAGAAAATTACAAATTACTTAAGTACTGCAAGTAGAAACTGAAGAAGTTGTAAACTATTTTTGCCATGGCCTCCCAGTTCCTTCCCTCTCCCTTTTACTAATGTTAACTTTTTTAGTGGGTTTTAGATAGGTAGTGTTAGGTTAGAAAAATAATGTAGTTTAGGTGTAGGTTAGTGTAAGTATAGTTGGGGGTAGCTTTTAGTCAATTTTTTTGTTTCGTGGTTGGGTGGGGGCTTATGTAGGGGCTTCTATGTTAATAATAATTTTAAAAATCTAAAAAACGTACAAAAATATCTATATATTTGTTTAGGAAATAGGTTGTTAGTACATGTGTAGCCATAGTTTATGTTGTCCTACTCGTGTCTTGTCTCTTAAGGGGGGCAAAATGTTTAGAGTGTGGTGTTACATGTGTAAGATAAGTTTAGAATAGGATAGATAGGTGTAAGTTAAGGTAAGTTAGTTTAGGCTAGTTTAGTGTAGGGTAGTGTGGAGGGTAGGTTTTGATATGATGTTCTTAATATGTTTTAATAACTCCTGTTAGTATTAGACAATTATCTCTCTATTTTGATTGAGTGTCTGAGTGTTCTCATGTGTGAACTGGCCAAGTATGAGGAATGGCTTAGGGTATGCTTTCTGTCTTTATTTCCATGGATGACCATGTGCATCCCCCTTTGACTATTGAGCTGTCAAGATTGGCTGCTAAATGACATAATCTACTCACAACATTTGTCATCAACAGTTCCAGCCATTCACATTGTGTATGTATACAGAATCTTGGACAGATGAGTATGGAACTTCAACTGTCATTGTTGGGGTCTGGCAGAATTATTTGTGGAAAGTGCGGCACATATGACGTCAGCCATTTTAGGGCCTATATCCTGGAACACTGACAGCTGCCCATCACGGATGAAATTCACCTTTTCTGAACCACACATATTAGTTGTATTGGTGCTCTCGTCCGGAGTAAATTACTGTACACTTGGTTCTGACCCATACATGCCATATGTCAACTTCGATGGATATCTGTTCAATACATGTATTTAAGGCTATGTAAGTCAGTTGTAACCCACAATACCATAATTCACCTTTTTCATGTTAGGATCCTAGTGTGTGGCTTTGTGTCTGACAGTAATGCAGGATCTGTTCTCATTGACATAGCTTCACATAATGCATACATTTAGCTGAGTTGATGGATCACAGTAAACGTTGAAATGTAACATGTGAACAAGGTGATTTATTTCTAGGTGCAAGGGTATTTTCCAGTGCAATACAATGTCCAGTTCACAGACCCCATGAGAGATCCTGAGCCATTTGTTGTACGATCAGAATCCAGCGGTGAGGGACATGTCATGAGACATGGTTAGAAGTGTGCATTAATGAGTAGGTGTCCAAATTGCTAATAGGTATGATTTGAGACAATGACAGTACATAGCAAACAAGTCAGCAGTGGTTGAGTGAAGAGGGCACATTGCCAGCTGTCACAACACTGGCATGATCTTAAGTAAAGAACTAAGGAGATACTGTCCATGTGGCACAGACTGGTGCTACTGGGTGGTTGTCTGTGTGAATGTTGTTCCTTCCACATCTTCATCCTCTGATGTGTGTGGTGCCGCCTGAGCCATTGGTGGTGCAGTAGTTGAAGTTGCGGGGGCTACACACACTTCAGGGGATGAAGATGTGGAATTAAATTCCATTTGTAGGAACACATAAGGCATCACTGCAGCAAGGAGGAACTGCTGATTTCTCAACATCGCAGTAAAATCACGGTGGTAGGCAGCCAAGATTTCCCCGAGGGAGGCCACTTCCTGCTGTATGGACTCCAGGTTCTTCTGAATAGCCCTCAGCCTGTTGTTTATCATGCTGCTGCCACTTTGGGAGGGCAATTGTTGAATCCTCTGCCTCATGACAGCAGCTATGTCGGCCAGGGACTGCTGGAGTCCATGTAGTAGGGAGTGGATGCCTCTGATGGCAACTGAGTTGTCCTTATTTGGACTGACGTACCTCTACACTCCCTCTAGGCTTCCTGCCATGGTCTCCATCTTCCCCCGCACTTGCTTGGTCAGCTCCCGCTGAACTCCTACCACTGTCCTCTGAAAGGTGATGTCTGGGTCCTCGGAGTCCAGGGCTGTGCCATGACTGGCTGGTGCTGTGTGTTGTTAGCTGGGTGGTTCATGTGGAAACCCTGCAATGCTTGTGTCCTCCCTGTGACTGGAGGTGGTGTCTGAAGGGGACCTAGGACCTCCTGGAGAGTCTCTTCATTGATGGTTGGCAGCTGATCATCCATGTCATCTGTAAAATCCAGGACAGGCAGGTTGGCAGGAGGTAAGGCATCATCCTCTGCAATGAGATAGTGATATGTCAATCTTTGACTGTGGTGACTGTTGACATGGCACATCATTTACTTGCTACTGGAGGCTCAGTGGCATGTTACAGACCCTAGGTTGTAGTTGTAAATTATGTGTAGCATTGTGCATCACACATGGAGAAACCTTTCAAGGTATTTTGTGCTTTGATGCCACAACACCAACTTCCTTGCAGGGTCCTTACCCTTGCCACTTACACCATGGTGGCATGTAATTTGCCTACCTATTCACCATGGTGGACATTTCCACAGTAGTGTAATATGTGCTGTCACTATTTTGGTGCTATAATGCATTGGCACCATGAATGATGGCACTACTGCAGCAACGCACAGGTAGGTACATTGCTTACAATGCTTGTGTTACATTCTCATCTGCCTCTAGCACGCCCCACACATGTGCTAATTGGAAGGGACAGTCCAACCATTAGAAATTGTCTCATTTCCTTGCATACAGCATATCTGCCGCATGCATATGTTGGACTAAGGATGTGGAATGTGGATTAATGAATGCATTTTGAGACTTTGTTGATGTGGCAGAAGGGGAATGTGCAGCTTGGATCCACAGGAGCAACTATTTGTATGATGGTACAGTTGCATGACGGGCTTGTGATGTTGTGCTGGAAGTGCAACTTTGATGACAGTGCATACGCATGTAGATGACCCATTAGGCAGTACACTAACCATTCACACAACACACTCAACCTTGTTACATGGTAAGATTGCAGCTTCTTGTACAGCTGCACAAATGATGGTCATAGACATGCCCCCTGCGTGGTATGAGTTCACTTTGGTGCTCTTTCCCAAATGGGGCATGGAGGTGTGTGGAGCTGCTGTTGGCACCCCCTGTGTGGATTCCATTCCACAGGTTGCACACCGAGGGCCAGATTTTTTTCTCAAGTTGCCCAGCTCAGTGCAGCAGGAATATATGTTGCATGACGCTGCGCCTGTTTTGAAACACAGGGATGTGCCATGTTTACTGGAATACGGCACACCCCTGCAATTCCCCCTGCACAGATTTGTTCTCCCTGCACCAACGCAGTTATCATTGCACCATGATGAAGCGGTTCCTGCGTTGAGTGGATAGATTGTTTATATGCAGGGAGGTGTCCCTTCCTGCACATGTACAAGCAATTATGGCAAGGTAATTTCCATAATTAATAATTAAAACATAAATCTACCTTTTTTGTTACTTTTCAGGTACAAACTTCTACCTAACTGTACAGAGTTACAATACTGTTAAAAAACGAGCAAGAAAGAGAGACAAGAATACTATCTACTCACAACTGAGAAACAAAAGGGACAAAATGCAGAAAAGGCAAGGAAGGAAAAAAGAACTGCTGGTACGAGAACAGAGACATTTCTTAAAATAGTATGTGGTCAACTTGAAGGACAGGACAAATGAACTACATAAGAAACAAAGTTTGGGATCAACTATGAAAGGAGAAAAAGTGCATAGTAAGAAAAGTAAAAATTCCTACAATGAAGCACAGAACGCAGTACCAATTTAAGGAAATTAGAATTAGAATGTTTCATAGCAGAGTAATTCAAAACCTAATGAGACAAATAAAAAAGTATAAAAGAAGGATAGTCACTGTCACTCTAAAGGAAAGTGTTAAGGGTGTGGTTGATAAGGCCTTTACACCAAAAAGGAAGTTTATTCTGTTTCTAAATAGAATTAAAACACTAAATAAAGTATTCTTGAGTATGAGGAGAAAAATCAAAAGTAAAGATTGGTCAATAGAACTAACTTTTTCAAAGTTTTCAGTGGTGAATGGAGACATACCACTAGTACTGAGCCTTTCTTTAATGATGAGAGCTGCTTACAAGAGAACACATTGGTTCATGCAGTTGATGAACTAGGATGATATTATGAGGTAAAAGATGGTTCTCCTATTGAAAAAGAGGTAGTGGGACCAAGAAATGTAGGGGAAGTCATAGCTGAAGAGGTACAGGGAATACGTAGACAAGCCCCTGTATATAAATGGAGCTGTAGCAGTATTTGTTACGTTATGCTCAACAGCAATCAATTGACATTCTAAGAAATTTTCTTCGTATCTTTCCATGCACAAGTCTTAAACAGAAAATGTCAATTATGCAAAGGGAAGGATTAGTTCCACGCAAGTTAAGGAAATATACAAACATGCATGGACACTCACTAGCATGTCTATTAAAGACAGTGTGCCAAAGCACCTTTAATCATTTTAGAATGTTAGCAGTACATCACTCACAAATGTTAGGAAGCTGTACCATGTGAAGATTCCTGCAGTATGTTCAGAAGAAATGAATAGAGCTCTTTTGCATGGTATAGTGGCAGAGGTAGAAAAGGTTTGTGACGATGTACAATTTTGTTTCCTTGGTCCTGAAGAGGAGTGTAGAGAAAATGAAGACTTGATATCTGCAGGTGTAGCAGCACAAAAGAGTTACTTTTGATAATTTACTAAAGAAATTAAAACGTTTAAAATTGTCCCTTTAGAACAAAACAGACTGTGTCTGTATATGCTGTCAACACACTCAGTACAAAAGTCAAACTCATTATGTTATTGTGTCTTCAAAAACTGAAGAAGAGAATAGAGATAAGTGGCAAGTATTTGCAGTTTATTTGTTTGTAGAAGAACACTTTGATTGTTTTACACATCAAGACATATCTAACTATATATGTGAGTATGTTTAATAAGTTAGGGGACAATACAATGCCAGCTAGAGTAGTGTATAATAAATTAAAAGTGCTTTCAATTCCAAAGGATCTTCAAGATTTGAATGTTTATGAGTCTATACTTATACAATGTGTACATCCATTTCAAGCAATAGTCTGTATGGGGCCAAAGACAGGAAAGCTACCTGAAACTGAGGTCGAGAAAGGTCTTAAAGGTAGAGTTGTGTACTTACCATTAGATTTCAAGTAGAATATTTAAACTGTTGCGGTAAAGAACAATCTGGAAAAAGGACTTGTAATTCTAGTCAATGGTGTCCCAACCAAGAGTAAAAAGATATGGCAAGAGTTAGTAGATGTTAGTAAAGTAAAAAAAATGTACATTATATCTGGTACAAAATTACATTCACAATAAAAATTTAGATGATCTTCAAGATATTACACATATGGAGGATACAACAGTTTCATCAAAAGGTCAAATTGAAAAGATAGATCAATCAAGATGAGAAGAAATTTATGAACAATACAGTATTCATCCTCTACATTCCAAAGAAATTATAGGAGATGCTATTGGTCTCTTTCAGATGAAAAAAGGGAAAGGAGCTCCTTTAAGTGTGTGGGCGAAAACCTTATAAGCTTGTTGTTTTTCACAACTGTTTCCTGCTGGAGTAGGTGGTAGATATGATAAGTGGCCTAAACAAATATCAGCAGCAGGGTACAGATCAAATAGACTTTACTCAGGTGACCCGAGATTTCACCAGTGCATTCTTTATATAGTTCATCTGCTATTTGGAAGTGACTTGTCTGACTTAATTTATGCAGTTATTCACATTCTGAAAACAGGGGTGAATATGCAGAATCTGTCAGTGAGGGAGTGTGTTGAAAAAGTTCATGGAAGAAACAAAAATCTGGAATACAACTTAATTATGTTGATGGCATGTCAATGTGGTACCAAGGAATATTGGTATTGCTGTCACGGTGAGCTAAAATGCATGTTGAGAAACCTAGGAACACCTACCTGGTATCTGACACTCAATTGTGCTGAGTTTGCTTGGGATGATCTCCATGATGTCTTACAAGAAGCAAATTAAAATATAAAAGACATCAATCTAAAAACACCTGCTCATTGGACCCAGCAAACATTTGTAGATATTTTAGCCACAAGTGTCCAGCAATGATGGCTTTCATCTGCAACAAAACTAACCCTCCTCTTGGCGAAGTGATTGATTTCTTTTGGCACAAAGAGCACCAATTTAGAGGTGCCCCACATATTTACATGCTGTTATGGGTAAAAGCTGCCCCGACATTTGGATCAGACACTGATGAGTCTGTCTTGTCTTTCATAGAACCGTATATAACATGCACCATCACAAAAGAAACTGCTGACAAAGGATTGTGGCAACAAGTTCTACAATTTTAAAATCACAGGTGTGGTAAATACTGTCATCAAAAGTATAGATCAAAAGCAAAATTTTACACAAGATGTTGTTTTGGATTCCCATGACCTGTCATCTCAGAGGGAAGAGTGAACAGCTTTTTGTCAGCTGTGAGACACACTCTAACACAGAAATCACCAAAAAATACTTGCAATCTAAAAAGAACAGAAGCCTTGAAATATATAAATGACTACAACCCTGTTATTCTAAAGATGTGGAATGGAAGCATGGATGTACAATTTGTAGCAGGTAACTGCATTGCTGTTGCTCGGCACATGACTTATATCAGAAAGCCAGAAAAGTCAGAGATGAAAGATGTCTGGTAGGAGATTTCTGCAGTAAAGAGTCTTACCAAGGAATTGTACAGTTTTAGTTTGAAAATGCTTTCCCATAGAGAAATTGGATCTTTTGAATGCTCAGATAGGTTTGGTTTGGCAAGTTTGTTCTCCAGGTCTAGAGGAATTGTGTGGGTAAGACTAGGCCTTGTAAGAAAGCATGATAGAGCATTGACGGCTTTCCCAGAAATACAGTACCTTGCAGAATTTGATCCTGAGAGTACAGACATTCTAAAAACTAACATGTTGGATACATACTGCCCAAGAAGGAGTTCTCATCTTGAAACATGTGTCTCTATGAAGCATTTCAGAGTTATACCTGTAGAAGTAATGCAACTGAAACTATAGAAGAAGGAAAGTTTGCAGTCATTGGATGTGACAGTTTTTTTGGTGAGACACAAAGGAAATCTAATTAACCATAGAAAGTTATTCGTCAAACTGCAGAGACAAGAGAATTTTACTATTCGGTACTTTTGCAACTCTTCAAGGCTTGGGGTGCTGAGCCAGATTTACTTCGACAATATGATTGCTATGAAGACTCATTCAACACTGTATAAGACAGTTTTCAGTGTTCTGTATTTCCAATGTACTTGCAGATGTTGAAGGATGAGATTGAACAGGAAGAAACCATCTCTGCTGAGATAGCCAGGGAGAGTTCACAAAGCAGTCAGAGTTCTGCACCAGGAAGTCAGGATCCTCTTGGAGACCCAGTACTTCTAAATGAAGCAGGGATATTTATGAATGAGGTAGAAGTTGCAATGCAATGGGCAATCCAGGAAACTGTGGATTTCAAACTAAATAATGAACAAAAATAAATTTATAATGAAATAAAAGGTAAAATAAAGCATGTATTTCTCCAGGAGAAAAAGCTATGAGAATGTTCTTCGTATAAACCAATATTACTATACATCAGTGGGTAAGCTGTGACTGAGAAAAGCTTCCTAATTAAAGTCCTCACCTGTTAGCTATAAAAGACTACAGATTTGAATTTGTCATGCGTAGTCATAGGACCAACAGGATTAGCTGCACATAATATTAAAGGAATTACTCTACATCAGCTCCTAATGTACCTGTTGAACATGACAATACATTAGAATATCAGAAATGGTGATGCCTGCCATGAAGTATCAAGAGTATTGAAGAAAATGAAGCTGACCTGTTTTCAAAACACTATTGCATGGAGAAACAAGAAATTCCCCGGGAAGTATAGGCAAAGTGAACATTTGGGGAAAATTTGAATAATAAGATTAATGAAGAACATGTCCCAGTCAGCTGATATGGAATACAGAGATATACTAAAAGACAGAGTGGGGGTCCGGACAAAACAGGGGAAATGTAGTTTGGAAATTCGCCTTATCAAAAGTCTATTCCCATCTAACATTACAGCACCAGCAATAATGTTCAAATTCATTAGAAGGAGAATAGTTTGTTTAATTCCAACACTTCAAGAGTGCTCCAACTTTAATGAAAAACTAGTACAACAGGAGAAATAAGTTATTTTGGAAATTACAGGTATTGATAAAAAGGAACATTAGGACTTACAATACTACTCACAGATAAACTACAACCAAAGTTGGATTCTTTAGAGAAATCAGTTTCCAAAACAGCAGTATTAGAAAAGCGTTTACATATCTGCCAACATTGCTGAGTTATTTTCTGATGTAACTTAAATGTTGAAGAAGGCTTAGTAAATTGAGCAATAGGTAAAGTCATTGATTATATTATTTTCCAAATAGAGATGAAGTAGAATATTTGACTATAAAATTTGATCAGATAGGTGATGTGAAGAAGATTGAGGCCCTCATTATGACATTGGCAGTAAATCCCACTTACCACCACGCTGACTGCTGCCAACTTAACGCCGCCAATATCCGTTCACCATATTATGGCACCAATCCGTCAGTATTCAGCCACAGACACAAATCCACCACACCAAAGGTCAGTGATAAACTGGAGGTATCCAAACCCACACCCGTTATGCCAATTGAAAAACGCCCATCACAATATGACCCACGAATCACCACGGCGGACATTCAACGGCGGTAAACCATTGGCGGTACATACTGCAGCGCTCAAAATGGACACACAAGCAAAACAACACCACATGGGACAATTCAAATGACACACACCTGACACCCATACACACACCACACCCACACCATTATAAAATAAACACACCACATTACCCACAACCCTCTACCATTACAAACAATTGCCAGCAGAGAGACATCAAGACCACAGACACAACCAGAGCCACACAGTAAAAACACCTATCCACCACTCACGCACCCCACATCACACACCCTAACACTTTACCCAACACACCCTCACCTACACACCTCAAACAACACCCATGGCACCACAAAGACACCCCTACTTCACAGAGGAGGAGCTAAGGGTCATGGTGGAGGAAATCATCAGGGTAGAGCCACAGCTATTTGGAGAACAGGTGCAGCAGAATTCAATAGCTAGGAAGATGGAGCTATAGCGGAGAATCATGGACAGGGTCAACCCCATGGGACAGCACCCTAGAACTAGGGATGACATCAGAAAGAGGTGGAACAACCTACGTGGGAAGGTACATTCCATTGCAGCAAGACACCATCTTGCTGAACAGAGGACTGGCGGTTGACCACCCGCCCTCCTCCCTCACAATGAACAGCATGGGAGGAGCAAGTCTTGGCAATCCTGCATCCTGAAGGCCTGGCCGGAGTAGGAGGAGGTGTCAGACTTTGCCGTAATCATACCTCTAAACATAGTATCTCTCCTACCAAACGTTCTTGCCACACACTTTGTTCTATTAAAAACATTCTCCTCTTTATTCATGTGGAAAAATGCATTTGTGTAATAAGAGTGCTCGGTGGTGGTTAAACTGCTCAAATCCACGATGTCTATGTTGATGGAACTACAATTCCCAGCATCCTGGAGTACACATGATTAAGGGTGTAGTTCTTTCTGGAATTTTCATGATTGAGGGTGTGGTTCTGCTATAAAAACCGACCACTCCCATTTCCCTGTGCTTACTATTTTGGACTTTTCCTGGATTGGATTTGGTTTGGTGAGTCCCATCTGGATTTGCCCTTTTGGTCCCCTGCCATGCAGTGGATGGTCTCTGGAGTTCCAAGAAGCAAGTGGACGGGCTTGCTGTGGTAAGAGTGTTTACTTTTCAGGAACATTTCTTTTTTGAAAGACTGCACCAAAGCCGAATGTTTCATGTTTAATAACATTGTTTATTTTGCAGACAGAATCAAAGCTGAGAGTTTCATGTTTAGTAACATTGTTTATTTAGGATAGGAAACTGAAGTAATTGCTTGTTTAATCTTCAGTATCTTTCTTTAGTTACAAATCTGAAAAGCGAAGCCCAGTGTTTGACCTTTAACAACATTACTTTAGGAATATCCGAAGCTTTGTGTTATTTTAGTTTAAATATGCCCTGGGGATTAGTTACAATTCTAGTGCAACATATTTTTGTTTAAAAGGATTCTTTTAAGTAAAACTAAGCACGGTCATTTGCAGACTTTATAAATGGTTCCAGCTGAATTGAATTATGTTATTCTTAAATGTTTAAACAGATGACACATTTACAGGTGCACACTCATGTTTTAAAAAGACTTCTTATTTAAATGCTTTGTTTATTTGAAGAAAGAATCAATATAAGAGCACATTCTATTGTGAAAGGTTAAACATTAGAATTCTCTGTGTTTCTTGAGAAGAAAGATTCATAGGTATTTTTACAAAGTTGAAAAGTTACAGTTTTAGAATTCATTGTGCAATTTTGGACAAAAAGATGAAAACTAAAAGACATTGTAGATTTCATATTATATTTTAATTATTAGATAAACATATTGGAAGGATATTAATATTTCTTCTGAGATAGTATTTTTGTGAATATATTATTAAATATTTGCGTATTACTTGCCTTATAATAAATATTGGATAAATGTTTAAATATCCTTGTAATTGGCTTCTATGCATGTCTAAGAAACTTTTCTTTTTAGATTGCCTTTCATGCTGATCTTCTTTTTCCCTTTTGAGTTTGATATTTGAAGTGATAATTGCCAACAATAAATCATAACAGAACAAAGACACAAATCCCGAGGAATCCGACTTTGACAGAATAGTTAACCCACGAAATTTATTTTCCTCTTGGTTTGTGTTACTGTTTCAAAAATGGCCACTTTGGATACTGTTATGCAAGCTTTGAACCAATTACAAAAAGAATTGCAAGAATCAAAAAATACCACAGCAGCTCTCGTCACAAAGGTGACACAATTACAAGCCAAGGTAGATGGCGCAACAACAATGCAACAAGGAGCCACTGCCCAATCACATGTTTCTCCTTCTCCCAGTAACAGTTCAGTACATGTTCCCACTCAAATTCCTCTTGCTGCTCCAGAAAGATTCTCAGGAGATTCCTCCAAAGTACAAATTTTCCTCACGCAAGTGGAGTTACATTTTACATGCCGTCCAGCTGCTTTTCCGGATCCACAGTCGAGAATAGCCTTCCTCATTTCATTTTTAACTGGAGATGCTGCTACATGGGCAGTACCATTAGTACGTCAAGATAGTAGGCTATTGTACAATTGGTGCATGTTTATACAAGAGTTTGAAAAAGTTTTTGATCAACGATCTGTTACCTTATCAGCTGATAAAGAACTTTTAGAGTTACGACAAGGAAATAAAGATCTTATCACGTATCTCTCTCACTTTAATCGTCTGGTTATGGAAACATCTTGGCCTTAGGAGAAAAGAGATGCAATTTTCTATCAGGGACTTAAAGACAAATTAAAAGAGATTCTAGCACAAATTGATCCTCAACCTAAAACTTGCAATGATTTGATAGATCTCACTTTAAGATTAGATCATAGACTTACAGAAAGAAGAGGAGACAGAAAACGTCCTAAACGGAGTTTCTGGCGTTCTGCGCAAAATCGAAATACATTTACATCCACTTTATCATCAGATAATACTGGCGAACCCATGGAAATAGGAACAATTCGTCAACCCCTAACTAAGGAAGAAAAAGAGCTTCGTCGCCGCAAGGGACAATGTCTTTATTGTGGTAAGAAAGGACACTTTGTGAGAGATTGTCTATCAAAACCAAAGAATAAATCGGATTTAAATTTTAATTCAAAGAAACAAATAGCTATGCTTCAAAATTCCGAGAAAAACTAGTGGGCCCAAGAATCAAGGAAGGGGATCTCTTGGGTACAAAAATGATCCCTTCTGTACATTCCAAAACTAGTCATCATATTAGGCATTTACGACTTTCTATACAAATTATAGTTCAAGGAAAATGGCAGACAGTTCAAGCACTAATAGATTCAGGTGCCACTGTAAATTTTGTAGATTCTCAAACTGTTAAATCACTGAAACTCACATGTACAAAAAAACAAATACCCGAGATTGTACAAGCTATGGACGGAATTGAATTATCTGGAGGCCCTGTTACCATGTGTACTGTACCTATTCACACAATTTGTAAAAACATTAATGGTCAAGAACATCAAGAAAGCGTTTCTTTCGATATTATCCAAGCACCCCAGTATGGTTTCATATTTGGAATGCCATAGCTAGTATTACACAATCCACATATCGACTGGAAAGAACAAACAGTTAACTTTCTTTCAGAATTCTGTCAAAAGAATTGTTTTCATAATGATCAGGAAATTGTTTCACAATGTATCGCTACTGCAGCAGAAAAAGATACTAGCTTACCTCATATTTATAAAGAATATGAAGATGTTTTTAGTGAACAAGCCGCAAGTACCTTACCTCCACATAGAACGTACGATTGTCAAATAGATCTCATGCCAGGATCTATCATACCTAATTGTAGAATCTATGCTTTATCTGAAAAGGAGAATCTTGTTTTACGCAACTATCTTGATCAATGTTTAGAAAATAATTTGATTCGTCCTTCACGTTCACCAGCTGCCTCGCCACTATTTTTTGTACTAAAGTCAAATGGTGAATTACGACCATGCATAGATTATAGAGCCATGAATAAGATCACGGTAAAGAATAAATATCCATTACCATTAATCCCAGTACTGTTAGATCAAGTTAAGAATGCAATAATTTATTCTAAACTTGATTTACGAGGTGCTTATCATTTGGTTCGTATTCGTGAAGGTGATGAATGGAAAACAGCTTTTAAAACTCGTTATGGCCTGTTTGAATATCTGGTAATGCCTTTTGGTTTGTGTAATGCTCCTGCTGCTTTTCAATATTTTCTTAATGATGTGCTAAGAGAATATCTTGATATTTTTGTAATTGTATATATTGATGACATTCTGATCTATTCTACCTCAGTACAATTACATAAGGAACATGTAAAAAAGGTTTTACATACGTTAAGAATTCATCATTTATTTTGTAAGCTTAGTAAATGTGAATTTCACGTAACCACAGTGGAGTTTTTGGGAGTTATGTTAACACCTAAAGGAATGCAGATGACCGAAAGAAAAATCCAAGCCGTAATGGAATGGCCTACGCCTAAATCTGTACGTGATGTACAATGTTTTTTAGGTTTTGCAAATTTTTACTGACGCTTTATAGATCATTTCTCCCATAAGGTGGCACCCATCACTAGACTGTTACCTAAAAATGTTCCTTTTTGTTGGTCTGAAGAAGCTAATGCAACATTCATCATGTTAAAACAGGCATTTACCACTGCACCTGTTTTAGCTCACCCAAGAGTCACGGACCCTTTTATTGTGGAAGCCGATGCTTCAGATGTGGCTATAGGAGCCATTTTATCACAACGTCATCCATACACTGGACAACTCCATCCAGTTGCAGTCATGTCCAGAAAATTGAATGTCGCTGAACAAAACTATACTGTTGCGGAGAAAGAACTTTTAGAAATAAAAGACGCTTTCAAAGAATGGAGACACTATCTATCAGGATCTAAGCATAAAATCACAGTATACTCTGATCATCGAAATCTCAAGTTTATGAGTTCTGCTCGGGTATTGACTCCCAGACAATTAGATGGATGTTGTTCTTCGCAGAATTCGATTTTATTGTAACCTTCCGTCCTGGCACTGAAAATAGAAAAGCACATGCTCTCACAAGACAGGACTCTTCTCTCTCTCATGAAAAACAACAACCACAGTCTATTATAGATCCTACCAAAGTGCTCTGTATAATAGCTGCTGATGATTTTTTAGATCTTATTCGCTCTCACTTTCATATCACAGATTGGCAGAATTGGTTACAGCAAAGCAATAAACATACCATTCAACAAGGCTTACCATTATTTGAGTCTCAAGTATATTTACCAACTAAAGATTTAAGACAGACAGCCTTCCAATGGCTACATACTCATCCTATGGCAGGCCACCCAGGACCTCAAAAAACCATCGAACTTTTGAAAAGGTATTTTTGGTGGCCCACGTTTTCTGAGGATGTTAAAAAATTTGTACAATCCTGTGAAATTTGTGCTCGCTGCAAGAGTACACATAGTAAACCAAAAGGATTATTAATTCCCTTACCGACTCCAAACTACCCTTGGGAACACATCACAATGGATTTCATCACTGGACTCCAAGCAGTAAATCATACAAACACAATTTTGGTAGTTGTAGACAGTCTCACAAAATACGCTCATTTCATAGCATGCAAGGGGCTTCCAACATCCAGCACTCTAGCCAATCTTATACTTCAAAATATTGTCCGTCTTCATGGACTTCCAAAGGTAATCCTTTCAGATAGAGGCACACAATTTTCAGCTCGCTTTTGGCAAACTTGGTATCAAGCTTTACAAATAGACTCTGCTCTATCTACTAGTTACCATCCACACACTGATGGTCAAACCGAAAGATTGAATTAGACACTGAAACAGTATTTACGTTGTTATGCCTCTGACACCCCTACAATATGGCCAGATCTTTTATGGCTTGCTGCACTAGCATATAACAATTCTTATCATTCGTCTATAAAAGAAACCCCGTTTTATGGTCTGTATGGTCGACATCCACAAATACTGCCTGTCACTTCACCAGTTACATCCCATAAAATGCCTGCGGTTCAAGACATTTTATATCATATGCAAAAGGTACATACCCGATTACAAGCTAATTTACGTCAAGCCAAATACAATTATAAGTTACAATATGACAAGAAACACCAACCTGGCCCCATTTACAAAATACATGACAAAGTTTGGTTATCCACCAAGAATTTTACATTCAAAGATCACAATACATTTAATCCTAAATTCATAGGTGCTTATGAAGTCCTTTGTCAAGTTAATCCTGTAGCTTACAAATTGAAATTGCCTCCCTCTCTGAAAATACATCCAGTATTTCATACGTCTTTATTAAAGCCTGCCACTTCATCAAGCACATCTTGGCCAGCTCCATTATTGGTACAAGGACACTGGGAGTATGAAGTACGTGCCATTTTAGATTCTCGATTCCGTGGTTCCTCTTTATGGTATTTAATAGCATGGAAAGGTTATGAACCAGAAGAAAATTCCTGGGAACCCGCTACGCAGGTTCATGCTCCTCGTTTGGTGACCAAGTTTCATCGTCTTCATCCAAATAAACCTGGTCCTCAACCACGCCCGGGAGGGGGGTGTATTGTCAGACTTTGCCGTAATCATACCTCTAAACATAGTATCTCTCCTGCCAAACGTTCTTGCCACACGCTTTGTTCTATTAAAAAACATTCTCCTCTTTATTCATGTGGAAAAATGCATTTGTGTAATAAGAGTGCTCAGTGGTGGTTAAACTGCTCAAATCCACGATGTCTATGTTGATGAAACTACAATTCCCAGCATCCTGGAGTACACATGATTAAGGGTGTAGTTCTTTCTGGAATTTTCATGATTGAGGGCGTGGTTCTGCTATAAAAACCGACCACTCCCATTTCCCTGTGCTTACTATTTTGGACTTTGCCTGGATTGGATTTGGTTTGGTGAGTCCCATCTGGATTTGCCCTTTTGGTCCCCTGCCGTGCAGTGGATGGTCTCTGGAGTTCCAAGAAGCAAGTGGATGGACTTGCTGTCGTAAGAGTGTTTACTTTTCAGGAACATTTCTTTTTTGAAAGACTGCACCAAAGCCAAATGTTTCATGTTTAATAACATTGTTTATTTTGCAGACAGAATCAAAGCTGAGAGTTTCATGTTTAGTAACATTGCTTATTTAGGATAGGAAACTGAAGTAATTGCTTGTTTAATCTTCAGTATCTTTGTTTTATTTAAAAATCGGAAAAGCGAAGCCCAGTGTTTAACAACATTACTTTGGGAATATCCGAAGCTTTGTGTTATTTTAGTTTAAATATGCCCTGGGGATTAGTTACAATTCTAGTGCAACATATTTTTGTTTAAAAGGATTCTTTTAAGTAAAACTAAGCATGGTAATTTGCAGACTTTATAAATGGTTCCAGCTGAATTGAATTATGTTATTCTTAAATGTTTAAACAGAAGACACATTTACAGGTGCACACTCATGTTTTAAAAAGACTTCTTATTTAAATGCTTTGTTTATTTGAAGAAAGAATCAATATAAGAGCACATTCTATTGTGAAAGGTTAAACATTAGAATTCTCTGTGTTTCTTGAGAAGAAAGATTCATAGGTATTTTTACAAAGTTGAAAAGTTACAGTTTTAGAATTCATTGTGCAATTTTGGACAAAAAGATGAAAACTAAAAGACATTGTAGATTTCATATTATATTTTAATTATTAGATAAACATATTTGAAGGATATTAATATTTCTTCTGAGATAGTATTTTTGTGAATATATTATTAAATATTTGCGTATTACTTGCCTTATAATAAATATTGGATAAATGTTTAAATATCCTTGTAATTGGCTTCTATGCATGTCTAAGAAACTTTTCTTTTTAGATTGCCTTTCATGGTGATCTTCTTTTTCCCTTTTGAGTATGATATTTGAAGTGATAATTGCCAACAATAAATCATAACAGAACAAAGACACAAATCCCAAGGAATCCGACTTTGACAGGAGGACTGAACTCTGGTAAGTCAACTCTCTACTACTACTACCCCCCTACCTGCATGCCATCACATAACCCCACCCTCACCCTCACTCCCATCACTCCACCACCTTCCACACACCCTACCATCACATCTCACTCATCCCAATGCCAAGTCCTGCATGCTGTATCAATGCACGGACACTCATCACTAAAGCATGCACACCATAGAGAACTAAAAATCCCACCATACACCAACATACACAAGTGAAAGCTGCCAGGGCAAATCAAACCAAAGAGGGGAAGCCATGGATGCACAATATGTCAGACACAGAAACCATAACACATTATTTACATCCCTACAGGTATCCCAGCCAATGTCAGTGGAGAAGAGGTGCCAGCAATATCCAGTCCCCCAACTGAAGAGGCCCACAGTGATGACAGCAACTCTGGTCTTCAGGATCTGGATGACCAACCTGGCCCATCAGGGACCTCTGGACAGCCAGTTACCCCGGCCCAGTCACACACCATCACAGAGCGTCCTCCATCAGGAAACAACACCACAGCACCCACCAAGCGTACCCACACCTCTGTCCCCAGGACACGTCAATCAGCAGTGTGTCCACCTCTACAAGGACCCCAGGCTACACCTCATACCCAAGACAATCAGGGACCTGGGGTCAGTGGCAGTGGGCACACCGCTCAGGGGACAAAGGCACAGGCCAACAGGGAAACTGGGATGAGTGCTGTGCGCCAGGGGGAAGACAGGCCCAGGGAACCGATTCTCCAAGAGGCACTTGCAGAGACCTGGGAGCCTATCAACATTCCCAGGACACGATGGGCCAGATCCTGGACAATGTGCAGGAGAACAGGCGGTTGCAGGAGGCACAATACCAGTGGATCAGGGAGGACTTGCAGGCCATCAACAACACCCTGATCTCCATAGCAGGGGTGCTGGCAGACATAGACAACATTATGAAGGAGGCAGTCACAGAACAGCAGGCCCCTACAACTAGCCAGACATTTGAACAGCCTTCCACCTCCGCTGCCGCTAGTGGCCAGGAGGCCCCACCACAGGACTCACAGGCCACCAGCACCCCTCCCCCTGCAGAAGGATAACCACCCCCCAAATGTTCCCTGCGATCCAGACAGAAACCAGAGACACTTGCCAGGACCCCCACCAGGAAATGAGACTCTCCTGATTGTCACCCTTGTGTCCCACTCAGTCACCCTGAGCAAATGAGCATAGATTAATGACCTGTAGCTGGCTACAGTCATCACACCAGGAGTATATGTGAACTCACCAACATCTGCTAAATGAATTGCCAGAGGGAACATTAAATGAAGTGGGCATAGAATTGGGAAATATCATCATGCCAGTGCCACACAAATTCAAACAAATGTCATTGAAATGTGAATTAACACTGTCCTACCTGTGTGTCATTGGAAGTATTGTCTGATCACTGATGTTCATCCTCATCCTCTGCCTCCTCATCCCCACTGTCCACAGGGTCTACTGCTGGCACACGGGCATCTCCATCCTCCTCCTCCTGCAGAAAAGACACATGGTGTCTCAGGGCCAGGTTGTGCAACATGCAGCATGCCACTGCTATCTGGCAGACCTTCTTCAGTGAGTAGCACAGGGCTTCCACCTGTTAAAGGTTTTTTCAGTTATCCTTCTGGTTCGCCCATGTGCCTCATTTTAACGTTCTTCTGCCCTTATCCTGGCATTCCTCACAGGGGTCAGCAGCCATGATAGGTTTTGGGTAACCAGAATCACCTACAAATATTGAGGGACAACATTTCCTCCAAAAAACTGTTCCTATCCACCATTGCCCTCTTCCCTACCCCCCAATCCTGCACATATGGGCAGGTTTGGCAGAACCCAGCCAAGCACCTCAGCCACCCAGTTCACAGGCCCAGTTGTCACCACACCCACTCGTGGTGGAAAAGGATCTAGGCCACATATCCTGAAGGTGAAGGAGCCTTCACCAGGCAACCTCAAGGGAAAGGAGCCTGCCCCAGCTGCCAGAAAGAGCAAGTAGTCTGCCCCAGCAGGCAAGAAGGAAAAGGAGCCTGCCCCAGCTGCCAGGAAGACAAAGGAGCCTGCACCAGCAGGCAAGAAGAGAAAGGAGCCTGCCCCAGCTGCCAGGAAGAGCAAGGAGCCTGCACCAGCAGGCAGGAAGACCAAGGGGCCTGGGGCAGGAACTGTGACGGAGCCCCCACCACCAACCATGGTTGTGCAGCCATTGAGGTTAGAGGGGATGGGCAGGAGCCTCCCTCCCAGCAACACCACCACCTCCACTGAGGAGCCGTCCGAGGTTGCAGGGGATGTGCAGGAGCCTCCCCTCACCAGCAGCACCACCACCTCCACTGAGCAGCCATCCGAGGTTGGAGGGGATGGGCAGGAGCCTCCCCCCACCAGCAGCACCACCATCTCCACTGAGAAGTTGTCAGACGTTGCAGGGGATGGGCAGGAGCCTCCCCCCACCAGCAGCACCACCACCACTGAGCAGCTGTCACCGCCGGTGGACGGTATGTAATCCTGCCTCTATGGGCTGCTGTGCGGCCTGCCTTCTGCAAATTCAGTGGGTATGACACCCACCTGAGAGAATGTGACCTTGTACTCCCTAGGATCAAGAGCACAGGGCACAAGGCCCCCTCCAGAACCAGTGGGTAAGACACCCACATGCCCAACACTCCCCTGGATCAAGAGCACAGGGCACAAGGCCCCCTCTAGAACCAGTGGGGTATTCACCTACTCGAGAGACAGTGGCCTTGCAGTCCCCAGGACGAGGCATAGGGCATGTTGCCCCCTCCGGAACCAGTGGTCTTGTTCTATCTCCCGGCTGAGGTGCATCCCATGCCCTGCCCCCTCTCCCCCATCCCTCTGAGCTGCCTGCCTATTTACCAACTGATGCACCGGTTGTGTTCTCTCTGTGTTGATACAGGTGACATATGTGGCCTTCGATTTTGGCACGTGGCCATGTGGCCTACGAACATTGTGGACTGGGCTGTGTCCCTTTTTGTGTACATATGTATATATCTATTATCTTGCCTAAATTATTTTTCATGCTGTGTTGATCTCATTACATTCACTTTTTCTAAATCGTTTTGTCCTTGCATTATTCATCTGAGTTACTGGGTAAAATAGTTTTTTCTAATGCAGCTGATTGTGTGTATGGTGTTGGGGGGAGTGTGGTGCGTGAGTGTGTCACTCTTGTTTTTCTCCCCCACTCCCTTGTGTGCTAGGCGGCTGTACACACCGTCGTTGTCTTCCCGGTGTTGGTGTTCGTGGTGGAGCAGAACGTAGAAGATCACAGGGAAGACATGCAGTTCAGGCTCCATGGTGGCGTAGTTCTTCCCTGTGTCTCCAATGGTGAGTCCTTTCACCTCTAAGATCTGTTTCCGCCAGGCTTTTGATGTCGTTGGTACCGCCCCGGAAAAGGTGGCGGTTTGCAGTGTCTCAATATGGTGGGCAGAACATTGACTTCCGTCTGGCTATAGGCGGCTACCGCGGTGGTGGCTGTTTTTTTCCGTCCTGGCAGTAGGTGTGATACACTGGCTGTCTTTCGAAGATCTTTCCTCCATGTTCATAATTTGGCGGTAGTTACCACAGGCCTGTGGCCGGTATTACCACCACTTTAACACGAACCACCAAGGTTGTAATGAGGGCCTGAGTGATGTACGGTTTTTGCTTGTGAAAGGTTTATATATTTGACGTCAACAATTTCCCTATCTCTTTAGCATATGCTGTAACCATTCATAAATCACAGGGCTTAAATGTAGAAGCAGCTTTGGTTACTGTTGGAAGTTCTGTATTCAAAGAAAGAATGCCATATGTAGCATTGTCGCAATTAGAACATTACCAGATTTGTTTTTGATTGAGCTTGATGAGAACAAAGTAAGTGCTGATGTAAGCTGTTTAAGAGAGTGCAATCGGTTACAAAGTCTATATGCTCCTCATTTAGGCCAGTATGCTATTTATGAGAAAAGGAGACTCTGTCTGAACAGAAAGAAGAAAAGGACACCACAGAGAGCACTAAGAAGAGACTGAAAAATAATGATGAAATTGTAGGTTACCAGTTGGAAAATTGTTTGGGAGCCAACTGCTATGCAAATGTTGTTCTGAATGTAGTGTTCCATTTACCAGATGTAGTAAGCCAAATTGAACAAAGCTCAGATAAGAACATTTCTTCTTCACTATATACCTAGCTACAACATTTGGTAAAAAAAAGTAACAGAACTGTAATACATTCTGCTTCAGGGATCCACACCTTTTAGATACATGTACAGTAATTATATTGTTTACTCTTAACACGACGCACAATAATTTATGATGGTCATCCTTGGAGCATTAGAACAAGAAGAAGTAAATATTGATGATCCTTTTGGACTCAGTTACAGATGGAACTATGACAGTGAAGACTGCTCTTTTACATCTAGCCTTCAAATAAATTCAGAACAATTTCTCTACTTCATATCACATAAAACTGTGCCTTTTGACAAATTGTACAGAAATTGTAATCAAAATATGACCTGTCCAAACTTCAGAGCTGACCTTATCTCTACATTGTGTCTAGAAAGTACGGGAAAATACTGTATAGTAATGCTACAATGATGCAGACTAGATGGTTCCAAAATGGAAACCCAAATTAGAAACATCAAAGCTGGGCAAATATCAGTTAAAGGAAGAACATTTACTACTTTGCCTTTTATCTTTCATGAAGAGGTTAATAAGACCTCTGGACACTATACTGTATGTTTAAAAAGCAAAACTGGATAGACAAAATACAATGATAGCCAGCTAAAATACAAACGAAAACTTCCCTTCATACTACCAAACTCATATCTTCTCTTTCTTCAACCAAAGTTCTAAGAAAAAGTTATGGTTAAAAAAGTGGCATGCAGTGTTTCCTCTACGTGGGTGATGTGTTCTTTAGACATTTTTTGGCCTATTAAAGGTAATGTCTTTAAAAAAGATGCTCAAATGTCAAGAGTCCTTGTAAAGTTCCATAAAAGAGTTAATATATCAAGTCGATACAATGCTCTCTAATTAAAGTCTGAAACCGAAAGAACATACTACAACTACAGCAGCCCAAAGTTGAAACAATAAAATTCCATAAAGAAAAAAAAGGTCCCCTTTTGTTTCTCCAACCAAACTTTTACACCTTACTTGAGAAAATAAACTACTTTGTGGATAGGTGCATTAATGGGTTATCAGCACTACATAATTTGGTCTACCATGGATGATGTTTTTCAGAAGTATCTTTAAAATTGAAAACAACTTCACATTTACTACTGATATTGTAGAAGATGTCATTATTAAAAGATGTTTAGATGACTGTAGTGACTACAGAGAAAGCCACTGATTAATGAATTGTAGTGAGTGCAATGTATAGTAACATTTATTTGTAGTGATCTGCTGTGCAGCTTCGTTTTTTTTACATTCCATTGATTGTTTTTTTCCCCACTGTTCGAAGATGATGCAGTATAAAGACCATTGTTTACAGATATAGAAGCATAAAAGCTGAGAACAGTAAAAAAGGGAAAATTATATTTTTACTAAATTGTAATTCACTCTCACAGTATAAGCAATGACTAGTGTTATATTTGTTTTACTATGAAGATTAAATACTAACATATCTTTATTATTTTTCTAATAGTGGCTACAGTTGCAGGACATTAGGTGTCTCAAAAAAGTTCTTGAAGCACAGACATATTGTTCAGCGATACCATAAAGAGTGTTTCTAAACATAAACTGCTCTTGCTATACCTTTCCATTAGTTTCTTTTGCTTATTTCCTAATTAACCTTTCAGTGTAATACAGCCATTTTAGATAGTCACATAACAAGTTAAATAATCATTCAAGTACTTGCTCATAGTCACACTCCCACAACCATTCACTGACCCATACATTCACTCATTCACTCACACATACATCACTCATACACTCACTCATACATACAATCTTGCATTTACTCACTCACCCATACATGCACTCATGCACTCTTTTAGTCACCCATACACCACTCACACGCTCACTGCCTCACCAATACAGCAATTTATGTACCCACTTACTCACCCCTTGAGCCATTCATGCACCTACCCACTCACATATATGCATACTCTTGCACTCATTTACTCACCAATGCATGCACTCATACACTCAGTCAATCACCCATGCACAATGTATGCACTCACTCACTCACCCATACATACAGTCCTGCACCTAATCACCCATACAGCACTCACAAACTCACTCACCTGTATATGCACTCATGCACTCAATCACCCATACAGCACTCTAGCACCCACTCGCTCATTCTAGAAATGATGTACTTACTTACCTATACATGCACTCAGGGACTCACTCACCCATACAACGATTCACACACCAACTCACTCACCCATACATGCAGTCATACACTAACTCAATCACCCATTTGTGCACTCATATACTCACTCAGTCACTCATACAGAAATGCTTGCACTTATTCAGTCACTCATATGTGCATTCATACACTCACTCAATCACCCATACACCGCTCGTACTCACTCGCACATGCATGCACTCATGCACTCAGCGAATCACCATACACCACTCATGCACTCAATCACTTGCCCATACATGCACTAATACACTACCTCAATCACCTATACATTTATTCATGCGTTTAGTCAATCACCAATACACCACTTATGCACTCACTCACCCATACATGCACTCCTGCACTCACTCACTTAGTGATATATGCACTCATTCAATCAGAAGATCACTCGTGCAACACTGATGCACTCACTCACCCATACATTCACTCACTCAGTGAATCAGCCATACACTATTCATAAATCAGTCACTGACCCATACATGCACACATGTTCTTATCGACTAGCCCATATGTGCACTCATACACTCAGTCAATCACCCATACACAATTCATGCACTCAGTCACTCACCCATACATACAGACATGTACCTAATCACCCACACAGCACTCACAAACTTACTCACCTGGACATGCACTCATGCATTCAATCACCCATACACTCCTTCAAGCACTCATGTACTTACTTACTTATACATGCACTCAGGTAGTCAATCACCCATACAATGATTCACACAGCAACTCCCTCACCCATACATGCAGTCATACACTAACTCACTCACCCATTCATGCACTCATATACTCACTCAGTCACTCATACATAAATGCTTGCACTTATTCACTCACTCATATGTGCATTCATACACTCACTCAATCACCCATACACCACTCGTACTCACTCACTCGCACATGCATGCACTCATGCACTCAGCAAATCACCATACATCACTCATGCACTCAATCACTTGCCCATACATGCACTAATACACTACCTCAATTACCTATACATTTATTCATGCGTTCAGTCAATCACCAATACACCACTTATGCCCTCACTCACCCATACATGCACTCCTGCACTCACTCACTTAGTGATATATGCATTCATTGAATCAGAAGATCACTCGTGCAACACTGATGCACTCACTCACCCATACATTCACTCACTCAGTGAATCACCCATACAATATTCATCAATCAGTCACTGACCCATACATGCACACATGTTCTTATCGACTCGCCCATACGTGCACTCATACACTCAGTCAATCACTCATACACAATTCATGCACTCAGTCACTCACCCATACATACAGTCATGTACCTAATCACCCACACAGCACTCACAAACTTACTCACCTGTATATGCACTCATGCACTCAATCACCCATACACTCCTTCAAGCACTCATGTACTTACTTACTTATACATGCACTCAGATACTCACTCACCCATACAACGATTCACGCAGCAACTCACTCACCGATACATGCAGTCACACACTAACTCACTCACCCATTCATGCACTCATACACTCACTCAGTCACTCATACAGACATGCTTGCACTTATTCACTCACTCATACATGCACTCATACACTCACTCAATCACCCATACACCGCTCGTACTCACTCGCACATGCATGCACTCATGCACTCAGCGAATCACCATACACCACTCATGCACTCAATCACTTGCCCATACATGCACTAATACACTACCTCAATCACCTATACATTTATTCATGTGTTCAGTCAATCACCAATACACCACTTATACACTCACTCACCCATACATGCACTCCTGCACTCACTCACTTAGTGATATATGCACTCATTTAGTCAGAAGATCACTCGTGCAACACTGATGCACTCACTCACTCACCCATACATTCACTCAAACACTCAGTGAATCACCCATACACTATTCATAAATCAGTCACTGACCCATACATGCACACATGTTCTTATTGACTCGCCCATACATGCACTCATACACTCAATCACCCATCACTCACACATACCTGCACATATACACTCAATCAATTATCAACGGATGCACTCACTCAACCACCCATACACTCACTCACCCATACATGCACTCATGCACTCACTCACCCATACATGCACTCATGCACTCACTCACCCATACATGCACTCATACAGTCTGTCAGTCACCCATGCACCATTCACAAACTCACTCACCCATATGTTCTGCTTTCCTTCTTATCTCGTATTAGAGCTTACAGAACATGTCAAGAATGCACTTCTGAGTTCAAAGAAGACCTTTATTGTTGTTAATTCTTCCCCACCCACAAGTTCTTGAGGGACGAATTATTAGATTTCAAGCACAAAAGTAGTCACAGCATTAAAACAAAATATATCTCAGTTGCAATGTACACAGCAGGTTATATATAAGATATTGATAAGATATTGAATGCAAAGCAAAACAAATACTTTACCGTGTGAGAAACTGTTTACAGCTTCATCTTTCTGGGGTCTGCAAGTTGATGACTCCGGTCAACTGCGAGAAAGAGATTATCTACCCACACGGGAGACTGGCAACTGGCGCCAAGTTCCAGTCCGAAGTCAGGCAGAAAAGAATCTAATTCTCTGAAGCCCGAGTCATCCGTTACAAAAGATTGCCCCCTCCTCTCAGACTCGGGAAAACTACGCAAGCCTTTGGAGACTGGCCAGATCTCCTAGACTCCTCCTCTTCCCAAGCCTGAGCAGGAAGGAAAAACACCAAATGTACCCTCTCTTATCAGGTCTAGTCTGGTCTGAGAAAAACAGTTTGGTTCATCTTGTGGAAAAACACAGCTTGGAAAAATACAGCTTGGATTCTCAACTGCAATGTCTAACTCCACGTTAAAGGCAATAGGCAGCTAACCTAAATATCAAATGTAATGTCAATTATCATGTCAAAGCCAATAGGCAGCTGAGCTGAATACAAAATGTAAGGTCTAATATCATGTCAAAGCCAATAGGCAGCTGAGCTGAATACAAAATGTACTGTCTAATATCATGTCAAAGCCAATAGGCAGCTGAACTGAATACAACATGTCAAAGCCAATAGGCAGAATACAGAATGTAATGGCTAATGCAATGTCAAAGCCAATAGGCGGCTAGGCTGAACAAAACATATAGGTGGTCATTCTGACCCTGGCGGTCATTGACCGCCAGGGCCAACGAACACGGAAGCACTGCCAACAGGCTGGCGGTGCTTCCTGGCCAATTCTGACCGCGGCGGTAAAGCCGCGGTCAGAAAAGGGAAACCGGCAGTTTCCCGCCGGTTTTCCCCTGGCCAAAGGAATCCTCCATGGCGGCGCTGCCATGGGGATTCCGACCCCCTTCCCGCCAGCCTGTTCCTGGCGGTTTACACCGCCAGTAAGAGGCTGGCGGGAACGGGTGTCGTGGGGCCCCTGGGGGCCCCTGCACTGCCCATGTCGCTGGCATGGGCAGTGCAGGGGCCCCCTAACAGGGCCCCATTAAGATTTTCCGTGTCTGCTTGGCAGACACTGAAAATCGCGACGGGTGCAACTGCACCCGTCGCACCCCAGCAAATCCGCCGGCTCCATTCGGAGCCGGCTTCATCTTTGCTGGGGCTTTCCCGCTGGGCCAGCGGGTGATCTTTTGAAGATCGCCCGCCGGCCCAGCGGGAAAGTTAGAATGGTCCCCGCGGTCATTTGACCGCGGGGCGGTGTTTGGGCGGTTTCCGCCCGGCGGGCGTCGCCCGCCGCCCGTCGGGGTCGGAATGACCCCCATAATGTGCTACTGGTGAACATTGAGCAACTAATATGCGCAGTGGTGAAACACAAAGTCATTGGTCAAACAAAACTAATAGCATCACACCATACAGCTACTAATGTACCCACTCACTCACCGATAGAGACATTCACGCACCCATTCATCCATACATGCACTCTTGCACTCAATCATCCATACACCACTCATGCACTCAGTCACTCACCCATACATGCACTCAATCACCATACACTACTCACACACTGACACATACACCACTCATGAAGTCAGTCAATCCCCCATACACCACTCATACACTTGCTCACACACCCATACACACACTGATGCACTCAATCACCCATACACCACTCATGCACTCAGTCACTCACCCATACATGCACTCATGCACTGAGTCAGACACCCAAACACCACTCATTCACTCATACATGCACTTGTACTCTCAGTCAATCACCCATACACCACTTATTCACTCACTTGCTCACTCATACATGCACTCAAACCCTCAGTCAATCATCCATACATGCACTCATACACTCGCTCAATCACCCATACATGCTCTCATGTACCCACTCACTCACCCATAGAGCCATTCATGCACCCACTCACTCATACATGCACTAATGCACTCACACACTCACTCAATCAATCACCCATACACCAGTCATGCACTCAGCCAATCAATCAATTTATTTATTTCATGATTTGGAACTTCATAGAGGTCCACACACACAAGAGATTTATAAAGTACAATACGTAAAATAGAGATAAAATCTACAATAGAATATATAAGATGAGTAATCTGTAAAATTCAATACCTCCAAATCACTGTCCTACAAACATGTATTTCACAGGAATTACCATTCAGTGCTTTGATATATAAAGTTCATCAATCCAAAAAAAAAACTTCTATAAAGTGCATTTGAATCTCAACCCCTCTGGCTTGTTTCACAGTGCAATTCCTATAAAGTGCATTGTGATGTGCAATAAGATAGTTCATTAGGAAAATACATTCTTATACAATCCACCTATCAATGATAAAACCAATATAGATTTAAAAATGACTTAAAGAATTTGAAAGTCCTAAAACAGAATATTTCATTTGGTGGATTATACATTGATTCCAAAACCTCTCCAGCTGAGTGAATGTTAAAATTCAGATAAAGCGTTTTCAGCCATTTTTTCCTCAATATAGCTAAAGAGGGACAAACAAATTGCACAAGCTTAAAATCCTGCACCCCCAACTGACAGAAATAACAGATTGTGGAAGATTCATCCCAATTGGAGGTCAAATCTTTGAGTGGCAGACTATCTATTCTCGACAACATATAGAAGCGCCTCACCCCATGTGGTAAGTTCCAAGATAAATATGGTTGAGAATGTTTGAAGCTCACCAATTTAGTTAAGGCCACAAGTCTCCTCTTTTGGCAGCAGAACTCGATGTCTAGTGAGAAAACATTATGCAATATAACCTCTTTTAGACGCTTTTTAAATAAAAGGTGTGGTAGGAATAAAATAAGGTCAGAGTCGCACTCAAGCATTTGCAAAGCAAGGTCATAATTTCTGAAGAGCTGTGATTTTTCTCTTAGCCTACCAAAAATGTATTTTTATGCTAGATATGTTAGGGTAGGTTCCGCACCGTGTACTAGGCAAAAAGCCCTCCAGACCACCGCAGCTTGGCCATGTACAGAGGCACTCTTAATACCAAATTCAAGCCTTAAGGCTGCAATAGATGCCAATGTTATTACGGGAAACCAAACATCTTAAAATCTGCCCTTCTAACTTATTTAAAAACTCCCATTTGGAAATCTCTATACATTCTATGACGTACAAGAGAGTGGCCGGGATCTTCGCCTGATAAGGTTTCATTAAATGAGTAAAATGCCACCGGCCAACTGCATTATAAAAGGCTATTAAACCTTGTGCCTGAGAGAGAGCCTTACGAGCATTATAACGAATATGATCTTGGTCACTGAGTGAACAAGATAAGGCTTGCACCAAGAAGCAATACGTTTTTACCTGCTCCAGGTTACGTTGACCCAGGGACCAAGAGAAATTAATTTTTTTACGTGATTTGTTCCCTAAAAAGCATACCACTTGAAACTTTAATGTATTAATTTTGAAGTGATACTGCTCGATGTAATAATTTAGAACAGCCAAGCGCCTATTTAGACCTTGTGGGGTGAGATCAATCACCCCTACATCATCAGCATATAAAAGGCAGGAGATCAGACGCCCTCCGATTTTAGGTGCAAATCCTTCAGTATTCTCTAAAGCGATAGGCAGATCATGGATATTTAGTGAAAAAAGCAGCGGCGCCAACAGAAAACCCTGCTTCAATCCATTTTTAGTGGGGAATTCTGAAGACAGACCATGCTCTCCAAGCAAAAGAACTTTACACTAAGTGGAAGAGTGCAAAGCTATGACCAAACATAACAAATTTGCCGGGACGCCCAAGTTAAATATTTTCTTCCATAGGATCTTACGATCTGCCCTGTCAAAAGCTGTTGAAAAATCTATCAATGCAGCATATACCACTCCACCCCTGATCTGCACATATTTGTTATTTAAAATTTGCATTAATAGGATGTTATTAAGGGCCGTATGTACGAACACATTTTCCCATTGACACAGAATGGGAAAAACCCTTTGCTACATCTGGCCCATAATGTATTGTGTTCCTTCCTAAAATCTGCTTGTTCCAAGGGAAGGATCGAGTTTTCCTCAACCCAGGACGTTGAATGCGCAAGTATACTTTTAGCAAAAGTCTTGGCGGCTGCGTCCAGCAGAGTTATTTATAGATAAATCGCCCTTTTTATACAGGGGAACTATGACTCTCCCAGTCCAAGACACTGGGACTATACCTGTTAAGTAGCAGATATAAATTATTGGGTAGAGGATCCTTGCCCAAAGTAGGGGTTCTCCTTTAATTATTGCCATAGGGACCTCACCAGGGCCCATTGCTCCCGAAACCCACATCAACCTTATAAACCCCTCAATCTCTATCAGTCAAGGGGGCCGTAACTATCAGATTCAGCCCTATTACCTATAATAAGGTCCATTTCACATGATTCAGTGTCCCGGTTTTTCACATACAGGGAGAGTATGTACTCCCTCCATTCTGCCTCAGCTATCGGTGAGGCAAGAGAAGATTTATGAGACCCACAACCTTCAGAGATGATATTCCCTCAGGGCTACCCACCTCTGTTCAGCCTCCTCCTTCCTTACACTCTTCTCCTCTTTAATAGGGAAATTCTTCTACTCCTACCCTTTGACTCCCACACATAATGTAGCATTACCAATTTATTAATTTCCCTATTCAATATTAAAACAGATAACCTTAATTTCTTTTGTGGTGGCTTAATATACTTTGGCTGACCGCTTTGAACTGTATTTCCAATAAATTCAGTAAAGCAGTTAAACGTGTCCCAACTCCATTCATCAATATGTCTTGAGGTCATTTTAAGCAATTCTTTCACAGATAATATTTTTGAAGGTGACCAATGGGTACCACCTGTTTTTCCGTTAAAGTCAATATCCTGGCCCTTAAAATTCAATGTCTTTATTGAGGACAAAGGAAGTTTTAGCATGAGACTAAGGGCCTGATTAGGACCATGGCGGAGGGGATTACTCTGTCCCAAATGTGACGGATATCGCACCCCTGTATTACAAGTTCCATTATATACTATGGAATTTGTAACAGGGTGGACGGGATATATTTCATATTGGGGACGGAGTAATCCCCTCCGCCGAGGTCCTAATCAGGCCCAAAGTATCTTATGGTCACTGAACGGGGTATCAACAGTTATCATGTCCTCCACCGATTGGGCCATAGCATAGGAGGCCAAAGAATAGTCAATAATGGAACTACTTGAGAAGCTGCAGGAGTGTCAGAGTGAAATCGCCCATTTAAGATTATGTTGCAGAGTTCCCTCAGACCTTTTGATAGAATGTATCCCTTTTATCAGTCCTAATTCTTGTGGGGAATAAAATGGGAGGAATATTGAAAACAGATTCCCTCTCTATGTCACAAAATATGGATAGAGATAGATTAGAAACTTTACAGTTTAAGTCCCCCATTATCAAAACCTTGTGTACGCTTTCATGTGGATTTGAGCAGATGGAGGAAATGCAATTAAACATGTGTAATAAAATTTTATCATTGTCCTTATCAGGGGGAATATAGGCATTTCCTATTAACATAGGCGTTCTCCTACCATCCTCCATAGTTTGGTAGACTCTCACTATCTGGTAGAGGTTTAGTGGGACTGGGAAGCTTTCATACTCCCATTTGTGATTATTACATAAAAGCATTGCAATTCCCCCTTTTGCATGCCCTTTCTTAGAGGGCTGTGCCTTTTGACATAGTACCGTGTACCCAGGACAAGAGAAATCAGTTACACTCCAGGTCTCTTGAATGCAGATTAGATCAGCCTATAGAGAACGAGTATGATCAAATTTTCCAGTTTGGTTCTCTATTCCCGAAGCATTCCAAGAGACCACATAGAAGTTAGGGTTAATGGCCTGATTGTAGTGCCTTACCCTTTGCCCTAGTACTATTTAAAGTCCCCACCAGCCAACTCCAATTTTCCAGTTTAAAACCTAACTGTTGAGAAGGGACATCTTCCAAAAACTACACCACTGTTTCCCCATGGAAGAGAGAAAGCTTAACATTTTCCAGAGGAGAAGAATTTGGATCACACACGAGTGAAGACTACTTCCGTTCGATTATAGTGCAGAGGGGGAATGCTGCCTATTAAAAGTGGGTTATTTTTTCCATACTGTGACCACATCTATGCCTCTACGCTGTAATTTCTCGCAGTTGACTAAAATAAATTTTGGATGCTTTTAGAATATAACCAGACTTTTTTCTTTACTGCTCCTAAACCTTGTACTAGATACACACAGGAGATAACGCTGCTTTCAATTAATTTTAGCTCAACTGTATCTGTAAAACAGGAGATTTAAAGTGAGCAATTCAAAATTAAATTTGAATCGAATAATACAGAAAACTCTAGACATGCAGTAGTCTCAGTATACCGTAAGTAATCCTCCTACTTACAGTTAACATCCCCACAACTTAAATGATCAGATATAGAGTTCGGTAACACTGAATTAGATATCACACAGGAGAATGAATCGGTGCATGGATTTAAGGAAGACAAAACCCTCTTTACAAAGAGGGGCTTACCCTGATGGGGACCCCAAAAGGGGACCTGATAATATTCTTTCCTAAGTCTTTGAACCTGTCATTCCTAGGGTCCTGTTTGTGTTCTTCCCTGGGAAAGGAGGTTCTTGCAGATGCCAAGTCCGCGAACTTGACTTTTCTTGGTTTCCTCTTAGGGATTCACTGTTTGCCCTTTTTTCCCACCTTTTTCTCTTTTTTTTATTTCCCATTTTCCTCTCTTTGTCTACCTTAGTGGCCAGATTCCCATTATTCTCTGCAATCAAAGGATCGGATCATACTAGGGAGTGGTTGAAATATGGGAAAAGGGGCCACCATAGAGTACGGCTCTTTTTTCGGATGACAAGATCTGGAGTACTGTGAAAGAGGGGGCTTGAAAAGAGATTTCCCAGAGAATAATCAACACTATCTTGGTGGAGGATTTCCTTGAAGCTCGGAGATTTATGGAGCACTTGGGGTTTGCCAGCCTGGGTTCCCTGGTCTGTGCGGTAAGGTTGTTTGAATGGGTTTGCATTCAAACATGTATCCTGAGTAAACAAAGATATGCTGGAGCCAAGGCACCCCAATTTTTTATGAACTTCCTTTGCGGGCATCAAGACTTTTTCATCCAGAACTTACCTGTCCTTCTTTTTGTCCATCAAGACTTTCATTAAAACCAGGAGTATGTCTTTGGTATGATCAAAGTTATTTATTGATTTTTCTAATAGCGCCGAAATAGACTATAAAATTCTCTCAAAGCTTTTAATGAACTCTGAAATTACTATATATAGGTCCGGAGGGTCACTAGGGAAGTTCTCAGGGCACACAAAATCAGGGGTCAAGGACGGCTGTAATTAAGGGATTGCTTCATCAGAAGGAGTACTACTAAAGAGTCTTAGGCCGGGAGATTTATTTCTACCATACAAAGGCGTGGTCTCACAACAGGCTGAAAGACTCCTGGCACCTTGAGCGCAATTCACCTCAATATTGGGAAGGGTAAAATCCCTTGCTCCAGGAATGCATTCTACATTGGTTGAGGGAGAAATGTTGTTTGCAGAGTCACCCCCAAATTAGAAAGGCTTTCTAGCCAGAGAGTTTGAATCCACGTCCTTTCCACTGGTGTTCGAGATTCTAGCAATTGAACCAGCTTCCTCCTTGGAGACTGGTTCATCAGGTGACTCCTTTTGGAAAAAAGAAAGAATGGAGTTTGAGCTTTTTGTATTCAAATGAGGGATACCCTTATTTCTAAGGGGGTTAGACTTAGGCCCTCATTACGACTCTGGCGGTTGGTTTTAAAGTCACGATAATACCGCAAACAGGCTGGCGGTAACTACAGCCAAATTATGACCATGGCGGAAAGATCTCCAAAAGACAGCCAATGTACCACACCGACCACCAGGGCGGAAACAACAGCCACCATGGCGGGAGCCACCTATAACCATGCAGAACAATGTTCCACCCACCATATTATGACTACACAATCCGCCACTTTTACAGGGGCGGTACCAACAACATCAGACGCCTGGCAGAAACAGTTCAGAAGGGAAAGGACTCACCATTGGAGACATAGGGAACAACCACGCCGCGATGGAGCCTGAACTGCATGTCTTCCCCATGATCTTCTATGTTCTGCTCCACCACGAACACCAACGCCGGCAAAGACGATGACAGTGAGTACAACCGCCTAGCACACAAGGGAGGGGAAGAGGAAAACGACAGTGGCATACACACGCACAACACACACACCCCCAACACCATACACACAATCAGCTGCATTACAAAAACAATTTTACCCAGTAACTCGGATGAATAATGCAGGGACAAAACGATTTTGCAAAAGTGAATATAATGAGATCAACACAGCATGAAAAATACGTTAGGCATGATAATAGATATATATAGAAAAGGGTCACAGCCCAGTCCACTATTTGCGTAGTCCACATGGCCACAGGCCAAATGTCAAGGCCACACACACATGTCACCTGCTTCAACACGGAGGGAACACTGCAGGGGCATCAGTTGGTAAATAGGCAGGCACCTCAGGGGGATGAGGGGGCAGCCGGGAGATGGAACAAGACCACTGGTTCTGGAGGGGGCAACATGCCCTGTGCCATTGATCCTGGGGAGTGCAAGGTCACAGTCTCTCAGGTGGATGTCTCACCCACTGGATCTGGAGGGGGCAACATACCCTGTGCTTTTGATCCTGGAGTGTGTTGGGCATGTGGGTGTCTTACTCACTGGTTCTGGAGGGGGCAACCTGCCCTGTGTTCTTGATCCTGGGGTGTGTTGGGCATGTGGGTGTCTTACGCACTGGTTCTGGAGGGGGCATTGTGACCTGTTCTTGATCCTGGGGAGTGTTGGGCATGTGGGTGTTTTACCCACTGGTTCTGGAGGAGGCATTGTGCCCTGTTTTTGAGCCTTGGGAGTGTTGGGCATGTGGGTGTCTCACCCACTGGTTCTGGAGGGGGCAACATGCCCTGTGCTTGGTCCTATGGAGTGCAAGGTCACAGTCTCTCATGTGGGTGTCTCACCCACTGGTTCTGGAGGGGGAAACATGCCCTGTGCTATTGATCCTCGGGAGTGCAAGGTGAGAGTCCCTCAGGTGGGTGTCATACCCACAGACTTTGCACGGGACAGGAGGCAAAGCAGCCCATGGAGGTGGGATTACATACTGTCCGCTGGCAGTGGCGGCTCAGTGGTTGTGCTGCTGCTGGTGGGGGGAGGCTCCTGCCCATCCCCGGCAACCTCGGACGGCTGCTCAGTGGTGGTGCTGCTGCTGGGGGGTGGAGGCTCCTGCCCATGCCCTGCAACCTAGGACGGCTGCTCAGTGGTGGTGCTGCTGCTGGGGAGTGGAGGCTCCTGCCCATCCCCTGGAACCTCGGATGGCTGCTCAGTAGTGGTGCTGCTGCTGGGAGGGGAAACTCCTGCACATACCCTGCAACCTCGGACGGCTGCTCCGTGGTGGTGCTGCTACTGGGGGGGAGGCTCCTGCCCATCCCCTGCAACCTCGGACGGCTGCTCAGTGGTGGTGCTGCTGCTAGGGGGAGCACCTGTCTATCCCCAGCAACCTCTGACAGCTGAACAAACGAGGTTGGTGGTGGGGGCTCCATTGCAGTTCCTGCCCCAGGCCCATTGATCTTCCTGCCTACTGGTGCAGGGTCCTTGCTCTTCCCGGTAGCTGGGGCAGGCTCCTTTCCCTTCTTGCCTGCTGGTGCAGGCTCCTTTGTCTTCCTGGCAGCTGGGGCAGGCTCCTTTCCCTTCTTGCCTGCTGGTGTAGGCTCCTTGATCTTTCTTGCAGCTGGGACAAGCTCCTTTCCCTTGAGACTGCCTGGTGCAGGCTCCTTCACCTTCAGGACATGTGGCCTGTATCCTTTTCCACCATGAGTGGGTGTGGTGACGACTTGGCCTGTGGACTGTGTGGCTGAGGTGCTTGGCTGGGTTCTTCCAAACCTGCCCATACATGCAGGACGGGGGGTAGGGAAGAGGTCAATGGTGGATCGGAACAGTTTTTTAGGGACATTGTGGTGGGAAGAAGGAGAAGGAATGGGGGTGGAGGAAGAGGGAGTGGTTGTTGGAGGTGTCTGGCTGCTGCTTTTGGGTGCAGGCACATGGCATGTATGCTGTTGTGAGGTGGATGGCTGTTGGGTATCTGAGTGCTTATGTTTGTGTACCTTAGGAAGGGGGGCAGACAGTGGGAGAGGACACAGGGGTCATGTGCATGGCTGTTGTGGAGGTGTCTGCCAGTGAGGTGTGTGTTCTGCTTGGCATGGTGATGCTGGTAGTGGATGCTGTAGTGCATGCAGGTGTCAGTGTGGACGGAACTGGGTGGAAGGTGGTGGAGGAGGAGGAGGGGGAGACAGTGGAAATAGTAGATGTTGGTGTGTCTGCATCTGGATGGTGTTTATGTGAGTGCCTATGAGATGAAGTGTGATGCTTCTGTTTGCTTGTACCACTTGTGTGTTGTCTTGTGTTAATGCTCGTCTGCCTGTGTGCTTGGGATGGGTTGGGGTTGAGGAGAATGGGACTGGGCAGTGGAAGTTGGAGGGGGGAGGATAGAAACAGGGACAAAGGCTGCCATCAGAGAGGAGGCCAGAGCCTGGATCGATTTCTGTTGGGCCGCCAATCCGGTGTGAATGCCCTCCAGAAATGCATTAGTTTGTTGCATCTGGGCTGCCAGCCCCTGAATGGCATTCACAATGGTTGACTGCCCTACAGAGATGTATCTCAGGAGGTCAATAGCTGCCTCACTCAGGGCAACAGGTCTCACTGGGGCAGGGCCTGAGGTGCCTGGGGCGAAGGAGATGTCCACCCTCCTGGGTGAGTGGGCAGGGGCAACTCGATGAGGGGCTGCTGGGAGGGCGGTGCTGGTACGGGGTGGCAGCTGTACCTGTAGCTGGGGTGGTCACAGAAGTGTCCACCAGGGAGCTTCCATCGGAGGAGGTATCTGTGTCAGAACTGTCCCCTCCAGTCCCCGCCATGGTGCACCCCTCACCCTCTGTCCCATTGGTGCCCTAGTCGTCGGTCGACTCTGTCTCCGGGGTCCTGTGGGATGCAGCTCCCTCCGACGCCGGTGCCTCTGCTCCTCCACCAGATGATGCTAATGCACATAAGGACAGGATGACAAAACAAAAATGGGGGAAAGAGACAAAGGAGAGACTTGGTCAATGGCTGCACCATCACCACCTTTGGTGTACACAGCACCCTCACACACAGGGAACAGGCCTACGCAATATGCTGTAGCACTAGCAGAGAAATGGTTAGGAGCCAGGGCATGGGGAGGGGCACACACCACCAAATACAGCACACCTGGGACCCACGCAGCCCTGACCAGTTGTGAATGCCTACAAGCTAGGTAGCAAGATTATCCCTTCTGAACCGTAGTCACCAGGGTACCTATGCTGCAATGTCAGGCCTCGCCAAGGGGCACCCACTGACACACATCCCCTATCCGGATACCACCCTACCATCTCCCCCTACCGTGCGTAAGTTGTAATGATGGGCACTGTACTCACCCGCTTGTGGCTGCTGCGATGCCCTCAAGTGCCCATCCAGCTCACAATAGGCCACCGCCAGTATGCGGGCCATCGGGGGGTCAGGGTTCGACGGGCACCCCTTCCTCGTTGGGAGGCCATCCCCAGCTGGGCCTCCGCTGTCTTGAGTGTCCAGCGTCTGAGGTCCTCCCACTGTTTGAGACAGTGGGTGCTCCGCCTGCCATAGACCCCCAGGGGTCCACACCTCCTTGGCGATGGCATACCATATACCCTTCTTTTGATTGGCACTAACCTGCAGAGGCAATACACACAGGGAAATAGATTTAGGCAAACAGTCCAACCTGTTAAACATATGGCCCACCATACCCGTATCCATCACCATTTACACACACATGGCCCAGTACACAACCTATACGCCACCCAGATGACATCCACCCACCACCCCTTACACGAGGCCTTCACACACACAACTCTATGCATCCATCTCACATGCATCATGCCCACAGTGTACTCACCTGTTGGTCTGGAGGCCCATACAGCAGTCCGTACTGGGGTAGGACCCCATCCAACAGTCTCTCCAACTCCTCCAAAGTAAAGCCTGGGGCTCTTTCCCCGGTCACACAGGCCATGGTAGGTTTCAGACACAGGTCACAGCAGCACATGCAGTATAGGTCCTCTCCTGTGGGAGATCAGGTAGCGAGTGAGGGCTCAGTTAGAAAATGGCTGTGACGTCCGCGGCGGTGCATACCGTCACTGCCGGTGTAGATCCCCATTGTCTACTGTAACCCATAGGGCCTAGTGTTAACCAATGAGGAGTTGCACAGCGGTTCCCGAACATGTCCCGAAACTGCGCCCAACGTCAGTGTAATTACCTCACTTTCACCTGTCCCGACACACAGGACAGGCAGATTCCATTTCAGGGTGGGGGGGCAGGCCCTGGAAAATATCTGCTTCACTGGTTAAATTAGGACATACTGGACAAATCACACTGACCCATTACAAGTTCACAGCATGCAAAGTTCTGTTGTAGCTCCATTGTTCAGTTTGTGACCGGCTCCTCACTCTTGTGCCCCATAGATTCCTACCGCTGTGGATGAATAGGAGATGAAGACATACCCCCGTGTACAGACCCCTGGTGGACTTGGCAATACTGGAGGACAGGCACATAATACTCACCTATAGACTTGACAGAGCCACAATCACTGAGCTGTGTGCCCAATTGGAGCCTGACCTGATATCTGATATCCGTCACCCCACTGGGATACCCCCTCTTGTGCAAGTGCTATCAGTTCTCCATTTCCTGTCAACTGGTTCTTTCCAGTCGACAGTGGGCTTCGCAGTAGGAATGTCACCGCCTATGTTCTCAATCGTGCTGACAAGAGTGTTGTCTGCCCTGATTAAACACATGTGCAGCTACATTGTTTTCACCCAGGTTGAAGATTTAGCCACAGTGAAGGCCAAGTTCTATGAAATGGGACATATCCCCAACACAATTGGGGCGATTGATGGAACACATATTGCATTTGTTCCCCCACACCAGAATGAACAGGTGTTCAGAAATCGTAAGAGATTCCACTCTATGAATGTAAAGATGGTGTGCTTGGCGGACCAGTACATCTCCCACGTCAATGCAAAGTATCTTGGCTCGGTGCATGATGCCTTTGTCCTGAGGAATAGCAGCATCCCAAATGTGATGGGCCAACTACAGAGGCACAGGGTGTGGTTAATAGGTGAGCCCTGGTTCCCACCCAGTATATGTTGGTGTATGGGTATGGTGTGGGCCTTATGGGATAGTGTGTGGCTAAATGTTGTCCCTCAATATTTCAGTTGGTTACCCCATCCTCTCATGGGTGCTGACCCCTTTGAGGAATGCCAGGACAGGGCAGAAGAACGTTACAATGAGGCCCGTTGGCGAACCAGAAGGATAATTGAAAGGACCTTTGGCCTCCTGAAGGCCAGGTTCCGGTGCCAGTGCCTGCATCTGACAGGTGGATCCCTGTGCTACTCACCAAAGAAGGTCTGCCAGATAGTGGTGGCATGCTGCATGTTGCATAACCTGGCCCTCAGATGCCATGTCCCATTCCTGCAGGAGGAGGAGGCTAGAGATGCCCGTGTGCCAGCAGTAGAGCCTGTGGACAGTGAGGATGAGGAGAAAGAGGATGAGGATGAGGACAACAGAACATCAGTGATCAGACAATACTTCCAATGACACACAGGTAGAACAGTGTTACTTCACATTTCAATACATTTATTAGAATGTCTGTGGCACTGGCATGCTGATATTTCCCACCTCTATGCCCACTTACTGTTCTCTCTGGCAATTCATTTTGCAGATGTTGGTGACCTCACAAATAATCCTGGTGTTATCACTGCAGCCCGTTCCAGTTCATTAATCCATGCTCATTTTCTGTACAGTTGAATTGCAACATTTGTACCTGTTTCAGTAAATACATAATTGATATACATGACATACTCCAAAGTTCTTTTTTTCCAAGGGTGTTTATTGAAGTGTCAAATTATAGAGGGGCAAGTGCAATGGGATGGGGTGATGATGGAGGAAAGTCCAGGGTATTGTTCCAGTCTGTTTGTAGCAGAGGTGCATTGTCCAAGGGGACATAGGAAGGGGAGCAATGGCAGTTCAAGGTGGACAGGGTGACTGAGTGAGACACAAGGGTGACAATCAGCAGAGTTTAATTTCCTGGCAGGGGTCTTGGCAAGAGTCTCAGGCTTCTGTCTGGATCACAAGGAACGTTTGCAGGGTGGTTCTCCTTCTGCAGGGGGAGGGGTGCTGGTGGCCTGTGAGTCCTGTGGAGGGGCCTCCTGTCCACTAGCGGTGGCGGAGGTGGAAGGCTTTTCAGATGTCTGGCTAGTGGCAGGGGCCCGCTGTTGTGTGACTGCCTCCCTCATAATGTTGGCCATGTCTGTCAGCACCCCTGCTATGGAGATCAGGGTGTTGTTGATGGTCTGCAAGTCCTCCCTGATCCTCTGGTATTGTGCCTCCTGCAGCGGCCTGTTCTCCTGCACATTGTCCAGGATCTGGCCCATTGTGTTCTGGGAATGTTAATAAGCTCCCAGGATATCTGCAAGTGCCTCCTGGAGAGTCGGTTCCCTGGGCCTGTCCTCCCCCTGGTGCACAGCAGTCGTCCCAGTTTCCCTGTTGTCCTGTGCCTCTGTCCCTTGAACCATATGCCCACTGACCCCAGGTCCCTGATTGTCTTGAGTATGAGGTGTGGCCTGGGGTCCCTGTAGAGGCGGACACACTGCTGATTGATGTGTCCTGGGGACAGAGGTGTGGGTACGCTGCGTGGGTGCTGTGGTGATGTTTCCTGATGGGGGAGGCTCTGTGGTGGTGTGTGACTGGGCCTGGTAACTGGCTGTCCAGAGGTCCATGATGGACGAGCTAGGTCATCTAGATCCTGAAGACCAGAGTTGCTGTCATCACTGTGGGCCTCTTCTGTTGGGGGACTGGATATTGCTGGCACCTCCTCTCCGCTGACATTGGCTGGGGTTACTATGGGGGTGTAAATGATGTGTTATGGTTTCTATGTCTGACATATTGTACATCCTTGGCTTGCCCTTTTTGGTTAGATTTGCCCTGGCAGCTTTCACTTGTGTATGTTGGTGTATGGTGGGAGGATCAGTTCTCTATAGTGTGCATGCTTTATTGATGAGTGTTCATGCAGGGCTGTGAGGGGTGTCCATGCATTGGTAGAGCATGCAGGGCTTGGCATTGGGATGAGTGAGATGTGATGGTGGGGTGTGTGGGAAGTGGTGGAGTGATGGGGGTGAGGGTGAATTGGGGGTATGTGATGGCATGCAGGTAGGGGCATAGTAGTAATAGGGAGTTGACTTACCATAGTCCAGTTCTCCTCCTACACCGGCCTGGCTCTCAGGATGCAGGATTGCCAAGACGTGCTCCTCCCATGCTGTTAGTTGTGGGGGAGGAGGTAGGGATCCACCGCCAGTCCTCTGTACAGTGAGCTGGTGTCTTAATGCAATGGAATGCACTTTCCCCCGTAGGTCATTCCATCTTTTCCTGATGTCATCCCTAGTTCTTGGGTGCTGTCCAAGGGCGTTGACCCTGTCCACGATTCTCCGCCATAGCTCCATCTTCCTAGCTAGTGATATCTGCTGCACCTGTGATCCAAACAGCTGTGGCTCTACCCTGATGATTTCCTCCACCATGACTCTTAACTCCTCCTCTGTGACACGGGTGTGTCTTTGTGGTGCCATGGGTGTAATGTGAGGTGTGTAGGTGAGGGTGTGTTGGGTAATGTGTTGGGCTTGTGTGATGTGGGGTGCGTGTGTAGTGTATAGGTATGTATAGTGTGTGGCTCTGGTTGTGTCTGTCATCTTGATGTCTCTCTGCTGGCAATGCTTTGGAATGGTAAAGGGTAGTGGGTAATGTGGGTGGGTGTTTTATAGTGGTGTGGGTGTGTGGGTGTGGTGTGTGTATGGGTGTCAGGTGTGTGTTGTTTGAATTGTCCAATGTGGTGGTGTTTTGTTTGTGTGTTTCCATTTTGAGCACGGCGGTATGTACCGCCAATGGTGTACCGCCATTGAATGTCCGCCATGGTGATTCGTGAGTCATAATGTGATGGGCGTAGTTCTGTTGGCGTAATGGTGTGGGTTATGATTCCGCCAGTTTATCAGTGACCTTTGGTGTGGCGGATTTGTGTCTGTGGCTGAATACTGACAGATTGCTGTATGTGTGTCATAATATGGTGATCTCTCAGCGGCGATAAGTTGGCGCAGTCAAGTGGGATTTTCTGCCAATGTCATAATGAGGGCCTTAGTCTTTTTGCGTGCCCAGTTGAAAAAATCTCTACCCATTCAGAAGCGTTTGGCCATCATGCTAAAAATGTTAGTCTGCCTCGACTGAGAGCCTAATAGAGGGAACGCCTTGAAGGATTAGCCAACAAATTGATATATAATGTACTGAGCATTTTTAATCTTATCCAAGGAAATGAATGCTCCAAGCACCAGGAAAGGGGACTCTTAAAAAAGGTCTGAGGAGGGTGGCCCCTCTGAGAAGAACAGACCGCCCTGGCCTAATGCCAGCCACTTCTGCTCCACCTCAGGGGTCCACAGCTCTGAGCTTTACTTTCTCAATTTCCTATTTCAGTTCTTCAAGACTCCTTGTTGGCGCTTGTCCAGTCCTTTACTTGCAAGCTTAGCAGTGCTTACTCTCCACGATAACTCACACATACATGCACACATGCACTCACTTACTCACCCATACATTTACTTATACCTTCTATCACCCATGCACCATTGACACACGCACTCACTCATACACTCACTAAATTACCCATACATTCACTCATGCACTCACTCAATCCCCGTACACCACTCTTGCACACACTCACTCAGCCATAGGTGCACTCATGCACTCACTCACCCACCCATATATACACTAATGCCCTCAGTCAGCTATACACCACTCGTGCACTCACTCACCCACAGTTGCACTCATGCACTCATTAATTTACTAATATATGAACTAATGCTCTCACTCAATCACCCATACACCACTCATGCACACTCATTTACCCATACATGCACTGATACACTTACTTACTCATACATGCACTCATACAGTCACTCATACACTGCTCATGCACTCAGTCACTCACCCAATCTTGTACTTATGCACTCATTCAGTTGCACATACACCACTCATTCACACACTCATACACCACTTATGCACTCACTTACGCACATATAAACGCACTCACTCATTCACCCATACATGCACCAATGTAGTCACTCAATCACCCATATAGTACTCATGCACTCACTCACACATACATGCATTTTTGCACTAACTCACTCACTCACCCATACATGCATTTGTGCAGTTACTCAACTTCCTCATATACCAGTCATGCACTCAAAGAATCACCCATACGCCACTCATGAACTCACTCACTCACCCATACCTGCACTCATGCACTCATTCACCCATACATGCACTTATGCACTCATTCAGTCACCCATCACTCATCTTTCTTATTTTAACCATGAAATGCGGTTCTAGGAACCTTTTTTCTTCTTTTTCTTCTTGAACCACTTTTATTTTTTTTCTATTTTTTGAAAATTTGTTTTTTTTGTATTTGCAACAAAATGGTATCAAGAGGAAAAAAAAACTCTAACCACAACTGTAAAAACTTTACAAACCCTGGAGAAAATTTAAACTGAAAAAAAATTAACAGGTGTGATTTCTTGCAGGCTCCAAAATGATTTTGAAGGATTGTTCTCCAGTAGCTGCAATCTAAACAATATGTGCCAACTTTACATAATTCTGGACGAGTCCCTGGCCATTGTGACTGTACTCTAAACTCTTTCTCCAGCAGCATCTATTGGACAACTGGAAGTAGATGTTTCACCAACTCTATTTCTTTTTACCCTCTCAAGAAGTCTCTGATGGTAAGTTTTCAAATGGTACAACATGCTGGTTGTACCACATGAGTATTTTTTTGCTGTCGTTCTTGAAGGGGATTGATTGCACAAAGTGCATTTCACCAATTTAGCCACAGTTTACGACTCTTCAGAAGGAATAACAAAATCCCACAAAATACTCTGTTTTCAGGTTAGTGGTTCTTCATCATAAGACTCTTCGTGGTGTTCTGCTGGCTGTTGATGTTCTCTTTCTGCTGGAAGCACCTGTGCCTGTTGCTGTTCTGTCTCATGCAGCACCTGCTGATTCTAAGATCCCTCTGTTGCCATTTTAGTAAGAAAATTACAAAAAATATCTATATAAGAGCTCTGCACAAAAACAGTACAACACTCCTCAAGGGAAAACTAAAATGCTGTAGAACCTTCAGGAAAAACAAACAGGTGGGAACTTCCTACTGAAGTTTATGAAAAGGATCTCCTCTAATGATATCGCTTTGTTTCAAGGTAACGTGATCTTCATGGCGACCGTCGACGTCGCAAACATAAACAATTTAAGAGTACATAATGCTAAAAGAAATTTTTAAAAAACACGTTTCAACACTATGGGCCAGATGTAGCAAAATTTAGCGAGTCGCAAATGGCCCGAATGCAAAATGCGACGTGAGCCATTACCGACTGGCAAAAATAGCGACCCAATTTTGCAACCCACAAATAGGAAGTCGCTATTTGTGAGTCGCAAACCAAATGCAATAGCCACTCGCAAATTGCGACTAGTCGCAAAAAGCCCATTTTGCACTTCCCATTTACCACTAACTCAGAGCAGGTGGTAACCAGAACCAAAGTATAAAAGGAGAGCCAGAAGGCACCTGGGTTACTCAAGATGGCGGAGATATATGTGATAGCAATGAGGAGGAGAGCCCACGCCGCACAGCAGAGGAGGAGGAGGAGCCAGAGACAGGAGAAGATATACAGAACCAGACGGACACTTTTCCAACAAACTGAGGAGGAGATTTATGATAAATAATAAATGCAGTGCAGCAATACTAGATTTAATAGAATTACTCAATCCGCAGCTTCAACGCCTGACTGTGCGCGGCTGCGCCATCCCTGCGCATGTGCAAGTGCTATGCTCACTGCACCTCTTGGCCTCAGGTAGCTATCAGGGGGTCATTGCTGTGGCAGGTGGGGTATCCCAAAGTGCACTCTCACGGTTCTTCAGAGCATTCCTAGATGCCTTACTCACACACATGTCCAGATACATATACCTACCCAGGAATGAGGCAGAAATCAACAGCACCAAGTTGGAATTCTACAGGATTGCCAACTTCACCCATGTAATAGGGTGTGTAGACGGGACACATATACAAATATGACCTCCTGCAAATCTGGAATATCTGTTCCGCAACAGGAAGTGTACCCATTCACTGAACATCCAGGTGGTATGTGACGCCCATTATGTTATCACTGACATGGTTGCCAAATTTCCAGGGAGCACACATGACTCCTACATTTTCAGGCACAGTGGGATACACCAACGCCTAGAACGTGGGGAGTTTGGAGACGGATATCTATTAGGTATTGCTGCAGACACCCTGAAGCCATACACACAGGTCAATGTGGAAACCATCTATGCCCAGCTAACATTGTACATTTTGTGCCACACAGGTGACAGTGCATATGCACTACGACCATGGATACTTACCCCGTACTTAACACCCAGCAATGAGAAAGAGAGGCGATACAACAGTGCACATAGGAGGACCCGAAATATCATAGAGAGGACCTTTGGACTGCTGAAGGCATGATTCAGATGCCTCCACAGAAGTGGAGGTGCCCTCCAGTATACCCCAATAACAGCGTTCAAGATCGTTGGAGCATGCGCTATCCTGCACAACATAGCCACCAGACGTGGGCAACCTCTCACCCCAGAAGACCCATATTCGGAGGATGAAGAGCAAGAGCTACCACATCGCCATCATGGGGATAGAAGCATTGCAAATCAAGGCAGACTGAGACGGGACCACATTGCAAACCAATACTTTGGAAGGTACGTGCTAACTGTCACCACACTCACTAATGTCACACACAAAGAGTCCAGGTGTGAAGTGGAACAAACAAGTGATTTCATTATGTGCACCAGAAAAAACTATATACATGAACAACAGTTCAGGGGCTGTAAAAGTCCACCTGGCATGAGGACACATTGACCTCATGTGCCTCTACCCCAGGACAGTGCGGAGCTCAGATTCTATGCCGGCCTCGGCCAGCATGGCTGGTACCTGCTGTGTCAGCAGTGCCCTGCCTTGCGCTACCACTGCGCAACACCCTGGTGTCACTGGCTGAGACACTGCTGATGGTGAAGCCCTCCTCACTGTCCTGCAGCGTGTCAGCCACGCCCCTAGCCACCTGTCGGGCCTCCATGATATCCACGGCGTGGCTGAGACGTCCCAGTCCACTTGCCACATCACTGGCAAAGTGGCCCATGTCTACCTGGAGGCTGACCGTGCGCCTTGAAAGGCCAGTAGTGTTCACTGTCAGCCTGACGATGGAGGCAGACATGCGGTCCAGCCGGTGCAGTAGCTGCCTGTCAAGACACCTTGCACCCTCTCTCTCAGTTATGAGTTCTGCCACCAGTTGTCTCATTGAGAGTGCAAGGTCGCCGACATGTGTGTTGAGTTGTTGCAGCTCTGTGTGTACCAGCTGCATACCACTGTTTTGGTTTTGCTCCATGCGCCGCATGGCCCCTGATATTCTCCTTATCTCCTGTGTCTGCAGGCGCTGACCCCGTAGGAGTGCGGCCTCGGCGGGCAACATGGAGGCGTCCCCTGACTCAGCCTGCGGCTCTGGTGGTACATTAACACGTCACTTGCGACGCAATGGAGGCTGCATGTCATCTACAGTGGCACTGTGGCTGGCTCACTCACCAGTATGGCAACTGGTGCATCATGAGGGGACTGTGTGTGGGTGGTACAGGTCTCAGTGGTGGCTGGTCCTGACTCCTCTGCAGGCTGGTGGCTGACCTGTGGCCCCTGGATGCTTTGGCTGATGGTGGTGTCGTGTGGGAGACCTGTGGGACATAGGGAACACACTGTCAGTATCTACCATCTGTTATCAACTTCCTAATAAACTGTTGCCTATCAACTGCCTACTTGACTACATTGTCTATAATGCACCATGCAGGTGGTTGCTACTCTGAAATGGAGCTATTTTGGTTGTGCATGCTGCTGTGTACAAGGTGGGTGGGGGTATGGCATATATGGGTGTACATGCATGTCTCATGGTACTCACCGGTTGATGGTCCTGTCTCTGAAGTATCCAGCTCTCCCATCCCGCACACTGCCTCTGGCTCCAATGTCTCCTCAACTCTTTCCTCCAGGGGTGTGGGTGGTGGTATAGTGGACGGTCCCCCTTCAGTGCCCCTCATCTCCTGGAGCCGCGCTGCCACCCTCTCCTTGGTCCGGGAGCGCAGGTCATACCACTGTTTCTTTAACTCTTCTATACTCCGGTGGCTGACACCCATGGAGTTCACTTTGTCTTGAATTTCCGTCCAGATTATTTTCTTCTCCACCCCTGGCACACTGAGGGCTGCCCTCCCAAATAGTTGTTCATGGTGCTGGCAGGATTCCTCTGTCAGCACCTCCAGCTCTTTTTCTGCAAATTTCAATTTGCGCTTCCTTGGTGTCTCAGCCATGGTAGCTGCTGTTCTCTCTGTTTGCAGTTCAGCAGTTTAAAATGGGTGTGGTCCTCCCTCCTCCCAGGTGTATTTGTAAACTTCCTGGCTATGATGTCATCATCAGGAGCCAGGAAGTGTTTTCCAGAGTGTTCTGCTGCACCTGCATTCAATTTCCAGCAGAGTCGCAATCTGCGACACCCACTCGCAAATTGCGTGTTCGTTTTTAGCGCGGTCGCAAAAAGCGACCTCGCAAACAGCGGACTCGCAAACTGCGGTGCGACTTCATTTGCGAGTCGCAAATTGAAGTTGCTTTTTCTTCTTGGATACCATTTAGCGAGTCAGAAATTGCGAGTCGCAACGACTCGCAATTTCCGACTCGCTAAATTTTTCCTACCTACATCTGGCCCTATATTACTAAACAGCTGTTCTCAGAAACTGTTTACAATGTCCATATATGTGTGTTTTGTGAGTTACCCGCGAAAACCAAACATACTGTGAGAAAGGGCATCTTTGACATGGTTAGTCTTAGTTGGGACTGCCCAGGGCCCCTGCTAACCAGATTCTCTGGACCAGATCTCTTTCCCAAACGGTTGCCATGCATTGGCACAATTGGAAACACCTCTAGGTGCCACTATAGTTCATAGTAAATGGTACTAAGGTACCTAGGGCATGAGGTACGAAGGGTAGGTCACTGAAGGCAGCAGCACAGATTGCGTCACCCTCAGGAACTAGGCATCCAAGTGCACCCAGACCTGCCTTTGCAGGCTGAGTGTCCTGGTGAAATCCTAAAAGGCAAAACTGACACGGCACACAGCCTGTGTGCCCTGTCCACTACACACTGCATGCAATATAGGTAAGTCACCCCCCTGGCAGACCTTCCAGCCCTAAGACAAGGTGCTCTATACTGCATAGGTACGCATTGATGCGTGATTAATATGCCCCTACTGTGTCCCTGCCAAGCCTGGGACATAGTAAGTGAACAGAGAAGCCATTTTACAAGCATGTGCTGGACACTAATCAGTACAAGTTTCACAGCTACATGATGGTCACTCTGCACCCTGGGCTGTTTGGTATCAAACAACTCAGATTGATAGATCCAAACTGGTACCAGTATTGGATCTTTTGCAAAAGGAGCCAGGGGCCACCTTAGAGGTGCCCCCTGCAAAAGCTAACTACTCTGGCATGGTTTCTGGCTGGTCACAACCAGCCTGCCAACACCAGACTGGATTCTGGAACCCTGGGATGAGAGCCTGTGATCTCTGGGTCCAGAGAACAAAGCTGTTCCGGGGCAGAGATGTTACACCTACTCCCCCAGGAATGTGCACAGCCTTGCCTAAGAGCTTCAAAGGGATTACCTCCCCTGAAACTCGACCCCCAACTCTGCTACTGTTAGCAGATGGACGCCCCGATGCAAACCCCCACTTTAGGTGGGAGCAAAGGCACAAAGGACAGGGGGAGTGACCACCCCCAGCTTGTACCACCCCAAAGGTGTTGCATGTAAGGTGAGCTCTCCATTCCATTTTTCCCCATCTTGCATGGTAGGAAAATAGCCTATCAGGGACAGGCAAGTGACCTCTGCCTACAGGAAGAGGTCACATAGTGGGTGTAGCAACCCTAAGGTAGATGACCTATTGGTCACTATTAGGTACTCTCTCAAACTCTCACTAAATGCAGTATTTAGTGGGAATCCCTAGACCTCCAGATCAGATTGCAAGAAAACAAGAATCCCTAGACCTCCAGATCAGATTGCAAGAAAACAAGAAGACCAGCAACAAAGAAGACCCAAGGCTTCAGAATTGCATTCCTGCTGGTCAAACAAAAAGGCACCAAAGCCTGCCTGGTGCACCCAGGACTCGACAATCACCGCTGAGGGGTTTCTCGGACATCAGACGGACTCTACAAATCCCCATAGGACATCCACTCTTCTGAAAATCATTGAAGAGCTCCCTCCAGAGTGAAGGCATCACTCTTTTGCAACAGACCCAAACACCAGTGAAGTCCTGTTCACTGACCAGCTGCTAACCAAGGAACCAGACACCACAGCCAGACCAAATTTCAACTGATGGACCCGGAGGACAAACCCTGTAAGTGTGCCAAGTATTGTGGCACTGTGCCCTCCAGTAGTGAGCCCGGGGTACTGGTCATTCACTGTCGGACACCAAGAAGAATGTCCACATCAGACTCCAAAAGGACTTTGAGGAAGCCCCAGTCGAGTGACTTCAGAAACCACCAGAATCACCTACCAGAATGGCCCTGCTGACATGCAACCAATCCTTTGCACACAGTTCTTAGCTCATCTATCTGCTTTGCACCCGGCCTCCTGGGGACTTGTACCGGAAAACCAGCTGTTCTGTAAGGGTCCCGCATAGCTTGTGACCTCTACATTCCAAGGGCACCCAACAGACTTACCTTGAAGTCCACCTGTGCATTGCTTTTCCAAGTGGTCCCCTGCAGTGGTACTGCACCAGCTCCAAGGACTTTTCAGCTGCTCTTCCTGCCAAAACCCAGAATTGCCCGAGCTCCTCTGGCACGCCCACAGGACTTCTTGATGACCTCAAACTATGGACAAAAGGCATTGCCTGATTTTGTATGCATTTTTAAAGTTCTCTCTTATTGATACCTCTTGTGCATAATTATGCACAAAAATACTATTGCCCTCATTACAAAATTGGCAGTAAATCCCGCTTACCGCCACACTTATTACGACCCACAGCTCAGAATCTGCCAAAATCTAGACACCCACACAAGTCTGCCACACCAAAGGTCAGTGATAAACTGGCAATAACAATACCTCCACCATCACGCCAACAGGAATACGCCAACACTATCACGACCCACGAATCCACGCGGCGGTCTTTCAACCGTGGTATTCCATTGGCGGTACACACCGCTGCGCTCAAAATACACACACATTTACAAAACACTACCACATTGGACAAATCTAAATACACACACCTGATACACACACACACACACACCACCCCCACACACCCAATACAATAAAAAACACACACCCACATTACCCACAAACCCTTACAACGAACAATTTGGAAGACGCCGAGAGACAGCAAAGCAAAGACCACACCAGCATACAGAGGCACACAACACCATCATTCATACACATCCACGCACAAAACAACACACCCCTAAACATCACCCTACACAACACATCACAACACACACCACCTCACACATCACCCACACCACTCCATGGCACCGCAAAGACACCCCAGGTTTTCTGAGGAGGAGCTCGGGTCGTGGTGGAGGAAATCATCCGGGTAGAGCCACAGCTTTTCGGATCACAGGTGCAGCACACCTCCATAGCTAGGAAAATGGAGCTATGGCGCAGAATCGTGGACAAGGTCAACGCAGTGGGACAGCACCCAAGAACGCGGGATGACATCAGGAAGAGGTGGAACGACCTAGGGGGGAAGGTGCGTTCCTTGGTCTCAAGACACCACATTGCGGTTCAGAGGACTGGCGGAGGACCCTCACCTCCTCCCCCACAACTAACAACACGGGAGGAGCAGGTCTTGGCTATACTGCATTCTGAGGGCCTCGCAGGAGTAGCTGGAGGAATGGACTCTGGTAAGTCAAATCTTTCACTACTTCATCCCCCACCCTACCTGCATGCTATCACATACCCCCACCCTCGCCCTCACCCCCATCACTCCAACTCCTCACATATGTCCCACTATCACAAACCACACATCCCAACACCAAGCCCTGCATGCAGCAACAAAGCATGGACACCCATCAACAATGCATGTCCACTACAGATACCCACACAGACCCCTAAACAATTATCACACAAGGACCTACACAAGAATGTAAGCACTGGGATACAGGGTCACCCACCCATTGCACACCATGGCACACACAGACGCAATAATCATGCCTTTACACCGCTGCAGGACCCCTACCCAACGTCACCGGACAGGAAGTTCCAGACATGTCCACTCCCCCCACAGAAGAGGCCCACAGTGATGACAGCAGCTCTGTCCAACTGGATCTAGATGACCAGCCCGGCCCATCTGGGACCTCGGGACAGTCGGTTTCCCTCACACAGTCACAGGCCACCACAGAGCCTCCCCCCTCAGGAAACACCAGCACAGCACCCACTCAGCGGGCCCATACCTCTGTCCCCAGGACACGTCAAGCAGCAGTGTGTCCACCACTACAGGGAACCCAGGCTAACCCACCACCCCAAGAACAGCAGGGACCTGGGGGCAATGGCAGTGGGCACACGGTTCAGGGGACAGAGGCCCAGGAAAACAGGGGAACTGGGAGGTCTGCTGTGGGACAGGGGAGGACAGGCCCAGGGAACCCACGCTCCACGAGGCCCTTTACAACATCATGGGAGCGTACCATCATTCCCAGGAGACGATGGCAACGGTACTGGCCAAGTTTCGGGAGACCCAGCAGCTGCAAGAGGAACAGTATTTGGGGTTCAGGGAGGAACTCAAGTCCATCAACACCACCCTGGGCACCATTGTAGGGGTGCTGAAGGACCTTGTGAACACCAGGAGGGACACTGGCACAACAAGTGGCCCCTGACACTAGCCTGGACGATGAACTACCCACCACCTCCGCCGGCGCTAGTGGACAGAAGGCAGCGCCACAGGACCACGACACCAGCACCCCACCCCCTGCAGATGGAGAACCACCCCATAAGCGGTCCTTGAGATCCAGGACAAAGACAGAGAACAATGCCAAGACCCCTGCCAAGAAATGAGACCACCCTGAATGTCAACCTTCTGTCCCACTTTGTCACCCTGTCCATCCTTAAACTGCCCTAGCTCCACTTCCTATGCCCCTTTGGACAATGCACCTGTGAGTTAAATAACTGGACTCTGCCATGAACATTCCTCCACCATCACCCCTGCCCATTTTACAACCCCCTCCACTATTTAGCACTTAAATAAATACCCTTGAATCACAAAACAATCTGGAGTCAGTCTGTGCTTTCACAAATGTGTATTTGCAATAACTGAGGGAAATAGCAATGTCTATTGTATTGTCAACATACCTATGTCACATAGATCTAGTCCTTGAGGTAACATAGCAGAGGTCACACAGTGGGACCCACATCTGTGAAATCGAAAGGGAAAGTGAAAATTAGGGTCCATACACTGGGTGAATGTGACAGATAGATTAAAGGTCAAACAATTTTATCAGATGTAGGAGGCAGTGATGTCTTCTTACCTGTGTCTCACTGGAAGTATTGCTGGATCACGGTGTTTCTGTTGTCTATGTCCTCTTCTTCTGCCTCCTCTTCTTCACTGTCCACAGGCTCCACAGCTGCCACAAGACCTCCTTCAGGACCATCTTCCTGCAGAAAAGGCACCTGTCGTCGCAAAGCCAAGTTGTGCAGCATACAGCAGGCAAATGATCTGGCACACCTTGTTTGGTGAGTAGTAGAGGGAACCACCTGTCATATGGAGGCACCGGAACCTGGCCTTAAGGAGGCCGAAGGTCCTCTCTATAACCCTCCTAGTTTGCCCATGTGCCTCATTGTAGCATTCCTCTGCCCTTGTCCTGGGATTCCTCACTGGGGTCAGTAGCCATGACAGGCTGGGGTAGCCAGAGTCACCTCCAAATGTCGAGGGACAACTGTTAGACACACACTCACCATTAGGGACAACCCCACACCCAGACAACTATTCACACTGTATAGGCTCCTTGTCCTCACCTAATAGCCACACACTGTGCCTCTGGAGTTACCCCATCACATAAGGGATGCTGCTATTCCTCAGAATGTAAGCATCATGCACTGAGACAGGAAATTTGGCATTCACCTGGGAGATGTACTGGTCGGCCAAACACACCATCTGCACATTCATCGAATGGTAGCTCTTCCGTTTTCTGTACACCTGTTCACTCCTGCTGGGGGGGGTACCAAGGCCACATGTGTCCCATTAATGGCACCTATGACGTTGGGGATATGTCCCAGGGCATAGAAGTCACCTTTCACTGTAGGCAAATCCTCCACTTGAGGGAAAACGATGTAGCTGCACATGTGTTTCCGCAGGGCAGACAACACTCTGGACAACACGTTTTAGAACATAGGCTGGGACATCCCTGATGCTATGGCCACTGTTGTTTAAAAAAAAAACACTTGCCAGGAAATGGAGTACTGGACCTGCACTAGAGGGGGGATTCCTGTGGGATGGCGGATAGCTGACATCAGGTCTGGCTCCAACTGGGAACACAGTTCCTGGATTGTTGCATGATTAAGTCTGTAGGTGACAATTACATGTCACTCTTCCATTGTCAACAGGTCCACCAGCGGTCTGTACACCAGACGATGCTGCCATCTCATCACCTGCCCCAGCGGACGTGCCCTATGGATGAGAACAGCGAGCAGAGGGTCAGCCAACACTGAGGTACTAAAACAACAATTTTATTGCACACATTTGTTAATCCGCTATGTGCCTGTCTTGGTGTGTATGCAAGGCCTAGATATGTGTGATACATTTAAAAATAATGCCATGTGGCCCCCTGAAATGGCGGCTGCCTGACCTGTATTGTGGGCAAGGGGATATGAGGTAACTGCGCTGGTGTTGTACACCATCGTGGTAGGCGGTCGAAGACCCCGGCGCATTCCTGCATTGGTTAACATTGGACCCTATGGGTCCCAGGAGCCAATGACGATGTACGCCGGTGGTGACGGTACGCACAGCCGCGGACGTGACCGCCATTTTCTCTCTGTTCACTCACTTGATACCTGATATTCAACAAGAGAGTACCTACACTGCAAGTGCGGCTGTGACCTCAGTCTGGAAGCAACAATGGCTCATGTATCTGGGGAAAGGGCCCCTGCCTTCACATCGGAGGAGTTGGAGAAACTAGTGGATGGGGCCCTCCCCCAGTACACGCTGCTCTAAGGTCCTCCAGACAAACAGGTGAGTACACTGTGAGCATGTGGTATGGGCAATGCCTATTTGGAGTGGTGTGGATGAGAGATTGGGGGGGATGAGGCATGCATGATCCGATGGTGAGTGTATGTGCATCAGGGCAAGGGTGGGAACGTGGGCCAATGACTGTGACGGTCCGGACGAATAATGTTGTACCTTTTCCCCTGTACTATTCCTGTAGATCAGCGCCCACCAGAAGAAGGATATTTGGCGTGCCATCGCCAAGGACGTCCGGGCCCTGGGGGTCCACCACAGACGGAACACCCACTCCCGTAAAAGATGGGAGGACATTCGCCGCTGGAGCAAGAAGACGGCGGAGGCCCAGCTGGGGATGGCCTCCCAACGTGGGAGGGATGCCCGTCGCACCATGACCCCCCAGATGTTCCGGATCCTGGCGGTGGCACATCCGGAGTTGGATGGGCGCTTGAGGGCATCACAGCAGCCACAAGGGGGTGAGTACAGTCACATCCATCTGACTCTGCACGCATTGGAGGTGTCGGGTGTGGTAGGTGGGCTGTGGGTTCCCCTAGGCTAGGGTAAGCCTTGTAGGCAAGGACCCTTTGTGAGGCAGGCTAAGTGGCACCCCAACCCCACCAGTAGTAAGAGCCATCTACACCTAGTCAGGCTCCTGTGACTTCCATGTGTGCAGCAATCGGGCATAGGCCATGTACCCCATGTCCCTGTGAGGAATTAGGGAACACTAAGTGCATGGCGTTGTGCAGAGGGCTGCTGTGTCTGTAGTGTCCGCCAACGGTAGCGGTATTGCATGTACTGAACATGTCTTTCTACTTTCTTTCCCCCCCTTTTTGTGGTCTCCCTGTTCTTGTGTGCATTAGCATCATCAGGCGGAGGAGCTGTGCTCCGGAGCAGGAGGGAGCTGCATCCCACATGGCCCTGGAGGGCGACACTATGGAGTCAGAATTCACCAGTGGGACGGAGGGCGAGGGGAGCTCCACGGCGGGGACTAGAGCAGAGACCAGTGACACCTCCTCTGATGGGAGCTCCCTTGCGGTGGCGGGCCCCTCTGTGCCCCCTGCATCTTCAGGTACAGCCGCCACCCCCCATACCAGCACCGCCCTCCCAGCAGCCCCTCAGCGTGTGGCCCGTGGCTGCTCACCCAGGAGGGTGGGCATCTCCTTCGCCCCAGGCACCTCAGCCCCTGCCCCAGTCAGCCCTGCTGCCCTCAGTGAGGAGGCCATTGACCTCCTGAGATCCCTCACTGTTGGGCAGTCTACCATTCTGAATGCCACCCAGGCTGTAGAGAGGCAGTTGCAACAGACAAATCATACCTGGAGGGCATTAATTCTGGTCAGGCAGCCCAACAGAGAGCATTTCAGACTCTGGACTCAGCACTGATGGCAGCCATTGTCCCTGTGTCCAACCTCCCCCCTCCAACTTCCTCCACCCAGACCCAATCCCCTGTACCTCAGCCTATCCCAAGCACTCTATCAGACCAGCATGCACACACCTCAACACACAAGGGTAGCTCTGGCAAACATAAGCACCACACATCCCTCAAGCACTCACACAAGCATCATACCTGTGCACACATACCAACATCCACTGCCTCCACTGTGTCCCCCTCCTCTACGTCTCCCTCCTCCCTCCCTGTCACGTCTCCAATCACACCTGCATGCACTACATCCTCAGCCACCACCTCAATCACCAGCACGCCCATCACCACACAGCGCTCACGTGCAATCACCACCCCCACTACCATTCACACATCCCCTGTGTCCTCTACCAGTGTGTCTGTGAGCCCTCTTCCCAAAGTACACAAACGCAGTCACACACCCACCCAACAGCCATCCATCTCACGACAGCCTCCAGCCCATTGCATGCACCTTTGTAGTGTAGCCATTTTTAATGTAGCTTTATGCGCGTTAGCTTAATGTATTAGACCTCTGTGCACTTTGCCCTAGATGCATTTTATTCAACCTTGCACTGTTATTTTACAATAACCAGTTTCACGGTCTTGTTTTTATTTCATTCTATCACACTGTTTAGCTTACTTCAGCACTGTGTTCTCAAACAATACATTCTTGCTCGCTCTGTGCTTCAGTCAAGGATACAGTCTGGTACATTGCCGGTAGACGTGGTAGGAGTTTAGTCTTTAGGGTTCATAGAAAGTACACATCCTTACGTAGGGACATTTCTTAGAACATCTGCGTGTTAGTTATAAAAACACTTTCTAGTCCTAGTACACGTTAGAAGGAGATTCTGACCAGGAACCCACAACTTGATGCTGACTGCCCCGTTGCAGATGCTGAAGCAGATTACAGGCCTTTGCTCAGGTATGAGGGTTGATGTCCTCCCGGGGGAACCTGAAAGGCAGGCTTAGAGCTTCACAGGCTGTGCTCAGACTATAACTTAGAGAGAACATAATTTAGTTGCACTATGATAGCCTTATTCTTCGCTTCACTCTCCTCGTTACTGTTTTAATCCTACTGTGTATTATAGTTCTGGTTATTGCAGCTCACGATTTGTTATCTAAAATGCAGTCGTTTTATTAAACCAATCTTTAAAACTTAAACTGCCTTTGTCATTTATATATGAGACCGTACTGTGTATGAGAGAACCGGTTGTGACCTGAGTGACCACGACTTACGTGGGAAGTACTAAGATGTCTGCGCTCGGCTGCCCAATTGTCTCTTCCCTTCAGGAGAGATGAGGCACTGCTAGTTAGCCGGAGCAAAAAACGGATTTGGGGTGACAAGGGTTCTTCACCGTGGGTCAGACTTAGTCCTCCACACTGCGAACGATCTTGACGCCCAAAAATCCAGTAGTCTTATTAGGATAATGAGAGCCTACGCAGCACCTTCACCCAAAGTCAGCAAACGAACACCTCCTACAACCACTACCTCTTCCTCCACTCCCAAACCCCCTCCATGTACCCGTCCCAGTGTGTCTAAAAAACTTTTCCTGTCAAACCTTGACCTCTTCCCTTCACCTCCCCCACCCCTTCCGTCCCCTAGGGCAAGCCTTTCCAGGTCCCAACCCAGCACCTCAGCCACTACATCACCGGGCACAGTGGTGCCAGCAGTAACCGGATTCTGGAGTGCGCCAAGCAGCAGGGCTGCCAGTGTCCCAAGGAGCGAGGCCAAGGACATTCCCCCACCTCCAAAACAGAAGAAGTTGCCCACATCTCGTAGGGAGAAGGCCAAAACACCTGCAACCAAGGGCTCAGCCAGGACAACAGTTGGGAGTGGCAAGACAGCTGCACCACCATCCAAGGTGGGGAAGGGCCTGAAAAAAAAAGGCAAGTCGACGTTGCCGCCAACCTGCATAGCGGACAAGACCGCCACGGGAACCGCCGCCACGGGCACCGCCGCCAGCACCCAAGATACTGAGCCCTTCACCTGCACCACAGACACTGTGCCCTTCAGTAGCACCAAGGTCAGTGAGCCCGCCACCAGTACCACCGCTCAGGACACCGCCACCAGCACCCCCGCTCAGGACACCGCCGCCAGCACCGCCGCTCAGGACACTGCCGCCAGCACCAAGGTCAGTGAGCACCCCGCCAGCACCGCCGCTCAGGACACCGCCGCCAGCACCAAGGTCAGTGAGCCCCCCACCAGCACCGCCGCTCATGACACAGTCGCCAGCACCGAGGTCAGTGAGCCTCCCACTAGCACCGCTGCCCAATGAGTGCCACAAGCATCGCCGCTACTGAGCCCACCGCCAGCACCGCCAGCGGCCACGCCACATCCTGAGCCAGTGGCACCACCGCAGACATGGCTGCCATCCCCAGTGGTCATTCGTGCGAGGCTGGTGGTCAGTTCCAGGGGCCTGGCCAGCTTGCATGTTGCACCACGTCAGTGGAGTGTCACATCCACTACCTCACTCCTTGGCAGGATGAAGCACTCTGGGCACAAAGTCCCCTCCAGAACCAGTGGAGTATCTCATCCACTACCTCTGTCCTTGGCAGGATGAAGCACTCTGGGCACAAAGCCCACTCCAGAACCAGTGGAGAAAGACATCCGCTACCTCTGTCTTTGGCAGGATGAAGCACTCTGGGCACAAAGCCCCCTCCAGAACCAGTGAGAGACTGTGGTTTTGCACTCCCCAGGATAAAGCAGTGGGCAAACCACCCACTGGAAAGACTGGAGAGACTGTGGCTTTGCACTCCCCATGATAAAGCAGTGGGCAAACCATCCACTGTAAAGACTTGAGAGACTGTGGCTTTGCACTCCCCAGGATAAAGCAGTGGGCAAACCACCCACTGGAGAGACTTGAGAGACTGTGGCTTTGCACTCCCCAGGACAAAGCAGTGGGCAAACCACCCACTGTAAAGACTTGAGAGACTGTGGCTTTGCACTCCCCAGGATAAAGCAGTGGGCAAACCACCCACTGGAAAGACTTGAGAGAATAATGGAATTGGAACATGAAGGGCACCAGGGAATGAGTAAAACGAAAGCCCGAATTTGTCTCAATTATTGGTGGCCAGGCATGGATCTCATGATTGAAAGGAAAATTAGAGATTGTCCAGATTGTTGCAATAGTGACAAAGTGTATAAAGCCAGAGTACCGCCCATGGGTATCAGAGAAGTGTCACACAAACCGTGGGAGGTTGTAGCTGTTGACGTGGTTGGAGCCATTCATGTGAGAATTGGATGTAACTATATTCTGGAATTAGTTGATCAGTTTTCCAGATGGGCAGAATTATGCATCAGCAGTAGTATGGAAACCAAGAAAATACTTGACTTTTTAAGTGAAATTTTCAGTTGTGAAGGTTGTCCTTGTATTATTGTGACTGATAATGGGCCACAATTTGTGTCAAGGGAAATTGAATATTTTCTTAATGAAAGAGGCATTGGACATAAGAAGTGTTCTCTATATCATCCTGAAGGAAATGGCACTGTTGAGAGATTTAATAAATGTGTTAAAGAGTGCATAAAATTGGAAGTTGCGGCAAACAGGAATTGGAACGAGGGTCTCAAAGGTTTTCTGCATGCATATAGGTTTTCTCCCCACACTACCACTGGTAAAGTTCCTTTTGAGCTTTTTAGAGGATGCAAAGCCACGACGTTGTTAGCACCAGGTTGGGTAAGATGGGGAAAGGATGACAGTGTGTCGTTGGATGACATGAGGGAGAAGGATGAGCGTGAAAAGAAATGTGTGCAAAGAAGGAAGGAATATTTTGATGATAAGAAGAACACATGTGAAATTGATGTGAAAGTGGGGGATGAAGTTTTAATTAAGCAACCAATGCTATGTAAAAGTTGTAGCAAATTCATGGGTCCATTTGAAGTCATAAAACTGTTAAGAAATGCTGTAAAAATCACAGATGGGAGAGTATGGAATCTTAATCGAGTGGTAATTTTGCACTCCCCAGGATAAAGCAGTGGGCAAACCACCCACTGGAGAGACTTGAGAGACTGTGGCTTTGCACTCCCCAGGATACATCAATGGGCATGGAGCCCCGTCGTGGAGCTGGCGTCGTGCACTCATCCGGCTGAGGTGCCCCCCCTTCCCTTCCCCCTTTAGGTGCCTGTGTTTTTTTTTTTTATCTGATGCCCCTGCAGTGTTCTCTCCATTTCGATAGGCTATCTTGTGTGGGCCTTGCCAAAGCTTTTTGGGCCCAGGGGTCCACGGACTATATTGATGCAGTACCTGGACTTTAATTCTCGGTGTACATATTTGTTTATAGTGTATATACATTTTTGATTAATGGATTTTACATGATTCCAATCGTTCAACTCATTTCCTTTTGTACTTGAGTTCTTCCAGAGGGGTTTGGAGGGTGTAAATGTAATGTTGCAGCATATATTGGTGTGTGTGTGTTGTTGTGGGTGAGGGTGGGGGTGGGGGTGTTGCGTGTTGTGTGTGTCACTCTCTTTTCCCTCCCCCCTCCCCTGTGTCGTAGGTGCAGTACTCACCGTGGTCGTCACCACCGTCGGTCGTGCTCCTGGTAGAGAAGCAGGAAGACAATCGCAGGGAGTATCTAGAGTTCAGGCTCCATGGCGTCCTGGTTCCTCGTGGAAAGTGTAGAGGTGAGTGTTTCCTCTTCCAAGTCCTGTTTCCGCTGTGTTTTTGTTTGCGTTCAATCCGCCCCGGAAAAGGTGGCAGATAGGCCTGTTGAGATAGGGTGGGCGGTACATTGACTTACGCCTGTCTGTTGGCGGTGACCGCCATGCTGTTTGTTTGTACCGCTGTGGTGGTCGGAGTGTTAAAGTATCTGTCTATGATGGCGGTTTCCGCCATCGGTCATAATTCCATTTTTTTTACCGCCGGCCTGTTGGCGGTTTTACCGCCGCTTTACCACCGACCGCCAGGGTTGTAATGAGGACCTATATTTGCCAAACTTTGAAAAATCATACCTTAAAAAGTACTTACTGAATTTTGATGAGCTTGGTCTTAAATATGTTATCAAAATCAGAAGTATTTTTGTAAATTTGTCTTGAGTTATTTCTTTGCATCGGTGTCATGCTTTACTGATATTGTGAATACAAGAAATGCTATGCACTTCTTCAAGATTGTCCTAACTTCTCGACCAAACTACCATAAAAATTAGAGCATTACGTGATCTAGTTTTACCTCTGTGAACCAATGTGTGGTTGCTCAGACTCTGTGCACAGTGTGCCTGGTTTTGCACACTACATAGAAAGCCAGCCTCCTACACATACGTATTGTGAGAATTTGTGATGATTGTGACGATCAACATTTAAAAAAAATATATATAGTACCTAATTCTAAAAAATATTTGACAAAGTGATGCTGTATTCTTGATAACAAAAATAATGGGAACATTCTCCTTTAAAAAAGCACTTAGTTCACAAATATTTTTTGTTCAGGCATATTTCCATTTAAGAACTTTGTTCTCTTCTACATATAAACATACATGTTATGAAATAATTTAGAATAAAAACGCACGAGCACCAAATACATGACCAAAACTCACAGAAAGACATTGGTGTACTTTCCATGTGCTCCATTGCACAGATGTAGCCTATAATAAGTGCTGGACATTTACCCAAGGAAGCAGAAAAAAACTCCACTTGGGTACACATTTTGTGCAAAACTTTGGATTCCTGTGGTTTAAAAGGGGAGTTGTGGGTTACTCACTCCTACAGTTACTGAACACTTACTCTCAGACATAGTCATACACTCACTCAGACACTCATTTACCCACTCAGAAGCCCACTAAGAGCCATGTAGTGACTGAAAGAGCCACTTAGACACTCACTCACCCACTCACAGACCCAGATAGACACTGACACAGCTACTCAGATACTCACTCAGAGACTAAAACACCCAATCATAGACTTACCCACACACTCATCGGCCCTCTCGCATACCCAATCAGAAACCCATACAGAAAGACACCCATTCAGAGTCTCAAACACGCACTGACAGACCAACTCAGACTAACACAGCCACACACAGACCAACTCAGACACTGACGCACCCACTCACAGACACACTCACACACACAATCACATACCAGCTCAAACACTAACACATCTACTCACAAACCCACTGATACCCTAACACAACTATTCACATACTCATTCAGAATCTCATACTTACTGATAGACCCTTCAGCCACTCATGCATCCACTCACAGTCCAACTCAGACACTCACGTACCCACTCACAGACCCACTTAGAGAGTCACATACACACTGACAAACCTATTAGGAAACTCACACACCCACCCACACATTTAGGAAGTAGATTTTAAAGAACAGAGAAATTCATTGAAAAAAACAAAGGTGAGAGGGACGTTATAGTTAGAAAATATATTTTAAAAAACAGAGAAATTCACTGAAAAAAAAAACATTACAGGGACGTTAGAGTTAGGCTGACATTTCACACGTACAAAGCCATAGAAATTGAATTGTTTGTTTTTTTCAGTGAAAAAAAAATATATATATATGTATTTTTATATAAAAAAAGATTCACCACACTCCAAAAGTTCCCAGATTTATTGGTATCTTTTGGAGTGCAGTGAACCTTTTTGGATATAAAAATTACTTTGAGGGTGGTCTCCTCTGTCACCAGCACTGGCAGTAGTGTGCGTCACTGAGACTTTGTTCAGACCTATTGTTCTGATATATATATATATATATATATATATATATATATATACATACAATATATATATGAGCCCAGCCAACACATAGTAATAGTGTTTTGGTGCCTACGTAATCAAAGTGTTCTAGGAGTAGCTGTGTAGAGCAGCTCAGGCTTATCAAGGAGGAGTGTAAAGCACTTAAAATACCACAGTAGTCAGTCAGTGATGTTTGCACAAGAAAGAACAACACAAACTGTTACAAAAATAAAGTATTCTTTATAATAACACTGGCACTATCCTAACTTTGGTATATCTCCACTCAGAGATAGCTAAACATAACAAATATACTTAGAAACAAATATTAAAACCATATACTAAGAAAGTGGTATAAGAATAGAGGTCCCCAACCAAGGTAACTGTGTTAGGATTCTAAGGGCTGGAGCAGTAAGGACTTACCAGAGGTAGGTATTAGAAATCCCACAGGCGCCCCAGGTGCAGAGTTGTTATTGAGCCGGGTGTCCCATAGGCTAACACAGGACCGTCACGATTGGAATTTTCAAGATTCAGGACCCTTCCCAGAGGACCTCGAGGAAATCAGTTGGCACAAGGAAGGTTAGATAATGCCCCCACCTGTGGATACCCAGCAAAGTGGAGTATCCATACCAGGGATGCCAGGTGCATAGAGGTGAAGTGACGTCGGAAACCTTCATTGGAGTCCATGGGTGCCCGTAAACTAGATCGGTGGAGCAGAAGGGTGGATTCTGGACTAGAAGATCCTGAAAAAGAAGAGAGTACTATCCAGACCACTCCGGGAGGTCCAGGCAGTGCAGGTAAGCAATGCCCACCCCTCTAGAGGTGAAGTTCCTGCAGGTCAGTGAAGGAGGAAGTCCAACTGTTGAGTCCAGGGTATGTAGGAAGATCCTTGGAGTCACCCATGAGCTGTCCTACGTCGGTGATCAGATTTCAGGAGGGTCAGTGGTCAGTAGAACCACCAACAAGCACTGGCAAATGCAAGAGAAGTTGCAGAGAATTATGCAGGTTTTTGGGGACCAGCAACATACAAGCGAGTCAACCATTAGAGGGGAGTCAGGGCTGGCCCTCAGCATACAGCACAATGAGTAGGAATCGTTGGAGCACTAACGAGTGACCCACTAGCAGCAGGCACACGGAGTTGTAGGGAGGCCATAGCAGCAGAACAAAGAAGGAGTCCCACGCCGTATGAGTTGCAGAGTGGAAGCTGAGCTTGGAGTTGCAGAATGCTGGAGGCTGGGGATTCTTGGAGCTTAAAGATCTCTTGTAGGAAGAGTCAACAAGCCTTGGCAAGAGCAGGGGTTCTGTTCCAATGGCTGCAACAAGGGTCCACTGTCTCCCAAGTTGGTTAGAAAACACGTTGTACCAAGAGAGGACCACAGAACCACCATCTCAGCAGGATCCACCAGCCGGTCGATATCATCTTAAGGTGCCTGCATATGCAGGGGATTGACTCCTTCACTCCAGGGGATATTCCTTCTTGATTCTTGATGCAAACAGAGTCCCTGTTACCCTGGAGGATGCACAGCCACAGGCGTTGCGGAAATCTTGCAGGAGCTAGAGAAACAATGTTGCAGTTGGAGCCCTCCCAACTGGATACAAGCTTTTCCTAAGGAATAAAAGCAGCGGTTCCGGAGGCCAGGAGCAGAAAAGTCTTGCAGAGAATTCCTTTGTAGAGCCTTGCTCTACAAATCTAAAGACACACCCTCAGGGGAGCCCTTAAAAGGGGGTTGGACACTGTCTGCAGTTACCCACCTATTAGAGGGGGTCAGGGACATCACCCACCTGGCATAACAAGTCAGATGCTCCAAGGGCCCTCTGCACATCTTATTTCCAAGATGGCAGAATCAAGTGGCAGAGCTCTGTGCACCTCCCTAGTGGCGAAGCTGGCCGGGGGTGGTGGGGTCATTCACCTGTCCTTTGTGAGGTTTCATGCCAGAGCAGTAAACAGGGGTTACAGCACTGGTGCAAACCGGTATATGCAAGAAGGGCATCAAATGTGCCCTTGAAAGCAGTCTGGTAGCGCAGAGAGTTCACCCAACCTCAGCCCAGAGACATCTAGTTCTAAAGGAGAGGAGGTCACACCTCCCTCTTACAGGAAACCCTTTGTTCTGTCTTCCCCTGCTCGAGTTAGGCTCATCAGCAGGAGGGCAGAACAGTGTCTAGGGTTCGCAGAAGTGCAGGCTAGCATGCAGATCTTGCAAGCCTGACAGGAAATCTGGGCGATCCTCTACGGAACCCCCAGAATACATGGTATCATGCAAATAGCACTGGAATCATTGTAGTTGCATGATTCCAACATGTTTGATATCAAACTTGCCTAGGTTTGGTAAAGCCCAGTGCTTAATTTGTGCTTGTTGTTTCCAGTGTAGAGCACCAGCACTTATTTCTGAGGGCCAGAGCTTAATCTTCTGCCTCAAGCATTGCTGACACATATGGGAAAGATGTAGGGAGAGAAAAACTAAAAAGCGTCACAATGGGAGAAAGCTGCAAAAGTGATTTGAAGGGGCAGGGAGTGGCTATAAATGGATTGAAGAGGCCCTAGATGGCTTCAGGATTACACTGCCTTAGTATTCCATGTTCGCATGTTTAATTGCAGCAGCCGTGGGTTTAAGAGGAGGGCTTTGAGCACCAGCACGTTTTTATTTACAAATTAAGCACTGGTGAAGCCATTATGTAGTTTGACTACTCATGTTGATCAATGTCTACTACATACCTTAAAATGGTTTCCCCGCACTTACAAAGCTCAGAGAATGGAGTCTAGGGTTTGTAGGGGCACCTCTGCTCATCCAGGGGTGTCCTCACACTCAGGACCATGCACCTTGACATTGGGCTAAAGGGCCTACCATAGGTGTGACTTAGAGTGTCCAAGTGTAGTGGATATGATATAAAGCAAGTCTTATACCTAGAGTGAAAGGTGCATGCACCATTTCACCATGCTGCAATGGCAGGCCTACAGACACAGTTTGCATGGGCTTCCATGGGTGGCATAATACCTGCTGCAGCCCATGGGAGACCCTGGTGTACCAATGCCCTGGGTACTTAAGTACCTTATACTAGGGACTTACATGGGTGCATCAATATGTCAATGGTGGGGTGTAAAAGTTACAGTGTAACCAAATTTAAAGGAGAAAGCACTGACACAGGCAAAACGTGGGGGTAACTATACTAAAAAGATGCTACTTTCCTACTATAGATATATATACATATATATATATATATATTTCCAGGAAAAATACAGTTAAAACTGAGTTATGCTTCTAGCTCAACCAACTTGAGTTCACCAGTTACTGTATTCAATGTACACAAGCGCAAAATAATTCACAATTCCTGAAATGCACAAAGCACCATTTGCAAATGACACTAAAAAAAGGTAGTCAAGCAAGGCATTGTAAGTAATGCTGTGTTATTTGCTTTGCATGCAGTAGCTGCCAATTTTCGTTTGTTTTACTCGTTTGAGCCAGAATGAAAACTCAGTTTTAACTGTGGTTTTCCAGTAAATTTCTATATTTTTTATATTAAACTTTTGCCCAGGACCTGCATTCATCCCCTATCCATAGCTATCTCCAGAAGAATGCGGCCTTTGGTTTTGCCCAGTGGAGGTTGGCAGAGGGACTGGCCTGTAGCTATTCCTTAGGCCCAGCATTCAGCCATCAGCTAACCAGTGCTTAATTTGTGCTTGTTGTTTCCGGTGCGGAGCGCCAGCACTTATTTTTGAGGGCCAGCACTTATTTTTCTGCCTCAAGCATTTCCTGCGAACAAAAGACACATATGGGAAAGACCGGGGAAGAGAAAAACGAAAAAGCGTCTCTATAGGAGAAAGCAGAAAGATGCAAGAAGGAGCTGAAGGGGCAGGGAGTGGCTTCAAATGGGTTGAAGAGGCCCGAGATGGCTTCAGGATTACGCTGCTTTAGTATTCCGTAATCGCACATTTAATTGCAGCAGCCGCGTGTTGAAATGGAGGTCTTTGGGCACCCGGCACGTTTTTATTTACAAATTAAGCACTGCAGCTAACCTACACTGTACACAACATTTGGACGTGAGCAGCATGAGCGGGCTGCAGGGCTTGTCCTAGTAGCTAACTTCTGCTTCACACAGAATTTGGCTGTGCATAACGGTGGTTGGGCGAAGGCCTGGTCAATGGCCAATCCCTAACCTCTGCTTCACACAACATTTGGCTGTGCATAACGGTAGTTGGGCAAAGACCTGGTCAGAGGCCATCACTAGTCAACACCCGCTGCACATGACCTGTGACCATGCACTGAGGGCCACAGGACAGGCCCTGCGCTCAACACCCTGCCAGCAGCTAAGTTCCACTTCGCATCTGAGACTGCCGGACCTCTCCCCTCATGGCTGGGGAAATTTTTTTTCGACAGCGTAAAAATCGCAAATCAGGATGAAATCGTAATTTTCTTTTTGATGGAAAAAAATGTAGGGCCCTTCATCAGCCAATTAAATTTGTCAAAAAATTCAAAATGTTATTGACCGGAGTCCTGAATCATGATTTGTGATTTTTAAATGGCAAGACATACAACAGCGTTAACGTTTTCAAGCCCATCCAGCACCTTTTTAGATGCTTATTTCTCAAAAACTACTGATGGATAGACATTGAACCAACAAAACCACTTTTTCTCAGCAAAGTTGTACGTTCATGCCAAGCCTGATGTAAATCAACTCATTAGTTTGGGCTGTAGGCACAAGCAACATTTCCAATGGGAGCTAAAAGAAGAAAACACAACTTTCATCACCTCACTGTTATCTTTTGTTCACTTGTGCTGATCTGCACAAAAGTTGACATGCTCAGACTCTAGGTGACTATGGCGATAGGATGCCATGTTTGTTTGAAATCCTTCTAAAAGGTGAGAAATTGTAGGCAAAACAAAATTGTGTGGTCAACTGAAAGTGCGGGCTGAACCCTAGCTACACAGTAACCACTGCTACTGTATCTATCTATCTATGTATATATCTATGTATCTAGTCGCGCCCCCACCATGCACAGTTTTGTGTTCATTAATTTGACTTCTAATGTTTCATTGATATTTTTATTGACTTTACAAAAGTCAGAAATGCTGTAATAGCTGGGTAATTAGCAGCGCGTGATGAGGGAGCGATTTATAGTTACCTTAGACCGCGAGTTATAGTTACTTGAAATAACTAAATATAATTTCTGAATTTCTCTGGTTTTGTGCAAGTAAATTCAAAACCTAACAATAACCTCCATCTAACCTTTGGTTTTCTAAGTGAATATCTAAGTTTTATTACATATATTTCCTAACTATAATGTCCCTGTAACTTTAGTTTTTTACAGTGAATTTCTATGTTTTTTTTTAACGTGAAGTAATTTTCATGACTAAATATTAATCGAACCTTTGGCCGTGCATGGCGGGGGTTGGCCACCAGGCCTGGTCTATGGCCAGTCCCTGTGGCCAACCCCCCTAACCACCCAAGCCCAAGCTGCTTACAACCTTTGGTCATGCGGGCGTGAGTTGACTGCAGGGCCTGTCTCTCTGGGTGTGAGAGTGGCTGTGAGAGGGTGTATGTGGGTGTGAGAGTGGGTGTGACAGTGTCTGATTGCGCTCCAATAGATTAAAAAGTGCATTCACTTCCACAAAGGATTTCTGATTGTTTTTCAATATGGAATCTCAGAGTACACGCACTTGCTTTGCCTTCACGAAGCCCAGGGGTTAGGATAATTTGTCCTTTCCAGAAGCTGAGCTTCAACTGGGGCATCTACTTCGTTTATATTTGTAAGTACTTCCTTTTGAGGTTTAATTTCTGGGAAATGAGCATCACGAACAGAATGGAAGCTCACCTGCTTGTTTATCCAACAAGTGTCCACAATTTTGCACAAAATTTCTATCCAACTCAAGCACTCTTTACTGGTTAGTTACTAAGTGCTACCTTGTTGGGTAAATGTCAAGTGTGGGGAAGGGAGGCCACATGGCCCCCCTCTCCTCAGGCTGATCTCGGCCCTGCGGACTGTACTAAAACAAGTGTGAGAGACCACTCTTGTTTTTTTTTTGTTTTTTTACCACGGATTCGCATCTGCGTTGCAAATTTGCAGCTAAATGATTTTTTAAACAGCACTTTTTTGCCCTGGAGGGGTTAGGGGGTCCTTCTGGGAACCCAGAGGTGAGGGGTCAAGGGTGCCCCTAACATGGCCCCTTTTCTTATATTTTATCTTTTTTTCTGGGACTCGGCTGAAGTCGAGTCCCAATATGGCTGGCAACGCTTCCTGGTTAAAGTGTTGGAGGCCAATCAGATCTCAGCAGAAGATTGGGAGGGTTTGCGGAACTTTCGCGTCCCTATATATGCAAATTTGAATTTTCCTTAACCCCTTCGCTGCCAGGCCTTTTCCCCCTCCTGTGCCAGGCCTTTTTTTGCCTATTTGGGGCAGTTCGCGCTTAGGCCCTCATAACTTTTTGTCCACATAAGCTAACCAAGCCAAATTTGCGTCCTTTTTTTCCAACATCCTAGGGATTCTAGAGGTACCCAGACTTTGTGGGTTCCCTTGAAGGAGGCCAAGAAATTGGCCAAAATACAGTGAAAAATTCGTTTTTTTCAAAAAAAATTGAAAAAGTGGCTGCAGAAGAAGGCTTGTGGATTTCCCCCTGAAAATGGCATCAACAAAGGGTTTGCAGTGTTAAACTCAGCAGCTTCCTAGCTTTCAGGAACAGGCAGACTTGAATCAGAAAACCCAATTTTTCAACACAATTTTGGCATTTTACTGGGGCATACCCCATTTGTGCAATTTTTTGTGCTTTCAGCCTCCTTCCAGTCAGTGACAGGAATGGGCATGAAACCAATGCTGGATCCCAGAAACCTAACCATTTCTGAAAAGTAGACAACATTCTGAATTCAGCAAGGGGTCATTTGTGTAGATCCTACAAGGGTTTCCTACAGAAAATAACAGCTGAAAAAGCAAAATATTGAAATTGAGGTGAAAAAAACATCAATTTTTCTCTACGTTTTACTCTGTAACTTTTCCCTGCAATGTCAGATTATGGAAAGCAATATACTGTTACGTCTGCTGGGCTCCTCTGGTTGCGGGGATATATAGGGCTTGTAGGTTCATCAAGAACCTGAGGAACCCAGAGCCAACAAATGAGCTGCACCCTGCAGTGCGTTTTCATTCTATACCGGGTATACAGCAATTCATTTGCTGAAATATAAAGAGTAAAAAATTGCTATCAAGAAAACCTTTGCATTTCCAAAAAGGGCACAAGATAAGGTGCTGAGGAGCAGTGGTTATTTGCACATCTCTGAATTCCGGGGTGACCATACTAGCATGTGAATTATAGGGAATTTCTCAAATAGATGTCTTTTTTACACACTCTCCTATATTTGGAAGGAAAAAATGTAGAGAAAGACAAGGGGCAATAGCACTTGTTTTGCTAATCTATGTTCCCCCAAGTCTCCCGATAAAAATGATACCTCACTTGTGTGGGTAGGCCTAGCGCCCGCGACAGGAAACGCCCCAAAACGCAACGTGGACACATCCCATTTTTTAAAAAGAAAACAGAGGTGTTTTTTGCAAAGTGCCTACCTGTAGATTTTGGCCTCTGGCTCAGCCGGCACCTAGGGAAACCTACCAAACCTGTGCATTTCTGAAAACTAGAGACCTAGGGGAATCCAAGATGGGGTGACTTGTGGGGCTCGGACCAGGTTCTGTTACCCAGAATCCTTTGCAAACCTCAAAATTTGGCTAAAAAAATACATGTTCCTCACATTTCTGTGGCAGAAAGTTCTGAAATCTGAGAGGAGCCACAAATTTCCTTCCACCCAGCGTTCCCCCAAGTCTCCCGATAAAAATGATACCTCACTTGCGTGGGTAGGCCTAGCGCCGGCAACAGGAAACACCCCAAAGCGCAACTTGGACACATCCAAAATTTTGGAAGAAAACAGAGGTGTTTTTTGCGAAGTGCCTACCTGTAGATTTTGGCCTCTAGCTCAGCCGGCACCTAGGGAAACCTACCAAATCTGTGCATTTCTGAAAACTAAAGACCTAGGGGAATCCAAGGAGGGGTGACTTGCGGGGCTCGGACCAGGTTCTGTTACCCAGAATCCTTTGCAAACCTCAAAATTTGGCTAAAAAAACACATGTTCCTCACATTTCTGTGGCAGAAAGTTCTGGAATCTGAGAGGAGCCACAAATTTCCTTCCACCGAGCGTTCCCCCAAGTCTCCCGATAAAAATGATGCCTCACTTGTGTGGGTAGGCCTAGCGCCGGCGACAGGAAACACCCCAAAGCGCAACGTGGACACATCCAAAATTTTGGAAGAAAACAGAGGTGTTTTTTGCGAAGTGCCTACCTGTAGATTTTGGCCTCTAGCTCAGCTGGCACCTAGGGAAACCTACCAAACCTGTGCATTTCTGAAAACTAGAGACCTTGGGGAATCCAAGGAGGGGTGACTTGCGGGGCTCGGACCAGGTTCTGTTACCCAGAATCCTTTGCAAACCTCAAAATTTGGCTAAAAATACACATGTTCCTCACATTTCTGTGGCAGAAAGTTCTGGAATCTGAGAGGAGCCACAAATTTCCTTCCACCCAGCGTTCCCCCAAGTCTCCCGATAAAAATGATACCTCACTTGTGTGGGTAGGCCTAGCGCCGGCAACAGGAAACACCCCAAAGCGCAACGTGGACACATCCAAAATTTTGGAAGAAAACAAAGGTGTTTTTTGCGAAGTGCCTACCTGTAGATTTTGGCCTCTAGCTCAGCCGGCACCTAGGGAAACCTACCAAACCTGTGCATTTCTGAAAACTAGAGACCTAGGGGAATCCAAGGAGGGGTGACTTGCGGTGCTCGGACCAGGTTCTGTTACCCAGAATCCTTTGCAAACCTCAAAATTTGGCTAAAAAAACACATGTTCCTCACATTTCTGTGGCAGAAAGTTCTGGAATTTGAGAGGACACACAAATTTCCTTCCACCCAGCGGTCCCCCAAGTCTCCCGATAAAAATGATACCTCACTTGCGTGGGTAGGCCTAGCGCCCGCGACAGGAAACACCCCAAAGCGCAACGTGGACACATCCAAAATTTTGGAAGAAAACAGAGGTGTTTTTTGCGAAGTGCCTACCTGTAGATTTTGGCCTCTAGCTCAGCCAGCACCTAGGGAAACCTACCAAACCTGTGCATTTCTGAAAACTAGAGACCTAGGGGAATCCAAGATGGGGTGACTTGCGGGGCTCGGACCAGGTTCTGTTACCCAGAATCCTTTGCAAACCTCAAAATTTGGCTAAAAAAACACATGTTCCTCACATTTCAGTGGCAGAAAGTTCTGGAATCTGAGAGGAGCCACAAATTTCCTTCCACCCAGCATTCCCCTAAGTCTCTCGATAAAAATGGTACCTCACTTCTGTGGGTAGGCCTAGCGCCCACGAAAGGAAATGGCCCAAAACACAACGTGGACAGAACATATTTTTTCACAGAAAACAGAGGTGTTTTTTGCGAAGTGCCTACCTGTAGATTTTGGCCTCTAGCTCAGCCGGCACCTAGGGAAACCTACCAAACCTGTGCATTTCTGAAAACTAGAGACCTTGGGGAATCCAAGGAGGGGTGACTTGCGGGGCTCGGACCAGGTTCTGTTACCCAGAATCCTTTGCAAACCTCAAAATTTGGCTAAAAATACACATGTTCCTCACATTTCTGTGGCAGAAAGTTCTGGAATCTGAGAGGAGCCACAAATTTCCTTCCACCCAGCGTTCCCCCAAGTCTCCCAATAAAAATGATACCTCACTTGTGTGGGTAGGCCTAGCGCCAGCAACAGGAAACACCCCAAAGCGCAACGTGGACACATCCAAAATTTTGGAAGAAAACAGAGGTGCTTTTTGCGAAGTGCCTACCTGTAAATTTTGGCCTCTAGCTCAGCCGGCACCTAGGGAAACCTACCAAACCTGTGCATTTCTGAAAACTAGAGACCTAGGGGAATCCAAGATGGGGTGACTTGCGGGGCTCGGACCAGGTTCTGTTACCCAGAATCCTTTGCAAACCTCAAAATTTGGCTAAAAATACACATGTTCCTCACATTTCTGTGGCAGAAAGTTCTGGAATCTGAGAGGAGCCACGAATTTCCTTCCACCCAGCGTTCCCCCAAGTCTCCCGATAAAAATGATACCTCACTTGTGTGGGTAGGCCTAGCGCCGGCAACAGGAAACAGCCCAAAGCGCAACATGGACACATCCAAAATTTTGGAAGAAAACAGAGGTGTTTTTTGCGAAGTGCCTATTTGTAGATTTTGGCCTCTAGCTCAGCCGGCACCTAGGGAAACCTACCAAACCTGTGCATTTCTGAAAACTAGAGACCTAGTGGAATCCAAGGAGGGGTGACTTGCGGGGCTCGGACCAGGTTCTGTTACCCAGAATCCTTTGCAAACCTCAAAATTTGGCTAAAAATACACATGTTCCTCACATTTCTGTGGCAGAAAGTTCTGGAATCTGAGAGGAGCCACAAATTTCCTTCCACCCAGCGTTCCCCCAAGTCTCCCGATAAAAATGATACCTCACTTGCATGGGTAGGCCTAGCGCCCGCGACAGGAAACACCCCAAAGCGCAACGTGGACACATCCAAAATTTTGGAAGAAAACAGAGGTGCTTTTTGCGAAGTGCCTACCTGTAAATTTTGGCCTCTAGCTCAGCCGGCACCTAGGGAAACCTACCAAACCTGTGCATTTCTGAAAACTAGAGACCTAGGGGAATCCAAGATGGGGTGACTTGCGGGGCTCGGACCAGGTTCTGTTACCCAGAATCCTTTGCAAACCTCAAAATTTGGCTAAAAATACACATGTTCCTCACATTTCTGTGGCAGAAAGTTCTGGAATCTGAGAGGAGCCACAAATTTCCTTCCACCCAGCGTTCCCCCAAGTCTCCCAATAAAAATGATACCTCACTTGTGTGGGTAGGCCTAGCGCCAGCAACAGGAAACACCCCAAAGCGCAACGTGGACACATCCAAAATTTTGGAAGAAAACAGAGGTGCTTTTTGCGAAGTGCCTACCTGTAAATTTTGGCCTCTAGCTCAGCCGGCACCTAGGGAAACCTACCAAACCTGTGCATTTCTGAAAACTAGAGACCTAGGGGAATCCAAGATGGGGTGACTTGCGGGGCTCGGACCAGGTTCTGTTACCCAGAATCCTTTGCAAACCTCAAAATTTGGCTAAAAATACACATGTTCCTCACATTTCTGTGGCAGAAAGTTCTGGAATCTGAGAGGAGCCACAAATTTCCTTCCACCCAGCGTTCCCCCAAGTCTCCCGATAAAAATGATACCTCACTTGTGTGGGTAGGCCTAGCGCCGGCAACAGGAAACAGCCCAAAGCGCAACATGGACACATCCAAAATTTTGGAAGAAAACAGAGGTGTTTTTTGCGAAGTGCCTATTTGTAGATTTTGGCCTCTAGCTCAGCCGGCACCTAGGGAAACCTACCAAACCTGTGCATTTCTGAAAACTAGAGACCTAGTGGAATCCAAGGAGGGGTGACTTGCGGGGCTCGGACCAGGTTCTGTTACCCAGAATCCTTTGCAAACCTCAAAATTTGGCTAAAAATACACATGTTCCTCACATTTCTGTGGCAGAAAGTTCTGGAATCTGAGAGGAGCCACAAATTTCCTTCCACCCAGCGTTCCCCCAAGTCTCCCGATAAAAATGATACCTCACTTGCATGGGTAGGCCTAGCGCCCGCGACAGGAAACACCCCAAAGCGCAACGTGGACACATCCAAAATTTTGGAAGAAAACAGAGGTGCTTTTTGCGAAGTGCCTACCTGTAAATTTTGGCCTCTAGCTCAGCCGGCACCTAGGGAAACCTACCAAACCTGTGCATTTCTGAAAACTAGAGACCTAGGGGAATCCAAGATGGGGTGACTTGCGGGGCTCGGACCAGGTTCTGTTACCCAGAATCCTTTGCAAACCTCAAAATTTGGCTAAAAATACACATGTTCCTCACATTTCTGTGGCAGAAAGTTCTGGAATCTGAGAGGAGCCACAAATTTCCTTCCACCCAGCGTTCCCCCAAGTCTCCCGATAAAAATGATACCTCACTTGTGTGGGTAGGCCTAGCGCCGGCAACAGGAAACAGCCCAAAGCGCAACATGGACACATCCAAAATTTTGGAAGAAAACAGAGGTGTTTTTTGCGAAGTGCCTATTTGTAGATTTTGGCCTCTAGCTCAGCCGGCACCTAGGGAAACCTACCAAACCTGTGCATTTCTGAAAACTAGAGACCTAGTGGAATCCAAGGAGGGGTGACTTGCGGGGCTCGGACCAGGTTCTGTTACCCAGAATCCTTTGCAAACCTCAAAATTTGGCTAAAAATACACATGTTCCTCACATTTCTGTGGCAGAAAGTTCTGGAATCTGAGAGGAGCCACAAATTTCCTTCCACCCAGCGTTCCCCCAAGTCTCCCGATAAAAATGATACCTCACTTGCATGGGTAGGCCTAGCGCCCGCGACAGGAAACACCCCAAAGCGCAACGTGGACACATCCAAAATTTTGGAAGAAAACAGAGGTGTTTTTTGCGAAGTGCCTACCTGTAGATTTTGGCCTCTAGCTCAGCCGGCACCTAGGGAAACCTACCAAACCTGTGCATTTCTGAAAACTAGAGACCTAGGGGAATCCAAGGACGGGTGACTTGCGGGGCTCGGACCAGGTTCTGTTACCCAGAATCCTTTGCAAACCTCAAAATTTGGCTAAAAAAACACATGTTCCTCACATTTCTGTGGCAGAAAGTTCTGGAATTTGAGAGGACCCACAAATTTCCTTCCACCCAGCGGTCCCCCAAGTCTCCCGATAAAAATGATACCTCACTTGTGTGGGTAGGCCTAGCGCCCGCGACAGGAAACACCCCAAAGCGCAACGTGGACACATCCAAAATTTTGGAAGAAAACAGAGGTGTTTTTTGCGAAGTGCCTACCTGTAGATTTTGGCCTCTAGCTCAGCCACCACCTAGGGAAACCTACCAAACCTGTGCATTTCTGAAAACTAGAGACCTAGGGGAATCCAAGATGGGGTGACTTGCGGGGCTCGGACCAGGTTCTGTTACCCAGAATCCTTTGCAAACCTCAAAATTTGGCTAAAAAAACACATGTTCCTCACATTTCAGTGGCAGAAAGTTCTGGAATCTGAGAGGAGCCACAAATTTCCTTCCACCCAGCATTCCCCTAAGTCTCTCGATAAAAATGGTACCTCACTTCTGTGGGTAGGCCTAGCGCCCACGAAAGGAAATGGCCCAAAACACAACGTGGACAGAACATATTTTTTCACAGAAAACAGAGGTGTTTTTTACGAAGTGCCTACCTGTAGATTTTGGCCTCTAGCTCAGCCGGCACCTAGGGAAACCTACCAAACCTGTGCATTTCTGAAAACTAGAGACCTTGGGGAATCCAAGGAGGAGTGACTTGCGGGGCTCGGACCAGGTTCTGTTACCCAGAATCCTTTGCAAACCTCAAAATTTGGCTAAAAATACACATGTTCCTCACATTTCTGTGGCAGAAAGTTCTGGAATCTGAGAGGAGCCACAAATTTCCTTCCACCCAGCGTTCCCCCAAGTCTCCCGATAAAAATGATACCTCACTTGTGTGGGTAGGCCTAGCGCCGGCAACAGGAAACACCCCAAAGCGCAACGTGGACACATCCAAAATTTTGGAAGAAAACAGAGGTGTTTTTTGCGAAGTGCCTACCTGTAGATTTTGGCCTCTAGCTCTGCCGGCACCTAGGGAAACCTACCAAACCTGTGCATTTCTGAAAACTAGAGACCTAGGGGAATCCAAGGAGGGGTGACTTGCGGGGCTCGGACCAGGTTCTGTTACCCAGAATCCTTTGCAAACCTCAAAATTTGGCTAAAAATACACATGTTCCTCACATTTCTGTGGCAGAAAGTTCTGGAATCTGAGAGGAGCCACAAATTTCCTTCCACCCAGCGTTCCCCCAAGTCTCCCGATAAAAATGATACCTCACTTGCATGGGTAGGCCTAGCGCCCGCGACAGGAAACACCCCAAAGCGCAACGTGGACACATCCAACATTTTGGAAGAAAACAGAGGTGTTTTTTGCGAAGTGCCTACCTGTAGATTTTGGCCTCTAGCTCAGCCGGCACCTAGGGAAACCTACCAAACCTGTGCATTTCTGAAAACTAGAGACCTAGGGGAATCCAAGGAGGGGTGACTTGCGGGGCTCGGACCAGGTTCTGTTACCCAGAATCCTTTGCAAACCTCAAAATTTGGCTAAAAAAACACATGTTCCTCACATTTCTGTGGCAGAAAGTTCTGGAATTTGAGAGGAGCCACAAATTTCCTTCCACCCAGCGGTCCCCCAAGTCTCCCGATAAAAATGATACCTCACTTGCGTGGGTAGGTCTAGCGCCCGCGACAGGAAACACCCCAAAGCGCAACGTGGACACATCCAAAATTTTGGAAGAAAACAGAGGTGTTTTTTGCGAAGTGCCTACCTGTAGATTTTGGCCTCTAGCTCAGCCGGCACCTAGGGAAACCTACCAAACCTGTGCATTTCTGAAAACTAGAGATCTAGGGGAATCCAAGATGGGGTGACTTGCGGGGCTCGGACCAGGTTCTGTTACCCAGAATCCTTTGCAAACCTCAAAATTTGGCTAAAAAAACACATGTTCCTCACATTTCAGTGGCAGAAAGTTCTGGAATCTGAGAGGAGCCACAAATTTCCTTCCACCCAGCATTCCCCTAAGTCTCTCGATAAAAATGGTACCTCACTTCTGTGGGTAGGCCTAGCGCCCACGAAAGGAAATGGCCCAAAACACAACGTGGACAGAACATATTTTTTCACAGAAAACAGAGGTTTTTTTTGCAAAGTGCCTACCTGTGGAGTTTGGCCTCTAGCTCAGCCGGCCCAGGGAGGGGGGGGGCAGAAATGCCCTAAAATAAATTTGACCCCCCAAACCCCCCCTGCCCCTGCCCGGGAACAACCCCTGCCTACGGGGTCGCTCCCCCTGCATGACATTGGCGCCAAAAAACAAATCCGAGGTGCCTAGTGGTTTCTGCACCCTTGGGGGCAGATTGACCTAAAATCGGGCAATCTGCCCCCAACGGGGGCAGTAATGGCCTAAAGACAATTTGCCCCCCCAGGGGAGGGACCCTTGCCTGATGGGTCGCTCCCCATCTCGAAAAAAAAAAAAAAAAAAAAAAAAAAAACACAACAAAATAATTTGCCCTGAGGGTTCTGCCCCCCCCCCCCCCTGGGGGTAGTTCGGCCTAATAATAGGCCGATCTGCCCCCAGGGGGGGGGCGGAAATGGCCTAAAATAAATTTGCCCCCCCCCAGTCCCCCACCCCCCGGGAGCGACCCTTGCCTACGGGGCCGCTCCCCCTGCGTGACATTGGCACCAAAAAACAAATCCCAGGTGCCTAGTGGTTTCTGCCCCCTTGGGGGCAGATTGACCTAAAATCGGCCAATCTGCCCCAAGGGGGGCAGTAATGGCCTAAATACAATTTGCCCCCCAGGGGAGCGACCCTTGCCTGATGGGTCGCTCCCCATCTCTAAAAAAACAAACAAACAAAAAAAACAAATTTGCCCTGGCGCCTAGAGGTTTCTGCCCCCCCCGGGGGCAGATCGGCCTAATATTAGACTGATCTGCCCCCGGGGGGGCAGAAATGGCCTAAAATAAATTTGCCCCCCCCAGCCCCCACCCCCCCCGGGAGCGACCCTTGCCTACGGGGTCGCTCCCCCTGCGTGACATTGGCGCCAAAAAACAAATCCCAGGCGCCTAGTGGTTTCTGCCCCCTTGGGGGCAGATTGACCTAAAATCGGCCAATCTGCCCCCAGGGGGGCAGAAATGGCCTAAATACAATTTGCCCCCCAGGGGAGCGACCCTTGCTTGATGGGTCGCTCCCCATCTCTAAAAAAAGAAACAACAAAAAAAAAAAAACACACAAAAAAAATTTGCCCTGGCGCCTAGAGGTTTCTGCCCCCCCTGGGGGCAGATCGGCCTAATGGAAGGCCGATCTGCCGCCCCTGGGGGCAGAAATGGCCTAAAATAAATTGCCCTCCCCCCCAGGGAGCGACCCTTGCCTAAGGGGTCGCTCCCTTTGCGTGAAATTCACGCAAAGAAAAAACTCCCTGGTGTCTAGTGGTTTCTACCCCCCTTGGGGGCAGATTGGCCTCATCAAAATAGGCCAATCTGCCCCCAAGGGGGGCAGAAATGGCCAAAATATAATTTTCCCCCAAGGGAAGCGACCCTTGCCTAAGGGGTCGCTCCCCACAAAAAAAAGAAAAATGTAACATTAAAAAAAAAAAAAAAAAAAAAATGGTCCCTGGTGCCTAGAGGTTTCTGCCCCCCCTGGGGGCAGATCGGCCTAATAGTAGGCCGATCTTCCCCCAGGGGGGGCAGAAAAGGCCTTCCCGAAAATATGCCCCCCCTGGGAGCGACCCTTGCCCAAGGGGTCGCTCCCTTTTGTCAATAACAGAAAATACTAAAAAATCCCTGGTGTCTAGTGGAGTTTCAAAAGCCGGATTGCAAGCAATCCGGCTTTTGAAACCCTCGGAGGGACTTCAAAGGGAAGGAAATACTTTTCCTTCCCTTTGAAGCCCCTCCGGGCCTCCCAGTGATTGAAAGAGAAATGCTTTTGCATTTCTTTTTCAATCGCGCTGGAAGCAGAGCTTCCAGCGCGACTAGGGAGGCCCCTGTGACACATCAGCGTGCGCTCGCGCGCTGACGTCACAGGGTGGGGTGGGGGGAGTCGGGGGTGGAAGGGGAAGGTCTTCCCCTTCCATCCCCGACTTGGGGGGGGGAGGGGGATGCACGGGGGGCACGCTAGCGCGCCCCCAAGTTCCCTTGTGCCATGGACGAGATGATCTCGTCCAAGGCACAGGGGAACTGTAGCCTTGGACGAGATCATCTCGTCCAAGGCACAGAACCGGTTAATATCTCAAAAACTAATGAAAGGATTTGCACCAAATAAGACTCTTTCTGGACCAAGAGCTACATTTCGGCCAAATTTTGTGTAATTCCATCCAGCAGTTCGGGCTGTAGTCCTATTAAAGATACCTATCAAAAAATTCATGGGGAAAAGGTGTTTTGGGCCTCCCCTTTTTCTCAAGCCCCTGCTTGGCGGATCACCCCAAAACTTTCCAGTCTGTATTTGAAGTGAGTGTCCTATTTTTATTTTTTAATTTCATGAAGGTTCATCAACCGGCTCCAAAGACGTGGGCAAGTCAAACAATGCTTTTTCTTTAGAAACTAGGTCCTCACTATAACTACCCAGTGGGGACCGCCACTAGGTAATATATATATATATACATATATAGTGACTGGAAAAAAAAAAGGTTACGACGACATTATAGTTCGGGTCAGATTTTACACACACAAAACCATGGATATCCAGCTGTTATAGTTATTTCAAGTAACTATAAATCGTGTCCTAAGGTAACTGTATCTTGTGCCCTCGCTATGCACAGTTTTCTCATCAATAATTTTACTGTAAATGTTACAGTGATATTATCAATTTTTTTAAAGAAACTTTATTGGGTTTTTGGAAGAATCATCACAATATCTCTTGTCTGGACTGTTAGACTTTTCATCCTTGGCGTGGTCTCCCTTAACTTTTTGCCTCTGTTCCCCAGGTTGTTGATGTGTGCTGGACTCTGATTTTACTGTTCTTGTTACTCTGGGCACTTTACCCCTGCTAACCATTGCTAAAGTCAAGTGCTCCTTTACAAAATGTGTATGTAATTGGCTTATCCATGATTGGCATATTTGATTTATTAGTAAGTCCCTAGTACAGTGCACTAAGGGTGCCCAGGGCCTGTAAATCAAATGCTACTAGTGGGCCTGCAGCACTGGTTGTGCCACCCACATAAGTAGCTCTGTAATCATGTCTCAGACCTGCCCCTGCAGTGTCTGTGTGTGCAGTTTTAACTGTAAATTCGACTTGGCAAGTGTACTCACTTGCCAGGCCTAAACCTTCCCGTTTCTTACATGTCAGACACCCCTAAGGTAGGCTCTAGGTAGCCCCAAGGGCAGGGTGCAGTGTATGGTCAAGGTAGGACATAAAGTAATGTGTTTTATGTGTCCTGACAGTGAAATATTGCTAAATTTGTTATTCACTGTTGCAAGGCTTGTCCCTCTCATAGGTTAACATGGGGGCTACCTTTAAATCTGATTAAAGTGTAGATTCCCTTAGGGAGTGGATGGACATGTGGAGTTTGGGGTCTCTGAGCTCACAATTTAAAAATGCATATTTTAGTAAAGTTGATTTTAAGATTGTGTGTTTGAAAATGCCACTTTTAGAAAGTGGGCATTTTCTTGCTTATACCATTTCTGTGACTCTGCCTGTTTGTGGATTCCCTGTCTGGGTCAGTTTAACAGTTGGTATGGTTCCACCTCACACTAGGCAGTGACACAAATGGAGCTGATGTGTAGCCTGCATATCCTGATGAGCCATCTGTGCTAGGAGGGAGGGAAGGAGTGGTCACTCACACCTGAAAGGGCTATGCCTGCCTTCTCACAATGCAGTCTCCACCCCCCTGGTGAGTGTCTGATGCCTGGCCTGGGCAAGGCAGGATTTCACATTCAAAATAGACTTTACTTTGAAGTAGGCCTACTTCAAAAAATTAATTGGGAATAAGAAGGGCACCCAAAACCACAGACTTTAGAAACCCTTCTGGAACAAGAGGAACCTCTGCCTGGAGAAGAGCTGAAGAGCTGCCCTGCCTGTGACTGTGCTTTGTGGATCTACCCTGCAGTTGCTGCTTCTGCCAGAGTAAGAGGGCAAAGAATGGACTTTGTGTGCCTCCCATCTTGAGAAGAAATCTCCATGGGGTCGATTTAGAGCTTGCCTCCTGTTGTTTGAAGTCTTAGGGACAGCAAAGACTTCTCTCTGCCAGCACCTGGAGTCTCTGGAGAGACTCCTACTCTGCCCTGTGGTGCCCATCCAGTTCCTGGGACCCTGAAAGGAGAAGCTGGCAGCCTAAAGACAAGGAAATACACGCACAGAGCTCTGTGCGGGGAAAAGATCGACGCAACTCCGATCTGCGGTTGAAGAAACGACGCGCCGCAGGCTCCACAGCTGATAAATGACGGTCGCAGGAAATGCGACCAGAGAATCAACGCACGGAGCAGGAGAAACGACGCACAGCATAGCTGACGGAGGCTGGAGATCACCACCCGCGCTGCGGGGTTTTCGGATCATCGTGTGGCTGGATTTCTGGCTTAAGTACCGTTGTGCGTGGAAAAACAACGCAAGGCCCGCACAGACACGAGAGCGCTGACCGGATCGATGCACTGCTCTCCTGAGGAGAGAAGAAACAACGCGCCCGACCTGGTGAAAGGAGAAACGACCCACGGTCCCGCTCGTGAGTGCAATCAACGCATCGCAAGCCCTTTTTGATGCACACTCGTCCGTGCGGGGTTATTTTTGACGCGCCCAAGGTACTTTTAGATGCTGACAGCGTTAGTGTGTGTTTAAAACTACTTCAAGACTCTTTTTGCATTTTTATAGATAACTTGACTTGTGTATTGTGGATTTTTGCCGTTTTGGCCTTGTTTTGTTTAGATAAATATTTCCTATTTTTCTAAACTGGTGCTGTGTCATTTTGTAGTGTTTTCATTAAGTTACTGTGTGTGTTGGTACAAATACTTTACACTTAGCACTCTGAAGTTAAGCCTACTACTCTACCAAGCTACCAAGGGGGTAAACAGGGGTTAGCTGGGGGTGATTCTCTTTTACCCTGACTAGAGCAAGGGTCCTTGCTTGAACAGGGGGTAACCTGACTGTCAACCAAAGACCCCATTTCTAACAGGGACAAATATGAAAGTAGATCAGTGCAAGTCGTAAACAGCAGTCTAATAGGCCCATAGTCATCTAGTGCTCATCAAGTATTAGTAACAACAGGAGTGACAGTCGAAAATCAGGCTGACACATTTACTCCAGAATCAAGTCCCTGATTTAGTCACATTCATGCAATCTCCAGGCACTTAAACCTAATCAATGCCCCCTTCCCCCACCCAAGTGGTGTGTATCCCAAACATCTTTCATGGAATTACCTGTAAGCAGACCTGCAAGAGAGGTCTACCTGTGTGGTATTTATCAAGTGTACAGTCTCATTCAGGAACCCAAGGGGGGAGCCCGCGGACCCCACTATTTGCCCGTGGGAGCCACCTATCTGAGCTATTCATAGCTGGAGAGGCTGATTAAACTAGTTCTCCTCCGGTATTTGCAGGCTCAGGATGTTGTAGCAAGTTGACCAGCGCTTCCCAAGCCCTTGCAGTCCCCTCTTGGCATCTTGAAGCCATATAGTGCTTTCACGTGGTGTCCATCTAGTGAGTTCCTTCCTCAAAGTGTTTGGGGACCTTGAGGATTCCTCCAGCTCCAGGCTATCTTCTGTCAGGAGAAATGATAGGTCCAGGAATTTACTGGTAACTTTAATTTTGGTCGTATGGAGAAACTTATGCAAAAGACAAGAAATCGGGGTGCAGGGAATGGCCCATTCAGTCAGGATGGCTAACTGGATAGTGATGTGTCCTAAAAGTTCGATAAATGAGAGCAGCCCCAGAACATATGACTGAACTCCCAACCCACCTCAGCACAAAGAGGGCATTTTGCATCTGTGATGGCGAAGTATCAGTTAATTCTATCAGGGGTAAGGTACGCCTTAAGGCGGACATAGGAATTAGTGAGTTTAATATTGGCATTTCTGGTGGCCCTCAACATATATTCTAGAATGTGTTCCAAATCCCTAGCTCGAATGTCCATGTCAAGGCTGGTCTCCCAGCGGTCTCTCAATCACTGCATGGGCTGGTAAATGTCACTCTGCAGCCTGTGGTACAAACAAATTGCCATCTGAAAAGTTCCTGAGGTGATCACGACATAGTGGCAGCTGGCTGACTGTGATGGTTCCGCCAGCCCCTGCTTCCAGTGTTTGCTAATGGCCGCAATGATAGCTCAATAGAGAAGGAAGTGTCTTTCACGTCGGTCATAATGTTGGCTGAACTCCTCAAAAGGGAGGAGCACCGCAGACTCAAATAAGACCCGATCATCATTGCCCCTGCTGCGTCCCACTATAAGCCAATCCTCACCATGTGGTAAAAACCTAAAGGACCCGCAGTGGGATATCTGTGGAATAAGGTATGGGGGTCAGTGCTTTCTACTGGCTTCTGATCGAGCAACATCACAGAACCTTGGTCTCATGACTATCATTGGGTCCATGGGCCTGAACACGCAGTATCAGCTGCACCAGTCGGTGAAAATCTTGGACTGAAGAAGGCATTTCTCATTCATTGGAAAGCCAGCCTGCCACCCATTGTGTCAGCCACTCTTTAATGCCTGCGGACCCCACTGTTTGCCCGTGGGAGTCACCTATCTGAGCTATTCATAGCTGGAGCGGCTGATTAAACTAGTTCTCCTCCGGCATTTGCAGGCTCAGGATGTTGTAGCAAGTTGACCAGCGCTTCCCAAGCCCTTGCAGTCCCCTCTTGGCATCTTGAAGCCATATAGTGCTTTCACGTGGCGCCCATCTAGCGAGTTCCTTCCTCAAAGTGCTTGGGGACCCTGAGGATTCTTCCAGCTCCAGGCTATCTTCTGTCAGGAGAAATGCTAGGTCCAGGAATTTATTGGTAACTTTAATTTAGGTCGAATGGAGAAACTTATGCAAAAGACAAGAAATCGGGGTGCAGGGAATGGCCAGGTCAGTCAGGATGGCTAACTGGATAGTGATGTGGCCGAAAAGTTCGATAAATGAGAGCAGCCCCAGAACATATGACTGAACTCCCAACCCACCTCAGCACAAAGAGGGCATTTTGCATCTGTGGTGGCGAAGTATCAGTTAATTCTACCAGGGGTAAGGTACGCCTTAAGGAGGACATTGGAATTAGTGAGTTTAATATTGGCATTTCTGGTGGCCCTCAACATATATTCTAGAATGTGTTCCCAATCCCTAGCTCAAATGTCCATGCCAAGGCTGGTCTCCCAGCGGGCTCTCCTGAGGTGATCACGACATACTGGCAGCTGGCTGACTGTGATGGTTCCGCCAGGCCCTGCTTCCAGTGTTTGCTAATGGCCTCAGTGACAGCTCAATAGAGAAGGAAGTGTCTTTGACGTCGGTCATAATGTTGGCTGAACTCCTCAAAAGGGAGGAGCACCGCAGACTCAAATAAGACCCGATCAGCATTGCCCCTGCTGCGTCCCACTATAAGCCAATCCTCACCATGTGTTAAAAACCCAAAGGACCCGCAGTGGGATATCTGTGGAATAAGGTATGGGGGTCAGTGCTTTCTACTGGCTTCTGATCGAGCAACATCACAGAACCTTGGTCTCATGACTATCAGTGGGTCCATGGGCCTGAACACGCAGTATCAGTTGCACCAGTCGGTGAAAACCTTGGAAGGCACTTCTCATTCCTTGGAAAGCCAGCCTGCCACCCATTGTGTCAGCCACTCTTCAATGCCCGGTGCTCCAACTGTAGCTTAAGATTAGCCAGTTTATGGTTCAAAAGTAAATCCGGGGAATCCACACTGGTAGAGTCACAAACAAATACAGGAGGCGTGAGAGGGTGATCATCTTCAACAGCGCCACCCGACCCGCTACTGACAGTGGGAGCGTCCTCCAGAACGCTATACTGGCTCTTAAAGCACGAATTGCCCCTGCCCACATTACCTTCCAACAGATCTCCTGTGCTATGATAAATGTGGACTCCTAAATATTGTGGACAATAGGGCTTCCACTGTAGTGTCCTCAACCTTTCCAGGGTCAAGCTAGTGGAACACACAGGGAACAAACATGATTTATTCCAATTAACTCAAAGGCCAGATAAAGTACTGAAAACATCAAGGAGAGCTCAAGCCCCTCCAGGTTTGACCCAGTTCCCGGTCAGAGCAAGAGGTCATCCACATAGAGTGCTATATGATGTGGTCGGTTGCACTACACAAGGCTCTGGTAGGCAGTCCTTCTTCAGGCAACACATGCCAGGGGCTCAATTGCTAATGCGAAGAGCAGGGGCGATAGGGGGGGAACCCTGCCAGGTTCCCCTCTCAATGTTGTAGCTGTCAGAGATTGTGTGCCCTGTTCTAACTCTAGCTCTGGGATCTGTATGTAGCAGCTTACTACAGGAAATGACCCCCTGTCCCAGGCTGAACTGTTCCATTATACCATAGAGGAAAGGCCATTTCAAACTGTCAAATGCCTTCTCTATATCGATGGCAAAGATCATAGAATTGGCATCTTCGTCCTCAATAGCCTCCAAAATCTCAAGGAGTCTGCGGATATTGTGAGCCGTATTGCGCCTCGGGATAAAACAAGCTTAATCCCGACGTATAAGGCGGGGCATGAGGTGGAGTAGGTGGGAGGTCAAGAATTTACTGAAAGTTTTGTAGTCTGTGTTCATTATGAATAGATGGCGGTAGGCTTGTGTGTCACTGACTGGCTTACCCAGTTTCAGCAATGGCATCATTAGGGCTTTCCAAGTGGATTGTGGGAGTTTTCCGGTGTCTCTCGTCATTTTATACAGTTCCTTTATCTTGGGGGACAGCCTCTCACCATAGGTGGGGTAAAATTCCACTGGGAGACCGTCTGTCCCCAGCATTTTGTTTGGGCCAAGGATTTCATAGCCGCATGTACCTCTTGTAGGGTAATATCTCTGGATGGCCAGGCCTACATCCTTCGCACTCACACAAGGTTGCTTCTGCCAGGAGGAGATCATCCATGAGGGTCTTCTATACTCCCACCGATTCAGCTTTGCAATGCCCCCAGAGGACCACTTCAACCATCTCCCACTCTAGTTCTAATGTAAAGGCCATTCCTACGTTATCGTCAAAATACTTCTCAATAGCCGATCCTATAGTGTCATGGAAAATCCGGTTTTTGAGAGCTTCCGGGAGCAACTTCCACATCAGAATCCGAGGGTGCACTTCCCTCACTCAAGGCCCAACAGTAGAGAATTGTGATCTGATATGCTGTGGGAAAGATACTTAGTGGAAATCGCCCCTTCATGGAGCTCAGGCACACATAAAAATGTATTCAACCTCACATGTAAATCGTGGAGGGTGGAAAAGAAGGAACAGTCCTGACCGTCTGGATTATGGAGACACCAGGAATACAGCAAGCCCCACTCTGTCTGCCAAGCAGAAAACACCGGGGCTACACGAAACACGGGCAAATCCTGCAAGGGGTGATGAAAGCAATCCTGATCTATTTCCCCTCCACAATTATAGTCTTCCCCCCCAATAAGACCAAGCCTGTTAAGTGGGAAGCCAGGGTCTTAAATAAATCCACAAAGAAGGCCACCTGGTCAGCGTAGGACCCATAAATACTGCCTATCACTATATCTCTACTGTTCAACCTCCCAGCTACCAACACAAAGAGTCCTACCAGGTCTACAATCTGACACGTGAGTTGAAAGAGGACCCGAAGGCAGATCCAAATAAGTACCCCCCACCCTTGCGTAGGCTGAATAGGTGGTGTAGAACTCTTGGCTCCTCCACCAACACTAAAGGACTGCTCGTTCTTTAGCAGGAATGTGAGTTTCCTGCAGGTATTCATTCAAGTATGAAAATACTTTGTGTCAGTTGTGCATTGCATGCATTCCCTTATGAGAAGTGTTTTATACAGTGATGGAGGCATCAAGTTTGGTTCTTGCAGTGGTCTAGTAGGCCCCTTAGAGTATTTAACAGTTGACCAGGAGTGAGTAACCCCTTCTCCCTCAGTGTAAAGGTACCATGTGGGATACACACCAGCCCCAAAATCTCGTGCAAGCATATATAACAAGAACATATCCCAACACTCCTCCTTCTCAGGACATATAGGACCAAGCCCCCCCCCCCCCCATCCAAACCATTAACCAAGAAATAGACATCCGTGGGAAAGCCCACCAAGATCTCAACCTGGAAGGGTGCTAGTGTGTTCAACTAACGATCCCCCACCCAGATTACGCCATCTGCTAACCCTAAAGAAATGTGTATGGAGGCAAGTAGTGCACAGTAGACCCTCCTTCACATAATGGATCATTGTGACAGTACCCCCCAGGCCTAATCAGACAAACACTTAAAAAGAGACCCCCAGAGGAATAGTCCCCACACCCATCCAATGAAGCCTTAAATATCTGCTGGGGCACCACCTGGGTTAAAATAAATCATCTGCAGTGCGTGGCGTGACTACAGGTAGTTCCTCATCTGAAGGTTCTGGAGTGCTATCACTGCTTGAGAGGTCTGAGGCTCGGGACTCTCCCAGCCCACCTGACGAGGAAAACTCCAGACCCTTGCTACTCAAAGTCGCCACCGCCTCAATAGCTCTTTGTTGTTTTCTGTGCACCTCTGCCTAAGTCAGGGTCTCCAGCCATCTCTCTTTCTTGCATAGAACTTTCCTGCACTGTTTACATACTTTCCAAGGTGAATCCCAGTTGGGTCCCACTCGCGGATTTGCCTCTATCAAATTCCATGCCTCCTGAGGAGCAAAGTCTGGAAGAAAAGTGTCCCCTCCGGAGTGATGACCCATAAGCAGGCAGGAAATATCATGGAGTACTGCACTCCCATCTGGCGTAACTGGAGCTTAACATCAACAAATGTGGCATGTTGCTTCTCAGTGGTTCTTGTGAAGTTTGGAAGGATCATGATTTTTTTAGTATTCATTCTGATGTCCTCTCTCTTCCTGGCAGGGACCAGGATGTGGTTGTGATCCCTGAAAAGAAGAAGAGGAGCACTACAGGGCCAGGCGGTGCCCCTGGAGATGGTCCACAGGCGGAACCCTATGCCCCCCTCAAGGGCAACGAAGGGGGACCAATCCTCCGGGGTCACCTACTCCCATCGCCAGCTTTTCAGGAGGGACAGCAGATTTTCTCCTTCAGAGCATTCAGGTAAGCGGACGATCCAGATTTTGTTTTTTCTGGCTCTGCTCTTGCTGTCCTCTGCTCTCATCTCTAGGGCACATAGAGATGTCCTTCATAAGGGCAAGGCGATCCTGCAAGGTGGTTACATCAGTAAATTTAGTGCCGGCGCAGGGGGCAACACAGTGGTGCGCTCTATTCAATTAAATATGGCACATCCCTGCGTGGTGAAAATGAGGGTGCACGACGCTGCCACATTTGGCGCAGCACCGTGCACCCTCATTTTCCATTAAATCTGGCCCTAAGTCGCTAAAGCTTCCCTGGAGGTCATGATAGCCTGTATGATGTCTTAAATGGAAAGGCCATTTTGTGGTTCGACAGGCACTGGTCGACTCCGTACGGGTTTTCTGCGGACTCAGCATAGGGGCCCCTAGGTCGCGCTTCCAAGAGGCATTGCCCATTGTGGCTATGCATAGTGTGGTGATGGGAAGCGAGGCACATTCCAGGATTGAGGGTACTATATCAAGGGTGTTATCCGCTCCCCCAGGGCTCCTGTGCTGCCACCTCAGGACCCACATGCTCGGGGCATCACAGTATCAACAGGCTGAATGTCCGTGCAGGCCCGCCAAAGTCCAAGCCCCTCAACATGTGCAGGGCAGGCCCCCAACTGGGCCCTCAGGAGTGCTGCTGGGGCTTGCAGATCAAGCAGGTAGTAAACCCATGGTGACCCCTCGAAAACAGTCCAAACAAATATGGGAAACCCTCAGCGCTCCCCAGAGTCCTCTGCTTCATGTGCTCCCTCGGTCTCTCATAAAGAAGAATAAGAGCCAGTGCTGGGGTCCTCTGATATGTAACTCAGGGATGGAGTGCTCTTGTAACTCACCGGAGCCCCAATATCACATGCCCAGCTCCGTCAGACAGGAGAGGGGCAGGACCCACTCGCACAGACAGTGGGACCCCAGCATCCTAGATAATCGGGGAGCAGGTGTCCCAGTTAGCATTGGGGGGAGGTGCCGGGACGACAATATGAGAAGCCTCTCCGAAGTGATGTCTCACCCTGAATGCTGACCAAAAGGCAACTGAGGGGGTCAAGCTCCCAGATCTCACCATAACGCCCCCAGCTGTTGTGGATCCTGGCAGGCACTATAGGTGAGGAATGGTCAGGTTAGGCATTGGCCCCCACGAAAATCTCCTCACCTCTGGGCCCCTGCACCCCAGCTGCTCCCAGTTCTTGGCTCCCAGTATAAAGTCCAATGCTCAAGGCAGTCTAACTGTCAGAAGGGGGGAGCAAGGGCCACATCATGCGAGGAGGCGCCCCCCCACTCGATCGCTGGGTACGGTAGTGGAAGAAGACATCTCCCAGGCCCCTAACAGCACCTCTGGGCTGAGTATGTAGGGAGCAAGTGTAGGATAGGTCATGTGATGCTCCCAGGACTCCTCTAGTCTCTGAGCCCAAACTTACTGCACGCCCCTGTACAGGCACTCATGGTGGTCCACAGTCTTCAATGGTGCACAGCCTCGCGGAAATCACTTTGCACTGGGCCTCAGCTCCAAAAGACAGAGGCCTAGCCCCTGCAGTGGCACCGAGTTCCTCCTATCTATCTGCCCCCCCACCAGTGGCAGACGGCGGGCCGGCTGTCAACACCAGGCACATCCCTCCTGAAATCCACTTGCTGGGCTTCTCTGCTGTCCAGCTGTGATCTCTCTCTCAAGGCCCAGGCAGGCCCACAGGCTCCCATGGCACCATCTTGTTGGCCACAAGGCATCCAGCCTGGCATCCCACAACTGCTGCTGAGGGCAGCTGCTACTCTGCAGGGTTATCGTGCTCAGGAGGGAGCACCACTGAGGCGAAGGCTCTACAGGGGCCGTAAATGCAGCAGGATGAGCAGCGATGGGGGTTAATGGACGGGAGCTGCCAATTGATGCGCCGAGTACATGGACGCGTAGCCAAGCCCCCCTCCACCCTTGATATTATCAATGATGTTATAGAAGATGTCATGAGTGACGTAATATCTGGGGTAATTAGCAGTGCATGGGTACTGTGCGAGTTATAGTTACCTTAGGGCACGAGTTATAGTTACTTGAAATAACTACAAATATAACAGCTGGATTTCTATGGTTTTGTGTGTGTAAAATACGAAGCTAACTATACCGTCTCTGTAACCTTTAGTTTTCTTAGTGTATTTCTAAGGTTATTTTTTAATTCTATTTTTAGTTATAATATCCCTGTAACCATTCTTTTTTCAGTGAACTTCTCGGCTTTTTTAACATTAACTAAAATGCCCATTGCAATGCACAGTGGGCAGGAGTTGGACACAAAGGCTGGCCTGGTATTGTGCTGCCCCCACCCAAGCTTGTTGCTCCTGCACCCCTCCTCCTTGCCATTCATTGTCCAAGTACATGCCTCTACTCCCTCATTACAGCCCTGTGTGGCAGAGGTTCTGCCACTGCCCTTCCTGCCTGGCCTGAACAGTTAGATTGTTGCCCCAGACACCTCCTCCCTACCCTCTGTTGTCCAACTACAATGCACCTGCCCCCTCCCTCCTGCCCTGCATTGTCCGATGTGCTACCACAACCCCCCCATTTAGCTTGATGTCCCTGCCCCCTCCTTCTCCTCTCCATTGCCCAATTCTGTGCCCTATCTTTGCCCTCCTGCTTAGCCTCTGTGCTTAGCTTGCTGCCCATACCCTCCTTCCCCATGCTCTCGGATGTCTTTGTGCTTGCCCCTGCTCCCTTCTTTTTGTTCACCATGTTCCATGGGCCAGCCAATGCTCATCCTGTCTACTTTGAATAATCTACTGAGTTACCAGGGCCCCTCCCAACTGCCTGCCACCTTGCTTGTCCGAGTTCCATGCCCCATCCCCTCTCTCCTGTCCTACATAGCCCATTTTGCTGCCACTCCCTTCTGCCCTCCATGCTCTGTTGTGCTGCAGCTGCTCCTCCTGCCTTCCCCATGTGGTATGTTGTGAAGCCCCATCTCCTGCCCTCTTTTGCCTGTGTCCAGTCCCTACCCATCTCTTCTGTCCTCCATGGTCCTTTGTACATGCCATTGCCCCCTCCCTCTTGCCCACCATGGCCTTTGTGCTGCCACTAACCCTCCTGCGTACCATGCCTGGCCTTCTGTGGTGCCACAGCCCCTCCTACCTGCCCTGTGTGGTCAGCTGGCTGCCCCAGACCACCTCCCACCTTCCCTCCATCTTCTGTGTGTATGCCACTATAGTTTCACTGTTATCCTCCATGGTGTGTTGTACTTCCAATGCCAATTCTGTCTGACCTCCATGGTCAGCTTGCTGCTCCAGTCCTGCCCTCTTGCCATCTATTTTCCATGTGCAGGCCCATATCCCCTCTCTCCTGTCTTGTCTGGTCTATTGTTGAGCCCTTATCCCCTCCGTCCTGCCTTGTCTGGCCCATTGCCATGCCACTGCAGCCTCCACCCTGCACTGCATGGTCCATTATGCTGCAACTGTCCCTCCTGGTTGTCCATTATGGTCAGCTTGCTGCCCTTGCCTCTTCCCCTCTGCTGTCTCCTGCCCTCAGTGATTCAATGCACCATACTTTGCAACATTTTGAACGTGATAAAAGAGATTTTGAAAAACAAACTGGAAAATTAATTTTCCCCATGGACTTACATTGAAAAAGAGGGAGATTTTAGGAGATAGCCCTTTTGGGCTTAAAAACATTGTGAGACACCGGCCTGAATCGGGTCTGTTGACATATACGGTTGTCCTGCCACTGCCTCTTCCTCCTGCCCTCAGTGATCTGTTATATTGCCACAGCCTCTCTTGCCTGTCCTGCATGGTTGGTTGTTGCCCCTGCCCCCTCTTTTCCCTGGCCACCGTGGTCCGCTGTACTACCACTGACCCTCCTGCCTGCTCAGCACGTTGCCTCTGCACCCTCCTCCCTTCACTCAATTATCCAAGCCTGTGCCCCTGACATGTGACTCCCCACAATAGTCTAATTAACAACTAGATTGCTGTATTTATTAGAACTGTGTGGTACGCCTGACTTCATCTTGAATGTGATCTAAACTGTAATACCGGAAGCATTTCCTTTATAAATTATAAAAATTACATGGTCTTATTCTCGTAGAAATTACGGTTAGTGGTCTAAAAAACTAAAATGAAGACATATTTTCTGAGTTCTCAAATAGCAACAAAGCACTTTTAAATTATTTGCTATCCTGATGTTTTTTTATCCAGTTGATCATTTGATCATATGTTGCACTTAGTGTAGAGAATGAGGAATTACGGCCAGAACTTCAGACTTTGCCACTGGGGGAACCAGGTTCAAGTTTCTGCATCAGTTCGACATCCTGTGATTCTGGGCAAATCACCTAGGTGGTCATTGTGACCTTGGCGGTCAGGTGACTGCCACGCCGGCGGTAGTACCGTCACAAGGCTGGTGGCAATTACCGCCAAATAATGACCATGGTGGTGATCCTTCCCATAGACAGCCAATGTACCACATCAACCGCCAGTGTGGTACAAACACTAAACACGGAGGTAGTCACCTACAGGCAGGCAGAAGACAAGGATCTGCCAATCATATTATGACACAGCACACTGTCAGGATTTCTGGGCGGTAGCAAAGGAACCAAAAGCTTGGCAGAAACACATCATATAAAAGGAGACATTCACCTCCAGGGACACACAGAGGTCAGCGGCTGCCATGGAACTTGAACTGCAAGTCTTCCTAATGCTGTACCACACTATCGCCGTCCTGTAGCACCAACGCCGACGAAGATGACGCCGGTGAGTACAGCCGCCTAGCACACAAGGGAGGAAGGGAGGGAGGGGAAAGTGACACACGCACAACACATACCATACACACTCCACTCACCCCGAACCATCTGCAGAGATAAACAACAGTATCAGAACCCAGGAGCAAAGAAAGCCAGGACACATACCTCTGTTCCAACCACTGTAATCCTGTTAGATGAAGAGCCCAAATGCAATCAAAATAGAAAAACATATGCACAGGCAGGGCCATTGGCCAGTTCAAAGTCTGTAATGCCCATAGGGCAAAGTCCAAGCCTCAACTTGACTCCTGACAACGACGGGACTCCACTGTGCAGGGGCATCATGTTGGAAATAGGCAGGCACCTCAGTGGGCAGGACGGGGTGGTGGGGCTTCTTTCTGGGATTGGGCTCCTTGGGTTTTGGTTTGGGAGAGGGCTCCTTGGGTTTGGCTTTGAGAGGTGCCTCCTTGGTTTTGGGTTTTGGTTTGGGAGGGGGCGGCACTTTACCCTTCTGTTTTGGGGGCAGAGGAGTGGCCTTGGGGCGGGGGACCGGAGTCACACTCATGTGCCCTTTAGTGGCAGCTGTGGTCTTTGGGGGTGGTACAGGGTCAGACTGAGTGCTGGAGGTACTGGGCTTAGACCTTCCTCTTACGGGCAGGATGGGGGAGGGAAGAGGTCAAGGCGGGAAAGGAAAAGCATCTTACAGCCAATGGCGCTGGGTGTGGAAGGAGGGATGGGAGTGGAGGTAGAAGAAGTGGTTATAGGAGGCAGAGGTGTGCTGGACTTGGGTGCAGGTGCATGGACAGTGTGTGTGTGTGAGGTACATGGCTTTTGGGGGTCTGAGTGCAAGCATTTGTGTGTCTTTAGAGGGGGAAGACAGGGTGGGAGAGGTCAAACAGGACGTGTGGATGGATGTTGTGGTGGTGTCTGCAAGTGAGGTGGGTGTGCTGCATGAGGTGGTAGTGGTGACTGCGCATGTGGTGTGTGGGGTGCATGTTTGCGGGTCTGCTGTTGTGGTGACTGGGCAAGGCTGTGCAGGTGGCAGGTTCAGGGGCTGTTGATGCAATGCATGCAAGTGTGAGTGCGGATGTGACTGTGAGGGAAGAGGAGGAGACAGTGGAGGCAGTGGATGATGGTGTGTGTGCATCTGTGTGTTGGCTATGTGAGTGCTTGTGGATTGAAGTGTGCTGCCTGTGTTTGTCTGTGCGAGCCTTGTCTGTTGTTTTGTGTGTATGCTTGTCAGAATGTGCGTTGGGTGCGCTTGGGGTGAGGAGACTAGGACTGGAAAGTGGTAGTTGGAGGGGGGACTGAAGTAACAGGGACACTGGCTGCCATCAGGAAGGAGGCCAGAGCCTGAAACGATCTCTGTAGGGCCACTAATCCACTGTGAATGCCCTCCAGGAAGGCATTGCATTGCTGCATCTGGGATGCCAGCCCTGGATGGCATTCACTATGCTTGACTGCCCTACAGAGATGGATCTCAGAAGGTCAATAGCTTCCTCACTGAGGGCAGCAGGGCTGACTGGGGCAGGGCCTGAGGTGCCTGGGGCGAAGGAGACGCCCACCCTCCTGGGTGAGCAGGCACGGCCAACTCAGTGGGGGCTACTCAGAGGGCGGTGCTGGTACGGGGGTGGCGGTTAAACCTGTAGCTGGACTGGTCCCAGAAGGGTCCGCCACCACCAAAGAGCTTCCATCAGAGGAGGTATCAGAGTCAGTTGAATCAGCTCCTGTCCCCCCTGTGGTGCTCCCCTTGCCGTCCGTCCAACTGGTCCCCTGAACGTCAGTGGACTCTGCCTCCTGGGTCCCGTGGGCTGAGGCTCCCTCTCTCGCTGGTGCCCCTGCACCTTTGCCAGATGATGCTAATGCACAAATGGACAGGATGACAAAAGGAGAGGGGTGGAGAAAGGGAGCACAGGGTCAATCACAGCAACAACAGCACATATGGCATACACATCACCAGCACACACAGGGACTAAGAATGGGCACTATGGACCACAATGGTATACCATTGGCTAGGTACCACAGCAGGTGGTGAAGTACTGGGTTTTTCAGAACCCAGTGGTGCCAGGGAACACACCCTAAGACTTCGAGTCCTTCCTGTTTCAGACTACAGAAACACAGAGTCTTCTTGGTGAAGTCAAAGATCTTGTTTATTGGCTACAGCCAGTAACAGGTATCCTAGAAGTACAACACGGTGTATATTCTCAGGAGACTGCTCTCCTTGCAAAGCTAACCTTCTCTTTTATACAAAATATTATGCTTTAGGCAAACATCCCTTATTTTACAGTTGACCATTCACATATTTTCACTACAAAGAAATAACAGGGTTATGATGACAAGCCCATATTTCAGTTTGTCCAGCCCTCAATCAATTACCCGGCAAGGCTCAGTACTTTCATCAGATATCGACGGACCCCCAATATAAACAGGCACCTCCTCCTTGTAAAGCAAGTCATAAAGAAAGAAACAGGGACAGGTGTGTGTAAGATTAGGCATGGTTTGCGTGTGATGAAAGGTTTTATGATGTGTTGTGCCTTGATACTAATCTCATTCGGCCACTGGGAAAGAAACTGGCCGAACAGGTTTGGCTTCAGGCAGTGGAGTCAGCTTGCCCAGGTCACAGAGGAGTCAGCAAAGATGTACGTGTCCTTCAGACTCGTTTTTGGCATTAGTCATTGGCCTATGTGAGGGCAATCACAAAATGGCTGTCGTTTAAATGGAACCCGAGGGTTCAGGACGGAAACTCTGATATTCGGGTGATTTCGTCACCCGAATATGAATACAATGCTTGTGCATACTATTCTAATCATTCTCGGTCTGCTGATAACAAAATCGTTGTGATACGACGATGTTTATAACACGGGTCCAGAATTTTCAGTACCACAGACCCTCCTTTTGCCCTTACGTAGGCAATAACCTATACTCACACTAATCTGAGTCCAGGTCTATATTCATAAAGTCGTTGAGATGTTGCTGTAGCATCATCCTATTACCTAGCTTGTCTTTTGATACAGGTTTCCTTACACACGATGTAGCACAGAGGCCACATATTGCAGGAGCACACTGTACACACAGACAGGACAGGAAAAGAATGGCTAAGATCATCCCAATGACTACCAGAGTCTTCCATCCCCAGGCGGATATCAGCTCCCAGAACCACCCCATCAATGACCAATCTCCTTTATCCACGTGAATAGATTCGGAGATCTTATGCAGTTTGGAAATGGCCTGGTAGACTGTCGGAGCGTTATCTGGGATGAAAACACAGCAACTTGATTGGATCACTTTACATACCCCACCTCGGTCTGCAAGTATGACGTCTAATGCGACCCTGTTCTGAAGAGTCATAAGGCGATCCGACTGGAGCTCAGCAGTCAAATTACCAAGGGCACCGGCGGTTTCAACTACCGTGGATTCAACCACCCTTGTCAATTGCCTTATGTTCCTGCTGTTAACCATAGGACCCCAAAACGGCAGAATACCCTTTACGAAATCTCCAAATTCTTGTCCTGTAGTGTCTTCTTGACACCTCTAACTATCCTTGTCTTATGGTAATCTGCCGCGGCCATGTAGGTGGGAGGTAACAGGAACGAAACAAAACATGTGCCTGAGAAGTCAGGGGGCAACCATGTATAGGCTCTATTATGGCAGATGAAATAGGTACCCTTAGCTGCTAAGAACGAAGGAGAAGTCTGAGACGCAAAAACATATGTTTCAGTGCAGATACTTTTCCCTAACTGAGCTCTGGGATTCTTGCCATTACCTTGCAGACATAGGTGACCCTGATGGGGTACAATCCAAATCGGGTTCCCACTCAGAGTAACTCCATATCCTGTTATGTTCCATCCAATATATGCTAGTGTCTCATCTCTCGGGATAGTCTCATAGGAAATATCTTCCCTAATCATATCTACTATACCCTTAGCTAGAGCACTATTCTTAGGATTATCTTTCACAGAACGTAGGGGGTTGGCTTCATACGCGTATATGAACACCGTTCTATATGCCCATACAGAACCATTATGGCTGAAAGGCAGGACCAGATAAGGGATACCTTTATCAGTAGTATGAGGCATAAGACCACACACCCAACAGTTAGTTGTGTTCACTACTAATTGGTGTTGGTGTAGAAGCTGAATGAATGAATTGTTGACAAATTCTATACTTCTAGCAGACTCGTGTTCAGGCAGGGGGTGAAAAGAATGCGAGGAAACAGTAGAAGGAGGTATGGGCTGTGTAATGGGTGCAAATGTCACTTGAAAAGAGAATAAAACATATCCTATTAAAAACGTCATTACACTAAGCAACATGAAAATACATAATATCAAAAATCTTTTCTTTGTCATTATTATACATATTCTGGCTTTAAAGTCCATCTGTCTGGCAGGTCTCTCATTCTTGAAAAACTCCATCCTCTCTAATTGCTGCTCGCGGTGGTAGGGTGTTCTATGCTGGGGAATGCTTCTGTCAGTCCAGGGCAACTCCCTTAGACCGACCAGAACTGTCGACCTAACGTCTTCAGCTGCACTCCAAAGACTTGGGCAACCACGACCCTACAGCTGAACCCGGATGGCGGTTCGAAAAGAAAAAAACAAAAATAAGAAAGTTTCTCAGATGAGAGAGTCGCACTTTAAAAAAAAATAGCAAAGGAACGGGAAAGAAATTATTTGTCCTTAGTTCTTGGTCTCAAATTATAACAGCTTTTTCCAGGTACTGTCTGGTTCTGGAACAAGTGTTCAGGCTCTGTAGTGTTCAATCGAATTGACGGTGGCACAGCTTCTTGCAAATTATTGTCACTTTCTCGTTCAGAAATTGTTCCTTTTACACGTGCATCGCTAAATGGCAAAAACGAGGCACAGTCTCAGTCTCAGAGTCAGCGATCCCCTCCTGGACCCACCGGTCGTACGGTAGAGGAAAAGGGACCCTCTTGCAGTGTACGCCGTGGATCCAGTTCTTTTTCCCTTCCACTCGAACAGCTGATCTTGTTGAGAGAAGGACGAGGTGGGGGCCGGTCCAACGGGGCTGGTAATTCTTTGTCCGCTGGAAGTTCTTGACCAGCACCCATGATCCAGGATCGATAAGATGTCCTGGAGCTTCAGAGACCTGAGGCAGAGTATCGTGAACCTGTTGGTGTAGAACACGCAATTTAGCCGTCAATTCATACAAATAATCAAGCAGTACAGGGTGTTCGATCTCACTGAATTTTGTTGGTCTTGGCACTCCCCATATGTTGGCCGGGCGGCCGAACACAATTTCATAGGGACTAAGTCCCACTCGCGAATGCACAGTCATTCTTGTTGATAGGAGTGCTAAAGGCAGAGCGTCAGGCCATTTAAGACCAGAGCTCGCTTGTATCTTTGCCAACTTCAGTTTTAGCGTGCCATTATAGCACTCTACTAGTCCAGCTGATTGGGGGTGATTTGCAGCGTGGAATTTTTGCTGGATACCTAGCCCCTCACATACTTTTTTCATCACTCGACCCACAAATTCACTCCCATTATCACTCCAGACCATTCTCGGCATTCCAAACCTAGGGAAGAATTCTTTGGCAAGGGCTTTAGCTGTGGATAAGGCAGTGTTGTCTTTTAAGGGATATGCTTCTACTCATCTTGAAAAAGCACAAACAACGAGTACGTATTTCAGATTGTTGCACCTTTCCATGTGGATGAAATCTAGCTGCAAAACCTCAAATGGATACGTTGGAGGCGCAAAATGACCAGCTGGAGTTGGGGTCCCCTACCAGGATTGTATTTCAGACACACCATGCAATTCTTGACCACATTCTCTGCACATTTAGGAATTCCAGCATTTTGCCATACTGGAGCCAACAACTTACAAATCCCTTTCACACTGATATGGGCCATTCCATGAGCCATTGTCACCACTGCAAGCACATACACATCGGGTAACAACCATCGCTGATGTTCTGACAAGTCAACCCAACAACCATTTTCATCCAATTTACCCATACTTTCTTTCCACACATTCAACTCTTTCTCTGAAGCTTCAGCTTGAAGAGACTTCACACCCTCTATCGTATCTTCACACATTCCAACGTCACCAACCCATCTTGTGGGGCCTGCAACATACATTCGATTTATCACATCTTTTGCTGTTTCTTTTGCGATTTCGTCAGCAAATGCATTGCCACGACCGACATCATCAGTAACCTTCTTGTGTGCACTGCATTTCACAATCGCAACTTGTAATGGCAAGGTCAGTGACTCAAGAAGCTCATTCACCAACTGACCATGCTGAATTTTAGCTCCATGCGAAGTCAGGAACCCACGTTCTTTCCACAATCGTCCAAAACTATGGGCCACAACAAACACATACTGGCTGTCGGTATATATGGTCACTTTAATTCCTTTCGATAACACACACGCTCTCCTAAGTGCAATCAGCTCTGCTGCTTGAGCTGAATTATGTGGTATACGTGCAGCTTCAACAATCGTATGCAAAGTTGTAACAGCATATGCTGCAGTCGTATCACCATTCGGAAGCTTGAAGCATGAACCATCCACCTATAAGGTACCATCACACTTTACAAGAGGAGTATCTTTAAGATCTACTCTCCCTTTCGTTTCTTCTTCTGTCCTAAGAAAACAATCATGTTGTTCAACATCATCTGTCTCTACTGAAATCGGCAATAACGTGGCTGGATTCAACGTATTGCACCTCTTTATGTGCACATGACTCGCTAACAGTGTCAACTCGTAACCTGACAATCGAGCACTAGTTATATGCTGTGTCTTGGTCCTGTTTAACAACGTGTCCACTGCATGTGGAACCATCACAATCAACATATTATTCATCACTAACCCAGCAGACTGTCGAATAGAAACAGCTGCTGACGCTGTGGCTCTCAAGCAACACGGCAATGCTTTAGCTACCGGATCCAAAGTCGACGAAAAATATGGGCATGGGCGCTGCTTGTCTCCAAAAGACTGTGTCAGCACTGACAATGCACAACCCTCTTTCTCATGGACATACAGTGTAAAGGGCTTACTGTAGTCGGGGGTACCCAACACAGGAGCCGAACATAATGCATTACGCAATTCGGAAAAACTTTTCTGACGATCTTCAGACCACGGAACGGGGTTCGGTGTATCTTTATAGGTCAATGCTACCAAAGGTTTTGCCAGCAAAGAAAAAATCGGTATCCATTGTCTGCAGTATGATGTAATGCCCAAGAAAGCACGTACTTCTCTCTGTGTCCTTGGCACACTCAATTTTGCAATTGCCTGAATTCTTTCTGAGGTCAGTTTCCTTCCCTCCTTCGATAAGAGATGACCTAAGTAGGTCACTTCTTGTCGACAATATTGCAGTTTTGAAAGGGACACTTTGTGATGTAAATCAGATAAATGACGCAACAACGACAAGGTGGCTTCTTTACAAATCTCTTCAGTATCTGTAGCGACTAGCAAATCATCGACGTACTGAATAAGGGTAGCGCCGTCAGGTAAAACAATTGCATCAAGCTGTGTTTTTAAAGCCTGACTATATATTGATGGACTTTCACATTAGCCTTGAGGAGCGCGTTTGAAGCGGAAACTTCGGCCTCCTAAACTGAAGCCAAAAATATCCCTGCTCTCCTCAGCAATCGGGATGCTGAAGAAAGCATTCTTTAAGTCAATCACCGAGAACCAGGTGGCGGAAGCTGGAATCATAGTCAATAGGGCAGTGATATTAGGAACAACTGGAAACTGTGGCACAACTATTTTATTTACCTCTCTGAGATCAATCACGAGCCTGTAAACAGGTGGCTTAGAGGGGTCAGTACGTTTCAAAACAGGCAGAACAGGACTATTACAAACGTTGCCTCTTGTCTCTTCAATTACATCTTTTTCAATTAAATCATAAATGATCGCTAGCAACGCCTTTTCACCTTCACTAGAGATCTTGTATTGTTGAATGCGTGGTAATTTAACATTCGCTTTCAATGTCACAACATAAGGCGGTATTTCCAAAAGACCCATATCATTAGGACCAGTAGCCCAAATGATATCAGGAAGAAACGACAATTCGGTCGGAAGTTTATCCTTCGACAAATACATTGGAGAGACCATTTTCCTACCCAGTGTAAGTTGTACTCCCGAAGGAGAAGAATATAATGTTGCATACAATCTTTTCAACAAATCCAATCCTAGCAAGTTTTCACCACAACCTGTCGTCAGAATAAGGGGTGCTTCCAATTCACAAGGTCCAACAGAAAGGGACATAGGACTAGAAATCGGGTTCCTAACCGGGACGCCAGAAAAACCTACTGAAACATTCATCTCGCCAGACAAAGGTGCGCCAGGGAGTTTTGAGTGCATAATAGAACTCTTTGTAGCACCAGTATCCAACAGAAAATGCTCCGACACACCTGATGTAATCACCTTAACATAAGGTCCATTCTGATCTACTGGAACTAAAAAAACTCCCTCTCTTCGTCTATGGCTGTCCTAGAAATTATTACCTTCCAGGTTCTCATCTTCTGCATAGTAGTCGTCAGCATAGTACTGAGCCGTCCTACCAGACGCGTTATGTTGCTGGTCAAAACTATTCATTGAGTTTTGAGACGGAAAGGAACGCGTGTTCTGGGGGAAACTTCCACGTCCTCTACCTCTAGGAGCTTGTTGAACACCTCGACCTCTTGCGCCAGAAGAACCATTCGTACGCTGTAACAAAATAGGACAACTATACTTGAAATGACCCTCTTCTTTACAATATGAACACTGATTGGGACCTACAGGAACACGTGGTTGGGAAAACTCGAACCTTTGCGAGTTTCTCTGGGACTGTTGAGGTTGCTGATAGTTACTCTGACCACCATGTGGCGGATACGCCTGTTGTAAAAGAACCTTCGTCTTTAATTCTTTAGTTTTCTTGTCTGCTCTATCCTTCTCATCTTTATCCCTATTTTCGTAGTACTGTGCAGTAGCCAATATTTGTGCTGAAGAGGAAACGGCCCAAGAACTCTCTGAATCCTTCAATTTCTTACACAGCTCGGCAAGCAAATTGTGCACAAACTTGTCGACGAACAACCGTTGACCACCTTCTGTACTCATATCCTGACCACTGTGGTCGATAAACGTTTCCTCAAACCTGGTGAAGAAATCAGACACTGTTTCATCTTTCTTCTGCTTACACGCAGACAATTTATCCCAATTCACACGCATCGCAGGCATTAAAGTCTTCATGTAAGTAATGATCCTAGCAGGCAGTTCTGCTACCAAAGGCTCAGGCTTGGCACCACCAACTTGTCTATCATTTGCAGCACTAATATTAGCCCATGAGTCACCTAACTCTTGCGCATGATCTGTATGGCGAATCAATCCCCACAAAGGCTGTGGAACAACATTCCCAAATAACATGTCTATGTCGGCTAAATTCATAATGCATGAGTCTGCAGTCTGTGATAATTCCTTATAATACCCTGCAGGGTTTTTACGGGGATCAGGCAAAGTCTGCTTAAGGGCTAAAACTTCAGCTCGCTTCCACGGAACATGTACCCAAACACGCTGAAAATGAGCTGGGACAGCATCAATTTGATTAGCAACATCAGCCGCAACGGCGTCCTTCTATACCGGAGGGACTTCTCTCATTGGGTACTGTCGCACCTTTTTTTTAACAGAGGAGTCATGTTGGAATAATGACTGAGAAGGATCCTTATTCCTAAAGGACAACAACGTCGCAACTGCTTTCTCAACATCGGAACCCACAATCGTGCCCTTTTTAAACTCAAACCGAACACTGCACAAATCAGGCGGATTTGTTTCCAAATCATTATCCTCCAATTCCTCACAAAGGAAAGCACACATTTTCTCAAAAATGTATCTTTATTTTGGTGCTTCCCATTGACGGAAGACATCCATAACAGACTCTACATCGTATCTTAAAGGGTAAACAACCCATTTACGTGCCATACGGTCAAACATTTCTCTCGAGAGAGAATTAGGCAGTTGACTACGCGACTGCTTACGCTCCGAATCTGGGGTCACACCAGACGACCCAAAGAGAGGAAATATAAGGCTGGCAACAGTATCTGTCATTCTCTGTCGAACAGAAGGAGAAGTTGATGAAAGAACAGGAGGAAAAACAGAGGGAGGCAAGGCAGACGCAGAGGCAGACGCAGAGGCAGTATCAGGAAGAACACCAGAAGAGGCAGTTGAGGTAGTGCATAAAGTCATAGGAGGTACAGATGGAGCAGGTAGCGAAGTCGGCGGCCCTTGAAGGGGCTGCGCCATAGTAGTAGGAGCCAACTGAAGAGGAGCGGGCGGCTATGGAAGAACCTGAGGCACAATAACCGGAGGTTGCACAGCTAAAGGTTGCAAGGGTGCTGTAGCATTCTGCGCATAAGGGGGTGGCGAACTCAACAAGTGTGACTTTAAAGGATCTTTCTCAAGTTCTTTTGCTGCATCTTGCTGAAGAAGCGGAAAAACAGGATAACATTTATCGGTCACCATTTTACGTTGCCTGTGCAACTGCTCATTCATCTGTTCTTCTTCATCATCTTTAAACTGCATGGCAGCTTGCATTATCGAGATACCCTCTTCCCTCTTATTTCTCTTTGCTAATTTAATTTCCTTTTGTTTGGCTTCCTTACGCCATAGGCGGAAAGAGTCAAACATCGCCGGCCGGGCTTTCTTCTTAAAAAGTTTAACCTCCAGATTATCCAGAATCTCTGTGTCAAAACTACCATATTGGGGCCATTTTAAAACACCATCTTTCCTGGTGTATCGGATCCATACTTCATTATATGTGAGGGGGCCTATGCCATGTTTCACATATAGTTCATAGGTTGGAGTTCCAATCGGAGGAACCGGACACGAGTCCTCCAATCGGGAATCCCTATTATAACCGAGACAAAACAAATTTCCATGTCTGCTAAGACCAGGCATCTTCGCTCTCCAGTCTAGCTTCAAACTTCAAAGGATTATCGAATACGATAGTCTCGTGAATACACTAATCCCTCGGCTTTGGTACTTGCAAGTTCCAAATCAAAGATACCAAACTAAGAACCAAACTAAGGACTGGGAGACGCTCCACTTATACTTAACTGAGGTATCAATGAAGTCACCAGAAGACTCGTTTATCGTTTCGCTCTACCAAATCATCAAGGGTCCAAAACAGGGCGATAGTCAGGGCAGCAGTCCTTCGTAGCCGCCGGGAAGCGGGGAACCTCGCAGCAAAGCCTTTCAGACCACGTTAACATACAGGGGTCGATGAAGTGGCGGCCTCCCTCCAGAATTTTCACACGAAGCTCCTCACGAACCTCTGGCTTGGACTGGTACCGCTGAAATCGCCCCACATTGGGCGCCAACTGAAGTATTGGGTTTTTCAGAACCCAGTGGTGCCAGGGAACACACCCTAAGACTTCGAGTCCTTCCTGTTTCAGACTACAGAAACACAGAGTCTTCTTGGTGAAGTCAAAGATCTTGTTTATTGGCTGCAGCCAGTAACAGGTATCCTAGAAGTACAACACAGTGTATATTCTCAGGAGACTGCTCTCCTTGCAAAGCTAACCTTCTCTTTTATACAAAATATTATGCTTTAGGCAAACATCCCTTATTTTACAGTTGACCATTCACATATTTTCACTACAAAGAAATAACAGGGTTATGATGACAAGCCCATATTTCAGTTTGTCCAGCCCTCAATCAATTACCTGGCAAGGCTCAGTACTTTCATCAGATATCGACGGACCCCCAATATAAACAGGCACCTCCTCCTTGTAAAGCAAGTCATAAAGAAAGAAACAGGGACAGGTGCGTGTAAGATTAGGCATGGTTTGTGTGTGATGAAAGGTTTTATGATGTGTTGTGCCTTGATACTAATCTCATTCGGCCACTGGGAAAGAAACTGGCCGAACAGGTTTGGCTTCAGGCAGTGGAGTCAGCTTGCCCAGGTCACAGAGGAGTCAGCAAAGATGTACGTGTCCTTCAGACTCGTTTTCGGCATTAGTCATTGGCCTATGTGAGGGCAATCACAAAATGGCTGTCGTTTAAATGGAACCCGAGGGTTCAGGACGGAAACTCTGATATTCGGGTGATTTTGTCACCCGAATATGAATACAATGCTTGTGCATACTATTCTAATCATTCTCGGTCTGCTGATAACAAAATCGTTGTGATACAATGATATTTATAACACGGGTCCAGAATTTTCAGTACCACAGTGGGAGTCAGACGAAGCCATTTGCACATCAGTTGGAACCAACTAAGCCCTGTCTGACATGGAAAGCCTGCTACCTAGCCATCTAAAATATGCATTAGACCCAAAATACCTAAGCTGGACCACGCTACAATGTCTAAGCTGGCATATTGGGCCATCCACTGACTAGAACCTTGCACCAAAATCCCATGCCAGGCAACATAGATGGTTGTCACACACACTGTACTCACCCCCTTGTGGCTGCTGTGATGCCCTCACACGCCCCCATCCAGCTCTGGGTAGGCCACTGCATCTGGGACTGGGTAGACCCCTCTGATGCGGGCCATCATAGGGGTCAGGTTCCGACAGGCACCCCTCCCTTGTTGGTAGGCCGTACCCAGCTGGGCCTCTGTGGTCTTCCAGGCCCGGTGTCTCAGATCCTCCCACCATTTCCTGCAGTGGGTGTTCCGCCGGTTATGGACCCCCAGGGTCCGCATGTCCTAGGCGATAGCACGCCACAACCCCTTCTTCTGATGTGCGCGGTCCTGCAGAGGAAACACAGACAAGAAGGACCACATTAACCAGAAAATCCAGCCTGTCAAACAAACAGCTCACATACTGCATTTGCCCCTCATCAAGCACACACATGACCCATACCAATGCACAGACACTGCCACCAGCCATACCCTCCCAAATGACACACTGCCAGCACACACACATCTTCATGCAGCCATGTTGCATGCAACATACCCATGGTGTACTGACCTGTTGGTCTGGAGGCCCATACAACTGCTTATACAGGAGGATGACCCCATCCACAAGCCTCTCCAACTCATCCGAAGTGAAGGCTGGGGCCCTTTCCCCTGTTGCACGAGCCGTGGTAGGTTCCAGACACAGGTCACAGCAGCACACGCAAGGGAGATGTTGTCCTGTGGAAAGTTAGGAATCAAGTGAAGTGGTAGAAAGAAAATGGTTGTCATGGCGACAGCGGTGAACACTGTCACTGCCGGCGTTGATAATTATTGGTTCCTATACTCCGTAGAGGCCCATGTTAGCCAATGAGGAATTGCACGGCGGTGCAGACCGCCTCCCGCCATGACGCCTAACGCTGGCAGAATGAGGTCACTTCCACCTGTCCTGGCATACAGGACAGGTGGTTGCCATTTTCTACTGCTGGTACACATTTACTGACTTAGAAGTGTGTCATTGTTGTCAACTGTACACACCTAGACAATTCCATTGTCCAACATACACACATGCTCTGTGTACACTGATGTAGTGTGCCCATAGTTCCTGTTGTCACTCCCTTCTTACTTTTGGGTCCCTTAGATACCAACCACTACAGAGGAATAGGAGGAGGAAAGCACCCATGTACAGACCCCTTGTGGACTTGGCTACACTGGAGGACAGGCACATCATACTCACGTATTGTCTAGACAGGACCACAATCACAGAGCTGTATGCACAATTAGACCTTGATCTGTTGCACCACAGTAATAGCCCCTCATGTGCAGGTGGTATCAGTACTCTGTTTCCTGTCAACTGCCTCTTTCCAGGTGACAGTGGGCTTGGCTGCAGGAATGTCACAACAAGTGTTCTCTATTGTGCTAGCAAGGGTTTTGGCTACTTTGCTCAAACACCTGTGCAGCTACATCGCATTCCTCAAGGGGGATGAATTTCCCACTGTGAAGGCTGGATTCTATGCAATGGGACACATACCACATGTGATTGGGGTCACTGATGGACCCATATAGCTTTAGTCCCCCACACTTCCCGGGCCAATGAACAAGTGTACAGGAATAGGAAGAGTTTCCACTCACTCAATCTTCAGATGGTGTGCCTTGCTGACCAATACATCTGCCACGTCACTGCCAAGTATCCTGGGTCGGTGCATGATGCCTTTGTCCTGAGGAATAGCAGCCTCCCACAGCTGATGGCACAACTACAGAGGCACAGAGTGTGGCTTATAGGTGAGCCGGAGTCCCCAACCCAATGTATTTAGATGTATGCCTTCAGGTGTCATACCCCATGCCACTGTGCAAGACTAATGTGTGTCCCTCACTTCTTCCAGGTGACTCTGGCTACCCAAACCTGTCCTGGCTTTTGACCCCTGTAAGGAATCCTAGAACAGGTGCCGAGAATAGGTACAATTATGCTCATGGGCATACCAGGAGGATTCTTGAAAGGACCTTCGGTCTCCTCAAGGCCAGGTTCACATGCCTCCATCTGACAGGTGTGTCCTTATGCTACTCCCCTGAGAAGGTCTGCAAGATTGTTGTTGTGTGCTGCATGTTGCACAATTTGGCCCTCAGATGCCATGTGCTCTAACCGCAGGAGGGGGGGGGGTGACAGTGCACCTGTCGCAGCAGTGGACACTGAGGGCAGTAAGGTGGAGGAAGAGGTGGAGGATGTGGACAACAGGACACAAATGATATGGCAATTCTTCTACTGACACTCAGGTAAGACTGTTGAACTATATATTACACTTTTAAGTTTAGTGCTTTGTGGCTGTAGCATAATGCCAGTCACTACCTTTGCATCCCACCTGACTGTCACCAAGGCCTTCCCTTATTACAGATGTTGGTGTGGTTTCAGCAGTGTAATGATGTGACGTGTACAGACTGCTGAGACACATATGTAGTATGGATCAACATATCACTGGACATTTGCTCAGGATTATGCAGTTCAATACAGTACAGTACATTGAACATTACTTTCAGATAAAACACTATTACTCAAGTTGTGTCCAAGGGCGTTTACTTGAAAAATTGGTAAACTATGCAAAGTGCAATGGAGTGGGGTGAGGATTGGGAATAGTCCAGTGTAGTGGGCCAGTCTGTAGCACAGGTCCAGTTTCCAAGGGGCCATAGGAAGGGGAGCAATGGCAGTTCAAAGTGGACAAGGTTACACAGTGAACACAAAGGGGACATTCAGGAGGGGCTCATTTCCTAGCAGTGGTCATGGTCTTGGCAACTGTCTCTGGTGTCTGTCTGGGTCACAGGAAAAGTTTGCAGGTGGTTCAACTTCTGTAGGGGGAGGGGTGCTGGTGGCCTGTGGGTCCTGTGGCGGGGCCTCCTGTCCACTAGCTGCAGCAGATGTGGAGGGCTGCTGGGTGGAGTGGCTAGTGGAAGTGGCCCGCTGGTGTGCTGTGTCCTCCTGCATGGTTTTGGCCATGTCACCTAGCACCCTTACAATGGAGGCCATTTTGGCATTTATGCCTTGCAACTGCTGCATGACCTCCTGGTGGTGTGCCCCCTGCAGCTGCTGGTCCTCCTGCATGATGGTTATTACCTGACCCCGTCCTGTCCTGGAATTGTTGGTATGCACCCAGGACATTTGTAAGTACCTCCTGGGCAGTCCTGGCACACAGCTGACTTGCCCTGTGCCTGTGTCCCCTGAATGATGTGCCCACTCCCACTGACACCAGGACCCTCATTGTCTTGCCTGTGTGGTATGGACTCGGGTCCCAGTACAGGTGGGCACACTACTGATTGACGTGTCCTGGGGACAGAGCTGTAGGGGCGTTGGCTGGCTGCTGTGGTGTTAGATTCAGAGGTGGGGCATGTGGGGGACTGGGTGCGGTATGGGGTAGCCAACTGACCAGTGGTCCCAGATAGGCCAGGAAGTTAATCCAGATCCAGATCCAGAGCTCCTGAGTTGCTGTCATCACTGGGGCATCTTCTGTTAGGGGACTGGGTAGCCGTGGCACCTCCTCGCTGTTGACATTGGCTGGGGCATCTGTGAGGATGTAAGTGTTGTGTTATGGTGCATGTCAGTGACATATTTAGCATTACTAACTTTCCCTATGTGGTTGCTGTTGTCCTCCCAACTTTGGTTGTGTATGGTGATGGATTGTGTGATTGTTAGTTCTCCATGCTGTGCATGCATTGGTGGTGGGTATGCATGCAGTACTGGGAGGGATATGCATGCAGTGGGCATGGCATGCAGGGCTTGGCATTTAAGTTTGTTAATTGGGGTGGTGCACTGTGTGGGATGGAGTGGGGTAATGGGAGTCAGGGTGAGGGGTCGAGATGGCATGCAGGCATGGGGGGGGTGATAGGTAGTACATTTTTACTTACCAGTGTCCATTCCTCCAGCTATCCAGTGAGTCCCTCAGGATGCAGGATTGGCAAGATATACTCATTCCATGCTATCAGCTGTGGGGGTGGAGGTGGGGGTCTACAGCCAGTCCTCTGGATGGCATGCTGGTGCCTTTGCTGCAGTGGAACGCACCTTCCCCCGTAGATCGTTCCACTTCTTCCTTATGTCATCCCTTGTGCGTGGATGTAGTCCCACGCATTCACCGTGTCCACGATCCTCCACCATAGCCCCCCACCTGGCCGTAAGAAAAAGGATCCACCCCCCCACGCCCGGTACCTCAAGCACCCAGTCTGACACTGCTCCACCCCTGAAGTCTCCAGCTGCCGCTAAGGGGAACATGTGTGACGCCAGCCCTCCCGCACCAAGTACACTCCTCTCCCCCAAAAAGGAGGGCTAAAGTGCCGCCCCCTCCCAAACAGACTACCAAGGCCATGGAGACACCTCCACAACCTAGCGCCAAGGAGGCCCCACCCAGATCCAAGGCCAAAGAGGCCCCAGCCAAAACTAAGCTCAAGGAGGCCCCACCCAAGACCAAAGCCAAGGAGGCCCTACCTAGATCCAAAGCCAAGGAAGCCCCACCCAAATCGAAAGCCAAGGAGGCCCCACCCAGATCCAAGGCCAAAGAGGCCCCAACTAGATCCATGGAGGCCCCATCCAAAACTGAGCCCAAGGAGGCCCCAGCTAAAATCAAGGACAAGGAGACCCTAGCCAAGACTAAGCCCAAGGAGGCCCCAGACAAAACCAAGGACAAGGATGCCCCAGCCAAGGCTGAGCCCAAGGATGCCCCAGCCAAAACCAAGGACAAGGAGGCCGCAGCCAAAACTGAGCCCAAGGAGCCCCATCCCAAACCAGAGGCCAGGGAGCCCCCTCAGTAACCAGTGGGCAAGGAGCCCCCCTCAAGGGTCAGTGGGCAAGGAGGCCCCTGCAGAAACAGTGGGCAAAGAGCCCCCTCCAAAACCAGTGGCCAGAGAGACCCCTCAAGAACCAGTGGGCAGGGAGCCCCCTCCAGAACCAGTGGGCAGGGAGCCCCCTCCAGAACCAAAGGGCAAGGAGCCCCCTCCCAATGATATGCCCCCCCCACACACCCCTCTCCCCTGAGGTGCCCGCCCATTACTGACATGATGCCCCCAATCTGTGGAGTCCTGAGGTTGTCAGGAGTCAAGTTGGGGCTTAGACTTTGCCCTGTGGGCATTTGTGACTTTGGACTGGCCATTACACAAATGCATATATACATGCATGCTGGCGCAAGTTTTTGCATTTTGAATATTTATCCAACATGAGTAAAGTGGTTGGAACAGAGGTATGTGTCCTAGCTTTCTCTGCTCGTGGGTTCTGTTACTGTTGATTTACCCTGCAGCTAGTTCTGGGTGTGTAGTGTGTGTCTATGGTGTGTGTTGTGTATGTGTGTGTCACTCTCCCCACCCTCTCTCCCTCCCTTGTGTGCTAGGCGGCTGTACTCACCATCGTCGTTTTGGTCAGCGTTGGTGCTACAGGACGGCATGGCATGTTACAGCATTGAGAAGACTTGCAGTTCGGGTTTCATGGTGGCTACCGACTCCTGTGTGTCCCTGGAGGTGAGTGTCTCCTTTTATTTGATGTGTTTCCGCAAGGCTTTTGGTGAAGTTGCTACCGCCCGGAAATCCTGGCGGTGTGCTACGTCATAATATGGTGGGTGGATCCTTGTTTTCCGCCTGCCTGTAGGTGGCTACCGCCGTGTTCAGTGTTCGTGCTGCGCTGTCGGTTGGTGTGGTACATTGGCTGTCTATGGGAGGGATCACCACCACGGTCATTATTTGGTGGTCAATACCATCGGCCTGGCGATGGTACTACCGCCATCACCGGCATCACGGTAACATGACCGCCAAGGTCATAATGACCACCTAAGTGTCATTGGGCTATATTAGGGCTAAATTTGGGGTGCTAGTTGGGCTACATTTGGGCTCTTTTTTCTCTGGTGTCCATCCTGGGAGACTTATTTGCTATGAAGCTCCCTAATCTCCTCATTTACTGCTGTATCCTTAGTAGAAAATCCTTTCAGTTTTCCACTTCAGTAGCATCAAGATGGCAGTCAGATGTGCAACAATTTTTGTATAAATTCAGAATGTAAGCATTCTAGTTACTCATTAGAACACTATAGTAAACTGCTGATCACCAGGGAGATTACTGGCAGTCTGCTGCTGGTGTTGAAAGTGCATGTTTCAGTCTGCAGGTCAGAATGCTTTAATTAAATAAAAGAGGGAGATATTTGAGAGCTCACTTAAAATGTGCCCTAATTTTTCTTTCTATAGCACTAACCATAATTTCTATGACAAAATAAAATCCCTCATTTTGTTCCTTTCTAAATCAAGTGTTTTAAGATGTTACCAGCTTAAATCAATCAAAATGGCTTCAGGTGTGCCACACAGTTGTAGTAAGTAAGACTGATAGTCCTGTAGTTGTTCTTTATAAATCTCTGGGAGGTTGCAGTAGAACACAAGGGAATCAACTGACAGGGTGCTCCTGTTGAAGTACAACAGGAATATATTTGAGAATTCCCTTAAAACGTGTCCTAGTTTTTCTTTCTACAGCAATAACAATAACTTCTGTGACAAAATGAAGCCCTTCATTTTATTCCTTTTTAAATTAAATGTTTTAAGTTTTACCAGTCTAAATCAAGATGGCTCCAGGTGTGCCACACTTTTGTTATAAGTAAGACTGTTAGGGCTCTAGTTTAGAACACTCAGGGAGGCTGCAATAGAACACAACGGAATCAACGGACAGGCTGTTCCTGCTGGAAGTACATGTTATACTGAGAATGTCAGACTTCATTTTCATAGGGGTGAGACAGATAGTGTGAATTTACAGGAAATATGCTCTAATTTGAGCTTCTGAACCATGGGCCAGATGTAGGTAGGCTTTTGCACCTCGCAAACGGCAAAAAACGCCATTTGCGAGGTGCAAAAGCCCTCAAGCGATGCAGAAACACATTTTGCGATTCGGAACCGACTCGCAAAATGTGTTTCCGACTCGCAAATAGGAAGGGGTGTTCCCTTCCTATTTGCGACTCGCACCGCGATTTAAGTTGATTTGTGACCACGAAAGCGGTCGCAAATCAACTCGCAGTTACCATCCACTTGAAGTGGATGGTAACTCATTCGCAAAGGGGAAGGGGTCCCCACGGGACCCCTTCCCCTTTGTGAATGCTCACAAAATTATTTTTTCTGAGCAGGCAGTGGGTCCTATGGACCACTGCCTACTCTGAAAAAAAACGAAACAAAAGGTTTCGGTATTTTTTTCTATTTGCAGCTCGTTTTCCTTTAAGGAAAACGGGCTGCAAAGAGAAAAAAAAAACTGCTTTATTTAAAAGCAGTCACGGAGATGGTGGTGTGCTGTCTCCAGCAGGCCACCATCCCCGTGAGTGCCTAGACTCGCTATGGGGTCGCAAACTGCGACCCACCTCATAAATATTTATGAGGTGGGTCTTTGCGACCCCATAGCGAGTTGCAGAAGGTGTCTGAGACACCTTTCTGCATTCCAAATTGCGACTTGCAATTTGCGAGTCGCAGGGACCCGCAAATCGCAATTTGGAATCTTTCTACATCTGGCCCCATATTCCATAACCTCTATGGGAAAATCATGCGCAAATTGTTTTCTCTCAAACATGATTCATGAAATCCCGGGCAGAAGGCTTTTTCACAGGGTAAAATCACCTTAGCAGCAAATGACAAATATTGTAACTAAAATCTGTTATCACCATTTGTAAGTTCTCCTTTTTGTGCCCCTCAAAACCATTCACTACAATGCATCTAAATGGGGTGCTATCATGTATATTGGTCCCAGGATTACCAGCATCACTTTCTGCTTCAAGTGCTGACAGCTAATCAGATCTCACCATGAGATCTGTGCTTAGGCTCTGCCCAAATATACAAATTAGGATTTCCTTAAATATCTTGAAAACTACCAAATGGATTTACACAAAAAAAACAAAAAGCATGCCTTCTGGACCAAGCACAACCTTTCTATCGAATTTGGTAAAATTCCGTCCAGCGGTTCGGCTGTAGTCATGCCCAAAATCCCTATGGTAATTAACATTCGAAAGGCACTTTTTTGACCCCCTCCCTTTATTCTTGTCCCTGGATTGATGGATCGCCACAAAACTTTCCATGTACAACAAAACCCTAGAGGAAACTTTTTAGGAAAATTTCATGAAGATTCGTCAAATTGTGCCAAAGATATAGCCAAGTCAAAAAAATGTTTTTTCTATGGAAACTAGGTCTAACTATAACTACCTACTGTGGACTGCCAGTAGGATGGATATATATATATAGAGTATGGAGTTTCATGTAGGTACAAAATAAAGTTAAATTGTACTAGACAGTTTGTATCTCCCGAAATTCGGGACCTATATGTGTGGTGAATGTGGGTATCAGAAAAGGCTGAGGGGAATTTCTCCTTACGGACTAGGTGGTCTCACACACTATATAGTGTCATGCTTCATCATATCACCACCTACCCCCATCCACCTAGGATAGTCCCACCTGGACGGACTCAACCTAGTCATTAAAAGAACTTGGAGGGAGTGCAGAGATAAAGTTTATCTGGATAAAATCGGGATCCAGTTGTACTACATAGAGTCTAAAATCATCTAATCAATCTCTTGTGTAGCATTACACCTTTATTGGTGGTGATTGTGGGTGAGATTAAAAACACAGCGGGACGCTTCTAGAGAATAATGACTAGAAGAGTCACCGATAAATCACTGGCCAACATGTTTCTGCCCATAACTATAACCGAAGACGGTCTGGGGCATTCGTCAGGGCCTAGGATCCCTAAGTTCATGCACTAAAAAGTAATATGCTGAACAGGGGGGCCTGCCTCAATAGGAGGTGGCTAAGTGTATATAATGAGAAGGGCCTACCTGTGGATTGCTTAACATACCTCAAGGAGCAACCTTAGAGGTCATCCAGGGATTGCTGGAGGGGATAAGAGGGGAATCTAGACCCCCCCCCAGAATTTATATTGGATTTAGCCCACATTGCTTTGACAAGGAACTATTTTGAATTTGAAAACACCTTCTTTTTACAAATACAAGGAACTTCAATGGGCAGCACCTTCACTCCCAGTCTAGCCTGTCTTTATGTAGATCACTGTGAAAGACAAATGGTGTTCCAAGATGAAAATCCCTTTCTTAGACAGATCAAACTATGGAAATGTTATATCGATGATGTCCTTCTGCTCTGGAGAGGTACCACCAGCGAGGCTCTAATTTTCGCAAATTGGCTCAATACACTGAACCTTTATCTTAAATTCACTATAATGACAGGTGGCACAGAGCTACCCTTTCTAGATCTGCTTATTTATGAGAAAAATTGAACACTTGCTACTGAGGTATATCACAAACCAACAGACTCAAACAATTTTCTCAAATTTCAGAGCTTTCATCCTAGGTCTCTATGGGAGAACCTACCAGTGGGACAAATTCCTGCACCTTAGACGTAACTGTTTGGATGTAAGGAACTACACCAAACATGCGGAAAGATTGTCCATGAAACTCCTTGAGAGAAACTAGCCGGTCCATCACATTAGAAGAGCAGAAAAAAGGGAACGCAATAACAGAGACCAGCTCTTAGAACCACTACGACTGAAGCAAAAGAAGGAGCAAGTGATCTGTGTGACCACTTTCAACCCTCTATCAAACAAGATCCAGAAAATAATGAAGGAAGATCCTGACTTCAGAAGGTCTCCCCTTTGATCAACCTTTACATGCCTACAAGAGAGCAACCAGTGTACGGGACATAGTGGTACATTCACGACCTGAGATGAGGACATCAGTGTTTTTTTTTAAATCTGTTTATTAAACATTGTGCATAAACATCAATACAATACATTATTAAAGATTTTACAATCCGTCTACATACTTTTATACTCTAGTACGGTGCTATTGCATTGTGTTGTGTTGAAATATAACTTAAAACTGTGTAACTGGTGGTTAGGGTCACGTCTGAATACCAACATGTGCGTACTAATTTCGAAAGTAGGTATATGCTATGCCAATCAGAGGGGTGGGGGGAAAGGAGGGGCACATCACCTATGTGTGTAAATAAGCTGTGGAGCCGTTGATGGGGTTTGGGGGAACAAAGGGACGTCCAGCAACCAAGGTGTAATGAGCGAGTCAAGATCCCGGTTCCGTGGGGTCATTGACAATGGGATAGGCACCTTTAGGCACTACGTTGCTGTGCTGAGATAGGATACAAAGGAGTCAGGTCTGAATAATGAAGAGACAGCGGAGGGGATGCCAAATATAAATATTAAACAGGGAGGTAATTCCAGGGTACCGAGTATCTCAGGGAGGGTATGTATCATCTCTGGCTTCTATGCTCACCACATATATGTCCCAGATTTCGGCACAGCCCTGTATCAGGCCCTTCTGTTGTAATTGGCATAGTGTCTGCATCTCAGCTTGCGAGCGACTAAGCAGGTCGTGAAGTCAGGCGGTATGTGGGGGAGCATGCGGGGCCTTCCAGTGCATGCCAATCAGGCATTTAAAGACTGCAAATGCTAAGTCTATAAATCTGTGGAGGTGTTTGCTATCCTCAGCTTGGTGGCGTGTGCCGAATAAGCAGGATTCAGGTGTGGGAGTAAGAGTATGGTTCGCGATATCTGCTGTGATGTTAGTGATTTGTTGCCAAGCCGTATTAATTGAGTGGCAGCTCCAGACCATATGGTAAAAGTCAGCCGCTGGAGTGGCACATCTAGGGCACACTGGGCTTGTGTTCGGATATATCCTTTGAATGCGAGCCAGAGATAAATATGAGTGGTGGATATAATTAAATTGGGTGTACCGTAGTCTGGTGTTGCGGGATACTGTCTTGACCAGTGTGAGGGCTGCGTCCCAGGATTTTTGAGATAATGGCATTGAAAGGACGGCGTCCCATTGGGCTTTTGCACATGTCAGTTCCGGGCAGGCCTCTGTTAGTAGCCCTTTGTATAATTTGGTTATGATGCTTTTTGCTTCTCCTATAGTAAGACTTGCTGTGAGCAGATGAGACTCACGTGGTTTGTTATTGCCGGGGCCCCATAGATTAATAAGTAGACTTTTGGTAGCACTGTATGTCAAGAAGGCTCCTAAATGCATAATCCCTGCAGCTACAAGTTCTTCAAAGGTGCCCATTGTAGAACTTGAGTAGTAATCCCCCACGTTTAATTTACGTATGACTCGCGTATCATGGTGTAGTGAGAGAGCTTGGTCCCCCGGTAATTGAGTCAGCGGCAATACAGGGAAGTAAGGAGGTAAGGGGGACTTGCTTTGAACGTATACGCGCCAACAAAATCTTGCAGCTTCTAGCAGAATGGATTTTAACAGCGGGTGGTGAGGGCCAGCCAGCAGTGAAGTTAGGATTGTTTGTGGTGCAGTGTATGCGCACAGGGCTTTACTTTCTGGGGATGGATGTACACTAAGCAATGTAGTAAGCCAGAGCAACTGTGCCGCAGCATAGTATAGTTCGAAATTTGGCATGCCCAATCCTCCCGCTTCCTGTGGGTATGTGTTACAGATAGTGCCACTCTGCGTCTGTCCCTACCCCAGAGCAGGCCCGTCAATAGGGAGTGCAGCTTATGGAAGAACAAACGAGGTAGGGATAACGGGAGGGCCATAAAGTAGTATAGAAACCTGGGTAGGATGAGCATTTTGGCTATAGCTACCCGACCCATAGGGGATAAGGGGAGTGAGCACCAAAATGGCAGCGAGCCGCGGGTGTATCTCAGCACTCTGTCGAGATTGCCCTCTTTTAGGTCGGCTATGGAGTGATAAATTTGTATGCCTAGGTATCTGAAAGTTGTGTGTGACCATGGTAATTGATATTGCGGCAATGCTAGGTGAGATTTGCTTGTCATGGGAGTGAGTGGGAAGATGCTTGACTTTGGTCAGTTTATGTGCAATCTGGGGGCTAGTGCGAATGAGTCCAGTAGTGACATTACCCCTGTCATGGAAGTGGTGTGGTTGCACAGGTAAATTAGGGCATCATCTGCATATAAGGATATAATGTGATATGAGTTAAATTCTGATATGCCCCATATGCGCGCGTTGCACGTAGTTGGATTGCAAATGGTTCCATGGCTATTGCAAATAATAAGGGGGATAGTGGACAGCCTTGCCTAGTGCCTCTACCTATAGGAAATGCTTCAGATATAATTTGACCCGTTTTGACACGGGCTATAGGTTTGGAGTACAGCGTTGTGATCCAGCTGGTAAAGCCATGTCCAAAGCCCAACGCTTTAAGCGTGCGCATGAGGAAGTCCCAGCTCAGCGTATCAAACGCTTTTTCTATGTCTAGGGAAAGGGCCACTGCTTCTGCCTCCGTAACGTGATGCATTATGTGGATTAGTCTTCTAATATTTAAAAAGGTGCTCCTTCCCGGGATGAATCCCGACTGGCCGGAGTGTATCAAATTTGGTAGGAAGGGAAGTAATCTATTTGCCAAAATGTTCCCTAATAATTTACAGTCTGTGTTTAATAGGGAAAGTAGTCTATATGATTTCACGTCTAGGGGGGTCGCGCCCCGGTTTTGGGAGCACCACTATTAGGGCTTCGTGCACGGAATCAGGGAGTTGTAACTTATTTCGTGCTTCATTGAATACCTCTAATAGTGGTTGTAAGAGAGAGCAGCATGGGTTCCAAAATACTCTGCCGGCAAGCCATCTGATCCTGGGGTTTTACTGCGAGCCATTTGTGATAGTGCTAGGCGAACTTCTTCTATAGTAATGGGACCATCTATAGTATCTGTATTGTCGAATTGTCGATGATGTGTTGATTTTGGGGAACCGCCGACAGAATTTCAGCTAATTGCTGTTTGGTTGGAGGGGGAGGAGGTGTATATAGAGCACGATAATATGCAAAGAAGGCCTAATTTATTTCCGCCTGGGTGTTGATGATGTTACCCAAATTCAAACGTATTGCGCCTATGGGGGAGGATTGTGTTGGTTGGCGAATCAACCATGCTAACAGTCTGCCTGACCTATCTCCCTCAGCATGTTGTTTCATCATGTAGTGTCTATAATCATGTTTGCTTAACCTAGAGTCTGCCTCCCTGTAGTCAGCGCTGAGCGAGTTGAGTGCAGCTAATGTAGATTCATTCCAGGACGCTTCTACCTCGGCTTTGCGGAGCTTGATCTCTAGTGCTTGCAGTTCTTTGGTGAGTGTCTTCCTAACCCACACTGTGGCTGCAAGGCAATGTCCACGTACTACAACTTTGTGGGCATCCCATTCAGTAGCACGAGATGATGTTGTATTTTTGTAGAGGGAGAAATAGTCAGATAGGCACTCGGATAATTCCGCATGAAAGGGAGGGTCAGTGAGGGCTTCTGTCTGTAGCCGCCAAGTTGGTATGCGAGTGTGGGTGCGGCCCCAATCTAAAGTTGTGTACAGTGGGTTATGATCGGAGATAGAGCAGGCTAGGTTTTTGGATGCGTTTACTTTAGGAGTTACGGATACGGATGTAAAGAGCATGTCTATTCTGGTATACAATCTGTGTACAGGGGAATAGAAGGAATATTCGCGGTTAGTAGGGTGTCCTAACCTCCAAACGTCTCTTAAGCCATTGTTGGAGACCCACTTTGACAGATCTAGAGATGCACGGTTAGACGGAGCAGCGTCGAGCGTGGGAAATGAGCGGTCTATTTGAGTGTTTAAGACGCAGTTAAAGTCCCCTCCACCGTAGGGTCACTAAGGTTGCCAGTGGTAAGTGTACTCAAAAAGTCACATTGATTTGTATTCGGGGCATATAGCGCTATCAATGCTAGGGGGGAGCCATCTAGGTCGCCTTCGAATATCACGTATCTACCGTTTGGGTCGCTTTGCGTACGAGACATGACGAATGTGACCCCTGAGGGAAATCCAGATCGCCACCCCACGAGCAAATGTTGAGAAGTGGTACCATATAGTTGCCTTTTCCATTTTGACCGTGTGCCTTCTAGTGTGGATTGAGATAGGTGTGTCTCCTGAAATAGGGCTATGTGTACCTGGTGTCTCCCTAGAAATGTGTAAATCCGATGCCTCTTACGCGATGCTGCCATGCCTCTAATATTCCATGTGAGTATCTTATATTTTGGGATATATTGTTGAGTTTGTAATGTCATGGAGGTTTTTGAGGTTTGGCTAGGCGAAGGTGATGTGTGTCACCCCTCCTTCTTGTAGTGGTGATGAGCCCATTACCCTCCGGGGTTAGCCAGTTTGTGCCTCTTTTATTGGTAGGCATGGTTTTGTTGGTATGGCAAATGTGACGTGGACTGCTGAACAGCGTGGGATAAAACCAATGAATGAGAAAGGAAACAATAACTATATATAGCTTCAACTGAGGTTGTGGCAAGGCAAGAAAAAATTCTGACAGTCCACATGGTGCGGAAAGCGCTGGCGAACGTTGGTTCCAAGTCATTGGGTTGCCTGGCCCGAGTTGCACTTGTTGTGGGACTCGCCACCCAAGACCACGATTGACTAGAGTGTTGTATTAAGGGACTCGTGGTTGCGCCTCACAGGCCCCAGACAACTGAACAGAGCAGGCGGTAGCATAATGGAATGAGCACGGCACCAGGTACTCGGGAGATTAGTTCTTAGTTGTTTAACAAATGTCGTCTGCCATGCGTGGAGTAAGAGTAGGGCCTCGATCAGAATCCGCCAAATCTGAGTTTACTTCGTGGTCTGGTTCCCCTTCGGTTTGAGTGGACAGTGTTGTCGGTGAAGTGTTGACAAAGGAGAGAGAACGTTCAGTACAAGACTGTTCGAGTGTTAGTTTGCCGCCGTGTTTTTTTACGTTGCCTGCGTCTAGTTTTGGGAGAGGACCATTTTTCCATAGGGTTGTTGGTGACAATCGGGTCGGCCAGGCCCTTAGCGTGCAGCCAGGTCCAAGCATCTTCTGGTGTAGTGAAGAAGAGTGTACGTGTGTTGTCTTGCACACGTAGTCTGGCTGGGAACAGCAGTGCGTATTTGATGTTGTGTTCACGGAGGTGTTCCTTAACCCGGTAGAAGGAGCTACGTTTCTTTTGCACCTCTGCTGTGTAGTCTGGATAAGCTGTGATCTCGGCAATTTCGAATCGTATGGGCCCTGACTTACGGAATAGTTTTAGGATAGGGTCTTTGTCGCGATAGTTCAGGAGTCTTGCTATCAGCGGGTGGGGTTGCACCCCCGGTGGAGGGGGCCTGCCCGGGACACTGTGGGCGCGCTCGATTGAAAAAAACTTCGGGATATTATCTTTGAGAATTGTGTCTGCGAGCCATTGTTCTACAAAGAGTTCCGTGCAAGGGCCCTCAGGGCGCTCAGGGAACCCAACTAGTCGGATGTTGTTACGTCATGATCTTCCCTCTGCGTCCTCAGCCCTACGTTTTAAGTCTTCGATTTCAGTTGTTAGATGAGTCACCTGCGCTTGGAGGTTTTTCACATTCAAAGGGAGGGATATGTTGTCTTTTTTCAGTTCCTTCACCCTGTCAGCCAACGCATGTTGGTCTGCACGCAGTACGTTGACGACTTCTGCCACTGAGCCAATTTTGGCTTTCAGGGTGGACTTAGTGTCAAGGATACCTTGCAAAATCTTTTCGAACTGTGTTGTATGTGTTTGCAAAGTTAGTTCTATCTTCTGCAGAGCTAGTTGCGAGGCAGATTGGGCCTCGGAGGAGGGGGGGCACTGGTATCCATATTACCCGGGGTGCACGTGGGGTTTTCGGTTCATCAATTTGGTGTCCGCAGCGCTGGGGGCCACTAGTAATTAGTACGATTAGGCGATTAATGTCTTGCAGAGGGTGGGGTTATCACACTGCCTTTCCAGTGCCAGGTGTAGATATTAGTGCTAGTGAGGCATGCTATTTGAATCCCGGTGATTGGCATTGTATTTTAGCGCTGCGCCGCGTTCTCACCTTATCTTCGGATCACAATCTGGTGCCAGATATGTCGTGTGCCCAGTGCTGTGGCACACTGTGGTGACGAACCCAGTGCCAGGGTGACGATGTGTCCAGGATGTGAGGAGTACTCTATGCAGGCAGTGGGCGCACCAGCACAGTGCTTCAGCATGCCGTGAATGCCGTGGGTCGTCGGGGCAGAAGCAGGTCAGCAATGACCAAGATGCCACAGGCCTGGGGCGACTTTGAATCCCTGACCAGTCAGTGGAGCCAGTGATGATGTCTCCCACGCCCCAATTCCACTGCTGTTCGCCACACGTGGGCAGGCTCCAAAGGGGAGATAGCGGACTGCCGCCGCACCGCTACTCGGCCCGTGTCGCTGAAGGGTGTGCAGCCCACTGCAGCCTTGTGCAGACGCTTGGGGCCCAGCCGGGGGTCCCCAAATTGGTTGCTCCGGTCGGTGCAGGCGTGTTGGCGGCCTTGTCACAACAGCGCGCAGGCCACTTGTCGAGTCTTGGGGGGCCTCAGCCTGTACGGGCCTTGCTTGAATCAGGCATGATATTCCAGTGCCACGGGGCCCTCAACAACCATCACAGGAGCTTACCGGCCCAAAAAGGGAGAGACGGTGCCCAGCCGGGAAGGGAGCACCACGGCCAGAGGGCCCCAGCGCTGCTGAAGTCCGACACAACACTCGGCACTGGCACCCCGCCGGGTTCAGCGATACGATATTATCTCAGCCTCAGGGAGGGGCCGCACTCAAGCGCTTCGTAGTAGCGTGATCTCTGGGGCGCGGGTCCGTCCAACCCTCGTCCAAGCCCCCCGCAGGCCTCCCAGCTCAGCGCCGAGCGATAGTGGGCCGGCTCCAGCCCGAGCAGCACGCTAACCAGCCGCGGGCGTCGGCTCAGCAGGCCGCGAGTTCCTTTGCAACGTGTGAGGCAATCCAATGCCTCGTGAAGGGTCGCTGCTCCGTATGATGGTCCTGGGCGGCTGTGCAGACGGCGCCTATCGTGAGGAAGATGACAGGTGCCGTAATCAGGATGTTTATAGTGGGCTAGACGCGGAGCTGCAGTTTACGCTGCTGCTCCGGTCGTCATGTTGGCCACGCCCCCCTATGAGGACATCAGTTAACAAACAATTGACTTTGTGGCAAGCGCCCCAACCCCGTCAGGTCACTATCCATGCAGAAAATTTTGTTTTTGTCAGTTCACACGCAAAATAATTACTCTAGATTTAGGTTTGAAAATCCCTTGGGAGTTAAAATCCCTCATGAATTGCAAAAGCAAAACTGTCATTTACATGATTCAAAGTCCCGGTTTGTTCAAATATATAGGGATGACAACGAGGAGAGTCGGGACCCACATTTGTGAACACAAAAGTACCATCCGCTGAAAAGGCGATGCCACAAAACTTACCAGTCACTTCATTAGGAGCAACCACTCCCCAGATGATATGGACTGGGTAGTGTTAGACAAGCTTAATCCAACGACAACCAATATAAGCCAAAAGCTCTTATACTATTAACAAAGATGGTTATGGAGATTACGTACAGATAGCATAGGACTCAATGATGAAATACCATGGTTCTACTACACTCTAGTCAGTATTTTCTCTCTCTCCTCTCTGTGCCCCTTCCTGGTCTCTCTTTCCCCTTTTCATTTTCCCTTCTTTTCACCATTTAACTTTCCTCCAAGTTCTTTTTCTTTTACCCCTCTTTCCCTCTCTTCTTTGTTCCCTGTTCTCACTGTGCCTCTGCTGTTCCTCCCCTCCCGCCCGCATTCTGTCTCAATTTCTACCTCCCTCATGCACCTCTTGTGTCTCTCCCCCACCCCTATTTTTGCCTAGTCCTTCCCCCCATTTCCTTGTTCTTTCTTCCTTCTTGTTTTTACTTTTTCTAACTCTCCTTCTCCCTCTCCATACACTCTATTTTTTATTTTCTTTATAGGGCACTATCCTCTACAAATATTGGGATGCATGGGACTACCTGCCCAATGCTCCTTTGAGTGAGGCGCTCACGGCTGTGCCCCGCGTCCTCCTTCTGAGTCCTCCTTCTGACACTTGGGACTATATGTCCCCTGCGCACTTGGTCCGGGCGCTCTGGCATGCCATCACGCCCTGCACCCCGCTCTCATGCACGTCAGCGTGGGCGCTGGGCGGCTGAGCGGCAGGGCGGCAGGCCATTTATCTTCCGACGCTCCCTGGCCAGTTACCATTCATGGCTGGGGAGGGAGTCGGATTAGGTGCACCAGCGAGCGTCACCCTTTGGAGTAGTAGGCTGCCGGGGCTTCATCCACAGTGTCCCCGGTCGGCAACCACGAACCTGGCAGATAAGACCTGGCTTATTTGATATAACTAATTTATGTTGTTTATTCCTCCATCTAATTTAATTTATTTTCATTACCATTATCACTCCGGTTTCAAGAGTAAATATGGTAATGGTTACCGTCGGGATGATGCCTCCAAACTAGGGGACTCACTGAAATTCACCCGAATACTTTTGGTATACTTTTGGTATCCTTCAGATCCTTGGTTGGGTTTACCTCTCGGTGTGCCTAACGTGTTAACTGTGCTTATCTCCTTATCTCCGCTGTATGTGTTTCACTTGAGTTTTATTTCTATTCATGTCGATTCCCTCCTATAGATAGAGAGTGACTACAAGGGTACACTCCCCCCTCCCCTAGACCAGAAGCTGTTTGCCTATAATTACAGGGTAAGAGACCATACTTTCTTTTCTAGGACTGATACCCTACACTTTAGACTACTTAGTGTGAATGGTTGTAAGGAACAGCATGGGTATTCACTTGCTACAGCATGCTGTTTTCACCTTTCCGTGTGCAGTGGTTTGCCGTGTTTAATTTCACGTATATGTAATTTGCATGTCATATTCAATTTCTTATTCTCTTTCACCCTCAGGCCCCTCCTGTTAAGCAATCCACAGGTAGGCCCTTCTCATTATATACACTTAACCACCTCCTATTGAGGCAGGCCCCCCTTTTCATATGACTCTTTAGTGCATGAACTTAGGGATACTAGGCCCTGACGAATGCCCCAGACTGTCTTCAGCTCTAGTTAGTGGGCAGAAACATGTTGGCTAGTGATTTATCGGTTACTCTTCGAGTCATTATTCTCAAGAAGCGTCCCGCTGTGTTTTTAATCTCACCAACAATCACCGCCAATAAAGGTGTAATGTTACACAGGAGACTGATTAGGTGATTTTAGACTCTATGTAGTACAACTGGATCCCGATTTTATCCAGATAAACTTTATCTCAGCACTCCCTCCAAGTTCTTTTAACAACGAGGTTGAGTCCATCCAGGTGGTACTATCCTGGGTGGATAGTCATATGATGAAGCATGACACTATATAGTGTGTGAGACCACCTAGTCCGTAAGGAGATATTCCCTTCAGCCTTTTCTGATCAATCAATCAATCAGAACATTTATAGAGCACGCTACTCACCCGAGAGGGTCTCAAGGCACTTGAGGGGGTGGAGGGGGGAGTTACTGCTGCTCAAAAAGCCATGTCTTGAGGAGTTTCCTGAAGGCGAGATGGTTCTGGGTAGTTCTTAGGTGTGCGACAGGGAATTCCATGCTTTGGCTGCCAGATAGGTGAATGATCTTCCTCCGGCGGTGGTTCTGCAGATCCGTGGGAAGTTGGCGAGAGCGAGGCTGGCAGAGCGGAGCTGACGGGTGGGCGTGTAGAACGAGAGGCGGCTGTTGAGGTATTCGGGCCCATGTTGTGGAGTGCTTCGTGTGCATGGGTGAGGAGCCTGAAGGTGATCCTCTTGTTGACGGGGAGCCAGTGCAGGTGTTTCAGGTGGGCGGATATGTGGCTGTGGCGAAAGATGTCGAGGATGAGGCGTGCGGAGGCGTTCTGTATGCGTTGTAGACATTTCTGAAGCTTTGCGGTGGTGCCTGCTTATAGGGTGTTTCCGTAGTCTAGTCGGCTTGTGACGAGGGCATGGGTAACTGTCTTTCTGGTTTCGGCGGGGATTTTTTGGAGCATGCATAGGGTGTTGAAGCATGATGACGAGACGCGTTGACTTGCTTGGTCATTGTGAGGAGGGGGTCCAGGATGAATCCGAGGTTGTGCGTGTGATCCGAGGGGGTTGGTGAGGTGTCCAGCGCCGTGGCCACCAGGAGTCGTCCCAGGCGGATGGGGATTGTCCGAGGATGAGGACCTCCGTCTTGTCTGAGTTCAGTGTTAGGCGGCTGAGCTTCATCCATTCCGCGACGTCTTTCATTCCTTCCTGTAGGTTGGTTTTGGCGGTGGTTGGGTCTTTGGTAAGGGAGAGTATCAGCTGGGTGTCGTCGGCGTAGGAGATGATGTTGATGTTGTGTTTGCGTGCGATGGCGGCAAGGGGGCTCATGTAGATATTGAAGAGGGTTGGGCTGAGCGAGGATCCTTGGGGTACGCCGCAGATGATCTCGGTGGGTTCTGAGCGGAAGGGAGGGAGGTGGACTCTCTGGGTTCTGTCGGAGAAGAATGAGATGATCCAGTCTAGGTCCTGTCCTAGGATTCCAGTGGTGCGGAGGCGGCTTATTAGGGTGCGATGGCACACGGTGTCAAAGGCAGCCGAGAGGTCCAGGAGGATGAGGGCGGTTGTTTCTCCGTTGTCCATCAGAGTCCTGATGTCGTCGGTGACTGAGATGAGTGCGGTTTCTGTGCTGTGGTTGGCTCGAAATCCAGATTGGGATGGGTCGAGCGAGTTGTTAGCCTCGAGAAAAGCAGTCAGCTGCTTATTGACGGTCTTCTCGATGACCTTGGCCGGGAAGGGAAGAAGAGAGATGGGACGGAAGTTCTTCAGGTCATTGGGGTCTGCCATGGGTTTTTTCAGGAGGGCGTTGATTTCTGCGTGTTTCCAGCTATCGGGTAAGATGGCTGATGTGAACGAGCTGTTGATGATGTTCCGGAGATGGGGGGACGATGACGGAGTCGGCTTTGTTGAAGATGTGATGGGGCAAGGGTCTGAGGGAGAGCCGGAGTGGATGGTGTTCATGATGCTTCTGGTATCTTCTGAGCTGATTGTGTCCAGGAGCTGAGTGTAGTGGTGGGGGCTGCTGGTTCGGTGGTAGGGGCGGGGTCTGGGGTCCGAAGCTGTCGTGTAGATCTGCGATCTTACGGTGGAAGAACGTAGCGAGGGAGTTGCAGAGTTCTTGTGAGGGTGTGATGTTGTTGGAGCTGGCGCTGGGGTTGGAGAGCTCTTTGACGCTGTTGAAGAGTTCCTTGCTGTTGTGGGTGTTGTTGTCTAGTCGCTCTTTGAATGATGTCCTTTTGGTGGAGCGGATCAGCTGGTGGTGTTCACGGGTGGCGATCTTGAGGGCTGTCATGTTTTCTGTGGTTCGTTCCCAGGATTTCTTAGATTCTTTGAGGGCATCCGTGAACCATGGGGGTTTCCTGATGCTGGTCCCGCCTGGTTTTTTTTTAAGTGGTGCGAGGTTTTCGGCACAGTTGGTGATCCACTGTGTGAGGCTGTGGGCTGCGTTGTTGGCGTCAGTGATGTTGGCTTGTGGGTTTTGGTTCAGTGTTGAGAGGAGCTGCTCTGTGGAGATTTTGCTCCAGCGTCTGCAGGGGATTTGTTGTGTGCGATGGTGGTGAGTCTCCCGTTTGAAGGTGAAGTGGACGCATCTGTGGTCGGTCCAGTGTAGTCCGGAGGAGTGGCTGAAGGAGACGTGGTTGCTGGCGGAGAAGATGGGGTCGAGTGTGTGGCCAGCGGTGTGGGTCGGGGTGCTCACCAGTTGCTTGAGTCCGAGGTTGGCGAGGTTGTCAAGCATGGTGGCGGTGTTGTTGTCGTTGTTTTCTCCAGGTGGAAGTTCAGGTCCCCGAGGAGGATGTATTCTGGTGAGGCTAGGGCGTGCAGGCTGATGAAGTCTGCGATGGTTTTGCTGAATTGGGCGCGTGGGCCCGGGGGTCTGTAGACGAGTGTTTCTCTTAGGGTGGTTTTGGGGTCGGTATGGATCTGGAAGTGTACGTGTTCGGCGTCGAGGGGTGTGTCTTCGGTGAATAACCACATTCACCACACACATAGGTCCCGAAGTCCGGGAGATACAGACGGTCTAGTACAATTTAACTTTATTTTGTACCTACATGAAACCCAATACTCTTTGTGTTATTCGTTGTGCGCCTAGGGGAGTCAGTATGGGGTCTTAAATTCTTCTCCCCTTCTCTCCCGTTGTGTTAAGATATATATATATATATACATATATATATATAGTCTCACAAAAGAAAAGAAAAACTGAGAGGAACTTAGGGCAGAATACTGAGTCAGTCATGCTGGATCGTATCACCTACTTCTGCTGAAGACTAAGGGAAGGTGCATTTAGCCTTGGTTTGCTGGGATTATCCATCTGCCTGCCACTGCAGACTAGGATTGCAAACAATGCTATTACATTGAACATTAGCCTCATTGTTCAAAACAGGTATGCAGGTGTGATCCATCTTTGAAACATCAATGAGGCCCTTTCTTTGGTAGTAGGGTTAGTTTAGTTACCCAAAGAGGTGAGAGTGGGATTAAAAATAAAGATAGAAAGAAAGTTTTAAGCAATAACCAATATGTCGAAATATGTTTTGTGGTTCACACTACTCATAAATGTTGCAGCTATTATGCTCATTTTTATCATAGTTACTAATTATATTGTGTGCACTAAAATGGAATTTTAAAATGCGTTTTTGTATATATTTATCGGTTGTTTCCTTGTGTTCTTGAGTGTGCCTTTGTTCCAGAGAAGATTGAGTAGTCAGAAATTTGTGTCCTTGTTCTCCTGTACATGCAAATGCAAAAAAAGGGTGCCTGCAACTTTCTGAAGCATAGTCTTAAATGAGGCAATTTCCTCTGTGGGAGGCCCCAAAAGGAACACCAGGTCTCCCACTGGGAAGGAGTACAGGCCATAAGAATTGGCAAGGGCGAGTTAATCAACCACATCCTTTCAGTCAGAGGAAGAACGCTGCCAGGCTCACTGCTGCCATCATCATCATCAAATAGAGAATGGAGGTATGTCACCAGTAGCCAGACTGTACCTTGCTGTTATTAATATGCTGACCACTGGAGCAGAAGCCAGTTTCTATTAGGACACCAAGCCCGTCTCTAGGACAGTCTCATTGAAAACCAGCCAGGGCTCAGAAGACTGCTCTGCTGGCTGCACAAGCTCCTGTCAAGAGGATGGGTTTGGTTTCCACCATATGCAACAGTAATTCAGGGCGTTTGGCTGCCTTATGGATCTCTGAGAGAAAAGAAACAATCACAGGGAGAGGGGTTCCAGCAGGGAACTTCATCTCTCTCTCTCTGGATATGTGTTAAAGCTAGGTATTCCTAACAACAAGCTCATGTTGTCTGAGTGTAATAGAGGTATCATGTGTGCCAGCTCTCTGTTGTCGGTGAAGAGGGGAATGGCTTGAGACACATCCAAGGGATCTGATTCTTACACAAAGGGGTGTACCATAGTATTATAGTATTGCTCACATGACCCCTCTGCCTGCTCTTTAAATAGAAATCAGTTTGCAGATAAGGGAGAATGGGGGGTCAGTAAGGAATCTGCAACTAGATATTGTCTACCAGATAAGGCATTACTGAAGGTAAGTAGCTTGTTCATCTGATAGACACTTAGGCCCTCATTACGAGCCTGGCGGTCTGTGACCGCCAGGCTCGCGGTTGGCGGGAGCACCGCCGACAGCCTGGCGGTGCCCCTTAGGGCATTCTGACCGCGGCGCTTTGGCCGCGGTCAGTGCAGGAAAACCGGCGGTCTCCCGCCGGTTTTCCGCTGCCCGTCAGAATCCTCCAAGGCGGCGGATTCTGACACCCCCTACCGCCATCCTGTTCCTGGCGGTTCGCCCGCCAGGAACAGGATGGCGGTAGGGGGTGTTGCGGGGCCCCTGCCAATGGCATGGGCACTGCAGGGGCCCCCGTAAGAGGGCCCGCTTGTATTTCACTGTCTGCATAGCAGACAGTGAAATACGCGACGGGTGCAGTAGCACCCGTCGCACCTTCGCACTCCGCCGGCTCGATTACGAGCCGGCTTCATGGTGGGAAGGTCGTTTTCCCCTGGGCTGGCGGGCGGCCTTTTGAAGGCCGCCCGCCAGCCCAGGGGAAAACTCAAAATACCCGCCGCGGTCTTCCGACCGCGGTACGGTATTTTGGCGGCTCCCGCCGGGCGCGCGGTGACCGCGCCCGGCGGGAGTCAGAATGACCCCCTTAGAGTTGCCGATTCCTAATCTTTGAATAGACACCCAAGAAATACCATCCCTGTAGGTGGGTCTGTGAACCAAGTTCATACTAGAAAATCCTGCATGACTGAACTGGCAGTGTCTGTCCCTACGTACCTGACTGTAGAAGCAGTAGTGTTTAGAAAACATGTGCCAAGATTCCCACATTGCCACCTGACAGATGTCAAAGCCTGGAACTCATTGTGGTAACACAGTGGTCACAGCTATATCTTGGGTACAATGAGCACACAACCCCAAAGGGGGTTGCTTTTCGGCCAGTGCATAGCAAATGTTAATGCAAAGAAGGTTGCAAAGAAGGTTGATCTGGCAACCCAAAAAAAAAAGCACACATAGCAGACAAATTTTAAAAGTGCCCATAGCTGTTGAGCTTGAAGACCTGTTAAGACTTGACTCAATATTCAAACCCTCTTGTGTGTACATTCTTGGTGCCTCCACCAATTATGAAACAGAAGGTACTGTGCCATGCATGGAACATTATTGTATTGCAATGTGTATCTTAATTTGTATTGCCCAATGCTTGTTGTTGCCTAGAGGCAGTTTCCCATTGGGCCTTAATCTTGCTTTTACTTGTCCTTGTTCTTTAGGAAGGCCTGCCTGGGCATGACCTAACAGAAGGCCCAGGCATGTCTCATAAGAACCAAGGGAAGTGGCCTCAGGTTATTTAAACCATGCCCATTCCCATATTGCTGCTTGCTGTCTGAAGATGTATCTGAAAGCCTTAGCCCTGTCCTCTCCTCAGATCCTGCAGCCCCCGGTCCTCGCATTTCGGAGTTTCTAAGTCAGAGTTTCTTCACCTTTCCTTTCAACTCTCAGCAGTCTACATCTACAAACCAAAATCAGGATAAAGTTGGCAATTTCAGTGGCAGCAACGTGTCGTGCTACACGTGCACAGACTATGCTTAACCCTTAACCAGTTCAGTTGTCGCTACAACTAACCATGAACAACTTCATGAAAGGGCACTCTTGTGCAGCCTGCACTGTTTATTTCAAAGTTTGTGTTGATGTCGTACTTACCTGCATTTTGTTTATATTATTTGTTTTGCATGTACAATGGTGATAGCCCAAATTAGAGAGTATTCTTGACATGTCTATCCTGAGTCATACTTAGAGCTCTTCTGTTCATAATGCTTTGTGTAATAGTGAATTCTGTTTATAGCACTTGGTGTATAACATTATGGTTATACTCCTTGATGAATGAGGCCAGAAACAAACATCTGGCATGCTCAAAAGGTGTGTGCGAAGGTTTTTGATTTCTACGTGTATCGTAGTGTTGCCATAACGTTGATGTAACACTTTAACATTGATGTAGTATCTATTGTGCAAGACATAAGACAATTCAGCACTAATCTGTCCCAGTGCATATTTTCAGCTCAAACATGAGGGATTAATTGAATACTAATGATGCATGCTTTTCTATGTAAGTTTCTTGTATTGTCACATGAATACCCATTCTTTGGAAGCAAATCAACTAAGACACAAGGGGCATATTTATAAGCCCCTAGTGCCACCTTGCACCACATTAGCATCATTTCTTTTTAATACTGTGGCCCAACGAGGCCAAAATCCTCGTGCCACATTTACAAAGTGGTGCAATGCATTCATTGTGCCACTTTGTAACTCTTTGTGCGACATTATGCCTGCGCCAGGTATAATGTACGCAAAGGAGGCGTTCCCCTGTTAGGTGGACCGAAAAAATGTCACAAAGAAATCTAAGAGATTTCCTTGCTTCATTTTGTAATGGCATTGTTAACGCCTGCTCAGAGCAGGTGTTAAAAGGGGCTTCCCATTATTTATAATGGGCTCCTATGTACTCTACAGGAGTAGTGCCGATATTTTGTCTCTACTCCTGCAGAGTACATCAATAGTGTCATGATAAATTACGCTATTACCCCTACCCTGTGCCATGGTGCACTGTATTTTAAATACGACCCACACATGGTGGCGTTAGGGTTCGATAAAGAGGGCAGGAAACATGGCACTGCACACAGTACAGTGCCACTTTTCCTAAATATGCCTCTAGGAGACTAATTGAAAGGCAACATCTACATCCAACTCTAGGTAGCTGTAGAGCACAAAAGAAGAATGTTGAGCACAGGACTGATTAGGTATAAAATAGGGTAACACTGTCTTCTATTTTAGGGTGCTATTAGAGAAGTTCAGGAGGCAAAAAAGGGAGAGAGGGAGCAACACAAATGGGAAAGGTAATCACCGCAGGTACTTATCATTGAGCTCACTCGCTGAACAATAGTAGACGCAACGCTAGTAGAAGTTAACATCTATCACGCCATTATAGAAAGTTTCTTGTCACCTCATCTTCTGGACGAGTATCACGGCGACCACTGTCAGATGACCACTGTGGACATTGCCTTATCTTCCTCTCTCTCTCATCCCATCCCCCTTCCCCTTGTGTGTCCCAGATTTAACCACATATGGTTTGTGGCTGTTGCTTGGACGTCCAGGTGGAGTTTGCAACTAGCAATCTGGATCAACATTGTGTCTCTGAAGGATAAACAGGAGCCCTGCTGGGCCAGGAAAAGAATAAACAAAAGAACCTAAGAGAGATGGGCAGAAACTAGGGTCAACAGATTTGTCTGTGCACCATGCCACAAATTATTTCCAATGACAGGCATATAACATTTTGGTGGAGAGAACCCTGGCTGCCAAGATTACAGTACAGACTTCGGGAGGAAAGTCAAAAGCTGTCAACTGTTACCCCTCAATCTCCATGCAAGAAGGAGGAGAGTGGACAGGGTCTGGTGCAGAACTCTCCCCTGCTGCTACGACAGAAGATCCTCCCAAAGGGGCAGTCTGATCACAGAATCGATGGACATGCTCAGCAGCTCAGGATACCAACCTCTCCATGCCCAGTTCAAAGCTACAAGGATTACTTGGGTCCGGTAGTTCTTGTGCTTCTGGGGAACTCTGGGCAGAAGTGGTATGAGCGGAAAGGGGAACAGGAGGCCTGAGTTCCACTTCAGAAAAAAAGTGTCTCCGAGCGATTGCCCCCTTGGAAACTTCAATGCACAAAACTGCTGACTTTGCACGTTCTCTGCAGAGGAAAACTGATCTTACCAAGACTCTGCCCACTGCTGAAAGAGAACTTGTGCCACCTCTGGATGGAGATGCCATTTGTGATCTACTAGGCATTTTCAACTGAGCTTGTCTGCTCTTGCGTTCAGAGATCCTGCCAGATGTTGAACTAACAGGAATATGCCCTGCTGTTCTAGCAACGTCAAGAGGCACAGAGACTGTTGACAAAGGGACCACGACCGCACCCTGCCCTGCTTGTTGCAGTGTCACATGGCAGTTGTGTTGTCCATGAAACCTGCACCATCTTTCCCTTGACAGAGGGAAGAAATGCTTTCCATGCTAGCAGGATTGCATGGAGATCCAACAAGTCGATATGGAGTCCGGATTCTGCCAGAGACCAGATGCCTCTGATATCCACCTAGCCCAGATGGCCGCCCATCCCAGGAGTGATGCATAAGTCACTCCTGTACGAACTGATTGGGAATGGAGAGGGATCTGCCTCTGACCTAATTGCAGTTCGTTAACCACCACTGCAGATCTTTCGCAGGTCCCTCCAAGATCTGGGCCTTGTTGGAGAGATTTCCATGATGCTATGCCCACTGGAACTTCAGGCCCGACTGCAGATCCCGAATATGCCATCTGGCATGTGTCACCAGCAGGATAAAGGATGCCATGAGGACCAGCAGCCTCAGAGTCATTCACATCGAAATCCAGGATAGAGGCAGAAACATGGGTATCATAGCCTGAATACCGGTGAGGATGAGCCCGAAACTGTCCAGAACAGCTCCAATGAAAGGAAGCACAGGAGAGGGAGTCAGGTGTTACTTTGGCATGTTTATAGTGAACTCCAGTAAATGCAGGAGGTCCGCTGTAGTCTGGAGGTGGGAGACAACAGTCTGAGATGAGCCCCCTTCAACAGCCAGTCATTAAGTTAGAGGGAAGACTGAAACCTCTGATCTCCTCACATGAGCAGCAACCACTGCCATCACCCTAGTGCTGCAAAGGCCAAAGGGAAGCAGTCCAGGCCTCCTCCAGGAACTGTGGCAGAAGTCGTTAGCACCCGCCTTTTGACTACTGGGATCACCGCACACCCGCGGCAGTCCCACCCGGGACTGACCATCGTGTTTTTTGACTCTCTGAACTCACTGCTGTCTTCTGCACCTGGCCGGACGAGCCCAGCCTTCATAAAGTCACTTGCGTGACGAAACACGTGTTGGCTGTTTCCTGTAAGACGACACAAACCTATACCTGCGAATAAAGACTCAACTTGGATTCATCGCTTTACTCTTCACCTTTGGATTTACAATACTTGGGCTTTACTTTCGTCCCAGAAACATCGAAGAACTTTTACCTCTCTGTGTGCCTTGGTCTACCTGTATTCATTCTTTCCAAGTGAGTCCAACCTGTTGGATTTCCTATCCAGGTGAGCGGAAGGAAAAACACCCAAAGAGATAGAGGCTTGGATCACCAAGATCTCAGGGGTGGGGTGTTGTGTCAAGAAACCTGGGTCCCCAGGTGCAGGGCACAGGAGGGGATTCGTCCAGTTCACAAGGGCCCCTGTGCTGGGCTTGGACTAGGGACCAAGTAGAAAATATGTGAGGGGCCTCATGAAATGGGAGTTGGGGGTTCTCAGGTTGAAGCTCCCAATTGTAGCTCCTCTGTCAAGAGATTAGTCTTGATGCCACTCAAGGCAGTTGAAATTCCAGGACCTCAGGCACTCTTCTCACCGCCGTAATATAAGACACTCCCTCCTCCCTATCCATGGAGGTGAAGAAAGCAGGCCAGCATCTGGAGAAGTATGCAGTCCTCTGGCCTCACCCAAATCTTTACGCCAGTCCATAGCTTCATGGGGCTGGTATTCTAAAAGGTCCAGCAACCCCTCCAATTCATCCCCAAGGCCAAACCTATAGTGAAAGGGCTAAGGATCCGATCTAAGAGGCAAGGCTCCAGACGGTGTCAGAATCGGCATCGTACAATGTCCATCTGGCTCCTTGGCAGACTCGGGGATCACAATGGGATGGTGCCACCCGTGGGCATAGACAGTGCCGGGAGCATTGGCACTGGTGTAGGAAAAGGTCGGGTGGTATGACCAATGCCGGTCTGGATCCAGGACTGGATCCCTGGATGCACCAAGGCTGAAGTCACCGGCCCCAAACATGAAGGGGCCCTTCTGATTCCACAAGGCCCGAACATGCTCCAGTCGTGTTGGCTGGCCAAAAATAAGGCGCAAGGTCTTGTAAAACTCTGAGTTGGGCAAGGATCACTCGGGCTCCCAGAAACTCAGGGAGGCACAGAGTCGGCCCAGGCATAGGTTTCACAGAACGAGGCCTAGAGCGTTGACACTCCCTCATCTCGTCAGCCGACAGACAAGGAGAAGATGAGGAACACTTTGACTTCTTGGACTTCTTCTTGTACCTCTACTAACCTGATCGCCCTGATGATGATGGAGGACTCCGCAACCAATCCCGGGACCTTCCTCTCAACCAAGATGTCAACTTGCGCAGAATAGAGCATCGGACTGCCATTAGCTTCAAGGACCGCTCCCTTAAAGCTTTTGGATGCATAGCCAAACACTCGAAGCATGACTTCGGGTTGTGGTTGCGCTCCAGACACCCAAAACACACAAGGTGAGTATCGGTCACAGACATCGCCCGATGACAGAACCCACAGGATCTGAAGGCGGACTTTCTGGAAGACATCCTTGATGCACCAGGAGTAGAATACTCAAGATCCTCAACAAAAAGTTGAAAAAAAAAAAAACTGTCTAAAAGTGACTGAGGGGTAGTTCTCTTTGGATTTGCGCTTACTGGCACAGAAAGAAAAAAACTGACATTAGCATGCTAGGGTGGTGCCTATATAGGACCCGCAAAGTCATATCTGGCATGGACGCCGACAACGATAGACGTGGAGCAGATCAACGCCACCTAATTGCGGGCAGGGGAACAGCCCATGAAAATCTTCCGGATCTAATCTGAAGCCTGGGGAGAATTCAAAGGTAATGAATCTGCAACTAGAAGTCTTTATCAGATAAGGCTCCACTATGGTATCACAAACGGTTTGTGAGAGAACATGTGTCAAACCATCAAGAAATCTTATCACGACAGGTCATTTAAACAAGGGTGGTTATTCTAGCACAAAATGACTCACAAATAACTATTTACAGGGCCCACTGCAAGGCCATGTAAACGTAAAGACAAAACAATCAGGGATATGTTTGCCAGCTTTGCCTGTAAGGTGTTAGTGTCTCAGACAGAACACAGGTTACACACCGAGTGTAGATTGAGTTCCTAGTGGGGCACCTGGCAGGAAGGATGACATCCACCACCTGAGGCGGAACATCGAAAGCAGTCAATTTCCGCCACTAAATCTCCACACATGGAGGTGCAAATTGTGAGGTTTCAGATAGAGGACCCTATGATGCTAAGGCAGGATGGCCGCCCCAAGTAGTAGCCAGATCAAACAAAAAAGGATTGTGATCAGGAATTCTGGGTACCATGCTCCCCTGACCCAATCCAAGCAACTAAGACGAATTGGGCCTGATCTTTCTTGATCTTCTTCAGAACTCAGGGCAGGAGATGTACTGGCATGAAGTAATACACAAAGCCCTTGTTCCATTCCAGTTAAAATGCGCCTCCTAATGAATGTTCTTTTGGAAATTCCAACACACAAAATTGTTGACACAGTGCCTTCTTAACGGAGGCAAAAAGATTTAGCCAGGGCTTTTTCTGTATTAGTTAAGTACGTCCTGCGCGAGCTCAGACTGTAGGCCCCACTCGTTATTTGCCAGACATAGTTTATTCAATTTGTCTGCTCTGGCATTGAGGGACCTTGCCTGCCAGGTGGTTGACAACACATCTATTTAAGTTGTAATTTTTCTACTATTGTTATAGTCTTGGAGAAACAAAATCAGATAACTCAATGAGGTTTCGGACCAAGGCTTTGTTCTACCCAGTGCCAGATAGGGAAAGATATTACGTTTCTTGTTCTTTTTATGCTTAGGATGCTGAAAGTGCTCCTAGGAAAGCTGGGAGCTCTGGCCCTAAAGTGGGAGCACAACTTCAAACCCCTCTCCTACAAATGATAAGCCAAAATAAGCCTCTCTCTTTCACAGCTTTTAGTTTTGTTTATTTATAGACAGTCCTATTTTTATTTTTTGTCAGTGGTGTTTTCCACAACTTTTGAAAACTGTGCTTACCAGTATTTATTCAGCTGTTTAACCCCAAAAATAGACTAAAACAGTATTTTGCCAATGCTTACAAAACAGTGATTTATTATAAAGCACATATTTAATTTAAAGGAGAAGTAATATGTTGTGTCTTCCCATTGGCAGTGTGTCCAATGGACTAATGTTAGAGCCTTTCAAGCATATAAAGTCTGCGTATTGTACTCACACATCTCATTACCCTCTCTAACATCTAATTACCCCTCGTATTCACTGTGCTAGGTACTGTCTGGTTTACAATACTTTTAATGGATTACAAAAGTTGAGTGCTAGCGTCAAATGGTTTACTAAATTCCTGTACACAGTTGGGGGTCACTACTCATTATTGAATTAATGACATTGTAGGACTGGTCAACCACATAGCACCCCTGTGAAACCTTAAACATTTTGAGTTACACTAGATTAATTTGAGCCCGGTGTTCTAAGGTGTCAGAAACATAATGGTTTAAGCATTCTCACCACTACTTTTCTGCACTCTTTGTCTGACAACATTAATTGGTGCTGCTGTTGTGTGGACATGTATAGCTGCTAAGTGTTCCCATGGCAAATGTCTCCCTTTAACTTAGTCCTGACCTGTTAACAGATATCACATTGTATTCTGGGACTTGAAATATTGCCTTTAATGTTGTAACTATGGGCTCTAAAATCCCAAAAGTAATAGCACAAATGGGTTAAAAAGCAGGATTAGCTGAAGGTATTACACATAACAATGGGATACCTTGCAGCTATGAATTTTGTTGGTATGTGGAAAGTCTTGTGCAAAATGTCACTGCTATCCCATGTGATAGTGACGACACTCTTTTCTCACAGGTAGCTGTCACTACACCTTGCTATCAATGTTAAAACCTGGGGTGTTTGGAATGTGGCATGCTACCTATACATGTTAGAGGGATAGATGTATCAAATGTTTTTAACCATTCAGTGTTTGAGGGTAGAAGTGATGGTCCATATTGGTCAAGATTGTTACATGTCAATCATTTCACCAATCACTTACAAAATTAACACTTCCAAAAGATCAAATATAATTTTAATACTCCCAGATTATTCTCTACAGTGTATAAAATATTTAGATCAGCCCTAAAGCATGCTTTTAAACCCTACACCTTTAATCCAAGCACAGCAAACTGGAGGAAACAAAAGGAAGAAGAAACACTATTTTAGTGCAATCCCTAAACAACAAAACGCAAGCAGAATAATCTTAGACCAGTCTCTTTTGCTGCTACCTTGTAAATCAAAGTTGAATTGAGTGGGCCCCTGGAGAAATGAATAAAATGACTGATCCCTCACTTTTATTGTTTTGAATGACATTTTGTTTTGTGATTGTGCAGGTTTTTATGCGTTCACACTGGTGATGGCTGAGGGGTTTTGTCAGGTTTAGGTGTAAACCTAAAACAGGATGGCCTATTTATTTATTACAGCAGATCATTTCCCTGTTGACACATAGAATGTATTTGCAAAAGATACCATATAATACGATCCAGCAGCTATAATATGTAGAATAGGAGAAATAAATGTGATCATAAGAAGAAGGTGGCACACCTGGAAATATGGAAGATGGCGATTGTTTAAGCTTATATTTTAGCCACAGTTGCTAGAGATGCTGAAAGAGTAGGACTTTTATTTATTGCTCGAAAGAGACAAAGGAGATGATAGCAGGAAGGATTAACTTACCTTCAGTAACACACTCTCTGGTGGATATTCTATTTAACATTCAACAGCAGATTCCTCACCTTTGGAATATTTCCCATGTGCCAGGCTGGACCAGGATGTATTTACAGTGGTGCTCCAGCGTACCATCATCTGAAGTTTACACAGCAGAGCTGCTTATAGGTGTAAGCTCTCTGCGTTGATGTCAGTTTTTGTGAGTCTCTTTCTGCACCCTCAGACATGGAGCACAAAGCAATTGTTGGTACCAATTTGCATATATTTAATTTGGGACCTTTTTAGGTGTTCAATAGAGGCCACTCCACAGAATGGAGAGGTGGGAGGCCAGTAAAGAATCTGTAAGTAGATAAGAGTATTCACAAGAAAGAGTGTTGCGGAAGGTAAATAACTTCTTCTTCTGATAGATTCTTCTAGCAGCACATTTCTCACCTCGTGAATAGATACCAAGGATGGTGGTCTGTGCAGCAAAGTCCTTCAGTACTGAACAGGCAAAACACCCTTCCATCAGAGGTGGTTGTCAAGGCAATAGTGGTGTTGAACGTGTACACTGGTGCCTACCTCATGGCCTGGCAACGTCAAGAGCAGGCACCTGGTGTGCCAAAGCAGTGGTAGCAGTCTTGGCTCTGGTTGAATAAGCCCTCAGTTCTTCTCGAGGTAGCTTCTTGGCAAATATGTGGCAGAGGGTAATGCAGCGGACTATCCTCCATGATAAAGCCATTTCCTGCACTGCCTTACCATTCTTTGCCACTGTGAAATACACCAAAAGGTTTATGCCCTTGATGGTCTTTGGTATAATCAATGTAAACGTTTAGGGATCTTTTACAGTCCAGAAAATGCATTTCTTCTTTTTTGAGGGGGGGCGAAGAGGCAGAGAAGGTTGAGAGAGTGCCCAAACTGAAAAGGCATCATGACTCAAGGCTAAAAGCCCATGCTAGTCCTCAACACCAGTTGGTCTGGAAAAAAGATGATGTACAGCTGATGCACTGAGAGAACCTGGAGTTCACTCATGCAATAAGCTCAATTGATTGCAATGAGAAAGATAGTATTGAAAGTCATGGGAAGCAGACAGCAGCTGTGTATTAGCTGATAGTGTGGTACACAAGGAACGTCAGGACCAAATTATGATTCCACTATGGCATCAGTTGGTGGGGGTAGGAACATGTGTTAAACCTATAATTAATAGCATCAGAATAGGTAATTTAAACAAGGACAGTTGGTCTGGTAAACATAAGGCTGAAAAGGCCAACTAGCAACCTTTAATGCTGCTCACTACAATACCTTGGTTGGGCAAAGATAAAACAAACAATAAAACATCTAGCAGTTTGCCTTGTTGTGGGGGAGGCTGTTATGTTTTACAGATTCTACAATAGGATACAGCTTTGTCCCAGCACCCTGTATAAATAGACCTTAGCTGCTAGGAAGACATCCACAACCTCAGAAGGTAGATCACATGCAATAAACTGCTGCTTGTCAATCTCAACACATGGAGATGTAGAATGTGGAGGTGTGGGTGCAGAACCCTGCCCTGCCACAGAGATGGAAGATAATCCCCAGTGTTGTAGCTGGATCGGAGGACAAATGCTCATACCCAGTAGTTCTAAGTACTGCATTCTCTTGGCCTAATTCAAAGCCACTAGGATGACTTGGGCCCAGTTGTTCCTGATCTTCTTCAGAATTCTGGGCAGAAAGGCATATATGAGTCCTGCATCTGCCAGAGAGAGCAATTTTGGGAACTGCAACAAGTAAATGATTTGACACTGCACATTATTGACAATGGCAAAAGGATCCAGCCAAGGTTATCCCCACTGTCAGAAGATATCTGCCCCACTTCAGGGTGGAACCTCCATTTATGATCCAACAAGGGTTGCCTGCTTAGCTTGTCTGCCCTGGCATTTGAAGATCCCACCAGGCGGTTAACAATTAGGGAGTTGTTCTAATGCACCAGCCACTTTGAAAGGCACAGAGCCTCTTGTCACAAAACTCAGGATCCCACTTCATCCTGCCTGTTGCAGTACCACACATCGATGATGTTGTCTGGGAGGACCTCAACCAACCTTCGCTTGATGAATGGCAGGAAGATCTTCAATGTCAGGTGGATGGCTAGCAGCTCCAACAGATTTATGTGGAGCCTTGTTTCCACCGGAAATCAGAGCTCTCTGCTCTCCATCTCCACAAGGTAGCCTCTTCACTCCAACAGGGAAGCATCTGTCATCACTGTCAACTCTGGATGGGGAACGAAGGGGAGAGAGGGCTGCGGCTAGTCAGGTTCAGGTTGAGCAACCACTACTGCAGATCGTGTGCAGTGACCTCTGAAACCTAAATGATGTCTGCCAGTTCCTGTGATGATAGGCTCACTGAGACTTCAGATTTTACTGCAGAGCCCTTATATGTCACCTGACAATGTGGAAAAGCAAGAAGCACAAGGCTAGTAGGCCAGGAAACTTCAAAGGAATTCTCAGTGAGATTCGGGACAAGACTAAACCAACAGGGTCATAGCCTGAATGTCCCGGACTCGTTGTGACAGTAGAAAGGCCCCAATTTGCAGAGTTTAGAATGGCTCTTATAAACTGAAGCCTCTGCACTAGTAAGGCCAAAGAGTAGCCTAGAAAACTGAAAATGCTTCTGCCTGATCTTAAACATGTGTCGGACTGGAGGATGGTCACATGAAAGAATGTGTATTGCAGATCCAAGGCTAACATCCAATCGCCCGGATTCAGGGCAGACAGAACTGGGACCAGTGAGAGCATTATGAAATCACCCTTCAGTGGAAAGGCTTTCAGAAGGCAAAGATCCAAAATAGCATAAAGGTCTCCATTCTTCTTCGCATGAGGAAATAGCAGAGTAACAACCCACCTCTGCGTTCAAGGCCGGCATACACTTCATGACCCCTTTGGGCAATTAAATTGCCCCTTTTGCAGCAAGATTGATATATGCTCCATTGAAAGCTATTCTGATGTGGGAGGAAGGTCGAATGGTCCTGCTGGATGATCTATCAGATGTAATGGCTTGCCCCCTGGAAGATAATGTCTGATTCTGGCTCCGTCTGGCGGGCAGTGTGCCACTAAAATGAAAATAAATGCTTTGCAGGTTGATGTCATAGGGGCTTAGGACCAAGTGGAATGAAGTTCCTGTTGACCTGAATGATCATTGCCCCTGGCCAAGACACAACAGGGTGACTCCTGCTGTGATGGTGGGAACTGTCTTTGTCTCTATGCCAGTCCTCTGAAGTAGCCTTGGAAGGGTCGGGCGGCTGAAGTTGTTGATCAGGGGTTGAGATTTCCAAGGAAAATGCTGAAGCTCTGCTATATTTAAAGCATTTGAGAGTAGATTCAGCTTTTTCGCCAGAGGTGAGACTCATCAAATGAGATATCTATTAGATACCTGCATGTCTCCAGAAAACTCAGTGGATTGCATCCATGAATAGTGGCAGTGTACTGCACTAGTACCCAATGCACACCTTAAGAGTCAGTAGTATCCAGGCCAGCCTTCATGACTTATTTAGCTGCATCCTGGCCGTCTTAAATAGTTTGAGCCAAAGAGGCCCAAAACTCACGTGGGACTGCCAGTAAGATCTTGCTGGCCATGTCCCAAAGGGTGCATGTATAACAACCTAAGAAGCAGACTGCATTGATGGACCTTCATGTCAAGCTGGTGGAAAGGAACATCTGCTTTCGAAATGCCTCCGTCCTTTTCAACTCCCTGTCTGGAGGAGTCAAGGAGAATGTATTAGGATTGATTTTGCTGGTGGAAGCTTGGACCACCAAGCTCTCAGGAATAGAATGCTACAAAAACAAAGTCCATGTCAATCACGTCCGGTCTGGGTTGCCTGGCCACCAGCCTGTTAACTGGTGAGAAACAGCAAGGCTTTGCTCAACTATCCATACAAGTGTCTGTGAGGGCTTCATTAAATGGATACAAGGTCTCAGATGATGCTGGCCTAGGAAACAAAACATCAGTGAGGACATTTGTCATGACTTCAACTGAAGGGAGCTGCATGTCCCGGACCTCAGCTGCTCTTGAAATTGCTACAGAAAATCATGCAATATCCTCCATTGAGAGTTCAAGAGGCAAAACCAGTCCCTGCTCGGTATTTTCAATGGCCTAGGATACTCTGGGCATAACAAGACTAGTTGAAAAATTGTCTTTGGACAGAGAGCGGTGTGATGGGGTAGTATCCTGCTTATTTTCTATGATTCCTCCTAGATTTTGATTTGGACTTATTGGATAATCTTTATTGTGAAAAAAGTCTGCTGTGGAAGCAGCCTCAGGAGCTGGAGCAAGCACACTCCATTGACTTGGAGTGAGATCACGGCTTACAAGAGTTACATGTCTTCCTTCGGTCTTCCCTTTATGGTCCTGAATCACATTTGGGTGCATCAGGATAATTTTTTCTCATGACTAGGATTTGTGCTCTGAGCCCAAACATGAGAGGCACAATTCATGTGGATCTGTCACAGACATCTGTCAAGACAGAGGTTAATCTCTGTAGTATTGGTGAAGATATCATTCCCTTGCACAACAAAAAAGATTTTTGAAGGAATTCGCAAACAGACAAAAAGGGAGCAGCACTCAGGATCTACATTCAAAAGAGCGGTAAAAAAGGATCTGATGTCAGACCCAGGGGTGGGGCCTATATGCAGTTCTTCTCCAGGGTGTAATGAGGTTGACACAAAGCTGCATGATGCCACCAATGCCTAAATCTCAAAGAAGGAGAACCCCACAATTGCCTGATTGTAATTACACACATATCAAACTCCGTACTGACGTAACTAACATTCCCACACCAAATTGTGAATTGTATTTGGTTGATGGTTCATATGTCAGAAATGATGAAGGTGCCCTGGTCACAGCTTATGCTGTACGTACTGTATATTAAATTGCTGAAAGCTGCAGCATGCCCAGTATTACTTTTGCCAAATGCATTGCACTAACCTGGGCCTGTATCCTGGCTAGAAAAAAAGATTCTAACTGTGTACAAGGACTCATAATATGCGTTTGGAGTGACGCATGACTTTGGGCTCCTGTGGATTCAAATGGGAATCCAAACATTGGCTGGAACGACAACCATGAATGATCAATGTGTACAGAATTTGTTGAATGTTTGGATTGTATCCCATTAAATTGTAGTGTTCAAATACTCTGTCACCAATATCCTGATGATGATGCATCATTCTGAGTAAATGCCCTTGTTGATTCAGCCACTCGAAAAGCTGCTCGGTTGTGTATTGCTGATGCTGCTATGTGTTGGAAAGTGGATTATTGGTATGGTCAGGTAAGTACCTACACTTAGCTATCGGACACTAACCTACACTTAGGTCCAGTTAGGTGCAGTTAGGTCTCATTAAATTAAATTAAACCCAGCTCAACCCTTGGTAGCTTGGCAATGAGCGACAAGTCTTAACTTAGGAGACAAGTATGTAAAGCATTTAAAAATTCCAAAACAGTAAATATGTCAAACACAAAACACAGTAAAAATCCAACACCAATTTATAAAAATAGATTATATTTTTAAAATGACACCAAAACCTATAAAATCAGATAAGGGGAACAGCAGACATGAATTTTTAAAGAATGCCAATCTGGTAATCTGGTTGCACCTCGACCGGGGCAAAGTCAAAGTTTGAGCCGACCACGATGGAGCCCTGTTCGGCTACAGCAAGCGGGAGGCCTCGGTCAAAAGTTTACCTTTGGACTTAGTCGTTTTCTTGAAGATTTTCTTCAGCGGGACGAAGTTGCTAGTCTGACCTGACCTTGTTGAAGCCCTTCCTCGGATATGTGTCGCAGGAGCCCTCGGTAAAGATTTCCACACTCAGACTTAAATGATTTTTCAAGATGAAAATCCTACGGCCGGGCCGAACCTGAATCTTGATCTGACATCTCTGGAGCCCTCTTCGGATACCCTTCTCGGGAGGTCCTAGTTATCTTTCTACGTTCAGATGTAGTTACTTTTTCTGAGAATTTCTTCAGCGGGATGAACCTGCAAGTCAGGCGGGGTTGAAGTTGAGGCAAGCCAGTTGGAGTTGGTGCAGCGGGTCGGTCCCTTTATGAAGGTTTTTCCAGAAGGTCTTTTAAGGTCTTTTTGGAGTCCACAGCTCACCCCAAGGTTCCAGAAGCTCTGAGTTGCTCCTTGAGGGTGCGGAATACAACTCCCAGAATGCACCTGGCGCAAATTCCTTATTGGCCACTGGACAGAGGTCAGCTGGTCAGTTTCCTCAGGAGTTGGTGCAGGGGACTCTGGTTAGCAATTTTTCACCTGTAGCAAATAGGGAGTCCCTCCTTGAACAAGTTGAAGCCAGAAAAACTCCTTCTTGTGGTGAAGCCCAAGTGGGCAGCTGGTGCAGTCCTTCCAGGTGCAGTGTCCAGGTGCAGGTCAGGGGTCCAGCAGGGCAGTCCTTCTTCTTCTGATGTTCTTCTTTGTAGGGATCTGAGGTGTGGGTGCAGCTCTGCCATATTTATCCTTGCTCCTGGGTGAAAAACAGGGGGGGTCCTCCTGGTTCTCCAATCAGATGCAGGGTCCTTCCCCCTGTGATGACCACTTCCTGGTAAGTGTGGCAAAAAACAATCCCAGGGAGCAACATTCTTCAAATATCTATTATGGCTGAAACTGATTTTTGGAGGTTACAGCTGGCTGAGCCCACCCACTGGTGTGGCTAAAAATCCTAAACCCACCCCTCTCCTAATCTAATCAAGAGGGCACCTAATTGTCTGGGGTTGCAGAATGTGACAGAGGTGCTGGGTTGCTCCAAATGTCCTTCCCTGTCTTTGAAGACCAGTTTGGCAGCCCTTACCCCTTCCTGCTTCCCCATCTGCTCAGGTAGTTCTCCTCCCCCAGGCACATTCACAACCCATCAGGGAAGCCTGCTCAAGCTGCCAGAGGCTGGCCAATCAGAGAAGGCCACTACAGAGCTGAAGTTGGAAACTTTTAGGTATAGTTTAAAACTCTTTACCTGAACTAGTTAAATTAAATAAAGCAATTGTAAGTGATGGGATGTATTCTAACAATTAATTTGATATCAAACTTGAAGTATGTGACACTTAAGGGAACTTTGTTAAGTAAAATAAAGTCTCCCCATTTTAGCCTACGGAGGCCATACACTACAGTGAGGAAAAAACACATTTGGCTGTTTTACCTCATCAGGGCCTATAAAACTATTTTTTATAAGGTCCCTGCTTATAGATACATGGCACCGAACCCTAGGGCCCAATAGGGCACACCTTAGGGATGAAGTATATGTAAAAATAAGGTTGTTTAAGACTTTGGAAGTACTCTTAATTCCAAAGTCGAATTTGCATATAACTTTAATTTAAAAGCACCCAGCAAGGCAGGCCTGCCTTTAAAATGACTCTGGGCACCTCAGCAATGCACCTATGGGTGCACTACCTATGCTGGGGTCCCTAAGCCTACATGCCCTACCATATACTAGAGACTTATAGGTAGGTTGACACAGCTAATTATAATTAGCCTGATTTGCATACTCATTTTACACAGAGCACAGGCCCTGGGACTGGTTAGCAGTAGCCAGGACACCATCAGAATCAGGAAAACACCAGCAAAAAGTGAAAAATGGGGGGCAAAAAGTCAGGGGGCCTCTGCAATCAGCCCTGTTTTCTCACACAAGCACCCCCCCAGCCCACACGCCCAGGAGGCTCAGCCCGACCCTGGGAGAGTCTTCCAAAATTTATACTTGACAACTTTGCACAGTTATATCATGCCGCTCCCACATCAGTAGCCATGGCATTGTACTTACTGCTGTAACCCCTGGTAAGCATCATTCTTACCTTCTCTGGCCCCAAATTATTGCCACATCATGTCACCTTTCAATCCTACAATGCGGAAAAAGCGATCACTCCCTCTTCACCCTTCTTCCTGGGAGCCCTTTTGTGAATCTGCAGATTGATTTTATCCAGATGCCAAGGTGTGCTTCATACTCCTATATAGCTATGTTTGAGTGTAAGGAAGCTTACTTGTACACAAAAGCAGATTTGCAAAGCCCTAGGAATAGATTTGCATTTCTAGTGTACCTATCACCCAGAGTTAGTGTGCATTTTAGAAACACATCGCCATACCCTCAAGAATATGATAACTAAGATTTTTCCTAATTGGTGACTGAAAAGGCCTAATGCTCTGCTCTTAGCTTTGTAGTCTAGAGCTATACCAACACACAAAATGATGGATATTTATAAAGCACACAGCTCCTGAGGAGTAGTGTCCCTGAGCTGGTCTCTACCAGATCCTTTTCATAATATATACAGCCGGCCTAGCAAAGTTGATCCATTCCTCATAGTACTAGTAAGATGCACCTGCCCGCTGTTGCTTGCATCCTGACCTGCACCATGCTTCAGGCCTCTGTGCTCTGCTGGAGTTCCAGTTGCAGCTTTGCCATCTGCCAATGGGTCGGATTCCTCTTCATTTGTACTATGCAATGCTGCACTCCCCATGGTTCCCACTTCTGCCTGTGGTAAGTGCCCATCTCTGGGACACTGGATCCCTCTGTGGGTCTGGCCTGCTATCTGTGCCCCTGCCCTTTGATGTTGAATGGGTAGTGACCAAGAAAACGAAATGTACTGAACCCATTCTTGAGTGGAGCAGCAGCTCTGTGCATGTGAGTAACTTCAAAGTACTGTTGCTTGAGAAATGCTGCCACATCATTAATTTTTCCTCTTCCTTGAACTTCATTTACTTGCTTACTAAAATGGGAGTGGTGTGCTTCCTATTGCTCACAGATTGACCATATTAAGCACAGCGTGAAGAAAATGGCATTGATACAATCAAACTTTTGTTGATTTAAACTTCAGAGGTTTTGGTTTTCAGGAGTATTCAGAAAGTCGGGAATTGCATGTGCTGATTAAATTGATTTTGTGCATCATCCAATATGTTTGTAATAAAGGTGCTGTCTCTGCTTAGTATATTCAAGGATGAAGATGACAGTGATAAGGAAGATTTGTATCGTAGGTCTTCCCCTGCTACAAAAGGGGAGAGCTAGAAAGAATTTCCGGCAGATGTGCCTTTATGCTTATGTTCACTGTGAAAATGCTAATGCTTAGGTATCTGAACATGGACAGCCACATATATTAATCAATTACAATTCTGTTTTTGTACCTGCTGGCAGACCACTGAAGCCTTAGTGTGGTTGTACATTTATACACATTTTAGATAAAGTAAAGGTCAGTTACACTGCACATTTCTGCTTTGCTAGGCTGTATCCATGCTGAATCCGGAAAACTTTCTTCAGCAACCATTTTGTGTTTTGCTAGTCTCCACACTGACACCGTTCCACACCGAAAGTGAGAGAGCAGACCTGCATATAAGCACCACCCCCCCAATGTTAGTTTCTTATTTTCCCCTTTTGGGGACCCTCATAAGTGGAGTGTGAATAAGTGGCAGTACTTGTGTGCTTAATACCAGCTTGGAACTTTTTAGATGTTAAAGAGGAAACTCCTGCGAACGGGAAGGTGGAAGGGCAGTAAAAAATCTGCACTTAGAGTATCCACCAGAATGACTCTCACTGAAGGTACGTAACTTGTTCTTCTAAGCAATACTTCTAACTGCAGATTTGTCACCTTAGAATAGATAGCAAACCAGTACCTTCCTAGGTGGAGGATCTGTGGAGTAGACTTAAACCAAAATGTATTGCAGAACCAAGATGGAAAAAACCCTCCCCACTGGACCAGGGTGTCAAGGAAGAAGTACTTCAACAATGCACGCAATGAAACCCAAGACATAGCCTGTCTGATTTCAAGGACACGCGCTCCATCAGCCAATGCAGTCGTAGCAGCCTGAGCCCTGGTAGAATGGGCTGTCAGACCTTTGGGGTGCTGCTTCTCGGCATAGTAGATCTTGGTGCAGAGGACTTTCCACCTCAACAGGGTCCTCTTCTGCACAGCCTTCTCTTTCTTTGCCTTGGAAAATGCTACAAAAACCTGATCATCCACATGGTGTTCCTTGGTAGCCTGAAAATCCGGGGTCCAGCCATGAAGCTTCTCCTCTTTTAAGGGGTAAGGGAGAGTAAAGAAGTCTTGTAAAGTGACATATTGCTCAACATGAAAGGGAGTTATGACTTTTGGCAACAATTTCATTCAAGTCCTTAGTACCAATTTGTCCAAGAAAAAGGTGATGTATGGCAGTTGCACTGTAAGGCCCTGAAATTCACACATGTGACCAACTAACATAATTGCAATGACCAAGACAGTTTTCAAAGGCAGGAGGAGCAGCGAGCATTGCATTGAAGGCTGCACACAAGGTGAATGCCAAGACCAAGTTAATGTCCCATTGTGGTATACCAAACAGCTTGGGAGGGAATCTGTGTGAGAAATCTTTAATACTTCCAATTAGGACAGGTGATTTAAGCAAGGACTGTTGGTGCAATAAATGTGTGAAGAGAATTGGGCCAAGAAATATCCTTTAACAGTTTCCTCTGCAAGGCCATACTAAGCCACAGATAAAACAATCAAAAATACGCCTTCTGCCTTCGCTTGTAGGGAATCAGTCTTATGAGCACCACCCCAGGGCAGAAATGTGTCCCAGAGACAGCCATAAATTGATGTCATGGAAAGTTCACTGGCAGCAAAGATGACATTCACCACCTCAGGCAGCAGATCAAATGTGGTCAATTGTCACTGTGCATTGTCCACCCTAATAGGTATACATTGAACAGATTTGGGTGGAGGACCCTAAGCTGTTGCAGTGACACTTGCAAAGTGGTAGCCTGACTAATGGACAGATGCTCTAGTTCGTATGTTCTCGGTACAACACTCCCCTGGCCCAATCCAAAGCTACTAGGATGATTTGGGCATGGTTGTACTTCATCACTTGTATAACTCTGGGCAAGAGAGATATGGGCAGGAAGATGTAGAGAGTCCCATGTTCTATTCCAGACAGAATAGACAAGCGTTAATGTGGACACTTTCAACACTGCATGTTTCTGATAGTGGCGAAAACATTTATTAGGGGTTCTCCTCATTGCTCGAAGATGTGCTGCATCATCTTGGGATGATCATGCCACTAATGAGCTCTACCTCCCCCAAGTGTCCTCCGTAACCCAGTAGGGACGTTTCCACCGCTGTACCAATTGCATTTGAGCAGCCCCACTGCAGCTCATGAGCCAGCTCCTTCAAGATCTGCATGACTGTTATAGGAAATTTATAAAATGACCATGAAAATGTAATGCAACAGCAGACATTGGCAGAAAGCAGTACGCAGATGTATAAAATAAAAGAACATTGAAGGCCCAAATCCAATGTTGACCGGAATAAGGTGAAAACTTCACTTCAAGACACGGAAATAGGTAAACTGAAAAGATTGCAGTTAAAAGCTAACTTGTGTTTAGCAAACATGTAAGTATTTATGACTTTAGACATACAGGCTCACTGGCATGTACTTCATGTTTTCAAATAGATTGTAAGCCTGATTGGACAATGAGTGAAGGAAATATAATCAGCTCAGAATACACAGAAGTCTTAGGGTTACAGTGATAAGGCACACATGGTATTAACATTGTATTTGCTGTAGAAATGTATGTATTCAAGAGTGAAGAATGGTTTATTTGTCAAGCATTGTTAAAGCCACAAGTGAAGAATGTGTAGAAGATTAGTTTAGAGTTAAGGGGTCATAGGTGTTTTTCTGTTTCAAGCTATGACTGGCTAGATTATTGCACATTTTGACCAGGTAAGCAGATGCTGTGGTTTCTGATGTTCTGCCTGTGCAAGGGACTGAGAAAGAGTTCGGGGATTGATGTCTTTCAAAGGCGAGGGCAAATGCAGACTAATGTTCCATGGTCTTTATTAACTATGTGACTATATGACTTATTTTCCTTTGCAATGGTAAACAAAGATATAGGGACATAAGGCTATAAGAGATGTAATCATATCGCATGTAAGATTGTATACATGTGTTGCACAGTATTAGGAGAGGCCGTACTGGTTCACTTGTTGTTTCTAGTGATGAGCTAGAAGTGGTCAATGTTTCTTGTTGACACAGAGGTACACCTGAAAAGCTGATGTTGCAAAACTCTACCTCCAGATAAGACCTAAAAACTCAAATTACTGTCCTGGATCTAATGTCTGAAAATCATTCCGACGTACAAGGAACGCATGGTTTAAAAAAGGTTATCTTCTCTGAGCGCGGAGAAAAGTGACCAGCTGCATTTACCATTTTAAAATAGAATATTGTTAGATGTTGTCAATTTGGGTAATTCGAAATTGGGGGTTGCCAATGCATGTCTAATTATTTGACATAGAGGGACAGCAGGAAAGCTAATGTTAAAAATGTTCTTCTAAGTACAATCTGGACACTCAAATTATTAATATTATAATAATATATTATAATTGCTAGAAATGGGGTCTTTGGTTGGCAGTCAGGTTACCCCCTGTCCAAGCAAGGACCCTCACTCTAATCAGGGTATAGGAGAATCATCCTCAGTTAACCCCGCTCAACCCCTTGGTTGCTTGGCACGAGCAGGAAGGCTTAACTTTAGAAGCAAGGTGTAAAGTATTTGTACCAACACACACAGTAACTCACTGAAAACACTACAAAATGGCAACACAGGTTTAGAAAAATAGATAAAATTTATCTAAACAAAACAAGACCAAAACGACAAAAATCCAACATACACAAGTCAAGTTATGAATTTAAAAAGCAAAAGAGTCTTAAATTCTTTAGAAAACAGTGAGAATGTTATTAGTGTACAAAAGTAATTGGGTAGCGTCAAAATCAAGCCGCACGGGTAAGTGTGCGTCAGAAAAGTCCAGCGATGCATCAATTTCTCATTCGCAAGCAAGCATGTATGTCGTTCCTCCTCTGGTCGGGTTGGCGTGCGTCGTTTCTTCTCTCCCACTTGGAAAGAAGGACTCTCAGCAGAAAGCCCAAGTGCTGGCAGAGAGAAGTCTTTGTTGTCGCTGAGACTTCAATAACAGGAGGCAAGCCTAATTCAAGCCCTTGGAGATTCTTCACCAGTGGGAAGTCACACAAAAGTCAGTCTTTGTCCTCTCCCAGGCAGAAGCAGCTACTGCAGGCCAACCCAGCAAAGCACAGTCATTCACAGGCAAAGGGGCAGTACTCCTCCTCCAGCTTCTCCAGCTCTTCTCCTTGGCAAAGGTTCTTCTTGGTCCCAGAAGTAATCTGATTTTCAGGGGTTTTGGGTGCTCTTCAACCAATTGTTGCCTTTGAAGTAGGCCTGCCCAGGCCAGGCCCCAGGGGGTTGGAGACTGCATTGTGTGAGGGCAGGCACAGCCCTTTCAGGTGTGAGTGACCACTCCTCCCCTCCCCTCAGCCCAGATGGCCCATCAGGATATGCAAGATACACCCCAGCACCCTTTGTGTCGCTGTCTAGAGGAGAGGTGCAAACAGCCCAACTGTCAAACTGACCCAGACTGGGAATCCACAGACAAGCAGAGCCACAGAATTGTTTAAGCAAGAGAATCCCTACTTTCTAAAAGTGGCATTTTGAAACACACAATCTAAAAACCAACTTCACTAAAAGATGTATTTTTAAATTGTGAATTCAGAAACCCAAACTCCAAGTCTATCTGCTCCCAAAGGGAATCTGCGCTTTAATCATAGTGCACTTTCCTAGGGACTTACTGGTAAATCAAATATGCAAATCATGGATAGCCAATGTATACATACAATTTATCCAGGGAACCCTTACACTTTAGCACTGGTCAGCAGTGGTAAAAGTGTCCAGAGCAAACCGTCCAGCACACAGAAACAATCTGGGAAGTAGAGGCAAAAAGTTAGGGGAGACCATGCCAATGATACCAAGTTTAACAATAATATATTATTATATAATATTATAACATACTTAATAATACAATTATTAATTAATCTAATGTCCAGATGTGGCCAATGTGTGATTTTGTGTAATGTTCTTTTAATATGTATTGCATAATTGACAAAGATAAATATTGTAACATTTTCCTGAATTTAGAAATATTTGTTTAAGTTTCAAAAGAGCAGTGACATTTGGCTAGATGTATATAAAGGCTCAACATATTGGGAAGATGAGATATTATGGAGACTCCCTTAGCATATATGCAGAAGGTCTTTCCCCATCATCAGAGAAAATTACAACAATATTGTTTAGAGTAGTCTAAAGCCACCCAAAAACATACACATCCCTGGCCAAAAGAAGGTACATTTGATGATAAAATAATTGAGCATATTGTTACATAACTTAGGAGTAAGTATGTGAGAACCAAATTACAAAATAGAGTATCTATTCTAGCCCTGTGGCAATTATTCTGTCAAAAATCGAAGGACCCCTTAAAAATAATACCCCAAATATTTCATCAGTTTCCCCACCTCCATATGATTCTATGAGTACCTTTCCCAAGGTACCCAGTATTTACCCACTCGTTCAGCTACAAGAAGCCGCAGTGGGATTTAAGAACCCCGACCTCTTCAGAGATTCCAAAAGATACCCCTAATGTTGCTTCACAAATGCCAAAGCATGTGAGCACACGTAGGAAGCAAGCAAAGATAAATGAATCTCAGTTTTCAGGACAATTATAAGCACAGTTCACCCTACATTTAGACCAGCCTCTCCCAAGGATAGACGCGAAGAACAAAGTTGAGGGGAAAGTGATAACCAGTCACATGATTCATCAGCAACATCACATTTGTTGCAGAGGAGAGACACAACAGGAAGAGTAGATAGGAAACAAATGTCTACCTACCAAAGAGGAAATGCAGATGGAGTGGCTATGTGGACAGAACTGCTAATATGGCATGATCACCAGCATCTGAAGAAAAAGATAGGACTAAAGGAAGTTTACCACCTTGGCAGAAGGGGAACATAGTAGTTTCACCAGAAAGTGTTCAAGAGTGGTTATCGTAAAGTGAGAGTAGGGGAGATTCTAGTAAAGTAACAAATAAGATAGAGCCTATACATAAGTTTGCCAATAGTATGGAGGAGCTGCTTTGACCCTCAAGTGTTAGGCATTCTATCTATGATATTGATATTCAAGAAAACCCTTTATCGATCTGAATCATACAAAAAGTGCAAAGAGATTATCTGTTGGCATTAGAGAGGGAGAACATGATACGTTTTCCAGGGTTAGCAACGCTCCAGCGACAGAGCTTGAGAGATTACAATTTTGGAGAACGCATGACCCAGGGATGGGAACTTCTGAAGCTATGAGAGGACTGACACTAGATCAGTGCAGCAAATGAGTATTAAATCAGCTTTGTGCATTACAGATCTCACCCCTAGTGAGATAGTTGCAAAAGGAGAGAATAACTGGCACAGTCTTGTGCCATGTAGAGACTTTAATGGATTGGACTCAACGACCAGCATCACAGAAGAGAACATGGCCGCAAGAAGGATGGTGAATGCAGAAGATTGCATTCTTTACGAGGAGGGAGATCCAGACTGGGATTATTTCTACATGCGGAAGTGTTTGCATGCATGGCAGAAATATGCTAGGCAGCATAATCCCCAGCGTTCTACCACTCCCTTACATCAGATACCCCTCATACGTAAGGGACCAGGGGCCCCTCATTATGTTCCATGGCCACAAATGGACAAGGAAAATCCAAGAAAGTTGTTTCTGCTGCTTACAGAGGGAGCAAGGAAGTAGATCAGAGCTTGTGAAAACAAACAGCAGGTATTACCTTAGTAGCAGGGGACATAACAAGTCTGCTTAGTTCTCTTATAGGACATGAAACAGACATTGTTTTTCAAAAGCTGGAGTGAGAAATGTTACCCTCATTGAAATTAGATATGATTTGTCTCCATTTTCATTTTTTAAGAACAGCGATTTGGGATCAACTGAGGAAGGTGTATCCTGATAGGCCAGTTACTGGATCTCTTATGAATCAGTCAATGCAGCCAAATAAAGATCCAGCTCAGTTCGTTAATAGGATGAAAAAGAAATTGATCTAAGAATTAGGCCAAATTGGGAGGTAACAGGAGGATTTGTTCAGTCCCTGGAGTTTCACCTTCCAGGGTGATGGCAGTAACTGTAGATTTCTCCACTGGAGATCAAATCAAAGCATGACCTGCTGATATGGAGGCATTTACAATCATAGCAGAGAGACCAGAGTTACTGGGAAAGGTGGTTTGGTTACCTAAAGAATTTCTTTTTCGGTGGCAATGGCAAGACTCTTGGATGCCTGATACTGAACTAATATTGCAAATAGGGGCCTGAGAAATAACACCACTCTATGGCACTCTGATAGCCAGTGACTACAGTCATGCCTTAGGTGCATATTTTATTTTTATAGAACCAGGAAAAAAGGTTAGAGACATATTGGATGACCAAATATTTTGTGGTGACAATTCTATGAAAACAGTTGTGGTTTTTCAAAGTGACAGGACAGCAGAGGACAGAATTGGAAGTGAGGACACCGACACCAGGAAGAGCCTTTGATTCTGCTAGGGAAGCCGACATGACCGAAGTGCCAGACATTTTATGGACTAAGGGTCCTCATGATGTAGACCATATTTGTACTGCTACACCAACCAAATTTCATTAAAGGAAGGTGCAAACTTACCAAGAGTGAGACAGTATCCTCTTCCTAAGGAAGCAGACAAGGGCATTGCCCCTACTACATAAACCTTGTTATAGCAAGTAGTAATTTACCCTGGAGTGTCTCTTTGTAACACCCCAATTTATCAGGCTAAGACGTCTAAGGGCAACACTTGGCATTTTACCTGCCAAGCCTTAAACTCCCCTTTTTCTACATATAAGTCCCCCCTTAGGTAGGCCCTAAGTAACCCAGAGGGCAGGGTGCTGTTTAGGTAAAAGGTAAAGGTAAAAATTTGTTTCCACTGCCTTTCTTAGGCTAACATTAGTGCTACCCTCATACTGTTTGAGTAGTAGATTCTGGTCAGAAAGGGGTAAACAGGTCATATTTAGTATGGCCATAATGGTAATACAACACCTTGCTTATTGGTGAGCTTGGATTTTATAGTACTATTTTAGAAATGCCACTTTTAGAGAGTGAGCATGCACGTAAAATCCATCTGTGCGTCTTCCTGGGCTGGAAGGGTAGAGGGGCTGACGCTTACATTTCAAAGGCTAGTGGCCTGCCCTCATACAATGGACTACCAAACCCCCTACTGGGACCCAGGCAAACAGACCTGTAATGAAAGGGGAACTTGTGCACTTCAACTCTCACCCACTTCAAAGGCATTTTTGGGTATATAAACTGGGTCCCTGAACCAACTAGATCTGACACTTTTTGTTCTGAACCTGCAACCTGTTAAGATGAACTGCCTGGCTCCCCAAAGGACTCATCTGGACTGCTTTGCTGAGAAGGACTGCTGCCCTGCTAACCTCTGACTTTGCTGAGAAGTGCTCTCCAAGGTCTTGGAATGAGCTTGCCTCCTGTTTTCTGAAGTCTCAGGGCCAAAAAGACTTAGGGGGTCATTCCAACCTCGGCGGTAAAAGGCGCTTACCGACGTGCAGAAGACAGCCATAACACCGCCGCGGCCGCGGTAAACCACCACGGTCATTCTGACCCACAACAGGCAAACCGCCAAAATACAGACATCCACAAAAGTCCGCCACACCAAAGGCCAGCGAGAAACTGGCGATGACCAAACCTCCACCGTCACGCCAACAGAAATACGCCCATGCCATTACGACCCACGAATCCACCCGGCGGTCTTTCAACCGCGGTATTCCATTGGCGGGACACACCGCTGCGCTCAAAATACACACACACTTACAAAACACAACCACATTGGACAAATCAAAAAACACACACCTGATACACATACAAACAACACTCCCACACACCCATTACAATATAAAACACACTCCCACACACCCATTACAATATAAAACACACACCCACATCACCCACAAACCCCCACTTCTAGAGATTCGTGAACACGCACAGAGAAAAGAGATCCGAGCACACAGACGCGCAATTCACTGTCACCCAGCAATATTACCACGCACTTCAAACAACACACCAATACACATCACCACACTTAGCACCACACAATCCACCCCACACATCACCCACACCACCCCATGGCACCGCAAAGACACCCCAGGTTTTCTGAGGCTGGACTCAGGGTCATGGTGGAGGAAATTGTACGGGTAGAGCCACAGCTCTTCGGGACACAGGTGCAGCACACCACCATTGCCAGGAAGATGGAGCTATGGAGCAGAATAGTCGACAGGGTCAACGCTGTGGGACAGCACCAAAGAAATCGGGACGACATCAGGAAGCGGTGGAACGACCTACGGGGGAAGGTGCGTTCCATGGTATCCAGGCACAACATCGCGGTGCAGCGGACTGACGGCGGACCCCCACCTCCTCCCCCAGAATTTACAACATGGGAGGAGCATGTCTTGGCGATCCTGCATCCTGAGGGCCTCGCAGGAGTAGGCGGAGGAATGGACTCTGGTAAGTCAAATCTTAACTACTTCATCCCCCCACCCCACCAGCATGCCAACTCATACCCCCACCCTCACCCCCACCCACATCACACCTACTACTTGCAAATGTCTCACCATCACAACCCACCCATCCCAACACCAAGCCCTGCATGCGAACACAAAGCATGGACACCCATCACCTAAGCATGCCCACTGCACATAGCTATCCCCCCCCCCAAACCACCGTCACAAAAGCCCCCACACAGGAATGCAAGCACAGGGGTACACGGGCACCCACCCATTGCACGCTATGGCACACACAGAAGCAATAACCATACTTTTATACCCCTGCAGGACCCAAACGCCACGTCACCACGCAGGAGGGTCCACAAATGTCCACTGCACCCCCAGAAGAGGCCCACAGTGAGGACAGCAGCTCTGTCTCCCTGGATCTAGATGACCAGCCCGGCCCATCGGGGACCTCTGGACAGTCGGTTCCCCTCACCCAGTCACAGGCCACAGCAGACCTTCCCCCCTCTGGGAACACCAGCACAGCACCCACCGGGCCCATATCTCTGTCCCCAGGACACGTCAATCAGCGGTGTGTCCACCACTACAGGGCACCCAGGTTAACCCCCCACCCCAACAACAACAGGGACCTGGGGGCAGTGGTAGTGGGCACACGGTCCAGGGGACAGAGGCCCAGGGAAACAGGGGAACTGGGAGGGCTGCTGTGCGACAGGGGGGGTAACAGGCCCCACATCAGTTCCGCCATGGGCACCATCGTAGTGGCTCTGAATCAGGTAGTCACCACATTGCGGGACACTGTGGCACCACAAAGGGCCCCTGTCACTAGCATGGACCAAGAACTGCCTACCACCTCCGCCGGCGCTAGTGGACAGGAGGCCCGACACAAGACCAACAGGCCACCAGAACCCCACCCCCTGCAAAAGGAAAACCACCCCGCAAGCGGGCCCTGAGATCCCGGAAGAAGACAGAGTAAGATGCCAAGACCCCCGCCAGGAAAGGATACCTCCCTGATTGTCATCCCACTGTCCCACATTGACACCCTGTCCAACCTTAAACTGCCCCTGCTCCACTTTCCACAGGCATTTGGACAATGCACCTGTGATACTGATAGTCTGGACCCTGCCATGGACAATCCTCCACCATCGCCCCTCACCGATTTGCAACCACCCAACAATATAGGACACTGAAATAAACAGTTATTCGACAACACAATCAGGAGTCTGGCTGTGATTTTGAACAAATGTATTAGACATGACTGTGCCAAAATGTTCATTTACATTGTGATGCCAACATACCACTGTCACACAGCTGTAGTCCATGGGGAAACAAAGCAGATGTCACGCAGTGGGGCCCACATAACTGAAATCGGAAGGGAAAGTCACAACTCAGTTACCATACACTGGGGGAAAAGGTCAGACAGTAGAGTGGTAGTAGTCTTTAATTAAATGTAATATGCCGGAGTGGATTCTTACCTGTGTGTCATTGGAAATACTGCTGTATTACTCTGTTCCTGTTCTCTATGTCGTCCTCTTCGGCTTCCTCCTCTTCACTCTCCACAGGCTCCACAGCTGCTACAACACCACCATCTGGACCATCCTCCTGCAGAAAAGGCACCTGACGTCGCAAAGCCAGGTTGTGAAGCATACAGGAGGCCACGATGATCTGGCACACCTTCTTTGGTGAGTACATTAGGGATCCACCTGTCATATGGAGGCACCTAAACCTGGCCTTCAGGAGGCCGAAGGTCCGTTCTATAATCCTCCTAGTTCGCCCATGGGCCTCATTGTACCGTTCCTCTGCCCTGGTCCTGGGATTCCTCACTGGGGTCAGTAGCCATGACAGGTTGGGGTAACCAGAGTCACCAATTAGCCACACACGGTGCCTCTGGAGTTGACCCATCACGTAAGGGATGCTGCTATTCCGCATGATGTACGCGTCATGCACTGACCCAGGGAACTTGGCATTAACATGGGAGATGTACTGGTCAGCCAAACAGACCATCTGGACATTCATGGAATGATAACTCTTCCTGTTCCTGTACACCTGTTCACTCCTGCTGGGGGGGACCAAAGCAACATGTGTCCCATCAATGGCACCAATGATGTTGGGGATATGTCCAAGGGCATAGAAATCACCCTTCACTGTAGCCAAATCCCCCACCTCAGGGAAGACGATGTAGCTCCGCATGTGTTTGAGCAGGGCAGACAACACTCTGGACAACACCTTGGAAAACATGGGATGGCACATCCCTGATGATATGGCCACTGTTGTTTGAAATGGTCCACTTGCCAGGAAATGGAGTACTGACAGAACCTGCACTAGAAGGGGGATCCCTGTGGGTTGGCGGATGGGTGACATCAGGTCTGTCTCCAGCTGGGCACACAGTTCCTGTATAGTGGCTCGGTCAAGCCTGTATGTCAGTATGACATGTCTTTCGTCCATTGTCGACAGGTCCACCAGCGGTCTGTACACGGGAAGATTCCTCCATCTCCTCGCATTTCCCAGCGGACGGTGCCTATGAAGGACAACAGCGAGCACAGAGTCAATCAACCCACAGGTACGTTCCCACAGATAACACGTAACACGATTCCCAATGCATTGTATGGCTTGTATGAGTGTCGATGCAAGGCCTAGGTATGTGTGATGCAGTAGAAATTAAGCCATGTGGGCCCTTGAAATGGCGGCTGTCTGACATGTGAAGTGCGACAATGGGATGTGAGGTCAATGCGCTGGCGTGGCACACCGTGGCGGTAGGCGGTCGAAGACCGCGACGCAAAGCAGCATTGGTTAACATTGAACCCTATGGGTCTCAGGAGCCTATGACGATGTGCGCCGGCGGTCGCGGTATGCACCGCCGCGGTACGCACCGCCGCGGGCGTGACCGCCATTTTCTATCTGCTTAATCACTCGATACCTCATCTTCCACAGGAGAGGACCTACACTGCAAGTGCTGCTGTGACCTCGGTCTTTAAGAGACAATGGCTTATGCGACTTGGGAAAGGGCCCCTGCCTTCACTGCTCAGGAATTGGAGAAACTCGTGGATGGGGTCCTCCCCCAGTATGCGCTACTCTACGGTCCTCCAGACCAACAGGTAAGTACACTGGGAACATGCTTTGTGGCCAATGCCTGTGTTGAGTCGGGTGGATGAAAGATGGTGGGGAGGGGAGCGAATGAGGCATGCATCAGACGACGGATGACAGGATGTCCCACATGGCAAGGGTAGGGATGGGGGGCCACTCACATTGAGGGTGCAGAAGGTGATGACTCTTTTTCTCCCCCTGTACATTTCACATAGGTCAGCGCCCACCAGAAGATAGACATTTGGTGTGCCATCGCCAAGGACGTCCGGGCCCTGGGGGTCCACCAGAGATGGGGCACCCACTGCCGGAAGAGATGGGAGAACATCCGACGCTGGAGCAGGAAGACGGCGGAGGCTCAGCTGGGGATGGCCTCCCAACGTGGGAGGGGTGCCAGTCGTACTTTGACCCCCCTGATGTCCCGGATCCTGGCGGTGGCCTACCCCGATTTGGATGGGCGCATGAGGACATCACAGCAGACACAAGGGGGTGAGTACAAACTCATTCTGCTGACTTTGCGCGCAGTGGAGGTGTCTGGGTGGGGGAGGAGGGCTGTGGGTATCCCTAGGCCAGGGCGATTTCTGTAGGCTAGGCCCCTCCGTAAGGCATGGCCCTGTGCCCCCGCCCCCCACCTCTGAAGGGTGCCAAGTACAGGTATCCATGGCCCTGTGTCATCTATGTGTGCAGTTGTCGTCCATAGGCTTGTAGGCCATGTCCAACAGATTGAGTAGTTGACCCCAAGTGCGCGGCGTAGTGCAGGGGGCTTCTGTGTCTGTCCTCTCCGCCAACGGTGTCGCCAATGCATGCACTCAACATGTCTTTATTTTCTCCCCCCCCCCCTTTTTTGTGGTCTACCTGTTCATGTGTGCATTAGCATCATCAGGCGGAGGAGAAGTGCCATCGGAGCACGAGGGAGCTGCATCCCACATGGCCCTGGAGGGCCATGCAATGGAGTCCGAATACACCAGTGGGACAGAGGGCGAGGGGAGCTCCACAGCAGGGACTCGTGCAGACATTAGTGACAGCGACTCGTCCTCTGAAGGGAGCCACCCAGCGCACCAGCACCGCCCTCCCAGCAGCCCCTCAGCGTTCGCCCTGTGCCCGCTCACCCAGGAAGGTGGGCATCTCCTTCGCCCCAGGCACTTCAGGCCCTGCCCCAGTCACCCCTGCTGCCCTCAGTGAGGAAGTCATTGACCTCCTGAGGACGCTCATTGTTGGGCAGTCTACCCTTTTGAATGCCATCCAGGGTGTAGAAAGGGAGGTGCACCAGAGTAATGCATACCTGGAGGGCATTCATTCTGGTCAGACTGCCCATCAGCGATCATTCAACACTCTGGCCTCAGCACTGATGGCAGCAATTGTCCCTGTCTCTAGCCTCCCCCCTCCAACTTCCTCCACCCATACCCTATCACCTGTACCTCTGCCTATCCCAGACACACCATCAGACCAGCCTGCACACACCTCAACACCCAAGGGAAGCTCATCCAGACATAAGCACCACACATCACACAAGCATTCACACAAGCAACATCCACATACAGACATACCAACACCCACTGCCTCCACTGTGTCCCCTTCCTCCTCGTCTCCCTCCTCCCTCCCTGTCACGTCTCCACTCACACCAGCATGCACAACATCTTCAGCCACTACGTCCATCACCAGCACACCCACCAGAACACCCCGCACACGTGCAGTCACCACCCCCACTACCATTTACACGTCCCCTGTGTCCTCTCCCAGTGTGTCTGTGACCCCCTCTTCCAAGCTACACAAATGCAGGCAGCCACCCACCCAACAGCCATCCACCTCACGACAGCATCCAGCCCAAGCACCTGCACCCAAAGACACCAGACTGAAGACTCCTACAACCACAACCTCTTCCTCCACTCCCATACCCACTACACCTACCCGTCCCTCTCTTCCTAAATTGCTTTTCCTTTCCAAACTTGACCTCTTTCCAACAACTCCCCCACCCCGTCCATCTCATAGGATTCCAGTCAGCACCTCAGCCACCACAAAAGCGGGACCTGTAATGACAGTTAGCCATGGACTGTGGAGTCCCCCACCCTCAAGGGCAGCCAGTTCAGTAAGGAGCCAAGGCACGGCCAGCCCCCCCACGGTAAAGCATCCGAAGATTGCCAGTGCCCGGCTCGAGAGGCCGAAGACACCAGGGACCAAAATTCCTACCATGGCTCCGGCAGGAAGTGTGGTGCCACCTGGCACACCGCCAAAGGTGGGAAAGGGCCACAGGCGAACAGGGAAGGGTGGGAAGGGCAGCACGCCCGACAAGTCCGCCAGCAGGCCAGCTGGCCAGGAGTGCCTCGCCAGCCCCATCCCAGGTGGGCAGGAGGACACCCACAGGCCCGCTACTGCAGCCCAGGAGGGCCCCGCAAGCCCCATCCCAGGTGGGCAGGAGGACACCCACAGGCCCGCTACTGCAGTCCAGGAGGGCCCCGCAAGCCCCATCCCAGGTGGGCAGGAGGACACCCACAGGCCCGGTACTGCAGCCCAGGAGGGCCCCGCAAGCCACACGACAGATGGGCAGGAAGGCACCGCCAGCCACAGGTCAGGTGGCGAATGACCTCCATGCCATGTCCGGATCCGCTGACCTGGACACTCATCCGATGCACCGCTGAACAGGGCACCGCCGTCTCAAGCACCGCTGAACTGGGCCCTTCATCTCAAGCACCGCTGAACAGGGCACCGCCCTCTCAAGCACCGCTGAACAGAGCACCGCCGTCTCAAGCACCGCTGAACTGGGCCCTTCATCTCAAGCACCGCTGAACAGGGCACCGCCGTCTCAAGCACCGCTGAACAGGGCACCGCCGTCTCAAGCACCGCTGAACAGGGCACCGCCGTCTCAAGCACCGCTGAACAGGGCCCTTCATCTCAAGCACCGCTGAACTGGGCCCTTCATCTCAAGCACCGCTGAACAGGGCCCCGCCGTCTCAAGCACCGCTGAACAGGGCACCGCCGTCTCAAGCACCGCTGAACTGGGCCCTTCATCCCAAGCACCGCTGAACAGGGCACCACCGTCTCAAGCACCGCTGAACAGGGCACCGCCGTCTCAAGCACCGCTGAACTGGGCCCTTCATCTCAAGCACCGCTGAACAGGGCACCGCCGTCTCAAGCACCGCTGAACAGGGCACCGCCGTCTCAAGCACCGCTGAACAGGGCACCGCCGTCTCAAGCACTGCTGAACAGGGCACCGCCGTCTCAAGTACCGGTGAACAGGGCACCGCCATCTCAAGCACCGGTGAACAGGGCACCGCCGTCTCAAGCACCGCTGAACTGGGCACCGCCATCTCAAGCACCACTGAACTGGGCCCTTCATCTCAAGCACCGCTGAACTGGGCCCTTCATCTCAAGCACCGCTGAACAGGGCACCACCGTCTCAAGCACCGCTGAACAGGGCACCGCCGTCTCAAGCACCGCTGAACTGGGCCCTTCATCTCAAGCACCGCTGAACTGGGCCCTTCATCTCAAGCACCGCTGAACAGGGCACCGACGTCTCAAGCACCGCTGAACAGGGCACCGCCGTCTCAAGCACCGCTGAACAGGGCACTGCCGTCTCAAGCACCGCTGGCCCATTGGCAGAAGGGGCAGGCCCGCATCTGTGTCGGGCAGGGCTGCACGAAGCACTCTTGGCACCAGTCCCCCTCCAGAACCAGTGGAGACTGTTATCCACTTGAGAGACTATGGCTTTGCACTCCCCAGGATGGAACAGTGGGCAAGCCACCCACTGTAGAGACTTGAGAGACTGTGCCTTTGCACTCCCCAGGATTGCACAGTGGGCAACCCACCCACTGTAGAGACTTGAGACTGTGGCTTTGCACTCCCCAGGATTGCACAGTGGGCAAACCACCCACTGTAGAGACTTGAGAGACTGTGGCTTTGCACTCCCCAGGATGGAACAGTGGCCATGGAGGCCCCTCGTGGATCTGGCGTCGTGGACTCATCTGGCTGAGGTGCCCCCCCTTCCCTTCCCCCTGTGGTGCCCGTAGTTTTGCTATCTGATGCCCCTGCAGTGTTCTCTCCGTTGGAGTCAGGTATCCTGTGTGGGCTTTGCCTATGTGATTTGGGCCCAGTGGTCCACGGACAATGCCTGCTACAATGATCGGACTTTGAAATTTATGTATATAAAGGTTTTAGATGTGTGATATATTTTTAAGCCAGTGATACAATATATTTGAATGTTTCGAATAATTTCCTTTTGTCTTTGCATTCTTCCGGGGGTTTTAGGGGGTGTCACTCTGAGTTGTTGCTATGCATTGATGTGTGTGTTGTAGTGGGTGAGGGAGGGGGTGGGTGTGTCGCGTATGTGTGTCCCCGTAATTTTTTCCTTCCCCTGTGTCATAGGTGCAGTACTCACCGTTGTCTTCTGCGCCGGCGTTCGTGCTCCTGGTAGAGGAGCAGGAAGACAATCGCTTGGAGGATGTGCAGTTCGGGTTCCATGCTGTCCAGATTCCTTGTGGGGTGTATGGAGGTGAGCGTTTTCCGTTCGAAATGGCTGTTTCCGCCGTGTTTTTATCGGCGGGGCTACCGCCCCGGAAAAGGTGGCGGATTGGTGGGTTGTGATAGGGTGGGCGGTACATTGACTCCCGCCTGGCTGTTGGCGGTGACCGCCGCGCTGTTTGTTTGTCCCGCCGTGGCGGGCGGTGTGTTGAAGTGGCGGTCTCTGTTGGCGGTTTCCGCCAGGGTCGGAATTCCATTTTTTTTACTGCCAGCCTGTTGGCGGTTTTGCCGCCACTTTAACACCGACCGCCAGGGTTGGAATGACCACCTTAATCTCTTCAGGAAACTTCTTATGCGCCAAAAATCGTTGCACAGCCTGCCAGAAACGATGCACAGCAGCAGCACATACCAGTGGACAGGATTTTGTGTCTCCGGTAATGGGCTAGCAGATTGGGCAGCTAAAGATGCAGCTAGACATAAGGCCCCGCTTGTGTCAGTAGCATCACAGGTCCCCGTCTTGTTAGCTCAGACCGCCTCACCACCTGAGTTGAATCGAATTCCATCACAGACTAAGCTACGCCACATTTTGCTGAGACAGGGTGTTTACCTATGTGCGAATTGCAGGAAGCTGCTCTTCAACATGAAAAACAGTTATGGAAGGATAGAGGCTGTACCCAGTCAGTGAATGGTCTAATATATAGACAACTATTTACAGGTAAACCAGTGATGCCACAGGCCTTACTTATGATAGCTCTTGATCAGTTGCATTTTACCAGCTCAAACATAAAGAGATCACTTGTCTATGCAAATACAAGACTGTTTTGTTCCAAATCTGCATGACATGCTTACTATGTACCTTCACAACTGTATTGGCTGCCAGCAGTTTTCTTCTAATCCCACATGGAAATACTAAATTCTACCATTCCATTGCCACAAGGTCCCTTTGAGGCTCTTCGCATGGACTTTGTGGACATGACTGATAGGTGCAGCAACTATAGGTATCTCATAGTTGTGGTCTGCCCCTTTTCCCAATGGATAGAAGCAGGACAATATGTTCATTGTGATGCTACATCAGCAGCAACCTTTCTAATTTGTTAAATAATTCAACAATGGGGAATTACAGAGGGAATAATATCCGACAATGGTATCTAGTTTTTCAATGCTATGTTTATGCATATTACGACATAGTTAGGGATAAAGCATAAGCTATTCTCTAGGTATCACCCTCAAAGTAATGGCATTGCTTAACGCCTAAACCGGATTTTGAAGAGTAAGATCAGTAAGCTATGTGCTACATTGTATAATAAATGACTGTATTGCCTACCATTAGCACTCTTTTCTTTAAAGAACAGCACAAAAGATATCTATTTCTGTTTTTTTGGTTCTCTTTTGTCTCTCGATTCTATTCTATATATATATGTTTCTACAACGAGTTCTTTAGTCATAATATTTTAGATGTACGAATGTAACTTTGTAATTGTCATAACTGACCCCTAATGCCTATACTCACTTGCTGGAAAATATGTGGTATCTGTATATGTTAGGCATAGGTTTGGAAAATACTAATAAGTCTTGTTTTGCATGCTCCCTAATTCCTCATGCAATTAGATCAGATAGGCTATATTTAACAAGAGAAGTCCCCCCGATTACAGCCTCATATTTATTACATTTCTACTTATGTAGGATTAAGGCCCAAATGCAGTTGCACATGTTAAAGTAGCACATTTCTTAGTTAATGCCATGAAATGATTCTTTAGTAGAAGTGTTGTACATTCTCACAGACAAACAGGGCATCAAAGAAGAGATATCACGCATGAAGAAGTCAGGTCTTCCTACTACTGCAGATTGCATTCAGATGGTCCTAGATCTAGGTTTTCTAGGAGTAATACGCCCGCCCACTGAGTGTAACAGTTATTTAGAAAATACTTTGCCTCCAAATTGTGTCCATAGGCCAGCATTTAGAGTCACAGGATCAGCCTTTGCCAACAATCAGTTGCACCCTGATATCACATTTTCTTGTAGGGCTACATCTTTATGGAAAAATATTGATGTTAGGATGTGATAGGGAAGTGTACACATGCCTGGGATGAAAACATTTAACCCCTTCGCTGCAAGGCCTTTTCCCCCTCCTGTGCCAGGCCTTTTTTTTGCCTATTTGGGGCAGTTCGCGCTTAGGCCCTCATAAATGTTTGACCATATAAGCTAACCAAGCCAAATTTGCATCCTTTTTTTCCAACATCCTAGGGATTCTAGAGGTACCCAGACTTTGTGGGTTCCCCTGAAGGAGGCCAAGAAATTAGCCAAAATACAAAATGTAGTTTTTTTCAAACAAATTGGAACAAGTGGCTGCAGAAGAAGGCTTGTGGTTTTTCCCCTGAAAATGGCATCAACAAAGGGTTTGCAGTGCTAAACTCAGCAGCTTCCCAGCTTTCAGGGACAGGCAGACTTGAATCAGAAAACCCAATTTTTCAACACAATTTTGGCATTTTACTGGGACATACCCCATTTTTGCAATTTTTTGTGCTTTCAGCCTCCTTCCAGTCAGTGACAGAAATGGGCATGAAACCAATGCTGGATCCCAGAAACCTAAACATTTCTGAAAAGTAGACACAATTCTGAATTCAGCAAGGGGTCATTTGTGTAGATCCTACAAGGGTTTCCTAGAGAAAATAACAACTGAAAAAGAACAATATTGAAATTGAGGTGAAAAATAAATCAATTTTTCTCTATGTTTTACTCTAACTTTTCCCTGCAATGTCAGATTATCGAAAGCAATATACCGTTATGTCTGCTGGACTCCTATGGTTACGGGGATATATAGGGCTTGTAGGTTCATCAAGAACCCTAGGTACCCAGAGCCAATAAATGAGCTGCACCCTGCAGTGCGTTTTCATTCTATACCGGGTATACAGCAATTCATTTGCTGAAATATAAAGAGTAAAAAATAGCTATCAAGAAAACCTTTGTATTTCCAAAAAGGGCACAAGATAAGGTGTTGAGTAGCAGTGGTTATTTGCACATCTCTGAATTCCGTGGTGACCATACTAGCATGTGAATTACAGGGCATTTCTCAAATAGATGTCTTTTTTACACACTCTCCTATATTTGGAAGGACAAAATGTAGAGAAAGACAAGGGGCAATAACACTTGTTTTGCTAATCTATGTTCCCCCAAGTCTCCCGATAAAAATGATGCGTCACTTGTGTGGGTAGGCCTAGCGCCCGCGACAGGAAATGCCCCAAAGCGCAACATGGACACATCCAATTTTTTGAAAGAAAACAGAGGTGTTTTTTGCAAAGTGCCTACCTGTAGATTTTGGCCTCTAGCTCAGCCGGCACCTAGGGAAACCTACCAAACCTGTGCATTTCTGAAAACTAGAGACCTAGGGGAATCCAAGATGGGGTGACTTGTGGGGCTCTGACCAGGTTCTGTTACCCAGAATCCTTTGCAAACCTCAAAATTTGGCTAAAGAAACACATGTTCCTCACATTTCTGTGGCAGAAAGTTCTGGAATCTGAGAGGAGCCACAAATTTCCTTCCACCCAGCGTTCCCCCAAGTCTCCCGATAAAAATTATACCTCACTTGTGTGGGTAGGCCTAGCGCCCGCGACAGGAAACGCCCCAAAGCACAACGTGGACACATTCAATTTTTTTAAAGAAAACAGAGGTGTTTTTTGCAAAGTGCCTACCTGTAGATTTTGGCCTCTAGCTCAGCCGGCACCTAGGGAAACCTACTAAACCTGTGCATTTCTGAAAACTAGAGACCTAGGGGAATCCAAGATGGGGTGACTTGTGGGGCTCTGATCAGGTTCTGTTACCCAGAATCCTTTGCACACCTCAAAATTTAGCTAAAAAAACACATGTTCCTCACATTTCTGTGGCAGAAAGTTCTGGAATCTGAGAGAAGCCACAAATTTCCTTTCACCCAGCATTCCCCCAAGTCTCCCGATAAAAATGATACCTCACTTGTGTGGGTACGCCTAGCGCACGCGACAGAAAACGCCCCAAAGCGCAACATGAACACATCCAATTTTTTGAAAGAAAACAGAGGTGTTTTTTGCAAAGTGTCTACCTGTAGATTTTGGCCTCTAGCTCAGCCGGCACCTAGGGAAATCTACCAAACCTTTGCATTTCTTAAAACTAGAGACCTAGGGGAATCCAAGATGGGGTGACTTGTGGGGCTCTGACCAGGTTCTGTTACCCAGAATCCTTTGCAAACCTCAAAATTTGGCTAAAAAAACACATGTTCCTCACATTTCTGTGGCAGAAATTTCTGGAATCTGAGAGGAGCCACAAATTTCCTTCCACCCAGCCTTCCCCCAAGTCTCCCGATAATAATGATACCTAACTTGTGTGGGTAGGCCTAGCGCCCGCGACAGGAAACGCCACAAAGCGCAACGTGGACACATCCAATTTTTTGAAAGAAAACAGAGGTGTTTTTTTGCAAAGTGCCTACCTGTAGATTTTGGCCTCTAGCTCAGCCAGCACCTAGGGAAACCTACCAAACCTGTGCATTTCTGAAAACTAGAGACCTAGGGGAATCCAAGATGGGGTGACTTGTGGGGCTCTGACCAGGTTCTGTTACCCAGAATCCTTTGCAAACCTCAAAAGTTGGCTAAAAAAACACATGTTCCTCACATTTCTGTGGCAGAAAGTTCTGGAATCTGAGAGGAGCCACAAATTTCCTTCCACTCAGCGTTCCCCCAAGTCTCCCGATAAAAATGATGCCTCACGTGTGTGGGTAGGACTAGCGCCCACGAAAGGAAATGGCCCAAAACACAACATGGACACATCACATTTTTTCATAGAAAACAGTGCCTACCTGTGGATTTTGGCCTCTAGCTCAGCCGGCACCTGGGGAAACCTAGCAAACCAGCGCATTTTTGAAAACTAGAAACCTAGGGGAATCCAAGATGGGGTGACTTGTGGGGCTCTGACCAGGTTATGTTACCCAGAATCCTTTGCAAACATCAACATTTGGCCAAAAAAAAACTTTTTCCTCTCATTTCGGTGACAGAAAGTTCTGGAATCTGAGAGGAGCCACAAATTTCCTTCCACCCAGCGTTCCCCTAAGTCTCTCAATAAAAATGGTACCTCACTTCTGTGGGTAGGCCTAGCGCCCACGAAAGGAAATGGCCCAAAACACAACGTGGACACAACATATTTTTTCACAGAAAACAGAGCTGTTTTTTGCAAAGTGCCTACCTGTAGAGTTTAGCCTCTAGCTCAGCCGGCAGAAATGCCCTAAAATAAATTTGACCCCCTTCCCTGCCCGGGAGCGACCCTTGCCTATGGGGTCGCTCCCCCTGCGTGACATTGGCGCCAAAAAACAAATCTCCGGTGCCTAGTGGTTTCTGCCCCCTTGGGGGCAGATTGACCTAAAATCGACCAATCTGCCCCCAAGGGGGGCAGAAATTGTCTAAATACAATTTGCCCCCCAGGGGAGCGACCCTTGCCCGATGGGTCGCTCCCCATCTCTAAAAAAACAAAAAAAAAAAAAACACAAAAAAGAAATTTGCCCTGGGGCCTAGAGGTTTCTGCCCCCCCCGGGAGCAGATTGGCCTAATAATAGGCCGATCTGCCCCAGGGGGGGGCAGAAATGGCCTAAAATAAATTTTCGCCCCAACCCCCCCCCCCGGGAGCGACCCTTGCCTACGGGGTCACTCCCCCTGCGTGACATTGGCGCCAAAAAACAAATCCCAGCTGCCTAGTGGTTTCTGCCCACTTGGGGTCAGATTGACCTAAAATCGACCAATATGCCCCCAAGGGGGGCAGAAATGGTCTAAATACAATTTGCCCCCCAGGACAGCGACCCTTGCCTGATGGGTCGCTCCCCATCTCTAAAAAAACAAACAAACAAAAAAAAAAACAAAAAAAAAAAATGTGCCCTGGCGCCTAGAGGTTTCTGCCCCCCTGGGGGCAGAAATGGCCTTAAATAAATTTGCCCCCCCAGGGAGCGACCCTTGCCTAAGGGGACGCTCCCCTTGCGTGAAATTCACGCAAAGAAAAAACTCCCTGGTGTCTAGTGGTTTCTGCCCCCCTTGGGGGCAGATTGGCCTCATCAAAATAGGCCAATCTGCCCCCAAGTGGGGCAGAAATGGCCTAATTATAATTTGCCCCCTAGGGGAGCGACCCTTGCCTAAGGGGTCGCTCCCCACCTAAAGCAAAAAAACAAAAAAAAATGATCCCTGGTGCCTAGAGGGGGCAGAAAAGGCCTTCCTGAAAAATGCCCCCCCCCCCGGGAGCGACCCTTGCCCAAGGGGTTGCTCCCTTATGTCACTTTCTAAAATAAAAATAAAAATCCCTGGTGTCTAGTGGGGTTTCAAAAGCCGGATTGCAAGCAATCCGGCTTTTGAAACCCTGGGAGTGACTTCAAAGGGAAGGAAATACATTTCCTTCCCTTTGAAGCCCCTCCGGGCCTCCCCCAGTGATTGAAAGAGAAATGCTTTGCATTTCTCTTTCAATCTCGCTGGAAGCAGAGCTTCCTGCGTGAGGGGGGAGGCCCCTGTGACAAATCAGCACGCGCTGACGTCACGGGGGGATGGGGGGGGAAGGTCTTCCCCTTCCATCCCCGCCTTGGGGGGGAGGGGGGTGCCCGGGGGGTGCGCTAGCGCTCCCCCAAGTTCCCCTGTGCCTTGGACGAGGTGACCTCGTCCTTTCCCCTGTGCCTTGGACGAGGTGACCTCGTCCAAGGCACAGGGGAACTGTAGCCTTGGACGAGGTCACCTCGTCCAAGGCACAGAACCGGTTAATGGTTCACTTGGATAGATACCAAAGTTAATCCTCACACTGTTTCAGAGGAAATGGCACTGTTGTTGTGGCCAAAATATTGGTTGTAAGACTACATTAGATAACACCAACATGCAGGGGGTACCTCCATTCTCAAGGACTATTATTGTCAGTGTAAAGAACTACTGTATGCCCAGTTGCCACCAAACTGGGGTGGACTCTGCTCCATTGTGACTTTGCATGCTCCAGTTTTGATAATTACTGAAATTGATCTGACAGCTGACCCCATGAGCTGTCCAACCACCTTGCTGCATCATAATTGAAGGAAGAGAACTGCAGAGTATTATGTATGAGTACTTGGCATGACATTCCTCAGTAGTACCGTTTGTTCAATAACGCACAACTATATTTTGGAAGTATTCTGCTGTTTTTCAGCCCAAAGCAGCAGCTCAATTGTTGCAGATAACTCAATGAGAATTTCTTAAGACTATGAACACTACTAAGGATGGGTTCAATGTGGTTAAGGAACAGCTGCGTACGATGAGAATAATGGTGATGGGCACCACTACCTATTTGACCTTATGACGGCAATGCAAGAGGGAATATGTAAATTAATTGGAACACTGTGTTGTACCTTTATTCCAGCAAACAATGCAACTTTATCAGAAGCTATACAGACACCGCATAATCTACAAAAAAAAATGGTAGATGAAGGGAGTGCCCCAGATAACTGGTTTAGAGGGTTATTGACACTACTGCCATCCTGGGTGTTGAGACTGTTGGGAGCTTTAATTCCATCTATTGTAGCCTTATTATTAATATATATTGTCTCACACAGATGACTCTAACATGTAAAAGAGTAGCTGCTAAGGCGGGAGGAATGTTTTCAGTTAGGACACCAACACGTGTGGTAGATTCTCAGGATAATGTGTGTCACTGACAAATGAAGACCAAGGCTTACATTCAATAATTGAATATTAACTTGAGGGGAGAATGTTAAAGGAAATGTAGAAAATGCACATGAAAACATAACAGACATTGGCAGAAAGTGCTACATAGGTGTATGAAATGAAAGAATCATGCAGGCCCAAATCCAATGCTGACTGGAATAAGGTGAAAAATTCACTTTAGGACACTGAAAAGATAAACTGAAAAGACTGCAGTTAAAAGCTAACTCGTGTTTAGCACACATGTAGGCATTTACAACTTTATACATACAGATGTACTTCATATTTTCAAATAGATTGCAAACCTGATTAGACAATGAGTGCAGGGAATCTAATCGGCTCAGACTACTTGGGGTCTTGGGGTTACAATGATAAGGCACAAGCGGTATTAAAATTGTACTTGCTGTAGAAATGTATGCATTCAAGAGTGAAGAATGGTTAGTTTGTAAAGCATTGTTAAAGCCACAAGTGAAGAATGCATGTTAATTTAGAGTTAGGCGGTTATAGGGTCACAGGTGTTCAAATGTTTTTCTGTTTCAATCATTATTTACTGTCTTGTAATAAAACATTGCATGATTTTGTATGTAAGAGGCTGTCTGTGCCACTGAAATTTGAGACTGGAGGCCTCCATTTTTGAGAAGGGTCGATCACCATGTCGCGACTGTAAAGGGCTGTCTTTTAATTGCCAAAGAAGAGTTTGTCTTTTGTTCTAATTCAAGTTTTTATTTACCCTGCAACATGCCATCTTTTAGATTTCCTTGATTACAGGCCCACTGGAAACCTTGATTCTATTGCAAAGTTTGCATGTGTCTCTTGATGTAGCTGACAAGGAGGATGCATAAAGCTAAGAGCCCAAGAAGCTTTTCTGCTGCTGTCACTGCGATCCAGCCCCAAAGACTGAAACATCAGGATCATAGCCCTAATATCCTTGACTCAATGCAGAGGAGAGAAGACTCCCTACTACACAGTGTCCAGGAGTGCTCCAGTGAACGGACGCCTCATCCAAGGAGTCAGGTGAGACTTTAGATGGTTGATAGTGAACCCATACAATGTCAGTAGGTTCACAGTCGTCTGGAAGTGGGCTAATCGACTCTGTCAAGCCTGCCTTCAACAGCCAGGCGTTGAGGTAGAGAAAGGCTGGTATCCCACACCTTTGGGGATGGGCAGCGACCACTGCCATCAGTTTTATTAATACTCAAGGAGGGCTGGTAAGCCCATAGGGGGAACACACCAAACTTAGAATGCTTGTGGCCTGTCCTGAACCGCAGAGAATGGCGAGCATATGAAAATACACATAGTGCAAGTCCAAACATACTGTCCATTCACCCGGGTCCAGGAAGACAGGATTTGGGACAGAGTGAGCATTCTGAATTTGCCCTTCTGCAGGAAGGCATTCAGAGGTCCAGAATTGGTATGATGCTCCTGCTCAAGAAAATAGAGTAACAACCCTCTCCTCTTTCCAAATCTAGTACTTGTCAATATATGTGCTGCTTACAATAGATTGAATAGGTTCTTGTCTGGGGGGAGGGGAGGAAATCCGGGCAAGGCAAAAAGAAAAAGCAATGCCTAGCCATGTTAGACAATTTGTAAAAGACATCTTTCGGACATGATGGGTCTCCACCCTCAGAGGAAATTATGGATTTTTCACCCAACTGGAAAGGCATGTGGCACTAAATCCAAAACAAAGTAGTTTGGTGGCTGTATCAGCAGGGGAAGATGAATGAGAGAACTGATGCTCTTGTTGGCTAGTGCACTGCCTGTCACACTCATTTACACAGCCTTGAAAGGCCAGGGATGACTGGTGTTCTGGTTAAGGAGAGAGACTGCCTATGAGCCAGCTCACTGAATTTTTTCAGTTAGTGTAGAAACTGCTTTGCATGGGCCAAAAGACCCAAGAAACGTGGCATAGCTCTTCTTTCCTTAAAGTGCTCCAGTGCAGAATCTGCACTGTCACCAAGGACATATTCATGAGGACGGCCTGTACATTGCCAGAAAATCCTGTAGAATGCATCCAGGGATGTCAATGAAGTACAACTCTAGTACCAACTGCTCCCAGGCAATATGTAATAACCAGACTTGCACAAGACATATTTGGCCATGTCCTTTCCATCATGAACTATTTAGGCCAAAAAGGCCTTACATTTTTTCAGGACTGCCAGCAAGATATTGCTGGTTATGTTCCAGTATGTTTATAGGGAATGCTAGCATGGAGGAGGAAAACACACACTGAACAAAAGCCTCAATCTTATTGCAGTTCCTATCCTGAGGAGTGGTTAGAATTAAGCTAGGGTTCACTAGACTGAGTCAGGGCTGTAGAACAAGGCTCTCCAGAGCAGGATGTTTGGTAAGAAAATTAAGGTAAATAAGAAGTGGTGTATGGAATCTGGCTACCTGCCTATTCCATAAATAGGAAGGAAAAGGGCTTTGAGCAAATGGTCATCAAGGTATCTGCGAGAGGCTCATTAAAAGGGCAGAAGGGCTCAGAAGAAGTAGGTCAAGGCTGTAAAATCTGTCAGGATGTTTGTTTAGGCCTCAACTGAAAGCAGTTATAAATCCAGTCTTCTGGATCACCACTGCAAATTAGGTACTTCCTTCAGTTGGTGGCCCAAATGGAGAGTGAAGCCTCAAAGTAGGAGAGATGTCAAGCCCACTGGCCTTTTCAAACTTCATTTAGAAGGCATCATAGGTGTAGGGGGGTGGGGCAGAAAATCATTCCCATCACCACTATCCTTATCCATATTCTGGGGCATTCTTTGTTCTGGCAGAGCCAAAGATTATAGAACCTCTACTGGCATGTACATGGCAGAGGTACCAGGTCAGGATCATGGTGTGTGATGACCAGTTGTGCTTTTTTATGATTTCGAAGCAAGACATTGGACAAGACCAAGAAGAAGTTGGTTTGATGTCAGACATTGGTATTAGTTCTGGAGTCACTACCAGTGTTGATGTGGAACGACCAGAATAGGTCTTGGAGCTCAACTTGAAATCTATACCAGCATCCATATGGGTTCTGTAAAGGATCTTAAGCAGCCAGACAGTGCCATGGATGAATCTGCCCATAGAAACACAAGTACAGCCCCTGTGCTTTTTTTGGGGCACAAAAGCATGTCAGAGGGAGCAAGAAGCATTCCAGAAATTTGCAGTAAGGCTTTCGTGAAGGCCTCAATCTGCTCTGGTATAACCATTGGGCTGTGAAACTCTGGACGCACCAAGATGAGTTGAAGAATCGGTTCTGCGACAAGAGAAATCAAAGGTGCATGACTGACATGACATCCTACACCTTATCTTTAAATTTGGGGGACAGGAGGAGGGTGGGGGGAGATGAGGGAGGGTAGAGTCCTGCTTTACTATTTTGTGTAAAGTTGGAGTTCAATTTCAACTTACCAGCAGACTTCAAAATCAAAGTTGATTGCTTACAGGAACAGCCTTGAGAATGGAACCAAGTCTGTGACTTAGAGCAGGACGTAACGAGAAGGCGGCAACTTCTTGTCTTCTGCAAGACAGTTTGCCATTGGGTCCTAGATCAACTTTGGGTGCATAAGGGCAAATTTATCACACAACTTCAAGTTGTGGCCCTAGCCCACACACCAAAAACACAACACATACAGGTCAGTGACCGACATCTGTTTTCTGCAGTCGCAGCAGGGTTTTAAATCTGTCATTTTGGGTGGGGACATTATTCTCTATTCTGCTGTAATTTGTTTTAGGATTTGTCAGAAAACCACATTATGGGCGGTGGAGCTTTGAATCCATGTTGGAAAGCGTGTAAAGAAAAGATGGTAAGGAACAATGCAGAGCTGCCTGGTGCCACCCAGCGGTGTGCAGAAGCACTGCTCCAGGACAGTTTTGGATACAGTCTGGTGCCTGGGGAGTAGTCTAAGGTGAGCAATCTGGAGTTAGAAATAACCATCCATCAGAATGCTGTGTTTTCTTATACATGGGAAAAGGTGCAAAACAACGCCTTAAGGCGAATGGGAATACTACAGCTGCAAGACAATATTCATAATAGAGAAAGGATACATCTTCCCTTTTCTTATTTTGCACAATGGCCTCTTATGTTCCTTACACGGACAGGCCTTTGCCAGTGCTGCAACACATGCTGGATCAGAGCTTGGCACAATTACACCAGCGCAATATTTATTGCTACCACGATTGGAACAGATCTTTGGGCTTTCACTCAAGTGACTGTTTAGCAGCAAGAGCACACTAGGCTGTACTGTGCATGCTGGGCTGAAAAGGAAGGCATCATTCATGACCGATGACTAATTTGGGTCCCGTTGAGTCAAAAAACACCAAACAGACACTTTATTATACTCACACATATCAAGATTGCCCCTACCAGCATAGAAGGGACCTAAAGAGTCTCGCTCCCCAGTAATAAGTGTTGGTGGGCATTACTGTCAACTACTGCCTCACATTAAGTATTGGAGTTTGGCATTTGATAAAGACATTCTTACAGACGAGATTGTCTTTTTCCATGTAAAAGAAAAATAGGGCTAGCTGTGATATAGCAATGTAAACTCAATGGAAGCTGAAACCTCCTAGGAATGTGTTATATGCTGCAGTGTCATTTTAAGGATTTTATGGACCCTGGGCAAGACATATTTTAGCAGCCTCAGAACAGAAGACATTGGAATATCGATTTCCAGCTACTTCAAACCTGCATGATGCCAAATAATACTAAAATATACATTAATCTTTAACGGAGTCATCCAAACAGGGTTGAAATAGGTCTTGCCTGGGACCCCAAAAATCCTTAAAATGACACTGGGTAGAGGGACCAGGTCAGAGGTAAAGTTAGGTAGAGAGGGAGATAAATTTATATAGACAAATAGAATTGAGAGGTCAAACAGAAAGTTGACTTCCCTAGGGGGGAATCCTTTAAAGGTGGGGCCACTAGGCAATTGCCCAATTTGCCCATGCCTTAAAATGTCTCTGATGTGCTGAGGAATTATTTCTTTCAACAATGGTTTCAAACAGGTGCCCAACAAAGGGCAGACTTCCACCAAGCAGATGGAGAGAAACTGGTTGATTTGCATATTAGGAAATGTCACAGACTTTTCTACTGCTGGTCTAAGTAAATCAAGGTCAAGAATAGACTTGAGGAGTCTGTAAGCAAGATTCTGGTTAGAACCAGATCAAGGTTGCTATTGTGAAGCATATGTGTAATTTCAAGTTGACGTTTGACTGGTCTGGAAGCTGTGAAAGAGATAGCTTTTTGTAACCTGGGTGAAGGTAATAGGGACTCATATGAGATTGTAAAGGTTGGTGTTTTTTGTTGTTGTGTTATCAATTTTGGTGTTATATTGACGATAGAGAGCTCAGAGCAGAGCATGGTTGGATTGTCACTGAGAAGGATAGGACAAAATTAGATTACTGATGTCCACCTCACATAGTGTCTAAGGGGATTCATTAGGGCATTAGTTCTATTACAAAGAATGGTCCTGGTCATCTTAGATTGAAAACAGAAACGATGGGTTGGACACTGTAGTCTAGGGCACAGAAAGTGTTCTTGTGATTAAGGAAGGAAAAAAGAGATTTTAATTCTAGGGGAAAGAAATCGAGTTTATCTACAAGAGATTTGATAATAAACTGAGGATTCTCAATCTGTAGGGCGATTGGGTGAGTGTGATTTGTGAAACTCAGTTTCTGCTGCTGTACAGATTATTCCACATATTGTCCAGCGGTGTCTGAGCATTCTGACCAGTGGAAAGCAGGTGTGGTGGTGATAACTTGAAGGGAAGATCTGTCAGTATGGAGAGCTGGCTTCTAGGAATGATATGTATGAAGGTCTCTTGAATGGACTGTGTGGGTTAGGGGTCAGGGAAAGGGAGTCAGCAGTAGGGGGAATACACGAAGAGGGACTGACCTGGTGTCTGGGACCAACAGTTGGTAGATATACTGGAAGAAGAGTTGTTTTGTTCAATCATCAGAATATTGAGGCAGGCAAGTGAGGGCATAATAGTCAGAAAGAGTCTAGGAGTGGAGGAGCAAGAACCTTGACATTACTGAAGATAGAAATTGTAATTTGTTCACTGAGTGTGTGCTGGGGTCCAAGCTGTTAATTTTTTTACCATGTCTTCAATTCTATAATTTTCAGTTCTTTGGTGACTGATTGCTCCTAGGAAAATAGTCAGAGACAAGACTGCTCTTTCGATCACAATGATATTGATGTTGATGAATTGTTCAGGATCTTGTATTTAAAGTTCTTTGCTACAATTTTAGAACATTTTGAAGGGAATACAATTTTATGACATTTTGGACCTGATTTGGTCAGGTGATCGAAAAGGAATGATCGATCCATCTTATGTAATCAGCTTGACAGGGCCAATCTTGAAAAGTTCAGATGGGAAGGAAGAAAAAAAAGTTACTTATTTGTAATTCGAGTTCTCTTGAAAGGGTATCTTTCATGGATTGACTCCTGAAACATTCTTGCTGTCAGTTGGATGCTGTGTTTGATGGCCACAGATCTGACCTTTGTTGAAGGAAGGTAAATCCAACTGTGCTATTTCTGTGTTGGAAGCACCGTGGCAGAGCTTGTCTTACCTTCTGTGTCAGCATAATGAGGTTCTTGAATGACCGTTGAGTTCAAAAGCACTGTACAAAATCTCCTGGAATGGACGCATATGCAGGCGGCAGATTGGGATTAAATGCATTCAGGATTACATCATTCCTAGAAGAGACTTGGAGACTGTCACAGTGATTTTGGTTTCCTTTTGAAATTTTGTGTTAGATTGGTTGTTTTTGTTATTGTCTTTGGATAGGAAGGCTATGCCTGTATTTGTACGCAAGAATGCTCATAGGAATAGAATTTTGGCCTTGGTGAGTGTTGGGCTTTCTTCTTGTAAAAACTTCAAGATGGCCTTCAACAAGTTGTTTGTAAGCTTAAATTATTTTCCTTTGACTAACCAATTGTTGTGATAGGGAAAAACCAGATATGATATCCCTGTGTCTTCAGGTGTGATGCGACTAGAGTCATATACTTCGTAAAGATTATTGGGGCTGGAATTGAGCCTTAATGCGAGTACTTTGAATTGCTGTTGGTGGCCCACCACTTTGAATCTAAGATACTTTCTCTGTTTTGGATGGATAGGGACATAGACGCAGGCATCTTGTAGGGTTAGGGTCGACATAAAATCACCTTCCTGTAGCAGCTGGGGACTTACCGTAGAAACCATGCAAAACATTTGCTTCTTTACAAATGTGTTTGATGTTCAGATTGATGGAGATCTAAGGCTGGTCTCCATTCACCTGACTTTGGGCCTGATTTAGTGTTTGGTGGACAAGCATTTACTCTGTCAAGGTGAAGGCCCAGAAGACATCTCTTGCATTTACAGGAACTGCCGACACAGGAGTTCCTGTAAATGCATTAAAAGTATGACAGACTGCTGTATCGACATAATTGAACTGTGCACCAAACTTTTTTTGTTGTTTTTATTTTCAAAAAGAAAATCTCACAGCGGGAGTTTCTTTGTGCAAATAAAAACTAACCATGACCCCATCACAATTTTACAGTTTTCACTGTCTTTTACAACTATGTTTTACTTAGGTGGGGACAGAGGGTGAAAACTGGCCATGTGTCTGCCCATTCTAAATAGGATGGGCAAACAGATAACCCACGAAGACCCTTACTTTATCAGGTTTTTGGTGCTGTATTCCAGTGGCTGACATGGAGCAATCTCCGCCTTTGACATACTGAATGCCAGCCCGACTCTATGAGGCGGGCAGACCTTAACTTTGGTGCAGAGGGTACTCTGTCAAGATAGAATACTTTCTCAACCAAACTATAAATCCGGCAATTTGTAACTAAATGGCTTCTTCCTTTATCATTATGCATATTTCTGCTAGCAACAGCTGTAGATGTTGATACGGTTTCTTAGATGGTAATGAAGGAGAAGGTTTTTTTGTGAATTCTACAAAGCCCAATGCAATGAGGTCAAGGACCAATCGTCTGTTATGTTCCACCAGCTAATAATGGAAGATATATTTCTCCTGCTGGAGTGGGGAGACATTATGTGGCTACCCCCAGAGACTTTGCCACTGATATCTGCAAGAATATTGACCTTTACTTGGATGTCTGGGTCTTCGTTGAGGAGGTTGCTCTTGGAAAGACGCTGGTAGACTATACTGTGGATTGAATGGCCGATGGTAGAGTTGTCAATAAGGTTGATATCTATATCCATCTCTAAAAGGAACTGGTTTCTACCTCTTGTTACTCGAAAGGCCTGGGTTTGTTGCTGCTCTAACAATCCAAAAGATTATACTGTGTATGTGTTTTTTTAATTGCTTCAAAGAAAAACATTAACTTCTGGTGGATTCTCTATCTGCAGATTCCTTACTTGTAGAACCCTAGACATCAGACTTGATCCTGGAACTTCAAAGCAATGAGGTTGAGGGAAGAGGGCACTGGACTCAGAACGCCAGAAGTGACGTCAAGCAACACCACTTAGGGCATAAAGCACCCACACTGGAGTATCAACGAAGGAATCCTTAGGTTTTTTTCTCCAAGTCTTCAAGATGAGAGCAGACTAACAATGATGAAGGGTTGCAGTACCAAAATAGAGTAAGACAGAATCTTATTACTTTCCATATAAGTCAATTATCAAACGGGAAGGTGAGCGGGTTGGTAAAGATTCTGCAGGTTGAGTATCCATCAAAATGATGCAAGCAAGTAATTTTTTCTCCTGATGATCATCATCTTATAGATGCCTCCAGTCTGGATATCTCCAGCTAATGCAGAAGGCCCCTTCTTGGCCAAGGCATAGCAGGTCTTGATGCAGATGATAATCCATTGGCAGAGTCCTCTTCTGTACCATTGATGCCACCATAGTAGCTGGCAAAGGACTAGTTATTTGATTGAATATCCTTGGTGCAATCCACATACTAATTAACTGACTGCCTAGGATCTAACCATGCCTCCTCTTTCATGGGATGTGGGGGATGGGGTGAAGGTAGGAAGAGTAATAAATTGAGCAAGATGGGCAGAATTTACCACCTTGATAAGGGAAGCAGCCCTGGTTTACAATACCAACTCGTCTTTGAAAGAAGATAGCAAAAGCTGGGCGACAGCTAAGGGCTTGTAATTCACTAACCTCTCTAGCAGACGTGATGGCAATCAAAAAAACAGTTTTGAGGGTCAACATACGAAGGATACAACTGAGGGGGCTCAGAGTCCCTATCAAAATGGTACAAACCAGATTTAAGTCCTAGCAAGGAACCACAAGGGGAGTGGGTGGAAATGGATTGGTCAGGCCCTTAAAGTGCATGACAACAGGGGACTTAAAAGGGGAAGGCTGATATGACAGGCAGAGGAAAGAGGACAAGATGGCTAGCTAACCCTTCGCAGTGCTAATAGAACATTTCCTTTGTGCAAGGGAAAGTGAAAATTTTAGCACTTACAATAGTTTGGCCTACAACAGGTCCACAAACCATGCACAAAGTTGCCCCGTCTGCAAGAATAAGCAGATATAGTGGTGAGGCAACTCTCACATAATATGGCGTCTACTACATCCAGTGGCGCCTGAAAAGAGATCAGTTGTCCCTGGTCAGCCTTCAAACATTTTAGGTGGAGATCTCAGAGACTGGGTTGCAGAATTAGCCCCTTAAACTGGGAGAGAAGGTCCAGCCGGAATGGAAGACGAAGCGGGGACAAATGAAGAAGGGCAGAAGGTCCTCATACCGAACTCTTCTTGGCCAATCTATGGCCATGAGCATAACCTGGGCCTGATCTTGGTGAATTTTCCAGAGAACTGGCGGAATGCAAGTTATGAGACGAAACTCATACTGCAACTGAAAGTTCCACCTCAGCTGAAATGCATCACCGAAGGCCCCCATAAACGGATACTAGAGGGTGCACTACTGCTGGCACTGAGCATTTTCCAAGTTCACCTGAGGAGTACCCCACTTGGTGAAGATGTTCTGGACTAGCTCTGGTAGAAGATCCCATTCGTGATTGGCAAGACATTGCCAACACAGGCATTCGGAAATCCCACAAAGTGTTTGGCAGTGAGCCAGATCCCTTGGCGGTGTGCCCAAGACCACAGTATCGGAGCTTCCAGACAAAGGCGGTGTGACCCTACTTGTTCCCGTACCACTTTGCAGTCATATTGTCTGCCAAGATCTGGATGGGCCAACCTATGATGGAAGGAAGGAAGGCCTTTAGCGCCAGTCGAATTGCCCACAGTTCATTAGGGGAACTTATGGACAACAGAAAACCTATTCATAGCCGCACATTCCAATAATATTGAGTATTGTATAGGTGCTCAATACATTCAAAACATGCCTGTTGTCAAGCATGTGTGTCAGAACAAGAAAACTTGTACCAGCAAACTAAATTTATATCCAAAAATGGGAATGGAGCGCACACAGAAAAGTGTCAATATATTATCAGTTCTGAAGTATTCATGAATCACTAAATTGTGTAAGAGAACTATAGTGATATAAATATGCCCAAATGTGGTATCAGTGCAATAAATGATAATTTAAGAACTATTTTTTTTTAAATTCTTGATCATTAAATTTAATACATACAAAAGAATATGCAAAAATTACAATACAGCTAAAGTAATATACCAAATGACCTATTGTTACATAGAGATGTTCACCAGAAATTTGTCAATTTCTATATTTAAGTCAAGAACAAAGCGGTTCATCCCTTAAAACATTCATAATCGACTATATACAAAATCAAACAATTTGGTTATAAGAGTTGAAATGATCCACTCTGATGACTTGAAGCGGAAGGATTTCTCTTCATCCAATAGGGAAATAGATTGTAAAGTTCATCCAAATTCAGCCGACACGTGTTTCGTCCTACAAAGGACTTTATCAAGGCTGACAAAGCAAATGATATAATGACTTGTTTATACCTATAATCCCGCTAATGTCCAAATTAATAGCAACCAAAACATTAAAATATCCCACAATATATCGGCATAATGATGACGATATAAGTGTCATAAAATTACAAATACCTAAGTGATAAAATACACCATGATACCACAAAAAATCACCAAATTCTAAGTGCATTAGAAACCAACAGAAACCATCCTTCTGAATATCCTCAGTTGATATTAGAAGTTTTAATGAGCCAAAGAGGGGAAGTGAAGATGATATGAGAACCAGATGATATGAAAACACCAATGGGCATAGTACCCCCATGCATATGTGTGGTGTTCAGTTCCAAAGGACCAAAATTTATGAAGGTGCCACAGGAATTCAGATATCAAAGATAGTCAGTGATTTAATTTATGTCTAGGAACCCAAGTGAGTGTACTGACAAAAGAAAGGATATATTGGATTATGTACCTTTTCTTTTAATATTTATTGTATTTTATTAGAGCTATGATTCCACGGTCTTTTTCAAAGTCATGACGAGTCTGTAAAACAGGAGCCATAAGTATCCCTTGTTCAATACATAAAACCAGAGTTCTATATGTTAGTTGATCCAACAGTCCAACTGACCTGTACTTAAAAGTCTCCAATGGAAAAGTGGCCTATAATTGTCCAAACTCAATCGGACATCCAAATATAGGGTGCCTAAAACAAACCAAAGTGAAGATAATTCAATGTATGGTCCAAGTAGGAGAGATGAATTAACTAAGCTCTCCCCACATTGTCTGGGGTATCGAAAAGAACAGAAGAGAAATTTTTGCAAGTGCCTTATAATATATAGGATATATACTAGGATATTCCCCCCCTTCTAATATTCCTAATTACCTTTACATATCGTGTGCCAACAGGTAGTCGATTTCAGCTTCAAACAGCCGAGTGAGTCTGAGGTTCGTTTTTATGAGAAAAAGCGTAATAGAAGAAGGACACATCCTTCTAATTAAGCACATGTATATAATAATAACATTCGCAAGGTGACCGCCATCTTGGAGTTCTCAACCGGCATTAGTAGAAGATGCTGAGTTTAAGGGCTAACGACGAGAAAAGCAGGCATTTGGCCCCCTGATGGATAATTTATATCCGGGCATTAACCCATCGCAAACCTGGAGCAACGGCGCACCGCCAGCACCAAGCACAACGACGCGCTTGTCGCATCGCATGTCATGGCAACCACGGGCAGTTCCTTCAAAAAGAGTCACCAACCATTTCTGGCTATCCCAAACACTCTATAATCATGTCGGTAACCCTGCCCGTCATCCACAAAACCATATGTACCCGAAAGACAATTGCCTCGAAGACAAATCGGAAAAGCTGGTCCGCACACACGATATCACGTAGTTTGCGGTCGCCATCTTGGAATGTCCACAACTGTATTCCCCAATAACAAGCCAGTCAAAATCAGATCGAGACGACCCTGGAAAGAAAATTTCAAGTGCAAGAAAAGAGAAAATCCCACGTGACCCCCTCAAACCATGCTGGAATGTCTCTCTTTGCATGATTCTTCCCTTATAAGATGGGAGAATATCCAGACAAGGTATTAGTATATAAAAAAGTCACACTCAGACAATTGGTGACTACAGCTATCTTTGTGTCTATTATCAATAAAAGGTTGAATCATATCAGAAATTAGTATATGTTGTTTTTATGTATAGATCGCCTATCCAATATATCTATTCATAGTTTGTCAGTGAGAAAGCTTAGTACAGTGTGAATAAGAGAGTCAAAAGTCTTCCAAATGCATTAGTATCCATTAATAAGGTTTAGGTATAAGTGTCATGTCCACTATATAATAAGAAAATATCATGCATAAAGGGAAAGCAAGGTCCAGAAAGCAGTGTATCATGAAAATCATGTGACATATGTTTAGATATATGAATGTCTACTCTATTGGTTATTGACACATATGTTGCCCACTTGTGGCACATTACAAAGACAGTTCTTGGAAACAGATTTTCAAAATCATATAGGATCATAAGAAGTAATGCATTTCGTGATCTATATTCATACCCATTCGTATACTCTTTAACCTAAGTATCCATTTCGCCTCATTTCTTCTGAGTTCCAATTCACGATTACCTCCTCTAGGATGTTCCCGTGTCTGACTGATGCCCATATATTTCAGCCTAGGGACCTCTATTCCAGAGTGTTCCCTACTAACATGACGTACTATAGGTGACAATGGGTCATTATTTCTCAACGCACGTATGTGTTCTTGAATACTCTCCTTTAGGGGTCTGATGGTACTTCCCACATAGATCTTTCCACACTCACATATCAGTATATAAACTACATATTTGGTATTACAATTAATGAAATCTTGAATTTTGTATGTTTTACTACCATTAAAGTTGAAATTAAGAGTCTTGTGCAGGGCAAGATTGCATACATTACACTGGCTACAATTGAAAAAACCATTAGGTTTAGCAGGTAACCAATTGGTCAATTTCTCCTTAGATGGCGGTAGAAACCTTTTACACACAAGATCTCGAATGGTAGTACCTTTCTTATGAATCATTGTAGGTTTAGTCAATAATAGATGTTTCAGAGTGTCATCAGTGTGTAGGATGCCCCAATGTTTGGAAAGGATTTTATAGATGTCCTGACCTGCCCACAGTTCTAGAAGGTTGATGTAAAGCACCTTCTCTTCCGGAGACCACAGGCCCCTATCTCCAGATCCTTCAAATGGGCTCCTAGACGAGGAGGCATCTGTCACTAGCCAATTCAAGGCTGGAGGGGTAGTGAAGGCCATCCCACAAGTCAGGTTTACCTCATTCTCCCACCAAGCCACTTCTGATGCAGCGCTGTGGGAGATCACAATGGAGTCCAACAGGTTTACTGTTAGACCTGGACCTTATTACATGTCATCCCCAAACTGTTTGCCTTCCTCCTCCTATTTTTTCTGGCCTTGAGTTGTCGATGTTAGGTTCTGGGCACAAGTCTAAAGTGCATGTGCCCTCCCGTTTGAACTTGGCATGATTGGCTTCCACCTGAATGGCACATTTAGTTTACCTGTAAGTCCCTTGTACAGTGGTATCTCTATACCTAGGGTCTGTAAATTAAATGCTACTAGTGGGGCTGCAGCGCAGCTTCCGTCACCCACAGAAGTAGCACTTCAAACCTGTCCCAGGCCTGCTAGCACTGGGCCTGTGCGCAGTTTACTGCCACAGAGACCTGGCATCTAAATTTACTTGCCAGGCCTGGAACTCCCCTTTTACTACACGCAAGGCACCCCTAAATTAGGCCCTAGCTAGACCTATGGGCAGGGTGCTATGTATGTAAAAGGCAGGCATGTTTGGTATGGTTGTAATGGTAATTAGAAATGCTGCTTACTGGTGTATGTGAATTTTAATTACCATTGTAGACATGGCACTTTTAGAAAGTGAGTATTTCTCTGTGCTCATGACTGGTGTTTTGCAGTTTGACTCCAATCCCCGTCTGGGCACAGTGACAGCTGGGCTTTGTGCATACTTTTCAGACAGCCTGTACACAGGGAGGGTGGAGGTGTCACAGAGGTGTATCTGCATATTGAATGGCCTTCCTGGGAGAGGCAGGGCACACCTGCATTTGTAAAGGCTGTGCCCTTGCCTCACACAAAGGGCTCGTTTACCCCTACCCCCCCCCCCCCCACTGATATTTGGAGCCTGTGCTGGAGGAGAGAGGGCACACTCCCACAACCTGTTAGGACTGGTTGGATCCCCTTCTCCCCCTTTTTGTGGATACTGCACAAAATGAGTATAAGTACAGGGGGCTTTCCCTCACATGAGTAGAGCACTTTTGGAACTTGGGCCAAACCTCTCCTAGTGGGACAACTGGACTTCTCTTCTTTTGTTGACCTGCTGCTTAGTGGTTGCTGGGCGGCCTAAAGGACTCATCTGGATTGTTTTCTGTGTTGTCCGTCCTGCTGCCAGCCTTTCCCCTAACTCTGAACTGCCAAGGTTCTGGGGGAGCGTTAGAAGGAACCGCCACTGGTTGTGTGCTGGCCTGTCTGCCCCTCTGAGTTCCCACCAGAGCCTCCAGAGAAGCCCAGCGCCTGCAGAGTGCTGTGTCCCACTCCTTGGCCCCTTTTACAAAACTAGCACAAGAAGAGTGGTTTTGATGTTAATTCCTGCTGACCTGGAACTGAGGAAGCCCGTCGTATTCCCAAGTGGCAGAGCGCTTTTGAAATGAATCCCTTTAGACCTGGGCGTGAGAAAGCACCCCATGCCGCTGTGGGAGAGTGCTTTTGACATTAATCCCTGCCGACCTGGGTGTGGGGAAGTGCTCCGTACCCCCTTCTACCCCTCCCAAGATGAGGCTCTCCCCTTCCCCGTCACAGGAGGGGTCGCAAGAAGCCCCCTTGTGAAAGCGCAGACGAGCACTTTGTATTGAGTCCCCGGGGCAAAGGCGGGCACTGAATTATGCAGATTCTCACTGCTGTGACCCGGGTGGAGCATACAGAGTTGCGGGCTTGCAGACACAGCTACTCGAAGCGGTCCCGGGGCCGTTACACTCTGGGAACAGAGGAAGTGGCAGCATGGGAGGCCCTGGAGTGCTCCAGGAAGGTAGTGCTCAGGACAGGTAGCAGTCGCTCACGCGGGCAATAGTAGTGCAATGTTTCCCTTTCTGGGTGTAGGGAACTAGAGCCGGTAGGCACCACCTTGGTACAGAGCTGAGAGTGGGGACCAATCCTGGTCTCCCAGCGGGAGGTAGCAAGTGTGGGTCCTCCCAAGGCAGGACCCTTTTTGGTGTCACCGGTAGCAGACCGGGTGGCGACCCTCGATGGAGGTCCCCGGCCCTGCCAATATCAGCTGAAATGGTCCCATGACATGTACCTGGAGCGCATGAGCATTTGGGTTGGGACCTGTCCGCATCCCTGTTTTCCCTACATTTCCCAAAGAAGCACAGGAGTGTGATCACCCCCAGAGAGACCATCTTCCTGGGGGGGGGGACCTCCGACCAGTAATACATACATGGGTGTCTTTTGTGCCCTCCTTATTCCTGCTGCGGTGTCACCTGTAACATGATTTTACTGCATGTCAAGCTTAGCATGTTGGAAGTTGGGGAGGTGTATAATTTCAGGAGGGGAATTACAGAATGGGACTATGACTTATGCCATTAGGAAATGGTGCTCTTCTATGTGCATTTTTTGTGCCAGATGGGAATGTTTCATTTTATGTGCCTACATGATGATATCTGGACATATATACTGATCCTTCTCATTTGCTTAGTACACTGTTGTAATAATGACAACCTGACTACTACTTATGTTGCAGGACAACCAGTAACCTATGTGTTTTATTATGACTACTGTTAGTTTTCACAGAGTAATAGTACCCAAGTAAGCTTCTGACAACTGCTTGTGTAATAGGGTATTACTGATACTTGTTATGTGTGGTCTAATCATGTTTTGTGCAATACAGTTTATTTTCACATAGCTTGGTGTTGTGTTTTCTTTCTGGTGGAGATAGTGTGTCACATGTGTTGTGTGTGTGTAGTGTAATCGATTTACACATTACCTCCGGGTTACTGCTTGTGCCATATACCAAGGGTGTAACCAGGGGTTAACCTGGGTGTGTAACTCATTTGCCCTGACAAGAGTGTGTGGGTTCTGTCTGGCTTAGGTACATATCTAGCTAACCAGAAACTCAATTTCCAACATTTACACCCTGTGATGGAACTACTGTCTGTGGAGGCACCACTGCAGGGCCCCCATGTACTAATGTGCATGTGTAATTAGGAGGATGCAGGAAGCCAGCAAACCTAGGAATCTCAGGATGGGACTCTTGTGCAGTGCTAAAAGGACGGTACCATCTGAATGTAATGTATCCTTTGTGACGGAGCAAAAGTGCAGAGAAGTGTGGTGTCCAGTATTGACCCTATTAACTGAAGTCATTGGAAGGGTCACAGGTGAGATTCGGGCTCCTCGATCAAAAAACCCCAGTCGAACAGCAGAGATGCCATCGACTGCGAGTGGCAGGACACCATGTCTGGCAAGCTGGCTTTGAGGAGGCAACCATGTGAGATGAGCCGCAACTACCACCATCTTGTTTGTGAAGACTCAGGGCGCCAATGTCCAACCAAAGGGCAGTACCGCAAATTTGTACTGTGTAGAACCCATCACATGCATAAGTACTTCTAATGCAACCGCAGAATCGGGATATTGGAAGTATGCATGATGCACGAGGAGTGACACCATCCAGTCTCCTCCAAAGCTAGTAAAACTTGAGCTAGGGTCCGTATCTTGACATTGCCCTTTTTGAGGAAGACTTCCTTTGAGGAAGTTCAGGCTCTTGAGATCCACAATCGAATGCAGACCGACATACTTCTTGGGCAGTGGGAAGTAACAAGTGTTGCAACCCTGGACTTTTTTCTTCTCGGTCACTAACTTCACTCCTTTGCAGAGAAGAGCTGCTACCTCCCGCTGAAGAATGGCTAAATGTTCGGGAGGAGGTGAAAAGGGAGGAGGTGGGATGGGTGGTGGTCGAATGGGTCCTGAAGGAACCAAATGCTGTAGCCCCTTTCTACAGTCTGAAGAACCCACTGGTCCAAAGTAGTGGCCTTCCAGGATGGAAAAAAGAGAGACACCTGCCCTCTCATAGGTACCATGAGGGGTTGGGGAAGGAACTAGGCCTGCTTTTGTGATTTTGCTGTGAAGAAGGAAGAGGAGTAGGGTTGCAAGGTGGATCCAAACACCTTTACTCATTGTCGTCCCATGTATAGTCTGATGAGTGGGTTAGGCAGTTGCTGGAATACTAGCTGATACTGTTGGGAACAAAAGACTGATTCTCTGCCAAAGCATCGAAAATGATGAAAAGGCATATAATCCTTGGTCGGAGGTGGGAGCTGTAGTCATAGGGAGACAGCAGTCACTTTGGAGGTCTTAAATCGCCCCGCACTCAATCGGCCGTGCTGCAAAAAAAGCAGACTCCCTCAAAGGGGGAGATCCATTAGACATGACTTGACATCAAAGGAAAAGTTGGATGTCCGAGGTCAAGGATTGCGTTGCACTGTGACTGAGGTGCCCCCGGCTTGTTCAACTGAGTCTGCCATGTCGAGCCCAGATCTAGTAAAGTGTCAGATGCATTCTGGTCATCAGCTATGAGTTCCTGGAAGTGGCCCTTCATGTGTGCAGAAAATCATCGGGCCATGTCCCAGAAGAACAAGCTAATTACCTTTGGTAACGATTTATCTGGTAGAGACATATTCCAGTTGCAGATTCCTTACCTTAGAATTTCCCCCAGGCGTCAGGCTGGATCTGGAGACTCATTTTTTCGAGGGCTACCCCTGCGCACCGTTAGGTGCGTCCCTCGACTCCGCGGGCATCGTTGGCCTCGTGATGACATGGTCATATATAGGCGCCACCCTGGCATGCTGATGTCAGTTTCTTTTCACGACTTACCACGCCAGTAGCGTGGAGTCATGAGGAACACTGAGAATGGTGTGCCAAAACTAGGGCCCTTAAAGGGAAGTTCCTGTCCCTGGAAATCAGTTCGCAGAGCGGGGAGGATAGGCGGAACGTAAGGAATCTGCAAGTAGAATATGTTTCTACCAGATATATTGTTACCGAAGTTAAGTAACTTGTTCATCTGATAGAGACTTCTAGTTGCAGATTCCTTACTTTAGAATATATCAGAGCAATACCATCCCCGGTGGTGGACTGCAAACTAAGACAATACCAAAAAGTCCTGCAGGACCGAATGCCCAAAGTAGCCATCTCGGTTGACCTGAATATCCAGGCAGTAATGTTTAGTGAACGTGTGCAGAGATGCCCACGTCGCTGCCTGGCCGATATCCAGGACTGGAACTCCGCATGCTGATGCTGTGCTAGCAGCAGTTGCTCTGGTAGAATGAGCATGCAAACCCTCATGGGGTTGCTTTTTCACCAAAGAATAGCACATTTGATGCAGAGGACTACCCATCATGAGATGGTCCTCTTCTGCACGACACTTCCTTTCTTCGCACCCACATAACCCACAAAGAGTTGATCATCAACCTGGAAATCTTCGGTATGATTCAGAAAGAACGCCAACCCTCTTTTTGGATGAAGGCGGTGGAGCCTTTCCTCCTCATGAGAGGGATGTGGGGGTGCGTAAAAAGTAGGCAAGGTGATTGACTGGCATGCATGAAAAGGTGTCACCACTTTGGGAAGGAAGGAAGCCCTGGTATGAAGCACCACCCTGTCCGGATGAACAGCCAGAAATGGTGGCTTCGAAGAAAGAGCCTGGAGCTCACTCACCCTACGAGCAGAGGTGATGTCAATCAAGAAGGCAGCTCGAAGGGAGCACACATGAAATATGTGAGGAGCAAGCTCGAATCCCACTGGGGCATAATAAACGGGATAGGAGAGAACATATGGGGGAGTTCTTTAAGAAACCTCCCAACAATGGAGATTTGAACAGAGAAGGTTGGTCTGGCAGCCTTAAAAAGGCAGAGATGGCAGACAAATAACCCTTGAGGGTGCCCAGAGCAGAGCCCTTCTGGGCAAGAAAAAGAGTGGAGAGGAGAACCTCTGAGAGAGGTGCAGATAAGGGATCAACAGACTTGTTGATACACCATGCCACAAATTTGTTCTAACAACAGGTGTATACCCTTTTGGTGGAGGGATGCCTGGCTGCCAAGATAACATCACAGACTTCAGGCGGAAGGTCGAAAGCCATTAACGTTCGCTGCTCAATCTCCATGCAAGGAGGCAGGGATTGGACAGGTTCAGCTGAAGGACCGTCCCCTGCTGCTGCAAAAGAAGATCCTCCAGGGGCAGTCTGATTGGAGGCCTGATAGCCATGCTCAATAGCTCGGATACCAGACTCTTCATGCCCAGTACGGACCCACCAGGATAACTTGGGCCCGGTCGTGCCTGATCTTCTTCAGAACTCTGGGCGGAAGTGGTATTGGGGGGGGGGAAGGCATAAAGGAGGCATGAGCTCCACTTGTGACAAAAAGCATCGCCGAGCAAGTGCCGCTTGGAAACTCCAACGTGCGAAACAGCTGACTGCGCGCTCTCTGCGGAGGCGAACAGATCGAACCAAGACTCTCTTGACTGCTGAAAGACCTTGCGCCACCTATGGATGGAGACGCTATTTGTGATCGACTATGCATCAACGGCTGAGTTTGTCTGCTCTGGCGTTCAGAGAACCAGCCAGATGTTGAACCACCAGTGAAATGCTCTGGCGTTCCAGCCATGTCCAGAGGCGAAGAGCCTCTTGACAGAGGAACCACGACCCCACTCTGCCCTGTTTGTTGCAGTACCATATGGTGGTGGTGTTGTCGGTAAACACCTGCACCATTTTCCCTTCGAGAGAGGGAAGGAATGCTTTGAATGCAAGTCGGATCGCCTGGAGCTCCAAAAGGTTGATGTGGAGCCCGGACTCTGCTAGAGACCTGAGGCCTCTGATCTCCGCCGCATCCCAGGAGTGACGCATCTGTCACTACTGTGAGGTCTGGCTGGGGAAGGGAGAGAGATCTGCCATTGACACAATCTGAATTGCAGATCTAGTGCAGTCCAAGATCTAGACCTTGTCGGAGAGATTCCCCTGATGCCTCGCCCACTGGAACTTCAGGTCCCACTGCAGAGCCCACATATGTCATCTGGCATGCTGGACCAGCAGGATGCAGGAGGTCATGAGACCCAGCAGCCTCAGAGTCATTCTCACCAAAATCCAGGATAGAGGCTGAAACATCAGGATCATAGCCCAAATATCCTGGACTTGCTTTTCGGGAGGATAAACCTGAAACTGCTTGGTTTCCAGAACAGCTTCAATGAAAGGGAGCGTCTGAGACGGAGTCAGGTGTGTTTCTGGGACATTTATAAGGACCCCCATCTAATGCAGGAGGTTCGCCGTAGTCTGGAGGTGAGAGGCGAAAGCCTAGGGCAAGTTTGCCTTCAACAGCCAGTTGTTGAGGTAGGGGGAAGACTGAAACCCCTAATCTGCGCAGATGAGATTCAACCAATACCATCACTTTCGTGAGCACCCAAGGAGCACTGGTAAGGCCAAAGGGGAGCACGGTGAACTGAAAGTGCTTGTGACCTACCACAAATCGCAAGTAACGGCTGTGGGTCGGCAGGGCGGGAATGTGGAAATAGTTGTCCTGCAAGACCAAAGCTACCATCAAGTCTACAGGACTCACGGCAGACAGGACCTGAGGTAGAGTTAGCATTTTGAACTTCTTCAGGAAGAGATTGCGGAACCAGAGATCGAGGATAGGGCGCAGGCTCGTCCTTTTTGGGCACTAGAAAGTAGCGGGAATAATAACCACTACCTACTTCTGGCGCACGGACCCTCTCTACGGCGCCCATGGCCAAGCGAGCCTTGACTTCCTCACTGAGAAGTGCCAAATGTTCCTCCGACAGATGATCGTATGATGGTGACATGGTTGGAGGGAAGGTCTCAAAGGGGAAGGAGTAGCCCCTTCGGACACTTTGCAACACTCACCTGTCCATGGTGATGGATTTCCAGTGGGGCAGGTGATGGTGAATCCTGCCGCCAACTGGTCCAGGATCTTCCAATGGACTAGGAGGGCTTGGAGGCAGTGGAGGTGGGGTGGATTGGGTGGACCGTTGGCTCCCTGATCCACAAGCATGCAGGATTCCGCAGCCACGCAGAGGCTGTGAAGCATGCACGGGTCGGTTGAAAATGAACGTGGCTGGGTGCCCCTTCCATAGCCACAAGAGGGGCAAAAAGCAGACTGTAGGGCCCCCCTCTGAGACTCAAGGCAGCACCTGTGCCACTGTATCCCATAGAGTATGGGAGTATCGGCCCAAAAGGCATACAGTGTTCATGGTCCATAGCGCTAGACCGGCGGAAAAAGATATCATTTTCTTTCCAAGGTTATCCAGTCTTTTTGATTCCCTATCCGGGGAAGCATAAGGGAATGGGCCAGATGATGAAGAATCCTGGATCACAAGGCTCTCAGGCACAGGATGTTGAGTCAGGAATGTTGAGTCAGGAATTTTGGGTCAGTTGGTGCAGTCCGATGGTGGCGGGCAACCGTCCTATTCACAGGAGCCCCTGTGCTGGGTTTGGACCAGGTACCCAGTAGGACATCCGTAAGGGCTTCATTAAAGGGAAGGAGGGGTCTCGAACTGGAAGCCTCAGGCTAAAGCACCTCGGTCAGGAGGTTAGTCCTGACATCCACGGAAGGAAGCTCGAGGTCCACAACCTCAACAGCCCTTCTCAACACCATGGAGTATGAAGTTCCCTCCTCCTTAGCCATGATAGGGGGAGAAAGCATGCCAGGAGAAGTATCTAGTCTGCTAGTGTCGCCCAAATCCTGAACCCAGTCCATGTCAAGGTCAAGCTGGTATTCTAAAAGGTCCAGCGACCCCTCTTCACTATCCTCAAACATCCATACCCGTAGAAAAAAGGGTCTAGAACCACCCTGGGCTCAGGAGAGCCCAGGGAAAACAGAATCCGCGTCGAGCAACGCCTTTAAGGCTACTCAGGGATAAGTATAGGATCAATGTTGATTGCGGGCCCAACTGATGTCAGAAGCGTCGACGTCTGTCCCGTTGCAGGGGGAGGTCTCGTTGGCACGACCTGTGTCGGAAGTAATACATGAACGGATCTGGAGGTGCCCCCAGAGCCGGGGTCTAAGCCACCATCATGGAAACTGAGGGAGCCCTCACCGACTCTCCTAGTCCCGAAGGTGCCGAGGACGGGTCGGTTTGCCCAAAGATAAGGCACATGGTCTCATAGAACTATTTCAGTTGGGCAGGGGTGGCACCGGCTCCGAGAAAGTCAAGGAAGCATGGAGCCGACCCAGATGCAGGCTCCGAAGACAGAGGCACAGAGCATCGACTCTGTTCCCGCGGCGTGTTATCCGAGCAACAGGCTGAAGAGGAAAAACGTTTGTCCTTTTTCTTGCGACCAAATCGTCCAGATGACTTGGACGAAGAGTACAGGTGATGACTCTGCGAGTGGTCTTATGGCCTTCCTTTCGAACGAAACCAGGAGCAACACAGAGCTGAGTACTGGGCCGCCATGAGCTTCAGGAATCACTCCCTCAAAGCCTTTGGGTTCATGGTTCGACACTCTGAGCACGACTTCGGGTTGTGGTCATCATCCCTGGTGTCTAGTGGGCTCTGGTAAGCTTCGCTAGACCTGTGTGCTCTCTTTCGCTTTTCGCTGTATCTGTAAGTGTCTTCTACTTTTCAGCGCCTTGCCTCCTTGCGCTCTTGCCCCCATTTGTGCCCCTTCTGATTGCTGTACTCCGATTGTATTTTGTACCATTTACCGTATTTTGTGACTGTTTTTGACTTGTGCCTTATTTTTGACATTTTGTGCCTTGTTTAACCTGGTTTTCACCCCTTAGGCGCTCCCCCTTGCCGCTTCCCCTGCCGCTGCCTCCCTGCGGACGGCCCCGCTCACACCCCCATTCGCCGCTCCCTCCCGCCTCCCAGCTGCTCCACTCTCCCTTCTTAATGGCTGGTGCTGCGCATCTGTGCAGCGGGCGCGCCGGAGGTGCGCCAGAGGCAAGCCCGCCTGCGCCCGTCCGCACCTGGACCGGTCCCAGCGCCACTCCCGGCCCGCATGCCCCCCGCACCACCAGCCTTTGCTACTCGGCCAGCGAACTCCTCTCCCTTAATCCTGGCTCCTCCACAGCCTGCTTCCAGGCCACTCCGAAGCACACCAAAGGACCCTTCTCCTGCCGCACCTGCAACTTCACCTGCAACAGAACAAGGAAGCCTGCATCAACCAACACCAACCACCTCCACTGCATCCTCCTCAACACACGATCCGCACGAAAGCACGCCATCGAGCTCTGGGACCTGCTCGACACGACCGCCCCAGACGTAGCCTTCCTGACCGAAACCTGGTGTAACGACTCCTCGGCTCCAGACATCGCCATTGCCATCCCTGACGGCTACAAAATCACCAGAAGAGATCGCACCAACGGAATCGGTGGAGGAACAGCCATCGTCCACAAATCCACCCTCAAGATCCACACCCACACGGACGACACCCCCAAGACAGCTGAACACCTTCACTTCCAGATCCACACGGACCCCAACACTACCCTCAGAGGAACTCTCATATACCGACCTCCAGGACCAAGAGCCCCCTTCAGTGACACCATTTCCGACCTCGCTAGCACCTACGCCCTCGCCTCAACGGACTACATCCTCCTTGGAGACCTCAACTTCCACCTGGAGAACAACAACGACGCCAACACTGCATCACTGGCCACCAACCTCGGACTCAGACAACTGGTCAACACACCCACCCACATCGCCGGTCACACCCTAGACCCACTCTTCACTGCAAGCAACCACATCTCCTTCAGCCACACCACCAAACTCCACTGGACCGACCACCACTGCGTCCACTTCACATTCAAGAAAAACACCGAACACCACCGCACCCCACTACTGCCGCTGGAGCAAAGTCACTGAGGACCAACTAACCAGCACCCTCGCCAAGAACCCACCAACCGACCCTACCGACCTGGACTCTGCCGCCATCAACCTCCAACAGTAGATCCTCAACTGCGTCAACACCCTCGAACCACTCAAGAGGCCCACCGTCAACCAAGAAAAGAAAAAAGCAGCCTGGTTCACAGACGAACTGATCACCTCCAAACGCACCTTCCAGAAACTTAAGAAAAAATGGCTTCTCGAGCGCACACCCGACAACCTGGCAACCCACAAGGAAGCTACCCGCAAGCACCACCAACTTATCCGACCCGCCAAACGCTCTCACTTCACAGAACGCCTAAACAACAACGCACACGACAGCAAGGAACTCTTCTGCATCGTGAAGGAGCTTAACAACCCCAGCGCCAACGTCAACGACGTCCCACCATCCCAGAAACTCTGCGACGCACTCTCCACCTTCATTTACCAGAAAATCGCCGCCATCCACGACAGCCTCAACACCACACCTCCGCCAGACCCCACCCCCGACAACTCCTCCTATGCCGACCGCCTCACCACCTGGACCCACGTAGATGACGCCGAAACCCGAAAGACCATGAACTCCATCCACTCAGGATCCCCCTCAGACCCCTGCCCACACCACGTCTACAACAAAGCCGACTCCACCATCGCCCCTCAACTTCGTAAGATCATCAACCTATCCTTCGACACTACGACCTTCCCAGACAGTTGGAAGCACGCCGATATCCAAGCCCTCCTCAAGAAACCCAAGGCTGACCTCAACGACCTCAAAAACTTCCGCCCGATCTCCCTCCTCCCCTTCCCAGCGAAGGTCATCGAGAAGATCCCAATCCGGATTCAGACGCAATCACAGCACCGAGACTGCGCTCCTCGCCGCCACAGATGACATCAGACAGCAAATGGACAACGGCGAAACTTCAGCCCTCATCCGCCTAGACCTCTCCGCTGCCTTCGATACGGTCTGCCACCGCACCCTACTAACTCGTCTCCACAAAGCCGGAATACAAGACAAAGCCCTCAACTGGATCTCCTCATTCCTCTCCGGCAGAACCCAGAGAGTCCGACTCTCACCCTTCCGCTCCGAAGCCACCAACCTCATCTGCGGCGTCCCCCAAGGCTCCTCGCTAAGCCCTACGCTGTTCAACGTCTACATGGCACCCCTCGCACAACTGGCCCGTCCGCACAACCTCAGCATCCTCTCCTACGCCGACGACACCCAGCTCATCCTCTCCCTCACCAATGACCCACACACCGCCAAAGCCAACCTCCACGAGGGACTGAAATCCATCACCGAGTGGATGAGAAACAGCCGCCTGAAATTAAACTCCGACAAGACGGAAGTCCTCATCCTCGGACGCACCCCCGGCCTGGGACGATTCCTGGTGGCCCACCGCGCTGGGACCCCCCCTACTCCAGCCAACCACGCACGCAACCTCGGCTTCATATCCTCGACTCTGCCCTCACCATGTCCAAACAGGTCAACGCAGTCTCCTCCTCCTGCTTCAACACCCTTCGCATGCTCCGTAGAATCTACAAGTGGATCCCGACGGAAACCAGAAAAACGGTGACCCAGACCCTCGTCAGTAGCAGACTTGACTACGGCAACGCACTCTGCACAGGCATCCCAGCAAAAGACATCCAACGACTCCAACGCATCCAGAACGCATCCGCCCGCCTGCTCCTCGACATACCCCGCCGTTGCCACATCTCCCACCACCTGAAGGACCTCCACTGGCTCCCCGTGGACAAGAGGATCACCTTTAAACTCCTCACCCACGCGCACAAAGCACTGCACAACGCCGGACCCGCCTACCTGAACAGCAAGCTCAACTTCTACGTCCCCTCCCGCCAACTCCGCTCTGCCAACCTCTCCCTCGCCATCGTTCCCCAATTCCAACGCAAGACCTCCGGCGGCAGATCCTTCTCCTACCTCGCCACCAAGACCTGGAACTCCCTCCCGACCCCTCTGCGCCAGACCCAGGACCTCCTCACCTTCAGGAGACGCCTCAAGACCTGGCTCTTCGACCAATAGCAGCTGCCCCCCCCCCCCCCTCAGCGCCTTGAAACCCTAACAGGCACTTAGCGCGCTTATTAAATTTAATGATTGACTGATTGATTGATTGGTCATGCTCCAGACCAAAGGCAGACAAGATGCAGATCCATGACCGACATCATTCAGTGACAGGAGTCGCAGGGTTTAAAACTTGGCTTCCAGGACATCCCTCGACGCATCCAAAACTCGTCAAAAAGTATTCGACAAAAGTGTTGCAGTTAGTCAAAAAATGACTAGAGGTAGCGGTTCTCCAGATCTGCGCGTAGGCTGGCGCAGAAAGAAAAGTGCACCGGGGTGGCGCCTATATACGATCGCAACATCATCATGGCAACCATGACGCCAACAACACCCGCGGAATCGACCGATGCCACCTGACAGTGCGCAAGGGTACTGCTCGAAGAAAAATCTCCAGATCCAGTCTGACGCCTTGGGGAAATTCTAATGTAAGGAATCTGCAACTAGATGTCTATATCAGATCATATAGTTATAACATGTGAAGAGACAGTTTGCAATGAGACCAGAGGGCCATAGTCCTAGCAGAACCTTTAGACTCTTGGTCAGAAGGGGTTGTAGGGAAGGCACCACAAGACTGGGCTCCTGAACGAGAAGCTTGGATGACCAAGCTGTCCGCTATTGGGTGCATGCAGAGAAAGGCTGGATTTCCAGGAGCAGGGCAATAACAGCGGGCCACTAACTGGTTGACAGCCAGTGTAGAGGGGGGCTTCTCCCATGCCATGACGGGTTCCAGCAATGTCTCCTTGAAGGGCAGAGGAGGTTAGCAAGAGGCTGAAGAAGGCAGAAAAGCTTCAATGAGGTTTCAAGTCTTCACTTCAGTTGGAGATAGTTGTAAATCCAAAACCTATGCCACATCCAGCATGATTTTGTGCAGTGAGACATATTCTAGTGTAGCAGTCATCAGGAAATTCCCAAAAATATTTTTTCTTATGAGAGGAATGTTAATAAAATAAGCAAAATGCACAGGGAGCAACAAATCCCAGAATCTATGGGGCATGGAAAAAAAGGAACTGAGTATGTATGCCTCTTTTGTGAAGCTACCTACAAAAAGAGGGGACCAGGAGCGCATACAGGTGCAGCACACATGCTCCTAACTAGACTAAATATAACAACAAGGGTATGGCGTTCCTTTAATAGAAAAGGTGAAGAATGAAAGAATAGGTACAGTTCAAGTCTGACCTGTCAGGGGCTGTCTGGTGCCTCAAGTGCAAGAGCCCTCACACACCCAGAAGGGTGTCATGCTTCATCACAGGGCATGCCCCTCGTCGGGCAGGCGCTGCAATGCCTGACAGGGATTGAATACAAGGGGGCTTGTTGCCGGAAATCTTCTCTGTAAAATGCTGTCTGTGAAGTGTAGGTGTGGGGCTAAAGGTGTATATTGGAATGAAGTGTCAGGAATGTGCAGGATAAAATAGTCTAAGTGGTCCTTTTATAAGCGAGTCCACCTGTCTAAATAAAAGGATGGTGGCTCCCTGGAGAAACGATGATCTTTAATATTTCTGTGGGTGAGAGGGTTCTTGGCTCCTGAATGACCACACCCTTCCTGGCACCTCAGACTTGACACATACCTTTTCTTTTATTCATCATTGTTAGAAATGGGGTTTTTGGTTGGCAGTCCGGTTACCCTCTGTCCAAGCAAGAACCCTCACTCTAGTCAGGGTAAGTCACACACAATCCAAATTATCCTGTGCCCACCCTCTGGTAGCTTGGCACGAGCAGTCAGGCTTAACTTAGAAGGCAATGTGTAAAGCATTTGTGCAATAAATCATACAATAACACAATATAGCACCATAAAAATACTCCACACAGTGTTTAGAAAAATATATAATATTTATCTGGGTATTTGCAGGTCAAAACGATCAAAGATGCAATATGAATTTGTAAAGATATCACTAAAAAGTGATATGAAGTGTCTTAAGTCTTTAAAAAGTGAACAAAGTCTCTTTCAAGCACAAAGTACCTGGTTTCTAGTGGAAAGGGCCGCAGAAGAAGAGATACGTGGAAAAATAGTGTGTGCGTCGATTCCTTCCCTGCACACACGGACTTGCGTCGTTATTTTTCACGCGGAGAAGTCAGGCGTTGTTTTCCAGCGCGCGGACAGTCTCTTTCTGTGGTTCACGGGATTACCAGATGTCCCGGGGTCTGTGCGTGGAATCCTAGGCTTGTTTTCCGGCTGGGCGTCGCTCTGGTGGGCTGTGCATGGAATCTTCTCCCTCACGGCAGGCGTTGCGTCGATTTCCTTTCTGGAGTCGGGCGGCGTTGTCCAGGTGAGGCCGTGCGTTGAATTTCCGGTCGCAACGCAGGCGTCGCGTCGAGTGGCGTCTTTCCGGATCGGCATGCGGTGAATCTTTCACTGCGGAGCAAGCTGTGCGTCGAATTTTTCAGCGCACAAGGTGTCCAAATGAAAAAGAGAAGTCTTTTTGGTCCTGAGACTTCAGGGAACAGGAGGCAAGCTCTATCCAAGCCCTTGGAGAGCACTTTAACAGCAAGGCAAGAGTTCAGCAAGGCAGCAGGGCAACAGCAAGGCAGCAGTCCTTTGTAGAAAGCAGTCAGGTGAGTCCTTTAGGCAGCCAGGCAGTTCTTCTTGGCAGGATGCAGGTTCTGGTTCAGGTTTCTTCTCCAGCAAGCGTCTGATGAGGTAGGGCAGAGGCCCTGTTTTATACTAAATTGTGCCTTTGAAGTGGGGGTGACTTAAGAGTGGCTAAGAAATGCACCAGGTCCCCTTTCAGTTCAATCCTGTCTGCCAGGGTCCCAGTAGGGGGTGTGGCAGTCCTTTGTGTGAGGGCAGGCCCTCCACCCTCCCAGCCCAGGAAGACCCATTCAAAATGCAGATGTATGCAAGTGAGGCTGAGTACCCTGTATTTGGGGTGTGTCTGAGTGAATGCACAAGGAGCTGTCAACTAAACCTAGCCAGACGTGGATTGAAAGGCACAGAAAGATTTAAGTGCAAAGAAATGCTCACTTTCTAAAAGTGGCATTTCAAGAATAGTAATATTAAATCCGACTTCACCAGTCAGCAGGATTTTGTATTACCATTCTGGCCATACTAAATATGACCTTCCTGCTCCTTTCAGATCAGCAGCTGCCACTTCAACAATGTATGAGGGCAGCCCCAGTGTTAGCCTATGAAGGGAGCAGGCCTCACAGTAGTGTAAAAACGAATTTAGGAGTTTTACACTACCAGGACATATAAACTATACAGGTACATGTCCCGCCTTTTACCCACACAGCACCCTGCTCTAGGGGTTACCTAGGGCACACATTAGGGGTGACTTATAAGTAGAAAAAGGTGAGTTCTAGTCTTGGCAAGTACTTTTAAATGCCAAGTCGAAGTGGCAGTGAAACTGCACACACAGGCCTTGCAATGGCAGGCCTGAGACAAGGTTAAGGGGCTACTGAAGTGGGTGGCACAACCAGTGCTGCAGGCCCACTAGTAGCATTTAATCTACAGGCCCTAGGCACATATAGTGCACTCTACTAGGGACTTACAAGTAAATTAAATAGCCAATCATGGATAAACCAATCAATAGTACAATTACACAGAGAGCATATGCACTTTAGCACTGGTTAGCAGTGGTAAAGTGCCCAGAGTTCAAAAGCTAACAACAACAGGTCAGAAGAAAATAGGAGGAAAGAGGCAAAAAGTTTGGGGATGACCCTGTCAAAAAGCCAGGTCCAACAATCATCTTTTCTATAAAAGGAACGGCATACCCTTGTTGTGATCTTATGTGAAGCTGCCACGTTACTTCCAATGAGAGCAAGGCACTTGCAGCAGCACACAAGGAATACTACACAAAAGAAAAAAGCAGATGGTCTACTCAAGAGTAATATAAGATGAGAAATCTGCATGTATGTGTATACAATATAATAAACAAAGCTGGGCAAATCTAGTCAGGTGTGTGGCAGGTTTAGCTTGCCTACGTAGCACAGTCAAATTTGGTTCTCTGAACTCCATTGGTAAATTGAAGGTTTCTGCATATACTCTTCGGCAAGGGAATTAAAAATCCTCCAATGCTTCTCTCTTTTGGAATTTGAAGTCTTTCTCACCAACGCTTTGGATTACAGTAAAGTTAGTCTGGCAGCTGGTACTATCACAGTAACCAAATCTTCCAGGAGGGAATGGTTGTATGGAAAGGTGACTGCTACAGGACTAAGTTCATCCCAAAACCCAAAAGAACAGTCATCCGGCCCACAACTGGAGAATAATTCAGGACTGAATGGCTTTGCAAATGTACACTGTCATGAATGAGTGTAGAACTGCTTATATCATCCTGACCAGGTGATGAAGCCGTTCAACATGAGTATGCCAGTGGGCTCTGACTCAGACCCTCAATCAAGAAATAAAACATTTAATCTCCCTGGGGTCTGAACACTGAATTTTCCACCTTGTGGTGGAAAAAGCAGATGAGTGTAGTTAAACCTTACTGACAGGTTTGTGCTAAGCAGTAATGGCAGAGGGTACCTAAATGAAATGTGAAACCACAAAGTACTTAAACAGAAATACTTTCAGGGGCAATGATGGCTGCTGACTGGACACATAGGACCCGGGGGGAGGGAGCAGCACCTCACTGGGGACTCCCAGCAGATAAAACAACCCAGACATCACCGTATGACAGTACAAGATGTGGTGGCGGAGTTGTAGTTCGAGGCAGACCAAGGTCAAAGGATGGCAGTCGGGAGAATGCTGACAGTAGTGGATGTGTAGCTTACCAAGGCAAAAGAGAAGAGGCAGACACAGACAGAGGCAGGGAGGCAATGCTCAGGAGCACCGGGAAGAGCTCTAACATACAGCAAACAGTGTTTATTTAAAAAAAACGTTTTTATTAATTTTTCTCTTGGTGTTACCAAAACATGTCAATTTCAAATGGATCCATGCACCACATATAGTTACAGTAAACCCAACCCGGGTTCCATATATGCACTGTAATACAGTTAATGTGGCAGGTATAACTGGTCCATACTATGAACACATGAACATATATGAACTGTATGTAGGTCATTACAGCGATAGTCACATATAATAGATAGATACATTAGTAGTTCTAGTGTCTCCCCTTCAAGTGGCCACACTTCAAGATCCTGTGGTGTTGTATGCAGAGATGATGATGTTGATATAACAGCAAACTCTACCCTGTGATCCCTTAAGCACCCTGGCAGGAGGGGAGAAAGAAAAAAAAAACGAGCATTTGCAATGTAATGGATCTCACGTTTGCTCGAGTTAGAGCTATTAGCGTTGTAAATTCTTAACTGGACTTTTCTTGCCACATAAATTGAAAATGAAAAGTAAAACAGTTGACATAAGTGAGCCGATTCAAAGGGCCACGGTTGCCAAGAGGGTAAGCACAAAGGAGAGACACAAAAGGAACAAGAAGTTCCCTTGCATATCAGCAAATGTGCAATTATCCATGTAACGGACGATGGCCAAGGTGGTAACAAAACTGCCCCAAGGAGGGATAAACTAAGCATTTACCAATGATTATAAAGGATTTTTGAAAGGTAAGCCCATTAACGATTGTTAGTGATGGGCGTGCGGTGGTGTGGCTTAAAGCCCACAGATAGATTACAACAGGCCAGAGCGCTTGCGCACTCAACCTAAAATGTGGGAACGAGGTAGCAGGAAGGGGGAGCACGGTGACTTGCAATAGTTATGTGCTAGTATTTTCTAACCAAGGGAAGCCCTACTTGAGTGTCTGTACATCGTGAAGTAGATTTTTCCACTCCGCAGCTATGGGAACCCTGCACAGACTGCATGCCTCTTCCCGCCTGAGAGCCATGGATTCAGCGTTACCCATTTAAGTGTCGCTGTACAACAGTGTTTCAACCCTGGCAGTGTGTGGGCTGGCCATGGACCTACGAAATGTAAGCAGTGCCAGGTCTAAGAAACAGTTTATTGTTCTCCCAGTCTTTCACTAGAACAGGCCCAATATTGCACTATCCCTAGAGTACAGATTATCCTGACCCATCACCTCCGGCCGCTTGCCCGTGACCTTCCTTTATATGGCCTACGCCGCTTGACATCCCCAAAACATGTGGGCCATGTTCGCAACAGGTGCCTGACATCAGGAACAGTTGGAGGCAGTCTGGAACACCCTGTTTAGACTTACCGGGTATGAGATGAGCTCTGTTTAAGATGTTTTGCTTTATGCTTTCAAACAGCATTATGTGACAGCTTTTGTGGATGTAATATTACTCTCTCTCATTCCTTTTGCATCCGTTCTTGGGCTATGTCACTTTGGCAGCACTTGTAGTTCGGCATTAAGGTGTCCTGTGTGATGTATGCCAAGGCCCTGGTGACCAAGGTGATTATTCAGCGACCCCTGCCAATGGTATGGCGTGCGTGTACTAGACGTTGTTCTGGTTCCGCGTTGGTGATTTGCCATAGCCGACCCAACTCTAACAGCCAGCCATGAGCCAAGAAATAGTTGGCCAGTGATTTATAGTCCATTGGTAGTTGTTCAAATGTTATGTGCACGCCATTGTGGAATAGGCTGCCTAGAGTACCCTACCCAGCATCTTCTCATGACGTCACTCCCTCCCTCCCAATTATTTTATGAAAGGGCACAATGGAGCAGACACAAATTTCCAGGGAGTACTGTGGGACATGCAGCATAAATCAGACTCCTGCGGAAACCATTGTGTGCTATGCACAGCTGATTATTAGGCTCACGGGTAAATCTTGCTTGTGGCAATTAAAGCTCCCGGATTACACGTTGCGCATGACTGATCTGATCGAGGGCAAACCCAACTCATCCAGCAGGCGTCCCACTAGCCTGCGGGCAGACCATTGTAGCTGAGCCGCTAGGCAATAATGCTCAAAGTTAAGGGCTCCAAGGGCCCAATTGTCTATCGACTACTGCAGTTTGTGAAGCACGACTCAACACCTGCTGTTATTCCAGATAAATTTCCCTATTGTAGCCTGCAGGGTGCGGAAAGTACTAGAGGGTATGTCCCCACGGCGATTGTGGAAAAAGTTTTAGACATGTGTTAGAAATGGCCCTTTTTACAGGGTCATCCCCAGTCTATTTGCCTCCTTCCTCCTATTTTATCTGACCAGTTTTTGTTGGCTTTAGGACTCTGGGCACTTTACCATTGCTAACAAGTGCTAAAGTGCATATGCTCTCTGTGTAAAGTGTACTGTTGATTGGTTTATCCATGATTGGCATATTTGATTTATTGGTAAGTCCCTAGTAAAGTGCACTATAGAGCCCAGGGCCTGTAAATCAAATGCTACTAGTGGGCCTGCAGCATTGGTTGTGCCACCCACATTAGTAGCCCTGTAAACATGGCTTAGACCTGCCACTGCAGTGTCTGTGTGTGCAGTTTTGAACTGTCAATTCGACTTGGTAATTGTACCCACTTGCCAGGCCTAAACCTTCCCTTCTACTACATGTCAGGCACCCCTAAGGTTGGCCCTAGGTAGCCCCAGGCGCAGGGTGCAGTGTAGCAGGGTGCAGTGTATGTTTAAGGTAGGACATATACTAGGGTGTTTTATATGTTCAAACAGTGAAATACTGCCAAATTCGGTTTTCATTGTGCGAGGCCTATCTCTCTCACAGGTTAACATGGGGGCTGCCTTTAAATATCCTTAAAGTGCAAAATCCCTTTGAGATCAGATACAAATTTAGGGTCTCTGAACTCACAATTTTAAAATACATCTTTTAGTGAAGTTGGTTTTTAAATTGTCTGTTTGAAGATGCCACTTTTAGAAAAGTAGGCATTTTCTTGCTTATACCATTCTGTGACTCTGCCTGTTTGTGGATTGTCTGTCTGGGTCAGTTTGACAGTTGGGCTGTTTTGCACCTCTCTAGACAGTGCCAGAAAAGGGGGCGGGGTGTAGCCTGCATATCCCGATGAGCAATCTGAGCTAGAGGGGAGGGAGGAGTGGTCGTTCACACCTGAAAGGACTGTGCCTGTCCTCACACAATGCAGTCTCCGACCCCCTGGTGTGCGTCTGGGGCCTGGCCTGGACCAGGAAGTATTTTGCAAACACTTGAGGCTTTGCTTTGAAGTTTGCCAAATTCAAAGGCAGAACTGGGTATAAGAAGCCCCAAAACCCCAGACTTCTAGAATCTTTCTGGAATCAAGAGGAACCTCTGCAAGGAGAAGAGCTGAAGGAGGAGTGCTGTCCCTCTGCTGTGCTGCTTTGCTGGACTGGCCTGCAGTTGCTGCTTCTGCCTGAAAAGATTGCAAAGGGTGAACTTTGCTGTGTGTCCTGCTTGAGAAAATTCTCCAAGGGCTCGGAGTAGGGCTTGACTCCTGATGGAAGTCTCAGGGACACCAAAGACTTCCGTTTCCTCGCCCTGCAGCACTGGGAACTGTGCTTTGTGCTGTTCAAGAGGAGAAACCACAGCGACGCTACCAACGACGCTGCTGGCCTGCACCGTGACCTGCCGACTCCACACGGAGTCGCATTACCCCGCTTCGCACCGCAACCCTGGTCTCCCTGACGCAGTCATCGGACGACTTTATTGAGCCGCTGCCACCTGTGGGCCCCGCACTCCGGCATCGCCTGCTCACACCACAGCCTGGGCATCCCCGACGACAACGCTTCTGGTGACACCAGCACCGCTGCATGCACCGTGGACTGTGGACACTGCTCATGGGGTACACAAAGCATTGTCCTGCACCGCTGGCTTGGGCTTACTGATGACAGCGCTTCAGCCACAACGGCGGCGCTGCCTGCACCATGACCTGTGGACACCCCACGTCGAAACGCAGCCCTGGTCTCACTAACGTCGCTGGATGCCGTCACCGAGCTGCTGCCTGCACTGTGACCTGTGGGCACCACACGCCGCATCGTCCAGCTTTGCACCGTAGCCCCAACGCCATCCATGCTGGCACACCTGACTTCATCAGTTCGATCAGCAACGCGTGACCTCAAGGGCCCAACGACTCCTGCACTGACTCCGGAACCGACACTGCAACATCAGCGACGCCACTCTATGGAGCTCACCGCGAGGATCACAATGCCCTGCAAATCCAAGGTACTGTTTGTGGGTCTTCCCGACACCGTAGCTGGCCTGCAACGCTGCAGTCGGCCTGAACTGTTGGTTTTGTTGATCACGACGCTGTGATAGCCCCAGGTGGAGCTATCCACTTCAAGGAACTGTATTTTTGAGTAAATCTTGCAGGATTCATATTTTTATTACTGTATGTTGGATTTTTATTGTATTTGGTCTTGTTTTATATAGATAAATATTGGCTTTTTTCTAAAACTGGTGTGGTGTCTGTTTGTAGTGTTTTCACTTATGTGTTATGTGCAAATGCTTTACACATTGCTCCTGAGATTAGCCTGACTGCTTGTGCCAAGCTACCAAGGGGGTGAGCAGGGGTTATCTGAGCAGGTATCTCCCTTATCCTGACTAGAGTGAGGGTCCCTACCTGGACAGGGTGCAAACTGACCGCCAACTAGAGACCCCATTTCTAACAACAGGACACTCTTCCTTGTAGCGTGAGTGGGAGTGCACCCCAGAATGCCATCTGGGGGCAGAGGGAGCTGATGGCTGTAGTGAGGTTGCAGTCTATGAGGTCTTGCATGGCATGGTAGATGTGAATGCCTAGAAAGCAGAATGTGCGGGCTTCCAGCAAATCTACCATCAGGTATTGGAGTGTATCGGGAACAAATCAGACTTGGCCCCGTTCACTCCCACACCTGAGGCTGCTCGGACTTCCGATACGATATCGCTGATATGCCATTTCGGATATCATAGACCTAAATTAAAACATCGTCTGCATACAGAAAGACTATAAGTGTTTCAACATTCAGTGGAATGCCCTATGTCTAACCTTGTTGCCAGACTTTCTATTGCCATGGCAAAGAAGAGCTGGGACAAGGGGCAACCCTATTGCGTTTCTCTGCTCACGAAGAATGGAGGGAGATGCATTGTCTGATCTTCAATTGGGCTCTGTAAAAGAGTTGGATGAGTCTTTGGCGCCTGCCATTGACACCCATTGATGTCAACGTCAAGAACAGGTATCCCCAAACCACTGTATCAAATGCCTTCTCCAAATCTAATGCTATGCAGGCTGCATGGGGCCACTGGATGAATCCAGAGCATAGACATTGGATGGTACAAAGTCACTTCTAGTGGGTCTGTATCAGGTTTGGGGAGGGATACAAGGAGTGACTCTGGGAGCAATGGCTGGAGTTGACCCTTTGTCAGTGCAGCCTCGTACAGTTCCAAGAGCAAGTAGATTCTCATATACTTTAAAGAACGCAATAGGCACCCGATCAAGTCCTGGGGTCTTATTCATGTATGCGCTCCCAATGGTGCCACAAATTTCCTGTATGATAATTGTTGTGTTGAACTCTTACCTATCGAGGGGATTGAGGACGGGCAACGTGACCCTACTGAGGACGTTGTGAATGTAGGCATGACAGTCTGTGGGTGGGGTGGGGGTAAATCATACAGAATCTGATAGTGGGTGGTGAATGATGCATGTATGTCTACTTGGTCAGTAACCAGGTGCATCAGAGCTGTTATGATCATGGTAGTCGGAGAGGTGGGTGTTGCACTACACAGAAGCCATACTAATAGGCGGCCAGATTTGTTGCCTTCTGCATACATCTTGTCATGATAGGCCCTAACGTCTAGGCAGGGTAACTGCTCGACCAGCTGAGCATGATGCTCCATGGATGCTGTCAATGCTGGCTGTTTCATGGGGGACTGTGTGAGCTGCCTTTAAAGCCCCTAACGATGTTTCAATGTGCACTAAATCCCTATGCAGGTCTGCTCAAGCGTCTACCACCACACAAATGAAGTGATCTCCAATTACAACCTTTAGCACTTCCCATTCTACTTGCCTAGAGGTGGCCATGCCCCAGCTTTCTGTCAGATAATGGGATATTGGGAGTCATTACAACATTGGCAGTAAAAGACGCTTACCGCCGTGCAGAAGACCGCCAACACACCGCCGCGGAAATCCGCCACAGCTATCATAACTCACAGCACGGAATCTGCCAAAATTCAGACACCCACACAAGTCCGCCACACCAAAGGCCAGTGATAAACTGGCGAAAACAAATCCTCCACCGTCACGCTAACAGAAATACGCCCACAGTATCACGACACACGAATCCACGCAGCGGTCTTTCAACCGCGGTATTCCATTGGCGGTACACACCGCCGCGCTCAAAATACACACACATTTACAAAACACAACCACATTGGACAATTCGAAATACACACACCTGATACACATACACACACCACTCCCACACACCCAATACAATATAAAACACACACCCACATCACCCACAAACCCCTACAACAAAAATTGAGAAAAAAGCACAGAGAGACAATACAAACTACTACCAAGCATCCACAGGCACACCAGACCATCACCCACATAACTTCCACGCACCTCACACAACACACCACTGCATATCAGCACACTTATCACCACACACACCACCCCACACATCACCCACACCACCCCATGGCATGGCAAAGACACCCCAGGTTCTCGGAGGAGGAGCTCAGGGTCATGGTGGAGGAAATCGTCCGGGTAGAGCCACAGCTATTCGGAGCACAATTGCAGCACACCTCCATAGTTAGGAAGATGGAGCTATGGCGAAGAATAGTGTACAGGGTCAACGCAGTGGGACAGCATCCAAGAAATCGGGAGGACATCAGGAAGAGGTGGAACGACCTACGGGGGAAGGTGCGTTCCATGCACCTTGCGGTTCAGCAGACTGGCGGCCGACCCCCAGCTCCTCCCCCACAACTAACAACATGGGAGGAGCAGGTCTTGGCGATTCTGCATCCTGAGGGCCTTGCAGGAGTAGATGGAGGAATGGACTCTGGTAAGTCAAATCTTCACTATTACATCCCCCACCCTACCTGCATGCCAAAACATACCCCCACCCTCACCCACATCACTCCAACTCCTCACAAATGTCCCAATATCACAAACCACACATCCCAACACCAAGCCCTGCATGCAATACCAAAGCATGGACACCCATCACCAAGGCATGCCCACTGCACATACCCATACACCCCCCTAAACCATCCTCACACAAGGTCCCACACAGGAATGCAAGCACCAGGGTACACAGTCACCCACCCATTGCACACCATGGCACACACAGATGTAATAAACATCCTTTTATACCCCTGCAGGACCCCTACCCAACGTCACCGGACAGGAGGGTCCACACATGTCCACACCACCAACAGAGGAGGCCCACAGTGATGACAGCACCTCTGTCCAACTGGATCTAGATGACCAGCCCGGCCCTACGGGGACCTCTGGACAGTCAGTTCCCATCACTCAGTCACAGGCCACTACAGAGCTTCCACCCTCTGAAAACACCAGCACAGCACCCACCCAGCGGGCCCATACCTCTGTCCCCAGGTCACGTCAGGATGAAGCACTCTGGGCACCATGCCCCCTCCAGAACCAGTGGAGAAAGACATCCACTACCTCTGCCCTTAGCAGGATGAAGCACTCTGGGCACAGAGCCCCCTCCAGAACCAGTGGAGACTGTCATCCACTACCTCTGTCATTAGCAGGATGAAGCACTCTAGGCACCATGCCCCCTCCAGAACCAGTGGAGACTGTTATCCAATTGAGAGACTGTGGCTTTGCACTCCCCAGGATGGAACAGTGGGCAACCCACCCACTGTAGAGACTTGAAAGACTGTGGCTTTGCACTCCCCAGGATGGAACAGTGGGCAACCCACCCACTGTATAGACATGAGAGACTGTGGCTTTGCACTCCCCAGGATAAAGCAGTGGGCAACCCACCCACTGTATAGATATGAGAGACTGTGGCTTTGCACTCCCCAGGATGGAACAGTGGGCAACCCACCCACTGTATAGACATAAGAGACTGTGGCTTTGCACTCCCCAGGATTGTAGTGGGCAACCCACCCACTGTATAGACATGAGAGACTGTGGCTTTGAACTCCCCAGGATGGAGCAGTGGACAACCCACCCACTGTATAGACATGAGAGACTGTGGCTTTACACTCCCCAGGATTGTACAGTGGGCAACCCACCCACTGTATAGACTTGAGAGACTGTGGCTTTGCACTCCCTAGGATTGAACAGTGGGCATGTGGCCCTCTTGTGCATTTGGCGTTGTGCACTCAACCGGCTGAGGTGCCCCCCCTTTCCCGCTCCCTGAGGTGCCTGTTTTCTTGCTCTCTGATGCCCCTGAAGTGTTCTCTCCGTCATAGTTGGGGATCTTGTGTGTGCCTCGCCCATACCGTGTGGGCCCATTGTTCCACGCACTTCATTGGAGCACTACCTGGACTACTAAGCTTGGTGTATATTTTGTTTATGGTGTATATATATATATTTTTTTGCGTACTTGATTTTAATATATTACAATGGTTACACTCATTTCCTTTTGTCTTTGCATTCTTCCGGGGGGGTTGGGGGTGTAACTGTAATGTATCATGCTGTATTGGTGTGTGTGTGTGTTGTAGTGGGTGAGGGTGGGGTGGGGGTGTTGCGTGTGTGTGTCCCTGTTTTTTGCCTCCCCCTCCCCTGTGTCGTAGGTGCAGTACTCACCGTAGTCTTCGCCGCCGGCGTTCGTGCTCCTGGTAGAGGAGCAAGAAGATAAGGGCTGGCAGGATGTGCAGCTCTGGTTCCATGGCGTCCGGATTCCTCGTGGGGTGTGTAGAGGTGAGCGTTTTCCCTTCGAAGTCCTGGTTCTGCCGTGTTTTTGTCCGTGGTGAATCCGCCCCAGAAAAGGTGGCGGATTGGTAGGTTGTGATACTGTGGGCGGTACTTTGTCTTCCGCCTGTCTGTTGGCGGTGACCGCCAAGCTGTTTGTCTGTACCGCCGTGGCGGTCAGAGTGTTAAAGTGGCTGTCTTTGTTGGCGGTTTCCGCCACCGTCGTAATTCCAATTTTTTTACCGCCGGCCTGTTGGCGGTCTTACCACCGCTTTAACACCGTCCGCCAGGGTTGTAATGACCACCACGGTCATTATGTCTCGTCTCTGAAGATCGGGTCCTATAGCATGGTTGGCTGCAGATGCCACAAAGGGATTGGTGAGCGCATCACCACTCATTGTAGGTGTAACTGGAGTGGACTGTGGTCCAAAAATGTTTTCACTAAGTATTTGGCTTTTATGGCCTATAACTGAGTGGTAGAGTATGTGGTCCAGTCACACCTGTAGGTCATGCAGGGTGAGTAATAGGAATATTCTCTAAACCCAGGACACTCAAAATACGGCTTGGGGGCCGCAAGCGGCCCTCCTGACCTTCGCATTCGCCCCCCTGGTCAAAACGGGCAAGCATTTATTTATGCTTTAACGTTAAAGAAAGAAATTGTCTAGGGTGTAATGGCTAGCCTAAGTCCCCCCCCGCCCCCATTTTTAAAGACATCTTGCAACAAACGTGTTAACATTTGAAAAATATTCTTGATGCATGCTTATTTCTTATATTGTTACAATTACAACAACTTTATATTTTTTAATAGGATAGTTATTTTATCTTTGCTTTTTTCTCCTTTTCTCTCTTTTTATTCTTCTTCTGTGCTTATTTTATCTTATCTTTTTTCTAATGTTCTTCTATTCATGTGTTTACAAGATTCTATATTCATTTATTGTGTTACGTCAAATTGCTAAAGAAATTGTATCTTTTGAACCTAAGATAAAATGTGAAAAATTTACTTCATTAACATGCAGAACTGTTTCAACCTAGTAGGAGAAGTAGACATGAGACTATATCAGTGCAGGTATTTTTTTTTTTTTTTTAAAGTGCTAGTTTTCAATCATGAATTTAGAAACATTAATGCTCCCCCTCCACACTCTGGCAAAAATGCAAATAGTGAAAAGGGCAAGTCAGATGTTATGTGCACCTTTTGGGTTGCTATTATACATGGACAACTTTATAGTTTCTTAAATCAAGCTCAGGTGAAGGTTTTGTACAGCGCTCATCCTGAAATCATGCATTTCAAGGCTGTCTCATATGTGATAATGAAGAAAAAGGAGAAAGTGAAATAGAACAATTGCCTAGGATCACACAGATTAGTCAAGTTATGAAGCCAGGAGTTGTCCCAGGTTTTATGGTTTCCCATTTGTGCAATTTAGCCATGTACATGCTTTGCTTCCCTTACTTCCAACCTTACACACACCACCGACCATCACACTGCTGGCATCATTGCGGCCCACGGACAGACCACAGACAAACCTTTTTGGCCCTTGGAAAAATGTTCACGGGTACCAATGCTCTAACCGCTGGATTAAGAGTGCGACAGCTATCAACTAGGAACCAGTGTGCAAGCCACTGGGATAGTAAAGTGGCAGCAGCCACAACAGGGGAGGTCAGCAAGGGAGGGTGTGAATGGTCTAGCTGAAGTTTGATGATGCAGTTAAAGTCTCCCCTGATGATCCAAGTGATGTGTGCCCACCTAGTAAGAATGACTGATGTGCTAGAAAGGCCAGCTGAGCCACATTTGGTGCATAGATACTCTAAGTAAGTGGGGCTGCTATAGAGTTGTCCTTCCACCAGGATGTATCACCCTTCAAGGTCTATTTCTGTGGCTATGCATCTGAATGGGACCCCAGGTTTCATCCAAATGAGGAACCCTCCCCCTCCCCCCCCCCCCCCCCCCCCCCAAGCTAGAATATGTAGCTGAACAGCACTGGCCCCGTCAGTGTTTCTGAAGTCACTCATCCTCATCCCCTGCAATATGAGTTTCTTGGAAGAATGCAGTCTGAGCACCACTCCTTCTGATGTGTTGTTGCACTGCATGACACATACGTGCTGTTCCCATGCCACGGGCATTCCATGTAAGTATACACAACCTAGTCATTTAGTCTTACGGGGCGGGGGAGAGGAGGTGTGTGTGTGTGGGCCCGCCTTGTAATAATCATTGTGTAAGCCAGTACATGAGGTACATAACTTTTGGAGTCAGACAAGTGCACACTATAATAACCCATAACTATCCAAACAATTAAACAGTTCCATGGAGGGGATTCTCCTGATCATGTATCAGCAGGTAGAACATCTACCCAAGAGAGAAACAGAGGATTTGGGGGTGGAGGAGTTGGGGTGGTGATGGTATCGCGTTCAGGCTTGGCCAAACTGCGCGTCACGCTGATAGTGTGTCAAGAGTGGGCCAGTTGACCTATTGCTTCATAGTGTAAGTCAGTAATGCAAGGGATCTAAAGTTGAGCTCATTGAGGTCAGGCACCATACCCTGAGTGGCAAGAGAAGTGCGATGACCCATCATAAAGACTCCGGATGTGAATAGCTAGGTGACCACTGCCAGACATGTGGAGGGTCAAATATAAGCAATACCTGTTCAGGGTCCACCTGTCTCACCTGTAGTTCCCTTACATCATAGTGTCAGCCGTCCGCAGGTCTAGTTTTAGGAGAACCTCTGATGCAATTGTGCTTGTCTATGCACTTAAGTCTGTCTCGAAGGATATGCTATCGACAGCCTAAGGCAGTGGGTAACGCCACTCAGCCCACAATGTGGTCACACTTGACAGCACTTGGATCTGTTCCTCATTAGCCTGTGCTGGAGTAGGGCCCATTTACTTTGACAACTCCTTTGTCCCAATTACAGCATTTGCCACAACACCTGGTCTTATTTGTCCGGGGGTTCAGGCATTGGTTAGGGTGGAGTTAATAATTCATATTGACGTTGCTCTACCCAGTTCCAGGGGTCTGTCAGTTTGATGAAGGAAGTAGCTGGAGTTATTGACTATGACTTGGTTTGGCTGGGAAAAGCAGAGAGTACCTCAGACCGGCTTGTTGTAGTCTTCTCTTCACCCCCCAGAAAGACAGCTCTGCAACAGTGCACAGAGTGTAGTTCAGGAAAAGAAATGTGTGTGTTTTTGGACAGGAGAGGCTCTGTGGTCTGAGTCACTCGCAGTATGGTCTCTTTGTCTCTATAGTTCATTAGCCTGGCCACAACCGGCCTGGTGGGTGCCTCCAGTGGTGGCTGCCACACTGGTACTCGGTGGTCATGTTCCACTAGGAAGTGAGGTGACAACTTCATGGGTGCTACTACTTGTGCCAACCATGTCTCAAAGAACTGCATCGGGTCAGGACCCTCCGCCCCCTGGAGGAAGCCCATAATGCGAAGGTTGTTGTGGTGGGATGGCCCTTCGGAGTGTTCCTCCCTGTTCTCCAGTTCCTGAACCTTGGCTGTAAGGGACTGAAACTGCTCTTCTACATTTGACATTGTTGGCTGAAGTTTGCTTATTGCACTTTTTGTGTGTGCAACATGGGCCAACAGTTGTCTCTGGCTGTTTCACAGCCCCACCCCACCAGTCACTGCGTCAACCCTAATGCATAGATCGTGTCTAGTGTTGGTGATGATCTCAAGAATTTCATCCAACTTCGTGTCCATGAGGGTTGTGTGTGGGTCGTCCGACAGCCTCTCTTGGTCGACACGGTCAACGGCCTCCGTGGCTTGTTGCCCCACCAGCTGAGGGCCCACGCCTCCTCACCGCCTCATGGTTAGGCTTGGTTTACCAGCTAGTGCATGGGAAATAGCAGTGGCACCAAGGCAGTGGGCCTTCCAATGAAGAGCAGTGTATTATGTCAGCTTGCTACTGCTTGTGGACCCGCCAGTCCCCCGGCCTCCACTTGTGAGAGCGCTAGGGGGGGCGGCACATGCAGTCCCTGCAGAGAAAGGCCCATGCGACAAAATACGTGTTTCTGGAAATGTCTTGTGTGTCATGGGGCGCTCAGAGGTAGAAGGCACTGAATGATGAAGGCTGCATCATCTGCAGGTGGCATCAATCGGACTTCTCAGTTGGGCTGTTTGGTAGCTGCAGCACATCTGTTTGGTAGGACACACCACACACCTAAAGCGCAGGCTGGCACCACTCAATGGGTTCATGAGCAGCCCAGACTCTGCACAGGCCTCCGTAATTACAGCCAGCTAAAAAAGAAGGGAACCAACTGGGGGCGCCCCCCTACACGCAGGTCCTTCCATGTGGTCGAGTCGCAGTCCTATCTAAGCTGATAGAGACTTTGCAGGGTAAGGTGGCCCAGGATTTTAGTTAGTCTCATAATGCGTGGGGACCAAGAGAGACTGTCAGGGGTATAGAGGATGAGTGAGTGACCCCCACAACCATCCTTCGATGTAGGTCACTGTGTAGGGTGCCCCAGTACTGCCAGTTAAATAATCAGCCATTGGGGCCCCATGGTCCAAGCGTGACTCCTGCAGTGAACAGTTCTTGCTGTGCTAGAGCCCTATGCTGAGAGGCCTTGATGTCCAATGTAGAATTAGGGTGTAGCACACATCCAGCCTGTTGCTGTCATTGCACAGGAGATGCCCCCCCCTCCTAGGAGGGCAACTACCTGGCTTTTGTAGTAAGCATCAGCTAATGTGGTCTACTGAAGGCTGGTGCAACAGCAGTGTTACGTAGGCTTCTGCTGCAGGCACTCGGGTCCCTCTGATCTTGCGCTCCACTCTTGCCAAGCGTCTGGTCACCTGAACACGTAGCGGGTGTAGCGATTCGCGCTGTGCATTCAGGCCATAATTGCAGCCAGGGCAATCATAGTCCAGGACGCCCCTCGCACAGAAAGTATGAGGCAAGTGTGAATGGAGGTTCCCCATTGAATGCTATCTCATCAATTCAAGTCGGGGTAGGGACCAGTATCAAGGCGGTGCAAGGGAAAGGGGGTTACATTCCATGGCAGCCAGCTCAGACCAGATCGTCGCTAGGCGACAGGCCTCCACAATGCCATCAGCAGCCACAAGAAGTGGTCCGCAAAGGGAGAGTGCCGCCGGCAGAGAAGCAGTGGCTGTGTGTAGTAGGAGAGCGAGTCTAGACAGCTTCAGGGGCCCCAAAGGTGTACTCACTACTCTTGCTCCTTTGTAAAGTGGCATGGTCTGTGCACCGCCAAATGTGGAAGCAGGGTCAATGCCACGCACGCAACCCCCAATGCATGGGTCTTCCATGGTGCCCAAGCGCCGCTCTAAGGTTGCTAAAAGTAGGGTAGCTGCTCCTTGGCATCTCCACCACCCCTGTGGAGAGGTCTAGCTGATTCAGTGGAAGGCAGCCATCGCACTCCTCGGGGCTGCCCACGTCAGTGATTTTAACCTCCTCACCACCAAACCAGTAAAATACTGCTGCTTTAGGACAATAAAAAGTAGCAAGAAAGGACAAAAAGGACTTTTTTCCTTTGAGGTTGCTTCTACCACAGGGATTCTGCAAGGAGATACAAGATCACGCAAAAGCATAAGCAAATGCCCTTACATGAGGAGAGGCTCAGATTAGGAAAATGTTGCTGTAGCTACCGAAGTCTGCCAGGAGAACAGAACAGAGATAGTCTTGTCTGGAACATGTATTCTAGAGTATTAATGGACTGGTGGCCCTAACAGAAAAGGACTCTGTCCCAATGAGGACAGACATGGTGCCAGTACCAAGTAACTGAGAGATACCTCTCAGAACACCCAGAAGTTTCAGTACACACCTCCTGATCTACGGTTAATCTTGAGAGAAAATTGGGAATGCTTGAAATCTACATTAGGAAACCAAACTCTCAATTCTGGGTCTGCCTATTTCAGAGGCAAATTACTTGCATTTGAAAGATAAGCACTTCCTACAGGAGGCTGTCCTGAGAATCCTAGCTCACCCGTATTTGTCACTAGTAGAGAGCCCAGCGGTTGGAAACAAGAGCTCAGAGAGCAAACTGACAAAGGAAATGTCCAAACTCTATTTGGTGACAAACCGCAGGGAGAAACTGTGACAAAGCCACAGCTAGAAAGATAGACATGATGATACGGGGATCAAGAATCCACACTTTCCCTGAGTTCAGTTTAGTTACCTTGAGATGTCTTCAGTCACTACAGTTTATCAAGCTCCTGAAGCTCAAGATAAATTCTGGCACCCCACTAAGGAAGAGGGTCTGTGACGAAGGAAAGATGTCTGTATGTTCAGAACACAAAGCTGCCAGCGCTTACCTTGTCTCTACACACTGTGAGGCCATGGATTACGACAATGGATGGCAGAGGGATGAGTATGGATGTTGTACCTATGAAGTACTTTTGGTACATTTCTAGTCTGAGGTGCCTCTCATATTTAGGTTAAGATAGGACACTACAATGGAAAAATAGTCTATATTTGCAGTCTATATGCTCAGTTTTAAAACCTTATGGTGCATTGCTTCTGATATTCTATCTATAACGGAAAACAAACAAAATGGAAAAAAGCACTGACAAAGCCCAGAAACTGCCAGCCAATGCTTGTCTAAAGGTGATTGACAGGCACCTGCAATGTTTAACTTTTATTTATCGAACATGAGGGAAATATTTCAGATGCAGACTGTGTTTATGTCCAATGTTTTCTCAATGTCGAATAAAAACAATGTAAACCTAAAAAAGAACCTTTTTAGTTCTGATATCTAGAACCAATGAAGACATAGTGAAGAGAAAATCTGATCCCCGCACCTACGTTTTGATAGAACTTAGTAAGCAACATTCTGCACTTGATAGAGACCTGCATTTCATCAAAAGAGAACAAACTACTTTCTACTAACAAACAGGGAATTGGTCTTCATAATACTTAAAGCCAGTCTAACAAGGTTAAATTATCATCGTATTGTAAGTCAACTGTTAGCCAGTTAGCGTTATAGATTTTCGTTGCCTATAGTTTCAGAATACTGCAAAGAAAGAAAGAAAAACATGGCATTTAACACTGGCCACCATTGCCATTCAGAGCCATAAAACTGATATGTTTTCTGGTAACTATTAAAATGATTGAAAAAGAAAAATTAAAAATCTCAAGAAATAATTTTTGGTATGATATATTTTAATGATGTCCAAACCTAAAATAAATATATCAATTAAAAGAGCAAAAAAATCCAGTAACCGTCTTATTTTTTCATAACCAGTTCCAGCAATATTACACTATTTACAGAGGTTTGATGCAGTAGTTTACAAGAAAGGAATTATGCCTGAATTAGCCCTATACACACATTTTTTCTTGTTAAAGGAAATATCATATTATACAAACAAAACAAATGTCTATACACATTATTTATACTGCCCATTTAGTAAAATACTTCTAGAAAAGTGTGAATCAAAGTTTTATGTAACCAACAGGCCATTATGAAGTACAAGGTGCTTATTTATACTCCAAATACATAGGAAACAAATTAAACTTTATTTGTATATTTTAACAGCAATTTATGGTATATGAGAATTCTCAAACAAATGAACATATGGTTTAGGACAAAAAAAAGAATGATGTTAGAGCACAAACAATTTAAACTGCAGATATTTAAACATATGGGTTTATTTTTTCTAAAACCAAGGAAATATGTTAAATATTTTTAATGATGCCATATTTAGAATTTCATACATCTATAAACAACTAACATGAAAAGATGAAACAGAAATAACACAACAGATCACAATTAAGGAAGAAGTTTCCTAACATGCGTTTGTACTCGAGAGGAAACCTTATTTACCTAGTCTTTCCAGGTAAAGCCTACACTTCTCACCCAAAGCACAGCCATCCACTGGAAAAATAATCCAAGCTAGTTATGCAGCTCTTTGCAAGAGCCATTCACAGCATATCACTAGCAATGTTATGGGAACATATTTTACAAAACTATTGTCTGGACACAATACTGAAGACGAACAAGAGGGTGTTGTTTTCAGAGCCAGAACACACAACTTTAGGTATTTACTGAGTTTCTTTTAAAAAATGTATTACACATCTAAATCACATATAGAAATGCAACATGGTTCCATGCACACAAACAAGTTGCTGTATGTATCAAAGATATTATTATGCACTATGTTTCCCCTTTAAAAATGTAGCTATACATATTATATTAAAAACATATAAATATGGTTATGTTAGGAGCTAGGTGAAAATGAGGAAGCAATGTGCAAATATACCAGAGCTAAGCATTTAACATCTTGAGAAAATATAAGAGCTCAGTGCGTTTGTGGGGTAATTACTGTTGCCTTTATCACTAAATGAGAATTTGTTAAAATATATAGTTCCCATTTGCACCAACAGTAGTCAAGCTATACTCAACTAGCCAGCTAAGTTTAGAGTCAAGGAAACATTTATCCATTTTAAACTTTCATCTCAGGGCCTTCAGACATGCAGAGAACCTAGTTTGCACTGTGAAAGCCATAGATCCAACTTATGTAAATGAATCTTTTTTGATGGAATTGATTGAGCGTATTATCAACGCTGTAGAGTTCTCTCACGTGTTTCTATACAGAAAAGGATTAGGGTTAACTAAATCGGCCATCTGCATCACTGATGTTTAATCACGCAAGTAAAGCACACCAAAGAAATTAAGAACTAAATTTAGTGGATATATCCATATTTTGCCAAGGGACGAAACGTATAGGAGTAAAGTCTTCCCCTCAAAACAACAAGGTTTGCAATACAAGTAGGGGGCAGACTGAAGCATATCCCACGGACAGACTAGCATTAAGAAGGTTTGTAAATGCAAAAGAACGTTTCCCAACAAGGCTCGGGCAGAAAGCCCTAGCAGATAAATATGTGCGGGAAATTAAGGAACGTTTGTGTTTTTTAAGCTGGACAGGTAGACAGGCCAACTGATAGGCATGAGTGCCACGCTCCATTGATAATCAAATTCAAGTTTTGCATAAAACATAACAGTTACTATAAAGAGGCATTTTTAATCAAAGATTTGCAGTGCACCCAAATCTCGCAAAAATAGACCAAGAGGTAAAATAAATCGGTCCATATAATTTGCCATTGTTATGGCTCTTCCACTATAAAATCGTCACTTGTTGCCTAGAATACTGAACTTTATGAAGAGAAACTGAACCACTTTTATGCTACCTATAAAAAAGGGTACATTTTACATAAAAACGAGCACATATGTATGTGCACAACCAAAAAAAAAAGAAAAAAAAAATACAACTAAGTTAAGGAAAAATGTATTTTATGTCCCACTCAGTACCAATTGACATCTTGTGTGTATATATATATATATATATATATATATATATATATATATATATATATATACTGTCAAAAAGGTCATGCTTCTGCACTGTTCAGTTTAAAGAGAGTAAATTCAACTTTACAGGTGATAACTGGGATCGATTGCCTACCTCGGAGTGCCTGCTTCAAATGCAACCAACCCTCCCTTTTTCTTTTGTCTAAGTACAATGCCCTGGATGCTAAACAGTAGAACTGAGAAGCCTGTGAGAAACTGACCAAAGAAAAACTAAACAAAGATGTAGTGAGCGAACATAAAATAACCACAAGACAAGTAAAGAGCTAACATACAATATCCACAAGACAAGCACGCACAAACATGGGTCTCATTATGTGATTGATTTTAGCCAAATCACATAAATGAAGCAGTGGGGACAGTTAAAAAAATGAAAACCTATGAACACTACATCAAACACAGAATTATGAAAATTGAAAAAAATAAAACCAGTTCAGACAGCACTTCGCCACATTTAGACTGTCATAACAAGCTGCATGGAGAAGTATCCCCGAGGAGGATACAGCAATTTTAAGTTTCCTGGCATCTCCAGGCCCGGCAATATCAGGCCTGTAAACTCCAGACCTGAAATTTCCCAGACCTAATATTCCAGGGTTGGGGACAGCAGAGCCTTGAGGGCTGTGGTATCTGCTTATCCCGGTATCGGTTACCTCTCATACCGCAACACAGGTACATAGAAATCCTCCTCAACTGAAGCTAAGTTGCTCTGCCTTCCTGTCGCCCCACCCTACAGCCCACAGAAAAGGCACCCAAACACATTTACCACCTGTCCAAGCATGTGGTAAATGTATGCAGATTTGGGCAGGGAGGATTGGCCGCAGTTTTCTCCGAGTCCGGATGTTAATCCTCATTCAGAAGAAATAACATCATCTCTGGAAACATGCAGGTATACCTGCTGGAATCTGAAATTCCAAGTCCCTAATTTATTTACACCATTTTCTGAGGAACTTGTAATAAGGTCCTTAATCGCACATTAGGACAGCAGCACTAAACTGGACAAAATGACACTCAGACAAATTTATACACATCAAAATCAATGAATAATTATATTGCTAGCCATTTTCCAGAGTCAACACTTTAACTGTTCTCAATGTGAATTGTTCAACATTTCAGACGTTCCAATTTAATACAGATGTTCACCATCTTAAACACAATCTAGAATAACACAGATTTGTCTAAAATTTACCACTTCACTTGCAAGAAAGAAGTAATTTAGTATAGTTCCGTGCTTCATTATTTTTGGAGGCAGAGAACCCATAAATAAAATTACTTGCAAATCACAGCCTAATGGACAGGAATTGGTCATTTTAAGTTTTCAAAAGTACTTTTCTTAAAGTATTTTGTAAGCGTAAGGTGATTTTTAGGGTGATAGAGAAATAAAGTGTTTTTGGTATGAAGAATAAATACAAGCACTAGGGATACAAGCAAATTTCACTTTGATAACAGTAGTAAACCATTGCACAAAGGACAGCCGGAAGACAATAACCACAAAATAAAAAACCTCCATCACAAGGAAAATAGCAGGGGTGAATGTAATGTCAACAAGTCTCTGAGAGGCCTTATGGATTGTAGTGGACGCTACTCAGCCAGTAAGTCACAACATTCATATTTTTGATTTCTATATGACACAAAAAAAATTGACTTAACCTGCTTAGCACACAGACCTTTGTATTCTCTTGAGAGTAATGACTTACACCAGAAGAGATCTCTGAGCAAGGACCAAGTCCCAGAGGTGAGTAGTAAAACTTCTATGTAGACAGGAGTTGTGCACTGTTCAGGCAAAAAATTACTATTTGTCACTTAAGATGCAAATAGCCTTGAAAAGCTACAAGACAAATCTTTCACAGCAAAAGATTCGCTTTGAGCTCTAGTAAAACATAATGCAACTTTTACAACTCGGGTTAGAAGACGATAATGGTGAATTTTTTTTTTTTTAAATTGCAAAGCCTCACTAAGACAAGACTCAAATCTAATGCCCAGAGCCTAGTTCTCAAACTTGGAATACATTAACATCAAGAACCAACGTGATAAGGAGGAAGAGAAATAGACCTCCCTTTGATTTAAAGTTTACAAAGAGAAAAATCGTAATAGAGAAATAGGGACCAGAGATTTCTTGTAGCAAATGATTCATTGAGCTAATTATTGATCCTGGTTCGACTACTGTAATTGGGATGGCAGGGTAATCTTCTGAATGGGTACCAGACCTGGTACCAAAATAACCTTTGAAAGGTTACTATGTCGACTCCATAACAAAACTATGAGAATCCATAATTACCGTACTTTAATTACCTAATGGCACATGCTACAATCAACCTGAATTGAGAAATTCTTTCAAATATATTTCAAACCTCTTTAGACTTTAAAGAGATTTGTGGAACTAATATGAATGCCCAGAAGAAAAAATAGTATAAATTACGAAACGGGTTCACAGAGAATATGAAAAAATGTATGCAGGATCAAACATCATGACACCAACGCAAAGAATCAGTGTAAATGAAATCAAAAAGCACATGGATGACAAAACTGATGCAGTTATTTTTTGTGAGAAAAAGATACATGTGACAATTTGACTGAAAGCAAGCCTATGGATCTGATACTACATTAGGTACATCTACAGTGAGAGTAAGATTAAATAATTGTGGTGACCTACACATTCTCTTACATTAGAATATTTAGCTTCTAGAGGGACGCTCTGCACTTAAAGGAATGTCAGGCACGATTAAACTCTATGTTGCAGGTAAAAATAAGGGAGATGTTAATGGTGGTAAATGGAAGGCAAAAGGCAACAAAACGTCAATGTGTCAATCTTCCCAAATGGAGACAGCCATAAAATCTGCCACTATCATTTACACATGCAATTTTATTATTATTTGTGAGAGCATCTCTGTGAATCTATCCATGCTACATGGGAAAACTGAATCAGTGTTGGGAAGGTGATAAATTAACTGCTGATGCTGTTAGATTAAGCCGTTCTGTGCAATGTCTTCTTTCTCCTGGCATCTGAAGAAAACATGCCATAACAAAATATCTGCAACTCATCAGGGGCCACCAAAGACTGCGGCTATGTTGCAAAGGCAACCAGGCACAGCAGTACTTACCATAAAAGATGTATGTGCTATATGAATGTGATGATTTCCCATAGATTAACACCAAATAAATAAAAAAGCAGTTCAATTTAAGCAAGGGATGACAAATAGTTAACTATTGCGGGTGATTATATAATTGTGTAAGGCTTTTTACAGACATGGGACATCCATGAATAATTCCAGAATATGGGGAGAAGTTAAAGGGACAGAGCTATTGTAACTGAGTATACACAGATAACGAAGTCTTATGTTTAACAACTTAAGAGCCTTTTGGAGTGAAGCACAAGCACAAAGTTCTAACTTCAACCACCAAACTTCAAAATTCAAATTGAAAATTAGATGGCAGAGGTTGTGTTTACTGTGGAATTTCACCCAGCATATCCATCTTAAAACTTAGCAGTAGTTGCATTCTTTTAAGTATAGCATTTTCTAGTTGCTACTGCGAAGATGATGTAGTATGGTTCTCCAAGTCTGTGGATTCATGCATTGCAACTGATCTAGCAATAACACCACCATTTCCTGTTGCAGGAGAAAGAAGTTAAAAAAAAAAAAAAAAAAACATACAAAATTGTACAGCAGTGCAGCGCGAGAAAGAACCTTTATATAACATTATCTAACATCAACTAAGCAAAAGAGTCAGCCAACCTCTCATAGAAGAGGAAGACAGTCGCTCAATAACAGGTGTCAGAATTATCATCTAGTGGGTTCCTAACCCTCCAATGAATTCAGAGGTGGGGATTCCAAACATAAAAGTTCACATTTCAATACTAGATAAAATCTGCTGTTGGGGGAAGATACTTGAAAAAAAGAAGGTAGTACCAGACTGAGCTCTGCCTCTGGCAAAATCTTGTGGCATGAAAGAAACATAGTAAAGATAGGACAGCTCTGTATATACACATCAGTAACAAATGCCAGATTAATAGTCCATGGCACACCTCTTTCAAGCTGGGGGCATCATTTGCACTTGACACTGGATTTGAACCTCTTTGAAGAAGACTTTTACTTGAAAAGAACAATGTATTATTATATCACCTGGAAAATGGTTTCTCTCTGTCTGCAGGACAGGTATTAGCATTATATTGCTCCAAAGAGAAAGAAATCTTAAAAGAAGAGTAAAGGGGGTAGGTGCCAGACACCTACTTTTACAATGATAATCCTACAAGTAGCCAGGTGCAAAAAACATGACAATGCAAAAACTAGGAGCAGAATACCACGCAAATCACCTGGTTGGGTACAAAAGAAAAGCATCCTGTCCTGCTTCTTCAAACTTCAAAATACTCTACAGGGTGCAGTCAGACAGAGTCTTTGTATACTAGCTGTATAATAAGTTGTGAGCATAAAGTTATGCAGTATTACTGTAATAAAATATTACTATTGACACCCTTTTCCAGATCTGAGTGTATAAAGATAACATTCGGGGAAACCCAATTATCACAGTATTGGTGGTGTAACACAAACAAATTGTTAGCAACATTTTAATCTAATGACTTTAATTGATGTAATTTAACAAATAGTTGTGCACTTCACTAAAAAGAATATTTATTATCTACTTGAAAATTGGAAAGTCCTTAGTCATCTTTGAAATCTTGTACTGCAAATGTCTAATTGAAGCTGCAAATAAAGCAGAAATATCACCAAATTATTTGCCTTCTTTGCCACAGGTACAGGTGTACAATTCGTAATCAACCTTCATCGAACAAAAACATGGCTCTGCCGGCTTACAAACATTGACATTTCTTGTAACGAGGCCCTTCAGAGAAATTATACTTTACCTCGGGGGCAATTTCACCTGAAAATGTCCACTTCATAATGTTGTGGTGCAATTGCGTTCATGGTCCTAGGTAAACTTGCCAATTCTATCTCTGGCGCTATAATTCATAAGATAAGAAGCAAACATATTTCAAGAATATGGGCAAGTCTAAATTTCAGAGGAGAGGCTGCTGATAGTAATTTGCAGGTTGTTGAGCCGAATGAGTAGTTACTGCCATTGGATAGCCTGCTACTTGTGGGAAGTTCGAAGCAGCGGTCTGATAGTTAGGCATTTCCACTGGCACTCCCATGTGCTGTGTGTATGCTGGTGCACCCACTGTTGACTGTAGGCCTCCACTCTGGTTCATATAGGAGGTATGTGAAATTGAATCATGCACAGTGCTGTTAAAGAAATAAAATAAAGTTTATACATTTTAAAAGCGGCAGAAATTATTTTAAGAACCACCAATAATTATGTTTATTTTTCTTAAAGTATTAGTAGTGCTTGGCACATATACTCACCTTGTAACTGGTTTTAAATATAACATTTACTGAACGCTATGATTGTCAAAAAACAATCAACTGGATACGAATGTGATGCAAAAAAATCATGATGTAAAGTTAGGGCGGTAGCTGAAGAACAAGTTCTAGAAGAGACTTTATATGGCTGCAGATTCCTTTCCTTAGACTATTCCCCAAGTGCCAGACTGAATATTGAAAATCTTGAGCAGTACCTCAGCGATACGGTAGGTGCTGCTATTTGGCTCTGTGTCATTGTCCACGCTGGAAGTGATGTGCGCTGTGCCTATATAGTTGCCACCCCAGCACACTGAGATCACTTTCTTTTTGTGACATTTCTGCGCCAAAAGCACACAGTCATGACAGGATGCTAATGGACCAGTGTGCAGACACTAAGGACTTACAAGGGTCACCCTATGTAGAGAAATCTGTTCACAAAGTGGGGAGGAAGGAACCTGCAGCTAGACAGACTATCAACCAGATAAGGCACGACTGAAGGTAACTTGTTTATCTGATAGAGATTTCTAGTTGCATATTCCTACCTTTAGAATATAAACCCAGGCAGTACCCCCCAGAGGTGGGTCTGTGAAGAGATTTGGACCAGGAAGTTCCGACGGACCTTACGGGCAAAGTGCCTATCAATACGGTCCTGACTGTCCAGGCAGTAGTGCTTGGTAAGCATGTGCAGTGATGCCGACGTCACACCCTGACAGATGTCCAGGGCAGGAACTCTCCAAGCTAATGCAGTAGTCGCAGCCTTTGCTTTGGTGGAATGAGTACATAAGCCCTGTCAGGAAATGCAGTGTTTTATACAGTGCGGTTGTGCGACCTCACCCTGTAATACATTTACCGAACCGTTCAGGACACCTAGGTTTAGTTTGTGAAACTTTCAGCTCAACTCTAGGTAGCTGTGGCTCTGGGCAGCAAGACTTACACAAAGTAACAAGTGAAAAACATCTAAACATCATCAAAACAATTGGAGTAGAACCCTGACACCAAATTGTAAATATAGAATGCATTTTTAGACCTCGTAACGAAAAATGAATCCACTGGTGGGTTCTGGAGATGTAGAATTTACGAGATATAGTACAACAAGTTATTTCACTCAACCGCGAGCAAGCATGGTCAGTTTATAAAAAAGTTTCATCCTTTGCAGGGCTTTCCTATGGAAGTGGTCCTAATGCAAAAGATGAAGGATCCTGAAGATGTTCAGAAAGGATGCTGTGGATGCAATATGCTTGATGGAGGTATTCCTGCAACTATTCCTCAGTCCATGAAGGGGGTGAGGTGGACCCTGTTACAGGGTCAATGTCCTATGAAGTCCTCTTGGTGCTGGCAGACTACTGTTCACCCAGTTATTCCATCACAGGCCAATGCTTCCCAGATCAATAACTCGTCCTGTTGGGGAGGTCCCAGTTGCACTTCGACAACACCGTCAGTTTCAGTGAACTTGGGTGCAACTTTGTGTTTCGGGTCCTGTCCTTGGTGTTGCACTGTGGTGGTGGCCACCAACTTGTCTCAGCAGTTGTCAGTTGTTGTTTATCTCTGCTGTTAACAGGAAGCCAGCTCACTGACCCTTGAAGTCTCTCTTGGCTTTATCTGTGCTCTGGAGATGACTAACCCTTAAGCAGGACACAGCAGGCAGCCACCAGGTTCGATAAGTGCAGTCCACGTTAGTATAGACTTTCTCTGCTAGTTCCAAGGTGCAGAAGGGCAGTCCTTCAGCCCTTCTTCCAGTCCAGTTGAGATCTCAATTAGGGGTGCCTTACTTGCATTCAGAAAACGCCTTCACGGCAGGATGGGTTGTTAGCCAATGGGCTACCAGGTTCCCTACCTACTGATGACCTCTTACTGCTAAGTGGGCACCTGTGCAGCCTGGGATGCACCATTCCGTCCTCTTCCAATATGGAGAACCCAAGGGGACTACATGCCAGTGGAAAACCCGTTTGGCAATTGGTTTGTCCTCTCCTGTCCTAGGTGCCAGCCTGTCAAACTGAACAACAGAGTAGCCCTTCTGCCAACTGCTACCCATATGCCCTTCGAAGGCTGCTTATTCTTTGAAGCTCACATTTTGAGCCAGCACGAGCGTGGCTTCCTGCAGGAGGGAGGAAACACCTTGTTCCAGAGCAGGCCCCTATTTTCTCCTTTCCTGGGAGTCGTTAGCACATCTCCCCGGGAGGACAGAAAGCGGTCTCTGCTACAGGACCCAGATGTGCAACCAGTATGGGCACAGGGAAATGAAGGCAACAAAATGGCAATTTTGCTCAAAATTACACACTGCAACTTGTTACATTAATTTCAACCAGAGAATAAAGTCAGACAATGTAACAAGCCGCTTGATACTTTGGATGACCCACTTCGGTTGCACTATCCCAGGGTTAGCATAGCTGAGGAGGTCAGCGTGTGTATCTGCACTCGCCAACTGGGCGACCAAGGTTTTCCACAGCAAAAAAAATAAAGTTCAGTGGCTTCACTGTCAAAAGATCTAAAGTTATATGTTCTGCCCATGGGATATGGTTGCACCCTGCCTTAGGACATGATATGCCTGCCATAGGAGTGACATACACATATACCGGGGGTAAGTCTGGCTTTATCACTATCTTAAATGGCGAAATCTGGCCAGCAGTTAAAATGATCTTCCACTCTGCAAATGGCAGACAGAGTCCTGTTATAGTGAAGCCCCACCCAGGGTGGCACAACCAGCGCTGCAATCCCTGCAAGAACCTTTATCTTACACGCCCTGGATACCATTTATTAGGGACTTACAGGTAGGCTGGCTCAGCCAATTTGGTAAAAGTCAATTTGATCTACCAGTTTATGGATAAGGGCACAAGCACTGAGGTCTGTACTTGCAGAGTCGAAAAAACAACAACCAGTTCAAAGCTTGGAGGTGGCCATACAAAAAGAGGCATTTCTTTCAAACCCTTAGGGGGTTGCTTCTTGGCTATCGCATAGCAAATCTTAAGTCAGAGCACAACATCTTGAGATGGTCCTTTTTTTGCATGGCCTTTCCCTTCTTTGCTCTAACTCAATGACCAGTTATTGTCCACTTGAAACTCCTTGGTAAAATCAATGTAGAATAATAACGTTTTTAGGCCCAGGCAGTGGAGTCTCTCCTCCTCCATGAAAAGGTGAGATGGAGCAAAGAACATAGGCAGTGTGGTGGTTTGGACTGCATGAAAGGGTGACACCACTTTTGGTAGGAAAGAGGCACATTTCCTAGAACCAGTTTATTTGGGGAAAAAGGTTGTGAAAAGAAGTTGCACGGAGAGCCTGCAGTTCGCTAACCCTCCTGGTCGACTAATGGCACAAGAAGGGCAGTTTTGATGGAGAAGAGATGCAGAGTGCAGCTATGTTTAGGCGCAAATGATAGAACATCAAAAAAGGCAAAACCAAGTTCAGGTCCCATTGACGCATGATGAAGGATTTAGGAGAAAGATGTCTTGGAGAACGTTGAGAAAACTGGTCACAACAGGTGACTTGAGGAGGAGGAGCTGATCTGGCAGCTGCAAGAAAGCTGATATGGCTGAAAGGTGCCCTTTTAACTGTGCCCAATGTAAAGCCTTGCTGGGCTAAAGAAATAAAAGAACAAATAACATCTCAGATAAAGGTGCAGACAGGGGGGATTCAAATTTTGGGAGCGCACCAAGCCAAAAATTTGTACCATGGGCAGGCTCACACTCTCTTGATACTGTCTTGATTGAGGGAAACTTGGCTGCACATTCTTGGCGGTGGCAAATAGATCTAACCAAGGTCCTACGCAATCTCTAAAGAGACCTTGCACTACCTCCCAAATGGAGATGTCATTTGTGATTCGCTATGTATCGTCGGCTGCGCTACTCTGCTCTGGCTTTCAGACAGCCCACCAGATGTTGAACCACTAGGAATATGTCCTGACATTCCAGGCATGTCCCTCTTGACACAGGGTCCCCGATTTCCACTGTCCCTGATTGTTGCAATACAACATGGAAGTAGTTTTGACAGAGAACACCTGGAACAGCCGTCCCTTGATGGAAGAAAGAAAGGCTTTCATTGCCAGCCAAATTGCGCTGTACTCCTACAGGATGATTTGGAGCGGAGATATCGCCAGGGACCAAAGTCCTCTGATCGCCCCTCTCCAAGATGGCTGCCCCAGCCCACAAGAGATGCATCTATCAGTTCTGGTTGGGGAAGGGAAAGGGGTCTGCTGCAGACCCAATTGTGGTTCATCAGCTACCACTGCAAGTCTTTTGCCGTTACCTCTGAAATCTGGATCAGGTCGGTGAGATTCCCCTGATGCTGCGCACACTGGGACTCAGGTCCAACTGCAAAGCCTACATACGCCACCTGGCATGTGTTACTAGTAGGATGCCGAAGGCGATGAGGTCCCAGAACAGCTAATACAGGGAGTGCAGAATTATTAGGCAAATGAGTATTTTGACCACATCATCCTCTTCATGCATGTTGTCTTACTCCAAGCTGTATAGGCTCGAAAGCCTACTACCAATTAAGCATATTAGGTGATGTGCATCTCTGTAATGAGAAGGGGTGTGGTCTAATGACATCAACACCCTATATCAGGTGTGCATAATTATTAGGCAACTTCCTTTCCTTTGGCAAAATGGGTCAAAAGAAGGACTTGACAGGCTCAGAAAAGTCAAAAATAGAGAGATATCTTGCAGAGGGATGCAGCACTCTTAAAATTGCAAAGCTTCTGAAGCGTGATCATCGAACAATCAAGCGTTTCATTCAAAATAGTCAACAGGGTCGCAAGAAGCGTGTGGAAAAACCAAGGCGCAAAATAACTGCCCATGAACTGAGAAAAGTCAAGCGTGCAGCTGCCACGATGCCACTTGCCACCAGTTTGGCCATATTTCAGAGCTGCAACATCACTGGAGTGCCCAAAAGCACAAGGTGTGCAATACTCAGAGACATGGCCAAGGTAAGAAAGGCTGAAAGACGACCACCACTGAACAAGACACACAAGCTGAAACGTCAAGACTGGGCCAAGAAATATCTCAAGACTGATTTTTCTAAGGTTTTATGGACTGTTGAAATGAGAGTGAGTCTTGATGGGCCAGATGGATGGGCCCGTGGCTGGATTGGTAAAGGGCAGAGAGCTCCAGTCCGACTCAGACGCCAGCAAGGTGGAGGTGGAGTACTGGTTTGGGCTGGTAGCATCAAAGATGAGCTTGTGGGGCCTTTTCGGGTTGAGGATGGAGTCAAGCTCAACTCCCAGTCCTACTGCCAGTTCCTGGAAGACACCTTCTTCAAGCAGTGGTACAGGAAGAAGTCTGCATCCTTCAAGAAAAACATGATTTTCATGCAGGACAATGCTCCATCACACGCGTCCAAGTACTCCACAGCGTGGCTGGCAAGAAAGGGTATAAAAGAAGGAAATCTAATGACATGGCCTCCTTGTTCACCTGATCTGAACCCCATTGAGAACCTGTGGTCCATCATCAAATGTGAGATTTACAAGGAGGGAAAACAGTACACCTCTCTGAACAGTGTCTGGGAGGCTGTGGTTGCTGCTGCACGCAATGTTGATGGTGAACAGGTCAAAACACTGACAGAATCCATGGATGGCAGGCTTTTGAGTGTCCTTGCAAAGAAAGGTGGCTATATTGGTCACTGATTTGTTTTTGTTTTGTTTTTGAATGTCAGAAATGTATATTTGTGAATGTTGAGATGTTATATTGGTTTCACTGGTAATAATAAATAATTGAAATGGGTATATATTTGTTTTTTGTTAAGTTGCCTAATAATTATGCACAGTAATAGTCACCTGCACACACAGATATCCCCCTAACATAGCTAAAACTAAAAGCAAACTAAAAACTACTTCCAAAAATATTCAGCTTTGATATTTATGAGTTTTTTGGGTTCATTGAGAACATGGTTGTTGTTCAATAATAAAATTAATCCTCAAAAATACAACTTGCCTAATAATTCTGCACTCCCTGTATGAAATGAAGTGTCTGAGAAGGAGTCGCTGTGACTTCAGCAGGTTTACTGTGCATTCCTGCAAATGCAGGAAGTCCGCCGTAGTGTGGAGGCAGGAGAAGACTGCCTGGGGCGAGTCCACCTTCAATAGCCAGCTTTTGATGTAGGGGAAGACCGGAACTCCTTATCTCTGATGTTTTGCGACGACCACCATCATCTTGGTGAACACCCAAGGGGTGAGGACAAAGGGGAGCACACCAAAATGAAAGTGTTCATGGCCCATTGTAAATAACAGCTAATAGATTTGGGCAGGCAGGACAGGTATATGAAAGTAGGCATCCTTCATGCCCAGTGCTGCCATTCAGGCTCCTGGGTAGATAGAACTGAGCCAATGCGAGCATCTTCAATTTCTGCTTCTTCAGGAAGAAGCTGAGAGGGTGCAGGTCTAAATTAGGGCAGAGGCCTCTATCCTTCTTGGATACAAATAGTAGCAGGAATAGCAACCGTGACCTTCTTCGGATGCCAAAAGCAGAGCATCTGGTCACCAACCACTTGCCCATGTTGGTAAGAGGCCAAACTAAAGCAGTTTGAAGGCGGAGGATTAATGGCTGTGTGGCTTGTGGGAGCCACAGCCATGAAAGTACTAGGGAGTGTGCTGCCTGTGCAGGAATAAACGAGGCTGGTAGCCCCTACCATAGCCACAGAAGGGGCATAAAGCATAATGGGGTGGTGTGGGGCCACGTGAGTGGCCCTACAGTCCTTAAAGTGCTCTAGTTCAGAATCTGCCTTATGGCCAAACAGGCAAGTGCCAATGATGCGTACATTCATAAGTGATGCCTTGACATCATCCGAAACAACAGTAGATCCCAGCCTGGCATGGTGTTTGAGTGGCACTGTCTACGCATTCGCTCAGCCCAGTGAGTCTGTCGTGTCCAGCCTAGGTCAGGATGGCTTAGGCTTTCTCAGAGACCATGGGTAGCACTCGCTCAACTGAACCATAAACTGTGAGGCTAAATTGGCCCAACAGGCATGAGGTGTTCACCGACCGCAGTGCGTGCCTGGCGGAAGAGAAAATCCTCTTGCCAAAAGGGATCCAGCCTTCTGGATTCCCTATCCGGTGGTGTGGTAGGGAACATGCCAGGGTTAACTTTGGAGGTGAATGCCAGGTTCTCTAGAGTGGGGCGTTAAGTGAGGAAAGATAATATCTAGGAGAAGGCGGTGGCAGTAGGCAATTGTCCTTTACACAGGAACCCCTGTGCATGGCTTGGCTCATGCCCAAGCAGGGAATCTGGTAGGACTTCATTAAAAGAGAGGAGAGGTTCTTTGGGGGGTGACTACCGGCTGAGGCAACTCTGTCAAGATGTTTTTAGACTGCCCCTGAGGGCAGCGTAAAGTCCAATACCTCAGCCACCCTGGCAAAGGAAGTCTCTTCCTCTGTAGCCATACTAATAGGAGAGACTAAGCCACTGTCTGGGGAGGAGGCCAGACCACTGTATCTGCCAGCTACTCATACTAGCTGGTTTTGCTTTTGAGCTCTTCCAAGGAGTTATGGTAACCATAAGGATCCTCCCCAATCATATTTGTCACAGGGCATGTAAAAAAAAGATGGCCCTAGCTCTGACCTGAAATGTTGAGTTCCAGACAGATTCAGTGATGGGCGATGCCAATCTAGCTTCGTATCAGAATTGGGTATGATGACAAGGTTGGCGCTGCTGGGAACGATGTCACTAGAATGGGCTTTGAGGAAGGTTGTAGCCCTGTGACTGGAGCCAATCTGGATACAGCACAGAACCAGGGGACCTGACTGGTGCCAAGGGTGGGCCCACTGGCAGAAATCTAGTTGGAGCAGCCACTGAGCACGAGGACCAAGGCACTCCAGAGAGGTCAGCTCACCCAAATAGAGGTAGGGAGGCATCAAGAAACTCCCTAAGCTGAGAAGGGGTCAATCCAGCTCTGGCAATTTGGGGAGGTGCAGAGCAGATCCAGACATAGAACTTAGAGTGGTGATGCCATTCCACACCTCATCCAATGGCTTTGAATGGCACAGGGAAGTCTAAGAGCACTTTGACTTCATAATTTTGGATTTCTTGTGTGACTGACAAGACGACTTTGGTTGCGATGACTAGCACTGGGAATGGCTCCGGGAACGGGCCAAGGACCTTCCATGCATCTGGGACCTGGAGTGTCATGGAGTCAACTGGCGTCAGGCAAAAAGGAGCTGCAGGGATCGCTCCTGAAGTGCCTTGGGATTCATGACACAACAGTCTTCATGGGCCTTGAAGCTGTGGTCCAGCTCTAGACATCATATGCAAACCAGATAGAGGTCTGTCACAGGCATTTGTATATGACAGGAAGGATAAGTTACTTACCTGTAAATCCTAGTTCTCTTCCAGGAGTATCCTCATCAAAGTCATAAACATTGAATATTCCCGCCCTTGTGCGGGGACCCCGGAGCATATATAAAATACACACATATAAAGTATGTAATATGCACGAAAAAAATATATATAGCATTTTTAGTAGACATATTTTTCATACTAAACTCATATATACATGTGTAAAACAGCAATGCAGGCTATAATCATAAACAGGCTAAAATGCTTTATTTCTATGAAGTTTTTTTTTTTTTTTTTTTTTTTTATCTTTATAAAAATTACAATAGAGAATAAATATCTACCCAAGCCCCAAAACTGGGCTTAGGGAAATAAGCAGTAGTCATCACTAAAGAAAAAGAGAAAAAAAACGACATTGAAAAACAATGGAGCATTCTTAGCCAACAGGCTGCATGCAGGTTAACACAGGAGAACCATAAAAACTTTGGCACCGTGCCTTTAAGACCCTGAGCACCTCCAGTATCCCACCATGCCTCAGGGGTGAAGGAGAGGTGACAGTTGGCTCACAGTTAGGTCAGTACTTTTTTACGGTGACAATCTGTGTAGCCGATTCGAAAGATAGTCTGTCCTGCACTTCTAGGAGACGTGCGTCCGGGGAGGAGGGTGGGTTGTTTATGACCTTGATGAGGATACCCCTGGAAGAGAACTAGGATTTACAGGTAAGTAACTTATCCTTCTCTTCCAGGAGATCCTCATCAATAGTCATAAACATTGAATAGATTAGCAAGCCCATCCCTAAACTCTGCGGACTGTCTAATAGAAGTGCAGGAATAGATATGTATCAGTAATGTCTAGTAAATGTATGTACAGACTTCCATGTAGCAGCCTTACAAATTTCAGATATTGGAACATTGTTAAGGAGGGCAGCAGTAGCCGCTTTTCCCCTTGTGGAATGTGCTTTAGGTCTCGCCAGTAGTTGTTTGTTAGCCAACTGGTAAGCATTAACAATACAAGAAACTATCCATCTTGATATTGTTCGTTTAGATGCTGCCTCTCCTGTCCTCAAATGACCATCATTTACAAACAAGTGGTTGGAATGTCTAATCAATTTTGTTTTATCCAAATAAAATGTTAGCACTCTCTTCAGATCTAGGGAGTGCAACGCTTTCTCCGCCGGAGTCTCCGGATTGGGGAAGAAAGTCGGTAGAGAAATAGTCTGATTGATGTGGAATTCTGACACCACCTTTGGTAGGAATGAAGGGTGAGTTCGCAGAACTACTCAATTGTAGTGAAAGACTGTGTACGGTTCTTTGGATGACAAAGCCTGAATTTCAGTGACCCTGCTCGCGGAAGTAATGGCTACCAAAAAAGCCGTCTTCCACGTAAGGTGTTGCAAAGAGGCTTTGTGTATAGGTTCGAAAGGAGGGCCCATAAGTTTTGACAGTACTATGTTCAGTTCCCATGGAGGGGAGGGTCTCCGAATGGGCGGAAAAACTTTTTTCAAACCTTCCAAGAAATCCTTGACTACTGGTTTCGTAAAGAAGGATTCCTGAGAAGGTGACTTACGATAGGCTGTAATGGCAGACAAATGTACCCTTAATAGATGATACCTGCAGACCGGACTTTGCCAGATGGAGTAAGTAAGACAATATGACGTCCTCCTGAGCCCGTATGGGATTCTGACCTTGTTGACAGCACCATATGTAGAACCTCTTCCACTTAAACGCGTAAGAACGTCGCGTGGAAGGTCGTTTGGACTCTTTCAAGATGTTCATGCACTCCTGCGAGAGCCCTAGGTACCCATACTGCAAGAATTCAGGAGCCATGCTGTCAAGCTCAGAGAGGATAGGTTGGGATGCAGAACCCTGCCCTCCATCCTGCTCAGAAGATCCGGTCTGCACGGCAGCCTCCTGTGAGGTTGTTCCGATAGGTCGAGGAGATCTGTGTACCAGAATTGACGGGGCCATTTCGGAGCTATGAGAATCATTCTGGTGCTGGATCTGTAAAGTTTGTTGATCACTGCCAGTATGAGGGGAATCGGTGGAAAAGCGTAGAGAAATATCCCTGACCAGTCGATCAACAGGGCATTCCCTCGAGATCCCGGACGGTAGAACCTGCATGCGAAGTCTGGGCATTTCTTGTTTACTTCCTCTGCGAAGAGATCCAATTGAGGTTGACCCCATTGAGCGAAGATGTCTTCGACAACTTCGCCGTGTAGGACCCAATCGTGGGCGTCCTCTAGGTGTCTGCTCAGGAAGTCTGCTTCCACGTTTTGTTGACCTGGTAGGTGAACCGCTGTAAGCGACATTCCTCTGGCCAGTAGCCAATGCCAGATTGTTTGGGACTCCCGAGATAGGGGTAGGGATCTCGTTCCCCCCTGTCTGTTCAAATAGTACATTGTGGTTGTATTGTCTGTTTGTATTAGGAGAGATTTCCCCTGAATCGATGGAGCAAAAGACTTGAGAGCCAGATGGACCGCTCTGAGCTCCAGCAGATTGATGTGGTTCTTCCTTTCGTTGTCGGACCACAGGCCCTGAGCTTGAAGGGGACCTAGATGAGCCCCCCATCCTTGAAGAGACCATCCGTTACCAGAGTGTCGGATGGAATTACCTGGTGAAACGGAGCTCCTACTGACAGGTGAGGTCTGTGCATCCACCATTGCAATGACTGACGTGCTGGTATTGGCAGCCGCACTCTGTCCTCCCAGCGACCTATCCTTTGGCTCCAGTTGTTCTCCAACGCCTCTTGGAGGGGCCTCATATGCAGCCTGGCATTTGGGACAATGGAAATGCATGATGCAATGGAGCTCAGCAGAGGTGTCACCTGACGGGCTGTAGGTGCGTCGGATTTTAACAGGTCTTGACACTTTTTCTTTATTGATAATAGTCGTTCCTCCGAAGGATACACTCTTTGGAGCTCTGTGTTTAGTATAGCTCCCAGGTAGTGGAGGTTCTGTGTTGGAATCAAGGTGGACTTTTGGTAGTTGACTTGAAGACCTAGAGACTCGAAAACCTTGAGCACAATGTCCCGATGGGTTCTCGCCTGATCCGGAGAGGAGGCTTTCAGTAGCCAGTCGTCTAGGTATGGGTAGATGAAGATTTTTTATTTTCGAAGATGTGCCGCTACCACTGCCACACATTTCGAGAAGACGCGGGGGGCAGATTTCAGGCCGAATGGTAGCACTTTGAACTGATAGTGCTGTGAGGCTATCTGGAAGCGCAGGAATTTCCGATGCTTGGGAACTATCGGGATGTGAAAGTATGCATCCTGCAGGTCGATGGAGCACATCCAGTCTCCCTGATGTAGCTGAGGGAAAATCTGGTGAAGAGCCAGCATCCTGAACTTTTGTTTTCTTATGTACTTGTTCAGAAGCCATAAGTCCAGAATCGGTCTGAAAACGCCCTCTCTGCCTTTTTTCGCCACCAGAAAATAACGGGAGTAAACCCCCTTTACTCTGTGCACAAGTGGAACTTTTTCTATTGCCTTCTTTCGTAAGAGGGCGAGAGCCTCTTTGCGCAATAGGCTGAAGTGAGATGGATTGCATTTGGCTGGTAAGTGTGGTGGAGGTTGTTTGAAAAGAAGAGAGTAGCCATTTTTGACAATGTTGAGCACCCATTTGTCGTTTGTGATAGAGTGCCACTCGTGAAGAAAATCTGTGATACTTCCCCCCCACCGGAGTGGTGCACAGTGTTGAGGGAAGCGAGTTCTCATTGCTTGGCCGGCGCTTTTGGTGTGGACGGTTGAGGTCTACTTGACCCTCGTTCCCTTGTGGCCTTACGAGCCTGAAAAAGAGGGCGTCCCTGCCTTTGCTGTGGCCTCTGGGACCAGTGAGGGGTTTGAACCCTCTGCTGGAAAAGGCGCCTGTCATAAGGCCTATACCTCCGCCTGAAGTCCTTCTTCCTTTCCAGGCCTACTGCCCTCATGGTGTCCACTTCAGTCTTCATGCGCGCCATTTCTTCGTCCGTATGGGTACCAAACAGTGAGGTCCCGTTGAATGGAAGATTTAGGATGCGCTGTTGTGCTTCCTGTTTTAAACCAGTCAATCTCAACCAGGAAGACCTCCTTGCACAGATTCCATGTGCGTACCCATGTGCAGCTAAGTCTGCCCCATCCGCCGCTGAGCTGATGACTTGGTTGGATACCAGACATCCCTCCTGCAGGATCTCTTGGAAGTCCTGTCTGTCTTCCCTAGGTAATTTTTCTGTGAACCTGTTGAGAGAGTCCCACAGAGAACGGTCATATCTGCCTAGGAGTGCAGACGCGCTGGAGACCTTCATTACAGATGCCGCCGTACCGCACATTTTTCTCCCCAGAAATTCTAGATGTCTGCTCTCTTTGTCCGGTGGGACCGTGGAGGATGATGCCACCGAGTGAGTTTTTCGGGCTGCGGCCAATATTACTGAGTCCGGCAGTGGATCCGTTCTTAGGAATAAAGGATCTTGTTCAGGCGCTTTATATTTTTTCAAAATCCTAGCAGGAGCAGATTTGAGGGTGGCTGGTGCCAAAAAAGTGTCCATGGTTGGCTGCAACAGATCAGGCACTAGCGGCAGTAGCTTTTTCGAAACTGCTCTATGTTGTAGAGTCTCAAAAATGACCGATGAGGAGGTTGATGGTTCTGGGACCTCTATATTTAACTTCTGTGCGCCCCTGAAAAGTACCTCATTAAAAGTAGTGATGTCATCCACCGGTGAAACTCTAGCTGGTGGAGAATCTGTTAAGGTGGGGGAGTATCGTCCGACGGATGACCCTGACGATGACCAAGAGGGCGATCTTCTGTGTCCTGATCGTGACCTAGATCGTCGCCGGGAACGTGACCTGCTGCGAGGCGCTGTAACAGAGCGCCCAGGCCTCGTGGTCGGTTGGCGAGAAGCAGAACGAGCCCGTCCTGCCCGCGCTGTTGGTGATGGCGTTCTCGGGAGAGAGGCAGTAGGAGAGTATATCCGTGAATACTGCGAATCCGGGGAGGCCGCTGGCCTGTTAAGGCTCTCCAGCCATCTTGGTGACAAATTGATGGGTGAAACATGCCCCGATGATGCCGCTCTCGAATGAGATGAATCACTCCTTATGGAGACCACTGGAGATGGAGCGGTCTTATCTGCTGGCGGATGTCGATGCTCTACTCCCTGCGAGACAGGTAAAACCTGTGTCGACGTCGACAGCTGTACTGACGTCGAAGGGAGCGCCGCCGGTTGTTCTTGCCTCGACGTTGAGTGTGTTGACGTCGAACGGCGATCTCTGGACCTCGACCTGCTCGCCGTCGTGTGCCTCGACGTGGAGCGGTGAGCGGCCGACGGCGGATGTCTCTCTCGCCGTCGTGGCGATTTCGACGTCGTGTCTCTTGACGTCGAGGGGTGCGAGGCCTTCCGCGGCGAATGTGTGCGCCGGTGATGGCTCGACGTCGATCGGCGGGCTGCCATCGATGGAGATATGCCCCTGTGATGACCATTTTCTCTTGACGCCGTATCCTTCGACGTCGGTTGGGTCGCCGTCGACGGCGATCCATGGCGGTGAGATGGTGGCAGCGACGACGTCGACGGGGAACAAACAGGTATTTTCCTACCTACTGACATCGACCTAGCCATTCTCTCCTGAGAGTGGCTTGTTGGCTGCCTGGGAAGCGAAGAGGATGATGTTTTCTGCCTCTCGTGAAGCCCATGAAGCCTGATCTTTTCTCTGTCCTTCAGAGATCTCTTTGACATGTTCTTGCAGTGTTTGCAAGTGTCAGGGCAGTGACTCTGAGGCAGGCACACAATACAAAGAGTGTGTGGATCTGACTGGGCCTTCTTCTTCCCACAGGAAGGGCATTTGACAAAAAGGGAAGGCATTTTTCTGTCAGGAAAAAACTGCCAAACTCAGACAATGATGTTAGATGTCGAGTAAAACAGGAAAAAACACAGTTTTAAAGTATTTTTCTGAGAAAAACTCAGAAAAACTGAGAGCTCAATGCTCCAGGATCCTCTCAGAAGAAGCCGGAAAAAAGAACTGACCTAACTGTGAACCAACTGTCACCTCTCCTTCACCCCTGAGGCATGGTGGGATACTGGAGGTGCTCAGGGTCTTAAAGGCACGGTGCCAAAGTTTTTATGGTTCTCCTGTGTTAACCTGCATGCAGCCTATTGGCTAAGAATGCTCCATTGTTTTTCAATGTAGATTTTTTCTCTTTTTCTCTAGTGATGACTACTGCTTATTTCCCTAAGCCCAGTTTTGGGGCTTGGGTAGATATTTATTCTCTATTGTAATTTTATGAAGATCAAAAAAAAAAAAATACTTCATAGAAATAAAGCATTTTAGCCTGTTTATGATTATAGCCTGCATTGCTGTTTTACACATGTATATATGAGTTTAGTATGAAAAATATGTCTACTAAAAATGCTATTTATATATTTTTCGTGCATATTTCATACTTTATATGTGTGTATTTTATATGTGCTCCGGGGTCTCCGCACAAGGGCAGGAATATTCAATGTTTATGACTATTGATGAGGATCCCCTGGAAGAGAACCACAGGGTTTAAAACCCCACAAATGTTTTAAGGGACATTTCTAAACACATGGAGACAATGTCTTTAAAGAATTCGACAAAATTTCAAATAAGTTATCCAAACAGTGGATAGTGGTAAGCTCTCTCCGGATCTGCTCAAGATTTTCCAGATCCAGTCTGACACCTGAAGAGGATTCTAAGGTAAGGAATCTGTGGTCAAAAGTCTCAATCAGAGAAGTAATGATGGTAATCTACCTAACTCCAAGGACAAAAATACTGCGCACCCCAGTGGCTGTCTTTTGTATTCTTCTATAAAGTGGGCATAGGTCCATTCAGTGCTTTACTGAAAGGTTTTTTGAGCTACTATGAGCTATGCTTATTAACCATTATAACAAAGAACTTTGTCTGGTAAAAACAAGACACCTGATTATAAACAGTGAAAATAAGTACAATTTTTCAAGGTGCCTCCTAACACAGAGTGTACTATTATGCATGTTTCAAATATGCAAAAATGTGACAAAGCTATATCACTCAAATCTCTGAACTGTATGCATTTGCCTACATGGGGATGGTGGACATGGATCTGGTGGAAAATGAATGACTTGAGAACCTTAGGAGTATGTATGTTGTATTCCATGAGAATCTGATCAGATTAAGGACTGAACTCAGTGCTTGAAGCACTAAATGAGCATTTTCCTGAAAACATCTACATTTTAACAGTAAATCAAGATTGGTAGTGCATTACAGAAACAAATCCTACAAAAGAAAAGTATCCATACATCAAACGATGGACATGCTTGAGTATATAAAAGAGCAAACAAATTGGTGGTGTATGCAGCTTTAAAGGGATGATAAAAGTACAAAGAGACTCCAGTTAAACACATAGATCTCATAAAAGTGATACCTTAAGTATGAAGTTTGAGCATTCTGTGTTGATACAGCAGAGTTTAAAGTTGGTGGCAACGACCTTAGTGGGCCAATCTGATCAGGTCCTAGGCTGTATCCCTGAGGAACTGTGACTTGATGAACTCCCTGTACCATATAGTTCCCCGCTTGTGGTTGGGCTGAATATGCCTGCTGCCATACAGATAGAAAAAAATAATTTTAAGCACAAAAATAAACATATACTAATATACAAACTACTGATATAATAAGACTTATTATTTATATGCCATTTCAAATAGCAATACTACTTGAAAACCAACAAACCATACCTTGTTTTTTCTACCTATCTGGTTGTGGCCAAAGTGGAAGCAATAAATTGCGATCGGTCTTCAACACAGTGAATGAAGTGTATATAGAAGGTGAGGTAAAGTGTGTGAAATCAAACTCTTCGAACTGTGTGCAACACCAGTGCTGAATAGATTTTGCTTTCAAACATTCAAGTACACTTACCAAGGCGTCATTGCTGCGACATGCATGATATAGATTGTTGACATGTAGGATTATACTACTGAGTATGTACATAATATTTTATGATCCTGTTACGTCAAAGTAGTCCTTCAAAAACTAATCTGACCCATACTCCATAATAAATGGAACTATGTCATTTCAAACCTTTTCTGGATTGTCCTTTGGGATACTTTGTTGATAATAAAGCAGTTCCCGGCACAATTTAATATTTATGCTATCGCCTGACTGTGACTCACAAAATCAGGAAAGTAAACAGGGTATGTTTATAAAGTAGCTACACATTGAGAATGTAAAATTCCAGATTCCTTTGTCTGTATTAAGAATTGCAATTTCATTTTTTTTTTTAAATCTACCTAAAACACATTAAAAACACATTAAAGCATTAGCATTAGTGCACATTTCAACACATTTTCAATTCACTGCCATTTTGTTATCCCATGTTGCAAACTGCACATTTAGCCTAATTGCTCTAGTAAGTACACCCTCGGTACTTAGTTTGGTGCAACAAAGCGTGAATTGCAGAAATTAATGAAGGTCACGTAACTGTAACTTCTTAAAGATCTTCCTACGAGAAGAGACAGACACCTCCTCAATAGTGCTTACCTACAGTTTTACCTGTTTCATAATTGTGAGAACATTTTTGTAGATGTGGCACTGAAATACATTGAATTTAGCATCAGAAGCTCTAGCGGACAACAGGAGGAAAACTGTGAACCGTTGATATGGCAATCCACATGTAACATACTTTTGATGCTTGCTGGCTACTTTGTGCAATAAACATGTATTAAGACTAGGGGTAGGTGATCAATTCTGCTCCTGAGTTCGAGATGTTTTGCTCCACATTACGCTTGTAACACAAAGCTCCAACAAAACTCCGCCAACCGCCATATGGTGGAGTTTTTTCTCATGCGTGGCTCGCCAACTTTCACTTGGTGAGTGCGAATTGGAGTCCTGTAGCGGAATTTCCGGGTCTTAGAATGGCACCCAGTTAAATTTTCTCAACCCGGGCGGTCACTTTGCTCACACAGTTTGTGTTGAGAAAGCTGCTGCTCGAGTAGAAAATCTAATCGAGCGGCAGCAAAGAAGTGCGTCCTCTGGTACACCGCGTGTGCCACTTTGTAATGATTTTGCAGCGCGGAATAAGCTTCTGGTGCTAAAAATCAGCGCAACATACTGAATTTCTGCCCACTAGCAGATATTCGCAGAGTTTATGTAACTCTGCGAGTTCTGTCCACTGCTGATTTAGTGTCTGATTTAGATTTTGGCAGAGTGGTTACTCAGTGACAACTGTGACAGATATCCAGTCCGGCAATATCTAAATCCCATAGAAAACAAAGGGATGCTAAAAATCAGCGCAACATACTGAATTTCTGCCCACTAGCAGATATCCGCAGAGTTTGTGTAACTCTGCGAGTTCTGTCCACTGCTGATTTAGTGCCTGATTTAGATTTTGGCAGAGTGGTTACTCAGTGACAACTGTGACAGATATCCTGTCCGGCAATATCTAAATCCCATAGAAAACAAAGGGATTTAGATTTTGGTTGACGGGATATCCATCACTGCTGTGACAGAATAACCCCTCCATCTAAATCTACATCAAGCCCTAAGCCTTATGTGAGTTTTCCTGAGTGTCTATTTTCTTTCACAACACATTTAGTCCAACCCAGCTCACATATTGAAGACAGATCATGCATTCCAAAGAAAGAGCAAAACTCACAGATGCCTTCTTTATTTCCATCAGTGCTCCAAGTCTCTGACAGACTGCAGTATTGTTATTTGTATTAGCAACCAGTTATAGACCAAAGCATTGTGTCCTGAGAAACGTTTTTGCTCAGTGAAGAAGGAGCAGGCTGTGGACTGGACTTTACATGACTATTCCAAGCGCCAGAGGTAGGGAGGACATTTTTACAGGCAGACTGAGGTGAAGCATGGATCACCACTGGACCTAGTAATTTGACAGGACAGTGTAAACAAGGTGAACTGAGGTGAAGTCTAATGGGGTTTATAATATTGTTGCTTGCTTTGCATCTAAAGTTTCGTACTGTCTGTGACGAGTTAAAGTTCCGGTTTCATCTGGGTAGGACAACGGGAAAATTAAATGGTGGGTAGATAGAAACTGAAAGAGTCCAATAGCAAAGATGATGTGTGTGCAATAGCTTAGAGCGAGCAGGCTCTAGTATTGGGGGAACAAAGAAAATAGGCAGGCGTGGTAGGGCATGAAGCCCAGACCTTCAAAGGATTAATCAGTATGAGAAAGAAGGCTTCTCATCCAGCAGCCACTCCTTCATTAGGAGAATGAACAACAAAGGCCATCAAAATGCAAAGGAATCTTTCAGTGCAAGTGGACGATACTGTTCCTTCCTCCCTCAATGAGAACAGTTGGAAAGTGGGATCCGAAAACAAGACCCCATATATTTATCTGCACACTATTTCAGAGGAAGATAATGATTAGATAAAAGAATTGGATCTTAATAACTGTGAACCTGAAACTTCTGCTTTGGTAGATCAAATTAAAATATAATACAGGGAGTGCAGAATTATTAGGCAAATGAGTATTTTGACCACATCATCCTCTTTATGCATGTTGTCTTACTCCAAGCTGTATAGGCTCGAAAGCCTACTACCAATTAAGCATATTAGGTGATGTGCATCTCTGTAATGAGAAGGGGTGTGGTCTAATGACATCAACACCCTATATCAGGTGTGCATAATTATTAGGCAACTTCCTTTCCTTTGGCAAAATGGGTCAAAAGAAGGACTTGACAGGCTCAGAAAAGTCAAAAATAGAGAGATATCTTGCAGAGGGATGCAGCACTCTTAAAATTGCAAAGCTTCTGAAGCGTGATCATCGAACAATCAAGCGTTTCATTCAAAATAGTCAACAGGGTCGCAAGAAGCGTGTGGAAAAACCAAGGCGCAAAATAACTGCCCATGAACTGAGAAAAGTCAAGCGTGCAGCTGCCACGATGCCACTTGCCACCAGTTTGGCCATATTTCAGAGCTGCAACATCACTGGAGTGCCCAAAAGCACAAGGTGTGCAATACTCAGAGACATGGCCAAGGTAAGAAAGGCTGAAAGACGACCACCACTGAACAAGACACACAAGCTGAAACGTCAAGACTGGGCCAATAAATATCTCAAGACTGATTTTTCTAAGGTTTTATGGACTGATGAAATGAGAGTGAGTCTGGATGGGCCCGTGGCTGGATTGGTAAAGGGCAGAGAGCTCCAGTCCGACTCAGACGCCAGCAAGGTGGAGGTGGAGTACTGGTTTGGGCTGGTATCATCAAAGATGAGCTTGTGGGGCCTTTTCGGGTTGAGGATGGAGTCAAGCTCAACTCCCAGTCCTACTGCCAGTTCCTGGAAGACACCTTCTTCAAGCAGTGGTACAGGAAGAAGTCTGCATCCTTCAAGAAAAACATGATTTTCATGCAGGACAATGCTCCATCACACGCGTCCAAGTACTCCACAGCGTGGCTGGCAAGAAAGGGTATAAAAGAAGGAAATCTAATGACATGGCCTCCTTGTTCACCTGATCTGAACCCCATTGAGAACCTGTGGTCCATCATCAAATGTGAGATTTACAAGGAGGGAAAACAGTACACCTCTCTGAACAGTGTCTGGGAGGCTGTGGTTGCTGCTGCACGCAATGTTGATGGTGAACAGATCAAAACACTGACAGAATCCATGGATGGCAGGCTTTTGAGTGTCCTTGCAAAGAAAGGTGGCTATATTGGTCACTGATTTGTTTTTGTTTTGTTTTTGAATGTCAGAAATGTATATTTGTGAATGTTGAGATGTTATATTGGTTTCACTGGTAATAATAAATAATTGAAATGGGTATATATATTTTTTTTGTTAAGTTGCCTAATAATTATGCACAGTAATAGTCACCTGCACACACAGATATCCCCCTAACATAGCTAAAACTAAAAACAAACTAAAAACTACTTCCAAAAATATTCAGCTTTGATATTAATGAGTTTTTTGGGTTCATTGAGAACATGGTTGTTGTTCAATAATAAAATTAATCCTCAAAAATACAACTTGCCTAATAATTCTGCACTCCCTGTAATTATGAAGTTCTGCAGAAGTTTAAAAAGAATGAAAGATGGCTATAACAAATAAAATGTTTGTTCAGTCTACAATTAATTTAGTTTTAAGATGGATCATGAGTAAAAAATTGATTGTATTTCTACATCGGATCTTCGTACAATATATTCAACTTTAAGACTGATGTCTACATATAGGTTAGCTGTGTTATCTATCTAAGGTTTTAGGCGGATTTAAGTATCACCTTTTGAGTGCTGAGTTTCTCACTAAATTCAGTTGGTAAACAGGGTAAGGTAATCTCTCACTTATTTTTCAGCCCACCCCTTTTCCATGGGAAGAGCTGAAAGCACAAGGTTGGTGTGTCCTTTCTGTGATATGAGGCGACACAGGAGTAACTGTAATACCAAGTAGGCCACGTTACGGACTGCATTAGCTCTTATGCCCATACTGCTCAGTCTCCTCCCTATTTCTTACCTCCCAACACTGAACCACAAGATTAAAAAAGAAAAAAAAAAGGAGAGCGAGGGCACAAGAGAGCAAAGGAGGATTTGCTGGATGTTTTCCCAAGCCAACCAAAGCGGTTGGGTGTGCATCTGCAACTGCACCTGGACATGGAGCAGCACTTACAGTACTGCCGGTGGGTGAGCGCAAGCGAGACCTTTGATGCGAGCATCTGATGAAACAGCACTAGAGAGAAGTGCATGCATATCTAGACAGGATGCACACTCAACTACTGTGGAGGGTGTAGACAGAGTGCTTTCAGTCCCAGCTAGGCGTAGCGCTCACCGTAATGCTGCCTTACAATTATCTGAGACAGCTTCAGGAGGACCGCAGATTGACCAGGTAGGAGCAGGATTTAATGAGAGGGCAGAGTCCTCCCCTCGTTCTAGGGATGCAGATGACAAAAACCCCACCAGCTCCCCTTCACCTGTTAATGGACTATCCCACAATGGGAATAGAGTCACTGATCACATTCTGTAGGCCCCTTCTAATTTAATGAGCATAAAAATATAGTTCCCTGGCATTATGGAAACCCCCTACCAGTTCTGTGAAGAATTGCAAAATGGATTTGAAATGCATTGACCAAAGTGGCTTGTTGCAAACCAACTGTTGTGGCTGGTGGTACGGGTTGGTTGCCACTTCTGGTTGGCAGGGACAGGATCCTGGAAACTTGGGGTCCTGAAAATAGCAAAGGATGGGTTGTTGAATGCAAGTTGCATATGTGTGCCCTGTGAAAGCAGGCTGGACTAAAATGTCAAACTGCAAGTAGAATAAAGGTACATCACCCGTGGATTACCTAGAGAAGCTTAAGGATGTGTTTGAGAAATTGTTAGGTATTGCCTGTCCAGCAGAGATGGGTCAGGAAGCTGTTAGTGCTACATTTGTGAAGGAACTGTTACCAAATATGCAAAGCTAGTTAATATGTGTACTGATGGAAATTATAAAGCTGGATGACCTATTAACTGTCACAAACCACAGTCTTTTTTTACAAGAACAAAAGAAAGAAATGTTGAATCTACACTGATGTCTTTAAAATTGCAAAGTATGCAACGAAATGTGAAGGGGAGAGGACAAGGAAGACACAAAAGGTGGGAAACGTGGTGGAAGGAGAGTAAGGATGGGAAACAGAAGAAGCATTGGGGAATCATTAGCAACACAAAAGGATGATGGCCGGAGAGTTGAAACTTTTCAAACACTCACCCCGAGTCACAGATGTGGGTTTAATCCATCGCTCCTTTGCTCACCATGCCACCCTAGTTTGGACCAAGCGATATGCAAAATCAGTCTTGACCCTGTTCCCCACAGGAACAGTCAAGCCTGACCTGCCAGTCCAGGTCCTTGCTGGACCGGAAACAAGCATCCTAGGACCAGTTTCAGGCTGTCACCCTTCATCAGCCAGGCTAGCTTGAATCCAGTGGCACAGTGAGTAAGGGATCCACGTCTGGACATGCCCTTACCACTTAGGGCATCTTTAGAAACACAAAGGATGATGGACGGAGCGTTGAAACTTTTCAAACACTCACCCCCAGTCACAGATCTGGGTTTAATCCATCGTTCTTTTGCTCATCATGCCACACCAGCTTGGACCCAGCCATATGCAAATCAGTCTTGACCGTGTTCCCTATGGGAACAGTCCAGCCCGAACTGCCAGGCCAGGTCCTCGCTGGACCAGAAACAAGCATCCTCGGACCGGTTTCAGGGTATCATCTTTCATCAGCCAGGCTAGCTGAGATTCCAAGAGGCTTACGACTTCAACAGGAGTGGGGTCCAATCTTGGCTAACAGGGATATTTGGGTAAAGAAGAAGGATGACTTTTTGAAATAGTGATAAGAGTGATACTGGGTAGGGTTATTAAATGCAGTCATTTTGTTATCCCATGTTATAAACTGCAAATTTAGCCTAACTGGTCTGGTAAGTATAGCGTCGCTTGAAGTTGGGACATTGAAGCGAGAACTGACAAATGAGTAAAGTCTAGATTACTGTAACTTTATGAATGCTTCTCACGTTCTTCCTGTGAGGAGTCAGTGTAAAGAAATGGCTCCCTGTTGCAGTTACCCCCCACTTTTTGCCTGATACTGATGCTGACTTGACTGAGAAGTGTGCTGGGACCCTGCTAACCAGGCCCCAGCACCAGTGTTCTTTCACCTAAAATGTACCATTGTTTCCACAATTGGCACAACCCTGGCACCTAGGTAAGTCCCTTGTAACTGGTACCCCTGGTACCAAGGGCCCTGATGCCAGGGAAGGTCTCTAAGGGCTGCAGCATGTCTTATGCCACCCTAGGGACCCCTCACTCAGCACAGACACACTGCTTGCCAGCTTGTGTGTGCTGATGGGGAGAAAATGACTAAGTCGACATGGCACTCCCCTCAGGGTGCCATGCCAACCTCCCACTGCCTGTGGCATAGGTAAGTCACCCCTCTAGTAGGCCTTACAGCCCTAAGGCAGGGTGCACTATACCACAGGTGAGGGCATATGTGCATGAGCACTATGCCCCTACAGTGTCTAAGCAAAACCTTAGACATTGTAAGTGCAGGGTAGCCATAAGAGTATATGGGCTGGGAGTCTGTCAAAAACGAACTCCACAGCTCCATAATGGCTACACTGAATACTGGGAAGTTTAGTATCAAACTTCTCAGAATAATAAACCCACACTGATGCCAGTGTTGGATTTATTAAAAAAATGCACACAGAGGGCATCTTAGAGATACCCCCTGTATTTTACCCAATTGTTCAGTGCAGGACTGACTGGTCTGTGCCAGCCTGCTGCTGAGAGACGAGTGTCTGACCTCATGCGGTGAGAGCCTTTGTGCTCTATGAGGACAGAAACAAAGCCTGCTCTGGGTGGAGGTGCTTCACACCTCCCCCCTGCAGGAACTGTAACACCTAGCAGTGAGCTTCAAAGGCTCAAGCTTCGTGTTACAATGCCCCAGGGCACTCCAGCTAGTGGAGATGCCCGCCTCCTGGACCCAGCCCCCACTTTTGGCGGCAAGTCCAGGAGAGATAATGAGAAAAACAAGGAGGAGTCACTGGCCAGTCAGGACAGCCCCTAAGGTGTCCTGAGCTGAGGTGACTCTGACTTTTAGAAATCCTCCATCTTGCAGATGGAGGATTCCCCCAATAGGATTAGGGTTGTGACCCCCTCCCCTTGGGAGGAGGCACAAAGAGGGTGTACTCACCCTTAGGGCTAGTAGCCATTGGCTACTAACCCCCCAGACCTAAACACGCCCTTAAATTTAGTATTTAAGGGCTCCCCTGAACCCTAGAAAATTAGATTCCTGCAACTACAAGAAGAAGGACTGCCTAGCTGAAAACCCCTGCAGAGAAAGACCAGAAGACGACAACTGCCTTGGCTCCAGAACCTCACCGGCCTGTCTCCTGCCTTCCAAAGATCCTGCTCCAGCGACGCCTTCCAAAGGGACCAGCGACCTCGACATCCTCTGAGGACTGCCCCTGCTTCGAAAAGACAAGAAACTCCCGAGGACAGCGGACCTGCTCCAAGAAAAGCTGCAACTTTGTTTCCAGCAGCTTTAAAGAACCCTGCAAGCTCCCCGCAAGAAGCGTGAGACTTGCAACACTGCACCAGGCGACCCCGACTCGGCTGGTGGCGATCCAACACCTCAGGAGGGACCCCAGGACTACTCTAAGACTGTGAGTACAAAAACCTGTCCCCCCTGAGCCCCCACTGCGCCGCCTGCAGAGGGAATCCCGAGGCTTCCCCTGACCGCGACTCTTTGAATCCTAAGTCCCGACACCTGGGAGAGACCCTGCACCCGCAGCCCCCAGGACCTGAAGGACCGGACTTTCACTGGAGGAGTGACCCCCAGGAGTCCCTCTCCCTTGACCAAGTAGAGGTTTCCCCGAGGAACCCCCCCCTTGCCAGCCTGCAGCGCTGAAGAGATCCCTAGATCTCCCATTGACTTCCATTACAAACCCGACGCTTGTTTCCACACTGCACCCGGCCGCCCCCGCGCTGCTGAGGGTGAAATTTCTGTGTGGGCTTGTGTCCCCCCCGGTGCCCTACAAAACCCCCCTGGTCTGCCCTCCGAAGACGCGGGTACTTACCTGCAAGCAGACCGGAACTGGGGCACCCCCTTCTCTCCATTCTAGCCTATGTGTTTTGGGCACCACTTTGAACTCTGCACCTGACCGGCCCTGAGCTGCTGGTGTGGTGACTTTGGGGTTGCTCTGAACCCCCAACGGTGGGCTACCTTGGACCAAGAACTGAACCCTGTAAGTGTCTTACTTACCTGGTAAAACTAACCAAAACTTACCTCCCCCAGGAACTGTGAAAATTGCACTAAGTGTCCACTTTTAAAGTAGCTATTTGTGAATAACTTGAAAAGTATACATGCAATTGAAATGATTCAAAGTTCCTAATGTACTTACCTGCAATACCTTTCAAACAAGATATTACATGTTAAATTTGAACCTGTGGTTCTTAAAATAAACTAAGAAAAGATATTTTTCTATAACAAAACCTATTGGCTGGATTTGTCTCTGAGTGTGTGTACCTCATTTATTGTCTATGTGTATGTACAACAAATGCTTAACACTACTCCTTGGATAAGCCTACTGCTCGACCACACTACCACAAAATAGAGCATTAGTATTATCTCTTTTTACCACTATTTTACCTCTAAGGGGAACCCTTGGACTCTGTGCATGCTATTCCTTACTTTGAAATAGCACATACAGAGCCAACTTCCTACAGTCAGACACCCGCTCATTAGTGTCTTTCCGTAGTTTTAACTGTCACATAAGTGTGAGAAAAAGTGTAAAAATGTAGCACTGGAACATACTGATTTTAGCATGAAATGCTCTAGCTGACCGGAGGCAAAACTCTCATCTGTTAATAAGGCAATCTGCACTTAACATATTTTGGATCGGTGCTGGCTATTTTTGAACTGAACACGTTAAGACTTCTATGAGCTTTCCAGAGTGTTTTCTTTTACAACATACATTAAGTCAAACACAGCTCACATCCTGACGACAGAATATCTATTCCAAAGGAAGAGCAAACCTCACAGATGCCTGCTTTATTTTCATCAGTGCTCTAAGTGACTGACAGACTGCACTATTATTGTGTACTGTCAATTGCTGCACCATAAACATTGCAATACCAGGACCGCTGGAGGGATTTTTAAGGTTTAAATCACTTTTGTTGGTTTCAAAGAGGAATAGAGATACAAACATATGTCTCACCTACATCCATTGGCCCGTGAGGTAAAGGCAAACCGATAAAATAAGGGAGGGGGAAAGTAGGGCCTTAGGGGGTAACAGGCGAGTCTAGTCCAATGTATTGGGGTGGGAAGGGACACTGACCAAGTGGGAGTGAAGGGAGAACAGCTTGACTGTTCTAGCTGCCTTGAGGAGACAATAGCTTTAGGTGGAAGGGAGATCGTAAGAGTCTCTAATGCGCTCTCTCAGTCACACATTGAGGGTCTCCATGGTCATGAGTTGAAGTATTCGTAGGCATGTCGAATAGGTGAATCCCCTGAAAGTTCCTGCAAGGAATCGTATGCATGGACCCCATGTCTTGTCAAATAGTTTATGATCTGCCACTGAAGATAGCTTTTCCATTCCCATATCTCATGTAGCCAAATCAGTGCGTGTCGGTGCTGTCTCTGTGCAAAAGGACTAGCTTAGTCACAAAGAGTGCTAGGATTATCGCTTTCCCTGTTGGTAATTGCAAAGGGTAAGACAGGGCATTGGGGAACCCTAACAGGATGTAGCTGGGAAACTCAAGGATATCCTTCTCCTACAATTTGTTAATATCAGCTAACATTTCTGTCCAATAGTGTTGTATTTTAGGCCAGTGACGAAAAAGAGGGGGGGACCACATACTGGCACAGCTTCTCCCCTCTCCCCCGTTGCTTCCCCCTCCCCCGAACGGTAGCGGGGCGCTGCAGCTGGCTCTGCTCTCCCCTGCAGGACGGGACGCTCCCGCGGCGGGAAAGGAGGAGCGGAGGTGCCAATGTACCGCGGCTGGATGCGAAGGGCGGCCCGGCCGTGCTGATCTGCCGCCTGGAGCAGCTTAAAGGAAATAGCAGAGGCGGTGTCGGATTTGCGGCCAAGGAGCCGCACTGGACACACGGGTGCTCACCCGAACCAGGGGAGTAGCGCCCAAGTGCTTGGGGGACAGCCCCACATCGAACTACATAAAGTTGAACTCCTCCCCCCCCCCCCCAGCAAGCGGGTGGACAAAAACAACAGCGCTATTTAGGTGGGGGGGCTGACTGGATAGGAGGCGGTGTCGGATTTGCGGCCAAGGAGCCGCACTGGACACACAGGTGCTCACCCGAACCAGGGGAGTAGCGCCCAAGTGCTTGGGGGACAGCCCCACATCGAACTACATAAAGTTGAACTCCTCCACCCCCCCCAGCAAGCGGGTGGACAAAAACAACAGCGCTATTTAGGTGGGGGGGCTGACTGGATAGGAGGGCCTGGGCCCTCCCCACCACCCCCCACCGTCGCGCCGTCTTTACTTAAACGCCGACCTCCTTTTCCAGCCTCCCTACTTTGTCTCTGCAAGAGGCCACGGACACGCGCAGGAGCGGTTTCTGTGGCGGACTACAGGGGGTCACCCGAGCTGCCCGGAACCCCAATTGACTATCGCTGGTTTGTCACACCGTAGGAGCAGCCACACACACTCCTGTCCCGGAGCATTCAACTACTAGCAGCAGGGCTCCCCGCCCAACCGATCCCGACCTGCGTGGCACGGACCGGCCCGACCGGGAGAAGCCACAAGTAAGCCCGATGGGGCTACAGCGGGGTACTACACACCGGAGGGAGTACCAGTGCTACCAGGGCACTCGGACGTTCAAGTAACACACAACAACGCTGCCCCATATTGCGAGAGCCACCCAATAGACACAAACATAGCCGGGAAGTCCAAATTAGCCAAAAACCAAGAACGTAATGCGCCTGGCCCGGCACCGTTTGACCAACAGCTAATCCCAACCTTACAGTCACTGGAGAGCACACTCCAAGCCCACTCTTCACAATTTGAAAAAGTGCTACAGGCAATTATGGACACTAAATCTTCGTTAGAACTCAGAATAGACACAGTATCGCAAGATCTGAATTTACTTAGAGTGGACCATCGCAATTTGGCGGAGAGAGTGAAATCAACGGAAGATGTACTAAACGCGACAAATCCTATAGTCTCGGATAACCAGAAACAAATTCAGCGTCTGGATGCAGAGGTGAAGATCCTATGGCGACGCGCCGAAGAAGCAGAAAGCAGATCCCGGAGCAATAATGTTCGCTTCTTAGGGTTTCCTGAGAGTTTACCAGAACAGAGCTTGGAAATATTCATAGAGCAATGGCTAATCAAAGAAGTGCTGACTGGGTCCCCATCGAAGTTCTTCTCTGTTGAAAGGGCGCATAGAGTCCCAGGGAGGCCGCCGTCGCGGGGTCAGCCACCTAGACCACTGATAGCGAGATTCTTAAACTACCGGGACCGCGACCTGATATTGCAGCAATTTCGCAGCAAAGGCCCATTCCAACAAGAAGGCTCAGTGGTCCAGGCTTACCCAGACTTCACACAGGAGGTACAGAAGCAACGTAACTCCTATGTAAAAATTAAACAACGCCTTCGTGAGCACAACATTAAGTATGCTCTCCTCTTCCCTGCCAAATTGAGAGTAATATCAGAATAACACACTCACATATTTACCTCCCCTGAAGATGCCTGGACCTGGTTGCACGCCAAAGGCCTAGCACAAACTCAGGAGGGAACAAACGAAGTAGAGGAATGGCTAACCTCTTCATCGAGGAAGCGCACCAGGAGACGCCCCAAGGGTCAACCCACGGAGAGACAGGCAGCAGAGGAAAGGGCAAAAGTGCTGAAAGAAACCACGTTGCTCACATAGAACTCTTTTGAGGCACTCCGGGAGGCCCCCGCAGCGGGCTCGGACTTGGCTAGCTCGGACTCCACGATTACAGAAGCGCTCAGGGGTCCGAACTTTACCCCCAGATCTGCAGATGAACTGTGAACGTAAATAGCTAGTATGCCCCCCTGCCCGAACAGTGTGACAAGCGGACAGGAGGCAGGGGTGGCCGCTGCAGGAGTCGATCTGCTAGTCGTTGTGGCTACCCACGAGTATCTTTTGAACAAGTAATTCCTCCTTACTGTGAACATTGTCTAACATTTTTGTGCGTGCGGATTGGGAGGGGCTAACACTTCGGGAGGGCCCATACACATATATACACACGCAGACTATGTCTGAGGAAGGATGTGAGCCCCATATAAGAGCCAAAATGGCTCCCCCACAGGTATTCGCACGGATACAGGCTTCATTAAGAAGTAGTGTGTTGTGTAGTTTACTACGTGTTAGTAGTTTCGTGAGGGAAATAGATCCAGCGGGGGGAGGGGTGGAGATCAGTTAAGTTGTATTTAATAGGTCAACTCAGAGCACAGAGAACACTGCTGCGGTCATCAGTCTTAAACGCATACCCGGCGAGGTGGGTGGGGGCCCGGATTGGCATTGCAACCCAGGGCGGGTTCCATATAGGTACACCATACAACATTACATGACACAACACGCAAATCTAAATACACACCAATATGAAATAGTCACGTGGAACGTGAGAGGCATGGGCACACCAGGCAAAAGAGCGCGGGTGTACGCACGTCTCAGACGCCAGAGAGTACACATCGCTATTCTACAAGAAACACACCTACTGGAGCCTGAGTTACAGGAGATCTGCGGGAAATGGGACAGGCAGATAACAGGCACAACCTACTCAGCCTTTGCTAGAGGAGTATTGATATGGATAGCAGGTGGTGTCCCATTTGCCCAAACTTTGCATAAGATAGATCAAGGGGGCAGATATGTAGCAATAGAGGGGCAATTAGATGGGAGACACTTATCGTTTATAGGGATCTATGCCCCCAACAACGCGTTGGCGGGATTCTTGGGCACACTCACCCGGCACTACTAGTAAACCCCGCAGCCCCGGTCATATGGGGGGGGCGATTTCAGTAGCTTACCAACTGCAGTGTTAGACAGATCAAACTCCCCCACGAAAGGATTAGCAAATAGAAATGCTAAGTGCCCCTTGCTGACATGGGCGGGAGATATGAGACTCCACTACTTATGGCGCATGCAACATCCCCAACAGAGGGAATACTCATTCTACTCAATACCCCATAAAGTGCACACTAGAATAGATATAATATGGGGTACTGCGGACATATGCGCACTGACTAATGGGACAGAATACCTGGCCAAGACACTATCGGATCATTCACCGCTCAGATTGACATTAAACTGGGGGAGGAGACGTTCGGTGATCCCTACATGACGATTACAGGTGGAAGGGCTCCAGGATCAGGCATTTGCAGAGGGACTGGACACGGCACTGAGTCAGTACTGGGAAATCAATAAAGACTCCACAGACACAAGAGCGGCAGAGTGGGAAGCAAACAAGGTGGTAGTCAGAGGGCATTGTATATCGTCCACTTGGGGAGTGAGAGGTACCCTACACTCAGAGATTAGTAACTTAGAAAAGGAACTGAGAAAACTTGAAACAGCAGTAGCACGGAAGGAGATACTCTGTACAGCGCTAAAAGAGGTGCGCATAAAATACAATGAAGTAGACTCTCGCCTCCACCGACACGACTACAAATATAATTTAATGCGCCTACAGTTGGAGGGGGACAGATCGGGCAGGATGCTGGCGTGGCTCCTAAGGGAGAACCGACAGCAGTCTACAATAGGGGCTATAAAACTTGAAGATGGTAAGATGGCCACCACACAAGAAGAGATAAATGGGGCGTATACGAACCTCTATACCAAACGTTCGGTCTGCAAAACCGCACAACTTGAATCCTTTCTTGCAGGATCCCAATTGGCGCAATTATCTCAGGCAGACGGAGAGAAACTGGAGGCCCCTCTGTGCACAGAGGAATTGGACGTAGCACTAGCACAGATGCCCAGGAATAAAGCGCCAGGAATAGTCGGCCTCCCAAAGTATTCAAAACACTTAAAGCCCCACCTGTTGAAAGTATTCGAGGAGGCATGGAACCACAAGAAATTTCCCCCCACGAAGAGAGAGGCTATGATAGTGGTCCTTCCTAACCAGGTACGCGACCCTACAGATGTCAAGTCCTATTGACCACTCTCACTCCTGAACCTTGACTGCACAATCCTAGGTAAAATATTGGCTAACAGGTTAGATCCCGTTATACACACTCTGATACACGACGACCAAAATGGTTTCATCCCCAAACGCAACACCTTTTTAAATATCCGCAGACTGCTGAGTGTACTGGGGGGCACACCGCTGGATGCCTATGAGGAAATGGCGCTCTCGCTAGATATTGAGAAAGCATTCGACACACTAGGGTGGGACTTCTTATTCACCACCATGCGGAAAATGGGAATTGGCCCTAATTACATACAATGGGTACAGACATTATACATCAACACAAGCGGTCCAAGGAGAGGACGAAGTAGGCGCACGGCGAGCGTCCCCTTTGATGTATGTGTGACTATAAGGGGACACTCCCCCTCCTGGATGCCAGAGGCTAGCTGCCTCTAAGAAAAGGGCCGCCTCAAGGTAATTCCTTGGGTAATGTAGATCATTCTCTTTTCATTTTCTCACTCTTTGATTTCCCCATAGAGTATTTTCCTCCAACGTGAGACGTAGGGATCCTAGGCCCTGACGAATGCCCCGAGACCTTCATTGGCTCACTTTTGAGGGCAGAAACATGTTGGCTAGTAATTAGTTAGGTGACCCTGTGAGTCCTTGTCCTCACAGAGGTGTCCCAACCCCCCTTTTTAACTACACCAGACAGACACCACCATTAAATTTGTTGCTCTTCACAGGTGTCTGCTTAGGTGTTTTTAGTTTTTCAGTAGATTAGCTGGATCCCGATCTTTCCAGAAACAAGTTTATTTACGCACTCCCTCCTGTTCCTTTAACAGTGAGGTTGAGTCCGCCCAGGTGGCACTGTCCTACCTGGGTGGGTCTAGGTGGTCAAATGATGAAGCATGACACTATATAGTGTGTGAGACCACCTAGTCCGTAAAAGGAAATTCCCTTCTTCCCACCCCTCGCTGTTCCACTCGGTAATTTCCAACTGACATTCCACTGACTTTACCCTTCCAAATAGGAATACATACAACCTAGGACTACGCTAATATCCGCGACGTCCGCTTCTAGAGAACCCCGTACTTTCGTGTGTACTTTGAATTATAGGGAGCTAAGTACGGAGTGTTCCTCCATAGTTATCCCCCCTCCTCCCTCTTCCTCTCCCCATGTGTAATGATTATACATCAACCCACAAGCTCGGGTGAAAACGGGAGGAGTTATATCTGATAGCTTCCCGATTGCTAGAGGCACCAGGCAGGGATGCCCCCTCTCCCCCTTATTGTTCACAATAGCAATGGAACCATTAGCGACCTGTCTACGGTCTATGGAAGACAGTTGGGGTATAATCAGGAACGGGCTACACCACGTAATATCATTATATGCAGACGACGCCCTAATATATGTGCGGAAAGGAAGCAAGATGATACCCTTAGCAATCTCACTCTTGACCGAATACGGGGTGATATCGGGGCTGGTGGTGAACTGGGAAAAATCGTGCGTGCTCCCATTAACCATATGGCCCCCGCTGAGAAAAGAAACGGCCCCGGCTGGACACCTGAAATGGTGCTTTGACTCGTTCATATACCTGGGGGTTCAAATATATCATAGAACTGAAGATCTTAGAGATGGAAATCTAGGGAGAGCATTGGCTTCCATGAAGGGGTTGCTGCAATTCTGGAGTAAACTACCATTGTCGCCACTGGGCAGAGTGGCGATAGCAAACATGCTGATACTGCCCCGGCTGCTATATTACTTTGCAGCAATGCCACTCTCGATCCCTAGGAGTTTCTTCTGGGACTTGAACGGAATCCTGCTGCAGCTCATATGGGGAGGGGGCAGAGTGCGTGTTGCAGTCACCACATTGCAGTGCCCAGTAGACGCGGGTGGCCTGGGAGCCCCCAATATTGAACTCTACGACGCGGCTGCACAATTACAGTGGCTACTGAATTGGATACATAGACCCACACAGGCAGAGTCTCCCTGGGTATTATCGAGTATACGTGGGAAACCCCTGGTCACATGGTTGGCAACCAAAACTCCGAAAGGGGCGTCTGACAAACCGCTAATGCTAGTGGCACATGCATGCTGGAAGAGATATATTAAAAATGGCTACAGCGTGCTCCCCTACTCGCCGCTCATCCCACTGGGACTATGTAGGAAAGTACCATCTTGCCTGGCATGTTACCCCCATTTTTCACAGTATATATGTTGTTTTAGTTGTATGTGTCACTAGGACCCTGTCACCCAGGGCCCCAGTGCTCATAAGTGTGCCTGAATGTGTTACCTGTGTAGTGACTAACTGTCTCACTGAGGCTCTGCTAATCAGAACCTCAGTGGTTATGCTCTCTCCTTTCTTTCAAATTGTCACTAACAGGCTAGTGACCAATTTTACCAATTTACATTGGCTTACTGGAACACCCTTATAATTCCCTAGTATATGGTACTGAGGTACCCAGGGTATTGGGGTTCCAGGAGATCCCTATGGGCTGCAGCATTTCTTTTGCCACCCATAGGGAGCTCTGACAATTCTTACACAGGCCTGCCACTGCAGCCTGAGTGAAATAACGTCCACGTTATTTCACAGCCATTTTACACTGCACTTAAGTAACTTATAAGTCACCTATATGTCTAACCTTTACCTGGTAAAGGTTGGGTGCAAAGTTACTTAGTGTGAGGGCACCCTGGCACTAGCCAAGGTGCCCCCACATTGTTCAGGGCCAATTCCCCGGACTTTGTGAGTGCGGGGACACCATTACACGCGTGCACTACATATAGGTCACTACCTATATGTAGCTTCACAATGGTAACTCCGAATATGGCCATGTAACATGTCTATGATCATGGAATTGCCCCCTCTATACCATCCTGGCATAGTGGCACAATCCCATGATCCCAGTGGTCTGTAGCACAGACCCTGGTACTGCCAAACTGCCCTTTCAGGGGTTTCACTGCAGCTGCTGCTGCTGCCACCCCTCAGACAGGCTTCTGCCCTCCTGGGGTCCAGCCAGGCCTGGCCCAGGATGGCAGAACAAAGGACTTCCTCTGAGAGAGGGTGTTACACCCTCTCCCTTTGGAAAATGGTGTGAAGGCAGGGGAGGAGTAGCCTCCCCCAGCCTCTGGAAATGCTTTCATGGGCACATTTGGTGCCCATTTCTGCATAAGCCAGTCTACACCGGTTCAGGGACCCCTTAGCCCTGCTCTGGCACGAAACTGGACAAAGGAAAGGGGAGTGACCACTCCCCTGACCTGCACCTCCCCTGGGAGGTGTCCAGAGCTCCCCCAGTGTGCTCCAGACCTCTGCCATCTTGGAAACAGAGGTGCTGCTGGCACACTGGACTGCTCTGAGTGGCCAGTGCCACCAGGTGACGTCAGAGACTCCTTCTGATAGGCTCCTTCAGGTGTTGCTAGCCTATCCTCTCTCCTAGGTAGCCAAACCCTCTTTTCTGGCTATTTAGGGTCTCTGGGGAAACTTTAGATAACGAATGCAAGAGCTCATCCGAGTTCCTCTGCATCTCTCTCTTCACCTTCTGCCAAGGAATCGACTGCTGACCGTGCTGGAAGCCTGCAAAACTGCAACATAGTAGCAAAGACGACTACTGCAACTCTGTAACGCTGATCCTGCCGCCTTCTCGACTGTTTTCCTGGTGGTGCATGCTGTGGGGGTAGTCTGCCTCCTATCTGCACTAGAAGCTCCGAAGAAATCTCCCGTGGGTCGACGGAATCTTCCCCCTGCAACCGCAGGCACCAAAGAACTGCATCACCGGTACCTTGGGTCTCCTCTCAGCACGACGAGCGAGGTCCCTTGAATCCAGCAACTCTGTCCAAGTGACTCCCACAGTCCAGTGACTCTTCAGTCCAAGTTTGGTGGAGGTAAGTCCTTGCCTCCCCACGCCAGACTGCATTGCTTGGAACCACGACTTTTGCAGCTACTCCGGCCTCCGTGCACTTCCGGCGGAAATCCTTTGTGCACAGTCCAGCCTGGGTCCACGGCACTCTAACCTGCATTGCACGACCTCCTAAGTTGTTCTCCGGCGACATGGGACTCCTTTGTGCGACTTCGGGTGAGCACCGTTTCACGCATCCTCGTAGTGCCTGCTTCTGGCACTTCTCCGGGTGCTACCTGCTGCTGAGAGGGCCCCTCTGTCTCCTGACGCAATTTGCGACATCCTGGTCCCTCCTGGGCCACAGCAGCATCCAAAAACGCTTACCGCACGATTTGCAGCTAGCAAGGCTTGTTGGCGGTCTTTCGGCGGGAAAGCACTTCTGCACGACTCTCCACGGCGTGAGGGATCCGTCCTCCAAAGGGGAAGTCTCTAGCCCTTGTCGTTCCTGCAGAAACCTAAGCTTCTTCTGTCCAGTAGAAGCTTCTTTGCACCCACAGCTGGCATTTCCTGGGCATCTGCCCATCTCCGACTTGCATGTGACTTTTGGACTTGGTCCCCTTGTTCCACAGGTACCCTCGACTGGAAATCCATTGTTGTTGCATTGCTGGTTTGTGTCTTTCCTGCAGAATTCCCCTATCACGACTTCTATGTCCTTTGGGGAACTTTAGTGCACTTTGCACTCACTTTTCAGGGTCTTGGGGTGGGCTATTTTTCTAACCCTCACTATTTTCTAATAGTCCCAGCGACCCTCTACAAGGTCACATAGGTTTGGGGTCCATTCGTGGTTCGCATTCCACTTTTGGAGTATATGGTTTGTGTTGCCCCTATCCCTATGTGTCCCCATTGCATCCTATTGTAACTATATATTGTTTGCATTGTTTTCTAAGACTATACTGCATATTTTTGGTATTGTATACATATATCTTGTGTATATTTCCTATCCTTTCACTGAGGGTACACTCTAAGATACTTTGGCATATTGTCATAAAAATAACGTACCTTTATTTTTAGTATAACTGTGTATTGTGTTTTCTTATGATATTGTGCATATGACACTAAGTGGTACTGTAGGAGCTTCACTCGTCTCCTAGTTCAGCCTAAGCTGCTCTGCTAAGCTACCATTATCTATCAGCCTATGCTGCTAGACGCCCTATACACTAATAAGGGATAACTGGGCCTGGTGCAAGGTGCAAGTACCCCTAGGTACTCACTACAAGCCAGTCCAGCCTCCTACAGACTAGTCCCTGGATGGGCCAACGGGGCTAGAAAGCACACGCTAACGGCCTGGACAGAGGCGGGCATAGTGTCAGCAGGAGACTGTTTTGAGGAGGGAACAATGTTATCTTTTGAATCTGTACAAGCCCTCACAGCAGTAAATCCCGGGCAATTTATAACATACTATGCTAGATGTCACTCAATTAAGAAGGCATGGTCGGCTGGAAACCAAGAACCAACGATCTCCCCTGCACTGCACCACATGCTGCAATATGACAATCAAACAAAGGTCGTGTCGAATCTATATAAAACCCTGAATAAATATCCCGAACCCAACCTGGAGAATGTACGGGGAAGGTGGAACACAGTTCTCCCAAACCCAATACCACAAGAGGATTGGCCGAATGTTTTACGCCATACAAGGGGGGGTATCGAGAAACCCCAGATTCCGCTATACGCAGTTCAACTACACACACCAAACGTACCTCTCACCAGCCAGGATCAAACGCATGCTCCCCAGCTTGGACCCAACCTGCCCTAGATGTAAAGCCACACTGGCACATTTCTATGGTTTGGGAATGTGTCCAGGAGAACAGGGAGTGGAGTAGAGTGGTAGAGAGGGTATCAGAACTGACGGGGCTGGTGCTCACAGTGGACCCTAAATCCTGCCTGTTGGGCCTGAGACAGAGAGAAAAGAAACACAAGCATCTACATAAGTTCACAGACCTAGCATATGTGATGTACAAAAGACTGATAGCTATGAGTTGGAAAGCAGCCATAGCTCCAGATCTGAAAACCTGGTACAACATGACACTGCGGTGGGCTCGTGCAGAATCACTGGTACTGTGAAAACTAGCAAGGGAGGGCCAACAACACACAGGAAGTGAAGTCTGGGAAACTTTAATAAGCAGACTAGAGGCCAAGAATGATGAGACCGCAAAGAAACTGATTAGATGTTGGCCCCGTGATAGTCAGACTTATACCTATCCAACTCCAATAACACCAAGCAAGTTGGATGGGATAAACTATAAAATCAGAGAACGCTCCCACACCCACCACCTCAACTTGCCGCAACCTATAGCGACTAACATGCGAGGGGTTAACAACTAGACCAGGAACAATAAGCTCCGTGGTGCCACATGCCACAAATTGACACTAGACCGGGAATCCCCCACCAATGTAAATAATCACGCATTATTGGGAAAGAGCATTACCAAGCTGGGGAACACAAGGCCACTAACGCCACATTGCTAGACCTATTATCCAGACACAGCAGATAAACACTTCCTGAGTATTATAACAAGACCTAAGTTAAGTTTTACTGTTTACTTTGTATGTTAATTTTATAACAGATCAACCAAATCCTGATATTGTAAATGTTAAATGTCGGAAGCGGATCTAAACTGAAAATTCAATAAACATATTTAAAAATAAATAAATAGTAAGTTATCAACATGAGAGAGAAGGCTCTTGTCATTGCAACGGATGAGGAGCCATTTCTCAAAAGACGTAAGTGGTCTGTTAGCATATGGGCGTACTTGGGGGGGTGTCACGCAGTGTTGGACTGTAACATAAGGCCAGTACTTCCCATCCGGCACTTCATATTTCCTTTTTTATTTGGAGGGGAAGTCTATAACACCACAGGGTGTGGGGAGGTGTGGTGCCGAATCAAGGTTTCCCATAATGGGTGTTTGTGGGGCAAAGTGAGTGAAGAGCTTCTTTGCAAATATAACAATTGCCTGTACTACTTGAGAAATTAGACCCCAGGTGGACAGTTTCTAGAGCAGCCAAGAGATTTTATATATATGGATTCTAGCAATCACTTGACCAATAAAGCACCAGTGTTTTTCGGTGTGTGTCCAGATCTATTCCACTATATATCTCAGTTGGGCTGCATGGTGGAAACAAATCAGATGGAGGATGCCCAGACCACCCTCTGCCATCAATAAGTAGGTCTGCTTCTTGGCTATTCGCGCCATCTTACCCCCTCAAATGTAGGTTACAATCAGTGTCTGGTGTTTCTCAATGGTATGTGGGGAGTTGTAAGGGGAGGGTGTGCATGATGTAATGAATCTTTGGAAGAAGCATCATCTTAATGGCTGCTGTCCTACCAAGACAGCAGATTGGGCATCCCTTACAAGACTATGTTGGAGCGAGTGGTTGTAAGAAAAGCAACATAATTGTGCTCCGTCGTACTTTGTATTGTAGAATAGGTTTGAAGGCCTAGGTATGGAATCCCTTGCATAGCCCATTGGAATGGGAAGAGCCACTAGCTTAAGCTTATCGCTTTGAATGATGTTAAGATTAAGATTTCTGTAGGTAAAGCTTGAAGCCCAAAGTTTTGCTAAAGGTCTCATGCACCTGCAAGAGTCTGGGTATGGGGTCACATGTGTGCAATCATTACATCATCTGCGCGTAGTGCAATCTTTTTTTGTGGAGAGATCGCTATGCTGTAGTTGCTGAAGTAAGGCTGATCGCTCTCTACAGCTATCTGCTGCCGTGGGGTTTCTTCTGTGTCTGGCGGTGGGTGTGCCCAACCACTGCCGGGGAAGTTGGTGAGCTTCTAGCCTTTTGCATCCTGCCTCTTTACTGGGCCAGGACTCTAGGCCCCCCAATCGGTCTGGCCTCCTCCAGGATGCGAATCATGTGTGTCTCATTGTTCCAGGAGAAGACCATTCTAAAAGGGTGGCACCATTTACATCAGACTCCTTTCTCTCGCAGGAATGCTGTGACTGGCGTGAGCTCGACGGCGCTGTAACGTGATAGCGGATAAGTCCTGGTATAGCCATACCTTTGTTCCTTCAAACATGATGAAGCTCTTGTCCCGCATCGCTGACATTATGGCTTCTTTTTGGTGACAGTGGTGCACAAAGGTCAGGATATCTTAAGGTGTATCTGCAGCCGACGATGGGTGGCCCACTCTAGGCATACGGCCCATAATAATTCCTTGCTGCAAGAGCTCTGGTAGCATATTGCTGAAAAGGCGGATAACATACTCCTCTAGGTTGCTGGAGGCGGCCTCGAGAGGAAATCCTTTAATCCTGATGTTCGACTGGCGTGATCAATTTTGCAAGATCTTCCAGTTGCAACTGCAAGTGTGATCCTGTGACATAGGCTGAGCAATTTGCATCTGTGTTTGTCAACTTCCTCTTCTCTGGTGTCACTGTTTTGTTCCAGGGCAATTACCTGTTGCACCAGCTCGCGCACATCTCTTTATTTCCTTATTTGTGGCAACTTCATGTTTCAAGGCAGCTATGTTCGACCGCAGCGTGTTGAAGATGGTATCCATATAGGGGCATTCTCTGAACAGTCCTGATCTGTAAGGTAGACAGGGTGGGTGACATATCCCCTGGCTGCCCTGCCTTTTTGGTGAAGGGCCTGATAAGCATGTCTTTAAGTGTTGTCTCTTTCTTCCGCAGTGAGTCACCCATAATGGTGTTCTGGTCCAGATACTAACCGATGTACTAAAGTGCTGAGTTACTGGATGGCGGCACAGACTAAGGTTCCTGGAGTCGCTAGGCCCACGGAGAGAGGTTCCTGTACTGTCTCAATGGGGCTGGCTGGGGCGCCCAGGGGCTGGGGGAGCAGGGAGGGGTTTTGACGAGGGATAATTTGTTTGTAGTGATCCCTTCAGCTTGTATATCTGGGTGTCCATTACCCCGCCCCTGCCTCTCTCTGTAATGAAGGTCTCCCAGCCTCCCTTGAGTAAATCCGATGTGCCCTCACCGCAGTGTCTAGAAGTTCAGCTCTGTCATCACCATGTGTGTGCAGCTCACTTCATGCACACAGCACCCGGACGAGCAAGAAGTGAACAGCTAGGCTCTAGTTGTGTGTGGCTGGCCCCAGCCTCCTTTTACACTAAGGCCTCAAACTCCCTTGCTGGTCATCTGCAGCCCGAGCGGTCTTGTGGTGTCTTGTGCTGGGCAAGTGCTCCCTGTGATGTACGCTTTGTTGGGCCGGCAGTGGCCACAGGGGTCATTTTTCTCTAGAGCCTGGGCCCCGCATTACGGCCTCCACCCAGTGTGGTAATGCAGTGACAGGATCGCCCCTTTGATCTATGTTGGAGGTGTCGCTGTGACTGCCACCTTGGTTGTACTTGTAGCTCTGCTGTGTTGCTGCCAGTTCCCTCTGGCTGCTGCGTTCAGTAACACACAGAAGAATAACAGTTAACCTGAAGTTGAAGTACAAACATAAAAAAAAAAACAGAACACCAGGTGTATCACCAAAAAGAAGTCACCAGGGGTATGCAAGAGGGAGATAACAGGGATAAATGAGTTGAGTTTCAGGCATCACAAGGCTAAAGTTATATTCATGATTATTATGCCAGTCTCTAACTTCCAATGCCAAGTGTAAAATATTTGAGGAAGGAGAAGTTTCATTACGCTGTTAAAATTATACTGGTAGCAAGTCACTGTACATGTGCATGGTACAGGGTACAATTCTATACCCGCAACATTAACACCCCTTCACCTCCACCCTATATGAAGCAAGTGTGAGGAAAACAACTGATGGTAAAGGGCCCAATCAAAGGTGCTGGGCACAGGACAGTAACCAGGAGCAATGGGGTGACCATATAAGCCACTTAAACCCAACGCAGATATTCTGGCTTGTTCATATTAACAACTGTTAGAACAGATTCCTGACCAAAAGGAGCAAGTGAAGTGTAAAAAGGTTGGCCAGCAAAGCAATTATAAAAGACTTCTTGAGACGACAGGAGCCCTCAATGACAGAACTTTGCCCCAATCCTGGAAGATGCATCTAGCAGGAAATGTTGGCATTAAGAAGCTAGGTAGCACATGCAGCTAGCCCTTGCTAGATAATGCCTTGCCAAGAGGCACTGACATTCTCCACGGGAGATGAAATCAGCAATGTTGGTTACGTGATGTGATCAGCTCCGTGGCTCTTGATCCCAGATGTGTAATATATTGTCTACTACATGTGGCAAACATGGAAGGCTTGGTCGTTTGTTTGTTTTTAGCTAAAGTTGAGCTTGTGGCAACAGTGTGTTTTACTGTAAAGTTTTACAGCAAATGGTGCATACTTAAGAGAAGTGGCATAATGGCATAGTTTCAGGAAATTAGAATAATTCTCAATGCCCAAAATTGCGCGAATTACGAATGTGTAATTTAAATTTTGCTTACTATTCACAAGGAGTGAGGAAAAGGCAAAACCTCCTAAATATTTATTTTCCTTTGTGAAGTACTGGGTAAGTTTGTAAAATATCCCCAAGACATTAGCGGTCTAGGCCGAGAAGTCTAAGTTATCTTACTACAGCCTTTCAGTACGAGTGGACGGACTGTACATTCTAAAGGACCTGAAATGCTAGGAATTTGATGGAGTTAACACGTACGTGGTTATAATAAAGAGAGCACACAACTGAAAAAATTGGTTAATTTTTCCTATAGTTTTACTTGAAGGGAAAAGTTAAGGAACCAATCCAAGGATAACTTCTGAACACAGAAAACTGTGAGAAAGCAGCACTGAGGCCCTGCTCTGTCCGCAACAAAAACATAGAATTTGATGGATTTGGTGAGGAAACGACTGCTGAAAGAAATTAGGTAAAGTAAAGTTAAGGATAAAAAAAATAATGTTAATTCAAAATGATACACTATTACTGCAGGTTCATCAAGAACAAACATTTTTGGATATATTTTCTATCTTTAAAGTTCACAATACGACCATATATTTGTCATCTTTAAGGACACAATTTAAGCGAAAGGTGCAACAACCATGAACTTTTTGCTTTGAGTCAAGAAACAAGACACACTGACCTGCATTGAAACACCGGCTGATGTAGATGGATAATGTGTTTGGGGTGTGGGCTTGGCATAAACAGAGTACATATGTGTTTCATTCACTAGTTTGTTGTAGAGCTCCAGGGCTTCTAAAACCTTTACATTCAATTCAGATAATTCTGAGTGTTTTCTAATACAAAAAAAATCACAAACATTGTAAAACACATTATTGGACAAAACTGAACACAAGAGATCACAGTGACAGAATAGATGTATTTATTCATTTTGAAAGCAAACGCCATAGGCTGCACAGCTAAATTCATGGCTCGGACGTTATCAAACCTCTGTTTTATTTTCAGTAAAATGGGGCACAAATAAATAAAAAATGGTGAGGGCACGCATAGACATAACAGATAAACTATAAAAATACGGCTTAAAACAGACTTTAAATGCTTGGGGGCAAAAGGAACATGTAAAGAGCAGACCAGTACATCCGTTTACTTCATGAAACGTAAAGCATTTTTCACACTTAGACTGGTGTTATTGCCGTTTACTATGGCCTGTACCTTCACATACCATCAATATTCAGCATCAACGGGAACTGACAGCCTTATTTAAGCAAGCATGGGCAGTGTGAGCATGCGATCAAAATGATGCTGCCAGGGAACCAAAGGTCTGAGGCACTATCTCATATCATTACAATCCATGCTGTATTTTGTTCTAGTGATTTTCATGCTACAGCTCAAGAAAGTTGCACCGTTTGCATGCTCGTGTGGCTTTTTAGAATGGTGTGTGCCACTCTGAGATCGCAACAAAGAGAATACTACACGGAACAAAAATTTGGAGATTTAAGAAGTGAATTACCCCAAACTGGGCTACTGAGAACAGTCTGATGAACATGTGTACGTTCAACGTTTAGAAGAACATTTTTTCTGCAGTTCACTGACTAAACTGCAAACAACAGCTTTTTGTTTGGAGTATTTTATGATGAACTTTTTAAGTGGGTCTTGACAGTGAATATGAGCTGCCCTGCTTGATTATATATGTACATGCTAGGCCTCAGTGACAAAGGGACATGGTGATACGATGCCCTATATGAACAAGTTTTGAAATAAAGATGCCGCTCACTAGTTACCAATGCAAGCTGTGGTAAGCAGCTTTAAAGTGACTAAAATGAAATTCCACCCTACGAGTTAGACTACAGTATGAGGATAAAACAGTGGTACAGTAGTCCAACCAAAAAGTCAAAGCTATTTTTGGCAATGATATTTCTGGTGGATATATGACGTTCCTCCAGAGTCCCCACCCTTAAAATATCTTTCCCAGGCCTCAAACTAGTCCTATAAACGTTTGCCGAGCGATACCTCTCTAGCGCCACTAGGCTGCACCATGCGACTTCAGTTGCGACTCCACTCTCTGAACACGATGACATTGGCATATATTAGGCACCGACTGGGATGCCAGATTCAGTTCCTGGATCTGTTTTCCACTCCCCATCGAGGTGTGTGATGACGAACCAAGGGCATCAGTGACCATTACAGCATGCAGTTTAGCATATCATGGGATCTTAATTTCTACGGCACCAGCTCATCAGAGTGCATGGGAGGTGGGTTAGAGGAGTGCGATGAGCAATCAGCAGGAAGATGAAGCCACAAATCATCATAAATACTGATAACATAAGTAAGTAACTTCTCTATGATGGACACAACTAACTGCTGATTCTTCACCTTAAGAATGAGCCTCAAAGAAACCCTTGTTGGAAGGGGAGATCAAGTACTGCAAGGTCAGCAGAGGATGTCATGCAAAACAGCACTGGCAATGTATCAGTTACCGTGTGCTTTGCCTGAGACGGAGTAACATTTGGCATAAGTATGCAGGGATAATCAAATGGCTGCCCAGCAAATGTCGCCCACTAGAGTTGCTGTGACAGCTGAACAAGCAGCCACAGCTCCGGTAGAGTGAGCATGAATGCCCTCCGGAGGTTTCTTTTTTTTTTTGGACTAAGACATACCAGCCCTGTATACTGAAAATAACCATTGGAAAATGGAGCACTGATTGGGACCTGCCACATTTTAGGAGCAGCAAAGCTAACAACAAGCTGATCATTCGACCTATCCTGTTTGGCAATAGGACACTGTAAGCCTGGAGTCAAGCCTATTAAAGTGCCCCACCTCCTTGGCGGAATAATGGGGAAAGAGAAAAGCGGAAGAGTAATAAGTTGGCCTATAAGGCACACAGACATCGCCTTGGGCAAGAAGGATGGTCAGGTGAGGGGGACCAACTTAACAAGGTACATAAGGTGAAAGAAGGACAACATGAGGGCCTGAAGAACAAGATGCTTACCTTTGTTAACACCTTTTCTGGTAGAGACGCTATCTAACCGTAGATCCCTCATCTCAGAATATGCCCCTCATCTTAGAATATGCCCCAGGTGAGGGATTGGATCCTGAAGATATTGAGCAGTACCTCTGCACGCTGGTAGGTGGTGTTGGTTTTCTTTGTGCCAGCCATATTAGAAGTGACATGCCTGGTGCCTATGTTGGTACCACGGGGGCAAGCTGACATCAGTTCCTTTTGTGATTAGGTAAGTGCCAAAAACATGGACCCACTTTAGACAGAGGGTTTAACTAGTGTGCAGTCTCTAACAGGATATTAGGATGAAGAGCCCATTTCTCAGAACAGGATGGGTCAGTGAGGAATCTGCGGTTAAAGAGTCTCTACCAGAAAAAGCATTAACAAAGGTAAGTAACCTGCTCTCCTGATAGTCTTCTAACCGCAGATTCCTCACTTTAAAATAAATACCAAAGATAGATAGATACCTCCATGGAAGTGGGTCTGCGAACGGTTGAATCCAGGAAGTCCTGGAGGACTGAATGGGCAAAATACCCATCCTGACAGACCTGATCATTCAAGCAGTAGTGCTTAGTGAACGTGTGGAGGGATGCCCACACAGCAGCCTGGCAAATGGCCAGGACAGGTACCCTGCGTGCTAAGGTAGCAGTAACGACCTTGGTCCTTGTTGAATGGGCCCACAAACATTCAGGGGGCGGCTGCTGCATAGCCAATGCATAGCAGATCTTGACGCACAGAACAATCCACAGAGCTTGTCTGTTTCTGCTCAAGGTTTGTTTCTGCACTGCCTTGCCCTTTATTGCTCCAGTGACCCAATTAAAGAGCTGATCATGCACCCGGTGTTCTTTGATGCAACTGATGTGTCAAAAAAAGAGCAAACTTTGGTTCTAGGCAGCGGTGAGTGGCATCATCCTTGGAAGGATGAGGTGGGACAAAATACATAGGCACCGTGATGTTCTGGCCAACATGATAAGGGGTGATCACTCTCATCAGTAAAGAGGCACATGTCTGAAGGACCCGTTTGTATGGTGACAGTTGGAGTACAGAGGGTTCACTTAAAGAGCGTGAAGCTCACTCCTGGCTGATGCAATGGCCACCAAGACAGTCTGAGTGGAAAATTATACAGGTGGTTCAAATAGAGACCCCATGAAGAACATTCAAACCAATTTCAGGCTCCATTGGGCCATGATGAATTGGGTAGGAGGTAACAAATGTTGCAAGCACTTAAGAAAACGTATCAGAACAGGCGACTTAACCACCAAGGGCTGATCCGGCAACCACAAAAAAGCAGAAAAGGCCGAATGGTAACCTTTAACAGTACCCAAGGCATAACCTTTCCGGGTTAAAGAGAGTCCAACAGTAAATCTTTTGACAAGGGAGCTGATCGCGGGTCAACATGGTGGGAGGAGCACCATGCCACAAATCTGTTCTAACGGCGGCTTGTACAGTCTTTGTGGAGGGACACTTTGCTAACAAGATAACATCACAGATCCCAGGAAGTAGATCAAAGGCATTCAACTGTCACCGAACAATCTCCACGCAAGAAGGTGAAGAGTGCATAGTTTGGGGTGTAAAACCCTGCCGGGCTGCTGCAACAGAAGGTCCTCCAGAAGAGGCAGCCTGATCGGAGGACAGATGCTCATGCTCAGGAATTCAGTACATCAGAATCTCCTTGCTCAGTTCAGAGCCACTAGGATGACGGGCCTGGTCAGTCCTGATCTTCGAGAACTTGGGACTGGTATTGGCTGGAAGGTATACAGGAGTCCCAGCTTCCATTCTAAACAGAACAAGTGTGAGTGAGAGCTGCTTTAGAAACTTGAATGCGCAGAACAGCTGACATTACGCATTCCCCGCGGTGGCAAATAGATCGAGCCAAGTTTCTCTGCATTCGCAGTAGACACTTTGCACCATCTCTGGGTGCAGATGTCATTTGTGATCCACGACTGACCTCGTCCATACTGGCATTTAGAGCTGCCACTGGGGGATGCAAAACTACAAAGATGTCATGTTGCTCGGGCCAGGTTCACAGGTGCAGGGTATCCTGGCACAGAGACCACAAAACCACTTCACCCTTTCTGTTGCAATCTCACATGGCAGTAGTATTATCTAGGAAAACCTAAACCAGCCTTCCCTTGAAAGACCAGAGGAAGGCTTTCAATCCCAAGCGAACCAAGCTCCAGAAGATTTATATGGAGGCGATTCTTCGCCAGAGACCAGTTTCCTCTGATCTTCACCTCTCCAAGGTGGCCGACCCAACACAGAAGCAATGTGTTGATCACCACTGTCAGTTCCGGTAGGGGTCTGCCACTGATCCAATGGCAGTTCCTTAGCCACCACTGCAGATTTTTTTGGATCTGGACCAGGTCACAAAGATTTCCTACTAGGAATTCAAGTCCCATTGAAGAACCCATGTGCCATCAGCCCCAATAATTCCTTTTTTACATTGTTTGCAGGGATATAAGTAGCTGTGAAGAAGGCCTCAGACCCACATCTTATGTTTTTAACCATGTTACTGGTACCCATATAATGAAAGGAAATATCATCATGTTTATCAGGAAACATTTTAACTACCTAGATCCCCGCTTTTAATGTCCATTAGAAATGTATTTAAGAATTTCCCTAAAAGGTTGAGTCCACCATGGTGGTATCCACCTACCATGGTGCGGATAGACCCACTATGATGAAGCAAGCCACAATAAGTTGTGGGTGGGGCATCTATTCCAAAATCTCTTTTGAACCCATACCAGGGGTTGACCATTAATGAAGACATGGATGATCATATTTTTAATGACTTTCTAGGAGGATGCGACCAGGCCTGTCCCTTCCTCTCGCTCTCCTAAATGTGTGTAATGCCTGTGACCTATCATGAAAAGCCAGTCATACCTGTGAACTCGCAGGGATGTGTCAACTATTCTGGGGATGGTGGCAAACGAGTAGGTAATTCAACGAAGGGAAGGGAGTAACCCCTCTGGAAAATTTGAAGCACTCACTTGTCTGATGTTACTGCTTGTCATGTCGGCAGATGTCACTTGACTCTGCCACCAACAGCATGGCTGTGCTGCGTGGAGGGCATGCTAATAGGGATTAGAGGCTGCGACAGCCGAAGGGGCTGGGGAATTAGACAACACAGTGGCTTTGGTTTCACATGGCCTCTGTGGGACCTGCAGCTACTGCCATGAAAAGTTTGAGAGGCTGGTGACCTTGGGGGTATTGCTGAACCTGCAGGTGCAGCTAGGAACTCCTACTAAAACTCAAAAATGGGCAAAAGGAGGTGTCCGAGTGGTGCGATGCTGGGAAGAACCTAAAGGTCTGGCACAACGTGCAACTTTCCATACCGTGCTCACATCCTGAATCAACCTTGTCACAGAAGAGGCAAGAGACATCGAAGGGTATGTTTTGCAGAGCAAACTGGACATCCCCGGGGTAGCCATTTGATCAGAGCCAGACTTGGTGGCATAGACCCACTGTGGAGACAACAGTCTTGTTGAGCAAATCAGTGGTGCCCAACCCACAGCAGGAAGAGCGCTTGCGCCACTGCCATCAAGGTGGGAGTACTGGCCTAGGAGGCATGAGGTGTTCACCGACTGCAATGCTAGGCCGTGGTGGTGAAGATTCCCTGTAAGGAACACGCTGGGATGATGCTTGGCAGTCAAGCCTCCACCACCAGGCTCTCAGGCGTTTGGTGCTAGGTGAGGGAAGCTGGGTCCCTAGAAAAGGGGCTGAGGGGAGGGTTGGTGAATGGCAAGCATCCTGTGCACTGGAACACTTATACCTGTGCAGGGCTTGGCCCAAGTCCCCGGTAGAGTGTCTGTGAGGGATTCATTTAAGGGGAGCAGTGGTTCAAAGAGAATAGCCCTGGCAGAAGTACCTCTGTTAAGACAATGACCTTAACATGGATGGAGGGAAGCTGCAGGCTGAGATCCTCCACCTCCCTCCTCACCACAACAGTGAAGGATGCACCTTCCTCTGTGGTAGATCCCAGAGGTGAGACCAGGCCAGCATCTGGGGAAGTGTCCAATCCACTGGCATCTCCCAGCTCCACATACCTGTTGTCATCTCAGTAAGGATGGACAATCTCATCAGAGGGGCCAAAGAACTAGTAGGTATCATCATCACCCCCTCAAAATCCCATTCTGCACTAGATCCGTCATAGGCCAGGGGCAGAGTATGAGCCAGACAGCTGACATGGTACCGACTGTGCCGGGGTCAAACTGAGGGGTCCGCATCGTCAGGTGGTGCTGGCGACGTCAGAAGAACATGCCTAGGCTTTGGTCCAGATCTGGAGTCAGATGCAGAGGGACCCACTGGCATCTGGAGCAGCTCATTGACAATGCCCAGCTGGGGCACCTCTCAGCTCTGTGGTGCCCAAAGGCACCCTAGAGATAGCTGGGAGCCCAAAAATGGAGTGCGTGGCCACCTACAACTCCTTTAGTTGGTCAGGGGTTAGTCTGGCTCAAGGGAAGTCAGGGAGGCACAGAGCAGACCAGGCCTTTGGCTCTGTGGGAGGTGTGCAGAAGTGGGCCTTAGAGTATGAGCTAATGAGCGAGATGGCAAAGTTTGCTGGGATTTCCTCTTCTTGTGCTTCTTTGACTCACGTGACGTTGAGGTCGATGACTTGGGCTTCAAAGATGACCGATCTGGGTTAAATCATCCACAGGAATGACACAGTGCCTTCTTATGATATGCCGCTAGAAGTTTCATGGTTTAATCCCAGATCACCTTTGGATGCTTTGACTATTGGCACTGGCCCTGGAGTTGTGGTCCCTCCCCAGACAGACCAAGTAGGGATCAAAAACAGACATCTGTCTGTGACATTCCCAAAAGGCTTGAAACCTGTGCGTTTGTTCACAGCATGTCCCTAGAATACTGTGAGGAAACTCCTAAAAAAAACTACAAAAGTCGAAAAAGATAGTCAGAAAGTGACTCATGTAGCTCTCCAGATCAGCACTGTTGGCATGGAAAGAAAGGTACTAATGTCAGCATGTTGAGATGATGCCTGTATAGGCACTGCGCACTTCACTTCCAACACAGACATAATCAATGCAACCTCTTAGCGCCCAGAGTACTGCTCCAGATTTTCCAGATCCAGTCCCACACCTAGGGAATATTCTAAGGCAAGGAATCTGCAGTTAAAATTCTTATCAGAAGTTTTCCGATTGTGTAAGCTGACATTATTGCCACCAACAATAGAGTTTTTCAAGTAAGAGGTCAAACTGGACAATTGTGCATCTGCTTGAACAGTTGGGGGGGGGGCTTTAAAAAAGTCAACACAAGTGTCAATTCTCACTGAGGAACAATGGGTGAGGTGGAAGGAAACAAGTATAGCACACTTTTCAGAAAGTATGCCACTATACAAGAAGAGCTGGTCAAGAAGACACATAAAAGCAGACATGGCACCCAAATAACTGTAGTCACTGCCAGTCTTTGCTTTGCAAGAAAGTGAGAAATGCAGGATCAGTGAGGTGAGATTTAAAAGTCTATGCTATCTGACTTGCACCACTGAACAAGTCTGTTCCAGTGACACACATATATGGATCGTGTAGTAGGTTTCCTGACAACCAACATAATGTCTACAACTTTATCGGTAAGACAAAATCAGTTAGACTGTTGCAACTTAATCTCCATGTGCGCAGCTACAGAGTTGAGAAGGAGAACCAGAACAGGTCTACCTTGTGAAGGCAAGGTGGATGAGTGGTGAGTGCCAACAGATTTGCACACAAGATCATGCTTGCCCAATCTGGGGCAATAGCTGTAGCAGATTATAACTGGTAAACAGTGGTAAAGCACGATAGGGCACGCTTAGTGCTTCCATTTTAAAATGCATATTTTAATTTAGCTTTTCTTTTCTGCTGGAAGCCTTTTACATGGTTTTTCATTATGCAGTATTGTGCTGAGAAATCATTGTACATGTTGCTTGTATCTTGTAAGCGTGGATATCATCTAGTCTGTGTACTCCGTCCAAGGCTGAGCACAAACAATGCAATGCCCTAAATATTCTGAATGTCCATGAAGACAGCTCTGCTTTTGCAGACATATCATAGTGTTAGGGCTGCATCTCTGACAGTGTGGCATGAACGGTGCTTTTGTCATAAAACTGACTCTGCAACATATTCAGCAGAGGAACGCTTCCACTGGGATTGTCGTGGAACGTGGCGAGCAGTAACCGAGCTGCACCTTGGCTGACTGATGCTGATCCTGATTCTGACCTCTACCCTGCACAGGACCAATAGCTTGCACTACACTAGACCTGCTTCCTGTCTTCCTGGTACATCTTTCCCAGGTATGAGGGGATAGGGCTGTCCCAATTGATCTGGCAGAGGGTACTCCCAATGTGCTCTCAATAGTGTAGGTAGTAACAGATAGGAGTGTACCAATGCAATAAAATCACCATGGGTGAACTGTTCATCTTCTTCACCATTTTTGTAATGCTGGTTACCATGCTTGGTCATCGCAAGCGCAGCTCATGCTTTTTATGCAAGAATTAAGATTGTTGCAATAAATGTTATAAAATACATTTCTGCATCTTTGCGTCTCTTCTACGCTGAATGACCACGAAAGGGTAGATCTGTTTCCATGATTTTCTTGGGAATAGGAGTAGTCATGTTCGAGATTGCAAAACCCATCTGGTACCGAGGTGTGCTTAGGGGTTCAAATGGGGCATGGTGAGCTAGCTAGGGGCCAAATCAACATTTACTGATGGTATACGTGGATGGAGACCCTATACTCTGACGTTTATGTTGAACAGGTATACAGTCCACCTTGATTCGTAGGAAACTTATCTTTATGGATACATACGTATACATATGGAAGGCAGCCCCCAGGGAACCATTCAGAGGGAAGTGTATGGCAATAGCATAGGACAGCTCTGGTTCTGGGCCATGCATCCACTTATAGATAACCCAAACTGGAGAAGATCACCTCATTCACATCACCTCCCTTTCTTTGGGGTGTGGCTGCCACATGCGGTATTACAGTAGGAGGCAACTGAGTGTGTCTATTCTCGGCTGAGAGCACATGCAAGATGAACTTTTAGCAGGAAAATTGCCCATCTCTGTGCCCAGTACAAAGGCAAATCGCCTCTCAACACAGAGGCCAGGGGTGTTCTTGAGACTGGAGCAACACCTTCATGACAAAGACCAACACTCAGAGCTCCAGCACATGTATGTGCAGACACAAGTCTGAGGCAGGCCAGAAGCCATCTGCCATCATATACTCCAGAGGGGCAACCCATGCCAATGGGGAAACCTTTGTGATTTTGGTAACCTGTGCCTGCAGAGGACTGAAGGGGTAACCCACTACAAATAAGGAGGGGTCCCTTGATTTGAGAGCAGTTGCAGGAGCCAATATAGGGCTTTTTTTCTCAATCTGGCCTGCGACATAGGATGAAGCAAGCAGATCTAAGACATGCAAAACATGGAGACATCTACGAGTCAGATGAAAGGCTTGCCCTCTGATCATGCCTAACACACCTCCTATGAAGGTTAACATCTGTGTTGGAGTGAGGTGAGACTTTTTGACTAACATGAAAACTAAAATTTGTGGAGAAGAGCCATCAAGCTTTTGAAGGTGTTTGACAACCACCACCGGGAACTCCATTTTCACTCACCAATTAAGTATGAAAATAAATGGACTCTTGGCCATCACTGTAAACCCGTCACATCTACCAGCACTAATGTGAAAAAACAAGGTATAGTTATCAGCACAAATGGCAACAGCATGATCAGACAGTACTGGGATCCCACAGAGAACCATGTTATGTCAGTGGGTGAGAAGAACTAAAATACGCAAACGGACATCTTGAAAAGCAAATGAATAACCCGCTTCCAGGGCCAGCAAGACATGACTCAGGGACAGTATCTTTAACTTGCCCTCCCAAATGAACAAGTTTGGAAGGTGGCGATCCAGGGTAGGTCTCAAATCCCGGCCCTTCTGAGCACTAAGAAAGGAGGTAATCCTGTGCCACTTTCTTCCAGAGGCACCACCTATATGGACCCCTTTCATAACAGGACAGGGACTTCTGCCCCTAATACGGAGGATAATGCCAGTGAGCATATCCTGTTGAAGCACGGCGATCCTAACGGAAGAGACAGGAAGGTTACAGAGTAGACCTTGAATATTAGTTGGATGACCCAGCAAGCCACTGTGAACATCTCACAACTGGTGGAAAAATAGGAAACCCTACCCGCTCTGGAAGAAGACTGTGTTGTGGGCAAGGGATAGATTTTTGGATAGTAGAGCCAGGAGAAGATGGTGGGTTTGGATCTGCTGTTGCTGTGGTTGAAGGCGTTTCCTAGATCCATTTTTGAAAACAAATGGCCCTTTTAATGTGATTCAAGATCGGCTGAGAAAGGTGTCTCTGCTGGGACTGCAATACCTTGGAATAGCTTCATAATTTCCAGTTGGTGAGCTGCCTAAACAGGGAGGCTAGGCACAGCGGGCAGACTGTAGATTTGCTGTTCTTTATACGCTCTTCAAGGAGTCAATCTCACCTTGAAACTACTGCTAACCATCAAAAGGCATGTGCATTACTGTTGCCTGGACAGCACTTATGAAGCTGGTGAAATGCATTCAGGCTTGGCGATGGACAGTGACAGCTCTGCCAACAGATTGGTATATGCTGTCTGCACAAAGACTTTCTTTCAAGTGGCATCCTGTGCCCTTGATTCTCTATCTGGATTGGCCTTAGAAAAGGCATTTGGTTTAGCTTTGAAGAGGAAGTAGTGTGGATCACCAGGCTCTCTGGCGACAAGTATGATGACTAGACCCTGGAGTAGGTCTGTGTTACCTACCCATTCCTCAATTCACACTGCTGGTCCTAAGGAGAGTTTTTCCCAGGCAGACAGGACTAAAACACAGAATGCCTCACTGAAAGGGAGCAAAAATAAAAAATCTATAAGCAGTGGAATGGATAGATGGAAACATGACCACCTCCTTGATGAATGTGTGACTACAGGAATGCCCCGCCTCCATTGAGCCCAGTGGAGCCTGAAATCTTAAATATAGAACAGATTAAATTGGATGGAATGAGGAGATAAGATCTTCTCACAGATCACATGATAGCAGTTTATTCTGAAAGGTGATTTTAAACCTGCCTGGTGTACCCACTAAATAAAAGGTTATCTTTGGGGTTTACACCAAGGCAGTTTTAACATGTTATCTGAATCCCAGTAGTATCCAGTACAGATGTCTTTGATCTAAGTCACTCTGAGGTAGAGACCATCTTGGTGGTACTATCCTACTAAGCTGGGACAGGATCTCCTATGAAAAAGTATGTCACAATGACGTGGCTGAGCCTTTAATGTTATTTCTGCTTATATACTCTTGTTAGGATAGTCTCTCTCCTCTGGTTGAGATACTACCAGTTCTACTACCATATTTCTTTGGTGTAAGCATAACTGACTTTCGAAGACATTTAGTAGTATAATCCCTCTGTCTCTATTTGTATGACAGACATAAATTGCATGACCTGGCGTGATCTCCTAGATTGTGACCTATAAAACGTCTGAAAGTTTGTATCTATCGTAGGCCCAACTCCTAGTGACACTCCATTAGATCCTACATGTCCTATTTCCAATTACATTTTGCTAGGTTTATCAGTCTGAGTGCTTCCTTTCCAGATAAACAAAAAGACTTGAAGTAAACATCTTTATCTAAGTCTCTGCAAAAAGTGAAAATGCTACTTCCCTCTCTCTAGTTCAGGTACTTCTATTGGCCATGAGAAATGAAAGACCACAAAAGCCATCCAAGAAGATAAGTGTTCATCACAGGTTTAACCTAATGCTAGAAATGAATGACAGGGTACTACAGACTGATTATGTGTCATAACAAATCTCCAAAAAGATGATGAAGGAAAATAAGTCTGAAAGTCTAAATGATGGCACCAGTTGCATAAAAAGACACAATGGGGGACTTTTTCGGAATACTCGATAAAACAACAAAAGAGCTTGAGACACAACAGGCAGAATAAAACATTGCTTGTAGCTTTGCTCAAAAAGTAAAAGGGATAACTGGCTTCCTAATACTGAGCGCCACAAAGGTGGCAAAATAGTTCAATATGTTACTTTCCGGGCAGTTAGTTCAGAGGCTGGGAGACTAATCCTGGGATAATTAATCTCGGGTCCATGTTTTTTTAAAGTAAGTTTTTGTATTAGTACCAGATTATCACCATAATTTTCGGCAATGTTAATTTTGTCACTTTCTTTTTTCTTCTGGTTCCCCGATTTGCCACGTAATCACTCTTTTTGAATCATGTATATTTTTGTCACCAAACCATTCCATACACCTATTGTATTTACTTGCCTGTGTTACTAATCTGTCCCCTAACAATGCTTTTGGGCCCTCCCTGTTCCTACTGTATTTGTTTAGGGCGAAATTAACACATTACCATCTAAAACCAGTACATATGATGACACGAGTCTTGCCAGGATTTTTCTTGTAAATTTAGAGAGGGCACTAGATCTTGATAAAAGGGAAAGGATTTCTCCAGGTGTACAACATATGTAGCTATATAAGCCACATGGGTTGGAAAGGGGGAGTGTGGTAGGCATACACTATTTTGGGAGCTGCAAACTCAACATTTGTAACCATTTAGTTATTAAAATCATCATGTTGATCTTTGTTCTCGATCTCATAGTCAGGGACACAAACCCATTCTCCTGTTGGAAACATATTTAAGAACCCTTTGGAAGAGGGGTAAAAAGATACTGAGTAAGTATGAATAATTTTTATTGTTGTTTTACAAATAGAACTTTTAAACGGTTCATACAGGGAAGGATCAGTAACATGGGCCAATTATACTATTATTTAGACAAAAAACAACATTCAACCAACATCTTAAGGTCTTATTGTTAACTAAAAAGATCACTCTAAAATGTAATCCTGCAGAAAAAGGCACTGAGCACAGATTAGTCCAGAACCATCAAGCATACTTTAAGAGTCTTCTATCTAATCCACCCTGAATAACTTTGGAATTGATAGACATTTATAGGACTGCGAAAGGAGTTGTGTCAGAAACTTATGGCCTATTACTTATAGTTTCATTCAGTTATACATGTGCATGTTTCTGGAACTGATTCCAGTCAGGTTAGTCTGCACATAAAGGGTCCCTCATCACAAGTCTTCAATTGATCCTTCAATTTCTAAATCACTTTTTCAGATGCAAATCATGTACTTTTTTTTTTTTAAAGCTATTTTTCTGACATCGTTTTGTATACATTTATTACAAGTGTACAGGTAGTCGCTCCTTTCTTATTCAGTATATTCCTTTTGGCTTCTTGCTGACCACATGTTCTTGGGGGGTTGCCTCGTGGGTCTAGAGTGGAGGTTGTCTATTATCATACTGTATATACCTGATAAAAGCTTCTTATAGGTACCCATTTTCCCTAAAGACACCTGTATAGCAGGAACTGGGAGTATAGTCATTTCCCTAATTTCTTGGATATGCAGCTTTTCTATTTTTAAATGCAGGTATTTCAATAACTGGTCAACTTCAAGATCAAACTCACCTTGAAGATCGCAGAAGTCCCTGATAAATCTTTCAGCCACACTTTTTTTAACACTTTGAATGTCAATGGAAGACCAAGCGGTGCAGTAAATAGGAACCTTGTCTATAAGCAGGTCTGCATTATTCCAAATTGGTGGGTTGAACTACAGTAAGTCACGCTGACTAAAGGATTTATGAACTGCAATCTGGTTCTAGATGGAGCTTTGCAGCATTGTTTACGGAGGTCCTTAGATACCTTTTCTTTCCTGTATAGGACTTGCAGCTTGAAAATGTCATTTTGTAAAAGCTACCCTAAAAGGACCCAAACAGGTGTTTCTAGCTTTGCATGAAAGTGGTATGTTAACTGTGACATTTGGTGAGCAATGCAGCATTTTTTTTTTATGTTTTACAGACGTGGACCCCTCAAATTGGTGTCTGCATTCAAGTTTGCCATTGCCAGTCTGGGCTTCGTTTTAGTCAAGATGTATGTTTCTGATGTTGTTATCGATGGAGCTTAGGAGTTTATGCAGAATGTTGTTAGGCAGAATGCTGAATATATAATTGAATCTGGGGACCATGACCATCTTAATGGTTTACATTATGTCCATAAAGTGACTTGACTCATGAGGATACTCAAATACTTCTGGTTACATGGAATCCATCTGAAAGGGAATTCTAGGAACACATCTGTTGTGACTTGTGTCACAGGTATAGTCTCACTCATGTGCCACTTAATTATATAACTGAAAAATGATGAAAATGCTGTTATAATGGCAGTCAGCGAAAGTATAAAAGAAACTGGGGAAGCCAATGTGAACAGGACGTTGTACACATCAACATTCATTTCATCTCCACAGCCGCTGTTGACATTCACTTGATAGTAAGGTATTTCAAATTGCAATTGCTAGGGGTTCCAGAACTACTAAGAGTGGTAGCGGGGAGAGTGAGCATCCCTTGCCTAATCCATCTGTTGAGCATAATGCAGTCTTAGAAGAAGTCATTACACAATAACATTAGCCCTAGAAGTTTTGTAAAGGAGCTGAAGCATTCCCATGAACTTTTCACCAAAACCCACTTGTTTCATGAAAGGAAATAGAAAACCCCACTTCATTCTAATAAACAAACGTGTCTGCATCAAGACAGAGGACTTACTTATTTGTCCCTCTCTTTACTAGTTCACCAGAGTAAATGCATCATGGTGCCAAGAAGGTTCTGTGAGGACCTTTGAGGCACAAAGGGGGTCATTCCAACCCTGGCGGTCAATGACCGCCGGGTTGGAGGACCGCGGGAGCACCGCCGACAGGCCGGCGGTGCTCCCAAGGGCATTCCGACCGCGGCGGTAAAGCCGCGGTCGGACCGGCAACACTGGCGGTCTCCCGCCAGTGTACCGCCGCCCTTTGGAATCCTCCAAGGCGGCGCAGCTAGCTGCGCCGCCGAGGGGATTCCGACCCTCCCTACCGCCATCCAGTTCCCGGCGGTCCGCCCGCCAGGAACCGGATGGCGGTAGGGGGGGTCGCGGGGCCCCTGGGGGCCCCTGCAGTGCCCATGCCACTGGCATGGGCACTGCAGGGGCCCCCGTAAGAGGGCCCCTACAAGTATTTCACTGTCTGCTTGGCAGACAGTGAAATACGCGACGGGTGCAACAGCACCCGTCGCACCTTCCCACTCCGCCGGCTCGATTACGAGCCGGCATCCTCGTGGGAAGGGAGTTTTTCCCTGGGCTGGCGGGCGGTCTTTTGGCGACCGCCCGCCAGCCCAGGGAAAGACTTAGAATACCCTCCGCGGTCTTTCGACCGCGGAGCGGTATTTCGGAGGGGGGAACTCTGGCGGGCGGCTTCCGCCGCCCGTCAGGGTCAGAATGACCCCCAAAGTCTTGCATTGTGTGTTTCAGGAATGGGATCATTCTTTTCAGCCTATTGGCAATTACATTTGCAAAGATTTTCCTATTGCAAATCAAAAGTGAAATGAGTCTATACTTTGTATAACAAAGTATATCCCTTCCCAGTTCCAGTATCAATGGAATATATGCATGTTAAAATCCAAGTTAAGAATGTCCTTCTATATGGCCTTTCCGAAGACTTATGTCGACAAGATGTAGTTGTTGTGGCTGTGCTCTTCTTATAGTATATTTAAAACCATGTTTCAAGGTGCTTTTCTAGATGAAATTGACTTTCTTGCTTCCAGTACTTCCTCACTTGTAATCTGCTGATCAAGATCGTCTTTCAGATCAGCCGTCAGCTTCATGATAGGCAAACATTCCATTAACTTCTTTTTTCATTGTGATCAGCTCCCACTGTTTCAATGACACACAACTTTACATAGTAAAAAAAATTATTTAGTTATTTCCAGAGGATTAGTTATCTGGGTCCATTTAGAGCCTGGTATCACCAGTATGGCAGTTCGCTTCTATCTGTTTTAGTTGGAGTGCAAGCAGTCTTCTAGCTCTTTCACCATGTTTGTAGTGGTTGCAACAAATCTATTCTAATGCCTTTTCTGCCATGAAGGATAACTTGCATTCAGCTAGTATTTCTTCCCTGTCAATAATCTAAGAGATTCATCAGTGAGGATTTCTCAGTACTCAGTATTTCTGCTGTAACTGATGGAATGCTCTTTTCAGCTTGTCCGGTATGTTGTGTAAAGCAATGCATCAAAGCTTAATTTCCTTTATCACTAGAACCTTGTATGCTTTCTCCACTGCACATAGGACATGCAGTGAGGATACTGTTCCTTCATTTATTTCTAATATGGCCTGTTCTTGATTACACAATTTTCTCTTTTCATCTGGCTGTCTATAATATAGTGTGTCCTTTCATCAGGTTGTCACGTTCAAGACCGTAATTTGAAGACATAATGAAAATCAGAATGGATGAAGCATGATCTAATACACCTGCAGCCATCATTTTGCATTTGCAAACCACAGGTAGTACTAAACTAACTGACAAGAAGAAACTGATTCTTGTTTCGGTCTCATAGTGGAAAGAGAGGAAAGTATATTCCCTATCATGTGGGAGGTAGAGCCGCAATAAATCTACAGCCTGATCAAAGATCAGATCTGAAAGCAAGTGGCAGTATGTTTTGTTACTTAGGTTTCATCTACCTCATCTATCTACTACAGGATTGATCGTTAGGTTTCAGTCTCCTCCTAAATTCTGATTGTTGATTCTGACTCCAGTGTCCGGTGAAGGAATTGGCTTTGAACACACAGTTCAATTTTAGGGTTTTCAGATTCGCTTACAGAGATGGTTTTCTTGAAGAATATGGATATTTAACAACTTTTCTGTGTTTAACAAAAGTCAATAGGCCATTAAGAGACCATATAGACCAAACAGCTAAAAAAACATAAGATGCTAATAGGAGCAGTCATGATGTGGTGCATTATACCTTGCGGTGTGAGATTATGGCACTTGTCGGGGTGAGCATATTTATGGGTATAAAGTGACTATTGATACGTGTAAGGGTGTACTGCAGTTAGCCATAGTTAACATTGTAAGGTCCGTGGCTTCTGGTCATAAAAATTTCACGTATGGTGTTCACTACCAACGAAGGACGGGAAATAAGGGGTCATCCGTGAAATACGTAACATCTCAAAGGTTGAAACAGGCGTACTGCTACTCTCTCTTCGGCGTGTCTCTTGATCGAGTAGTAGGTCAAACAGTCATTAGATTACAACTTGTGCATTTGGAAGAGAAGCATGATTATAGAGGCACTTTTAGTCAGCTAATGTCCATCATGAGGTGAATTCAGGACTTCAGAGTGACCTCGATTTAGCTTTCCTTTAAAGGACTCACTTTCCATATTGTGATTTGTATAGGCGTCTCTATGGCAAGGATACAGAGTATATTGAGAGTCTGTGCCTTGATAACAGGCCCTTACTCTTGTGGGGCCTTCAGTCTGACCTTATCACTCAGTGCTACACTTGTATCAACTGGGAATTATTCTAAACATACAATAAACGTCTTCTGCTCTTCAGGATGTTGGAATTTCCTGGTTCCTCAGTCAAGTATTACCAAAACATTTAATGGATCAAGTAGTCCGTTCTTGGCATTTATCTTCTTTGAGACAGAGTAGGGAACCTCTTTCTTATGAGGTTTGTATTGAAGGAGTAATCTGTTAAATAGAAAATCTGTTACACGATTCTTGAACTTTGGTGCAGTGAGCGCACATGCTGGAGATGCTTCAAGCAGGCTATAAGACATCTAGGGACCTTTGTGTGTCTAGCGAGCTTCATTGCCTATGTCTGAGCGTGTGGATCTTTTGGAACTCCAATGGAGGGAGGAAGTCAAAAACTGCGAGTTCAGATCTGACAAAGATGTTATTATGCCCTCAACACTTTTCAGTCTCTGGAATTCCAGAAAAACTGTATGGTGTCTCTCATGCCCCAATTTACTTGCTAGATTTCTTCGGCCCAATGCTGAAACTTCAAGGAGGTTGGAGTAAAGATTATCTAGTTGTTTCTCTGATCTACTCAATTGTAGTCTGAAGCTTGCTAGTTCACTGTGGATCACTTTCAGCAGCTTATTAGTATCTACTGTTGCTCTTTTCACCATAAATATCTGAATCTTGGCCCCTATCTATTCCACCATGATTCTAGTGTTACAGGCACCATTGTTATGGCTTGTGTTGCGGCAATACCCCTGACACTCCTCCAGATATCTCCTCAGAAAATCTGGGCCGACATGAAGTTTTACTCTTTGGTGAATGCTCAGTAGCTAATACAGAAGGGGTGTTTTTAAGACATTGTGCCTAGTTTATTGCTGATGGTTCCCATCATGAGCAGTAAATACAATCTGTTCTTAATTATTCTCCCACCTCCTACAGCTTTTTCTAGACTTCTGATTGTTTCCTGAATACAAATCTAATCCCCTTTACTTTCCTTGTATTGCAAGCCCAGTGCCCCACTAGGTGAATTAACTTAAAATGTTTATTATGTTTCCCAGCTCTTGAGATGTCATAAAAGGGGAACCATCCCAACCCAAGATGACCATTTACCAGGGCTCAGTCCTCTCTAAGATGAATACAGACTTGGTACCTTCATTCTAGATGCTCTTACAGGTCCTAGACCACTCGTCCGATTCTCTTGCACCCGCTACAGTGTATTGACAGCCTCTCGACCCACTCTGTCGCTACGATGGAATGCAGCTTGTCGCACTGGACTCTTGTTTCAGCACAAGCACCTCCCAAAGCATCAGAGGTGTCCCACTGAAAATGGTTGATAGCCCAGAGCAACCTGAGAACCACTGTGTTAAGAGCTCTGGTCGGTCTAGTTGAGCAGCAAAAAAAGAACTGGGGTAGAATCCTACCCAGCAACAGATTCTCTTCTTCTTGCAGCCAGGGGCTTATAAATTTATGCCTTCAACCTGCGACAAAGAGGGTATGTCTTTGGTTTATATGTTTTATTCTGCTAGTGGTCAACAGATGATTCCATTTTTATCATTAACAGAACTAAGCATCTGAGCTTTTTAGAAACAGCCCTCCTAGTCACAGCGTGGCGTGCCTCCAGATCAATACTTCTTAAACACATGCACAATTGTTCTGATTGCATCCCAATGTTCTTGTGAGTATTGTGGGTCGCCAGGTCCCCACAGCATGCTTTATTGTCCAAAAAGAGCACATTAACTTCTGTGGTCTGGTACAGAAGTGCACTCTACAACTGTGTGCCGAACTACTACTCTCAATGACCTGGCTGGATGTGACAACAAGGAGGTTTACAGCTGCTGTGCAAGTTTCCTAGACTTCAGCCTTGATATCTGAGTCAATAATTATTGTGTTTTTGTTAATGTAATCAGTAGATAAAGTGGTAGTAAGAGTTGACAGCGGTACCAGCACATGGAGATTTTTATAGGAACATGACCGCTGGCCTTGAAGGGGCATAGGCCTAGCAGTCTTGTTTTGCCATGAAAACAGCTGAAGGGTTGCTGGTATCAATAATTCAAAATATAACTTATCATAGGAACATAAATTTCAGAGAGTGCTTCACAAGGCTTGCCTCTGTAATACTATGCAAGGCACTGCAGTCCATTTTATGGCTTGGCAGCAAAGGGGAGTGCCACGAAGAATGGAAACAATGAACCAAAATTTAAGTTCCCACAACACTAGATGGGCATTATTCACTCCCAAATTAGAGCAGGCTTTCAGCTCTGTTTGTTTAGGTTTCTTCTCAACAAGCCTATCAGACATCACAGTGCTTCTCCCTTTGGTCAGGTTAGAGCCAATAAAATAAGTGCTTTTCCAAACTATAATTTGCAATCCAATAAACAAACATGACAGGGTACGGCTCATTTGCTAATAGCTGTAGCATGTTGAATGCAAACAAAAAATATTTCATTGTTCAAAATAGCCACACGGTAGACATTATACATTTGCCTTTGCGTACCTTCACCCAGTCATAAGTTTAATTCCACTGAGAGTAACCATTGCACCTGGGTATCATTCATCTTCAGGATTTTTCCTTTCCCCAATACCACAATTCTGGGTACAGAAGAGAGTTCTAGGGAAAGCTATATTTAATGTATTCCCTACGTTTGCTGGTAATAGTTCCTGAATATCCTCAACAATGCCTAGTAGGTGTCTATCTGGGATAAGGTAACAACCCTCTGTAACATTCCTCCATTTCACTGCTATGGGTTCTATGTATAAACCGGCTTCTTGACTGGATTTAAGATAGAACTGTTACTGAGCATCTTTGAATACTGTGTGGGACCCTCTTTAAATCTTTTTTTTATCTGCCCATAAGTCCACAATGCATGCATCTAGGTCACATCAGCTCCATTCCATATCAGGAATCTAGCATCATATAACTTGGATTCATTTTATGTAGGATGCAAGAAGTGACATATCAGCAGGTCATAATTTTGAATTGTATTTTTCGGTATGGAGCATTTAAGGACACTTTAACAGCCCCACTTGCCAGATCCCACTACAGATTATTAGGCGGAGCTATTCTGGCTGCAATTAAAAATCTCTCATTTATTAATTAGCTGATCTAAGCTTCTGTGGGTTGGAATGTTACATCGAGTGACTGCAATTGGTTGAAACTAATGCAAGCATCCTCCCATCACTTTTCGTGGGATTGCGCTTTGCATACCTTCATGCAGTTATCATATACTCCAATAGATATGGTCAGAGGCACCCTCGGGTACCTTATACTCCCCACAGCTCCATAATGGTTATAATTAGCTAAACCTGGTAAAGGGCTGAGAGTCCATATTGGTTTTTAACCTCTGTTACTTCTCTTGTATGTGAACTTCAAATCTGCATACATAGACTAGATATGAGCCACTCTCCATTCATAAATGTATGCAGTTCACTTATCCCAGTTCAAAAGCTGTGCACCATATGTTTACATCAGGAAGAAGAAGTACTATCCACTCTGCTCCACTTAAGCATTTCCCTGGTACAAACACTACGTATCTCCTCTAACATATTTATCTGGAAATGTCAAGTATAATCTGGTACCGGAGAGCATCTGTAACTTGTAAAAAGTCCAGAGCAATTTATTGTTGCAACCATACTTGCAACCCCCTTCAAATTGTAGCTGCAGAGCCAAAATACACACCTGGGACAATAATCCTGTTCTATTAATGAGTCTGTTTAGGGTACCAGTCGTGACCTTTGGCTGTGTAATGGCCCACACAACCTGGTTTTAAGTGAAATACACAAAGGGGAAAATTCTGCAGGAGGCTTGACTTGAATAGCTGCTAAGCAGTTCAGGAACTTTTAGAGATCCAATTCGTCCAAACACCACGACTGCCACTGCAAGCCATAACTCTGCATTCTGGTAAGATGATTTAGTATAGAGTAGTAATCATACTTGGGATCATTACTACTGTACCAGGACAGCTGTGCACAGATATAATTATGCAACTGTCCCAGAGAAGTGCAATGCCCTCCATAAACCTGTGATCAGTGTTCCATATGGAAAAGCTATATTTATACCAGTAAATAACCAGCTCAGACTCCTATCTTCTGGTTCGCCACATCAAGTACAGTGTTAAGAGTCCCCAAAATATATAAAACAAAATCACTGGCTTACAAGGAGACTAAGTTGTCTACACAATCAACTGTCAGGCTCAGCACCTTAGCTCTGTCAGCAGCAAGCATCACAATGGCAAGTGAAACGGAACAGTTGCATGCTTTTAATCCTAGTTTTTCTCCGAGGAATTCTTGATTGAAGTCATTAGCACTGAATAGTCCTGTCCATGGGCAAGATCCAGAACAATTTTATAAATGTCTAAAATGTTTTCTCTAAAAAAGCTAATTTTGAGAAAGTATAAAGAAATATGCATCACTAAAAGGTATGTTGGCCAATTTTTGGGAGATTAAAAAAGAAATCACTTGTTCTTTTCAAAATAAGTAGAAAACGTTCACAAACATTTCTAAATGAAAACATGACAGAAGAGCAGCTCTGTTTAGCCAGATATGCTGCAGCTATCATCTGCTGTACAACTGACATTTACTGTACAGTCCTTTGAGAAACAGCACTCCAGTATCCCATCATGCTCAGTCAGTGTCAGTTCTCTTTTTGCAAGAATCATAAATAGTTAATGCACATTTCAAGGTGAAGGCTCTGAAGGAGAATTTATGACTTTAGTGAAGTTGTTTACTTTCTGGTGGATACTTTGACCGCAGATCCCCAACTCAGACTTTTGATGCTCCTGGTCCTCTTCAGAACTTGGGGCAGGAGAGAAACTGCTGGGAAGGTATACAGGTGTCCTTTGTTCCAGTCCAACCAGAATGTGATCCCTAATGAGTGTACTTGTGGAAACTCCAACACACAAAAAAAGACCCTGGACCTGACCCAACCCTTCTTGTTCCAGTATCAAAAGGCAGTGGTGTTGACCATGAGAAGCTGCATCAGTCTCCCTTTGACTGATGGCAGGAAGGCCTTCAGAGCCAGACGAATGGCCTGTATTTACAGAGGACTGATGTGGATCCAGCTTTTCACTGGAGACCACAATCCTCTGATAACCACCTTGCACAGGTGAACTTATCTAGCAGGGATGAGTTCATCAGCTGTGAGCTCCAGGTGGGGGGGGAGGAAGGCTCGCCACAAGACAAACTGCAGTTGGCCAACCACCACTGCAGATTTTGAGCTGCTTCCTCTGAGATTTGGATGGTGTTACACATGCAACCTACACGCTGCGTCAACAGTAGGGCTCATGTGTGCCACCTGCTGAGGTTGACAAGGAGAACGCACAGTGCTAGGACATCCAGAAGCCACAGAACCACCCTAATGGAGGCTGCAGAGGGAATCAGGTGAGACTCTGGTTAGTTTATGGTGAATCTCATGTTGAAACACAATGTCAGGAGTTCCACCATCATTCATCTATGTTCAGTGTCAGCAACCAGGTGTTCATGTACAGGAATACAGTGATTTCCCTCCTTTAAATATGAGTGTAGACCACCACCATCACTTCATGAACGTTTGAGGGGCAGCTGACGAGGCTTTAGGGGACAACAGTAAACTGAAAATACTCCTATCTCACCCTGTAATGCAGGACAGCTTTATGTAGGTATTCTGAATTAGCTCCCCGGCACTGGTAGTACTGGTAGGGGGCTAGATCGGTCTCAATGTTTGAATCTGAGTTGTGGAGACGTCACTACAGCCATATAGCACCTATCCCAGTGCCTTAACTTCAGTAATCATCTGTGTTTTTTTTTTTTTTTTTTTTTTTTCTAACCTTAAGTGTCTCAAGGCGGGGCGAGAATAAGGTGTATAATCAATAGGTGGCATTCAACAAACTAAACATAACATTTTATTAGAAGGCCTATGAATTTTTTTCAGGACGCGGAGGGTGGAAGGGATTAATGAGGAATCTGCAAGTAGATTATGCACTAGAAAGATTGTTACCAAAAGGTAAGTAACTTTCTTTTGACAGATACTTCTACTTGCAGATTTCTCACCTTTGGAGAGATTTCCAAGAAAGACTTCTCTTGGCAGGTGGGCCAAGGGAATAAATTCAAACAAGGACATCTTGTATGACCGAGCAAGCAAAATGGCCATCCCTTCTCACCTAAAAATCCAAACAATGCTTTAAAAGGGCATGGAGGGAAGTCCCTGCTTCCACTTTACATATGTGCACCACCAGTATACCTCTAGCTAAGGCAGTCATGGATTACTTTGTCATGGTGGAATGATGGCTCCTGTTAAGCGATTCTTTCTTCACCAGGGCATAGTAGATCTTAAAGCATAGCAATAGCCAAAAAAAAATAAACATCTCTTTTGGACTGTCTTGCCTTTTATGTTTCACCAGTTCCTGAGAATGTGCTAGTTGTCATGCTTGCTCTCCTTTGTCCGGCTAATGTAATAACTAACTGCATGCCTGGGATCCAATCTACAACCTCAGTTCCTCCTCCTTTGTTGGATGGAGCGGTGGATAGAGGATGAGCAGAACAAATGGAGACATCACCTTAAGAAGGAAAACTGCCTTAGTTCAGACAATGATGCTATATGGAAAGAAGCATGTTAAGGGTGACAGGACATTCAAGGCCTGAAGCTAGCTAACACAACAAAACAGTCACAGAAACCAAAAACATAGTCGATAAGGTAAGTAGACTTAACTGGCAACTATGCAGAGGCTCAAATGGAGCACCCATCAAGGATGTCAGAACTAAATTTCAGTGCCAATATGGCTTAACAAATGGAACTGACAGGAAATAGGTTTGTGAAATGTTATAAAAATCTAAAAACCACCAGGGACTTGAATGAAAGTGGCTACTCTTGGAGACATAAAAAGGCAAACAGAGTAGCAATATATCCTTTGACCATGCCAACTGCATAACTCGATGTGCTACAGGCAACACAAACTGCAGAATGCTCGTCAATGTGGCCATGATTTACCATTATCTGTATTTCTCCTTAATAGCGCTGATCTCAGCCGCAAAGGAGTAGTAGATGCATAGGAGTCCCAATACCCAGCAAGTCTAATGCTCCCACACAGGACCCATATCAATGTGCAGGGCCTCACTGTAACACCACACAATGCTTTACTATTGCTCTTCTGGGTATGTGGGGTTAAATACAGACTGACTCCCTCATGCTCCATTCATTCAGCCCAGTCACTGGACAGTTGCCCTTCCGATTCCAATGTGACTCTCTCAGGCTCTAAAGGGCAGGAAATGGGAAGGGGCGAGCTCTGCACTCTGATTAGTATGAAACGAGGCTACCAATAGAAAATGCACGCAGAAAAGACAACTGATGGTGCAAATACACCTTTGTCCCCAAAATCATAATTCACCAGAAACACTCCTCTTAGACGAGTTATAAGGGGCATCTGACAAAATCAGGTTAATTGAGGGACCGTGGCAAAGATGGCCACTTCCTAGAGTGGCTCCTCTCCCCTTTCTGACAAATCCTCCAACATCCGTTCACTATTCCGACCCACCAGATTAAATCCATAATGGGTAGTCTCCCACCCTGCCAGAACAACTCAGCCCTGACTTGAGCCTCCAGCAACGAAAGGAAAAGGCTCAGTCAGAGCAACGTTGGAGCCATGACTGGCAGGGGATGGATGCAGCGACAGCCGGCCATGAAGGAAACACCTTGCGGCGGAATGGAGGCCTGACGTAATGGCAACTGAACGCAGTGGGTAGCGGACTCCCTACCCCAGCGGTGGGCCTAACAGTGCGCACAGGCTGAATTGAGCGGTCTGTCTGCTGTGAACAATGGTGGAGGGAGAGGGAGCCGCGGTGCATACAAATGACGTTACACAAGGTGGAATGAGCCAGCGTGAGCAACCGGGCACTTTCACTCTGTATAGACTGCGGCCCCTCTTCAAAAATAACACTTGAATCGCTGAAATCACTGCAGAACAAAGAGGGCACCACCTGCGCAAGCGAACTCTACCCGCACAACAACCATGCTGGGATTAATTCTACACCAAGGGCAACAGACGAGAAAGCCGCCTGCTGCACAGACCCCCAGCACCAGGTAGTAGGGGCCACTCAGACCATATGCGCAATTAGAGCTCTGCTTCCACCACTTGCACAACTAATCACTGGGCCCTTCAACTTTCCCAAAGGGGCAAACAGTGGAAAAAACTATGTGATTTTGCCATGGCTGCACAGAAACCTTCTACTTGAAGAACAAGTTCAGACACCATCCTGGAAATTTGATCCGGGGCAGCAAAACATCAGGGCAGGACCTGAAATCTCAGTCAGTGCACACGCTTGAATTACAACAATGTCTCTGCCAATTGACTAAAACACTGTAACTATACGTAGGGACTCAGGAGAACTAGACACTCACAGTGTGACTTTGCGTTTACAGCAGCGGTGAGGGACCCATGGTGTCTTGTATGAGGTAACTGCACCTGCGGAGATAATAAACTCGCGCCACACACCAGGAGAGGGAAAGGCCCTCGGAAGAAAACCTGACCGGCTGCAGGGCATGCAGTGGTAACCCCCAGGCAGACAGCAGTGGGTGTTCACCCAGCAACCTTCTGTCATGCCGGCCCAATAAAGGGAGACTGGGCCATCATGACTGGAGGCAGTGTCACCCGGCCAACGTAACAAGCCAAATCAAATCAAATCAAATCAAATCATTAACATTTATAAAGCGCGCTACTCACCCGTGCGGGTCTCAAGGCGCTAGGGGGAAGGGGTTACTGCTGCTCGAAGAGCCAGGTCTTGAGGAGTCTCCGGAATACGGAGTGGTCCTGGGTGGTCCTGAGGATGGTGGGGAGGGTGTTCCAAGTCTTGGCCGCCAGGTAGGAGAAGGACCTCCCACCCACCGTGGAGCGGCGGATGCGAGGGACGGCGGCGAGAGCGAGGCTGGTGGAGCGGAGAAGACGGGTGGGAGCGTAGAAGCTGAGGCGGCGGTTGAGGTATTCTGGTCCCTTGTTGTGGAGGGCTTTGTGTGCGTGGGTGAGGAGTCGGAAGGTGATCCTTTTGCTGACGGGAAGCCAGTGCAGGTGTCTCAGGTGGGCGGAGATGTGGCTGTTGCGGGGTATGTCGAGGATGAGGCGGGCGGAGGCGTTTTGAATTCGTTGCAGACGTTTCTGGAGTTTTGCGGTGGTCCCAGCATAAAGGGTGTTGCCGTAGTCCAGGCAGCTCATGACGAGGGAGTGGGTCACGGTCTTTCTGGTGTCGGCGGGGATCCAGCGGAAGATCTTCCGGAGCATGCGGAGGGTGAGGAAGGAGGAGGAGGACACGGCGTTGACTTGTTTGGTCATGGTGAGAAGTGGGTCCAAGATGAAGCCGAGGTTGCGTGCGTGGTCTGAGGGGGTCGGTGCGGTGCCAAGGGCCGTAGGCCACCAGGAGTCGTCCCAGGCGGTCGGGGTGTTACCGAGGATGAGGACTTCCGTTTTGTCTGAGTTCAGTTTCAGACGGCTGAGTCTCATCCAATCTGCGACGTCCTTCATTCCATCTTGCAGGTTGGTTTTTGCGCTGGTGGGGTCCTTGGTGAGGGAGAGTATCAGGTGAGTGTCGTCTGCGTAGGAGGTGATGATGATGCTGTGCTTGCGTACGATGTCGGCGAGGGGGCTCATGTAGACATTGAAGAGTGTCGGGCTGAGCGAGGAGCCTTGTGGGACGCCGCAGATGATCTCGGTGGGGTCTGAGCGAAAAGGTGGGAGGTAGACTCTTTGAGAGCGGTTGGAGAGGAAGGAGGCGATCCAGTCCAGGGCCTGGCCTTGGATCCCGGTGGAGCGGAGGCGGGTTATTAGGGTGCAGTGATAGACGGTGTCGAAGGCAGCCGAGAGGTCGAGGAGGATGAGGGCGACTGTTTCACCGTTGTCCATCAGGGTTCTGATGTCGTCTGTGACTGAGATGAGGGCGGTTTCGGTGCTGTGGTTGGCTTGGAATCCGGTCGAGAAGGGGTCGAGAAGGTTGTTGTCTTCAAGGAAGTTGGTAAGCTGCTTGTTGACGGTCTTCTCTATGACTTTGGCAGGGAAGGGGAGGAGCGAGATGGGGCGGAAGTTCTTCAGGTCGCTTGGGTCAGCCGTAGGTTTCTTCAGTAGGGCGTTGACTTCAGCGTGTTTCCAGCTTTCGGGGAAGGTGGGGGGCGATAATGTTGTCAGCTTTATTGAAGATGAAGTGTGGGCAGGGGTCTGAGGGGGCACCGGAGTGGATTGAGTTCATGGTGGTTTTGGTCTCTTCTGTGTTGATGTGGGTCCAGGCGTTGAGGGTGATGGCTGGGGGTGTGGGTTCAGTGTTGGTCGGCTGGGTCTGGTGTCCGAAGCTGTCGTGTAGGTCGGTAATCTTACGATGGAAGAAGGTGGCGAGGGAGTTGCACAGGTCTTGTGAGGGCGTGATGGCGTTGGCGTTGGGGTTGGGGTTGGAGAACTCTTTTATGATGCTGAAGAGTTCTCTGCTTTTGTGGCTGTTTTTGTCCAGTCTGTCTGTGAAGAAATTCCTTTTGGCTGCGTGGATCAGGTGGTGGTGTTTGCGGGTAGCGTTCTTGAGGGCAGTCATGTTGCCTGCAGTGTGGTCCTTACGCCAGGCTTTCTCGAGGGCGCAACAGGTTTTTTTTTTATTCCTTAAGGGTGTCAGAGAACCAGAGAGGTTTTTTGGTGTTGGACTGTCTTGGAAGGCGTCTGAGGGGAGCAAGGTTGTCTGCGCAGTTGGTGATCCAGTTCGTGAGGCTGAGGGCTGCGTCGTTGGGGTCGGCGGCGAAGGTGGGTTGGTTGTCGATGAGCGTGGTGAAAAGCTGTTCTTCAGGGATTTTGTTCCACTGTCGACGAGGGATGGGTTGAGTGCGGAGGTGGCGAGTCTCGCGTCGGAAGGTGAAGTGGACACAACTGTGGTCGGTCCAGTGTAGAGCGGAGGCGTGGCTGAAGGAAACGTGTTTGCTGGCGGAGAAGATGGGGTCGAGCGTGTGTCCGGCGATGTGGGTGGGGGTGTTCACCAGTTGCTTGAGGCCGAGGTTGGCGAGGTTGTCGAGCAGGGCGGTGGTGTTGGGGTCGTTGTTCTGTTCCAGATGGAAGTTGAGGTCGCCGAGGAGGATGTAGTCTGGCGAGGCAAGGGCGTGCGGGGAGATGAAGTCGGTGATGGAGTCGCTGAAGAGGGCGCGTGGTCCGGGGGGACGGCAGATGAGGGATCCTCTGAGGGTGGTCCTGGGGTCTGTGCGGATCTGGAAGTGTAGGTGCTCGGCGGCGAGGGGGGTGTCTTCGGTGGAAGTGGTGACGCTGATGGAGTCTTTGAAGATGATGGCGATTCCTCCTCCTACTTGGTTGGTGCGGTCTTTCCTGGAAATCTTGTAGCCTTCGGGGATGGCTATGGCGATGTCGGGGGCCGAAGAGGCGTTCATCCAGGTCTCAGTGATGAAGGCAACGTCTGGTGTGGTTGAGTCCAGGAGGTCCCAGACTCCAAAGTGGATAAATACGCCCTCCCTCGTGGCAAACAAGGCAAGCCCACCATAGCAGGCACAAGAGAAGGAACAATTCAGTCACAGGAGGATGATGAAAACACCCACTCTAAATGATGTATTCAGGGTGTGAAGGGAGAGCTGGAACTCAAGATAGACTCAGTATCTACTGAACTCACACTGGTGCGTGCCAACCTCTGTAACATGAGCGACCATGTGAAGGACACGAGGACTCCCTGACATCCCCCCAGGCTGAAACGGTCTCCCTTCAGAATCGGGTCAAAGACATGCATACCACAATGGAGTTATTATGTGTAAAACTAGAGGATTTCGTGGGGTGCTCAAGGCCCACTAATATTCGCCTAGTTGGAGTACCAGAGAGGGCTGAGGGACCAATGTTAGACCTCTTTTGTGGAAGATATCATCCCTAACAAATTACAATCACAGGGTATATCCAAATATATTTCAGTGGAAAGGGCACACAGAGTCCCGGGTGCCCCTCTGAAGCCAGAGGCAACCCACGTACCATAATCTTCAACTATAGAGACCGGGATGACATTCTCCAGGCTGCACGTCAGGCTCAGTCGATCCAAATATGCAACCATTTCTTTCTTACAGGATTACACCCTCCTGGTCCAATGCCTTAATCGACGTTTCACTGAGGTAAAATGTGCTCTCCAGACTGAGAACTGAAATAGTCAATGCGATTCCTGGCACACTTGAGAGTGGAGGCTCAAGGAAGAATTTGGCATTTCACCACACCAGAAGCAACATGGGAATGGTTAGAGGGTTGGCGCCAGCTGGGTCGGCCATGGCAGAAACAGGTCACAGCTCCCAAGCAACGCAGTCTAATTACCGGACTAGAGAAAAGGCCAGGGCAACTAAGTGAAAAACCATCAACCCCCCTCCCTCCCCCCCCAGCAACCAGAGCACACCTCTATGGTTGCTGTAGGCACAGGTCTGTTATGGATTTGAGGAGGAGGCATGCCTTGCTCAGAGAAGGATCTTTCTCTTTCCTGCCAATGATGTACTAACTGGCCGGGGGTTTTTGTTTGTTAAAGTTGGCTCCAGGGTATGGAGCACAGGAGTTCCTGAGCACACGCATTCCGCTTTTTAGGAAACACACAGAATATCCTCCTATATCCCCAAGTTTTGATTTGCAAGATAGTGAGCGACCCAAATGAGACTCCAGCACCCACCATGGAAACAAGAGAATTTCTCACGGACATCAAAATGCTATCTCTTTTGGAAGAGTACCGACGGTTCCTTGATGAAGAGATTACAGAAGGCAAGATTACGGCAGCAATATGGGATTTATCACCCAGAAGGGCAGCTGGGCCGAAGAGACTCCTGACTGAGTTATATAAACTTCTATGCCAAAAACTAGCTCTACACTTAAAGATGTTCCTAGAGTGTAGACAACAAAAGATCCTGCTTAAGGATCAAAGACTTGCAAAAACTGTCATGATTCCTAAAGCCGGGAAACTGCCACTATTAACTGGGGGAAATCCCAGATCTAGGTCTTGCAGGGGCAACCACCACACATGCCTAGAGACTCCCTGGCAAAAATAGTGGACGTTCGATATGTGAGGGTGTACGTCACTGGGAACCTGACACTATGATAAAAATTTACTACCACCCCATGAAAGGTTGAAAAGAGACGTGCATCACTGGAGGGCACTTCCTCTGACGATGTTGGCCAGAGCAGCTCTATTTAAAATGATGTCCCTACCCTGGTTTGTATATGTACTGAAAAATACACCCTTTCATATTACAGTTTTCTACTTCAAGGCTATCAATAGCGAAGTGTCGACACTGTTGTGGAATGGAGGCCCGGCCAGAATAGCGCAAACCAAACTGAGAAGGGGATGGCATGACGGGGGCATTGCTTTACCCGATTCTCAAAAGTACAATTGGGAGGTACAGCTAACCACAAAATCAATGGTTGGGCCTTTGACTCCCAAGAGGACCGAGGCTAATGCATGGATATGCTAAATTTACAATCAGGAGACATTCTTAGAGCTCTGTGCACATTCCCTCCTCCCCCCCCCCCAAAACATGCCCAATGCCAAGGACTGACAGTCAGTCATCCAACTATGGCACAGGGCGACAAGATTCCTGGGGTAGACAGGCAAGCTGACACTATCCACGTCTCTTTGGGACATGGCAGCACTAGGTACACAGAGATCAACCCAGTTTCGGCAACTGGGACATAATAGGTATTTCTAGGGTTTGGGACCTGTGGAGCTAGGGAGCGATTCCATCTTTCACAGAACTGCAAAAGGAATACAAATTGGCCCACACTGAAGACTACAGATTCGGCACGCACTTCACACAATGATACCTAAAACACACTCCCAGAGTCCGCACCCTTAGTAGACTGGCTTCTAAATGAATACATGTCACTCAAAGCCACGTGTCAGACCTGACAGTGGTCATACCCCAACTTTTCGCCTATCTCCCTCCATTTTTCTGACCCAGTTTTTGCTGGTTTTAGGACTCTGCACACTCTACCACTACTGACCAGAGTTAAGTGCATGTGCTCTCTCCTCTAAACATGGCAATATTGGTTCCTACCCAATTGGCATACTTATTTACTTGTAAGACACTAGTAAATTGCACTAGAGGTGCCCAGGACCTTTAAATTAAATGCTACTAGTGGGCCTGCAGCGCTGGTTGTGCCACCAACTAAAGTAGCCCCTTAACCATGTCCCAGGCCTGCCACTGTAAAGCCTGTGAGTGCAGTTTCAATGCCACTTCGACTTGGCTTTTAAAACTACTTGCCAGGCCTTATACTCCCCTTTTTCTACATACAGGTTATCCCTAAGGTAGGCCCTAGGTAACCCATAGGGCAGGGTGCTATGCAAGTAAAAGGCAGGACATGTACGTATGTGTTTTACATGTCATGGTAGGGGAAAACTCACAAATTTGTTATCCACTACTGTGAGGCCTGCTCCTCTCATAGGCCAGCATTAGAACTGCCATTATATACTTTTAAGTGGTAGATGCTGATTTGAAAGGAGTAGCCCTGTCATGTTTAGTATGGCTACAATGGTAATACAAAATCCTGCTTACTGGTGAAGTTGAATTTAATAATACTATTTTAGAAATGCAACTTTTAGATAATGAACATTTCTCTGCACTTACTGCCATCTGTGCCTTACAGCCTGTCTCCAAACCACATCTTGCTTGTGCTGGTTGACAGCTCCCCTTGTGCATTCCATCCAGACAGCCATAAACACAGGAAACTCAGTCACATCTGCATTAACTTGTATACTGAATGGGTCTCTCTGGGCAGGAAGGGTGGAGGGGCTCTCTCTTACACTTCAAAGGCCGGTGGTCTTCCCTCACACAAAGGACTGACAGCCCCCCACAGGGATCCTGGCAGACAGGACTGGGCTGAAAGGGGAACTTGTGCACTTCAAAACCACTCTTTGAGGTTTTCCCCACTTCAAAGGCACTTTTGGGTATATATATACTTGGTCTCTGACCCCACCAAATCATACACTTCTGGACCTACACCTGGAATGTGCCAGACAGACTGCCTGGCTGCCAAAAAGACTCATTTGGACTGCTTTGCTGAGAAGAACTGCTGCCCTGCTGCCTGCTGGAAGGACTCTACCTTTCCCACAAGTGCTGTCCAAGGGCTTGGATTGAGAGTGCCTCGTGTTCTGAAGTCTCAGGGCCACAAAGACTTCACCACAGAGAAGAAAATCCCATTGTGTCGGAAAATCGACGCAATGCCTGCAGAAATTGATGCAGCGCTTGCCTCGGGCCTGATAATTTGCTGCATCGCCCGTAGGATCGATGCAGCCCCTGCTCCTTCTTATCAGCTTGTCAAGGATTTTCAACACATCATCCCTGGGCATCAAAATATCCCCCATATCGCAGTGAGGAACCAAGGCTGTGCTCCTGGAAATCAATGCATCACCTTGCAGAGTGGAAAGAAACTATGCATTTTCTGTGTTGCACCAGAAAGTCCAACGCAGCGCCTTACGTTTCACGCATCTCCTCCTCTGTGGCCCCCGTGCGTCGTTATTTTTGACACATCCCAGGTACTGTGTGTTACAAGGATACAACTACTGATTTTTAAGGATTGAGACTCTTTTAAACCTTTAAAAAATGATATCTCGACTTGTGCATTTTAGATTTTTGTTATTTTAATCTTATTTCATTCAGATAAATATTATTCCTTTTCCTAAACTGGTGTGGAGTACTTTTTGTGGTGTTTTCACTTTTACTGTTTGAGTTATTGCACAAATACTTTACACATTGCCTTCTTAGCTAAGCCTGCCTGCTCAGTGCTAAGCTACCAGAGGGTGAACACAGGATAATTTGGATTGTGTTGTGACTTTTCCTGACTAGGACTGTGGTCCCTACTTGGACAAGAGTATACCTCTGCCAACTAGAGAACTAATTTCTAACACTGGTGATCAGTGGTGTGGATAGGACTTGTGTTTGTGCAGAGCCATACAATAGCTCCGTGCACACTACCTACCCAAAGTTAAAGGTCATTTTGATTTTGTTTCTTCTTCTACAAACTTTCCCTGCTTTACATTTTTAACCAATCCTATACATCATGTCTCTGGCTGGGACCACAAGCAGAGCTTAGGAGTATGACCTGGGTAAGCAGGAGGATTACACAGTCCACCAGCTGAAGGGCTTTTGCAAAGACATGGGGGTACCTGCTTGTAGAGCTTCCAAGATGGGACAGTTTCAAAAGGCACTGAGGGCCTGGGCAGAGTCCTGCACACAAGAGAATGAGGAGTTGGGGGAGCAAAACAATGGCTCTCTTCAGGAGCTGCCTAGAGGAGTGGGGGATGACACCCCTGGATTTACACCCCCTGTGAGACTAGGAAGCACTGTCTCAAGTCACTGTCTGATCGCAGAGGAAAGGAGAGAGAATTCAGGCTGCTGTTGGCAAGATTAAAAATGGAGGCAGAGGAGAGGAAGGCTGAGATAGAAGCTGAGAGAGCCTGGCAAAAAAGAAATTACTTCTGGCTCATGAACTGAGTTTAAAAGAGCAAGACCTCAAGGCTAGGCAGTCTGAGTCCAGCATTGAAGGAGGCAGCATACATGCAGGACATGGAGGAGACAAGGAGGTTCATTTGGTGCCCAGTTATGTGGTGGGAGATGACATTGACAATTGGTTTTCTGGTAATGAAGTTGCACTGAGGGCACATGGGGTCCCTCTGAAGAGCACTTGGGGGGGGGGGGTCTTTGGAAATACATGCCTACATATGGGAAGGACACACTTCTGACATTAGAGGTTGGGAATCGGAACAAGTACACTCCTATGGAAAGCCAAATTTAGATTGACCCCTGAAAGTATTGCCAAAGATTCAGTAGTAACAAGCTCCCCAACCAACCTGGGTAGACTTTATTGATTGCTCCAGTAAGGTACTGAATGACTGGGTGTGGGGCTGTACAATTTAATCCTGAGTGAGCACATGCTCAGTATTTGTTTTATTGAGGTGCACCAGCACCTAGTTGACAGTAATCTGACTGATCGCAGGAAGTTTGCTGAGAAAGAGGACTTCTGGGCTAGCACCAAAGTGCCCAAAAAGGTATCTGGGAGGACACCCACAAAAGTGGTCTAGAGTTTCGAACAGAAGCCAGCGGGGGGAGAAAAACAAAAATAAGGTGTTCTATAAGGAGCTACAAAATAATTCCCAATGGATTAGTGGTAACCTGTCCCAGTCTGATACTAAGAAGAAAGGGTTCTTTGATCACAAAACAGGGAGGTGTGTACTCCAATGTACAGAGTGCTCCAAGTATGATCATTCTAAGGGCAACTCCAAATGTCCAAAGACAGCACAGCCCCCCCCAATGGTTGGCAGACACCTGGGTTGGCTAGTGTAGCGCTCAGGGAGGAGGTAGTCCCAGATAGTTTTGGGGAACACATAGAGGTAACCCCACTGTCCCTGAGGGATGCAGATATGGTGCCAAAAGCCCACGCCTTCCAATACTTCTAAGTAAAGGCAGTGGAGCACCATTAATGGGCAATGGTTGGAGGCTCTGTGTGACTCAGGAGCCAGCATGACATCTGTCAAGTGTCAGCGGAGCAGGTCTTACCGAACACATTCCATCAAGTCATAGTCGCAGACAATCTTGGGAGCCATCTCTGGTTCCCTTTGGGGGGGTTTTCTCTGGTACTCTGAAAGTAGCTGTGAGCCCTGACATGCCTGTATTTTGTTTGTTAGGTAATGACCTGGAGCACACTACCTGGAAGGAGGTAGAGCTCAAGTCTCACTTGGAGATAGTGGGTTTGCCTAAGCAGGTCTGCATGACTACACAGTCTATGGCTGCTGGTGAGGGGAGTCAAGGGTGTCTGGAGCCTGGAAGAATGGCCCAGACGGTTGCCAAGGAGGGGGGCAACAGAAAATGGTTTCGAAAGTTCCCACGGTGAAGGTTGGTGGGGTCTCTGAGGAGGAAGCCCTTGAGCCAAAAGGGGAGGACATTGCCACCCTAGGTGACCTACCTGAGCTTGCTTGCTGGCAAGTTGAGGGTGGGCCTACCAGGGAGGAATTCTGCAAAGTGCAGACAGTCTCACTCTTGAGGTCATGAAGCAACAGGCCTCAGCCCGTGCAGCAGGTGAAACCTCTGGGGATCACCTGATTTACAGAGAGAATGATCTCCTATATAGTGAGCCTAAGGCTTTGGATACTGGGGCAGCATGTGTGCTGGTGGTCCTCCAGTAATCGCAGGCCTTCCTCCCTGGCAGGACATTTAGGGCAAGACAAGGCCTTTGCCAGGCTTCTCTCCCACCTCTATTGGCCCTGAATGAAGACAGCCTCAGAAACATTCTGCAGGTCCTGTCCCACCTGCCAGGCCAGTGGGAAGTCAGGGAAAAAGCTGAAGGCTCCCCTGAACCCACTTCCCGTCTTTGTAACCCTCTTTGAAAGGGTGGGCATCAACGTCATTGGTCAATTGGACCCCAAGACAGCCCTAGGCAACAGGCTCATCCTGGTCTTGGTAGACCACGCCACACGGCACCCAGAGGCAATCCCTCTGAGGACGGTGACTGCACCTGTGGTGGACAGAACTTTGATGAGAATCTTTAACCATATGGGGTTCCGCAAGGAGATAGTGTCTAAAAGAGGCACTAACTTCATGTCTGCCTACATGAAGTCCATGTGGGATGCGTGTGGTGTAATTTACAAGTTCACCACACCCTATCACCCTCAATCCAATGGTCTAGCTGAGAGATTCAACAAGACCTTGAAGGGTATGATTGCAGGCTTACATGAGGCGCAAGTCTTGCCATGCCTTCTCTTTGCTTATAGAGAAGTGCTCCAGAAGGAGAAGGGTTCAGTCCCTTTGAACTTCTCTATGGCTAACCTGTTAGGAGACCTCTCAGGAATGCCAAGGAGGGATGGGAGGAAGCTCCCAGGAAACCCCCCCAGATTTGGTCATCTACATGCTGGCCCCCCTGCACCACTTCTGGAAAAAGGCCAAAAGCAACCTTGAGGCCAGTCAAGAGGTAATGAAATGCTGGTGTGATGATCCAGCCACTCTGGTAGACTCAATCCTCACGTTGAGAGGTCTGAAGTCAGAATGCTCCTTGTGACTGATGAGGGTGTAGAGAGGCGTGAACCTCGCCCTGACCTCCTCTCTGCACAACAAAGTTAAGGGTCAGTGGAGGGAATCAACCTCTCTGACTCCCTGACCATAGAGCAGAGGGGTGACTGCTACCAGTTGCTGGGACAGTTTGTCTCACTGTTCTCTCACATCTGTCCATGACATTGACACAGGAGACAGTCACCCTGTGAAGAACAAAATTTACAGGGTGTGAGACAGCGTGAAAGTCCCTGGTCCAGCCCAGTGGTACTGGTACCAAAGGCTGTCCCACGTGGCGCCAAACTAGAACTTCAGTTCTGTGTGGACCACTGAGGCATCAATTCCGTCACCAAGACGGACGCACACCCCAAACCCAGAGCTGATGAGCTCATTGACAAACTCCTAAGTACCTTTGATTTGACATCAGGGTACGTGCAGATCGTCTTGACTGAGGGGGCAAAAGAGAGGTCAGCCTTCTCAACCCCCTCAGGGACAATACCAATTCCAGGTGATGCCCTTTGGCTTGAAATATACCCCTGCTACATTCCAACAGTTTTTTAACAGGGTCCTCGCTGGTAAAGAGGAGTTCTGCACCACCTACTTAAACAACATTGCAATCTAGAGTGCCAGCTGGGAGGAACACCTGGTTCACTTCCAAGAGGTGCCCCGGGCCTTGCAACAGGCAGGACTGACAATCAAGGCCAGTAAGTGCCAGATTTGGCAGTGCCTGTGATGCATTTGGGACACCTGTTAGATGGTGGCAAGGTGCAGCCCCTTCAGGCCACGATTGAAACAATCATTGCTTGGCAACCACCTGCCACATGGTAAGCACAGGATAATTTGGATTGTGTTGTGACTTACCCGGAAGTAGGATTGTGGTCCCTACTTGAGCAAGGGTGTATACCTCATGCTTATTAGAGAGACAATTTCTAACACCACCGACATATACGAAACGAATCCAGCACTCGCCAGACACTTTGAAACAACTGCATGACAAATGGGCACATGATCTGGGGGATACAGATGACGATGAATGGATAGAGTACATGGCCTTCTCTAAAGCAACTGCCATTAGATCAGGATTCAGTCTTGTGCAATTAAAAATACTACAATTCGTCTACTACTCCCTAACCACACTGTTGAAAATGGGCAGAGCGATAACGACCAGCTGTAGGCGAGGCTGTGGTCAGATGGGCACCATCATGTGATTGCACCCTAAAATATAAGATTTTGGGGAGAGGTGGTGAAGAGTGTAAACAACGTACTGGGATCCTCCATCGCCCTTGATGCGAAGTGGTGTCTTCTGAACATATTGGGGGGGTGGAGGGGGGGGGAAGAGGTGCGGGGCGAGTCAGAACTTTCTTGTAAGCCACGGGTGCGGACAATGCAGGGCCTGGCAGTCACTAAACACAACATTGTCAGAATGTGGGGGGCAGAGCAGGTGCCACTACCAGCCGAGTGCAGTTAGAATATGGACTGGTGCATGCTGGCGAAACAATGTCGACAAAAGCTGTGGATATCCAAAGAAATGGGACAAATTTTGGGGGTCCTGGAAGGCATACAGGGGTGACATTTGGGAGGCCCCCAAGGCGACTGCGATCCGAAACTGTAGTTCAAGAGAGTCAATACATAATGTTGTGTGATTTTGAGAATTGGAAAGGGGGGGACATAAGGATGGGGGATACACTATCTCAATGAATACGGGTGATGCCAAAATGTTTATTTGTGCTCGGAGTTGTTTCTTCTTCAAAATGTTAATAAAAGATTTTTTTTTTTTTATAAGTCACACCAATAGTTAGACTAACAACTCCTTTTTCAAATAACCATCTGCACTGTCACTAGGAGTAGAAACCTACACCTAAGTCATGCTGGATCCAAGTTGCTTACAGGTTCATATAAACCTGCTGCACATTATGCTTTGGTGATAGACTAGTGAAATATGACACAGTTCTATCAATGTACTGCTGCATGGTCTCTATAAATGAAGGCACACGTCCCACCAGTGTCCATTATTAGTCCATCTTCATAATTTATTTCATATTCCTCTTCTCATCACAATACGGCTTCAGCTCAAGTTCTGCCACTCTCGCCAGCCACTATTGCCAACATGTGTTTCGTCTGGGAAATCACCCATAGACTTTGGCAGGGCTACATTTACATATACAATTTCACATTGTATACCAACATTCTATGTCTTCAATACCCTGGTACCACTTAATTCACCTCTGTGAAGCCTGTGGAAATCAATTCATGTTATACACCACCTCCCATATCTTCCTTGTGAATTGAGTGATCATACAACAGTACCTATGTACATCCATACTATTTATAAATATATTAAATAAATCCTAAAATACTTATTCAAATGAATAGAAATATTTTCCCTGTGTACATGCACACACACGAGACTCCCCTAGATTATCCCATTCTTATGTTCAAATTAAGTGAATTGTACTCCTGACCTTCACAAGGTACCTGTAGCTCAGTCTGTACTTAACCAGGATATTATCCGGTAATTATCCTTATTTTATGCGCCTCCATCCATAATGTTCCGTAGCTTTAGCCCAGTATTTTATCAATCTCTAGTTCTTCTATCCATATTGCCCCTTTCTATCCGGATTTCCTGTAACTAAAATTTTCTTATTAATACTTTCCTTCGTTGTTTTGATCTTCAATTCTCATTTGGACACTCAATATTTTATCTCCTCTGTGCTCATAGAACTCTCTACTCCGCTCAACCTTCTCGGTGTATTCATAATATAATCCATCACTCAACTGTCCCCTCACCCGATTCCTATCAACATTTCTCGCTTGTAGTGCTCAAGATTTTCACATTCCAGTCCCCACATAGCCATTACTTGCAACACATGCTATTCTCTTCCTCCCCACATATTAGCTTTCTACTCGTTTTCCCCTCCATGTTATTGTTCGATTCATACGCCCCCAAGCTGTGTAATTGTTAATCTGCCAATGTCCTCAGACCGCAAAAAGCATATACCTTAATGACTGCTTTCCTTCAACATTCAACTAGCTCAGTTTCTGGCTCCTCATAATTGTATCCTGAACTCCAGCCAAAGCAGTAAAGGGATATGAGAAGTGTATGAGATTAGGAGTTGCAAAGTCTTTCAGCCTGTATTGTTTCTATCAGATTTACTAATAGCACAGCCAGAGGTAATTTCCTTAACTCTTTTCTATATATTCCTCCACTGCTTTCCCCATTAAAAATAACTTTATTTACTAAATGTTGCAGTAGCTTCCATAGGTATTCCAGAAAAAGGTTTCTCTGTCTCCATTTTACAATTACCTAGGAGAGATCCACTTCTTAAACTTCAAACCAAAGTTATTCTCTTCTTGCTCATTTAGACCTGATACTTAAAAATTATTCGCAACACATGAAAGTCTAAAAAGAAAAAAATACCAACAGTTCTTGTTCTGAAGATAACTAAAAAAAAAGCACTTCATAAGGCGTTTCAATAGTTGAAAAAAACATTCCAAGCAAGTTGGCAACATACACTAACAAGACGAAAAACACTTCTTCCACACTGTAGTAAGCAATGGAGTAGAGCAAATGGATAGTTATAAATATTCTAGGATCTTACTTGCTTATTCTGCAACTAATAAGGTGTTCGCAGAACAGATTGTCCCTCGAAAGTGTACTCTTAAGTATTTTTTAAACCGTAAACTGTGTTTCCCTGAGTTAATGACTGAGCACCTGATTCTCGTGAGCCAGTGCAATACATGGGAGATGGAGCAGTAAGTTCCTATAACCAAAGGCTTATTGAGCACATATTTAGCTACAGTCAATTTCTGGTCCGAAGCACCATGCATAATTCACAACAAAGAATAAGGTGGCTGTACTGGTTTTCAGACCACAGCAATCATTAGTTCCACTCAGAGGGCCAGAGCATAATAGGAAGGAGCACAATTGAGATGGTAGTTGATGCTGTATACTAGTTTGCAATGAATGACATATGGTAGTCCATCAAATAAGGTGCCCTTGTTTTATGTAACATGAAAGCTGATATGGCCAACTCATCCAGGTATGCACTTCTGCCCAGGGATTATGTCAAGGAATGCAGAAATGTCCAGCACCAGTTTCACCTGAGGGGCACAGGAAAGAAATAAAGTGAAGTAGTACTGAGGTCTCACATTGGCTTCAGATTTTTGATGCATTTTATGGTATATAAGTTCAGCAGTTACAGTGGTTCATTGATTCTACTTCTGATCTGCATCCTGCAATAAAACATGGATATTGACAAGCTCTGCAATAGCCCAACTCCAGTACCCACAGCAATGTCCCTGAAGTAAAAATCAGGGTCTCAGGAGTTTCTGTCACATATTTACACTATTCACTTTCTATCGGAAGATTCTTGTTTTAGGAGTGTGCCAATAAGAACATTGTGTTTTATTCAGTAGCACTCTACTGAGAGGCCTTTGATCTTTACATTTACCCCAAAGTACTCAGTTTGCAATTCAACATTTGCAGTTGAAACCAAATGGCAAGTAATAAAAAGATTTCATGCTGACACATTCCTGGAGTGTTTTTCGGTTCACTCCAGTCTTCGTGGCTGAGCCTGGTAAGTCTGCAGCGTACTAAGAAAAAATACTTTCTCTTCCATTGCAAGTAGTGGCTTGTCCCTTCTCTTCTCCTTCAGTCAGTTCTCACAGCCTCTGTCAGTACTGGCTAAGGACAGTACCTTAACTTCCCTTTCAGTTCTGACAAAAACTTACCAGCCTGTATTTTTGTTTCATCGCTGGAAATCGTCCCTTCCTCTCTCTCTCCCAGAGCCAACTATGGGCTATTCTTTCTGTCACAGTGACCATGAACAAATCTATACTTTGAAGAGTGTGAAGACTTTTGCTTTAAACTTCCCGTCTATGCTGGCTAAGTTCTACCTTTAGTTGCTTTTCTCTCTTAGCACTGGTAAAGTCTATCCTTTCTAATCGCGTTTTGTACAGGCAACGGACTTGATTTTTCCCATGTGTTCAAATGTGATTTAATCATGCTGTCTCTCCTTCATTTCAGTGCTGGCTAAAGCCTGAACATTTCTTACTTTTAGTGTCAACTAAGGCACAATCTTATGTTCTGGCTTGACACTGCAGCTGTCGTCAAACGATTATGTGAGTAACACCAGGAAGGATGCTTTGGCTTCGCTCACATGCTGAGAGTGACAAGTACATATTTTGATTTGGCATAAGGTGGGTGCTTCCACAAAAAGGTTCTTGCCCTTCATATAGCTGTGAGCATTTTGTTTATTTATCCAGCTGTCAGAACTTGAACGTTTAGGGAAACATATTTACCACTGCACTGCTATTAAAGCATCTTGGTTAACTAGATATTAATAGTGTTTCTCTTTGGAAGCAGACCAGATGGAAGTAGGGAAGTCATTAATGTACATGGATGTTTAGGTCTGTCTTTGTGCATTAATAAGCCAGACTTATTAGCATTGCTAATGCTGGTTTTCCCTTTGGATTATGTCTGCCAATTTCTTGTTTTGATTTGGTTATGAGCGCATGTTAATTCTACATTGAGCGCGACTGAATAGTTTAACTTGTTTCCATTAAAACCTTTTTTCTTTACTTTATCTTCATGCAGGTTGTTCATTTTGAATCTCACAGGCAAACAGAATGGAGCAGGAAAAATGTGCATGCAAATCACCCACTAAACGCTATGAAAGAAATAAGTTACTTACCTGTACGTGCAGTTATCCAGTATTGGTATCTTTCATAGATTCACATGCTTGAATCTTCCCTGAAGTGGGAGCACCACGGTATCCTATAAAGCAGTATATAAAAATAACCATAGAGTCTACAATGCAAAAAAGCCTGAAATTTGCTAGTCTATCCGTTTCATTTTTTTAAATGGACCAAACTTGAACTATAACCAATCAGGCAACTGCACCCTCTAGAACACTCCCAAAAGAAGCTCCTGTCCTCAGATTTTCAGCATTAGAGTGAATTATGTTACCTGAGTCAGTAAAAGGGAGCCTCTAAGGGAAGGAGGGCGGGTCGCACGTGAATCTATGAAAGATACCAATACTGCAAACTGCAGTTACAGGTAAGTAACTAATTTCTTATCCAGTATTGGATCTTTCATAGATTCACGTGCTTGAATCAGAATAACAAGCAGTATAATAAAATTGAAGCAGATGGGTATGAAATAATTTTCTATTTCATGTTCATCAGATGTACATAGCAGTCATAGCAACACAACACTGTATCCAGAGATGTTTACCCTGCAACAGTAATAACAAAATTACAAGAACAATAGATATAATTATAAGTAACAGAAATAAAATTCTTCTTACCATAGAGGCTCACCTTACTGGAACAGGTGTCGTAGAACTGTTTGGCCCATGGCCACCTCCGTCCTATGCATGGACTGAAAGCAGTAGTACTTTGTGAAGGAATGGGAACTCGAGTGCGGAGATAGGAACTGCCCTTGTTGAATGTGCTCTAGGCCGCCTTTCAGAGGGTTTCCTGCTGCAGAACGGCAGAACTGAATGGTTGCCGATAGCCAGCTTGCTATCGTTATCTTTGTTACTGCAGAACCCAGTCGCTCAGGTCCGTAGGAGAGTAACAATTGATCCGACTTGAGAAACGTTTTAGTTCGTTGAAGATAGAACTTAAGACATCTATTCACATCCAATGTGTGGAGGCATTTTTTTGCTGGTGATGCTGGCTTGGGAAAATATGTTCGGAGAATGACTGGTTGATTGAGATGTAATTGAGAAGGAACTTTAGGAATTAATTTTGGATTTGTTTTGAGAATGACAAAATCCTCAGTAAAATGCAGAAAGGGTGTTTGTGTAGTGAAAGCTTGGATTTCATTGACCCTTCTAGTGGAAGTGATTGCTGGGAGGAAAGTTATCTTCCACGTAAGGAACTTAAGGTCTGCCTCATGTATAGGTTCAAACGAGGATTTAATTAATTGTGAGAGTACAAAGTTAAGGCGCCACTGAGGAGGAGGCAACATTACTGGAGGATAGACCCTGAATAAAACGCTCATGAATTGCTTAATCAATCGCGATGAGAAAAGGGAGGCCGTGTCTGAAGAGCGTCTGTATGTGGAAATTGCTACCAAATGCACTTTCACTGAGGAATGCATGAGCCCGGATTACGGTAGCATTAACAGATAAGGTAATATTAGTTCCAGAGAGGCCTCATACGGGTGTAAGTTATGTGGCTGACACCAACAACAGAACTGCTCCCATTTAAGTTGATACGTTTTGTTTGTGCTGTCTGCTCTCACTTTTAGAAAGTCTGGGAGCGATTAATATTAGGCGACAGGACTCAGTCTTCATCTTGGCTATGACTCTGGGAAATAATGGGATGGGGGAAACCATACGCATAGATCTCGGACCATTGCATTGAAAGGGCATTCCCCCAAGCCCCTGGGAGTGGGTACCAACTTGCATAAAATTGGCATTTGGTATTGCAGTTCGTTGCAAAAAGTTCTAGAGTTGGCCTCCCCCATGCTCCAAATATTTTGTCTAGTTGGGCTTGATCCAGCTCCCATTTGTGACAATCACTGTGGGTCCTGCGGAGTGCATCTGCTAACGTGTTGCGCATTCCTGGAACATCTGCGGCCTTCAGGGAGATGTTGTATTTTGTTAGCCAGTCCAATAGTACCTGAGCTTCCTGTGAGAGCATTAAGGATCTCGTGCCTCCCTGCTCGTTTATATAATGCAAGATGGTTGTGTTGTGTGTCCGCAATCGAGACTCTTGTATCCTCGGGAGGAATGCCTGTAACGTGAGAAAAAAGGCTTTGAGTTCTAAGCTGTTGATATGCATCAGCTTTTGATGGCTTGACCATTTCCCCTGGATCTGCAGATCTTGGCGATGACCTCCCCGTCTTTCCATTGAAGCATCTGTCGTAATTATAAACTATGGGACTAACAGAGTGTACGTGAGGCCTTGAGAAAGATGAGACTGGTGAGCTCACTAGTCCAATGCCTTTATCATCTTTGGCGCAACAAGAATGCAATACTCGAATGAGCTTTGCGACTGGTTACAATGAACTTGTAATTCTACCTGCATTTCATTTTGAGACATGCATTTAGTACCAGGCTGATTGTGGAAGATATACCTAGGAGTGATTTGTACAAACTCACTGAAATTAACTTTCTTTTTGATATTATTTTAGCCAAGGATGCTAGCCGATCTTATCGTTCCTGTGTAAGGAAGCCTTGTTCTGCTGTGTGTCCAGGATAGCTCCGAGAAAGGTCATTCTCTGAGTGGGTATTGTGAAAGATTTTCTCTTGTTGACTGTGAGACCTAGTATTTGAAAGAGTGCAATGCAGTCTTTTGTCGTTGCTAGTGTTCCTTGTGGAGTTGACTCTTAATAGCCAGTCGTCTAGGCATGGAAAGACCTGGTGAGCTTGCTTCCTAAGAACGGCTGTTACTGGTGCTAGACACTTGGTGAATATGTAAGGAGCGGATTTAAGCCAGAAGGGAAGAACTCGAAACTGATAGTGAGTACCAGCCACTGTGAACCGAAGATATTTGAGATGCTTGGTATGAATGGGGATATGAAAATAAGCGTCCTCCAAGTCAAGAGAAGTCATACAGTCTCCGTTGTTTAGGAGATTTAATATGTCTGTAAGAGTGATCGTTCTGAAAGTTTGTTTGTGGGGGAACTTGTTGAGATGTCGGAGATCTAGAATAGGTTTCCATTCCCCCGTTTTCTTTCGCATGAGGAAAAAACAGGAATAGAGTCCTTTCCCTCTTTGAGCCATTGGAACTACTTCTATCGCTCCCTTGAGAAGCATCACTTTGGTCTCTTTTTTCAGCAAGTGAAGATGCGGGGAATGTGTCCCTTTTGGGGGATTGGATGGTGGTTTTAATGTGAATTTTAAGGTGTGGCCATAAGCCACTATGTCCAATACCCATTGATCCAAGGTGATAGTTTTCCAGTTGTGAAGATATTTGGATACATTTGCCCATACTTGATGCTGGGAAGGTTGAGCAGCTGGTACTTCGACTATGTCATTGCTTATGTCCTGTGTCTCTGGGTTGATGCGTAGTTCTGCAATGGGATCCCTGCTTAGAGAAAACAGCCGTAGTTGGTTGGCAGTAAGATTGTGAAGAAGATGAGTTACTTACCTGTAACTGTGGTTCTCCAGTATTGGTATCTTTCATAGATTCCCATGCTTGAATCACTCCCCGTCGTCGAAGTGGGAGTCCCACGGTACATAGAAAGCAATAAATAGAGATTTTTTTTTTTTTTATTGAAGTCAATAGGAAAAAAAACACCTTCAATTGTAGAACTATCAGCCTCTTTAGAAAGAGCCCAAATTTCAGCCAATCAGGCGTGACCACCCCTTTAGAACCCTCAGCACAGAGGCTCAGTCTCTCAGATTTCTCCGCACTAGAGATTACAGGAAAAACCAAAGGAGGTGAGCCTCTCTGGGGAGGAGGGTGGGTTGCATGTGAATCTATGAAAGATACCAATACTGGAGAACCACAGTTACAGGTAAGTAACTCATCTTCTCCAGTATTGGGGTATCTTTCATAGATTCACATGCTTGAATCAGAATAGTCAGCAGTAAGAACAAAAATTTGAATCCTGTAACACCAATAGTATGACTATGTATAATGCATGCTATCTGAATCTATATAGGCAATTAACATTTGCAAATTAAGCGCTAACCATATTAGCTATATAAACTATCTATCTATATATATATATATATCTATATATATATATATCTATATAATACATATACCTATACCCACACACATGAAACTATATACTTTAAATTACTCTTCAAACAATACAGAGAGGACGGAGGGTAAGAGGTTATTGGCTCACCTTATGCAAATAAATTACGCAATACCGCTTGTCCTACCGCAGCATCCACCTTGTCAGAAGCCTCTAGGCAGTAATGCTGGGTGAAAGTGTGAGCACGTGTCCATGTTGCCGCCCTGCAGATCTGATTCAGAGGGACTCCAGTGAATAGAGCTGTTGAAGTGGATACCGCTCTAGTGGAATGCGCTCTGACACTGGATGATAATGGCTTCCCTGCCAACTGGTGGCACAACTGTATGGCGGAAGAGATCCAGCGCGCTATACTCTGTTTAGTGACTGCTTTACCCTTATTGAACTTTCCATAGCTGATAAATAATTGTTCAGATTTACGGAAGCCGCTTGTCCTTTGAATATAAAATTTTAAACAGCGTTATATGTCTAAAGAATGTAGAGGTCGTTCCGCTGCCGTTTGCGGATTTGGAAAAAATGTTCTGAGAATCACTGGTTCATTTAGGTGAAAAGATGATGGGACTTTAGGTATAAACTTTGGATTAGTTCTCAAAATGACCACCTCTGGCTTGAATTGGAGGAAAGGTGGAGAAATTGTGAAGGCTTGGATATCGCTGACTCTCTTTGCCGACGTCAAGGCCAGAAGTAGGGCTGTTTTAAAAGAGATGAAGATCCACTTTATGAATGGGTTCGAACGGATGTTTAATTAATTGGGAGAGCACAATGTTCAAATGCCATTGTGGTGCAGGACGATGAATTGGTGGAAACATCCTAAATAAACCTTTAAGAAATTGTTTTATTATTCTGGACGACCATAGTGAAGGTGAGTGAGACGTCCGTCGGAAACGGGATATGGCCGCCAGATGCACCCTAATAGATGAATGTGAAAGACCGGATTTAGCCAAATGCAAGAAATATGGCAAAATTTGTTCAGGAGATGACGTTAGAGGATGAATGTTGGAAGTTGAGCACCATAAGCAAAACCTCTTCCACTTAAACTTGTATGTTCGGTTTGTAGACTGAGCTCTGGCACAGGCAAGCACCTCCCTGCAATCTGGAGGGATATTTAATCCATCGAATTCATAGAATTCAGGAGCCAGGCTGATAAACGAAGAGATGTCGGGTTGGGATGACGAACCTGACCCTGGCTCATTGTTAACAAATCCGGTAGTGCCTTCAGCCGAATGTGAGGTTGTTCCGAAAGTAATAGAAGTTCTGTGAACCAGAACTGGCGTGGCCATCTGGGAGCAATTAGCAGAATCCTGCATTTTTCCCTCTTCATCTTTTGCAGAAGCCTCGGGATAAGTGGAAGCGGGGGAAAAGCGTATGCATAAATCCCTGACCATCTGATCAAAAACACATTCCCCTTTGATCCCCTCTGCGGACGCCAGCTTGCGAAGTGTTGGCATTTCTTGTTGTCTCTGGTCGCGAACAGATCTAGACTGGGTTTGCCCCAACGACGAAAGAGACTGTTGAGAACTGAATGATTGAGCTCCCACTCGTGGCAGCTGGTCCGAGACCTGCTTAGGGCATCCGCCCAGGTGTTGGTGATCCCTGGGAGATGTCCTGCTCTGATGGAAATTCGATGCTGAATTACCCAATGCCACAGTTTCTGCGCCTCCAGAGATAATGCCCGAGATCTTGTGCCTCCCTGCTTGTTGATGTAATGCATGACCGTGGTGTTGTCTGTTCTTATCAAAACTGAAGAATCTCTGATGTTCGTGAGGAAGGATTTGAGTGCCAAGGCAACCGCTCTTAACTCCAATACATTTATGTGGAGAGTTGATTCTCGAGTGGACCATTTTCCCCTCACTGAAAGATCCTGCAAATGAGCACCCCATCCCTCTAGGGATGCATCTGTTGTTACTACGTGTATGGTCCTGTCCTTCAGAAATGACAGACCGTCGGAAACGAGGGGAGTTTCCTTCCACCACCTGAAAGCCTGCTTTGCTGAAGGGGTTATTCGAATTACATTGTCGAAAGAGCCTTCTATCTGCTTCCATTGATTGTCTAATTGTTGTTGAAGAGTCCTCATGTGTAGACGACAGTTCTTTATCAATGGAATGCAAGACGATAGCATCCCCAGAAAAGACTTGTAAGTCCGCACTGAAGCGGACTTTCTTTTGCTGAGACGTGTTGCTAAGTCTCGAAGTTTCTTTCTTCTGTCCTGCGAAGCAAAAGCTTTCGCTTGCACAGTGTCCAAGATGGCTCCTAGAAACGTGATGTTCTGGGTGGGCTCCAGGTGAGACTTGGGATAATTGACTGTCAAGCCCAAAGCTCCGAAAAGGGAGAGACATGTCTCCGTGTCTCTGGTAGCCTTCGATGTTGTACGTGCCTTTATTAGCCAGTCGTCTAAGTACGTGAACAACTGTACCCCTAATTACCTGAGGTGGGCCGCCACTGGCGCCAAAACCTTGGTGAACACTCTTGGGGCCGACCTGAGGCCAAAGGGCAACACTCTGAACTGGAAATGAATGCCTCCCACCCTGAACCGCAAGAATTTCCGATGATTGGGGTGAATGGGAATGTGGAAATATGCGTCCTGAAGATCTAACGATGTCATAAAATCCCCTCGGTTGAGCAGGCGCAGGACGTCTTGAAGAGAGATCATGCGAAAAGATTGTTTCTTGAGGTATTTGTTGAGCGAACGAAGGTCTAGAATAGGCCTCCAGTCCCGGTCTTCTTCCGGATAAGGAAAAAACTGTAGTAAAAACCTGTTCCCCTCTGGCTCTTTGGTACGACCTCTATTGCTCCCTTCCTCATTAAAATAGCAATCTGTTCCATAAGCTCGTTGAGATGGGCTGGCGGGGGACCTCTTGGTGGTACTTGAGGGGGAGGTTGGTTGAATTCTAGTGTATGCCCCCGGTTGAGAATATCCAATACCCATTTGTCTGTAGTTATTCTGGACCACTGGTGTAGAAATTTAGAAATTCTACCCCCTATAAGAGTGTTGATATAGGGGCTGGGTGCAGACACTTGATGAGGTCACTGCTTTCTTGCTCTTTCTTTGGCCCTGAAAGCCGACTTTCCTCTCGTTTGTTGCCTGACTCTAGTCTCGGTAAGACTGCGGGAATGGAGGACGGAGTCTGCATTACCTTTAGGCCCTCCTCCCAAATTAAATCAACAATGGGTATGGCCCTTACCGATTTCCTAGTGTCTTCTTTAAAGTCATAAAGAAAGCAGTCCGACTGTTTCGAAGTAATTGGCAGCTGGAATCTTTTTGCAGCTCTTTCCATGACACTATGGAAACTCCCAATGTCCTGCGGTGGAGAGTCCACTGGCGGTGGTGTAGACGGAGATGGAGTTTGGATTTGATACTCATCCCACTCCGGAATGAGAGAATCCGAGTCTTGTATCTCCCCTTCTTCTTGCTCCTCCTCGGATGAAGGTGAAGCAATACCCTGAACCGAAGAAGGTGCTGTGGTAGGGCCCATAAATTCTGAAGGTCTAGCCGGAGTGGACACTACTGTAATGCATCATCGACATGCTTGCCAAACAAAAGCTCGCCATCATACGGCATGTCCAGAATCTTCAATTGAACTTCAGGCCTAAAAGAGGTAGCCTTAAGCCACCCCTGGCGCCTGAGTACAGCCGCCCCGGCCAACTGTCTAAATCCTGTAGAGGAAACATCAATTGCAGAGTCTATGATTTCAGCCGAAATCCTTTCATCAGAATAAACATCACCGTCATCATCTTCATCAGCAAATAGATGCTGCGGAGGAATTGGTGCAACCTTGCTGGGCGATGTATGAGATGGAAGCAATACAGTAGACTTGCTCTTTACAGGTAAAATTCTCTGCGGCAAATAGGGAGATGTTCCAAAGTGAGGATATTGAGTCGTCGACGGAGCTGCCGTCGACGGAGCACTTGTCGATGGTGTTCTCGTCGACGGTGTAGGCGTCAACGGAGCCGTCGTCTGTGTAGTCGGCATCGGTGCTGCCAGTGTCGACGAAGGTGTCGTCGACGAAGTCAGTATTGCTACGCCATCCGTCGACGGGGTTTGCGTCTACCGGGTTGTCGTCGACAGGTGCGTTGTCGGTATTTTCATCGGTGAAACCGACGGTGATCTTCTGAATTTTCTCGTCGATGAATGCGTCGACGGCAAAGATTTCAGCCTCTTACCCGTCGACGGCTTCTTTATTTTCAAGGTGTGCGACGACGACGGACCATACTTCAGACTCACCGACGTTATCGTCGTAGATGATAGCGGAGACGAAGTTACTATCATCGGTGATGGAGGAGCCGTAAGCGTGGCCGTCACTGTAGTCGTCGTCAAAGGAAGACCTGACGTTGACGGAGCGCTCGTCGACGGTGTCGTCGACGGTGTAGATTTTCTGGACGTCGACGGAGGCAGTGAGCTTGAAGGCCTCTTAAGCTTCTTTGAAGAAGCAGCAGGTGTGGATGGCTCTGAGTGAACCTTGCCACATGCTACCTTGGATGTTGAAGGTAGATCCCCTGGCTTGTCCTTAAAAGCATGCAGCTTCTTAGCTGACTTACTGCTTGTAGGGGATAGGCTCTCCACAAACCTCTTCCTTTTCTTTGAGGTGATAGAAGTGTCACTCTCCTCCTCCGAAAGAGCTTCCCTTGCCTTTTTTTTCTGGAGCCAAAGTAGGAGCCTGGCTTCTCTGTCCCTCAGAGTCTTGTTGGGAAAGGTCCTGCAGATCTTACAGTCCTTGACCTTATGCTCTGGATGTAAGCAGTAGATACATTCCTTGTGAGGATCCTCACAGTGAAGTCTCAATTTTCCACAGGTCCCACAAGGCCTAAACAGACCTTTTCTTGTTGTAGACATGATGGAAAAACTTCTGTAGAAAAAGTCAAGTGAAAATTTCCAAGAATTTCTCTTGAAGAGATAGAAAACTGAGCAGAGCTCAGGGAGACTCCCTTACACACGACGTGCGGTAGAAAATCTGAGAGACTGAGCCTCTGTGCTGAGGGTTCTAAAGGGGTGGTCACGCCTGATTGGCTGAAATTTGGGCTCTTTCTAAAGAGGCTGATAGTTCTACAATTGAAGGTGTTTTTTTTCCTATTGACTTCAATGAAAAAAAAAAAAAAAAAAAGTTGTTCTCTATTTATTGCTTTCTATGTACCGTGGGACTCCCACTTCGACGATGGGGAATGATTCAAGCATGTGAATCTATGAAAGATACCCCAATACTGGAGAAGCTCTATATTGTTAGTAAAATTGAAACTGCTGGGAGCGATAGTATGGACCTCTTTAGGAGGAAGAACCACGTCCACTTGCCCCCCTGAAAGGCAGTCGTCTATAATGCAAAGCGCCTAGGGATTTAGCGGTGTCTATGTCTGTCTTAATGGCAAGGAGGGCTTCGTCTATGTGCTTGCCAAAGAGCATATCCCCGTTGTATGCCATATCTAATATCTTTGTTTGCACCTCAGGTCGAAATGAAGTGGCTTTGAGCCAACCCTGATGCCTCAGAACAGCGGCGCCTACCAATTGTCTAAACCCTGTCAAAGCTATGTCCTTGGCAGTGTCAATGATCTCAGAAGAGGCTTGTTCTCCTTCTTGCAAGATCTTTTTTGCATCCTGCCTTTGCTCCTCAGGAATGAGATCAATCATAGGTTTGATGTCGGACCACATCTGCCTACGGCTAAAGCATTAGCAGCTCTCACTGTAACGGCCGACATGAGGGAAAACCTTTTGCCTATAGTGTCATGGCGTCAACCGCCTCTATCTGGTGGTTTTGAGATGGGAGCTGCCATATTTTTAGATCGTCTCTGCACAGCTTGTGAGATTACAGAATCCGGCCTAGGATGTCCCATGAGGCATGCAGGAGAATCATCAGGAGCCCTGTATTTTTTGTCAATACGTGGTACGACTGCCGGAACTTTAGCAGGGTTCTTCATAATTCTAACACCTTCCTGCCATAAGTGGTCAATGATGGGAATGGACCTAACTGATTTCCGCACCTGATCTTTGAAATTGTATAAGAACCAATCTGATTGCTTCACTGTGATGGTAAGGTGACCTTTTTCCACCATACTTTCCATAATAGAATGAAGCCCCCCAATGTCTTCCAGAGGGGAATCGGCAGGAAGGTGTTGAGGTAGAGATGGAGTAGGAATGATGTAATCCTTCCAGTTGTCTGGCTGAGACGGTAATTTGCCTTCTTCCCTGGCGTAATCCTCTGAAGTGGAAGGATCGTCTTTAGGAGGGGAGACAGCGTATGGTGGCGGTGTCATTCTGGCAGTAATTGGAGGCAGAATACTGATGCCGGAACAGAAACTTTACGTGGCGGGGTGGATGGTGGGACCCCTGTTTGTGGAGGAAAGTGCCATTTGTAGCCTGACAGCATGTCTTGGACATCCTCTATTAATGTACTAGGCATAAATGTGTGTATTTTACATGGAGTTCTGAAGGTCTATGAGTTGGCCCAAAAGGTCCTTCATCCTCTGACCCATGTCTAGAAGGTGGCTTGGGAGAAGGGGTGAATAGTTTGTAGTGTATGCCAGAGTGGGTTTATGGCAAGTTTTTATCTTTAGCCTTGTTGAGGACAGTATTGTCGATGGTGGGAGCGTCACTGACGGTGATGTTGTCGACGGTGCAGTTGGCGAAGTCTTAGGCATCTCTGAGATTCTCATAGATGAAATTGGACCCTGCATGGAAGATGTCATTGTAGACGCAGATGGTCTCGTCAGCGATACAGTGATGAAGGTGGTTGTTGACGATGTTGCCGTAGACGGTGAATGAAGACAGGAGATTTATGTCTTTTTTACTTTAGTGGCTTACAGGGGGTAGCTGGAGCAGATGAAGCTGCCTCTGTAGAGGATTGTTTTTCTTTCTCTCTCTTTTTTGAATCCTTTGACTGGTGATGAATTATGAGGGATTTTCTGGTCTCCTCAGAAGTTCCTCTAGAGATCTAGCCCTTTTATGAGACTTCGAGACAGAGGCACTATTCCTCAACAGAAGATGTGTTTTGGGCTTTAGTTCTCAGTAGCCACAGCAACAATCTGCTTTCTCTGTCTCTCAAAGCTTTTGTTGGGAAAGTTCGACAGATTTTGCTTTCTTTTGGCTTATGAGGAGGGTGAAGGCAATAGTTACAATTTTTATGTGGATCATCCTCATGAACTCTCTTTTTCCCACAGGTCTTGCAGGGACGAAAGGGGCCTCTAGAATCAGACATAATTGGATTTAAATGAAAGTCCAAACCTTATCTGAAGTAATCTGTGGAAAGGACTGGGCAGAGCTCAGGGAGACTCCCTTCACACTCGACATGCGGTGAAAATCTGAGGAGGGGAGTTTCTTTTGGGAGTGTTCTAGATTGTGCTGTCGACTGATTGGTTATAGTTCAAGTTTGGTCCATTTAAAAAAATGACATGGATAGACTAGCAAATTTCAGGCCCATTTGCAATGTACTCTCTATGGTTATTATAATATACTGCTTTATTGGATACCGTGGGACTCCCACTTCGACAACGGGGAAGATTCAAGCATGTGAATCTATGAAGGATCCAATACTGGATAGGTTCTGAGGACACAAACCAATTTTGATTCTTTACTACCAGAAGCAACCGCACCAGAATGGTCATTTAATCATCTGTGGCATTATGTTCAAAAGTCTCACACTGAAAATCAGACACAGACCAGTCTATTTCTGGGCATAAGAAACACCATTTACTCCTATTTAGGGACACTTACCAATGACTTTTTGGAATAAGGAAAACCAAGTTCATTAAGTGGTTTGCTTTGAGCTGGGGTTTCAAGGTGAGTGTGGGGGGGAGAGGTGGGGCTTTCAGAAGAACAGATGGGAATACCCAAGAACCTGAAAGACGCACTGGTTGGTGGTAATCATTTCAACATAAATCGCAACATCTCTGCACCCCAAAGGAGTGTCCTACACCTCTGGGATTAAACCACAATTAAGACAAATGGTTAAGTCAGAAGAAGATTACAAGCGAAAACACAAGGGACAATTTATCATAAAACCAAATCTCCCGAAAGAGGACATATGGCATAACAGAAAAAAAAACATACGGCTCACCTATCTATTTCCTCAAGTTTGTCATCAATCATGGGGCACATCTGTTGGCAGGCATCTAAAAAACAAATATGTTGGTAGTAACTCTGAATGAAAGCTAATTCAAACTTCTCCATAGTCAGCACATCTTGCATGCACACAGTAAATAAAAATCTGTGGATTCATATGGGGTTTGGAAGCTAAGCAGAATAGGTCTGGGTGTCATATGACTTTATCTTTACAAAGCCAAGTGTTTAAATGCTCTACAAATATGTTTAAAATCATTGTTGACATGGACTTTGGTCAGGACAAAATAGGAGATGTGTTTGCAACGTCATCCTCCTCAATACTTTTTGCCAGATTTTGTTGCCAGTGTCTGGACTCTGAAAACTGGGGTGCTGCCATTCAGTGTCCAGTGTATGTGCTCTAACTCCTAAAACATATACAACTGGCTAATGCCTGATTGGCATATTTAACTTACCTAGAAGTCCCTAGTACATGGTACTCTGTACACCCAGCGACGGTTAAATGTCACTAGTGGATTGCAGCACCTATTGTGCCATTACTAAAGTGACAAACAAAGCATGAGTGTCCAGTTTTAAAACTGCAAATCCATCCTGGCAAAATACACATTTTGCCAAGCTTAAACCTTCCCTTTTAATATATACAAGTCACCCCTAGGTTACGCCCTGGACAGCCAAGAGGTCAGGGTTTTAAACGCCCTGATAGTGAAACTCTTAAATTTGTTTTTCACTACAGCAAGGCCTATCGCTCCCATAGGATAACATCGGAGTTGCTATATTATATTTTATATGTGTAATATCCAAATGGGAAGGGATAACTAGTTCAGCTATGGTATCTCTGGAATCACAATTTAAAAAATCCTAACTTATGGTGAAGTTGGATTTTAAATTGCAATTCTGAAAATGGCACTTTCATGAAGTGGATAGTAGCTGACAGTTGAGCTTTGAGTATTCCTCCTAAACAGTCACGCACAATAGAGAGCTTACACGTGCCACCCCTAAAGCAGGCCCTAAGTGCCTATAAGGTAGGGTGAATAGTATTTAAAAAGTAGGACATCTGTGCTTAAGTTATATGTGTTCTGGTCATGAAAAACCTTCAAAGTCATTTTTTGCTGTGGCAACACTAGCTTTTTCTGAAAAGCAATGGGTTAAATTATAATGCCTTAAAATGTATAACTTCAGTTTGAGAATAGCTATAACCATGATTCAAAGACTCAAATTAATTTAAAATTAAAATCCACTTTGATGGCAAAGTCTGATAGTAAATTATTATTTTAAAAGAGGTACTTTTAGAAAGGTGGCATTTTCCTGCCCAAAAGCCTCTAGTTGCCCTTTCCGAGATAATTCCCAACTTCCCAACTGTCACCTGGCAGCCTGATGGGAGGTGTGAACTGCTCTCAGGTAAGGGAGGGCTGAGAAGAGGTTTGACCCTGGGTATAGCTTCAAAGTGGTAGTCCCTGAGATAGGCAGATGAAACTAACACAAGTACCCAGAGAGTGATCCCTGGGGGGGGGAGGGTCGGGGGGGGGGGAGAGAGATCTGTCACAGAAATAGTTTTGGAAGGGGTGTTCCTCATTTCCCTAGACACAAGTCATGTGTGTGCCCAGAAGCTCTGACTAAAGGAAGAAAGATGTTGCCATGTTGGATTTTGGCAGAGCACAGCACTGTGGGATTCTTTAGGGCCTAATCTCCAGGAAATTAGGACAAAGTGGATAGGGTTGCCCCTGAGAACTTTTCCCCTATTAGTTAGGGAGTCACCCGCCACTGGCAAGTTAGTGATTGGCACAAAATTGGCATTCCTGGATCTCTTCCTCAGAACACTGCTGGACCTGAGGAAAACAGAAGAAGGACTGCATTTATTGAAACCTTTGTACTTCAGAAAGAGGACTGCACTTAATGTAACCTGTGGCAAGAAACCCCCAAAAGCTGGACTTGCTCCCACTTGAACCCAGGAGAGAAGAAGAGTAGCCTCCAATGGCTAATTGGCTAGTCTTCTGGTAAGCCACAGGGACTCAAGGGTACGTCACAGGGACTCAAAAGCTGCAAGACGTTCACCTTCATGAAGAGTTCAGCTCACCAGTTCCAACTGGACTTGCCCTGGACCTTGCTGGTGGCTTTCCCTGTAGTGAGTCCCGACCCCCATGTCGTGTCCCTAAACTCCTGGGGTCCTTGGATAAGCGTCAGATTGTACTACACCTGCCTAACCCTAAACGCTGGAACTTTTTCAAGTATTTTTACCAAAAAAAACAGAGGCTACAACTGGACTGCTGCAGAGCCACAACCACCAACATTACACTAGTCAAACTCAACTGGCTGATTTGCCCCGCTGAAGGGATCTTGACTTTCAATAATGTTTATAAGTTGGAAGGTTAAATAAATCTTCACCTGGCAAAGTCGACAAAAGTATCCACCATAGGGGGACCTCCCTTGGATGAGAATATCAAACTTCTTTTCAGAACTTCCTACCAAAAGGCTATGGCTTCATGGGGATTTTGGCTAATGGCTGTCCAACCTCATGGAACTCATCTTGTCCACAGCCTACTGCTATGCCCGCTGAGTATATGGGCCTGATTTAGGTCTTGGTGGTTGCACCACCAAGTTGCGTAGGCAGAAGACCCGAGAAGACATCCAAGCCAACGGTCTTCCTTCCGCCGTAATTAGATGTCACAGACCTGCAGGCGGCGTAATGGTGGCGGTTCTTTAACGGAGGGAGGACATGGCAGGACCCAATGGATAGCCGACAATGGCAGTAGCTACAGAATAGAAATAAGTCACACACACACACTACCTGAGCCACGTGTCCTGCTGCGTCCCCCTGCATCACACACGACACCTCATACACACCCATATCCATTGCCATTCTGACACAACACGGACATGTCACAAACACACACTGAAGAACATCCATGGCACAACATCGACACTACACTCACACACAACACAACACAACCACAACAGCCAACACAACCACAACAGCCAACACAACTGCACACTCATCTACACATACAAGCACAACTACACACATCGTGACAATGACTGCCATAAAACACCACTCAACTCAATGTTGCACCCAGCAAAACACAACATCAATGCCCTATGCAATGGCACACATTCTTACACAACCACATCACCCACTCCAGCTCCACCCACTTCACCCAGCCAACTGCATCGTGCACACACATACTGATACACACACACACACAACTCACGGCACAACATGAAGGGTACAGGTCCTCTGGCAAAGCGCACATACAGACACATTTGACAGATCTGATTGTACCTTCATTGTAGTGTCAGCATTAATTTGCCAATGAATATTGGCACTATAAAGCCAGTTGTGTGTGTGTGTGTGCGATATGTTGTGTACCAGTGTATCCCCACCTGTGTCTGATCCACTCGTGTCGCTGACATATTTATGTCACAGTAACTTAAAAAGATTACTGTGAAATGTACATGTCTGGAGTGGTCCCGTGCTCATGTGCAGTGACCTCCCTTCCCCAACCACAGCCACAGAGGAATCTGTCCAGTAGAAAACTGAGTGGAATTGGAAAACATTGGGGTTTTCATCCCTTCTCCCCCCAATCCGCCAATTCAGATTCAGGTGGCAAGTGTAGCTGGAGTCCTGTCATCAACCACTGTTTCCTATGGCCCCATCAATGGCAAATGGGGTTCTTTAGCGGAGTCCACAGGACTCAAACGGGTTTTCGCCTATGGAACTGCAGACATCTAAATCTGGCGGGAAGACCGCCAAGGCAGTAGGTGAGTTTTCAGGACCGTTACCGCTAACATCTAAATCAGGCCCTTAGACAAGAGGTAAAACTTTCATGGGGCTGAATCTGTTTCCTGTATCTGACCCGCACTCCATAACGGTCAGCCTTAATTTTTTACTTGACCTAGTCTATCATGACAGGGTACGGGTTGGCGCTAGAAACATTTAAAAGTTGGAAAAATCATATCCCCGGTTCCATACATCCAATGTTAGTTGTTTTGGTGTCTATTTGGTTACAATTGAGTTATCTCTCAAGAAAACAGTATTCCCAATTTTAGCTAGCACTTGAATAGATATATTGAGAGTCAGAATTAAAGTAACTACTTGAGTCCATAGCTATTACAAGTGTAATACACTCAAATAATTGTGCTCTATGCAAGACTTCGTTTAATAGCCAGGCAATAACACAATAGCCTGTGGTAGCTTATAATATAGTTGTAAGGTATGGCCCTTTTTCCCTTCACTCCAAAATGTGAAGGCTGTCTTACTGGCTATGAGATTGCACACTCTTTATGCTTGAAACCAATTTCCCTACAAAAGACCCACATGTGGAAAAGACTTACATATGAGAACTACCAATATGTTGTTGTCAGCAAGGTTGATTGTGAGGATAGACTAAATATGTAGTGAGAAAGAGTTCTTCTCTACCTATTTCTGTGCTGTTCACCATTTTCCCCACATTTTGGCCAGGATATTGCAGCAGAGTTGCTCTGCATCTGGTTCAGAGCCACAATAATTCAAAATAAAAGAGATACTTTCTTCTTATTTTACCGGCTCAGATCAGTTGAGGCCAAGGTCAGTATGGTCAAAAAGGAAGCATCAATTTTAGAAAAGCTGTGGCTAAAATGTGTGCACAGGAAAGCCAAAGCAACCAATACCTGATTGGATGACTGTCAGAGTGGAATCCCCTATCCTTGGGGATAATATGGCATGTCTGCCATAAGCATGAGTCCATCATGTGAGAACATCACAGTCTGCTTAGCTTATTCATAACAAACCGCAGATTTAGAAAAATGCACTCAAAGCTGATTAGATCGCTTGAAGAAACTGAAGAGGTGCACCAGCTGTGAATAGCTGACTGGGTCGTGGCTCCCTCAGCCTTGCTGCAAATGACACTCTTTTAGGATACAAGTGTGTCTTGTACACCCTAATTTCCAGTCCATAGCCAGAAGAGTAGAATTGCCCAAGGGAGAAAAAGATAAGCTATCCTTTCCAGAACTGGAGACCAGGTTTAAAGAACTGCAGAGGAGCTACACAGACAACTGGATGAGAGAAAGAGAGGCACACTTCATGCAAGCTTCAAACCTGCTTTACTATCTCAAAAAGCCAGGACACAGCTGCTAGCATATTGCTACTTCTGCAAGGGTGAGGATTCTGGTGAGACCACTGATCAATACCTTTACCAGACACTAAGACCACAGCTGTCAAAAGTAGAGCTCTCATGGCAAACTGCCAAGAGACAAGACACTTCTAGGCTTTCAGCCAGATTTGCAATGCACAGCTTGATGCACGTGGCTTGATGCTGTGTGCTGACGCAAATAGAGCACCACATCACAATCTTTTGGTGGTTCCCTGGATGTCATTCTCATGCCCTCAAGATCAGGTTTCACCCACGAAACCTACACTTTCATTTCTTCCTTTCCCACCACCAATAATCTTGCAGAGCATCACCCATTCTTCTGCCACTGAATAATAATTTTGCCCAAATGAAAATAAATTAGTGCAGCCTCTTAGACAGACAGGTTGAATGTTCAAGTCCTACAGACACCCTAGGAATCATATAAGCACATCATACATATATTTCTGCTTTTGCTGTGTAAACCAGACACTACACTTGCCAGATAAACCATTCAGACAGTCTTGCGTCAGGAGTTATAAGTTAATGACTATAGGACCATCTCCACCCTCTCTCACTTGCAAATGTGAGAGACCCAGACTGTACACATTGCTGTGTTAAATATAATTTACTGTGTGGGTGAAGAAAGACATTTTCATCTTGCTCATGCACCTTCATTAGGACTTAAAGTTCTAAAACGACCAGGACATTATATTTATTGAGTATCTTTCTACCTATAACTAAACGAGAATTTTACCCACCCCACCAATCAACTCTAAGCGTTAACAGCTTGCCTTCACTATCCCCTCCAGCCATACCCCTGTGAGCAAAAGCCTAACAAAGAGGTTCTTGGTATTCAATGAGTGGGCACTAATACATAGTTCTTTAGGTTCCAGGTACTATAGCAATATTATAAGGATTGTTAGGTTGCCCCCAAGTTCCCAGAACGTGGAGAAATAGTTTACACCACTTAAATTCGACACACCCATGCTTATATTATTTTCTCTCACAGAAGCATCACAGTGCTGAAAGTCCACTTTTACTGAAATTCACTATTGTGCGTCATGCAGCTTCCATCCTCTTCATTAGCCTTGCTCCTTACTTCCCTGCGGCTCAATTGAACACAATTCAGACTCCAAAAATCAACTGCCTGCGAGTGTCTCATGGTGACAGCAGAAAGCGAAATAACAAATGGAGTGAGGAACATGAGAAAGATATTGCAGCCACTGGCCTTCACCAAGGTAATGAAATATACACTGAGAAATTAAAAAAGGAAAATGTCACTTACCCAGTGTACATCTGTTCGTGGCATTAGTCGCTGCAGATTCACATGCTGTGCATAGTCCGCCGTCTGGTGTTGGGTCGGAGTGTTACAAGTTGTTTTTCTTCGAAGAAGTCTTTTCGAGTCACAAGACCGAGGGACTCCTCCTCCTTTGTTTCCATTGCGCATGGGCGTCGACTCCATCTTAGATTGTTTTCCCCGCAGAGGGTGAGGTAGGAGTTGCGTATGTTAGTAATAGTGCCCATGCAATGGAATGAATAAGTATGTACAAAATAAAGGTTAAGGTAATATATGTACAAATGTTGGAGATTACTTCCAAACAGCTGCAGGCTCCCGGGGAGGCGGGTGGGCGCATGTGAATCTGCAGCGACTAATGCCACGAACAGATGTACACTGGGTAAGTGACATTTTCCGTTCGGTGGCATGTGTAGCTGCAGATACACATGCTGTGCATAGACTAGTAAGCAGTTATCTCCCCAAAAGCGGTGGTTCAGCCTGTAGGAGTGGAAGTAGTTTGAAATAAAGTTCTTAGTACAGCTTGACCTACTGTGGCTTGTTGTGCAGATAGCACGTCTACACAGTAGTGCTTAGTAAATGTGTGAGGTGTAGACCATGTTGCTGCCTTACATATTTCATTAATTGGAATATTTCCTAGGAAGGCCATGGTAGTGCCTTTCTTCCTGGTTGAGTGTGCCTTTGGTGTAATAGGCAGCTCTCTCTTTGCTTTAAGGTAGCAGGTTTGGATGCACTTAACTATCCATCTGGCTATACCTTGTTTTGATATTGGATTTCCTGTATGAGGTTTTTGAAATGCAATAAATAGTTGTTTTGTTTTTCTGTTAATGTAGTACATTAGTGCCCTTTTGATGTCTAATGTATGTAGTGCCCTTTCAGCTATTGAGTCTGGCTGTGGAAAGAACACTGGTAGTTCTACTGTTTGATTTAAGTGGAACGGTGAGATAACTTTTGGTAAGAATTTTGGATTGGTTCTTAGAATTACCTTATTTTTGTGTATTTGAATAAATGGTTCCTGTATAGTAAACGCCTGAATTTCACTTACTCTTCTTAGAGATGTAATGGCAATGAGAAATGCAACTTTCCACGTTAGGTATTGTATTTCGCAAGAATGCATGGGTTCGAAAGGTGGACCCATGAGTCATGTTAAGACAATGTTGAGCTTCCATGAAGGAACAGGTGGTGTTCTTGGTGGTATAATTCTCTTTAGGCCTTCCATGAATGCTTTAATGACAGGTATTCTAAACAGTGAAGTTGAATGAGTAATCTGCAGGTATGCAGATATTGCTGCGAGATGTATCTTTATGGAAGAGAAGGCCAGATTTGATTTCTGCAAATGTAGTAAGTATCCTACTACATCCGTTGGAGATGCATGTAATGGTTGAACTTGATTATTATGGCAGTAGCAAACAAATCTTTTCCATTTACTTGCATAGCAGTGTCTAGTGGATGGCCTTCTAGCTTGTTTTATGACCTCCATACATTCTTGTGTGAGGTTTAAGTGTCCAAATTCTAGGATTTCAGGAGCCAAATTGCTAGATTCAGCGATGCTGGGTTTGGATGCCTGATTTGTTGTCTGTGCTGTGTTAACAGATATGGTCTGTTGGGTAGTTTGACATGAGGCACTACTGACAGGTCTAGTAGTGTTGTATACCAAGGTTGTCTTGCCCATGTTGGTGCTATTAATATAAGTTTGAGTTTGTTTTGACTCAATCTGTTTACTAGATATGGAAGAAGAGGGAGAGGGGGAAAAGCGTACGCAAATATCCCGGACCAATTCATCCATAGAGCTTTGCCTTGAGACTGCTGGTGTGGGTACCTGGATACGAAGTTTTGGCATTTTGCGTTCTCTTTTGTTGCAAATAGGTCTATTTGAGGTGTTCCCCAAATTTGGAAGTAAGAGTTTAGAATTTGGGGGTGAATCTCCCATTCGTGTACTTGTTGGTGATCCCGAGAGAGATTGTCTGCTAGCTGATTCTGGATCCCTGGAATAAACTGTGCTATTAGGCGAATGTGGTTGTGAATTGCCCACTGCCATATCCTTTGTGCTAGGAGACACAGCTGTGTTGAGTGTGTCCCCCCCTGTTTGTTTAGATAATACATTGTTGTCATGTTGTCTGTTTTGACAAAAATGTATTTGTGGATTATGATGGGTTGAAATGCTTTCAACGCTAGGAATACTGCTAACAATTCGAGATGATTTATATGAAGCCTTTTTTGATGTACGTCCCATTGTCCTTGGATGCTGTGTTGATTGAGGTGTGTTCCCCACCCTGTCATGGAAGCATCTGTAGTTATCACGTATTGTGGCACTGGGTCTTGGAAAGGCCGCCCTTTGTTTAAATTTATACTGTTCCACCATTGAAGCAAGATGTATGTTTGGCGGTCTATCAACACCAGATCTAGAAGTTGACCCTGTGCATGTGACCATTGTGATGCTAGGCACTGTTGTAAGGGCCTCATGTGCAATCTTGCGTTTGGGACAATGGCTATGCATGAGGACATCATGCCTAGGAGTTTTAACACCATCTTTGCATGTATTTTTTGTGTTGGATACATGGCTCGTATGACTTTGTGAAAATGTTGAACTCTTTGTGGACTTGGAGTGGCTATCCCTTTTATTGTGTTGATTGTCGCTCCTAAGTATTGCTGTGTTTGGCACGGCAGAATGTGTGACTTTGTATAGTTGATGGAGAACCCTAGTTTGTAGAGGGTTTGTATGACATAATCTGTGTGGTGTGAACACCTTGTTAGGGAGTTGGTCTTGATTAGCCAATCGTCTAGGTAGGGGAACACGTGTATTTGCTGCCTTCTGATATGTGCAGCTACTACTGCTAGACATTTTGTAAAGACTCTCGGTGCGGTTGTTATACCGAACGGCAACACTTTGAATTGGTAATGTATTCCCTTGAATACGAACCTTAGGTATTTCCTGTGCGAGGGATGTATCGGTATGTGGAAATACGCGTCTTTTAGATCTAAGGTTGTCATGTAGTCTTGCTGTCTCAACAGTGGTAATATGTCCTGTAGCGTGACCATGTGAAAGTGTTCCGATTTGATGTAGGTGTTTAGTATTCTGAGATCTAAGATTGGTCTCAGTGTTTTGTCTTTCTTTGGTATTAGAAAGTACAGTGAGTAAACTCCTGTGTTTCTTTGTGGACTTGGTACTAATTCTATTGCGTCTTTTTGTAGTAATGCTTGAACTTCCAGATCTAGCAGGTCTAAATGCTGTTTTGACATATTCTGTGTTTTTGGTGGGACGTTTGGAGGGAATTGGAGAAATTCTATGCAATAACCATGCCGGATAATTGCTAAGACCCAAGTGTCTGTTGTTATCTCCTCCCAAAATCTGTAGAACTGGCTTAGTCTTCCCCCCACTGGTGTTGTGTGAAGGGGTTGAGTGACTTGTGAGTCACTGTTTGGTTGGCGGGGTTTTGGGACCCTGAAATTTTCCCCGGTTTCTAGGGAATTGTCCCCCTCTGTATTGGCCCCGAAAGCCTCCCCTTTGGTACTGTCCCTGGTAGGTAGACGGTGTTGTTTGTGAGGTACTAGCTTGTGTGGTTTGACCTCGAAACCCCCCTCTGAAGGTTGTTTTGCGAAACGTGCCAAAAGTGCCTCTGCCCTGCGGGGAATAGAGTGCGCCCATGGCCTTAGCTGTGTCAGTATCTTTTTTCAATTTCTCAATTGCCGTGTCCACTTCGGGTCCAAACAATTATTGTTCATTGAACGGCATATTGAGCACTGCCTGTTGTATCTCAGGTTTGATGCCGGATGTGCGCAACCATGCGTGCCTCCTTATGGTTACCTCGGTATTTATTGTTCTTGCAGCTGTATCCGCTGCATCCATAGAGGAGCGTATCTGGTTGTTGGAGATATTTTGTCCCTCCTCAACCACTTGTTTTGCCCGTTTCTGGAATTCTTTGGGTAGATGCTCGATGAGATGCTGCATCTCGTCCCAATGGGCTCTGTCATATCGCGCTAGGAGCGCCTGCGAGTTAGCGATGCGCCACTGGTTTGCAGCTTGTACTGCGACCCTTTTCCCAGCTGCGTCAAATTTGCGGCTCTCCTTGTCTGGAGGTGGTGCGTCGCCTGATGTGTGCGAGTTGGCTCTTTTACGAGCTGCTCCTACGACAACTGAATCTGGTGGCAGTTGTGATGTGATAAAAGCAGGGTCTGTGGGCGGTGCTTTATATTTCTTCTCCACCCTTGGAGTTATTGCTCTGCTTTTGACAGGTTCTTTAAAGATCTGTTTAGCGTGCCTTAGCATTCCCGGGAGCATAGGAAGGCTTTGATAATTGCTGTGGGTGGAGGAGAGGGTGTTGAAAAGGAAGTCATCCTCGACAGGCTCTGAGTGTAACGACACGTTATGGAACTCTGCTGCCCTAGCTACCACCTGTGCATACGCTGTACTGTCTTCAGGTGGTGAGGGCTTAGTAGGGTACGACTCAGGGCTATTGTCTGATACTGGGGTGTCATAGAGATCCCACGCATCCTGGTCATCTTGGCTCATAGTGGTATAAGCTGGTGAATGTGACGGAGTCTGTGCCGGTGATGTATGAGTTACCGGTGGTGGAGAGGGTGGTGGAGTCACCTTCTTTACCACTTTTGCTTGTGGTGTCTTTTCTTGTGGTTGGAATTCGAGTTTCCTTTTCCTCCTGATTGGGGGAAGAGTGCTGATCTTCCCTGTACCACTTTGTATGAAGATCCGCCTTTGGGTGTGGTCTACATCTGTGGTTTGTAAATCTTCCTTAAACCTGTGTTTGCGCATTTGGGAGGACAGTGATTGTTCCTCTGAGTACGAACCGACTGTTGGTTCGGTTGCTGGTCGTTTAGGCACCAAAACCGTGTCTTTTGTTGATTTCGGCTCCGATGAGATTTTTCTCTTTTTCGGTGCCGCTGTCTCTGTGCCGAGCAGCCTCGGTGGTGCTGTCTTGGTGTCGACCCTTTTCTGCAGCACTTTCTCGGTCCCGAGATTGCTGCGTGCCTGTGTCTCGACCCGAGTCGGACGACCTCAGCACCAGTTCTCCTTTTTTCGGTGCCGATGGACGGTCACCTACTTTATGGGTTGTGCCATGGCCTGTCGGCAGTGGCGTCCCCTGGGCTTTGTCTGTTTTACCGTGTGGTGCTTGCTTCGACGTCTTACTCACGGTTTCTTCGACGTCGAATTCTTCAGAGTCCGATTCATGGATGGAGAAGGCTTCTTCTTCTTCTCCCTGTTCCTCGAACCCTCGATGTCCTGTCGGCGTGGACGCCATCTGCAACCGTCTGGCTCTTCGGTCACGGAGCGTTTTTCTCGACCGAAACGCTCGACAGGCCTCACACGTTTCTTCCTTGTGCTCGGGTGAAAGGCACAAGTTACAGACCAAATGTTGGTCTGTGTAGGGATATTTACTGTGGCATTTAGGACAGAATCGGAACGGGGTCCGTTCCATCAGTGTCGATGTTGCACGCGGTCGGGCCGACCAGGCCCTGACGGGGGATCGAAATCACCCCGAAGGGCTTCCGGAGCTCTTCAGGATTCGGTGTCGATTCTAATCTAACCCGATACCGAACGAAACAATACCGACGTAGTTTTCCGAAGTTATAACTATCTTTCCGTCCCGAAACACGGAGCGAAAAGGAACACGTCCGAACCCGATGGCGGAAAAAAAAAAATCTAAGATGGAGTCGACGCCCATGCGCAATGGAAACAAAGGAGGAGGAGTCCCTCGGTCTCGTGACTCGAAAATACTTCTTCGAAGAAAAAAAACTTGTAACACTCCGACCCAACACCAGACGGCGGACTATGCACAGCATGTGTATCTGCAGCTACACATGCTACCGAACACATGTTTTCATAAAATCAGGATTTTATTTAAAGAAGAAAATTCATTATATCACAGCAAATGAAGAAGCAAGGGAAAAATAAACACAAATTATTCTGCTCAAATAGAAGCATAAGCAAAATGTTCCAGCATGTTATATAGAAAATCACGACATACCTTCTAAATCAAGAAGTTCGGTCATATCTGGCTTTGGATCTTTTGGATCTATACTTTGAAGCAACTGTAATGCTTTATCCATTTTGTCCTACAGAAGCAAAAGTGGAGTATCCCATTAAAAAAGTTAGAAGTTCTATTGACATAGGTAAACAAATGCAAGTGTTTAGTAATACTCCAATCTATAAATGTTTCCAAATTCTTTAATAAATGCATATTGTAAATCTATTCAGGAAAATTATATATATTTCATACATACCTCATCTATGAACACTGGTGCAGGTTCTATTTGCCTGCTATCCTCCGATATTTCTTCAGCAATACTACTTTTTTCAGAAGCTGCAACAGGGGACGCTGAAAAAAGCAAGCATACTGTTTCATGTATGCAGTTAAACTACCCTTTACCCATCCAACTACTAGTTAAATCTATACCAATGATTAGATCAAAAACGCACCAATCACAGAGATGTACCATTCAGAAACACTTCTTAAAAAGCAAAGACTGGAATTTCACAATTTTTCCAAAGAAACATTCCACAGTTCTCAGGACCATGTGCATGTATCCAGTAAGAGCAATTAAAACACTGTCTTTAGATAGTTGGTCACCCTCCTGCTCTTTTATGATGTAGTGGAGGACTAGCTCATTACTCAAGGACCACCTCCTTTATAAGAGGCAAACAAAATAGGTACAGAGAAAAGGATGGGAAAGTGAAAGTAAAAAATGGTAACAGATCGCCAACACCTTGCTGTCTTCTTTCTGAACTCCAATGGTGCATATATACGTAATCATTTAAATAAATACTGCCAAATATCTAATGTTACATGTGACATAATAAAGGCAAACAATGTGGAGTTGTGTAGCATTAACATTTTACATTTTCTGTGATAATGTTAGCAAGGGCCAGAAAGCCTTGAATTTCAACTATATAGCTTTTTATATGTAATTGACTCAGGGCCTGATTTAGATGTTGGCGCTAACAGTCCCACCGCTGGTTATCCATCAGAAAACCCGTCTACCGCCTTGGTGGTCCGCCCACCCTATTAAGATGTTGGCGGGACCATAGGTGAAACACCGCCCAAGTACTGCCGGCTCCATCAATCTCCAGCCGCCGCAACAGTGGCAATGGGAATAGGGGCTGGCGGCGGGACTCCAGCTACCTTTACCGCTGGGCCGATCTGGATGTGTCTTACCGCCAAGCCAACTGTGGCAGTCTGACCTCCACATTTGAGTTGGCGGATTGGAGGGGGAAGGGACACAAAATCTACCTTTTTCCACATTTCCGGTTCCGTTTTGGACAGGACATCACCTGCCGTTGCAGCTGCCACTGGACTATAGAGAACATACGACCCAGACATCGCAGGACTCAAAGGTAGGGACACCACATGCACTGTGTACACGTTGTGTGGGCACTGCACATGAGCATGGGACCTCTGTGGAGATGTACAGGACAGGTATTTTTTTATTTATTTTTTAATAACTCAGACATGTATATTTCGGGACACATTTATGCCAGCGAATGATGGGGACACACCGACACAAAACATGTATCGCACACATACACAACTGCTACTGTGGTGTCAGTATTCATTGCTGAAGGAATGCTGGCATCACAATAACTAAGGCCTCACTGTCACTATGTCTATGTGTGCATACTGCAAGTGAATCTGTACCTGTGGTATTGTGTGTCCAGGTGTGTATGTGTAAACATAAGGGAAACATTAAGCAGGGGGATACATTAAAATATTCGGAATGCACAATGACACCCTTAATCTGGGGGTTATATGGGCATTACCCTCTGTATTGTGGTCTACAGACTGGTAGCCCCTAGTAAGGTGGAACAGTATTTTTGGTTACTTTAGTTAAGTAGAATATATTTTTGAGGATAAACTGCAACATCACATCAGGCATTTAGTTAAGTATGCCTGAGCCACACATGGTTAGATGTACTGATGAACAAATAAATAAATTATTTGAGAACCCATCGTTGGTAAGTGAAGACAGAATACAACCGGTGGATACAAATTTGGATGAAACTGAGAAATTGAAACAATTAAAGAAGAAACATATTAGAACAAATCTTCATGCCAAAGTCCTGCCGGAACATTTAAAGAACAATACAATTCCTGTTGCACTACAAGTAAAACATATACCTGTGATATTTATCACAGATAAAAACTACCTACTTCAATTTAGTGGAGTAGGCACAAAATGCTCAAGGGATTGGGTGGCACTTTCAATTGAAACAGCACTTAAGACTAGCTAACAAGAACTTCAAGAGATTGAGATCTTAGAAAAATAAATTACCAAGGATGTTACTATACAAAATGGCAAAACAATATTAGTGGAGGTAGAGAAAACAAATCAAGGGATTCAGGACCATTACGGTCAACAACAAAAAATCTACCCAGGTGGCCAGGGATATAAAAGATTACCATATAGAAAAGACATATCCCTATCTGAAAGCTGATTTTTATCTATACAACAGACCAGACCAACAATATCCTGGAAGGTGACGTAGTCGGTAAATAACATTTTCAAAAACCTTATCTGTTTCAAGCCAACGGGACCCTGAGACACCAGGACCTGCCTTCTCCCACCCAGAAAACCAACCTTTTTCAGAGGCAGCAGATGGGGGAGAGGCAGGGGAAGGAGGGCCCTGGACAGGAGGATAGGGAATTCCACACATGGAGAAGGGCATACTACTGATAACGTCTAATATGAAGATGGTTCCCATTTATAATCTGTCTAGGCACCAGTCATCCAAACCTGAACTATCGGTCCTGAATAAAGGCTCATCATTTGTCCCACAAAGACGCCTTGATCCTATTTCCACAAAGACTGAGGTACTTCAGTTCCTGAGAAAGCTTAGGCTGAAAACGTTCTTTGCTAACAAGGAAAGCTCACGGGGAGTGAATACCAGTGGGCCGAAAACGAAATCTAATTTCTGCCTTCCAATCTCAATGATGCCAACATAGCTAGGGGTCTTTGAGAATACAATTCTCAGAGAAATAGATCATTTGAATTCCAAGAAATTATTCTGAGACAGAATTGTTCAAGACAAGAACAAACAGCCTTACAAAACTTAGCAAATAATGATTCCCTGACAATAAAACCAGCGGACAAAGGAGCTAGACACAGAGATGTACGAACAAGAGATTATGAGACAGTTTAACTCCACACATTACCGTCCCATCCTTGAAGACCCTTCAAAGGAAATAATCCATGTATTCAAACAATTAACAATACAGGAACTAGATGAGGAAAGGATATGTACCAAAGAATATAAATTTTTGAACAAATATGACAAAAGAACACCAGTAATATACATATTGCCGAAAATACCCAAAAGAATAAATGACCTGCCCGGGTGACCAATTATATCAGCATGTGGGTCTTTTTTAGAACCACTAGCCCAGTGTGCTGATGCATTTCTCAAAACATACATAAAACACAGCCATATGTAAGGGATTCTATGGATGTTATCAATATGTGGAGGGACGACCATTCAATCAATTGACAGACTTATTAGTTACGCTTGACATAGAAGCATTTTACAATAATATCACTCAGGAGGAAGCAATTGCTGTCCTCAAAGAGCCTTTGAAGAGTAAACCCAGGCACACAAGGAACCCACCGAACTGATGATAGATCTAGCTAGTCTTTGCCTCAAGAAAAAGTAATTTGTGTTTAAAAATGCCCTCTATTTACAAATTGAGGGCGTAGCAACGGGCTGTTACTTCACCCCACAATTCGAAAATGTATTTATGTCCTTCTTTGAGGATAAATGGATATATAGCACAGATAATATATATCTGCAGAACATAAAAGAATGGTATGGATACTTGGACAATATCTTCTTGGTATGAACAGGATCAGAGACAGAATTGAGGGAGTTCCATGACAGGTGTGGAGTACGATGGTTAAACCAGAGATTTACACTATCCTTTAGTGCAGAAAAGATTGATTTTCTAGATACATATGTGCAGACAAGTCTTTACACAAAACCAATGGATCGTAATAAACTTCTACACTTCACCAACAGATATCCCACGTCCCTCAAAGAAAAGCTCTCGTTTGGATCATTTCTGTGAATTAGAAGAAATTGCACAAATAAAAAGAAAGATTTTGATAATACCAAAGTTTTAAATAATAAGACTTATTTCCAGAGTGTACCCCAAAAATGTATCTAAGCATGCACTCAAAAGGGCTTGGTTCACAGCAAGGGAAACAATGCTAAAACGTAAAAAGAAATCAGACAAAACACCCTAGACTTGTGTCCTCATAATATATCATTAAAAACCATGGGGCAACCATCTTGGATTTAGGAATTCAATTTCCTATGTTTGCCTTTAAAAAGGGCAAAAACATTAAACAGTTGGTGAAAACAGGGAGACCAATCAGCAAACCAAGCAACCTTCCTTCAATCTTGGGTCTACCACCTGTGGTAGGACACTACAGATGTCAAAGCTGCATGTTCATGGCAGACATAAAAATTATTACCATAAATGGTACTACGCATAATCAAATTAAATTCTTGAATTGTAAAACAAAAAATGTAGTATACTGCATCAAATGTCCTTGAGATCTGAAGTATACAGGCCTGAGGACAGCCTGGAAATTAGGAATGTTGCAACATTGATCACAAACTAGGTGTAGTACAAAGGGAGCACCCTTGGTTGAGCACTTTAAGGAAATGAAGCGTACACAAAATGACATCAGTTGGTCAGTTCTATTTGTTGTTGATACAAATCAACAAAATTTGGTCTTGATCTGTAAAAGAATGGAGGCTGTATTAACAGAGAAATTTCAGACTGCTTGAAAGGGACTGAATGAGATGGATGAGATTTGGACATTATTTTAATATCCAGTGGCTACCCAATCGAAAAGAGGCCAATTTAAGAGAGGGACAGTTGCAATATGTGGTCAAACATGGACTACAGTACGTTGTATTGTACAAACTTTGTGATTAACAGGATCACCATCTCTGGGATATTAAAATTGTTCATATTTTGTATGATCATACTATTAGCGATGGTGATGTGCAACATAAGAAACATCTATCGCATGTTACCTCCAGTGGACTCTTCTATATTATGTATATGACATAATTCAGATCATTGTCTGAAACTATGCTGGAGATATAAATGTGGTGATAATCTTTCTAGAGTATTGCTGAGCAAGCACAGGGGAATCACTTATTATGTTTTGAAGTTCACTAGTACATACTGATAAATCATGTGATTAGCCATATAGCCTCCCTTGGGTGTCTAATATTATTTCCTATGGACCAATGATAAGCACGCCTTCCTCATATCCAACCTATTGGTAATTAGATTTGTGCTGAGATGATGGAGCGCTCTCTTATGAACAGATGCTACTGGCACTTTATGCATTGGTTAACTCTATCCTGCCTTTTTTTGGCCGTTACACATAGTCAGCATACAGCTAACCTTCTTTTATGATGGGCACAGGGGATTGATTAGATGGGGCAGTTGTTAGTCATTTTGCCTATATGAACCATCATGGATGGAGGAGCCTTGAGTACATGGCACAGGATCATGGGTTAACTATTTGACTGCACTAAACTTCAATATGGCCGCCACACTTCTGGATCCAGAGGTTAGTGACCTCTTCTTTCTTTATTGCTGCAAGCATGCTACTACCCCTTTAATATTTTAGCAGGGAAGCAACTTGGGCGCCCACATAGGCTTTATGCTGGAAAGCATGGAGGAATCTTCCTCTCTCTCCTCCTGAACAGCTGCATCGGAACGTATCCACCGCTATGGGTGGCGCATATACATGCTACAATTAAGACTGCCCTGCCGGGTCCACGAGGTATGAGATAGGAACTGGGACTTGAAGGGTCCTTGTCCCTCCTTTTCATGATTGACGTTTCCTTTCTCATTTACCTAGACTGGTAAAAGGTGAAAGAGAGAAAACTTCATAAATACTTGATAGGACCCTGATTGAGCTCCGGTGAGTCTCCTATTGGAAGCGTTTATTTTAGGTGCTCTGGTCTAGCCTGTAGCGATTTGTTTATTCAAGGGGATGCTCAGCAAGAGTGATTTAGGAATAACATGATTAGTACTATGAGATATTAGTGGGTAAGTAGTTTGTGGATCTCCCTTTGGCAGTAATATCTCTAGGCACTCACTTGGTAGTGATTATATAATGCCTGCTGCATGAAAACTGCATGATATTTTTAACTATCAGAGACCACAATTTTGGAATAATTAACATTTAGGGTGGTGTGGTGGATAATACTAACATAGTGCACGGACTACAGATATGCATGACGAGGCCTAAATAGGCATGTGAATAGTCACAACAGCACTATTTGGACTGATTAAGAGATGTGTCCTCCAACACTATGTGGTGGCTCAGCTCAGTTTTCTTTACGCATACTTTTTGTTATAGATATTACTGAGGTATGTACATTTGTGAAGTTTTTAATAGGTTTGATGAACTTTCCTAGTCTTCCGGTGTCCTGATGAGGCCAAAATGGTAATGGCTGAAACGCGTCGAAAATCTTTGAAAGGAGTCTAAAAAAAGTAACACAATTTAGCTTGAATAGTGATAACCAGGTGGAATAGGAGGCCATTGAGATCAGAAACCGTGGCAGAGGTTGGACTACCTTGGGTGGACTTGATGTGGTCGAAACCACCTTGCTCTGAACTTTGGGGAAGGCATAAGGAATCCCAGAAAGAACGGCTTGTGTGATTCTTTCATTGTGTATCTATTTATGGTTGTGTTAAGTAGATTTGTCGAAATAATGTTTGACATATTAGTCAAAAGAAGTTAAACGGTACAACTTTCGATTGTGGGGAAGAAGTTGATTTTTTGGAATTGTTTTGAAATGAATTAATATGACTAATAAATGCATAATCAGTGATAATTAAGGGTGTCATTGTGCATTCAAAATATTTTAAATTCCTCCCCCCCCCCCCGGATTAATTTTCCCTTATGTTTAGGTATTATTTGCCAAGAATCTGGGGGCAATATGGCCATTACCTGCTATATTGTGGTCTACAGTTGTGTTTTTGAGTCTGTACATGTATGTGTGGGGTTGGATTGGTTGGTCCAGGTGGAGGGAAGCTGGAGTGGGTGCTATGGTTGTGTCTGAATGTGTGCCACGTGCATGTGGGTCTGATGTATGTTGAGTGTTTTGGGTTGTGCATTGTGTTACTGTGTGCAACATTCAGGTGTGTGCAATTTCTGTGTGGTGGTCGCTTTTGTTTGCATGTGTTGTTTGTAGATGGGTGTGCCATTTTTTTGGCGGTTGTGTTATGTGTATGTGTGTGTAGTATCAATGGTCTCGGTATGCTGTGTCATGTATGTATGGCACTGTGTTTTTCTGCATGTATATGTTGTGGTGGAATGGCAATGGATAAAAGTGTATGTGTTGTGTAGGTGGACACATATGACAAAGGTACAGTGTGTGCGTTGCTAACCTCTATGCGATAGCCATTGTACAATGACAATGGCTTCTGCGATGGTCTCCCTCTGTCAGCAATCAGAACACATTAACTTGACAGTGTTTTCGAGTCGGCCACTGGGACGAAGTGGTGGACTCAAAAAACACCGTCCCCAATCGGGTCATGTATAGGCCTCAAAAAATCTACTTTCCCGTTTGCAATGGTGAGTCATATTTTATCTGGTTGAGCTATATTCAAGACCTACTTGCCCCTTCTGGCGAGTTGACAAACAACAGGTGTTCCGTTCAGTCAAAAAATGAAGGAGTAATAAAGACACCTTTAAATCTTGCTATCCTTTCACATTTGCTCTGTGTTCAGAGTTGGAGGTCAAAAGTTAGTTTGATGTATTACAATTACTTTTCCTTCTGACTGCAGAGATCCAGAAATGTGTAAGGTGAACTGTCTGACCTGCTGTACAGAGTGTAAAATGAAAGGTTGGAGTGCCAGTTTTTCCCGTGCTCAATGTGCCACTGGAATCATGCTATTCCAGGCTGAAGAGGCCATAATAAAGGTGAACCAATCCCATTCTGCTTGTATTCCAGTTCAGGGAGTACCTGGTTTGGCAGCTTGGGCTGGACCGTTTCCACAGGAGCAGGGTCAATACTGATTTACACGTGGCTGCAAAACTATAGTCAAAGCTGGTCCTGTTGGTGATCTGAGGGTTTTCCAGTTATGGAACGTCTTCAGTGATGATGTTGTGTCCCTCAGATTGCACTGTAGTTGTTGCAGCAAGGCTGATACCGTGATTCCGTTTTTTATGCTTTTAGAGGGTGGAGGTGCTGGTGCACTACACGGACTATCCTTTTTTTCCTCTGCTCTCAATGTTTTCATCACATCAAATATGTTTAAAGCAGTTACATTATCCAAAGTTTTGAAGTACAAGAAATGTGATTAATATTTACTAAAATGTGTGTGAAATACACACATACTAAACATTACAGTATACATAATGGACATTGGTCGGCCACTAATCAAATTGCATCATAATACATTTCTTTCACAATGCGCTTTACATTTCCAATGATAATTAAAAACCTTAATTTCCCTACTATAATGATCATAATTGAGGACGAGGACTGTGTTTATATTAAGAACAATTTAAAACAATGCACTCTCTTGTAGCAATAACTCACTAAAATATTAAAACCCACATTCATATTGACAACCACCAATGTAATACAGACTAATTCTACCTAAGAGGACATCTGCAACTTCATTAAGGTGGTGTGTAAACTGCAAGAGACCTCAAATATTTACAATCAGCGCCTAAACAGAATATTTAACAGAGGGGATGCATGCAGATTTCATCAAAGACAAAGCTTCAATAATAGTCCACTACTGATGCACACCTAAAAATAAGACAAGTTCAATTCAATTATTTTTTTTCAAAAATAACACAAACGAGCGTTGTCGTGCCTGGTTCACTAGCATCTAGTAATAATGGCAACAGTAACATTACATAGTGGAATGTCAAGAAAAACTATTTAAATCGTATTTCACATTCAGCCTACTAAATAAAAGGTTCAACTAACCAACTATTCTTTCATGTAAGGTATTGAATAACCATTTGATTTGTTACCGTGACTTGTTCTTGTGGGATTGTAACAAACGGCCCTAAAGTACAAGTTAAGAGGCGTCAGATTGGATCCAGAGATTTTTTCTTCGAGCAATACCCTTGTTCGTCGTTAGGTGGTGTCGGTCGACTCCACAGGCATCGTTGCGTCGTCGTCGCCGTGATGACATTGGGAGTAGTACATAGAAGCGGCCTAAGCGCAGTGAGGTCAGTTTCTTTTCACAACTTTCCATGCCAAAGTGCAGAGCCGCGAGGAACACTTAAATTGGTGCGCCAGAGCTAAGGCCCTGTATGGGGAAGCTCTGTCCCTAGAAATCAGTTCACAAACGGGGAAGATGGGTGGGCGGTAAGGAATCTGCAACTAGAATATGTCTCTACCAGATATATCGTTACCGGAGGTAAGTAACTTGTACATCAGATAGAGATTATTAGTTGCAGATTCCTTACCTTAGAATAGATACCCAAGCAGTGCCATCTTCGGAGGTGGGCTAGGAACCAAGATCATACTAGAAAATCCTGCAGGACTGAACTACCGAAGTAGCCGTCCCTACGGACCTGACTGTTCAAGCAGTAATGGTTAGTAAACGTGTGCAAGGATGTCCACATAGCTACCTGGCAGATATCCAGGACAGGAACTCTGCATGCTAACGCAGTGGAAGCAGCAGTTGCTCTGGTGGAATGATCGTTCAAGCCCTCATGGGGTTGCTTCTTTGCCAAAGCGTAGCTGTCAACATCAGGGCAGTGCGCGCTCTACGGGCGACAAAAATGCAAAAACCCAGTCTTCATGCAAGAGCATAATTCATGCATTGTGTTTATATGCAGTTTGTTAACCTTTTGCATTACAGAGTTTTACCTTGAAACCACTATTAATGATGTTTGCAAATAATGTTCATTTGCAAGGTATTGCTACAGGCTAACAGAGTGTATCAGGGTGTGGTCCCTTTCTAGGACCTTCTAGAAGCTTTCCCTGCAGCATGACTGGGTATAGTTTGTGGGCTGGGCCAGATTCTATATAAGGGAGCCAGCCCAGCTCCACGTGCTCACTATTCAGAGGTCCCGGTGCAGAGCAGCAACATTTCTCTGAGCTCCTGTTCCGGAGGCCTACCTTGACGATCCAAGGCCTACCCCGCATTCTCTTGGTGATCCTTGAGCAGAGTGGTAAGACGGAGGTCGGGCTGGGCCTCCGACCCCGTTCTAAAAGACTAGAGTTTTGGGGCCTACTCGTGAAACTTTTAGAGTATGCGAATCATTGTTCTGATGCAAGACTCGGTGTTCAGATCGGCAAAGGCTTGCGCGATCATTTCATGGCATTTGCATATTCTTGTTTGAATCGTCAGTGTGCCCGATTCATTTCCCGCATTTAAACCTTGGTGTTCAGATCTCTGACAGAGTGCGCGATCATTTCATGGCATTTGCATATACTTGTTGGAATCAGCAGTGTGCGCAATTCATTTCCCGCATTTAAACCTTGATGTTCAGATCGCTAACAGAGTGCACAAGCATTTCATGGCATTTGCATATTCCTGTTTGGATCGGCAGTGTGTGCGATTCATTTCCCACATGTAAAACTTGGTGTTCAGACCGCTAACAGTGTGCACGATCATTTCATGGCAATCAAAACTTTGATGTGTAGTTTTTCTTGAAGTGCACACATTTATCCAAGGCCGATTTGATTTTCTGCAAAGATGCTAAATTCTAGATGTTACATTCTTTGTGCATATTAAGTCCCTAGTATAATTCCCATAGTTTTCCATGGAATGTTTCAGATTGCTTTTTGTCCTCATGTAAAGATGCAATGTTTGTTCTGAAACAGTATTCTAGAAGGTTCTTGTATTTCTAGACTGTATGTGATATTTCATGAAAAGCTCATATGAAACATTGCATTAATCATTCTTGATTTATTCCAGGTACCCAGAGTTCCTTGAGGTCTAGTTAAAGTCACTTCTTAGATTACCCATGGTTATAGTAAGACAATGCTTAGGACCATAGTCTAGTGAAAGTCAATGTGATTATATTATGATATTGTGTTGTTTAACCTTTTGCTTCCAACGGGTCTCCTTCCCAGCGGTTCCCTTCCTAATCCCCTTTTCCCCACTTGGACCTTCTTAGGCTCTGTGATATTTCTATTATAGTTTTGGAGCTGTCTTGTGGTGGGCATGTTGGGAGCGTGCACAGGCCCCGAGGATCTGGTCTCACTGACAGAATAGTGAGCCCACAAATGTATTATCCTCCTGGTTTGTGTGTGTTCTCAACATGGCCACATTGGACGAGCTAGTCAAGGTTATCACGCAGCTCCAAGCTGAGGTAATGTCATCAAAGGATTTAGCAGCCAGCTTAGCAGAGAGAGTGAGTCAGTTGCAGGAAAGGGTAGAAAAGAAGGAACAAAGTCCTTTGGGTGTGTCTTGTCCTGGTCCTACTTCTCAAGCCTCTGGAGGTTATTTCTCCTACAAACATTTTTTTGTCACTGTTCCCCCAGCTATTCCCTTAGCTCCTCCAGAACGTTTTTCAGGGGATCCCCTGAAAGCGCAATCCTTCTTGGTTCAAGTGGAATTACATTTTACCTGCCGACCAAACACTTTCCCTGATGCCCAATCCAGAGTGGCTTTCTTGCTATCTTACCTGACTGGAGACGCAGCCACCTGGGCAATCCCTCTTGTGCGTAAAGACAGTCCCCTGCTTTACAATTGGAGAAATTTTGTTCACGAGTTAGAACGAATGTTTGATCGAAGAACAGGGACATTGTCAGCAGATCGTGAACAATTAGACTTGCGACAAGGTAACCATAATCTAGTTTCTTACTTAGCGAATTTTAATCGGCTGGTAGCCAAGACATCCTGGCCAGAAGAAAAGCAAGCAGCCTTGTTTTACAAAGGACTCAAGGACGAGTTAAATGACATTCTTGCTCAGATAGACCCACAGCCTACAGACTGTCGAGAGCTAATAAATCTTGTTTTGAGGCTGGATCATCGTCTAGCAGAACAAAGGGGAACACGCAAAAAGACTGAGAAATATTCCTGGCGTGTTCACGATCATAGGGAATCAAGAACCCAGAAAGAGAGAACTCCAGAACCTATGGAAATCAGAACTATCAGGAGACCTTTGACCAAAGATGAAAAGGACCTATGTAGAAAGAATGGACAATGTCTTTGTTGTGGATGCAAGGGTCAATTCATCAAAGATTGTCCAATCAAACCAAAGAGCAAACAAGGTCCTGTCCAGAAACTTGCAGCCAATGTACAAGTCGAGCCGGAAAACTAAATCACCCAAGATGTAAAGAAGGGTTGATCTTGGGTGTCACTGTGGACCCTTCAAAGTCTAGATATCTCAAGCTGGGCATAAAAGTTCAAGTAAAGAAAAAAAACTATTTCAAGAAGGCCCTTGTAGATTCTGGGGCTACCGGGAACTTTGTTGATGCCCAATTCGTTCGCGCATGGGGGATCCCATGCACCAAGAAGAAGACTCCAGAGATAATAGAAGCAGTAGATGGAAAACTCTTGACTGGAGGCCCAGTAATTCTTCAGACTGTCCCCTTGTCGGTGATCTGTGATGGGGGAAAATCAAAGAACCGAACATGAAGAGAAGCTCACCTTTGACGTGATCCATGCTCCTTAGTATGGAATTATTCTTGGCTTACCATGGTTAACTCATCACAATCCGGAGATTAACTGGGCAGAACAGAAAGTCGTGTTCTCTTCCGCCCTATGTAATAAAAAATGCCTCCAGATGTCTCAAGTCGCCAAAAATTGCAACTCTCACATAGCCACTGCAGCGGAGAAAGAAGTAAAGTTGCCCAGGCAGTATTCGTCCTATGGAGATGTATTCGATGAAAGAGCAGCAGAAACCTTGCCTCCTCATAGACTTTATGACTGCCAAATTGATCTAACTCCAGGTGCGATACTCCCTAGCTGTCATGTATATGCCTTGTCAGAACATGAAAATCAACACTTACGAAAGTACCTTGATCAATTCTTAAAGAATGGCTTCATCCACCCTTCCAAGTCTCCTGCTGCCTCTCTTTTGTTTTTTGTCCCTAAAGCGAATGGGGATCTTCAAACCTGTATTGACTATAGGGGTTTGAACAAGGTCACAATCAAGAACAAATACCCCTTGCCTCTGATTCCTGTCTTGTTGGATCAAGTGAAAAAAGCTAAAATTTACACTAAGCTCGATCTACAAGGTGCTTACCATTTAGTCAGAATGAGGGTAAGCGAAGAATGGAAAACAGCGTTCAAGACAAGATATGGTCTCTTTGAATACACATTCATGCCTTTTGGCCTGTGCAATGCTCCAGCAGCATTTCAATTTTTCGTGAATGACGTTCTTAGCGAGTATCTCAACATATTTGCAATAGTCTATATTGATGACATTTTAATCTATTCAGACAATGAAACCGAACATGTACATCATGTCAAAATAATTTTCACAGCTCTCCGAAAGCATCATTTATATTGCAAACTAACCGAATGTGAGTTTCATGTTACCACAGTTGAGTTTTTAGGGGTTATCCTTACCCCTCAAGGTATGGTCATGGCAGAAAAGAAAGTACACGCCGTATCTGATTGGCTCACTCCAAAGACTGTTCGAGATGTACAATGTTTCCTGGGGTTTCAAACTTTTATCGCAGGTTTCTAAACCATTTCTCTCAAACAGTAGCGCCAATCAGCAAGTTATTGAGAAAGCAAGAAAAATTAGTTTGGTCTCCAGAAGCTGACCAAGCCTTTTCAACTTTGAAAGAAGCTTTTTCCACTGCCCCAGTCTTGACTCACCCTGATGTGGATCGTCCATTCATAGTTGAAGCTGATGCCTCAGATGTGGCAATTGGTGCAGCCCTGTCACAACAAAGTAAAGACACTGGCCAACTACATCCTGTAGCCTACATGTCTTGAAAGCTGAATGAAGCCGAACAGAACTATGTCATTGCCGAAAAAGAGCTTCTGGCGATCCGTGACGCCTTTAAAGAATGGAGACATCATTTGTTGGGCGCCAAGTACACTATCACAGTATATACTGATCATGGCAATCTCCAGTTTATGAGTTCAGCTAGACTTTTGACTCCTTGGCAATTACGCTGGATGCTATTTTTTGCAGAATTCGATTTTGTGGTAACTTTTCATCCTGGCAAAGACAATCGCAAAGCAGATGCATTGTCCCGCCAAGAGTCTACCACGTTGCCTACAATCCAGCCTTCCAGAGCTATCATTGCTCCAGACAAAGTATGCATCATAAAAACCGAACACTTCTTTGAAGACATTCGTAATTCTTTCACCATTGAGAAGTGGGAGGCATGGGCTCAAGCAGATCCTAAAAGATCAATCAAGCAAGGACTACCTTTCCATGATGCTCATTTGTTCGTGCCCACTACCAAGGTTCACAAGTTAGCATTTCATTGGTTGCATGTTATACCTACGGCAGGTCACCCAGTTACTCCTACAACTCTTTAATTAATCCAACGCTACTTTTGGTGGCCTACTCTGATAAAAGACGTCAAAACAATGGTAAACAACTGCGAAGTCTGTGCTCGCATCAAGACAAGTCATTCAAAACTGAAAGGTTTGTTGCACCCACTCCCAACTCCACGTCGACCTTAGGAACACATCTCTTTAGACTTCATTACAGGTCTACCAGTGGTCCAACAGCACTCAGTAATCCTTGTGGTGGTAGATAGTCTCACAAAATATGGCCATTTCATTGCCTGTAAGAAATTGCCCACCTCCAGTGAACTGGCAACCATCCTACTTAATAGAGTGGTCCGTTATCACGGGCTGCCAAAGATGATTCTCTCCGATTGAGGATCGTAATTTGCCTCCAACTTCTGGAAAACGTGGTGCAACACTTCAAGTCACATCCACAGTATCTACCAGCCATCAAACAGATGGCCAAACGGAGAGACTGAATCAGACATTGAAGCCATATCTGCGTGCATACTCTGAGAAAGCACTTCATTCCTGGACATCAATGCTCTGGTTAGCTGAGTTAGCCTACAATAACTCGTTTCACACCTCCACTGGTTTCTTAATGAATGGTATTTGAAAGCCGTAAGTTTTGCTGGTAAGCCGCAATCGCCGCCAGGTGCAGTTATAAGGAAGCGCGTGCTAAATGTGACTTTTGTAATTGTTACAAGTAATATTCTATCTGTTGTACAGTAGTTGCACAAGAGTCTATGTGGTGGGATATATAGTAGAGTACATAATTTCCCGCTCAGTTGCGTAACAAGCACTTGATGGACATCTTCACTCGCTTCGAATGTGCATACCTTCTGGAGACAATTTCAAGTACCCAAACTCTATGGCTCAAGGGTCCAGATTGCCAAGTTGAATTGTTTGGGGTTTGGAGGCCAGACCCTGCACTTGCTGTGAGTGAGAAGGTTTGGTATGTTGGGGAGACTCCCATGAGAAACTAGGGACAACTCTAAGAGCATCATGAACCAGGGTTGTAGCGACCAGGTGGGAGCTACTAGAATCATCTTGAGAGATATCAAAGTTCCCTGACAAGATATGGAATGAGTGGAGGAGTAGGAACATCTATTCAGATATCTCTGACTAATTCATTGAAACAGCATTGCCTAAGGACTGTGAATGGTGGTACCTGGAGGTAAAAGTTTGGCATTTAGCGTTTTCTATGGTGGCATACTGATCCATGTCCAGTGTCCCCTACCGCTGGAAGTAGCGGTGGAGGACTCAGAGGGTGCAGTTCCAGCTCGTGGATTTGTTACTGCAATCTGCTTACCAGGTGCATCACTGAATTGTCCACTCCCGGGAGATATGCCAGCAAGAGGTGAATATGATGCAGGATAGCCAAGTGCCAAATGTCCTGTGCCAGCTGAGACAACCGTATTGAGTGTGTTCCTCTTTGTTTTTTTAATGTGATACATTGCTGTCATGGTGTCTATTGGGAGAAGAACAGCCTTCTCTGCTGTATGGGAAGGAAGGCTTTTAGAGCCACCTGAATCACTAAGAGCTCCAGATGTGTAGCATTTGCTGATGACCAGTCCAAGAACCCTCAACTCATGTCATCCATATGTGCAGCACACCATATGAGCAATGCATCTGTGGTGATAATCACTTAAGGGATCAGGTCTGCCCTTGAGGAGATTCTTTGTGCCCCACCATTGCAATGATTTACAGAACCTGGGTGGAATCAACACTAATTCCTCTTAACTGTCCCCGCTTCTGACCACTGAAATGTGAGACACTAATGTAAGGGTCACATGTGGAGTCTGGCATGAGTAACTATTGCTATACAGGAGGCCATGATGCCCAGAACACGCATTACTGTTCTGACTGGCAGGCGACAATGTGGCTGAAAAAAGAGACAGCTGGTTCTGAAGATTGAGAACCCTCTGGGCACTGAAGTATGCTGTGGCTGAAATGGAACTGAAGATTGCTCCCAGTTAGGGCTGTAATTGGAGAGTGTGATTTGGTGGCATTTATTGTGAACCACAATTTGTGTAACAGATTCATGTGGCCCTTGAATCCTGTAGGTACCTCTGTCTCATTGAACTCTTGATCAGCCAATCGTCGAGATATAGGGAAGGCATAATTGTTGTATCTTTTGAGATGGGCTGTCACCACTGCTGGGCATTTGGTAAACACTCTTGGGGCGGTCATGAACGGAAACGACAGACCTTAGAATGGGTAATGTCATGCACTTACTACAAATCTGAGGTACATGCGATGCTCTGGGTGAATCAGTAAATGAAAAAAGGCATCCTTTAGGTCAAGAGCCACCATGAAATTGCCTTCCTGCAGCAGTGGTATTACATTGTGTAGTGTCACCATGTGAAAGTGTTCTAACAGAAGGTAACAACTGAGGGCATAGGTCCAGTATCAGCCTGAGCGTCCTGTTTTTTTTTTTTGACTGTCTGGAACAGGCTCTATGGCACCTTTTACTAAATGCGGTTCTTCCTCCTCGTTGTAAAAAATGAATATGCTGAGGGTCTGTCTGTGTGGAGAAATGTTCAGAGGGATAGAAGGAAGCTCTAAGCAATACCCGTGGCAGATAATTGGTAGTAGCCACTGGTCTGAGGTTATCTCTGGCCACAGATGGTGAAATTGCTGCAGTCTTCTAATGACAGGTATAGTGTGTCCAGATGAATATGTGGTAAGTCACTGTCTGGAGGAGGAGTCTCCCTTCCCAGGAGTTTCCCTACCTCTGCCCCTGTGGTTACCCCACCCTGAAGCCTCCCCCGTAGTAATGTTTACCCCCTTGCTGATGATATGTTTGCTGCTCCTTTTGATATGTCTGGGTGTCAGGTAGTGGTTGTGGAGACTCCTCTGCCCTGACATCTACAGAAGGGATGCTGAAATGGTGCAGTGGACTACAGTGCCCCCATGGATTTCACAGTCTCTGTATCAGTGTTTTTTTTTTTTTTTTTAATTGGGACCCTATCTTCGGCCCGAAGAGATGTTCCCATGAAATGGGACGTTAAGTCGGTGCTGCTGCAATTCATGTTTGAACCCAGAGATGCATAGCCAGGCATGCCTACAAAGGTTGATTGAGAAGATTATCCCTCTTGCTGCAGTGTCAGTGCTGTCCAGGGTGCAGTGTATAGTTGCATTTGGAATTTGCCTACCTTCAGTAACTACTATCCTCTTTTTTTGTATTCCTCTGGGAGATGCTGTAGCAACTCTTCCATGTCATCCCAAGTGGCCCTGTTTTAGCGTGACTGCAAACCAACAGAGTTGACTGTTCACCAATGATTAGCAAGGCCCATTGTGACTTGGTTTCCTGCTGCTTCTATGGTTTTCTTTCTTTAGTAGGAAGAGGTGTACCTCCAGTACTCTGTGAGGCTGCCCTCTTCCTTGCAATTGTTACAACCAGGGAGTCAGCTGTTGTGTGTCTCCTGATATAAAGTAGGTCAGTAGAGGAAGGCATGTGTTTCCATTCAATGCATGGTGTTAGTACCCTGGATTTGACAGGGCCTTAAAATCTCTGTTCAGACTTTCTGCATTGACCCCATCATGGGAAATTATTGAATGGAGCTCTGTCTCTACGAAATAGCCGGTTTCTTCTTCCGTAGTATCTGCTAGAATGAAAATGTCACTTACCCAGTGTACATCTGTTCGTGGCATCAGTCGCAGTAGATTCGCATGTTCTGCAATAGCTCGCCATCTGGTGTTGGGCCGGAGTGTTACAAGTTGTTTTTCTTCGAAGAAGTCTTTCGAGTCACGGGACCGAGTGACTCCTCCTTTTGTTTCCATTGCGCATGGGCGTCGACTCCATCTTCGATTGTTTTTCCCCGCAGAGGGTGAGGTAGGAGTTGAATTGTAGTAATAGTGCCCATGCAATGGAGTGACTAAGTATGCACCTATTTAAGGTTGAGATGATACATATATAAATAATTGAAGGTAACTTCCAAACTGCTACAGGCTCCCGGGGAGGCGGGTGGGCACATGCGAATCTACTGCGACTGATGCCACGAACAGATGTACACTGGGTAAGTGACATTTTCAGTTCGATGGCATCTGTCGCTGTAGATACGCATGTTCTGCAATAGACTAGTAAGCAGTTATTTCCCCAAAAGCGGTGGATCAGCCTGTAGGAGTGGAAGTAGTCTGAAATAATGTCCTTAATACAGCTTGACCTACTGTGGCTTGTTGTGCGGATAACACGTCTACACAGTAGTGCTTGGTGAATGTGTGAGGCGTAGACCATGTGGCTGCCTTACATATTTCTTGCATTGGGATGTTTCCTAGAAAGGCCATGGTAGCACCTTTCTTTCTGGTTGAGTGTGCCCTTGGTGTAATGGGCAGCTGTCGTTTAGCTTTAAGGTAGCAGATTTGGATGCATTTAACTATCCATCTGGCTATACCTTGTTTTGAAATTGGGTTTCCTGCGTGAGGTTTTTGAAATGCAATAAAGAGTTGTTTAGTCTTTCTGATGTTTTTTGTTCTGTCAATGTAATACATTAATGCTCTTTTGACATCTAATGTATGTAGTGCCCTTTCAGCTACGGTATCTGGCTGTGGAAAGAACACTGGAAGTTCCACTGTTTGATTTAGATGGAACGGTGAAATAACCTTTGGCAAAAATTTAGGATTGGTCCTTAGGACGACTTTATTTTTGTGTAGTTGTATAAAAGGTTCCTGTATAGTAAACGCCTGAATCTCGCTTACTCTTCTCAGGGAAGTAATGGCGATGAGAAATGCCACCTTCCAGGTTAGGAACTGTATGTCGCAGGAGTGCATGGGTTCAAAAGGTGGACCCATAAGTCTAGTTAGGACAACATTTAGGTTCCATGAAGGAACAGGTGGTGTTCTTGGTGGTATAATTCTCCTAAGGCCCTCCATGAATGCTTTAATGACTGGTATTTTATATAGGGAAGTTGAATAGGTAGTTTGCAGGTATGCAGATATTGCTGCAAGGTGTATTTTAATGGAAGAGAAAGCCAGGTTAGATTTCTGTAAGTGAAGCAAGTAACCCACTACATGTTCTGGAGTTGTGTGTAATGGTTGTATTTGATTAATATGGCAGTAGCAAACAAACCTCTTCCATTTACTTGCATAGCAGTGCCTGGTGGATGGCCTTCTTGCTTGTTTTATGACTTCCATACATTCTTGGGTAAGTTGTAAGTGCCCGAATTCTAGGATTTCAGGAGCCAGATTGCTAGATTCAGCGATGCTGGATCTGGGTGTCTGATCTTTTGGTTGTGCTGTGTCAACAGATCTGGCCTGTTGGGCAATTTGATGCAGGGTACCACTGATAGGTCTAGCAGCGTTGTGTACCAGGGTTGCCTTGCCCAAGTTGGTGCTATCAATATGAGTTTGAGTTTGCTTTGACTGAGTTTGTTTACCAGGTAAGGAAGGAGAGGGAGAGGAGGAAAAGCGTAAGCAAATATCCCTGACCAGTTCATCCATAGGGCATTGCCTTGGGATTGTTTGTGTGGGTACCTGGATGCGAAGTTTTGGCATTTTGCGTTCTCCCTTGTCGCAAACAAGTCTATCTGAGGTGTTCCCCAGAGTTTGAAATAAGTGTTCAGAATTTGGGGGTGAATTTCCCATTCGTGGACCTGTTGGTGATCTCGAGAGAGATTGTCTGCGAGTTGATTTTGTATCCCTGGTATAAACTGTGCAACTAGGCGAATTTGGTTGTGAATTGCCCAATGCCAAATTTTTTGTGCTAGCAGGCTTAACTGCGTGGAGTGCGTCCCTCCCTGCTTGTTTAGATAATACATTGTTGTCATGTTGTCTGTTTTGACGAGAATGTATTTGTGAACTATCATTGGTTGGAAAGCTTTTAGTGCTTGAAAAACTGCTAGCAGTTCTAGGTGATTGATATGCAGTTTTGTTTGATGTACGTTCCATTGTCCTTGTATGCTGTGTTGATTGAGGTGTGCTCCCCACCCTGTCATGGAAGCATCTGTTGTTATTACGTATTGTGGCACTGGGTCTTGGAAAGGCCGCCCCTTGTTTAAATTTATGTTGTTCCACCATAGAAGCGAGAGGTAAGTTTGGCGGTCTATTAACACCAGATCTAGAGGGTGACCCTGTGCTTGAGACCACTGTGATGCTAGGCATTGTTGTAAGGGCCTCATGTGCAGTCTTGCGTTTGGGACAATGGCTATGCATGATGACATCATGCCTAGGAGTTGTAATACCATCTTTGCCTGTATCTTTTGTGTTGGATACATGCGTTGTATGATGGTGTTGAAATTTTGAATTCTTTGTGGACTTGGAGTGGCTACTCCCTTTGATGTGTCTATTATGGCTCCCAGGTATTGTTGTACCTTGCGTGGTAGAATTTTGGATTTTGTGAAATTGACGGTGAACCCGAGTTTGAAGAGGGTTTGTATGATCTGATTTGTGTGATTTGAGCACTGTATGAACGAATGGGCCTTGATTAGCCAGTCGTCCAAATATGGGAACACATGTATTTGCTGCCTTCTTATGTGTGCAGCGACTACCGCTAGACATTTGGTAAAGACTCTTGGTGCGGTTGTTAATCCGAAAGGCAGTACCTTGAATTGGTAATGTATTCCTTTGAATACGAACCTTAGGTATTTCCTGTGAGATGGGTGTATTGGTATATGGAAATAAGCATCCTTGAGGTCTAAAGTTGCCATGTAGTCGTGTAGTTTTAGCAATGGCAATACTTCTTGTAGTGTGACCATGTGGAAGTGGTCTGATTTGATGAAAGTGTTCACTACTCTGAGGTCTAGGATTGGTCTCAGCGTTTTGTCCTTCTTTGGTATCAGAAAGTACAGTGAGTAAACTCCTGTGTTTATTTGTGTGTTTGGCACTAATTCGATTGCATTCTTTTGCAATAGTGCCTGCACTTCTATCTCCAGGAGATTGGAATGGTGTGTTGTTAAATTTTGTGCTTTTGGTGGTATGTTTGGAGGGAATTGTAGAAATTCTATGCAATAACCATGTTGGATAATTGCTAGAACCCAAGTGTCTGTAGTGATTTCCTCCCATGCTTTGTAATAATGACCTATTCTTCCCCCCACTGGTGTTGTGTGGAGGGGGTGAGTGACATGTGAGTCATTGTTTAGTAGTAGGGGTTTTGGGGCTTTGAAATCTCCCTCTATTTCTAGGGAATTGCCCTCCTCTATATTGTCCCCGAAAACCTCCTCTATACTGTCCCTGGTAAGTGGACGGTGTTGCTTGTGAGGTGCTGGCTTGTGTGCTTTGACCCCGAAACCCCCCTCGAAAGGGCGTTTTACGGAATGTGCTGTAATTCCCTCTGCTCTGCGGGGAGTAGAGTGCGCCCATGGCTTTGGCAGTGTCCGTATCTTTTTTGAGTTTCTCAATCGCTGTGTCCACTTCTGGACCGAACAGTTCTTTTTCATTAAAAGGCATATTGAGAACTGCTTGTTGAATCTCTGGTTTAAATCCAGACGTTCGGAGCCATGCATGCCGTCTGATAGTTACAGATGTATTAATTGTCCGTGCAGCTGTATCTGCAGCGTCCATGGAGGAACGTATCTGGTTGTTGGAGATGGTCTGTCCCTCCTCAACCACTTGTTTCGCCCTATTTTGGAAGTCCTTGGGCAGATGTTCAATGAGATGTTGCATCTCGTCCCAGTGGGCTCTGTCATAGCGCGCAAGTAGTGCCTGGGAGTTCGCGATGCGCCACTGGTTTGCAGCTTGTGCTGCGACTCTTTTACCAGCTGCATCGAACTTGCGGCTTTCTTTATCTGGGGGTGGTGCATCTCCAGATGTGTGAGAGTTGGCCCTTTTCCTAGCTGCTCCTACAACAACAGAGTCTGGTGGCAGCTGTGTAGTGATGAAAACCGGGTCCGTAGGAGGCGGCTTATACTTCTTTTCCACCCGTGGTGTGATTGCCCTACTTTTGACCGGCTCCTTAAATATGTCTTTTGCGTGCCGGAGCATACCAGGGAGCATAGGCAGGCTTTGGTAGGAGCTGTGGGTGGAGGAGAGTGTGTTGAACAAGAAATCATCCTCGACCTGTTCTGAGTGGAGGCTTACGTTATGAAATTGTGCTGCTCTAGCCACCACCTGAGAGTACGCGGTGCTGTCTTCTGGTGGAGATGGCTTTGTAGGGTAGGCCTCCGGGCTGTTATCTGACACTGGGGCGTCGTATAGGTCCCATGCGTCCTGATCTTGGTCACCCTGGCTCATGGTGGTGTGAGCTGGGGAGTGAGATGGAGTTTGTGCTGGTGAAACGTTAATCACGGGCGGAGGAGAGGGTGGTGGTGTAATTCTTTTAACCACTTTTGGTTGTGGTGCTTGTTCCGTCTGGAACTCCAACCTTCTCTTTCTCCTAATGGGGGGAAGGGTGCTTATTTTTCCTGTCCCCTGCTGAATGAAGATACGCTTTTGCGTATGGTCCACCTCAGTTGCTTGTAGCTCTTCCTCAAACCTATGCTTTTGCATTTGGGAGGTTAGCGAGTGCTCTTCTGTATAAGAGCCTGAAGCTGGGTCGCTTGCAGTTTGTTTCGGCATCGAAACTTTGTCTGCGTGTTTTTTCGGCTCCGAGGTGACTTTTTTCCTTTTCGGGGCCGAAACCTCTCGGCGTCGATCTGTTTCGGTGCCGCTGTCTCGGCGTCGAGCCGTGTCCACACCGGTATCTCGGTGTCGAGGCTTGTCTCCAGCACTTTCTCGGTCCCGAGAAGGCTGCGTGCCGGTGTCTCGACCGGAGTCGGACGATCTCGGCACTGTTTTGGCCTTTTTCGGTGCCGACGGTCGGTCACCGAATTTATGGGTCGAGCCATGGCCTGGTGGCAGTGGCGTCCCCTGGGCCTTGTAAATGTTTCTCTGTGTGTTTTTCGACGTCTTACTCACGGTTTGTGTATCGTCGAATCCTTCGGAGTCTGAGTCTTGGATCGAGAAGGTACCTTCCTCCTCCTGTTCCTCGAACTCCCGTCGGGCTGTCGGTGCGGACGCCATTTGAAGTCTTCTGGCTCGACGGTCTCGGAGTGTTTTTCGGGACCGGAACGCACGACAGGCCTCGCAAGTGTCTTCGCTGTGCTCAGGTGACAGGCACAGGTTGCAGACCAAGTGTTGGTCTGTGTAGGGGTATTTATTGTGGCATTTGGGGCAGAAACGGAACGGGGTCCGTTCCATCGGCGTTCCTCAGCACGCGGTCGGGCCGACCAGGCCCCGACGGAGGATCGAAAAACTACCCCGAAGGGCACCGGAGCTCTTCGATCTTCGATGCGGTGTTGAATCTAAGTACGCCGATCCCGAACGCAACAATACCGACGAAAATCTTCCGAAATTAACTATTTTGTCCGTTCCGAAACTCGGAGCGACAGGAACACGTCCGAACCCGATGGCGGAAAAAAAACAATCGAAGATGGAGTCGACGCCCATGCGCAATGGAAACAAAAGGAGGAGTCACTCGGTCCCGTGACTCGAAAGACTTCTTCGAAGAAAAACAACTTGTAACACTCCGGCCCAACACCAGATGGCGAGCTATTGCAGAACATGCGTATCTACAGCGACAGATGCCATCGAACATAGGGTTTCCAGTTGGCAGTGGCTTACACCCTGTCCAAGTAGGGACCCTCACTCTAGTCAGGATAAGGGAGCCACTTGGCTAAGATAACCCAGCTATCATGACATCTTGAGAGTAATTCCCAACAGTCTGACGCCACTAGCGAGGGAGTGAGGGACGGTCACCGAGACGTACGGACCCCAGGTACAGTACCTTGGCAATGGAGGAAACAAACACATTGCACCGAGTCTGGGATGTGAGGCATCGCTGGAGCGAGTGCAGCGTCAGTTCCTTACTGCTAGGTAGGTGAGGTGAGGCGTCTGTTCTTTACAGTTGCAGAGGAGGTAATGCAGCATCGGTTGCTAAGTGTCAGTTCCTTATGACAAGGCATTGTTGAGGAGTACAGCAGGTCAAGAAGCGAGGCCTAGACTTTGCAGTGTCAAGATCAAACCACGGGGCCACAGATGTGGAGGTGGAGTCAGGTGACACGCGCTCAGGACTCACGCTGTGGCAGAACATTGGAGGCGATATGGCGGCGTTGGGCCTGCAGTGTCAGTCGTTGCACTCAGCAGGGACCATGGCTCCAGTGCAGGCAGCAAGTCAGAGTCACTGGTTCCAAAGCCGTTCTGGAGTTGATGTACTTGTTTCTTCTTGGTTACACCAGAACTCACTCCCAAGACCCAGGAACTGATTTGGCACCACTTGGCAAGTCAGGACTCTAAGCAAGAGAATTCAGATGTTGGCAGATTAAGTCTTTGATGTCCCTGAATTAACAGGAGGCAAGCTCAGTCCAAGCCTTTGGAAGCAGGATGTAGAAAGTAAAGTCCAGTCCTTTCACTCCTAGGACAAAAACAGCAAGCAGCAGGCCAGCACAGCAAATCAAAAGGCAGAATGGAAGTCCCTGCTACAGCATTAAGTTCTTCTTCCTGGCAGAACGTCCTCCGTCCAAAAGGATTCTAACTTTGTGGGGTCAGAGATTCAGTACGTATACCCATTTCTGCCATTGAAGTAGGAAAACTTCAAAGAAAGGTATTTGTAGTGCAAAAGACCCTGCCTTTACTGTCCTAGCCCCATACACGCTCCAGGGGGTTGGAGATTGCTATGTGTAAGGACAAGCACAACCCTATTCAGGTGCAAGTGTTGGCTCCTCCCACCAGTCTAGCTCAGGAAGAACCACCAGGATATGCAGAGCACACCTTAGCTCACTTTGCATGACTGTATAGAGTAAATTCACAAAAAAGCCCTACTGTCATCCTGACCCAGGTATGCATTCCACCGACAAACAGAGACACAGAATGGTTAAGCAAGAAAATGGCCACTTTCTAAAAGTGGCATTTTCAGACTTATACTTTAAAAAACACCTTCACCCAAAAATTTATTTTTAGATTGTGAGCTCAAAAACACTTAAAAGATATTTCAAGGCAATCCCCATGTCTCCCTATGGGAGAGAGAGTTCTTGAAAGAGTGAAAACTGAATTTAGCAGTATTTCACTATATGGGCATGTAAAACTCACCAGTGCATGGCCTACATTTTAAATACACTGAACCCTGCCCTTGGGCCTACCTCAGGGGTGGCTTACATGTAATAAACCATAAGGTTTGGGCCTGCTAAGTGGGTGCACTTGCCAGGTCGAAATGGCAGTTTAAAACTGCCCACACATACACTGCAGTGTCAGGTCTGAGACATGTTTACAGGCCTACTCATGTGGGTGGCACAATTAGTGCTGCAGGCCCACTAGTAGTATTTGATTTACAGACCCTGGGCACACATTGTGTACTATACTAGGGATTTACTAGTAAATCAAATCATGGATAAACCAATCACCAATACCATTTAGACAGAGAGCACTTGCAGTTTAACACTGGTCAGCAGTGGTAAAGTGACCAGACTCCTAAAGCCAACAAAAACGAAATTCAGCAAACAGTCAAAAATAGGAGGTCAGACGCAACACGTTTGGGGATAAACCTGCAAAAAGGGTCATTTCCAACAGTATCCATCTGTGCTCAATGGTTTTCAGCAGCATGCTGAATGACACTATGATAGGAGGAAGTATTGTCAGGAAGTAATGCTTTATCTGGCACCTTGATGTCTAGGTCTGCCAGCAATAGATTGCATGTGTCCCAAGGGTCTGGGCCTTGGGGAGGGGCCCCTTGTGAGTCAGTGTCATGAGAATAATGACTAGGGCTTCTTGTGTCGGCACCAACTGAATGTGTTGATGACTGTGACCCACGGTGTGGAGGTAGTGTAATGTCAATTGGCATAGGACTAGTGGCCTTATGCGCCATACTTTTCTTCTTTGGAAGGGGCTGTAATAGCTCAATGTCCAGTCTTTTCTGTTTGTGGGCCCTCTCAGGCAAATGTTCCTCTTCCAGAGAACTTTATTTAACTATTAGTTCTTGGAAGTTTTTTAAAACATCTCCCTCCATATCCATAGTGGTTTGGATTTTACTTCTGTTGGGTGTCATGCCTTTACTAGTTTTTTTGTATTCCTGAGCTCTACTAGAGTGTGAGATGTTGATGGCAATGGTTTCTTCATAGTCATTATACGGCTCTGCTGCGATGGTTTCTTCTGTGTCAACGGATGGTTCTGCTCCGATGGGGTATGCTGTGTTGATGCTGTACATGTGGTCAACTCCGACGGCTTTGTAGAAACTGAAGGAGGACAGTGGATCAAAGGTTTTGTCAGTGCCATAGGCTGTGTAAGCGTCAATAGATTTGTCGGCACAGAGTGCAGCTGTGAGGTCTGGTTGTCCCATCCATGTCTGTCTTCCAATTGGAATTAAACGCAGTTGATCCTGTCTCGGCTCCAAGGTATATTCTTGGTGTGGATGGTGGGATGGGAGGGTTGTTGAGGGGGTAATATTTTGGTATGTGTGGGAGGTTGGGGACCTTGGATACTCACAACCCTTGGAGTTGTGTGCATCCTGGACCCGATCCTGACAGTCATTCCAGAGGTTCCACAGCTGACATTGTCAACTCGCCACTCTCTTCCTCCTCATGTTGGCTGGAGTCATCTGAGGCAACATAGTGCGGACTGCACAAGATGGTGCCCCCCCTATACGGAAATGTCCTCTTCCTCCCCCATCTCTAGCTGCTGCTCTTCTTCTGCAGAGACTTAAGCCTCCGCCGCCATCTCCATGGTATGAGCTAGGCATCGTCGTATCTGGAGCATAAGGGTTTCTTATTCTTAAACAGGCTGCAGGCAGCACAATCCTGCTTGAAGTACTAAGGCAACAAGCATAGGTTGCAGACGTTGTGCTGGTTAGAGTATGGATATTTTTCCCCTGCATCGAGGGCACTCTCTGAAAAATGTCTTTTTTTTTTACCTTCCATCACACAGAGCCGAAAATTCTCAGTGGAACTTGCAAAGGGACTCGTGTTTAAGCCAATTTGAAGGGTGCCGCAGAATGGTCACTGAACCTTCAATCACACAGCTGAAAATGATGAGGCATAGTTCATGTCTTCTAGTATAAGACACTATGAGCCTGTTGTCCTTCCGTGGGCCGTGAAGGCGCCAAAAGGTGCACAGAGCTCCGCCGCAATGTAGCCGAAGTAGATGGTGGAAACAAATCAATTTAACAATGGGGTGGTTGAATATGCGCATTCTTTCGAAGAGAAGACTCAACGTCACGTTAGCAATAAAAGCCTTCTTTGAGAAAACCAAGTTATAGAGTCCAAACTAACACTAAATATCAGGAGTGTGCCTAGCAAGTGTATCTGCAGCTCACACATGCTACATATACGAGATTAATAAAAAACAAGGGTGTTACTTTTATGATAACACAATGTTCTGCATCAAGCAACAAAAATGACAGACTGTGGCAATGACACAACATCTGTTCTAAATGTGCTGCTACACTGCTCTATGCCTCTTGAAAGGATCTTAAACAGGCATTTCATCCTACCATCTCAAAATGGAATGATCTTTTCATCAACGCCTGGGAGAAGTGCATTCTGCCGCAGGTATGTCTTTACACTGAATGTCAACTGCAACTCCCTCCTACTGTAGCAGCACGTATGCCAGATGGTAGCTGACTTCCGTCTGTTTTTGGAGTGGATGAACCGAGCAGAAGAGGCAATGATGAGTGACAGTGACACAAATGGTACCAAGAAGTTGTTAATAACATTTCTTGAGGAGTTAGTTCTGGTTACTGACAGAAGAAGGCAGTTAGATTGGTAAATGTCCATAACATTTAGGTGTCATGTGAGCAGTATTCTGCACGACAAAGGCTATTGATAAGCACAAGTCTACCATTTCAATTTGAAATTTCCCTATTTGATCAGCTAATGAAGGAAAGTGAAACATGCTGGGCTGTTTTGCAATTTCCTTCAGAATGATTTCAACACACAAATCAATTGTGTAGCAGGAAAGTAAGTGGACTGGGCTACTGCAGAGGGAAATTGGATGACTAACCTGGCGCATGCCATCCAGAAAGTAATCCATGAGAAGACTCAAAGCAAAAGAGCCACTCTTACTTCAAGATGAGATACAGGAAATAAACATAGTAAATCTCAATGTAAAGGTCTGATGCTCCAAATAAACACCTTTAAACTTCAGTAGCATAAGAGTAAAATTAGATTCAGTGTGCTTGCCTCAGACCAATACTACAAAAGACACATTTACTCAGACGACCAGTAACAATAAAGCAGGCACAATCAGAGCAGAATGAGACTAAAAGGACCTTTTGTTCTTTCACCATTCAAAGATTCTGCGAGTACCTCAGTTCTAGCACCTTGAAAGCACATACTCCGGTCATGGAAGTCTGTCAATGGTGTGATCCTTCCACAACTCTTATAATCTTTGAATGGTGGGTACAAAGAAGCATTTAGGAACAATGCAATTACTTAACAGAAAAAGCTTGAACTAAGATGCTAATGTCTCAAGTCTAGAAAGCCCAGAAAAGGAACAAGAACCTGATGACAGCCCCGTTTAGAGTAAATGGACAATCATATTTGGTGTAGCCATCTTCATGAGTGCAAAGAAGCACATTATATTAAATTTAGACTACTGAAATGTGCAGAATCCTGATCTAAAATATGTGCACAATTCAGATTAAATGCTGGTAGAAGAATTTATATATGTATGTTAAAGTTATGGAATGACCAAAACCTGATATAAGGTTAAGATAAAAATCAGGACAGTGACTGAATTGTTAAAGGCAGTGAACTTACCAGAGTCAAGCTCCACATTTAACGAAGAAGAAACAAAATTAGATGGAAACAATCCTATTCCTCTTTGATTTTCTCCCTTCCACCAGTTGCTGTCACTAAGGAGAAATAAAGAAAAAATCTAATGAAGAATAATAGCAATATTTCAATATTTAAATGATCAGGTGCTCTTGGTCAAAGGGCATTTACCTAAAAAGGAAGTTATCCCCAAAACATTTGGCATCATGAAATGCGTTTTCAGGTTTCAACTAACAACTTATCATGGAGGTGAGTGAAGCAAAGCAAATGTATTTAAATCCATCCGAACCATTACTAGGATTTACTTGTTGTTGGAAAGGTTTTAATAAATCATGTCCATATTTTTACTTTCTCCTCAAATGCATCATATCTATGTTTTTATTTTCTGCTCAATAACCTGGTTTAAATGGAATAGTATTAAAGAACAGTTGAAGACAAGCATAAAAGCAAGTCAAAACAGTTTAGACAGGAATGCCAGATGAGTTCTAAGAACCATTATTCTTATTAAAACACCAAATAACATCAAAGAGCTCAGAGACTTACAGCAGAAGTAACTGTTCTAATAAAGAGTGAATTCCAAGGAAATCATATAAAGTGACACGTGTGAGAATGTAATTATGTTTGTATTAAACAGAGTGTGATTCAAATGTGGGTGGTCTTTCCGAGCCATCATGAAAACAGGACTTTGAAAATCACAAGTTTGACGAGGAATCCAGATTAGAACAACTGCCTATCCTTCAAAATCAATTCTAGTGTCCCAGAATCTGGGCTCTTAATTAAAGGAAATCGAAAGAGCATTCTTTGTTTTACCAAACTCCTTTATACCCTCAAATTTTAAACAGGACAAAGTAAATTGTGTTTTCATACACAATAGATTACAACTCAAACTTTAAAATTAAAATTCTTCTATAAGAGTGGGCAATTTCTGCTGCTCACCAAGAATTATATTCTAAACTCATCACCTTTGCTGGAAACACTCAAATATGTTTTGCTGTAAAAATCTGACCATCTTGGCCTTTCCCCTCAAATCACCCTGTTTTAAGTACTTTGCAACAAATTGGCTGAGTAGTTTACAAATAAGATCTTCCTTATCCAAACCTACATAGTACAAATCCTTTCTGCCTGCCACTGCATGCTTTCTGTACTTTAGACTCTAACCCTAACCTCAGCAACCAAACTATGAATACTCACCACTGAGGTCCTTTCAACTTGATCACCCCTACACTTTGTTTCACTGTCACAAAAACGATATTCAGCTAATAACAACAAAAACAAGATAAGACTCCCTGACACATCCAGTTCAACTCAGGATTTTCATCTCAAAAGACTGAAAAGTCTGAGTTCAAAATAGGAAATATTCATAAAATGTGACATGCAGAACTGAACTGTGCAGAAGGACATTTTTGGAAATGATTTGACATCAGATCGGATCTTCAGAATGCATTCGGTCAATGAAAAGTAATTCACGGAACTTGTATCCAGAACAGCTTCCAAAAAACAAGACAGGTTGAATGAAGGAAGGCAGACTTCCCCCTCTTTGATTATCACCCCTAAACCAGTTAAAAAGGTAGAGGAAGTCTCCTCTGTATGCTGTATCCTTGTGGGTTTACCGCTGATGAGCTAGTTGTTCAGGTAAGGGACGACGGGTCAACTTGTCCTTGGGGAAATACGGACATTGGAAATGCAACATCCAGTAAACCTTCGAATCTCTGCATGATGCCTCTTGCCCATAAAGCAAAACAAGTGGATACAATGGGCAAGAGAATCAATGCCTCTGCTGCTTCCTTCGCCAAGATGGCCAATGCCAAACCTTTTTATCTAGATTTGATATAGAACTCTGGCCCAACATAAAGCCACTCCAAGAGTAATTGACCATAGACTGTGGGCCCCAAAAGCCACCCTTGAGAATAATAAATGTACCACTGCAGTTCTCACTGATACTTCTAGAAAAGACACCAGTGTTGGTCAGAAGGTCAACATGATTGTTATCTACAAGTACTATGTGCTGCACAGCACTTATACACTCTCAGAAATACAATCAAAGATCATGGAAATGCCATTTGATGGCCAGAGCTCCTTCAAGAAATATGCTCTGGCCATAAATGCAGACGCCAATACTGCAAGACTTCTAGGTACCATGCAATCACACCAATTAGATTTGTCCAAAAGACTTCAGAACTATGGACAGAGACGTGGCAACTAATCTATCTCAAAGTATACAAAAAGTGATGGATGGAATGCTTGAATGGAGCTCAGCCACTAGTAATCACCTGGACTGCATCTCAATCCATCAATCTTTTGCACACTATATCACCTCAGTTTGGATCCAGCTATACCCAAATCAGTCCCGACTCTGCTCCAATGGGAACAGGCCAGTCTGAATCGCCATGCCAGGTCCTCCATGAACCAGAAATCAAGCAACTCGGAACCGGTTTCGCCCTTGTTATGGGCTCATCAGCCAGTTATAGCTTGGTTCCAGTGACACAGTGTGCACCAGACCCACGCCTGGGCTTACCCATCCCACTTGGGGCGATATTATAAAGTATACAAATAGTGATGGATGGAATGTTTTAATTAATCCTAATGACTGGTAATTACTCGGGCTGCATCCCAATCCACTGTTCTTTTGCACATCAAGTCACCTCAGTTTGGACTTGTGTATATGCAAATCTGTCTTGTCCCTGCTCGAATGGGAATAGTCCAGCCTGAACTGCCAAGCCAGGACCTCGCTGAACCAGAAAACAAGTAACCCAGGACCGGTGCTGCCCTTGTTATAGGCTCATCAGCCACGTATAGCTTGGTTCCAGTGAGGGTGTGCATCGCCGGCATAAAATCAATGGATTGAGAAGTGGCGGCGAGTGTTCGCCAGTGGCTGAGAATAATTCAAGCGTTCCTCCCATCATCTTGTTGTTTTTGCATTTGCCGCTCTAAGTAATCCAGGTATGCCTAGACAGGAGTCCCATGCTCATTGTGTCACTAGAGCCAAGGCATACCAGTATTAAGAGCCCTAACTAGGGTGAAACTGGTCCTGGGTTGCTGGTGTCTTGGTTCAGGGAGGACTTAGCCTGACAATTCGGGCTGGACTGCTCCCTTGAGGAGTAGGGTCAAGACTGAATTGCATATATAGATATATCTTACCCCCAATTAGGGTGAAACTTGTACTAGGTTGCTTGTGTTCCGGTTCAGGGAGGAACTAGCCTGGCAGTTCGGGCTGGACTGCTCCCATGAGGAGCAGGGTCAAGACTGATATGCATATGGCTGGCTCTAAACTGACAGCATTGTGGGTAAAAAAACACAATAGATTGGAATGCGGCCTGAGCATTCGCCAGGGGCTGAGATTAATTCAAGCATTCCTACCATCACCCTATGCTGTTTTTATCCATCTCTGGCACTTATAAACCCTAGAGGCAGCAGATTTACAATTCCAAAGGCCAGCTGTAATCATGGGACTTATTACCCACACCGGCAGACAAATGCCAGAAGCAAGCAGGCAGGAATAACAGCCTTAGCCAAAGGGTCCACAACTAAGTGAGAAGAACATGCTTTGCCAAACGCCTGCTACCACTCTGTCCAATTTCATGTAGCTGGTCAAAGGTAGACCTGACTGACTCAGGGTGGTCGTCCCCCAACTTTCTGCCTGCCTTCCTTCACTTTTCTGACACTGTTTTTGCTGGTTTTAGGACTCTGCACATGTTACCACTGCTAACCAGTGCTAAAGTGCATATGCTCTCTCTCTTATTGGTTAACATTGGTTCATATCCAATTGGCATATTTGATTTTACATGTAAGTCTCTAGTAAAGTGCACTCCATGTGTCCTTGGCCTGTAAATTAAATGCTACTAGTGGGCCTGCAGCACTGATTGTGCCACCCACATAAATAGCCCCTTAACCATGTCTCAGGCCTGCCATTGCAAGACCTGTATGTGCAGTTTCTCTGCCAGTTCCACTTGGCATTTAAAATTGCTTGCCAAGCCTTAAACCCTTCCTTTGCTACATATAAGTCACCCCTAAAGTAGGCGCTAGGAAACCCATACGGCAGAGTGCTATGAAGGTAATAGGTAGGACATGTACTTAAGTGTTTTATATATCCTGGTAGTGGGCTGCCCTCATATACTTTTGAGTGGTAGATTCTGATCTGGAAGGAGTAACCAGGACATATTTAGTATGGCCAGTAAGGTAATAGGAAATCCTGCTTATTCGGAAGGTTAGATTTAATATTACTATTTTAGAAATGGCACTTTCAGAAAGTGGAAATTTCTCTGCACTTAATACCATCTGTGACTTACAGCCCGTCTCCAATCCACGTCTGGTCTGTGGTGGTTGACAGCTCCCTTGTGTATTTCACCCAGACAACAACAAACACAGGATACTCAGTCAGATCTGCATTCATCTCCCTACTGAATGGGTCTTCCTGGGCTGAAAGGGTGGAGGGCCTCTCCCTTACATTTCAAAGGCCAGTGGCGTGCCCTGACATAAAGGACTGATAACCCACCACAGGGACCTTGGCAGACAGCACTGAGCTGAAAGGGGAACTTGCACACTTCAAAACCAATCTTTGAAGTCTTTCCCACTTCAAAGGTGTTTTTGGGTATATAAACTGGGACTCTAACCCCACCAACTCAGACACTTCTGGATCTTCACCTTCACTCTGTCAGAGGAACTGCCTGGTTGCCCAAAGGACTCATCTACACTGCTATGCTGAGAGGGACTGCTGCCCTACTTGTTGCCCTGCTGCCTTCTGACTTCCTCCTGAAGTACTTTCCAAGGTCTTGGATTTAGTTTGCCTCCTGTTTCTGAAGTCTCAGGGCCAATAAAGACTTCATCTCTCCAAGAAACTCCTTGTGCATTGAAAATTGGCACAAAGCCTGCGAAAATCAATGCAACGTCTGCGGAATTTGACACAGCGCCTGCCTTGTGACGGAAAATTCCACGCATCTCCTCCTCTGCGGTCTCCGTGCATCGTTGTTTTTTGACGCATTGCAGGTATTGTGTGTAACAAAGAAACAACTTAATTTCTAAGGCTTTAGACTCTTTTAAACCTTATAAAAGTGATATTTCAACTTATGCTTATTGGATCTTTGTCATTTTTATATTTTTATTTCTAAACCTGTGTGATGTATTTTTTGGTGTTTTCACTGTTACTATTTGATTTATTGCACTAATACTTTACACATTGTCTTCTAAGTTAAGCCTGATTGCTTTCTCAGTGTCAAGCTACCAGAGGGTGGGTAGAGGATAATTTGGATTGTGTTGTGATTTACCCAGACTAGGATTATGGTCCCTGCTCGGACAAGGGTGTATACATCTGCCAACTAGAGACCTCATTTCTAACAGTCAGGACAACCAGTTCAAAGCAGTGCCCTCTGGTTTCAAGCCAGCTTGCCTATCAGCAGCAGACGTCCACCTACAATGCCAAAGTCTTCCCATGTCTGGATGGCAGATTTCTGAGAGGCGTTTGTGTTCAAAGCCTCAAAGGATAGGCCGAACACGCCACAGCTTTTACACCATTCTGGTTTAACACTGAATGCAGGAAAACTATACTTAAACCCCAGCAAAGAAACTTTATTTCCAGACAGCACAGATTGCACAAGCACTGGAAGTGTTCATCACTGGAATGCAGCACAATGCTTGTCCCCTCTGCAAGGGATATACAGACCAAGTCTATATTCTCTATGTTAAGATAGGAGGCTTTCATAGAAATTATAAGCCTCTGCATCATGCTAGTGCCACAAAACCACATGAGAATGTGAGCCCTCCAAGAAGGATCATACAATCAGTAGCAACATGCCAATGGTTGGTGGTACAATGGTGTCCAAGTAATACATGTCACAAAACAAACTTATGGTTGATAAACAAAAGCTAAATATAGAAGAGACGGGGCCAACATACACAAGATCTATGACCTCATCACTCAAGATGCATCAAAGAAGGGTTACTGAGAGGGGCAGGTGGGTCTTACCTTCAACATCTCCCAGCAGACTATGTCCCACCAGGAAGAGAATTTACATCTAAATATGTTAGAAGATACAAACTAGCCTTGGAGTTTTTCTAAGGATCCTTGAGTACTACCCAAGATAAAAAAAAATGAACCCTGCACAATCATACTGGTGATTCACCCTGGACAAGACAGTTCATAGACCTATGACACATATCAGCGAAAACTCCAATGCCATTCAAACCAGAAACGTATCTCTTTGCAGATCCCCAGGCAAGGAGTTCATCCCAATCAGAACTAGCTCCATTTAAAAGCCTGGCTGGAAAAGATATTTGGCTTGGTTCTTCAGACAACCCTTAGGCCTGAAGAATTGCATCCAGGTGAGTGACAACCACATTAACAAAGAAATCCTCCCTCATTTACTACATCTGGAAGAATAGGGCTTAAGTATTCATCATGCATCTTTTTATGGTTTGTATTTCGTGGGGAAATTGTATAGTGTTACTGCGGTGTGTGCCTGTCATCCTGAGCCTCCATTCCCTTGATCTCTGTCTTAACATATCTTTCACCCTTTTCGTTTGGGGGTGTTTGTGTGAGGAATGTCCTTTACTGTGTCAAACTGTGTAGCTTGTTTGGATTATTTCTACAAGACTGATAATTAAAGTTTTAAAAAAATGTATTCATCATGCAAGTGTTAATTTACAGGGAGTCCCAAGATATCGCAGGTCCGCCAACACGTCACCTCACTCAGCTCTTGTTGTTAAGAAATTTAGAAAAGGATGTTTTGGGTATTCCCTGCAACACAGGAGATGTGTGATGCAAAACATCAGTTGTTGAATTGCCAAGAAGCTTAATCCTGTGCCAGGGATCGCATTAACAGCCCTTTGAGCCCATTTAGAAGGTGTCTTTACAAATGCTTTCCAAGAAGGATGCGTTCATTGTTTACTTAACATCTGCCAGATATGTTGAATGGCTCTACACAATCCCAGCTAAACACCTCTTAATCAAATTCAACAAGGACAAAGTCACCCCTGATGCTAACACCTACTTTATAGCAATGGAACCAATAATGTTCCAACTGAATGAGGAAGTGCACTTGCCAACATTCTTTACTCAGCCTCCTCAGTGGCTGAGAGGGTGTCTCCATTCAGTATAAAACCTTGCACTGCTTTAAGTTTTACATAGACAGACCAGGCTTAGTACTTTTTTTTTCTTTTTTTGCAAAAAGTACAAACATTTTAGTGCCCCAAACTTGACAATTCTTCTGTGGAACAGGCTAAATACTTTCAATGGTCACATCAGCTATTTGTCTCTTTAAGCAAAGGCAAAAAAAGGCCAGCCACATTCATACAATGGTTTTCTCATTGGATTACAGCATACGTTATGTTCTAACAAGCCAAGGATGGCAAGCCGATGAAGGTACAGAGCAAGAGCCCATGCCCAAGATACATGGAGCTATACAGGCATTCTTCACTGCTGCACATAATACTGACACCTGTAAAGTAGTAAACATAGGCATCCATCATGTGTTCACCAGGTATTTATGTTTGCAACTACTGTTAAAAATCAGATGGTGAGGTGGGACAGACAGTTCTTAGAAACCTGTTTCAGTACAGTTAGGCTCACATAAGCCTTGTACTGTTTCTATTCTCAACACTGCTTTTCTAGTCAGAACTCAAGCATGTGAATGTATGAATGATCCAAATACTGTATGATGAATAAGTTTCTTACTTGTAATTTCAGTTTTCCAGTGTTGCTATCTGTTGCAAATTCACACAACAAACCTCTTTGGTCCGTTTAGTATGAGGCCCCTTTTCTTATTGCACGCGTTACGAACATTTGAGCTCTGGATGCCACTGGGGAGTGTAGTGTGCAAAGTTGATTCTACCTTACTGGCTTGAGTGCAGGCTATATAGTGAGGCAGCTGGCTGTATGACAGAATGCTGTTGTCAGAAACAATTTTATTGACAAATATTGTGACCTAAATATTGCCCATCAGGGGGAATATGTGTATTTCTAGCTCCAACGGAGATATATTTTTGTAAATTTGTAAACTACATTTAGGACAATATTCTGGTACCATATCAAGTGTACGGATTGACATAATGCATAGCTGAAATAATGTTAAGTGAATTTATATGGATACTACTTTTTAAACATAGACTATCGAGGAATACCGGCCAGGCAAGAAATAGTTCAGTATACCAACAATGGAGAACTTTAGTTGTGGTAAGTAACTTGCTTCCTATTGTTAACTGGGTAAGTCAGAAGCCTGCATGTCACCATGAATGTCATCATCTTCTACGAAGGTTTAGTTTTGATATAACCTTCTCCATGAAAACAGGCCCCTGAAAGATCCCAATGAACAGTTTTGTGGATTTAGCTGCAGCTGTCTGGTATAAACGAAGCAATATAATGGTAGTAGTTTTGTAGCTGTCAACATGGCAAGATAAAAGTTAATGTTTATACTAGATGGAATAAGGATGAAGCACTTTTAATAGAGCTGTTGGCTTTCACCAGAGCATGTTGTGCTCCTGTCTATTCTGTTAGTGTGCCTAGGTTTGAATTTTTCTATCCAAAGCTTGCCTTCAGACTATTCTGTAATACAGCTAACAAAAGACACAGGTACCAATCCCCTCTACGTCTACTGCATGGAAGAGAAAAATGACTGAGATGTGAAATGTAATCTGAGTTCTCCTCAGTGGAATCTCCAACATAAATCATAAGCACCAAATTGACTTTCCCACACAAAGGCACCCCAGAGCACTTAAAACACATGTAAAAACATATACATTGCTTTTCAATTAAAAAAGATAATTTAACACCAAATGTTTAATTTTTGGCAACCTACAGAAAGTCTGTATTGGGTGATTTAATTTTGTTTCTGTTAACTAAAAGCCTATCAATAATAAAAATAATAAAAAAAAAAAAAATTGTATTAGGTAAATTATTTAGCAAACCTTCTTTTCAAATAATGAGCAAGACAGGAAAGATGAACAATGTAGATAGAAATGGCTAGAAAACTGACACTGCTCCTTTAAGTGCGCACATACTACCATTATCCCTTCATTCCGTGTTTGTGACAGTTGTCAGCTCATTGTTACTGGAAAAGAAGCAACCTGGGTATGAAAACCCACTAGAATATACCATCTTCTTTACTCTGGGAGGAGTGAGGTTTACTAAGGACTGTAATGAAGATACACATAATCCAAGTTCTCTTCTAGGGATAAGTAACTTTTCCCTCTCCTCCATGTGATCTTCATTATTAGCCATAAGCACTGAATATGGTAACAAGCCCATCCCTCATCTAGACAGAGGTAATAAAGTACTTTCAAGAAAATCGACTTTGGATTTTGATACAGGTTTGTGTAGTTTTTTTTTTCCAAAAACCTTTGAACTGCATGGCTGCAAGACATACCTTAATCTAAGAGGGTGTACTCTTTTGATCTTGATATGGAGGATGAATCAAGTAATGCAGCTATGCATTAGTTCAGATCAAAATTGTCCTGGGTGCACCAGGTAGGAACAGCTTCCACTTAAAAAGGTAGGAAGTCCTGGTGGGATGCAGAACCTTGCCCCTGAAGTTGTCCAATCTGCACACAAGTCTCCTGTGTGGTAATTCTAGCAGGTTTTGATCAATGAATCACCACTGGCCCTAGGAGGGTCACCCTGGTCTTGCAGTAATATATGGATTATTACATATGGATATCGGAGGAAAGGCATGTAGACAAATCTGACCAGCCTATCATAACCAATTTACTTTGGTCCATGGCTGATTATACCTCAAGCTGAAGTCTGGGCATTTTCTTATTTTCTCCAACAGCAAAGAGGTCTATCTGAGGATAGTCCCAATCATGGTAAATGTCGAGCAGTATTTTGTTGTGTAACTCCCATTCACAATTTTCTTGCATAATGCTGCTGTGTGAAACTGCTTCTGCATTTTGGACACTTGGTAGATGAATGGCTGTAATTTGCAAGTTCCAGGCTATAAGCCATTCCCAAATTGATTGTGATTTCAAAGACATAGCCTTGACAGAGTTGTCATATTGTATGTATAAGTAGTGAGCTTGTCTTGAAAGCTGGCGGAAACAACTTGTGAGCCAGATGGATCACCCTCTATTTTAGAGGGTAGGAGTGTTAAGATATATCTTTCTTGGACCAAGTCTTCTCCCACTAGGTGTTCCATGTGATCAACTCATCACATGTGGGACGGCATTGAAAACAATTGCATGCATTTAAACATCCAGATAAATGGTGCACCCTACATTAGGTTTTTTAATTGGCATTACTAGGGATACTACTGAACCTTAGACCAAGATAGAGTGAGTCCTTTTCCCAGCTACTGGTGTACTGGCACCACTGGCTGGGATGAAAATGAGATTGCTCCAAAGAGGTCCCTTTCCAAATAGAAGTTGACATAGCTTAAGTAAAAGTAGTTTAGACATTTATCTGGTTAGGGACATCTCCAACCCTTTTGGAAGGAAGGGGAGCAAGTGGAAAGGTTACCATTGCATACTACTTAATTGTCACTATAAGCCGAGCAATAATTTAAATAAGAAGGAACATTTATGCAAGATCTAAAACGGTATCACTTAATATAATACAGGCACAACTGGTTTACAGAAGATTGGCTTAACACTATTTCAAACTGTTTAACACAATTTCAGGTGGAAAACACAAAACTGAGGTAGAAGCTCCTGTCATTTCTTTAGAGAATGCAATCTAACTTATTTGGAAGAATATGTACAATTTTGAAAAGCATCAATAACATACCTGTCATCTAGTACAATAATTATTTCTCCACTCTTAAATGTAAGTTCGTTGTCCTCAACTGCTTCAAAATCATACAAAGCACGGACTTTCCTCGGTACCTTCTGACTATCCTGTTGTGAATCTACGGATGGGTATAAGGGTTTAATTTCTGCTGGTTGTTGTTGTTTCTGTTCTTGCAAGGACAATTCAATTGCTGTGATTCCAAAAGAAAATAACACTTGTTAAAGATATGCTTTCATAAAGCAGGGTATTTTAAAAAGAAATTCCACACACTAGCGGCCCGCACTTCAGAAGAATACGTTCTTAAACTGTGACAACAACATTCCAATGTATGACACAGAAGATAAACATATCTATGTACGTTTATATATTCACTGAAAAAAATCTAAAGGTTAAAGTAACATTTATAGTTAGGCAATAGTTTCAGTGCTAACAAAGTTTAAACTAAAAAAAAACACTTAAACTCACCAGTTATAGTTATTGCTGGTAACTATAACTCATGCCCTAAGGTAACTGTAAGTCATGCACTCCCCATGTAGAGACTTGTCATACAAAATGTAATTTCAGATGTTGCAGTGATATTACCAATGATGTCACTGAACAAGTCATGAGTGAGGTAATATGGTAGGGAATTAGCAGTGCATGGTGAGGGCGAGTTATAGTTATTATAGATAACTATAACTGGTGAATTTCAGTTTAAAACGTTACATTGGCACTGAATTTTTCACCTAACTATATCATCACTGTAACCAATTTTTTTTTTCAGGGAATTTCTACTAAAAAAAAAAGAAAAAAAGAAATTAACCCCAAGTCATATTTTATCACCATACATAAAGTCAACCCACACTGTGGGGGGCCTGGCTGAAGGGACTGGAGCTTACTATCTACAAAACTACTGAACTGATTTACACAAAAATCACACTTTCTGGATTAAGATCTAGCTTTCTGCCAAATTTCGTGTAAATTCCGTTCAATTTTTTGCAGTAGTGCTTCTTACAAAAACTAAAAAAACGTCTATGGACGATGCATGAGAATACTGATTTTGGGACCCTTCTTTTCCTCAGCCCCCACCTGCCTGTAGCCCACCTCTGATGGCAGAAGGATATGAAGGGCAGGGGGGTGAGGGCTAGGGAGCGAGGGGCTTTGGCTTTGTGTAGGGAAACAAATTATTATTTTACATTTAAAAAAGCCTAGAAATTAATTGTTAAAACAAAGATTAAAGAAATGTTATAGTTAAGTGATATGTTTGGTAACAACGTAACGTTTTACACTAGAAAAAAGGAAAAACACAAATTCGCCAGTTATATTTATCTCAAATTACTATAAGTCGTGCCCTGAAATAATTGTAACTCATGTCCTCATCATGCACCGCTAATTACCCAAATACTACATCACTCATGACATATTCTAGGTCATCTTTATTAATATCACTGCATCATTTGTAATGAAATTACTGATGAGAAAACTATGGCTGGCGGGGCGTGAGTTATAGTTACATTAGTGCACGAGTTATAGTTACTTGGGAAAAATCCCAGTATAGCTAGGTGCAAAGCAACTTTCCATAGCAGTCCCTGTAAGTTGCTTAGACCATTGTTTTCCAATCAAAAAGTTATCAAGGCAGAAACATAGCAACTGTAATAGCATCATGGAATCATTGTACAGAAATAATGGTTTGTCTCTGAAAAACTGTCCGCAGTCCTGTCAAGGTACACTATGTTAATCAACAGCAAACACCCTGGATGCCTCAGTCTCGATGAGGAGTTTCATTTGCATACTGGTTAATATTTTTGGTCTGTGAGTTAGGGGTTCTTTGCATATGTTGAACCTGTATAATCTGCCTTGTATATATATATATATATATATATATCTTTGGTCACTATAGTTCGTTTTGAGAGAGTTCTTGTTTACTAGTTTTTTATTTTATTTTGTTGAACCATTTTTAAGTCGAGAGTGCAAGTGCTTCTACCATGTTGTTAGTATTGTGGGCGTTTAACCATGTCCATCTCACCCCCATCACTTTCACTTGTTCGTGGGCTTTCCTTTCAAAAACCCCTTCATGTAATCGGTAAATGCTTTACATTTGTCCCACCTTGAGGCTGCTTCGATACCGCCTTGGGGACCGACCTTGTTACATGGATAATTACATGATTGCCTATATGCTTTACTGTGAGCGGACTACTTTTTAATTTGTTTTGTCTCGCCCCTTCGCGCTCCATGGCGCTTTCAAGTCTTACACAGCGCAAACTCGATCTGCAGTATTGGAGCAATTTGCATGACTACCAGTTACTTCATACTTAACAATTAAGCTCATTGGTGAAAGTGTGATAGTCAAATGGAGGAATATACTAAGTAATCCAGTATAATACATTGTATTCTCCCTACAGCTTCAGCGTCTTTCCGCTTGGAGCAGCGTGACATGGAATAAGTATGGTCACACTCATTGCTGCCCCAGAAGGCTGGTAAATCTCGGGTAACCATAGCCGAGCGCGCACCGAAGCCCTAGACAGTCTTAAAAATAAGGAGGCATACATTGCAAATAGATGGAACAGGCCAACAAACCTCAGGACATCTTTTTCATATTCAGAATGCTTCACTGTGCAAAACTGAAGCACTAATGCAACAGTGTCCTCGGCTTTGAAATACACTGCAGGAGACAAAGAATGTATGTATAAGCGCTTGAGACTCTCGCGGTGCATGCCAGCGAGACAGTTTTTTCCCGTAATCTGTATCATGTTACGTTTTCACCTCGATGTTCTGTAAATCAAGTTTTTAAGGCCTTTATGTTTAGCCACGGGTATTGTTAAAGTATGGAAAGCTTTATGCAATGAAAACTTGAAAATAATGTTGATTAAAACTGACAAGAGTTACAGAGGTTGCCTCTGTGTTCACTCTTTTAGTTACTGTTAATTAGCATTTGTATTATGAATAAAACCATGTTGTTTGTCAGACTGGGGAATCATGTAGCCGTCCGTTCCTAAATGTTGTTACAGCTGTAGAAGTTTGGCTTAGGATGTCACTTTGAATGATCTCAGGACTTTATTCGGGCGATCGTAGGGTGGGGAAATGCAGGCTTCTGATGTGCCATTGTGACACCTCAAGGCGATGAACATTTTATTTTATTGCATTTCTTTAATCAGAAAGCCTGGCATCATCAAGTTAAAGATTGTGGTTGCTTGTTTTTGTTTTGTTTTCTTAAATTTCCTTGGGTGTACATTTCCGGGTTCTTTTATTTAAACCAAACATTAAAATGAGTTTAGCGTTTTCCTGCACTCGAGCTTTAGTTTTATGGTCTCACTAAGAGAACATTTTTGTTGGCCATCACACTGTCGCGCTTTCTCCTGTTACAGTGTGTGATAGCCCCTCCTCCCGTCTGGTTTTGGTTTTGCCTTTAATTCAAGCTGCACTCCTTTCTCTACGGGGCTCGGTGCCATGCTTCACGTAAGCAGCACTTTCAAAAAAAAAAATGCTGTTGTTTTTTCATAAAACTGGTGTAAAAATGCTACTGTTTAGTCACAAAACTGATTCCTTCAATGTAAGCGGCACCTAAGACAAAACAAAAGATATGATAGGAAAAAAAAAAAACACCCAGAAATACACATCAACACATTTAAAGGAGACTAGACTTTTTTTATGGCTAACAACTTCCAAACAAAACGCAGGCTGATACGCATGCTTCACTTCTCTTATCTGTGGGCATCTACAAACACGGAATGCGCAATTTGAGTTTCATGACAGAAACTTTTCGACTTAAGTTTTTGGATTTTGTAATGAATAACTACAGATTTAAAATTAGAGTACAAAATGACAGCAGCATCCATTCAGCTGGGGTTCCCCAAGTGACTCAGTGACGTAGGCGTGGGTTGTTCACAAGGACGATCTCTGTTTCTATATTCCCCATTAGTATTTAGGAAGAACTCTCGCATTACCTGGAAAACCTCACTACGGTAGAATGGTTTTGAAATGTTTAACTCTTGATCTTAGACAAACAGTTTACAAAGTGCAAAAACCCTATTTTGTTTGAATAAGTAGACTAATGTTTGCTGCATGCATCACAAGAATCTAGCCCACATACCCATGAGGTCTAGCCCACATCACCTAAGACTTTTTAGTTTAGTTTACTAAAAACATTGCCATCAGGGTCGGAGTGTTCCTCAGTTTGTTTAAACACTCAATTTTAATAAATAGATCCAAGATATATCTACTAACTTGCAGATTTACTGATAAAACTATATAGTGTATTAATAATCTGTGAAAATTGGGTTTCAGAAAACATTTCCTTTGCACATCAACATGTAAAGTATTCAGATTTTTTTCATCCTATTAAAATATATTTTCATCACACAGAAATATAAAAAAGGGCTTTCACACCTACTGAAATATATTTTGAAATGTTTGCACAGTTGACTTAGTCATTTAAATGTTGTGTTAGGAAAAACCTAACACCCTATATCCTTTTATTTTACATTCTAAGCAGCAGGTCACACAGGTCACCTTACATAAGTCCTGGAACTCTGCAGTCAGAAGGAAAATTAATCGTAAGAAAAACTTACTTTTGACCTCGGTCTGTGAACACAGAGCAAATGTGACATAAAAACAACATTTAAAGGCATCTTTTATTGCCCCTCATCTTTTCAACTGAACAGAACACCTGTTCAGTGTCAACTCGTCAGATGGTATGAGTAAGTATTAAAATTAACCCAACCTGATCAAATAAGACTCGCCAACGCGAGTGGTCGAGTGGATTTTTCGAGCCCTGAACCACAAAAGAATCACACTCACAAAAATTATACTAAAGGGTGTAATAGATTTGGTAGCAATTTTCATGGAAGTGATTACAAGTTATGTTTTGCCATTATTAAAGAGTGCAGGTAATGCGGGCATAAAGGCCATTATGCACGCATGTGCAAAGAATGGTCTAAGTGTAAAATAACGGTGGTGGCTGACTCGTACGATTCAAATTAGATTTATGTCAAGACCGTATATTGAGTGTGGGTGATGATGTTGAAATGGAGAGGAGGGAGAGTAGGTCTAAGGTGTGGTTTAACATTCATGGGAGAGATGTAGTGTTAATGGTGGACACTGGCTCTCATTACACAATACCACAAACTTTATTTCGGTCACTAAGATCATAAAAGTACAACACAGATAAGTGATACACATACAAATACTTAAAATCATGTTAAGATTAAAAATACAGCATAATAAAATCTCATTGCAGTCAAGCCTTCTTTTGTGGTCACAATACTATTGAAAAACAGTAGACACAAGCACTTACGGTAACTTGCTGTGGAATAACCTCGCATTAGCATAGTTACCCATGATAGGGTATTAAATATGTCCCGTTATTAATGTGCGAGGAGGGAGTATACCTGACAACCACTATAAAAGCCAAAAAACTCAAGTGCTACCTACATTGAGTTTCTTCTAAATAAGGAGCTCAAATTGGCACATTGCAAACAACTGGTGGAGTTAACCAGTGAATTCACAATCCCCTTGTCGTTTAAATAAATTCTTAGTATAAACTTGGAGCGGCTAGTCCATAGGGCCATCAAATGTTTAGCCTTACCAAAACCCAATGCTCTACTTGTGTCGGTCAAGGATGTGGAATTCCTATCGCCCAACGCCTGGGACATATTGTTAGGGGGGAAAGAGATTGAGCGTTAGTGCACAGTCTGATTTTAATCATATTCAGGGTCCTAACGAACCGTGGCATAGTGTATGTATGGATTTCATTGGTCCTCTTACGGGGATGAGGGAGAATTTGAGTTGATGTATCTTCAAAATTGTTAGAAGTAAAATATATGAGGGAGGTGTCTACGAAGAACACCATCAAGGTATTGAGGGAGCTGTTTAGAAGGGAGGGCTTTCCGCATACGTTGATAACTGATAATGGCACTCAGCTTATGTCTACAGAAATGAGGGAACTTTTGGAGGCATACGGCATAAAACATCATTGCATGTCTCTCTACAATTTGCAAGCGAATTTGATGGCAGAACACATGTACCGCATGGTAAAGGGCACCATACAGTTAGCAGTTCGCAACAAGTTGGAAGTGTGTGAGGCAGCTGAGATGATGTTGTGGGCATACTGCACCACTGAGGGTAGAGAAATTGGTAAATCGCCCTTTGAGTTAATGAAAGGGCAGAAACCTCAAATAAAACTGGTGCCTAGCTGGTTGAAAGGAAACATCAAGAACAAATACCTTGTTTCGAGAAACAAGACAACAGGCATTCAAACAGCAGATTGAGTGAAAGTGAGAGATGATCATCTGGGAAAGGGTTTAATCAAGTTTAATGGTCCATACAAAGTTGAACAAGTTTCTGATTGGTATATGGTACTTCAAAACAACGATAAGTGGAACAAACAGACAATGGCTCTATATCAAAGAAAAGGAAGGGATGGAAGTGTTGATGCAGATGGTGGCGAGGGTAGTAGCGGATTCATGTTGATGAATGAGAATAGAGCATTGTCGGAGTTGGAAGAAGTGACTGAGATGAATGTGTGTGACCAGATGCCCCCTTACGTGGAAATGAAACTAGTATGAGGGTGGATGAGGTTAGGAAAAGGTGCAAAGAGACAGGAGATCACCAACTTATTTACAAGATTATGTAAGGGAACAAGAAAAGTAAAATGGTGTGTATTCTTTTATTCATGGTTTATGCAAAGTTTCCATTTGTTCTTCAATTATTCATTTTTGTATATTTGTAAAATACAAGTAATTTAAAAAAAAAAAATGTGTGCATATATTTACCTATATTCTTCATGTAAATAGTTTTTTTGATAATATGTTCTTGTTATTAAGGGAGAAGGTTGTGTTGTACGTATGATGTAATAGAGCTGGGGAGATGTGGAATGTGGATTTTGAACTCACGTCAGTTGCAGTGAAGCTGGCGAGGGAGAAGTCATGTAGGAAAGGTTGTAAGGAAAATGGCACTTACCCAGTGTACATCTGTTCGTGGCATTAGTCGCCGCAGATTCACATGCTGTGCACAGTCCGCCGTCTGGTGTTGGGCTCGGAGTGTTACAAGTTGTTTTTCTTCAAAGAAGTCTTTTCGAGTCACGAGACCGAGGGACTCCTCCCCTTTCGATTCCATTGCGCATGGGCGTCGACTCCATCTTAGATTGTTTTCCCCGCAGAGGGTGAGGTAGGAGTTGAGTATGCTAGTAATAGTGCCCATGCAATGGAATGAATACGTATGTACAAAATGAAGGTTAAAGTAATATATTTACAAATGTACAAATGTTGAAGATCTACTTCTAAACGGCTACAGGCTCCCAGGGAGGCGGGTGGGCGCATGTGAATCTGCAGCGACTAATGCCACGAACAGATGAACACTGGGTAAGTGACATTTTCCGTTCGGTGGCATGTGTAGCTGCAGATACACATGCTGTGCATAGACTAGTAAGCAGTTATCTCCCCAAAAGCGGTGGTTCAGCCTGTAGGAGTTGAAGTAGTTTGAAATAAAGTTCTTAGTACAGCTTGACCTACTGTGGCTTGTTGTGCAGATAACACATCTACACAGTAGTGCTTAGTAAATGTATGAGGCGTAGGCCATGTTGCTGCCTTACATATTTCGTTCATTGGAATATTTCCTAGAAAGGCCATAGTAGCACCTTTCTTTCTGGTTGAGTGTGCCTTTGGTGTAATAGGCAGCTGTCTCTTTGCTTTAAGATAGCAGGTTTGGATGCACCTAACTATCCATCTGGCAATACCTTGTTTTGAAATTGGATTTCCTGTATGAGGTTTTTGAAAGGCAATAAATAGTTGTTTTGTCTTTCTAAATACTTTTGTTCTGTCAATGTAGTACATTAGTGCTCTTTTGATGTCTAATGTATGTAGTGCTCTTTCAACTATTGAATCTGGCTGTGGGAAGAACACTGGTCATTCTACTGTTTGATTTAAGTGGAATGGTGAGATAACCTTTGGTAAGAATTTTGGATTTGTTCTTAGAACTACTTTATTCTTGTGTATTTGAATAAATGGTTCTTGTATGGTAAAGGCCTATATTTCACTTACTCTTCTTAGAGATGTGATGGCAATGAGAAATGCAACTTTCCACGTTAAGTATTGCATTTCACAAGAATGCATGGGTTCGAAAGGTGGACCCATGAGCCTTGTTAAGACAATGTTGAGGTTCCATGAAGGAACAGGTGGTATAATTTTTTTTAGGCCTTCCATAAACGCTTTAATGACAGGTATTCTAAACAGGGAAGTTGAATGAGTAATCTGCAGTTAAGCAGATATTGCGGCGAGATGTATCTTTATGGAAGAGAAAGCTAGATTTGATTTTTGCAAATGTAGTAAATATCCTACTACATCTTTTGGAGATGCATGCAATGGTTGAATTTGATTATTATAGCAGTAATAAACAAATCTTTTCCATTTACTTGCATAGCAGTGTCTAGTGGAAGGTTTTCTAGCTTGTTTTATGACCTCCATACATTCTTGTGTGAGGTTCAAGTGTCCAAATTCTAGGATTTCAGGAGCCAAATTGCTAGATTCAGCGATGCTGGGTGTGGATGCCTGATCTGTTGTTTGTGTTGTGTTAACAGATCTGGTTTGTTGGGTAGTTTGACATGAGGTACTACTGACAGGTCTAGTAGTGTCGTATACCAAGGTTGTCTTGCCCATGTTGGTGCTATTAGTATGAGTTTGAGTTTGTTTTGACTCAATCTGTTTACTAGATATGGAAGGAGAGGGAGAGGGGGAAAAGCGTACGCAAATATCCCTGACCAATTCATCCATAGAGCATTGCCTTGGGAGTGCCGGTGTGGGTACCTGGATGCGAAATTTTGGCATTTTGCGTTTTCTTTTGTTGCAAATAGATCTATTTGAGGTGTTCCCCAAATTTGAAAGTAAGTGTTCAGTAATTGGGGGTGAATTTCCCATTCGTGGACTTGTTGGTGATCCCGAGAGAGATTGTCTGCTAGTTGGTTCTGGATCCCTGGAATAAATTGTGCTATTAGGCGAATATGGTTGTGAATTGCCCAATGCCATATTTTTTGCGTTAGGAGACACAACTGTGTCAAGTGTGTGTCCCCCTGTTTGTTTAAATAATACATTGTCGTCATGTTGTCTGTTTTGACAAGAATGTATTTGTGGGTTATCATGGGTTGAAATGCTTTCAACGCTAGAAATACTGCTAACAGTTCTAAGTGATTTATGTGGAACTTTCTTTGATGAATGTCCCATTGTCCTTGGATGCTGTGTTGATTGAGGTGAGCTCCCCACCCTGTCATGGAAGCATCCGTTGTTATAACGTATGTTGGCACTGGGTCTTGGAAAGGCCGCCCTTTGTTTAAATTTGTACTGTTCCACCATAGAAGCGAGATGTATGTTTGGCGGTCTATCAACACCAGATCTAGAAGTTGACCCTGTGCTTGTGACCATTGTGATGCTAGGCACTGTTGTAAGGGCCGCATGTACAACCTTGCGTATGGGACAATGGCTATGCATGAATGCATGAAGACATCATGCCCAGGAGTTTTAATACTATTTTTGCTTGTATCTTTTGTGTTGGATACATGGCCTGTATTACCTTGTGAAATGTTTGAACCCTTTGTGGACTTGGAGTGGCTATCCCTTTTGTTGTGTTGATTGTCGCTCCTAAGTATTGCTGTGTCTGACACGGCAAAAGGTGTGACTTTGCATAGTTGATGGAGAAACCCAGCTTGTGAAGGGTTTGTATAACATAATTTGTTTGATGTGAACACTTTGTTAGCGTGTTGGTCTTGATTAACCAGTCGTCTAAGTAAGGGAACACTTGTATTTGCTGCCTTCTGATATGTGCAGCTACTACTGCTAGGCACTTTGTAAAGACTCTTGGCGCAGTTGTTATTCCGAATGGCAACACTTTGAATTGGTAATGTATTCCGTTGAATACGAACCTTAGGTATTTCCTGTGCGAAGGATGTATTGGTATATGGAAATACGCATCTTTTAGATCTAATGTTGTCATGTAGTCTTGCTGTTTGAGCAGTGGGATTACGTCTTGTAGTGTGACCATGTGAAAGTGGTCTGATTTGATGTAGGTGTTTAGTGTTCTGAGATCTAGTATTGGTCTTAGAGTTTTGTCTTTTTTCGGTATGAGAAAGTACAGTGAGTAAACTCCTGTGTTCTTTTGTCGACCTGGTACTAATTCTATTGCGTTCTTTTGCAGTAATGCTTGAACTTCTAGTCCTAGAAGGTCTATATGCTGTTTTGACATATTGTGTGTTTTCGGTGGGACGTTTGGAGGGAGTTGGAGAAATTCTATGCAATAACCATGTTGGATAATTGCTAAGACCCAAGTGTCTGTTGTTATTCCCTCCCAAGATTTGTAGAACTGGCTTAGTCTTCCCTCCACTGGTGTTGTGTGAAGGGGTTGTGTGACTTGTGAGTCAATATTTATTTTGAGGGGTTTTGGGACCCTGAAATTTTCCCCTGTTTCTTGGGAATTGGCCCCCTCTGTATTGTCCCCGAAAACCTCCCCTTTGATATTGTCCCTGGTAGGTAGGTGGTCTTGTTTGTGAGGTGCTGGTTTCTGTGGGTTGACCTCGAAACCCTCCCCTAAAAGTTGTTTTACGAAATGTGCCAAATGTGCCTCTGCCCTGCGGGGAGTAGAGTGCGCCCATGGCTTTGGCTGTGTCGGTGTCCTTTTTTAATTTTTCAATTGCGGTGTCCACCTCCGGCCCAAACAATTGTTGTTCATTAAACGGCATATTGAGCACAGCCTGTTGGATTTCGGGTTTGAACCCAGATGTGCGCAGCCATGCGTGCCTCCTTATAGTGACTGCAGTATTTATTGTTCTTGCAGCTGTATCCGCTGCATCCATAGAAGACCGTATCTGGTTGTTAGAGATACTTTGTCCCTCTTCCACCACCTGTTGCGCTCGTTTTTGGAACTCTTTGGGGAGGTGTTCGATGAAATGTTGCATCTCATCCCAATGAGCCCTGTCGTATCTCGCTAGGAGTGCTTGCGAGTTGGCGATGCGCCACTGATTTGCCGCTTGTGCTGCAACCCTTTTTCCTGCTGCATCAAATTTGCGGCTCTCCTTGTCTGGAGGTGGTGCGTCGCCTGATGTATGCGAGTTGGCTCTCTTACGAGCTGCTCCCACAACTACTGAATCTGGTGCCAGTTGTGATGTAATAAAAACAGGGTCTGTGGGCGGTGCCTTGTATTTTTTCTCCACCCTTGGATTTATGGCTCTGCTTTTAACTGGCTCCTGAAATATCTGTTTAGAGTGCCTTAGCATTCCTGGGAGCATGGGAAGGCTTTGATAATGGCTATGTGTGGAGGACAGGGTGTTAAAAAGGAAGTCATCCTCAATAGGCTCCGAATGTAGCGATACATTATGAAATTCGGCTGCCCTAGCTACCACCTGTGCATATGATGTACTGTCCTCAGGTGGTGAGGGTTTAGTTGGGTACGACTCCGGGCTATTGTCCGATACTGGAGCGTCGTAGAGGTCCCATGCATCCGGATCATCCTGGCTCATGGTGGTATGAGCTGGTGAGTGTGATGGAGTTTGTGCCGGTGATGCATGAGCTGGCGGTGGTGGAGAGGGTGGTGGAGTTACCTTCTTTACCACCTTTGCTTGTGGTTGCTTGTCTCCTTGCTGGAAGTAAAGTTTTATTTTCCTTTTGATTGGGGGAAGAGTGCTGATCTTCCCTGTATCTTTTTGGATAAAGATCCGCTTTTGCGTGTGATCTGGTTCTTTTGTTTGTAATTCCTCCTCAAATCTGTGTTTTTTTAGTTGAGAGGACAGTCCTTGTTCCTCTGAGTAGGAACCGGTTTTCGGTTCGGTTGCCGGGTGTTTCGGCACCGAAACCGTGTCTCTGGATTTTTTCGGCTCCGACAAGATCTTTCTTCTTTTCGGCGTCGTGCCCTGTCGGTGCCGACCATCTTCGGTGCCGCTGTCTCTGTGTCGACCCCTTTCTGCACCACTCTCTCGGTCCCGAGATTGCTGCGTGCCTGTGTCTCGACCTGAGTCGGACGACTTCGACACCAGCTCGCCCTTTTTCGGTGCCGATGTACGGTCACCTACTTTCCGGGTTAAGCCATGGCCTGTTGGCGGTGGCGTCCCCTGGGCTTTGTCAGTTTTATCTTGTGATGTTTGTTTCGACGTCTTACTCACGGATGGTTGTTCTTCGACGTCGAATTCTTCGGAATCCGACTCGTAGATGGAGAAAGTTTGTTCTTCCTCCTCCTCGAACCGTTGTTGTCCTGTCGGCATGGACGCCATCTGCAATCTCCTGGCTCTTCGGTCTCTGAGCGTTTTTCTCGACCGAAACGCGCGACAGGCTTCGCACGTATCCTCCTTGTGCCCGGGGGACAGGCACAAGTTACAGACCAAATGTTGATCCGTATAAGGATATTTTCCGACCGAAACACGGAGCGAAAAGGAACACGTCCGAACCCGATGGCGGAAAAAAACCAATCTAAGATGGAGTCGACGCCCATGCGCAATGGAATCGAAAGGGGAGGAGTCCCTCGGTCTCGTGACTCGAAAAGACTTCTTCGAAGAAAAACAACTTGTAACACTCCGAGCCCAACACCAGACGGCGGACTGTGCACAGCATGTGTATCTGCAGCTACACATGCCACCGAACTTAAAGTTACTCAGAAGGATCTCCATCGGCATCCAGATTGCTTAATAATTTTATACAACAGAATACTTTTCATTTTCAAAAGTGGACAAATTAGCGCAATTTCTCATAGACAGTAATGCAGTCTTAAGGGAGGAAAAGTAACAACACAGTTTACAGGTTAAGTACCAAACTTCCGATCCCAGTCTCTGGGGGCTAAGGTGTCCACAAGGTACAGTTTAGGAAGACACCCAGGGTGTACCACCAGCAACACAGGGCCAGCTGGGTGCAGAGGTCAAAGCTGGTGTTGGGCACACAATAGAATCCTATGGAGACAGGGGGGCAAGTAGAGGAAAGCAGCGTGCTGGTAAGTACCCGCCACTTCGGGGGGTTTAGATCAGCACCAGAGGGGGCCACCGGTCAGCATCAAACACACACAGTCAGCGGCACCGGGACGTCCGGAAGCTGGGTGAAAACATAGTGTAGGGCACCCAATGCTTTTCAAAGGGGGCTACTGTCCCTAAGGGTGGCTACACATTTTTTCTGTGCCCATTCCCTCTGGGGAGGAGGTCACATTTCTAACACTATTGGCTAACATCCTCCAAGACGAGATGGAGGATTCTACCAGGAAGGGTTCACCTCAGCACTGGGCACCTTAGAGATGGTCCTAGCTGGGGTGGGAACACCTCCGGGTGTTCACTAATCTTCCCGCCGGACCTGCCGCCAAAAGTGGGGCCTGGTTCGGGGGGGTGGGCATCTCCACTAGCTGGAGCACCCTGGGACAGTGTAACATGAGGCAGGATCCATTGAGGCTCCTCACCAAGTGCTGCAGTTCCTGCAAGGGGGAGGTGCCAAGCACCTCCACCCATAGCAGGTTTTGTTCCTGACCCCAGAGAACACAAAGGCTCTCACCCTGTGGGATCAGAAACCTGTGGCAGGCTAGCATAGACCAGTCAATCTTGCACTAGTGGGTTGGATGAAATACTGGGGATATCTATCTCCTCAGGGTGCATTTTTCATCCAACAGTGGCATCAGTGTGGGTTTATTGTGCTGGGAAGCTTGATATCAAACTTTCCAGTCTTCAGCTAAGCCATCATGGAGCTGTGGAGTTTGTAATGACAAACTCCCATACTAGGTACTCAATGTGGCCACATAGCACTTACAATGTCTAAGAATGGACATAGACACAGTAGGGGCATATTGCTCATGCAGCTGTGCCCTCACCTGTGGTATAGTGCACCCTTCCTTGAGGCTGTAAGGCATGCTAGAGGGGTGACTTACCTAAGCCACAGGCAGTGTTCTGTAGGCATGGCACCCTGAAAGGGATGCAATCCCGACTTTACCTTTTTCTGAAAATCTATTTCCTAAGGAACAGTTCCAATAGCATAATTCACGTCTCAATTAACAGTCTGTATATGAACATTAAAAGGAGGGCCAGGAAACTCAAATTGGTAGCTTTCACACAGTACAAAAGCTGCAGACAGAGGTAAATACTGTTACAGTCTCAGTAAGAATATTAGTTCAGTTGTGCGACCTCAAAACATATCTTTAGTAGAAATTCTAGTCTGCTCACTCCACATTATGTAATGTGCTGCAATCTTCCATCAACACTAACTGGCACCAGGAAGAGTTATGGAGGTAAAGTAAGAAATACAGATGTATGGATTAAGGAACAGAAAGCGGGGAGGGGGTCGAGCAAGAGAAGCACTGAAACAGAGAAAAGGAAATAAATTAATGTTCTCTGCTATAAGTAAATATTTCACACAAAGGACTGTCGCATATAAAAACACATAAGCATATCAATTTAGTTTATACATACATATATTTCTTTTACCACAAAGTCCCTCCTGTTTCCTCTTTGACTATTCTTTCCATATTATACATATTATCCAAAACGCAGCCTATTATCCTTAACTACAAGTTTGTATTGAGAAATGTTAATCAGGACAAGGTACTCTCATTCTAAATATTAAACATGCAACAGATATTTAGTTTCTTAACTGAACAATGCCTTTATTAATTCTATTCTGTGGAATTTGTTTGAATTTGAGTCTAGGATACGTTACCTTAGCCCCTGGACCTGTAAAAGGGAATCTTGTGCTGCCTTGCTGGAATATTGCTTGTTGCTCTGGTCACTGGCAGTCACAACAAAATATTCAATCAAAGCCCACTTGGCTTTACTTGTTGTTCTCATCAGAGAACAATGTCAGTGTCATTTTTCTGTCTCGGAGTTAGAAGTTTGTCAAGTCCTTTCACATGCGCTAATTGGGTGTGTTTTATCAGTGGGGTTTTTTCTGCTCTGGTGGAATGCATCTGGTATGGCCCACCAGTAAGGATGCTTCATTAGTAGGCCCAGCACAAATTATGGGGTTTGTGCCACAAGTTGGTAAGTTGTCTGTGACCTAAAGTAAGCAACAGCACCACCAGCACAAGCCAGTTTCAGATGTGTGGGTGGTGCAGAGATCACTGTCCGGGATCTTTTCACTTGGGTTTTCTTCAGGCTCACTCCCAACTCCTACATCCTTGGGCTTCTCTTCAGGGCTTGGAGATCTCGTCAAAGACAATCAGTGTCAACAGTTGCTGCTGTTACAGTGCTTTTGGCACCTCCATTTCAGAACACCTTCAGCCACAGTTGTCACCTCTGCCATAGAAACATGCCTGGGACACAATCAGACTGAACTCACAATCTTTAGATGAAGATCACTCAGTCTGTCGTAGCGTTGGTGGCACTTTGCCTCATCTGAGATCCTCACAGTTCCTGAAAAAGGTAATCTTGGGTTGACAATGATGTGGAACTCCAGGATGTTTGTCATGACATCCAGGCACAACAACTTGCAATTCCTGCCTTGCCTTCACACCCCAGTTTCAGCCAGTTCTTGACTAGTCCAGCAGTTTCATTTTGCAACCAGTTTTGAGCAGTCCTGCATTTTCGTGAATTCCATGTGGACTGATCCAGCCATGGGATTTGTGACAGCTGTGGGAAGCTGGGAGTCACTTCTAAGGAGCACACCAAAACAACAGCAAAAAGGCAAGGGAGGCTGTTGCATTTAACTACCTGTTAACCTGTGAGGGTATAATTTCCCATTAAGCAATGGATCGGGGGGGCTATATAGTAGCCCTTTGTCTCCTTTCTTAATATCACCAACATTTAAGTGTTTGACCTACTGAAAGGGATCCTTGGAAGGTTTTGAAGTGGAAAGCTGTGCAATATGCATTTGCTGCCTGGGCTTTCCCTCAAAGCCTCCATCTCAGGTACCATACAGAATATGTTCAATACAAAATGGAACCCCTCATTGTAGTTGCAGCCACATGCTTGTTGTGCAAGCAACATCCACTTCTCCTATTGGCATGCTTAAGACCCAGTTACAGGAACTGGCAGAACAATTTTTAACATGAGAGAAGCGAACATTCACCCACCTAACAAATGGGGTCACCCCATTTTTTAACTTTGAACACCCTCCAAAGAAGAGTCTGTACCTTAATGGCATACCCTTTTAAAGACTTCACATGGTTGACAGGTATGCATTTACGACTGCTAAGTCACCTTCTGCCAGGGTTATGGCCAACCCTCTGTAGTTTGGTAAAATACACCACACACGCCTGAGATAAGCACACTGGCATAGAACCTTAGAGATGCTTACACCACTGTGATTTAAACCACTTCAAAATTCTACATTATTCAGCTATCTGCAATGCTTCAAAATGTTCATCGAAGTTATGAAAATAAACATCCACACATTTTAAATGTCCTTGTTACACAGAATGTTGCCTATCAAAGTGTAATACAACTAGTTAAGATAGGTAGGTGCCCAGAGATCTATTGGTGGATAATCTATTGTCAACAGAAGCACTGGCTTATCTCACATATATATTTAACAACTGGTCACAATCTTTAAGCCACAACCTACTTTGAAATATATCTCTGTAAACCATATCAGGCGTCCTCTGCCTTAATCTTGTTTATTATAGAATACTACTGATAGACAGTTTGTCACAGTGGAGCATGAAGCTTTTAATATGCACAAGCACACCTGCACCCAGGGCTTATGTTATTTTCATCTACCACACCCACTTTATATACACAGTAACTCTAAGCTGTATATGACGGTCATCGGTGATGCCATCAATATTGTCATTTAATATGCCATGACTGGTTGAATATACAAGTCTATAAGCAGAGCATGGCGAGATTCAAGTCATAGTTAGCGCAGCTAACTATAATTGTCAATTTCAATGTTTTAGTTTATAAACATTAATTTTTAATATCTTTTCCACACACCACTACAATGTCAATCTAACCTTTGTTTTTCTTCAGTGAATCTTAGTGATTCTATAGATACACAAACACATACACTGTGTTTTTTTTAAAATTAGTACTGTCTGAAAGTTTATGTACAGGAACACATCTTTAGAAAAGTATTATGTATGTTATATGTAGATAACACCTTTAGGGAAATGTAATTTTCCTATCAAAAAATGCTTTGCACTCTGCCCCACTGCTAAATTAGTGTGTTTTATAGGATGGGTACTTTAGGATTGCATAATACAGTACCTAAATGTGGCAGGCACAAATGACAGGCTTCTCTATCTCCTACAGGACAGTATTCTCTTTTGTCTATTCCTTATCATACTTTTTGATTCTTTGTTAGTTATGTTATCTTACCTATTATAATTATTGTTATCGGTTTTTAAGATTACTTGCTATAATACCTTTTAGATTTTTATTATTCTTTATCTTTGTATTTAACTGCCAATCAAAAACAAGCATTGAATGAATGAAAGATGTACTTATAAAGCTCACTGCCACTCCCAAAGGAGCATCCTTGAGCTAAGCAGAGACAAGTATGATTATAGAGCACGCTGTGATCTGCGAGAGGTGTAAATCAGAGAATAAGTGAATAGCACAATGCATTGGGGATCTGAAAGATCCATGTCTTAATGTGCTTTCTAAAAATGGCTTCTGAGTCAATGAGTCTCAAGTGCTTGGGTAGATAGTTCAAAACCTTTGTACCAAGGACTGCAAAGGATTTTCCACCATGTGTTTTAAGTCTAAACATAGGAGGCTTTAGGAGATTGGCATATGAAGACCTCAGCCTTTGTGAAATCATGTATCGGGTGTGCCAGGAAATTAAATATTTAGGCCCTAATACTCTTTAAGCTCTGAAAGTGAGTAATAGCATTGAATTTTGAAAATTACCCTTTTATGCATAGGCAGCCAGTACAGTGCTTCCAGAGCTGCTGACATAGAGGATCATCGGGGGAGTTTTAATATCAAACTTCGCAGCAGCGTGTTGTACCACACCTGTAGTTTCTGAATAGTTTGTTTTGATGAACCTGCATTCAAACTGTTGCAATAGTCCAATCTGGATGCTATTAAAGTAAAGGCCACTGTCTTTCTTGCCACTAACAGACGGTAGTCAAAGAACTTTTTAGTGATTGTGTTAGACTAAACAACATTCCTGCCACTGCTAGAGCTTGTGGGCGGAATGACAAAGAAGCATCAAATTTTACTCTAAGGTTTCTCCTTTGTTTTTACACCCCTGACCGTAGTTGGTGGTGGGGGTGTAAAATTGGGCCACCATAATTCCGGATCGAGCACACTAGAGTGCTCCAGGAGCTGTACTTGCAGCCATGTAGAAAGCTGCATTACCCACCATCATTTAAGAAGCACAATTAGTTCCACTCACACACTGCCTTCCATCTCTTCAAATGTTCAATCAGAGCACACAAACCTTTAGCACCGAATTACCAGACTGTCACAAACAAGTCTTTCAAACGTGTAAACTGCTTCAGAAATATCTACTCATAGCACTATATACCTTAGAAGATGATACGTCCATCTTTGACATTCTCAACAAATGAGAACTCACCCCTACAAACTCACCCACACTCTCACCACTATCAGTCTAAGCCAATCAATACATTATCTTACTTACTAATGAACTACCCCCTAGAAGCCATAAGTCAAGCTCTCGAGTCTGAATGCACCTTTATGGGCCACAACCATAGTGGATGCCCCCACTAGTCATCATTCAACCATACATTAAATTGCAATGCAGACACAATCAATGCAAAACACAGGAATATCACAGCAAACTGGAGCTCATAATTAAATAAAAAAAAGGTAAAAGTGCAAACAGAAACAGAGGCAAGTACATAACAAAAATACAGATTGTGCATATTACTCAAATTCTTTCATCACCACCATTCCTCCAACACTGTCAACTGAATTCAATTTAAACCACCTAATATTAAAAACATCACTGGTGTGTGAGGTTGAGTTCCAATCAAAGAAGCAAAACAACGTGTCAGTCTAACCGCAGTCTGACAAATTAGCAATTCCATTGAAAACTGTAAAGTCCTCAAAACTATTATTTGAATTAACAAATTCATCATATTTAATCCAACACAGATAGAAAAACTATTAAATGCATTCATCTGGGCAGAGCAACCTAATGTAAATGCATTAAATTAACTGATTCTGTCTGAAATTTTAAAACACTGGAAGTCTTCTATGAGCCACCTTCTCTCCTTCACAACATGCCTCTCAGGAATTCTACTCACACACATTTACATCATCAATATCTTGCTCTCACTTTACCCATCAGGCTCAAAAGGGGTAAGACTGCTCACCGACAAAATCAAGCTCCTCAATAACCACATCTAAGACCTGCTAGGCTTTTCTTATTTTGAAGAAAAGACAAGACAGGCAGGATGTTGTCTACCCAGAACCCTCTAGGACTAGGCTGCTAGACATGAGATAATGAGGGAAATGCAGTAAGAAATGCCTATGCGTGCTCTTAGTGTGGCTGCCAGAACTGAGAAGTAAAGGTCAAGAACAGTGGACAGAAGTGTTACTGCATCTTGGTGTGCTGACTGACAGCTGCAGCAAGCTGGATGTCATGTTCCAGAAGGATGTGAGAGATGCCAATCTCGGGAGCAAAAGGTGGATCCCAGTTCTTGTTAGCAGAGGAGGCCAGTACAAACAATGGGGCTGTGAAAGAGGGTGGGGATTCAACCAATTTATGATAATAGGAGGAGGGACAAATGGGAGAAACTAATAAGATTGTGTTTTTCCTCCCCTGAAGTGGGGCATCAGAGAAAATGGAAACAAAACCAAATCCACTTAGGGAAAGAAATGGGCAGAAATAAGAGGGAGGAGCAGAGATTGCATTAGAAAAGGAGACTATCGGATCCTTTTGTTGCCCCGAACCTGGGGAGACTGAAGGTGTTACCATTGCTCTCCTTATAAGCCTGGTAGTCCCAGCCTGAGGAAGATGACGCTTTATGCCAGAGAACTTATGTTGGCAGATTCCGGCTATTAGAATGCAACCAATAAAGGTATGGTGAAAATCACTGTCCGGAAGTAAGCGTCGTTCAGGCCTGTAACAAGAATCAGAACAAATGAACAAGATTGCCCTTTTATCTATCATCAACGAACCTGGTGTAATAACATATGGTGGTAATTTTACTGATGTCAACTTGGAACACTGCTTCTACAGGATTCTAATTTTTCACATTTGGAATATTGCAGCTCCCTTCTTATCTGACTCATTAACCCCAAGGGACATTTAATGAGTGCCATACATGCAGACACCAGTCTCAAAGGACCACAGAAATCCAATCACATCACACTACTTTGACTGACCTAAATTAAATGCCCCTGATAGGCTGCAGCATCTTAAAGATCTGCTTAATCATGTATAAAGGTGTGATGGTAGCATATCAATCAGAGAAAATAACCATCTCTTGCAGTCAATGTAACACCAGAAGATTGGATTTAGAACTGCAGAAAGAAAAAACACAGAAGCAAACCTCCTGAATCTATAGTCAAAGGCTAGGGATGACCTTCGTCTTCTCCCCATAGACATCAGACTCCAATTACTTTTTTGAAGTTCTGAAAGGTGCTCAAAACTCACCTCTTTGGGAAATACTTTTATGGTGATATTGGAAATACTCCTCTGAGTGCCAACTGAACTCAACAGCCTAACGTCTTGCAATCCAAGTACTTCCCCACTGATAAAACAACCACCCCAGATCCTGGCTTTCCACACCGTGTACCATTCCTGTAGACCCTTCCTCACCGAAACCCACTCTGCTTGTACAGTAATCTATTGCTTTTATAGCTAGGTGTGCAACATTTGGATTATTGATTTAGTTTATGTTTTGGATGTTCTTTACTGAATACAAGTGCAGCAAACTACGGTTAAGTGTATAACTGTCCTTAACAGCAATGACAACATTTTAAGAAATAATTTATTTACATTTCCAGTATTATTCATTTATGTTTGGTTTTAAGTTTCTTTTTGGTGTTTGGCATACCTTTTGCTATTTCCTCATCTTCTTTATTTTTAACAGGCAAAGCCCCATTCTTCGGTGCACCGGAGATGACCTACAAAAGGGATGACAATGTCATTCCAATAATACATACTCAATGTGCATTTCTATATTAATATCTAACATTGCTAATGTTTAACACAAAAAATGTACCTCCATTTTCATGGTGCGAATACACTCAATAATAAAATAGCTTCTTTTAAACTAGTCAAGTAAGAAAACATTGACAATTCAGCAAGTCTGCCTTTACATATTATTTCTTGTAGGGAACAACAGACATAAAACATCAGGGAAGACTCTCTTAAGTCCGGGTTGAGTGCATCCATGCAACAGTGCGACCTTCGTGATTATCTCTATTCATTCTCTCCTCTTAACCAAAGATTCCCTCTCTTTCCCCTTAACACTAGATGTCCTCTACATCTCATGCAGTCATGTTCAAAGAGTTAGGAAGAAGACCAACAAAGCCTGACACACTGTTTCTTCCTTGTGATTCTCAGCCAGAACCTTCTGAATTGACTGGGCTAGGCCTCTAATGCTTTCTAGACTCAAACAATGTACACCTCATCAACGGAGGGTCCTGGCTCCTGTAGCCTGGCAAAGCATATGGTTCAAGAACAGTTTTCAAATTTAGGCCAAGATTCCGATTTGAGGTTTAACTGCTGAGCTACTGATGCCCACTCCTTTCCTGTAGGAATCACTGTGGAAAAGAGAATCAGTCTGCTTTTATACTAAGTTACAAAAACTTTTATGGAAGAAGAAACACTGAAACTAGTCATTTGGCAAATAGAACATATGTAGGTAATATAAATAAGTCGTTATACATAGAAGTTATCTGTAAAAAAAAGAAGAAAAAAGAATCCTGCATATAAGCAAAACAATTCAGTGTTTATGCCTAACAATTAAATTCCACTGGAGGAGAACTGGAGTAGTTTACCTTTTGTAATTGCCTACCAGCCCTCAGAATCTACCTTCAGCGAACATGTTGCACTCTTCTTTGACAACTACTAAGACAGTCTTAAAAAACAAAGGATTTCTAAAGTAATTTAATAACAATGTCCAACAGTAAAAATCAGAACAGTCTACTAAATCAGAATAGCATCCTGTTACAATATGAACTGCAGTTAAACATACAATTAGTTAGGGGAATAGAAACTATGAGGCCCTTTTGCTCAATCTGACACTCACACTTCAAAATATGCATAGTTCAAAATAATTATAAATGAAGCTTCACTATTATTCGAAAATCATTTATTGTATTATTTTCAGATATCATTTTAGACTAATCGTATTATACTTCTTTAATAGGTTCTTTGTACCATACTGACGTTCAATATTCCAAACTAAACTCATCAAGACTACCCTCCTGTACTCTTCACTAGAATTAATTTTGACATATTCCATCACCCCAGAAGACGTACTATTCAGTCCTCGATTACTGTTCTTTAGTGCACAATGAGGTTTCACAGATGACATCTTTATTATCCAAGCAATAAAGAGCCACAAGTTTTCTATTACAATCATGCACCCTTACTTTGATAGAATGCTCACTTCTATTATAGGAGTTCTGTAATGATACACGTCACTAAGAAGACTGCTGAGATGGGATGACATTATTGACTGTCACTTTCTTTTGTTTTCATTATCAATGCTATTATGTTGACTTCATTACAACGGTTCTCTGTATGTAACTGATTACAGATAATTAAGCACCAGGACACCCTTAAGTGTGACAGTGCACTTTACAGATACACGTTACATTTATATGCTTATACTGCTTTTCTTACACAAAGTGGTTGGAATACAACAGCACAGATCCTTAACATTTATAGAAGTGTATTGCATTGAAAAAAATGTAGTTTATGGGCAAAAACACATGCTCGCTGTTTAGATCCAGTTGACAGATTAATAAACTATGAAAGTACCACAGCAACCAATATCGGACCTCATCAAGTTTTCAAATTTCACTTCTTTCATTTTTGTTCAATGACTAATGTAAAGTACTTTTATACTGACCATCCATACTGATTCTGTATTTGCCCGCAGATGCAACATCCTAGGTCATACCTTTAGTACAAGCTATGAACCCTATCATCTACTGGGTGGATTTTGTTACAGAATTCAGGTGAATTTTCTAACGAAACACAATCAAACAATATAATAATCATGTGGATTTGAAAACGACAGTGAGATATTCTGACATACCTAACCCAAGTCAATCACTGTAGGAAGCTGATCTGGTGTGTAGTGGGTACTTACTTACACCTTATACCAGGTCCAGGTATCATCTCTTAGTGAAATGTAGGCAGTGTCTAGAAGCCAGGCTCTCTAGAGGTAGCTGTGGATGAGCAGCCAAGGCTTACCAAGGAGACATGCAAAGCCCATGCAATACCACTGTAGTCACACAACACTAACACACATGAAAGAAAACACTCAGTTGTACAAAAATAAAGATACTTTATTTTTGGAACAAATCACCACAAAATACTGGAAGGACAACCCACCAATAGGAGATAAGTAACACTAAATATAAACACTAGCAATTAGAAATAGGCATAGAAAAGGTTAGAAAACAGTGCAAATAGTAATAACCAATAGTGACCTGTAGGACGTTGGCACTGTATATACTATCTCAAAGTATAAGATAGTGTGACAGAGTCAAAGGGCTCCCCTTAGAAGTTGATAGTGGCAAAAGAACAAGTTACTTACCTTCGGCAACGCCTTTTCTGGTGGGTACACTAGCTACCTGTGGATTCCTCACGTAATGAATTTTCCCCATGCGCCAGCATCCGACGGAAATTTTCTTCTAGCTCTGCACGTCAACGAGGACGTCACAATTGCGTGACTCCCATGCGACGTGCCTTTGAGGCGAAGAGGTGACTACCAACAATACATATTTGAAATGAACTCCATAATACTACATAAACACAACTACAAAACTATATATATATACATATATACACACACATATATATATGGCATGAGACGCTGCAGATTCACATGCTGTGCATATCCCGCCATCTAGTATTGGGCTCGGAGTGTTACAAGTTGTTTTTCTTCGAAGAAGTCTTTTCGAGTCACAAGATCGAGGGACTCCTCCCCGATCGGGTCCATTGCGCATGGGGGTCGACTCCATCTTAGATTGTTTTCCCCGCAGAGGGTGAGGTAGGAGTTGTGTATATAGTAATAGTGCCCATGCAATGGAGTAAGTATGTATGTACATAATGTGACTAAAAGCGATATATTTACAAATTTACAAATGTACAAGTTCAATTTTTTTATCAACTTATAATGGCTACAGGCTCCGGGGGAGGTGGGAGGGTGCATGTGAATCTGCAGCGTCTCATGCCACGAACAGATGTACACTGGGTAAGGGACTTTTTCCGTTCGATGGCATGTGTAGCTGCAGATACACATGCTGTGCATAGACTAGTAAGCAGTTATCTCCCCAAAAGCGGTGGTTTAGCCTGTAGGAGTTGAAGTTGTTTGAAAAAATTTTATTAATACTGCTTGTCCTACTGTGGCTTGTTGTGTTGTTAACACATCCATGCAGTAATGTTTAGTAAATGTATGAGGCGTAGACCATGTGGCTGCCTTACAGATTTCTGTCATTGGTATGTTTCCTAGAAAGGCCATGGTGGCACCTTTCTTTCTAGTGGAGTGTGCCTTTGGTGTAATAGGCAGTTCTCTCTTTGCTTTCATATAACAGGTTTGAATACATTTAACTATCCATCTGGCAATGCCTTGTTTGGATATTGGATTCCCTGTCTGAGGTTTTTGGAAAGCTACAAACAATTGTTTTGCGAATTTGTTTGGTTCTATCAATGTAGTACATTAGTGCTCTTTTTATGTCTAATGTATGTAATGCTCTCTCAGCTACAGAATCTGGTTCTGGAAAGAACACTGGGAGTTCCACTGTTTGATTTAAGTGGAACGGTGATAAGACTTTTGGCAAGAATTTGGGATTTGTGCGTAGAACTACTTTATGTTTGTGTATTTGTGTAAAGGGTTCTTGTATGGTAAAGGCTTGTATTTCACTTACTCTTCTGAGAGATGTAATAGCTATTAGAAGGCTACTTTCCATGTTAAGTACTGTATCTCACAAGAGTGCATGGGTTCAAATGGTGGACCCATGAGCCATGTTAATACGATATTGAGGTTCCACGAAGGAACTAGTGGTGTTCTTGGTGGAATAATCCTTTTCAGACCCTCCATAAATGCTTTTATGACTGGGATTCTGAATAGTGAAGTAGAATGTGTAATTTGCAGATAGGCCAAAATTACTGTGAGATGTATTTTAATGGATGAAAAGGCTAACTTAGACTTTTGTAAGTGTAGTAGGTAGCTTACAATGTTTTTTGCAGATGCGTGTAATGGTTGGATTTGATTATTATGACAGTAATAAACAAATCTTTTCCACTTATTTGTGCAGCAATGTCTTGTAGTAGGTTTCCTAGCCTGTTTGATGACCTCCATGCATTCTTGTGTAAGGTCTAGATGTCCGAATTCTAAGATTTCAGGAGCCAAATTGCTAGATTGAGCGATGCTGGATTCGGGTGTCTGATCTGTTGTTTGTGTTGAGTTAACAGATCTGGTCTGTTTGGCCTTTTGATATGAGGCACTACTGATAGGTCTAGTAGTGTTGTGTACCAAGGTTGTCGTGCCCAAGTTGGTGCTATTAGTATTAGTTTGAGTTTGTTTTGACTCAATTTGTTTACCAGATATGGAAGGAGTGGGAGAGGGGGAAAAGCGTAAGCAAATATCCCTGACCAACTCATCCATAACGCATTGCCTTGGGAGTGAGGCTGTGGGTACCTGGATGCGAAGTTTTGGCATTTTGCGTTTTCTTTTGTTGTGAATAAGTCTATTTGCGGTGTTCCCCATCTTTGGAAGTAAGTTTGTAGTATCTGGGGATGAATTTCCCATTCGTGGATCTGTTGGTGATCCCGACTGAGATTGTCGGCTAACTGGTTTTGAATTCCTGGTATGTATTGCGCTATTAGGCGAATGTGGTTGTGAATCACCCAATGCCAAATCTTTTGTGCTAAGAGACACAACTGTGTCGAGTGTGTCCCTCCCTGTTTGTTCAGGTAATACATTGTTGTCATGTTGTCTGTTTTGACAATAATGTGTTTGTGGGCTATTAGTGGTTGAAATGCTTTCAACGCTAGAAACACTACTAGTAGTTCTAACTGATTTCTATGAAGTTGTTTCTGTTGAGTGTCCCATTGTCCCTGGATGCTGTGTTGGTTGAGGTGTGCTCCCCACCCTACCATGGAAGCGTCTGTTGTGATCACGTATTGAGGCACTGGGTCTTGGAAAGGCCGCCCTCGGTTTAAATTTATACGATTCCACCATTGAAGCGAAGTGTATGTTTGGCAGTCTATCAACACTAGATCTTGTAGTTGACCCTGTGCTTGTGACCATTGTGTTGCTAGGCACCGTTGTAAGGGCCGCATGTATAATCTTGCGTTTGAGACAATGGCTATGCATGATGACATCATGCCTAGTAGTTTCATCACTAATTTTACCTGGAACCTTTGGTTTGGGTGCATGCTTTGTATTACGTTTTGGAATGTTTGTACCCTTTGTGGACTTGGAGTGGCAATCCCTTTTTTCGTGTTGATTGTTGCTCCCAAGTATTGTTGTATTTGACACGGCTGTAAGTGTGATTTTTGGTAGTTCAGTAAGAACCCTAGTTTGTGAAGGGTTTCTATGACATATTTTGTGTGTTGAGAACACCGTTCTTGAGTATTGGTCTTGATTAACCAATCATCCAGATACGGGAATACATGTATGTGCGGTCTTCTGATATGGGCTGCCACTACAGCAAGGCATTTTGTAAAGACCCTTGGTGCTGTTGTTGTCCCGAATGGCAACACCTTGAATTGGTAATGTACCCCTTGGATTACAAACCTTAAGTATTTCCTGTGCGAAGGATGTATGGGTATATGGAAGTACGCATCCTTGAGATCTAATGTTGACATGTAGTATTGTTGTTTGAGCAAGGGGATTACGTCTTGAAGTGTCACCATGTGAAAGTGATCTGATTTGATGTAAAGATTTAGTGTTCTGAGATCTAAGATGGGTCTTAGAGTTTTGTCTTTTTTGGGTATTAGAAAATACAGGGAGTAAACACCTGTTCCTTTCTGATGATTAGGTACTAGTTCTATAGCATGTTTTTGCAACAACGCTTGAACCTCTAGCTGTAATAGATCCATGTGTTGTTTGGACATGTTGTGTGTTCTTGGAGGCACATTTGGTGGTAATTGTAGGAATTCTATGCAATAACCATGTTGGATAATGGTTAGGACCCACAAGTCTGTTGTTATTTCTTCCCAGTTTTGGTAAAAATCTGTCAGTCTCCCCCCCACTGGTGTTATGTGTTGGGGATTTGTGACACTGAAGTCACTGTTTATTTTGAGGGGTCTTTGGAACTTTCCCCTAGTTTTAGGGAACTGTCCACCTCTGTATTGTCCCCGAAAGCCTCCTCTCTGATACTGGCTCTGGTATGTGGGTCTGGTTTGTGAGGTTGAGGGTTCTGTGCTTTGGGCCCAAAAAACCCCTCTAAATTGTGTCTTCCTAAATGTGCCTCTGCTCCGTGGGGAGTAGAGCGCGCCCATGGCGTTGGCCGTATCCGTGTCCTTTTTCAGCTTCTCGATAGCTGTGTCCACCTCCGGCCCAAACAACTGCTGTCCATTAAAAGGCATATTAAGCACAGCCTGTTGGATTTCATGCTTGAATCCGGAGGTGCGTAGCCATGCACAGTTCTTGCAGCTGTGTCTGCTGCATCCATTGCCGATCGTATCTGGTTATTCGAGATACTTTGGCCCTCTTCCACCAGTTGTTGTGCACGCTTTTGGAACTCTTTGGGCAGATGTTCTATAAAGTGCTGCATTTCATCCCAATGAGCTCTGTCATATCTTGACAACACAGCCTGGGAATTGGTAATGCGCCATTGATTGGCTGCTTGTGCTGCAACTCTTTTTCCCGCTGCGTCAAACTTTCGACTTTCTTTGCTGGGTGGTGGTGCATCTCCAGAGGTGTGTGAATTAGCCCTTTTACGTGCTGCGCCTACTACTACTGAGTCAGGTGTCAGTTGCTGTGTGATGTACACAGGGTCTGTAGGGGGAGGCTTGTACTTTTTCTCCACCCTAGGTGTGATGGTCCTGCCTTTGACGGGCTCTTGAAATACTTACTTTGCGTGTTTCAACATCCCTGGTAACATTGGAAGACTCTGGTACTGACTATGTGTTGAGGACAAAGTATTAAATAAAAAGTCATCTTCAATCGGTTCAGCGTGCAGTGTCACATTGTGAAAAGCAGCTGCTCTGGACATCACCTGCGTGTAAGCAGTACTGTCTTCAGGTGGTGATGGTCTTGCTGGGTAGCAGTCGGGACTATTATCTGATACAGGCGCATCATAAAGATCCCATGCATCTGGGTCATCCTGGCTCATCCCTGTGTGCGTTGGAGACTGCATCATAGGTGGTGTAGCAATTGGTGATGGTTGCTGTGAGTGGTGTGGTGAAGGGGGCGGAGTTACTTGTTTTGCCACCTTTGTCTGTGGTTGTTTGTCTTTGTCTTGGAAAGCAAGTTTCCTTTTCATCCTTATAGGAGGAAGAGTTCTTATTTTCCCTGTATCCTTTTGAATATGGAGCCTTCTTTGTGTATAATCTGGCTCCCCTGCTTCTAGCTCTTGTCCAAATGTATGGCCTTGCAGTTGTGCTGAAAGGCCTTGTTCCTCGGTGTAGGAGCTTGTTTTCGGCTCCGAAGCAGGATGTTTCGGTACCGAAACCTTTTCAACAGTCTTTTTCGACTCTGAAGCCACTTTTTTTGGTTTCGGTGTTCCGATCTCTCGGTGCCGGTATCTCGATGTCGAGATTGCTCGGAACCTGGGTCCCGGTGTCGAGTATGTTCTGTGCCGGTATCTCGACCGGAGTCGGATGACTTCGACACATGTGTGCCCTTTTTCAGTGCCGATAAACGGTCACCGATTTTACGGGTTAAGCCATGGCCTGCCGGCAGTGGCGTCCCCTGGGCCTTCATGATTTTTGCGTGAGTTTTGGCCGGGGCTGTTTTACTCACGGTTTTCGGCGTCTGCTCTGTTTCGGGCTCGTCCGAGTCAGCAATAGAGAAAGTCTCTTCTTCCTTGATGTCGTGGTGTCCTGATGGCGCCGACGCCATTTGAAGCCTTCGTGCTCTCCGGTCCCGTAGCGTTTTCTTCGACCGAAACGCCCGACAGGCCTCGCAGGTATCCTCTTTATGTTCGGGGGACAAACACAAATTACAGACCAGATGTTGATCTGTGTAAGGATACTTGTTGTGGCATTCGGGGCAGAAGCGGAATGGGGTCCGTTCCATTAGCCTTGAAGATGCACGCAGTCGGGCCGACCAGACCCCGTCGGGGAATCGAATCCCCGAAGGGCTACGGGAGCTTTTTTTGATTCGGTGTCGATCTGCGTTAACTAACCAGATACCGAACGCAAACAATACCGTCAAATTTTCTGATATTTAACTAACTTTCCGAACCGAAACATGGAGCGAAGAGGAACACGTCCGAACCCGATGGCGGAAAGAAAACAATCTAAGATGGAGTCGATGCCAATGCGCAATGGAGCCGATAGGGGAGGAGTCCCTCGATCTCGTGACTCAAAAAGACTTCTTCGAAGAAAAACAACTTGTAACACTCCGAGCCCAACACTAGATGGCGGGATATGCACAGCATGTGTATCTGCAGCTACACATGCCATCGAACATATATATATATATATCTCACATATATAAACAATGACAACAGTATATACATACCAATAATATACAGATACACACCCAAGGAAATCTTGGCAAGACCATCCAGACAACGGGGAGGCGGGTGGGACCGTGAGGAATCCACAGGTAGCTAGTGTATCCACCAGAAAAGGCGTTACCGAAGGTAAGTTACTTGTTCTTCTGATGGATACAACTACCTGTGGATTCCTCACGTAATGAATAGAGTCCCAAAGCAGTACCGCACTCGGAGGTGGGTGCCTGAATGGTCAAACCAAGAAATCCTGCGGCACGGACCGTGCAAAATGGCCATCCCTCCTGACTTCAGAATCCAAACAATAATGCTTAGCAAGTGTGGAGGGATGCCCAAGTTGCGGCCTTACAGATGTCAACAACAAGAACACCTCTAGCCAAGGCTGAAGAAGTCAACTTAGCCCTGGTGGAATGGGCTCTTATCCCAACAGGAGGTTCCTTCTTCGCCGGAGAATAACACAATTTGATGCAAAGAATGACCCACCTGGATATTGTTCTCTTGTGGACCGCCTTGCCTTTCTTCTTCCCCACATAGCCGACGAAGAGCTGATCTTCCAGTCTGAACTCTCTCGTCCTGTCGACGAAGAAGCTCAATGCTCTTCTTGGACTTAGTCAGTGTGGTCTCTCCTCCTCCTTTGACGGATGAGGCGGAGGATAGAAGGAGGAAAGTGTAATGGACTGTCCTACATGAAAGGGTGTAACAACCTTCGGTAAGAAAGCCGCGTTGGTCCTACACCACCTTGCCCTCATAAAAGTAGGTGTATGGGGGCTTCACACTAAGTGCCTGGAGCTCACTCACCCTCCTAGCTGATGTAATGGCAACTAGAAAAACAGTTTTTAAAACTAATAACCTTAAGGGACATGAATGTATTGGTTCAAACGGTGAACCCATCAGAAATATTAGCACTAAGTTCAAGCCCCACTGAGGAATAATAAATGGAGTGGGAGGGAACCTGTTAGTTAGACCCATTTATGAACCTCAAAACTAATGGGGACTTAAACAAGGAGGGTTGGTCAGGTAGACACAGAAAGGCTGACAGCGCCGACAAGTACCCCTTAACAGTTGCAACTGCACAACCCCTCTGCGCCAAGAATAGCGCAAATTACAAAATGTCCAATAAGTGGGCACGTAAGGGATCAATTTGTCTCTCTCCACACCAAGTCAAAAATTTAGCCCACCTGCTAGCATAGATAGATTTGGTGGAGTGTCGCCTGGCCGATAAAATAACGTCCACCACTTCTGGCGGGAGAGAACAGGAACTCACATTGCCCCGTTCAATCTCCAGGCATGAAGGTGCAGGCTCTGGAGGTGGGGGTGTAGAACCTGCCCCTGCGACTTCGAGAGGAGGTCGGCCCTGTAAGGGAGACGAAGCGGAGGGCACAGAGAGAGTTGGAGAAGATCCGAGTACCATACCCTTCTTGGCCAATCCGGAGCTATCAAGATAACTTGGGCCCGGTCTTGGCGAATCTTCCTCAGTACCTGAGGGATCAAGGTTATGGGGGGGAAATGCATAAAGCAACTGGCAGACCAGGACCTCTGGAACGCATCTCCCAGCGCTCCTTGCACCGGATACTGGAGGCTGCAGAACAACAGGCAGTGCGCGTTCTCTCGAGTAGCAAACAGGTCTATCTGTGGATACCCCCACACCTGAAAGATGTAAAGGACCAGGTCTGGATGAAGACGCCACTCGTGATCAGTCGAGATGAGCCGACAGACTGTCCGCACGTACGTTCAAAACCCCAGCAAAATGGTTTGCCACTAAGCAAATCCGATGGTCCTGTGCCCAGGATCAGAGTCGCAGAGCGTCTCTCAAGAGAAGGTACGACCCAAACTGCTCCCTGTTTGTTTAAATACCACATCACGGTAGTGTTGTCAGTCAGGACCTGGACAGACTGACCACGAAGGGAAGGGAGCAAGGCTTTGAGAGCCAGAAGTATCGCCCGCAATTCCAACAGACTGATGTGAAACCTGTGTTCCACTGGAGACCAATGACGTTTGATCTCCAGGTCCCCGAGATGAGCTGCCCACCCTAGGGTGGAATCATCTGTTATCACAGTGGTCACTGGAAGTGGCAGCGAGAACGGTCTTCCTTGGGAAAGGTTGCCTTTCACAGCCCACCATCGTAGATCCACTGCAGTGTCCTCTGGAGATCTTTATCGACTCCTCGAGATCCCCTCTGTGTTGAAACCACTGCCTGCGGAGGCACCACTGAAGAGCCCACATGTGCCAGCGTGCATGAGTGACCAACAGAATGCAAGAAGCGAACAGACTAAGGACCTTGAGGACTGGAACGACCGCTCCATTCTGAAACATTGGAATCAACGCCTGAATGTCCTGAATCCGCTGAGGCGGAGGAAAGGCCCGACTCAATGTTGTGTCCAGTACTGCCCCTATGAACAGGAGGCGTTGAGAGGGCTCTAGGTGAGATTTAGGCACGTTCATAGAAAAGCCCAGATCGAACAACAACTGGGTTGTCATCTGCAGATGGTGCAGCACGAGCTCCGGAGACTTGGCTTTGATCAACCAATCGTCCAGGTAAGGGAATATTGCTATCCCCCTCCTCCTGAGTTCTGCTGCAATCACAGCCATCACCTTTGTGAAGACTCGAGGTGCTGAAGTAAGACCAAACGGAAGGACCGCAAACTGACAGTGTTGCAATCCCACCACAAACCGGAGATACTTCCTGTGCGACTTGAGTATTGGGATATGAAATTAAGCATCCTGCAAGTCGACAGACACCATCCAATCTCCTTCGTTCAATGCCAAAAGCACCTGAGCCAGGGTCAGCATTTTGAATTTCTCCTGTTTGAGGAACCAATTCAAAATCCTCAGGTCCCCTTCTTGGGGAATCAGAAAATATATCGAATAACAACCCTGACCCCCCTCCTGCTCTGGAACCAACTCCACTGCACCTTTTGATAAAAGGACTAGAACCTCCTGTTGTAACAACAGGAGATGGTCTTCCGTATAGAAAGATGGACGGGGAGGGATGGGAGGAGGAAACTCCCGAAAGGGAAGGGCATAGCCTTTCCCCACAATATCGATGACACAGGAGTCTGATGTTATTGACTCCTACATATGGAGAAAAGGCAACAACCTCCCCCCTTCAGGAGATGCATGTGGAGGGATTGATGGAGGACTAAGGCTGCTTTCCCTGCTGTACCCCTCTGGAGGAAGAGGAACAGGCAGTGTGCTGCTGGGTGGCCCCTCCTGTACGAACTCTACCCCGCCCCCTATGTGACATATAGGGGTGAGCAGTATTAGGTTGCTGGCCTGCTGGCTGGAATCTCCTCCGAAAGGAAGAGCCACGCCCAAACCTCCTGAACCTCCTAAATGATCTTAAAGGAGTAGAGGTGGAAGCTTGTAAGTCCAAGGATCTTGCGGTAGCCTACTCTCCTTGAACTGTTCCAAGGCAGAGTCAGCTTTTGTTCCGAAGAGTTTGTCTCCATTAAAAAGGTAAGTCTAGGAGGGTAGATTGTACATCGGAAGAGAATCCCGGCGACCTTAACCAGGCCTGTCTTCTGGTCGCTATGGATGTACCCACTGCCCTGGCCACCAAATCAGATGTGTCTAGCCCTGACTGGATGACCTGAGTTGTCGCCGCCTGTGCATCAGCCAAAAGGCTCAGAACATCCTGTGACAACCCAGTCTGTGCAGTCTTGGCCTCCTCCATTAGGGCATAGATGTACCTGCCCAAGACACAGGTTGCATTTGTCGACTTTAGGGCCATACAACATGAAGAGAAAGTTTTCTTCGCGGACTGTTCCATTTTCTTGGATTCTCTGTCTGACGGGACCCCAGAAAAGGACCCGGGAGCTGTACGCGAAGAACATGAGGCTTGCACCACCAAACTCTCCGGAGTCAGGTGTTTTGAAAGAAATCCTGGATCCCCAGGAGCCACTTGGTATCTTCTTGCTACAGATCTATTCACTGCAGCAGAGGACACAGGCTTTTTCCACACTTCCAAGATTGGATTCATGAGTGCCTCATTAAAGGGGATAAGCGGTTCCGCCACAGCTGAAGCAGGGTGCAATACCTCAGTGAGGATTTTAGTCTTAACTTCATCAGCGGGAAGTGGAATGTCAAGAAAATCCACTGCCTTCCTCACCACTGAGTGAATCGATGCAGCCTTTTCAGTGTACTCCACAGTAGAAGCCAAGTCCCATTCCGGGGAAGTGTCCATAGCGCTGTAGGTCCCCGACGGGCTCTCCGATCTCACCCTCTTCCAGGAGCTGTCTCCTATAATCCTGCTCTTCAAGTAGTCGAAGAGCTTTTCTCCTGGAGTGCAGTCTGACCTCAATTCTCGACAAGGCGTTTATCGATGCCAAAGACCTTGGTTGGTGTAGATCATCAAATCCATCCGACACCGGATCCATCAGCGCCGTGGGTTGATGGACCACCCTCTCCGGCGTTGATTGAAGCGGAGGTGAAGACATCGGGGCCAGGGCAGCAGAAGTCGTTGGCGTCACAGGCCTTCTAGGCGACGCAAACGGTACTGGCGCCGAACCAGCACCTCCCACAGGCCAAAAAGGCATGAAGGGCGTCGGTCTGCACAGAGTCGGAACACCCAAGTCAAATGCCATAGAACTCGAAGGTCCAGCAGATCCACCGCCCGGTGCCATGTTGGCGAAGATATTAAACATCGCATTTAAAAATGCGGCTGGATCCGTACCTGGCGCCGGGAAAGCCGGGTACTCCTGCGGTGCCGGTGCTTGAGGTGGAACCGACGTCGGATCGGGCACCTCCGATTGCGCCGGTGAGAAGGCAGGACTCTGATGAGGTTCGACCTCATAAACAGATGGTGACAGAGAAGCAGGAGCTGTCAACGGTTGAGGTGTCAAAGTCAGGCTAACCTCCCAACTCTTACGGCGCTGGGCCGACTGTGACCTCGAGAGGGACCGGTCCTTACTCGACCGAAATCATGACCCATGACGGCGCCGTGAGTCATGACGACGCCTCTTATGAGACTTCGAAGACTTAAAAGAAGATTTTCGATGATGATGTTTCTCCTTCTTCGACTTTGGCAAGAATAACTTAGCTTCCCGCTCTGAGTGCTTTGGGGTTCATCCATTGACAAGAACCGCATTCCTCGACATCATGATCGGAACTGAGACACCACAAACAATCATTATGTGGATCCGTAACAGACATACGGCCACCACACTTACAGGGCTTAAACCCAGATTTTTGTGGCCAAGACATTATTAACTAAGTATCACTACACAGAGATACAGTTGCTCCCTGGAGCCTCGGAGAAATAACAGTTACTCGAAGGCACGGAAAAAAAAGGGAACTGACGGCAGCATGCCGGCGAGGACCTCTTATTACCTGGATGACTTCAGGTGGCGTCGCGTGGGAGTCGGGCAATTATGACGTCCTCGTCGACGTGCAGAGCTAGAAGAAAATTTCTGTTGGATGCTGGCGCATGGGGAAAATTAGTTACGTGAGGAATCCACCGGTAGTTGTATCCATCAGAATTAGATAATACTAATGCTCTATTTTGTGGCAGTGTGGTCGAGCAGTAGGCTTATCAGAGGGTAGTGTTAAGCATTTGTTGTACACACACACAGGCAATAAATGAGGAACACACACTCAAAGACTTACTCCAGGCCAATAGGTTTCTATATAGAAAAATATATTTTCTTAATTTATTTTTACAACCACAAGATTCAAGATTTTAGGTAAGTACATAAAATGCAAGGTACTTCACAAAGTAAGTATATAACTTTAATTTAAAACAGAAGTACACACAGTTTCGGTTAAAATGGCAAATAGCTATTTTAAAAGTGGGCACAGTGCAAAAATCAACAGGTCCTGGGGGAGGTAAGTTTTGGTTAGTTTCTCAGGTAAAAAAAGCACTTACACAGTCAGTCTCCTGGGCATAGGCAGCCCACTGTTGGGGGTTCAAGGCAACCCCAAAGCCACCGCACCAGCAACACAGGGCCGGTCAGGTGCAGAGGTCAAAGGAGGGCCCAAAACACAAAGGCGCCTATGGAGAACGGGGGTGCTCTGGTTGCAGTCTGTTAGCAGATAATTACCTGCGTTCTCTGGGAGCAGACCAGGGGGGTTTTGTAGAGAACAGGGGGGTGGTTGGGGACACACAAGCACCCAAAACACACCCACAGCGGCACAAGGGCAGGCGGGTGCAGTGTGCAAAGTAGGTGTCGGCTTTGCTATTGAAAACAATGGAGGGACCTGGGGGTCACTCTGGCGATGCAGACAGGGCACAGGGGGGCTTCTCGGGTCAGCCACCAACTGGGCTAGGATAAGGGTGGCTTGCTGGTCACTCCTGCACTGGTAGGTGGTTCCTCTCAGTCCTGAGGGTGCAGTGCGTGGTCCAGGCGTCATGTTCCTTTGTTACCAGGCAGATGCGGTCAGGGGAAGCCTCTGGATCCTCTAGGCAGGCATCGCTGTGGGGGTGCAGGGAGGTCGACTCAGGGTATCCACGTTGTTGGAGTCGCCTGGGAGTCCTATCTGCGGTGTTGGTTGTCCTGCACTCGAGCCGGGGGCGTCGGGTGCAGAGTGTGAAGACTCACGCTTATGGTGGGAAGTCAGTCTCTTTAAAATTGCTCCTTTGTTGCAATTTTATTGCTGTTTCTGGACAGAGCCACTGTCCTCGCGAGGTTCTTGGTCCTTCAGGTGCAGGACAGTCCTCAGAGGTCGCTGGTCCCGCTGGATGCGTCACTGTGCAAGTTCTTTGAGTCTGGATACAGGCAGGTATGGCTGGGGCCAAGTCAGTTGGCGTCTCCGTCGCCTCTGCGGGGGCTTTCAGGTCAGCAGTCCTTCTTGTTGTAGGTTGCAGGAAACTGATTTCCTGGGTTCAGGGTCGCCCCTGAATACTAAATCTAGGGGTGTGTTTAGGTCTGGGGGGGCAGTAGCCAATGGCTACTGTCCTTGAGAGTGGCTACACCCTCTTTGTGCCTCCTCTCTGAGGGTAAGGTGGCACATGCCCATTCCTATTGGGGGAATCCTCCAAAACCAAGATGGAAGATTTCTAAACGCAGGGGTCACCTCGCTCAGGGAACCTTAGGGGCTGTCCTGAGTGGTAGGTGACTCCTCCTTGATTTTCTCATTATCTCCTCCGGACCTGCCGCCAAAAGTGGGGGCTGTGTCCGGAGGGGCGGGCATCTCCACTAGCTGGGATGCAGTGGGGTGCTGCAACAACAGGCATGAGCCTTTGAGGCTCACCGCCAGGTGCTACAGTTCCTGCAAGGGGAGGTGAGAAGCACCTCCACACAGTGCAGGATTTAGAGTGACAAAGGCACTCTCCCTATATGGCCCGAAACTCATCTGGTCGTGGCAGGCTGTCAGGAAGTGGTCAGCCTAAAACACTAGGAGCCGGACTGGCATGCAGGGGGCATCTCCAAGATGCCCTCTGTGTGCATTTTGCAATAAATCCCACACTGGCATTAGTGTGCATTTATTGTGCTGAGAAGTTTGTTACCAAACTTTCCAGACTTCAATGTAGCCATTATGGAACTGTGGAGTTCGTAATTGACAGACTCCCAGACCATATACTCTTTATGGCTACCCTGCACTTACAATGTCTAAGGTGTGGCTTAGACGCTGTAGGGGCATAGTGCTCATGCACATATGCCCTCACCTGTGGTATAGTGCACCCTGCCTTAGGGCTGTAAGGCCTGCTAGAGGGGTGACTTACTTATGCCACAGTCAGTGGGTTGAGGGCATGGCACCCTGAGGGGAGTGCCATGTCGACTTAGTCATTTTCTCCCCACCAGCACACACAAGTTGTGAGGCAGTGTGCATGTACCGAGTGAGGGGTCCCCAGAGTGGCATAATACATGCTGCAGCCCTTGGAAACCTTCCCTGGCCACAGGGCCTTTGGTACCAGGGGTACCATTTACAAGGGACTTATCTATGTTCCAGGGTTGTGCCAATTGTGGGAACAAAACTACAGTTTAGGGAAAGAACACTGGTTCTGGGGGCTGGTTAGCAGGATCCCATCACACTTTCAATCATAACTGGCATCAACAAAAGGAAAAATGTTAGGGGGTAACCATGCCAAGGGAGGCATTTCCCTACATGACCCTAGGGGGAGCACAAACCATATACTGAAAAAGTGGAATGAGAATAAGGTACCCTCTCACCTAAGTAAGTAAGGTGTGTAGAGGGGAGCTGGGAGTACTAGAAAACCACAGAGGTAAGTAACAGTACCCTCCCAGCGACCAGGAATACAGGAGTAAATCACTGGATGTTCCCCAAACCACCCAAAAGGATGAAAAGAACATAAGATACACCCAGACAAGACTGCAAGAAAACCAGCAGTGGATTCCTGAAGAAAGAAGACCTGTGGAGAAAGGGGACCAAGTCCAAAAGTCACAGTGGAGTCCAGTAGGAGAAGGAGCTACTACTCACCCAGCTGTAGTTGCAGGAGTTGGTTGACGGTGTGAAGAACAGGTCAGCACCGCAACCTTGGAGCTGGAGAGGAGTTCCTGGTGGATGCAGATGATGTGTCACGCTGGAAGGAAGACTGCAGACGGGTGTTGGTGCAGGGACTCCACCAACAAGTCTTGGCAAAGGAAAACTTGCGGTTAGAGGAAAAGTGGTGCTGCCAGGGACCATCAAGGCCCAGGAGGACTCAACCCGGGAGGGGAAGTCGCAGGGGAACCTCAGCATCGCAGAGAGTCTACAGAAGCAGAGGCAGTACCCACAGGGGTCCTACAGGACCAGGACACAGGAATAGCAGAAGAAGCCCACGCAGGACTGCAGAAGAGGATCCCATGCCGCAGGAGAACTACACGGGAGGCTGTGCTTTGCAGGATGGAGTGTTGGGGGCTGGAACTATACGTCGCCTGAAGATCCATTGGAGGAGACGGAAACACGCCTTAGCAGCTGCAAGAGATGCAGTGCACGGGGGTACTGTCCTGCAAAGGCTTACCTCCACCAAGGTTGGAGAGCTGGCAGAGAGGACCAAGAAGGCTACTTTGGACCACCATCCGTGATGCTGGATCCACGCAGCTCAAGATGAGGGGAGATCCACACAGCCAGTCATCGCTTGTTGTAGGTGCCTGTAGTTGCAGGGGAGTGATTCTTCACTCCAAGGGAGATTCCGTCTTCGTCTTGTGCAGGCTGAAGAGTTGCAGTCTTCTGAGGTTGCATGGCCGGGAGAAGGTTGCAAAGCTAGCAGGAGACGTGGAAACCAAGTTGCAGAAGGGTCTTCTTCGTTGTAGTAGCGTTGTCGGTTCCTGGAGGGTCCAGTCACGGTTCCAGTGGCCAAAAGTGGCAGTGGAGGTTGCAGAGGAGTACTGCTGGAATCTTGGAAGCCGAATCGGAGGACCAACCCAAAAGGGAGACCCTAAAAAGCCCTGAAAGGGGGATTGGTAATCTAACCAGGTGAGCACCTATCCGGAAGGGGCTCTGACTGGCCCCTCAGATTTTCCAGAGTTCCTTGCAAACCTTGGAAACAAGATGGCAGAGCCCAGAGACCCTCTGGAAGAGTGCTGGACACCACCCTTGGGGTGGTAATGGACAGGGGAGTGGTCACTCCCCTTTCCATTGTCCAGTTTCGCACCAGAGGAGCAACTGGGGGTCCCTGAACTGTTGTGGACTGGTTTATGCATGGTGGGGATCAACTGTGTCCTTCAAAGCAAACCAGTGGCTCGGGGAGGCTACCCCCCTCTCCCAAAGGAAATCCTTTGTTCTGCCTGATAATATCAAGCAGCAGGAGGGCAGAAACCTGTCTGAGGGATGGCAGCGGCTGGTCTGCCCAGAAAACCCTGTAAAATTGGTGGTAGCAATGCTGGGTGACTCCTAAGGAGACCCCAGAATGCATGGAATCATACTTCCAATACTTGCAAAAGTATTGCAGTATGATTCCGTCATGTTTGATGCCAAACATGCCCAGGTTTGGAGCTACAAATATGTAGCTGGACATAGATAGTGGCCTATGTCCAGTACAAGCGTAAAATGCGTCACCACACTCACAAAGTCCAGGAAAATGGATCTGGAGTTTGTGGGGGCACCTCTGCTAGTGCAGGGGTGCCCTCACACACAGGTATCTGCACCCTGCCATCTGGGTTGAAAGGGCCTACCTTAGGAGTGACTTATACTGATCTGGTGTAGTGACCTGTAGTGAAAACGGGTGCATACACCCGTTTCACACAGGCTGTAATGGCAGGGCTGCAGAACCCTTTGCATGGGTTCCCTATGGGTGGCAGAATAACTGCTGCAGCCCATTGGGATCCCCAATTCCCTGGGTATCTAGGTATCATATACTAGGGACTTACATGGGTGGACCAGTATACCAATTGTGGGAAGAAAAAGTTACCAGCAACCAAATTTAGGGGAGAGAGTACAGTCACTGGGGTCCTGGTTAACAGGATCCCAGTGGACACAGTCAAACACACTGAAAACAGGCAAAACGCGGGGGTAACTAAGCTAGAAAGAGGCTACTTTCCTACAATCTCCACTTGTTGAAATGATTTGATATGTACAGTAAAAAGACTTCTAATTCAACCAAGGATTATAGGAAGAATTTAATAACACTCTTTCACAGATCGAGCCACAAACATGGTCAGACATGATCAAACTGGGATTAAATCTAGACCATTGTATGATGGACAGTAAAAAGAATGAATGAGAAGCCACTTGCAGTTATTTCCTCAGACAAAAAGATTTCCAAATGATTGAATTATGCAAAATCCAAGCCATTAGATAATGTTAAATAAGAAAGGCAAATGTGTCTTTAGTGTAGTAAGGCATGCCACTTTGTAAGGGAGCCCTCCACACGGTCAAGTTGAAGAAAAATCATTTAGTGAAACTCCAGTGCCTAATACATCATTAACATTCTACAGAGCACAAAGGCCTACCTGAAGGTTGGAGTAACCTTGCAATACACCCAAGGGTCTGTAAAGGTGGAGGTTTTATGTGGCCTTAGAATCAACTGGGAAATTCATGGACACATTTTCTATGCTATTCAGTCTCTAGTAATTATGAAGACAAATGTCCAAACGTTTAGTTATTGGTGTCCATTCACATACAAAACCAATACTATTACATTGTCTTTAATGCACCATGACCATTTTGAAAATCTTGCCTTTCATCAACGAGGTTTGTCATAATACTACATCCTTCTAGGGATATAGCTTCAACACAACTTTCACCACATCTTTTTCAAGCAGATTTTCCTTAGACACTGTTTGCCTCGTCAGATTCCAAAGCTGGGGCAAGGCAATATAAATCACCAGAATATCTTGCCACAACCAACTCCCGTCACTACTAAAGAAACTAGTGTTGTGCCACTAAAGCACTACACCTGTTCCCACAATGTGTTCAACAAAAACCTGGACTCTGCAAAGTTTTCTTTAATTAAAAGAGTGACTTAATCTGGGATGCCCCCGAAACATAGTGCACAATATACCCTGTCACTCTGGCTGAAAAGAAGTTCCTTAGATACTTAGAGGTAATTTTAGCAAAGGATAACATCAAGTGTTCGTGCTCATTAGTAACTTCTCTGCTCTTTGTCTTCTTGGTCAATGGGAGTCAAGAACTTGCAAAGATTATAATGCCCTTTAAACGTTCACAGTAAAAATCACAATACTCCTCTTATCAATCTTTTCTGTTCTGTGGATTAGTTTACGCTGCCAAATATGTTCTAAAGTAAACTTGTACAGAACTCACTATCTTGTCTGGATTCATTAGCCAGTGAGGTTCCACCTGAATACAGAGACGAACATATTACTTACCTTTGGTAAAGCATTATCCGGTAGAGATAATATCTAGCTGCAGATTCCTTACCTTTGAATTTCCCAGGGATCAGGTTGGATCCGGTAGATTTCTGCATGAATAGTACCCCAGCGTCCCTCCAGATGGCAGTTTTGCTCAGTCTGAGTCAATGGCGCCAGAAGTGACGTTGCAGTCACCTATATACACGCCACCTCAGTGCTTGGATGTCATTTACTTTTCACAAATTTCCACACCAGGAGCGCAGAGCCATGAAGTGCACTCACATTAGTGTATCCAAACTAGGACCCTGAAAGGGATCATTACTAACCCTAGAAATCTTTCCGCAAAGCGGGGAGGCATGGGTGGGTCTGTAAGGAATCTGCAGCTAGACATTGTCTACCAGCTAATGCGTTTTCCAAGGTAAGTAACTTGTTCTTCTTATAAAGACATCTAACTGCAGATCTCTTACCTTTGAATAGATAACCAAGCAATATCATCCTGACAGTCGGCTGCAGACAAATGTGTCTAGATTAAAAAGTCCTGTATGAACGAATGGGCAAAACGTCTGTCTCTGCAGAGCGGACTGTCCAGGCAGTAGTGTTGGGCAAATGTGTGCAAGGATGCCCACGCTGCTGCCCCACAGCTGTCCAGGACTGGAACTCCATGTGCCAATATCATGGTTGCAGCCCTTCCTCTGGTGGAATGAGTCCTAAAGCCTTCTGGAGGCTGTTTCCTGGCTAAGGCGTAGTAAAGTTTATTACAGAGAACAAACCAGTGTGAAATGGTTCGCTTCTGTGTTCTTTGCTTCAACATAGCCCATGAAGAGTTGGTCGTCCACCTGGAACGCTTTTGTGCAGTCAAGGTAGAACAATGCTCTTTTTGGATTCAGATGGTGGAGTCACTCCTCCTCTTTAGAGGGATGTGGAGCAGCTTAAAAGGCAGGTAGGGTACAGATTGTCCCAAATGGAAAGAGGTCACCATCTTTGGAAGAAAAGAGGCCCTAGTGTGAAGCACCACTTTGTCTGGAAACAGTCAAATAGGGAGGATTGGATAACAAAGTGTAGCTCACTCACCCTCCCGGCAGATGTTATTGCCACTAGAAAAGCTGTCTTCATGGTAAGCAGCCAATGGGGACATTTGTGCAATGGTTCGAAGGGAGCACACGAGGTAGGTGAGAACCAAATTAAGGTTCTACTGACGCAGGATTAGGGGCAAAGGGGAAAAACATTAATATGTACAAGCCCTTTGAGAAACCTATTTACAATGGAGGACTTTACTAAAGAGGGTTGGTCTGGCAGGCACAGGAATGCGTACAGTGCAGAAAGATATCCCTTAAGTGCACCCAAAGCAGAGCCCTGCTGGGAAAGGATAAGAAAGAAGAGAAGAATATCAGAGAGAGAGGCAGAAAGAGGGTTGAGACTTTTCTGTACAATATAATACAAACTTTTGCCATCTGCAGGTGTATACAGCATTGGTAGAGGGACGCCTGGCTGCCAAGATAACATTACAGACTTCCGGGAGGAAGGTCAAAGGCTGTCAACTGTCGCCGCTGAATCTCCACGCAAGAAGGTGGAGAGTTGAGAGGTGTGGGTGGAGAATCCTCCCCTGCTGCTGCGACAGATCTTCACAAAGGGGCAGCCTGATCAGTGGATCTATGCTCATTTTCAGAAGTTCGGGATACCAGACTCTCCGTTGCCAGTGGGGTGCCACAAGAATGATTTCAGCCCTGAGGTTCATGAGCTTCTTGAGAACTCTGGTCAGAAGTGGTACGGGTGGAAAGGCCAACAGGAGGCCTAAACTCCACTCGAGACTGGAAGCATATCCGAGCGATAGCCTACTTGAAAACTCAAACGTGCAAAACTGTTGACATTGTGTGTTTTCTTCAGAGGTGAACGAAGTCAGTGCTTCACTGAAGGGGAGTCGGGTGAGATTAGGACTTTGGTTTGCTCCTTCTTGAAGGAGCTTTTGCCAGTCATGGAAGCAGGCAGGCACGTCCAATGACTGAGTTTTAGCACAAGTATGTACTGTCAGAGCTCCATGAACAGTCACCACCCGGAGGCTTGGTTTAACATTACAGTATCCAGTGAACTCGAAGCAACAGAGAGAATACGACAACTGAGAGAAGACAGCTAAAGCAAACATTTTATGCACCAGCTTGACCACAGGTAGTCCAGAGGCTCATGGATGTTCTTCCCTTCGGGAAACGGTCAAGAAGCAATTTGTCCATCTGAACTCAACTTGGTATACAGACAAGGAGCAGAAGCGAAACTAGTGTAGGTAGTAGCCACCCTGTGTAGCCTTTTGGACCAGGTGCCTAGGCTAAAGTAAGCTCAATGAATTTCCTTATGATAGATAGAGCCTTTTAACTCGAATATGCCAGAAGGGAACATTTGGACAACATGGAATTGATTAATCCTTTCTATTAAACTCATAACTGTATTTCTTATGGAGAGGAGAATTGCTTTGAAATCATATTCCTCCTGACTCCCATTGAAGTAAGGAATTTCTTTTCACTGAGTACTATCTAACGATCACCCTATAGCAGAAATATTGGATCTTTGCAAACTCTTGTGAAAACTCTCAGGATTCTTTCCTTCACAATACCACAGTTTGTAGCTATTTGCCAATAACCAAGTTGGAGGGAATAAAATATGGCCACTGCAAGATCCAAAATTACATGCCAGGATGAATAAAATGTGACTGTATCAGAACTACAAAACTGACTGCAATCTCATAAAACACTTAATCGTCATCTAACAGCCAAGCATCTACTCCGCTATTGTACTCAATCCGGCACTTTATGACCAAGCATTTAAATTTGGTTCTTGACTTGTTTATTTTTTTAACTAAGAAGTAGATTTACAATTCTTTATCATGACGATGGCAACTTTTGCTCACTTTCTGTTAATCTCTTTTTAAATTGTTGCCTTTCGGATGTTGGTGTTCCTTGTGTGCTGATGAAGATTCTGTGAAGACTAACCACTCGCTTGGATACAAATTCGATAATGCATCTCTCTCAATTTCAATATTTTGTTTTTTAGCTTGACTGATCCGGAACCTAATGAACAAGTTACAGCATGCGCCTTTGTTCCAACAAAATCAAAAGGACACAGGTTTGGATATTAACAGATGCTATTAGCTGCAAATAACTTAAGCATTTTAAGGAAACTGGAGTCTAGGGTAAAATAGGTTGCTGTAGTATAAACATGACTGACAAATGAAATAATACAAATGTAATAAATTTAGGGGATTTAACCAAATTGCTTTTCATCAAAAGGGGTTCTTCGGAAACAAGAAATATGCTCTCTTATTTTGCACTGAAGATGGCTAGATTGCTCATGTATAATTCAATAAATGAAGAAGAATTTTCATTGAATTCAATAACAGCAGCAATAAATTTAACAAACTTGAGCAATACTGCAGGACCTACTGTCAGAGATTTGAAATGGTGGCCTTAAAATGTACTCCTATCCTTTCTCTGGGTGTCTAAAACAGGGAACATTCCCCAGAGTTGAAAGGGCATGATTGTGAAGTTAATATTTAAGAAATGTTTTCATAATTTCCTTGCAAATTATGAGCTGATAACTTCGCTTAACTTTTGTTGCTGAGGTCTGTATGAAAATTATTTTACATTTAAACAGCTAGGATGAAGAAAACAATCTAATTCCGAAGAAATAAGGCAGCTTTTGGGAGGGTCAGTCATTTGATAATTGCTTCAGTCTTTCGGCGCTAGCAAAGAAGTCAGTGGAACCAGTGGGAAGCTACAGCTGGTATTTCATTGCTTTCTGTGCTGCTCGCTGGCAAACACTAACGGGCTATGATATTTCCACTAGCCTTCTCTCGGTTTTTACATTAGACACTGGTAGCGGTGAATCTTTAAGACCATCTGTCACAAAACATTGTGATCCAGAATGGCCTCAAGTAATGCTTGATTTAGCCTGAAATGATCTACTTTATATCTAGCTTATGATCCAGCAACATTTATGAGCCAAATTCTTTTCACATAAAATTGACAGGGTCTGTGTTCTATGGTTGCTGTACGCTGATGAACTTGTATAAATGTATTGTATCCAAACAGCCCTCCAGGCAAAAAAGGTAAAACTGCAGTTCAAAAGTCCTTTACAGTAAATATTGACAAACCTAAGGTCATGACCTTCAGGGGTAGACCCAAAACATTTTAATTCATAATTTGCACAGGATATTGTAGAACGCATTAGCTTATATAAAAATGTTGGCCTAACCTTCCCCACAATGATAAATTAGTGACATGATCTGCAACTAAGATCAACAAAGGCACTGGGAATTTGGGGAGGTCCAATAACATTCAATTCAGAGGATGAAGGGATATCGTTAGCTCCACTAATAATAGCTTTTAAAAGTAAAGTCCCTTTCCAATGGCTCTCTATGTTGCAGAATTGTTGCCATGAGACCCAAGGGTTTTCTGGGGCACAACTGAGGAGTCTACCGGGAAAATTATTTTGAACTTTCAGCCAACTAGTATGACTAGAATGATTCATGCTTTTAAGTGTCTGCTGAGATCAATTTCATGGAACACAATGGCAAGTAACAAACTATTAAAATGTTGTCTAATCTATGTTCAATGGGTACAAACTAAAATGTCTTGCAGAGATTGCAGGATATACAAAACACTGGTATATGTGGGGCCAAACAAATTAATTTTTAAGGCAAAAAATATAGGTACAGCTATGGAGGTATTCAAGAATTAGATCACTTTTCTTTCTAAAAGGAATTGAAACAGACTTTCTACATCTGAATGGGTGAAGATAAAGTACTGAGAAAGTCAATCTTGAGTTGATCTTATCAGATCTGTACTGGGTGAACACAAAATGTTTATGTATATACATAAATTGGTAGCTCATCAACTAAAGGATGAGATATTGAAAATAAGCCTCAGAGTGTACCCTTTATTTTCCACTGTAGGCAGTACATCTTATTTGAAATTTAGAGGGAAAACGTTTCTGCGCTTTAAATGTCAAATGCAAATAAGCTCATTTATCATGAGATGGATAACTTTTTTATCTGTGCTATACGTCTTAAAAACCTTCATTTCAACAATATGAAACTCTGATGTGCCAGCCCCAATGACTTTGAAAGCAGAATAGCATTACGAAGATCTGGCTATTGGACTGGGCAATATCTATTATATGTATTTAAAAAAAGCCTTTTAGGACGTTTGTAGATGTTTAATACTTATGAGTTATTAAAGACATTATTTTGGTCAAAATTACCATAAAAGTACATCACAAAAATGAAATACTAAATATATGGAAAATGTCACTTACCCAGTGTACATCTGTTCGTGGCATGGGACGCTGCAGATTCACATGCTTTGCACATCCCGCCATCTAGTGTTGGGCTCAGAGTGTTACAAATGTTTTCCTTCGAAGAAGTCTCTTCGAGTCACAAGATCGAGGGACTCATCCCCTTTCGGCTCCATTGCGCATGGGCGTCGACTCCATCTTAGATTGTTTTCCCCGCAGAGGGTGAGTTAGGAGTTGTGTATTATAGTAATAGTGCCCATGCAATGGAGTAAATATGTATGTACATAATGTAGTTTAAGGTGATATATTTACAAATTTACAAATGTTCAAGATTAACTTCGAAACGGCTACAGGCTCCCGGGGAGGTGGGTGGGCGCATGTGAATCTGCAGCGTCCCATGTCACGAACAGATGTACACTGGGTAAGTGACATTTTCCGTTCGATGGCATGTGTAGCTGCAGATACACATGCTTTGCATAGACTAGTAAGCAGTTATCTCCCCAAAAGGGTGGTTCAGCCTGTAGGAGTTGAAGTTGTCTGAAACAAAGTTTGTAGTACTGCTTGGCCTACTGTGGCTTGTTGTGCTGTTAACACATCCATGCAATAGTGCTTGGTAAACGTATGAGGTGTAGACCATGTGGCTGCCTTACATATTTCAGTCATTGGAATATTTCCTAGAAAGGCCATATTAGCACCTTTCTTTCTAGTTGAGTGTGCCTTTGGTGTAATAGGCAGTTGTCTTTTTGCTTTGAGATAACAGGTTTGAATGCATTTAACTATCCATCTAGCAATGCCTTGTTTGGAAATTGGATTTCCTGCATGAGGTTTTTGGAAAGCAACAAATAATTGTTTTGTTTTCTGAATTTGTTTTGTTCTGTCAATGTAGTACATTAATGCTCTTTTGATGTCTAATGTATGTAGTGCTCTCTCAGCTACAGAATCTGGCTGTGGAAAGAACACTGGTAATTCTACTGTTTGATTCAAGTGGAACGGTGATATGACTTTTGGTAAAAATTTTGGATTTGTCCGTAGAACTACTTTATGCTTGTGTATTTGAATAAATGGTTCTTGTATGGTAAATGCTTGAATCTCACTTACTCTTCTTAGAATTGTGATGGCAATTAGAAATGCAACTTTCCATGTTAAGTATTGCATTTCACATGAGTGCATGGGTTCGAAAGGTGGACCCATGAGTCGTGTTAAGACAATGTTGAGGTTCCACGAAGGAACTGGTGGTGTTCTTCGTGGTATAATTCTCTTTAGGCCTTACATAAAGGCTTTAATGACTGGTATCCTAAATAGTGAAGTTGAGTGCGTAATTTGCAGATAAGCTGAAATTACGGTAAAATGTATTTTAATGGATGAAAAAGCTAGCTTTGACTTTTGCAAATGTAGTAAGTAGCTTACGATGTGTTTGGCAGATGCGTGTAAGGGTTGAATTTGATTATTATGGCAATAATAGACAAATCTTTTCCACTTATTTGTATAGCAATGTCTAGTGGTTGGTTTCCTAGCTTGTTTTATGACTTCCATACATTCCTGTGTAAGGTCTAAGTGTCCGAATTCTAAGATTTCAGGAGCCAAATTGCTAGATTCAGCGATGCTGGATTTGGGTGTCTGATCTGTTGTTTGTGTTGAGTTAACAGATCTGGTCTGTTTGGTAGTTTGACATGAGGCACTACTGAGAGGTCTAGTAGTGTTGTGTACCAAGGTTGTCTTGCCCAAGTTGGTGCTATTAGTATGAGTTTGAGTTTGTTTTGACTCAATTTGTTTACCAGATATGGAAGGAGAGGGGGAAAAGCGTATGCAAATATCCCTGACCAACTCATCCATAACGCATTGCCTTGAGACTGATCTTGTGGGTACCTGGATGCGAAGTTTCAGCATTTTGCGTTTTCTTTTGTTGCAAATAGGTCTATTTGTGGTGTTCCCCAACTTTGGAAGTAAGTGTTTAGTATTTGGGGGTGAATCTCCCATTCATGGATTTGTTGGTGATCCAGAGAGAGATTGTCTGCTAAGTGATTCTGAATCCCTGGAATAAACTGTGCTATTAGGCGAATGTGGTTGTGAATCACCCAATGCCATATTCTCTGTGCCAGGAGACACAACTGTGTTGAGTGTGTTCCTCCCTGTTTGTTTAGGTAATACATCGTTGTCATGTTGTCTGTTTTGACAAGAATGTGTTTGTGGCTTATTATGGGTTGAAATGCCTTTAACGCTAGAAATACTGCCAGTTGTTCTAAGTGATTTATGTGAAACTGCTTTTGCTGAGTGCCCCATTGTCCCTGGAAGCTGTGTTGATTGAGGTGTGCTCCCCACCCTATCATGGAGGCATCTGTCGTTATTACGTATTGAGGCACTGGGTCTTGGAAAGGCCGCACTTGGTTTAAATTTATATTGTTCCACCATTGAAGCGAGGTGTATGTTTGGCGGTCTATCAACACTAGATCTAGAAGTTGACCCTGTGCCCGTGACCATTGTGATGCTAGGCACTGTGTAAGGGCCGCATGTGCAACCTTGCGTTTGGGACAATGGCTATGCATGAGGACATCATGCCTAGAAGTTTCATCACCATTTTGACTTGTATCTTTTGTTTTGGATACATGGCCTGTATTACATTGTGAAATGCCTGTATCCTTTGTGGACTTGGAGTGGCAATCCCTTTTGCTGTGTTGATTGTCACTCCTAAGTATTGCTGTGTTCGACACGGCTGAAGGTGTGACTTTGTGTAGTTGATTGAGAAACCTAGTTTGTGGAGGGTTTCTATGACGTACTTTGTGAACACCGTTCTAGCGTGTTGGTTTTGATTAACCAATCGTCTAGGTACGGGAACACATGTATTTGTTGCCTTCTGATATGTGCGGCCACTACTGCCAGGCATTTTGTAAAAACTCTTGGCGCAGTTGTTATTCCGAATGGCAACACTTTGAATTGGTAATGTACCCCTTGGAATACAAACCTTAAGTACTTTCTGTGTGAAGGATGTATCGGTATATGGAAATATGCATCCTTTAGGTCTAGTGTTGTCATGTAGTTTGAGCAGTGGGATTACGTCCTGTAATGTCACCATGTGAAAGTGATCTGATTTGATGAAGGTATTTAATGTTCTGAGATCTAATATAGGTCTTAGAGTTTTGTCCTTTTTGGGTATGAGAAAGTACAGAGAGTAAACTCCTGTTCCCTTCTGTTGAATTGGTAATAATTCTATTGCTCCTTTTTGTAACAATGCTTGGACCTCTAGTACTAGAAGACCCATGTGTTGTTTTGACATATTGTGTGTTTTCGGTGGGACGTTTGGAGGGAATTTGAGAAATTCTATGCAATAACCATGCTGGATAATTGCCAGGACCCAAGTGTCTGTTGTTATTTCCTCCCAATGTTTGTAAAACTTGGTTAGTCTCCCCCCCACAGGTGTTATGTGTTGGGGATTTGTGACGTGGAAGTCACTGCTTGTTTTGAGGAGTTTTGGGGCTTTGGAACTTCCCTCTGCTCTTTTGGAACTGTCCCCCTCTATATTGTCCCCGAAAACTTCCCCGCTGATATTGGCTCTGATAAGTGGGCCTTGTTTGTGAGGTTGTGGGTTCTGTAGCTTGTCCTTGAAACCCCCCTATAAACTGCGTTTTGCGAAATGTGCCTCTGCTCTGTGGGGAGTAGAGTGCGCCCATGGCCTTACCCGTATCAGTGTCTTTTTTAAGTTTTTCGATAGCAGTGTCCACCTCCGGCCCAAACAACTGCTGCCCGTTAAAAGGCATATTCAGCACGGCTTGTTGTATTTCCGGCTTGAATCCTGACGTACGCAACCATGCATGTCTCCTTATGGTTACTGCAGTATTTACTGTCCTAGCAGCTGTATCTGCTGCATCCATTGCTCACCGTATCTGATTATTTGAGATACTTTGTCCTTCCTCCACCACTTGTTGTGCCCTTTTCTGGAACTCTTTGGGTAAGTGTTCAATGAAAAGTGCATTTCGTCCCAATGAGCCCTATCATATCTTGCCAGCAGTGCTTGTGAGTTGGCAATGCGCCATTGGTTTGCTGCTTGTGCTGCAACCCTTTTCCCTGCAGCGTCAAGCTTGCGACTCTCCTTGTCTGGAGGTGGTGCGTCTCCCGAGGTGAGAGAGTTTGCTCTCTTGCGAGCTGCCCCTACTACCACAGAGTCTGGTGTTAATTGCTGCGTGATATACACAGGGTCTGTTGGCGGTGGCTTGTACTTTTTCTCCAACCCTTGGAGTTATGGCCCTGCCCTTTACAGGCTCCTGAAACACCTGTTTGGAGTGTTTTAGCATTCCAGGATGCATAGGTAAGCTTTGGTATTGGCTATGAGTGGAGGATAGTGTATTAAACAAAAAGTCATCCTCAATCGGTTCTGCATGCAAGGTGACATTATGAAATGCTGCTGCTCTTGACACCACCTGTGTATAGGCTGTACTGTCCTCAGGTGGCAACGGCCTCGCTGGGTAACAGTCTGGGCTGTTATCCGACACTGGCGCATCATAAAGATCCCATGCGTCGGGATCATCCTGACTCATTCCAGTATGAGTTGGGGATTGCATCAGTGGTGGAGTGGCTACCGGTGATGTGTGCGTTGATGGTGGCGGAGATGGTGGCGGTGTTGTTTGTCTTGCCACCTTTGCCTGTGGCTGCTTGTCCTTTTCTTGAAAGGCAAGTCTTCTTTTCATCCTAATTGGGGGAAGAGTATTTATCTTCCCTGTGTCCTTTTGGATGTGGAGCCTTCTTTGAGTGTAGTCTGAGTCCATTGATTCTAGTTCTTGTCCAAACTTATGTCCTTGCATTTGGGAGGACAGTCCCTGTTCCTCTGTGTAGGAACTTGATTTCGGTTCCGAGGCTGGATGTTTCGGAATGGAAACCTTTTCGGTAGCCTTTTTCGGCTCCGACGACACTTTCTTTATTTTCGGCGTCCCGGTCTCTCGGTGCCGACTCGTTTCGGTGCCGCCCTCTCGGTGCCGAACTTGCTTGGACCTGCTGTCTCTGGCTCAAGTTTGCTGTGTGCCGGTATCTCGACCGGAGTCGGATGACTTCGACACAAGCGTGCCCTTTTTCGGTGCCGATGATCGGTCACCTATTTTTCGGGTTAAGCCATGGCCTGCTGGCGGTGGCGTCCCCTGGGCTTTTGTGGTCTTCTCGTGAGTTTTATGTTTCGACGTCTTACTCGCGGTTTTTGGCGCTTCATCGGGATCGAGCTCGTCCGAGTCCGACTCCTGTATGGTGAAGGTTTCTTCTTCCTCCTCCAAGTGCCTTTGTCCTGTCGGCGCCGACGACATTTGCAGTCTTTTTGCTCTTCGGTCTCAATGTCTTCCTCAACCGAAACGCTCAACAGGCTTCACAAGTATCTTCTCTGTGTTCTGGAGACAAACACAAGTTACAGACCAGGTGCTGATCTGTATATGGATACTTGTTGTGATATTTGGTGCAGAAGCGGAATGGGGTCCGTTCCATCAGCCTTGAAGAGACACGTGGCCGGGCCCACCAGGCCCCGACGGGTGATCGAAAAAAAACCAAAGGGCCACCGGAGCTCTTCAAAAGTCGGTGTCGATCTGTTGTAACTAACCAGATACCGAACACAGACAATACCGTCTATTTTTCCGAGATTCTAACTATCTTTCCGAACCGAAACGCGGAGCGAAAAGGAACACGTCCGAACCCGATGGCGGAAAAAAAACAATCTAAGATGGAGTCGACGCCCATGCGCAATGGAGCCGAAAGGGGAGGAGTCCCTCGATCTCGTGACTCGAAGAGACTTCTTCGAAGGAAAACAACTTGTAACACTCAGAGCCCAACACTAGATGGCGGGATGTGCAAAGCATGTGTATCTGCAGCTACACATGCCATCGAATATATATATATATATATATATATATATATATATATATATATATATATATATATATATATATATATATATATAGAGAGAGAGAGAGAGAGAGAACAAACGCATTAGAAAATAACATATACTACAAACATATAAACAATTACCACAGATAAAGCTACAAATGAAAGCCCACATTAACAAACCATCCTCCCAAATATACTGGTATACCCATTAACAGCAAACACCTCTAAGAAGAGCTAAATACGGGCTAAGAAGGGTCTGTTATGTTGTCTAGGTGATCCCACTCAGTGGGAGGTTGGGTGAGCCCCAAGGTCTCATTTATGTCACTAATACAATCAATCTACAAGCTAAAACCCAGTAAAATAGGAGTACTTACTCAGGCGTGCTAATTTTATAGGTTCCAAACGTACAAATTATGCAGTCTTCTGTCATGTACCACTACTGCAGAGAAACTAGAAATGTATTCAGATTATGAATAAAAGCATAAGTGATCATATAAGATTAGAGGTTCCCAGGAGACAACCCTTTTGATCTAATCTTCCAGGCCTGCTCTAAAAAGCTTTGCTACTGCAAATATTATTGTCTCCTTTAAATCACTTTTTAAAATTCTTAAGGCCTCCCAGTATCGCCCTATACTCTCCCATTTGCAGACTGCAATTATCCATTTCTTGTGCAGCAGTGAGTAGCTAGGACAAAATAAAAGGAAGTGATGAACAAGTTACTTACCTTCTGTAACGCTTTTTCTGGTGGATACACTAACTACCTGTGGATTCCTCACCTTATGAATTCGATCCTTGCGCCAGCATCCGGCGGAAAGTCTTCTTCCTAGCTGTCTACGTCGACGAGGACGTCATAATGGCACAGCTCCACGTGACTCCGTCTGACGTCAACGTGCCAATAAGAGGTCCTCGCCGGCGTACTGACGTCAGTTTTACCTAATTTTTTTCGTGCCTTTACGGCTAGCAGGTGTAAACCGATCATAACAATTGAAATATATAAATATATTCGAACACAAAGATCTCGTCCATTGAAACCATATATTTACATTATCACCTCAAAAGCATGAATATACCAAAATATATAGACAGATATATACAAATATATAAATATAAGAAGAAATATTAATCAAAAAACTGCAAGATAAGAGTGTAACCAGGCAGGCAACGGGGAGGCGGGAGGGACCGTGAGGAATCCACAGGTAGTTAGTGTATCCACCAGAAAAAGCGTTAACGAAGTTAAGTAACTTGTTCTTCTGATGGATACAACTACATGTGGATTCCTCACCTTATAAATAGAGTCCCAAGCAGTACCGAACTCGGTGGTGGGTGCCCGCCTGATTACACTAAGAAATCCTGCAATACCGAACGAGCAAAATGACCGTCTTTACATATTGCATATTGCATATTGCATATTGCTGCTTTACATATATCTATTAATGGAACTCCTCTCGCTAGAGCTGAGGATGTAGATTTAGCTCTAGTAGAGTGGGCCCTGATACCTTCAGGAGGGACCTTTTTTGCCAATGAGTAACATATCTTAATACACAAGATGACCCACCTGGAGAGTGATCTTTTCTGAACCACTCTGCCCTTTCGCTGACCAGCATACCCAACAAACAGTTGATCATCTAAGCGAAAGTCCTTAGTCCTCTCTAGGTAAAAACTCAGGGCCCTCTTAGGGTCCAACCTGTGGAGTCTCTCTTCTTCTTTAGACGGGTGAGGAGGAGGGTAAAAAGCAGGTAGAGTGATAGTCTGCCCTATATGAAAAGGGGTGACAACTTTCGGCAGAAAAGCAGCCCTGGTTTTTAGAACCACTTTATCAGGGAAAAACATGGTAAAAGGAGGCCTAACGGAAAGTGCCTGAAGCTCTCCAACCCTCCTGGCTGAAGTGATTGCGATTAAGAAAACAGTCTTCAAAACTAAATATCTCAAAGGACATGAATGCATGGGCTCAAAAGGTGAACCCATCAAGAATGTCAAAACAAGATTTAAGTCCCACTGAGGCATGTGAAAGGGAGTAGGAGGAAACCTATTCACCAAACCCTTAAGGAACCTAATTACAATTGGAGACTTAAATAAAGATGGCTGGTCCGGAAGGCAAAGAAATGCCGACAGAGCTGCCAAGTGACCCTTAGCTGTAGCTATCGCACAGCCTTTCTTCGCCAAACTAAGAACAAACAAAAGAACATCTGAAAGGTGGGCTTTTAAAGGATCTTTTTGGTTCTCTCCACACCACCACACAAATTTTGCCCACCTACTGGCATAAACAGATTTAATGGACGATAGTATAACATCCACTACATCCGGCGGGAGAGAACACGAACTCAGGTTTCCCTGTTCAATCTCCAGGCATGAAGGTGCAGGCTCTGGAGATTGGGGTGTAAAACCTGCCCCTGCGATTGAGAGAGAAGGTCTGCCCTGAGCGGGAGACGGAGCGGAGGGCACTGAGAGAGTTGAAGCAGGTCTGTATACCATACCCTTCTCTGCCAGTCCGGAGCCACCAAGATGACTTGGGCCCGGTCCTGACGAATCTTCCTCAGGACCCGAGGAATCAAAGGTATGGGAGGAAACGCGTAAAGGAACTGGCTGCTCCAGGACATCTGAAACGCGCCCCCCAACGCCCCTTGCATCGGATACTGGAGGCTGCCGAATAACGGGCAATGCGCGCTCTCCCGAGTGGCGAATAAATCCACCTGAGGAGTTCCCCACATCTCGAAGATGTGGAGGACTAGATCCGGATGGAGACGCCACTTGTGATCGAATGAGAAGTGACTGAGACCATCCGCATGTACATTCAGCACCCCGGCCAAATGATTTGCTATTAAGCAAATCTGAAGGTCCTGAACCCAGGACCAGAGTCGCAGGGCTTCTCTGCAGAGAAGGTACAACCCCACTCCTCCCTGCTTGTTTATATACCACATCGCGGTAGTGTTGTCCGTCAGGATCTGAACTGACTGACTGCGAAGGGAAGGGAGGAAGGCCTTGAGCGCCAAACGTACCGCCTGCAATTCCAACAGATTGATATGCAACATCTGTTCCGCTGGAGACCAAAGACCCTTGATCTCCAGGTCCCCCAGATGAGCCCCCAACCCTACAGTGGAAGCATCCGAAATCACTGTGGCCACTGGAGGAGGTAGTGAAAACGGTTTTCCTTGGAAAAGGTTGCCATCCTCTGCCCACCAAAGAAGATCCGCTACAGCGTCCCTGGAGATCTTTATTGAATCCCTGAGATCCCCTTTGTGCTGGAAACACTGTCTGCGGAGGCACCACTGAAGAGCCCTCATATGCCAGCGAGCATGAGTGACCAACAGAATGAAAGAAGCAAACAGACCTAGCAGGCGTAAGACCTTGAGGACTGGAACTGCCGCTCCAACTTGAAACAACGGAATCAGCGCCTGAATGTCCCGAACCCGCTGAGGCAGGGGGTTGGCCCGAACCGTTGTCATGTCCAGTACTGCCCCTATGAACAGGAGGCGTTGAGAGGGCTCCAGGTGAGATTTGGGCACATTTACAGAAAAACCCAGATCGAACAACAACTGGGTTGTCATTCGCAGATGAGACAACACAAGCTCCGGAGACTTGGCTTTGATCAACCAATCGTATAGGTAGGGAAAAACGACCACCTCCCTCATTCTGAGATGTGCTGCAACAACTGCCATCACCTTTGTGAAAACTCGAGGTGCTGAAGTAAGTCCAAATGGAAGGACCGCAAACTGGTAATGTTGCGATCCGACCACAAAACGGAGATACTTCCTGTGCAACTTGATTATCAGAACATGAAAGTACGCGTCCTGCAAGTGGACAGACACCATCCAGTCTCCTTCGTTCAACGCCAATAGTACCTGCGCTAGGGTCAGCATTTTGAATTTTTCCTGCTTGAGGAACAAATTCAAAATCCTCAAGTCTAGGATTGGTCGCAACCGACCGTCCACTTGGGGAATCAGTAAATATCTTGAATAACACCCCTGACCCCTTTCCTGCAATGGCACCAACTCTATAGCGCCCTTTGCCAACATGGTGACAACCTCCTGTTGTAACAACAGAAGATGGTCTTCTGAACAAAAGGAGGGACGGGGGGAAGGAAGGAGGGAACTCCTGAAAGGGGAGAACATAGTCCTTTTCCACAATTCCTAGCACCCACGAGTCCGTTGTAATTGACCTCCATTTCTGTAGAAAAAGACTCAATCTTCCCCCTACAGGAGAAGTATGGCTGATAAAGTGGGGAAAACTAGGGCTGCTTCTGCTGCTGTCCACCAGAGGAGGAGGATGAAGAAGAAGAGAGCTGCTGGGCTGGACCTCTAGCCCTACCCCTACCTCGCCCTCTAAAGGCACGATAGGGCGGACTGGCAGGTTGCTGGGCGGAAGATTGTGACCTTCTAAAGGCAGAGCCTCGAATAAATCCTCGAAACCTACAAAAAGGTATATAAAACAATGTAGATGATGCCTGTAATCCCAGGGATTTAGCTGTAGCCCGACAGTCCTTAAACCGTTCAAGGGCAGAGTCTGCCTTATCCCCAAACAGCTTTTCCCCGTCAAAAGGAAGGTCCATTAAGGCGGATTGTACATCTGACGAGAAACCAGAGGACCTTAACCAGGCATGCCTCCTTGTAGGCACCGATGTTACCATGGCCCTGTCAATAGAATCCGAGGTATCCAGGCCAGACTGTATAATCTGCTGTGCAGCAGCTTGAGCGTCTGTGAAAAGGGACCCAAAAGATTTCTGCATATCCTGCGGCAGATCCCTTGCCATCTCCTTAGCCGATTCCATTAAGGCATGGATCTATCTGCCTAGCACACCGGTGGAATTGGTAGCTTTAAGGGCCATGCTGCAAGATGATAAAATCTTCTTTGAAGACTGCTCCATCTTCTTGGATTCCCTATCCGTCGGACTCCAGGAATGTTCCAGGAGCAGTTTTTGCAGAACATGACGCCTGAACTACCAATCTCTCCGGAGTTGGGTGACGAGACAGAAAAATCAGATCTCCTGGGGCACTTCTATGCCTCCTCGCCACTGCCCTGTTCACAGCAGGAGATGTAACAGGCTTTTTCCACAGGTCCAAAATGGGCTCAGTCAAAGCCTCATTAAAAGGCAGCAAAGGGTCCGCACTGGAGGAAGATGGATGAAGTACCTCTGTGAGCAGGTTAGTTTTTACTTCTGCTGTGGCCAAAGGCAAACCCAAATACTCACCTGCCTTCCTCACCACTGCATGGAAGGAAGCAGCCTCCTCATTAAACTCCCCCGGAGACGCAATGTCCCGCTCCGGGGAAGTATCCAAACCACTAGCAGTGGTAAGACCTTGGAAGTCATCAGAAGGCTCGATCTCACCTACCTCAAGCCTTCTGTATTCCTCTTCTTCCAGAAGTCTCAACTCCTTCCTTCGAGATCTGAGATGTGTTTCCAGAGCCGGCGTCGACAAAGAATCCATCGACGCCGACGATCTCGAACAGGGTCAGGAAGGCTCCTGGATACAACCGGCGCTGGAGCCGACCCGAAGTCGGCAGATGACCTTCTCGAAGCCGAATGGACAGACGGAGATAGAGCCGGTCTAGATGGAGACAACAACGACGCCGGATGGCGCGGTGAAGGAGTCGGTTGACGTGCCGACGGGTCCACAGCCACAGGCGAAGGACTCCTGCCAGGGGAGACCCTCAGCACCGAACCAGCAGTCTCTGTAGGGCAGAAGGGCATGAATGGAGAAGCCCTGTATGAAACCGGCGAGCCCCAATTGAATGCCAATGGCCCCGTGGGACCCGCCGGTGCACCAGCAGGGGCCATGGACTGAAAAACAGCGTACATCGCATTCAAAAATGCGCCGGATCCGTCCCAGGAGTCGGGAAAGCCGGGTACTGCTGAGTTGATGTCTGAGGAACATCAGGATCCCTCGGCGAAAAATGAGGGCTACGTTGAGTGACCTCATAAACTGAAGGCGCCGGTGAGAACCCCGGACTATCCGGCTGAGGCGTGACAGTGGGACTCATCTCCCATGTCTTCTGACGTCGTGATGAACGAGACCTCGACCTCGATCGACTCCGCTCCGAACGGCGCCGAGAGTCATGATGACGCCGCTTCTTATGTTTTTTGGGAGAAGCATGGGAGGAAACCTTCTAGTGTTCCTTCTTCTTTGCCTTGGCTAAGAAGAGCTTCGTCTCTCGGTCCTTCAGAGCTTTCGGATTCATGCTCTGGCACGAAGAACAACCTTCCACATCATGTTCGGAGCTTAAACACCAAATACAGTCCGAATGGGGGTCGGTCACTGACATCCGACCCACACCTTCCCTACACGGCTTGCAACCGGACTTCTTCGGAGGCGACATTGTAACCTTCAAAAATCGTTACAGTTACCAACGGGCCAGGAAGAAAAACCGTTGGCGTCGAAGCATGGAAAAAAGGAAAACTGACGTCAGTACGCCGGCGAGGACCTCTTATTGGCACGTTGACGTCAGACAGAGTCACGTGGAGCCGTGCCATTAGGACGTCCTCATCGACGTAGACAGCTAGGAAGAAGACTTTCCGTCGGATGCTGGCGCAAGGATCGAATTCATAAGGTGAGGAATCCACAGGTAGTTGTATCCATCAGAAATACTGTTTTTTTCTTACCAGTGGACAAAAGGAGCAATACTCTGGGGAGCAACCTGACTGATCCCTGCTGTAAATTATCTTAAATGTAATGTACCATACTTAAATTGCGCACACAGGCGGTTTGCTGAAGGAGGATAAATTCTGTCCAAATAGGCTTCAAAGATATGTGAGAACTCAAAGCTCAAAATTGCCCTGTTAGACTCGGACATTCTTATTCCCAGATAGTCAAAATGTTTGACCTGTTCTATCGGGGAGCCCTCAACCCTCATAGCTCTAATGGACCTGTGTGAATGAATTCCCATATATTTAGTTTTTAATTGATTTATTTCCAGATTCCACTTGTTCAAAAAAAAAAAAAAAAATCAGCAATAGTTCAATTACAACTGAAGGCCCTTAGGAGTCCCGGAGATAAGCAGACTATTGTCTGCTAACATTAAGATCAGGACTGGTACTCCTGGATGCGTCACACAAACACTCAGATAACCATTTAACTGCCCAGTTTATATAAAGACTACAAACTGATGGGGGCAAGTACGGATCCCTGCTTTACTCCCGCCTAATGGGGATTCTATCAGTTAAGTTGCCACCATTGTTCCACGTCACCTTTGCGTTAGTATTAGTATGGAGGACTCTAAGAATTCAAAGACGGTCTCCAGGTATCCTATAGGCATCCAGTACCCTCCATAATCTATCCCTCGGAATCAGGTCAAATGCCCACCTCTGATCTATAAAGGCAAGGCACAATGACCCTTCTTCAGGGTGACACACTTCCAGCACATCACCATGAAGTTGAAGACCCGGTCAAGAGTACGGGCTTTTTTTCCTGAATCCTGCCTGAGTATCCTCAAGGATGTTATTATCAGTGCCCATGTTTGGAGCCTAGCCGCCAGGAACTACCTACATTTTTTAAAAATAATATCCAACAGACTTACAGGTCTATAGCTGGAAGGCAAGTCTCTACTTCCCTTTTTGGAAACTGGGAATATGGCAGTCCCAAGTCAAGTAGGCAAAACTTTGTTTCCCCTCATGATGACATTACTCAGCAAAATTAAGATAAGAACCCATACTTCAGGATGTGACAAGTATAAGGGCTCCCTCTCTACAGTATCTACTCCCCTCTCACTAAAGGTTTAATTACTTGCTCTATAAAACGTTCCTTATCCCTGTTCGATTACTGGGCCCCAGTCACTGTACAGGGACCTAAAATAAGCCACCCACTTATCTGGCTGCACTACTGCCTCCAAGTGATTGTCAATTGTCTGTCAGGCTGCTACAACTAACTTCTAAAAGGCCTTTGAGGTCTTATTCTCGAGTGCATTTGTAAGCCCTGGCGACTGGTCTTCCTCCCAGTTCCTTTTGGCTTTGGTCAAAACAGTCTTGTAGCTTTTCCTGGCTGACATTATTTCAGTCTTGCTACCCTTCTTTCCACAAGTTAATTTCAATGAGTTTGTCATACAGACTATTTGCCAAAATAAGCATTTAATTAAAACTGCCTCTGATCCTACTAATGGTCAGAAATGTGGAAAACATGTTCCTTCTCAAGGGAACATCCTGAAACAACAAAGGTGACTAAATGTGATTAATCTTATAAAAGGAAAAAGAGCAAAAGCATGTTGAGAACTACATTTCTGTCAATGTATGCACAGCAGACCAGCGTGGCTGAAAAAGGGGGAGAGGAAGCGCAAAGCATAAGAATAGTTAAGTGAGAAGTTGTTGTTTGTCTCTCTCTGTTCAAAGGTCTGGCATTGCAGCAACATGAGAAATAACCAAACTCCAATTGTACCACAGAGAAGCTTACAGTTGATGCTTACACAACAGACAAGAGAAGAACCTACTATCTGACAAGAGAGTGTAGTATTGTATTTAGTATCAAATAATATTGTAGGTAGTATTGTTTTGTGTTATTTTAGTGTTGGGTTGTATTTTACATTCTTAGGGGTGATTGTACTATGTAGTGTATATTTGTAGTGTATGATAACTCCCATCTCCTCCTGTGGCATTTTGATTCTTCCGCAGCTGAGACGGCACTCTGATCTGGACAGCTGAAAGTGCTGGATGCCTAGGATGAGGTTGGAGTTCCTTTTAACTTAAGAAGATTACTTGGAATAAAATACCGAAGATAACTTCATCTGTGTGGACTTGTTTTCATCTAAAACCACTTTACTACATTTTGGCGACAATTTTCTCCTTTCAAGAAGGTGTGAGACGAGTTATGGTTGTATGAAGGTTTGTTGTTGAGAGGTAACAAGCTCATAACTCTGTATTCCCTGCGTGAACATCTTGATCTCTCACACTCTAGTCATCAAGGTGTAAGCAAAACTAAAGAAAGAATGAGAGCATCGTATTGGTGGCCTGGTATGGACATTGCTTTGGAAAGGAGAGTCAGAGAATGTATTGAATGTCGCTTAGCGGACAAAGCGCTCAAGGTGAGGACTCAACCGTTGATACTTAGAGAAATTCCCAAAGAAGTTTGGGAAGAAGTTGCTATTGACATTATGGGACCAATTTCTTCAGGGTCATGTTCTAAGTATGTTATTGTGCTTATGGATATGCTTTCTCGCTGGCCAGAAGTGTTGATTGTCTCAGAAGTAACTTCGAAGGTTGTAGTAGACTTTCTTTCCAAAGTTTTCAGCAGGGAGGGAAATCCTGGAACGATTTTGTCTGACAATGGAGTTCAATTCACCTCGAAATATATGTGTGACTTCCTTTCCTCCAGGGGTATTGTGCACAAAAAAATTGCACTTTATCACCCAGAAACCAATGGTATGGTAGAACGCTTCAACAGAACATTGAAAGAAACTATACAATTTGCTAAAGTTAATGGGGTTCATTGGGAAAGTTTGGTGGAGGCAAAAGTTGAGGAGTATAGGTTCACTCCACATTCCAGCACTGACCAGACTCCTTTTGTGTTGTTTAGGAAGCGTGTACCACATACCAAGATCAATCCTCCTTGGCTTAAAAAACATCTCTCTTTTAGTGTGGATTAAGATTTTATCAAAAGAAATGCTAAAGAGAAAGATAAATATCACCAACGTAGAAGGAAAGAAATATATGATGTTCACAAATCGGTGAAAAAGTGTACTGTACGTGATAGAGTCAAAGTTAAATTGCCTGATAGACGCAGTTCTAACACTTCACAATTCAGTCCGATACATGAAGTTGTTAAAGTGTTTAAAGGGGCCGTCAAACTTGATGATGGGCGTGTCTGGAATTTGAATAGAATTGTTGTGATATAGTTTGTGGGGAGGGTGGTGGTGTAGTATTGTATTTAGTATCAAATAATATTGTAGGTAGTATTGTTTTGTGTTATTTTAGTGTTGGGTTGTATTTTACATTCTTAGGGGTGATGGTACTATGTAGTGTATATTTGTAGTGTATGGTATCTCCCATCTTCTCCTGTGGCATTTAGATTCTTCCTCAGCTGAGACGGCATTCTGAGCTGGACAGCTGGAAGTGCTGGATGCCTAGGATGAGGTTGGAGTTCCTTTTAACTTAAGAAGATTATTTGGAATAAAATACCGAAGATAACTTCATTTGTGTGGACCTGTTTTCATCTGAAACCACTTTACTACAGAGAGCAAATTGAACTGTGGGATTTGCAGGATCAGCACTAGGGAACCATCTAAAGCCTGTTACAAGGGACAAGACATGCAAGACAAGGCTAAAGGGTAAGAATATTAGAGAGAGACATACACCACAGAGACAACTGTAGCTGCAAGTATCCATACAAAACAGGATCCGCTCCATGAAGGTTTCTGCAAGGAATGAGCAGGAGGATGGCAAAGGGCTGTGGAACAACAGCACTGACCTGTAAAAGAACAGTAGCCTTAGTAATGAACACTGTAGGGAATGAAGGTAGACACTATAGTACATAAAAAGGGTACCACTTTTTGTCCTCATGACATGGAAATTTGGCACTGAAAAGAACAGTATGCTGATACTACCAGAGATTTGGAACAAAAATGGGAAAGTCAAAAGAGAAAAAGGGTAGGAAAACAACAGTACTTCCTTTAAGCCTAGAGCAAAGAGAACAAAGCAAAATGCAATGTTTTGTTTCCAGTGATGGCATCCTGACCCAAAAATATAACAGGACATGATATCCAAGCAAGTTTCAGGTAGAAAGTGGGAAGGGTTGACCATGCTGCAAGAGACTCATTATCCTAAATCTAGGGTGCAGGAATGTAAACCATGCTTAAAGACTACTTATCTGTGAAGCTCAAAGGAGAAAAAAAATGTGGATGGCTAAGAAAAGAGGGTAGCAATGAATAGGGTAGAGAATATCACATTTCTCCCACTAGGCCTGAAAACAATTCAGAAACCTATTTCTTACATTCAATATAACGATTTCATGAAAAAATATGCCCATCTGCTCAAACCTGAAAGAAGGTGAGAGGAAAAAATAAAAGACTGTTCTGGCAGCCTGAAGACACAAATGCATTATTAAAGAAGTTATTGATGCCATGAAAAAGCACATAAGATAGTGGTGAGTGTTATATGAATGTTACTAGCATTTTTGAGAATGCAATGAGTTGATTGCGCGTGGCCACAATGCTAAATAAAGGAGTGTGATGTGCAGTGTCCAACCGACGAAGATCAGCACCAGCAATTCCCCGATGTCTCCCAATCGCTGAAGACAGGCTCTGCGGTAGAAGGTGAGGAGCAGAATTGTGGCCATTGGGGGATGTGGGATGCAGGAAGATGAAATTTATCCAAAACATCACTGAGTGAGGAACACCAGGGGGATGTAGGAAGATGAACTTTATCCGGAACACCAGTGAGTGGCTGGATGCATCGACAGTAACAGCTGCAAACCAAGATGGAAAGTATCCAAAGCTAAATAGCCCGCCCAAGATGTGATCACTGAATAAATGTGGGAGATAAACTGAGTTCCCATGCCGGTCTCCTAATTTTGGCAATAGAACACAAGGCAGCGGTGTCGTGTTTGACAGCATGGAGTACTGGTGCGTGGACCGGCAGAGGATTAGCCATAAAAACTCCCCGAACCCTTCCCTTCTCGTCAAGAGCACAAAACAGTGGACCATAACCAATGCAACAGCAGGACACAAGGAAGAAAGCGCGCTAAATATGCATCTCTCTGGGCACAAGAGCCAGGAGGGGGCGGATTGCCTTTGTACGAAGGCAGAAACTGTCTGAGAAATGTATTAGAAGACAGCACAGTCATTAAATGGACAAATACACTTTTAGGAGTGGAGGCGGACGAAGAAGAACTGGCTAAGATCACAGAACAGGCAGAAAGTTGAGACCAGGACGATTCACTGAGGACTTTGTGGTCAATATGGTTTCTCCAGTATTGGAGCTGTCATAGACTGACATGCTCAAATCATTCCCCTTTGCACTGGGAGTCCCAGGATACCATAACACAGCAGTATGTATCATAAACATAGGTCCTAATGGTAATGAACAGTCTGGTTAATAACATATGTATGTCATTTTTTTTAAAAAGGATCAAAACAGACTAGAGCACATTCCTGAGAGAGGTTGCATCCCTCAAATTTGAGAGCACAAGTGTAATGATTTTAGATATGGTATAAGGGGAGCCTCTTGGGGAAGGAGGGTGGGTCACATGTGAGTCTATGAAATATACCAATACTGGAGAACTGAAGTTACAGGTAAGTAACTCATTGTCTTGTCCAGTATTGGATCTTTCATAGATTCATACGTTGAATAAGAATAGCAAACAGTTATTATAAGTATGCTTTGGAGTTATATAAATATCCTTTGAGGATGGGGGCTAAGAAATCAATACAACGCAGTTACATTGTCTAAGCTTAACGTTCTAGAGATGGAATGACAGGAATACCAATAAAAGAGTATGACATGGAAATACATTTAAATAGTAATATACAAATACCCTTATAAACAGAGGCTCACTTTATTGAAACAGATGCCGTTAACACCGCCTGTCCTACAGCTGTCTCCCCATGATGCGTTGATTCGAGGCAGTAGTACTGCATGAATGTGTAGGTGCTCTTCCACGGTCCAGCTCGCCAAATATTTTCCAACTGAACACCTGCAAACAGAGTAATCAAGGTGGATACTGCCCTTGTTGAGCATGCTCTGGCTTTAGCTGCAAGTGGTTCACCAGCCTCTGAATGGCAGAACTGTCTGGCAGTGGAAATCCATCTTGCAATCGTAGCCTTAGTGACAGCAGACCCTTGATGCGTTTGACTATATGATACAAACAGTTGATTAGGATTGTGTATCTGCAGAGTGCTGTGCAAATAGAATGTAAGGCACCTTTTAACATTCAGAGTAGGAAGCAGCTGCTCAGCTGGGGTACCTGGATTTAGGGAAATGGTGCATATTATGATGGGTTAGTTAAGATCAAATTGAGTTGACACCTTGGGAATGCGTCTAGGAATCATCCTTAGGAGAACATTATTGCCAGTGAAGTGAAGGAATGGTTTCTGCATAGTGAAAGCCCATACTTCGCTGACTTTCCTAGCTGAAGTGAGAGCTAGTGGTAACACTACCTTCCAAGTCAGGAGCTTTAGGTCTGCTTTCAGAATAGGTTCAAATGGCAGTTTCAGTAGCTGGGAGAGAACTATTCCGAGATGCCATTCTGGAGGAGGAGCTCTGACCAAAGAGAAAGCCCTGCATAATCTCTTCATGAATTGTTTAATTATTTTTGCAGAGCAAAGTGAAGGAGAGTGCGATGAATGTATGTATCTCAATATTGCTGCGAGGTGACCCTTGACAGACGCATGCACCAATCCAGATCTAGCGAGTGATAGGAGATATGGCAGAATCTGTTCAGATGATGCTTTTAAGGTATCCAGGTTAGGTTGTTGACACCAAACATAGAATCTTTTCTATCTTAACCTGTACGTTTTGTTGGTGGATTGAGCTCTTGCTTTACATTTAATACCCCTACAGTCCTGGGGGATGTCTAGGTCTTTAAACTCATTGAACTCTGGATTAATGCACATAAGTGGAGAGATGTTGGATACGGATAGAGAATCTGGCCCTTGGTCATGGTTAACAATGTTGGCAGTGATGGGGGGCAAATGGGATAGCCTTACGACAACAGGAAGTGTTCTGTAAACCAGTGAGCAATTATTATCAGGAGACAGTGCTCTCTCCTCATCCTCCTAAGAGCCTTCAGTAGGGGAGAGGGGAGGGGGGCATTACCCACATGACCCTGGGAGCGGGTACAAACTGTCATGGAACTCGCATTTGGTGTTTTTGTGTGTGCCAAAAAAGATCCAATGCCGGTGAGCCCCAGTATGAGAATATCCTGTTTAGCTGTTTTTGATCCAGCTCCTACCTGAGACAACTGTCTGTGGTACTGTTAAGTGTGCCTGCTAAAGTGTTGCTGATTCTGGACACATGTTCGGCTCTCAGTGATATGTTGTGAATAGTGAGCCAATACCTCAGATCCTGAGCCTCCAGGAAGAGTGTTAATGATCGTGTGCCCCCTTGTTTGTTTATGAAATGCATGCCAGTTGTGTGGTCCTTACGAACCAGCATTGATGAGCCTGTTAGCATTGGAAGAAAAGCCTATAGAGTGAGAAAGACGGCCTTCAACTCCAAACTGTTGATATGCAAGGTTTTCTGTTGTGTTGACCACTTTCCCTGAATTTCTAGGTTCTGCAGATGTCGACCCCAGCCCTGCAGAGAAGCGACTGTGATTATCACAAGCTCTGGCACATGAGGAAGAAATGTCAGTCCCTGTGATAAATGAGAAACCTGGGATCACCACACTAAGGCCTTCTTCACGTTTGGAGTGATGGTCACTATGTCAAATGATCCCTCGGCCTGGATCCTTTGTTTTTTCAATTCTTCTTGAAGCAGTCTCATCTTCAGGTGAACAATACTAGACGGACTGCAGAAGACATCATGCCCAGCAAGGACTTGTACAGATGAACTGAAGCGGACCTTCTTTTTGACAGCTTGACTGCCAGATCCCTTAGCTTGTTTTGTCTGTCTTGGGATAAATAAGCCTGGTTGTGCATTGTATCCAGAAGAGATCCTGGGGACGTTATGATTTGCTTTGGAATAGCAACTGATTTTTAGAAATGGACCATGAGACCCAGCTTATGAAATAAGTCGAGACAGGTCTGCGTGGTTTTGGATGCTTGGTGCGCTGTTGAGGCCTTGAGTAACCAGTCTTCCATGGAGGAGAAACACTTGCGACCTTGGTTCTGAGTGCGGCTGCTACTGGTGCCAGGCACCCTGTAAATATGCAAGGTGCTGATCTGAGTCCAAATGAGAGGTCTTTGAATTGGTAGTGGGTACTGGCAAAAGTGAAGGGAAGATATTTTCTGCATTTGGAATGAATGGGGATGTGGAAGTATGCATCTAGCAAATCGAGAGTCATCATGAAATCTCCGCTGTTGAGGAGGTGCATGGTTTCAGAGTGGATGATCATCCAAAATGATTGCTCGAGTAAGGATTTTTCAGGTTTCTAAAGTCCAGGATGGGCCTCCATTCCCCTGTTTTCTTTCTTATAAGGAAGAATCTGGAGTAGAAGCCTATGCCTCTTTGTAAAAAAGGAACTCTTGATTGCTTCCTTTGCCAACATGGCAAGGATTCCTTTTTCAGTAAGTGTTGGGCTCCCCTTGGAGGGTCGTTTGGTGGAGTCTGTACAAATTCTAGGGTGTGGCCATAAGCAACCAGGTCTAACACTCATTTATCCGATGTTATCTGTTTCCATTGGGGTAGATAGTTGGAAATCTTTGCACCCACAGGATGTAGCCGATACCCAGTTTAGGTCACTGTTTACAACCTGTCTCTATTATGGGAGGGTTGCTTTCGGCGAGTGCCTTGTTTGGCACTCACCGAAACTGGTATAGGCTGCTGCAGGTGGATGACGGTACTGTTGCCGATAAGTTGTTTTGTACTGTGCTTGAAAGGGCTGAAACTGCTAACACTGGTATTTTCCTCTATAAGTGGAGAAATCTCTTCCACAAACTCCTCAAAAGGGTGCTTTTTTATAGTGGAGGATGCTGAGAGAACTAGCAGTATCAGTGTCTGTTTTTATTGTTAACAGTGCATCGTTCATGTGTTGTCCAAACAGCATTTCCCCGTCATAAGTCATATCTAAGACCTTAGACTGGACCTCCAGTCTGAAAGATGTCGATTTCAGCCATCCTTGGCACCTGAGGACTGCTGCTCCAGCAAGTTGGCGAAAGCCTGTTGAGGCGACATCTATTGTGCAATCTATCATCTCGGATAAGGTGTGCTGTCCCTGCTGTAGAATCTTTGTGGCTTCTGTTTTCTTGTCTTCCAGGATAAGGTCTATGAAGTTGCCTATGTTCAACCATATCTACCTATCATAGTAGCTTAGGATGGCCAGAGAATTTGCAGCTCATACTACAATGTCCGACATGAGGGAAAACCTCTTACCCACATTGTCCAGACATCTACCCTCCCTATCTGGTGGTGTAGAGATGGAAGCAGAAGAGATCTTGGAATTCCGTTGTGCAGCCTGCGGTATAAGTGAATCAGGTTTGGGATGACCCGTCAGGCATGCAGGGAAATCTTCCAGGGCTCTGTACATTTCATCTACATGGGGTGGCAATGCCGCCATCGTAGCCGGGTTCTTCATAATCTTTATCCCCTCCTCCCAAATATAATCAATGATGGAAATTGCTCTGACTGATTTCCCTGCCTGTTTTTTTAAATCATAAAGGAAACAATCGGATTGCTTGATGGAAGATGGGAGGTGAAACCTTGTCACCGCTCAGTCCATCAAGTTATGAAACCCTAGTATGTCCTCCGGGGAAAAGTCTGATGGGTGTGGTGGTGGTGGAGGTGATGGTGTGGGAATGAGATAGTCCTCCCACTCATTCTGTGAAGGAACATTATCTTGTATCTCTCCTTCTTCTCTTTCATCGTCTGATGAAGAGGGGTCCTTTCTCGGTGGTGCCGCTATGGTTGCCGCTGGTGTAATTCTGGGAGTTAAAGGTGGAGGAATATACTGAGGCGTAGTAGGTACAGCTGGTTGAGGAGGTAGTACCTGCTGTTCAGTAGTTGTGCCAGGAAATCTGTCTGTAATCTTGCAAAATAGCTTGCAAATCTTGAGCCAAAGAGACAGGTAATTGTACTTACTGTTGTTGCGGATGATAATAAAAATGATGTTCGCAATGCCTCTTTGGCGGGGGAGCAAAATATTGATGATAATTTTGCTCATCTTCATCATCAACGTCATTTTCTTCGACATTTTACCAGAAGTTCACATGGACTGTGCGATGGCCGAAATGGTCCCTCATCATTCGACTCCTCTATATCTAACAGATGTGATGGAGGAAAAGGTGAGATCTTTCTAAGGGACGATAGCGCTGGAGTTATTGTCCTTGTGGCCACTTTTATAATCATCGTCGATGTTCCAGTCGACAATGTCATCGACGCAATGTCCTGAAGCGAGGTTGTCGGCAGTGATGGTTTCGCTGTCGGCTGTGTCTTTTTTGTAGTTGCCGCCATCAACAGTGGTGTCGTCGACGGTGCTGCAGTCAACGTAGTCGTAGACAGGAGAGTCCGCAGTGGGTGAATCCTTATTGATGATATGGGAGCGTCGACAGCCGCCGTCGTCAATGTCCCTGCTGATGATAGCCTCGTGGATGAGACGGTTACAACCGTCATCAAGACTGCAGTCAATGGTGGTGTTGATGTTTTTTCAGCAGTCTAAGACACAGATCATTCTTTATATTTCTGAGATGGAGAAGTGGGTTGAGAGAAGGTATCCTCTGTGGAGAAATGGTGCCTTTTCTCCTTCTTCAGAGGATCTGTATGGTGAGACTTTAAGGCCTTTCTACTCTCCTCACATGTTTTCTCTGAGGATCTCGCTCTTTTTCTTTACCTCTCTGAAGTGTTACTGTCCTTTTCAGAAGTGGGAATCTTTTGGCTCCTAGACTTCTGAAGCCACAGAAGTAGCCTCCCCTCACTATCTTTTAGAGCCTTTGTAGAAAAGGTTCTCATTATCTTACAGTCCTTTTCCTGGTGACTGGGGTAGCAGCAGCAAAGACATTCCTTGCGTTGATCATCCACATGAAGACATTTTTCCCCACGTGACTTGCAGGATTTGAAAAGTCCTTTTTGGAAGTTTCTCGGACATTTCCAGCTGAATTATAGGTTGAAATAGGGAAAAAAAAATTGAGAAGAGGCCAGGGAGACTCCCTTCACACGACAAGTGGTAGAAAATCTGAGGGATGTAGCCTCTCTTGGGAATGTTGTAGAGGATGCGGTCACCTGATTAGTCATAGTTCAAGTTTGGTCCTTAAAAAAGAAAAAAAAAAAAAGACATAGATATACCATTAAAGAGGTTGTTCATTGGCCTTAGGGCCTATGGTAATGATACATACTGCTGTGTTATGGTACCGTCGGACTCCCACTTCGACGATGCGGAATGATTCAAGCATGTCAATCTATGAAAGATCCAATACTGGATACAATTATAGTGTACCCTGGACTGGACTACACACGAGCTTCAGGCAATGTGGAGATCTTTGAGAAGGCCAAAAAGGAGCTCTTCAGTGAAACCTGCAGTTTATGATGATCTTTTCATCTAAATTGAGAATCCTGGTGGAAGGGAAATTGTGGTTCTTGAGGTCTTAAATTAAGACTAGGATAGGCCCGAGGGATGGCGCCCAGTAGAGAAACCACAGATGCCACAGAATAGAAAGGAATGGAGGACAACGTACTAAATGGTTCAGAGACAAGGAGGGGCACAAAAGGCAACGGCAACACAAGACCAACTTAATTTTGGTGGAATCTTGATGGATCATGCAGGGAATGTGGCTGGATTAATGGGTGGGGCTGGTGCAATCAGAGGTAGGAGATATAATTTCAAAGCTCAACTCAAAAACCTGCCATCACTTCTCCATTCAGGCAAAAAGGAGAAGAGACTTGTGAAACAGAAACCCAAGAACGTTTGAAGTTATTTCTAGGAGGGGGACGGACACCTTAAGCATTGGTGAGGTGTGCAGTTTCAAACTCGAAACCCGAGGTAGTAGGACAGGGGAGGGGAGATGAATGAGTAAGTGAAGGGGCAGACTCTAGAAGAAGCACCCAGGGGCAAGGACAGGGGGAGCATGTCAAAGCATTATGCGACAAGCCTCGACTATGCGGGACGAGCCAATACTAAGGAGCAGGCCTTACCATCCTCTTGAAAACTAAATGGGCTGGTTAATGCACTTAAGAGAGGGGTGGAATCATGATATTTGTATAGACATAGTCCAGAACTAATTCTGTTGCAGAAGACTCACCTGGTGGGGGGAATGACTGAAGCCACCTAAGTAACATGAAATTGGGTTTGGGTGCACTTTGGCATTGCTTTCAGATCCGGAGGAGTTGGAAACTGGCCTGTAAATCACTACTGTTGTTTGTCATCTGGATACTAAGCGGCAGTGACTGGAGACAGGAATGGGACAGAAAAACACAGTGGCCTCCTGGTATTTCCTTTATGGCCTAGAGTCGACAATGTTGAGAAACTTAGAGACTGTTTGGCTACAGCACCAGCCTTGCTGACTATTATTGGGAATAACCTTAATCTAATGATGAGTCGGGAGTTGGACAGAGTCACCAGGGGAATTCAGTTCGTAAAGGCTGAATAGACATCTGCAGACTTTTACCACAGCCCTGGGTCTAAAGGATCTCTGGAAAGGAGCACACTCCCACAGTTCAGTAGTAAACCCATGTGTCTGGTTCCACAGGCTCCATGTCAGCACTGGATTCATTCCTAGTCCCGCTAACACAGGGAGGCCGGTCCCAAGATACAGCTTACCTAGGTAGGGGAATATCAGATTGCTCCCCAATATGTACAAAAATTGATCTTCCAACTGCTCTGATTTGGGTCGAGTGTAAACTAGATCCTGGGAGCTTACCAACTGGCACACTTAAAGGTTCCTGGGTCAAATAAGTGTTACATTTTAGGGAAAATGCAGTCTCTGCAATTCAAGGTTGTTATATGAGAAGAGCACAGTCATGAGGGGACACAATCTCACGTGTGACTGAGAAAGAGAGAAAGAGCCAGGGAGGTGTAGGAGTTGGAGAACAGATTGAGTAGCTGAAGAATCAGAAAGTATTGAGTCGTGGGAACAGTGATGAGTAATGTCTTTGAGGCTGAGGATACTCTGGGACGCTACTCCTCATTCTGTGCAACTGGACATGAATACAGTCATTCTCAATTGAAGCAGGGCACAGGATCTCGCTAGTAACAGGAGAGACACTGACTCTCAACCCTTCTCTGATGACAATAGGAATATGGGAGGTCGGAGGAGCAGACATTATTCAAATACGTTATTACTCTGTAATGTGGAACTAATAATAGCCAAACTAGACACTGTTCTGAGGTGGGGTAGCTGTGAGATTTTGAGGATGGACAGCTGGACAATCAAAATGAATTTGTGCAGCGGGAAGGGGAGACAGTATACACTGCCCATGGCTGCCCACAGTAGTTTGATAAGATATGGGTTCAGTGGAATCAATGTCAGGCTATGGACTGAAATCCTTAATAAAAAGAAAATGTTCTGTCTAGACACTGACAAGAGTAATAATGCAGCCAGATTGAACAAAATTAGGGGACAGGGTGAAGGTGGGTTATGTCTTACTGCATTCTTGTTTTAAATGCCCTGGGATGCTCCTGGACATGTCGTACACCTCCATAACAGAGTAGATACTTTCTCTACGTTCTGGGAAAGTATTCGTAATTTTGTTCAAAGTCAGTTTTCTCATTGTTTTGCAATGTTAATGAAAATTCAATAAAAAGTTTTAAAAAGTATTAGGTTGCATTCTTTGTTCTACAATTTTAAAACTAGGTTACACCAAGCTACAGAAAATTTAAGAAAAGAACAGGAACAAAACAAAAATGCTTAAAAGTTGGTTAGATGAAGTGGATACAGAGAGAAAATGCAATCCAGTAGAAAGTGCACTCGCACCCAAGTCTCCTATTGTAAAAGGCTCATTCATTTACTGCAATGTACAAGGCAGGTCAAAAAAAGATCAATATAATTATTTTTCTTACCACTTTAGTTTTTGCATCGCTCAACTGTCAATTTGCAGGTTTCCTGCATTTATTTTAATATAATTTGCTCCAGATGAACAACAGATGGACACTGGTTTCAATTATATGATTGTGGTGAAGTCTGGAATATTATTTATTGGAGGTCGATGTAAGTGTCAGCTGTAGTGTTCTGGATGATTTGTACAATCAGATAAGAACATGTATGTTTCTCTGATTAGTCAGTCAAATACACGACTAAGACCAAACCTGGAAATAAATGTCACTTAAATGGTTTTTCAAGTTTGTGCTTGCTGAAACTATGGTGAGTTGGTGAGGAGATCCATCCATGACTAGTCTTGTTGGCAATTTGCTTTCATATGCCGCTTTAAGTCCCTGATGTGCCCAGTGTGACAGCACCTGTCTCGAAGATTAGATGTATTTTTATCCTCTCCAAAGCGTGTTATCCTATTGGCGGTAGTCTGTATGTTTTTCTTAAGTATCTTTCCTGACAGAAAGAGAAAAACATATCAGCTTGTCCTGGCCAGTATCTTTTTAAAAGAGGTTGTCCATTTGCTCTCTCTTGACGAGTGCCAGCCTCAGTCAATTCGCTTCAACCCAACTCACAGGCTGGATTAGGAAAGAGGAGGATATGGGGGCATAACAGCTTAGGGTCATGCACAGAAGCCGTTGTAGCATTTGAGGAGAAACAAAACAGTCCACCAAGATAAAGCAAAAGGAAGAGGACCTTATGATTTTACTGAAATAGACCTGAAAGGTGTATGCATAAGTCAGCCTTTTTCACCCCTACAAAAACAAGGCATATCGAATATAATCACACAAATATACTGTGTTATCTTTTAGAGAAAAGTAGATTTAATTCAAAAGCAGCAAGTTCGCAAAATATAAACTTATTACTAAAACAACCAGACAAATTAATTCTACCTGAGATCCAGTAGTCGGGAATGTTATACCATCCTCTTTCATTGATTTGATAGTAGCCGATATCAAACTAAACTGAGGATCCTTTTGAAATTCTTCAGACCACTCCACCATTAACGTTTTTAATTTATCACATACCTTTGGGTGAGCCTATAATCAAATATTGCACAAATACTTAGGATATATATAGCAAACAATACGAAATGGACTTCAAATACCCATAACAATAACAGAAAGTGGTCCTCACAGACCAATTACTTGTTTGATATCTAACATTTTCTTTGTATTTTCACTTTCACGTTTTAAATAATAATTTACTCACCTGTGGTAGTACCTTTTACAATGTGTGCCCTTCGACTCATAATTCATAAGTGTAAACAGCACTTAGGCCCAGGTTTATGTCTGGAAGGATGGCCTGTGGGTCCACCATGGGGAGTGAGTAAACTACTCCGCCCTCATGGTGGAGAGATCACCCACTTAATTTATAAATTACCACAAAATAGTCATTGACAGGAACAACCATCACAGTGGTACCTGTCAATGCATTTTATTGTTTGCTACTTGTATGCGTCATAAGGACACACCTCTGTAACAAATGACATTCTTATCTTTATTTTCAAAAGACAACCGAAAACAGGATTTTATTTTTGAAAAGAAAAAAAGTAATGCTCCCCTCGCCATGGGATGCTTCTGCTATGGCAGGGGGAGCATTATAATAGTTTTAGTGTTCCTCACTGCCAGATTTCTACTGACGGTAAGAAACAGTCAAATATGACTACATGTACCACCATCTAAATTGAGTGGAATAGGGTAGACTCCAGTGGACCGAGGGAGTGTGGGTAAATTGGAGTGACATGGGGGAGACTGGGGTAGATTAGAGTGGAGTGGGGTAGAGTAGCATGGAGGAAACTTGGGTAGAGTGGAGTGTGGTAGAGTGGGGTGGAATGGGTAGACTGGAGTGGGGTAGATTGTAGTGGAATAGACTGGAGTAGAGTAGAGTGGATTAGGATAGATTAGAGTTGAGTTGATGGGGTAGAATCTAGTGGAGTAGACTGCAGTAGTGGAGTGGGGTGGGGAGGGGTAGATTGCAGGCGGGTAGAGTGGTGTGGAGTAGGGGGAGTGGGTAAGATGGAGTGGCGTTGATTGAAATGGGTTAGACTGTGGTGGGGTAGATGGGGTAGAGTGGAGTAGACGGGGGTAGAGTGGAGTAGGCTGGGTGGATTGCAGTGGGGCAGGTTGGAGTGGAATGGAGTGGTAGATTGCAGTGCAGATTGGGAAAGATTGGATTGGAGATCAGAGTGGAGTGAGGTAGAAACATTAAAAATGACTAGAAGTCCAGCCATCTAAATTGAGCTGAGTGGGGAAGATTGGAAAGAAGTGAGAGATTGGGGTACACTGGCATTGAGGGGGTAGATTGAAGTGGAATAGGGTAGTTTGGTGTGGAGTGGATTTGGGGATTACTGGAGTGAAGTGGGCTACACTGGAGTGGGGTAGAATGCAGTGGAGTGGACTGATGTAGATTGGAGTTGATTAGGGTAGATAGGATTTGGGTGGAGTGGAGTTGATTGAGTGGAGGGGCGTAGAGGGGAGGGGGTTGGAATGGAGGGAAGTGGATGGAAGGTGCGTAGAGTGGAGTGATGTAGAGTGGGGTGGCATAGCATGGAGTATGCATGGTGTGGTAGTGCACTGCCATTACAGCAGCACACTTTGAAGTTTAACTGACCATTACATTTGCACAGACATACAATTTTACTGCTCACAAACGATAATTGGTGTAACTGACATCACCTATACTGATGAGCTTTGATCACATTCAAACATCTGTTTCCACCACACTTCAGTATTACAAAAAAATGAACGTAATTAGTACTTTCCTAATTTTGGTATACATACTGAAATATCGGCACAGTTCGTTTTTGTTGCATGCTAGAAAAAAGGCCTTTAGTTTCAAAGCAAGATTGTCACATTCTATCATTTTGAAGTAAGAGAAAGAAAAGCAAACACCAAGCTTCCTCGGAAGGCAGAGCCTGACATTTGACCTCTGCCTTTGAACGCACAGCAAATGTGACAAGGTAAGAGCAAGATTTAAAAGCCGGTTTACAGAAGGCAGTACTCAGAAGGATAAAGTAAACAAGCAATGCTGGACAGACAAACTCAAGCTGGACAGCCTAAATCAAAGCCAGCAAATAGAAAGCGAGCAAGGTGAGTTACAAACCACAAAGCAAATGGTCAGCAATAGGCAGAATAGTTTCCTAGGGAAGTTTTCAGAACATCCACAAGAAAGTGGTTAGCAAATCAGACAGCTGCAGCTTTAGGTAGGCTTTGACTTAGAAATAACCTGTTGGTTATCCAGGAGCCACTAGAGTATAGGTGGGTGGCCCAACAAATTAACAAGGAGAGCCCAGCCCAGCCAGGGTCTGGATCAGATCTTAAAGCCCATGCATGAGCCAAGTCCCGAAAATATCTGCTATGTAAATCATGCAACAAACTTGCAGTATTTTATGAAAAAGCCTCTTCCGAATTAAGAAAAGTGCACTTGTTTCACATGGCACCTAATAGCACTGCAATAAGAAGTACTTATTAAAAGTGTTATTTTTGTACAACTGGAAGTCTAAACTCACATATTTGACAGTGCTTTCCTTTGTGATAATGGAGAAAAAAAGTTTTAGTGGATTAAATCAGTTGCCTAATAACACAAATTAAGCTGGGAAGCCTTGAAGCAACCAAGTTTTCTGGTTTCACTTTCTACAAATCAGGCAATAAATATTTATCCATTTTACTTTCCCTTTTACCTTAGTGCTCTTTTCAAAATATAGCACAAAACTGACCTGAAGATTATTGGAGCACTTTACATGAGCACTAGTTATATTACACAATATCACATGTCTTGTTTATAGACATGGACAGATAAGTGATTTGCACAGAATCGTAGGAAGTTGAGTTTATGCCATGACTCAAACTTGGTTTTCCAATTAGCAGCTCTGACTCGAAGGCCACATCATAGCAAGAGGAAGGCAGGACGACGTCACATGAAAATTTGATTCGTTATGGGCTTGAGGTTCCCACAGGACCTCAAGCTGAGCTTTTTTTTCAGGCTCGAGTCTGGCTTGAGCAATCAGTGGCTCACCCAACTCTACGTTAGAGTGTGCACAACTCCTTGGTCCTTTTTACATTTTTATGCTTTCAACTCAAAAGCAGGAGAAATAAATAAAGACTAATTATGAGAATTTCTCTGAACTGCTACATTGAGACTTTTAGTGATAGCAAAATGATGCATGGATATTGGCTTGTACTTAAATATGTTATTTCTTTAGTATGAGCTGTGATTGACCAGTTCAGCAGCCTGACAACATTAAGATGAGGTAGAGGAGTTTAAAGATTCAATTTGAAGTAACATTTAAGCAGTCTTATATAATGTATTGCCTTCAACTAGCAACTCATTTTAAATCAGAGCATAGTCTGCTCTTGTGCTTTTTCGCCATGTCTGACAAAGAGAGGAAGAGCCTCTTCAGGGCCTGCAATACCTGTGGAAAGAAAAGGCTTCACTTTGAGGACCCCCACATAGCAAAGTCCCTTGGAACCATGCAATTCAAAAACAGCCCTTTCGGGGTGCCAGAGGAAGGAGCTATCCTTCCTACAGAGGGGGATTTCAAAAATCTAAATATCCCTCTTTGTTCTCCACTTACTGATCCTTTCGTCCCAAATATCAACAGAGGCAGCCTCCACAGACATGGATCGACTACTAATGTGGCAGGCCTTAGGCCTGTATACTCTTTAGTTATCATTACATTGCTATTATAATACACTGGGGACTCCCATCTTGATGACGAGGAATGATTCAACCATGTGAATCTATGAAAGTTCCAATACTGGAGTAATAAAAAATATCATAGCAAGCCACATGATGTTGTTTTATGTGTTGCCCCATTTCTGGCAAAAAAAACAAGCTTTATAGAGTAACTGAAGTACGCTTTGCAGTAAACATGTACTCCTCTATGTCAAAAGCAGAGTTTATAGCTTTTGTTGGTGCTCAAGGTAGGGCAATATGTGTCCTGATGTCTTCAGAGCATAGGCCATGTTATTTGCGATTTAACTGACATGAGGGATCAGCGAAGGGGTTGAATCCAAGGTCACCCTAAGATTATTCACTTCTCTTGAAGGTGCTGGCAGGGCATCAGGTTACCCTGGCCCATACAGCTCTAGGTCAATGTGCCGGCCACCATCTGCAGGTCATGATTCGGTTTCTCACTGTGTTGTATTTTAGGCAGTGAATTATCATACAAGCATCTAACAGTACAGATACAATCAGAGTCTTGGTGGGTGCAGTCAGTCTAGATTGATACTTTTTAGGATGATTTGACGATCGCTCACTTCATTGTAGTACATGAAGTTGAAGGATTTGATCTGGTCAGGGAATGGGGTTAATAAAAAGCAAAGGAGGAGAGATGTGGGATTCTGCAGTGCAGCAGTGAGGGACAAATGAAGGCAGAAAGAAAACCAGCCTTTGTCTGTCTGAGGTTCGAGGCGATCCGCTATAGAATATTCTTGAGCAGACCAAGATGTTGTAGTCTGTGTAATATTGTCTGTTGGACACTGTGGAAGTGTGATGTTGCATCCAGAAGCAGTAGTGGAAAAGCACCACTTTTTCCACAGTGAGTTTTGGGTCATCTCATATGGATATGATGACTGACTGTGCCTCCAGCTGGTCTAAATCCAGACTTTAGATACAACACAAGTTGTTTTCCCCAAAGTTGGGGAGCTGGGTAAAAGGCAAAAATTTCTATTACTACCCAGGAATGAGCCTTTTGATCCAGACCTGTAGTTTGCTGGATTTGATTTGTCAAAATTATTTTTAAAAAGTGAACTCTTGCAGGAAATCCTCAAACTGTATGGTAAGGAACTACAGATGTCTGAAGATTTAAAGTGGAGTTGTCCTGTCCCATCAATGATATTCAAGTGAACACAATCTGGAGGAGTGTTGTAGTCACAACCATGCACACAACATCCTGCTGCTAGTAAGAAACTTGGAACTAAGGGCTAGATGTATGCAGCGTTAGCAAACTGGTTACCGACCACTAAAATTGCATTTTTCAATGTACCTAAAGCATTCATTGAGCTATTTTACCTAACCAACAAGTTATTGAATCAGTATTTTGCAACCAGACTTTGCCTACTCTTCTCTTTCATCCTGGCTCAGAGATTGTACCACCTCTTATGGATCTCTTCAACTGAGCTGTGAATAATTCCTGCAGAATTAATGCGCTCCTGGATGTCGAGCCATATTTTTTCTTCTGTGACTCAGGCACCATGGGATACATACTCTTCAGTGAGAATTTCCAAATATTTCTCTGAGAATTTTAATTTTCTCTTTCTCCCTCCAAGGGCCTTCTCCTTCTCAGGATTCTGCTGGGACATTTTCCTGCTTTTGCAGGCTGGATGGATGAGATTGGGGCTGATCCCAAATGGATTTGACTGGCAATCACCGGTCTCAATACTCTCCATTGTTCTTACAGTCTGCTGCTAGCCTACTTCCTGTTTACAATGTCATCTCTCACAACCAGGTAAAAGAATGTGTTATTTGAGACTTGATTCACTATTTACCAAATGGCTATTTGCGATTCCTTAAATTGCGAGTGCAACTAGTACTGTATCGGTAATGGGCAGTCCATTGCATTCGTACATACTAAATACTGATTTGTAAATTGCGATTCAGTAACAATCACAAATTACGAAACAGTAGTCATTTGCTTTGTACAGCTAGCCCTTAATTACAAAATATGCAAGGTTTGATCAGGAAGTGAGGACTTAGTGTATAAACAAAGCTGAAAATGAGGGCTCACTAGGAATATGCAATGTTGAAACATGCAGTATTGAAAATATGCCTTTTAATATGACATCAATGATTTTAAATTCATGAATATTAAAAGACATTTTCTGGACACTGTGCTACCTCAAGTGCTGTAAAATAAATGTGATCTCACAAACATAGGTTTGCCACCATTCATAGCCAGAGTTATTGAGAACAGGATCAGACAAGTCTCATTACAAAAGGTAATGCAAAAGAAGAAATTATTTAGTTTAAAAAAGAAAACAGGGGACGAAGGCTGAAGACAGGTGACATTCATCTAAAAATACTATATGCAAGAGAAACAAAAAGGGCATTCAGAACACCTGCATTCTTATTCAGCACTGGACCGAGATAGGAACTGCATAAGAAAGCATTAAAACTCTTACCTTATTTATGATGCTACGAACTTCAGTTGCAAAATCTCGTGAACATACTTCCAAATGGAAAAGCTTCCCGCAGTTTGACATGCAAGCACTTAAGAGCTGAAACAAAAATAATGCAAGTTTACAAATTAACAGGCAGAGACAGAACATTTTACAGAACACAGAACAGGTTCATCACATAAAGCAGTTACTTACTGTTAAGGCTTGCAAAGCAACATGAGGCACTTTGTGATTCACTCTTTTCAGAATTGCTCGAAGGCCATCTTTTGCACTAGAAAATAACAATTTTAGAAAACTATCATTAGATGTACAAAAGAAATAACCCACAGACACACATGCCTCAAAATCCTCTTAGAGCTCCAAATTCTCCCTCACAGGATGGGTGCTGTGCCACAATGAGAGCCATCGCCCACATCAAAAGCTCCAACACAAAACAGTCGAGGTGCGCACTCCTGTGCTTATTTAGTCGTTTACTGTCAAAACACAAGACCCGTTACAATTCTCTTGAGCCCTGCTCACTTGTTCCCTCGAAAACATAAACCACCATTTTTTGTTGATATATTCGATCATTATTTAACATGGAATACCAAACTTTAAACAATGAAAAGACACAATCACAGCATCCCTCCCACCTGGCCCGCTTCATTCACCTTACCACACAGTACAGTATCCTCAATCCCAGGTTAGCTCTATCACAGAACTGGGAGAGCCATTTAGGTGTACAGTTCCTTAACATTCAAGGCCCTGACAGACTTCTATATGCGCTGTCCCATTTCTCCCTCTGGGACCCACTGCCAGCCATCCCGAGAACCATCAATAATGGTCCCTCATCGTGCTCTGGTGCTTCAGGCGTTGTTTATCCATCACTACTGTGTCCCACCCTCCCCACATCTTCTTGAACTTTTTTCGGCATCCTCTACCCTTATATAGTTCCTTCTCCATCATCATGAAGCTATCCATTCCTTTCTCCAACTCCCTAAAAAAGGAATCTTTTAGCATCCCCCATAGTTGGGCAATGTCCCTCTTCGTCACAATGTATCCTATGTTTACCAGGAGTTTCTGCTATCGTGCTGCATCTGTGAGGTCCCAGATCCCTAGTAGAGCTAGATTAGGCTGCAGTTCTATTTTCCTTGTGATTCGTCCATCCAACAGTCTCAGTTCTAGTGGAGAGTCCTCCTGCGTCTCCTCCTCTCTAGGGATACACTCCTGAAGTGCATGCCGTAATTGTCTGCACTTGAGCCAGTGGGTTGTGGGAATTTGATATACTCTTTGCATATGCTCGAAAAGGACAATTTAGTTTGCATCCCATACATCAACCAGCGTAGAGATGCCAATGGCTTCCCAGCCACAGAAGCCCCACAGGGCTCCAATGGATCCCAGTTTTTGTGACTCCCAGAGCAGAGTCCTAAGGTAAGTCTTTTGTCTCTCTTCACATCCGTAGTCAGTTTATACAATACTGCAATCACCACCCGGACAGCTGGCAGCATTGTGCAGCCTACCATTCCACCATGGAGTGTGTGCAAGTGACTCATTTTGCCCATTCCTCATCTATCCGTCTGGAAGGCTGGGTCATACCAAACTGCACATGCCAGTCATTAACTACACTAACATGGGAAGCTTCATAATATTTTGTAACATTTGGTAGCGCTATACACCCCTCAAATCTGGATCACTGCAGCACTGCTATCGCAATGTGGGGTTGCCCCCCCCCCCCTTGCCCACAGTAGAGTTCTTAAGTGCATGTCAATTTTAGTTGCAAAGGCATCAGGGATTTTATATTGCCTACTCTGCAGCACATACAACAGTCTGTGGATACAATCATCTTAAACATTGCTGCTTTCCCCAGCAGATAGAGGGGCAGTGTGTTCCAGTGTTTTAACATCAAATTCCAGGGTCTCTATCAATGGCTCGAGATTTGCCTCACAGTGAGGCATGACATCTCTGGTGATCCAAATTCCCAGATATTTGAACTTGTGGGGCTCCATCCTTGGAGGTAAAAGTAGGTCACCCAGGGGTTTCCAGTTTTCCACTGGAAAGAGCAGGTATTTCTCCCAATTTATCGTAAGACCGGAGTCCCTCCTGTATATACAAATGATTTCATGCAGCCTAGTAAGGAATTGGTCCGGGTTATAAAGGTACAACAGAATATCATATGTGTATAGCAAAATCCGCTCTTCCCCGCTTGAGCCTCACAACCAACCCTAGATTTGTGTATCCATGCACATTCATGTAGCCAACACCTCTGCCGTCAAGGAAATTAGCAGAGACGAGGAGGGCAGCACTGTCACGTTCCTCTCTCTCAATGGCAAATTCCCAGGAGAGATACCCATTGACCTTCACCCTCGCTCTTGGTCCAGAATGAAGTAGTCTTAGCTACTTTAGGTAACAGGGCCCAAATACCATCTTTTTCGTTTTTTTAAATCTTTTTATTGGTTTTTCATAACTGACATACACATAATCAAGTAACAACTTTGCGTAACAGGGAATCATCAAGCATTTCCATCGCCGTGGAAGGTAAGTAGTACTCTCAAACATTGTGTTACAGTCAAGTAAGTGTGTATATTTTAAATCTCCACACGACTTAAGTCTTAACAGTTCTCATTCTATTCTGTGTCCTCGATAGCTATTTGATGGGGCCCAGACTTTGTCCCACTTTTTGGGGCAACCCCTACTTTGGTATATTGAAAGTTCAGCATTCATACACCAGTCCATGTCATGCTGCCACTCACAAAGGAATGGCGGTATCCTTCCTCCCCCACCCCACCAGTTATGAGCTATATTTCTTTTAGCCACTGCCAGTCCCAGTGATAACCATAATTTGCCAATCAGCAAAGGTGGGGCTTCTCCTCAAACGCTTAGCATGCAACCCTTAACTGTAGTTGGGATGGGAAACCTTTAAATTCCTGCATTACCTCCCCAGGGGCCCTCCCCAGGGTTGTATTTGCAGGCAGTCCCAAATCACATTTAAAAAGTAGTAGAAATGAAGCAGCAGATGTAACTGGAGAGAGTGGCAAATCTGTCCAGTGGCGGACATCTGCCTCAAACCTTTCCAAGACAGATAGTATGTTGGGTTGGGTTGTTAAAATATCTTTGGATATTTGGTAATATAGCCTCCTAAATAGTTAAACTCCTCCTGTAACATAGGCATTTGTATCTAGGTGCTGGGAGTCAGTATGGGACCTGTTATTAGGTATATAAGGGACTTTTACCAATTAATGGTGTCTCCAGAGTAAAGATCAAAGGTGTGAAGGATCTGCATGATTCGTGGAATCGTGAATGTAGGGTCTGTGACGTAATAAGATGCCATCCTCGTATAGTGATCTACACTCCTCTCATGACTCTCCCCATGTGAATCAACAGACCAGTGGATCTCCCCTGCCAAACACAGGCATGGGCTACAATGCCAGGGCAAACAATAAGGGGGAGAGCGGGCATTCCTCTCTTGTCCCACGATGTAGTGTGAAGGCCCATTAAATCTCACTTGTGCCTCTGGTATTTAGAATAAGAGCCAGATCCATCACAGAAAGGAAGGCCAAAACCAAAGTGTTCTAGAACTGCATATGTGTACTCCCATTCTAGGGTGTCAAAAGCTTTGGATGCGTCTGTGGAAAAGACTAGCGTAGTTATATTATCATCAAGTGCTCCAGCCAGTACTCCGAACAGACGTCTAAGGTTTAGTTTGGTGATATGCTGTGGCATAAAGCCTCGTTGGTCGGGAGCACAATACTTGCCTGAGTCTGCTTTATAGGAGCAGTGCATATTCCTCGCTCCACATTCCACACCCTTCATGTTATGTTTGTAAACTTTATATGGAATAGGGGCAGAAGAATTGTTGGACTCCATAAGTTTCAGCTGCCAGTAGATAGGGAAGGCCTAGGAGCCCCTAATTTAGCGCTTTATTATTTAGTGGCGCAGCTGCAATGGCCATCCCAAGGGTTAGCAGACCGTCACTTAGAATAGCTGGGATTACCCACGCCAGACCATGCCCGTTAAATGACCCTGGAGTTGCTGCAGCAAAAAAATCCCAGAACAGTCTAATAAACTGTTGAGGACAGTGGACATCAACTACCTTAGACATATGCAGCTGTCCTTCACACAATACACACCATAGATTTTCATCAACTCTATTTGCCCCTTCAGGAATTTGCTGGGAAGAGAGAGGGTGGAGGTCTGGGAAGTAGATGGGTAAACACTCTTGGTGCCCTATTTCAGATGCTGCCCTCATTCCGCTTGAGCAGCTGCAGGCAGATCATAATCTACCACTGGGCCCCTTTCTGGTCTACCACATACTAATGGCCAAACTACAGCACCTCTGGCAAATCACAGATACTGAGCCAGACACGCATTCTTAGTGTACGTGCTCCAAATCATCGGAAGAGGGTGCTGACTGATCACACTGTTCCTCAGTGCACTAGCTCACACCCCACAAGACCTATTGCAATCCATCCCACAGGAATGGGAAAATGGCACTGATCATGACCTGGCACAAAAGGAGTGGGACAAGGTCCTAGTATATTTGTGCAAGCTCTTCTGCAATGTGAAATTTATACAGGGAGTGCAGAATTATTAGGCAAGTTGTATTTTTGAGGATTAATTTTATTATTGAACAACAACCATGTTCTCAATGAACCCAAAAAACTCATTAATATCAAAACTGAATATTTTTGGAAGTAGTTTTTAGTTTGTTTTTAGTTTTAGCTATGTTAGGGGGATATCTGTGTGTGCAGGTGACTATTACTGTGCATAATTATTAGGCAACTTAACAAAAAAAAATATATACCCATTTCAATTATTTATTATTACCAGTGAAACCAATATAACATCTCAACATTCACAAATATACATTTCTGACATTCAAAAACAAAACAAAAACAAATCAGTGACCAATATAGCCACCTTTCTTTGCAAGGACACTCAAAAGCCTGCCATCCATGGATTCTGTCAGTGTTTTGATCTGTTCACCATCAACATTGCCTGCAGCAGCAACCACAGCCTCCCAGACACTGTTCAGAGAGGTGTACTGTTTTCCCTCCTTGTAAATCTCACATTTGATGATGGACCACAGGTTCTCAATGGGGTTCAGATCAGGTGAACAAGGAGGCCATGTCATTAGATTTCCTTCTTTTATACCCTTTCTTGCCAGCCACGCTGTGGAGTACTTGGACGCGTGTGATGGAGCATTGTCCTGCATGAAAACCATGTTTTTCTTGAAGGATGCAGACTTCTTCCTGTACCACTGCTTGAAGAAGGTGTCTTCCAGGAACTGGCAGTAGGACTGGGAGTTGAGCTTGACTCCATCCTCAACCCGAAAAGGCCCCACAAGCTCATCTTTGATGATACCAGCCCAAACCAGTACTCCACCTCCACCTTGCTGGCGTCTGAGTCAGACTGGAGCTCTCTGCCCTTTACCAATCCAGCCACGGGCCCATCCATCTGGCCCATCAAGACTCACTCTCATTTCATCAGTCCATAAAACCTTAGAAAAATCAGTCTTGAGATATTTCTTGGCCCAGTCTTGACGTTTCAGCTTGTGTGTCTTGTTCAGTGGTGGTCGTCTTTCAGCCTTTCTTACCTTGGCCATGTCTCCGAGTATTGCACACCTTGTGCTTTTGGGCACTCCAGTGATGTTGCAGCTCTGAAATATGGCCAAACTGGTGGCAAGTGGCATCGTGGCAGCTGCACGCTTGACTTTTCTCATTTCATGGGCAGTTATTTTGCGCCTTGGTTTTTCCACACGCTTCTTGCGACCGTGTTGACTATTTTGAATGAAACGCTTGATTGTTCGATGATCACGCTTCAGAAGCTTTGCAATTTTAAGAGTGCTGCATCCCTCTGCAAGATATCTCACTATTTTTGACTTTTCTGAGCCTGTCAAGTCCTTCTTTTGACCCATTTTGCCAAAGGAAAGGAAGTTGCCTAATAATTATGCACACCTGATATAGGGTGTTGATGTCATTAGACCACACCCCTTCTCATTACAGAGATGCACATCACCTAATATGCTTAATTGGTAGTAGGCTTTCGAGCCTATACAGCTTGGAGTAAGACAACATGCATAAAGAGGATGATGTGGTCAAAATACTCATTTGCCTAATAATTCTGCACTCCCTGTATATACACAACATCCTACACAGAGCATACCTCGCAGCAGGGAAACTACACAAGATATACAGCACTGCCTCAAACAATCCTGGATGCGGCGCTCATAATGCTGACCATGGCCCATATGTTTTGGAACAGCCCAGTGGTAATGAGGATGTGAAGGGAGGTCACAGACGCATTACCAAACATCATGGGGCATGTGGGATTGTGCACTATAGAAACTGGTGTTTTAGGGCTGTTCAAACTTTAGAAGACAGGAAGCGCCACCAATCGTTTTATAGACTTGACTTTACTGATGGTTCAAAGATCCACTGCAGAGCATTGGAAAGTCGCTAGGCTGCCAAGGCTACAATACTGGCATGTGGCTACCGTAAAATAGGGTACAACCGAATCAATAGCCCTCCGCAGGGAAGATGCCCAGGACCTGCGCAAAGTCCATATTGCACAGAAATGGGAAACACTCCTAAACAAGTTGCAGGCTCTCTCAGAGGGGCCCTAGCATTAAACGGGCATTTGACGGAAGAGATAACTGCTATATTCCTTTAAGCCTTACAGTTGCACTAGAAGTAGTCTTCTAATTAGACTAAATGGCTTTAGAAGCATGCTTAAAATTAAGCTGCATGTGCATGTCATTTCGTATCCATTTCACTGTTGAGAATTAGATAAAGTGTAATTGAGACTCCCTAATATGGGTCGCCACACACCACGTCACTCTTGATGTGATTCATTGTGTCTGCATGACCTGACATTTAAAATTTGTTTTAATGGTTTGTTTATCTGAATACTGTTCTGAACCAATGCCTCCCGTTCTGTAAAACGTACTCCCTAAAAATGTCCAGACCCTCGGGAGCAGCTACTACTGTATAGTACTGTGAATAACATACATTTATACCCGATGTGCATCTGTTTGTTTGCTTTAAAATCAATAAAAATGTGTTTAAAAATTATTATTTTTTTGTTGGTTCAAGTTTGAATTCAAGAATCAAAAGGCATATGGCATTTTGTATGCTGCAAACAAAGGTCCGTCTGTTTTAGGGTGGCTAGACCTGAAAAGTAAAGAGAAAGTACTTGTGGAAGATGGAGGTGTAAAAGTGGGCGAAAAGATGTTGAAGAAGTTTTCTACTGTTTTTAGTGAAAGGATCTTCAATTTACGTGTTTTAACATAAAATGAAACTCAAGGAGAGTGCTGTGCTCTTCATACACAATGTCAGGAACGTTCCTATTTCAATAAGAGAAGAGGTGACAAAGAAATTAGAAAAGTGGGTTGCAGCTGACATAATTGAGCCTATTTCAGTGTGGGTTTCACCTTTGGTGGTGGAACGCCCTAGTAATGACAAGTTGAGATTATGTGTTGATTTGCGTCATCTGAATAGTAATAGGAACGGATCAACTTCTATTGCCTAGGACAAACAAAATGTTATCTTTGTTGAAAGGCACCAAGTGATCTCCTCTATTGATCTATCAGCAGTGTATCCCCAAATCTCAGTGTCTGAGCATAGTAAGGAATTTGTAGCTTTAATCACACTGCAGGGTTCCTAGCAGTTTAAATGCATGCCACTTGGGTTAGCACCTACAGCAGCAGTTTTTCAGGTATTAATGCATCAGTTTTTTTTTTTTTTTTTAAATGAAATGGGCGAAAGAAATTTCAACACAACATACTTGTTTTTGGGAAAGATAAGTCTGAACATGATCAGTTATTGGAAAAGGTATTAAGCATTTTGAAGTCATGACATTTGATAACTGATTTTTCAAAATGTTCATTTGTTGAGTAGTGTCACCTATTTAGGACGGATACCAATTGTGATTGAATTAGGCCCAAACCATCATTGATGGATGCTATACAGAGTGTGCTGGCTCCTAGTGGTAAATAAGAAGTTCGATCATTCATAGGGATGGCAGAGTTCTGTTCGAAACACATTCCCAAGGTTGCTGAAACATACAACATTAGACAATTGCCTACGAACAAGGGTAAACTTAAATGGACTGAGGAGTGTGATTTGGATTTTCGTAATGTGAAGAAGTGTATTACAAATGTGGCATCTCAAAGATTTTGATCTTAATGCTTATTGTGTGATCACAACTGATGCCAGTAGCAAAAGATTGGGAGAAGTTTTAAAATAGAAAACGGTGGAAGTGAAAACTGTGATCATGTATACTTCTAGATCTTTGTAACCTATGGAAGAAAGATATTCTGTTATATTGCTTGTGCGTGGGTGGATAAACATTTTAGAGCCTTTGTATGGGGAAATGTTATACACTAAGATGTGAGCACACACCGCTGGTGAAAATTCTGTAGTGAGAACTGCTAATGCCCCAATCAAGAACTGCCAGGTTATCTGTGGGATTACAGGATTATGGGCCATATGTACGAACACATTTTCCCATTGACACAGAATGGGAAAAACCCTTTGCTACATCTGGCCCTACATGTCTAAAACTTTACATGTATTATGTAAAGAAAATGTGCCTGCTGAGTTTCGATCAGGAATGCCTAAGCAGATGGAAATGTATCAGGATGAGTTTTGGAATGATACCCAGATTGCATATGTGCAGGATTGTGGTAGTTCTTGTATTAAGAAGGACATATGGGAACTTGAATATAGGAAAGACACTCTGTTTTTACTGGTTTTGCTGAATATCTTCTGAAGGGATAGCCAAGCAAAGTTGATTTGGATGCTAATTTTGAAAACATTTTGGAGATGAGATCAGAACTTTGTGTGCAAATATGGAATGTCTGGAGAGGTGAAAGGGTCACTCCTCTAACAAGTTTGCGCAAATTAGTTGTCGTGTGCCATTAGGGTCATTTTGGAATAGTGAGAACTGAACAAATAGTGAAAACTTAGTTTTGGTGGGCAGGTGTGGATATGAAAAGATATTTGTGAGATATTTGGCAGTAAAAAAAAATCCACCTACACCGATAAGCAGGATTTCACGCTACCATTACAAACATACTAAATATGCCCACGCTATTCCTCATAGATCATAAGATAATATGTCAGGGCATTTCCAATGCAAACCTATGAGAGGCACAGCCCTCACAGTAGTCAGAAACTAAATAGGCGGTCTGTCACTACTAGCACAAGTAGTACATAAAGGCATATGTCCTACCCTTTACATACACAGCACCCTGCCCATAGGGCTATCTAGGGGCCTACCTTAGGGGTGATTTGGGTGTAGTAAAAAGGGAGTTTTAGGCCTTGGAAAAGTAGTCTGACTTGCCAAGTCAGTGTGGCAGAAAACTGCGCACACAGGCCCAGCAGTGGCAGACCTGAGACAGGTTTGAAAGGCAACTTTTGTGGGTGGCGCAATCTGCTCTACAGGCCCACAAGTAGAATTTAATTTACAGGCCCTGGGTATAAGTTATATCACTTTACAAGGGGCTTGCTGGTACATTAAATAAGCCAAACAGGTTTAAGTCAATCATACCAAGTTTAGAAGAGAGAGCACATACACTTTTAGCACTGATCAGCAGTGATAAAGTGCTCAGAGTCCTAAAGCCAACAAAAAGAGGTTAAGAAAAATAGGAGGAAGGCACAAAGTTTGGAGATGACCCTGCAAAAAATCAGGTCCAACACAAGGGCAACGCTGGGTGGTAGGAAATTGTTGCGACTGCCCTCAGATTCCAGAACTTTCCATCACAGACATTTGAGGAAAATGTTTTTTTTTTTTTTTTTTTTTAGACACATTTGAGGTTTGCAAGGGAGTCTGGGTAACAGAACCATGTGAGAGACACACAAATCACTCCCATGCTGGATTTCCGTTGGTGCCTAGTATTAAAGACGTACAGGTTTGCTAGTTTTCCCTAGGTGCTGGCTGAGCTATGATCCAAAATCCACATCAGTTTTGGGTGGAAAAACGTGCTGTGTCCACGTTGCGTTTTAGGTCATTTCCTGTTGCAGGCGCTAGGTCTAACCACACAAGTGAGATACTATTTTCATCATGAGACTTAGGGGAACACAGAAAAGTAGAACAAGTTTTATTACCAATGTCTTTCTCCGCATTTCTGCTTTCCAAATGTAAGGCAGTGTGTAAGAAAGAAGTAATTTTGAGAAATGCCCTCTGATTCACATGCTAGTGTGGCTATCACCAAAGTCAGAAATGTGCAAAGAACTACTGCTCCTAAACTCATATTGTGTGTCTAATTACTAGGTATCAAGGAAACTTATGAAATAATCATTGTATACTCAGTACTTAATGAAAAACCATTGCAAGGTGCAGCTCAGTTATTGGCTCTGGGAATATAGGGTTCTTGATGAACCTACAAACCGCAGGGATCACCGCAACCAAAAGGGTCCAGCGGACGCAACTGTATATTGCTCTGGAAAATCTGCCATAGTTAGAAGTTACAGATGAAAATGTAGACATAAATGGTTGTTTTTTCAACTCAATTTCAATTTTATTTTTTTATTCAACTGTTACTTTCAATAGGAAACCCTTGAAGGATCTACACAAATGCCCCCTTACTGAATTCATAATTGTGTCTACTCTTCAGAAACGTATAGCTTTTCAGGATCCTTCATTGGCTTCACACCCATTTCCACAACTAAATGGAAAATGCTACAACTGTTTTGAAAATGATGGTTTTCTGTTTCAGGTCTGCCTGTTTCTGAAAGCTAGGAAGATGGCGAGTTTAGAACTGCAAACCCCCTTTTTAAAATATTTGTATTTAATTTTTGATATACAATTGCAAACAAAGAAAAAGGAGGACAGACGTGCAGTGGTTAGCGAAGCTCAATATCCAGAAAGCGTATGGGGACGTTACAGATGCAGTGGGTGCAATCCATAGCGTTACGATGAAGGGTTGTGCTTGATCCTCGCAGTGTTCAAGTGCGAACAGCAGGGCTTCGGTGGACCCAACAGTGAACTGAACTGGGACAGAAAGAGCAAAATTGGGGACAGTTTGGTAGCAGGAGGTGAGTAATCACATATGTGAAGGTGACTAAGGGGTGCAGCTAATCAAACTGGTGACAAGTAGGGGGGGCTGGGTGTGTCTGAGGTGAACAGTCTTAAGGCAGGCTTCCTAGCTGTACTGCACATGGGGTGTGCAGAGTTGATGGGTCTACTCTTGAGGCTGGGAAAGAGGATCTGCTTGTGTTGTCGTCTGGTGGAAGTACTGTGGCCCAGCGGGGGAGATCGGATGCTTTCACAACAGACCGATCTCCTCGGATCAGAGGGTGTCGTCCTCCACTGCTCCCTACTTACATACAGCGCTGTGCCAAGCAGATATCGGAGGGGCCGCAGGGGACCACCAGTGCATGGTCAGGGTATGTTTTGCAAGAAGGAGCACAAGAGTTGCGAAACAATCTGGCACTTGCTGTTGTTTAGTGCACTTAAAAATACAGAGTTGAGGTGGCCTCCGCATGTCAAGATGAGCAAGCTTTGTGACTGTTCTGAGTGTAGAGTGAACAGATGTGCAGCAGCTGCGGAGGGTTGGACAGGACCGGAGCACGTGGGGGAAATCTGCCTCCTGGGTGGAGCAGAGGGACAGCTGGACAGCGTGTATATGAAAAGTTGTATGCTCTTGAATCAGGAGTTACACAATGCAATCTTAAGGTTTTGGAGTGCTATATCCCATTCTTTACCCCAGAGTGCCCTTCCAAAATTGAAACTGAGAAAAGTCAACAAGTTCACATATCACTCTGTATAGTCATGTAATTAGATGGCAGCCAGGTCCCATCAGCAGAATGGAGTGTAGAGGGCCCTCCTTCCGATATGTACGAGAGCACTTGCCATGCACGGACCAGCTGCCCGTAAGAAGGAACTGCCCACGTGGAAGGTCGGTTTCCTCTGCCAGCTGTGCAGAGGGAAGGAGGCAGTCCTCCCTGGAAAAGTGCACCAACTCTGTGGACTGAATTGTCTGTCCATACCTAGAGGGTGCCAGCAGTGTAGAAGCCTTGTTGACAGGGCAACACAACAAAGGGGACCAGAGAGGTGCATATGGGGACGGCGTGATATAGCCGATATACCCGAGCCATGCATCGCTGAGCCAGCGTCACCTGTAGGGGCCAAGTGTGCTGGCACTGTGGCCATTTCAAAGGAGCCTCCTCAACTCCGGCACCTGGACTGGGCTCTGAGCATCAGTGGCTTCCCCATGGTTGTGACCAGCAGTCCAGCGGGAGAACCACTGAAGCTGTGCCGGCAAAAAGAAAGCTTCGAAGGATAGAGTCAACAGGCCTCCCTAGTCAGGCGATAGCTGCAGCTTAGCGAAGGCGACTCGACGCTGACTAGCGCCCCAAATTAGTACACTGAGGAGAGTGTCTAGCTCCGCCAAGAAGGAGCACAGCGGTATGATTGAGAGGTTTATGAAGTAGTAAAGTAGACGCGGCAGGAGGATCATTTTTGTCAGGACTATCTTGCCGATTGGTGCCAATGGAAGGTTTTGCCAGAAATGTAGCTGGGAGCATGCCCCATTTAAAACCCTAGAGTAATTGCCATTGAAGAGGTCAGCAGGGGAGTGGTATAGGCGACTCCCCAAGTATCAAACTGCCTGCTGACGCCAGTGGAGGTGGACATCACCGAGAGTTAGGTCGAGTGGTGGTTGTCCTGGGCATAATGGACAAACCTCTGATTTTGCCCTGTTAACCCACAGCCCGGAAACGGAAGCCAAGTCCTCCTGAAGGTGCTGAATCGTGGCGAGATACGCTGTGATGTCACAAATTTATAAGAGCAAATCACCTGCATACAGGGACACCACATGTACGCTATCTGCTCAAGGTATACTCCACTCCTCCCCTCCTGCACGGAGCCGCACCACAAATCCTTTGTTGATGACATTTGCAGGGAAAAGAAACAGATGCTTTTTTCCCCCCACTTTTCCTACAAAAAAACAAAATCTAACTGTTTTTAGGCTACTTTCTCGGTCCTCTTTATGGGAATCCACAAACCCTGGGTACCTTCAGAATCTCCAGGATGTTAGGAAAAAGAATGCAAATTTGGTGTGGATAACTTATGTGGACAAAAAGTTAAGGGGGCCTAAGCGCGAACTACATATAACAGCCAAAAAAGGATTAGTACTTGAGGTGGGGGAGGGAAAGGCCTAGCAACGGAAGGGTTAAAAGAGCCAAAGCAAGAATGTTGTTAGTGAAATATGGTTTTGTATTCCAAAATTAGATTTAATGGGTATATTCCTAATTAAGGTGCAAATCAGCAATAAAAGAAAGCAGATTAATAGTGCTAAAAATAAATTCAATTAGACATGATACTGAAATGCACTAATTATTTGAAGGATGATTAACCATTATAAAAGAAAGAAAATAAAACATAAAGCAGTTTAAAGATTAAAATGTCTTCAGAGAATGTCTCAAAAAAAGAGTGCAAAACTGTTCCCAGAGTAAGAGGTACAAGAGGAAAACTGTGTTTCTTTGTTCCTTATAACAGAATTGTGTGAGAAGCGACACAAAGACCTACTTCTAATCATTATGTAAATGTTCCTCAATAAAATAAAAATATAGGTGTTGCATACCTGGTGTGATGCAGGTGTGAGATCATTGACACCTTTCAGGAAGTATAAACTATTATACATCTTGTAGTGCCCATTTAGTTTTTTTGTGAGAACAAGAGAACCTGAGGGAGAAGAGCGGAAAATGTATAACAGAGCAAAGCACAAGAACTGTGTTTGAGAGGACTAGGGAAAGTAAAACGACGCAAAAGAATGAACATGAAAGCACAGAATCCCACTAAAATGGAAGAGAGCAAGAAGAAATTATAATTATATATTTTTTTTAAAGATGCTATTATTTGAGTGCTTGCAGCAATCACCCTCTGAACTTTCTGCTTGTGTGCTTAATGACTAACTGTTCTAATTATAAACAAGCACTGGGAAAGGCAGTAGGTCTCTCCTATGGGTGAGCTATTGGATTTGGCACTCAATTAGGGTGGGTAACAGGTGGCGGGTGGAGGTGAGTATCGGAGGGGGCAAGTAGGGGTGGAATAACGGGATCATTTTAAAAAGTAGAATGAAACAGCCAGAGCTTTTTTGCCTTCTGTGAGGAGAATAAACAGAGACTGAGACAGCTCATGTGGATCCAGCTCTCAAAGGCTGTATTTTCTCTAAGTATATCCCAAACTAGGCATGTACTGGCAGTGCTTTGACACAACTCTGCATCCAGATCCATGTAGGTCCAATGTTTGTACAGATACTGTTAAGATCAGAATTGCATGAAAATATCTTTCTGCACTTACGTTAATAGTGCAGCACGTCTTATCCCTGTGAAATTTGGGGTTTGCTTACTTGTAAAGCAATTTGGCAGCCACTGGAAAAAGTATGTAGTTTTTTTTTTCTTTTTTACACATTTACGGCGAAAAAATGCAGGCAGGATGGCCAATATTCTTCCGTACTAGAATAGCACTGTAATGAAGTGCGTTTTCCCACAGTGAATGGAGGGAGATCTGTGAATAGTCTAAACCAGTGGTTCCCAAACTGTGGTCCGGGGACCCATGGGGGTCCGCAAAGCCTCCTCAGGGGGTCCCGAACTGCTTAGAAAATTAATTTATATAAACAGATTTAGTGCCCAGCTTTCAAAAATGACTCAGTGAGGGGTCTCCGGATTCCAGTAGTGATTCAGTGGGGGTCCCCGGGTTCCAGTAATAATAAAGTGGGGGTCCACAGAAGTCAAAAGTTTGGGAACCACTGGTCTAAACAGTTTTTGTCCCTCAGGATGAAAGATTCAAATTATAAGGCAGAGGTTGATTACAGTTTAATGCTCAAAGGTTTTTTTTTAAACAGTGTCCTTTGCTACAACTTCATAGTCAATGCATTGCACACCTTTAAGTAGACTTTGTGGTGCTACAGTTGACAACCTAGTTATATTCCTTATACAGGCAGGGGCGGGAGGAGGAAAAGAAACAGGGATGGTGTTAGAAATGGGGTCTGTGGTTGGAAGTCAGTTTGCACTCTGTCCAAGCAGGGACCCTCACTCTAGTCAGGGAAATGGAGATACACACTTAAGATAACCCCGTTGGTAGCTTGGCACAAGCAGTCAGGCCTATCTCAAAGGAAATTTGTAAAGTATTTGTACCAACACACATAGTAATACAGTGAAAACACTACAAAATTGACACCACACCAGTTTGGAAAAGTAGGCAATATTTATCTAAATCAAACAAGACCAAAATGACAAAAATCCAACATACACAAGTAAAGTTATGAATTTTTAAAATAATAGATTCTTATACCATAGAAAACAATGGAAATGTTGTTGTTACACAAAGTACTTGGTTTGTGTCATAAATAAAGCAGCAAGGGCGAGCATGCATCGGATAAGTTAGCGTTGCGTTGTTTTTTTTCTCTGCCCGCAGGAGAGTGATGCGTTGATTTCCGGATGGGGCACCTGGGATCCTCTCAGGTTCACATTGATTTTGATGCCCAGTGATGATGCGTGCTAAATCTGGCCACACTATGATGGAAAACCACGCTGCTTGGGGCTTGCGTCGTTTACAGCAGCCGCAAGCAGATGTTGCGTCGTTTCTCCAGGCGAGATGCAGGTGGGGCATCATTTTTACAGCCGCGTTGCAGGTGGTGCATCAAAATGTTCCCTGCATGGCTCCCTTTGCGTGGATTTTAGTCTTTGTTCTGGCAGCTTCACATTTCAAGGGATTGGCTAGGGCATCACTTAGCAGGGCAGGAGTCTCAGCAGAGTCCAGGAGCTGGAAGAGGAAGTCTTTGATGGCCCAGAGACTTAAAAACAGGAGGCAAGCTGTCCAAGCCATTGGAGACACTTCACAAGCAGGAATATACCACAACGTCCAGTCTTTTCTTTCAGGTAGAAGCAGCAACTGCAGGCCAACCCAGCAAAGCACAGTCACAGGCAAACAGCCAGTACCCCTCCTCCAACTCTTATCCTTGGCAGAGGTTCCTAAAAATTTGGGGTTTTGGGTTCACTACTTATACCCCTTTCTGCCTTTGAAGTAGGCAACATTTTAAGGAAAGTCTCTGTTGGTCACAAGATCCTGCCTTGCCCAGGCCTGGCCCCAGACACCCACCAGGGGTTTGGAAACTGCATTTTGTGAGGGCAGGCACAGCCCTTTCAGGTGTAAGTGACCACTCCTCCCTCCACTATAACCCAGATGGTCCATCAGGATATGCAGGGTATACACGGTACACTGTTCCAAAAAGAAAAAGACAGGAGAACGAGAACAAAGGAGTCCTAATATTTAGGAGCAAAAACCTCACACACCCAAATGGGTGTCATGCTTCATCATCGGCGTTGCTAGGATAAAATTGGCTCACAACCCTGGTCACAGAGTAACAGATGTATTAGTCCATATAGGGTATGGGCCAAGATTAAAAACGATAGGGAGAGTGCACCTGAAGCAATGATCAGGTACTCTCAATCACACTTGTTGCAATTATGGGAAGGTCAGGCACTACCACACCTTCCCTGCAAAAAGGGTCGACATGTTTCGCGTCTCTATGGTCCAGCCGGATCCCATGACGCTTCGTCAGGACCAAAAACAACAAACTTCTCCTACCACAAATTGTTGAAATGATAAGGCTCCTATAACTTACAACCGTTAGTTATAATATCTCCAGTCACTTACATAAAATATGAGGTAGAATAGAACTTACTAATCCTACACGTCGCCCCCCCTAATTTGAGGAACGCACTTCATGGGATTGCATGGGCCACTGGTCGGCCGTCAAAATTATTGCGTTGATGCCAAACCGCGCGGGGTGACCTACCCCTGACCGTGCTCCTGTATGAATCCAGGGTTCTGAGCCAATTTTATCCTATTGTATTCCTTTCTCTTCTACCTTTTCGAGCCCACTTTTGGGGTCGTGGCACCATCGAGAAAAGATCTCCGGCAAAGAGCCCCCCTTTGGGGTGTGCCCATCAGACATTGCAGTGCCGGTCTGACGAGGAGCAACGCCGATGATGAAGCATAACACCCATTTGGGTGTGTGAGGTTTTTGCTCCTAAATATTAGGACTCCTTTGTTCTCGTTCTCGTTCTCCTGTCTTTTTCTTTTTGGAACAGTGTAACGTGATTTTTGTTTCATAGTATCTAGTTTGGGAGACTCTACACTGGACCATTATCTCTCCCTATCCCCCCATTTTTTTGTTTCTATGCAGGGTATACCCCAGCTACCTTTGTGTCACTTTCTAGTGGAGATTCACAAACAGAACAACTGTCAGTCTGATCCAGACAGGAAATATACGAGCAGACAGAGTCATAGAATGGGTTAAGCAAGAAAATGTGGAATTTTTGAACTGACAATCTAAAAAACAACTTTACCAAAAAATGTATTTTTAAATTGTGAGTTCAGAGACCCCAAACTCCATATTTCAATCTGCTTTCAAAGGGAAACTGCACTTAAAAAGATATTTAAAAGTAGCACCCACGTTAATCTATTTGAGAGTTAGGCCTTGCAACAGTGAAAAACGAATTTGGCAGTATTTCTCTGTGCGGACATGTAACACACACCAGTACATGTCCCACCTTTAACCCGTTCTGTGCCTTGGACGAGGTGACCTCGTCCAAGGCTACAGTTCCCGTATGCCTTGGAAGAGGTCACCTCGTCCAAGGCACACGGGAACATGGGGGAGCGCTAGCGCGCCCCACCTGTGCACCCCCCCCCAAGGCGGGGATCGAAGTGGAAGACCTTCCACTTCGATCCCCGACCCCCCCTGTGACGTGATTCGCTCAGCATTTCTCATTCAATCACTGGGGGAGTCCCGGAGGGGCTTCAAAGGGAAGGAAATGTATTTCCTTCCCTTTGAAGTCTCTCCCAGGGGCTCAAAAGCCGGATTGCTTGCAATCCGGCTTTTGAAACCCCACCAGACACCAGGGATTTTTTTTTTCTCCAGAAATTGACATAAGGGAGCAACCCCTTGGGCAAGGGTCGCTCCCGGGGGGGGGCATTTTTCGGGAAGGCCTTTTCTGCCCCCCCTGGGGGCAGATCGGCCTATTATTAGGCCAATCTGGGGGTTTGGGGGACAAATTTATTTTAGGCCATTTCTGCCCCCCCGGGGGCAGAAACCTCTAGGCGCCAGGGCAAATTATTTTTTGGGTGTTTTTCTTTTTTTGTTTGTTTGTTTTTTTAGAGATGAGGAGCGACCCATCAGGCAAGGTAACAGAACCTGGTCAGAGCCCCACAAGTCACCCCATCTTGGATTCCCCTAGGTCTCTAGTTTTCAAAAATGCACAGGTTTGGTAGGTTTCCCTAGGTGCCGGCTGAGCTAGAGGCCAAAATCTACAGGTAGGCACTTTGCAAAAAACACCTCTGTTTTCTTTTTAAAAAATGGGATGGGTCCACGTTGCGTTTTGGGGCGTTTCCTGTCGTGGGCGCTAGGCCTACCCACACAAGTGAGGTATCATTTTTATCGGGAGACTTGGGGGAAACACAGATTAGCAAAACAAGTGTTATTGCCCCTTGTCTTTCTCTAAATTTTTTCCTTCCAAATATAGGACAGTGTGTAAAAAAGACATCTATTTGAGAAATGCCCTGTAATTCACATGCTAGTATGGTCACCCCGGAATTCAGAGATGTGCAAGTAACCACTGCTCCTCAACACCTTATTTTGTGCCCTTTTTGGAAATACAAAGGTTTTCTTGATAGCTTACTCTTTATATTTCAGCAAATGAATTGCTGTATACCCGGTATAGAATGAAAACGCACTGCAGGGTGCAGCTCATTTATTGGCTCTGGGTACCTAGGGTTCTTGATGAACCTACAAGCCCTATATATCCCCGCAACCAGAGGAGTCCAGCAGACGTAACGGTATATTGCTTTCGATAATCTGACATTGCAGGAAAAAGTTACAGAGTAAAACGTAGAGAACAAATTATGTTTTTTTACCTCAATTTCAATATTTTTCTTTTTCAGTTATTTTCTGTAGGAAACCCTTGTAGGATCTACACAAATGACCCCTTGCTGAATTCAGAATTTTGTCTACTTTTCAGAAATGTTTAGGTTTCTGGGATCCAGCATTGGCTTCATGCCCACTTCTATCACTGACTGGAAGGAGGCTGAAAGCACAAAAAATTGCAAAAATGGGGTATGTCCCCGTAAAATGCCAAAATTGTGTTGCAAAATTGGGGTTTCTGATCCAAGTCTGCCTGTTCCTGAAAGCTGGGAAGCTGCTGAGTTTAGCACCGCAAACCCTTTGTTGATGCCATTTTCAGGGGAAAAACCACAAGCCTTCCTCTGCAGCCACTTTTTCCTATTTTTTTGATAAAAAACGAAATTTTCACTGTATTTTGGCTAATTTCTCGGCCTCCTCCAGGGGAACCCACAAAGTCTGGGTACTTCTAGAATCCCTAGGATGTTGGAAAAAAATGACGCAAATTTGGCTTGGTTAGCTTATGTGGACAAAAAGTTATGAGGGCCTAAGCGCGAACTGCCCCAAATAGGCAAAAAAAGGCCAGGCACAGGAGGGGGAAAAAGGCCTGGCAGCGAAGGGGTTAACATACACTGCACCCTGCCCATGGGGCTACCTAGGGCCTACTTTAGGGGTGCCTTACATGTATAAAAAGGGAAGGTTTGGGCCTGTCAAGTCGGTACACTTCCCAGGTAGAATTGGCAGGTTAAAACTGCACATACGGACACAGCAGTGGCAGGTCTGAGCCATGTTTACAAGGCTACTCATGTGGGTGGCACAACCAGTGCTGCAGGCCCACTAGTAGCATTTGACTTACAGGCCCTGGACACCTCTAGTGGACTTTATTAGGGACTTACTAGTAAATCAAATGTGCCAATCATGGAAAAGTCAATTACAGATACATTTTACACAGGGAGCACTTGCACTTTAGCACTGGTCAGCAGTGGTAAAGTGCCCAGAGTAACAAAACCAGCAAAAACAGAGTCCAACACACAGTCAAAACATGGGAGGCAGAGGCAAAAAAAAAAAGATAGGTGAGACCACTCCAAGGCTGCCAGGTCTAACAGATGGGGTTGGGAGAAGGAAAAGAAAAGCACTACGACTCCGCGCCAACGTTGTCTGAGCCACAGTGCTTTTTTTCAGAAGAAATAGTACCAGAGTCATAATGTGAGCAGCTGCTGGCAAGCAGATGAACACTAATCAAGCATAATTAATCTATGCTTGGTCCGTGAGCCACAGAAAGAAACTGAAGTGACACATTGCAAGTGGTGCCCTACTATAAGGCAGCAGGGAAGAGGGACAAGGATGCCAGCGCAAGGTAAGCAATGGGAGGTTTGCAAACCCATTACTCATCACAACACTCTCCCAAGCGAGAGTGCATGCTCACACAGGTGAGACCTAAAAAGGAAAAATTATTTCAAGAAAAACAAAAGAAAGATAAAAACAGAAAAGGAAGAAAAAGCAAACCAGAAACAGGGTTAAGCGATTGGAAAAGGAGGAAAATGACAAAAAGTGAAAGACAAAGACTGGCAATGACAATAGGCCACGCTTATGAATATACCGGCAAGCCAGACCTAAAATTCCATGTAGGATAAGCACTGCCAACCTCCCACATGTGCTGCTGACATGAAAAACATAATAAATGTTCTTATCTAAGACACCTGAATAGTCCTCCTGAAAGTTCATTTTCAAATATCTGGATAAATAAATTGATCACAGCTGTGTGGAGGCAAGCACTTTTTTTGGAAGCACACAGCTTCTGCCCAATCGAAACATGTACTCTTGACTCCCAACATGTGGGGTGAGACAAAGTCCATTTCTAATTAAGCGCACATAAATGTCTGGAGACAGCTGTGCTGTCAAGCCAGACCATAAAAAAGGGTTTATGCTGTGGGTGTTAGAATAAAGTCTTTTTTTTAAAGTTGACGCAAAAGAGAAAAAGAACATGTAAGAGAGAGAAGCTACTTTAAAGCCAAATTTACAGCCAAGGTAATTAAAGCCAAGTTGACAGACCTTTCAAATGAGAATCAGGCACAATGCATATACAAACAGTTATTCAAATTTGACAGTTCTATCAATTCAATTGCAGTGCAAAGGCACCCACATTGGTCTGAATCCATATACCCTGTTCTAAAGTTAAAGACCAAGGATTATAAAGGGTGAGGTTACAACTGAAAAGGTATACACCATTTTCTATCAACAGTCACAGCTACTGTTATCCAAAAAACTGCTTAATTCAACTGAAAAAAGAATCTTAAATAGAATAAAGGCAGTTTTACCCATTAGGAGTATTTCCAATTTTGTCACATATGTCCATAATAAGGCCCCAATCTTCGCTAGTGTTGTATTCATTTGTGGCTTTTTCTAAAAAAAAAAAATAATAATAATAATTAAACAGAACAGAACAATGTTTCTGAAAGAACAACAAAACAGAACACTGAGAAAAAACATAAATAAGAAGAAAACACTTCATGCAACAAAATCTTTTATACGGGTAAAATGCACCAATCTTTAAAAAAAGATATGACCATTAAGGAACTTTCAAAACTTAAGTATACATATACGAAATGTATTGAAAGTGCAAAACTTGCAAGGAGAAATAAACACAGATATATTCAGAAAGTACATAATGTTTGAACTGTTACAATGAAGCTCAAGTATTAGCTTCCCAAAGCCCCATTTAGGAGCCTAGTTGGAGGAGGGCTACCAACTTAGGAGTGAGCGGACTGAAATCAGATGTAGGAATTTAAGGGGTCTTGGCTGGATTACCAGGTATGTACATTAGTTTATGGAGCTGAAAATTTAGCAAATTTTCACTTTCCAACCTTTTTGGTAAAACGTATTTATAGATTGCTAATTCCTAAACGCCTCAGAGTTGCAGGCATTTGACAGAAGTGAGAAGCGTCCAAGTAAATTATAAATAACATAGAAAAAGTTCTGAAAAAACAGAAGTTAAGATTAGTTGTGAAGTGCAACATAATTTATTTATTGAAAAACCTTAAATCTCATTCAGCCTTCGACGACTGATAATCTAGGATTTTTGATGAACGACAGAGTAACTATCTCTGCATGTAAATACGTTTGCTGAATTACGATACTTAGTAAACAGATTGAGTCTGTGCAAGTGCACATTTTGTGGAGTTTGGTGTCTGTGTGAATTTTTTAACTTGTAGTTTTCTCCTTATGTCATATTTACTACTCCATTAATGCAGTTGTGGCACGTTTTGTATCTGCACAACAATTAGCTGTTAATTTTCAGGTATAAGAGGGATTTCAGAGGAATATTTAAAAAAAGCAATTTACACATATCTACCAAGACACAGAAAACTGGAGTTTAAGTAAGAAACCCTTAATGTTGTAAATCCTTGGTCTAGTGCATCTGTTTTCTGCCCGGACAGGCACGCTTTGATACTAACCTAAAGCAACACTTCGCGGCGGTCACAGACCTCTAAAAAATATACTCACCCACTCACTATGGCGAGTCATATTTTATCAACTCAAGCTTTTTTTTTTAGGACTTATTCGCCCCTTCTGGCGAGTTGACAAAGAACAGGTGGTGTGTTCTGCCAGAAAGTGCAAAAGCAATAAAGACGCCTTTAAATCATGTTATCTTGTCACATCTACTCTGTGTTCAGAGACAGAGGTCAAACATCAGTTTGTCTTCTTACAATTAATTTTTCTTCTGACTGCAGAGTTAGAGGATTTTGCAAGGTGAACTATCTGACTTGCTGTACAAGAATTTGAAATAAAAGGCTGTAGGGTGACAGATTTGTCCTAACACACATTTTAAAAACAAAGACACTGTACAAACATTGCAAAATGTATTTCAGTAGTTGTGAAAGCCCAGTTTTTGTAATTCTGTGTGATGAAAAAATAGTTTAATAGGATGAAAACAAATCAGAACACTTTACTGGTGTGCAAAGAATAAATATGTTTTCTAAAACCCAATCTTCACAGATTAATAAACAACATGATTTTATAAGTAAAGCTGTAAGTTAGTGGAAGGTTTTTGGATATTTCTTAGAAATGTAATGTCTGTGAATGACAGTACGTTACCATGCCATGTTTTAGTAATATATTTATTAAAGGTGAGTGCTAAAACAAACCGAGAAACACTCCTTTTCTCCAATGGCAATGTGTTAGAAATTAGGTTTGCACCATGTCCAACAAGGGATTCTCACTCTAGTCAGGACAATGAAGATACCTGGTCAGATAACCCCCTTGGTAGCTTGGCATGAGCAGTCAGGCTTATCTCAGAAGCAATGTGTAAAGCATCTGCACATAACACCCAGTAATACAGTGAAAACACTGGGGAACATGGCGGCCAGTTGAACACTGAGCCGCGAGCGCTCCACACAGAGTCTCTGCAGGAGAGCGTAGCGCGACGCCAGCAGAGTAGGAGGGGTCTACCGCTGGGGCGCTGAGCCAGAGAAAAACACAGCAGAGTCGGACGCCTGTAGCTCCGACGGGGGCCCAACTTCTTCCTTGGGTTGTTTTTTTCTTTTCTTTTTCTTTTTATACGCAGCAGCGGGTTTGTGAGCCGCTGCGGAGGAGCCGTCTGAAATTCTGCCCCTCGATTCTCCTTGTGCCGCAGCAGCAGCAGTAAAAGGCACGCAGGGGGGAGAGACACGACAAAGGTGTTACTCGGCCTCTGGGGTTTGGGTCGAGGCCGCGAGGGGTGTGCATCGGGGAAGACGCTACACCTCCCGATGCGGCCTCCGAGGACCACTGACACTTTCTGGGGCCTGCCTAGCGGAAAGGCATATTGGGCCCCCAGAGGGAGAGACGGATAAGCGAGGAGAAGGGCCAACTGGAGCAGTATGTATGTCACCTGTAAAACATTACTTGAAAGGCCCCCAGGCAGGTGCTACCAAATTAGGGGCAACGTGGAAAGGTAAACTCGGCTCTAGGGGGTCGGAAAATATTACATTCTCAGATACTATATGTTTAACAAAAAAGAGGGACCAACCTCGGATAAAGGGAGGTGTGGGAGTGTCTGAGAAGTACACAAGAAGGTGTTGCTGACTTTCAACGGGGAAAGTGTTACTCCAGGATCAATTGCCAAATACTTTCAGGCGGGGGTGGAGGAGATGAGCGAGATCTCTCCTTTATCTGCAGAGTCTCATTTGGTCTTAGGGGACTCGGAGACAGTAGGACAGGGTTCCTTGGTAAATCATAATGCTTAGATATCCCAAATAATGAGAGGCTCTTTAGGGTTTAGGGAGGTTTCCTCGCCCCTACCAGCCTCACTTCTGGAACCCAGTACCCTAGCTCCTTCAGAGCCTCATAATGTGGAAGTGTATGATCTTTTGGTTTCCCCAACGAAGGAGATTTGTGAGAAGTTTGAGATCTCCGAGAGTAACTAAGCTAAAATTGAAGAAGCCTGTGTGGTCCTGGAGACTAAGATTAATCAATTGACAGACCGGATCGGTAGGTTGGAGGAGGCCGTAGAAGAGCAAGACTGCCGGGTGCTGGCTAACACTCAGGATATCTCACAGCTTAAACGTGGGGAGAAGAGCCTACAAGACAAATTAGAATTTTTGGAGAACAATATGAGAAGGAATAATATTAGGGTGTTGGGGGTCCCGGAGGGATCGGAAGATGAGGATCTTAAGGGATATATGGTTTCACTGATAAAAGATACAATGCCGGGTTTAGCACATTTGAAACTGGAGGATGATATCCAAAGAATACACTGAGATCCGTTTAAGAAGAACACGGGAAGGAAATCCCCCAGAAGAATCCTAATAAACTTTGCTACTTATTCAATAAAAGAGAAGATTTTGTCTGAGGCCTTGAAAGTTGAAAACTTTGCTAGAAGTGACTGATCCTTTAGAATACGGTCAGATGTTTCTAGAGCGACCTTGGATAGACAGTGGGAGCTGGGGAAACTAATGCAAGAGCTCCGGTCTTTGGGCGCAACAGTGCAGTTGAGGTTCCCAGCGGCATACGGATTATGTGGAGGAACAAAACGTACAATATAAGAGAACCTGCGGAGGTTAGGGTTCTAATAGAACAGATGAAGGCGTTGCAACAATGATATAATTGGACATACTCTGTTTAACGGAGTGCTCTATGGGGTAACTTTTGGTTGTCTCGCTGGAAGAAGGGAGGGTTCTCATGGGGGGTAGTTTAGGGGGGGTGAAGGGGTTTTCTCTGGTGTGGGGTGTTTGTTGTATTAGGTGTGGGAGCATTTGGGTAAAAAAGTATAAAAATATAAAAGTCCTCAGTAGTTATTTGTTAAAATGGGATAGAGGAAGGGTCCGAGAAGCTCCTCGTGAAGATGGGTAAGCAGAAGAGTTTACGCTTAAAAATGATTTCATGGAATATCAACGGGTTGAGCGCAGAAGAAGAAAGATTCTGGAGTTTCTCAGACAGGCGGAAGAAGAGGTAATTATTTTAGAGGAGACACATCTCTTACGAGAAGAATGGGATAATGTGCTCAGAAATACACAGTGGGTCTCCTGTGGGATAGTGATTAACCAATTATGCTCAGTTAAAGGGGTTGCTATTCTTTTTAAAAGGAAAAAAGCTATGGGGGTAAGGGTAGGTGATGTGCATGTAGATTCAAGGGGTAGATGGGTGGTGGTGGTGGAGTTGTGCTTTTATGGACTTTGGCTTACAATTGCTGGCTATTATAGCCCTAATGTTGACAATCCTACACCATTTCTAGAACGTTATAACCTTCTTTTACTAGCTAAGCATCCAGTTGTGTTAGGGGGTGATTTTAATATATTGCTGAATTTGGAGGTGGATAAATCCACCCCCAGTGCAACGGTTAACTCTCCTAGAAGTAGGTCACAGGTGAAACAGGCCATGATTGATTTGGGGCTTGTGGATGTTTGGCAAGTGTTGGGGGTGGGAAGGGGGGGGGGAATGGCCCAGATTTACCTTTCATAATAAGAAATATGGGCGTAAGTCTAGAATAGATTTTTTTCTACTACTTAATAGCCTTCTTGGGAATGCTATTTATGTAGCTCATACTCCAGCACACCTTTCAGACCATGCAGATGTGAAGCTGTATCTTTCTTTTACAACACAAGCCCCTAGGTTTAGGTGTTCAATAAGTCGGCCATTATTGCTGAATGATTTGATAATTGAGATAATAAGAAAAGATACAAGATAATTTTTTGAGTTAAATCGGGGTTTAGCTAGCTTGCAGGTAGTATGGGATGCATATAAGGCTTACATAAGGGGCAGATTGATTAGTTTGGCAGCATATAGGCGTAGAGAAGAAAGAGGGAAGCTATGTAATATTGAAGTTTTAATAGCAACATTGCAAGAATCTATACAGTATGCACAAAAAACTGAGAACAAAGGCCAACTGGAGATACTGGAGCGGCAATACAAAAAAGCGTGTTTGGACTTGGATTGCTTCTTAGAAACTCAGAATAGGAAGAAATGGGAAACTAGTCAGGATGCACATTATGAATATGGCGAAGGATGTAGCGAATTACTAGCATGGAAAATAAAGTCAGATTGCTCAAAGAAATAAATTTCTTCAATAAGATCAGAGGTCACTGGACAGATCTGTGCAGAGATGACAGAAATAGAAGCTGCTTTTGTCTCCTTCTTTCAAACTTTGTACACAGATGAGCTCTGGAACTCAGAGGAGCAGGTTAGGGATTTCCTGACTCAATCAATCAATCAAAAAAAATTGTAGAGCGTGCTACTCACCCGTGAGGGTCTGCATGGAAAATATGGGGGGAGCATGGAAAATAATGACTAGCATCAGTCTGCCTGTGCTGGAGGATTCGGCGTGACACTTATTAGAAAGAGAGATAAGTGAGATGGAGCTAACTGAAGTTTTTAAGGTATTGAAGAAAGGAAAGGCATCTGGTCCAGATAACCTCCCAAATGAGCTATATTTGCTATTGAGGGAGGAATTAACCCCAATTTTACTGGAATTTTTAATTATATGCTTCTGGAAGGGGCGTATGCACCTACATCATGGGCTGAAGCTATAATTTGTTTGATTTTGAAACCCCGTAAGAATGTAAGAACCCAATACAGTGTTCGTCTTATCGGCCTATCTCGTTACTCAATTCAGATTATAAGATCTACACAAGTCTGTTATCTAAAAGGTTGGGGAAAGCTATCCCTGGTCTGATACATTCGGATACGAAGGGATTTATCAAAGGCAGGCAGCTACAGGAATTAGTGCATGATTTGTTGGCTGCAGTGGATTTTGCCTTGCAGGAGGAGCTTCCTTTGGCAGTTATAACTTTTGATGCAGCTAAGGCATTCAATCAGGTGAACTGGTTATTCCTGGAGGTTGCAATGGAGCAATATGGATTAGGGAACACTTTTATTAGAGCGGTTAAAGAGTTGTATAGATCTCCGACAGCGAGAATTGTGATTAATGATATGTTGTCTCAGGAGGTATGTATTGGACGAGGAACACGTTAGGGTTGCCCTTTGTCCCCTTTACTGTTTGATTTATATATTGAGCCTCTTGCGATATTGTTAAGAAATAACAGGAAAATTCTCCCATTCCAGAGTAATAGCTGGGAAAAGAAAGTAGCATTGTATGCAGATGACTTGATGATTTATACTAGGGATCTTGCTCTTTTACTTCCCTCTATAAATTAGTTGAGAGAAGGCTTTGGGAGAATGTCGGGTTATAATGTAAATGCTGAAAAGACAGAGATCATGTGTTAGAACATGCTTTATGAATCCCCAATAGTTAAACAGGAGATCAGATATTTAGGAGTCCAGATTACGAATAATCTGTGCGAGGTAGCAAGGGTGAATTTCGAGAAAGTTCATTCTGAGACTAAGAAACTTCTTAAAGCATGGGGGCTCTCCCTCTTTCTTTAATAGGTAGATCTAATATTCTGAAGATGACCATTCTGCCAAAATTTACATTTTTATTTAATACTTTCCCTTTGGAATTGTGGTTTACAAAATTACAGGGAGATCTCTCTACGTTTGTTTGGGCATCTAAGGGAATAAGGATAGCATGGAACAAGCTATGCAAGAAGAAGGAATGGGAGGGGATAGCAGCACCAGATTTTTGTAAGTATTATCTGGCTTTTCAATTTAAAATATCAGAATTCTTTCAAGCAAGAAGTCGGAGTATACTCCTCTGTGGAAAGCTCTGATGGCACATCTTGAGGAAGGGGCTGAGTATTTTCTGTATAAATTTGGTCATCCAAGGTTTTTCAAAAAAGTTAGACTTAAGATTCCACAACAGGCTTGTAAGGTTTGGGCACAGACTCGGAACATATTAGGGATAGCTTATTATTCCGGATTGGCCCCAATTTGGGATTCACCTGGTACTCCGGTATGTCTTCTTGATAAGGTATCTGTTCCTTTGAAAGCGAATGGGGTGCTGCTGTGGGGACAGATCATAAAAGATTCAGAGTTGGTTCCTTGGACCACATTTCAGGAGCAGGCGGGGGGACCGTTTCTAAGTTTAAATATTATCAGTTGGCCAGCTGGATCAAATCGCTCAGAGTAGGAGAAATTGGTCGCTCCAGCTGGGAGGAGAAACTAACTCAGATCTTTAACTAAGGAAATCGCTGTTTAGTATCAAGCTTTTCTGGATGCAGTGGTAGAGGATCCTCCTCTCCCGCTCCGGAAATGGGGGGAGGTTTTCCCAACTGTTGATATTATATGTTTGTGGCAAAAGTCATGCTTAAATCTTTGGCTTAATGTTAAATCAGCGGCAATGAGGAAGAACCACTTGTTTACTTTGCACAGAGTATACTGGTCTCCAGCTAGGATATCTTGCATTGGGAAAACTCAGGAAAATTGCCCTCGATGTAGCGATCCAAATGCGGATGATATCCATATGTTTTGGAAGTGTCCTAGGTTAAGAATTTTTTGGGAAGCCATCTAGAAAATTTTGAACAAGATATTTGGTGAAGTTATGACATTAAATCCTCTACTGGTTCTGTTTGTGGTTTGTGATCTAAAAGCTCAATCACAGCAGCATCTCCTGTTTCTGCTGATGCTCATTGCCCGGCGACAAATTTGTTATAAATGGGTGTGCTCATTGCTTCCCACAGTTCAGGAGTGGCAAAGATCGGTAAATCGACTGTGCAACTTGAATAGAGCTGGGCCTATTAGTGAAAGGGACACTTTTTGGGTGGGGTGGGAAAATGTTTGTCAGACCTTTATATGATTTGTGGCGTTTAGAGGTTTCTTTTCTCAGGCACGAAGTCCGATGATTACACTCCTTCCCTCTTACCGTGCATTGCCTTGCTTTGGCACTAGGCAAATAATCGGCAGGGGGCAGCCAAGGACGCTGAAGGATCAGCGCAAGGGAAAGATAGGTGGAGTGGCCTGTTGATACTTAGGGGCTTTACATCTGGGGACTAACGAGCGGAAGATCCTTCCTGTATTGGCGTGGATAAGTGAGATGAGGACAAAAAAAAAAAAAAAATACAGTGATAACACTACAAAAGGACACCACACAAGTTTTAGAAAAATAGCCAATATTTATCTGTGTAAAACAAGACCAAAACGAGAAAAATCCAACATACAGTGCTAAAATATGAATTATGTAAGATTTAATTAAAAATACAGTTTTTTGAACTAGATAGCTCCAGCTGGGGCTATCATGGAGTTGTGATCAACAAATCAACAGTTCAGGCCGGCCCCAGCATCACGGGCCAGCTACGGTGTCAGGAAGATCCGCAAACAGTACCTTTGGAATTGCAGGGTGTCGTGATCCTCACGGTGAGATCCGGAGAGCGTTGTCCCTGGCCTCGTGGCGTTGGTTCCACAGTCATCAAGACCTTGAAATTACATGCATTGCGGATCGAACTATATGTGATGAAGTCAGAAGCGATGGCATCAGGGCTGCGGTGTGAAGCGGGACGATGCGATGTGCAGTGCCCACAGGTCATGGTGCAGGCAGATGCTCAGTGCCTGCACCAGCAAGGCACGGCACGGCAACCAGCAGCATCGGTGAGACCAGGGCTGCGATGTGAAGCGGGGTGGTACAACTTGCGGCGTCACCAGGTCACGGTGCAGGCAGCGTCGTCGTCATTGCTGAAGCGCGGTCGTCGGTAGGCCCAAGTCGGCGGTGAGGGGTGGGACGGGCTCCATGTGGAGTCTACGGGTCGCAGTGCAGACAGGGATGTCTGCTGACAACACTGGAGTCGATGGCGCTGGCGTCGGTGGTCCAGGGCTGCGGTGGGGGATAGGGCAGTGCTTCTTCCTCCTCACAATTGGTGTCCACAGGCCTCGGTGCAGGCAGTGGCACCGGTGTCACCAGGAGCGGCGGCGTCAGGGATGCCCAGCCTGTGGGGTGAGCAGGTGATGCTGGATTGCGAGGCCCACAGGTCGCAGTGCGAGCAGCAGCTCAGTGAAGTTGTCCAATGACTGTGTCGGTGAGACCAGGGTCGCAGTGCGAACCGAGGCAGTGCGGCTCCGTGCGGCTTCTGCAGGTCACGGTGCAGCCCAGCGGCATAGTTGACAGCATCACAGTGGTTCCTCTCCTTGAACAGCACAAAACACACAGTTCACAGCACTGTAGGAAGATGAAACTGAAGTCTTTGATATTCCTGAGACTTCCAAGCCCTTGGAGAACTTTCTCAAGCAGGATACACAGCAAAGCTCACCCTTTGCTCTCTTAAGGACAAAGCAGAAACTGCAGGCCAATCCAGCAAACCAACACAGCAAAGGGATAACACTCATCCTTCAGCTCTTCTCTTTGGCAGAGGTTCTTCTTGATTCCAGAAAGATTCTAAAAGTCTGGGGTTTTAGGTCCAATACTTATACCCCTTTCTGCCTTTGTTTTAAATTTGCCAACTTCAAAGTCTCAAGTGTTTGTAAGATCTTCCCTTGTGCAGGTCAGACCCCAGACACACACCAGGGGGTTGGAGACTGCATTGTGTGAGGGCAGACACAGTCCTTGCAGGTGTAAGAGACCACTCCTCCCTCCACTCTAGCTCAGAAGGCTCATCAGGATATGCCAGCTACACCCAAGTTCCCTTTGTGTCACTATCTAGAGGAGAGGTATAAACAGCCCAACTGTCAAACTGAGCCACACAGGGAATCCACAAACAGGTAGAGTAACAAAATGGTTTATGCAAGAAAATGCATTCTTTCTAAAAGTGGCATTTTCAAACTAACAATCTAAAAATCAACTTCATTAAAAGATATATTTTTGAATTGTGAGTTCAGAGACCCCAAACTCCACATTTCTATCTCCTCGCAAAAGGAATCTGCACTTTAATAATATTTAATCTATGAGAGAGACAGGCCTTGCACAGTGAAGACTGAATTTAGCAGTATTTCACTGTCAGGACATGTAACACATATCAGTACATGTCCCACCTTTAACATACATGGCACCCTGCCCATGGGGCTACCTAGGGCGTACCTTAGGCGTGCCTTACATGTAGTAAAAGGCAAGTGGGTACACTTGCCAAGTCAAATTGGCAATTTAAAACTGCTCACACAGACACTGCAGTGGCAGGTCTGAGCCATGTTTACAGTGCTACTCATGCGGATGGCACAATCGGTACTCCAGGCCCATTAGTAGCATTTGATTTTCAGGCCCTGGGCACCACTAGTACACTTTACTAGGGACTTACCAGTAAATCAAATATGCCAATCATGGATAAACCAATCAACAGGAAAATTTATATAGAGAGCACTTGCACTGTAGCACTAATTAGCAGTGGTAAAGTGCACAGAGACAATAAAGCTGCAAAGTCCAGTACAACATAAAAACAGGAGGCCAGAAGGCAAAAAGACAGGGGAGACATGCCAAAAAGCTGCCAGGTCTAACACTATTCTATTAGTAAACAAACAGGCAAGTCAAGGAACATGTGTTCCCTACATGTGGTCTAGATTATTTTTAAACATGGAGCAAATGTTTAGTCTATTTAATCAAACAAAAGAGGTTTGTTTGTAGGTGCACTCACATGAGAATAAAGAAAAAGGCAACAGAGTTAACTAAAATATGTGCTTGGGATCACACAATTTAAGAACTGTTTATGGGTCAAGTACATTACACTTAGGTTGAGTATATTATTCAAGTTACTCGATCTGCAGGTCTAGTAACATTTTTATGATTTTTCTATGCCTAGGTCACTTAAAACTACATCAGTGTAGGCAATAAAAAACAGCAACTAAACTGACGGGTATGAAAACAAAAAAAACAAAAAAAAGGTTAATTAGGGGTTACATAAAAGTTCTGAACGTCCAGACCTGCTCCTTATCCTTGAAAAATAACATCCAAGTTTTTTTCACTATGAAAAGATAGAAGGGACAAGGTGAGGCACTAGCTGGCACTCCTTTCTTTGATCTACTACTGCATGGTTGAGGGCCTTTCCAGGGTCTACCATAAAGATGCACTTCTGAGGCAGTAGTGGACATTAATTCAACACAGCTGTGTCTCTTTAAATGGGGGCCAGTGTCTCAGAAGACAGCGCACTGGCTTTCAAGGAGAAATTACATGCAGGAAATTACTTCAAAGAGGCAAGTACACCTTTTTTGATGCACAAAGTTATTTCAGAAGAAAATGTACTTCTTCCTTAAGAAAAATAAACACAGGACAGGCAAGGAGATAGAGGCAAAAATACTACATTACAGAGTGCATGCATGTGGGCTTATCAACCCACTTAATCCCAATAAGAGTAAAGGACAAAGAACAGAAAAATAAACCGCCGCTGGAAGCCCTCAGTCAAGTATTTTGATACCTACTGGCTAGAAAACACTATCCCAAAAAGATGGAGCCTACTGTGAATTAGAAAAATGCACTGCATTTAAGGCATAACAACGTGAAGATTTTTTAAGATATGTGGGTTATTGTAAATGTGTGATTTCGGCCAAGAGGAAAAAAGGAAAGTCAATTACGGGTGATGGTAGACATGGGAAAATATACCCACAACGTTCTACACTGTTGTGTGTTGTTCCTCACAAAATATGTCTTTACTTCATAACTTTGACAAACATTTGGTTATTCTATGCTTAGATTTAACTGCAGCAACGTAGTAGCAAGATTTTACTTCCAGGGACACATGCTTCTACCAGGTGTTGACAGGTTTAAATTGAATTAAAAAGCCAATTCTGTTTAATTTTTGTTTAATATTAGTTAGGTAAACCAAAATTAAACATCTAGAAAATAAACTATTTAGCTCCAGAGACCCCAAGAATTTACCCAGACTGAAGCCACTAAAATACGATTAGAATAAAATAAAAAGTACCAGAGCTCACGCCTGGCTTCAAAACAATAACTGTTTGGGTGCCACCGACGGCCGCACTCCTTTCCCAATGTGGGTGTTAGGCCAACACTAGAGAGGGCTCCAAGAGATTCTCCAGTGCGAGCAAGTGTACTTGCTGTGTGTGACAAAAATCAAAAGTCTTAACTAGTATTTGAAGTGATTTTTAGGGAACTTGTGTATGCACCTCAAGGACCACCCTCTTTGCCCATTACAACTATAAGTGTAATAAGCCAAATAAATGTCCTGTGGCACACATTCCCCAACACTTATACATGCTTTCACAGTGTGCAAAGTCAATTAGTAAGTTCATAATTAATGTTATTGAAAAAGGATACAGGACATTACCTTGCATCATGATGATTTTTAGTATAAGGATAATATACATTTGAGTATCTATCAAAATTAGCGCAGACAATGCAGTGCTCAGACAGTGACCGCAACCTCGCCACTGGGCTTCCATTGATCATGGTTTGAGTCATTTCTATTGCAGGCACTAGGCACACACAAGTGGGACGTTTTTATCTGCACAAAAGGAGTAATGCTGTGTGGTCAGAATTTTGTGGATTCTGGAAGTTCCCATCACATTAATGGAAGGCAAATGAGTTGTTTCAGGCAAAGTATGAGGTTTGCAGAACATTATGGGTAAGAAAAACGTGTAAGATCCATGCAAGGCACACCACCCTTTCCTCCCCTAGTCTTCTAGTTTTTAAAACGGTCTAAGGTTCATAGGTTTGCATAGGTGGTGCAACAGTAAGGCACCAAATACAGCAGCTACCCCTTTTCCTTTTCTCTCAACATAGGGCTTCAGGTCCTTTTGTGTTTTGGTCTCTTGGCGCGCACACACACACACACACACACAAGTGGGGTAACGTTCTTTTTATGAGATGTGTGGGAACTCAGGGTGGTAGGAAATTTGTGGCTCCCCAAAGATTCCAGAACTTTGTCACAGAAATATAAGGAAAATGTGCGTTTCTAAACTCTGACGTTTGTAAAGGCTTTTTCTTAAAATTTAGTAGAGAGAGCTACACTAGTCACACACCTCTCGACTCCCCTGCTTATCTAGTTTTCCAAAATGTTCAGGTTTGCTAGCTTTGTCTAGGAGCTGGCTGAGTCATGGTCCAAAAGCTACAGCTACCCACACTGGAAAAAAAAAGGTCAGTTTTTAGGGGAAACGGGATGCGTTCATGTTGTAATTTGGGCCATTTCCTGTTGTGGGCAAAATGCCTACCCATACAAGCAAGGTACCATTTTTATCTGGAAACTTGGGGTAATACTGAGTGGAAGAAAGTTTGTGACGCTTCACAGATTCCAGAACTTTCCAGCACAGAAATGTTAGAAAATTTGTATTTTTGTATACAAAGTTTGAGATTTGCAAGTGATTCTTGGTTTAAAAAAAAAAAAAAAACTGGTGAGAATCATACAGCAACCCAGATTGGAAAAAAAGTATCCGTTTTCAGTGACTTTCATTATCTTGTGCCCATTTCAGAAATACTAGGTGTCCTTGATACCCATTTAGCACCCTACATATTTCACCATACGAATTGGTCTACACAATGAAAAACCATTGTATGGTGCATCTCAATTGTTGGCTCTGGGTACACCTTAGGTTCTTGGGGAACCTACAAATCCTGCATATCCCCGCAACCAAAAGCGCTAATCAGACAAAATGGTATATTGCTTTTGTAAATCGGCCGAGTGATTAAAATGTTGCTGATGAAAACACGGTCGCTAATGGCTGTTTTTCCTACTCATTTTCAATATTTTTTTTATTACAACTATTTTCCTTGGGTTAACCTTGAGGGATCTACACAACCCCTTGCGGAATTCAGAATGTTGTCTACTTTTCAGAAATCTATAGCTTTCCACCCATGGCTTTTACACTGGTTTCCACCACAAACTGGAAGTAGGTTGAGAGTACAAAAATAGGAAAAATGGGTTACTTCTTTGAAACACGCCAAAACTGATGTACAAAATTAGATTTTTTGATTCAGCTCTGCATGTTCCTGAAAGCTGGGACAATGGTGACTTTAGCACAGCAAACACTTTGTTGATGCCATTTGTAGGTGAAAAACACACTTTTATCTGGAGTACTTTTTTCCTATTATTCTCCAAAGACTAAAAATCTTCATATATATTGCCTATTTTCTCGGTCCCATCCATTGAATCCACAAACCCTGAGTATCTTTACAGTTCCCCCGGTTATTGGAAAAAAGGACACAAATCTGGCGTGGACACCTTATGTGGAAAAAGTTATGAAGCCCTAAGCACAAACAACCCTGACTAGCCAAAAAAGGTCTCAGCACAGTTGAGCAGAAAAGGAGAAAAAAAAAATACAGAACAAAACAAAGCTGTGCAAAGACTAACCATCTAACTTCAATAAAAGGCCACTAATAATTTTACCAGTGCTATTAAAATCAAATTTAGAAACACTCATTTTGACTCCCTTCAGTGTCAAAAGATTTCAAGAAAACTACTGAATTATATAACCCACAATCAACCTTCAATCACCACAACATAATGATTCCAGCAATAACTTTCTTAACCAAAGCATTACTTTATCATACATCCAGCAAGTGATTAACTCCATAAAGCCTGGGATAGCTCCAGGACCTGATGGCCTTCTGGTGAGCTTCTACAAAAACTTAGCAAGCACCTTACTTACTACTTCTTGTGGAGGTTTTGTACAAACACTTCGAAGACACTAGCACATTTTTTTATAATCAGAAGCCACAGTTGCTGTTGTTCATAAAACAGGAAAGCTTCTCTTGATACCAAAAACTCCAAACAGATTTCCCTTTTAAATGGTGATTGCAAAATTTACGCATTCTAGCACTGAAACATGAATATATTTTTCTATTACTGATCCAGAGCTTCCAGAATGACTTTGTTAAAGGGAAATTTGTTTCTGACAACATCAGGCTCTTTTGTCAAGTAAAAAACCCAATATATTTCCCTCCCCCATGCTAGTCATGGCTCTGGACACAGAGTAGGCCATTGATAAAGTTTTATAGACATTACTGCGATCAGTCATGCACAAATTTAACATGGGGAAAACATTTGAATACATGGGGTTCACTCAGTACACCCAATCTTCAGCCCAAATACAGGTTAACGGGTATCTTTCAGGAAAAATATCTCTCGCTCAAGGGCTCAATCAGGGGTGGCAATAATCACCTTTACCATTTTTACTAGCAACTCAACCCTTACTGTCGGCAAACAAAATGAACACATCCATCAAGAGTATCTTTTTCCTCTAATGCAACATACAAAGTTGCGCCTTACACAATGTGTTGATTTTCTCACGAAAGGAGGAGTCTGCCATTTCTGCAACTTTGAATACAATTAAACAGCATGCAGAAGTGTGGTGTTATTCCCTAAACTTAGATGAAACCAAAATGTTCCCCTTAAACAATCTGTGCACACATCAATACAAGCTAACACATACCTGCATTGCCAATCATCCCAAATAAACCTTAGAGATACAATTTCACAGAAACCTGGAAAACATGTGAAAGCATGTATAAGATAGCTTATTTCAGAAAGTAAATTATCTACTCCTACATGGTACCCCAAATTTGGGCGGGATAGAATAGAATATATCAAAATGTTGGTAACCATTCAAGGTAATATTAGTCACTTTTACGCTCCCATTCCAACTCTCAAACAACTTTATTTAAAAAATTGAATAAAATGATAACTGACTTGAGGTGGAAAAATAAGAACGGCAAAGTTTCCTCAAGTTAAAAATGAATAAATCTGAGGGCGGAAGCAGCCTTTCAAACGTCTTGAAATATCTTCTTAAAATAGAAAGGCGAGAGATGAGGACAGTCCTTTGTGGTCATACATAGAAGGACATCTAGTAAAACCATTCTCCTTATTAGCTACACTAACAATGAACAAAAAACAACTTTAAATTCAGAACTCCTATGGCATCATCATGGATACTATCTCAGCCTTAAAAACTCTAGACGAGGAGCTCACCAATAAGATTCAAAGCTCAGAGTTTGTTTCTTTCTGGGGAATACAAAAAATTAAGTTGAACTGGGCAGACAAAGGCGTTTTATATTTTAAATATTTAGGTTCCTCTGAAATTTTGTTGTGCTACAATGTGCTTGTAACTTATTCACATTGATTTCTATAGCTTCTTAACACTCAAAGTAACACTGAGCAAATGAGAAAGAACACCTCATTTGCCTACGAAGCTATCCATGCAACTACACGCTGCAGCTTCAACATATAAACGAAAAACTAGAATAATTTTAACAAAAACTTCATCCTAAAGATATAACAAATATGTCAGTATTCTCCTCAAATCTAATCCTCTCTAACAATACCTGAAGATTCATGGAGAGATATTTAGACATTTTCCTTAAAAAACAAAAAGCATCCAATCTTATCTAAATGCAAACTGTGGTCACCTCATAAAAACCTATTCGACGCCTTAAAAACCTTTCAAAACTGGTCTCATTATATTGGAGACCCACTAGGCTCCATTGAACATATGTTGTTCAACTGTAAAATGATAAATTGTTCAGGGCAGAAATTGAGACTACTATAAAGAGATATTTCCTACAAATATCTCCCTCAAATTATTATTCTGTATCCTTAGGCCCACTCTCCCCCTCATCTATCACAGATTTAAATACTAAGCACCTTCATCTCCTTAGCTTACTACTGACTATAGGGATCAAAAATATATTATGCAAATGGAAATAATACCAGAACCTCTTACACCTGGTGGGCTTGTGTATGCTTCGCTAGCAGTGCAGACAATTCAGTGTGCAACATGAACTTCAATACCCATTCATCAAAGATGCTATGGAACAAACTGGATCTATACATCCAAAAAGTGAAACCCTCAAGGTCAAGCTACATACCCTGCTCACACGCAAAGGACCCAAACTGTTGTGTGATAAGTTTGAGCTCACCAAGGATTTGTTTCCATTTTTCCATATGATTAGTCTATACTAAATGTCATCACAAGACACTGGTAAAGAGAACAGGTTGGGTTTGAAGGCCCCTTACACCTTCATACCACCTATGGACAGATCCGGACCTGAGGTGGAAGGATTTGAAAAGGCTGTTCTCAAAAAGATTTAGAAAAAGACTAAATATATACTGAAGCCCCCCTATAATTTGACAAAAAAGTAAATCCAAGAACTTAGGAAACTTAGTGAAGACTCTTGAGATCACAAGCCATGCTATAAGAAAGGTGGTATTGTGTTGTTAGAAACACAAACATGTAAGTCGAAAATGAAGTCAATGTTACAAGTTCCTGGACACTATCAGAAATATGTGAGAGAACAAGAGAAGAAATGTATACAACGCATCCTATCTGCAAGGACGCTTTTTGAAAGGGCATCATTTGCACACAAAAAAATCCACTACGTCAATCAGGCACCCACACGCCTTCCTATAATGTATGGTGTTCCCAAGACTCACAAGAATGTAAGGGATACCCCTCCATGTCCTAAAGTGTCAACTATTGGTGCTGCAATGGAGCCCCTCTCCAAATATTTGAATGTCTTCTAAAACCCTCTTGTACATGAACTGCCCTACTTTGTTAAACATACTAGACACATGCTAAGATAGAAGGCTTGGATTCTGACGCACAAATGGAAATTTTGGAGACCTTGGACACTGAAGCACTGTTTAGGATATACCCAAGAGACAAAATGAGAACCCACAACAGGGATTTATACTTCAATGCCTAGAAAAAGTTCTCTATGAGACCTTTTGCCAAATAAAAGGGGTCAGCATGTGGGCTGCTTGTGCCCCTAAGTGTGGCAAATCTGTATATGGGAGAATTTCAAGAGAAGCACATTTACAACAAAGTTGCTCCCTTCTATGAAAACACAAGCAGTGGTCTAGATATATAGACATCTTTTTCATTTGGAGAGGAGAGGAAGCACAACTTGAGGAATTCCTTTCTTTGGATGAACCTATTTATTGAGAACTTGAAATTCACTAGTAATACTAGCTGTACTGAAGTAGAATTTCTGGCTATTGTGATCAAACATCAGGACCAGTTTCTCATGGTATCTTTGTGCACCTAACCGACTGCAAGAAACACACTCTTTTCGATACTTACCATCCTTGATGCCAGAAAAAGGGCATTCCATTCAGCCAGTTTCTTAGGATGCTCTTAGGGAGATTTTACAACATGCTGAAACTTTGAAGTTTAAACTACCTAATCGGGGCTAACCTGAAAGGCTAGCGAAAGGCAAAAAAATAAACAGCAGGAAGACAGACTGATATGTATGACACGGCATTTGAATCTGAATAACAGAATTAGACAGACCATCAATTCACAATGACGCATGCTTAATGTCAACCCAAAAGAAGGTATCCTTGATAAGCAGTTAAATCATGTACTACTGGTCCTGTGGATGACAGAGGTCTATTACAGGATGGAGCCCAGTCAGAGACAATTATAAATGTGATAGCTGTCATCTGTGTGAGGATGCCATTGTGTCTCAGGAGTTCACACAGGGCAATATGACTAACAAACTCACACATATGACCAACTGTAAAAGACAAATGCCATTTCTCTCATTCTATGCACCTATAGTCTTGAGTACATCTGAGAAACAAGCAGAGAATTCAAACAGCGCTACAGTGAACATGAGTCAGCTATACGTAACTAGAAGGAGGAAGTCCCATTGGCCCAACATTGGACACAGGAGAATCATACAGAAAAACAACTCAAATGGATCATCTCAGAAAGGTTACAGTCTATCAGAGGGCAGGACACCAACAGAAAAAAAGAAAAGTAAGGGAAGTTTATTGGATCTATATTTTTGAGACATTTAACAAAGGCTTGAACAAATCCATCCCCTAGAAGAATGCTGTAGGATAATACTCTGCTGTGGCTACCCCTTAACAGTATTGGCTCAGGGGTGAACAGCCTTTGCTTAGGCCCATGGTTCCTCTCGCATCTCATCTTTTTTCCCTAGTGACCAGGTTTTTTTTTTGGTGGCTTTATTTTTCCTCTTTTGAGCATATTACCAGGATTAAGCCGGTTTTGGTGACATCCCTCGCTTGGGTCTTTAGCTCAGAGTAACTTTATTTTGGCAACCGTAATAATTTTGGTACTTCAATAGGTGTGCATGATCTGCCATGTATTTGAAGCAGTTGGCTGAAGTGAGTCTCTCTTTTTAGTGGTTCCTTTGTAGCTTTATTGTCCTGGAACTTGTGCTTATCATTTAGTCTAACTGATGCATATGTGTCTCCAGGACAGGTAGGACAGCGGATGTTTTCCTGGCCTTATTTTACAGAGCTATAGAACTCTGTCAACTTTTTGGCTTTTCTGTGCTTATCGCCCGTTTAGTTCTTAATTCTTTTCCTTCTGCCTGCTGAGGTGTATTTATTGCCTGTGCGAAACTTGTGTGTTATTTCTGGATGGTTTACAGTGAGGCATGGTTCCATTCCACGTACATCTTAGCACCTGAGTGCCTTCATGTGCCCTTCTTTTCTTCTTTCTTTAATAGTCCTTTTTTTTTTTACATTGGTGTCTCTTTGCGTGCATAGAGTTCAGTATGCAACGCTTTTTCACAGGTATTTATCCTTGGGTCTGTTCTGGCGTATCACGCTTTTACTTTAATGATGGTCCAAGTGACGCTGATTGGTTAAATGAACAGGACTTCTTGACAATGCAGGTAGGAAGATCATTTCACCCGAGGGGGATGGGTTATGTCCTCAGGTTGAGATTTGGGTTAGGCAATCTCTTGCCTTGAGCCCTCTGAGGCCCTTTGGCTTAATCATGCGCTGTTTGATTTGCACGTTGTCCACGTTTTATGTTGGGCTTGGTGTGACCATGCGTATGTCTCCCTGATTTATTAGTCAGGACCTCTTGACCCTAGGGGTGGTCCACTCATTGTTGCGGCCTCCAAAATGAGTTAGCACTGTTTTCTTTGATATATATTCTTTAATAAAGTCAGCATAACATGGAGTAGCATGGGTTTTCAATGTTTTATCGATTTCAAATATTTGTATAAACTTACCCATGGGGAGGGGCCAAATTTGATGGAATTCTATAAAGAGAAATTCACTGAGACTAACCAAGGTTCACAACTACGCAACATTTTGTTTGGCACACGATTCTCCCTAAGCGGGAATGTATGCACAATAAGGGGCATGAGCTGTAAGGACACAAGCTGTGCTCCATCAATGAAGCATGACAATGCTGTGTCCAATCAATGAAGCCTGATAAGGCTGACATCCTCTGTGTAGATTAGAGTCCTATTCAGATCAAAGGAATGATGTCCGGAAGCTAAAGGGCGATTGTATGGGATGCCACATAAAACTTCCCAATGGTTAAGACAGATTCAAACATCCCTATTATTCCTTGTTTGTTGTTTTTACTCAAGGGATGCTTGAAGAAGTTTGGGGTTGGAGTGCAGTGAGAGGGAAGCTTGGATTTTCATAACATTTGTTTTGATTTCTAAAATTCTACTGGGGGATAGCTCAATAGTTCAATGGCAAGCTCTATGAGTGGACAGTTTGTTGTTTGTGGCATTCACAGCGAGAAATGTCCATGCCATTTTTAAAGATTTTCTCATAGGCTGATTTTTCAACCCCTTAAGTGCAGAGGATGTGATGTTCACCTCCTCTAGGTTACTTTCGTAGAGCAGTGAACATGAACAGGACATTATAACACACATGGCTTGATGACATCAATATTATAGGGAGTGAAAAGCCATCTCGGACTCGGACCCTAGCCCTGGCCACAAAAGAGTATTTTTTTCCCCCCAGGACAAATGGGGAGCATACTCCTTCTCCTTTTGCTCATATGTCAAAATCATACCCAATGAAAAAAACTCAATTTTCTCTGAGTTGCCAAGGGGAACGGCTGTAATATTTAGACTCTGGACCTGCTGGCACCCGGAGTACTCTACCAACCATAAAGTGACATAGTGCATGCGGGTCCCATCATTTTGTCTTAGTGAACATGCCCTGCAAATGTCAGAAATATGCCTTAAAAAATCAATTTCTTCTCTTTCGAAGAGGATCGCTGCAATATTTCAACAGACATCCAGAGAACTTAACCATCTCAGACCATCTTTGAAACCGAGAGAACCAAGGGAATTCGAGGGTGGTGTGGTTTGTGTGGATCCCACCATGTCTTTGTACTCAAAAGGCCCTGCATACATCAAAGTATGGGTCATAAAGTATATTTTCCTATATCTATGTGACAAATCTCTGGCACTCTGAACAACTGCTAAGGTCTTACCACTGTGCAGTCCCATATTTCTCCCAATAAACGTGTAGGTGGACCCAACACACAATATGAACAGACTAAAACTGCAACCATGGGAAGTCCACATTGCCACTACTTTAAATTTGCATGGTTCATGATCTGACTGGGTCCCGTCTTAGGCAATAAGCCCAGCCACTGGATACCAATTTTACTGAGATGAGAGAATGCTCAGTATTTGAACTACTGTCAATTCTCACAGATTCTGGAAATGTACCTCTCAGAAAACAGAAACTACTTTCTTACAGTCAAAGTCTGATGTTTGCAGGCCTTTCAGGATAAGAAGAAGGTACTGGGATTTATGCAAGCTACACCACAGTGGAATCCCTGGGAGTCTATTTTGTAGAATAGTTTGGGTTCAGTTAGTTTCAATGGATGCTGGACAAGTCTTGGGCCAAATACTATAGGTACTCACTTCCACAGAAAGAGGGAATATCCAAGGAAAAATCTTGATGCTTTTATGTTGCATGTCAGGGCAAGCACAGCTTGTCAGGGGACACTCCTGGGTCTGTCTCGAACATCTTTCCTGTACAAACTGCAAGCAGGTAGAAACCACAAATATAGGAACTGACTACAACTTATACTGTGGTGATTGTTTTTTTTATCTATAGCTCTGTCAGCAACTGAAAGATGGAAAGAGGGATAAATTAGCACAACAACAAAATGTATAATGTGATAAAAAAAAAGAAAGAAAAATCACACACACATTCTCTTGAACAATACTACCCCACTCCTCCCTCCCCCCCCCCCAACTCCTTTTCAAAATAAAAGTTATGTTTTGAGTATTCTCACTTTTCTCTCCAGGAGAATCCTCAAAATATGGGGGCCTTTGGAATATCTAACATGTGGCAAAAAAGGACAGATTTTGACTTACATAGCGTTTGCGAAAAAAAGTGTTTTGAAGGCACAAGTGCAAACTGTTCCAAATATCAACCAGCATTGGTAAAGTGAATAGGTCTTGCCTCTGAGACCTAATGGCTCCATTGATGCCTTTTGTTCAAGCGGTACAGCATCATCAATCTATACATAGATTTCTCCTTAATCCAATCGGTTGAAGGCCCATACTCTACACTCTGTGCATTCTTGCATCAAAATTAATTCCAAAGACAATACTGATCTTTATTGAAGTAGACAGTAGCATTTAGCACCTGCCGGTCACGGGACCTGGACAATCTCAATGCATGCTGATAATATCTCAGTTCACCAAAGCTATTCAAGGTCATCACTGGGGACAACGAGTGGATCAGGTCTTCTGTGAAGCAGTTGACAGTCTGGCCTACAGACTAACAGCTGAACACAGTCTGATGGTACCTCCACATTAGATGTAACATTATTGGCACTGTAAATGTCAGACATATTTCTGCAGTAAAGCAAGGTGCCAAATTCCTTTGTCGACATCTCATTCTTGAACAATATTGCTACTGCCCCTTTGACCTGATAGGCCTTCAGTCCTCCACAAAAATCCACCCACCTTCTATAACTCCATTATCAACTAGCGCCAATGACCACTACTCCTTTTACATGCATTTCATGTTCACATAAGTGAGACATCAGTGACATCTTAAGTCATCAAGGACTTTACAAATGGGAATTTATGCTGCCTCCATATAACAGAAGACCCCTATATTTACAACGCCACAGCCCAGTTCCACATACACCCAATCAAGTATACTCTGTCCTCCTAGTTTGTATTCTTGGAGATGATAACTAGTGTGAGGGGCAGAAAGAGAAATCGCAAGATGAAGACTTTGTCTAGAAGACTAGAGAAAGAGGAGGCTCCTAAAATGAAGGAAAAAACATAAGGAAGAGAACGGATGATTCCCTGTTTAGAAAATACTGATGAGAGTGGGATTATCCTTCTTGGGATCCACTGCCCTCTAATGATAAAGGAACTGTCTACTCTCTAATGGGAAAAACATGTTCAAGGTCGAGTCTGCTACAGGAATGCATTAAGAGATAAGACAGTGTGTCATTAAAAATTTCACTTCTGAACCTCAGAAGTTTGTCAAAATGATATCCACCCCATAAGAAATTTGGGAAGATGGTCTTTGATAGTATTTCAGACCATTCATTATGTGTAGGACAGAATGTAAAGCACACAGTCGCTGACAATTTGCAAGTGTCACTCAGGGGGACATTCCATCATCTCCAAAGCACTGTAGAGACACTCAGAGAATCCAGAAATCCAAGATTCTTTGCTTCCAGAGAGGAAATCTAGAAGACTTAGCATTAATGGAGCAGCATTGATGCAACTTCAAAGGAGCCAGTCCTCCATCTTTTTGACCCTAGTGATTTGTAAGAACAAAATGGCAGCTACTCACCAAAAAACGGCCATAGACTACGTGTTGAATCCCAACTAAACCGGACCACATTCCCAGGTAAAGGAGTTAGAGAGGTGGCCAAGTGGCAGGGGTTGCTCACCAGACGGAGTGGCACATAATGACACAGAGACCACAGAATACCACTGCATATATCAGAAGACAAGACATCAGTGTGCTGAAGCACAGGGCAGTGTGTTTTGCTATAAAGGATTTTTTACTCAGCAGTCAGACCAAATCATTCAAAATATGAACAGGCACTTCTCTGTACATTAATGTAAGAACATGGAAAATAGATTAGTCCTTTCAATGTCTGAAGGACTTGGCAATTCAGGGCGGCATTTTTCAATGAAGCCAATGATCTGCCAGCTAAAGAAAGGTAAATCACTAAGAGCCAAGGAATCATTTCTCTTGCTATGGAGACAGGCATGATTAAGCATAACATAAATATAAGCACAACCCGCAACCCCATGTCTGCCTCGTTCTACTCAGAGCAGATAGGGCAGTGCCTTCCCTAACAGGCACTTGCTTTCAAGAACATCAAGGAGAAGCATCTGATTCTATGCTCAAGTAGGATTATATAAGCTTTTTCTTTGACACCACTTTTTCCCCAAACTGAAACAAAACCATTACAAAATGTTCTTACCACTCTGGCATTAGTCAAGTAGTTTGGGGAGAAAGAACTGATACAGAGGTCTACAAAGAGCCTAGGCATACACAAAGTGCCTCTATACTATTTCATGCAGGTTCAGACCTGAGATCTGCATCACAGCCAAGTCGCCCTCTGCCTAATAGTTTACTTCTGGACAGTTTAGACTATTCCCATCTCAGAATCCATCCTGAAAGAAACCAGAGGTTTTCTGCAAAGAGAGTGAGCTAGGTTTTTCAGAAGGACACAATGAAACAGAAAAGGCATAGCACTGGTGGGAAAGAAAGGTGTGCAACCTTAAACCTTACTCTCTTTGCTTTATATGGCGCTACTCCAATTCTTACATGTATCTTGATCTAGATGCAACTACTTGTTGGTGAGGTACTATACAGAAGCAAAGCCAATAGATTTTGTTTATGTGAGATCTAGTGGCTTTGTCAATTATTTTTTACATGTTGCACAGAAGAAGTGCGAGGTGCTGTACAACATGACAAAGTAAAATTTAAAAAAAAGAAAAAAAAGAAATCGATATGTAGTGGCCAGTGCTTTTCTTTCCTTTAAGCCATGCTGCATAGCAGCCCGTGTTGCTGTGTCCTAAGTCCAAGTCTAAAACCAGTGTGGGGTCACGCAACGCAAGGAGGTGAGGTGGTGAGAAATTTACAGTGGGAAGAGTGAGCGGGGTGATGAGAAAGTCCACAGGAGGTGGGGAAGGGCTACACAACGGACAAAGGAAGAGGACAGGGGTGATTAAACAATGTACAAAAGAGGAAGGCAGGGAGGTTGATTAAACAACGGACACAGGAGGGTGTGAAATCTTGTTTTGAGGAAGAGGAGGAAAGATTGAGTGATGAAAGAAAACTGAACAAATAGTTAAAGAATACAGAAAAAAACTGAGGAAAATAAAATAAAAGCAATAGGGAGATAATGACGGCGAGGGACATGAAGAACGAATTAATGATTAAAAGTAGAAAAGAGGAAAATAATTATATGAAAAATGGAAACAAAAATAAAAATGTATAGAGGGAGAAACTATAAAATATGCTACATATGAAAATAACAGAAGTATGGAAAAAAAGGGGGTGGGGAAGGAAAACTCTACAGGCAATGTAACAAGTAGCAAAAAAAATAAACACAATTTAATAATTAAAGAAAAACCTAATGTGGACAGAAAGTAAGCGGTATGGGGAAAATACAACAAAGTATATAAAGAAAACAAGCACTGTCAATAATTAAAGAAAAGAATAACACAATACTTTAGGTAAAATGAGTATTGATTGAAAGTAGAAGAAAGAAAGCTAGAAACTGGACAAAAAGTAGAAACTGCAAAAAAAGGGAAGAAAGAAATCAAGAAGGGTAGAAAAAAAAGGTTTGTAGAATAAAGGACGGATCTGAAAAGGTCAAATGAATTCTGGAAATATGTTTTGGATAGAATCAAACTTGTTAGAAGTGGAGTTTAAATTGTACTAAAAAGTTGGACACTAAAAGCAATGTTATAGCATTAGTTTGACACTGCACTATGAATGTGAAATGGAGATGTACATGTCAAGCCCAGATTCTTGCAATTGTTTAGGGTATGGAGGTCATCAAGGAAAGCATTGATAGAAAATGCAGTCTGCATGGAAGTTAAAAATACCATGGCAAGTATACGGAGGTCTGGTCTTTGCAGAAAAAATATTCTACTGTGTGTTATTCCTCCCCCGTTGCTCTTCATATTAACAAGTAAAATAAAACATTTACTTAGGTAGACATTTTACATATATAATAATGAACTTACTTCTCATAAGGCTTTTCAACTCTATAATTAGTCTGATTCTAAAATCCCCATACGGCACTAAACAATGTACATCTAATTGAGTCTAAAATAAATAGTTCTGTAAAAAAAAAAAAAAAAAAAAAAATTACAACATTTTATGGTTATGTTGTGGGAGAAGTAATTTGCAGCCTCACACCTTGTCAGACCCAATTTCACATTTGCTCTTTTTCATCTAGAGAGCTTGAGCTGTCAAGCAAAAGCTTCTGTCCTCACATCATACACACACATGAAAAAAAAAAAAAAAAACTTTACACCTGCTCATGTCAGCCATTAGCTTCTGTAGTTTAGCTGTCTTCAGGCACTGGCTGAAATGATTGTTCAATCAGTGTTGGTGTCAGCCAGTGGCATTTTGACACTGTGAACTACTTAAAACAAACACTGGTAGAGCCAATAGGTCTCACCTATGGAAGAGCTAATGATTTTGTCAATTTCTTTTAGCCATGTTGTAAAGAAGTGTTGCTACTGTGCAGCATAGCTGAAAGTTAGAAAAAAAATATGATTAGTCTCTTCCTGTACAAACAAAAAAAAAACGTGATTTATCTTACATCTGAGCTGAGGTTTGCTGTAATGGCCACAAAGATAGCACCAAAAAGAGGCACAGTGCCATTTGCATATTTATAGCATCTTGATACTAGTTGGTGTGACTTCTGGATGTATGTAAAAAGGGGGGAGGGAGCACCTTTGAAAGTGGAGAGCAGCAGGACGGCACTGGGCAAAGGAAACAGTACTTGGCCCATGCTCAAGGGTAGGGACAAACACAACGAGGCAGTAAAGAGACACTACATGACCAAAGAAAGCAAGGAAATAAGCGGGACAATGAAGTCAAACAATGGTAAGCAATGGGCAGGCATCTAGGCCCCATAAGTAAATGAAATGGCCTGCAAGGGACAGTGCATGCAGTTTCAGGCGACACAAAGTATGGGGAGTGCATGGGTGCAGGAAGGGGGCAAACTGTCAAAGATGCCAATGGACATATTGAAGTGCATTAAACAATTGACAGTGCCCCCAAAACATTTGCATCCGGACTGCCTTACAGCTTTTACCATGCAGGACCTTTGCCACACAGTATTAAAACACAGTTAAGAGTTTCTTTAATATAGCGAGAGTGACTTGAGGGTTCAAGAGTGGGTAGAGGGAGAGGTAGGCGAGACTGAGTTGAGGGCTCAGGGGTGTGAAGGGGTAATAGAGGTGAGGGTGGCTGGAGGTAAAGGGAGGTGAAAGTGACTTGATGGTTCAGGGGTGAGTAGGGGAAAAGGGAGGCGAGGGAGACTGGAGGGCTTAGGAGTGAGTAGATGTAAAAGGAAGATGGAGGTGACGAGGGCTCAGGGGTGGGCCGAGGTAAAGGGAGGTGAGGATGACTTGAGGGTTCAGTAGTTGGCAGAGGTAAAAGGAGATGAGGGTGGAATGATTGGACAGGATAACATGGTATGACCTGTCACTGTACAGTATAATTGTATGGTATGTTACTGTATTTTTTTTATTCTATTAATTATTGCGTAACATGGTATTTTATGCCCCGGCATTGTACAGCATCTTGTGGAATGCAATGGCCTATTATTGTATAGCATATTATAGTAGGACTATACTATGGAGTGTTATTGGGGTGTAGAATCATTGATACAAACTTTAGCTATTCTGAAGGGATAGATTGCTCACTTGATACTGCTAATAGCACTTTAGATATAGATCATCCTTTGTTAACCAATTTTTAGTTATTACTTCCAGAAAGGATTAGAGAGTTGATGTTAGGAATCAAGTCAGTTTCCCCTGGTGAGCCTTGTCCTCCACATATTGTACAGCAGGTTCCTGATCTTGTCTCGACGGCCCTTGCCTCTTTTTTTTTTGGAAGTTCTAACCACAGGTGTTTTTCTTTCTTCTTGGAGGGAAGCGACGGTGGTTCCTCTGAAAAAGAAACCTGATTGAGCAGGACATGATTTGAGCAATTTACGGCCTCTCTCTCTACTTCCTTTTCAGGCCAAGATCTTTGAGAAGCACATCAATAATGAATAAGCCAACTTTCTTCATAATTCAGGAGGCTTTAGATTCCTCCCAACATGGCTTTAGGAAGGCCCATAGTACTGAATCAACACTTATTACCACTTCTGACATGATTCATAGATTGGTGGATGAGGGGCCAGGAGCCATATTAGTCCTATTGGACCCATCTGCTGCATTTGACACTATCTATCTCGCCTCAGAGCATGATATCCCATCTCCATCAAGCAGGGATTAGAGATACTGCATTGAAGATTTTGGAATCTTTTCTGAGAGAGACCTATCACGGTGAGTTGCGGAGATTTCATATTAAATCTTCCTTGCTCGGCTTCTGCCAGTGGTAGCCTGAAACAATTACATTGGCTACCGGCCGCAAAGTGCATTAGATTCAAAACTCTATGTCTGACCTATAAGTCTGTGCATGGAGGTGGATCCGAATATCTATCATCGAGGCTACATTGGTATGGATCTAGTCGGCAACCTCAGGAGCCTTCCTGATCCAGGTCCCTTGTACTCATAGGGCCAGATGGGGTGACAAAGCCTTTATAGTAGCTGCTGCCAAATACTGGAATTTACTCCCTTGATCCATAAGGAAGGAACAATTTTTTTTTGACTTTCAGGAGGTTAGTAAAAATGTGGCTCTTCCCACGCTAAGCTTCTTTTTTTCTTGAGTTCATTTTGGCCCTCAGTTACTTACTCTTCTCGTACTTAGGGCTTCAATGCCACGGCCGGAACGCGCTTTGTAAATACCAAATACAAATACATCTTATGAACTGCTAACAGCACCCATACACATGAATAAGATCTATAATCTGTTGGTACAATTTAAATAAATTGGGAAGGAAGGCATCATTACACGGAATGCAACCAAAAAGAGAACGGGTCATAAACAAACGTACCCTTATTGAATGCTGCAACACGTAACTTTATTAAAATGTAATTAATTGTGTTGGCGTGTTATGCAGTTCGTTTAAAACTGGCCTAAGAAAAGCAGCTTACTGGAAAGTGAAGTTTTGAAAAATGTGGAAAACAAACAAGTGAAGGGAGCTGCAGGCCCAAGACGAAATATAAAAAACAAAGGGGCATAAAAGCAGCTGAAAAACGACATAGACTGGCATAAGAGCATGTAAAAATAACATGCAAACAATACACACTTAAAGAAAAAGTACCACAATCTAAGCACAAGTTGCAAAGAAGGCCACTAATCAAGAACATAATTAGTACTTGGTCCATGCTCTAGGGAAGACAAAAAAAAAAAAAAAACAGAGATGAAGTGAAGTGGACATGCACAAACACATGTTCACCAATGAAAAGGAAGAAAATGGCAAGAAAAGGACAATGAAGCCAACCAATGGTATGTAATGGGCGGACCAAAAGCACCCTTTTAGAGCATCACATGTTAGTCGATTCTCGCTGTCTCCGGCAAACCTAAAAAACATTGTTGACAGTCCATTCACACACTGGCATTAATGCTTTTGTATTCTATTTTGGGGGTTAGGGTGTATCCTGCATGCTTACTCTAGGTTCTTTACCCCCCCCCGCACCAACGCTATCCCATTCACTTGACCAATCCCACTCAGTACTACTTTTATTTATTTTTCTGGGTATGCCCAAATTCTAAAGTGCTACTTGCCCGCACATTTCACTTTTGAGCGATGATCGCACTCTATTTTTTTTTTTTTTATTTTACTGTTCCAATATGGCAAAAATATTAGGTGAGGCCTACCTTCCAAAGAAGAGACTTACAGATGTTGCCAATGCTTGTTTGTCAATGTGCCCACAAACAGCTTGCTTAGCTGTGAGTTTGTTTCAGAGTACTTTAGCGACAGAGCGGGATGCAAATCTGCAATCAAGTTTGTCCATTTCGCATGTGTAACAATAAACACAAAGTAGGTACCAAGACTAAAATTTTTAATGGTTAAAAAACAGAGGCCCGCATTACGAGTCTGGCAGTCAGTGGACCGCCGTGGTGGAGATGGCAGTCGCACCGCCACGGGCCTGCTGCCAGCGGACGGCCGGCGGTCACACAGTTTCCACCCACCATATTACGAGGTTGCACACCGCCAGGACTTACGGGGCGGTCTAACTGCCGCACAAACACACATTCACCACACACACATGCGCAAGGAAAGCCAGGACAAGCTATGTAGCATCGACACAAATGGTGCAGTTGTAGATAAATATAATTAGATATTTTTAAAAAAAGCATAATGAGAACAACTATTCACATAATGCCACAAGGGCCAGTGCATTAGTGTCCAAATGTCCCGGGAACACTGGGCATTTGGGGAGTGCCCATCTTGACTCCTGACTGCCATGTGCAGACCTCCACAGGGCAGGGGCATCAATGGGCCATGCAGGCACCTCAGCAATGGGGGGGTACGGGTGGTGTGATCAGGGTTTGTATGGTGGTCCCTCCTCTTGTTTCCAGGCTTCCCCTCTTTACTGTCCTGCTTTATGGGGGACGCCTTAGCCTTGCCCCTCTTTCCTGCCATCTTTGGTGGGACGGCAGTGGAGGCCACGACAGCAGAGGACCCAGATGGAGTGGTTCCCGGCCAGGAGGTGTGAGGGCCAGGTCTGTTTGTGGTAGCAGCACTGCAGACTGCTGTTGTGGGGCATGGTTCAGCCTAGAGGAGGACAGGGAGGTGGAAGGCAGGGCTCTTGGAAGGGCAGCAGGGCGTTGGGGGGGGGGGGGGGGGGGGTACAGGGACTGGACCAAGGAAACCTTTTGTAGGAGTCTTTTTTGGGGGGGCAGCGGGTAGGTCATGGGTAAGGCGTTTGGGAGTAGAGGGAGAGGGGATGGTTGACAGGTGTGGATGTGGTTTGGGTGCTGGTGCGTGGGTGTATGACGTGTGCGTGTTGGGTGGATGAGTGTGGGCGTATAGGTGTACTGGGAGGAGGAGGAGACACAGATGGCGGGGGGATGTGTGAGTGAATGTTGGGGTGGTGTGTGCAGGTAGGATGGAAGTGCTGCATGTGATAGTGCTGACTTGTGGTGCATGCAAATGGGGTGCATGTATGGGGGAATCTGATGTGACGTGGCAGTGACGGCACATGTGGCTGAACATGGGACTGATGATGTGGTGTCTGCAGGTGTGAGTGTCAATGAGACTGTGAGGGGGTAGGAGGTGGGGGAGTCAGTGTAGGGAGTGGATGTTGTGTGTGCGTCTGAATGGTGGGTGTGTGCATGGCGGTGGTGGCGTTTGTGGTGCATGCGATTGTCATTGCGCTCTGGGTCTGTTGGAGGGGATGCATGCTGGTATGAAAGTGTGCTTTGGATGGGAAATGGGAGAGGGATGTGGGAGTGGGAAAAGGTAGTTGGAGGGGGGACGGAAGAAGAAGGAACACTGGCTGCTGTCGATAAGGAGGCCAGAGCCTGAAACTATCTCTGAAGGGCAGACAGGGCACTGTGAACGCATTCCAGGAACGCATTTGACTGTTGCATCTGGGATGCCAGTCACTGGATGGCATTAACGATGGTTGTCTGCCCAACAGAGATGGACCTCAGGAGGTCAATAGCCTCCTCACTGAGGGCAGCAGGGCTCACTGGGTCAGGGGCAGAGGTGCGTGGGGCGAAGGAGATACCCATCCACCCCGGGTCAGCGGGCACGGGCAACTGGGTGGGGAGCTACAGGGAGGGCGGTGCTGTTAAGGGGGGTGGTGGACAAGGATGGTGCAGGCATAAGACCTGAAGGTTAAGCCACCACCAGGGAGTCACCATCGGAGGAAGAATCTGATGATGAGGTAGTTGTTCCTGTCTCCCCCATGGTGCTCCCCTTGTCCTCCGTCCCACTGGTCCCCTTGGCTCCGCTGGCATCAGCGCCCTGGGTCCCGTGGGATGCAGCTTCCCCACTCACCGGTGCCCCTACTCCTTCGCCAGATGATGCTGATACACACAAAGACAGAGGAAGAGAGTGAGGGAGGGTGGGACAGTGAGAGACAGGGTGGGAGAGAGAGACAGACAGGGAGCAATTAGTCAATGACAGCACAATAGCCACACACAAGTCACTACAACATACTCTCAAGCCGTGTCATTACATGCCATGCCTTCACTCACACATGCCACTCCAATAACAGACCATGCATGCCACCACAGTCATGGACATGTGTTCCACTCATGCTGACACACATTCAGTCCTCTACAGGATGAAAGCTATACCCTCAACACATGGCTGAACCAGTTCATTGGGTCAGGACTCTTTACAATCTAAAGACCCAAACTAAATACTCTATGGGGGTTTGGAGGCATACTTGCACAGCCACATAACCCATGCACATTTAGCTGTGTGATGTGAAACCTCAGACTTCGCAGACTACACATACACCACATGCCAGCAGACAGCAGATAGGGATATGGCCCCAGCCACACTGTTTGGATAGCTGGGACTACAATGTGTGTGAACTCCAGAAGCAGGGAACCTGTCAACATAAAATACCCTGCTCATCTACTACACAGTTGCCATGTCATCGATACTACTCAACAGTTAAATTGACCTCAACTCACATCCTGCACGGCATTTTAACACATGTATGTAGCACATTAGTCCTCAATGTGTTCCAAGCACAGCCCAACAGTAGCTACCTAGCACCCATTCCACAGCCTTCACACACTGCACAGGCTGCACCTATCACTCACCACATAACCTATGTACGATTGTGAGCTCATATCCTTTCGTGCTGCTCTCAAGCGCCCATCCACCTCAGGGTACGCCACCTCCAAAATATGGGACATAAGGAGGGTTCAGTGTCCGACGGGCACCGCTCCCTCGTTGGGAGGACGTCCCCACCTGGGCCTCACCGGGGTCAGCACCTGCGTGGCGATGACATGCCAAATCCCCTTCTTCTGATAGCCGCTCACCTACACGGATGACAAGGAGAAAAGGAGACATTCATGTAGCGCGGCATCTTAGGGACTGCATTGGACACAACACATCCCATGGACATACGCACGTTTCAACATTCCAGTTGTCCTCACAGCCCTCAGCCAGGTCCTTTCACAAGTCACTCATCCTCGTTCCAAGGCCCTCATCCAGATTCGTACAACTCACAGACAGTACAATCACAATGGACTTACCTGCTACCCTGGTGCCCCATACTACAGGGCATACAGGGGGTAGGACACCCTCCACAAGCTTCTCTAGTTCTTCCTGTGAGAAGCCTAGGGCTCTATCCCCTGCAGCACATGGCATCTGGCTACCAGAGTCAGCACACAGCAGCACACGCAGTGGAGGTCTTCTCAGCACAAGTGCCAGGAGTCAAGTGAACATAAGCACATGAAATCGCGGTCACGGCTGCCGCAGACAACACCGTCACCGCAGTGGTGATCACCATTGGCTCATGTCTCCCATAGGCAACCATGTTAACCAATAAGGAGTTGCACGGTGGTTGCGACCGCCTACCGCCCTGACGTCTTACGCCAGCGGGATTCGCTCACTTCCATCTGTCCTGTGCATGCAAGACAAGCAGCTGTCATTTTATTTCTACAATGTGTATAGAGGGGGTTTATGAGGTGGTCATGGATGTTTTACAGTGACGTGTGCATGCACATAATGTTTGCTACTCGTTCCTATTCCCAGGTACGGTGGAATAATGAAGGTGAGAAATTCTTAAGTCTACAGGCCACTGGTAGATCTTGCCACCCTTGAAGAGCAGCACGTCATCCAGTGCCATCGGCTGAACAGTCAGACCATCATGGAGCTTTTGAGGCTGTTGGGGCCGGGTCTGCAGCCTGGTATTCGTAATCCAACGCCATCACACCCACAGTACAGGTGTTAGCAGTCATCCACTTCCTTGCCTCACAGTCCTTCCAAATTACAGTGGGCTGGGCTGCCAGAATGTCCAAGCCCCTGTTCAGCCATGTCTTGAAGAACCACCTAGGTACCCTACTCAAACATATAGGCAGCTGAATCAGCCACCCCCCCCCCCCCAATGTGACAATCTGCCCACTGTGATGGCAGCCTTCTACGCTGCAGCACGTGCCACATGTGATTGGGGCTACTGATGGGACCCACATTGCCATGGTGCCACCCAGGAGGAGTGAAAAGGTGTTCAGGGGCCGTAAAAACTTCTACCCAACCAATGTGCAGGTGGTATGACCTCTACATCACACAAGTGACTGCCCGGTTCAGTGCATGATGCCTACATTCTGCGGACAGCAGCATCTCACACCCGATGGCACCACTGCAAAGGGATAGTGCCTGGCTTATCGGTATGTATTGTGCCATATGTGTGCCTCTGTATACTGAACACTCTACACCACCTGCCCGATTTACCTACAGTTTTCAATATGCCTATTACCTCTGTGCACACAGGTGACTATGGTTATCCCAACCTGCTATGGATACTGACGCCTCTCAGGCATCAGATTATAGCAGCTGAAACCCATTTCAATAAGGCCCATGGAAGGACTCAACGGGTCATCGAACTCACCTTTGGAGTGCTAAAAGCCAGATTCTCGTGCCTGCACCTTACTGGAGGGGCCCTATTGTACAGGCCAGCGAACGTGCACCAGATCATTGTAGCATGCTGCATGTTACACAATTTGGCTCTCAGATGTCACCTCCCATTACTGGATGCTGAGGAGGGTGCAGCTGTGCCAGTGGCTGATGAAGGGGACATGGGGAGTGATGAGGAGGTGGATGACGAGGATGCAGCTGATTCAAGAGCAGAGCTGATACAACAATACTTCCACTGACATACAGGTATGTGTAAAAGCCATGCTATGCAACCATTAGCAATGTCTGCCATCTGCACGGCTGCCACCAGGGTTGTGTGTTTAATGTGAGTTTTGGGTGAACCCATAACTTTAGATGTGGTTCTGGTATCTGTATTTCAGAACATGAAAATGATTGCATCCCCTTCTTGCACTGTCACATACATTGGTAGGACAATGGTCTGCCTGTTACACATGTCATAGCTGTCTATTCTATTTTGTAATCATGGCAGATAGAGACATGGGCAGTAACTGTGCTTAAAGGTGTTTATTTTTATAAAACAAGTGCAAGGGCTGATGAGTGGGGTCATGGCAAGCGGGATCATCAGAGTACTTGGCTACACCTGTGGGGAGTCAAAGTCCAGTATGATGGCCATGTGAAAACGGAGTTATGACAGTGGACAGTCAACAGGGTGTCGCTGTGACACACAAGGGGGTATGTTCTGAAGTGGCTCACTTCCTGGCGGTGGTCTTGGCATCAGTGGAGGCTGGATGTCTGGTTGGACATCCTCGCGTGCGTGGGAGCTCCTCATCTATGGGGGAAGCGGCGCTTGTGTCCTGTGGCAGGGACTCCATTCCACTGGCTGAGGCTGATGTGGAGGGCTCAGATGTGATCTGGCTAATGGTAGTAGCCTGCTGGTGGGAGGTGGACCGACGCTGGATGGTGGTAAGTTCCGTCAGCAACCCTGCTATGGAGGCCATGGTGGTATTGTGGGTCTGCCACTGCTGCATGGCCTCCTGATGGTTCTCCCTCTGAAGCCCCTGGGTCTCCTGCAGGATAGCAAGGATCCGGGCCATGGTGTCCTGGGTTTGGTGGTATACACCCAGAACTTGGGTGAGGGGCTCCTGGCCAGTCTGATGTTGTTGCTGCCCTCTCCCTTGGACCACAGATCCACTCCCACTACCCCTGGCCCTCCGTGCCCCTGACACAGTGTGCCTACTCCCAGTAGCACCAGGGCCTTCATTGTCTGGGGCAGGTGCCCTTGACTCAGGCCCCTGTACTGTTGGGCACACCTCTAATTTAATGGTCCCGGAGACACAGGTTTGGGGTGGAGGGGCTAGCTGAGGTGTTGTAGCCACATGAGAGTCCGTGGTGTCCAGGTTGGGGCTGCTGGGGGTGGACTGGCCAGTCACCCCAGATAGCCCAGGCAATTTGTCATCCTCCAGACATCCACTGGGGCCTTCATTATGGGGAGGGCTGTTTGACCTTGCTATCCTCTGCTGGGTGGCAGTAGCAGGGTAAACTGTGGATGGAAAGGGTGAGAGTTAGTATGTGAATATGTCATTATAGTGTCATGGTGTGCTGCTTGAAGTGGGTGGAATCGTTACCCAGGGATGGCTATGACATTTGCAGGAATGCAGACACTGCATGATGAATGGGCTTGGGGCCATGCTTTTCATATCATATGTAGTTGCGGGTTTGATGTTTGACATTGCTGTAATTGCCATAGGTAGTGAGGCAGTGTTGGCCAGCTGTCGGGGTGGGCTGTGGGATGATTGTCCATGCAGGTGCTCCATTGTGAGGTGTGAGTGTGACTCAGATCCAGCGTGCATAGTGATGGATTGTGGGGGTGATAGTTGAGGAGACTGAAGGTTTAGCGTGCATTGTGCGGGGTGTGTGGATGGTGGGAGAGGGGTGGTGTGGCATGCAGAGTAGGAAGGTGGGGTGATAGTGTGGAGTGCAGTCTTGTGGTTTGTGATAGTATGGGGAGTGGTGGGTGCTTGGGAGGCATGCAGGACTGGAGTGGTCAGTGCTCAGGCGGGGGGGCTGGGGGGTGTTGGTTCCTTACCATAGTCAATCCCTCCGATGATTCCAGTCAGGCCCTCAGGATGCATGATGTACAAGACCTTCTCCTCCCAGGATATCAAGTCAAGGGTAGGAGGTGGGGGTCACCGCCAGAGTCTTGTTGAGGGCAATGTTGTACCTGGACGCCATGGAATGAACCTTCACCCTGAGGTCGGTCCACCTATTTCTAATGTCCCCCCTTGTGTGTGGTTAACTGCCGACTGCGTTCACCCTGTCGAGGATCCTCTGCCACAGCTCGGTTTTCCTGGCCATAGATGTTTGCTGGACTTGTGCTCTCATCAGTTGTGGCTCTACTCTGACAATCTCGTCCACCATGACCCGCAACTCATTGTCGGTGAAGCATGGGTGCTTGTGGCGTGACGTGTACTATGTAAAATAAATGGTCAATATGCAGTGGTTTGTTGGTCGTGTGTCTCTGGGTCGTGGAAGTATTCTCAAAGGTGTGAGGGGGTGTGTCATATGGTGTAGTGAACAGGTGTGTGTAGTGTGTGTATGTGTTTCAGGTGTGTGGTGTTCGACCTATCCAATCTGGAGTTGCCTTCTATTGGCGGTGATTTTCTATACAGCTGTGGTGCCCACCGCCAATGGTTTCCCACGGTGCATGTTCTTCTGTGTTGAAATGGGACTCATAATATGGCAGCCGGAATGGTGTCAGCGTGGCGGGTCCGGCGGGAGGACAGTCGCTCTTTCGCCGTCAGTGGCACTGGCGGTGTTGGATTTCTGGCTGTGTTTCATCCGCTTGGTGATTGCAACTCGTAATACGGAGGACACTGTACCGCAAACACTGGCGGGGTGGTGGCAGCATTTTCCTTGGCTGTCTTGCCCGAAGACCGCCAAACTCATAATGAGGGCCAGAGCTTGTAGTTATTTTCTACAAATGCATTAAAACAAAGTACATTTCTGAGAAAATATGTAATAAATTATATGGAAATTATGCCTAAAATATACCTTGAGCTAAATTAGCCATAGTAAGCTAATCTTCCAGCGCTACCTTTCACGGTTGCCTTATGTAGGTGCTTTCAAATGGGGTCTCCACAATCTTGAATATTACCCACGTTTAAACTACATTGCCACTAATCACTGAATACTCTTACTCACATGGTGTCACTACCACCTAACTAATGTACTTGACCAGTAAACAGGTCTAAAATTGTGCAATCCTAGGAAAATATTTTTATTTACAGAGTAGCCTTTCTTCTTTCTCACATACGAGTGCACCTTCAAATGTGTGAGCTCAGCCTTTCTGATGTACAAAAAAAAAATTGTTTTATTAAATAGTCTAAATGTTTGCTCCATGTATAAGAAGAATCTAGCCCACATATAGGGGACACGGGATCTATGACTTGCCTCTTAGTTTACTAATAGCATTTTCATCAGGGCAGGAGTGTTTCTCAGTTTATGCTTAAAAACTCACTTGTAATAAATATTAGTACTGAAGCATGATGTGGTAGCGCACTGTCATATACACACAGTAAATATCCAAGAAATGTCCAAAAACCTTCCCACTAACTTGCAGCTTTACTGATAAAACTAGATAGTGTATTATTCTGTGAAAATTGAGTTTTAGAAAACATATTAATCCTTTGCACATCATAAGTAAAGTGTTGCGATTTGTCCTAATCCTTTTAAAATATATTTTTCCAATCACAGAAGTACACAAAAATGGGCCTTCACGACTAAATGTATTTTGAAATGTTTGTACAGTTGACAGTGTGAAATCAAAGACTGTAGGGTATCAGGTTTTTCCAAACACACAACATATAAGTAACTCTTTGTACCGCAAGTCAGTTAGTTCACCTTACAAAATCATAGAACTCTGCAGTCAAAAGGAAAATTAATTGTAAGACAAACTGACTTTTGACCTTTATCTCTGAAAACAGAGTAAATGGACAAGATAACAAGATTTAAAAGTGTCTTTAATGCTCCTCCACTTTCTGAATGAACTGAACACCTGTTCTTGTCAACTTGCCAGAACGAAGGGCTGGGGGGTGGGAGGGAAGGGTGACAGGTCCTAAAAATAGATTGACCTGATCAAATATGACTCGCAATAACAAGTGGGCAGTAGATTTTTCAAGCACTGAAAGGCGATAATATTTTAATGCAGGAGTCAAAAATCATACTGAGGTGTTTGTGAGCTGAAAAAGTCACAAGCCGGATAAAATAAGCATTGGGAAAACCAATAGGTTTCGCCTATGCGATCTACTACAAGCAGTACCCATGCAAACTGGAAATACCTCATCAAGAAATGGAATGATCTGTTTACAGTCCACCTAGATGAGAGAAACCCAGGAAGGAGCTCATGAGCATCACCTGCAGGTGCCAATTAGAACAGCATGTGAAACAATTGAGGGAGAATTACAGGTGTCCTCAAAAACGGACAGTTAATGAAAGAGACATCAAACCCCAGGTCTCAGGCATCATCGCCCCAGGCAGAGGACATTACACACTCAAGAAGGAATTCCAAATGGATGGGGACAAAAGCAGTTCACCAGAAAAGGGAGCATCAGCCTTTGTTGGTTAGTGAAATGCTGCCTTTTTGATTATTTTCTTTTTGCAGTTTTCTATAGTGCAAACTCAACCCGAAGATATTGGAGTCCTTTACATGAGCACTAGTTACATTACACAAGGATGCGTTCATATTTTGAATGAATAAGATTAATAGATTTTCCCAGAATCACAGGATGTTCAGCCGATGTAGAGAATCGAACCTAGTTCCCCAGCTCCATAGTCGGCAGCTGTGGCCGTTGCACCACATCTTTATGCATCAAGAATGCCTGCATGTATCAACCAGTGGGTAAAGGTTGCCTCTACCAGGGATGAGAGGGTGCACAGTCATGTTCTAATCTGTGGTAGGGTGCAGTGTGTAAGGTTTCTCTCAGGCAGGTGGTGGGATGGGTACCTTGCCAAAGAGGACTGTGGATGCAATGTTCACACCTATGAATGGAATGCCTGCTACTTTGGCCTGGACTGCCCAAGGAGAGGGGAATGCAGAACAATGGGCATCCGGCTGTGTATTTACTGCCTCTTCCCAAGGGTTACAAGAGCAGCAGCAGTACACAGGTCAGCCCACTACTTAATAAAAAAATAAATAATAAACACTCATTTTTTGGTGCACTCCACCATCAGCTCCTGGTAAGATTCCATGAAGTGGAATTTGGAGGAGTGCGTGCCAAACTGCTGCAACGTCTTCCAGACAGAAGCCATGGGCCCAGCTACACAGTGTGGCAGTGGAGAAGGGAAATGGTAAAATTTTAAACCACATGAGCAACAGTGAGTCAGGGGTGCTGGAGCTTAAGGTCAGGCGGGATCGGGTACAGAAAATGCTTGTTTGGGGGGGGGGGGGGGGCAGCTGTCTTGAGGTGCACATGCGCAGCTGGGCCTTCAATACTTTTCCCCTCAGCTCTGTGGCTCAGCAACCCAGCCGGTCCCGCTAGACATCTCCCCTAACTTTATTGCTTATATTAACATCAACAAAGGACTAAAATGGCAAATCCTTTGAACCTGTCTAATCATGCATGTGACACTGGCGTCCACTTTCTAACTGAAATTAAATTACAGATTCAAAGTCAACTAAATGGTTCTAGATTAAGACCTCTTAGAACTGATGTTTTTTGTAGTTATAACGCATGTATACAACAAATATCGTTTATAAAAATGTCACAAAATATGCCATCCGTAATATTCCAATATTATTTAGTGCAGGTTTTATGTAATGTGTGTTTTAAAACTTGTTAAAACATGAAAAAAAAAAAAAAAAGCACAATGAAACGTCATTGCTGGTCATGTCATAGAGCTTTTTCATTTTTTATTTTAAGCGGGGGTAAAGGAGAGGGACCGCAGAGGCATGCACTCAAAAAGTGAATGTCGAAAAGTACAGAAAGAGTGCCTGCACTGAAGGAGCCTGCAGTGCAAGGACACTAACCACCAGAAGTAGTACGTAGCCTAGGTTCCACTGCAGGACAGAAGGAAGACTCGATGCACAGGAGGCAGATGGAGGTGGTGATGACCAACAGTAAGTAAGGAAACAAGAGTGACATAGGAGCCACATGGAAGCCAGCCAATGATAAGTCAAGGTAAGTAATGGGTGCTCTCAAAGCCCTTTTTATGGTATTTTTGTTTTCTTTTTTTTAAACTAAAGATTTCACAAGCCCAGCCCAAGCAATGTGCAGGCAAAACCTATAGATAGTCATTTCTATCATCTAAAACTACACATTTTCCATAATTATATTAGAATCCAAAGGTGAAGTCACAAGTCTCCTCAACAGACAACGTAAAAATAATAATTTCCGAGCAGACAGATGACCCCACAACTGGCATGCCAGACCTCTGGGCTAATCTGGACAACAACAAAAAAACTAGCACAGCTGCAGAACAATCCAAATGTAATAATTGAGAAGTGGTTAAAACCCTATGGATGTGATCCTTTATAGACAGTGAAAATTCTGCCCTTTAAAATGTCATAAACAAATGCAGCAACTACTGCTTGCTGATGTTGGAGTTATGAGGAGCTCGATGGGTTTTTTCTCCCCAGACCAGCCATATACCACGCAGCTAAAATTGTGCAGAAATGTGCAGTCAGAGAAGCTTCATGCTGTGCGCTTCGGGTGAACTGATGGGCAGATAACAGATGTAGACTAGAGGCTGTTCCCATTAAGTGAACATTGACAACGAGCTCCTCCATCAGCCCAAGATGACATCAATGATGGCAATCATCATCTGATTTCTCCGGAACTGTGTGGCTCAAGGAAGACCCTTCGGTTCATTTGAGAAAATCATCCTTGATGTGGCAATGCTCCTAAATGCGCAAATAGCAGGCCTGTAATGTGGATTCAACATCAAACCACAATAGACACTTGGAATTTGCATTTGGGGATCCCATCTTCCTAGATTTGTTTGCTTTACTCCCTTAGATCCTGCCTGATTCCCAAACCTCTCTGGCAGATGTCCACATTTTGAAAATGTGAACCAGCAGATGCATGCTTTCTGTTTGCAATTTATGCGTTAAGAGTTTATTTCCCGAGTTAATTTTTTCTGTGAGGCCCTTTTAAGTGTTGCCCCATCTGGGATTGGTGTTAATGGCAAGAGACATGTCTGATGGTCAGACAATGGAATTGTAATAGCAGTCCTTTAAGTGACAATTGTGGATTACTTACAAAGTCCTAGAAACATAAGGTAAAAAAAAAAAAAAAAAAAGTACACGTTTGAAAATATAACAATATGTTGCTAAGTATAATGCTCCGTGATTAGATGCAACTGTTTGCAGAAGCTTGTAAGCAAGAGTGAGGATTCTTTGCTTTCAAAAATTAAGTGTTCAGAAAAAATGCAAGTAGGAACAAAACGTTTCACTGCTATGAAATTTTAGGTGCTATATTTCTTTGAAACTTCATTTACTAAAATGTGTAGATGCATGCTAGTATTTCCAAAAAATACTGCAAACGGAAAATCATTGTAACCATTTTCAACAAGATTATGGGAAGCACGGTAATAAACGAGCACTGGCAAAGCCAACTGATCCAACATTTTTTTTTGTGAGTCTTTTGGTTTTGTCAATGCATGTCTTATTCTGGCATGGCTTTTGTAACACTATATTGTTGTAGGAGCTGCCAGGCCCTCACTGGAAAAAAGAAAAAACGATTTTGGTCTTGCAATCACACACTGTCACCATTGGCGTAACAAAGGCCCCACTGGCCCCCTCCAGAGTGCCCCTCAGCACAGCACCTGCTCTGAGTGAGTCTGGAAGTGGGGGTCCCTTGGTATTCTTTGCAGGGGGGCCCCCTCCAGTTTCGTAATCCCACTGATTGCCACAGTAGTTCCTGGTACTGAACAAAACTGCTTTGTGTGCCAATATGCTCCTTGTGGAAGAGCAGAATGCGATCACTCACAGTAAAGCTAGCCGATAGATAGAGAAATAGAAGTTTAATAAAACCAAAATGTTTTTGTTAATGCAATACCTAATTAGGGACCCAATTCATAAAGAAAGTCACGAAAGTGCACCCATGTGCCTTTGAATTAGTGGCTTTCATGGATTCACAAGAACTTATAGACGTAGACCAGGAAATCATACTCCTAGAAAATATTTGTGAATTGCTCTTTAGCACAAGCAAATCTGCATGTGTAGATTTGCCCATGTGAAAATCTATTGAGCGTTTGTTTACAAGCTCACTTTCCCACCAACCACCTTTTTCACAACCCTGGAAAAACTATTTCTGCCATTGTCAGGAGTACATTTCCACCTTTCTCATTATGGCTAAAGATAAAAGAAGAGCTGGTGAAAATCTTTAAAACATGCAAGTTAATAGGTTTGCAGACTCAAAGGCATTTCAGCCCTGGAACTACTGCTTACTGCTTCCTCCAGCCCCAGTAGATCTGCGGAAAGGTGGCAAAATCAGAAAATTTCTATAGTAGGGATTGACATTGTAAGTATTCAAGCCCTACTATAGTAGTAGCCCTGGCATAATCAGAGAGGCTATTATCAGCACTCTTACATATTGAGATTGCTGCCATAATCTGTTGCCACACTACATGGCACCAATGGGACAAGTAGATTTTTTTTATTTTTTTTTACAGAACAAGCAGATTTAAAGAGCAACCAGTCCCATGGACACGTAGATATTTTATTAAATTCCACACCGCTGCTGGTTCCTGAAAATCATATTTTTCGCTCCCTTCAGCACAGACAACACCTACAGCAGACTCCTATTTTTCTGAGATGACTGCTGTATAGTTTTCTTACTTAGAATGTGATAAGCAGGATGAAGAAACACTTTTCCATACACATCGCTGAGGGGCTAACTTTACATTCTTACAGTAGACATACTTGAATGGGAGATGTTCAAAGGCTGCAGAAGAAATAAAGGGGACATACATACGGTACAACATATTTCTATATGATGGGGTGCATGCCTCATTTGAATCTGTTTTTTGTTCTGAGAAAATCAAAGTGGATTGACAGGGCAGTACGTAACATTGATGGTCAAAGGTGAGTTGAAAAAAGGGGCACCAAAAGCATTTTTTTTTATATATATATGCACCAAATAAAGTACATGTGGTTTTCCTAATAAAATGTATGATTAATCTACCACTACACCCACGTGTACTCTTAAAATATTTGGGGATGGTGGGGTACTTAAGCTGTTCCAATTTCACAATAGAACACTTCTGGCACTACCAGGGTCCCCCACTGCCAGAGAGGCATTCCTCTTTAGGCAATAGCTGGGTAGCTTGTGTCTTAGAGATGCCCGGAGAGACTCTCAACCCCTCTATGGTGAGTTTTCCTTTTTTCCAACAGTACACCAGCTATATGCAAGTTTAGATATGTTTTGACTGCCTGCCAGCTAACTGGCAAGATTCAAAATGCAGAATATCTTGATAGGACATAATCAGATCTTTACTGTTATCAATTCTCTCTAAGATGGAGCACACTGTTGCACGTTTACCACCCTGGAGGGTGCAGTCACAGCACAATAGAACAATGCCGACCTTATGAAACACCTTCACACATACATTGATAATCTGCCCTTCAGATGAGGGATCCATTCAGATGTTCCCAGCATATTAAACTCCTGTACCACAAACACCAAATCTGAACCTAGATATCCTTACAAAAAGACTCTACAATAATAATACATTTCCTGGAAAAAAGGCTTGAATGGCAGCCACTGCTCAATGATAAAAATACATTTTACAATGCCTCTCTGGAATAACCTCAGCCCGATATATGCAACAGCCACGATACTGAGACCTTATTATTGGATTTACTCTTTAATACGATCAAGGTAACAATGCTGTTCCCCATGACTCTGAATATCAAGCCTCATTGTGAAATACTCATGTTATTCAATTTTGGATTTCAGACAAACACCAATGAAACACATGTATGCAGATGAACAGATGAATGGAATCTAGATGAGCCCATGTGTCAAAGACAGAACTCATGAATTCATCAAAAAGTAAATAAACTGCCAACAAACAACACATTTTAACAGTGATAAAATATTCAGAAATGTACATTCCAGTGTAAACATTTTGAGTGGTATTCAAATCATGAAGTTGCAATCCAGAGCCATATCATCCAGATAAGCATGCTTGCGTACATTCTACCAAAGAACCTTCAGGAAAAAACAAATAATCATTTTCTTCTGGGTTCGCGCTAGACACATTTGTCAAAACATTTTTGGCTTCAACTTTGACTAAATAAATATACTTTACATCAGCACTCCCTCCTCACCAAACAGTAATTGCAGATAGTGTAAACTTAGATGTCATCAATAGCATGTCATGGAAACAATCATTGTCAAAGCCAACATGACTGGTGTTGGCTGGCAGCATTTTGACTTTGCAAATGCATATTTTGCTGTATTTTTTGTAAAATTCTATTTTTCAGAATCTGCCGGACACTGACCAATAGAAAAAATAACCATTAGCTACAAGAAAGAATATTTTTGGCCCCACTAAGCACACTGACATTGTAACCGCTCAAATTAAAAGGAACTGCTTTGTATATATATATATTTTAAAGAGCATAGAGCCATCACAGTGAAGTTGGTCAATGGCTGAAGTGGGCTAACCCACTTCCCCAAGCTGCATGCATGCAGTAGTGGGTGGCAGAATAACGTGAATGTCACAATAACAAACCAGTAGATAAACAGAGTTTATTCAAAGCATAAGCAAGTGTACAAAATATATAATCTTAGTAAACTCAAAATGTTTTAACACCAGATCTAAAATGAATTGTTGCCAGAGCTCAACTTAATTTGCCTTCTGCGTTCAGAAAAATCTAATATGGTAATGTCACAAAATACCAACTTGATAAAAAAAATTGCAGAAAAAAACCGACAAATTTATGATGGGACAAAATCCTCTCCTATTCAGCTAGCAATGTCTGAAAAACCAGACCAGCACAAGTTTGCATATTGGAAGTCCTCTAGTTAAAATAACTTCAACATGCTTCACTTCCACAAGATGCCTTGCATCTTGCATTGCTTTGTCCCACGATTTCTAGAATTTTGATAACCAAGAGAAATAGCAATTCTAGCGACTTTTTTAAATAAAGGAAATGAATGCAATTACCATGTAGGCATAACGTGCAGGCCTGAGACAAAAAGCCATATTTAAAAGCAAGTGAGAGCAATAGGCTTTCACATTTACAATTATTAAGTTTGAATAACTGCAGAGTGCATATATCTTTTTACCAAACCTGACCTAGGTTAGATTTTGACAGGGTCGGTTTCCCTAGAATATTATAATGTATTAAAATGTTTAGCTTAATTTCCACAGAATGTTTCTGTATGAACAATAGTCCTGTTAATTTAGATGTATGAGAAACGTATGAATTAATAGAGTAATACAAAGGCCTAACCATGAACTGTAGTTGTCTTATAGTATGCTTATGGTGGGAACTATCTACAAAATGTTTCACTCTAATGTTAATTTCACTAGACCAGTGGTTCCCAACCTTTTGACATCTGTGGACCCCCACTATATCATGACTGGCACCCGGGGACCCCCACTGAATCATTATTGGAATTCAGGGACCCCCTACTGAGTCATTACTGAAAGCTGGATACCTAATCTGTTAATATTATTTGATTTTCTAAGCAGTCGCGGACCCCCTGAGGAGGCTTCGCGGACCCCCAGGGGTCCACGGACCACAGGTTGGGAACCACTGCACTAGACCATTGCCTTTTGACTGCTTAGACGACGGAAGCTTTCCTGTTCTAATCAACACACCGAAAGCTGATTGGATGAGATGACTGAAGATTGACAACACTTTTCTAGGTCTGATGTGATAATTTATAAAACTATGTGCCTCTAGATTTCGATGATCTTCCTCTCTTTGCAAACCCTTTCAAGACTACCTGAAGAGCTCTTTGCAGGCACTTCTAAGATTTATTCTGAGAGACCCTTTTATGTCCCCTGTCTGAATCTATGCTGCTCTGAGACTCTTCTGAGTTTCTTGATCCTATCTTTATGGGAAGTTCTGCCTTGATTAATATTTGAGATTTGACGCTAAAAGCTTCATGATTTCACCTCTCGTTTAAGAGCTCTTATGGATTCTAACGCTTTTCTCTCATCTTCCAATGTTAGAACAGGGACTTTTCCTTTATGGAATGCGCTTTGAGGCCTTACTCTAATGCTAATTCATTATAGTGATTATCAACTGATTATTTCTGATGCTGATCGATAAAGATTACTTTCTAAAAGATTTTAAATAAAGCTTTGAAACTCACAACAGCTCTCATCATTGACTCCCAAATGACTGAAATTGAAACTGTGATGACTAGTTGATTTGATTTACAGCTTCTGGTTAATCTCATCTACAACACGCATCTGTCGACCTGGCCCAGATAAGAAAGCAGGGACTTTTGCCAGATGACTTGGTAAGATTTATACCTTAAACCAAATACTTAACTATAGCCCCTGCTCTGCCACACTATATAAGAATCAATATAAAAAACGTAAAAATCAATTGCTATAAGCACCCCACCCTCTGCTTTCCATTTATCACCAATTTTATTTCAATGGCCACTCTACAATGGACAAACTTGTGCTGCCTTGTTTTTAAAGCAGCGCTTCTAGCTAGAGATGCAAATACCAAGGGGAAAAAGTGATTCGCTCATACTTCTTTTACATGTAAAACTGTTCCAGGTTTTGAACTTCCTATATTGGCTTCCTAAATCGTATAGGACTCATTTATATACAACGATCATTGTAAATCTGCACATTTTTATATGGGGTCTTATGAGACGTTCTGAAGTCTGGTTCGGACATTAAATTATGTACCCAAATTTATGATACACATTAAGGTAATCTGTGAAGGAAAACCTTCAACCATACAGCTCAACATCTTTTTGGAGGGTTGCAGCTTTAATGACACTATCTAGCAGGCCTCTGCTTTCCCATGTCAAACAGGATTACCTTAGAAGCCATCCCACAGTCATTGGATGATCATCCAACTACTTTAGAAGTCATGTTCTCATCATCCGACATCATCAAGCTCTTGAAGTCATCAGCAGAGTTTAGAAACGTGAGTCTGATGATCTGAGGATGACTTGAGAATGACCATCTGATTACTTTAGAAACTAGGAATGTCTAGATGGTTTCAGGATGACTTTGCAATGAGTATCTGATGTCTTCCCTTAACTAGACTATTTCTGATGATTTGAAGATTATTTGAAAATGAGTATCTGATTACTTCTCAAGCATTAAATTGCAATGTGGTTTTGACATGAGGCTCCCCCTCCTTGCACTCATTTTTTTTATTTGGCTCCGAAGCTCCTGCACGATGTGCAATATGCATTATGCTGTATGTATGTGGTGAACCAAACAAAAGCAAAGTTCATTTAAGGTATCAACAGAAAATTGTGATATTGTTTTCTGACTTAATCTTCAGTCTGGGGATTTGAGTCCATAACAATAAAACTATAAGTACCAGAATGCAATGTGCTGTAGGTAAAATATCAGACAGGACAAGTATCACATCGTATTTCTGTGTCACTCTCCATTTACTCAGATTTCCTGTGTTGACCCAATTTCCCCATTCCTGTGTAACCCACGCAGGACACAACGCAATGGAAATAGTGCAGACATTTCCAAAAAACAATTGAGAAATATAAGTTAGCATCTTAACCTGATAGAACTAAGGACGTTTTAAGTGGAACACAAAAAGTAAGGGTATTTTAGAGAATGTGGCATTAGGGTCAGAGATGCTAACTTTGGTTCGACTCTCTATGTCAGCTGCTCTATCTTAGCATGTGCCCACAACAACTGGAGCATACGAGATGTGCCAGTGAAACTAATGGATTAAAGCATGCTTTCAAAGCCCTTTGAACGCACTTCCGGAGGCGCCGGAAGTGACGTCACCTGCCAGTGCCGGCCAATGTTTGTGGGAACACGCTAGACTACACAAAGTCAATGAGGACCATGACAAGGAGAATAATGGCATTAATTTACACTTTCTGTTACAGCTTCCAAACTACTTCAAGAACTAGTCTTATCAGCCCTTGTTGCGTGAGTTTCTCCGAGGTAAAATCATCAGCGCCAAATTGTTTTCTAGTCGAGCATATCCGGTAACGTGATTGCCCGGCACTGTAGTTTTCTTTGTTTTCAGGATTGCGTTCCAGTTACAAAGTACTGTTTAAAATCTGAAGCATTCTCGTGCATGGTTTAATATTGTATAGAAAGTGATTAGAGGCTAATTTGGGAATATACTTTTACAAGATCAATAAAAGTTTACATTTCTGAAAAGTCGGTCGCTGCATTTCAGTTTCGTTCAGCTTGAGTTGTTCATAATTACTTGGTCGCACACAATTTAAAACATCCGCTGCTACAAACTCTTGAACAACTGCTCACTAGTGTCCGTATTTGTCCACGGTTAAGAAAGTATTTCACTTTTTAGACATTTTCTGAAAACATTTGTACTCGGAGATTGTGTGGTAACTCGCAGTGCCGACATAAGACAAAATTGTCCTTGCTACCAATTTGATAGGCAGCGATGTGCTTCCCTGCGCAAACGATTTTCAGAATGGAGTGCTGTCTCGCAGTCACTAGTTGCAGCACAACCCTTTGGTAGAGGCCTGCTTCTCACAAACGGTGCCCTCGACAAAGCCCCTACTCCTGGATTGCGGTCTCAGCATTACAAACAACCAACGAATTAATCTGGTGAGCAACGGTGGCAAAACAGTATATGATTTTCTATTATTTCCGTTTATGCTGGCATCTCAATTTTTAGTGATCTGTCTGCAGCCCTTTTATTGAACTGGTGTAATAAATTATACAAAGGGTTTAGAACCTTGCTCCATACTCGAGGCCTTTGTCTCAAAAACATGCTATTTTTCAATCTTGCCGGGGGATCGTATGGTAAGGTGCCAGTCACCAGGTCCTGGCTATTGCTGCAGCCCCTAATCCGTTTTAACAAAATAAACCAAAATAAACCAGGCAGCTATTTCTATCTCCTCATCTCTGCCATGAAGTATTTAAAATGCCAATGTATGCCAAAATACGTTTAGTTAAACATTTATGTGAATGTTCCAGTAGTTTTAAAAAAGAGTTGGAATATTTTATACCTGTACACAATATATAGATCCTTTTCACCTGTGTGATCTCAACTTGCTGTTCCTCATCTTCATATTTTTATTGCACTTTCTGTTCATGTCTCTTAAGCAACTTGTTATAAAGATTATAGTTGAGGCAACTGGAATTTTGCAATTTTTTTTTCTACTTCGTTTGGTACATAAATATGGATTTGCCACATAATCCATCATCATCCGCACGGTTTGTAGATTTTTACCCAAGCATTTTCTTCTAGCTCAAAGTTTTCAAATGTTACTAAGGCAATACTCAGTTCGGTTGCCACACAATGGAAAGCCTTCTGCAAAGATTGAAGGACACCTTTCTGTTCTTGATTGCTGCATTTGACAACAGACTAGTACTAATAAGCTGAAGCCTTTGCTTAGATAGTGCTACCATCTATAAAGTGACAAAATAATGAGATAACAATATTACAAAATGTGCTGCATTATGCCACATAACTTGGATTTTCTTGTTGCATAATTTTGTCCTTCTTGCCACATAATTCCAGTGGCCTGGGGTATGGTATGCTTTCAAATGTACTGGTTCACATGAATAGATAAGCCGGTGAAACGTTTGCCACTACGCCCGGGACATCTTGTTTGGGGTCAAGGGCAACAAGATTTTATGTTTACTTTGTCCTTGGGACAAGTAGACCCAACCCTCTGCAGCACAAACCCTTTGGCTGTTTGCAGTTGAGGTAGTGTTTCCAAGAGATAATGCTGTTCGAACTTGTATTTATGGTTCATTATTTGAAAACCTTCATTATTAGGGTGAGTGCTGTAAATAAATGTTTTAATGTCACACTTCACTACTGACGTTGGTTCCAGTACAAAAAAAAAAACGTGTATACACATGTTTGAAAAGTTTAGGCTATGAGGCTAAGTATAATGCTCCCAGAATGCTCTCTGATTATATGCAAATGAAGTGTCATTTAGTAAAATGTTTTGATGCATGCTAGTATTTCCCAAAAATATTTCTAATGGAAAATCAGTGTAACCATTTTCAACACGATTATGGGAAGCATGAAAATAAACAAACACTGACAAAGCCAACTGATCTGACATATTTTTATAAGTCTTTTAGTTTCATCAATGCGTGTCTTGTTTTGACATGGCTTTTCTAACACTTTATTGTTGTGGGAGCTACCAGGTCCTCAACATTGTAACAAACACTGGCAAAAACCCCCCAAAACGTTTTTGAACTCTAAAAGCACATGTTGCCACCAGTGGCATAACAAAGGCCCCGCAGCCGCCCTCCAGGGGGCCCCTTCAGCACAGCACCTGCCCTGAGTGAGTCAGGAGAGGGGGCTCCTCCATGTTCTTTGCAAAGGGGCACCCTCCAGTTTCATTACGTCACTGATTGCCACTGTAGTTCCTGACACTGAACAAAACTACTTTGTGTGCCAATATGCTCCTTGTGGAAGAGAAGAATGCGATCACTCACAGTAAAGCCAGCCGAAAGAGAGAGAAATAGAAGTTTAATAAAAACAAAATGTCTTTGTTAACACCAGACCTAATTAGGGACCGAGACCTACATGTAAGTAGCTTTTTGCATGTCGCAAACAGCGACTTTCGCTGTTTGCGACGTGCAAAAAGCACATTGCGATGCACAAACCCAGTTTTGCGATTCGGTAATCTGGTTACCGAATCGCAAAACGGGTTTGTGACTCGCAATTAGGAAGGGGTGTTCCCTTCCTAATTGCGACTCGCAGTGCAGTGTAGGATTGTTTTGCGAATGCGGGCGCAAACCAATCTCAGTTTGCACCCATTTCAAATGGGTGCTAACACTTTCACAAAAGGGAAGGGGTCCCTCTGGGACCCCTTCCCCATTGTGAATGTCACTGTAAACATTTTTTCAGAGCAGGCAGTGGTCCTGCGGACCACTGCCTGCTCTGAAAAAATGAAATGAAAACGTTTCATTTTTCGTTTTTGTAATGCATCTCGTTTTCCTTTAAGGAAAACGGGCTGCATTACAAAAAAAAAAAACTGCTTTATTGAAAAGCAGTCACAGACATGGTGGTCTGCTGTCTCCAGCAGGCCACCATCCCTGTGAGGCCGCCATTCGCAAGGGGGTCGCAAATTGCGACCCACCTCATGATTATTCATGAGGTGAACATTTGCGAAGCCCTTGCGAATCACAGATGGTGTCAGGGACACCATCCTACATTCGGATTTGCGACTCGCAATTTGCGGGTCACAAATCTGAACCTACCTACATGTGGCCCCAAATTCTTAAAGAAAGTCACAAAAGTGCACCCATGGTATATATCGTACCCCTATAAAATATTTGTGAACTGTATTTTAGCATGGGTAAATACGCATGTGTAGATTTGCTCATGTGAAAATCTATTGAGCATTTGCAAGTTCATTTTCCCTCCAGCCACTTTCTTCCCAACCCTGGAAGAAGTTCTAATTCTGCCATTGTCAGGAGTAAATGTCCAACCTTTCTTATTATGGGAAAATATTAGAGAGAAGCTGGTGAAAATCTTTAAAACATGCAGGTTAGTAGGTTTGCAGACTCAAAGGCATTCCAGCCCTGGAACTATTGCTTACTGCTTCCTCCAGCCCCAGTATGCAGATCTGCAGAAAGGTGGCAAAATAAGGAAATTGCTACAGTAGGGATTGAAACTGCTAGTATTCAAGCCCTACTATGGTAGTAGCCCTGGCATAATCAGAGAGGCTATTATCAGAGCTCTTACATAATGAGATTGCTGCTATAATTTGGCGCCACACTACATGGCACCAAAGGGACAAGTAGATCTTTTTACAGGACAAGTAGATTTGAGAAGCAACCTGTCCCGTGGACAAGTAGATATTTTAATAAATTCCACACCCCTGCACATACTGACGCAAGTCTTCGTCCTGCCATGGAGCCTGGCAGTTACTGTCTAGAAGTCATTCTTCTGTTCGCTAAATGCGGAACCCTAAGTATTTAATTGTGACCAATTCACAATGCAGGGAGTGCCCAAATGCAACAGGTTTAGCTACCTCTTTAATGATAGGATACAGACAGGGACTTCTTCTAGTTGACCAGTGGACCTGAGACTGCACTTAGCTGCTCCAAGGCTCTGTAGCAATAGGTGGGAGCAGTGCCATTAATCACAAGCCTGTAACAGTGGGTGTCCTAAACCAGGACTATCACGAATAACACACAGGTGAGAGCTGGCAGCTCCTACCAACGGCATAACAGATTTGAAACCACCCATTTTCAATCAAGCCATCATATTTATGTTCTGCAGCTTATTCCATTTGATAAAGCCACTTCCGCAGTTAGACATAAATGTTATTGTTTTTTTTTTTTACAATTTTGTTTTCAACTTTTTATGATTTAAAAAAAAAAAAAAACATTTCTCGTTAACACTTGGGGAGCCATTACATTATGACAGTTGTTTGGTAATAATTTAGGTTCCCAGTAGCATTCCATCCTCCTCTTCAAGGGAACACATAATTTTTCATGTAAGACAAAGAGAAACGAGTAATGTTCCCTTGGTGTATTATGTCATCACCCTGATTGGTAATATTCAAAATCAGCATTTATTTGTTTTGTGTTGTTTTATTCATCACGCAGTTACTCTGGAACTTCAGCAAAGTCAGTTATTGTGATGAAAACAGGGTTATGATGTTATGAATTCACTTCCTGGCAAGATTCAGGGTCAAAGGTCATAACATCTTTTTCTGTGATGCCAATGAGATCAAAAGGTGTTGAATACTGCTTCCACTACCCCGGGCATTTTGGTGAAACAACGTCCATTGCATAGTGATGAGCGGAGGGCATGGTGGGTACAGGTGTGCCAGGGAGGCACAGGAGGCATGGAGAGAGAAATGGGGACAGGGAGAAATAGTGAAAATGGACTGTAAAGAAACAGCAAGGAGAGGCAGAGTGATCACAGGAGGATCTTGAGACATGAAGACATTAAAGCGGATGCTGTTTCTACTCTGCACTTGTACCCTCTTCCTTCTATAGGTACTGTTCAGGAGTCACATCCTTCTCTCTATATCGACTGCACAGATACTACATCCATTTTTCACCCTATATATCCACACTCTACAGCTTGCATCTACCATCATCTATGTTCCACTGCCACTATTCATATCTGCACATCACACTACCTTACTATACACTGTATACCAGCGTTCACACCTGCTCATCCATTCTCTATCAGGTACTCCTGATCATCCACTCTCCATTAGATATCTCCACAAATCTCCCCTCCACATGTGTTACACTCTGTACATACACTCCCCACATTCACTCTGTTTGCATGTTTGATCTCCACTATCCACGTGTATTCTACCCAGCACGTGCACTGCTAGTTTAAAAACATTGTTCACCCACTGTATCCACTATATACATCTGTTGTTCACCACACATATCCGATCTACACCTTCTGCATCCACTCTCCAAGTTTCATATCCTCTCTGAACTCTGTACATCTGTTCTCGACGAGACACTCCAAACACTTCTGCTCCCTGTGCACTACATCCACCTCTTCACCACTTTATCTGCTAAATACTATACTCACCGACTCCAGCCCTTTTCATTCCCTCTCCCCATTACTACTGCTAGTAATACCACTTAAGTTCCATCTTTGTGAACCATCTAGCCTTTAAATTCATCCTCTACATCCAATCTTTCCCACAATATCAGATTTCCATCTCCACTAAACATCCATTGACACTCCACTTTTGCTCATCTATAGCTTCCAAAATCACTCTCTATTTATCTCTTGAAACTGCTATACAACTGCTAGTCCCCCACTTCAGATCTGTCCTTCAGTTGTGCTCTTCACAGGGGCTCTCCATATCCTCTGTCAACATCCGCTATGCCCTAGGCTCTTTACATGCACTCTTCACATCTCCTATCCAAATCTGCTCTCCCCAACACGTTTCACACACCATATCCTTAGTGTTTGGTCCTGTGCTGCACTGTTCTACCATCCACAAACAGGACTCAACTCTTGACGTATTTGGCCTTAGCATGACACACACACCTACAATCCCTTGCTTTTCCCCCCCACAACATGTTAATATCTCTTCTCTGCAGTCAGCCTCTGCTATCTACATAGATTTTACACATGTACACCGTGTAGCCGCATAGTTCATGATCCATTTACACTTAAAGCCCATTCTTAGTCACAACAAGAATTTTACCTGTACCATTTGGCAACTGTGATTTAGAACACTTCTCACTGCATGACGTAATAACTGCCACACATGTAACACCGTCTCTACTTACAACTCCATAGTCCATCACCCACACTCACTTATAGTACTCAATCACCTAACGCCACTTAAGCCATATGCTTACCAATACAGCGCCATACACAGCACACCTTAATAAACCACTATCATGCACACTTGCCAACAGATAATAAGAATTCCACTTGGGACACCTTGTACTCTTTGACTACCACTGAAGTTACTTATTCAAACTTTAAATGCCATAACAACATAACACCATTCACACCAAACAGCCATTGTAAAGACCACAATTTTCCTCAGCTGCTCACACCCACTCACACTACCATTTATCCACACAACATTATAAACATGCAAATCCTTACACACCAAAGCCATTCACAGAACAACTCTCACCTGTCACCCTACTGCATTGAGCATATTGCCCACTCACCCAACTCGGAACTCATATGAAGTTCACTCACAATACTTAGCAACATTCTCTCATCCATAGCTCCTCAGTGCTGCTCTACGCATCTGTGAAATTAACATGATAGTTTCAATTCAGAGAAAAAAATTATACTGTACATCAATGAAAGCTGCAGCCAAATCCCTTTAAATTGGGAATGATGTATGAAAATGTGATTTTTATATGTGATTCCCAATTTACTTCTAAATTTATGGTATCACAGTTAGTAGATGCTGTAATAAGTTACTAGAATTGTAGTATTACCACAACATTTTGTCTGAAAGATGTTTGATATACACTAACTGAGGGCCCCTTTTTGCTTAATAGTACACTCCATTTCTATTGCAGTATACAGGAACTGCCCTGGGTACCATATACTAGGGACTTACATGTGGGCACCAGTATGCCAAATGTGGGGAGTAAATGGTTGCAGCAACCAAGTTTGAAGGGAGAGAGCATATTCACTGGGGTCCCGGTTAGCAGGATCCCAGTGAGCACAGTCAAACACACTGACAACCGTCAGAAAAATGGGAGTAACCATGCCAAGAAAGAGGGTACTTTCCTACAATAGTATAGTAATAAAGTGACATCCAGAAGTGGTCATAAAGTCATTGTGAAGTAATACAAAGAAATCCTGAAGTAAACATGAAGTCCTCATGGAATAATATAATCTCATCCCCTAGATGTCACAGAATCATCATGAAGTAATCTGCACTCATCCCCTAGTTGTCAAGGAGTCATCATGAAGTAATCTGCACTCATCCCCTAGCAGTCTTGAGTCATCTTGAAGTAATCTGCAATCATCCCCTAGTTCTCATGGAGTCATCCTGTAGTCTTTAAAGATAATCACACATTTTTCAAGGAAGTAATGAGAAGGTCATCCTGAAGTAGTTACTGTGATGACTGTGGAGTCATCTCATTTAAATATTTCGCCCTATGGGCATACTTCAGGATGGTTTCAGATGACTTCACTGGATAATTACAGGAACAGCCCAGCTGAAGTCATCAGATGACTTCAAAAGGACTCCAGGAAGATCTTCCTTTTTGACTTGGGATTCATTCTACTTACGACCAGGGTTGCGGCTTCAATACTACTTAGCAAAGTTCCTGTTTCAATTCCACCTGCTGGCTAGGCTTACTCTTCTATCCTACTTTCTAAACCGCCTGCTGCTTCGGTAACTGTACTCTACGGAACGGTAGTTGTACTAGCTTGCACTGTTAGTGATGTCTCAGTGGTCGTCTATGTCAGCACTGCTGCTTCTTTGGTACTCTAGCACTCTTGCTGTTGTAATACAACGTTCTGGTGAAAGTGGTTTATGTTTTGTGTGCGTGTCCCATAGTAGTTGCCCTGCTGCTGTTTCAACTTTCCCTGGTATTGCTGTCACTTTTATGTTACTCATCTTCGACAGCAGTGCGCCTTTAACTCAAACACAAATCCTTGTGTTGCTTACTGTGTTCTGCGAATTTGTTTCCACGGTGGACTTACTGAAATCGAGGGACATGTACAATTCCACAGTGGGGGTGTCTGAAGGAGTGGCCCAAGTTCATGACAGCTGTAAACAAGGATGACCTGTTGAGCTAATGACTGGGCCCTTCCTGGTACGAGGTGGTTCATGGAACTACCTATTCCAGGCTCTTAGTTGGGACTGTCACTTCCGGGAAACCGTGGACATCGGATAGTCGTGTCCAGGATCCCCGGCTTCCGCCTGTCAGGTGTCCGGAACCTGAGTCAGGTTAGAAGAGCAATGTCCGCAGCACCCACTCACCGACATCCTGATCGAAGGGGTTGGATCCGAAGAGCGGCATGGTGCCCGCCTCCGCTCCCGCTGATCCCGGCACCGCTGTCCGCCTCTCAGGACCTCTTTGCACCTCTCTGGATTTAGGGTAGAGGAACAACTAGGAAGCACTGTGGACGTCGGAACTGGTAAAGTCTCACGTGACCGAACGTCATTGCATTTCATAGCACCTGCGCAGTTCCGACCTCTGAGCACCGCCCACTTTTGATGCTGGGAGAAGAGGAGTTTCAAGGCCTTGGATTCTGATTGGCTAAGTCTGACATACGGCGTAGAGTGGAAAGATGGAAAACAGTTTTACGGGAAAGAGCGCAGACCGCCGCCAGATGGTTATTCACTGAATTGGTGGGTGTTGTCACCGGCAGGAGACGGTGCACGTGGGTTCGCGAGACCGTGACGCATCAGTTGTGCCTGATCGTTGAAGTTGGTGGGGGAAGTGGAGACAAGTAGAACTTTCATATTGAGCTGGAAGCACAGATCGAACTTTATTAAACAATAATACAATTGTGATCCTGCGTGGAAGGACGACAAGGGCAGTGAGTGGGGGGGCTAGAAAGAGTAACATATTCTGTGAATATTTTATTTATTTTTCACTTCAGGTAGGTGTTACGTTCTGATAGGGGCCTAGTGATTAGCATATGCATCGCACAAATAAGGACACCACACCTTGCTTATTGTACTCGGGCTTCTGCCTGTTTGCGCCCAGCCAACCGGCATTTTTATTACTTGACCTGAGTCATTGAACAAACCATGTGTCCTTCATTTTACAGGGTAGTTTCCCCTGCGTGTTCCCAACACACGCCGGGGAGACCACCCCTCCGCAACCTGGTATGTTCCAGGTCGCAAACATAACATTCCTCCTCAACTTTAAATTGAATTGAAAAGAAAAACAAAAAATAAAAAAAATCATTAAGTGATGACTTCCAACATGACCTGCAAATGCGACTGCTGGCCCAAAACACTCAGATTATTTTAGTCATAAATTCCACGTACTATCAAACATCGGACTTCAAGGGGTCCAACTACGAGCAGACATAGTCATTGAATTTTTTCGGGGCCGACATGAGGGATCTCAGATTGTACCTGTCCGCGCCTCCTCGCTGGATGGCCTCCTGGTTTGTGGCTTCAGGATATCTGTCATGAGGTGCTGTCTCTTCGCCTTGGTCAGGCTCTCTGTATGAGGCAACATCCCCTCCTTCACGCTCCTCGCTATCTGGGGACGGCGGCTTGGCAGCCCTGCTTCTCCCTGTGATGAGGGCCTCCAGACCACTTCATTCTCTCTCACCTGACTCTCAGCCCTTTCCTTTCCTTCAGATTCCAGCCGTTCTCCGTGGTACAGCTTGAAGCACGAAATGTTCCTGGTTACTGTTTCGTCCTTCCGCTTGACAGTCACCAGAGTTCCTTTCACTCTAGCAACGGTCCATGTATTGTTCTCAAACATTGTCTTGAATTTTCCACCCGGATACCTGTTCTTCATCAGTACCACGTCCCCAACTTTCAAGTCTCTCACAGTGGCTCGCCTTTTTTTTTGACATTCGTTCATTTTGGACTTGTCTGTTTCGGAGTCTCCTTTCCACTTGTTTCTGGGTTGGTGTGGCGACTCTAACTTGAGGGATCGTGTCTCTCACCTCCCGCTGTATGCAAATTGAGCTCGGGGACACTCCCGTTGTGCTGTGTGGCGTCAGGCGATATTCTCTAAGGAATTAAAAAATAGCACAGTCCAGGTTCCTCCCTCTTGTTACTGCGAACCGCAACACCTTATTTAGAGTCCTCATGAATCGCTCAGCTTCTCCGTTGGCTTGAGGCCATTGCGGAGTGATCTTGCGGTGTTGAACAGCATGTGATGCCAAGTATGATGCAAACTCGTGACTTGAAAACGGGGCACCATTATCAGTTCGTAGCTCTTGTATGATCCCGTGAGTAGCCATTATCTTTTGCAGATATGGTATTATCTTTTTGGCAACAGTGGATTCTAGCAGCTCCACATCTGGGTATTTTGAGAAGTCGTCGATTACAACCAGCATGTGCCTTCCATCGGGCAGACTGCTTAGGTCCGCACTGGCTCTTTGCCATGGAACAGACGGAATTGGTTCCGTGATGATGGGGGGAGGCGGGTCTGTCGGCCCCACCAGTTGGCACACGTGACACTGTTGTATTGTCTGTTCCACCCGCGCATCCAAATCCAGAAACCACACCTTGCTTCGCAGCCTGGCTTTTGTTTTTACCATACCCTGGTGAGCGGCATGAGCCAGATCGACAGTTCGTTGTCTCAAACTTTCAGGGATGACAAGGCGGCTGCCTCGTAGGAGGCAATCTTCTGAGGATACAGCCAATTCCTGTCGGACACGGAACAGTGCTTGCAACTTGTTGTGTGCTTCCGTAGTCCTCAATGACTTGTTTTGTTTTAACAGGTGCCATTTTCCATTACTGACGCATGACATTGCCAGCTGCAGGACTTGGTCCTCCTTTGTGGCCTCTTGTATCTCCTTCACTGACATAGGTAGTGGTCACAACCTCTCCACTACCAGCCTCATGTATTTCTCGGTGTTCTCTGCCTCATCTTCTTCCCCTGCAGTGACTGGTCTAGCATGTCGTGATAGGTAGTCTGCTGGATTCTGAGTGCCGGGGCGGTATATGACCGAAAACTGGTATCCTTGTAGATGGATCCATCTCCCGATTCTCGGGGGAGGCTGTGACACAGTCTTGTTGAACAAAGGTATCAGCGGCTTGTGGTCCGTGTATATTACGAACGGATGACCATAAATATACAAATGATAGTGGCGATACGCCCAATTTACCGCAAGTGCCTCTTTTTCTATGTGAGAGTATCGTTGTTCCGTTACAGTCTACTGGCATAAGCCACAGGTGCCCATTCCCCCTCCTTTCCTTTTTGCGACAGTACGGCTCCAAGGCCCACAGGGCTGGCGTCTACTGATAGCTCCATTTCTTTTGCAGGATCAAAGAATACCAAGGTGGTCTCCGCAGATAGTGCTTGTTTGGTTGCTTGAAATGCTGTTTCTTGTGTCAGATTCCATTCCCACGGAGTGTGGGTTTTTGTAAGTTCCCGTAGTGAGGCCGTGAGGGATGTTAGGTTTGGAATGAATCTCCCGCAATATGTCATCATTCCCAAGAAGCTGCGAACACCAGTAACTGATGTGGGGGCAGGTGCTAATTTTATGTCCGCCACCTTCTCCGGATCAGGTCGAACCCCCTTCTCTGAGAAGTGATATCTAAAGAACGCAATGTCCTGCCTCAAGAATTCACATTTCTCTCGGTGCAATGTTAATCCATTTGAGTGTAATCATTGGAATACAGCTCATAGCCTCTGTAGGTGTGTTTCTACTGTGGCAGCATGCACCAGGATGTCGTCGCTCACATTTATGACACCCTCTAAGCCCCCCAAAACACCTCTTGTTGTGTCCTGAAATACTTCTGCCGCACTGGCAATGCCAAAACTCAGGCGTCAATTTCTCCTCAGTCCTACATGGGTGGAGAATGTTATTGCGCAAGACTCTGGAGCCAGCATCAGCTGATGGTACCCTGCCCTCAGGTCCATCTTGGAGAACCACTTGGAGCCACTGAACTACACCACTATGTCATCAACCGTAGGGGTAAGGTGACGTTCTCTCCTAATGGCCACATTTGGGAGGCGCATGTCCACGCATAAGCGTACCTCTCCTGGTTGTTTTGGTTTTCTGGTGGCTACAATGGGCGACACCCATGGGGTGGGTCCTTCCACTTTTTCAATGATGTCCGCCTCTTCTAGTTTTCGTAATTCCGCCTCCACTTGTGGTCGAAGGTGAAAAGCTATGCGCCAGTGTTTGAGGGCAACCGGTTCGATGGATTTGTCAATGTGCAGTTTCACTTGACGATCTTTCAAGCATCCGATTCCTCGAAATAGATCAGCATACTCTTCTTGGAGACTTTCTAGCTCCCCCATGGGTATGCTGAATGCGAAAACCACCAATTTTAGTTTCTCCGCGGTGCGGCATCTGAGTAGCATCCCCGTTCCTATCTTCGTGACAACCACTTTTGCTTGCACCGTTATGTCATCATGAGTGATATCTGTCACGAACACTCCTGCCAGTGGGAGGGGTTTTGTTGACCCAAAGGCAAACACCTGCACTGCCGTGTGGCGAAGAGAGGGGCGATGTGGCATTTGGTCCAATGCTGAGTGTGCCAGTATGTTAATTGAAGCCCCAGTGTCAATCAGGGTGGTTACTTGGTGACCTGCCACCTTCACTTTGCACTTGGGGACTCTCTTCGTGGTCTGGCTGCCTGGTTCTGTGGTGTGGATTATATAGACGGTCCCTTCTGGTTCATCATCATCGTCCATGTCGGGGATTACATCTGGTGGTTGTATTGCCTGTGCTCCGTGACTCATTTTCTGTCTATCACCCTTGGTTCGGGAGTTAGAGCGACAAACCTTGGCAAAGTGGTTTAGTTTTTGACAATTGGTGCATTGTTTCCCTAGAGCCGGGCATTTACCTTGGTGTGGAAAAGTCCCTCCACACATGTAACAGGATCGGTGGGTGCTGGTTGGCTTCATCTTGTCTTTCTTTTTTGTCATGATCCCTTAGGTAACAGCATTTACGGGTTCAATTTTGATAGCTTGTGCGAGTGCCGATTCCATGTGTGCTGCCCTTACTCTGGATAGTTCTTTTGACCTGCCCATTGTCAGCATGTCCGCCATTGCCATGCCAGGGATCTGTAGTATGTGTTCTCTTAGTTTTGTGGAGTGACATCCTTGACTAAATTGTGCTCTTATTTCGTCCTCAGGATCCGGTAGTGTGCATGTGCTGGCTAGTTCCCTTAACCTTGCGTAGTATGTGTCCACAGACTCATCTGGTTGTTGCCTAGCTTGTCGGAGGAGAAAACGTTCATAATCTGGGTTTGCCAGAGTTTCAAAATACACCCTTGTTGCCTTTTTTAGAGTTCGGTATGTAAATGGGGGTCCTTCTTCTGCCACTGTTTTGCTAATTCTATGGAGCATCACTCCCCCCATGTGAATAAGCATCGGTCGTTGTCTGTCCGGGTCTAGCGCAATTACTGCAAAGTAATTTTCTAGACGTTCCACCTACGATTTCCATTTTGCTGCTTGAGCTGATGGGGGCCCCTCCATGACAAAAGGCTCCAATATTGGGAATGTGGCCATGATGTTGTCTTTTGGATTAGCTGGTGCTATTGTTTAGTGTCCCACAGCCTATTTTACAGTCTTATGTTGTGCCCGTGGGGCCAAACGTGTATGAGCGTGGCCTCCTTTTATTTTTAATTTGTAAAAAAATTGTTGAATTTGTTGTATTTCTTTCACCCCTTCTGGTTTTTTTTCTTCCATTGGACGGAGAGAGGGGGGGGGGCACTGCTCTCACTCACCCTTCAGGAGGCCTTCGTTGTTGGCACTGTGTAATAGTGCTCAACCCGATTGCTGAATGGCGTCACGTTCCAGCCACGCAGGGTATTTCCTGCTGGTTCCCGCTGAGGAGGGAGTTGCCCGCTGAGCTCCCGGCACCAGTTGAATAAGCGGGGGTGTCCGCTTCACACCAGCTTCCCGCCACCGGCGCACGCTGCCAAACACCCGACTTCGACGCTCTCCTGCCGACTCCGACAATGAGCCCGTCCGGTCACTGGGGTGCTCGAGCGTTCGCACACGCAGCGCTCGATCCGAACTCCGATTAATGCGGTGAGGATCGCCGCGCGAAGTGGAGTGGCGTTCGTCTTACTCCTCGTCGCCAGTTTGTTACGTTCTGATGGGGGCCTAGTGATTAGCATATGCAGCGCACAAATAACGACACCACACCTTGCTTATTGTACTTGGGCTTCTGCCTGTTGGCACCCAGCCAACCAGCATTTTTATTGCTTAACCTGACGTCATTGAACAAACCATGCGTCCTTCATTTTACAGGGTAGTTTCCCCTGTGTGTTCCCAACACACGCCGGTGAGACCACCCCTCCGCAACCTGGTATATTCCAGGTCGCAAACATAACAGTAGGCTCTCTATGAACACTCACTCATCTAAATGAAAAGAAAATGCACAGTAAACAAATCGATTGGCAGTGCACACTTTTACGTAATGAAACTTCTATTTGCTAATCAATCAGCATTTATAAAGCCCGGCTTATCACCTGGGGATGGGATGGGATGGGTCTCAAGGTGCTAGCTGGGGGACGTGGGTCAGTCAAAGAGCCCGGTCTTGAGGTTCTTCCTGACCTGAGGCAGCGAGGGGGACTGCCTGAGTTGGAGCTTCATCGTGTTTCAGGCCTGCACGGCAAGATAGGAGTAGAATCTTCCTCCGACCTTGTTCTTACTGATCCTGGCGATGGTGGCGAAGGTCAGTTGAGCAGAGTGGAGTTGCCTGGAGGGTGTGTAGGTGAGGGGATGGTTAAGGTAGGCAGGTCCAGTGTTGTGAAGGGCCTAATATGCCTCTGTCAGGAGCTTGAAAGTGATGCGTTTGTTGACGGGGAGCCAGTGTAGGTCTCTCAGCTGGATGGAGATGTGGCTGTGGCGGGGAATGTCCAGAATCAGTCTGGCTGTGGCGTTGTGATGTCTACTCTAATCCGCTCTCTACAGATATCTCTGTGTGTAACCAGGCAGCCTCCCTACAGATGTCCATGTGTGCAACCAGGCAACCACAAAATTGAATCATGGATGGTAACGTGGGGAAAAGTCCTGTGTATTTTTAGTGTGACTTGCTCCACGCTAGCAACAATAAAAGCACTTTAAACGATTGAAAGTTTCATTACAAATAGTATAAGATATGTTGTTGCACAAAATGTGCAAAAAGATTTAGGTTTAAAATAAACAAGTGCGGTCAAAATATATATTTTAATAATGGTTTTGTGTTGCATTTCAGGTATGCTCTAAATGAGGTCGACAGGTCTTTTCATCATAGCAAGTGGTAGGAGAAGTCAGCATCACAATCATTCGACATTTAATTTACAGTAGGACCAATTTGGCCACACAAGGAAAACCCAAATCGAAAATAAAGTTAAGGGGTTTGATTACAAACTTATACTCAGGTTAATTTAGATGATTCTCAAAACCAAACTTTAAAGATACACTATCATCATAGGATGGCCCAAATGACGAAAGACCTTTAGGCGATCTAACATCAAGCAAACTAAACATTCAATAAGACAGATACACCATAACAGGAGAACTTGATGTTTAGAGAAAAAACGCTGACCAACTCTGCTAAAATGATGGTAAGCTAAGAATCATGTGTTAGTCAATGAAGGGAAAATCCCTAGAAATAACAAGTCAATATTTGACATATGCTGGGCTGCAAGACATGGGGACGAAAAGTAAAAAGGAAATAAAGGACATAAATCATTTGGAAAAACATCTGGGGACAAATGAAGCTAACTAAGGTTGCCTAAAAGTATGTTAAAAGGGAAAGTGTCAGCATTTCAGAAGCTTAGTCAAGAGTTTTCTCATGGGTCAAGAAAATCAAAGCATTGGGAAAATGCAAGACAAGGGCAAAGAGGTCTGTACCTCTCAAAATCCAAAAGATGTCTACTGCTCAAAGTCAAAAATGTTCTCTCTCCTCCAGCTAGCTGGAAACTGTAAATTAAAGTTCAAAGTGAATGATGATTTGTCTGTTGGTAACGCCTTATGGATCGGAAGATCTCATTGTCCAATCCACTTGACAGCAATTTTACATTCCTTCCACAAGTCACTCAGAACCTCAATGTCGAACAATGTATTCAAGTCTTCCCACAAACATTTGGAAAGATTCACAAATCGTTCAGACTGCCTATACCATTCTGCAGCTTTCTTTCTCAATTTCGAGAAATCAATTGTGAATGACAAAATGTCACTTCTGCTCCAAGTTACATTTATCCTCCACCAGGAACTTCTTCCATGGGGAGCATCTTCACAACTCCCTCACTCTGACTTGCTCCAGCCAGAGGCAGATCCGTTCTCACTTTCTTCTGATCTCTCCTCTTTGCCCATCGTTCTTCACACTTATCTAAATCACCCCATTTGTAATGTAACAAATTAATTCTCGTATCTACAATCTAATTCCCGGAGGTCTCATGTTCATGATATCCTTGTCGTTGAATCGTAATCTGTAACTTTTCTTGTAGGGGTTTGGGTTTCTCTAAATCAACATCATATCTCTGGACTAATTCAGCTAATCTCTCATAAACTTGTCCTGCACATTTTATAATGTCTTTGCATAGAAGCCGCAGTTTGTCCTCTCTGCAAGTGTCTAACTGAGCTGTATCTACATTTCCCAATATCATCTCATTTAATTTTAAATTTAATCTGGGCACATTCTTCTTCCAGAGATTTAAAGGGTAATCTCCTATTTGAGGTACTACAACCAATGTTCATAGTAGGTTCTGTTCTGGGCACAAAATATATTGAGGATCTCCGGTGAAACCTCGCATAGGGAGTGAATCCTGTTTGACGTGTCGTTGGAGTCGGATCTGAAAAGTGTGTAGGGGGTCAATGGTCTTAGAAATGCAAGAACTCTCTAATTATGAACCACTTAAACTAACAAATCCCTGTGCATTTATCGGCAAAGGGACATTTGAAGCAACTGGGGTATTTAGAACATTTGGGACATTTTTAACGTTCAGAACATTTGGAACATCTAATGTGCATTACTTCCTGTCAAACTGGACCTTATAGAGTAACAACTGGACCTATTGTCACTGGAACTGTTATGCACCAGGATTAATATAACTCAATGGATTCAAAGGAACTGTCATCCCTAACCTTTGTTCTGTTAAATGTGTATTGAAACCTAATTTGAAATAAACTCTGACCATTGGAATCAAATTTGGACTTTGTACTGTCTGTCTCAGGCTCTGTTCAACAGAAGAGGTAGGTGTATCAAAAGTCACATTTCTCAATGTCTCCTCAGAATGATATGGAGGTGGACAATTTAACAGTGACTGATTTATACAATCATCTTCCGAACCACTCGCATACATTTCAGCTGTTTTCTCTGTCTCTCTTGTCTGATCTGCCTTTTCTCTCTTTTTCTTTCCGTTTGGTTTAGTGCTTTCTCTTTCTTCACTCGTTAAGAAAGGATAAAATCTAGTTCCCTCTATGATGTCTGCTCTCCAAGCTTTGTCCCATCTTGCCTCTGCAACAGTTCTTATTGCTTTTTATCACTCTGCCCTTATACGTCTCTTTCTGTATCTGATGAGCTATGACTTCCTATGTATTAAGTGCTTCCAATTGTGCAGATCTCAGAGGCAGTCTCATCTCCTATCAAATTTGCCTCATATTTCAATAATTCTCAAATTGAATGTTCCATAGCGGGGAAATGCTAATGCACCTTTCTTCTTAGTAACCTTATGCCACTGTTCAAGTCACAAGCATGCATGAAGACCTGCATTGGACAATACATAATGACCTGGAGTACCTTCTATTCTCTCTCTAACTGACTTGAATACATCACCTGTTATCAAACTTTTCAATGCTTTAAAAAACATAATTTTTAATCAGATTTCAATAATTCGCAATTTAGTTTTCGTTCACATTTAGGGAGTAATTCTGTGCTCACAATCCTCTTTTCGATGTTCACAACCAATAGCAGCATGACAGTATATGAGGTAGTCCACCAATACCAGAGTGGCTTCACACCAACCAACATTCTTTTGGCTATTTCTGCCGCATTCGACACAGTCAATCATAACATCCTGATCATTAGACTTTCTTCAGCAGAGGTCGGTGGAACAGCCCTAGAGTGGCTGGGCTCCAATCTGTTGGATCGCAGCAAAGCAGTTGCCCTTCCTTCGTTCAGGTTAACCTTTAGGAAGGTGGAGAATGGTGTGCCTCAAGGATCTGCCTTGAGTCCCATTCTGTTTAATTTGTACATGAGACTTCTTGTTACCCTTGATAAATCTCATGGTAAAAGAGTAGTTAACTACGAATATGATACTCAGCTGATTTTATCATTAGATAGTGACCAACAAACAGCTGTAAAAGTCTTCCGCAGTTGATGGAAGGCTATTGCACAATGGCTAAAATCTAATTCGCTCACATTCATTGGGGACAAGATGGGGTTTTTATGTTGCTATGCAAATAAAGTTCCCTTGAACCTACCTCAAATTTTTGGCCTCTTCCGGTGAAGGACAGTCCTGATTCCTCAGATGCAGTCCACAACTTAGGAGTTACTCTGGACAGTATATTGTCTGGGCAGCTCATATCACAAAAGTGACAGGGACCTGTTACTCATTATTGGGAGGTTTATGGAAATTGCTTCCCTTGCTTCCAGCCAGTGCTAAACCTCTTATTGTTCGCAGTGTGATCCTTAGTGGGATGGACTATTGTAATTAATTGTTGTTGGGGGCCCTGACTACTAGCTAAAGAGAGTTCACAGAGTACAGTCAGTGGCAAAATTGGCACTGAACTGCCCCAGGCGGTCATCTGCTTCAGCAGCCTTTAAGGAGCTTCATTGGCTCCGGACCAGACAGAGAATTGTTTTTAATTCACTATCTTTAGTTTTTAAGACACTACATGGATTGGGACCTGTCCCCTTGTTGAAGTGTTTCTCTAGATACGTTCCGACAAGAAGTCTTCGCTCCACAATGTCTGCTCTTCTAATACCAGGTATCTAGAATGGGTAGACGAGCATTCTCAGTTAGTGCTGCAATGCACTACCAGACCCCCTCCAAAATATGGAAGATTTATTATCCTTTAGGAAAGCACTGAAGATTTGGCTTTTCCCCCTATAATTTGTTTGCCAGTTGTATTTTTTTAGTAACGCCAACTTCTTCCGTTATTCCAGCAGGTAGAGCCATGATAATTTTCAGGTGAATTACGCGCTTTACAAATGGTTATAATAATAATTATATTGAACTAAATGAAACAAAAGAGTTCCTCGCCCGACAAAAAATTACTAAATTACAGAAAGATATCACCAAGTTCAGCAAAGAGAAGGTCTATCCCTACATCATTGAGGACTTCACTGCTGATTCTCAATCTCTTTCGTCTGATGATTCCTCCTCCTCTGTTAAAAAACCTCGCAAATTTATCAATAGCTCCTCCTCGGATGGATGGAGCACTGATGACGACAGACCCCAACCTTACTACCACTATCCACAATACCCGCATGGTCAGCCATTAGCATGGCAACCTCTGCTCCCCTTCTACCAACCTCGCCCAGTGGGACCGTTTTTGCCTTTTTTAGGGCACGGCCGGGGCAGAGGAAGAGGCAGAAGGGTCCATTGGGCACCAGAGGAACCACAGATGGTGACTCGGAGTCAAGGGAAGAACCAACAAAATCGGACTTAGTAGTAAATCTTTCCTCCAGACCATTATCTCCGGATGAGAGCAGGGTTCTGAATAGAGGACTAGGCTTTGTCCCCACTCCCTCAGAGGATTTCTTTCGTCTTCATTGCGAGCTCTCCCAATATTTCAGGAAAATCAGACTTCAGGTCTTCTTCAAGGATAGACCTTATGACAACCAGCCTGATGCTTCAAGCCTGAGGAAACCTTCTAAGTTCATGCCCCCCACAGCTTCTTTGCCTTGTGAGGTGTTATCTTTTGAGAAGGCAGTCACTAATGATCTATTGGCTCTGAAACCCAAACGGAGTTTTATCAATCTACCCAACATAGAACGGAATGCCCTCAAGACATTAGCCTCAGACCCCAGCATTGTAATCAAACTTGCGGACAAGGGCAGTGCAATAGTTGTTATGAAGACCGTAGACTACAGAGAAGAGTGTTTAAGGCTTCTTGGAGATTCCACTTAATACTCTCGGATCACATGAGACCCAACTGAGAGATTACCAATTGAGATACGTGGGATGATAGAGGAGGCGTGTGGTAACTTGTGGATCTCTCACAAGGAAGCGGAGTTCCTGGACACCAGGAACCCACGCACCCCTTATTTCTATTGTCTCCCGAAGATCCATAAAGGGAAGATGCCTCCCCCTGGTTGCCCCATAGTTTCTGGGATAGGTTCGGTTCTTGAACCACTATCCACCTTTTGCAACCATTTCTTACAACCTCTTGTACAAGAATCAGCCACCTATCTGAAAGACACTAAGGATGTCCTCAATTTGATAGACACCATTAACTCATCAGTTTATGTTCATGCCCTCATCATTCTTGATGTGGAGGCCCTACATACGAACATACCACAAGAAGCTACTCTAAGGGTAGTCGAATCCGCCCTTTTATCCACCAATTGGACATCAGCCACGCCTGTCCTTTTCATAATGCATTGTGCCACTCTTGCTCTGACAGAGATTTGTTTTCAATTTGAAGACCTTTTCCACCAAATACGTGGCACCTCCATGGGTAGTACCTTTGCCCCTAGCTTGGCCTGCCTCTACATGTACGACACAACCCTTTTCATGACAACATCAAATTAAGGCATCGCTATATTGACGACCTCCTGGTTATTTGGCAGGGACCTCTCTCTGAGGTCGCCACATTCACGGCATGGGTCAATAGTCTCGATCCCTTTTTGAGGTCTACTTCCGCAGTATTCTCCACAGAGATCTCATTTTTGGATCTGTTGATCAAGATTGTTAATGGCAAACTTATGACAAGAACTTACCACAAAACCACTGACCGTAATAGTTTATTACTTTATGAAAGCCACCACCCCAAAGCACTTCGGGATAATCTTCCTTATGGCCAGTTCCTCCGATTACGTCGGAATTGTACCAGCTTACCTACATTCAATATTCAAGCCAAAGATCTCTCCAATAAACTGAGTGAACGTCACTACCTAGATCAGGTGGTGAAAACAGCTTATAAACGAGTCAAACATTGCAATCGGGACACATTACTGCAGATAGGTTCACGTCCTACAGAGAACAAGCTGACCTGTGTATCCACGTTCACTCCCCTGTCTAACACTATTAAGAAGGTAGTTAACAAGAGATGGAATATACTATGTAGTGGCGGTATAGACATTCCAAAACCTCTCTTTGCTTTTAAACGCACTACTAACATTAGGGATATGTTGGTCCATACTCGACCACGCCCTAGTGGAACATCTTGCAGACAACGGGCCTTGTGGGATATCCCACTAGTTGCAGGTCACTTCCTTTGTGGCGGCTGTAATGTGTGTATACTCACGAGACGCATAGATACACTAGAACTTGACCCAATAGGAACATGGTGGCTACTTAAGCACACTAATTACAACACCCGCAATTGCGTGTACCTGATTGTGTGTCCGTGTAACTTGCAATATGTAGGCATGACCACGAGAGCGGTCAAATTGAGAATCAACGAACATCAGAGTAGTATCAGATGCGGCCGCTCAACCACCAAATTGAGTCTACACTATATTGAGGTGAACCACAGTCCAGATGATATGTGGTGGGTCATCTTACAGACATGTCCCTCACTGGACACCAGAGCCTCTGAACTTGAACAACGTTGGGTGTACAAACTCAACACCCACATCAGACGACTTAATGATGATATTCCGTGGATAAGTCTTTCACTAAGATAATTCCACTTTTGACGGGGGACACTTTGCTTTGTGGGTCCCTTGTCCACATGTCTTCTCCTCCTTGGCTTGGTCCTCCACTGGGTACCGTGCTCTTTACACACCAGATCTATTTTCTCAATACAGAGATTATTGCTACTTGTATGACTTCAGCTACATCCAATAGATGACGTGATGTCACATATTTTATTGCCGTCCGTGCCTTATCTAAGTTCCCTGCCATGTTGCCCCGTGTAGTTAGGAAGATGACTGCAGGGTGACCTTACTTCAACCCAGGACAATCTCCTGTTGTTGCTAATATTGCCATCTTGCACTGCGTTCACAATCACTTTTTGCTCGATTTCATATTACACTTTTGATCGTCTTTTACGATTGTTGTTTACACTGAGTTTTTAGTCCTTTCTTTATTTTTACCCGGAAAGTTGTTTAGGGTTGCTTACCAACCTTTGCGTCATGCCGGCGCACCGTCTTCCGGCAAGCCGGTTTTTCTTCCCCACCGACCGCGTTCGCTTCATTCTTTCGGGAGCGCGGTCCGGGGTAGGTTCAGAGTTCTGGACCTGAGCGACACAAGTAAGTGCTTCGTGACTGACTTTACCGGTAACAACATTTTCGGGGCTGGACTTTAGCCTCGCTTTTTCTTTTTCTCTTTATTATAATCGGACGTAACAGCAGGCGTCTGCTTGTTACCTTTGGCTCCCGTCTTTTTAGAAGCATGTTTTTCGAAGGCATTTCTGTTGGTACGATACAAGTATGTCCCCCTTTCGATCTAAGGATTAAGGGACCGTGTGATCTATACGATGATACCCCTCAATAAAGGGGCTAATGCTGCAATTTGACTAATTTATTTTTACCGTTTCTGTCTACTTAGGTGCACACAGACGAGTATTTACTGTGGTTTGTTGAGCTTTTTGAGTTTCTTTGTGTTGCAACAGTTGAGAATGATTAATAACAGCAGCACATTGTTTTAAACATGGATATTTTGATTTCATGACTTGCTGGGTATGATACTTCATTATCCTGTATTAATATCTGTTTCTGTGTTCTATTATCAATAATAGATAGTCCACACCCGGTCATTTGGACCCCTGCTGTCCATGGAGTGTGTTTCTCTAATGAGGGGGTAAGCCACTTTACTATTCAGCATGTACTAGTGTGCCAGCACCTGCACCATCACAGTGTGTTCCTCACCAAATATGAGGGTTTGTTACCATTTTTGATATAATTCCATGATTTTTTGTCATCTGTTCCCTTGATTTCAGGGCGTCAAGTAGGAATAGGACGTCCCAACCACACATTAGTGTAAGTGACATTAACACTGACATTTGACAGTCTTTGGCTAGAGTTATCTGCATTTTATAGAAAAGGAGAAGTTTTTCACCTGGTCCTGAAGAAGTGTTGCTGGATCCATTTGGACCAATATAGACGCGAAACATGTTGACCCTTACGCCAGGGATGGTCTGGTAATTCCACACCTCCCATTCTCCAGTTTACATTATTGAGAGTGTTTTGACCATTGTATCTTCTGCACTCTCCTCATTCGGTTTAACCTTGGCCTTCACCCTCCATGGTTAAATAAATAGTTACTCCTACGGTCGGGTCCTGAGCCAATCTTAACCCTTTTTCTGCTAATATTTCTCTCCTTTTTTCCCCCTTCCAAACCCACGTATTTTGGGGTCTTGGCATCATCGAGTAAAGATCTCCGGAAAAAAGCCCCCCCTCGGGTGGAGCCCGTCAGACATTGCAGCGCCAGTCTGACGAGGAGCAACTCCGATGATGAAGCATGACACCCAGTTAGGTGTGTGAGGTTTCTTGCTCCTAAAAATAGGACTTCCTTTTCCACTTTTTGGAACAGTGTATCATGGTATATTGTATAATAATAATATTCCAGCACAACACAGTGTGACATCAATCTCACTGCTCACAGCAGATCACCCTCCTTTACAATTTCTCTCACAATCACTGTTTCCACCAAACCTAATGCAAAATAATAAAAGCAAAATTCAGCTGTCTGCTCACTAAAGGTGTAATCAAACACTTCAAAAGCAGTATGCGCTACACTTTCAACCTATACTTTCACAACAATACAGCGAATGAGGCTCACCAACGGATCTCACTCAGATTGATACAGTTCCTCCATGTGCACTCAGGGTTCACCAATACCAACCTCTCACACAACCAGCTCCTCATACTGCAGACAATAAATCAACCAAATGTCTTCTACACTTCTGCATTATCCTCGGATCTTAGGCCACGACAGGCTCATAAACCAACACAACTACTTAGCAGAAAGTGCCACATTCATATTAAAACTTTGCAACCTCTGCAAAACACTTCACAACATCACACATCACCGTAATCTTTAGCCAAAGCAACGCAAGTGCAAACCCTATGAATACTCACACATCCAATGCAAATGACCCTGGAACTCCATTAATCTTCAGAACGAGCCAGGGGATCAGAATGTGGGCTGGGTTTGGAACATTTCATAATAGGAGTTCCGAAGTCCCTAACTCTATGCCTAATTATTTCCCCCCCCCTCGTGGGAGAAACCACTGCCTTGCTATCAGATTTGGTGTAGCCTTTCAGATATGCTCTAAACAAGGTGGGCTGGTCTTTTCACCCTAGCAAGGGGTAAGAGAAGTTAACATCAAAGTTAATCAACATTTAATTTACAGTATGACCAATATGACCATACAGGGAAAACTCAAGTCAGAAATAAAGTTAAAGGGTTTGATCACAAACATATTCTCTGGTTCATATAAATGATTCTCAGAACCAAACTGTAAAGATTCAGGATCACTACAGGATGGCCCAAACAATGGAAGAAGTTTAGGTGAATTAACATCAAGCAAACTAAACATTCAGAATCCTTTAATAATAGCAAATGCCACCAATATCACTAAAAATAACACCACTAGCCAGGGCCAGACTAACTATTCTTCCACTTTGATGTTTTCCTGGTGGGCTGGAAGGTAGGGGACTGGTTACAGACCTGGGTGAGCCCATTTGCATCCTCCTACATTGTGAGATTGGCTTAAATATTTTTGCCAGGGCGAATTTTGGTTTTCAGGCTTACCACCGGCATTACCAGTCCCATAACCACCAATACTATACCTCCACCATTAACACAGTGCTACAGAATAACAAGAGAAAAACTTGCTGTTCAGAGAAAAAATGCTGGCCAACTCTCCTAAACATGAAGACAAACTAAAAATCATCTAATTTAGTTAGTCAAGCAAGGGAAAATTCCTAGAAATAGCAAGTCAATAATTGACATGTGCTGTACTACAAGAAACGGGGACTAAAAGTAGAAAGGAAATAAAGGACAAAAAGAATCTCGAAATATGACATCTGGGGCAAAATCAAGCTAATTAAGATTGGCAAAAAGTAGGTAAAAAGGGAAGGTGTCAGCACTTCAGAAGCTTGGCCAAGAGTCTTCTCATGGGTCAAGAAAATCTTAGATCGGCGAGCAAGCATTTTGAAAGTGCGGGGCACGGGCAAAGAGGTCTGTACCACTTGAAATGTTCAAAGGAAGTTGTTACAATGACACGCTGGGTGTTATTCTCGAAAAACCTCTTTATTTAAGTGTTGTAGAGAATATCTATATCAGCCTATCCACGCAGCAGTCCTCTCGCCTCCAGCTCTCCTTCCAACTGTCAACTTTCTAAATTCTCTTTAGAGTGAGAATGAATATAACACATCTTCCCTTTATAACAAAACAATGACAATAAAACGTTAAATATGTACATGAAACCAAAGAGAAGCTATAACAGCCCGTGGAAAAGAAAGAATAGAAACAAGAACCAAAACTACAATTATTGGTAAGATAAAAAGCCCATACATAATCACAAAGGTAGGCTGGGCTCCGCGTCTTCCTGGTAGACTTCCTCCGCAACATTTTGTTGTGCTTGTTTTCATCTCCACCCAGGTCGCCGTTCACCACTTTGTCAGAGAACTTTTCCTTGTCATGTTGATGTTCATATCCAGAACTTCCTTTGTATAAAACCACTCTGCTGAGGTTCCACACCCGATGATCACAGGTTTTTACAGCATTGGTGAAGATCTTGATGACTCTCAACGGTTTAGACAGCTTATCACCAGTAAAGGACAAACCAGAGCGTTTTATCATGACCAAATCACCAACCTTAACCTTAGTCACCTTGACGGCGTGATTGCGATCAAACTAAAATGTAAAATGTAAATTAGCACTTGTATAGCGCACTACTCACCCGTTAGGGTCTCAAGGCGCTGTACTCATACCGCTATAGAACCCCTCCTGGCTTTTCCCTGTAAGGCGCCCACTCCTGAGCACCCCCAGGGTGAAGCCAGGCATCCAAGCGCTGTTGGGGCCGTTGTGGAGATTAAGCAAGCTATTGCCCAGAGTTGCAGAGTGGGACCCATGAATTAGATTAGGCACTGAGGCGAGAATTATCTGGTCAAGGGGAATTGAGCCCAAGACCTGCCGAAGCGGGACTTGAACCCTGGTCTTGAGCCAGATCTCTGCTTCAGGGTCTGCCGCTCTAACCATTGAGCTACACTTCTCCACTTGAGCCACACTTCTCCACAAACTGAATTTTGCTCTTCTTTACTTTGGACATCTCTCTCCCTTTAACATAAGTATCCTTCTTAGCATACTTTGTACTTTCCAGGAATTGATTTACCCAGCCAGGATCAAGAATGGAGTTGGGACACCTCCCACGAAATAAAACAAAAGGAGATACCCCGGTGGTTGTATGTGGTGACAATCTATAAATACCCACTCTTTTGACAACTTCCTCCTTCCAATCCTTATTGTCATTCTTGGCCAAAGCTATGGTTTCCTTCAATGTTCTATTGAACCTTTCAACCATACCATTGGCCTCTGGATGGTATAAGGCACATTTTTTGTGCTTAATACCACATAATTGGAGAAAGTCTTCCATCTCTTTAGAAACCAATTGAACTCCATTGTCTGTGAGTAGTGATTCAGGTAGACCCTCCCTTAAAAATAAGTCTTTGAGAAAACATATAACAGAAGCAGTTTCAATACCTTTAGAGAAGTCAATTTCTTGCCAACTTGAGAACAAGTCAATAACAACCATGATAAACCATTGAGAGCCAGCAACATGTATGGGACCAAGAATGTCTAACGCAATGTCCTTCCACAGCTTCTCGGTCGGTTCCTCACCAACATTGGCTGGGTTCGTGGTTTATTGCACTTCTCACTAACTGAACACTGCACACACTCTCTTACTACGCGTTCAACTTGGATGTCTAACCCAGGCCACCAGTAATTGGACCTTAACCTTTCTTTAGTCTTAGAAATCCCTGAATGACCTTCATGTGCAATCTCCAACAGCTCTTTTCTCAATTTGGTTGGAGGTATTAGACTGGTGCCTCGTAATAACAGCCCATCCCTGGTAGCTAACGGATCTTTTACAAGCCAATAATCTTTACATAATTCACCCCCTTGCTGTTTATATTTCCACCCACCTGTGATACGTTCAATAATCTTTTGCAAAGTGGAATCTTCTGCTAGTTCTTGGTGCCATTTCTTCTCTGATATTGATGCCTGATTAATCTCACATACCAAATCTAAAGTCTCCTCGTCCTCCTTAAATGAATCCAAGGAGTCTTCTGTAACCAACCTGGATAGTGTGTCTGCTATAACATTTTCAAATCCAGGGATATACTTCACCTCAAAATTGAATTCTTAAAGGTCAATTACCCATCTAGATATCCTGGAAGAAATGGGATCAACCCCTTTTTTATTGAAAACTTCGCATAGAGGTTTATGGTCTGTTCTTACCACGAATGAGGATCCCCACAATAAGTTCCTTAATTTCTTTAAAGCCCTGTGGACTGCTAGCGCCTCTCTCTCTTTACAGAATACTAGCTTTCGGACCCTTTTAGACTCCTTGAAAGAAACATGATGGTGTTCTGGGGACAACATCCTCCCTGTTGTAATACCGCACCCAATCCTTTTAAACTAGCATCAGTTGTAACAATGGAACTTTTGTTGGGATCAAAGTTCTTGAGGCATAGAGCCAAGGTTAACTTTTCTTTGACCAAATTGAATTCTCTTTCACACGTTTCATTCCATATAAAGTCAACTCCCTTTCTGAGAAGGCCTCTCATATTATATGTAATGTCAGCAAAATTTTTAATGAACTTATGGTAGTATTCGACCATTCCCAAGAACTTCAAAAGTTCTTCTTTAGTGGAAGGCGAAACCAATGTCTGGATAGTACTAACTAAGTCGGCCTTTGGGGATACCCCTTCACATGTAATGGTATGTCCTAAATATTCAATTGTTTTAGTGCCAAATTTTCATTTTTCCAGTTTGACTGTCAAATTATTATTATTTGTCCTCCTCAATACCTGCCTGACTATGTGGTTATGTTCTGCATGATCCTTTCCATGGACCAGTACATCATCTTGATACACACAGACGCCCTCTAGACCTTTCAGAATCTTTTCTATAACCCTCTGGAAGACGGATGCCGCTGAAATCAGACCAAAAGGCAATCTGGTGTATCTGAAAGTCCCATAAGGTGTAATGAAAGCAGTGAGGTCCATGGAGGTCTCAGTGAGTTGGATTTGGTGGTAGGCTAAAGCCAGATCAATAGTGCCGAACACCTTAGCATCCCCTATCATCATTAACAATTGACTAATATTTGGTAACGGATATCTATCCACAATGACACATTTGTTCAGCTGTCTGAGGTCCACGAATAGCCTGACTGACCCATTGGGCTTCCTAACCATGACTACTTGAGCCAACAAAGAGGTGCCTTCAACTTCTTCAATAATGCCTTGTGATTTTAATTTACTTATTTCATTTAACATGTCCTCTCTGGCATTAACTGGAATGTTTCTAACTTTTCTACAGAAAGGGACAGATTTTGGAGCAATTTTAATGTTATGGCGATAATCTTTTAAACAACCAACCTCACTTCTGAACACCCTCGGGAATTCTTGCAAAAGTGTCTGATGAAGATCCACATCAGCGTAATGTGACAACACTGACTCCACCTGAGAAATGTCCTTTAATATGATGGGATCCACACTATTGGGATCCAACATGACCCCAAGGTCTTTCTGGTGCCACCAACTAATGATGCTATCACCTTTTTTTGAGACATAAATTTTACCTGACGTAAATCGACCTCTGAATTCAATTAACCCTATGAAGTAACCAAGTAGGGGTATTACTTCACCTCCATAAGCGAATGGTTTAATATCGGGTTTACAAAGGGTAACCTTCTCTCTCAAGCAGCGAGAAAATAAATCACGAGAGATTATTGTAATTTTCGCCCCAGAATCAAATAGGACCTGTGTTTGCATTCCCTCTACCGTAATCAGCTTCAAAGGACCTCTATTCTTCCCTACCTGGAGAACAATTTGTCCACAATCAAAGTCGGAAGTACCAAGGTCTTCATCAGGATCAGCGTGAACCTCATTCACATTAGATTTGGACTTGTGTACCCTACAAACAGAAAAGAAATGTCCCTGTTTCTTACAAAATGAACAAATTGATTTAAGTGCTGGACATTTGTTATCATTAGCTAAATGACCTAGCCTGTCACATCGAAAACACTGCTTATCTCTGACTGTAGGGGAAGCTTCTGAGATTTTTTTCCTTGTATTAGCATTTTTTTTTTTTTATTCTTATTTATGGCATACACTACACCCGAAGTGTCACCAGCAGAGGCAACTTTCTTAATAACATCCACATACTTTAAAGAGTGTTCAATACGCTTTGCAACCACCAAAACGTCATCCAGAGAGGGTTCATCCTTAAGCCACAGTTCCTCTCGAATTTTTTCAATATTACAACCCAACATAAATTGATCCCTTATTCTCTCATCGGTAAGGAGACCAAATTTACATGAAGAGGCGAGACGTCTAAGATCCGTTACATAGTTCTCTACCGATTCCCCTTCAATTTATAGGGGGTTATTACAACTTTGGAGGAGGTGTTAATCCGTCCCAAAAGTGACGGTAAAGTGACGGATATACCACCAGCCGTATTACGAGTCCATTATATCCTATGGAACTCGTAATGCGGCTGGTGGTATATCCGTCACTTTACCGTCCCTTTTGGGACGGATTAACACCTCCTCCAAAGTTGTAATAACCCCCTTAGTCTTTTACCAAAGTAATAAAGTTCTAGTATGGTGCTGACCTTGGGAAGATAATGCAAGTCGAACTTCCGTATGCAGCTTTCAAATTCATTTAAGTTTATTGTTTCGCTGTCAGGAATATCTGGGAGGTGATCAAATATTTTTTGGCCTTCAGAACCCAAACAGTGAAGCAATAAAGCAGTGCGCCGTTCAGCACTTAGTGACGTACCACAGACTTTGGCGTATCTTTCAAATACCCTTTTCCATTTTGACCATTTGATGGGTGGTTCTCCTGGAGAAGATAGAAAAAACAGAGGTGCAGTTACGTTTTGCATTATAAACAACTGAAGATTGAGTCCTGAGAGACAAATATTTGTGATGGAGCAGTAAAGCTGTGTTTATCAGCGTAAAACAACTTGACTTAGAAACTTGATACACAGTTCGAACTTGTTATTATAAGTGAGGCATAACGTTCCAGGGAAAATTAAAAAAAGAAAGTTGCATTTTCTTTTTCCATTGTCCAGTCATAGCACATCTGCAATATCAAGACAAGTTCCCAAGAACAACATGGGAAGGCATCCCTCTTTCCTCTCCTGTACAATTTTGCAACAAGTAACAAATTGGGTTTGGGTTTGTCTTCACATTCTCTGTTTCTCGATGTACAGTCCTCAAGGTTACTTTCTCAGTCTCTCTATGAATAAAACAATAGCACATCTATTTGCAAACTAACTTTTTATGTCAATAACATCTGGCAAGAAATTATACATTAGCGGAAAGAAAAATTGCTTTCTTACTTTCTGCGAAGTCTGAAGCCTAGCAAATTGATATGGCTAAACTAAAGCAAATATAATTAAAATTGCACACTTTATTCACATTAAGCAAAACAAATTATAAAGTTGTAATTGCAAATCCATCATTAATAAATCTTGTCAATATTCATGTTAAGGTAAATTGCAAAGGGAAATCAACTTGTTAAGGCATCTCAATATGGTGGGGAACTACATTTTCAACATTAGCATACAACATTTAAAACATGAAGACATTTATTATTGTTTCAAAGAAAATTATTTCTTAACATCATTAGGAAACCAAAGTACATCATTATAAAGTCAAAATAAATAATTACACTTAGATTAAAATGGCCATACCGCATACATTGTTTCACTAGTCTACAGTGAATGCACTTAAATATGGGCTTTCAGTGCACCACTTTTTACAGTTAACGTGTTAGCAATTTACACAATATAATGAAAATATGGTCACATATAGATCAACATTGTGACGTCAAAGGTAGTAGCTAAATTTCAGGTGCACCAAGCATATCAGATTGTATGCAGCACAAACATACTCTATTAGTACATTAAAGACTAGCACTCCTGAAATCACCTGCTTACACCCTTACATTACCTCTCAAAAAGAATACATCTTTGGCATCTTAAAAGTTCAAGTAACTTCATCAATTAAAGCAAATTGTGGCTCACAGGCAAGCTTACATTTGCTGATTAATCAGTTGTACACATTCACATTTCTTTCAGGCAGCAGGAATCCTGGCAAAAAGGCTTGTTTCTTCTATAGCTCTCTGTTTCCTCCTTTGATCTCTTGGCTATAAAGTACAGGAGGCCTTCTTCCTTCCCTTTCAGCCTTTGGAATTAACCGTTTCGGGGTGGCTGTTTTTTAATTGTTTTTTATTAAAGTATGGGCACTGCCTTTCCCATTGATCCCTCCCACTTTGGCCGCTGGCTGGAAGTGACTGAGAAAATAGAAGAGAAGTAGAGAGTGAGGATTGCAACAAGAGGACGAGAGGGCTACGGGGACGGGTGAATTAACAGGCTAAAGCTGTGGATGTGAAGATGGAATAGTGAATGCAGCAAAAATCTGGGGCATAGATATCATTAGTACACTGGGTGCAATGCCATTGGGCCCAGGTGTGAAGGGCCCACTGCGTTCCAATTATGGCAGACTTTTAATACCCAGCCCAGGGTCCATTTTTAGGTTTACACACTCACAAATGTACTGTGTACCAGACCTTTTGTTAACAGGTCTTTAATATATATACAGAGTGGGTCTTGGCTCTTCACAAATGAGTTTTTCTCCACTCACTTCATGTTGTGTGATGTGTCCTCTATTTTCCTCTACCTGTGGATATCTTAATATACAGTGAATGAGGGACTATTTTACGACCAGAATGTACACTCAGCCTTCTCACTTTGTCACATTCACATCTTTTGCTCATACAACAGAACCAATAACAGAACCACCATCTAGATGAATAGAACCTATACCGCCACCAACAAGCAACACATACCCTCATCAAAGATTCAGGGTTAGGGGTCTGCCTTGCTTCTGGAGTGTAGGAGGTGATCTGGAGGTTCCAGGAAATTCTTACACTTGCCCGGGGCTGGGCAGATGTCCCGTGATGAAGCCCACAGGCCAAAACCACTGAAAGGCTGAGGTGGGAGATTGCCCAGAAGTCAGTTACATACGTAGGGGTTTCAGACAGGAGGGTGGGGTGGTCCCCGAGAAAGTTTCCCACGGGCGGGGTGGGAGAAAGTTGTGGTTGCAAATAGTGATTACTAGCCCACAGTGTAAGCCTTGGACTTCGCTACCTTGAGAGAGTCCAGTGCTACAATGGGGTGTCTGGTTCCCAGTGAAAGGGTGAATGTAGACCCATTACTTAAGCAGGCCACACACAATTCCATTCTTTCAATTGTCTGTTAACATTAATGTTATGTTTTAATGTTTTTATTAGAAGTATGGATACTCAAAGCAGACTAAAGTGCCTCAGCAACTCTCAGAAAGTTAGTGTCACAGAAAGTTCAAAGCAGAGCTCAACACATGCAGTCTTATGTTATCTGTCCATTACAATACTTCCCTTCAAGGTAGCAGGTATCTCCCCTCCCACCCAAACCAATCAGGAAAGTATGAGGGGAGTGAGGGAGAAAGATATAACAGGTACAAACCAATTAAAAAGCAATCCAGGACCTACATCAGTGAACCCATAACCTCAAAGTCACTCTTATATGGCAAAATTAATATGCCTGAAAACCTCTAGCACCTCTATCAAAAAGATTGCATATTAGTCCCTACTATCTTCTCTAACTGTTCCACTATACATTGAAATGAAAGAGTCTCGCCAGGGGCGTGCAGATGCTGTGACTTCTGTGGCAATTAGCACATCTTAATTCACGTGTTGGCTCTTTCTCTTCTTGGTCCTGTTGTAGTATGAGAAAAGTAGTATCCCCCCATACTCCACTTACATTTTCCTCATTTGTCAAATTGCTTAGAGGATCAGCTCTTGGCTGGGCTGCTCAAATCAGCAATCACAGAGCCTTTCATGGCACAACTAACCGGCTCTTTTTGCGCATAATATCTGCGCTTAGGAATTCCAGGGGGAGTATAAGGTGGGAGAGCCTCCTTCTCCTAAAAAGTGCATTGTTGATGTGCGGGACACCTCTTCAGGTAATTTTTAGTCAAGTAAAAACAGTTGATTGCTGCCCACACTGTATTATCAAGGGCTCTAGTTGTGTTAGGTCAGTTATCGGTGCTGAATGTTGCACATAGGTAGTAATTAAAATTAGGCTGCAAACTGGCCTAAGCTTGTGCTCTAGCAGAATACAGATTTTTACAGCTCACACAGCCTCCTGATAAGCACAGACAGTATACAACTTGCCAATTGTGGAAACACACCTTTATTTATACTATGATCAAACAAATGCAATATTTAACAAGAACAATTCTGTCTAGGGCTATGATATTTCAACTGCACAATGGGGGTTGAATGGCCTCGGCACCACAAAAGCACAAGCAACACAAATCCATTCTGCATTGGCGCCTAGACCTAAAGTAGGTGTCCTGACGTGATTTCTGTTATAGTGTAAACAATGAACCATGTAAGATTTTACGCAATGCATTTAGTGAGAATAGCATCCGCAATACAAGAGAGAACAAAGGTTAACAGATAAATAGATAAATTGACATGAATGCTTTGTTGTATTTCAGGGAAAGACATGGTTGAAATTAGTGTTTCATGAAATAGAATGAAAAGTTGAGTTTAAAGTAGGTATGTTATAAAAATTTGGCTTTGCGGGAAAATATGAAATACAAGTAGATTTGTACAAGGTAGGGTAAGGTAGAAGTTCTGCTCTGGCAATGAGATTCAGTAGCAATGAGGTTGCATTGTTGATTTTGAATTTTTAAACAATAATTCTCAAATTTGATCTCCTCAAATTACTCCTAGTTACTTGTAGGCCTCCCACGTAAAAAAGAGTGGGTTACATGTAATATAATTTAGCTGGTACAAATAAAGTTCCAAAGCTTGATAAAATGGAGAGATAGAAACTAGTTTGTTTATTTCACACTAGGAGTCCTGAATCAGAGTGTCTTACTCAGAATCACTGGTGGCGGTATTCACCCTCAGAATGGTTGAGGACTTACTCTAGGCAACCTGAGTGAGCCACAGATGGATGTTTCCATCTACATGTTGCTATGATCCAACCCAAGGAAATTATCTACAAGTTCAAGAATAGAAAGTGACCAGCAAAGGCTTTTCAAAAGAGGTTTGCAGGATGAAAATAGAAGCAGAGAAAATGGTGTGAAAAATGGGGCCTTCACAGCACAATGTTGTACAAGGTTGTGCTTAGATATTGAGACTTTCACTCACGAGCTGCCTCTTCTTGAGAGGGTGTACTGTTGCTTTTGTTCTTCAGTTGCCTCTAAATTTAAACACTAAATGATTATAGTTTCTGTTGTAGGCAAAATTCTCTATTTTACATCAGAGTTCTTTTTGTGCTTCAGAGGGAAACTAGAACATGATGGAAAAGTGATTCGAAATTGTGTTGTTTTCCTGGGTCCCACACGTGAATGAATGAATGACGGGTATTTATAAAGGGCCGCTGTCACTCCGGTGAGCATCCTGGCACTATGCTTCAAGTAATTAGCATTTTAGTGGGACTTCTAAACTTTACAATACCTAGTAATTTTATGTTTGATCATTAACTTCAAGAATGTATCGAACTACCTGCTTTTCTTACACATAGGTCATTCAGATTGTCACGAATTAATATCCACTAACCATGCCAGGGAGTCCTAAAATGGGTATAATAGAAGCTTGCCTGTAGATACATAAAATATGGTGTTCGGATGATAATTTCTGATTAATTAGTAGTATATCTTATCATTTATATTTTTCAAGTGACCTAGATTTGCACTTTAGTTGTTTAGAATACATTAATTATAGTTGTGTTTTGTAGTTACCAGTTTGCTCACCTAGTTATTACAAACTTTGAGACCAGTTTCATAGATAATGCACCTCTTAACCTTGTATCTGTCCATTTTTTCCCACTTTATTTTAAAATTGTAAATCGCATCCCAGGGAATGCAAATCTTCTGACGTTGGTGCGTTGCAGAGGGGTTAAACAAGGAGAGAAGAATGAGGGAAGGACACATGGAGGAAGGGGTGAATCATAAAAGTTTATTTGTCACGTTGTTGAAAATCTAAGATGACACATTGTAAAGAAATGGCTCCCTGTTGCAGTTACCCCCCACTTTTTGCCTGATACTGATGCTGACTTGACTGAGAAGTGTGCTGGGACCCTGCTAACCAGGCCCCAGCACCAGTGTTCTTTCACCTAAAAATGTACCATTGTCTCCACAATTGGCACAACCCTGGCACCCAGGTAAGTGCCTTGTAACTGGTACCCCTGGTACCAAGGGCCCTGGTGCCAGGGAAGGTCTCTAAGGGCTGCAGCATGTCTTATGCCACCCTGGGGACCCCTCACTCAGCACAGACACACTGCTTGCCAGCTTGTGTGTGCTGGTGGGGAGAAAATGACTAAGTCGACATGGCACTCCCCTCAGGGTGCCATGCCAGCCTCACACTGCCTGTGGCATAGGTAAGTCACCCCTCTTGCAGGCCTTACAGCCCTAAGGCAGGGTGCACTATACCACAGGTGAGGGCATAGGTGCATGAGCACTATGCCCCTACAGTGTCTAAGCAAAACCTTAGACATTGTAAGTGCAGGGTAGCCATAAGAGTATATGGTCTGGGAGTCTGTCAAAAACAAACTCCACAGCTCCATAATGGCTACACTGAATACTGGGAAGTTTGGCACCAAACTTCTCAGAATAATAAACCCACACTGATGCCAGTGTTGGATTTATTAAAAAATGCACACAGAGGGCATCTTAGAGATACCCCCTGTATTTTACCCAATTGTTCAGTGCAGGACTGACTGGTCTGTGCCAGCCTGCTGCTGAGAGACGAGTTTCTGACCCCATGCGGTGAGAGCCTTTGTGCTCTCTGAGGACAGAAACAAAGCCTGCTCTGGGTGGAGGTGCTTCACACCTCCCCCCTGCAGGAACTGTAACACCTAGCAGTGAGCTTCAAAGGCTCAAGCTTCGTGTTACAATGCCCCAGGGCACTCCAGCTAGTGGAGATGCCCGCCCCCTGGACTTAGCCCCCACTTTTGGCGGCAAGTCCAGGAGAGATAATGAGAAAAACAAGGAGGAGTCACTGGCCAGCCAGGACAGCCCCTAAGGTGTCCTGAGCTGAGGTGACTCTGACTTTTAGAAATCCTCCATCTTGCAGATGGAGGATTCCCCCAATAGGATTAGGTATGTGCCCCCCTCCCCTCAGGGAGGAGGCACAAAGAGGGTGTACCCACCCTCAGGGCTAGTAGCCATTGGCTACTAACCCCCCAGACCTAAACACGCCCTTAAATTTAGTATTTAAGGGCTCCCCAGAACCAAGGAACTCAGATTCCTGCAACCTAAGAAGAAGAGGATTGCTGAGCTGAAAAACCCTGCAGAGAAGATGGAGACACCAACTGCTTTGGCCCCAGCTCTACCGGCCTGTCTCCCCACTTCGAAAAGACACTGCTCCAGTGATGCTTTCCCCAGGATCAGCGACCTCTGAATCCTCAGAGGACTGCCCTGCTCTAGAAGGACCAAGAAACTCCTGAGAACAGTGGCCCTGTTCACCCAAGATTCTAACTTTGTTTCCAAAGGAGCAACTTTAAAACGACTGCGTTTCCCGCCAGAAGCGTGAGACTTGCAACCCTGCACCCGGCGACCCCGACTCGACTGGTGGAGAAACAACGCTTCAGGGAGGACTCCCCGGCGACTCCGAGACTGTGAGTAACCAAAGTTGTCCCCCTTGATCCCCCACAGCGACGCCTGCAGAGGGAATCCCGAGGCTCCCTCTGACCGCGACTGCCTGACTCCCAGATCCCGACGCCTGGAAAGACCCTGCACCCGCAGCCCCCAGGACCTGAAGGATCGGAACTCCAGTGCAGGAGTGACCCCCAGGAGGCCCTCTCCCTTGCCCAGGTGGTGGCTACCCCGAGGAGCCCCCCTCTTGCCTGCCTGCATCGCTGAAGAGACCCCTTGGTCTCCCATTGATTTCAATTACAAACCCGACGTGTGTTTGCACACTGCACCGGGCCGCCTCCGTGCTGCTGAGGGTGTACTTTCTGTGCTAACTTGTGTCCCCCCCGGTGCCCTACAAAACCCCCCTGGTCTGCCCTCCGAAGACGCGGGTACTTACCTGCTGGCAGACTGGAACCGGGGCACCCCCTTCTCCATTGAAGCCTATGTGTTTTGGGCACCACTTTGAACTCTGCACCTGACCGGCCCTGAGCTGCTGGTGTGGTAACTTTGGGGTGGCTCTGAACCCCCAATGGTGGGCTACCTTGGACCCAAACTTGAACCCCGTAGGTGGTTTACTTACCTACAAAAACTAACAAATACTTACCTCCCCCAGGAACTGTTGAAAATTGCACTGTGTCTAGTTTTAAAATAGCTATATGTGTTTTATTTGAAAAGTATATATGCTATTGTGATTATTCAAAGCTCCTAAAGTACTTACCTGCAATACCTTTCATGCAAAGTATTACATGTAGAATCTGAACCTGTGGTTCTTAAAATAAACTAAGAAAAGGTATTTTTCTATACAAAAACCTATTGGCCTGGAATTGTCTCTGAGTGTGTGTTCCTCATCTATTGCCTGTGTGTATGTACAACAAATGCTTAACACTACTCCTTTGATAAGCCTACTGCTCGACCACACTACCACAAAATAGAGCATTGGTATTATCTCTTTTTGCCACTATCTTACCTCTAAGGGGAACCCTTGGACTCTGTGCATACTATTCCTTACTTTGAAATAGTGCATACAGAGCCAACTTCCTACACACATCTTCAGCTCAGGGAAGAGGACAGGTTGTTAACAATGAATAACTTAACTTCGTTTTCTCAAGATTGTGGTGTCATGTTCCATGTGACCAAAGGTTATATGACAACAGCTGTTTCTCGCCTAGTCAGAAAAATGTTTTGACATTCACCAGCCCCCAATCTGAGTCTGTATATAGGTATTAAATGGCTTCCAAGTCTTTTCTAATTTGAGCATTTTATCTGCCAGTAATGCAGTCAACTTCTCCACCATGGTAGATCTTCATACACCTTATCCTCCGTCGGATGACCCAGCAGAATCCCAACTGGATTGAGTGGGAGAGCAACTGCTGTAATGTCCTTAATGTGATTCATCAAGGTTGGCTAGTAGGACTGGCTTTGTGAGCAAGACCACGAAATGGGAGCCATTATGTCCATCGACTGACGATCCCTCCAGTATATATCAGTGGCCCGGAACATGGCCTTAAGTCTAAATGGAGTAGGTGCCATCTTGTGAGTATTTTATGAACACTTTTCTTTCTAATTAGTGTAAATGGAAGCAGTTACCTTCTTAAGCTTTATAGCCTCCCTCTCTTCACCATCTATGCCCCTCACAAGCCTCTCCTCCCATGATATCATATAATTCGTGTTGTAGCAGATATGAGCCTACATCTAAAGTCTGGTATAAGCTGGAAATGCCCTTTTTCTTTGAAGGCTTGATCAAATATAGACTCTGTTATGGTCATCTCACTTCCACCTTGAGTGTGTTGTTCCCCTCTGCCTGCTCAGTGTAAAGACTGTGTTTAAGCCTGTCTCAAATCTGTATTTGATATGAGGCATTCACATTAGTCCACTTCTTTAAAGTTCTAACATTGGGGAAATCACATAGTCTGTGGGGATCAGACCCTAGAGGGTTCAAGAAGAGTGGGTAATGTTGGCTTGGTGCAAATCTGGATTATGTGTCAGTGGGAAAAGCAGGAATGGACGTTTCTAACCCTCTCTGTAAGGGATAAGTACTTCCAGTAGTCTAGTAATATATGTATGATATATGGGAGTGCGTATTTATGTGATCTATAATGTGAAGAAAGCCAAAGCAAATGTAATGGGATAGGAACGGTGCCTCTTAAATTATTAGCCAAGGCTTTGACTTCAGTGATTGTGTCCATTCTATTACTCATTGAATCTGAGCAGCCCTTATAAAATGGAAATCATAAGATGGTCTGAGAAATCCTTTCGCCTGACTTTACATCTTGATGCTATTGTGTTGACTAATCTAGGACAGATGGAGCCTGGCCTAGCAGTACAGATCTTCAAAAAAATGTCCATCAATGGCCGGAATATTGAAATTATACAAGGTATTACATCCATATCACTTAATAATGCAAGGCTTCATGGCCAAGGCGAATGTTGGAAGAGACTGAGGACCCCACATGAGTCGAATACTATGCAAATATTCCCCCATTGATTTTTATTGGAGCTGCTCTTACTTCATAATTTGCCATAATGAAGGAAGACATGACAGGCCTATAGAAGTTTTAGAAACGTCCTTTTCAATATATTTGTCAATCTACTGTTTCGAAGGCCTTCTCTGCATCAAGTGAGAGAAGGCCTTTAAGGTTAATTAGTAGTGGCCATGTTGATGAGATTCACTGCCAGCCTTTTATTATCATGAGTGTGACATCTTTGGACCAATCCTGATTGAAAAGGGGAGATCAATTCCAACTAAACCTGGTTTAGCCTTGAGGTCAGGAGCCTAATAAAAATCTTTGCATATTGAGAAGGGCTATCCAAATACATGGTCCACAGCTCAAGACATCTTTTCCTGGTTTCAAGAAGACTGTGATTACAGCATAAAGCATAGTGTCTGTAACTGTTCAGGACTCCCCCATGAAGTCAAAGGACTTGGTTAAAGGTCCTGCTAAGATGTAATGAAATGCTTTTCAAAACGATATGTGGAAGCCGGCTGGGCACGGAACTGTATTTTGCATCATCCTCTGAGTGGCCAGTGCAATCGCTGATGGTGCGATGGGTATTTCTAGACCCTGAAGGGTTTAGGATCTATATCTGGTGTATTATTTTCCAATAAATGTTGGTCTTAAGCATGCAGGTTCACTTCTTGCCTGTTAACATAATTCTGTGTAGAGTTCTGTGAACATCTTCAACATCTGAGAAGTATGTGTCAACACAGTACCATCAGTGGTCTCTAATATTTTACAAAAGTTAGGTAAGGGCCTTTAGTTTGTATGCTAAATTACACTCTGCTTTCCCCCCTTCTCATAGAGTTTCCGACCAATTTGTGGTATTTTTTTACTTGTCTCACTGATTAACACCAGGCTTTGCATAGGGACCAAAATGTGCAAAGTAAGCAGTCAACCTTGTCTTGCTGATCAAGTGCTTGCACCTAGGACTCCAGGTGGCTTTTCTTTTCTCTTGTAGGCTCTGAAATGTGGCTATATGCAAAAGCAGGCCACCCATCAGGGCTGCCTTAGCAGTGCCCCATACTGTGGTGAGTGAGGGTTCCCCACTATTGTTTCCTTAAAAATAGTGATGGATGGAGTCTGCAGTTGTTTAAAGAGAAATGTGCCTAAAGGCTGTTTCGTTCTTATAGTTGGGGATCTGGGTACCAGAAGATGTAGGCACAACACAACTGGAGAACGATCCAATAGAGTATAGACCTCAAGCTCTGTAGCTAGCACCATTTTGTATGCCTGTCTGCTGGTCAGGAAGGAATCTATTCTAGAATAAGTTGTATGTACTCAACAGTAAAAAGTATAAACTCTCTCATGTGCATGCCGTAAACCCCAGGCCTCTGAGAGCCGCAGGAATTCGATGAAAGTTCTTGTGATATACTATAGGCAACCTGTATTGGGACTGACCTGTCTAGTATTCATCAAAAACAGCATTTAAGTCTCCCCCCCCCCCCTTCCCCCCCCATCAACAAGCCCTGTAAGAAAGCCTTGCTATGGGAAAATAGCAACTGGTGAAAGGCATTTTATCCTCAGTGGGGACATACATTGAGAAGATGGTGAATTCTCTTTCCTGTATACCATCTGTAATGCAAATCTTTCAGCCCGCCTGGTGCCGTACAAGGGTGTTGTAGCTTGCGCAAATAAACCACCTAGAGTGTAGAAAAACATCAATCTCTTCACAGTATTAAAGCTCCATCATTTAGCAAGCATAGCAGGATGTAATTGATCTATGGAATGTGCTGAAGTCTTGATTACTAATATTGCAAACACAATAAAATTCAAGTTCCAACCTTACCTATCCTACATATCACACATCTCCCCCACTGCCACATACAACTCAAACAGAGGAGAAAGATACAAGTAGAATAACTACAACACCCCACAAAATCAATTCCAAAGAACAAAATGGAAATAATATTCAAAGCAAAGTGAACAAAAGACACTGGGAACAGAGGTTAGGCTCATCTCTCAACAACTAAGATACATTTCAAATTCAAAATATGACCATTTTGAAGTTTAACAGAGCTATGAAACAATTTAACACTTTTGAGAGGTCTACAAAATGTTGTAACACCTTATTGATGTAAATCACCAACAACATCCTTTACATCAGATACTCCTTTATGAATATCATAGTTCACTCTCCTCTACTTCTGTTTCATGTCTACTCTTTCCATACAGGCATGTACAATCTTTTCATTTCATTCCCAATTATTCTCGTTTTTGCCTTTGTAATCTCTCACCTAGGAAGGACAAACTATGGTACTTGGTATCCTTCTATGAAAAGTTCAAAAGGTGTTGCCTCCTTGGTGGCGTGAGGTGTAAATCTATAAGTCTGTACATTGTCCGACATCTCTTTTTATCCAGTCCTAGCTAACATTTCTCTATAGTTGTATGCCTTCCTTCAATGTCCTATTGAATCTCCCTAGCATTCTATTGGTTTGTGGATTATAAAGAGAACATTTCTTGCGTCCAATTCCTCTGTTACTCAGAAATGTCTCCATCTCTTTTAAAGAGAGTTTCAAACCAGTGTCCTTTAAATGTATACAAGAATGGCTCTTCTAGTGAAATGCCTCTTTTAAAAACGTGATTACTGAGGATGGTTGTGATCGCTGGTACAACAGCTACTTCCTGCCAGTTAGAGCACATGTTCATAAGCACCAACAAGTAATTGGAAAAGGAGCCAAAGAATATTGATGTCTATGCCACTTCATACCAGAGACCAACTGGATACTCTCTGCACACCATCTGTGGGGTACTCACCTTCTTGGCTTTGTCACTTTAACAGAATTCCATACTCTCTCTCTTTGCCCACATGTAGCTGCTCCTTAATATTTCTTTAGTCTTGCACCTCCCCAAGTGTTCGGCATGGGCTAAATCTATGAGACATACTCTTAAACTTTCTGGAGGCACTGAGCACGTACCTCTTATAACTTACCCTTTCTGCACAAATAACTGCACAAATAACTAATTCAGAATCTTACTAAAAATGCTCTCAATTTCACTACTTCTTGACCGAACTCTACCTTGTTGAACCTTGTCACAAATAACTTCAAGAACATATTTATTCAGTTTCTCTAGCCACTCTGATTTTATCCACCAGCTACCACTCATAATTTTCCTCTATCTTATTGTCTTCCTACACTGATCTAGAAATACAGTCAGATACTGTATTGGAAGCCCCAGTAATATATTTCACAGAAAACTGGTACTCTTTCAAGGCTACTATTGAGTTACATATGTGAGTGGAAACCAAATCTAAACCCTTTTTTCCTAAAATCTTGTGCAAAAGTTTTTTATCAGAATATGCTTCAAACCTTTCCCCTCTAAAATATTTCTTAGCTTTCCTTATGGCCAAAAACAGCTAATGCCCCCTTCTCAATTGTCCAATTCTTAGATTCAGCCTCCTGCAGTGCTCTTGAAGCAATGACATCACAACACAGGAGTCCTGGTATAAAGCTACTCAAACTTTGGGAAGTCTTGAAACATTCATTAACATCATTTAAATCTCTCTGATTCCTCGCCCCATTTATATTCAGCTACTTTTTTCAACAATCCACTTCCAGACTATAGTCTACTGTTAAAATTAAATACAAAGCAAGAATAGAATTCCACCATGCCCAAAAACGACAGCACAACTTCTTTCTTTAAGGGCCTGGGCATTTCACATATGGTTTTGATCAAATCCTCCATCGGTCTCACCCCTTCAGCTAAAATTAATTGATGTAAATAATCTATTTCACGCTGAGCCAACTTACATTTCTTTCCTTCAACGTAAGACCATTATCACTCAGAATTCTCATCATGCATTCCAGTATGCATGTGTTGCTCAAGATTACTTCCATACACCAAGATGTCATCTTCGAAAAATAATACTCCCATACTGCCATTTAAAATTCTGGCCATTACCCTCTGAAATACTGATGCAGCTAACTAGAGTCAAATGGCATCCCGTTGAATCAGAATCAAAAAAGGTATTGTAAACAGACTCACATCTTTTATTCTCCTATAAGCCTCACTTGATGACTTAAGGTCCCGCATGGTAAGACACCTTGCTCGCCAAAGCACCTAGCATTTTAGACATATATTTGGTAGAGGTTAATCTGAATGTGCTGAGTAGCTTTGGGATTTAGAGAGATATCTAAGAATTTCTCATGTAGCTAACTAAGGACAACATCCCCAACAACTGGAACAAAAGCGTTTCCTTCAACTTTATTACTGCTGAAGTTAAAATCTCCAGTAAAATAACCAATCAATTAAGCAAGTATGTCACCATACATATAAGGTTTTACATTGGGTTCAGTTAGTCACTTTACCCTTAAATTGTCTCTCTTAAACAACACCTGGTATTAATGTGAGATGTGCCCCAGAATCCATCATCATTTTTACTTCAATACTAAATCAGGGGTTGTTTGTTACTAAATTTGTTGACACCATTGACAGTATAATCAACTTGTAATAAAAATTGTCCACTGTCAAATGTAACCTCATTGATCCTATCTTTCTCTTTCAAACCATTTATGAAATACTTTCTATAATGTCCTCTCCTCCCACATATTTTACATGTGCACTTAATAGAACACTGTTTTTCACCCAGTGACCAACATTTCCCTGACTAACATGTTCCCGTGAATTTTTTAGCATTCTTATTCTTAAGACTACTTTTAAATTAATTATCTACAGCTTCGGTCGGTGTAACTGAAATCTTGCCTTTCATTTATTTCACACCTGTTAACAAATGGTCCATTTGTTTGGCAACAATCAAGACTTCACTCAATGTGGGATCCACCCTCAGCCACAACTCCTCTCTAACTCTGTCATCCTTGCATTTTACCAAAAACTGATCCCTCATGCATTCATCAGTGGCTTCTGAAAGTTACACAAAGCTTCTAATTTTCGTAAAGCAGTAACATAATCCTCCACAGAGTCATCGTCTGTTTGAGCATGTATTCCGAAGTGATAGCTTTCTGGTGCTATGGAGATTTTGGGCAGAAAATGTGTGTCTGTTTTTTAAAATACATTTCATATTAATTGAAACTAGATGTAACGTTTTCATCTCACCTCATCATCAGCTAGTTCTGGTAGGTTTTCAAACACCACTTGTCCCTGTGAACCAAGCAAAACAGTTTGAGACCACCTTGATTAATTTTGTAATGGATTCTGCACGGGAAGGTAGGAAAAAAGGTGGTCATGGAATATTTTGCATTGAGAATGAACAAATAATGAAGTGATACTGTAAATATATGAGATTTAAAAACAACTGGCTACTAAGTATGCATTCAAATATATAATATAAGTATAAAACAAAAAGAATTCTGTGGTTTCTGATATTATTATGTAATTGCTAGCGGGACTAACTCTGGTAATGGATTTGCTATCCGAGAGAGAATGTATATATAAACAACAAAATGACAACCCTGTTTGCCCACAAGAACCAGGGTAAATGTAATAGAATCAAATCATTGTCCCCTGGGGCTCATTCATGCACCTCTCCCATCCACTTCCAAGGTATGCAAACTCAATTTATTATTTATATAATACTCAATATTTAGAGGAAAGTTACAGGACATACTTTTTTTGTACAAAATTGCATTTGGGATAGGATAGATATTTGCTCCAAATCCATGAGCAACCATGGGATCTGTTCAGTGTCTTGCTTTATGTTGTTATATTTATTCTTGTTCACAGTCTGAACACTGCATTGTCTGTACTAAATTGTGTGATTTATCAGCGATATACTTTTACTATATAACAAATAGAATTTTATACAAAAAAGTGTGTCCTGTGCCGGGTGTGCCTCCCTGTCCCTGTTTATTTTTTTGCCATTGTGCTTCTCATCAGCTTTGGAGTTTACAGGCATCACCAGTAGTTGTTAGTAGTTCCATTGGTGTGATCCACCATCTGCATCACCCATGGTCTTGGGAAAATCCTGAATTTGAAGTATCTATCAAGCTTCTTTGATTAAGGGAAGAGCAGGTTCCTTTCCTCCATAAGCAAAAACTATTTGGGTCGGTGCTTCTGTTGAAGTGTTTTTGCTGGGAGTTTTATATCTTTTATATCTTGCCAGGGTTGCTGAGGATAGGCCTTCAAAGAGGGAGATTGAGTCACCTTTAATTGAAAAGGAGTCCAGTATTCTTCGTTCTGCCATGTTGCATTCTTTCAGCTTGTTGAAATGCACCCTAGTCAGCACGTCAGAAGGCAAGCTTGGTAGGCAGAATAAACTTTGTGTGTGTGTGGTCAAGCACCATGTCTAAAGTCTCATCATCCTTGAGTATGTGATGGAAGAGTTCTATAAAATGTTTTTTGAGCTTTGCATTGGGGAGTTTTCAGTTGACATCCCTGATCCTGGTGAATTTCTCTGAGACCTGTTTTCTCCATCTTCAAGTTTCTCTAAGGATCATTGTGTGCTGAGCCTCCAGTGCCTCTGCTCACTCAGTGAGCACATCTTGATCATGAGCCTACCCAACAGTAAACGTTTCCACTTGATCTAGGTACAGCTTTGCAAGCTGCAAGTTCTAAACCAGTTCCAATATTGATTTCGCCAGTTTCAACTTTTTGGTTTTGAATCTTTTAATGAGGACTTGAATGTTACTTGTGGTGGCTGGAGCCTGAGCCGCCAAGGTGCCTAACGTTTGTGCCACAGAGTGGTCTTCTTGGAGGTGGAGTATGAGGAGTTCCATTCTACTTCTGTTTCCCTCTGGTGATATTGCATCAAGCCATTTATGGATGATGTTTTGAGTACTTTATGCTTGGTAGTTGCCCTTGCAGATGATTACAGAAAGGGAGAAGGGGCGTAAGCTATCACCCCCTGTGACGGGTCGGACCGATCCGACCTGCACACAATTGCGACTGGTGCTGCCACTACCTGGGATGACCCGGAAGTGACCCCGAGGTCAACCCTTCCTATTGGTTCAGGACTATATCCGCGGGACCCTGGGGACTTAAAAGGCCAGGTCCCGGAGTTCAAAATAAGCGCGGATGGTCGGAGAGGAAACTTCCAGGAGGCGTCAGAGGATCCAACCCGAAGGATCGTGAGGACCCAGGGGAAGAGGAGACTCCTAGGATCGTCGGGAAACCCCGAGGACCGAGCCCGACCGGAACAAAGAATCATTGCGGTCCCAACCCGGGACGAAGACCGCCGGCCCCGGGAAGCAAACTCTTAGGACCACCACGCTTCAGGAGAAGCGTGGCCAAGCCAGGAACGGGGCTGGGGACGGGTAGGGTTAGGGAGGACGGGAGGGTGGATATACACAAAGAGATAGCACTGGCACGGGCACCGGGCGGGAGGTACATTGATAAAGAGTTGGGAGGGCAAGAACGGGGAGCACTGCGAGCATAAAAACAGGTGACTATTAGGAAGGAAACAGGGTTCAGATACCGGCAGAAAGACGAAGAGAGAAAACCCAATTGTACAGAAGAAGACTCAAGAGCCTAAGGAAAAGTGAAAGAGAAAAGAGTATACAGGATAATAAAGAGAGAAAATTGCCAAAGGCAAGTTCAAACAGACAGGTCTGAGTAAAGACAGAAGACAGGATAAGAAAGGAAAGAGCAGAAACCAGGGATAAGTAAGAAAGAGAAAAAGAGCGAGTAATAGAAAAGAAGAAAAGAGCGGAAGACAGGAAAAGGAAAAGAAAGAGCAGAAATAAGGGACTAGGAAAGAGAGAGCGAGAAGAAAGGAAAAGAGAGCGATTTACTCAAACACTTAACGTGCCTATTCTTCTTCTGTCCCCACATGCTTCCCGAGAGGCCTATGGAGAAAACAGAAAGAAGAAGGTGAGATTAGTCCACCAAGACTGGAAGAGACATCTGAAACCAACTACCACGGACTTAACCACCATAAAGTGCTCTGTAAAACAAAATAAACCCTACTTACCTATAGACTCAACCAGTCTTGTGTGCTTGATACCAGCCAGCCTATGACAAAGTGGTGTCAGAAGTGGGATCACTGGAAGACTCCCATAATGGAGGACAAACCCACCATGGCTGACGTTATAGCACAGTTAGCGGAGGGACAATGTCACCTCCAACTAATGTGGGAACAACAGATGAAGGAAGCAAGAGAAGAATGCGAGGCCCTACAGACAGCCCTTAAGAGCCAGGCCGCAATCATGGCAAACAACCAACTAGTCCATGAAACCGCCCTAGGAAAGCTTACTGACACAATAGCCCACACTAAGGTACCAAGCAGCGTCTTACAAAAATATCAGGACCAGGAAGATCCAGACTCCTTTTTTCTCAATTTCGAAAGAGTGGCAAGCACGGCTATTTGGCCAGAGGACAAGTGGGGGCAGTACATCACCCCTTTACTAACGGGGCATCTCCAAGCAACATACCAAGCAATCAATCCCAGTGGTACTCTCCCGTATAAAGAAATATAGAAGACCATCCTAGAAAGGGTAGGGCTTGACAGTGAGAGCTACCGGTCCAAATTTCGTCATACGAAGTGGCAACCACAGGAAAACCCTCGCACCCTCTACTACAGGGTACAACATGCTGCTGGTCGATGGTTACATCCCACCGAAAAAACCTGAGAAGAGATGTTTGACGTAATCATCTTGGAACAATTTTTAGACGCCCTACCGAACACAACCCGTAATTGGGTTCGACAACACCCAGGGTTCACCAATGACACAGCCATTGACCTTGCTTGCGCTTTCCACAGGAGTCCAGACTTTAGAGCTACCTCCAGCAGAACCCCAGTCCCTTCCCCTGTGCGCCCCACCATAGGAAAAGGAGCAGCCCCAGGACCACTGGGGATGCAGGATCCAGAGAGGATAAGGATACCCCATCCTCCACAAACAACTTTTCCCACTACGGGTCCTCAGTGTTACCACTGCTCGGAGTGGGGTCACATAGCCCGATATTGCCCCCAGAAAAAGGACATGGAAGAACTGATGGAGATTGGTGTTGCAAAGGGAAGAGTTTTCTGGGCCGGGGAAACCAAACCTACATACACCCTCCCTATTCTTCTCAATGGCATGGAAAGGGTGGCCCTGATTGACTCAGGATGCAGCCAGAGTGTAATTCGTCAGGAATTGATTGAACCCGGACAAGGGTTACCCCAGGCACAAGTATTGATCGCCTGTGTCCACGGGGATCACAGGTATTATCCAGTGGCAGTCATCAACTTCCAGTGGAGAGAAATAAAAGAAACCCTCAAGATGGGTGTGTTACCTCACTTGGAGGAGGACATTATCATTGGAACTGACTATGCGGCCTTTTCTCTTTTGTTGACAAAAGCAGGACAAGAACACACTTTGAAAATGTGGTGGAAAGAGGTCCCATATGACGCCGGGGAGGAAGCCAGTCAGAATCCTAGAGACCATCAAAGCAAACGACAGAAAAGGATACAACGACAACAATATGCGAAAAAAGCCTATGAACCCACCAAGATGGATCCAGGAGCCACAGGCAAGGTGTATACGGTGGCAGGAGATTTCAGACGGAGTCAGAGGGACGATCCCTCCTTAAAGAATGCATGGCAGCAGGCCTTGAATCACGAGGAACATGTGGTAGGTCCAAAATTCCTCGTCCAGAACCAACTCTTATACAGAATTCCCCATGCCAACGATGAAAGGCAGAAACAATTGCTAGTCCCCAGTAGTCACAGACAACAAATCCTGCATCTTGCCCACGGGGACAAGGGGGAAGGGCATCTAGGTAGGGAGAAGACCGAGGAGGCCGTACTCCGGCGGTTCTATTGGCCCAGGGTTTTCGGGGATATCCGTAGACATTGTTCGAATTGTCCGAAATGTCAATTATATAATCCCGCTGCACACCCACCTGCTCCATTACAGCCGTTACCAATCATAGAGACCCCTTTCTCCCGCGTGGGCATGGATATTATCGGCCCTCTCAACCCATCCAGTAAGGGTCGACAGTATGTCCTGGTATTGGTGGATTACGCCACCCGGTATCCAGAAGCTATTCCCCTCCCAGCATCAATACGAAAGTAATCACACAAGCCATGATTGAGTTTTTTTCGAGGGTAGGTTTCTTAAAGGAGATCTTAACCGACCAAGGCACACCTTTTATGTCCAGACTCATGGCTGAAGTAAGCAAGACCTTAGGAGTAAAGCAGATCAGAACATCAGTATATCATCCACAAACTGATGGTCTCGTGGAAAGATATAATCGGACTATTAAATCCTTACTCAGAAAGAGTATCACCGAAGATGGTAGGGATTGGGAAAATAAATTAGCCCTGGTATTGTATGCAATACGCACACACGTTCAGTCTTCCCTAGGCCATAGTCCATTTGAATTGTTGTTTTGGCGACCACCCCGAACCCTTCTCGAAATGCTAGCTGAACAATGGGAAGAGACAGACGATGAGATTAAAGACCTCCTAACATATACCAAGGAGTTGAGGGAGAGCCTACATTCAGTATGGGAAAAGGCCCACACTACCTTACGCGACTCCCAAGAGAAGCAGAAGAAGGGGTATGACACCAGGAGTGTGCTCTGTAGTTTAAAAGTAGGGGATAAGGCGTTAGTACTCCTTCCCAGTAGTGAGAACAAACTATTGGCTCGGTGGCAGGGACCATACGAGGTGCTTGAACAAATCAACCCCACTACCTATAAACTGGCTCTTCCCCACAGCCACGGTAGGGAACAACTATATCACATAAACATCTTTAAAAAAATGGCAGGAACCCGTTAGTGTCCAACCAGTCCGCTACATTACAAATAACAGTACAGAGGACATCCCATTCCTAGCCCTTTCCTTCCCACACTGTCCAGAGGAGTCTAGGCCTCAAACTAATACAACCCTCCCAGATACACAGCTTGTACCCCTATTACACATTATTGATGCATATTGGGATGTTTTTTCCAAGCAGCCCGGACATACCCAGTTAGCTGAACACATGATTCAAACTAAAAATTAGTCTATATCTAGAAAAAGACCCTATCGTATCCCAGAAGCAAAAAAATTCCTAATAGAACAAGAGGTCCAAACCATGCTGAAAGCGGGAATCATAGATCCCTCCAACAGCCCATGGTGTTCTCCGGTAGTACTGGTCCCAAAATCGGATGGGGGTACTCGCTTTTGCGTGGATTATAGGCGGGTCAATGAACTGATTTATTTCGATGCCTACCCTATACCCCGCATTGATGAACTTCTGGAAAAATTGGGACAAGCCAGGTTCATGTCCACCCTGGATCTCACAAAGGGGTATTGGCAGATCCCCTTGAGAGCAGCCGATAAGGAAAAGACCGCCTTTGCGGCCCCATCTGGTGTATACCAATTTACTGTTCTCCCCTGTGGGTTGCATTGGGCCCGCCACGTTTCAAAGACTCATGGATAAGGTACTACGTCCCCATCAGCCATATGCAGCTGCGTATCTAGATGATATAGTGATATACAGCAAAACATGGAAAGATCATCTAGGACACTTGGGGGCGATCTTACAGGCATTAAGGGAAGCCCATTTAACAGCTAACCCTGAGAAATGTAAGTTAGGGTTTACGAATATCAGGTATCTAGGATATGTATTGGGGGAGGGAATGGTTCGTCCCCAGATAGAAAAAGTAGATGCTATCCAACAGATACCCTTACCAAAATCAAAGAAGGACGTACGTGCTTTCCTCAGTCTTGTTGGGTACTTCCAGCGGTTTGTTCCGCAATTTTCGACAGTGGCAGAACCTCTCACCAACTTACTAAAAAAGTCTACTCCCAAAACCTTCTCCTCGTTTCCCGAAGCTGCCCGCCACAGTTTTGACCGTCGAAAACACGCCCTATCCACCAACCCGGTATTATGCTGTCCGGATTTCCAAAAACCTTTTTTTCTACAAACGGACGCATCTGATGTAGGACTTGGGGCGGCGTTATCTCAAACTCAGATGGATGGGTCCATCCACCCTCTACTGTATATTAGTAGAAAGCTGCTCCCGAGAGAGACACACTACCCCACCATTGAGAAAGAATGTTTGGCTATTAAATGGGCTATTGAGGCATTGCGCTATTATCTCAGTGGGCGAACCTTTACACTTCTTACGGACCATGCACCTCGCACCTGGCTTGCTCGCAACAAAGACTTGAACGTTCGTGTTCTAAGATAGTTTCTCTCTTTGCAACTCTTCTCCTTCCAGATACTACATTGTCCGGGCCGCCACATGTTGAATGCTGATTACTTATCCCGCTACCCTGCTCCTGAGTGTCATCGGCAGCTGCTCTCTAGGGGGAGTGTCTGTGACGGGTCGGACCGATCCGACCCGCACACAATTGCGACTGGTGCTGCCACTGCCTGGGATGACCCAGAAGTGACCCCGAGGTCAACCCTTCCTATTGGTTCAGGACTATATCCGCGGGACCCTGGGGACTTAAAAGGCCAGGTCCCAGAGTTCGAAAGAAGCGTGGATGGTCGGAGAGGAAACTTCCAGGAGGCGTCAGAGGATCCAACCCGAAGGCTCATGAGGACCCAGGGGAAGAGGAGACTCCTAGGATCGTCGGGAAACCCCGAGGACCGAGCCCGACCGGAACAAAGAATCACTGCGGTCCCAACCCGGGACGAAGACCGCCTGCCCCGGGAAGCAAACTCTTAGGACCCGCCACGCTTCAGGAGAAGTGTGGCCAAGCCAGGTTCAGGGCTGGGAACGGGTAGGGTTAGGGAGGATGGGAGGGTAGATATACACAAAGAGATAGCACTGGCACGGGCACCGGGCGGGAGGTACATTGATAAAGAGGTGGGAGGGCAAGAACGGGGAGCAGTGCGAGCATAAAAACAGGTGACTATTAGGAAGGAAACAGGGTTCAGATTCCGTCAGAAAGACGAAGAGAGAAAACCCAATTGTAAAGAAGAAGACTCAAGAGCCTAAGGAAAAGAGAAAGAGAAAAGGGTATACAGGATAATAAAGAGAGAAAACGGCCAGGAGCAAGCTCAAACAGACAGGTCTGAGTAAAGACAGAAGACAGGATAAGAAAGGAAAGAGCAGAAACCAGGGATAAGGAAGAGAGAGAAAAAGAGCGAGTCAGAGAAGAGAAGAAAAGAAAAGAGCGGAAGACAGGAAAAGGAAAAGAAAGAGCAGAAATAAGGGACTAGGAGAGAGAGAGAGAGAAGAAAGGAAAAGAGAGCGATTTACTCAAACACTTATCGTGCCTATTCTTCTTCTGTCCCCACATGCTTCCCGAGAGGCCTATGGAGAAAACAGAAAGAAGAAGACGAGATTAGTCCACCAAGACTGGAAGAGACATCTGAAACCAACTACCACGGACTTAACCGCCATAAAGTGCTCTGTAAAACAAAATAAACCCTACTTACCTATAGACTCAACCAGTCTTGTGTGCTTGATACCGGCCAGCCTACGACACCCCCTAACTCCTCCTTTGTCGACTCACTGTGCCTCCCAGTGTGTAAGTGACTCTGGTCCCCATGTACTTCACAGCCAAGCTTATCTCTTGAGTTCAAAGATCATGGGGGCAACCAAGCCCTCCCTCAGTTGCAGCCAACAGCCCTGGAGTGTCACAAGGATCTCCTGAATCACACAAGCCCTAAGATCCTTGGAGTTCAGAAATGGAGACTGGGCACACGGAAGGCCAGGCCGACATCAAAAGAAGGATATTCACAACTGAACAGCGACTCCCAGCTTATTCCAGTGTTGCCCATGTGGTTGGTAGAGCTGTATTTCTGTGCCAAACCCAGACAACTCTATAGTAACAGTTACTCCAGTGGGTATTGTGCAGTTTATATGTTACCAGTTACGGGTCCGTGTTCCATCTCTGTCCACTCATTCATCGCCCCATCTTCTTCTTCTGCTCCCAATCTCCAACAGTGAACATCAATTTGTCCCCTTAATGGGTAGATGGCTTGGGCGCTCCCCACATGTCTGGAAGCACACCCATATTGTTTCTCATGTTGCTGTGATTAGCTTGACTTTCACAGGCCAGGTGGGGAGGGTTGGCTAACTTTCATTGCGACCCCCTTGGCAATCCCCAGCTGTTGTGAACAAAGCCAAGTTTGGGACCACCCATTTCACCCCTCCCGCCATCGTTATAAATCCACTTTTGAGGATCCTCGATCAGAGCCACTCCTATTTTCTGGAAGCGAGTGTCATTGTGGATTTCCTTAGAGTTGCAATCAAGAAGTTGCTGGGGCACCTTTTCTCACTGCTGTACCAGTTGCCTATATTTAGGAGGCTCAAAGTGTCTCATTATCTTCTACTGTTATGCTGAAGGAGGCACCACAGCACCCTGCAACCACAGCAGGTGAGAATCTTTATGGAGCTCAGCGAGGACAATCAGTTTTAATCAAAAAAGCTGCAGCTAGGTATATTATTATGCAAGGCCAACACCTAGCATATTATATGCACTTATGTTTAACATATATTACTTTTCTTTTAATTGAATATGTGACTTACAACATTTAAATTATGCGGATACACACATTTTTTCTCCAATGACACCCTGGAAAATACCATCTATACTACATGGCTTAAACCTTTTCCTATAGCTGAGTTGTGGTATTTTCCTAAGATGGAACCTGACCTAGACAGGGCTTCCACAATTGCCTATATGCTAAAAGACTAAGGTGGTCATTACAACCCTGGCGGTCGGTGTTAAAGCGGCGGTAAAACCGCCAACAGGCCGGCGGTAAAAAAAATGGAATCACGACCGTGGCGGAAACGGCCAACATACACAGCCACTTTAACACTCCGACCGCCACGGCGGTACAAACACCGCGGCGGTAACTGCCAACAGACAGGCGGAACACCATGTACCGCCCAAGTATTACAACAGTCCAATCTGCCACCTTTTCCGGGTTGGATTCACCGCGAACAAAAACACGGCAGAAACAGGACTTGAAAGGGAAAACGCTCACCTCTACACACCCCACGAGGAACCAGGACGCCATGGAACCGGAACTCCAGATTCTCCCAGCCTTTGTCTTCCTGCTCCTCTACCAGGAGCACGAACGTCAGCGGCAAAGACCACGGTGAGTACTGCACCTACGACACAGGGGAGGGGGAGGGAAAAGAGAGTGACACACACATGCAACACGCAACACCCCCACCCCCACCCTCACCCACTACAACACACACACTAATACATCATGATACATTACAGTTACATCCCCCAACCCCTCCAGAAGAATGCAAAGACAAAAGGAAATGATTTGAACATTTGTAATCAATTAAAATCCAGTACTCAAAAAATATATATACACTATAAACAAATATATACACCAAGAATACAACTCCAAGGTATTGCACCATAAAAGTCCGTGGACCACTGGGCCCAAAATGCATGGGCGAGGCCCACACAAGATACCCGATCAAAATGGAGAGAACACTGCAGGGGCATCAGATAGAAATACAACAGGCACCTCATGGGGAAAGGAAAGGGGGGCACCTCAGCCAGATGAGTGCACGATGCCAGATCCACGAGGGGGCTCCGGGCCCACTGCTGTATCCTGAGGAGTGCAAAGCCACAGTCTCACAAGTCTCTCCAGTGGGTGGTTTGCCCACTGCTTTATCCTGGGGAGTGCAAAGCCACAGTCTCACAAGTCCCTCCAGTGGGTGGTTTGCCCACTGCTTTATCCTGGGGGTGCAAAGCCACAGTCTCACAAGTCTCTTCAGTGGGTGGTTTGCCCACTGCTGTATCCTGGGGAGTGCAAAGCCACAGTCTCACAAGTCCCTCCAGTGGGTGGTTTGCCCACTGCTTTATCCTGGGGAGTGCAAAGCCACAGTCTCACAAGTCTCTCCAGTGGGTGGTTTGCCCACTGCCGTGTCCTCCGCCTGCTTTCTCACCCTCCGCATGCTCCGCAAGATCTTCCGCTGGATCCCCGCCGACACCAGAAAAACCGTGACCCACGCCCTCGTCACGAGCCGCCTGGACTACGGCAACACCCTCTACGCCGGGACCACAGCCAAACTCCAAAATCGCCTGCAACGCATTCAAAACGCCTCGGCCCGCCTCATCCTCGACATACCCCGCAGCAGCCACATCTCCGCACACCTGAGACACCTGCATTGGCTCCCTGTCAGCAAAAGGATCACCTTCCGACTTCTCACCCACGCACACAAAGCCCTCTACGACAAGGGACCGGAATACCTCAACAGACGCCTCAGCTTCTACGTCCCCACCCGCCTCCTCTGCTCCTCTGGCCTCGCACTCGCTGCTGTCCCTCGCATCCGCCGCTCCACGGCGGGTGGGAGATCTTTCTCCTTCCTGGCGGCCAAGACCTGGAACTCCCTCCCCGCCAGCCTCAGGACCACCCAGGACCACTCCGCTTTCCGGAGACTCCTAAAGACCTGGCTGTTCGAACAGCGATAACCCCCCCCTTTTTCCCTAGCGCCTTGAGACCCGCACGGGTGAGTAGCGCGCTTTATAAATGTTAATGATTTGATTTGATTTGATTTGACTTTATCCTGGGGAGTGCAAAACCACAGTCTCTCTAGTGGATAACAGTTTCCACTGGTTCTGGAGGGGGCTTTGTGCCCAGAGTGCTTCATTCTGCCAAGGTCTGAGGTAGTGGATGTGAATCTCCACTGGTTCTGGAGGGGGCTTTGTGCCCAGAGTGCTTCATCCTGCCAAGGACTGAGGTAGTGGATGCCTTTCTCCACTGGTTCTGGAGGGGGCTTTGTGCCCAGAGTGCTTCATTCTGCTCGTGGCGGCCTCAGTAGCGTCAGAGCTTTCGGCGCTCATTGGCCTGCAGTGCTGGTGGCGGCGGTGTCCTTGCCAGCAGTGCTTGTGGCGGCGGTGTCCTTGGCAGCAGTGCTGGTGGCGGCGGTGTCCTGTGAAGCGGTGCTTGTGGCGGCGGTGTCCTTGGCAGCGGTGCTGGTGGCAGCGGTGTCCTGTGAAGCGGTGCTTGTGGCGGCGGTGTCCTTGGCAGCGGTGCTGGTGGCAGCGGTGTCCTGTGAAGCGGTGCTTGTGGTGGCGGTGCCTTTGGCAACAGTGCTGGTGGCGGCGGTGTCCTGTGAAGCTGTGCTGGTGGCGGCGGTGTCCTTGGCAGCGGTGCTGGTGGCAGTCTTGTCTGCCGTGCAGGTTTTCGGCGACTTGCCTGTCTTTCTGTGCCCCTTCCCCACCTTGGATGGTGGTGCAGCTGTCTTCCCTCTCCCAACTGTACTCCTGGGAAAGCCTTTGGTGGTAGATGTTTTGCCTTTCTCCCGCCGGGCAGTGGCCACCTTTTTATGCTTCTGAGGTGGGGGACTGTCCGTGGTCTGGCTCCTTGGCACACAGGCTGCCCTGCTGCTTGGCGCACTCCAGAAGCCTGTTACTGCTTGCACCACTGTTCCCGCTGATGTTGTGGCTGAGGTGCTGGGTTGGGACCTGGAAAGGCGGGCCCTAGGGGACTGGAGGGGTGGGGGAGGGGAGGGTAAGAGGTCAAGGTTGGACAGGAAAAGTTTTTTGGACACACTGGGACGGGTAGATGGAGGGGGTTTGGGAGTAGAGGAAGAGGTAGTGGTTGTAGGAGGTGTACGTTTGCTGACTTTGGGTGAAGGTGCATGGGCTGGAGGCTGTCGTGAGGTGGATGGCTATTGGGTGGATGTGTGGCTGCGTTTGTGTACCTTGGGAGGTGGGCTCACAGACACACTGGGAGAGGACACAGGGGATGTGTGAATGGTAGTGGGGGTGGTGAGTGCAAGTGAGCGGGTGTGGTGATGGGTGTGCTGGTGATGGACATAGTGGCTGAAGATGTAGTGCATGCAGGTGTGAGTGGACACGAGACATGGAGGGAGGAGGGAGATTAGGAGGTGGGGGACACAGTGGAGGCAGTGGATGTTGGTATGTCTTCATGGGTATGATGCTTGTGTGAGTGCCTGTGGGATGTGTGGTGCTTATGTTTGCCAGAGCTTTCCTTGTGTGATGAGGTGGGTGCATGCTGGTCTGATGGTGAGCTTGGGATAGGCTGAGGTACAGGTGTTTGGGTCTGGGTGGAGGAAGTTGGAGGGGGGAGGCTGGACACAGGGACAATGGCTGCCATCAGTGCTGAGGCCAGAGTCTGAAAAGCTCGCTGTTAGGCTGCAGGACCAGAATGAATGCCCTCCAGGTATGCATTGGTCTGTTGCAACTGCCTCTCTACACCCTGGATGGCATTCAAAATGGTAGACTGCCCAACAGTGAGGGACCTGAGGAGGTCAATGGCCTCCTCACTGAGGGCAGCAGGGCTGACAGGGGCAGGAGCTGAGGTGCCTGGGGTGAAGGAGATGCCCACCCTCCTGGGTGAGCGGCCACGGGGCACACGCTGAGGGGCTGCTGGGAGGGCAGTGCTGGTAGGGGGGGTTGCGGCTGTACCTGTAGATGCGGTGGGCACAGAGGGACCCGCCACCGCAAGGGAGCTCCCATCAGAGGAGGAATCCGTGTCGCTGGTCTCAGCTCCTGTCCCCGCCGTGGAGCTCCCCTCGCCCTCGTCCCACCGGTGGCTTTAGACTCTGTTATGTCGCCTTCCAGGGCCATGTGGGATGCAGCTCCCTCCTGCTCCGGTGCCACTGCTCCTCCGCCTGATGATGCTAATGCACACAAGAATAGGGAGACCACAAAAAGGGGGGGGGGGAGACAGAAGAAAGACATGTTGAGTGCATGCAATACAGCTAACGTTGGCGGACACTAGAGACACAGAAGCCCCCTGCACTACGCCGTGCACTTTGAGTTCCCTAATTAATCACAGGGACATGGGGTACAAGGCCTATGCCCGATTGCTGCACACATGGAAGTCACAGGAGCCTGACTAGGTGTATTTGGCTCTGAACACAGGTGGGGTGGGGTGCCACATAGCCTGCCTTACGAAGGGACCTTGCCTACTAAACTAGCCCTGGCCTAGGGGAACCCACAGCCCACCTCCCCCACCCAGACACCTCCAATGCACGCTGAATCAGCTGAATGAGAGTGTACTCACCCCCTTGTGGCTGCTGTGATGCCCTCAAGCGCCCATCCAACTCTGGATATGTCACCACCAGGATCTGGAACATCAGGGGAGGCCATCCCCAGCTGGGGAAGTTGGGAGGCCATCCCCAGCTGGGCCTCCGCCGTCTTCTTGCTCCAGCGGCGAATGTCCTTCCATCTTTTCCGGCAGTGGGTGCTCCGTCTGTGGTGGACCCCCAGGGTCCAGACTTCCTTGGCGATGGCACGCCAAATATCCTTATTCTGGTGGGCGCTGACCTACAGGAATAGTACAGGGGAAAAGTAGAAGATATAACCGTCCGCACTGTAACAGTCATTGGTCCGCATCCCTACCCTTGCCATGACGCACATGCACTCACCGTTGTTTCATGCACGCCTCATTGTCACCCCCCTATCATCCATCCACACCACGCTACACAGGCATTGCCCATTCAGCATGCTCACAGTGTACTTACCTGCTTGTCTGGAGGACCGTAGAGTAGCGTGTACTGGGGGAGGACCCCATCCACTAGTTTCTCCAACTCCTCCGTGCTGAAGGCAGGGGCCCTTTCCCCAGACACATGAGCCATTGTCTCTTCCAGACTGAGCTCACAGCAGCACTTGCAGTGTTGGTCCTCTCCTGTCGAAGATCAGGTATCAAGTGAGTGAACAGAGAGAAAATGGCGGTGACGTCCGCAGCGGTGCGTACCGTCACCGCCGGCGTACATCGTCATTGGCTCCTGGGACCCATAGGGTCCAATGTTAACCAATGCAGGATTGCGCCGCGGTCTTCAACCGCCTACCGCGACGGTGTACAACTCCAGCGCAGTTACCTCATATCCCCTTGTCCCACATTAAAGGTCAGGCAGCCGCCATTTCAGGGGGCCACATTGCATTAATTTTAAATGCGTCACACATATCTAGGCCTTGCATACACACAAATACAGGCACATAGCGGATTTTAAAAAATGTGGAATAAAGTTGTGTTTTCGTACCTCAGTGTTGGCTGACTCTCTGCTCGCTGTTCTCCTCCATAGAGCACGCCCGCTGGGGCAGGTGAGGAGATGGCGGCATCCTCCAGTGTACAGACCGCTGGTGGACCTGTCGACAATGGAGGAGCGACATGTAATTGTCACCTCCAGACTGGACTGTGCCACCATCCAGGAACTGTGTGCTCAGTTGGAGCCAGACCTGATGTCAGCTATCTGCCATCCCACAGGAATCCCCCCTCTAGTGCAGGTGCTGTCAGTACTTCATTTCCTGGCAAGTGGGTCTTTTCAAACTACAGTGGCCATTGCATCAGGGACGTCCCAGCCTATGTTCTCAAACATGTTGTCCAGAGTGTTGTCTACCCTGCTGAAACACATGTGCAGCTACATCGTTTTCCCTGAGGTGAAGGATTTGCCTACAGTGAAAGGTGACTTCTATGCCCTGGGACATATCCCCAACATCATAGGTGCCATTGATGGGACACATGTGGCCTTGGTCCCCCCGCAGGAGTGAACAGGTGTACAGAAACCGGAAGAGTTACCATTCGATGAATGTGCAGATGGTGTGTTGCATGCCAAGATTGCATGTTGTGAATGCCAAGTTTCCTGGCTCAGTGCATGACGCTTACATTCTGAGGAATAGCAGCATCCCTTATGTGATGGGGAAACTCCACAGGCACTGTGTGTGGCTATTAGGTGAGGACATGGACCCTATACAGTGTGACTAGGTGTCTGGGTCTTGGGATGTCCCTAAGAGTTAGTGTGTGTCTAACAGTTGTCCCTCGACATTTGCAGGTGACTTTGGTTACCCCAACCTGTCATGGCTACTGACCCCAGTGAGGAATCCCAGGACATGGGCAGAGGAACGCTACAATGAGGCCCATGGGCGAACTAGGAGGGTTATAGAGAGGACCTTCAGCCTCCTGAAGGCCAGGTTCTGGTGCCTCCATATGACAGGTGGTTCCCTATTCTACTCACGAAAGAAGGTGTGCCAGATCATCGTGACCTGCTGTATGCTTCACAACTTGGCTTTGCGACGACAGGTGCCTTTTCTGCAGGAGGATGGTCAGATGGAGGTGTTATGGCAGCTGTGGAGCCTGTGGACAGTGAAGACGAGGACGCAGAAGAAGAGGATATCGACAACAGAAACACGGTGATTCATCAGTACTTCCAGTGAGACACAGGTAAGAAGACATCACTGCCTGCTACATCTGATACCCTTGTTCTACCTCTCATCTGTCTGTCACTTTCACCCAGTGTATGGACCCTGAGTTGTCACTTTCCCTTTCAATTTCACAGATGTGGGTCCCACTGTGTGACATCTGCTTTGTTTCCGCATGGACTAGAGCTGTGTGACATAGGTATGTTGACAATACAATGGATATAGCAGTTTTCCACAGTTATTGCAAATACACATTTTCGAAAGCACAGACTGACTCCAGATTGTTTTGTGCTTTAAGGGTGTTTATTTGAGAGCTAAATATTGGAGGGTGTTGTAAACTGGTCAGGGGTGATGGTGGAGGAATGTCCATGGCAGAGTCCCGTCTATTAGTCTCACCGGTGCATTGTCCAAAGGGGCATAGGAAGTGGAGCTGGGGCAGTTGATGGATGGGCAGGGTAACAAAGTGGGACAGAAGGATGACAATCAGGGTGGTCTCATTTTTTGGCGGGGTTTTGGCATTGTTCTCTGTCTTTGTCCTGGATCTCAGGGACCGTTTGCGGGGTGGTTCTCCATCTGCAGAGTGTGGGGTGCTGGTGTTGCGGTCCTGTGGCGGTGCCTCCTGTCCATTAGCGCAGGTGGAGGTGGTGGGTAGTTCATCGTCAAGGCTAGTGTCAGGGGCCCCTTGTTGTGCCACAGTGTCCCTCCTGGTGTTGACGAGTTCCTTCAGCACCCCTGCGATGGTGCCCAGGGTGTTATTGATGGATTTGAGTTCCTCCCTGAACCCCAAATACTGTTCTTCCTGCAGCCACTGGGTCTCCTGAAACTTGACCAGTACCGTTGCCATCGTCTCTTGGGAATGGTGGTAGTCTCCCATGATGTTGGAGAGGGCCTCATGGAGAGTGGGTTCCCTGGGCCTGTCCTCCCCCTGTCGCACAGCAGCCCGCCCAGTTCCCCTGTGTTTCTGGGCCTCTGTCCCCTGAACGGTGTGCCCACTGCCCCCAGGGCCCTGGTGTTGTTGGGGTGGTGGGTTTGCCTGGGTTCCCTGTAGTGGTGGACACACTGCTGCTTGACATGTCCTGGGGTCAGAGGTATGGGCCCACTGGGTGGGTGCTGTGCTGGTGTTTCCAGAGGGGGGAGGCTCTGTTGTGGCTTGTGCCAGTGTGAGGGGAACCGACTGTCCCGAGGTCCCGGGCTGGTCATCTAGATCCAGTTGGACAGAGCTGCTGTCATCACTGTGGGCCTCTTCAGTGGGTGGAGTGGACATGTCTGGCACCTCCTATCAGGTGACGTTGGGTAGGGGTCCTGCAGGGGTGTAAAGGCATTATTATTGCATCTGTGTGTGCCATGGTGTGCAATGGGTGGGTGACCCTCTACCCCAGTGCTTGCATTCTTGTGTAGGACCTTGTGTGCTAAATGTTTAGGGGTGTGTGTGGGTATGTGCACTGGCCATGCATTCATGATGGGTGTCCATGCTTTGGTGTTGCATGCAGGGCTTGGTGTTGGGATGGGTGGGTTGTGATAGAGGGACATATGTGAGGAGTTGGAGTGATGGGGGTGAGGGTGGGGGTATGTGATAGCATGCAGGTAGGGTGGGGGATGAAGTAGTGAAAGATTTGCCTTACCAGAGTCCATTCCTCCAGCTACTCCTGGGAGGCCCTCAGGATGCAGTATAGCCAAGACCTGCTCCTCCCATGTTGTTAGTTGTGGGGGAGGAGGTGGGGGTCCGCCGCCAGTCCTCTGAACTGTAATCTGGTGTCTTGAGACCACAGAACGTACCTTCCCCCGTAGGTCGTTCCACCTCTTCCTGATGTCATCCCGTGTTCTTGGGTGCTGTCCCACTGCGTTGACCCTGTCCACGATTCTGCGCCATAGCTCCATCTTCCTAGCTATGGTGGTGTGCTGCACCTGTGATCCGAATAGCTGTGGCTCTACCCGGATGATTTCCTCCACCATGACCCTGAGCTCCTCCTCAGAGAACTTGGGGTGTCTTTGCGGTGCCATGGGGTTGTGTGGGTGATGTGTGGGGTGGTTTGTGTTGTGATGTGTGGGGTGATGTTTAGGGGTGTGTGGTGTTTTGTGCGTGGATGTTGTGTGAGTGATGGTGTTGAGTGCCTGTGGATGCTAGTTTGTAGATGGTGGTGTCTCTCTCTGGCCTTCAGTCGCAATTGTGGTCGTGAGGGTTTGTGGGTGATGTGGGTGTGTGTTTTATATTCTATTGGGTGTGTGGGAGTGGTGTGTGTATGTGTATCAGGTGTGTGTATTTCGATTTGTCCAATGTGGATGTGTTTGTAGATGTGTGTGTATTTTGAGCCCGGCGGTGTGTACCGCCAATGGAATACCGCGGTTGAAAGACCGCTGCATGGATTCATGGGTCGTGATAGTGTGGGCCTATTCCTGTTGGCGTGACGGTGGAGGTTTTGTTATCGCCAGTTTATCACTGACCTTTGGTGTGGCGGACTTGTGTGAGTGTCTAAATTTTGGCAGATTCCAAGCTGTGGGTCGTAATAGCTGTGACGGAATTCCACGGCCGCTGCGGTGTGTTGGCGGTCTTATGCACGGCGATAAGCGGCATTTACCGCCAATGTTGTAATGACCCCCTAAATGGGGAGCTTTTATGCTAAAGATATGCCACTACATAGCTAGATGTATCTTTGCAGACTTCACTTACTAGCTATTGGTTTCTTTGCTTTGAATTGTATAATATTTTCAGCTAAGGCTTTTATGTAGCTAAGTCACCCACTGAAATGGACCAATGATCTTCATCCAGCAGCCAGCTTCAAGGGTCTAGAAATCCTCTCAGCTATCCCATGCAGTATAAAAAAATAACTTGCATTTTCAAAAACAAGAGTGCCTATCTCCACACGTTACATTTTAACTGGCAGGTTTTGGGGTGATAAGCAGCAAATTAATATAGCCCTATTGTTGATTTCTTCCAACAACCTACTGTATACAGCTGGTACAACAGTTGGATCATGGCAGTAATGATGCAGTTTCTGAATCCATAGAGGCTTTTCCCATCAGACTTCAGACTACACCTTGATGATTCAGTGTGTGACACTCTCTTCGAAACACCCTGCATGTCATTCTCTGTTTTGAGTCAACATGTGTCCTTGGCTGAAAGGACTCACCTAAACCAGTGTTAGTTTCAAACACTCTGCAACTGATGCCAGCACCCTGAATGTTTTTTTCCTTCATGTCGCACACTGCTAATTGTTTCAATTGTTATTCAGTTTTTTTCCATCTTAGAACTGAACAATTCAGGAAGTTGTTTTTTAGCACCTCTGCTCTTTTTAATAAACCCATTACCACATTATAAAATCTGGATCCACAGAACAGCACTTGATCTTAAGCCTTTTCTCATCCAGCAACCTAAGTAATGACAACATGTACCCTGCAATATATGCCTTCATTTGTTTCTTTCTGTGATTGAAAGAAGTTTGCTCCACACAACACCTAGTTGTGTGCCTGATTTCCCCAGCAAATGCTTTTGCTGTTATCCAAACAATATTCTTTTTGGGAAAAAACTTCTCACTGTACCAATATCTGTTTAATATATTCATAAGCGGTCCTAAATCCACCATCATATCAGGCTCCTCTCTTTATATTCACTCAACTTAGTGGCCTTTTTTCTCTTTGCACTATACACTACTAACTGTCTCACCTCTGACTTAGCAATTTCCCCACTCCTGTTGTCCTTCAACCTTACTCTTAAACTATCCAACTTTTTTCCTTCATTTTGAAAATTCACACCTTTCTGAAAAGACCTTTCCTGCTAGGTTCTATGACAATCTTACCATGTACAGGGCAAAATCTAGGTGTACTCAAATATGACTTTTTCCCCATTTATAACACTTCAACTCTATAAACGTATTTCAATGTTTTCTCTCTTCTCTGTTTCTCTTTTCTTAACTTAGCATACATTCCTCTCTTCTCTTCCCCTTTACTTTTCTTTAGTCACTTCTTTTGCCCACTTTAATTACCTCTTGATGGTGTTCACAATTTCACCTTATCCAAAGTCGTATCTCCCATCACCCAAAGTGTCTGTTGTATCTTACATAATATGCACTATTTCCTGATCCCAAATACCTACTTGTAGAATTAATCCAAATTACTTGTCACTGCTACAGCTCTGAAAGTAGCAACAGATCCCATGGCGTGATCCAAATTATAAAATTTGTACTGTTCCAACACCACACTTAGTTTTGGTTTAAAATATGTATCCAGGCCTATTGTTGTCGCATCAGATTCATTTAACTCTTCTTTGCCATGTATACTTCCTATCAGTAGAACATGACTAGAAATGCCTTGTCCCTCAGAAACCAAACAAGTAACAGCGCCTTCTTCCGGTTAGGTCTTTCCTCCACCGCACTGGTTTTTGGGGAGAAGGTGGGGTCTGCAATTGCTTAGAAAATTAATTATTAACAGATTAATCAAGAGTATTTAAATAAAGAAGCAAAATGAACAATGGAAGACTTTAAAACATTATGTAAATGATTTGAAATTGGAGGCTAAAATTAGATTAGTATCCTCAGATTTATTTGTGGGAGCAGTACAAATGCACAAGTGTATCAAACAGGCTATAATATGGACAATTAATTGTTTTATATTTATTTGCAAATGGAAGAAAATGTTTCATCGTTTGTGTATTTGTTTGATTAATGTTTTTTTATCTAGTATGTGTGTATTGATATTTGTGGTTCAAATCATTGAAATGTTTAGGTCCCTGGCTTCCAATAATGACTAAGTTGGGGTCCCCGTATTCCAATAATGATTCAGCTGAGGTCCCTGATTACCAGTAATGATTAAGTGGGGGTCCACTGAAGTCAAAAGGCCAAGAACATATACTGTACTGCATTAATTAGGAATATGTTTTAAACTTGTACTTCTGTTTTCCTCATGGTTACCTCAGATCCCCCTTTTTTGTGTAATTATTTTGGAGGCAATTGCATGAGAAAGATATTCGCTCACCCCAAACATATGGTGCTTAAAATTACTTGTAGCATTCAGATTTGGTGGGAAAAATGAAATTCATAATAAAACCCCAAAATAGTTTGTTTCAAAAGATAGAAATAATAAACCAGAATAAAAAATACCAATAATCAAATATATTTTGTAGTGTGCATTTTCTTGTTATCTGAGATTCAGTATATATTACCTCATCTGCAATCCTGATGTAAGGGAAAGTACTCATAAATCTTTCATTATGAATGGCACAACTCTATTTCAGTTACTCCCTTTTCTCTTTAATCAAGTTGCTGCAGGAATCTGCCTCTTTATATAGTGAACCAAAAAGAGCTACACTGTGTAAAGAGTCCAAGCAACCCCAGAGGAAATACAGAGGCCCAAATGACACCCCAAATGCTCTCTTTCATGGTAGTGTGAGAATCAGTTAGGCATATCAGATTGTAGTGCTAAGTATGTATTACACACACAAAGGCAGTAAGCGAGACACACTCAAAAAAAGAATTCCAACCTCAATTTATAAAAATACAAAATACTATTATGTAAATTTTGATACAAGATCATCGGAATCGGGTGAGTACTTTTCGAGTTATTAATTTTTACAGTTTTCAAAAGTTGACAGTGCAGTTTTCAGAGCGGGGATGTTGTCCTGTTGGGGAAAAACATATACTGCGTACAGGTACTTAGCAGTGACTTGAAAGACCATCTTCTGGAGTTAAGGTAATTATGGGGCAAGATCCAAGGCAGCAGCAACAGGTAACTTTGCGAGGCACTGGGGCATCTGGGTGCAGAGGTGCTTTTCAGTGTCGGTGCCCTAATGTGATCCTATGGGAAAACAAACATATACTGCATTTAGCACTTGTTAACAACCTACTGGACTGTTCTTCTGGAGTTAAGGTAAGTATGGGGCAAGGTCCGAAGCAGCACCAACAGGTCACTTCAGGAGATCTTGAGGCACCTGAGTGCAGAGGTGCTTTTGAACCTCGGGTGCCCTGATGTTATCCTATGGGAAAGGAACCGCCGCTGAAAATGGGTACTTAGCAATGACTTACAGGACTGTTGATCTGGACTTGAGGTGAGTATGGGCCAAGGTCCAAAGCCACACCAACAGTTCACTTCGGGGGGCTTTGGGGCATCAGGGTGCAGAGGTGTGTTACAGCGTTGGGTGTCCCATTCACTTTGAAAAAGATTGGTCTGGTCAGAAAGAGGCAGCAAGCAGAAACTGGGCAGCCAGTCTGGAAGAACCCACACAGGGGCTCAACCCTTGAGATCCTTGGGCACATACGGACACTGTTGGCTCACTTCTCTTCAGGCTGTGGGGCTCAGGTGCAGTGGTGTCTTTTGGCGTTGGGTTCCGGTGCAAGGGATACTAGTGGTCCTGGTCCTCACAGTTCTTTCTTGGGTTGCTTGCAGATGCAGGGCAGCAGCTCCTCTGTTCCAAGGGAGTTCTTCTTGGTGATTTGTGAAGCACTGGCAGCTCCTGGTTTCTTTCAGTTTCTTGGATGCTGCAGTGGCAGGACAGGTCTGTTGCTCCTTAAGGGTCGATTGAGCAGGCAGGCTGGCAGGGTTGACGCCAAATCAGTTGTGCTTCTCGGTTCTCAGGTCAGCAGGCTTCTTTGTCCACTTGTGTCCAGCGAAGATCTGAAGTCCTGGTATCAGGGATTCTCCTAAATAATCAATTTAGGGGGTGTTAAGGGAATTGAAGGGTAAGAGCTGATGGACTGCTTACCTTGGGATCACTACATCTCCTAGATTACCACATCACCCTGTCCCAGAATTCCTAAACCCACCACACACAAGATGGTGGAATTCCTGAGTCTGTGTTCATTTCAGGCTGGTCACCAAAGGGTGTGTCCAGGCTGGAAATGCAACACACCTTCGGCATAGCTAATTTTCCTGCCTATTCAGGTGCCAGATGGGCCCTGGGGGATGAGGGTCGGCATCTTCCTCTGAGGAAGGCCAGGTCGGCATATCAAAGGCGGGGAGCATCTTTGAAACTTCCTGCCTTGGAATGCAGAATTACAGAATTGCAGGTCATCCTGCTGGGAGGGGTGTATAAACACCTCTACCAGAGCAGGCTTTGTTTATGACCACCACCCCCAAGGCTCTCATCCTTGAGGGTCAGATCAGATTCTCATATGTTGGTGGCAGACTGGCTAGAACTAGTCAGTGAGCTCACCAGCACTTGGTACGTTTTCAGGGTGCACCTGTAATGTGCCATCTGGGTGCATGTATTAATAAATCCATCACTGGAATCAGTGAGGGTTTATTAATATGAGAGGTTTGATACCAAAAATCCATATTTTCAGTCAAACCATTTTGTAGCCGAGGAACTCATATTGACCAGTGTCCAGCTCATATACTTAAAATGGTTCCCTGTTCACTTACTATCTCTAAAAATCGACAAAGACATGGTATGGGCATATATGCTCTTGCAGATATATACACACAGGTAATGTAATGCATCCTGCCTTAGGGCTGTAAGGCCTGCTGTTGGGGTGACTTACAAATATTACATGCAGTGTTTAGGAGACATGGCACACAGGCTGTGTGCCATGTTGTGTTTTCACTTTTAGGGAGTGCAATGGCAGTCAGTCTGCAGGAGGTTGGTGCTGGGTCACTTAGAGTGGCACAAGTTGTGCTACAGCACTTAGGGGCCCTTGTCAGTACCTTACAGAGACTTAAAAAGTTGCTAAAGGGCCTGGCCACTTGGGGATCGAGTGACAAGGTGTCTTGTTTTGGGAAGCAACACTAACACTGGGGACTTGGTTAGAAGGAACCTAGTGAACTTCAGTCAGAGTTGCATCAAAAACCAGGCAAAAAGTACTGGGGTACTCCAACCAGAACCCAGCTTTCTACAGTTGTCTGTTATAAGTAATTCTTATGATATTTTTTCTTTTATCCTCTCTCCTTAATTTCCCTCCATTTTCTTTAACCGTGTACGCTTACATTATCTCGGTATGTCTTTACTGCGTCACTGAGAATGTTACTGTTGACTTTTCTCTTGGAAACTTTGCTGTAATGGGCCTTTTGTATCAACAACTTTGCTCATCACCTCAGTGTTTTATCGTTTTAAATGTGTCCTTTTCTTATTTTTTATAATCACTGTTCTCTCGCAAGAAATCTCTGTCAGTGTCCTGATGCATGCACACCTTGGATGTGGACCATATAAGTAACTTCATTTTTTTTTTTCACAGCTATTTAATATCATACCTTACTGAGCCGAGTCTGCATTTTTACTTGTAAATGGCCTTTACTTTTCCACGTGAGGCACACCATGCATCTCTTTAGCCGGTACACAACCACTTATGCTCGTACTCTGGTACCTAACTTATAACAAGATATCATTGCATGTGCAGTGTGTCAGTGTAGAGCGTGCCCCATGGCATTGCACAACTATATTACACCAGTTCTTTCTTACCTTTATGCAGCAAAATGGCACACTCAGCCACAGCAGCCAATGAATCCATAAGTCAAAGTCACATCCCTTCCAAGTGATCCATTTGGTTGAGCAGGACAAGACCGCATCATAAATAAATTAAATCCACAGATTCATGCAAGTCAATGACCTACGTAGCAAACATTTGCTGGGTTAGGCGCGTGTACGCCCTCTGAGATCCTAGCTCGACCCTTGGCTCGCCTCTCTCCATTAGTTTGTTTGCTCGCCCACCTTTAGCTCTCACTTTCGCGGTATAAATCCTCGTAGACACATGGCTACTGGGAATCATCGAAAAACAGAAGCTTTTGTAACCCAAGTGTCCACTGGAGGGCAGCATAACACCCAGAATGATCAATATACACATTTTTCTCCCCGTGTACTTTACGAAGGTTGGAACAAAGGAAAAAAAAGTCAAACCCCTTTCTTTAGAACTTTGCGGTAATTTTGCGGACTGCTGCCTGAGATGTGTGCTCCCTCTCAGCTGTTGCTTTAGCTGATTAAATCCAGAGTGATGTCAGTAAGTGAAATCATCTTGCAAGGCTGTTAAAAAGAACCAAAGGGCTAATTGTAATTGGTCTGAAGTCCTGCATTCTAGTTAGCATGCTCTTCACGTGGTCCCACTCTCAGCACTTCACCATGCCACCTTTTTCAAATGCCAGGAACTCCGTCAGTCTGCTCCTGTCCCCGGAGGCTTACCTGATCCTCGAAGCAGGAAAGGACGTATTGTGAGGTCAGGCAGAGCAGGAACCTGTTTGTCGTTGTCTCATTTCCAATGTGATCTGAATCAAGTCAAAGGTTCAGCCGGGCGTTTCTCATGCCAGCGAATGCAGTGTTGGATATAGGCTATATATAGCCCCGTAGTAACAGCCTGCTGTCTCCAATCCCTACATTAAAAGGCAAATTCTATCCCAGCTATGGCGGTGGCCATCCTTCCAGGGGCCCTGTGCAAGAACTAAATCAAATATAAATGACTTTATATTTGGAGGTGATGCTTCCCCATAACCCTCCAGATCAGCTCTGATAACTACTAGGGCATTCCTGGTCCTCTGGATTCCCTGCGCAATGGGTCATTCACAGGCAGCGGTACCAAGGCCTCTACGAAGTGCAAGGCTTATGGCATGGTCATATTTCGTATTGTAAGAGTCACTGCTAGTGCTCACTTTCTGTTCCCATCTTCTGGGCCCGGGCTATACTGCCCTTGTAGACAGTTCATGGAAGACAAGATGAGAAGATTTCCATTCACGTGATCAAAAAGTATCATGAGCACGTTAACCGTGTTGGGTCACGTGGTGGCAACATTCCATGCAGAAGGAAAACAAATGCAAGGCGTTTTGGCCAGCTCCCTTGCCGCCACAGTTTGGCCTTGCCCCTCTCCCACCCTTGGCTGCCAACATACCCTTAGTAATTTGTAAGATGTATGAGTTAAGAGAGAGGAGGAGACGTGGTGCAGAGCATTCTTCCTTCGTGTCACTTGTTGTCTCCACAGCCTTCTGAGTACGGTCCTACAATAAAGAACTCGTGTCCCCCCCCTGATCCCTAAAAGCCATAAGCCCCAGGGAAGTACAAGGCAGGTGCATGTCCAACAAGAGGCCCTTGACAAATGATATTGAGTATTGGTGGATTAAAAACTGAAGAGAATAGAGCTGGCCTTCGGTCAAACGGGTGCTCTGGATGTCACTGATTGTCCCTTCCTTTGAACCACATCTATTTCTAAGGAGGGCTGGTGTAATGGGATTGGGAAAAGCGAGATGTAACGTGCTACAATGCCATATACCTAAAGATCTTCTTTACCCTCTGATTTGGACAATTGATCCAGGCCTGGTGTTCTTTTGGCATTCTGTTACTTGCAGCTTTATTTTTCTCTCAAGAGTACAAGTACAATGCAAAGAAATATCAGCATGCCAAAAGTACTTTCTTGGCATGACTAAAAATATGTGTTTACCAAAGTTTAATTATATACAGTAGTTCCTTTTCTCTACTCATCTGAGTCATCAGCTTTGAAACATTTTCTAAGAAAACAGTATCACCTACACTTGCGGCTCACCAAGGTTCCCGGGGGTGGGGCGGCACGCGGGGGGGGGAGAATTTTGAAACAAAATAAAAAGTAAACTTACCTTGCTCCTCGCCGCGACGCTCCTCCGTCTTGCAGTGCAGGGACAGGCTTCCAGCCTGCCCTGCAGCCAATCCTGACTCATCAGGATTGGCTGGGAGGACCCAGCCAGGGCGCTCCCAGGCAAACTGTGAGCCTGTTCCAGCTCTCTTCAGCCCGGCAAATCTGTTGCTGGTCTGTTGAGAGGCTGCTGCGCATGTTTGTTTGGCCGGCCCGTGACGGCCAACCAAACACACATGCGCGCTGAGGGGAGTACACAGTGCACTCTCCTCAATGCTCGTCATTCCAGATGCCCGCCCCTTTCACAACAAAGGGATGATAAACTTAGTTTATTATCCCTTTGTTGTGAAAAGTTTTCAGCTTCTGGTGCTGGCGGGGAGCGACACTCCTCCACCCAAATGGAGGAGCTGCTGCTGATTACCTAATGGTTTAGATAGTTTTGCTTCTCTGGAAGATTGGTTAGCAGCTGAGAGGACTTTGATCTACAGACTGCCCTCAACCCAATGTTGATAAAGCAAATATTAACTTAAGCAGCTGGCATCTGCTTCCACAGCTGTCCATTCCCATGCACATGCATTACTATACAAACAGAAACAAAATACAAATGTATCTGTGTAAGGAATCGGCCACTTCCGTGTGATAGTTTTGACTATCAGATATAAAAGACAATCTTCCCTTAGGAAAGTATGGTACATTAACATAAATAATTCAGTACAGGATTCAGAGAGTCTTTCAAATTCTGTGGTGGTGAAAATCAAGGGAAAGTACAGTGACTCAGTGAACAGGTGCAGTAATGAGAATGGTGTCAGAAAATAAACAATTAAAACACATAGGATAACAATCATCTGAATAATTAAAGTGGGAAATAAATAGGTTGACTTACTGAAGTTCTCACAATCTGTGATTGTTTTTGTCAATGGTTTGACCGCAGAGCAGAATATGTGAGGTCTCCCTCTGAGTAAATGTTTGTCCTGGCATCATTAGGGTGGACTTACCCCACATGTTTTGCATTTACCTCCTGTTTTGTTGCTGTATCTTTTTGTTGGCCTTAGGACTCTGATCACTTTAACACTGCTAAACAGTGCTAAAGTGCGTGTGCTTCTCTCCAAAAACATGGTAAATGATGTATCCAAAATTGTCATATTTATTTTAGCTCTAAGTCCCTTGTACAATGGGTGCCACATATCCAGGGTCTGTCAATTAAATGCTACTAGTAGGCCTGCAGCACTTATTATGCCACCCGCTTAAGTAGACCTGTATACATGTTTCAGACCTGCCACTGCAGAGCCTGCGTGTGCAGTCTCACTGCCACCCCAACTTGGCACCCAAAACCTCTTGCCAAGCCAAGAACTCTCCTTTTCCTACATATAAGTCACCCCTAGGGTAGATAATAGGTAGCTTATAGGGCAGAGTGTCATGTAAGCAAAAGATAGGACATGTACCTTTAAGTTTTTCATCTCCTAGTGATTAAAAATTCCTAAAAGTCATTTTTCATTACAGTGAGGCCTGTCCCTCTCTTAGGCCAGCATTAGGAATTCCTTATAAAACCTTTAAGATGTAATTCCTGACCTGAAAGGAGTAGCTGCATCACACTTAATACCATTGGAATGGGAATAATAAGTCCTCTTTACTGGTAAAGTCAGATTTGTTATTATGATTTTAGAAATGCCACTTTTAGAAGGTGGACATTTCTCTGCACGCTGTACCCTGTGTCCGTACAGTCTATCTCCAATACACATCTGGCTTGGGCTAGGTGCATTCCCCTCAGTCATCCACAACACAGTATACTCAGCCACATCTGCTTTCAGCCACATCTGCATTCATCTGCATACTGATGGGTCTTCCTGGGGAGGAGGTTGGGGAGGGCTCACACTTACACCTCAAAAGCTAAGGACTAGAGTTCACACAAAGGGACAGATTACCTCCCACTGACTGTCTGGAGCCGAGCCTGCCCTGAAAGGGGGACCTGTGCCCTTAGCAAGGATTCTTTTGTGGTCATCCCCCACATCAAAGACACTTTCTTATATAAGTACTGGGTCCCTTGACCCACTCAGACAGATCACTACTGGACTAAGAAGAACCTCTGCCTGGAGTAAAGGCTGCTGCACCCAAAGGATTGCCACTGTGCTGCGCTGACTGTTCCCAGGAACTGCTGCCCTGTCGTGCTGAGCTGCCCTGCTGCCTGTTGACCTCTGCATGGCATAATAATCAGCAAAGCAACTCCAGAGTGGGCCTGGCTGGTGCCCTACTTCCCAAAAGACTGCCCTTAGCGAGGGCACAGGCTGTGACCAGTCTTCACTTAGGACCATTGCAGCTTGCACCCGATCCATGTTTAATCACTGCTGGTTTCCTTGCCTAAAGAGCTGTCATTCTTGGTGGGAAATCCTTATCCAATGTGGGACCCATCCAGTGCAAGACCACTGGACCACATCAACGAGATCCTCATTGGTCTGGAGGGCTAGAGAACAATGCTGCACCTGGTGCCTGCTTCCCAGTGAATTCAGTCTTAACGATGTGGGCCCTGTGGTTGCAGACGAGTTGCCGCTGTGACCCAGAGCCTGCGAGTAAATCCGATCTTCACAGCCCCAGCCAGAGAGAGCGCTCTCAGGACTCACGGTCCTCCTGGTCCCGCCTCTATCAGAGAAGTGGCTCCCGCTCTTGTCGGAGAGCACCCCAGTCCCTTGTCCGAAGGAACGCCACCACCTCTCGCACGTTACCTTGTCCAGTGGGTCCAAGGCCAGGCTCACCCAAAGGAGCTCCACAACTCTTCCCTTCTCCCCACAACTGCGCCCACAGCAACATTTTACCACATGGCGGGGGAGGGGAGCAGAGCATCATCAGAAACACCATTCCAGGACACTCAATTGATGAGAACATGACCTTGAGGACTACCGTGATTACCTGAAGCAAAGCACATCCACATTTTCGAACTTCCTGTATTTCTCCTGTTATATAATTGTGCTAAACAAACTCTGCTTCTGATAGCTTTAAAAAGCTATATACTATATATTCTGATAATTGGATTTTTGTCGTTTTAATCATATTTTGGGTAGATAAAGATTATCTATTTATTAACACTGGGTGGAGCCTTTTTGTGGTGGTCGCATTGGTTACTGTGTGTGGGAAGTGCACAAATAATTTACACATTGCCTCCCTAGTTAAGTCTGACTGCTCTGCGCCAAGCTACTAGATGGTGAGCACAGGTTAACACAGGAGGTGTATATGACTTGCACTGATTAGAGTGGTATTACCTGCCTGGCTTAGGTGCATACCCTAGTCAACCAGGAACCCCATTTCTAACAGTGAATAACAACTTTTTAGCCACCAGGAATTTCAGCTAAGAGTTGTTATCATCCAAGTCCAGGGGCAGGTCCTTCCTTATAAGAATTAATTCAAAGAATCTCTCTGGTTTCTTCCCCATGTTGGTATGATGGTGACCCATCTATGCCTACCAAGAACATCAGCCACCGTTAGTATAATGGAACTGTATGGAAAGTGCACCAGAATCATATGGTCACTAAATATAATACAATAAAAATATATTTCTAGGAAAGTACAGAATTTGCTGCAGCTGAGAATAATCTTGAAACAACTTCTTAGATCTAATATTAGCTGGTACAATCCTTAAAATTCAATGACAGGAAGTTTAAATATCTTTGTAATTTACAAGACCTCTCATAATTGGGTTCTTATTGATACATAACTAAAGCATATCTTGAGCCCTATTTCAACCTGAACGGACATCTTTATGATGCAGAGATGTACCCCATCCCTCACCATCGAGAAGGTGCAGATGCCAGGTATTTTATGCAATTAGAGCTGCCCGAGAATCTGGCTTACTCCGCTTCCTTTCATCCACTATTCAAATCTATTTGAGTTCTCAACCCTGCTTAGTTGAAACTGCGTCCTCAGATAACATAATGCAAATCAGCTCTGAAATTAAATTAGAACCAAATATTACCAATGATACCGTCATTCCCGTTGCAAAACGTAATTCTGATCTACTGTCTCTTTTCATGTTTACAACATTATTAAATTAATTCTCTCCTTTGCCACAACTTCCCCATTCGCAAATTGTGTAATTCCCACCTTTTGTTAAAGAAATGCTTCTTTGTTTTTTAGCCTCACTAATGGTAAAACTATTTAATGCATCTCCTTTTCAGTGATTCTATCCCTCACCTTTTCAGTCCAACTAAATATCATCTGTCCTGAAGAAAGCCAATCTGGACCACTATGTCCTTTTGATTTTTAGTCCCATCTTTAAAATCCCTCCTGTAGGTAAGCTTGTTGAAAATATGGTTGCCATTAAACTAGCTTCTTCTAAATTCTGCCCTGGATGAGATGTCATTCATAGAATTTTAGAAGTGCTGGATGACACTTCTGTTTTTACTCAATCTCTTGGCTGAATTCGGCATATTATACCATAACTGCAACTATTTATCCAAAAAGCCGGGGACCAGTGAAGTGGCCCTAAATTAAATCTCAACACTTTCCCCTCTGGAAGATCAGAATTTGTTGAAATGTAATCCTCTGTTACGCCTACTACTCCCATGGAAATGGGCACATCCGCATTCTATTCTGTCACCTACTATGTTAAACGTCTGTATCGCAACACTGTGGACTGTGCACCTAAAGGCAACACCTCTCTCCACCACTGTGAAGATGATACCAAGCTTCTACTGAAGATTAACCCTTCTATGACTTTTCGTCCATGAATTTATATTTAAATGCCCTTATGATCGGATGGCCTTGTTGTCTCTCTGACAATCATTGATACATAACTCGAGCATATATTCTAACACATATCACCAAAAACAAACACCCACATGGTAGAGAACCTTCTCCATCCTTTGCTATCACGCACCCAGATAGGTTTGAAGGACGGTCCCAGTCCAGAGCTGTCTGAAATGTCTGCAGTCTCAGAGCCTGGCAAGCTTTAATTAGCTGGTGACATCTCTTCATTATTCAGGTCTAGATTTCTAATTTGTCCCCTTTCTGAACCAAATCTGCTTTTCTCCTTCATGCATATTCTTTTGACATCTCTTTACATAAGGACACATTAACAAAATTACAAATACTGTCTCTTATAAGCTTGACTCACTTCAATATGCAAAACCACTCATTTAAAAAGCCATTTTGAGAGCTGTAATCCATTCAGTAATGCTGGCCCACGCTGAAGGAGCAAATGCCCTTCTTGAACGAATTCCACGAATCTTTAAGATTAATGACTTGTAACCAGAGCCAACAAGTCCATTCACATAACTCCCATGATGATTACACTTTGTTTCCTGTGTAAGCTTGTATTCATATTTGCAATTGAGGGCCGCATTATGAGTTGCTTGTTCTTTTCGAATGTAATTCCACACCTAATAGATAACAATACTGCTTGGCATGGTGTTTTGTATCAGCAAGCTACGCACCCCTCTACCCCGTTCTGAATTCACACCTGGAAATGGGGAATAATTCGATAATACAGTATGTTATGCCTTTTTCAAATGTTACCTGGTGAAATTTCTGCATGGGAAAAGTGGGGTATTTTCATTCTACTTCTGATCGCAGTTCAAGATTATTGGCCCTACTGAAAGAAAGTCTGGGCCTTTAATTTTACCCCCCTCTCACAACCTACATTTTTGATGTGCCTACATCTGATCACCGATTGTTCCTAATGTACATGAAGCAAAACTCCTCTTCCCTATTCAGCTCCTTTTAGCTAAGAAACTGTAAATCGAATAAAAGGCTTCTTCTGCTATGTCGAAGAGCTTAGAATATTCTCCATAAAAAGACGGAGTTTGCTCGATCTAATTGTTTACCCTGCCTCTTGCAATTTTAAAGGTGGTATTTCCCGTACATGTTTTCTGTTCAGCCTCTTGTTCCCACAAGCATGTTGTCTCATTCTAAATAATCGCAACTTTAAGAAACGGGTAGTTAAAATATTGCAGTGCTGAGTGTTTGCTAGAAGACCTGACCTTGAAGAATGCATGTATAGCATGGATAAGTCATGGCCTGGAAACCAAAGCTCTTAGTAAATATTTTTTGTGTAGTGGAGCAACACTTAATGATTTAAGCTAACCCTCTTTAACAAATCTCTTAAAACACTAATTCCTGCTGTCTCTGTTGGTGCTCGTTTCCCTCGTACTACCTGTACCCCACCAGTAGTGATCTCTTTGGAGTCTAAGCATCTCTGCACAGGGGTGTGGAATTTATTAAAATATCTACTTGTCCAGGGGACAGGTTGCTTCTCAAATCTACTTGTCCTGTAAAAAGATCTACTTGTCCCTTTGGTGCCATGTAGCGTGGCGACAAATATGGCAGCAATCTCATTATGTAAGAGCTCTGATAATAGCCTCTCTGATTATGCCAGGGCTACTACCTTAGTAGGGCTTGAATACTTGCAGTTTCAATCCCTACTGTAGCAATTTCCTTATTTTTCCACCTTTCTGCAGATCTGCATACTGGGGCTGGAGGAAGCAGTAAGCAATAGTTCCAGGGCTGAAATGCCTTTGAGTCTGCAAACCTACTAACCTGCATGTTTTAAAGATTTTCACCAGCTTCTCTCTAATATTTTCCCATAATAAGAAAGGTTGGACATTTACTCCTGACAATGGCAGAATCAGAACTTCTTCTAGGGTTGGGAAGAAAGTGGCTGGAGGGAAAATGAACTTGCAAATGCTCAATAGATTTTCACATGAGCAAATCTACACATCGTATTTACCCATGCTAAAATACAGTTCACAAATATTTTATAGGGGTACGACATATACCATGGGTGCACTTTTGTGACTTTCTTTAAGAATTTGGGGCCACATGTCAGTAGGTTCAGATTTGCGACCCGCAAATTACGAGTCAGAGAGACTCGCAATTTACGAGTCGCAAATCCGAATGTAGGATGGCACCATCTGTGATTCGCAAGGGCTTCGCAAATGCCCACCTCATGAATAATCATGAGGTGGGTCGCAATTTGCGACCCCCTTGCGAATGGCGGCCCTCACAGGGATGGTGGCCTGCTGGAGACAGCAGACCACCATGTCTGTGACTGCTTTTTAATAAAGCTGTTTTTTTTTTTTTTTTGTAATGCAGTCCGTTTTCCTTAAAGGAAAATGAGATGCATTACAAAAACGAAAAATGAAACGCTTTCGTTTCATTTTTTCAGAGCAGGCAGTGTTCCGCAGGACCACTGACTGCTCTGAAAAAATGTTTACAGTGACATTCACAATGGGTGAAAACTGCGACTGGTTTGCGCCCGCGTTCGCGGTCACAAAACAATCCTACATTGCACTGCGAGTCGCAATTAGGAAGGGAACACCCCTTCCTAATTGCGAGTTGCAAACCTGTTTTGCGATTCGGTAACCAGGTTACCGAATGGCAAAACTGGGTTTGTGCATCGCAATGTGCAAAAAGCTACCTACATGTGGGTCTTGGTTCCTAATTAGGTCTGGTGTTAACAAAACATTTTGTTTTTATTAAACTTCTATTTCTCTCTCTTTCGGCTGGCTTTACTGTGAGCGATCGCATTCTTCTCTTCCACAAGGAGTATATTGGCACATAAAGTAGTTTTGTTCAGTGTCAGGAACTACAGTGGCAATCATTGACGTAACGAAACTGGAGGGTGCCCCTTTGCAAAGAACATGGAGGAGCCCCCTCTCCAGACTCACTCAGGCCAGGTGCTGTGCTGAAGGGGCCCCCAGGAGGGTGGCTGCAGCCCTTTGTTATGCTACTGGTGGCAACGTGTGCTTTTAGAGTTCAAAAACGTTTTTTTTTTTTTTTTGCCAGTGTTTGTTACAGTGTTGAGGGCCTGATAGCTCCCACAACAATAAAGTGTTACAAAAGCCATGTCAAAACAAGACATGCATTGATGAAACTAAAAGACTTATAAAAATATGTCAGATCAGTTGGCTTTGTCAGTGTTTGTTTATTTTCATGCTTGCCATAATCGTGTTGAAAATGGTTACACTGATTTTCCATTAGAAATATTTTTGGGAAATACTAGCATGCACCAACACATTTTACTAAATGACACTTCATTTGCATCTAATCAGAGAGCATTCTGGGAGCATTATACTTAGCCTCATAGCCTAAACTTTTCAAACCTGTATACACGTTTTTTTTTTTGTACTGGAACCAACATCAGTAGTGAAGTGTGACCTTAAAACATTTATTTACAGCACTCACCCTAATAATGAAGGATTTCAAATAATGAACCATAAATACAAGTTCGAACAGCATTATCTTTTGGAAACACATTACCTCAACTGCAGAGAGTTCCACTCTCTGTAAACAGGCAGCCAAAGGGATTGTGCTGCAGAGGGTTGGGCCTACTTGTCCCAAGGACAAAGTAAACATAAAAACTTGTTGCCCTTGACCCCAAACAAGATGTCCCGGGCGTCGGGCGACGTCTAACATGAGCTTTGAATCAACACCGATTAAGTGCAAGTTGTCGATACTGCATGATCTAATGAAAGCCCTCCAAAATCTAGTGTTTTGTGGTATCACAAGAGTCTCAGGACTAATCTTTATTATTACACCAGGCTTCCAAATTCTGCCAGTGATGAGCATAAGCTGTCAGAGTGGAGGGTTTTCTTGAAAGGTGTATTGTCTCTGTTACCTCCCTAAATAACCCTGGGCCAGAAGGGTTAGCTCCTCAAAAGCCAACACTCCAGATTGAGACGTCTGAGGAAGTCAGGCTCCAGAATGGACATTTTCAAGTGGGGGTAGATGAATTGGAAATTGCCCAGGAGGACCCATCTGAAGTTCCAGTAAGAGTGTAAACCAGACCCTACTGGGTCACTCTGGTGCCACTAGGAGAACCTCCATCTGGTCTTGCTGTATGTATTTCAAGACTCTTGGAATTAGGGGAAAGAGAGGAACGGTATAAAGAAGTCCGGGGGAATCAAGTGATTGAAAGAGTGCCTACTGCCCAGACTTACATGGATGAAATGAGAGTGCAAAAGTGTTGAAGAAGAGCATTCCTCTCTGCTGTGAAATGGTCTAACCAAGGGTAGTTGAACCTAAGTGCAATCTGTTGAAACAGTAGGGGTGACAGACAGAGGGGGAACTCAAAATTGGATCTTCTGGCTCAGGTAGTGGACAGGCCCACTCTCCTTGCCCAAAGATATACTGCTGATAGAGAGATAACATTCTCCTCAGCCCAAAGGCATATCTTCAGAGAAAGTAGATAGAGCTGGGGATACATTCCCCGGGTTGTTGATAAATTCTCTGACTAGCTGGTTGTCCATCTATATAGACAGCAAACAAATCTGAAGAAAAGGAGCGAACCAGAGGAGAGCTTTCCACAAAGCTGCCAGTTGCCTCCAGTTAGAAGATTGGGCAGCCTCCAGAATATTCTACATGCCTGGGCTTTCATTCTCGCCACAATTGCCCCCAGCCGATGCCACCAGCATAGATTATGAGAATCGTGACAGGAGTAGAATTCAGACATGGTCCCTTGTTTAGATTCTCTGGAGTCAGGAAGCACTGGCGTTCCTGAAAAAGTCCAAAGTGATAGGGACTAGAGCGTCTTACTCCTGAGAGAGGGTGCCCCAGTGCTGTAGAATGTAGTGGATTACTGGAAATAGGTGGAGGCAGCACCAGAGAAGAACTACTAGTGCAGAGGCCATCTCTCCCTAAATCCTCAGCCAAAGTCTTGTTGACACCTGGGAATTGGACAGAAGAGACATAATGTGAGACACCAGCTTTGTCTTTCTTTCGTCTGTCAAAAGTACCTGCCCCAAGTCTGTGCGAAACAAAGTTGCAATGAATTGTGTTGCCTGGGATGGATGAAGACTGGATTTCTTGCAGCTGAGTAGTAAACCTTGCCTGCTTAGGAGGCAGGAGACTTGCTGAACATGTTGAAATGTCTTGATAAAAGAGGAAGAAACAATCAGTAATCAAGATATGGGTAGACCTGAATTCCTTTAGAATGTAAAATGCCCACCAAAAATGCTAGGAGTATGGTAAAAACTACTTGACATTAAGGAGAAGCTGAATGGCAGTACATAAGAAGAGCAAAGCGAGGCCAAAGGAAAGGAGCAAAGGAACTGTTGGTGATGTTTGTATATAGGAATGTGCAGATATGCATCCAGCAAATGCAAGAAAGAAAGTCCAGTTGATTTATCAATTGAGGGTTGCCTTGAACAGTCACCTTTTTGAATGGTTTGTGAGGAATGCAGTGGTTCACACCTCTGAGGTCCAGATGGGATGATAGTCCCTGAACACCTTCTTCACTTTCCTCCATACAATTAAATCCTGGACACTGTTCATTGGTTGGAACTGGAACAATTGCTGAGTTCTCTAGCAGGATTTGGACTCCAGAAAGAAGAGCTCCATTACTCGATCCTTCAGTAGTGGAGAAAAGTATATATGATAACCCTCTATCACTGTCCAAAGTGCCCATGCATCTGTCACTGTAAGGTGCCACTCCTGGTGGAAATAAATAAGGCGACATCCCAATGGAAGATCATTATAGTCATTCTTTAGAGGAGCTGAGGTGGAAGAGGCTGGTGGCTGATACTGGGAATTGTCATTGGCAGGGGCTCCCTGGGCCCGACCCCAGGCTTGAAAGGGCTGATTGGTAACCCTTGAAGAGATCGAATCAAACGATATTTGATATAAAATTATTTACCTCTCAAGAATGGTTGAGCTTGGACCATTAATTAATTTTATTTTCAACCAACCTTTTTACCATCTCCTCAATTGAGGGTTGAAAATCTTAGATCCCTCAAAAAGCAACTTCTTGAGGACTGGCTTAAGTGCAGTTTGCTTTCCAAGCATGCATCTAAAAATGGCTCTGTGCAGCCATAGCTGCTCCAGAAGCTGCTGCATAAGCACATATTTTGTCAAAAGAGGTACCAAATAAAAATCGGACCTGAGATTCCATCATCACTAAGAGTGCAGATGTGTCCAAACTCCCAACGCTTGAAACTCCTTCAAGAGGGAATGAATTGTGTTTATTTAGTAGGTGGTAGCCGTTGTGGTTATCCACCTTTATTGAGGGTGGACATTGATCAGATATTCCCCCAGGAGAATATTGCTTTGACTAAAATCTCAGAAAAATAAGTTTTATCAATATTTTTCCATTTATGGGCCACAAACCTACACTCTTTACTGTGAATGTACCCAAGATTCTGGGTCTGTACGTTGATATTTAGTGAAAAAATCCTCATCTTCGACCCCTGGCTGTAGGAGATGAAATTGTAAATTCTCCATTATGTGCTGGTAGTTTTCTGCCATCTTAGTGCCTTGTACAAAATAACCCATTTCTCCTCATCTTCGGAGTCATCAAATGATCATCATTTTGTAGTCTGGGAACCTTAGATGGAGGAGTCCCAGAAGTTTCCCTTGCGCTAAAAGCAGCTTCCACAGCTGCATCAATCATTTGTTGGAGAGACCCTGTGGAGGGAACCTGCTGAGAATACCCATCTTGCTCTTCTATACTCGTGACTGTGGAGGTTAACGAAGATACTGCCAGTTCCTGCTTCTCCCACTGCCAAGGGGCAAAGCAGTGTGGTTAGGATACAATATTAAAATAGCACTGAGAGCTATTGTCAGCCCTTTAAACAAGGCTAAGAATCATTTTAGAAGCTGTGCTTTGTGGGGCTCAGAAAAGAAATGCCAACAGATTGTTAAAGAAGCGAGCACTAAGCCTGGGAAAGATCTGCGCAACTGCGCATCCTACAGACCAATAGCTTTGCTTAATCTAGACCCTAAATTATACACCAAAATATTAGCTAACAGGTTAGAGGACATTATGCCGGAACTGAAACATCGGGCTCAATCGGAATCAGGTTTTATCAAAGGGCGACATACTCATGACAACCTCTGGAGGGTGGTCCACCTGGTTGAAAAAGTGACTAACAAGAAGATCCCAGCCACACTTCTGGCGTTATAGACCGAGAAAGCTTTTGAATGGGTGGATTGGCCCTTCCTTTTCCTCACACTATGGCTCTTTGGGTTTGGGGAACGGTTTATAGCTATGGTCCACTCCAACTATGCTTGCCCTTGATTTAAGTTTTTAGTAAACAGAACTGCAGCCGAATATTTTTACTTGGAGCGAGCCAAGAGACAGGGGTGCTCCTTCTCCCCCCTTTTATTTGCCCTTAGCATTGAACCCCTAGTCACTAGGATACAAGTGACAATTTCCATTTGAGGCTTAATCTTTGGCTCTGTTGAGCACAAAATATCTTTGTTCACAGATGACATCTTGCTAACTCTTACCTCCTCCCACACATCACTGTCAGCCCTGCAAACAGAACTTTGCCATTTTCAATCTATAACTGGATTCTGAGTCAATCTTCACAAATCCTTTCAACTAAACTTTTCTGTTCCTGTGGAAGAAATTGAGGAGATTGCCTGATCTTTCCCATTCCAGTGGGTCAAAAAGACATTACATACTTAGGAATAAGGATTACTCCCAGAGTGTCTGATTTGTGTAAGGCTAACTATCTCTCCTTATTCTTATTATGTCAGCTTAAATTTGATCTCAGACGTTGGGCACCACTCTACCTGTCCTGGCTTAGTCGCATTAATGCGGAAAAGATGACTGTTCTGCAGAGAATAGTGTATCTTTTCCAAGGCCTACCTGTGGAAGTAGACAAATAATTTTTCTCTTCCTTGTGCTCAGTGATCACCAACTTTATTTGGCAAGGCTGTAGAGCTCAACTGCCCCGTTGAGTGTTGATGCTTCCCAGAGATGCAGGAGGACTGGCTCTACCAGACTTTTTGCTTTACTATAGAGCAGCGCAACTCTGAGTTATAATGGAAGGGTCTATTAGAAAATCTGACAAACAATGGCTTCATATGGACTGAGTGGTCACTGGGAGAACAATTTGGGATGTCCTGTGAAAACCTAAATCTGACCACTTGCGCAAAGCTTACCTCAGCACTCTGACTAGAATCACATTGAAGGTTTGGGATTTTGTAACCCGCTCGCAGGACTTAACGACCTGCCCCTCTCTGTACACCCCTATACATTACAACACAGCTTTGCAGCCAGCCTTAACCACAGGGCATTTTGACTTATGGAAGGAGGGGGGCTGCATTACTATATCAGACCTCTTCCACCGGTGGGAAATTCTTACTTTTGAAAATTGTAGACAGAATTTTAGTCTACCCGTCACTGAGATGTACCACAACACCTCATTGAAACATTGGGTAATGAGTCCTGATATGCGACTGGCAGCCACCAGAGACCTTCTCACAACAGAGACATTTGTCAGGTGACCAGTAGCACTACGGGATGTCTTTCCTTTTTGTACTAACTTTTAACCTCTACCTCCTGCAATGCCCCACGTCATCGCATGACCTTTTGGGAACAGAATAGAGCTGTCGGTTACAGAAGATCAATGTTGCAAACTATGGAATGACATTCCTAGATTTAATAAATCACTAGGGCTAAGGGAAGCACATTACAAGGTGCTATATGATTGGTACCTTCATTTGGCCAAATTATATAAAATGTATCCAGATGTGTCAGATTATTACAAGAGAGGCTGTGGCCTCTTGAGAGATTCCCGACATATTGGTGGATCTGACAGCGATACAACCTAACTCAGCAGAAATCCTGGCACAGATGAGGGAAATATTGGGATATCCTATTCCACACACCCAAGAATTTATCATTTTGGGATTGCAAGACAACACTCCTAAGCATCAAACACAGGGGGACCGAGCAATTTTTGTTTGTGCCTAGGGGCAGCCAAAATGACCTTGGTGGCAGCCTGGAAGAAACCTGAGGCCCCGCCTGTCTCACAGTGGCATGCTCGTCTCTGGAAGAGCCTCACTATGGAACAGCTGACAGACATTTTCACAGACGCTTGAAAGTGCTTTGACTATTTTTGGGGACCCTTAGTGCAATTCCTTTCTGTTGGACTCCTGCTCTTTTCCTGCCCCACATGTACGGATACACTACACCTCTTTCAGATTTGAATGCCAGATTTTGGGGCTGTCCTTCTCCCTGCTCACTTGATTAGCGAGGGGCCTCCGACCCTCTCGACGCGACCCATCACAAGTCACGATAAAATATGGCACCTCCGCACAGACCTCCACACTGGCATGTAGTGTAGGTGTTCAGGTTGGTTGGGGATACAAGGAGGGGAGGGTGGTTAATGGGCATGTAATTGTTGTCTATTCAAGATGTGACTTGATCTATCGACAGCACATGCGATGATGTCTTTTATAACACTTATGTACAAGTATGACGGGCCTTTATGATGAACTCTATAACTACTGCTGGCAATACTTTGTGGATTGTGGTATGGATCATGCTGTAATTGTTAAAACTGTCTTTATGCCCAGAAAATTCAATAAAGAAAGTGTGACAAATAAAAATAAGTGAGCACCCAACGCTGCTTAGACCACCATTCCAAATGGTCGTCACTTGCTTCGAAAGGCAGAATGACCAAACCTAAATAAAGAAGCTGCTGTAGCAAAACTCGCTGGGATGAAAAGGCACAAACATCTCATCTGAAATCCTTGCTAATGAACATGAAAGAAAAGAAATACTAAATAGCGTAACTTCGGGAAGGCAATGGATTCCGATGCTTCAGGAAGGAAAAACCAGCAAGTGGGCATCTCCAGTTCTTCCTTTCACGCATGATGGGAATGGGAGTCATCCTGGGGAAGCTTTCATAACCTTAAGCTATGTAGTGGTATTCTGCGAAGCGGAGGAACTGTTCACCCTGTAGGACTGTGGCAGGAAGGATAAGTAATGGAGTCTTGGCACACTATTCATAGTTAGTGACGTCTGCGGGTCAGGAATATAACAAAAATAGTTTGGACCCTAAAGGCCAGACAGAGAGTTTCTCCCTAAAATTGGGAGAACCACAGGCCAACAGCAGCTAATGAAGCCATCAATGTGGTGTCAGATCCTCCCTGCAGGTTAGGGATCAGTCAGTGTAGCTGCAGCCATATTGCTGTGCTTTTCTCCTTTGAGAACACTGCAAAGATAACAGACTTTCCACCTGATCCGTCCAGGTTGTAAAAGAGAGAGGTATTATTGTTAAGCAGAGACAGGCTAAGGTCTTTGCAAGCACGGGCACAACATTGCATAGGTAGCCTATAGATTATTGTAGCAACACTAACACACAAAACCGTAATGTTATTCATCACATAAAGTAGCGTATTTTCACCCCGTCCCTCAATAGTCAAAACATTTTTATTGGAAAATGAATTCACTAGGTGTTGGTTTTTATTTTAAATGATCCATGTAGAAAGATGGAAACTGAAATCAGATGACTGCTGAAGGGTGTCGAATTAAAAGTGCTGATGAGAGAATGGGGTCTACTGACATAAGCGTATATGTGCATTTGCTCACATTTATATTTACTACTAGAGCGAAGTGTAACTCTACGGTTTTTTGCTGTTCACCATTTCTGGATGTAATTTGCACCTAAGTGTACGCAGATGTCTCAACCCCTCTAATTGACGGGGTGAAATCATTTAAGCCTGAATTTCTGTGTGTGAAGTTACTACTAGTACATTTCCACATGTAGGTGGAGATCTCTGCCACTGCGGCTGAAAAGTCCCTATGGAAAAGTACATAGAAAATGATTTAACCTCCAACGAATAAAATAACATTTTACAGTACACTACAACTTCAAAGTATGTTTATTAAAGGAACCGTTTACATATAGTTATTTTATAATTATTAATTTTACAACAAAACAATCCCACAGGTTTGTATAGTTTTTTTTAACAAAAACAAATATTTTTAAATTTAAAAGTCGAATTAATGTATTTATATTATCATTATTGTCTAAGGAGTATTTTTTTTATTCCCTGCCTCCATTATTTTCTATGTAAGTGTGTTAAAGAGCCAGTGAGTGGCCATGTTTTGTTGGAGACTTGCTCAAAGCCAGGCTGCAGTACATGTATATCTGTTTTGTGGCCTTTGGGGCTGTGGTAACTTTAAAAGTGTAGTGTGCGAATAGTAATTACCTTACTCTTTTGTCGGTGTTTGTTTGTATTAACATGTTTCCATAAATCCCCCCATACACTACCCTCAATCCCTCCCCTCTAGGAATAGATATTGTCCGTTTTCCTAGCACTTCCTCTTGTCCCTCTCAGATGTAACCAGTATACTCACATGTGCAGAGTTCGCCAGCACGTTGGTGAGATACCAGCATAGAAAAGATAGGAGAGGCAGAGGTCTCAACATGTAGGTTAGTGAATAGCGTTTTGTAGTTCATGAATATTACTAAGTAGTACAACTCACGTACTATTAAATTCAGTTTGTGAATAGGCCACAATGTTATGAACTGTAAGGACAGAACTATTTCATACATTTTTAAATCATCACAGTTGGAAAGAGCAATTTAAAGTGCACTTCACACCGCTTTCGCTTGTGCCGATCTCTATAGATGCCTTAAAAATCCCAATAATTTTACAGAACACAACATCCTCACCATTTTTAAAATAAATAAATAACACAAACATAGTACAGCTATAAGCTTTGCTCAGTATGTAAACGTGATATTACCAAACCTCCTTGTTATATGGTTCCTACTAATGTAATAGGACTGCGATTTAGGACAACAGAAATTCAGAATGTGGGATACTAATTTCTTCCACACTATCAGAAACTGTTGGTCCAATTCCTGGCTAGCTCACAGTGCCTCACCTGAACACCAAACAAACCAGGCTGGAAGATGATTATGGCATCCTGAACATGACACTCTGGCTGAGGAGGGAAGCAGTGGAAACAGATCTTACCCTTTTACTCATGCAAGCCCAGATGAGACACAAAGAGATGCAAGATACATTTTCAATACATTTATTGAAAACAAAATCGCAATCCAGCATATAGGGAGTGAGCTGTGATAATTAAGCAAATGGGACAAAGCAAAGTGATTATGAGAAAGAACATAAACGGTCCAACCATGATGCATGTGGTTCTACTTGTTATAAAGGTTCCAGAGGTTCCTGCCTAACCCTAAGACTATACTTGAGAGCATAGTGGGTGTTCCCTTCTGCCTGGCCCAATCTAATGGATTAGCCCCAGGCCCATACCTGAAGACAGTGTCAGGAGTCAGCCTGCGGTGTAGATGCAAAACCTCCCGGGAGCTGGTAGATTAGCGCCAGCAGAATTGCATGTCAAATATAGCATGCGTCCCAGGACGTCAAGGCTCGAATGCCCTCTGCCCCTTCTGGGTCAGTTCATTACTTATATAATAAACTCATTCTGCGCTGGATGCACAGCTCTGATGCAATGCTGTGTCTAGGTGTTAGAAACTGTCTCCTGAATGGGCAACCATAACTAGGATATAGTGCACAGAGTCCTTAGCCTTGGGCAAAGATCAGTGATTATAGATTGTGCAGAGGCTAACTAAACAAGAAGTTTGCTTTGTATTTTCCTAGAATAAAATCAAGCTGATAAAGTGTGTAAAAGGTCCTTGCTAAAAAAGCCATGATAAAAAATGCAGCTAGAAACGTGTAAATGTAAAATAATAAATTAAGCTAAAACAGAGGACCAACTCGAGTCCATGAGATCCTTAGAACATCCTAATGGTATCCACACATAAATTTTGCTCAATGAGTTTTACTGGATGCTGAATAGTGGCTTCTAATCACTGTTTCAGTACTGTTAAGGTCTGTATCCAGAACTGAAGACATATCTTCAATTCTCATTGTCGATGATGTTACACCAACATCAGACATTTCTTCAATTCTTCCTTGAACAGGCATATCTTTTAAATAATGCCGTTCACTATCTTGAAAATGCTTGTATTGAAAAATATTTTACAGAAGATATCAGTGGAGACACATCAGGGCATATTTATACTCTGTTTGCACCAGGATTTGCGTCATTCTTTTTACGCAAATCCGGCGCAAACTTAACTCCATATTTATATGTTGGCGCTAGACAGGTCTAGCACCAAAATATTGGCACTAAAGTCATTTTTTCCCTGTGGAAAACTACCTTGCGTCAATGAGATGCAAGGTAGGCGTTCCCGGGCAAAAAAATGACTCAAAGGCCCTAGCGCCTTATTTATCCTCCTGTGCAAAAATCACGCACGGGAGGAGGAGGGCCTTAAATAATGGTGCTAAGCTGCCTTGGCACCATTATTTAACTCCTGGGTCAGGGCAGGGTTTAGGGACCTGTGGGCCTTTTTCCATGGTCAGAGACCATGAAATGAGCCCAATGGTACCCTTCCCTGCCCCCAGGGATACCCCTACCCACCCTCACCCACACCTGGAGGACACCTAAGGATGGGGGGACCCATCCCAGGTAGGTCCAGTCAAGTATTTTTTTTTAAAGTGCCATGGGGGGCCTAACATGGGCCCCCCTACATGGCACTTGGCCCAATGGCCATGCCCAGGGGACATAAGTCCCGCCCAATGGCCATGCCAGGACAGGAGTCATGTCCATGGGGGTTGTGTGTCCCAAAAATGACGCTAGTCGAGTTAGAGTCATTTGTTTTTACTCTAACCTGACTAGCGCCATTCTTTCCCACACAACCTCCAGTTTTCCCTATGCCTCCCCTACCCAGTTAGTTTAATCTATTTTTACGCTAACCGGGCCTTAGCACCGGCTTGCGCCATTCCTTAAATATGGCACCCGGCTGGCATCCTGGAATGACGCTAGCTGGTGCTATACTTTTTGAGGCAAACCTGGGCTAACGCAGGTTTGCCTCAAAAAGTATCAATATGGGCCATACTGTCTCCATCAAAGATTACTCTTGACGCATGGCTATTATGGGCTCGCTAAGATAGCCATCTTTTAAAGTCCAGAACTTCAGTTGTATTCACTTTGTTCCCTGATCTTAACAAAGGAAGCACCTCTTAATATGCAGAATTCTCGCCCAGTAATGGCACACCTTTTTTAGTGTACGATGCCCTCAACCACAATGTTGCATTTCTTTTAAATATGGATAGCCTCTCTGTTATGGTGGATACCACTATTATGGAGTCACGAGAACCAACAAGGCCCACTCCAAAAGGCAGCAGATCACAAAGGTAGTAGACAAGAGAAACTTTTTGGGAGATATATGCTGGGGAGTGAGGCACTAGCCTGCATTCAGTGCATGAAAACTCTTTGAATTTATCATAATAGCACTTTGAATTTGAAAATCTATTCTGGTGCCAGGTTTTCAAGCATATCTGTCACAGTAGAGCAGTCTTTGCCAGCTTCTTTATGGTATTCATCTTAGTACAGAGGCGCACAGTGGCACAAACCCCACTCACACATAAAACCATACCACCTTGGGGCGAAAAGCAGCAGCATGTGCACATGCGGACCATTGAAAGGAAGTAGGACAACTCCATGGCACAACCCCTCACATCAGACAGGAGTGATTTCCAATATTGAATACCATATATTGTCACAAATGCATACATACATAAGCGTCCTGGGGGCTCCCCCATCATTCTGCTGCAAGGGGGGAGAATGACAAAATAGGGTCAGACAACACATGAATTAACAATCAACACGAGCAGTGTGAGGATATCTGACCTTATTTGGTTTAATATTTGTTAGTTTATAAGGGGAAGCGTTAGAGGTTAGATGGACCTCTTGATCGCGCTTAGTGTTCCACCCTAAGTTTCAATTTCAATACAGATCATCAACAATATCAATGGAAATATCAATAATCTTTGGAGTCAGTAATCTCACACACCATGACCTCCTTGACCATGAATAACTACACCTGTAGGTAAAAGTTAGAATATTTATTTCCCTACATTAACAATGCTAATGTCACATAAACCAATCTCAAAACCAACTGGTACACATGTAAAAACAGCACTGGTTGACCAAATCTTCTAAAGAATCTCAGTTTAACAAGAGCATTAATTACTAAATACTAAACAATCACAATACAAATTAAAAGCAAAAATAACTGAGTAACAGAGATTTTGTACATTTAGATTCAGAAAAGAAACAACACCAACTGTTGTTAATAATTAGCAAACCTTCTCTTTAGGTCTCCAAGCTAACCTTCTGATTAGAATAGCATATTTGGGCCTCATGCAAAAATAATTTTAGTCAAAGCAAATTTGGAAAACATCTAACTGTGGCCCTATCAAAACAGCGGTTGGTACCTAGGTACAAGAACATAATCTATAACATTTTTACTAGCAATTCTTATACCTTTCCTCAGTATGGATCAGCAATCTGCGATTACCTTCGTCAGTCGGACAACAGCTCGATCAGCAACCGGACAATGAAAAGGGAATTGTTCAGAATCTGGGACTTTAAGCGCTCTGAACCATTAGAAATCAATGTCTAAGGGATCAGTAATAAGCATCAAAAGTTCAAGAAATAAAGTTAAAAATCATCAGAAACTGTTCAGCTCCTCAGACAGAATAGAACAAACATAGAATATAAGATTGGATGAAATGGGCGAAGAATGTGTGAAAAGGTCAAAGTGGGCGAAGAAGTGTGTTTCTCCTCTGTGCAGAAGGATTAAGTTAGAATAGCCTAAAACACTTCCCACTTTGTCATTGGTCAAAGAATCGTATGTTTACCATTAGTCCAACAAAATTAGATATGCGAATCTAAGATATAACTAAACAGTCTTTCACACGTTGATGATTGCCTCCTCTTCTCCCGTTTCCATCGTCAGACTACCCAGGTAACTTTTTTGTATCGGGTCACATGCTGGTCAGTGCCTCTATTGTCAGTTCCTGGGAACGTCACTTTCTCACACTCTAAACTATACATTCGTGCGTTTACTAGAACAAGATTTTTTAACAAGCAGTTCTCATGAGAATGTTATAACATCTGCTACGTTTGGTCAACTCAGCTAAGACAATGCATGTATTAATCTTTTCAAGTATACAGTTCTCACAGTAAATTTAATACAGCACAGCTTAATATGAGACTGTGCAAGCAGGCCCAGACCTCGCTAACTTAAGGCCTACAACTGTTAATAAAGTAAGATACAAAACACATGATCAACAGTATAACCCATTACAACATTTGTCTTAATACGAGCATTTCAATTAACATTAATATGCAATTGATAATAACACTTCGTGATTAATGTCGGCCCCTCAGGCATTGTTCAAGTCGCAAATAATTTCCTATGTTAGCCCATTTTTATGCATACCCTTAATTCAAAATATATTAATATTTATTAGTAAAAAACTCAGCGATCACAGCAGTACACACAAACTTTCTGTAATTGAGGTATATCTCAAGCTACGAAGGACATATACCCAGGGCCCGTGCTACATTTTCAGGGGAAACATTTACAGTTGTAACCGAAGCCACCTATGGTGATCCAAAATGAGCAAGTCACTACTGCTTAACATGTGCAGATCATATATTGACAGGTAGCATGGGCAGTAGGAACAGTCATGCCAATAAAACCAAAAAAACACTATAAAAAATATATTGCAACCAAAAGTGTGCACACCACGATACAGGACCTCAATATAGGAAAGCACAGTTCCACTTTGTGAGTCTGGCCCAGGATTTGTCTCACGTGTGAGTAGCACATGAGATTGCACTCCACACATCAGTTAGAACTTACCATCATATAGTCCTTTGGCTGATCCCAGGCATTTCATCAAAGTTGAGTAGAAAATTTCATAAAATTTCATGTCAGTGGGAAAATTCTGCAGCTCATAGCATCAAAGTGAACCCTAGAAAACTGATCTTCACAACAGTGTGAACCCGTAACTAGAGCCACCACATCACAATTTTGAACCAGTTCACACGTTCTGTACTCTGGCCTGAAGAATCATGCTCAAAATTGACTCAACTTCATTTGACAGACTTTTAACTTCGGTTTCTTGTTTCAGCATCTCCAAACATATTTTGATATCTTTACACATGCCCTCTACCCATGCAAAATGCCCATTGAATTATTTTTCTTGTTACATAACATTTTCTATGGATCTCCTCTACACTTTCTTTCCAAAAGACTGGTATTATATTTACAAAGTCAAGTATTACGATCATCCAAGTACCTCAGTATCATCGCTCCTGATTTGGTCATCATGCATTTCCTGTTCTTGCCTGGTTGTCAAAGAACACACTCACCTGTGAACTCCAAGCTACATCTGCTCATCTTTATGTTAGAAAAAAATTAAAACAAGCGCCTGCTGCCCCTTCTGTAATATCATTGTGTCTGGAGGTTCACAAAGCGAGTGCACATGACAGTTGCGCCCCCAGGGCACAATGTATAATAAGACCCCTAGAAGTCTTTATTGGATGGACTAGACATACCACATGTGATGAAATACAAATACCTCAGTGCCACAAAAGCCCAAGGAAAAACAAAAAACAACAGCACACTGACTCCTGTAGGACAGTTAACTATACTGGCAGCCCATGACAACTGCATACATCCTAACAGCCAAGGGGCCTAATGAGAGGACCATGGCAGCTCGAAAAACCCCAAAAGATCTGCTGCAATTACTGACGCAAAACCCAGTACAACAGAGGCAGCCACCAGTGGCACTAATTCCAGTCCTTCTCCCCAGAATCACCTGTTTTCAAGAAAACTAATAGATAAGCCAGTAGCAAGATGGGAAAATAAATAATTTCACCAAATCAAAAATTGCATTCCTTGCTAATAAAAGTGAAGGCTCTCCTTAAATTTTCCTACTATCCTGACAAGAACGGAGAGTCTTGCAGATGGTCACATGTGAGATTTACAGGTAAGAGGTACCTTAAACAGTGACTGTATCCAAACGTCTGGTGAGATGACAAAATGGGAAGCGATAGCTGCATCTTGACTGATAATGGAGCAAATTTAAGAAAAGTCCTGGGCTGACTAAGATGACGAATGTGAGCACCGGCAACTAAGAAAAAATCAAGTTCATGGCAAAGGTAGAAGGGGTTTCTGGTTATGTCAAATAATATGATAAACATCTAAATCTACCCTAACCTAAGCTCTGCAAACCACATCATGTACCAAGGGGTAACTTTGTAAGTTCATTGTTCTTCCCAATGTTCGCTCCTATTAGGGAACTGAGATTTTGACATTGCTCAGTGTCCTCGAGTGGGCAACCCTCAGAAAAAAACAGTCCATGAAGCTAAGGCCTCAAACTACTCTCCCCTATATTTTCCTAAAATGGTGGCTTCAGGCCCCGCTCCAGTGCGCCATAGGCCCTCATCACAGCTCCACTCATGGGGGCCACATGCAGGGCCAGCTTTCTACATCTAAGTATTTCCCATTGTCCCTCAGACTGCACAGGCCCCAACTTGCTTCACTATCACAGGCCACACCACTCTCCCATGCAAAAACAAGGAGCTGAGCCAACCATCCCCTGCAGGCTGTGCTCTTCCTCTGGTAGCAGGGGCACCCCCACAAACCTCAGGTCCCTCCTGTGCTCCTTCCTGCCGAGCCCTCCAGGCCACAGCGTTTAGTGTCAGAGGGGGACGTCACCTGGTCCGGCCAGGGCTCGCCTCATTTTGGGGCCTTCCAGAGGCCTGTTCTTTCTGCTAAGACCCTCCGTCAGGCAGCGAGGGTCAGATCAAGATCTGCGCTCGTCAGGATCACCCAGCACCGCTTTGCTGCCCACGATTCTGCGGAAGCCCGGTCCACCCCACAGGGCAGACCCTGGCTCGCCTCACCACTGTAGGCTGCACTCTCACTGGGTGCCAAACTGGAGGGAAAAGTGCCGGTAAACGACCCCAGGCTCGGCTGCCCACAGTAGAATGCAGCAGAGTTAGACCCCTATCATTTGCACAGATATTATAACGGATGGATGGCGGGGGTAGGGCTGTGAGGCCGCAGGAGCTTCTTGAAGCTGCAGCCATCTTGCTTGGCGATTAGCCACATCCCAACTTGTGTTATTCTTAGATATATATGCCATGTTCTGTTGGGGGTTACCATTCATACTTATTCCATTTAAAAACTATCACAATTCGATGTCAATGTAAGAGCAGAGAGAGCAACATTCTTGTGTACTGCCTAGAATAAAAGAGCCATCACATGTAAGAAATAGCTGAACTAACCTCATGATTAGACAAGCTACGCAACTACAAAGCAATGATGACTCTTGTGTGCTTTCTCTCACATAACAAATCCCTCGTCCTTTGTTGTTCAGCACTGTTGATAGCAAAGGTGGGTTCCTCATTATTGGCCCCAAAACAATATTCCTAAATCGATAGGTTAGCAGTGACATAAGTCTGATATATGAAACATTGGGATGTAGTGGCTAAAGATATATAGGTTAAACATCCCAAGTCAAATTAATTATCCAGGTGGCGAGGTGGAACCCAGTCTTTAAAGAAGGAACAGGCAAGAAATAAAAGTTAATTTGGATAAATGAGGATGGACTTGACTTAAATTGCCCCTATAATAGTCATTCAGCTTGAGTGAATTAAATAGGTGGGAAACAACATTGACTCATGGAACAAATAAGCCCCTCTTTTTCATGGATACATGTAACCTGAAACAAGGAGCATAGAAAAGCAATGTAGAAAGCTGGCTCTGTATATGGTGCACTAAAAAGAATTACACTGTGCAGAAAGTCCAGTGGACCCCCAATTGGTTTGCAGAGGCATTCGTAGATAGTACTAACATTCTATTTTGTAGTAGTGTGGGTGAGCTGTTAGGCTTATCAGAGGGTAGTGCTAAGCATTTGTTGTACTCACAGAGGCAATAAATGAGACACACACTCAAAGAATAAATTCGAGACCAGTTTAGAAAAATAACGCTTCTTTTTATGGGTACTCTGAAACCAAGAACTTCCTTACAATGTATGCACGTTTTTAAGCATAAATACTTTTCACTTGCAAAAATGGACACAGTGCAGTTTTTGAGTTCTTCAATGGCAAATGGGAGAAAAACAAAGTCAACAAAAAAGTACTTTGTAATGAACTACGAGACCAATCTCAGAGACTTAAGGTAAGTATTGGGCAGGGGTCAGGACCACACCAACAGGTCACTCCAGGCAGCACTGGGGCAGAGATGTAGTGTTTGGTGCCCAATGTGTTTCAATGGGGATTGGTCTCAGTGGAAATAGGATACAGGCTCTGGCTAGGGAGCCAGTCGGAGAAAGCCAACAGATAGGAAACAAATGTGGGATGCTCAGGGATGTAGGTGCACCTTTGGTCCTCTTCTACAAGGCCCAAGGGCGACGGACGCAGGGGTGTCCTTTTGGCTTTGAGTTTCTGAATCGGAGGGCACTTGCGGTTGAGGGTTCCTGTGGACTGAGGCTGCAGCTGTTGTTGAGTCCAGGAGGGGTAAAACCACAGTGGACTTGAGCTCAGTAGAACTGAGGTACATCGTTGATACCAGAGACCCACTTCAGATCGGGCCGTAGACGATGGGTGCAGTGGTTGCTTCAGGTGTCAGGTTTCTCTCACCACAGAGGCTGTGGGAGAGGGCGCATGTGTACAGAGGCTGCAGGTGACTTTGGGGACTAGAAGGGGTGAAGCCACCCTGGACTTAGACTCTGGGGAGCTGGGTAACCTTGATGGCACCAGAGCTCCACTCCCACTCAGGTCGGTGATGAAATGTGCAGTGGTGACTTCAGGTGATGGGTCCTTGCGGTTATGGAGGCTGCAGAGTCCTTTCTTTAGAGATGGTTGTGGAGCAGGTCCTCTGGTCACTGGAGTCTTGATTCTTTGTCAAAGGCAGGCTGTCCTCCTGGGTTTCTGGAGGCTCAGCTGCAGGACGAGCTGTCTTTTGGTGCAGAGTCTGTCAAGAGGTGAAGGCGGTCCGGCGGGGTTGGTACTGCGTCAGCTGCTTCTTTTCTTCTCTTCTGCGGGTGTGACTCTTAATTGTCCTTGGGCTTAGGTCATCAGGATCTGGGCATTACAGGTACAAGGGGTCCCATTTACAAGGGACTTACAGAGTGTGCTAAAGATGTTGCCAATTGGGGAAACAACTGTGCAGTTTTGGGGGAAGTGATCTGGCACTGGGGACCTGGTTAGCAGGAACCCAGTGCACTTTCAGTTGAAATTACATCAGATACCAGGCAAAAAGTGGGGGCTAACCATGCCAAAAGGGATGCTTTCCTACAAGCAAGATTACATTGTTTATTTTTCAAGTTGTGATTTCTTTTATTCATGTTCTTCTTATGTATGTGTATTGATATGAAAAGAAATACAGCCAATGTACAAACAACATTTGTTGCACTTTCCATAGTGCTTTCACGTTGGGCTTTCTTAAGCCTCAAAACATATTTACAGTAAATTATTTAAAATAAAGTAAAGTAATTGTCCCATATTGTATTACAGAATCACAGGAATTCACTTCAAACAGTGAATACTGCACACTGCAAACTGGAAAACAGAGTTTTGACAATTGCATGGTTTATTGATATTTATTTTATAACACTGATGTTTCAGAAAGTTGGGGATTGAAACGGAAGTGTCATGTGACTATTTAAATATATACATTGTGGCCCACAAAGGAATACTCCAACGATTAATATGGAGAGGGCTTTGTTTATCTTGTGAATGAGAAGTAAGTTATTATTATTATTTTTTTAGAAACAATTTTTTATTGTTTTCAAGAAAACATAGCATCAACCATTTAGTACAGACAGAACCAGACAATTAATTATTATGCATTTTTGTCTCTCATATGTGTAGCTTCTCGGGGAGAGTATGTGTTACTCTGACTCAGCACGGTGGGGAGGAGACCGTTCCAGTCCGGCCTATGACAATGTCCCAAGCCATGGACCCCATATCTTTTCATATTTCCGGGGAGATCCTCTCGATTCATATACTTGTTTCTCTTGATTGGCACACCAATCTACTCCTTTTCTCAATTTTTGTAGGCATGGGCCAGAGGGTGAGGTCCACGCCGCGGCAATATCTCTCTTTGCCACTAGCAAGGCCGTCCCAATGAAAGCGCGGTTGGTCCGTGATCTCACTACCCCTTCCTTGACCCCAAGTAATACCATACTGGCAGAGAGCTGCAGCTCTGTCCCCAATGTCTTGTTTAAGTCGTTTAGTACCCTTTCCCAGTAAACCTGTATGGTCGGGCATGACCAGACCATATGAAAGAAATCTGCGTGTTCCCTGCCACAATGGGGGCAATTGCTATTTGGCCACAGTCCAGCTCGTAGAAGCCTGACCGGTGCCAGATATGCTTTGTGTAAATAATAAAACTGTACAGTGCGTAGTTTCGCCGATATGGCTAGGGTTTTGGGGGCCTCTAGTGCCTCTGCCCACTCCGAGTCTTCTAGAGCACGTGTCCAGGTCTCCCACCCAGTCCTTGTCAAATCCGTGTCCACTGGTGTATTGTTAACTAGCATTTTGTAGATCTGTGAAACCCCTTTCCCTCCCAGGTTTCCCATTAGTAGTTCAGCTTCGAGGGGGCTGAATTCCGGCAGCAGACTCTTCGAAAGCTGCGTTCCTATGGCATGCCTAAGTTAGAGATATCTGAAGAACTGTGTTCGGGATAGTTGGAACTCTGTCTGTAGTTCCTGGAAGGAATTTAATGTTTCTCCCTTCCACAAGTCACCTACCAATAAAATCCCCAATAGGTCCCATTCTGCAAATCCCTCCAGTGCGGCAGTAGCACTCTTCCATCTCCCCCTCCACAACGGAGTCTGTAGAGTAACTATAGCGTTCCAGTGGGTGTGTCTCAGCGCAGCCCGCCATGCCAGGAGAACTGCCCTAGTTATCTCGCCCATGCAATGGGGGAGAGGTGTACTGTATAGCGTGTCAAGGATGTGTGGGACGCCTAGAATGCCCATTTCCACCTGGTATGCTGGGTCCGACCACCATCCATTAAACCAATCATGAATTACTAGTACCTGTGTCGCTAGATAGTATAAGTATGGGTCAGACGCCCCCAGGCCTCCCTCGTATATTCCTCTCTTACAATACTTTGGTGCCACTCGATGCCTGGCTCCCCCCGGAGGAATTGTGTTGTGGCTGTTTCTATGGTCCGAAACCACGAATGAGGGATTGGAAAAGGGAAATTCTGGAAAGCATATAATAATCTGGGTAGGATCATCATTTTATACAGGGCAACCCGGCACATTATATTCAGTGGTAGAGTCTGCCATCTTTGTAGGTCTGCCTTAACCCGTGTCAATAGCGAGTCCACATTCTTCGCCCAGGTCAGTTCCGGTAGGAGGGTCACCCAGACGCCCAGGTATTTAAAACTCAGCCTGCGGAGGGGTATCGTGTCCTGCCAGTCGAAACAGTCACAGGTGTTTACCAAGGGAACCAGCACTGACTTGGCGGGATTCATTTTCAGTCCCGATGCCTTTGCGAAGGTTCTAAGGAGTTAGAGGCTGCGGGGGCCCGACGTCCTTGGTGTACCCATGTAGGGCAGCACATCGTCTGCATATAGGGCTATTCTATCTTCCTTAGCGTGCCTCCATTTCCAGCCACAATATTCTGGGTCTGTCCGCGACATCTGGGCTAGAGGTTCTATGACTAGGGCGAGGAGGAGTGGGGACAGTGGACATCCCTGTCTCGCTCCCCTTCTGACTTCAAAGAGTGATGACATGGTCCCATTGACCTGCACCCGGGCCGAGGGGTCTGCATACAGCCCTCGGGCAAGGCAACAGAACCTCGGTCCAAGTCCTGCCTTTCGAAGCACCATGAGGAGGAAGTTCCAGTCCACCGAGTCAAAGGCCTTCTCAAAGTCAATAAAGAGCAGCGCTAGATCTCGGGGCAGTCTATGTCTCTCATCAAGAGCCACGTGGAGGCGACAGATACAGAGAAGTAGGTTATTTAGTTTGATATGAGTAACATTAGTAACGCTGAGCTTCTCAAAAGGGATCCTGTAAAGGAGCAGAAGAGAGAAGGGCCTTTCTTGACATTATCTATTATAGTGGTAAGAATGAGAGGGAGAGTGATCTACCTTCTCTAATGAAATATTATGAGAAAAAGGTGATTTGAAACAGGCTAATAAGTGGTCTTTCAGGGAAGCAATACACATTAGGGTCCAGAATGGGGCTTCTCCACATTCTCAACAGCATTTCCTTTATGTTGTAGGAAAAACTGTGCAAGGATTTTCAAGACAAAGGATGGAGGCAAAACACACTCAAATCAATACAACCATGTCAACAGAACCCAGTTTATGGTCTTGTATCTGTATTCCTCATGAACAGGTGCCAAAAACCAACAATGCTGAATTTGTGTGTGGTTAGGGGAGGTGCAGAACCGAAAACATTGCTTTGCTCTAAGTTTACCATCAGACTCATCCTTTAATGCTGCCCTCTTTTTAAAAGATGCATTTTTGCATCATGAAGCGTTGAGTGGGCCAAATATGGGTTATGAAAATAGAGCAACTGAGCACCCCAGATCTCTTGCTTTGACTGAATAGGAAAACTGGGCCAGGTTTTTAGGTCTGACTTAACAGCTCAGCTGTCGAGTCCCCTTATGTGAGTCACATGTGTCATAGAAAAAGACGTTTAAGATGCACTATTGAGGGACGTGGCCAAGCCACCTATAGTAAAGGCTGTGCAGCTCTGACGCTCTGACGGAGGATCCCCAAATATCGGCAGCTGAAGACGCCAGGGATATGAAACAGGGCAGATGGCATCTGCTACGCAGTGAGAAGTGGAGGAGTTACTCGAGGGGAGACTGTGACCGTAAGTTCAAGAGGTGTGGCCGCCGCAATCCTTAAGGCCCGCTCCCGTCAGTCTGCGCAACTCGGAGGCCCCGGGCTGACAGGGGCCTCGGGTGAGCCTAAGGGACGGGGTCACCTGGCAGTGCAACACTGCCAGGGGGACAGCTAGTTGTGGGTCCCTCCCCTTTGAACAACGCAACACCGGCGGAGAGATTCCGGTTTCTCCCACCCTTGGTTGTGTGGGTTGGCATGATGGTGCGGCCTTCCCTGTGGCCTGGCGGCATCAGGCGGGTGGATTAATTTGATCTCCTCTATGGAGGTGAGCTGATCTAGTTACCGGGGCCATCTTCCACCTCCTCTCCAGTGACACACTGCTGGCCTTACCTGGGGGTTGCGTCCTGTTTCGCACTGGGGCTTATTGGGCATTTTTCCTGGCCAGATGGTATGCACAATAACGTGGATTCCTGTCAGGCTGCCAGAGGGCCAGACGGCCCATAGCACTGAGCTACTGAGTTTCCTTCAAATACGTGGGTGCACCGATTCACTTACCCGTTGATATGGTGGTGACCTGTTGCTTGTGAGATCGCTGTTTAGATCGTCTGTTGGAGATCTTGCCTGATACTATTTGGTGCATTGGCAGGCTGGTAGGCACTGTGGGGTGGCCCGTGTGGCCATGGGCCGTGGTGATCCAAAACAATGGAAACTCCCCTTAGAGAAGAGACAGCAAGCAGACATGGGCATGGCTCCGGTGATGGACACGGAGGAAGCCCAGAGTGGTCAGATGCATGACCGATCATTGGGAGCGGAGGACATATTGACAGAGTTGAGGGCTGGGTTTCGTGCCATTGATAATAGATTTGACTCACTGACCACAGGCTTGACAGCATGAGCATTCGATTGGATAAACATCAATCGTGTCTGGAGGGTGCGGAGGGACGAATCTCTGCCATTGAGCATCATTCAGCGACACTGCCTAAACGCCTTGAAAAGGTGAAGGGGAGGCTGAAAACTGGCTATAAAGAATGAAGATTTGGAAGCCAGGGGGCGCTATAATAACTTGCACATTGCCAGAATTGCGGAATCTACCAACACTGGCCAGCTAACCTGTTTGTAGAGAAATTCCCTATGGACCTGCTAGGGCGGCAAGACTTCATCTCAGCACTTGTAATGGAAAGAGCACATCGTACCTTGGGCCCTAGACCTCCCCCTGGGGCACCTGCCCGCTTGTTTATCACTTGCCTGCTGAATTACAGGGACCGGGACACTGCCCTCTGGCTTGCCAGAGAGAAAGCTCCCCTGTGGTATCAGGGAGCTGATGTGGCCCTTTTTCCTGATTTTACACCTGTGGTGCAGGAAGCCAGACGAAAATTCTCCTATGTCAAAGCCATGCTTCGTACTGCTGGTGTTCGTTATGGCATGATCTATCCAGCCCGGTTGAAGGTAGAGGTTAATGGTAAAACATAATATTTTGACAATCCCAAAGATGCCATGTCATTCTGTAATCAGCATCCCAGGTTGAGCGGTTTGTCCCATGGCTCACCACGCAGAAACAATAATCTGGATGTTGAGCCCACCTCGAGTATGGGGCGGTTCCATCCGGACTAGATGAGACTGTCTGAACCCTCACCGCCTTCCAGTTTTGAACACACACAGTCTATCTACTGACTGAATACCACAATATTTGTTTTTTGTCATAATGTTCTTGGTTTAGGGTTCTGTGGGTTTCGCCTGGTATTTGTAGCCCAAGTGTGAGAGGTGGGAGGGATGTTTTATGTTTTCAATTTGCGCAATGTAATGTTGTTTTGTTATGCAATGCAGTTTATTCACATCCCCACAGTCTACGCAGATGGCTACACATGACTCACATGGAGGAAGTTCTACCCCCTTACACATAAATGTTCTGGGAGTCATGTTCCTGTCCTGGTACGTACACAACCTAAATAATCCCCTTAAATGTAGGATGGTGCTGCAGTACCTTCGCAGGCAACCAGTGCAAGTTGAATTCCTGCAGGAGCCACACCTTTCAGCTGGTGTGGCACCCCCATTTGCTGCTACTTGGGGCCCACCCCGGTACTTTGCAAGTTATAGCACCTACTCTTGGGAGGTTTGTATTCTGATTCACAAATCTGTGCTGTTTCAACCACTGTCCACCCAGGTAGATTACACTGACAGATTTGTAATGGTTGTGGGGCTTTTAGATAACCGCAAGATCCTACTTATCAATGTGTACACACCTAATATTGATACTCCTGAATTTTTCCAAGATATTCACATATTGAGCGCTTCAATACAGATCATATCCTTGTGGGTGAAGACTTTAATTTGGCAGTAGATTCAGAGTTAGATACCACTTTGCATGCCCCATCATTGAAGCCCCGCTCCCTTAGGGCGTTGAGGGATCTTTGTACCACTTTCGCTTTTCAGGACCCTTGACGACCGTGTGGCGCAGGTGCGTTGGCTTATACTTTCCGCTCTGCACCCCACAGCACCTGGTCGTGCCGTGATTATTGGCTTCTTGCTGGTGTTACTGGTCAGTGGGTCACGACGGTCCAACATCTCCCTCGGACATTATCTGACCACTTCCCAGTGTTACTAACACTTCCTATACCTGCGGTCTGCGGCAGCAGGAAACTGGAGGTTCCCGGACATGGTGTTGTGGTCTTTTTAAAAATTAAATGAGGGATTGATGGATACTTGGGTGGTACTGTGGGATGCCTTCAAGGCATGCATCAGAGTTATTTGCATCTCAACAAACTCTGGCATCCTGCATGACATACATCACGATCTTGCACAGGTCGAGGCCAGTTTGCTGACATTGGCCATGAATCCACAGATGTCAACGTTATCCCCCAACTGGTTCATTGAACGATCCTGCTTGATGAGTTTAACGCCTTGGCGGAGTGAGAAGTGCAATACACGGGCAAGTATACTAAGGCCGTAGATTTGAGGAGGGAGACAGAGCAGGGAGACTGCTGGCCAGATTGATTCGGACAACTTGCCAGGCGCTCCATATGCTCAAAATTAAAATACCTGACAGCAGTATTGCTGTTTGCACAGCTGAGGTCCTAGTACATTTTTAAACTATTACTCCAAACTCTACACTGCGAAAGCAGGGCCGTTAGGTCTGGTACTACAGGACTACCTTGACGATGTTGCTATGGTCTGGTTGTTATCTGCACAATAGCAGTTCCTAAGTAATCCTTTTTCTTTTGAATAGGTATCACAAGCAATGGATTCATTGGCTGGGATGGACGCCTCGGGGTTGGATGGGTTTACTGGAGCGTTCTCCAAGCAAATTAAGGATATTCTTAGCCCTCACCTCCTATCGGTGTATGCCGAAGCCCTTGAGGCTGGGGCTCTCCCTGAGAGAGGTAGTCATAGCTCTATTACCGAAACCAGGTAAAAACCCTCTAGATTGCGAGTCTTACCGCCCTCTTTCCCTGATGAATTTTGACAGTAAGATTTTATCATGATGATAGCCACATGCCTATCCCTTTTGTTGGAAACGATAATTTCCCCCGCTCAGTCCGGCTCTGTTCCACACCGCTCCATCTCCATTAATCTACGCACTGTATTTGCGGTGCTAAACACAGTGTCCCCTAAAGTTCCGCCAGCACTTTATTAGATGCCAAAAAGGCTTTCGATTAGCTTGAATGGCCCTTTTTGCATGCTGTCCTTTGAAAGCTCAGGTTCCCCCGGGCTACACCAAGTTGATCTCCCTGTTGTATTTGTGACCCACGGCCGCCATACGGCTTAATGTTGAGCTCTCTTTATTCTTCCCCATAACACGAGGCACACGGCAGGGATGTCCTCTGTCCCTTTTGCTCTTCATTCTGGCCATAGATCCGTTGGTGCACCACTTGTGTGAAAGCCATATCCAGAGAGGGCTGCTAAGGACTATGGGACTGCTGTTGATATCGCTATATGCAGATGATATTTTGCTATTTGTTCATCACCCGGAAGTCAATCTTGCACCAATATTAAAAGAAGTGACTTGTTCTGGCGCATTCTCAGGGCTCTGTATAAATTGGACTATATCAGAGCTTTTTCCACTGACTGATATTACCCGGCCGTCTGTGAAGGGGTTCCCTTTGCATCGGTACCCTGACGGGGTGAAATACCTAGGTATTCACATACACGTAGACAGGGAGCAGGTGATGCAGCTTCATTATGGACCTGCGGTGGAGAGATTTACAGCCCAGGTGGACAGATGGATAAAACTGCCGATCTCCAGGGTGGGCTGGATATCACTCCTTAAAATGGTGGCTCTCCCACAATTTTTGTATCTATTTTTAAACATTCCGATCCAGCTTACCAATTATTTTTTGGTGATGCTTTGCAGCCTGATTAACCGACTGGTATGGGCTGAATGACTTTCATGCATTTGTTGGGAAGTTTTGACTCTCCTGTATGAGAGGGGTGGATTTGGTGTCCCACATTTCCAGCTCTACTACCTTGTGGCGCAGTGCTATTACATGTATCACTGATATCAGCCTGATGCTCGCCTCCCCTACACCATCCCGGAGAGAGACCTTTCGGCCACTGTCCCGCTGAATGCCTGTGACAGGCTGGCCGGAACCAACCCGCACACAAATCCTACTTGTGCTGACGCTGCCTGTGGTGTTCAGGAACACCACGGGTGGGCACCAATGAGGGACGGGTTTCAGGCATGATGCGGGAGGGAGGAGGAACAAAAAGGTCGGCGTCGGGAGAGCAAAAAAAGGAGGAGAGCGACGAGGAGAGAGATGGAGACGAGAAACGAGGAAAAGGCAGCGAAGAGGAACATGAGAGAGACGAGGAGGAGGAACGAGGCCAGAGCAACGCAGAGCCTGGAGAGTGGGTTCTCCCCAGCCGGGGAGAAGAGGACAAAGCAGCAGCTGACGGAGGTCTGAAAACCCGGTGGCCCTGGGAGGTGGAATCCTGAATCCCGCCACGCTTCTGGAGAAGCGTGGCATATCCTGGTGCGTGACCACACCGTATTGAGAGGAGGGAGGACGGGAGGAGCGGATACAGGGAAACGAGGGGGTTGTGGGCGGAGGAAGGTAAAGGAATGGGAAATAGAAGGCGAGCACTGTGTTTTATTTTGGTTTAAGTTATCACTGGTGGGGGAAAGGGGCATTGGAGAAACATGCGCATAGGAGAAGGCACCCATTGTTATAGACCCACAGTCAATAAGAAGAAAAGCAGTCATAACAACAGTCTAAAAGGCCACAGAAGCAAGGTAGATGAAGCAAGAAGAAAGAGGAAGACAGGAGGAAACTAAGGAAAGCTACGGGCAGGAAGGGAAAGAGAAGAGGAGAGCAACAGACCAGGAAAGAGCAGAGTTTAAGAAAGGACAGAGACCAAGAAAGACAGAAAGGCAGTAAGAAGAGTGAAACCTAGAGACAGATAGATAAGGAGAAAAACCCAGCTAGTGAAACCAACCACTTACCGATATTTTTCTTCTTATGTCCGCATGTGCTTCCCGGGAGCCCTAATAGAAGAAAAGAACCAAGAAGAAGGATAAGATCTAGGGAACTGAGTACCAATCCATCAGAGAATGACATGAAACAAAAAGAGAAAACCAAATTCACAATTCAAAATATTTCTCAATAAAATCACCTACCTGCTAGACGTCAGAACTACGTGTTATTTTTTCACTTGGCCTACCACAATGCCCTTTTGCCTGGGGGTGTCCCAGTACATGCAGAGATAGTCAAACTCTTTCCACTACCAGCTGGGCATGGCGCAAACTGGCTTATGTGCTTCACTGTGACACGTTGTACTCTCCAGCTTTGACACTGATCAATAATAATTTATGCCTATCACTCAAGAGGCACTGGTCCAGCGCACATTATGCACATTTCAACTACACACCTTCGGGGATGTCTTCCCGGAAGACCACATATTTTCACGCACTACAGATATGCGCTTCACATATGCCACGTAATTAGAACACTTTGTACTTTTCCTTCTGCAATGTGCTGTGCATGCACACTATGCTACATATCCATTGGCTCCTGCCGAGTACGCTCCACTTACCTTAGTGGCTACAGCGGACCCAAGGGCACGCTTGGTGTCCAGACTCTATCTAACTTGTATTAAAGCTGTTCCGATTCTCGACACTCGACTCAGGGAACCCTGGGAGAGGGATCTTGGTCACCCACTATATCAGAAAGTCTTGGACGCATGCTGCGCGCAAACCAGGTTCGTCTCACCCAACCGGTGCCATAAATTAGTCCCCTTTAAATTCCTTAGGAGGGTATGTCACACCCAAAGACGTTGCCCATATGGACTCGAGTCGTTCCTCCGCTTGCCCGAAAAGCATTGCTCCGAATGATTTTTTTTTTTCCACATACCCTGGACCTGTCCTGGAGTCAGTTTTGTTTGGTGTGAGGTGCATGACAAATTGTCAGCCACTGTCGGTTGGCTTTTGCGGCCTGACCCGCTTGCAGCTCTTCTTGGATAGACAGGTGATCTACCCATGACCATTAGATGCCTCACTGCGATCTCACTCCTGTTGGCTAATTGAGAGATAGCGCTACGATAGGGATCCAAAAACGTGCCTAACACACATTTTTGGCAGGCCAACATCACATATTGCGACACTAATAGTGAATTGTATGCTACATGGCAACCTGTAAAGTCCAGACCTAAGGATAGCTGGCAACCGCTGAGAAACTACCAGCTTACGCTTGCCACGTTCCCCCTACGTCCCAGGCTTCTGATGATGCCAACCAAGGTTGAGTCCATGCTGTCCACACTATTCTATCTGTCCATGTACTGCAAACGACATTGATATTTACGATCTGTAATTACAATTTTTTTCCTTTTTGTGATATCATTCCCATGCCTTAACTGCATTGCTGTTTGTTTGTTCTTTGGTACATTTCAAAATGATAAATAATCTTTTTTTTTTTAAAGATACACTATTGAAAGAGGGGTTTTGGCTCTGCCCACGTGTTAATTTTCTTATGTACATCATTTAATTGTGCAGAAGTTGCATACATCAGATTCAAACACATGCTTGTGTTGCTCTGTTTGTATGAAAGAACGCTAATGCTTAATACAGCTAAACTGAGTTTGTTAGGGTGACGCATCAATAATCAAGGGATGATTATTATTACACTGTGTTAAAGCTTATGGGCAGCTACTACGTTATATGGAATTTTAAACTTAACTGTAGTAGGCAAGGGATTTGACACTGATTATCTATCCTCTCTAACAAACCCTTGGAGTAGAAGATTTGCATGTTAATAATCCTTTTATCCCCTCTTTGGAGAAGTTGTATATTGTTCTGTCAGATGTAATTTTGTACATATTTATAATTTTATGACTGCATGCCTGATGGTTGCCTTGTGGAAACTGTTAAGCGTAAGAAGAAGACCTGAAGTGGCTACGCAAAAAGCCAGTGATGAAGACTTTAAGCTTCATTGGTTCATTGATACACATTATGTCAGATGGCATAGGTCAGATTTGTTTGTCATGAAAAGTTACAAAAAAGGCAGTAGGCCTGGATTATTCATTACGAAAAACATGTATTAAAGGCAAAAGGCTTTAAGGGTGGCTTGTAATTACACTATAAAAAGCTCTACATTGGTATTTTGTTACATGGAATTTCTCATATTAGAGTAGTTTACAAGGGTTTTGTTGTTTTTTAAATCTTCCAATAAACCCTTATGGTAGACAATTTGCTATGTTAAAGTCCTTGTTAGGGATATATTATGAAGGATATTAATTTTCTTACCAACTGTAATTTTGTACATGTCTATTTATGATGGTATTTCTGATAGTTGCCTTGTGAGAAATCTTATGTGCAGTACAGTAGGCCTAGGTTACTCATGGTGATGAGCCACTGATAAAGGCTGTAGGCCAGATTGGTTCAGTGGGACCAGGTATGTCAGATGCTACAGGCCTAGTCTGCTAATTATGAAAAGTTACCAAAGAGGTGTTGGTCCTGGGCCTATTTGCAGGGTCACCCCCAGTTTGTTGCCTTCTGTTGCCCATGTTTATTGGCATTAGGACCTTGTGCACTCTTTCCCTGCTAGTCAGTGGTAAAGTGCTTGTGCACTATACCTAACATGGTGCAATTGTCATCTACCTGATTGGTACATTCAATTTACTCATTTACTATTAAAGTATGCTGTTTATACACAGGGCCTGTAAATTAAATACTACTAGCGGGCCTGCAGCACTTATGCCGCCCACTAAAGTAGCCTTTTAAACAAGTCTCAGCCCTGCCACTGCAGCCTGTGTGTGGTTTTAAAAGTGCTGTGTAGATCTGGCAAAATAAATCTTGTTATGGTCTGGCTTGACAGCGCAGCTGTTGTCAAATAATTTATGTGAGGAACACTAGAAAGGGTCTTTGGCTGTTCCCTACATGGAGCCAGGAGTAAATGTTTTGATTGTTCTGAATTTGCGTACTTCCACAAAAAAGTGCTTGCCCCTCACCTAGTTCACTGTGTTTATTAACCGGCCTGCCAATCTATTAAAGTGTCTTAGATAACTAGAAACCTTATGATGTTTTTCTCTGGCAGCAATACAGATGGGCTTTGGGCAGACATTAACCTACATGGATGCTTAGGTTTGGCTTGAAAGTTCAACTGTCACATGACCTTTTAACCCTAATGAATATTATTGTATAGTTTTTTGCTCCCACAGAAATACATGTCCATTCCCATGCTGTTTACTTATACTTCACATTATCATACAACATTTCTTTAAATCCAGACATAATGGTTTTGCCAATGCTTGTTAATACTTATAAATCATCCCTGGGGTAGGCCTTAAAGGCTCGAATGGCAGGGTGTATTGTATTTAAAAAGTAGGACATGTGTACTTACGTTTTACATGTCCTGGCAGTGAAACAGTCGTAAAGATGTTTTTCACTGTTGTAAGGCCTATCTCTCCCCTAGACTAACACTAGGTTGACTTATTACAGTTAACAGATGCCAGATTTAAATTGGGAGTAGATAAAGATGTGCTATTTACACTCAAATGAATTGTAATTTAAAATACTCAATAATTGTGAAGTCAGATTTAAAGTTACATTTCTGAAAATGCCACTTTTAGAACTTTTTTTGTTTGATGAACATTGGTCTGAACGCTTTGTGAGCAAGCAAAAGGACAAGCAATAAAAGTGATATACACTTCAGTTCTGCAAGTCGAGGAGCGTTTCTTCTCTCTACTTGAATCAAGAGACCCCTGCTTTGGTGGTAAGCTATTTAACAAGATGGCAGGTCCTACCTACCAGTTGTGTCTAAGCGTTCTGTGTCCTGAAGAGAACCCTTGAATCCAGTGGGTGAGCGCTATCAAAGAAGATTAGGCTTTCAGGGAGAATTCAAAGTATTGTCTTCTAATGTACATCATCTCTGACTGAGCTATCACAAAGACTTCTAATCAGCGCTTCTGTGCAATATTGGTCTCTAAGGTGGAGCCAAATATATTTTTTTAATGAGTTAGACTCCATGGTTCTTTTTTTAAAATTGGTGGAGAACTTGAATTTTATCCTTCAAGTAGATGTGTTATTGTTTGTTTTTGAATTTGTATTGTTGTCATGTGTTTTTGATGTAAGCAATGTTTGTGTAGTGTCAATTCTTTACATGAAGTAATTTCTGTTTTTGTCTTTCTGTGTGCAACAAATATTTTCTAAATAATATTTACATTATTTTTCTCAATAAATGTTAGGAATTGATGTAAGTGAGAAGTAATTGGTTTTGCCTTCTCATTGTGAATAATAATTCTTTTCAAGTACTTTACAGTGTTGGCTATTGTTTCTTTTGTGCATTTTTAGAACATTGACATATTCTTGTCCCAACCAACTGTGGTTTCTGTCAGTGTCCTGGATCACATGACTGTGAATGGCCCTGCTGTAGGGGATTTGAGAATTGCTTTCAGCAGAGAGGCAAAGGGGCTTAGGTATGAACATGATGGGTCATCGTGCAGGATGACAGCATAAGGGTTGTGTCCTGCCGTGCTTACTCTTCAAAGGACTTTGGCCCTCATTCCGCCACCAGCCAAACAGGAACCGCCACTTGGCCGCTCCGCGGTCAAAAGACCGCGGAGGCCATTCTGGCTTTCCCGCTGGGCCGGTGGGCGCCCGCCAAAGGAGCGCCCGCCGACCCAGCGGGAAAGGCCCTGCAACAATGAAGCCGGCTCCGAATGGAGCCGGCGGAGTTGCAAGGGTGCGACGGGTGCAGTTGCACCCGTCGCGATTTTCACTGTCTGCAATGCAGACAGTGAAAATCTTTCTGGGGCCCTGTTAGGGGGCCCCTGCACTGCCCATGCCACTGGCATGGGCAGTGCAGGGGCCCCCAGGGGCCCCACGACACCCGTTCCTGCCATCCTGGTTCTGGCGGTGAAAACCGCCAGAAACAGGCTGGCGGGAAGGGGGTCGGAATCCCCATGGCGGCGCTGCAAGCAGCGCCGCCATGGAGGATTCTCCCAGCAGGGGGTAATCCGGCGGGAAACCGCCGGACCCGGCTGGGCGACCGCGGCTACAAAAGGAAGCACCGCCAGCCTGTTGGCGGTGCTTTCGTGGTCGTCGCGACCGCCAGGGTCAGAATGACCTCCTTTGTCTCCTGCACCCACAAATGGCATTGAAACCAGGCCTGCCCTGCCTCTTGTCACCCCCAGATAATTTGGAGCTTTGACAGGACAAGGGGATTTTTTCACAGAACCAGATGTGGGTAGGACAGGGAGTCCACCCACACCAAGGCTGGCACCAGCTACAAATATTAGACCTCCTTAGTGGCTCATCAGAACACTCCTGGGCTTGTGGAAATTACAGAAGAAGGACTGGCCTTCTGCTAGAGGAGTACCCTGCTGCTTGAAGGACTGCCTTGCTCTCTGAGAAGGAAGATTGGAACTGTTTGCCTTCATCCCAGGATACCAAGAGTGACTCCAAGTGTCACTTGGCTGACCTCCTGTGTAAACTACTGGGACACAATAATCTTGAGTACCCCCGCCTCCAACTGCCTACCTGTCCTGCTGCAACTGGACCTGCCTAGAGCTGTCTGGACCTGCAACAGGACCTGCCTGAGCACTGCTGGTGGCCTCTGCTGGAGTGAGTCCTGATCCCCAAGAGCTGCCCTCAGGTCCTGGACCCTTGGCTAGCATCTGTAAATGCTTCTCATAAGTGAAAAGGTGAAAATCCTGATGATTTTGCTCCCCCAACCACAAACAGACCTATTTGCACCAAGACTCTGCCATTGGTGACAACTATAAATGCAAAGTTCGGGCAAAAGCTGCTCTTCGTGCTAACAGCGACTGCCAGCGGCGACCAGTAACAAGAGACTTGCACTCCGTGCGAAAGCAACGACAGCCTGCAACAACCACCAATGTGAAGCTACAGCAACGCTTAACCGGGTCTTCATGCTACAGTGACGACCATCTGCAATGTCCGACCTGCTCTTCACTGTACAGCAGTGACTGTCTCCAACGCTCATACTCCTCCTCATGGCCTCCTCCATCACAAACTGAACTCTTCATGTCGGATTTAGAAGTTAACTCTTCTGTGGGATTAACCTCATTCCTGTATTCGACTCATCCTTCATGGCGGCCGGCCTGAACTTGTGACTCTTCCCAGCCTAGCGAAACTAGATGACCACGAGTGTCGTTTTGTGCTCTTAGGTGCTATTTTTATCTACAACTTTAAATCTGAATATCACTGTTCTATTGGTTAGATTTTTGTTGTTCTGGTATCATTTTATTTATGAAAATGTACTCCATTTTTCTAAATTGGTATGGGATTTTTCTTGTGTTGTGTTTTGACTTTATTACTGTCTGTGTGCTGTATAAATACTTTACACATTGCCTCTAAGTTACGCTGACTGCTTTTGTGCCAAGCTGCCAGAGGGTTAGGTGAGTGACTTTTTAATTTACTAACTTTTTTAGTTCACCTTGACAAGGTTTGTGGTTTTTACCTAACGGGGTAATCCACCCACTGTACCAATAACCCATCTTCTTACAAAAATCAATAGGCCTGACTTATTTCTTGTGAAAAATAAAAAGGTAAGCCAGTAAACCTTTGAAGGTGAATTGGTATTGCAACATTTTAGGATTGTTGATAGGTGTTTTCCTACATTGAAGCTCACAGATTACCTTCGTAAACAGGAGTTTGGTGTTGGTCATCTCTTTGACAAGCCCTAGGCTTAGAGGATTTGCATTATGTTAATCCTCGCATGACTCTCTGTAAAGGGCTTTACAGTTATTGTTTCTGCCAGGCAATTGCAATCATATTCGTAGAAAATACATACCTAAATATACATATACATGGATATTCATAAGTAGAGGGGCCTGGTGTTCAGCCCTCTTCTGCCATTGGTAGAGTTCCATTTATATTCTGCTTCCACCCATGACAACATACATCATGGGGCAGTGGGTCAGCCCATTTCAGCTATTTGCTCTATTGATTTGTGTCAGCTTTTCCCTGATTACGTGTGAACTTCTTCCTGCAAATAGCTGTCATTCATTACCAGGACTAGAGGTTCAGTCCTTTAATTTTCTTTTTCCCCTTTTATATCCTGTCTCCTTTTTCTATTTGTTGTTTTTTCAGAGTGTCCTGGACTTCCTCAGACCAACACTGTTACTGGGAACCTCGCATGCTGCTCCTTTTATTTGCATTATGTTGCCTATCTTTGACTGGTACAACAAGTATACATTGTGCACAGTACCATTCAAAGATGGCTGCTCATTGCGATTGTTGGACCTGGCCCTTTTGCAGGGTTATCCCCAAGCTTTTTGCCTGCTTCCTCCTATTTTCTCTGACCTGTTTGTGTTGGCTTTAGGACTCCGGGCACTTTACCACTGCTAACCAGTGCTATAATGCACATGCTCTCTGTCTAAATTGTATTGGTGATTGTTTTCACCATGATTGGCATATTTGATTTACTAGTAAGTCCCTAGTAAAGTGCACCAGAGGTGCCTAGGGCCTGTAAATCAAATGCTACTAGTGGGCCGGCAGCACTGATTGTGCCACCCTGCAAACATGTCTCAGGCCTGCCATTGCAGTGCCTGTGTGTGAAGTTTTAAACTGCTATGTCATCCTGGAAAGCGCACCCACATGCCAGGCACAAAACATCCCTTTTATTACCTGTAAGACATCCCTGAGGTAGGCCCTAGGCAGCCCCATGGGGTGGGTGTTGTGTATTTAAGAGGCAGTGCATGTACTGATGTGACTTATATGTCCTGATAGTGAAATACTGCTGAATATGTTTTTCACTATTGCAAGGCCTATCTCTCCAACAGGGTAACATGGGGAGTGCCTTGAAATATAGTTTAAGTGTAATTTCCCATTGGGAGCAGATAGAGATTTGGAGTTTGGGGTCTGAATTCACAATTTAAAAATACATCTTTCAGTGAAGTTGATTTTTAAATTGTAATTTTGAAAATGACACTTTTAGGAAATTGACATTTTCTTGCTTAACCATTCTGTGCTTCTGCCTGTCTGTGGAATACATGTCTGGGTCAGGATGACAGTTGGGCTAGACAGTCCAGGCAGTCATACACGGGGAGGTGAAGTGTGCCCTGTGTATCCTGATGGGTCTTCCTGAGTTAGAGTGGTGAGAGGAGCTTACTCTTGCACCTGAAGAGGGATGTGCCTGTCCTTACACAAAGCAGTCTCCAACCCCATGGAGTGTGTCTGGGGCCATGATAGGAAAGACAGGGTCTTCTGCACTACAAAGACTTTTTTTTTAAGTTTGCCTACTTCAAAGGCAGAAATGGGTATACATACTGGACCTCTGACCACACAAAGTTAGAATCCATCTGGACTGAAGACATTCTGCCAGGAAGAAGAGCTGGATGCTATAGGAGGGACTGCCATTCTGCCTGTAGCTTTGCTGTGCTGGCCTTCTGCTTGCCCCTTCAGTCCTGGGAGTGAAAGGACTGGACTTTGCTTTTAAACCCTGCTTCCAAAGGTTCTCCAAGGGCTTGGACTCAGCTTGCCTCATTCTAAGAAGTCTTAGGGACATCAAAGACTTCATCTGCCAGCACCTGGGCTCTCCCACTGAGAGTTCTGACTTGCCAAGTGGTGCCAAATCCAGTTCCGGGGCCCTTGGAAGTGAGTTCTGATGCAATCAAGAATAAACCAAGCACATTGACTCTAGATCGACTTCGCAACCGGTGCCGCTGTCTGACTCTGTGCCCCTGCCTGCACTGAAGCTATGGTCCCCGCTGAGTGCAATGACCGCACACTGCAACACAGGCCCGATGCCGCTGCAGCGCCCTGTGAAGTCCCCCCACAGTGTGAGTCCTGAGTGCCGTATCACCGATGTCTGTGACTCACGATTCCGCCACGACACCTGTGGCTCCCATGGTGTGATCGCGATACCGCTAAGTCGACACCTCGCATCTTGGCCTGCTAGATTCATTGACCCCGCCAGGTTGTAAGGAACCGATGCCTCGCCACCGATGCTGATTCACCTCTTCTGCAACTGCAAGGAACCAAAGCCTCAGCTCCCTTGCCTAGCAGAAAGGAAACCAACACTTCACCTCCCCGCTAGCAGTAAGAAACCAATGCCATACTGGCTCCAGCTACGCCTCACTTCCCCGACTCCGTGCAAGGCTTTGTTCCTCATCATTTTCCAAGGTACTGTATTTGGGGTCCGTGTGACTCCGTGACTGTCCCACACTCCCTCGCGAGTGGCGTCCGACTGTTAGGAACGACGCAGTCAAGACACAGTGATAGCCCCAGTTGGAGCTATTGAGTTTCTAAGTGCTGTACTAAGATTTAATCTTTGAAAATTCATATCTTTACTTGTGCATGTTGGATTTTTATTGTTTTGGTCTTGTTTTACTGAGATAAATATTGGCTATTTTCCTAAAACCGGTGTGGAGTACTTTTATGGTGTTTTCACTGTGATACTGTGTGTGTGTACAAATACTTTACACATTGCCTCTGATATAAGCCTGAATGCTTGTGCCAAGCTAGCAAAGGGGTGAGCAGTGGTGATCTTAGCTGTGTGGCTTCCTTACCCTGACTAGAGTGAGGGCTCCTACTTGGACAGGGTGCAAGCCACTGCCAACGAGAGACCCCATTTTTAACAGCGATGTTACAGACATCCTGACTTGGAATGGTATTTAAAGTAGTGTCACTGTTTTACCTCCCCAAGCCGGTCAGCCTATTTCTTATAAACATGACAGACATGTTGAAACTTTGAAATAACAATACTATTGTACATGATACAACTGAACAACTAAACAACTAGTCCTACTGTATTTAATTTTCTTTTATTGCAAACATGTGTTCACTATGTTTAGCCAACAAATAGTTTTCTTTTTGTTACTTTTTACTATTTTATCTGGCAAATGCTTCTTGAGTTTGTTACTGTGAATGTAAGTCTGTGAATTAAAGGAAGCATGAGTTCAGTGATAGGATGAGTGACATACTGCATGAACAAAGACTAATTAAGGGGGTCATTATGACCCTGGCGGTGAGTGGAAATGTGGTGGTAACACCGCCAATAGGCTGGCAGTATGTACCGCCACATTATGAGAATGCAGGTTGTCTGCAGCCAACCTGCCACTTCTCCACTCATACCGCCATGGCGGTATCAGCCGCCGGGCTGGCGATGTCAATCTCCAGCGCGGCGGCCAGCATAGTACCACCGGCAGCATTATGAGCCTGCCTACCACCATGGTTTTCATGGCGTTAGCAACAGCACGAAAACCATGACGGTAGACCCTACTGGTGGCAGGGAATTCCTTCCCTGTCACCGGTAGGCGGCTCCCCCAACACACACCTGACACCCCACCCCCCTCCATCCATACTCCTCCCCACCCTCTCCGATCCTCATACTCACACCTCCTCAGATCCTCACACACACACACAACCCCACCCCCTCCGATCCTCACACTCACCCCCAGCCCCTATACATGCACACACTCGCAGACACGCACCACACATACAACCAATCACTCACACTGGCATACACGCAATCATACATGCATACTTCCAGACATGCTCGCACACATTCTTACAACGATCACACTGACATGCAGACATGCACTCACTTCAACATTCTTACATGTATTCACTCACACGCATACAACCACGCAAACAACACAACACACACAGACGCATTCACACACACATTCATGCACACGCTCAGACACGCTCACACAACAGCCCCCACCCCCCACCTCCCTCCCCTTTTGGAAGCCCGACTTACCTTGGTCGAGGAGGTCTTCTGGCAGGGAACGGGGAGGGGCGCTGCTACTGCCGGCAGCGCCACTCCAGCAGAACATTGCCAGGCCGTCTCACAGGTCATGATTCGGCTGGCGGCGTTCTACTGGCGTGGCGGTGCTGGTGGTAGCAGCGCCAGCTTACCATTGTCCGCCAGTACGATCACTGCCAGATTTCCAACCTCCTTATGGCGGAAGTCCGGCAGTGATCATAATATTACAGACGGATGGTAGCCGTGGTGATGGTATTTTGGCGGCCTTCACCGCGGCGGTAGGCGTTTTTTACAGCCATTGTTATAATGAGGGCCTAAGTGTCTAACCTCATCAGTGACCAAAGAGGCACATTCAATTATAAGACAGACCTATGGGCATTGCCATTGGTTGTTTCCCTCGGTAATCAGGATGTTCTTAATTTGTAAAAATGCCCAAGCTACAGAATACTAAGGCTCCTTAGTTTTAATTCCACCACATGCCTTATTCTTTAACTACCTTTCCCTCAATCTCACTCTTGCAGACTATTTGTCAAATACGCTTTCCTTCTTTTTCTTTGTCACAGTTTTTCTATTTTTGTCACCCAAGCACCCAACCTAATGATGAAAAATAAGCCCAAGACCATGAAATGAGTGCCAGAGGCCACCATTTGCAACCACCTGTACAAATTAAGCTCTGAAAAGAAAGGAGGGTGCGTAAAAGTGTCCATGTGTAATGAACGTTTTATCATTTTGTCCCAATGTTGAAAATGATTTTCTACTATTTTGAACTACTGCCATTTTATTTTCAGGAGTTGACTAAAGGGGACACAACCAAAGCATCTTACACAAAATGTTAAGTTTTACATGATGGTTTTTTATTTTGTGAAATAAATGCCCTATGGTATGTTTGTTTGTGTTTATGTGCCAGCCTTGTTTTTTAAAACATAACATGTCAGATACTTGTTAAAAACGCAGTCACTGTGAATTAATTTGTGTTGTGTGTATTTTCTTTTTCAAACAGCCTGTGCCATAGTTTTTGAAAATTCTACTCCACCATATCTGTAATTTGATGCATTTGTAAAGGCGTGGTCCACAAATGATAGTATTATGTATCATGCTCCAACGGTTCATAAAATGCACCATTATTTTTCTGCCCTAACAAGGCTAAGCCAACCAAATTATGTTCCGTATGTGTTTGAATTTCTTTTCAGAGAACTAATAGTCGCCTGATATGAAAATAGCCACTGTAATACTGATTCAGTTCTTCAAAACGTCACTCAGGAGACTCTTACCAAAATAATTTGCCAGCTTGGAGTCACAAACCACTTTGTCAGTCTCCTTCCACAAACCACTCTAAGAGCCTTATTCAATCTCCTGATCCACGTTGTGCTTCATCTTATTAATTCTTTCCTCTCAGAAGACTTTTAAGTCCCCAGTCTGTTAAAAACAAGTCAAGTAGCCAAGACCCACATCACTGAAAAGTCAAGTTGGACTGGGAAACACTTAACTACCTTCCACCATTACAAATCTTCGCCTGTTAGGCAAAACCATTGAAAAGTGTGTTTCCTTCTAATTTACCAAACACAGATCTCCTGGATACCTATTTCTCAAGCTTTCTTCCAGCTTGCAGCTTTAAAACAGCCACACTCAAGAATATTCATGACAAACTCTGCTTTGTGAATGACACCAACTATTGATTTTGTCGAGTGACCTTCACTGACAATATCGCAGACTTTGTCACCCCCCCTTACCATCGACTCCAAAGCCTACATCCTACTAGGAGATCTCAACTTCTACGTAGAATAATAAACAATCCTTGAAAGCCTAAGAAACCTCAGACTGACACAACACGACACCGGACCCACTCATTCCACCAGACACACTTTTGATCCTATCTTCACCACTTTTTAACAACATTAAAATCGCTGCAGGAACACCTCTTACTTGGACCAACTACACCATCGTCCACTTCCAAATCAACATCCCTCATCAAATAACCCTGCTACCACCAGCTTGGCCAGGCACAGTTGAAGCAGTATCACAGACGCTGACTTGCCCAAGCCCTTTGCAGGAACCCGTCCAACTCCACTGGCAACCTAACCTGCGGCATCAAACAGCTCAACAAGTGGATCACAAATGCACTGATTCCCTAGCACCCTGTAAACACAACAAACTTAAGAGAACACAGAACAGGCTAGTGGATACACCAAAGAACTCTGCTCAACCATACAACATTACAAACAACTGAAAGATGATGGAGAACGAACCATAGATAATCTGCCATTGACACTAACAAAGCAGCACTGAGATGGTACCATCAGCACATCAGAGAAACCAAGAAGATGGCCCTTGCCAAGCACATAGATAACAGCTCCAACAGCAGTAAATAAATATTTGTGATTGTCAAAGACTTCACCACTTCTTCTTCCACTACAAACATCAACATCGCCTCACAAGACCTATGTGACAATCTATCAGAATGTCCTAGCAACAAAAGCAAAAGCAAAACCATCTACAACAATGTCAGCCCCCAACCAGTTTCCTGCAGCCTTGCCTCCAGCCTACCCAAAAAAACCTTGGAAACACCCTCACTACATGGTAAACAATCACCACTGATGAAACAAGCAGCATCATGGGAACCATGTATTCCAGGGATCCGACGGATCCCTGTTCCCACCACATTTAGGACATGGGTGCCTCTCCTATCAGTAAAGTACTCACCCTCATCCTGAACACTTCAATCACTGCCGCAACATTCCTGGAGGCCTGGAAGTATGCAGAGGGCAATGCACTTCTTAAGAAACCCTCATCTGACCCCACACAGCTAGCCAACTACTCTCCAATCTGCCACCTACCCTACCCACCTAAGGTCATAGAGAAAGCCATCAACAAGCAACCCACCCATTACCTCGAAACTCCCCAACTCCTACACACCACATAATCAGGCTTCAGACCCAATCACATCACCAAGACTGCCTTCATTGCAGCAAGAAGAAATTAGGATGATCCTCGACCGAGGAGAAACAGCAACTCTCATCCTGCTCGACCTCTCAGCCACCTTTGACACAGTCTCCATTCCACTCTGATCAGAAGACTACATGAAACAGGCATCCAAGAAAAGTTGTATTTTCCTTTTATCTCTGTTATCACAGGTCCCTTACAGATCATTAATATGATATCACATGACTTTTAAAGTGGGAGGTTACCTTAGCTAAGACAAAGGCGGTCATTATGAACCACCGCTGACTGCCGTGACGGTGAACAGAAGACCGCCATTGGCGGTGAACAGAAACCCGTCATATAATCCAGAATCTGCCAAAAATTACTAGTCCAACAGTCACTGCCAGGACCCTGTCGGCGGAAATGCTGGACCTCCCACCCCCCCACCGCTGAGCACACCCACATCCCGCCCTCCAAATAATGATGCACAAATCACCTTGGCGGTCAGTGGAAGCCGAACGGCCATTGGCGGGGCAGACCGCCACGGGCGGCAAGTGGGCCCAACAGTAAGAAGTGCAAACCCACACACCTGACACACATCCACAATACCATAAAACACTCACAGGCACACCCCACAATCCTTTCCAAAGAAAGTATGCCAACGAAGACAGAGAACACCAGAAGCAGACACCGAACACCACAATACACGAAACACACCGAACCACAGAAGAGCACCCTCACCGCGATTCCACCCCTGACCCCATTCACCACACTCACCATGTCACCCCCCAAACATCCATGCTTCACAGAAAGGGAGCTAAGGACCAGGATGGACGAGATCCTGAAGGTGGAGCCACAACTATTTAGGGCTCAGGTGCAGCACACACCCATCGCCAGGAAGATAGAGCTATGGTAGACCGTTGTCAACAGGGTCAATGCAGTGGGACACCATCCACGCACCAGGGACGACATTCGCAAGAGATGGAACAACTTGCGGGGGAAGGTCAGGGCCATGGCATCCAGGCACCACATTGCAGTCCGGAAGACTGGGGGAGGACCTCCACCACCACCCGACTACACTGACTGGGAGGAAAAGGTACTGTTCATCCTGCACCCTGAGGGACTCACTGGATGAATGGACTTGGGTAAGTCGTCTACAATTACCCCATATCCATCACACCTGGAATGCATGCACCACCCCACCCCTACAGCATCCACCAGGACCACTACCCCACCCAGCTCACATTGACAACCTCCAGTCACCCTGCATGCCCACAAACCCACTAACAGGCCCTGATCCCTCCCCCTGTGCACAGCCACCTACCCCTGCAAGGAATCACAATGGCACTACACCACCCACAATGCACCTCCACATCCTAGGCAAAATGCAGTACAAACCTCACAAAGGCACCCTGCATGGCCCCAATGTGTAAAACCTGCACAAAACAGCCCAGCCCTGTGCACCCCATCCAATCATGCATTTGTAACAGACATGTCCATTTCCCCCAACAGGCACCACCACCCATGCCATCCTGACAGACAGGACAAGGAGTGCCAGTGCCCCCCAGGGAGACAGAGGCACCTCACAGGACACTGGGGATGGAACCCTGGACACTGATGAGCAGGCTGGCCCCTCACACAGTCCTGGACTGTCACCATCCTGCAGCCCCACCCAGGATATCACTGACACCCCTACCACCAAGGCAAAGAACATCAGCCCAGAGCAGCCGTCCACACACCTGTGTATCCAGGCCACAGACTGGTGGAACACAAGTACAGAGGCCACAGTCACCCCCAACCAACAGGCAGGAAGACGATGGCCCCAGTACAAGTGGCACCGCCAGACCTGTGCAGGGGACAGATTCACAGGGGACTAGGCCCAGTGGGAGGGCATCAGTGGCCATGGGGGGAGGCCACAGGATGGATGCTGCAGCCCAGGAAGTGATCTCCGAGGTCCTGGGGGCCTATCAGCATACCCATGACAGGTTGTCCCAGATAGTATCCACCCTGGAGCAAAGTCAGAGGATGCAGCAGGAACACCACCAAGAGGCCATAGAGCAGTGGAAAATGCACAGCACCACAATGGCCAGCATAACAGGAGCGCTGCTGCAACTTGTTCAAACCCAGTCTGAGACCCACACAATACAGGAGGCCCCCACTACAGCACAGGAGACAGACCGGACAATGACAGCATCAGCAGCAACATTCCACAAACTACCCTCAGAGGAAGCACAAGGAACAACCATGTCATCCCCTATAGGTCGACAGCAGGCGCACAAGCGGACCCTCAGGCCAAGATATGAGACTGGAACTCCTGCCAAAAACAAGGCCCCCTCAAAGAAGTGACTCTGCAACAATCCGTCCACCAGCTATCCCACACAATCAACCACCAAACATTGATGGACCTATCAATACTTACAACAAGGCTGCCACCATGTTGGCATTTAGGACAACCACCCATGACCATCTGCCATCACTGTAATTTGCACTATTCAATCCCTGCACCAAATAAAACACAGATCACACCTGTAACACTGTCACATGTCTTAATGTGTGAACAAAGTGAAGTATGGATGCAACTGGCTGATAACTACTTTATTTGTACCTGTGTAGCATGAAAGTACACACTCACCTTACATGTTGTTGTGCCTGAATATGGTAACAAAAAGAACCACTAAATTGCAGTATGTCCTATGCAGACCTGGACACAGTTGCAATTAGTACATTCAAACTCCCCATAGATGACAAGGCACACTGACAGTATGTTTCACAAACACCAATCTCAGCCCTTAGTCCCACATAGTTACTAGAAGTAGAGTTGTATCATTTGGGTCCTGGAATTGACATCTTCTGCTTCCTCATCATCACCATCACGCTCGTCACCTCTCTGAGGAAGCTGGTCTGGATATACAGCACCATCCACCTCCCAGAGGGGGATAGAATTTCTCACTGCCACGTTGTGCAGCATGCAGCAGGCCACCACTATTCTACACACCTTTTCAGGCCCATAGGCCAGGGAACCCCCATAGATATGTAGACAACGAAATCTAGCCTTCAGGAGACCTATTGTGCACTCTATCACCCTCCTAGTACTTTCATGGGCCTCATTGTAATTCCTCTCTGCATCTGTCACAGGATTCCTCACTGGTGTCAGGAGCCAACGCAAGTTGGGATAGCCAGAATCACCTAGAAAAAGGTGCAAAACAGAGCAGTCATTGTCAAGCCTCTGAGTCAGACAGCCTGTCTGTCTGCTAGGTGGCAGTTAGTGACAGAAACACCTACCTATAATCCACCCTCTGCCTTCTTGTAGTTGTTCCATCTTGTGTGGCACACTACTGTTCCTCAGCACAAAGGAATCATGGACTGAATCGGGGAACATGGCATTCACATGTGAGATGTACTGGTCTGCAGTACATACCAATTGAATGTTCATGGAGGTAAAGTTCTTCCTGTTTCTGTGCACCTCTTCACTGACTCTTGGGGATATTACAGGTATGTGGGCGCCATCAATGGCACCTATCACATGGGGTATGTTGGCAAACGCATAGAAGTCCGACTTGATGGCAGGGAGGTCAGTACTTTGGGGAAACCTCACATAGGACTGCAGGTGTCGTTCAAATGCATTCAAAAATCTTGTCAGTATCATGCTGAACATTGGCTGTGAAAATCCAGCACCCATGTCCACTGTCACTTGAAATGAGCCTGTGGCTTGGAAATGGAGTGCAGAGAGCACCTGCACTTCAGTAGGGATGGCATGCTGATTACGATTTTCCAGAGTCAGTGAAGGATCCAGTAATGCACAAAGTTTGAGAATAGTTGCACAGGTGAGTCTGTAATTGATTATGATGTGACGCTCCACCATGGTCCGCATATCCACAAGTGGTCTGTACACCAGTGGGGCCCTTCCTCGCCGCAAGGGTCTGTACATAGGAGGGATTTGAAACACGTTTGAGGAACACACATACATAGGCACACATTGTCAGTCATTGACCACTGCTGACTTGATTGTAGGGACTCAAATGCTAAATGTTTTTGACAGACACTCATCTAGACCATAATGATTGATCAGGGTTTGTCATTTGTGGTCTTGTTATTGGTCACATGCATAGGTGCGTTAGGTCAACAATAGGGTCTGCATTGTGCAGATAGCATTATTATTAATGCGTAGTTAAGGCAAAATGTCTGCCCCCTGTAATCCAGAACTGTTGTGGTGGAAGTGACCTCATTTAGCAGTTGACGTAACAGTGTAAGGTGGTGTTTATTACTGTTCGCACAGTCTTTGGTTAACATGGATGCCAATGGGGAATTCTGGCGTATCATAATCGCTGCCGGCAGTGACGGTGCACACCGCTGCAGTACGTACGTGAATTCATCACTCCAACTTCACTTGACTCCCTGATATCGTGCAAGCAGGAACTCCACTGAGTTTACTGCTGTGTCCTGCCTCTGGTCATAGAAGTGGCTTGTGTTGCAGGGGAAAGGGCCCTGGCCTTCACCCAGGAGGAATTGGAGAGGCTAGTGGATGGGGTCCTGCCCCTGTACGCCAAGCTCTATGGACGGCTAGAGGTACAGCTGAGCCGGGGGATTGTGGGCAGTGGTTGTGTGTAATGGATGGTGTTGGCAGTACATATGTGTGCATCTCTGACCCTGCATGGGCCATGGTTCATGACATGCTGCATGCGTATGTCCTGTTAGTCTGTTTGTACTGTTCATCCCATAGTGGACGTCTAGCCAGCTTTATATATTTTCCAAATGCCTGACCTCAGTGTTACATTTCTGTGTGTCCCTTTTAGGTCAACCCCCACCAGAAGAGGGCACTTTGGCATGCCATTGCCAAGGAGGTGTGCACACTGGGGCTCTACAACCGGCAGAGCACCCACTGCAGGAAGAGGTGGGAGGACCTGGGGTGCTGGGTGCGAAAAATCTGTGAGGTCCAGCTGGGGAAGTCCTCCCAACAGGGAAGGGGTGCCCATTGGGCACTGACCCCCCTCATGCTACGCATCCTGGCAGTGGCGTACCCAGACCTGGATGGGCGCTTGAAGGCTGCACAGCAGTCACAAGGGGGTGAGTACACATACCACAATCTTAACCCTTAATGGATGTCTGTGTGTGCATTAGGGTTTATGCTGCTTAGTTGCAGGGACTCTGACTGATGTCCATCCACATGATTGCCCCCGTAGGGAGTATGGCTGTTTGGTTCAGGTCTCCTACATGTCAGGTCCTTAAGTTGTTTAGGGAATGGGTGTAGAACAGGGTTCTGGTCACTAGTCAGGGGCATGGCAATGGGTATAGTGGAAGGTGCTGCCTGTCGGAGAGTCTTCTGGGTGGGTGTATGTATGACCACTATGTTCACTCCTTTCAGCTATTTACAAGTGTCTCTCCTGTTTTGTCTCCCCATCCCTGTTCTCTTGTGTTGTTTGTGTACATCAGCATCATCTGGCGAGGGAGCTGGGGCACCGGCGAGTGGGGATGCAGCGGCCCACAGATCCTCGGAGGCAGAGTCATCCGACACCAAGGGGACCAGTGGGTTGGAGGGCGAGGGGAGTACCACGGGGGCGGCAACTACCACTGGAGGTAGTGACTCCGATACCTCCTCCGATGGGGGCTCCCTGGTAGTGGCAGACCCTATTGGGCACACCCCTACAGTATCATCTTCCGCCACCCCCATGCCATCACCGCCCACCCATTACCGAGTTGCCCGTGCCCGCTCACCCAGAAGGGTGGGCATCTCCTTCGCCCCAGGCACCTCCTCCCCTGCCCCAGTCAGCCCTGCTGCCCTCACGGAGGAGGCTATTGACCTCCTGAGAACCATATCTGGAGGGCAGACAACCATCATCAATGTCATCCAGGGGCTAGCATCAGAGATGCAGCAGACCAATGCCTATCTGGATGGCATTCACGGTGCCGTGTCTGGCCTACAGAGATCTTTTCAGGCTCTGGCCTCCTCTTTGATGGCAGCCAGTTTCCCTGGTCATTCCGTCCCCCCCACAACCTCCTCTACCCCTTCCAGCACCCCACTCCCTTCACCCATCCATAGCACACACCACACCTCCCACCACAAGCATTCACACAGCCAACATACACATTCACACACAGCAACATCCACTTTCCCTAGTGTGCCCACCTCTTCCACCTCCCTACTTGTCCCCTCTACATGCACACCCCCAGGCACTGTACCTTCAGGCACTGTTGCTGAGCCTATTTCTGCACTCACCACAATAGCACACATCCAGACATGCATCCCAGATACCACACCTGCACTCACCACAACTACTGTAGTTGACACTCACCAGACTTGCAGACACCCACACAACATACATCCACACTGGCAGCCTGTCTTCTCCCACTGTGTCCACCCCCCTCCTCCAAAAAACACACAAACACACCAAAACACCCACCCATCACACATCCACCACACCTCAGCATATTGTCCAGTCACCTGCACCCACAACACACACCCCTACACCACTTACATCCACACCCTCTGCCTCCACTCCCACGCACTCCTCCAGGTTCAACCCAATTCCTCCCCAAAAACTTTTCCTCTCCCGTTCTGACCTCTTCCAACACTCTGGCCCACCCCTTCTTGTCCCTAAACATGCGCACATCCTTGCCCTTTCCACTCCTTCCACTTCACAGCCCGCCCCTGTACGCCCTTCACATTCCCATGCCCCTTCCCCAGAGAGGAAGAAGCCCAGTGCAGAGCCAATTCCATCTAGCTCCACCCGGTCAAAGCATACTCCCCCACCTTCCAAGGCCAATCCCAAACCCCTGCCACCTTCCGAACGCAAATCCAAGGCCCACCTCCATCGTAAGTTACCACCACCCCCTGCCCCTGTTCCCTAAGATGCCTGGATGCCCCATTGTTGCCCCTATGAGGTGGAGTACCGTAGCACTTTTGGGAGTCAGGTTGGAACCATTGTAGCCCAAAAACATCTGGCACTATGGACTGGCCATTGGCCTTAATGTGAATCATTTGCTCAGTGAGCTGCATTAATCGTTTATGGGTGGCCAGTGTTTTGGCGGCACACTCTTGAACCCTGGTCTCTCGTTTCATTGTTTGTGGGTGTGGGGCATTTGTAGGTACTGTGGTCAGGTTGGATTTGCCCTGTGTCGGGTAAGTACCTCTTGCTGTAGGATTTATGGGTTGTGCTGTTGCGAAGGGTTGTGGGAGCGTTGCAGGGTGGGTGGAGTGGGTGGGTATATAACTGTGCCCTTTGTTCCCTTTTTTAGTAGGTTGCAGTACTTACCATTGTCGTCTTCGTCGGCGGTCTCAGTCGTGGAGGTATATGGCAAGGAGCAGGGCTGGCATGATCTGCAGCTCTCTATCCATGTCTGCTTCGGCGTGTTGTGTGAGCCTCCGGTGAGTGTTTCCTTATATTTGGTTTGTTTCCGCCTAGCTTTGCGTGGCGGTGGTTCCCGCCCCTGAACTGACGGCGGTCTACTGGTTCATTATTTGATGGGCGGGTTGGGCCTTCCTGTCGGCCTGTGGGCGGGCTCTGCCGTCGTTGCCGGCACTCCCGTACTGGCGGTGGGTGGTCTTCAGGATGCCTGTGTTTCAGTTGGTTCATTATTTGGCGGTCCGGACCTCTCCTCTGTTGGCGGTTGTTACCGCCAGCGGTGCAGTGTTTACCGCCGTGTTCATAATGAGGGCCCAAATCTCCACCATTGAAGGTGCCAGTTTCAAATATAGGTACAACAAATTATTAACCCCATCTCCGATGTTTAGTATTTTTACATTTCATTTATTTCGTTTTGTAAAGTGCTTTATCACTCATGGGTATCTTGGTGCTGAAAAACCCCATAAGGGACATGAAATAAAGCCTGAACCACCAACACCTACGGTTGAATAAACAAAACGTTTTTGTTTTTTAAAACAATGGTTTTGCTCTAATGGTGATTAGCAAGGCATTTAACAATTTAAAGGAAACCACTGCGAATACCCAACCATCTGATTTCAACTGGCGGAATTTTGGTTTAGTCAATAACAAAGCATTTATTGATCTTAGATTTTTGGCTGGGAAGTAACATGTGAACTTTGCGCTAAGTGTTTTTTCTTCTGAAATGAGTGTAACACCTTATATGCAAGGTAGAGAGATTTAAATGTAATTCTCTGCCTGTCAGCCACTTGGAAAAGTGTTAGCGCGTCAGACCTTAATAAGTAAACTGACAAGGGGACACAAATAGGTCGATTAACCTTTTGACTCGCAATTAAGATGTTCCCACCATAACTCCAGTACATGCAGATCAATAATCAATAATTAATCAATATCATCAATAATAAATGATAATCAATAGCATTAATAATCAAGGGAGTCAGTAATTGTCACACACCATGACTTCTCAGTCATGAATAATCACACCTTTAGTTAAAGTTAGCATATTTATTTCCCTATATTAACAATGCTTAAGTCACGTAAAATAATCTCAAAATCAAATGGTACACACACAGAAACAACACTGGCTGCCCAAACCTGCAAAAGAAACACAATCTAATCAAAGCTTGAACTATTACACAATCTAAGGTTACAGTGCATATCAGTAACAAGAACAGTTGTACAAATGATATCACATACATTTAGATTCAGCAAAGAAAAGACATAAAATGTTATTCCCTAGAGCAGACTTTCATTAGTGAGAATCCTTAACTAACACCAGATTAGCATCAGAATGTTGGGCTTCATGCAAAACAATTTAGCAAACACAAATTTGGAAAATATCTAACTATGGCTCTATCAAAACAGTATGGTTGCTACCCAGAAGGAAAAAGACAAACAGGCATAACAAACACATGGGTACAAGGATACCTCTCCTCAATTAGATCGGACAGCTAAGATAGTCTTCGTCATCAGGACATCAGTTAGTCAGCAAGGATTCAGGATTCAGCATCAAAGCTCAGAAACGCAAAGTCTTTAAGCATTAAGTTAAGCATGTCTCTCATCAAGATGCACAAGAAGAAATTGACCTTTCAGCCAGCAAGAAAACGGGCAATGGGCTCTCTTCCCTCAGTGCAGTCCAGTTAAGTTACATTTCCTAAAACTATTTCCCAAGTCCCTATTGGTCAAGAGATTGCATGTTAACACTTTGTCCAATTAAGCTAACACTTCGAACCTATGAATTCTACCACTACTCCGTTCACATGGCTGATTGGCTTTTCTTGTAATGTCCTCATCATCCGGTTTGTCAGGTAACAATATTGTTGCAGTTTATACTCCAGCCAGAGTCTCCATTGTTTTTCTCCTGAGAAAGTCAGTCTTACACACATTAAACTCATATTGTTATGTTTAGAAAGAACAGCATCTTCTAGCAAGCGGTTCTCATGAGAAAGACTTTTAGCTACGAGCACATTTAGACAGTAAAATGGAAAATCACTGTTTAATTCTCTAAGCAAACGTTTTAACAGTCGATTTAGAAATACAGCTTGACATGAGGTTGTGCAACTAGGCCAAGGCCTACGCTAAATTAAGGCCTACAATTAATAAAGATAATACATAATGCCTAATCCTTCATATGACATATTACTACATTAATCAAACATATACTCAACTTTTCATATTAATAAGCTATTAATAAGTATACTTGGTGAACATTGGCGGCCACTCGTGATCACATTTTCAGATGCGTGCATTATTAGTACATAGTTCAAGAACACTCATTTTTTTTTTATTAAAACACCTGCGCTAGCAATCCCTCCTCTGATGACTAAATGTGCCATTACACTAAACTATCACTCACAAAATTTAGCATCAGCTTAAATTCTGTCATTTCAATCCATTTATACGTTTTCCCTAAATCATTTTTCCCTTTTCTTTTGTTCCCTCCTCTGACCATTCTTTGACTTTTCAGTTGTATTCTTTTACACAATTTACATATTCCCCTTATTCCAATTAGGCAAACCACAATAATCAATATCCCCTGTATAATTTTCAACAAAATTCCCTTTCCAAGGTTGCTGAGCCAATTTCCCACTGAAGCAAAACCTCTGCCAACTTTATCCCAGACACCTAGTTCTTTTAATTCTTTCAAATCAGCACTTTCATTAGTCAGATTAGTAAGTAAGTCTCTGATTTCTTTACTATTATCAGGAATGAACGAACAACAATGCTTAGAATTAATCATCCTATGAACTCTGCCATCCTGTGCTAAAAGAATGTCTAAAGCAAGGCGATTCTGAAGAGTCATAGCTCTTTCAGCAGCTAATTCAGTATCTATCAGGAGTATGGCTCCTGAACAATTTGGCTGCATGTTATCCACAATAGTAGACAACTTTCAAATCTTTATTGAATTCAGAACTCCCACTAAAGGAATCATTGCTCCAAATATATCTCCCACTATACCGAAGGAGAATCCCTCCTCCTTCTCATATGATGTAATTTAGTCACTTTCAGAAATTTCTTTAAGCCATCCATTTGAAAAATCTTTGGGAAAACTATTCCCAAATAACATGTCCCATACCATCCTCTTGGAAGACGGTAATAAGCATTAGGACCACAGATGTAATATATCCCAGGAATAGCTGTGTCCTGTCCATTCAACATAAATGTCCATTTACTCTGAAACAAACACACATGTCTACATTCACTCGTTTCCACAAACAAAGTATTAGCACGTGATTTAGGTCTATATATACAAAGTTTCCTTACGTGTTGCGCATCTAGAGCTAATTCCCTTGTGTTTTAATTGCACTATGAGCATAATCATTCTTGTGAGTCCTTTTCTCTAACCCTTTTTCTAACTTCTCTTTCAACGCTCTTCTCCTGTCATCTGTGTTATCTAAAAAGCTTTTATCTAAAGGCTTAAGCAATCATGTTAGATTATTGTGTTGTGCATAAGCTGTGCCAAATGTCAGTGTAGGTTCAAAGAAACCTCTAACTAATATTATGTCATTATCCTTAGCTACCCTACTCAAATACCTAATTCTAGGGTCAAACGAAAATACCATATCATAATTGGAGTAGAAATACTCCTGGTTATAAAATATTGTTAGTAGGAGACTACAACTTATTCCAAATGTTAGAGGTAGACTATGGTAAGTAATTCCTTCCTCAACAGATGAAGCAATCTGCTTACACACATACCAATTCTTTTCATCCATCGTCTCAACATACTCACTCATCAAGCGATAAAAAACATTAGAAGAAAGTTCTCCTTGCGCATTAGTACCCCCATGCAAATACTTCTCATCTAACCTAAACTTCTCTATTGCTGTTAGTACAGTAGTTGTCCCAAAAGAAGTATGAACAGACATACCCACGATCAATACCACAAATAATAACCCACACACAATTGCCAAACCCATTCTCACATATTTACAACACGTATTGTTCCTGCCCTGCTGGCTAATGTTACTCATGATCTGTAAAGAATCAGAAAGCAGAAGAGAAATTTAGGAAACTGCAGCAAAAAAACAAAAACAAAAACAAAATCTCCTTTCAGCAGTTTTTTACAGCTTTCAGGATCCCTTGTCAAAATCGGTAAGCAGCTTGTCAAAATCAGGGTTCAAAAGTCAAAGCAGGTTATTGTTTCAACAGTTCAGTTCATCAGCTTCCTTCAAGTGTCAAAATATTGACCTGGAATATTTCGATCAAAACAAAAAGACAAAAATTCTTGCTGCCATTCACTTGTACTTGCATACGCTCATTCAGGACCCGTGTATCTTCTACTTGCTATTCTCTTTCTCTTCAACTTTCGATCACCATTCAATTCTCCTTGACTTAGATCTTCTCTTCTTGTTGTATCTACTTCTTCGATTGTTGTTCCAACAGCCAATTCCTTTCCTTGTGACGCTGGCCACTTATCTCCTTTTAGTGTCTCTTGTCAGTTCTCTCTTCCAGGTTGTACTTGTGACTTCTTCTTGATCTGTGGTGTTTTCTCTTGATGGACCTGCAACTGGTTCAGATCACAGTTACTTCGATCCGCTTCAACTCCTTCCCACTCGGGGTCTGGCAATTGCTCTGTTTGTCTCTCAAAATTGACTGCTTCTGGGAAAGCCCTCCTCTCACTAGGCTGTCCTGCTGCCTCTATTGAGATAGGCTGTCTGTCACGGTCCTGGAGGTCTTCTCCTTCGTCTCTCACAGGAGTGACTGAACCGTCCTCAACAGGCTCTGATCCGGTCTCAGTTCCTCTTTGTTCTCTTTCCATCCCTGAGACTTCCTCTGCTGTCGTTGGTACTCTCAACAACTCTTCTTCATGATCCAGTGGACATGCCACTTTCTTCGTGTGGCTGTCGTTTATCCAGTTCGTAACTCCAGCGCACTTCACAGCTGTGGTAGTCGTCAGAACTACCTGAAACGGTCCTTTTCAATGAGACTCCAGACTCATTTTCCTCATGTGTTTCCGGAACACAACCCAGTCACCGGCCCTCAGATTGTGCCCTGGGTCATGTATCGGTGGCACTGTGGTGGCATTCACCTGCAGGGAGAAAGAGCGAACCACATCAGCCAGACCTTTGCAGTAATACAACACCATATCATCTGTAATGTTGACAAGTGCATTTGCAGGCACCACTGGCAACTTCATGACTCGGCCCATAAGGATCTCATGTGGCGACAATCCTGTCTTCCTGTCAGGTGTGCTTCTCATTGTCATCAGAACTAAAGGCAATGCATCAAGCCATTTCTAATTCGTGGATGCACACATCTTTGCAACTCTTGACTTCAAGGTATCATTCATTTGCTCCACTAGTCCTGATGCTTCTGGGCGGTAACTACAATGCAACTTCTGCTCAATGTTCAATGCTTCACACAGTAATTTAATTACTTCATTGTTGAAGTGACTTTCCCTATCTGATTTTAAAGAGATCGGAAACCCTAAACGTTGTATCAGTTCCCTAAGCAGTAGTTTCGCTACTGTGAGACTGTCATTTCTTTGTGTACGGTATGTTTCAATCCAGTGACTAAAGATACACATATCTCAAACCTCCACACACAGGCATTTCAATAAAATCCATCTGCATTCTGCTGAATGGATCTCCTGCTTTTCCAATGTGGCTCAAATTAACAACTGCCCCTTTTCCTGTGTTCATTTGTTGGCAAATGACACAACGATGGCAAACTGCTTCAGCAACCTGTCTGAACCTTGGGTTGAACCAATCATGTTTGAACAACCGAATCATAACATCCCTCCCAACATGTGCTTGACCATGATAATACGTAGCCATTTGAGGCAACAGACTATTAGGAAAAAACAATTGACCCTCTTCTGAAACTCACAATTCATCTTGTCATTGCACACATTTTATTTTACTCCATGAGTGTTTTTCCTCACTGCCAGCATTTTTCTGCAACATTTTTAATTCCTCCAAGGTATCAATTACTTTCAATGCAAAACTTGGATGTGTTTCGTCTTCTTCAGGTAACAGTTCCCACTTATCTTTAAACGATATACAGTTCAATACGCAAAACCTTGCGACTTGATCCGCATATCCATTTCCCAATGACACGAAGTCCTGCGACTTCAGATGTGCACTGCATTTCACTATGGCAATCTTTTCAGGCATTTGGATAGCTTGTAACAGTTGTTTAATCCTTTCACCATTTCTCACTGGTGAACCAGAACAGGTCATGAAACCTCTCTGTGACCATAATTGGCCAAAATCATGGACTATTCTAAATCTGTACTGGCTATCCGTATAGATGGTAACTTTCAGTTGAGCCGAAACATGGCACGCTCTGGTAAGGGCTACCAGTTCTGCTATTTGGGCAGAATACACTCCTCGAAGCCCAGAAGCTTCCAGAATACCAGTAATTGTGCACACAGCATATCCTGCTTTCAGTGTTCCTGCATCTTCCGGGTGTCTCTAATATCAGGTCTCAGGTTTGTGCACAAGTCAGTTACTTCAAGACAATAATGCTCAATGTCCTCCAATTTTTCAATTTCAACATTTTCATTTGGAAGTAAGGTTGCCGGGTTCAGCACTGTGCATCTTTTCAATGATACATTTGGTGACCCTAGAATACACGTTTCATATCTGGTCAACCTTACAACAGTCAAATACTGGGTTTTCGTCTTTGTAAGTAAAATCTCAGTAGAGTGAGGGACCATTATAGTCAAAGGACATCCCATGACAATGGCTTCACACTTTATAAGGCTTTGACCAACCGCTGCAACTGCATGCAAAAAACCTGGTAAAGCTACTGCAACTGGGTCCAAAGTAGCTGAAAAATATGCTTCTGGGTGGTTTACACCTCCATGAATCTGCGTCAAGACAGACAAAGAACATGCGTAATGCTCCTGACAAAACAATGTGAAAGGGTTTGTGTAGTCAGGCATACCCAAGGCCGGAGCTTTGCACAGACTCTCTCTCAATTCAGTGAACACTTTCATTCCAGCCTGTCTAACACTATGGGATCAGTGACTTCCTTATGAGTCTGCTTCTGCAATGGTCTTGAAATGACTGAAAAATTGGGAATCCATTGGTGACAATAACCTGCCATCCCTAGAAACATCCTAACATCTCTCTGTGTGGTTGGAGGAATCATCTGCAATATTGTTGTAACCTTTTCTCTGGATATCTTTATTCATCCTTTGTCAATCTGGTGTCCCAAGTATTTCACTTCTTTCTGACAGTATTGCAATTTAAGCGGTGATACTTTATGACCATTCTTTCCCAAATGGTTCAGCAAAGCAATAGTGTCATACTTGCACTCGTCCCTGGTTTTGGACGTGATCAGCAAATCAATGTACTGTACCAAAGTCGATTGGAAAGGTAATTCCAACGACTCCAAATTATTTTTCAAGATCTGATTGAATATGGAAGGTGACTCTGCCCCTGAGGAATTCTGCACCAACAATAAACTCAGTCCAAAAATTTGAAACAAAATAGAAATTGACTGTCCTCATGAAGAGGCACAGAAAAGAAGGCTTGCGACAAATTAATGACAGTGAACCACTCAGCATCACATGGAATCTGAAACATGATCGCAGCTGGATTTTGCACCATGGGAACACATTTGACCACAATTTCATTTATTTATCTCAAATCCTGGACAATTTGAACCTTCCCACAGGGCTTTTGCAAACCCATCATCTGTGGATTACATGGGCTGCTCAACCCTTCTTTTAGAACCCCTTGTTTCACAAAATCTGCAATTATTTGGGTGACCTTCATAAGGAAATCTTGTGGCATGTGTTACTAGGGAATCTGAGGAAAAACTGCATTCTACTTTATAGTAACTTTAACTGGATCAACTCCCTTTATCTGACCTATCTCTTTTCCCATCAGATTCCACACCTTCTCCTTAACCTTTCCCTGCAAATCAGGATGAAGCTCCTTCACCGTAAACATTGGGAAAAATTCAGTCAGAGGGTATTCCTCATTTGTAGTCTCACATTCGGTCTCTGGGGCTTGATCATCTTTATCATCACTATTCGTCTGAATATCAATTCCATCATGTGAACAAGTAATCAAGCATTTTGTTTTACACAGCAATTCTCTTCACAGTAGGGATACTGGACTTGATTCACAGACTACAAATTTGTGCAATCCCTGGAAGTTGCCAATTTTAACCTGAACTGGTTCTGTAATCTTGTTGGTCAAGATTCGCTACCCCCACAATCTGAACTATTTTCCCTGAAAGGGGCAAGTTTCCAACTTCTGCACTTCCCACTGTAGAGCGTGTAGCACCTGTGTCAACCAAGAATGAAACTCTGTGACCCATGAATTTTCCCTTGACATAGGGACCTCTCTGATCTTCTTCTAAGAAGGTCGCAAGCACACATGGCTCCTCATTAGAACTTTCACTCCTCAAATCATCGTTTATTCCATTCTCACTGTGTAAGAGGAATTGGTGTACTGTGTTATTACTTTGGTTAAGCTTCGGACCTGTGACATGTTGAGAAAGCATCATTTGCTGCTGTTCCCTTGGGGCTTAAGGTATTTGAATTTGCTGTCTATGTACCATGGGAACCTGCTGCTGCATTGGCTGCAACTGTGTCATTTGCACCTGCTGCAAGGGCTGGAAACCTTGCATTTGATTCACATTATTTTGGAAATTTGGACTAGGACCTCTCATTCTGGGTCCTCCCATGTTCTGGAACGAATGGATGTAATTACTTTGCTGAGCAACACCTTCCCACACCATCATCGGACACACCCGTTTTCAATGTCCAACGGCTCCGTAAACGTGACAAGGCAATAATTTCTTCATTCCCTGGACATCATTCTGAACAAATACAGTGCCTAAATCTGGACCGCGATTCACATTACCTCCACGACCTCTACCTCTCGTCTGGGGATGAAAACTTCATGTTTCCCTGCTGCTGCTGTGGTAGCTGTTGTGGAAAACTTCTCTGCATCCCTGTTTATGCAGCTTTAATCTGCATAACCATCACCTTCTCTTTCAGCTTTATTTGTTTCATCTCATTCTCATCACTACAGTACTTTGCATAATGCAACACCTCATCAATCGGCTTGGCTTGCCAGCAATTCAAATGACTCTTAATCATCGGCTAGTTTCAGGTCTCAAGCCTTCCACAAATCTGAACACAAAATGAATCATGTCCTTCGCCTCAATTGTCTCTGTACCACTGTAATGCTTGAACGCCTGTAACAATCTCTCATAATACACATTTATCAACTCCTTTGTTTCCTGAGCTGTCCTGTCAGTTCTGTGCCAATTATTATTGTTGGGCGAAATTCTCGCTTTCAAAAATTCTATCAACTTATAGTAATATTTCAATACCTCGGGAGACCTGTATTTTTATCTCTCTCTGGTTCGCTTGTTGGCCAATCTACACTTCTTTTACAATCTACCCACAGATCAGCTGGGATCACTATCTCTAATAAGGTGTTCAAGTCCTCCCACAGGCACTTTGCAAGTTTCACAAACCTGTCTGTCTGCTGATAACACTCTACTGGCTTCTCTCTCAACTTTGGCTAATCATTTGTAAATGATAGAATGTCATTTCTGCTCCAAGGCACATAAAGAAAATTCCATCCTGGAACCTCACTCATTGGTAAAATCTTCACTGGATCTTGGCCTTGCTGCACATCTGCAGTCAGCTCCCCAGAATCCCTTTTCCTTTTGTCTCTTTTCTTTACCCATCTGCCTTCCTACTTGTCTAATGCTCCCCAGGTCTGGGAACTTTGAAGCATGTGGCTTCATTCCGGTAGAACTCATGTGTTCAAAATCTTTAATCTCAAAATCTAACCTGTAACTCCTTTTCAAATGCTTTGTTTTCTCTATTTCTATGCCATACTTCTCTGCCAGGTCTGCTAGCTTCCGATGCACATTGCTCACTTCCCTTGTAATCTTCGGGCATAGGTATCTCAATTCTGCTTCTGTGTAGGATTCTAACCTATTCACACCCATTGTTCCTTCAATGAGCTCACCCGCATCCATGCTTAGCCATAATTCAAACACTCCTCTCTCTTAGATGCACTCAGCGGGGTATTCAGCTTGTCTAACCCTTCAGCCAACTGCTGAGCTGTCAACCCTTGCAACAAGTTGTTACTGGCTTGGACCTATGGCACCTGCGCTGCAACTGCATTCGGTGTCTGCGGTGTCAACAATTTCAAACTCTGGCTAATGTTTGACCCTACCATAGTGTAGCCGGGCGATCCCGGCTACGAGCGAGCCGAATGACGTATCGGCCGAGGCCGATGCGTCATTTCCGCGTCCTCCTGTTGTCAGGGAAACGCGGTCCGAGAGCGGCTGGCGGGACGGCGTTGCCCGGGAAACGACGTCAGTTTCCCGGGCTGGACTGCCGAATCAGAGAGACGCGCTGGAAAGCAGAGGAGAGAGAGGAGCGGAGAGGACCACGGAGACAGCGAGGCACGGAAAGAACAACGAGGAACCAAAGACCAGGAGAGAAGCAGATAAGGAGCTGGAGGAGAGAGGGAGAGAAGAAGAGCCCCAGAGCCTGGAACCAGGAGACCAGCAGGAGGAACACTACCAATCCAGCCACGACCCTGGAGGGTCGTGGCTAAACAAGGTACGGTCCATTTGGACTAAAAGAAGGGAAATTGGAGGGAAAGGGACTGGGGAGGGGTCATAGAGGAGGGTTGGAAAGGGAGGTAGAGGGAAGGGCACTATGAATAGCTCACAAGTGTCACTTATTCCCACATTAGAAAAGTAGTTGTGGTCACACTATTTCCCTAACAAACACTCCTCACCAGCACCAACCCCCTCCTTTCGTGTGTACCACCCCCCCAGTCCAGAGATAAGAGAAAAGGGAAGAGTCCCAAGTAAACATCCATACTTACCTTAGCATTTTCCCTTCTATTTTCGGCATCCACCCGGACTCCGACGAGCGAGCGAGGCAGATCGGACCCCTGTAAAACAAGAAGCAAGAACATATAATCATGAACCTGGGAAAAGACACGGAAGAAAAACAAGGCGACTAAAAAAAAGACTATAACACTTGTGTTTGGTTGCACATAACCTACCCTCCGCCTAACTAAACAAAATAATAAACCACTTACCCTTAACTAAACAACGCTTCAGTGGTCTTTATACTGTTCGACCTGCGACAGTGGTGTCAGAAGTGGGATCTAGACCTGTGTGGCCTCCCCGCAGCAATCAAACAGTATAACAATGAGTGACCAACCCTCGTTGGAGGATATGATAAAGCAATTGGCCGAGGGCCAACGTCATCTCCAGCTGGTGTGGGAGGCCCACCAGCGAGAAGCCAAAGAAGACAGGGAAGCGTTACAGTCCGCTTTGAAAAGTCAGGCGACCATCCTTGCGAATAATCAACTGGTCCATGAGACGGCTATGAAAAAATTGACTGAGACTATTGCTAGTAGTAAAGTACACCCCAATGTTCCAAGTTCCGTGTTACAGAAATATCAAGATGGAGAAGACCCCAAAGCCTTTTTTACTAATTTTGAGAGAGTGGTATCCTCCGCTCAATGGCCTGAGGATAGATGGGGTCAGTACGTCGCCCCCTTACTCACAGGGCTATTACAAGCAGCATATCAAGCAGCAAACCCGGGGGGAACCACACCATACCAAGAGATAAAGACTAGTATCTTAGAACGTGTGGGCCATGACACGGAATACTACAGGGTAAAATTTAGAAAAATCAAATGGGGACCGAATGAAGATCCCCGAACCTTTTATTATCGGGTAAAGGATTTGGCCTTAAAATGGCTGGGTTCGTCCGGAAATAGTAGGGAGGAAGTGATCCAAACAATTGTCCTTGAACAATATCTAGAGTCCTTGCCTACCACCACCAAGCACTGGATCCGTCAGCATCCAAAAGTGACTACTGAGATGGCAATTGATTTAGCGTGTGCTTATCATCGCTCCACTGATGTGAGAAATATGTCCCCCCGACCCAGCCTAAAGCCAGGAACTTCCACTCCTAAAATTACGCCACGGACATTTTCAGAGGAACCAGTACCTCACAGATTTCCTAACCCTCCACCGGTAGCAGGACCCCAATGTTACAACTGTGGGGAATGGGGTCACATTGCCCGAATGTGCCCCAGAAAACAGGATAGTAGTGAGCCAATGGAAATCGGAGTTACTAGGCGACGGGTACTGTGTACCGGAAAAGGTAACCAGAAGTTTAAACAGCTTCTGGGAGTCAACGGAAAAACAATATGGGCCCTTATTGACTCAGGGTGTAGCCAATCAGTGGTGAGAAAAGACATAATTCCCATCGTTGATAAAGGAACCGAACAATGGGTGAATATATGTTGCATACACGGAGATAAGGAACAATACCCATTATGTAACGTCACAGTAGAATGGGGAAACCACCGGGATGTCTTACCGATGGGTCTAATGTCCAATTTGATTGAAGAGTGTATCATTGGAACGGATTATGAACATTTCCAAGAAATACTAGATTATGTTCGACAACCTAAACTGATACAGGATTGGTGGAAAGACGCTCCTTTTTCTGATAGCAGTATAGAAAGCCCCACAATCAGGAAGAAGTTATCCCGTAGAGAGAAAAGAATAGAAAAATTGAATTACTTGGGAAAAGAGAGATTAGGATCGAACACCGGCATTGTTGCAGAAACCCATGAAGTCCCTGTTAGTTTTCCCCAACAGCAAAGAATAGATCCTTCTCTCGCCCATGCCTGGAAGTCGGCCAGAGAAGAAGAAACCGAAGAGGTGGGTCCCTATTTCCTCATTAAGAAAAACCTCTTATATCGGATAACCACTACTAGTACCGGAGAACATAAACAACAATTAGTGGTACCCGATCATTATAGAAATCAGGTCCTAACGATGGCCCATTGTCAACCCGGGGGAGGTCATTATGGGAGGGAAAAAACTGAAGAATATCTTCTGAGACGGTTCTATTGGCCGGGAGTATTTGCTCACATACGTAAATATTGTTCCCAGTGTCCCAGATGCCAACTTACTGAACCCGGCAGACCTAAGAAAGCACCGTTGATGCCCCTACCCATAATAGACGTCCCCTTCAGTAGGATAGGAATGGACCTGATTGGACCTGTAGTACCATCCACAAAGGGACACACATATATCCTAGTCATGGTTGACTATGCCACTCGATACCCCGAGGCCGTTCCTTTAAAAAGTATGACAACTAAGACAGTGGCCCAGGCAATGATAAATCTTTTTTCCCGAGTTGGGTTCCCGCATGAAATACTTACCGACCAGGGGACTCCTTTTATGTCCACTCTTATGAAGCAAGTATGTAAGACCTTGGGTATTTCTCAAATCCGTACCTCGGTATATCATCCACAGACGGATGGACTAGTGGAACGATATAACAGAACAATAAAAACCTTACTAAAAAAATTGATGGAAGAGTCAGGGAGAGACTGGGATCAAAAATTACCCTTAGTATTATACGCCATCCGAACACATGAACAGTCCTCTACAGGCCATAGCCCATTTGAGCTGGTGTTCGGAAGACAGCCGAGATCTCTTCTTGACATGGCTATCGAAACTTGGGAGGAAGAGGCAGAAGAAGGGGGGAGGCCCCTTCTAGAATATGCTCACAATTTGAGATCCCAGTTACAAGGTCTTTGGGACTCAGTCAACGTAAATATGGAACAAGCTCAAACAGTTCAAAAACAATATTGTGACCGGGGAAGCAAGTTACGGGTGTTACAACCAGGAGATCAGGTTTTGATAATGCGTCCAACCTCAGAGCAAAAACTAATAGCTAAATGGCAGGGCCCCTATAAGATAATAAGAGCGGTATCTCCGGTTACCTACCTGGTTGAATTATCGCACACTCCCAAAAAATCACAGATTTATCACATAAATCTCCTTAAAAAATGGGAAGAACCAGACCCTCCAAACACTGCCAGCGTATTGGCAGGATTCCTATGTCCCAATAATAAGTCCAGTATTGAATTCTATCCCACCGAACACAGTAACGGGGAAGATCTACCCACAATAAATGAAACCCTAACAAAAGCCGAAAAAGAACAGGTATACAGCTTACTAGAACATTTCCGAGATTTTTTTTCAGCATTACCAGGCAAAACCACCTTGATAACCCATAAAATAAGAACCATACCAGGGAAAATTGTGCGGTTACGGCCGTATCGTATACCTGAGGCCAGAAAGCAGATTATGGAGGCCGAAATACAGAAAATGTTAAAACAAGGGGTGATTGAACCGTCCACTAGTCCCTGGTGCTCCCCAGTTGTTTTGGTACCAAAACCCGATGGCACTGTTAGATTCTGTATTGATTTCAGGAAACTTAACGAAAACTCCATGTTTGACACATATCCTATACCCAGAGTTGATGACGTTTTAGAGAAATTAGGAAAAGCCAAATATATGACTACCTTAGATTTGACAAAAGGGTATTGGCAGATTCCTTTAGCCACTGAAGATAAAGAGAAAACAGCGTTTGCCACCCAGTCTGGTCTTTATCAGTTCACGGTGCTTCTCTTTGGTCTCCATGGAGCACCAGCTACATTCCAGAGGTTAATGGATAACCTCTTAAATCCCTTCCAGTCTTTTGCAGCAGCCTACCTAGACGATGTAGTGATTTTTAGTGAAACCTGGAATGATCATCTAACACATTTATACCAGATTTTCCACACCCTTATCACTGCTGGATTAACTGCCAATCCTAAAAAGTGCATCATAGGAACACCCGACATATCGTACTTGGGCTACAAAATTAGTCAAGGAAATCTAAAACCTCAAACAAAAAAAGTAGAGGCCATACTTAATGCACCTAAACCGACAACAAAGAAAGAGTTACAATCCTTCCTAGGGTTAGTAGGCTACTATAGAAGATTCATACCGGATTATTCTACCCTAGCCGCCCCTCTCACGGACCTTCTGTCTAAGACACATCCTAATAGGCTAGCGCCCTTTTCGGATCAACAGAACACCAGTTTTGAACAACTAAAATCCTTCCTAACCAAAGATCCAATACTCCGATGCCCGGATTTTTCAAAACCTTTCCATCTCTATACTGATGCCTCAGATGTGGGTTTAGGGGGAGTATTGGCCCAACCCGATGGGGACGGTAGGGATCATCCGGTAGTCTACGTCAGTAGGAAATTGTTTCCCCGGGAACAACACTATCCGACCATTGAAAAAGAATTTCTGGCCATAAAATGGGCCGTCGATACATTACAATATTATCTTCTAGGACGTCCCGTAAATACTTTATACCGATCATGCTCCCCTCACGTGGTTATCTGCCCATAAGGACACCAATTCCCGGATTTTAAGATGGTTCCTTGAACTGCAACCATTTTCCTTTCAGGTCCGTCACATCCCTGGTCACCACCAGGCCCCAGCTGACTATTTATCTCGTTATCCGGACACTGCTACGGTCCTCGAACAGGACCTTTCATGGGGAGAGGTATGTAGCCGGGCGATCCCGGCTACGAGCGAGCCGAATGACGTATCGGCCGAGGCCGATGCGTCATTTCCGCGTCCTCCCGTTGTCAGGGAAACGCGGTCCGAGAGCGGCTGGCGGGACGGCGTTGCCCAGGAAACGACGTCAGTTTCCCGGGCTGGACTGCCGAATAAGAGAGACGCGCTGGAAAGCAGAGGAGAGAGAGGAGCGGAGAGGACCACGGAGACAGCGAGGCACGGAAAGAACAACGAGGAACAAAGACCAGGAGAGAAGCAGATAAGGAGCTGGAGGAGAGAGGGAGAGAAGAAGAGCCCCAGAGCCTGGAACCAGGAGACCAGCAGGAGGAACACTACCAATCCAGCCACGACCCTGGAGGGTCGTGGCTAAACAAGGTACGGTCCATTTGGACTAAAAGAAGGGAAATTGGAGGGAAAGGGACTGGGGAGGGGTCATAGAGGAGGGTTGGAAAGGGAGGTAGAGGGAAGGGCACTATGAATAGCTCACAAGTGTCACTTATTCCCACATTAGAAAAGTAGTTGTGGTCACACTATTTCCCTAACAAACACTCCTCACCAGCACCAACCCCCTCCTTTCGTGTGTACCACCCCCCCAGTCCAGAGATAAGAGAAAAGGGAAGAGTCCCAAGTAAACATCCATACTTACCTTAGCATTTTCCCTTCTATTTTCGGCATCCACCCGGACTCCGACGAGCGAGCGAGGCAGATCAGACCCCTGTAAAACAAGAAGCAAGAACATATAATCACGAACCTGGGAAAAGACACGGAAGAAAAACAAGGCGACTAAAAAAAAGACTATAACACTTGTGTTTGGTTGCACATAACCTACCCTCCGCCTAACTAAACAAAATAATAAACCACTTACCCTTAACTAAACAACGCTTCAGTGGTCTTTATACTGTTCGACCTGCGACACATAGTATCTGGAAGTACTCTGAATGAACTAAGGTCTAACAGTGATCTTGATCTGTCAAAAGTCTGTCCCACAGGAGAGACTGCTAGAGTATTTTTGTTATGTCCTCCCCCCCATTAGATTCTGTGTCATGACACCCTATTCACATACACTGAGGGGGTGATTCTAACCCTGGCGGTCGGTGATAAAGCGGCGGCCAACCCGTCAACAGGCCGGCGGTCGAAAAAATGGAATTCTGACCCTGGCGGGAACCGCCAACACAGCCCGCCACATTAACACTCCGACCACCGCGGCGGTGCAGACAAACAGCGTGGCGGTCACCGCCAACAGGCAGGCGGCAGACAATGTACCGCCCACAGTATCACAACTCACCAATCCGCCACCTTTTCCGGGGCGGGAGCCCCGCCGATAAAAACACGGCGGAAACAGACTACGAACGGGAAAACGCGCACCAAAACACACTCCACGAGGAAGGAGGACAGCATGGAACCCGAATTAAACATCCTACCTGCTCTCGTCTACCTTCTCATCTACCACGAGTACGAACTCCGGCGCAGACGACAACGGTGAGTACTGCACCTACGACACACGGGAGGGGGGAGGAGGGAAGCTTAGGGCACACACATATGCGACCCCCACCCCCCCAAACTATGTACACACTAATGCAGAGCAACAATGCACAGTGACACCACCCAAACCCCCCTTAAGAATGCAAAGACAGAAATTAATTGGGACGAAAAATTTATATAAAAAATAGACTCTGATATGGAGCGGTCAACTATGCAAAATATCCATAACAAAATGATACTATATACACTGCCATGGAGAACCGAGGCAATTAGTCCTGTACATGAAAGTTAAATGGAACAGTCCGTGGGCTACAGTGTAGCGACACAAGGGCAAAGCCCACACAGGAGACCTGAGTCCTTTGGAGAGAACACTGCAGGGGCATCTGATGAAAACCTGCAGGCACCTCAGGGGGAAGGGAAGGGGGAGGCACCACAGCCACATGAGTCCACGACGCCAGATCCACGAAGGGGCCACCATGCCCATTGATGTATCCTGGGGAGTGCAAAGCCACAGTCTCTCAAGTCTCTACAGTGGGTGGGTTGCCCACTTCACCATCCTGGGGAGTGCCAAGCCACAGTCTCTCAAGTCTCTACAGTGGGTGGGTTGCCCACTTCACCATCCTGGGGAGTGCAAAGCCACAGTCTCTCAAGTCTCTACAGTGGGTGGGTTGCCCACTTCACCATCCTGGGGAGTGCAAAGCCACAGTCCATCTGGTGGATGACAGTGTCCACTGCTCAAGGAGGAGGCATGGTGGGCACAGTGAACCATAAACAGTGCTTGACAGGAAGGGCCCAGCGGAGCGGTGCTTGAGAGGAAGGGCCCAGCGGAGCGGTGCTTGAGATGGCGGGGCCCAGCGGAGCGGTGCTTGAGAGGAAGGGCCCAGCGGAGCGGTGCTTGAGACGGCGGGGCCCAGCGGAGCGGTGCTTGAGACGGCGGGGCCCAGCGGAGCGGTGCTTGAGACGGCGGGCCCAGCGGAGCTGTGCTTGACAGGAAGGGCCCAGCGGAGCGGTGGTTGACAGGAAGGGCCCAGCAGAGCGGTGCTTGAGAGGAAGGGCCCAGCGGAGCGGTGCTTGAGAGGAAGGGCCCAGCAGAGCGGTGCTTGAGACGGCGGGGCCCAGCGGAGCGGTGCTTGACAGGAAGGGCCCAGCGGAGCGGTGCTTGAGAGGAAGGGCCCAGCGGAGCGGTGCTTGAGACGGCGGGGCCCAGCGGAGCGGTGCTTGAGAGGAAGGGCCCAGCGAAGCGGTGCTTGAGACGGCGGGGCCCAGCGGAGCGGTGCTTGAGAGGAAGGGCCCAGCGGAGCGGTGCTTGAGACGGCGGGGCCCAGCGGAGCGGTGCTTGAGAGGAACGGCCCAGCGGAGCGGTGCTTGACAGGAAGGGCCCAGCTGAGCGGTGCTTGAGAGGAAGGGCCCAGCGGAGCGGTGCTTGAGACGGCGGGGCCCAGCGGAGCGGTGCTTGACAGGAAGGGCCCAGTGGAGCGGTGCTTGAGAGGAAGGGCCCAGAGGAGCGGTGCTTGAGACGGCGGGGCCCAGCGGAGTGGTGCTTGAGACGGCGGGCCCAGCGGAGCGGTGCTTGAGAGGAAGGGCCCAGCGGAGCGGTGCTTCAGACGGCGGGGCCCAGCGGAGCGGTGCTTGAGACGGCGGGGCCCAGCGAAGCGGTGCTCTTCTGCACGGCGGGGCCCTGTTCAGCGGTGCTCTTCTCCACAGCGGGCCCTGTTCAGCGGTGATCTTCTGCACGCGGGCCCTGTTCAGTGGTGCCTATCTTCACGGCGGGGCCCTGTTCAGCGGTGCTCTTCTGCACGGCGGGCCCTGTTCAGCGGTGCCTATCTTCACGGCGGGACCCTGTTCAGTGGTGCTCTTCTGCACGGCGGGCCCTGTTCAGCGGTGCCTATCTTCACGGCGGGGCCCTGTTCAGCGGTGCTCTTCTGCACGGCGGGCCCTGTTCAGCGGTGCTCTTCTGCACGGCGGGCCCTGTTCAGCGGTGCCTATCTTCACGGCGGGGCCCTGTTCAGCGGTGCTCTTCTGCACGGCGGGCCCTGTTCAGCGGTGCCTATCTTCACGGCGGGGCCCTGTTCAGCGGTGCTCTTCTGCACGGCGGGCCCTGTTCAGCGGTGCCTATCTTCACGGCGGGCCCTGTTCAGCGGTGCTCTTCTGCACGGCGGGCCCTGTTCAGCGGTGCCTATCTTCACGGCGGGGCCCTGTTCAGCGGTGCTCTACTCCACGGCGGGCCCTGTTCAGCGGTGCCTATCTTCACGGCGGGGCCCTGTTCAGCGGTGCTCTTCTGCACGGCGGGCCCTGTTCAGCGGTGCTCTTCTCCACGGCGGGCCCTGTTCAGCGGTGCTCTTCTCCACGGCGGGCCCTGTTCAGCGGTGCACATCCAGTAGGTCAAGGGAGCCAGACCTGGCCTGGACTCCCTGCTCAGTCGCCCTCCGACCGTGATGCTTCTGGACCCTTCGGGGACGGAGTCCTGGGCCCTTTGGTGTCCTCCTTTCCAGCTGGGATGTGGCATGTGGGGCCCACCTGCTCCGCGCTCCTGCTGCCTGACTTCTCCGCCCTGCTGCCCTTACGCTCCTTAGATGGGGCTCTCGGGCCCTTGCCTCCCCTAGATGATGTGGCTGGTGAAGTGGGCGAACTTTGCTCCTTGGGGGCAGCCGTGTCAGTCCTCGCACGGCGGCCCTTGTGTTTCCTGGTCCTCTTGCCGGGGGGGGGGGGCTGGATGTGTCCTTGCTGCTGATTGAGGTGTCACTGCTGGCAAAGGGTGGACTCCAGAACCCATGCACAACAGTGACACCCGAAGCTGGGCTGGTGGTGGCTGTGGTGCTCTTGGGACTCTTTGCAGATGGAGGGGGTAGGTCATCGGAGGGAAAGAGGTCAAGATTAGCCAGGAAAAGTTTTTTAGGGCCAAGGTAAAGGGTAGGAGAAGTGGTGATGGGAGTGGAGGAAGAGGATGTGGTTGTAGGAGAGTCAGGTGTGCTGTCATTGGGTGAAGGTGCTGGTGCTGTAGGCTGTTGTGAGGTGGATGGCTGTTGGGTGGGTGGCTGCCTGCGTTTGTGTGTCTTGGAAGAGGGGGTGACAGACACAGTGGGAGAGGACACAGGGGACGTGTAAATGGCAGTGGGGGTGGTGACTGCACGCGTGCGGACTGTACAGGAGGGTGTGGTGGTGATGGAAGCACTGGCTGATGTTGGTGTGCATGAAGGTGTGAGTGTAGACGTCACAGGGAGGGAGGAGGGAGACGAGGAGGAGGGGGACACAGGGGTGGCAGTGACTGTTGGAATGTCTGCATCTGGGTGTTGCTTGGGTGAGTGTTTGTGGGATCTGTGGTGCTTGTGTCTGGATGAGCTGCCCTTGGGTGTTGAGGTGTGTGCAGGCTGGTCAGATGGTGTGGATGGGATAGGCTGAGGAACAGGAGACAGAGACAGGCTGGAGGCAGTCAGAAGAGGGAGGCTGGAAACAGGGACAATGGCTGCCGTCAGTGCTGAGGCCAGAGCAGTGAACGATCGTTGATGGGCAGCCTGACCCGAATGAATGCCCTCCAGGTAGGCATTGCTCCGATGCACCTCCCTTTCTACCCCCTGGATGGCATTCAAAAGGGTAGTCTGCCCAACAATGAGCGTCCTCACAAGGTCAATGAGCTCCGCACTGAGGGCAGCAGGGGTGACAGGGGCAGGGGCTGAGGTGCCTGGGGCGAAGGAGACGCCCGCCTTCCTGGGCGAGCGGGCACGGAGCGTAGGCTGAGGGGCTGCAGGGAGGGCGGGGCTGGTGCGCTGGGTGGCAGCTGTACCTGTAGAGGCGGGGGTCCCGGATGTTTCCGCCACCGCTAGGGAGCACCCATCCGAGGACGTGTCTGTGTCGCTGGTCTCACCACCGGTCCCCGTTGTGGTGCTCCCCTCGCCCTCCGGATCACTGGTGCCCTCGGTGTCTGTTCCTGGGCCCACCGGGGCCTTGTGACTTGCAGCTCCCTCGTGCTCCGATGCCAAATCTCCTCCGCCTGATGATGCTAATGCACACATGCACAAGAAGATGAAGAAGAAGGGTGGGGGGAGAAAAAAGAAGACCAGGTTGAGTGCATGCAATGTCAACACCGTTGGCGGAGAGGACAGACACAGGAGCCTCATGCACTAAGCCCCGCATTCGGGGTACACTACTCAGTACTTCTGACTAAGACAACAGGTCAAGAGACGACAAACGCGCAGATGTGTGAGGCTGGACCATCAATAGCTTTACTTGTCACCCTACAGAGGTGGGGGCCGGGAGCACAGGGCCATGCCTAAGGGAGAGGACTACACTACAGAAAGCGCCCTGGCCTAATGTCACCCACAACCCTCCTCCCCCACCCAGACGCCTCCACTGCGCAGAAAGATAGCAGAATGTGCTGATACTCACCCTCTTGTGTCTGCTGTGATGCTCTCAAGCGCCCATCCAAATCAGGGTAGGCCACCGCCAGGATCCGGGACATCAGGGGGGTCAGGGTACGACTGGCACCCCTCCTAGGTTGGGAGGCCATCCCCAGCAGTGACTCGGCAGTCTTCCTGGGTCCGCGGCGGATGTCCTCCCACCTCTTGCGGCAGTGGGTGCCCCGTCTGACATGGACCCCCAGGGCCCGGACTTCCTTGGCGATGGCACGCCAAATCTCGACTTTCTGATGGGCTGACCTATGTGACATGTACAGGGTGGGAAGGAAACATTCATCAACTTACTGCATGTTAGATGTGATTGGCCCCCCCTCCCCAACCTTGCCATATGGCACATGCTCTCATCTGTCGTGCGTTGCACTCCTCATTCGCCCCCCACCCCACCAACTTACATCCACCCCACTCCACACAGGCATCGCCCATTCCATGTGCACCCGGTGTACTTACCTGTTGGTCTGGAGGACCGTTGAGTAACGCATACTGGGGGAGGACCCCATCCACGAGCTTCTCCAACTCTTCAGACGTGAAGGCAGGGGCCCTTTCCCCAGTCGCAGCAGCCATTGTCACTTCCAGACCGAGGTCACAGCAGCACTTGCAGTATAGGTCCTCTCCTGTGGATGATCAGGTCTCGAGTGATTAGGCAGATAGAAAATGGCGGTCACGCCCGCGGCGGTGCGTACCGCGGCGGTGCGTACCGCTACCGCCGGCGCACCTCGTCATTGGCTCCTGAAACCCATAGGCTTCAATGTTAACCAATGCGGCTCCGTGTAGCGGTCTTCGACCGCCTACCGCCACGGTGTGCTCCGCCAGCGCATTGACCTCACATCCCATTGTCCCACTTCACAGGTCAGGCAGCCGCCATTTCAAGGGCCCACATGGCATAATTTCTACTGGGACACACAGGCCTAGGCCTTGCATTGCCACACATACACGCCTTTCAAAACATAGATAACCGTGTGCTATGCAAGCTGTGGTGAACGTACCAGTGATTGGCTTGACTCTGTGCTCCATGTTGTCATTCCTAGGCACCGTCCGCTGGGACTTGCGAGGAGAAGGATGAATCCTCGCGTGTACCGACCGCTGGTGGACCTGTCGACAATGGAAGAACACCACATCATACTACGATACCGACTTGACCGTGCCACTATCCATGAACTGTGTGCCCAGCTGGAGCCAGCCCTGATGTCCCCCATCCGCCAACCCACAGGAATTCCCCCTCTGGTGCAGGTTCTGTCAGTCCTCCATTTTCTTGCAAGTGGCTCATTCCAGACAACAGTGGCCATGTCATCTGGAATGTCTCAGCCTATGTTTTCCAAAGTTTTGTCTAGAGTGTTGTCTGCCCTGACGAAACACATGCGGAGTTACATTATATTCCCTGAGGAGGTTGATTTGGCCACTGTGAAGGGTGATTTTTATGCCCTTGGACATATTCCCAACATCATTGGTGCCATTGATGGGACCCATGTAGCCTTAGTCCCCCCAAAAGACGATGAGCAGGTGTACAGAAACAGGAAAAGTTACCATTCTATGAACGTCCAGGTGGTCTGTTTGGCTGACCAGTACATCTCCCATGTGAATGCCATGTTCCTTGGGTCAGTGCATGACGCGTATGTGATGCGTAATAGCAGCATCCCTTATGTGATGGAACAGCTACAGAGACAACGTGTGTGGCTAATAGGTGACTCTGGTTACCCCAACCTGCCTTGGCTATTGACCCCAGTGAGGAATCCCCGGACCAGGGCTGAGGAACGGTACAATGAGGCCCATGGGCGAACTAGGAGGATCATAGAAAGTACCTTTGGCCTCCTGAAGGCCAGATTTAGGTGCCTGCATATGACAGGGGGATCCCTGATGTACTCACCAAAGAAGGTGTGCCAGATCATCGTGGCCTGCTGTATGCTTCACAATCTGGCATTGCGACGTCAGGTGCCTTTCCTGCAGGAGGATGGTCCAGATTGTGGTGTTGAAGCAGCTGTGGAGCCTGCGGAGAGTGAAGAGGAGGAAGACTCAGAGGACGACACAGACAACAGGGACAGAGTTATCCAACAGTATTTTCAGTAGCACACAGGTAAGAATCACCCACGCCATTTTACTTTTCCTGCAAGCCTCCTGCTTCTCAACTTTGTCTATGACCCCCCAGTTCTTTTAAACTGATGTTTGATTTTCCCTTCCCTTTTCAGTGCTGTATGACCCACTCCGTGACTACTGCTTGGTTAGCCCATGGACTAATGCTTATTGATCTCGGTATGTGTTCAGCACAAAGTTAACAGAACATAATTGATTGGTAATGTGTTATACATTTGTAAATAATACAGCCTGACTCCTGTTTGATTACAGTGCATTGAGTGATTTATTTTTTGTGCTAGATAATGGTACATGATATAAACACGGTGATGGGTGGGGGTGGAGTAATGTCCATGGCAGAGTCCAGTTCTCAGTCTCACAGGTGCATTGTCCATATGCCTGTGGAAGGATGGAGCAGGGGCAGTTCAAGGTTGGACAGGGTGGCAATGTGGGACAGTGGGATGACTTCAGGGGGTGTCTCATGCTGGCGGGGGTCTTGACATCCTACTCTGTCGATTTTTTTGATCTCAGGCTCCTCTTGCGGGGTGGTTGTTCTTCAGCAGGAGGTGGGGTTCTGGTGGCCTGTCGTTGTGGTGGGGCCTCCTGTCCACTAGCGCCGGCGGAGGTGGTAGGCTGTTCCTGGCTAGTGACCGGGGCCCTGTGTGATGCCACATGGTCCCGCAACGTGTCTTCTATCCGGTTGAGGGCCTGGACTATGCTCCCCATAGCGGTAGAGATGTTGGTGAGTTGATTGGTGAACCCCATGTAGCGTTCCTCCTGCTGTGCCTGGATCTCCTGGAACCTGGCCAGTACCGTCGCCATCGTCTCTTGGGAGTGGTGGTAGGCTGCCATGATGGTGGTGAGGGCCTCTTGGAGAGTGGGTTCCCTGGGCCTCTCCTCCCCCCCCTGTCGCACAGCAGCCCTCCGAGTTGCCCTGTTTCCCCCGGCCTCTGTCCCCTGGACGGTGTGCCCACTACCACTGCCCCCAGGTCCCTGTTGTTGTTGGGGTGGTGGGTTAGCCTGGGTGCCCTGTAGTGGCAGACACACCGCTGATTGACCTGTCCTAGAGACAGAGGCATGGGCCCGCTGGGTGGGAGCTGTGCTGTTGGTCCCAGAGGGGGTTGGGTCTGCTGTGGCCTGTGTGTGGGGAACCGACTGTCCAGAGGTCCCCGATGGTCCGGGCTGGTCATCAGGTTCCAGGTCGACAGAGCTGCTGTCATCACTGGGGGCCTCTTCCGGGGGGGGGATGGACATTTCTGGACCCTCCTGGCCGGTGTGTTGGTGTTCGGGTCCTGCATGGGGTAAGAGAGTATGGTTATTGTTTCTGTGTGTGCTATTGCGTGCCATTGATTGGTCCCCCTGTCCCCCAGTGCTGCCATTCCCTTGGGGGAGGTGTTGTGGGGGTGTTTTTGGGGGGGGGGGTATGTGCAGTGGTCATGCTTGGGTGATGGGTGTCCATAGTTTGTGGTGGCATGCAGGGGTTGGTGTTGGGTGGGTTGTGCTGGAGAGACATTCTCAGGGAGGATGTGTGATGGGGGGTTGGGGGTGAGGGTGGTGGTGGGGGTTAGCATGCTGGGGGGGGGGGGGTGAAGTAGTTGAGATTGTACTTACCAGAGTCCATTCCTCCGTGTACTCCAGCGAGGCCATCAAGATGCAGGATGTTTAGTACCTCTTGCTCCCATGCTGTGAATTCGGGTGGAGTGGGTGGGGGTCCCCCGCCAGTCTTCTGCACTGCGATGTTGTGTCGCGAGACCATCGAGCGCACCTTTCCCCTTAAGTCGTTCCAGCGTTTGCGGATGTCGTCTCGATTTCTGGGATGCTGTCCCACCGCGTTGACCCTGTCCACGATCCGCTGCCATAGCTCCGCCTTCCTGGCTATAGTGGTGTGCTGCACCTGTGAGCCGAAGAGCTGGGGTTCAACTCTTATGATTTCCTCCACCATGACCCGGAGTTCTTGGTCCGAAAAGCGTGGGTGCCTTTGGGGTGCCATGGGGTGGTGTGGATGAGGTGTGGGGTGGTGTATATGGTGATGAGTGTGTTGGTGTGTGGTGCTTTGTGCTTCTATGTGGTGTGTGTGATGGTGTAGTGTGCCTCTGTGTGATGTAGCTCTCTATTCTGTGATGTGTCTCTCTCTCCTTCGTCTCTGATCTTCGGTCGTAGGGGTTTGTGGGTGATGTGGGTGTGTGTTTTATAGTTGTATGGATGTGTGGGAGTGTTGTTGGTATGTGTGTCAGGTGTGTGTATTTCAAATTGCCCAATGTGGCAGTGTTTTGGAGCTGTGTGTGTATTTTGACCGCGGCGGTGTGTACCGCCAATGAAATACCGCAGTTGAAAGACCGCCGCGTGGATTGGTGGGTCAGAATGGCATGGGCGTGTTTGTGTTGGCATGGCGGTGGAGGTTTGGTCATCTCCAGTTTTCCGTGGCCCGCTGATGAGGCGGCCTTCCTTGGATGTCGGGTTTTTGGCGGATTCACAGTTGGTGGTCAGAATGACCGTGGCGGTTTACCGCGGCCGCGGCGGTAGTATGGCGGAGTTCTGACCGGCGGTATAGGCCTTTTACCGCCAAGGTCAGAATGACCCCCTAAGTTTCTTCTGTGCAAATGAAGGTACGGCTGGACCAACAGTAATAGGTAAGGATATAGCATCTGGGGTTGGTCTGGTACTGAAGTTCTGTGGGAGAGGAACTCCCATGTTCTGATTCATCATTGATGACATATCTGATTGTGTCCCTGTTACTGGAGTGAATCTCGGCATGACTTGTGGCTGCACTTAAAAGTGCAGTAAAAGTGGAGTTGGATCTGTCTGAACCAACATCCGTCTCGGGAAAACCTGTTCCGTAGGCACCATTAAGTTCAAAGTTTTTTCCAGAACGGGCACATCAGGGTAAATTCTCTGAACCTGTGGCGGTTGCACCTGATTTTGTACCACTGGAGCGATAGGTGCATTAAGACCACCCTGCATTGTACTCTGTGTCTGGCTAGTATTGACCTGCACCGGACTCACTATCCCATTAAACTGTGTCAGAGCTATAGGACCAGCACTGGTGTTCGGATCACTCTCATGTGCTGCATATTGTGGTGGACGATTTCTCAGTAACTATAAAATGAACTCATCATCATCTGATTCTTCCTCCACTGCTGAAGACTTTCTAGCCTCCCTATGTCCGGACGGGGTCCTGTTCGTTTTTCTAGTAGCTTTCTTTCCTTCCTTCTCATTGTCCTGCGTAATTGCTGGAAACAACTTAATGCCGTGCTCAGTCTCCATCGTCCAAACTCTCTGAGCACTGTCCCACCTAGCCTCTGTTAAAGTCTTTTCGGCCTTTCTCATTCTCCTCTCAAATTTATGTTGCTCTTGTTGTCTGGCTACTAGCTCCCAGATCGCTAATGCCTCGAACTGTGCTGGTCTCGGAAGGGGCTTTGATTCATATAGCACCATCCTTAAATGCTCTAAAACCATCAAATTTAACGTCCCATTTGTAGAAAATGCTAAGTTACCATCTTTCTCTGTCACTTTGCACCATTGCTTTAGCCAAAGACATGGTGCGATACCCTTCTCTTCCATTACAATGTAAGCGGGTGTACCTTCTGGTGGTGTAGCTTCGCCTACACTCGTGATGTACATATATCCCCTTAAAGTACTCTTTAAAGCCTTGAAATATTTCATCTTTTTGACCTTTTTATTATTCAAAATCAACTCAGGAAGTTACTTTTAATCCCAGAATTCTCTTCACCCACTTTCTCAACCAATTGCCTCTCACAGAGGGCTGCCAATCCTTGTGTGGCCCTTCTCACTAACCAACCTATCCCAGCGCTGCTCCAATGACGTCACACACACGCATACTGCGGCTGTCCTCCCAAACTTCGATTCACACAAAACTAATACAAAGATTGCAAGCACTAATCAAAACCAAAAACCCAAATCTGCTGGTTTACTACAGGAAAGGTAACACAATCGCTTCAGAAACTTTATGGATTTTTCACTGACGGCTCTTGCTCTTGCAGCTACTCCTTCTTTCTCAGTCTTCCAAATTCGCAAGCAAAATTCGACCGTAAATTTTACTCTCAACTGATCAGTGGGTCTGTCCTGGTGCACATAGGACTCACCAGATCTCAGTCGAAATTCTTTCACTCACTTTGACTCACACACTGACTTGTCGACCACACCGATCAACCTACTAAACTAGACAATTACAACATAAAACCAAGTGTCTCATTACACATTCCAATATACTCCAGAGTCTTAGACCACGCAGGGTCGGTACATCAACTACCACGTGGACAATTTTTGACCACAAAGTGCCACACACATGAAAAGTTCGACGACTTCCCTACTCTAACACTGCGGAGTACGCACACTCCTTCTACAACCTCATTTTGAGTACACAAACTCTCTAAACCCTCACAAACCTCAAAATTCACCTGCAATTTGCATAAGCTGAGCAAGCGCAAAACCCTACTACATCCACTCTATCACTAAAACACCGAGAACATCTTCAAACACCCATTGGCAGGCTCCAAGATTCTGGGAAAGTCATTTCTGGACTTAAGGGAACATTTTCTCTCCAATTAGCATCATTGAAAAATAAAATTCAAATCTCAGTAATAATGAACTCTCAAAAAACCAAATCATCAAGCTACTACCATCTCCGTTGATCTTTATGTCTTTCTGCTACCGCCTCTGGGGCCATCAATCCTATTACTATCTCTGTTAATACCTATTATTCTATACCGGACATCTATGATGGGCTCTTAAGGAGACAAACCAACCTCTGCTACCATCTGTGTTAGCTCGTCAGACCTTTATAAGTGAACTTATAAGGGGACGCGAATAGGCCGATGAACCTTTCGACTTGCAATTAAGATGTTCCCACCATAACTCCAGCACATGCAGATCAATAATTAATAATTAATCAGTACCATCAATAATCAATGATAATCAATAGCATTAATAATCAAGGGAATCAGTAATTGTCACACACCATGACTTCTCAGTCATGAATAACCACACCTTTATAAAAGTTAGAATATTTATTTCCCTATATTAACAATGCTAAAGACAATCTCAAAATCAAATGGTACACATACAGAAACAGCGCTGGCTGTCCAAACCTGTGAAAGAAACGCAATCTAATCAAAGCTTGAAATATTACACATTCTAAGGTTACAGTGCAAATCAATAATAAGAACAACTGCGCAAACGATATCACATACATTTAGATTCAGCAAAGAAAAGACATCAAACGTTATTCGCTATAGCAGAATTTCATTTGTGAGAATTCTTAACTAACACCAGATTTTCATCAGTATTAACTTCAGCATGTTGGGCTTCATGCAAAACAATTTAGCAAACACAAATTTGGAAAACATCTAACTATGGCTCTATAAAAACATTGCGGTTGGTACCTAGAAGAAAAAAGGCAAACAGGCATAACAAAGATATTGGGTACAAGAATAACTCTGCTCAATTGGATCGGCAAGCTAGTCTTTGTCATCAGGACATCAGTCAGTCAGCAAGGATTTAGCATCAACGTTCAGAAACGCAAAGTCTTTAGCATTAAGTTAAGCACGTCTCTCATCAAGACGCACAAGAATAAAACTGACCTTTCGCCAGCAAGAAAATGGGCAATGGGGTCTCTTCCCTAGGTGCAGTCCGGTTAATTTAAATTTCCTAAAACTATTTCCCAAGTCCCTATAGGTCAAGAGATCGCATGTTCACACTTTGTCCAATTAAACTAACACTTCAAATCTATGAATTCTACCACTACTCCGTTCATATGTCGCTGATTGGCTGTTCTTGTAATGTCCTCATCATCCGGTTTGTCAGGTAACAATACTGTTGCAGCTTATACTTCAGTCACTGTCTCTATTGTTCTTCTCCTGAGAAAGTCTTAAACACATTTCACTCATATTGTTACATTTAGCAAGAACAGCATCTTCCTGCACTAGCAAAAGCCACTGCTGGAGAAACAGACTCATCATATTTGTGCAGGTTGCCGTTCAGCCTGCAGCATTCTGGACTAGCTGACGTTTTTTAATCTTCTTGGCTGGTAAGTCAAGATAGGAATTACAGTAGTCCAGATGTGAGCCTGTAAATGCATTGCCAATCTGCATTTTTGCGAGAAAAAAGAAGAGATAGATGATTTTGAATCCCCGCAGGTCCTCATCACTGGTGATAATGTGTGCTTGGCATCAAATTTGACTCAGAGCCTTTTTTGACATAGTGCTGGAGTTGGCATTTCCCTAGACAAGGTCGCCAAAAAGGTAGCTCATTCAAAGGAGAGGTCTTGAATGGTAGAAAGATTTCTGTTTGTCACCATTTAATTTTAATTTGTTAAACCTCATCCAAGTGCAGATATGCTGCAGACTGGTGAAAATTAACTGAGCTCTGAAGTTTTTCTCCTTGGATTTTAAAAATTATGTGCATTTCATCCAGATACATGAGAAACGTTAAAGCATATTCCTAGATTATTGACACTAGAGGGGCAACATATAGTTTGAAAAAGCACTGTTAACAACACAGAGCCCCGTGGGATGCCACAGACAATAGATTTGAGGTCTGACTCATAATCATCCAAGAAATGCTTTATAACTTAAGAAGCAGTTTAATCAGTCTAGTGCAGTACCACACATTCCACCGTGTACTACCTATTGAGTAGAAACATGTGGACCAGTGTGTAGAAGCTGGTGGAAGATGTAATAGCCTGCATTTCTTTATCAGCTCTTACAATAAGTTAATTCAGAGCAGCTCTCAGTAATGTTTCATTGCTACTGCCAAGCAGAAACCACCCTATTAAAAGTCAAGTATTTGCATTTAGGGCCAGATGCACAAACCATTTTTTTGGGTCGTAAAAGGCCCAATTCGCAGAATCGGGAGGTTTGAGACCAGAAAAATGCTTTCACAAATGTACAAAATACAATTAAGTAACTTTCTACCAAATCGCATTTTGCATTTGTGTTTTGGTATTTGGAAGGTGTGTGTTTTGGGCAGTCCTTCCAAATACCGAATTAGTATGGTATGTATTACTGTTTTGAGACCGAATTCCGCTCACAAAAAAAAAACTGTTTAAAACTGGTGGTAACGCATTCGCAAAGGGGAAGAGCGCACAAAGGGACCCCTTCCCCTTTGAGAATATAAATAATAATATTCTTTTTTAAGAGCAGGCAAAACACTTCAAGGTTCATTTTTTACTTTTAAATGCATCCAGTTTTCCTTCAAGGAAAACACCACATTTAAAAGAAAAAAGATTGCTATATTGAAAAGCAATCACAGACATAGTGGTCTGCTTTCCTCAACAGGCCACCATCCCTGTGATGGGTGTGATTCCTAAGGGTCTCAAGCTGCGATCTACCTTATTAATATTCATGAGATAGGTAGATTTGTGACTCTCAAGGAGTCCCTAAATTAAACTTAGTAAGTGACATACATTAAGAAAACCGATTTCCTAACTGCGATTCAGAGAGAACCACAATAAGGAATTGTTGGTACATCGGGCCCTTGGTCTACGTACTTAGATAGCTGATAGAAAACAATACTCTCAGGAAGTTTGGTAATGAAAGGAAGTTGTGATTCCAGCCTATAGTTCTCAGCGTGGGATGCATTAGGTGCGTTAAGGGCAGGTTTCTTTAGGAGGGGTCTAATGCAAACACATTTTAGTGCAGCTGGTACACTGTGCAAATGTAAATGACTGAAAATGTGCATGGTGCTTAAAGGTTGTGTGTTATTTCTCTTCTTTCCTACTTCCCATTAGAGATTCCTTTAGACTAAAATGATCTTGCAGTTCAATTTAGAAGTTATTTTAAGAGCACTTTATTTACAACTATCTGTGCAAATTTCATATTAAGAAATGTTATCATACATACCAATAAAATATACTTAAGAAAATACATGTAGAGTTCAAATTGTACTATCTTGGAGTTGTCTTGTTTCCCTACCTTCTGGAGTCTACACTAAGGTTGTAATGGACAGCCTCCTCATCCTCTTGGCCACTCAGAATTTTGCAGGTCCTGTTTTGTGCCTTCCAAGATGAAGCTCTAGCAAGAGAAAGGAGTTTGGAATTGCGTCCTTTGGAGTGAAGAGGGTTAGAGGCTGTGTAGCATTTAAACATAAGAGGACCTTCTGTGTGTCAGTAAGTTCACTTTCACGGACTGTGCCCGCTGTATCCAGGTGGAGTGGAAAGCCGAACTACTGTTTTGCACAGACCAGCCTGGTGCAGGCCAGTAGAACAACAACTCCTATTTGAGGACAAGAGCTAATACTTTTCCCTAAACAGTAAGTCTGGAGTTGGGAGTCAGTGGGTCAGAAAACCATCAAAACAACTTATACCTTTTCTTACTTCTCAAGAGCCAGGAGGAAACCGGGTCATCAGTATGGCAAAGAGGTGACCTTCCTCCCACTCTCAGTTTTTATGACTTAAAAAAACACCCTCAGATTGCAAGCACATATTTTTTGCATCCTGACTTGTGGTGCTCATGTTAACATGATTTCTGTCTTTCTAGCCTCCCTATTTCCGGACGGGGTCCTGTTCGTTTTTCTAGTAGCTTTCTTTCCTTCCTTCTCATTGTCCTGCGTAATTGCTGGAAACAACTTAATGCCGTGCTCAGTCTCCATCGTCCAAACTCTCTGAGCACTGTCCCACCTAGCCTCTGTTAAAGTCTTTTCGGCCTTTCTCATTCTCCTCTCAAATTTATGTTGCTCTTGTTGTCTGGCTACTAGCTCCCAGATCGCTAATGCCTCGAACTGTGCTGGTCTCGGAAGGGGCTTTGATTCATATAGCACCATCCTTAAATGCTCTAAAACCATCAAATTTAACGTCCCATTTGTAGAAAATGCTAAGTTACCATCTTTCTCTGTCACTTTGCACCATTGCTTTAGCCAAAGACATGGTGCGATACCCTTCTCTTCCATTACAATGTAAGCGGGTGTACCTTCTGGTGGTGTAGCTTCGCCTACACTCGTGATGTACATATATCCCCTTAAAGTACTCTTTAAAGCCTTGAAATATTTCATCTTTTTGACCTTTTTATTATTCAAAATCAACTCAGGAAGTTACTTTTAATCCCAGAATTCTCTTCACCCACTTTCTCAACCAATTGCCTCTCACAGAGGGCTGCCAATCCTTGTGTGGCCCTTCTCACTAACCAACCTATCCCAGCGCTGCTCCAATGACGTCACACACACGCATACTGCGGCTGTCCTCCCAAACTTCGATTCACACAAAACTAATACAAAGATTGCAAGCACTAATCAAAACCAAAAACCCAAATCTGCTGGTTTACTACAGGAAAGGTAACACAATCGCTTCAGAAACTTTATGGATTTTTCACTGACGGCTCTTGCTCTTGCAGCTACTCCTTCTTTCTCAGTCTTCCAAATTCGCAAGCAAAATTCGACCGTAAATTTTACTCTCAACTGATCAGTGGGTCTGTCCTGGTGCACATAGGACTCACCAGATCTCAGTCGAAATTCTTTCACTCACTTTGACTCACACACTGACTTGTCGACCACACCGATCAACCTACTAAACTAGACAATTACAACATAAAACCAAGTGTCTCATTACACATTCCAATATACTCCAGAGTCTTAGACCACGCAGGGTCGGTACATCAACTACCACGTGGACAATTTTTGACCACAAAGTGCCACACACATGAAAAGTTCGACGACTTCCCTACTCTAACACTGCGGAGTACGCACACTCCTTCTACAACCTCATTTTGAGTACACAAACTCTCTAAACCCTCACAAACCTCAAAATTCACCTGCAATTTGCATAAGCTGAGCAAGCGCAAAACCCTACTACATCCACTCTATCACTAAAACACCGAGAACATCTTCAAACACCCATTGGCAGGCTCCAAGATTCTGGGAAAGTCATTTCTGGACTTAAGGGAACATTTTCTCTCCAATTAGCATCATTGAAAAATAAAATTCAAATCTCAGTAATAATGAACTCTCAAAAAACCAAATCATCAAGCTACTACCATCTCCGTTGATCTTTATGTCTTTCTGCTACCGCCTCTGGGGCCATCAATCCTATTACTATCTCTGTTAATACCTATTATTCTATACCGGACATCTATGATGGGCTCTTAAGGAGACAAACCAACCTCTGCTACCATCTGTGTTAGCTCGTCAGACCTTTATAAGTGAACTTATAAGGGGACGCGAATAGGCCGATGAACCTTTCGACTTGCAATTAAGATGTTCCCACCATAACTCCAGCACATGCAGATCAATAATTAATAATTAATCAGTACCATCAATAATCAATGATAATCAATAGCATTAATAATCAAGGGAATCAGTAATTGTCACACACCATGACTTCTCAGTCAAGAATAACCACACCTTTAAAAAAGTTAGAATATTTATTTCCCTATATTAACAATGCTAAAGACAATCTCAAAATCAAATGGTACACATACAGAAACAGCGCTGGCTGTCCAAACCTGTGAAAGAAACGCAATCTAATCAAAGCTTGAAATATTACACATTCTAAGGTTACAGTGCAAATCAATAATAAGAACAACTGCGCAAACGATATCACATACATTTAGATTCAGCAAAGAAAAGACATCAAACGTTATTCGCTATAGCAGAATTTCATTTGTGAGAATTCTTAACTAACACCAGATTTTCATCAGTATTAACTTCAGCATGTTGGGCTTCATGCAAAACAATTTAGCAAACACAAATTTGGAAAACATCTAACTATGGCTCTATAAAAACATTGCGGTTGGTACCTAGAAGAAAAAAGGCAAACAGGCATAACAAAGATATTGGGTACAAGAATAACTCTGCTCAATTGGATCGGCAAGCTAGTCTTTGTCATCAGGACATCAGTCAGTCAGCAAGGATTTAGCATCAACGTTCAGAAACGCAAAGTCTTTAGCATTAAGTTAAGCACGTCTCTCATCAAGACGCACAAGAATAAAACTGACCTTTCGCCAGCAAGAAAATGGGCAATGGGCTCTCTTCCCTAGGTGCAGTCCGGTTAATTTAAATTTCCTAAAACTATTTCCCAAGTCCCTATAGGTCAAGAGATCGCATGTTCACACTTTGTCCAATTAAACTAACACTTCAAATCTATGAATTCTACCACTACTCCGTTCATATGTCGCTGATTGGCTGTTCCTGTAATGTCCTCATCATCCGGTTTGTCAGGTAACAATACTGTTGCAGCTTATACTTCAGTCACTGTCTCTATTGTTCTTCTCCTGAGAAAGTCTTAAACACATTTCACTCATATTGTTACATTTAGCAAGAACAGCATCTTCCTGCACTAGCAAAAGCCACTGCTGGAGAAACAGACTCATCATATTTGTGCAGGTTGCCGTTCAGCCTGCAGCATTCTGGACTAGCTGACGTTTTTTAATCTTCTTGGCTGGTAAGTCAAGATAGGAATTACAGTAGTCCAGATGTGAGCCTGTAAATGCATTGCCAATCTGCATTTTTGCGAGAAAAAAGAAGAGATAAATGATTTTGAATCCCCGCAGGTCCTCATCACTGGTGATAATGTGTGCTTGGCATCAAATTTGACTCAGAGGCTTTTTTGACATAGTGCTGGAGTTGGAATTTCCCTAGACAAGGTCGCCAAAAAGGTAGCTCATTCAAAGGAGAGGTCTTGAATGGTAGAAAGATTTCTGTTTGTCACCATTTAATTTTAATTTGTTAAACCTCATCCAAGTGCAGATATGCTGCAGACTGGTGAAAATTAACTGAGCTCTGAAGTTTTTCTCCTTGGATTTAAAAAATTATGTGCATTTCATCCAGATACATGAGAAACGTTAAAGCATATTCCTAGATTATTGACACTAGAGGGGCAACATATAGTTTGAAAAAGCACTGTTAACAACACAGAGCCCCGTGGGATGCCACAGACAATAGATTTGAGGTCTGACTCATAATCATCCAAGAAATGCTTTATAACTTAAGAAGCAGTTTAATCAGTCTAGTGCAGTACCACCCATTCCACCGTGTACTACCTATTGAGTAGAAACATGTGGACCAGTGTGTAGAAGCTGGTGGAAGATGTAATAGCCTGCATTTCTTTATCAGCTCTTACAATAAGTTCATTCAGAGCAGCTCTCAGTAATGTTTCATTGCTACTGCCAAGCAGAAACCACCCTATTAAAAGTCAAGTATTTGCATTTAGGGCCAGATGCACAAACCATTTTTTTTGGTCGTAAAAGGCCCAATTCGCAGAATCGGGAGGTTTGAGACCAGAAAAATGCTTTCACAAATGTACAAAATACAATTAAGTAACTTTCTACCAAATCGCATTTTGCATTTGTGTTTTGGTATTTGGAAGGTGTGTGTTTTGGGCAGTCCTTCCAAATACCGAATTAGTATGGTATGTATTACTGTTTTGAGACCGAATTCCGCTCACAAAAAAAAAACTGTTTAAAACTGGTGGTAACGCATTCGCAAAGGGGAAGAGCGCACAAAGGGACCCCTTCCCCTTTGAGAATATAAATAATAATATTCTTTTTTAAGAGCAGGCAAAACACTTCAAGGTTCATTTTTTACTTTTAAATGCATCCAGTTTTCCTTCAAGGAAAACACCACATTTAAAAGAAAAAAGATTGCTATATTGAAAAGCAATCACAGACATAGTGGTCTGCTTTCCTCAACAGGCCACCATCCCTGTGATGGGTGTGATTCCTAAGGGTCTCAAGCTGCGATCTACCTTATTAATATTCATGAGATAGGTAGATTTGTGACTCTCAAGGAGTCCCTAAATTAAACTTAGTAAGTGACATACATTAAGAAAACCGATTTCCTAACTGCGATTCAGAGAGAACCACAATAAGGAATTGTTGGTACATCGGGCCCTTGGTCTACGTACTTAGATAGCTGATAGAAAACAATACTCTCAGGAAGTTTGGTAATGAAAGGAAGTTGTGATTCCAGCCTATAGTTCTCAGCGTGGGATGCATTAGGTGCGTTAAGGGCAGGTTTCTTTAGGAGGGGTCTAATGCAAACACATTTTAGTGCAGCTGGTACACTGTGCAAATGTAAATGACTGAAAATGTGCATGGTGCTTAAAGGTTGTGTGTTATTTCTCTTCTTTCCTACTTCCCATTAGAGATTCCTTTAGACTAAAATGATCTTGCAGTTCAATTTAGAAGTTATTTTAAGAGCACTTTATTTACAACTATCTGTGCAAATTTCATATTAAGAAATGTTATCATACATACCAATAAAATATACTTAAGAAAATACATGTAGAGTTCAAATTGTACTATCTTGGAGTTGTCTTGTTTCCCTACCTTCTGGAGTCTACACTAAGGTTGTAATGGACAGCCTCCTCATCCTCTTGGCCACTCAGAATTTTGCAGGTCCTGTTTTGTGCCTTCCAAGATGAAGCTCTAGCAAGAGAAAGGAGTTTGGAATTGCGTCCTTTGGAGTGAAGAGGGTTAGAGGCTGTGTAGCATTTAAACATAAGAGGACCTTCTGTGTGTCAGTAAGTTCACTTTCACGGACTGTGCCCGCTGTATCCAGGTGGAGTGGAAAGCCGAACTACTGTTTTGCACAGACCAGCCTGGTGCAGGCCAGTAGAACAACAACTCCTATTTGAGGACAAGAGCTAATACTTTTCCCTAAACAGTAAGTCTGGAGTTGGGAGTCAGTGGGTCAGAAAACCATCAAAACAACTTATACCTTTTCTTACTTCTCAAGAGCCAGGAGGAAACCGGGTCATCAGTATGGCAAAGAGGTGACCTTCCTCCCACTCTCAGTTTTTATGACTTAAAAAAACACCCTCAGATTGCAAGCACATATTTTTTGCATCCTGACTTGTGGTGCTCATGTTAACATGATTTCTGTCTTTCTAGCCTCCCTATTTCCGGACGGGGTCCTGTTCGTTTTTCTAGTAGCTTTCTTTCCTTCCTTCTCATTGTCCTGCGTAATTGCTGGAAACAACTTAATGCCGTGCTCAGTCTCCATCGTCCAAACTCTCTGAGCACTGTCCCACCTAGCCTCTGTTAAAGTCTTTTCGGCCTTTCTCATTCTCCTCTCAAATTTATGTTGCTCTTGTTGTCTGGCTACTAGCTCCCAGATCGCTAATGCCTCGAACTGTGCTGGTCTCGGAAGGGGCTTTGATTCATATAGCACCATCCTTAAATGCTCTAAAACCATCAAATTTAACGTCCCATTTGTAGAAAATGCTAAGTTACCATCTTTCTCTGTCACTTTGCACCATTGCTTTAGCCAAAGACATGGTGCGATACCCTTCTCTTCCATTACAATGTAAGCGGGTGTACCTTCTGGTGGTGTAGCTTCGCCTACACTCGTGATGTACATATATCCCCTTAAAGTACTCTTTAAAGCCTTGAAATATTTCATCTTTTTGACCTTTTTATTATTCAAAATCAACTCAGGAAGTTACTTTTAATCCCAGAATTCTCTTCACCCACTTTCTCAACCAATTGCCTCTCACAGAGGGCTGCCAATCCTTGTGTGGCCCTTCTCACTAACCAACCTATCCCAGCGCTGCTCCAATGACGTCACACACACGCATACTGCGGCTGTCCTCCCAAACTTCGATTCACACAAAACTAATACAAAGATTGCAAGCACTAATCAAAACCAAAAACCCAAATCTGCTGGTTTACTACAGGAAAGGTAACACAATCGCTTCAGAAACTTTATGGATTTTTCACTGACGGCTCTTGCTCTTGCAGCTACTCCTTCTTTCTCAGTCTTCCAAATTCGCAAGCAAAATTCGACCGTAAATTTTACTCTCAACTGATCAGTGGGTCTGTCCTGGTGCACATAGGACTCACCAGATCTCAGTCGAAATTCTTTCACTCACTTTGACTCACACACTGACTTGTCGACCACACCGATCAACCTACTAAACTAGACAATTACAACATAAAACCAAGTGTCTCATTACACATTCCAATATACTCCAGAGTCTTAGACCACGCAGGGTCGGTACATCAACTACCACGTGGACAATTTTTGACCACAAAGTGCCACACACATGAAAAGTTCGACGACTTCCCTACTCTAACACTGCGGAGTACGCACACTCCTTCTACAACCTCATTTTGAGTACACAAACTCTCTAAACCCTCACAAACCTCAAAATTCACCTGCAATTTGCATAAGCTGAGCAAGCGCAAAACCCTACTACATCCACTCTATCACTAAAACACCGAGAACATCTTCAAACACCCATTGGCAGGCTCCAAGATTCTGGGAAAGTCATTTCTGGACTTAAGGGAACATTTTCTCTCCAATTAGCATCATTGAAAAATAAAATTCAAATCTCAGTAATAATGAACTCTCAAAAAACCAAATCATCAAGCTACTACCATCTCCGTTGATCTTTATGTCTTTCTGCTACCGCCTCTGGGGCCATCAATCCTATTACTATCTCTGTTAATACCTATTATTCTATACCGGACATCTATGATGGGCTCTTAAGGAGACAAACCAACCTCTGCTACCATCTGTGTTAGCTCGTCAGACCTTTATAAGTGAACTTATAAGGGGACGCGAATAGGCCGATGAACCTTTCGACTTGCAATTAAGATGTTCCCACCATAACTCCAGCACATGCAGATCAATAATTAATAATTAATCAGTACCATCAATAATCAATGATAATCAATAGCATTAATAATCAAGGGAATCAGTAATTGTCACACACCATGACTTCTCAGTCAAGAATAACCACACCTTTATAAAAGTTAGAATATTTATTTCCCTATATTAACAATGCTAAAGACAATCTCAAAATCAAATGGTACACATACAGAAACAGCGCTGGCTGTCCAAACCTGTGAAAGAAACGCAATCTAATCAAAGCTTGAAATATTACACATTCTAAGGTTACAGTGCAAATCAATAATAAGAACAACTGCGCAAACGATATCACATACATTTAGATTCAGCAAAGAAAAGACATCAAACGTTATTCGCTATAGCAGAATTTCATTTGTGAGAATTCTTAACTAACACCAGATTTTCATCAGTATTAACTTCAGCATGTTGGGCTTCATGCAAAACAATTTAGCAAACACAAATTTGGAAAACATCTAACTATGGCTCTATCAAAACATTGCGGTTGGTACCTAGAAGAAAAAAGGCAAACAGGCATAACAAAGATATTGGGTACAAGAATAACTCTGCTCAATTGGATCGGCAAGCTAGTCTTTGTCATCAGGACATCAGTCAGTCAGCAAGGATTTAGCATCAACGTTCAGAAACGCAAAGTCTTTAGCATTAAGTTAAGCACGTCTCTCATCAAGACGCACAAGAATAAAACTGACCTTTCGCCAGCAAGAAAATGGGCAATGGGCTCTCTTCCCTAGGTGCAGTCCGGTTAATTTAAATTTCCTAAAACTATTTCCCAAGTCCCTATAGGTCAAGAGATCGCATGTTCACACTTTGTCCAATTAAACTAACACTTCAAATCTATGAATTCTACCACTACTCCGTTCATATGTCGCTGATTGGCTGTTCTTGTAATGTCCTCATCATCCGGTTTGTCAGGTAACAATACTGTTGCAGCTTATACTTCAGTCACTGTCTCTATTGTTCTTCTCCTGAGAAAGTCTTAAACACATTTCACTCATATTGTTACATTTAGCAAGAACAGCATCTTCCTGCACTAGCAAAAGCCACTGCTGGAGAAACAGACTCATCATATTTGTGCAGGTTGCCGTTCAGCCTGCAGCATTCTGGACTAGCTGACGTTTTTTAATCTTCTTGGCTGGTAAGTCAAGATAGGAATTACAGTAGTCCAGATGTGAGCCTGTAAATGCATTGCCAATCTGCATTTTTGCGAGAAAAAAGAAGAGATAAATGATTTTGAATCCCCGCAGGTCCTCATCACTGGTGATAATGTGTGCTTGGCATCAAATTTGACTCAGAGCCTTTTTTGACATAGTGCTGGAGTTGGCATTTCCCTAGACAAGGTCGCCAAAAAGGTAGCTCATTCAAAGGAGAGGTCTTGAATGGTAGAAAGATTTCTGTTTGTCACCATTTAATTTTAATTTGTTAAACCTCATCCAAGTGCAGATATGCTGCAGACTGGTGAAAATTAACTGAGCTCTGAAGTTTTTCTCCTTGGATTTTAAAAATTATGTGCATTTCATCCAGATACATGAGAAACGTTAAAGCATATTCCTAGATTATTGACACTAGAGGGGCAACATATAGTTTGAAAAAGCACTGTTAACAACACAGAGCCCCGTGGGATGCCACAGACAATAGATTTGAGGTCTGACTCATAATCATCCAAGAAATGCTTTATAACTTAAGAAGCAGTTTAATCAGTCTAGTGCAGTACCACACATTCCACCGTGTACTACCTATTGAGTAGAAACATGTGGACCAGTGTGTAGAAGCTGGTGGAAGATGTAATAGCCTGCATTTCTTTATCAGCTCTTACAATAAGTTCATTCAGAGCAGCTCTCAGTAATGTTTCATTGCTACTGCCAAGCAGAAACCACCCTATTAAAAGTCAAGTATTTGCATTTAGGGCCAGATGCACAAACCATTTTTTTTGGTCGTAAAAGGCCCAATTCGCAGAATCGGGAGGTTTGAGACCAGAAAAATGCTTTCACAAATGTACAAAATACAATTAAGTAACTTTCTACCAAATCGCATTTTGCATTTGTGTTTTGGTATTTGGAAGGTGTGTGTTTTGGGCAGTCCTTCCAAATACCGAATTAGTATGGTATGTATTACTGTTTTGAGACCGAATTCCGCTCACAAAAAAAAAACTGTTTAAAACTGGTGGTAACGCATTCGCAAAGGGGAAGAGCGCACAAAGGGACCCCTTCCCCTTTGAGAATATAAATAATAATATTCTTTTTTAAGAGCAGGCAAAACACTTCAAGGTTCATTTTTTACTTTTAAATGCATCCAGTTTTCCTTCAAGGAAAACACCACATTTAAAAGAAAAAAGATTGCTATATTGAAAAGCAATCACAGACATAGTGGTCTGCTTTCCTCAACAGGCCACCATCCCTGTGATGGGTGTGATTCCTAAGGGTCTCAAGCTGCGATCTACCTTATTAATATTCATGAGATAGGTAGATTTGTGACTCTCAAGGAGTCCCTAAATTAAACTTAGTAAGTGACATACATTAAGAAAACCGATTTCCTAACTGCGATTCAGAGAGAACCACAATAAGGAATTGTTGGTACATCGGGCCCTTGGTCTACGTACTTAGATAGCTGATAGAAAACAATACTCTCAGGAAGTTTGGTAATGAAAGGAAGTTGTGATTCCAGCCTATAGTTCTCAGCGTGGGATGCATTAGGTGCGTTAAGGGCAGGTTTCTTTAGGAGGGGTCTAATGCAAACACATTTTAGTGCAGCTGGTACACTGTGCAAATGTAAATGACTGAAAATGTGCATGGTGCTTAAAGGTTGTGTGTTATTTCTCTTCTTTCCTACTTCCCATTAGAGATTCCTTTAGACTAAAATGATCTTGCAGTTCAATTTAGAAGTTATTTTAAGAGCACTTTATTTACAACTATCTGTGCAAATTTCATATTAAGAAATGTTATCATACATACCAATAAAATATACTTAAGAAAATACATGTAGAGTTCAAATTGTACTATCTTGGAGTTGTCTTGTTTCCCTACCTTCTGGAGTCTACACTAAAGTTGTAATGGACAGCCTCCTCATCCTCTTGGCCACTCAGAATTTTGCAGGTCCTGTTTTGTGCCTTCCAAGATGAAGCTCTAGCAAGAGAAAGGAGTTTGGAATTGCGTCCTTTGGAGTGAAGAGGGTTAGAGGCTGTGTAGCATTTAAACATAAGAGGACCTTCTGTGTTTCAGTAAGTTCACTTTCACGGACTGTGCCCGCTGTATCCAGGTGGAGTGGAAAGCCGAACTACTGTTTTGCACAGACCAGCCTGGTGCAGGCCAGTAGAACAACAACTCCTATTTGAGGACAAGAGCTAATACTTTTCCCTAAACAGTAAGTCTGGAGTTGGGAGTCAGTGGGTCAGAAAACCATCAAAACAACTTATACCTTTTCTTACTTCTCAAGAGCCAGGAGGAAACCGGGTCATCAGTATGGCAAAGAGGTGACCTTCCTCCCACTCTCAGTTTTTATGACTTAAAAAAACACCCTCAGATTGCAAGCACATATTTTTTGCATCCTGACTTGTGGTGCTCATGTTAACATGATTTCTGTCTTTCTAGCCTCCCTATTTCCGGACGGGGTCCTGTTCGTTTTTCTAGTAGCTTTCTTTCCTTCCTTCTCATTGTCCTGCGTAATTGCTGGAAACAACTTAATGCCGTGCTCAGTCTCCATCGTCCAAACTCTCTGAGCACTGTCCCACCTAGCCTCTGTTAAAGTCTTTTCGGCCTTTCTCATTCTCCTCTCAAATTTATGTTGCTCTTGTTGTCTGGCTACTAGCTCCCAGATCGCTAATGCCTCGAACTGTGCTGGTCTCGGAAGGGGCTTTGATTCATATAGCACCATCCTTAAATGCTCTAAAACCATCAAATTTAACGTCCCATTTGTAGAAAATGCTAAGTTACCATCTTTCTCTGTCACTTTGCACCATTGCTTTAGCCAAAGACATGGTGCGATACCCTTCTCTTCCATTACAATGTAAGCGGGTGTACCTTCTGGTGGTGTAGCTTCGCCTACACTCGTGATGTACATATATCCCCTTAAAGTACTCTTTAAAGCCTTGAAATATTTCATCTTTTTGACCTTTTTATTATTCAAAATCAACTCAGGAAGTTACTTTTAATCCCAGAATTCTCTTCACCCACTTTCTCAACCAATTGCCTCTCACAGAGGGCTGCCAATCCTTGTGTGGCCCTTCTCACTAACCAACCTATCCCAGCGCTGCTCCAATGACGTCACACACACGCATACTGCGGCTGTCCTCCCAAACTTCGATTCACACAAAACTAATACAAAGATTGCAAGCACTAATCAAAACCAAAAACCCAAATCTGCTGGTTTACTACAGGAAAGGTAACACAATCGCTTCAGAAACTTTATGGATTTTTCACTGACGGCTCTTGCTCTTGCAGCTACTCCTTCTTTCTCAGTCTTCCAAATTCGCAAGCAAAATTCGACCGTAAATTTTACTCTCAACTGATCAGTGGGTCTGTCCTGGTGCACATAGGACTCACCAGATCTCAGTCGAAATTCTTTCACTCACTTTGACTCACACACTGACTTGTCGACCACACCGATCAACCTACTAAACTAGACAATTACAACATAAAACCAAGTGTCTCATTACACATTCCAATATACTCCAGAGTCTTAGACCACGCAGGGTCGGTACATCAACTACCACGTGGACAATTTTTGACCACAAAGTGCCACACACATGAAAAGTTCGACGACTTCCCTACTCTAACACTGCGGAGTACGCACACTCCTTCTACAACCTCATTTTGAGTACACAAACTCTCTAAACCCTCACAAACCTCAAAATTCACCTGCAATTTGCATAAGCTGAGCAAGCGCAAAACCCTACTACATCCACTCTATCACTAAAACACCGAGAACATCTTCAAACACCCATTGGCAGGCTCCAAGATTCTGGGAAAGTCATTTCTGGACTTAAGGGAACATTTTCACTCCAATTAGCATCATTGAAAAATAAAATTCAAATCTCAGTAATAATGAACTCTCAAAAAACCAAATCATCAAGCTACTACCATCTCCGTTGATCTTTATGTCTTTCTGCTACCGCCTCTGGGGCCATCAATCCTATTACTATCTCTGTTAATACCTATTATTCTATACCGGACATCTATGATGGGCTCTTAAGGAGACAAACCAACCTCTGCTACCATCTGTGTTAGCTCGTCAGACCTTTATAAGTGAACTTATAAGGGGGCGCGAATAGGCCGATGAACCTTTCGACTTGCAATTAAGATGTTCCCACCATAACTCCAGCACATGCAGATCAATAATTAATAATTAATCAGTACCATCAATAATCAATGATAATCAATAGCATTAATAATCAAGGGAATCAGTAATTGTCACACACCATGACTTCTCAGTCATGAATAACCACACCTTTATAAAAGTTAGAATATTTATTTCCCTATATTAACAATGCTAAAGACAATCTCAAAATCAAATGGTACACATACAGAAACAGCGCTGGCTGTCCAAACCTGTGAAAGAAACGCAATCTAATCAAAGCTTGAAATATTACACATTCTAAGGTTACAGTGCAAATCAATAATAAGAACAACTGCGCAAACAATATCACATACATTTAGATTCAGCAAAGAAAAGACATCAAACGTTATTCGCTATAGCAGAATTTCATTTGTGAGAATTCTTAACTAACACCAGATTTTCATCAGTATTAACTTCAGCATGTTGGGCTTCATGCAAAACAATTTAGCAAACACAAATTTGGAAAACATCTAACTATGGCTCTATCAAAACATTGCGGTTGGTACCTAGAAGAAAAAAGGCAAACAGGCATAACAAAGATATTGGGTACAAGAATAACTCTGCTCAATTGGATCGGCAAGCTAGTCTTTGTCATCAGGACATCAGTCAGTCAGCAAGGATTTAGCATCAACGTTCAGAAACGCAAAGTCTTTAGCATTAAGTTAAGCACGTCTCTCATCAAGACGCACAAGAATAAAACTGACCTTTCGCCAGCAAGAAAATGGGCAATGGGCTCTCTTCCCTAGGTGCAGTCCGGTTAAGTTAAATTTCCTAAAACTATTTCCCAAGTCCCTATAGGTCAAGAGATCGCATGTTCACACTTTGTCCAATTAAACTAACACTTCAAATCTATGAATTCTACCACTACTCCGTTCATATGTCGCTGATTGGCTGTTCTTGTAATGTCCTCATCATCCGGTTTGTCAGGTAACAATACTGTTGCAGCTTATACTTCAGTCACTGTCTCTATTGTTCTTCTCCTGAGAAAGTCTTAAACACATTTCACTCATATTGTTACATTTAGCAAGAACAGCATCTTCCTGCACTAGCAAAAGCCACTGCTGGAGAAACAGACTCATCATATTTGTGCAGGTTGCCGTTCAGCCTGCAGCATTCTGGACTAGCTGACGTTTTTTAATCTTCTTGGCTGGTACGTCAAGATAGGAATTACAGTAGTCCAGATGTGAGCCTGTAAATGCATTGCCAATCTGCATTTTTGCGAGAAAAAAGAAGAGATAAATGATTTTGAATCCCCGCAGGTCCTCATCACTGGTGATAATGTGTGCTTGGCATCAAATTTGACTCAGAGGCTTTTTTGACATAGTGCTGGAGTTGGCATTTCCCTAGACAAGGTCGCCAAAAAGGTAGCTCATTCAAAGGAGAGGTCTTGAATGGTAGAAAGATTTCTGTTTGTCACCATTTAATTTTAATTTGTTAAACCTCATCCAAGTGCAGATATGCTGCAGACTGGTGAAAATTAACTGAGCTCTGAAGTTTTTCTCCTTGGATTTTAAAAATTATGTGCATTTCATCCAGATACATGAGAAACGTTAAAGCATATTCCTAGATTATTGACACTAGAGGGGCAACATATAGTTTGAAAAAGCACTGTTAACAACACAGAGCCCCGTGGGATGCCACAGACAATAGATTTGAGGTCTGACTCATAATCATCCAAGAAATGCTTTGTAACTTAAGAAGCAGTTTAATCAGTCTAGTGCAGTACCACACATTCCACCGTGTACTACCTATTGAGTAGAAACATGTGGACCAGTGTGTAGAAGCTGGTGGAAGATGTAATAGCCTGCATTTCTTTATCAGCTCGTACAATAAGTTCATTCAGAGCAGCTCTCAGTAATGTTTCATTGCTACTGCCAAGCAGAAACCACCCTATTAAAAGTCAAGTATTTGCATTTAGGGCCAGATGCACAAACCATTTTTTTTTGGCATAAAAGGCCCAATTCGCAGAATCGGGAGGTTTGAGACCAGAAAAATGCTTTCACAAATGTACAAAATGCAATTAAGTAACTTTCTACCAAATCGCATTTTGCATTTGTGTTTTGGTATTTGGAAGGTGTGTGTTTTGGGCAGTCCTTCCAAATACCGAATTAGTATGGTATGTATTACTGTTTTGAGACCGAATTCCGCTCACAAAAAAAAAACTGTTTAAAACTGGTGGTAACGCATTCGCAAAGGGGAAGAGCGCACAAAGGGACCCCTTTCCCTTTGAGAATATAAATAATAATATTCTTTTTTAAGAGCAGGCAAAACACTTCAAGGTTCATTTTTTACTTTTAAATGCATCCAGTTTTCCTTCAAGGAAAACACCACATTTAAAAGAAAAAAGATTGCTATATTGAAAAGCAATCACAGACATAGTGGTCTGCTTTCCTCAACAGGCCACCATCCCTGTGATGGGTGTGATTCCTAAGGGTCTCAAGCTGCGATCTACCTTATTAATATTCATGAGATAGGTAGATTTGTGACTCTCAAGGAGTCCCTAAATTAAACTTAGTAAGTGACATACATTAAGAAAACCGATTTCCTAACTGCGATTCAGAGAGAACCACAATAAGGAATTGTTGGTACATCGGGCCCTTGGTCTACGTACTTAGATAGCTGATAGAAAACAATACTCTCAGGAAGTTTGGTAATGAAAGGAAGTTGTGATTCCAGCCTATAGTTCTCAGCGTGGGATGCATTAGGTGCGTTAAGGGCAGGTTTCTTTAGGAGGGGTCTAATGCAAACACATTTTAGTGCAGCTGGTACACTGTGCAAATGTAAATGACTGAAAATGTGCATGGTGCTTAAAGGTTGTGTGTTATTTCTCTTCTTTCCTACTTCCCATTAGAGATTCCTTTAGACTAAAATGATCTTGCAGTTCAATTTAGAAGTTATTTTAAGAGCACTTTATTTACAACTATCTGTGCAAATTTCATATTAAGAAATGTTATCATACATACCAATAAAATATACTTAAGAAAATACATGTAGAGTTCAAATTGTACTATCTTGGAGTTGTCTTGTTTCCCTACCTTCTGGAGTCTACACTAAGGTTGTAATGGACAGCCTCCTCATCCTCTTGGCCACTCGGAATTTTGCAGGTCCTGTTTTGTGCCTTCCAAGATGAAGCTCTAGCAAGAGAAAGGAGTTTGGAATTGCGTCCTTTGGAGTGAAGAGGGTTAGAGGCTGTGTAGCATTTAAACATAAGAGGACCTTCTGTGTGTCAGTAAGTTCACTTTCACGGACTGTGCCCGCTGTATCTAGGTGGAGTGGAAAGCCGAACTACTGTTTTGCACAGACCAGCCTGGTGCAGGCCAGTAGAACAACAACTCCTATTTGAGGACAAGAGCTAATACTTTTCCCTAAACAGTAAGTCTGGAGTTGGGAGTCAGTGGGTCAGAAAACCATCAAAACAACTTATACCTTTTCTTACTTCTCAAGAGCCAGGAGGAAACCGGGTCATCAGTATGGCAAAGAGGTGACCTTCCTCCCACTCTCAGTTTTTATGACTTAAAAAAACACCCTCAGATTGCAAGCACATATTTTTTGCATCCTGACTTGTGGTGCTCATGTTAACATGATTTCTGTCAAAGACCTGCCTTAGAGATATAGGCCCTCATTACAACCCTGGTGGTCGGTGTTAAAGCAGCGGTAAGACCCCCAACAGGCCGGCAGTAAAACAAATGGAATCACGACCACAGTGGAAACCACCGACATAGACAGCCACTTTAACACTCCTACCGCCACGGCAGTACAAACAAACAGCATGGTGGTCACCGCCAACAGACAGATGGAAGACAATGTACCGCCCACACTATTATGAGAGGCCAATCCGCCACCTTTTCCGGGGCGGAAACAACGCGAACAAAAACACAGCGGAAACAGGACTTGGAAGGGAAAACACTCACCTCTACACATTCCACGAGGAACGAGGACGCCATGGAGCCAGAACTCCAAATACTCCCTGCGATAGTATTCCTGCTCCTCTACCAGGAGCACGAACAACGGCGGCAACGACCACAGTGTGTACTGCACCTACAACACAGGGGAGGGGGTAGGGAAAAGAGAGTGACACACACACACAACACGCAAAACCCCCACCCCCACCCTCACCCACAACAACATACACACAAATACATGCTACAACATTACAATTACACCCCCCCCGTCCCCCTTTCAAGAACACAAGGACAAAAGTAAACGAGTTTAACAATTGTAATCAATAAAAATCCATTAGTCAAAACTTTAAATACAGTACAAACAATTATGTACACCAACTATACAAGTCAGGATAGTGCACCATTCATAGTCCGTGGACCACTGGGCCCAAAATGCATGGGCGAGGCCCACACTCAATACCAGAGACTCCAAACGGAGAGAACACTGCTGGGGCATCAGATCGAATTGAAACAGGCACCTCAGGGGGAAGGGAAGGGGGGCACCTCAGGCGGATGAGTGCATGACGCCAGCTCCACGAGGGGGCTCCTTGCCCATTGATGTATCCTGTGGAGTGCAAAGCCACAGTCTCTCAAGTCACTCCAGTGGGTGGTTTGCCCACTGCTTTATCCTGGGAAGTGCAAAGCCACAGTCTCTCAAGTCTCTCCAATGGGTGGGTTGCCCACTGCTTTATCCTGGGGAGTGCAAAGCCACGGTCTCTCAAGTCTCTCCAGTGGGTGGGTTGCCCACTGCTTTATCCTGGGGAGTGCAAAGCCACAGTCTCTCAAGTCTCTCCAGTGGGTGGGTTGCCCACTGCTTTATCCTGGGGAGTGCAAAGCCACAGTCTCTCAAGTCTCTCCAGTGGGTGGTTTGCCCACTGCTTTATCCTGGGGAGTGCAAAGCCACAGTCTCTCAAGTGGATAACAGTCTCCACTGGTTCTGGAGGGGGCTTTGTGCCCAGAGTGCTTCATCCTGCCAAGGACTGAGGTAGTGGATGTCTTTCTCCACTGGTTCTGGAGGGGGCTTTCTGCCCAGAGTGCTTCATCCTGCCAAGGACTGAGGTAGTGGATGTGAATCTCCACTGGTTCTGGAGGGGGCTTTGTGTCCAGAGTGCTTCATCCTGCCAAGGACTGAGGTAGTGGATGTCTTTCTCCACTGGTTCTGGAGGAGGCTTTAAGCCCAGAGTGCTTCATCTTGCCAAGGACTGAGCTAGTGGATGTGACACTCCACTGAGGGTGGTGCAACATGCAAGCTGCCCAGGCTCCTGGAACTGACCACCAGCCTTGGACGACTGACTACTGGGGATGGCAGCCATGCCTGCAGTGGTGCCACTGGCTCAGGATGTCGCGGGGTCGCTGGCGGTGCCTGCGGCGGTGTCCGTAGTGACGGTGCTTGCGGCTGCCTCAGTGGCATCGGTGCTGATGGTGGCGTCAGTAGCTACGGTGCTTGCGGCGGACTCTGTGGCATCGGTGCTGGCGGCGGGCTCTGTGGCATCGGTGCTGGCACCGGCCTCTGTGGAATCGGTGCTGGTGGCGGCCTCTGTGGAATCGGTGCTGGCGGCGGTCTTTGTGGCGGCGGTCTTTGTGGCGGCAGTGCTGTTGGCAGGCTCAGTGACTGCGGGGCTGGTGGCGGGCTCAGTGACTGCGGTGCTGGTGGCGGGCTCAGTGACTGTGGTGCTGACAGCAGGCTCAGTGACTGCGGTGATGGTGGCGGTGTGTGTGGCGGTGCAGGTGACGGTGCTGGTGCCGGTCTTGTCCGCTGTGCAGGTTGGCGTCGACGTGGACCTGCCCTTGATCTTCTGGCCCTTCACCACCTTGGATGGTGGCGCAGCTGTCTTGCCACTATCCACTTTTGTTTTGCCTGAGCCCTTGGTGGCAGGTGTTTTTGCCTTCTCCCTCCGGGATGTGGGCACCTTTTTGACTTTTGGAGATGGCGGAATGTCCTTGCTCCGTGGAACACTGGCAGCCCTGTTGCTTGGTGCACTCCAAAAGTCCTCAATTGCTGGCACCACTGTGCCCGGTGATGTGGTGGCTGAGGTGCTGGGTTGGGACCTGGAAAGGCGGGCCCCAGGGGACGGACAGGGGGGGAGGTGTAGGGAAGAGGTTAACATTAGATAGGAAAAGCTTTTTAGACACACTGGGATGGGTAGATGAAGGGGGTTTGGGAGTGGAGGAAGAGGTAGTGGATGTAGGAGGTGTACGTTTGCTGACTTTGGGTGAAGGTGCATGGGCTGGAGGCTATTGTGAAGTGGATGGCTGTTGGGTGGGTGTGTGGCTGCGTTTGTGTACTTTGGGAGGAGGGCACACAGACACACTGGTAGAGGACACTGGGGATGTGTGAATGGTAGTGGGGGTGGTGAGTGCACGTGAGCGGTGTGTGGTGGTGGGCGTTCTGGTGATGGAGGTAGTGGCTGAAGATGTAGTGCATGCAGGTGTGAGTGGAGACGAGACAGGGAGGGAGGAGGGAGACTGGAGGAGGGGGACACAGTGGAGGCAGTGGATGTTGGTATGTGTGCATGGGTATGATGCTTGTGTGAGTGCCTAAGGGATGTGTGGTGCTTATGTTTGCCAGAGCCACCCTTGTGTGTTGAGGTGTGTGCATGCTGGTCTGATGGTGTGCTTGGGATAGGCTGAGGTACAGAGGATTGGGTCTGGGTGGAGGAAGTTGGAGGGGGGAGGCTGGACAGAGGGATAATGGCTGCCATCGGTGCAGAGGCCAGAGCCTGAAATGCTCTCTGTTGGGCTGCCTAGCCAGAATGAATGCCCTCCAGGTATGCATTTGTTTATTGGAAATGCCTCTCGACACCCTGGATGGCATTCACAATGGTAGACTGCCCAACAGTGAGGGATCTCAGGAGGTCAATAGCCTCCTCACTGAGGGCAGCAGGGCTGACTGGGGCAGGGCCTGAGGTGCATGGGGCGAACGAGATGCCCACCCTCCCGGGTGAGCAGCAAAGGGACACATGCTGAGGGGCTGCTGGGAGGAGGGTGCTGGTAGGGGGGTGGGGGCTGTACCTGTTGATGCGGGGGGCACAGAGGGGCCCGCCACTGCAAGGGAGCTCCGATCAGAGGCGGAGTCGCTGATGTCACCTCCTGTCCCCGCCGTGGAGCTCCCCTCGCCCTTTGTCCCACTGGTGGCTTCAGACTCCGTTGTCTCGCCCTCCAGGGCCATGTGGGATGCAGCAGCCTCCTGCTCCGGTGGCACTACTCCTCTGCCTGATGATGCTAATGCACACAAGAACAGGGAGACCACAAAAAGGGGGGGGGAGACAGAAGAAAGACATGTTCAGTGCATGCAATACCGCTACCTTTGGCGGACACTACAGACACAGCAGCACTCTGCACTACGCCATGCACTTAGAGTTCCCTAGTTAATCCCGGGGACATGGGGTACAAGGCCTATGCCCGATTGCTGCACACATGGAAGTCACAGGAGCCTGACTCGGTGTAGTTGGCTCTTACCACTGGTGGGGTTGGGTTGCCACATAGCCTGCCTCACCAAGGGACCTTGCCTACAAAACCTTTCCCTGGCCTAGGGGAACCCACAGCCCACCTCCCCCACCCAGACACCTCGTAATGCGCGCAGAGTCAGATGGATGTGATTGTACTCACCCCCTTGTGGCTGCTGTGATGCCCTCAAGCGCCCATCCAACTCTGGATACGCCACTGCCAGGATCCGGAAAATCAGGGGGGGTCATGGTGCGACAAGCACACCTCCCACGTTGGGAGGCCATCCCCAGCTGGGCCTCTGCCGTCTTCTTGCTCCAGCGGCGAATGTCCTCCCATCTTTTACGGCAGTGGGTGCTCCTTCTGTGGTGGACCCCCAGGGTCCGGACGTCCTTGGCGATGGCACACCAAATATCCTTCTTCTGGTGGGGGCTGACCTAGAGGAATAGTACGGGGAAAAGGATAATCTTTAACCGTCCGGACCGTCACAGTCATTGACCCACGTTCCCACCCTTGCCCTGACGCACATACACTCACCGTCCGCTCATGCAGGCCTCAGTCCCCCCGTATCTTCCATCCACACCACTCCAAACAGGCATTGCCCATACAGCATGCTCACACTGTACTCACCTGTTTGTCTGGAGGACCGTAGAGTAGCGTGTACTGGGGGAAGACCCCATCCACTAACTTCTCCAACTCCTCCGAAGTGAAGGCAGGGGCCCTTTCCCCTGACACATGAGCCATCGTCGCTTCCAGACTGAGGTCACAGCAGCACTTGCAGTGTAGGTCCTCTCCTGTCGAAGGTCAGGTATCAAGTGAGTGAACAGACAGAAAATGGCGGTTACGTCCGCGGCAGTGCGTACCGTCACCACCGGCGTACATCGTCATTGGCTCCTGGGACCCATAGGTCCAATATTAACCAATGCAGGATTGCGCTGCGGTCTTCGACTGCCTACCGCGATGGTGTACAACTCCCGCGCAGTTACCTCATATCCCCTTGTCCCACATTACAGGTCAGGCAGCCGCCATTTCAGGGGGCCACATGGCATTAATTTTAAATGCGACAAAGCAAAAACAACAAGTGATGGACGGAATGCTGAACATTGTCAAACATTCACCCCCAGTACAGTGATCTGGGCCTAAATCCATCGTTTTTTTGCTGCCCATGCCATTCCAGTTTGGACCCAGCCATATGCAAATCAGTCTTGACCCTGTTCTCCATGGGAACAGTCCAGCCCGAACTGCTAGGCCAGGTCTTCCCTGGACTGGAAACAAGCATCCTGGGACCGGTGTCGGGTGGCATGGTGAGAAAAATAATGGATGGATTAAACCCAGATCTGTGACTGGGGGTGAATGTTTGATTGGTTCCGCATTCCGTCCATCCAGTTACGCTATCCCACAGCGTTCGTTTTGCTTTGCTTTTGCCGCCCTAAGTGCGCCGGGTATGCCCAGACATGGGTCCCGGGCTCACTGTGCAACTGGATTCAGGCTAGCCTGGCTGATGAGGGGTGAAACCCCGAAACCAGTCCCAGGATGCTTGTTTCCAGTCCAGGGAGAACCTGGCCTGGCAGTTCGGGCTGGACTGTTCCCATGAGGAACAGGGTCAAGACTGATTTGCATATGGCTGGGTTCAAACTGGGGTGGCATGGTGAGCAAAATATTGGTTGGATTAAACCCAGATCTGTGACTGGGGGTGAATGTTTGATTGGTTCTGCATTCCGTCCATCCAGTTACGCGATCCCACAGCGTTCGTTTTGCTTTGCATTAATTTTAAATGCGTCACACCTATCTAGGCCTTGCATACACACAGTGACAGGCACACTGCGGATTGAGAAATGTCAATAAATATATTTTTTAACACCTCAGTGTTGGCTGACTCTGTGCTCGCTGTTCTCGTCCATAGGGCACGTCCACTGGGGCAGGTGAGGAGATGGCTGCATCCTCCGGTGTACAGATCGCTGGTGGACCTGTCGACAATGGAAGACAGACACGTCATTATCACTTACAGACTTGATCGTGCCACAATCCAGGAACTGTGTGCCCAGTTGGAGCCAGACCTGATGTCAGCTATCCGCCATCCCACAGGAATCCCCCCTCTAGTGCAGGTCCTGTCAGTACTCCATTTCCTGGCAAGTGGGTCTTTTCAAACAACAGTGGCCATTGCATCAGGGATGTCCCAGCCTATGCTCTCAAACGTGTTGTCCGGAGTGTTGTCTGCCCTGCTGAAACACATGCGCAGCTACGTCGTTTTCTCTCAGGTGGAGGATTTGCCCACAGTGAAAGGTGACTTCTATGCCCTGGGACATAGCCCCAACATCATAGGTGCCATTGATGGGACACATGTGGTCTTGGTACACCCCCGCAGGAGTGAACAGGTGTACAGAAACCGGAAGAACTACCATTCAATGAATGTGCAGATGGTGTGTTTGGCCGACCAGTACATCTCCCATGTGAATGCCAGGTTTCCAGGCTCAGTGCATGACGCTTACGGTTTGAGGAATAGCAGCATCCCTTATGGGATGGGGCAACTCCAGAGGCACCGGGTGTGGCTAATAGGTGAGGACAAGGACCCTAAACCGTGTGAATGATTGTCTGGGTCTGGGGTTGTCCCTAAGGGTTAGTGTGTGTCTAACAGTTGTCCCTCAACATTTGCAGGTGAATCTGGGTACCCCAACCTGTCATGGCTACTGACCCCAGTGAGAAATCCCAGGACAAGGGCAGAGGAACACTACAATGAGGCACATGGGTGAACTAGGAGAGTGATCGAAATGACCTTCAGCCTCCTGAAGGCCAGGTTCCGGTGCCTCCATATGACAGGTGGTTCTCTCTACTACTCACCAAAGAAGGTGTGCCAGATCATCGTGGCCTGCTGTATGCTGCACAACCTGGCTTTGCGACGACAGGTTCTTTTTCTGCAGGTGGATGGTCCAGAAGGAGGTCTTGTGGCAGCTGTGGAGCCTGTGGACAGTGAAGAAGAGGAGGCAGAAGAAGAGGATATCGACAACAGAGACAACGTTATCCAGCAATACTTACAGTGAGACACAGGTAAGAAGATGTCACTGCCTCCCACATCTCAAACAATTGTTAGACCTATTATATGTCTGTCACTTTCACCCAGTGTATGGACCCTGACTTGTCACTTTGCCTTTCCATTTCACAGATGTGGGTCCCACTGTGTGACCTTCGCTATATTACCTCATAGACTAGAGCTGTGTGACGTAGGTATGTTGACAATACAATCGACATTGCTATTTTCCTTAGTTATAGCAAATACATATTTGTGAAAGCACAGACTGACTCCAGATTGTTTTGTGATTCAAGGGTGTTTATTTAAGTGCAAATTAGTGGAGGGGGTTGTAAAATGGGCAGGGGTGATGGTGAGGAATGTCCATGACAGAGTCCAGTCTATTTGTTTCACAGGTGCATTGTCCAAAGGGGCATAGGAAGTGGAGCTAGTGCAGTTGATGGATGGACAGGGTGACGAAGTGGGACAGAAGGATGACATTCAGGGTGGTCTCATTTCTTTGCGGGGGTCTTGGCATTGTTCTCTGTCTTTGTCCTGGATCTCAGGGACCGTTTGTGGGGTGGTTCTCCATCTGCAGGGGGTGGGGTGCTGGTGTCGTGGTCCTGTGGCAGTGCCTCCTGCCCACTAGCGCCGGCGGAGGTGGTGAGCTGTTCATCATCCAGGCTAGTGTCTGGGGCCCCTTGTTGTGCCACAGTGTCCCTCCTGGTGTTCACAAGGTCCTTCAGCACCCCTAAAATGGTGACCAGAGTGGTGTTGATGGACTTGAGTTCCTTTCCTGATCCCCAAATACTGTTCCTCCTGCAGCCGCTGGGTCTCCTGAAACTTGGCCAGTACCGTTGCCATCGTCTCTTGGGAATGATGGTACGCTCCTATTATGTTGAAGAGGGCCTCGTGGAGAGTGGGTTCCCTGGGCCTGTCCTCCCCATGTCGCACAGCAGTCCTCCCAGTTCCCCGGTTTTCCTGTTCCTCTGTCCCTGAACCGTGTACCCACTTCCCCCAGGTCCCTGATGTTCTTGGGGTGGTGGGTTTGCCTGGGTTCCCTGTAGTGGTGGACACACTGCTGCTTGACGCGTCCTGGGGACAGAGGTATGGGCCCGCAGGGTGGGTGCTGTGATGGTGTTTCCTGACGGGGGAGGCTCTGTGGTGGCATGTGCCAGTGTGTGGGGAACTGACTGTCCAGAGGTCCCAGATGGGCCGGGCTGGTCATCTAGATCCAGTTAGAAAGAGCTGCTGTCATCACTGTGGGCCTCTTCTGTGGGGGGAGTGGACATGTCTGGAACCTCCTGTCTGGTGACGTTGGGTAGGGGTTCTGCAGGGGTGTAAAGGCATGATTATTGCATGTGTGTGTGCCATCGTGTGCAATGGGTGGGTGACCCTGTACCCCAGTGCTTACATTCTTGTGTAGGACCTTGTGTGATATTTGCTTTGGGGATCTGTGTGGGTATTTGTAGTGGACATGCATTGGTGATTGGTGTCCATGCTTTGGTGTTGCATGCAGGGTTTGGTGTTGGGATGTGTGGGTTGTGATAGAGGGGCATATGTGAGGTGTTGGAGTGATGGGGTGAGGGTGGGGACTGTAATAGTTAAGATTTGACTTACCAGAGTCCATTCCTCCTGCTACTCCTGCGAGGCCCTCAGGATGCAGTATAGCCAAGACCTGCTCCTCCCATGTTGTAAGTTGTGAGGGAGGAGGTGGGGGTCCGCCGCCAGTCCTCTGAACTGCAATCTGGTGTCTTGACACCACGGAACGCACCTTCCCCGTAGGTCGTTCCCCCTCTTTCTGATGTCATCCCTAGTTCTTGGATGCTGTCCCACTGTGTTGACCCTGTTTACGATTCTGCGCCATAGCTCCATCTTCCTAGCTATGGAGGTGTGCTGCACCTGTGATCCGAATAGCTGTGGCTCTACCCGGACGATTTCCTCCACCATGACCCTGAGCTCCTCCTCAGAGAACCTGGGGTATCTTTGCGGTGCCATGGTGTGGTGTGGGTGATGTGTGAGGTGGTGTGTGTTGTGATGTGTGAGGGGATGTGTTTGTGTGTGTTGTCTGAGGTGCGTGAATGTTGTGTGAGTGATGATGGTGTGTGCCTGTGGATGCTATGGATGCTAGTATTGTTGATAGTGGTGTCTCTCTCTGTGCTTCTTTCTCTGTTTTTGTCGTAGGGGTTTGTGGGTGATGTGGGTGTGTGTTTTATATTGTATTGGGTGTGTGGGAGTGGTGTGTGTATGTGTATCAGGTGTGTGTATTTGGAATTGTCCAATGTGGTTGTGTTTTGTAAATGTGTGTGTATTTTGAGCGCGGCGGTGTGTACCGCCAATGGAATACCGCATTTGAAAGACCGCTGCGTGGATTCGTGGGTCGTGATAGTGTGGGCGTATTCCTGTTGGTGTGACGGTGTCGGTTTTGTTATCGCCAGTTTATCACTGACCTTTGGTGTGGCGGACTTGTGTGGGTGTCTGGATTTTGGCGGATTCCGAGATGTGGGTCGTAATAGCTGTAGCAGGATTCCGCCGCCGCAGTGGTGTGTTGGCGGTCTTCTGCACGGCGGTAAGTGACATTTACTGCCAATGTTGTAATGAGGGCCATGATGCCAAGTGTGCTAACTAGCGAATCAGCAGGACACTGAGGAGGGTTGGACTCTGGCACGGAGGTGACACTGATCGGCCTGTAAGTACCACTCTCACCCTTCCCGAGACCAGGCAGCAAAAGAAAGAGCGCAAGTGGTAGCTGCATTGGTATGGTTGGGGTCCCATGGCTCTGATACCGGCACTGGTGTTTTGGATGCTTCAGAGACACAATCTCTGAGTTGCTCCCTGTCGAATGACCTCCTGGGGACTCTGCAAGAGGGTCCTGAGGTTACCCCGATGACTGCTGATGTCCTCTGAAGACTCTGTTATTACTATATCATATTCATAGATATGGAAAGGAACAATGCCACAGCTGCTTTGGCTCAGTAATGATGACCCTGATGTGCAGTGGCAGTGGGGTGAGGTACATCTTGTATTGGTTGTGGCACTACAGGACATAATGGTTGATTATAGTTGAGACAAACTATGGTTGCCACGTATTACCCCCATTGTCTGCAAGACTCTTTCACAGTTTTGTTTATACACTTTTTGGGGGTTTATGGCCTATTGATCCACTGTTGCGTGGCGGCCAGGGGAAGGGAGTTTGAAGTATTCTTGGGGTTTGCGAACACATGTGTGGTTCTGGGTGTTGGTTTCTTTCTTTTGGCTTCTACAACTGGTGCCAACCTGGGGTTGTAAGTAACTTTTCCCATCGTAGTGCAGGAATATAAGTTAATTACTTGGAATGTGAGAGCTATGGTCTCATATGCTAAGAGATACAAGATTTACCCTTACTCGCATGTCTCCAGGACGCCCACCTTACGTTATTGGAATTCACTAGATTGAGAAGACGGTGGTATGCCATGACATACTTTAGTTATGCAAGTGGTGTGCTGGTGTGGGTAGCTCCGGGTGCCCTTTATGGTGCCCCATACTAAGATAAATCTCGAGGGCACCTATGCAGTGGAAGAGGGGACACTGGATGGGTTACCCTTAACACTGGTGGCAGTATACGTCTGACACCCTGACAGGTGGCCTTTTACACCACTAAGACACCCAAATCAAGTCAAATCAGGGTTTATAAAGTGCAACTACTCACCCTGAGGGTCTCAAGGCACTAAGAGGGAGGGTTGTCCTCTAAGCTTCAGTTGAAGAGCCAGGTTTTAAGGTCCTTCCTAATTGAGGTAGCGATGGTGACTGCTTGAGGTGCAGGGGCAGGGTGTTCCCTCTCTTTGCCGCAAGGTAGGCAAAGGATCTCCACCCAGTAAGGTCTTCCGTATGTGGGGTACGGTGGCTAGTGCTTGTTGAGTGGAGTGGAGAGGACTGGTGGGAGAGTACAAGGTAATGCAGTGTTTGAGTTAGCCAGGTCCTATGTCGTGGAGGGCCTTGTATGCATGGACGGGGAATTTGAAATGAACTATTTTCTCGATAGGAAGCCTGTAGAGGTCTCTCAGGTGATTGGACATGTGTTCATGGCGGGAATGTCCAGGATGAGTCTGGCGGAGGCATTTTAGATGTGCTGTAGTTTCTTCAGGTTTTTCTGGATGGTGCCGCCGTAGAGGGCGTTGCCATTGTTGAGTCTGCTGGTAACCAGGGAATGGGTTACGGTTTTGAAGCAGTCCTTTGGGATCCATTTGTAGATCTTCCGGAGAAGTCTGAGTGTGTGAAAGCAGGAGGATGGGACAGAGTTGACTTGGCGGGTCAGGGTGAGCGATGAGTCCAGGATGAAGCCGAGATTGCATGAGTGGATTGTTGGGGTGGGAGGGGGGGTCCAAGGGCGGATGGCCGCCAAAGTCATCCCAGGCTGATGTGGATGGTCCCAGGATGAGGATCTCTGTCTTGTCAGAGCTGAGCTTGAGGCAGCTGTCCTTCTTCCAGCGGCGACGGCTTCCATCCTGTTGTGGAAATTCCTGACAGTAATGGGGTTTTCTGTCAGTGAGATAATCAGCTGGGTATTGTCAGCGCCCTCCCGGCAGATCCAGTGACACACACACTTTGGTGCGGGGACTACAGTGGGGTCCTAGATCTAGTGAAGGATAGAGCCATACCTCCCCTCCCCAGGGCACACTCCTTCTCTGCTCTGTCTCACAAAATCTGAACATCTGGGCCCATGATCTGCAGGTTGGGGATCTCTGGTGATTATTGCAGCCAGCTGACATGGAGTACTTGACGGTACACAAGCTACATTCTAGACTGAGCATGGTCCTTGTGTCATTGGCTTAGATCACACAGTGCATGCAAACAGAATATCTGTTTCAAACCATCTCAGATCACAACCCCTTACTGATCTCGCTTGGGTGGGGTAGGTCCAGACCACCAAAGATTCCTACCAAGCTAATGGGTAGATTATTCAACTTCAATTATAAAGCTTACATGCAGCGTCAACAGGAACTTGGAGCTAAAGTTGGACACATACTGGCATGGTTCTTACACTCAGAGTCCCCCAGATACCCACACTCCAACTCTCCGACTCCAGACGGGGCATGTGGTGAACACTCAAGAGGAAATCAAAGGTTTAGTTGAAGACTATTACAGGGGTTAATATAGGGAATCCTCAGTGGTAGACTCAGATGATCTCCCTGCATATTCAGCACACTCAGTCAGCCCCATACAGTGGCAGGAGCTTAACAGCTGGGTTACATTGTAAGAAGTACAAGAACCAAGAGCACACATAGCTAGAGGGGAGGTGCCGGGAACTGATGGGTTCCCAATTGAATTTCATGCACACTACCATGCCCATTTGTCCCCTCACCTTCTGAAGGTGTATAAAGGAGCAGAGGCTAGTGGCACCTTACCGAATTCTATTAAGGAAGCGGTGACTGTTGCCCTTCCTAAACCCAGACGGGATCCTTCAAATATGACATTGCTTTCTGTCCCTTTTAAACCTTGATTACAAGATTCTTGGGAAAATCCCAGCCAATTGTCTGACCACAGTAGTCCCTTCATTAGTACACTCTGATCAAAACAGTTTCATCCCTGGGCACAACACCTTCATTAACCTGTGGTGATTATTCCACATTATGGATTGGGCAAGACACTGAAAAGATGGGTTGAGTCGCTTCCCTTGATATTGAAAAGCCATTTCACACCTTGGGAGAGCCTTACCTCATGGTGGTCCTGACACACATGGGCTTTGGGCCACCTTCCTCAGATGGGTGGCACTACTGTACACCAATCCGATTGCCAGGGTGCGCATGGGAGACGTAATCTCTGACCCATTTCTGGTGACTAGAGGTACACAACAGGATTGCCCCCTCTAGCTATTGCTGTTCACCTTGGAGATGGAAAACCTCATGTGCATGCTACACTGTGTTACCGGAGGTTATGGCAGTGTTAAACACATTTGGGTCCACAGCAAGGCTTCATATTAATTGGGATAAGTCCTGCTTATTTCCTCTGATACCCATTCCTGAGGACCGCCGAGATGTACTGCCACAAACAGTATTGAATTGGCAGTTTGATTTCACTAAATACTTAGGAGTGCAGGTAAACTAAGAGGTGCAAGCGCTGATGGATGCGAACCTAGGTAAGGCAGTGAACGCCGTTCTCCACTACTTGCCAGTTGGACCAGACTACCTCTCTCCCCCATGGGCATGATCATCATTGCCAAAATGTTGGTACTACCATGGTAGTTATATTTCTTTGCAGCCCTTCCATTGATTTTATGGAAGGCTTTCTTTAAAGATTTATGGAGTGTTCTGACTAGCCTAATATGGGATTACCGTAGGCAACGTGTGGTTCTTAGTAATTTATTCACCCCCTTGGAAGAAGGGGGCCTTGGTGCCCCTGCTTATGAACAATATTAAGCTGCAGCACAGTTGCAGTGGCCGATGCAGTGGCTCACTGGTGTGCCATCACTCGAATATGCGGGAATCCTAGATGAACTAGCCGGATGACCACTATTGCACAGGCTCTTGGACAACCCCTCTCAGGATACAGATAGTGTAATATTATGAACAGCTTTATATATCCGGAGACGGTATACATGTGATGGTCAACAACACATACCCTATGTGTCCAGTTGCCCAATTTAGGCTATGCCGCAATGCGCAGGTTTGAGAGCAATGCATTGTGTCTGAGACTGAGAGGAAGCAGGGATTACGACCTGGGCTGATGGATGCCTGAAGAGGGATTCTGTGCCTTTTACACTATAGCATTAGAACACAGGCTGGGACCTGAACAGTTCTTACTATACTCATCCCTTAGGGGTGTGATGCAGAAGACTTGGGGGTCTGACCAGGAACAACCTCCTATGAGTCACTTCTGGAGACAGCTCTGACGGGGGGATTTTTGGGACTGGTGGAAATTGACAATTTGGATTGATATGCTGGATAAACTCTAGGACTGGTGCCCCCAATCTGTCAGGTAGGTGACAAGCATTGCACAGTTTCACCTCATTTTGTTCCAATATCTTCACCTTGCATACCTCACCCCACAAAAGATTAGCAGGTGCACCTAACACTTCTCCCTAGTGCAGATCAGACAATGCTGATTTCTCTCACATGGTGTGGTTGTGTGCAGTGATACGCCCCTTCTGGAAACAAGTGACGCAAATGGTGTTGGAGGTGATGAACTGTCTGTTCTCACCGGACCTAGTTCGGTTTTTGCTTAATATAGGGCATATCACTAAAGAAACTAAGGCTAAACAATGCGTCACCATGGCCTGGAAGTCAGTTACGGTATCCCCACTGAGGCGCTGATGGGCTGACTTGCATAGGTGGGCGCTAGCCGAACTAGCGGTACACAGACGGCTGCACATGAGGGGGGATGGGACAGACCCACTGGGATGTTGGGACACTTGCCTGGAAAAGCTCAAAGCGAAGTCAGACGGATGTCCCCCTTGAAGGCATTGCCACTGACCCTAGGTGGACACACGTATGCCGGATCCCACTTCACTCCCAGATGCTGTAGACAGATCTTAAGATTAAATGGATGGATACACAGGCTTGACCAGGAGAAATTTATATGAGATCACTCACTGTGAGATACCCATCCATTGAAGAGTGCTACTTGAGTAACGCTGGAGTTATGGTGGTTGGGTCAAACTGAACTGTGCCATGATTACATATACTCACATGCGAGTTAGGAAGGGGGTGGGGCTTGACTTTCTATTGTTGCGATTTGTTTTGTTCATATTAAAATGTAAATACACTTGAAGCAACTGCCTAGATGTTGGTAAAGAGATGCACTATTGGTTTTATTGTTGGCCAGTGTTACATGATATCCTGTTTACTTACTTTGGTCCTTCTGCGAGTCAGGGACTTGGTGGGAGGGAGAGTGACCCCAATACACACATACGTTTGAAATGTATCTGACTTACTTCCTCCAACACAGAGTGGTGTTAATGTATGCCAAATGTAATTCTGTTCCATATGCCTATAAAACACAAAATGTAATAAAGATATTTACAAAATAAATTGTGCTAACTAGTGTGCAGCCACGCCCTTTGGATTATGGTGGCCACTTTTGGATGCTGTTATTGTGTTCTGCTCTGAAGGCTAGCAGGTACACAGGTGTTGCTCGTAACAATACGGTTTGTGTTCTTCTAGCTGTGAATATTTGGTTGTTTGCCAGGAAAAAAGGGGTTGTGGTTGATTAAATATCTCATTTTTTCCCTTAAGTAAATTATATTGTTCCCTGGAAAAATACTTTAGAACGTGCATTTAAGCTGATTGGTTCATGTGTTATATCTTTATAAGCAAAAATGAAGGTTTATTCAGAAATGACAGTGACCTTTTATTTTTAAGCTTGCTGGCCATCATCAGCACATTGCACGTAAGCTATTCATTCTTTCTTTGGACTAGTATTCTAAAGGGAGCAACTTTTGTAGAGTATTATACATTAGAAGTGTGCTGTACTTATGGTTGCCCTTCCATCGTCATGTATGATGTGAAGCTTCATGGTGGGTCTCTCCATGGGAATATTGCCCATGCTCTATCCTTTTATCCACTCTGTAGTTGTACTGGCAACTCAGAGATACTTTATAGCGAATAGCAAAAGGCAGTTATGTCCATGAAATAGGATATAAAAAAATTACACATTTTGTACAATGTAATGGTTTAGAAGTGGTGGGAGTACGATTTGAGTGTTGTTTACAACATCTTGTAGTTACCAGGGGCACTCATTATTCCACCCCTTGTCAGATTTGTGTAGGTCAAATGTGTGCATTATTTGCTATGCCATGTGTATTTTGGTGCAGTAAGCATCAAAATCTGCATGAAATTCCCCAAAATTCGTACTAAGTGCTATTTCTTGCACCTGATAAATAACATAACCCAGGGTATTGCTTTTTATCTGGTGTGATAAAAAGCACATCGATGCAGGCAAACTCGGAATCGCGGTTTATGTGATCTTGACAAACAGGCATTGGCAGAACGAAGGTCTCAGTCACCCAAGACATGGGGCCAGCCAGCTATGTCCTGGGTTTACCGCTTCCTGTTCCCACCATTATGCAAATACATGAAGACAGTGAGGTCAAAAACAGCAAATTGTTGTTTTGTTTATTTTGACAAGTTATAAAACCTTCAAACATCAATTTATCATCAGCGAAACCACTGTAACCTCATATATTAAAAGCGCAATTGAACTAACCCAGAATTAGGATTCCTGGCCTGCAATAGGTTATTATTTGACTGATCTGGACAGGGACATCTTCAAGATTTTGGGGGCGCCGCGCCAAACATAATTTGGAGGCCCTTGCTCAGAACAACTCTCAATGTATTCCAATTCCAGCTCATTTACGCCCTCCATGCTCTGGTCGTATCGTTGACAACCCTCTTCTTTGGCCAGCCTATTTGCCCAGCATTAGAGCAAACATGTTCTATCTGCCTGGCCAGCGTCAAAGGAACAGAAGGATTATCAGTCTGAATCTGACTGTTGCATGTAGTGCTGTGGACTGCTGTCTTGTATTTTGGGCCTGTGCATAGGGAGGATGTTTGTTTGTTTACTGCACATTAGTTCCTTCTGTTTGAGGAACAGCGGCTCTGCGTGAGGTGGCACCAGACTGCGATCACACCGGCCCTGCAGTGGCTCCATGTGGATGGAGAAATCACAGGGAGCATATAATGAAGTTTACGTATAACATAGCTTACCTGGTACAAAAACAGAAAGACTAGTGGTCCGGCCACAGCTTCTACCCTCGATATATGTTGTTACAATGTAGCTAGTCTGTGAAAATCATTCAGGACAGGGTGCTTATAGGTGCTTTTGTTTACTGCACTGCCTATGCCATGAGTTTCTGGTACTCATAGTCAGAAAGCAGGAAACTATCATCGCATCACCTAGCTGCAGCCCCAAAATGATGATGCAATCACAGAGGAACCACACCATGCCAATGGTTACTACGCAGTAGATACCACCTGCTGAATAATGACAAATGCCAGTGCAGCAAGGCTGAGCCTATGCACTTTAAATGTTTACACATGTTTGGTGAATCAAACCAGAATAAAATAGGCACCTTCTTTAAGTCTATCTCAGACAGTGGCCGGACTGGCCAGACAGCCTAGGCTGGCTCAGAGAAAATAAATTAAACAAATTGGTTATTTTTAACTCTAAACAGCTGTCCTGAACGGTTTATAAGTGGGCCCCTTTAAAGGGGGGTTCTGGGCAGGAGCCCACTTTGCCCATGCCTTAAAACATCTCTGGATCTAGACTAGGCCAGGCAGTTCACAATTACACAGCAAGTCAACCAGGGCCAGCTTTAGCGCTGGTCGCGACATGTGCGACAGTCTTGTTTGGCACCACCCACCCCATAACCATCTCCTCGGATTCACTTACTATCACCTGGCAAATGTGCATCTCATCTCTCCATAGCCCCCCTTTCGCATACATTAATTTGTTTTAATGCACTCGTAAAGGGTGGCTTTACTAATCCACTCAGCAATCCACATAAAATATAGTTCTATTCTTTGCAGCAGGCATTATGGCGAGTCAAGGCTGCCCCTAGACAAAACTCCCATCTCTCTCCCTGGCAGGAAAATGAATCACAAGCCATATCATGACATTTTACTTGTTTTCTGAAGGGTAGACACACAAGAAACTTTTCAGCATGTGCTTTTAAATTGCAAGTTTCGTAAGCCATTGCTAAATACAGCACCCCCTGAAGTCAGTGCCCCCCATTCTGCTTGCACCACAGTCGAAAGGCAGAATAGGCCCTGCCAGGATTTTACCTTGTGACATTCAGACTATAGATAGCTGTTGGAAGCAGGAGCCCAAAATATTGAGCTACCTTACCAGGTTAACAGGACATTTAGGGACATATTTACACAAAAGTGGCAAAGCATGGCGCCGCGCCAAAATAAACAGCGCCAAGCTGTGTCACTAGTGAAACACAGGGATGCTCTGTATTTACATAAATACAGCGCATCCCTGTGTTTCCCCTAGCACTGGCGCTAAATTTAGCTGCCAGCTGCAGGCATCCTTGCACCATAGCGCAAGGGTGTCTGTGTTGAAGGGAATGATTGTTTATGTGCAGGAAGGTGTTCCTTGCTGCACATAAACAATCCACAATGGCGATTTGTTACTTCTATGTGTGCTGTAGAATGCAGCACACGTAGAAGTAGCAAATTGTCATTATTGAATGATTGTTTATGTGCAGGAAGGAACACCTTCCTGCTCATAAACAATCATTCATGGTGTTTTGCACTTTCTATTTGTGCTGCAGAATGCAGCACACATAGAAAAAACAAAAGCACTGAGAAATAAAAGTATTTTTTCTTGTTGCGGCATGCTAACGCAACCCCTGCGGTGGCATTAGTTTTTGGCGCTGACACAGATTTACAATTTTTTAAAAATATGTGTCAGTGTCAAAAGTAATGGGCGTTGCGGTGGAGCGCCCACAGAAACAGCCATTGCATGCCCCTATGCCACAGAAAACTGCATCAGAGGGGCCCATATTTACAAGGCGGCGTTACGCCACAAAGAGTGGCCTAGCGGCACCATGTAAATATGGCACAGTGCACAGCGTCACTGGAGCGTCACAAAAAGTGACACTCCGGTGGCGCTAGGGGCATGTAAATATACCCCTAAATCTCAGTCCGACTAGAAACACCCCAAATTTCATTCAGGTCGCAGAAATTAAAGCAAAGCAGTTGGAGACACAGACTCAGATATCGAGAATAGGGAATGCAAACAGGGATGAACCTGTGAGTTATGTAGCAATCCTGTTCTCTAAGTTATAAAGGGCAGTGTACTTTCAACAACATTTGGCATTTTTAGCATTGTCAAACCCAAAATGATGTGTTCTCTTATCTGAATATAATTTTACATTACATTTGCAAATGTTCCACCTAAATCGGCTACAGAAGGACTTTTGCACATAAAAATCCTCGGTGATGTTTAAAATTTGCAACTGCTTGTTTTCTAGACGTGTGGTGCCTGTGAGATGGCAATCTGCTTGTTTCATGCATTGAAACGATGATGTTTGTAATTTGTTCTGCGCAGAAAAGCAGCTATACTTACTCCATGACAGAAACTCAGTGTGAGCTTCGTCAAGCTGCAGACCTAGGTTTAGTTAGAGATGAGGATGTGGAGTACTGTCAGCCACTCTGCCGTCCAAGGCAGATACCACTGAAACAAACAATAATCCTTCTAGTAGCAACCACTTCTATGATGAGCGGGCCATGGGTCAGGTGAGTCTCCTGCACCTTTAGGCGGGGGCTAAAACCAGCTCTGTTCAATCCTTAGTTTCCTTTGAGTTAGGCCATGCACTCTGAGATACTTGTAGAAGTGGGACTCTAGCACAATGAACAAAGCAGACATATCTGTACAATGAAAGAGTAGGTCAATAGCTGAGTGTCCACAGCAGGTCAGTGAGTGCAAATGAGGCCTACGAGAAGAATGTGGGCGTAGCCCTTGATTTCACCTACAATTACCAGAACTAGCCATGCAGAGTCATTGTGTCCTTATAATGTCTTGTTAAGGCTGCTTTACTCCTCTTGTTCCAAAGGAGAATGTTGTGTGGTCAGTATTCTGAGATGTGTGAGAAGATGACAACGGCGCAAGACAATCTTTGCCACCACTGTTATTCTGACTGCCTGGGGATCTGCTTTGTTCCATGCGACACTAGTGACAAGTGACGTGGAAACATACCTACTCTGCACAGTAACAAGCTCTCAACTTGTGGTGTTAGCCAATTCCTTGTGTTCATCTCCCAGATGAAACTACTACTCACTACAGTCACCTGTGATGACCTCATCATTATAGCGGTTATGGAGGCAGCTGTTACTGAGGGCTGGTGTTGTCAGTTGCATTTTTTATTCTGAAATCTCCTTTGATACAGTTTCTATTCTTTCACCTCTATGTATCTTGATCTTTGAAACCATTCTTTGTATGCACATGCTCAAATGTAGAGGCCGTCTCGCAATCTGCCTGATCTACGCACCTTGTCATGAGCAATCACTGCAAAGGTGAGTTGTCTGTATTTTGCTGACGTTTAGCATACCTGCTGTTCATTCCATTGCATATACAAACCATCTAATGTTTATACTGTTAATACTTTATTATATTCACCACATTTGATATTTTGGCTGTAACCTTGTCTCTTATTTTCTACTCACAGTTGACCTTGCTGTTTATGGCACTGTTCTGTTTGTGTTTCTCTAGCAAAGTTTGGTATTACTGCACACTATATTCAGGACATAAACCCCCAAACACCTTTTCTGCAATTTCCTGGACAATCACTTTTATGTTGGCAAAAGAGGTCCAGAGCATTCTTTGTCTTTTTTTGGTCCAATTGATGGGTTTAAATTCAAGGCTGGCAGGACAAACACTCTCTATGTTTGGAAGGACAAAAAATCTTTGAGCATCTACCTTCATACTATACAGAAGATAAAGGAGGATAACTTGATGAGTATAAAGAAGCATTCAAAAGGTTAGAAAAACATTTTGGCAAACCTCCAAATCTAATAAGAAGACTCAAATACATTTTCAGTGTTTCCAGATAATACTCTGCTCCAGAAACAATTGACAAGTGTGTATCTTTTTTTAGGATTTTTAACAGCCGACTGTGAATTTGGCAACTTCATGGATCAACTCTAAGAGATCAATTGCTCCCACAATGCTACTATGAGAGGATAAAGAGAGATTGAAAACATCTGTCACTTTAAGAAGCAATGGAAATTGCAAACAGTATACAAGAGTCAACTAAAGAGCTCAAAAGAAGTGTTGAGGAAACTGTATGTGTTGTGAGGTGGAACAAATCAAGCACTGGCAAATAGTTTGAGAAAAATAGATTTTTGGGTGATAATAATATTTGCTACTAATGTGGATCAAAATTTCATGTTGCTTCTTTCAAACACTCTACTTCTCTTGGAAAAGAGGGTGCTAAATGTGGAATTATTGGTAATTTTGTCAGGGCGTGCAGAATGAATTCCAAGACTGTCAGGATGAGTGTAGTAGAGTAGGAGTCTGAGCAAAACCAGGCAAGTAAGATGAGCAACTTACTTCTGAGGCTGGTGGTTCATGAAAGTGATTTGCCAAATCTAAAGACTCCACTGAGGATTTCACTATAGGTGGAGTCCAAGTTCCACTGTTAACAGGCCCTGGATTAAAAATTGCCATCATTTTAAAAATAAGCATTGAAAAAGCAGACTATGTAAAGCATTATTCTCTCTGGAAATTATTTCTTACGGGTATAATGGTGCCAAGTTTGCCTTGAGGGGTATTTAGAAACAAATGTGGAGGAGGTGCAAGGGAGGTGTCTCACTCAATGTCCTGGATTTTCTAGGATGGCATGAACAATGCTGTTTGGGAATAGATCTCAAACCAGACTGTACACTATAAGTGCTGTAGGTGGAGAATGTACAAGAAAGTGAGAGATTAGTCAGTTTGGATGCAGTATTTGGGAAAAATTGTTTGATGGATTCAAACATGTAATTAAACTGAAAGGAGGGAGTGTACGGACCAATTACTAGTTGAGATGCATGCAGCGGACTGTCAGATATTAGTTAGATAGGCTACTGTAGCAACTGAAGGGGTGATTGAATCAATAGAATCTCATCACTATGGATGTCCCCCGTATTTGTTGTGTGGAAAAATAATGAATTAATAATGTTCATTGATCTCAGTTACCCCAAAAAAACGATTTGGGTAGATAGTCATCCCTTACCCAAAATAGATTAAATGATTGTCACTCTGACCAGAACAAATTATTATTGCCTCTAAAACCCTTATGGAGTGTTCCAGTATTGCAGGATGCCTTTTGGACTCTCTTCGACTGCTGTTATTTTTTTTGTTAAATCTTTCCTTATTGAATTTTACATATATCAGGTAATAGCTGCGTAAACAACATCTTCCCAGTCACTGTATTTCTGACCAGCCAAAGCATTAAACAGTGTCTCTTGGATGCAAAAGCCATTCAAACGCAGCACAGGCATATAATAAGAACAGCTAATATGCAGTAAAGTTTCAAGCAAAAAATTCCCCCCCACACACACACAAAACCCCCTTCCTCCCACCCACAAACTTCCAATCTCCTTGAACGTGTCAATGGAAAAAGAAAGAGATGTAGAAAAAAAGACAAGTGAAAGAAAAACAGTAATAATACATGGATGTTTGTAGCCTGATCTTCATACATGGTGGGTGTGGAGAATGTTTATAGAGGAGATGTAACCCAGAGGGGAATCCCCAATCTTGGGTGGAGAGACCTTGTTTATCAATTTTACAATTAGAATAGATGAATCACCCTTGTTTCTTGTGGGGCAAGGCACCAGTGGCACATCATTGAAGAGTTAGGACAGCAAGGGGCCCCAAATTAATTTAAAAGTTTGAAAATCATCTTGAAAGATGTCAGCCATCCTCTCCATTGTGAGGGCTTGCCACAAACAAGCATGCCGTTGTGTCATCGCTGGGGCATCTTTCTTCTGCCAGGCTGCTACTTTTGCTAATTTGACCACTCCCAAACATAGCCACATTATAGCCCTACCTCTTTTAATTTGGCATTTCAGGGTGTCATCTCTCAGGCCCAATAGTGTAATCCTGGGGTATCATGGAGCAGGTATCCCAGAATGTCTTTGATTTGTGCTAAGATCTCAGCCAGCACAAATCATTGAGCAGTCCCAACATATAGGGTGAAAGTCCCCCAGCAGTCCACACCCCTCTAGCATAAATCAGAAGTGTCAGGGAAGATATTTTTTTCAGCTTAATAAAATATAGATACCAGTCATATAAAACCTTGTAGTTTGCCTCTCTCGTGCCTACTGAGTGATCACATTTGGGATATCCCGCCAGAGTTTTCGCCATTTGGTTTAAAAGAAATTCGTCCCCAAGGTGTTTTCCCCGAAAGCGAAGTGGCATGGCTGCTCAGTGAGAAGTGTGTTAAGCTGTATGGCGTATGGAAAGGTTATGTTTCCCCTGGCAGTTCCCGCTCTCGTAACTCATTTTTCAATTGGGGTAAGGTCTCTAGTGGCTGCTGCTCTAACTTCTAGAAGAAGAGCCCAGTGTTTCAGTTGTATATAACAATAGCATTCTGAAACTGCAAGGTGGAAGTTACGCTGTCAGTGTTCAAAGGTTAAATATCCCAGTGTGAGACATCCTCCCTCTTTCCAGGCATCAAAAGGTCCGGGATCTTAAGCCAAGGGAAGGGCTGGGTTACAGTGTATTGGGATAAAGCGGGAAGGGAAGGTGGTCAAGTCTACAGTCTTATTTACCTTGCTCCGTATCTTGAGTTGTTTTTGTGGGGGTGCTTAAATAGGCATTGGGGGGTGCTCCGCTTTGGGTTTTATTAATACGTCACAAATGACTCTCCCCACAACTGCCCTGTCCTTATGTAACAAATGTTTGTCCAATCTCTGAAGCAACCTCTTAGTGATAACCCATGGTTGTGCCACTTTGTAATAAGGTTGAAAATCTGGGAGTTCCATCACTTCTGCATCTTTCAGTAGTCGGAGCAGTCTAAACAGCAAGTGAGCTCTACGATTCTATCAGATAAAACAGGTGACTAGTGTATACCGGGTCAATGGAAAGCCCTGCCTAATTCAATAGAAAGGCCTTGGAAAAGGCATAGGACTCTGGGCAGGACTGTCATCTTTAAAGCGTGTATACATGGGCGCTCAACGTTTAAGATCCACTTTCAACTGCTACAGGAGTGGAGAATAATTGACTTGATACAGGTTTGACACTTGGGGTGTGATTTTTATGCATAGGAAAGTGATGTTTTTTTTAGCCAATTGAAATAGAATCGAGACATCTAGGGCCTCCATCTCTGTGTTGGGCAACGTCAAATTGAGCAAGTAGGATTTTGTCAAATTGATACGAAAGCTCGCCACATCTTCAAATAAGTGTAATTCTTCCTGGAAGTCTGTTAGTGTGGAGTGAGGTGAGCGTTAGGAGTGCGTCATTAGCAAAGAGGGATATTTTGTGCTGTCTGGAGCAAAACTTGAGGCCCTTGATAACCAAGGTGTAACAGATTTGGTCGCTAGGGGTTCAAGACAGAGGGCAAATAAAACCTAGATGGAAAAGTTCTCAGCTAACCCCTTTGATCAAGATCCTAGACCTGGGCGCTGTGTAGTTGGCTTGTATCATTGCTATGAATTGGTCACAGAAACCAGAGCCCTTCAGCATGTGAAATAGAAAGGGCCAGTTCACCCTGTCAAATGCCTTTTCGGCATCAAGACCTAACATTACCGCCGGTAACTGTTTATTGGTGGCTTTTTCAATTAGTGTGGTGACTTTCCTCTGAAGGGCCATAGTTGGTGTGGCTTTGTGGGTCTATTCCAGCTGTTGTAGCTCCTTTTCAAGTGCCACTCGATCGTTTGCTCTCTGCTAAGGGTTGAGACTACCACAATGCACTTTCCTTGGATGCACACTTTAAATATAACACAATTGTTGGACGGGGTGGTGTCTTGAGGGTTATTTAGTTGAACAAATGCCCTAACAGCCTTTTGTAAGTCATTTTGAAAGAGGCAATCTCTTGTCAGGGAGTTAGGGAAGAAACAACGGCGATATTGTAGTGGTGGGCTACTCCAGTCTAGCGTTACTGAATTCAGTGTGTGGTCCGATATGGTGAATGGAAGAATCGTCACTGTGCTCAGGTTGTGTCTGAGGGATTGGCTAAGAAAACAATGGGACCTGATTTAGAACTCTGGGAATGGGTTACTCTGTCACAACTGTGACGGATATCCTGCCTCTGAAATCTAAATCCTATTATGTCTATGGAATTTAGATTTTGAAGGATGGGATATCCGTCACGTTTGTAACAGGGTAACCTGTCCACCAAGATCTAAATCAGGCCCATTGTCTAGTCTAGAGTATGTCCGGTGCGTGTGTGATAAGAATGTATAGTGGCGGGATTTGGGGTGGAGTGTCCTCCAAGGGTCCATGAGTCCTAATGTCTGGATTGCCTGCATGAGAGCTTTGGGGAAACTGCCTGCGGGTGATCTATGAGGGTGCATGCTATCTGATCATCAATTCCAAGTAAGTTTAAAGTCCCCTAACAGGCTGATCTCTCCCTCAGCGAGTCCTCCCACCAGAGTCAAGAGTGAGTGCAGAAATGGGGGCCTAGTTAGAGTTAGGAGCATAAATGGAAGTGAAAGTACATAGTCTACCTCTAAGGTGGCCCTTCACCAAGACCATTCTACCATCCTTATCTGTTTTATAGCCCTCCAGTTGGAATTTCAGAGCAGAATGGAAGAACAGTACCACACTGTTATGCTTGGTGGAAGCCGAACACTTATACATTGTGGGAAGGTTTTTATACCTTATTCTGTGGTCTATATCACGCCTCAGATGTGTCTCTTGCAACACCTCCACATTGTGCTGTGATCTAGAAGATACTTCCATAATTTGTGGCATTTGGCTTGTTAATTGAGGCCCTTAATATTCCATGTGAGTGTAATGTTCGCCATGGTGTCAGTAATGCATCAACACTCATTATAATCCTCAGCAAAGGACTGGTTGTCCCACCATCCTTCCTGGCCTGTTCCAACTGTTCCATCCCCCCCAACCCTCCTGCCTTTGAGTCCTCCCTTGTCATTTTCTCCCCCTGAACCCCACAACCCCTTAAATAATTTCTGTTTTTCAAAAACAGAAAAAATAATAATACCAATAAATTAACAAATGGGACAGCTGTCCCCCAATCATGTACATCGTGCATCATGTAACTAGAGATACATCATAAGAGAAAAATCGGTCTATAATCACTAGTGTCTCACTAGAGTGGCAATTTTAGTTAAGGCATTTAACAGAACAATTGAAAATGGACCTGAGTGGAGTAGGCCTTGCATCGTACTGTTCGTGGAGTCTTCCATCAATTGCTCCTCTCTCATTGCCTGGGAGATGATATATTTTCCCAAAACAAGCCATGTATCGTGTAGTCTCTCCGACAGCTGGTTGAGCAATGTGGGTTACTCGGCAGTGTCCTATCAATGTGAGCAGGCAAGGGAAAGGGATGCTTAGCCATAGTAGCTCAATGCTTCCTATGTTGGTGCGGTCGTCATTGGGAGAGCCAAAGGCCCGTACTTTAGGAGCTGTTAACTTTGTCTCCCAAGGCTCCTAGGCCCTTCTCTGGTGGTTGAACTTCAGGGTTTGGGATATCCAAAAGGAAGTGGCTCTCAGCCAGTTCCGTGACATGGTGTGGTTTGTTGTGCAGGTCGAAGGCCAACCAAAAGGATATGTCCAGCAATATTTGATGTGTACTCTTCTCAATTTGTCTGTTACTGGCCAGAACTGTTGCCACTATATCCATGGACGTCCTTTAGGGGTCACCAGGGATTGCAGCTGCAACCTCTGGCTTGCCTTTGGCAAAATCAGTCCCAGGCACACAAGAGCAGCCTTACTTTCCTTGTTTTTTGTCAATTCTTTATTACACAAATAGTGAATAATGTGTTATTATTCACAATTAGTGTAATTAAGAATTAATTACAATTTGCTGGAATTTTACCCTCCCTGGCAGGAAAGTAAAAAATGATTTTAAATATATGTTGTGTGTGCCTTTAGAAGGGAGAGTGTGTGTATGTGAATGTGGAAATGTGTGTGTATGCGTAAGCACGCGTGTGTGAGTGAAAGTAACATTTAAATGACAATTTGTCACCTCCTTTACCCCTAGGATTTTGGTGAAGTGACGTTCATGGCTATATCTTGAAAGAGAGAGCAGATAGCCCCCTAGAATATCACTGCATCCATCTTCCAGGCTGCCTGAAGGATGGCTTCTTTCACCTTAAAGGAGTGTAGCTACGCCAAGACATCACAAGGGTGTTTTATCTTACCTGACATCTTTGGGCCCACCCGATGGACTCTATCGATCTTCACTTTGAGCTCTGAGCCTCCCAGGAGATCCAAGAAGAGACCCGTCATAAAGGCTTCCCACTCTGGACCTTCCATTTCTTCTTTCAGGTCTCTGATCCTTATGTTTTCAAGATCCTCACACTTCAGAAGGAATGCCTGTAACTGTGCATGGACCAATTGTGTTAGGTCTTCCATCTTCCCATTGCGTCTGTCTAGATCGATTGCTGTGGTTTTAAGATACACTACCCGGGTGTCCACTGTTGGAGAACGGTAAGTTTGCTATTAAGGTCAGTTTTCAAAGCTTCCAGGAAAGAAGTCAGGTCTGCTTTAAGTTCCTCTCAGAGTTTCTTCTTGAAATCTCATAGGGATGACAGCAGATCTTCCTTTGAGAGACGTGTTGTCACCTGTGGATGGCATTGACACAGTGTCTCACATCTCTGCTATGGCGTAGTAGCTGTAAACTCCGTTAAGTTGTTGCTTCTTTGGAGGCATAAAGGCAGCAGATTAAGTCAGATGAGACTGGTCAGTGGCGAGGGTGGGAACCAGTGTAGCACCTGTCGTGTATAATGTAAGTCCTTTACCAAGGCACTGGCTCGGCTGATGTGTACAGCTGTCCATTGGCACTTGAGGTTACTCTTGTAGATTGGGGCAGCATTACAGGTGGGGCCGTTGCTCTCTGCCTAAAGGCACGTCAAGAACATTGTTGGGGGCCACCATTTGCCTCACTATGCCTTCCATAGCTAATGCGGTACCTATCTAAACCCCCATTTCTAGCCGCTTCTTTCAAGGATGAGGAGCGTTGTGTATATCAAAGAAGTCTTTGTCCTTTATTCCATTTTGTGGTGCCACTGTTATTGCAGGGGAAGGCTATATAGGCAGCATTACGTGCATTCAATATGTAGAGATCCGGTGTTGCCCTTGTTCAAACTTTTGAATTACGGCTGCCCATGTGCGCTGAGGTGCTTTTGTGTCTGGGCAGTCGATTAAATAAGTGGTGCCTGGTCATTTAATCTCCAGACCCCTGCAAGCAGGTAGAGTCTGTATAAAGACCTTGTGGTGAAGTGCTGCCATATTGAGGTCAGGCAGCAAGTTCGTTATCTCTTCGTGAAGCCAGTCTAGGGCTTACAGAGTGTACTTTCTGGAAGCATTAGTGGGCTTCCCAGAGTGAGGCGATGTCATAGTTAAGCAGGGGGGAACCCACACACCCTGATCCTACTTCTACTGTGCCACCATGCTGCCACTGCAGAGTCAGGCATGCAGCCCATGTGGCCTTCGGGGTTCCCACACCCCAGTCAATGCCACCATACCTGGGGGGTCCCTGTGCACCCTCAGTTCGGCCTCCCTCATAGGCTGGGACACCCGTGGGGAAAGGCGGTGTCGCACTGGCCTTCTCAGAAGGTTAGGTGCTGTTGGTCAGGATCTTGGGCACATGGCTCCTGGGGCCTCACTCACCGGGATGTCTCTTGTGGACCCCACTCGTCTCTGGTGCAAAGCAAGATGGCACAGCACTATGTGGTAAGCTCAACTGTGGAGCGTTCTAGGCCTCTCCATTAATTAAGCTTGTGGACTGTACAATATTGCTACCATGCCGCCATTTTGTCCCTGAAGGTCCACACAGAATCCACTGCAATCCCCTGTTTTAAAAGTTCGCCAAAGTGGCCCGGGGAATTTTTGTCACCACTTGCATTCTCAGGCAGCCTTCAGGGTTCAAATCAGGTCGTCAAAAGAGGTATTGCCTTAACTTTTCTTCAGCATGTAGGGGGAGCTGCCGTGGATGACATCCACTTGGGCATTTTGGCTGGCCATGCCCCCAACTGCTGCTTTTTCGGCATGTCAAAAGTGATGTCTTTAAGGGATTTTGTGGAGTACTGGTATTCGAAGATGATGTGTTGGGTTATAAAAAAGATGGTGAAGAACTCTTTATGAGGCTTGATACTATTCGACCAACTATTATTTGTAAGGGGTTGAAGCTGTTGAAGGACACATGTGAGTTTGGTCCACGTGAAGAGGAATACTTGGGGCATGTAGTCTTTGGTAAAGGTAGCACGCTATCATCCGGTCCTTAAATAGCAGGGTTACCAGGTCCAAAGCAGTGAGAACAACCCCAATCATTTTTCGGAATGTGGGAGCTCTATGTTAGGTTTATTGAGAATTCTGCAACCGAGGCAGAGCTTCCTTTTTTTATTGAAGAATATGCTTTTTGTCAAACCAAGAGGTAATTGTTCGTTACTCCTTTACTCATCCCCTACACACTTTTGGAACCTTTATGTCTCAATGTTGTTCTGAGTGGTGTGGGGGTTGGTGCCATTTAATCCCAGGGAGGGGGTTAGTTTCAAGTATGCAGTTTAAAGCATTTGTTTTTCAGGGCCTCAGGCCAAAATGAGAACTTTGAGACATTTTGTGGGTAGCTTTCCGAGCAGAGCAAGAAAATTGAGGCACAAGATGGTCGGTAGCTGTTATCTTTGCCACCATAGCTGCGTCTTTACTTGGTGACTTTTACTCAATAAATTGCTTCATAAGTCTACTCCATCTGCCTGCAGATGTGCTTGCTTTCACCTGCCAGTCCGCATTATTTTCTGAGTTAATTGCAGCACTGTCATTTGCGTGAAAATCTTTAGACCATGCAGGAATGTGGGAACATTATTTAAATACATTAGACCATCACATGATGTGTGACACCTGGCACATATCGTGGCTACATATTAGTAATATTACATGGTGTGGCAGGAGACAACACCAACTGCACATACCAACAAGTTGTGCCACCCTATTGATATTGAACCCTTGGTAGGGTGACACTGCAACCTCAAAGTGGTAGCTTCTCTCTTGTAACCACAGTACTTCCTGAAATTATGGTGCCTAAACAGTAGCTGTGAACTGTCACCAGTACTTTAATTTTCCACCAAACTCTCAATCAGGCCCATAATTTGACTTGCAGTTTCTCTTTCCCTATCATACTTATCGGGTTACGAGCTCCATTGGTTCTCTACTATGACCACTGTACACTGTCAGTGTGCCCATAATTATCATGTCTTCAATGTACAATTAATCACTGACTGATATCAGCCATTTAAGCTAATGAAATAAATAAATAAAATACGTGCAGAGGCCCGATGTTTTTCTTAGGAGGCCACCACTGAATGCCTGTGTAGCTCAATACCTAGTCTTTATTCCACCTTATGACCCTCTTTAGCCACACTTAGGCACTCATTACGACTTCGGTGGTCTTGCAAGAAGAGCGCCGAAGACGCGGGCGCCGGTGCTGGCAGTATTGTTGGCTCCTTATATTGACATTTCCGTCAGCGTTTCAGTCCGCTAGCCCAGCAGAAAAGTCACATCAACATCGCAGCCGGCTCATAATAGAGCTGGCGGCAATGTTGATGTGCAGTGGGTGCAGCAGCACCCGTTGCGCATTTCACTGGCCAAAAATCAGGCAGTGAAATGCGCGATGGGGCTGTGCCTGGGGGCCCCTGCACTGCCCATGCCAAGCACATGGGCAGTGCAGGGGCCCCCAGGGTCACCCTGAGTCCCTCTTACCGCCAGCCTTTCCATTGCGGTGTTTACCGCCATGAACAGGCTGGCGGTTGGGGACTCATAATCCCCAGGGCAGCGCTGCTAGCACCGCTTCCCTGGGGATTATGACCGCCTGGCGGAAGCCTGGTGGTCAAGTGGAGGGGCCGGCGGTATGGCCTTGGCTAATGCGCCACGGTCATAAGTCACTGGCGGAACACCGCCAGCCTGTTGTCGGTGTTACCGCCACTGTACCGCCGGCCAGTGTACCGCCAGTGTACCGCTGGGTCATAATGAGGCGCTTTGTGTCTCTTTAACTCACTCTTACATACACATTTTAACCCAAATTTTCTCATTTTCTCATTGTTTTCTACATTTCTCTTCTTTATCCTATGGGATTTAGGGCCAGATGTATCAAGAATCCACTTTGCGATTCTCTAATAGTGAATTTTAAGAAATCGCTATTTCAGAGTCGCAAAATGGTATGTATCATAGTTGCGATTCGGTAATAGCGATTTCTTAAAAATCGCAAATGCTATTACTGAATTGCAAATTGTGATACAGCCCCCATTCGCACCTATGGGCCTGCAGGCCCATATTTGCGATTTTTTGCATTTACCAAATAGCAAATTCCTACCTGGAATTCACAATTTTGGAAATGCAAAACCCCAGGGTGCTCGGGGCCTAAGGCCCCCTCTGCTGCACCCCAAAATGTTTTTTGGGACATGTGAGGCGCACACATGCCAAGGGGCATGTGTGCGTTACATGTCAATTTTAAAAGTGCATTTTTTATGCATTTTTAAAATTTGCACATGGTTACCACCAAGTTCTACCCTTAATTCGCATTAAAGAATTGCTTGATACATGTGGTTAAGAAATCGCAATAAGGGTTCCTTATTTGCGATTTCTTATTTAGTGAATCACAATTTGCGATTCTCTAAACGGGCTCGCAAATTTAAGGAATCGCTATTTTAGCTAATTTGCTTTGCGAATGCCTTTCATACATCCTGAAAGGCATTTTTGCATTCGCAAACGGCCATTCTTTTGTATACTTTTGTTGATTTTGTCTCAATTAACATACAACAGAAAAAACTACATATATTGCATTACTAGTTGTCATACTACAAGGCTGTGTGAATAGATCCATTTTGGTCGTCATATGTTTGTGTTCACAGAATATATACATGTGCAGAAAATAATTACAACATACTCAGAGACCGTTATCTAATGCAAACGTCCTCATAACCCAAACAAACTGTGTCCCATCCTCCGCACACTCCCACGGCATCCTTTACCCACCCATCATTTGAGGAATGAGAAGAAAAAGTGAAATTGAATGTAGATTAGTCAGATACTCATAGTGTGTCTATTAGTGACCTATGTTGGAATGGAGTTATTCTCCGGGGGCCTGTAGTTCAGCAAGGTTCGTCAGGTACTCAGACCACTGTGCCATAAGGTTACATCTCCTATCCCGTGCCCTGGTGTCTACATGGAGTGACAGTTCCGCTGTGGCTCACCGGACTAGATCCTTCTGTCATAAGGTAACTGAAGATGCTTGTGCCGCTTTCCAAAACATAGCGATATGTCTTTTCGCTAAAACTAATGCAAGATCTTGGAACCCCCTGTGTTATTTTGTGGCTTTTGTCAGAGTGAATAAGACATGTCATAGGGTCACAGGGTAGAACAGATGTTGTAATTGCAGAGATACACAAGGTGACTCCCTGTCAATAATCTGCTATTACAGGGCAAGACCAAACCATATAGAGGAACTGTACCTCCACTTGGTGGCATCTAGAGCAGGAGGCATCAGTCCCTCAGCACAGCTTGGTAATCCTATCTGGTGAGAAATATGCATGGTGTATATAATTAAACTACAAGAATCGAAATCGTGCATTTTGTGATACTGTCTTTACTGGTCCCAGACATCTTCGTCATGCGGATTCTTGTATAGCCTTCTCTAATTTATTCTCCCACCACTCTTTATGTACCATAGGATCTGATTGTGCTCTCTCTGAGTTCAGGGCTCCATATATTATAGAAACTGCCTTCGAAGATGCCATCAATGTTAACATCAGCTCCAGGGGTTTGGCCTCAGAGACCCATTCCCTATCTATATTCCAGAGTGCTCCTGCCACCCACCGTATAGCAGAGTATACTAGTAATTGTCCTGGGTCTGGTGCACCCCCCTCAGTTAGATCCTCAAAGGCACTTAACTGGCCACCCTCCACTATGTCGCGTCAGTCTGTGTAACCCGCCTTATGCCATGCATCTCCCTGAAAAGTTATTTTGAGTCATCTACACTGTGGAGGATCCCACAGTGGGATAGCAGATGCGTATGGTATCTTTCCTTTACCTTGTAAGATATATTTCTGCCAACACCACGTTCCCACCCTCAGAAGAGCACTGCAGATGGCGCGTAGCGGTGGTGGGTCTAGCAGCCATTCCACTACTGGAGTGTTCTAGACGTCTACCCCTATCAGTGGGATCTCGGGACTCAATTAATTTTTAAGCTACCGAACAGGCTGTTGTAACTGGGCAGTCGCATAATAATACTCAAAATTCAGGGCACCTAGTCCTCCAGTTTCTATTGTGTTATATAGCATACCCATCTTGACTCTAGGTCTCTTATTAGCCCAGACTTGCGATGTCATTAGTCATTGCAATTGTGAAAAAAAGGATTTCTGTAGTATTACTGGTAAAGAAGCAAAGTGATAGAAAAGTCTGGGCAGTACCAGCATTTGGCTATAGCTACCCACCCTATCGGCGATAATGGGAGTTGTGTCCAGAAGGGAAGGGCTGTCAAATCCTGAGCAGTGCTCTGTCCAGATTTCCATCTATCAGGTCCTGCTCAGAGTGGTATATCTGGATCCCCAAGTATTTGAACGTGTCAGTTTTCCACTGCATGGCTGTGTTATCAGGTAGCTGGAGTGGGTCACCCGGTGTCTTTCACGAAGGGAAGAGACAGGAATTCTCCCAATTAAAGTGAGGCCCGATAAATGGCCAAAGGCATCTAGTACGTACATGACTTCTAGTAAAATCCTATGATTCACTTGTAGATAAATCAGGGTGTTGTACACATACATCAACACAATGTAAGGGTGATCTCCCATAGTGTATCTCCACATCTTTTTCCCGTAATTTACCGGCAAGTGGTTCCATGGCCAGGGCAAATAGCAAGGATGACAAAGGGCACCCCTGCCTTGTGCCCTGACCGATAGCCATGCCCTCAGATATATTTGATCCTGTATGCACTCTGGCCACGGGACTCTCGTAAAGAACGCAGATCCATGTGCAAAACGATTGCCATTTTCACTAGTACTGCCAGTAGGTAGCTCCGTCTCAGTATATCAAAAGCCTTTTTAATGTCTAACAATGCCACCCAACTCTCAACCCTGTTGAGATGTGTGACACACCATTCAAGGACTCTGAACAGCCGACGAATATTTAGAAAGGTATTCCTTGCGGGAATAAAGCTTTTCTGATGTGAATGGGCAAGAAAAGGGTTATTCTATTTTCCAATACTTTACTCAGTATTTTGTAATCAAGGTTAAGTAGTGAGATGGAGCGGTATGAGGTCACATCTAGTATATCCCTGCCGGGTTTGGGTAGAACTGTGATTAGGGCCTCCCGCATGTTGTCCTGTAGTCTTCCTCTAGTCTTGACCTTATTGTACACCTCCAGTAACTCTGGGGCTAGAAGTGACTGATGAATAGTGTAAAACTCTATGGGAAGTCCATTTGTACCAGGAGCTTTACCCTTGGTAATCTGTTTAATGGCTGCCTTCACTTCGCTCATTGTCAGAGGTTCGTCTAGTTCCTGTCTCAGTACACGATTTAATAGTGGGGGCTAAATATGCATATGTCCGTATTTGTTTCCACAGGCTCCTGATAGAAAGTTCTGTAATACATTTTGAATTCCTAATTAGTGGCTTATTGGGAATTCACTATGGTGCCTGTCTGTGTACCAATCATACCTATGACAACATGTGGGTGTTCCGAACTCAGAAGCCAGGCCAACAAGTTTCCAGCTTTGTCTCCCAAATCATGTTGTCTCTTGGTGTGTTCTTTGTAATCAAATGTAGCCAGTTGATTAGCCTTTTTATACTAGTTAGGGTCAGGAGTTCATCCAGCTTCCCTCAATGTGTTCTCAGTGTCAGTGACTTCTCTTTGTAGGGTCCGCTTTATACTGTATTGTCTGGGCATACACATCCGCCTGACCACCATCTTAAATGTGTCCCACTCCATCCCCTCATGTGAAGCCATGCCTGTATTTTTGGTGAAATAGTTACCTATTTGTTCCCCCACCTGTGTGCAAAAAGCAGAATCTGTAGGTGTTAGTACTTGACAGGTTGTAGATGCCACATCAGGATCAACAGGACAGGTCTGCCGCATTAAAATGTCACCAGTAATGGGCAGTAGTGTGATAAAGTCCTGATGAGATATTCGGTTCTTTGACAGTTAGATACTAATGTCCCAAATATAAGATCTATTCTTTTATGAAGCACATGTATAGGGGGAGAATTGAGAATACTATTGTTCTAAAGGGTGTAGTGAGCGTTATATCTCCGTGACATGAAGATTAAGTGCCCGTTGTTGCAGGTGTCGGGTATGGGCATGAGATACCACACCCGCGGTAGGATGCGTGGAACTGTCCACCATTAACTCAGGGACACAGTTAAAGTCTCCACACCAAAATGAGGGAGAGGGAGGTGAGTGGAGAAGTGCTGGCGATATAGTTTCAAAAAACAATGGTTGCCCTGTATTTGGGGCATATATCACTACTAGAGTTAGTGGCTCCCTGTCCAATTTCCTCTCGGTCACCACATAACCACCCTCTAGGTCCACTACTTGTGTTATCTATAACAAACGATACTCCCGGGGCCACCCATAGTAATACCCCTCTAGCGTAAGCTGAGTAAGTAGTGCTTAACACTGTGACTCAGCAGTGCTTGCTTAATCTGGTGAGCTCCTCCGCCATCATGTGGGTCTCCTGAAGGCATGCAAACTGGACATGGCTTCTTCATAAGTAAGTGTATATTCTATGTCATTTAGTGTAGTTGCCCATACTCCTCACATTCCATTTCATGATAGTGTAATCCCTGGGTATCTCCTATACAAAGTATCTCCTGTGTCATCTGAAGTGTGTGGGAGGGAGTGTGCAAGTGCAAGTGCACTAAATAACATTGCAAACAAACAATAAAATGAAACATTGTCAAAAGTCCCAAACTAATCACACACCCATGCTGGACCCTGACTTAATCACAACCACTTATTGCCTGTAACGATTTAGCAACTACTAAGAGGTTTTTCTAAATGGAGGGCACTTGGTATACAGGATTTAATAGGTCCTACCCTAGGGCTGTCCCGTCGGAATATCAATGTGTCATTAATACCTCACCACAGTGCGCAATTCACAAGCGTCTCAATTAGACCCCTTCCCCCATATCATGTATATAGAACCATTCCGTGCTAGAATAAGTCCCAATGTAGTGACCAGACTGATTGAAATAAGTCTACCATCTTGGGAGTGACCTCTGGACCATTTCTCAGATCTGCCCATAGCATGATCAGAATAGCATTGTCCAACTGGTTACCAAAGTCATTTTCAGAGACAGCACCGTCCTGATTGGAGAAATCTGACTGCTCCACTGCCACCAACACTTCTGCTCTGCCCAGTGGGGCCTGAGCTTTAGTTGGTTTTCCACGGGTGCTTCCTGTAGCCTTATTAGGATGTTGGCTGGGCCGTTGGGCCTGTCATCTGCCATTATCCGCAGTTGGTGGGAGTCTTTGGTGGTCTTCCCTTGTTTCCAACCTGCCCACAATTCCTGAGGGGGCTGGGAAGAACAGGGTCTTGGTGCCAGCTATAATCCACAGCTTTGCCGGGAATAACAATGCGTATTTGACTTCCAGGGCATGAAGGCATTGTTTCACTTCACGGAAGGTGTCTCGGTGTTTTTGAACATCCACGGTGTCATCGGAATAAATGGTGGAGTCACTATTATTAAGCTACCATCGACCCTTGGCTTGGGCTAGCTGTAACATGTTATCTCTGTTGCTAATATTGAAAAGTCTTGCCAGCACAGGTCTCCCGGCACTGGTGGGTGACCTGGGAATCTGTGCGCCCTCTCAACTGAAAAGAACTTGGAGGTCTTCCCACTCAAGAACACCTCGGTCAGCCATTTCTCCATAAACAAGTCCATACTTGGGCCTTCTGCCACCGCAGGTATGCCCACCACCCGTATGTTGTTCTGCTGAGAATGGTCTTTGGAATCATCTGCTCTCGCTCTCAGGTGTGCTGTAGATCCTCATTTGCTGTTGTTGCTCCAGGAGAGTAGGTTCAGTGAGGCAAACCCCTTTTCCGTTTCCTGTACTGAATCCTTCAGTTTCCTGTGCTCCTCTCTTAGTAGCTGAACATCTAAAATAAGGGAGTCTAGTTTTGGCTCAATCACAGACTTAAGGCTAGTGGTGGCTGCCAAGAGCTCCATAATTTTCTCATTTGTAAGCAACCGTGTGTTAGTGTTTTCAGCATTTTTCCCACCAGGCTTCGTCTTGGACACCGTGAATAATTATAGGTCTGGAGCTGTAGCACTGCCCCAAATGTTACTGAGCGTTTGAGGTACAATATCATGAGTTCAGATGCACCCAGATTGATAGGCCTACACACTTTTCCGTCCAAAGAGTCTCTCGTGTTCCAGGAAACTGTGCAACCATTCCACCAGAGCTTTGGCAGAAAACCCAATCAGGAGTGACAGTACATATTGTCAATGTTGCAGAGGAAAGACATTCAATAGAGGGTGGCCCTCAGTAAACAGAGCATCTGTACTGTGTTCCGGAGTATACTGTGCCAGTGGGGATCTTGGCCCAGATCTCCACCACTACAAGGAAGCAACACTATTCTTCTTGACACCAATGCAGTTCCCTTGGGCCCCCAATGTTCAAGTCTTTAACTGCAGCCTCCCCATCTAGAGAAAAAAAGGGGGAGCGCTGATCTCTCACCTGTCAATCTCAGACAACACTGCATCACTTAGTACCTTTGGGATTGATTGAGTCGTGGTCCTTAGGGGCTCAATGTAAATTCCTTATGAGCAGATAAACACAGTTTCTACAGACCTGGAGCGTTGGTAAGTGCCTGTGGCACACACGGAGCTCTGCACACCAGGCCCGGCCACGCAGCATGTCGCTGCTGATCTCTCACCATCCAAATAGGTCTGCTCACAGCATCTGCACCCTGCGACCACATCACTCCGCTCTGTGGCTGAAGCGTTGCATCCCAGCTGGGTGGCACCACGCATGTCTGCAGATCGTACTCTTCCTCAGTGGTCCTTGGGGGAATTGTGTTTTCGACTCCTGTGGCTCCTCCTCTGGGCATATTCAGAAAGGCAACCTAATCCTGGACATCCGAGTCAGCCTACCGACTTCGATCATCCCTCTCGTGGTCCCTAGAATTTTGCCTACCTTCCAGGGTAATCTTCACGCTGTGGGAAGTCGAAGGAACTGAAAATTGTACGTGGCGGATTGGAGCTCACTTTTGAGCGTCTGACCCGTCACCATCTTGGACATGCCCCCAAACACACATAGTTAACATTATGGGCCTGATTACGACTTCAGTGGAGGGGATTACTCTGTCCCAAATGTGAGGATATCCTGCCCGCCGTATTACGAGTTCCATAGGATATAATAGACTCGTAATTCGGTGGGCGGAATATCCGTCACATTTGGGACAGAGTAATCGCCGAAGTCGTAATCAGGACCTTTATGTCTATCCTTTAGTGCTGTGTGAGGCTAAACCACTTTTAGCCTGTTAGTTTTACAAGCAATCATTTACGTAATCTTGTCTTTTTGTGGGTGTCTTGCCCATAATGGGATTAATAGTCTGTGGACTAATCACCTGCTTCATAAAATGCACTTGTTGTGCAGGGCTGGGAGCAAATGCTTCCATAACAGTTGACTGTAAAACATACTATCAAAGCTGCCTATAAATTGCCACTATCTGGATTAGTAAATTTCCTACTTCTGCAACTGTCAGATTTGCTACATCAGGATTTGGTGTATAACCAGTTAATACAGGCCATGTAGCCCCTTCGTTACTCAAGGGTCCAATTCTAACATTTTGAACTACATGAGGTAGTTGAGCACAAAACTATGCTTGATATTCTGATAACATAAAGGGACTTCTATGCCACAATAGGATTCATAATTAGTTGGGATTGCTGCAGATCTGTATGTTTGAAAGTCTCCCTTATTGGGATCTACAGCATCAAACTCCACCCATGAGTAGAATATTACAAAGGGGGATGCAGCATGTGCACAATTAAAATTACCCCACTGCCAGTATTCGGGAAAAAAGACATGTTGTATAACTGGTGCCCTTAAATTGACCCCTATCAGAATAGGTAGTGCAATTATTATACAGATTCAAACCATGAGACTCAAAAACTGAAATCAAAACAGGGAATAACCTTTTAGAAGGCAAGCATCTGATAAACTTACAGCAGAAAAGAAACACATGCACTAATATGAACTGAAGGAGGTAACCAATATCACAACAGAAGTCTCCGCTAATAATAATAAGTTAGCATCTTGAGTGTGTCTGAACAACGTGCCACGTATCATGCACCAAATGATACATTTTCTGGATCTTTCTCGTACACAGCCTGAAAATAAGCTTTCTAGACCCCCTGTCAATAAGGACTTTGTCAATTTGCCGTCCCAAGACAGAAAGCCAGTATGGTGAAATCATAAAAGCTAATTTTATATAAATATCTCCAACCTCATCGTCATCTTTATGGCTAACTAAACTAGTCTTAGCCCTAAAGAAGAATCCTAATTTGGGTTTCTAAGTGGTTCACACCTGCATACATTGGCTGAGCAACAGAACCAATATTAAGTGAAATAACAGTCTGCTATTCTCGTCAGCAGTGGTAGGGAGGCTGATAAGCCCACTGAGAGAAGGCTAATTGTTCTTCACAGTCCCCTTCAGCAAAGGAAGGTCATATGGTTCTGGAAGGCCTCTGTCTTGGGTCTCTGGTACGAAGTTCCTCTTCAACTCTTCACTCTGTTCTTAGTTTATATAACATATTGGATCATTGTCGAACCTTTCTGAATAAACAATTAGCAGACAAGTCCTTGGCACCATTTAAGTTACTTACATTCTGTGGAACCTTGAACTTTTTTAATAACAATCAACGAGAAGCAAAGTTATCAGCTTCCATTAATCTTTGTTCATTATTTAAACAGTGACAAGAACAGAGAAACTGTCATAAGAAAAATCATGAATGTATTCAAGCAGACTTTATTATTACTTTGCAATAAATAATGATCTCCTCTTGACATATCCTCATGTGGGGGCAGCACTTAATATTTGCTGCTGTTGTTGATGCCCCAGAGAAGAAGAGGAGTAAGAGAATGCAGCCCTGTTTGAGCCCATTTAGTGTCACAATCTTATTGAACTTGTGTATAATATATTCACATTAGATATTCCTCCAAAATTCATCATGGATTTCCACAAAGATCTTTAAACTTCATATGCTTGCATCATTGCCCACAACCAGTGCTTGAATTGGAAACATAGAAGTGCAGGTACTCTGTACCAGAGTACCTGCTTGTTTCTGAGAAGTGCTGGTACTCTAAAATTAAAAGTATTGTCATATGCTTGAGAAGTGCAGGTACTCTCCCTCTCAAAATAAAAAAGTGCTGGCACTCCGTACCGGACACCACCAGCCCATTTAAAGCACTGCCCACAGCCTTTCTCTATTCATGAGGTCAAAGGATGTTGTACAATCGATATATACCACATGCAGAGGAATGTTTTTTTCTCAGAGTGTACTTCTCTGCCATCAGGTGTACTACGAAACAATTGTTACTTACAGAATGCTTCTTTCTAGTAGCCTAATGATGTAAGTAATTTTTGTAAGCATTTTTTGGTTCACCTTGGAAAGTCTCTTTGCCCCTCAGACGTCCTTAACCACCATAAATTTTCAGAGAGTTGTTCCATGTGTTCTATTTGTTTTCCAAGGAGTGCTCAATAATAATAAGGATTATTTTTAACTTAATTCTCACTTCCAAAGTACAGAAGTGATATGGTCAAATGTTTTTGTACAAGAGACTAGCCTGACTTCCAAGTGAAGAAAGGCTTTTAAGGGCTTAAGGCTGTGTTGTGGTACTCAAATCAGAATACAGTTTCCATGGTCAACAAACCAGTCTTAAGCCCAATGTTTGGAGAAAAAGTTGTCTTTAACTTTTAGGCAGTGCAGCATTGATCTATCTCCAGAAGCTGTGTGTGACATGAGAGAATACATGATAGCTGCTTATCCAGTCTGACACACAGACATTTTACCCCATTTGCTAGTAAGGGACTGAATTCAACTGAATGCTGTTCCAGTAACCATGCAATTGAATATCATTAGAGCTATGCAAGAAAATGTATTTAGTTTTTTCAGCATTCAATCTCAATACATTTCAGGACATCCATTATTTAAGTTTTGATATGCAGGATTTTAGAGTTACACTGTCCTGTCTGCAAATATTGTACCTCAAAAAGAACCATTTGAAGGTTCTGACAAGGACAAGGTTAAAGGTGCTTGTTTGAGAAGTTACCTTTATGAGCAGGAATAATAGGAGCATTGCGTCTCAAGAGTGTGGAAGGGATGTCCACCTACATTGGTGGATGGAAGCCATTTAACTGTTTAGCACCAGAATGCACAATTAACTGATGAAGTTCAACTGAAAGATACATTCCTATGGTTCTCATGGGGAAGAAACCAATCAAAGCTAAACATTCCTGTAAAGTCAGTGTCAGTCCACTTTTCATTAGTAATACAATGCAGAATTTTCCATCACTGTGGCCTTCATGGGTATCTCACAAGGGACAATTCTTCATTGGTTCCCTTCTCACACAGGTGCTGAAATTCACTGTTCAAATCATTAAACATTTTAACAGCAACAAGCTTCACACAGAACTGTAACAACAACAATAAAAATAATAACATGGCAACTCTTGGTGCCTGAAATGAGAAAAAAGATTATGCACAGCAAGCAGACATACATCATTTCATTGAAAATGGAGTCGTTCAACTGAGGTCTACAATGACTCTGGCTATTTTACAGTGAACATACTCCAACTATTGTTAACTGTTAATGTAAAAATCAGTAGATATAGTTCATCTAAATATAAAATCATATGTGAATATGTGTAAGCAATGATTATATGTTTTATATAGTAGCATGCTATTAAATGCACATGAAAAACTAATGACAATGCGTCACCAGAAGTCATGCAGGAGATTGTTACCATTGATATGAGCATAAACTTCTTTTACAATGATCTTGTTGATGAAGGGTAGGTGAGGGATGAGTCAATAGTTAGCAAGGTCATCAGAGTCTAGTTAAGGTTTCTTTCTGTAGTGGAAGAATCTTGCCTGTCTAAAGAGCTTCTGGGAAAATGTCTTGAGGGGAAGAGTTGTTGACAGTGGTGAGTAGGGGTGAGAGAGCTTCCCTGGAGAGGGCTTTGATGAAGGACAAGGGTAAGACTTCATCTTCAGAGGAAGTAATATTGATGGGAAGTAACATAGAGGGAGATGAGTATTTTGGCAGGGTTTGCGAGATAGGGCTTTATACGATGATGAAAAGGGGTGGGTGTAAGGAGAGGAGCGGGCCTAGTGTTCTCCATCTACTCTTCAGTATTTTTCACTCAAGAAGATGTTAATGGCTTCGCACTTGTCTGTAAAGTGTGGAATAGTGATGTCATGCAAGGGGTGATGCAGTGCTTGATTTTATGGATAGGCACAAAGGGTAATTTTATGCAATCTCCCTTTATTGTTCCCCTCACAGCTTCAACAAGGGAAAGCATTACACCATTCCAAAACTGTTATAATTAATAAAACATTTGAGCACACAGTTATTTTCTTTTATTGCTTACAAGATCAACACCTTTTCTTATGAGTTTTTTTACAAACTTGACTCAGGTGTAAAGTTGTACAGTTGGTTAAATTAGTTCCTTATAGTATGAGAGATTTGTGTAAGTGCTTTTGTTTTCATTATGCCAATGTATTTGTAATTGCTTTAACATTTATTTCAAGTAGATCATCAGGTTCAAGGACAAGTTTAGTTATATTGGGCCGAATGGTTTTGACAGAATTGTAATTCACAGGGAAGCAACATTTACAAGTGTTTGGGCTTATGTGAGTAAGAATAGTGATGGTTTCCTATTGGAGGCCCTTCGCACACTTTGAAAAAGACAGGTTCCAGCCCACGGAGCTGCGTTTAAAGTATACACAACTGGAATAAAACCACCTTTGGAAGAAAAACCTCATAATGCATGATGGTGCTGTACGTGTGACGTCCATCTTGTAGCACAGGACAGTTTTAATGGCTTGCAATTATGCCACTATTTTAGATGCATGGGGTTTGGTAAAAGATAATTTTTACTGACAACCAGGGTTTCTGGTCAAGGTAGGAAAATGTCTGAGGTAGAAGTTGACATAGAATTGGAAAATAAAATAGACAGTTACATCACCGAATTGTTAGGAAAACTAATGGGATCTATCTCAGAATCTAATTATAAAAAAATGGAAAATGTTTAGCCACATTAAAGATAGAGAGTGGTAGAGACTAGTGTCAGTCAAGATGAAAAACTTGGTTATAGTGTTTGGCTTGGTAAGATTCAACAGAAAAGAGCTCTGACACTTCTTCTGAAATTTCAATAAAAGGATCGTTGATAATAGTAATTAGGTAAAAACCATTATTACAGAGGAGGATCACGTGAGATCACTTTAGGCACTAGAATGGAGTATGAAAAAGGCCAAAAAGGTGTCTTGAAAAAGAAAGGGCAAACATATATTGATTGTGATTCTCTTAATAGATTTAGATTTAGGAGAGGATGTACTACCTTGTTTTTCTTTTCTACTAAAAAGAATTGGCTTATGAAGTCTACGAACCATCCTACGCTTTTGCATTTGCAATTTATGTCGGCAACTCCTCTGCTTCCTTGTCCAACAAAATGTTTTACACTTCTCTGAAACAATCTTCATAGGGAACCTCTCTTGAACAAGCTGATGGATGAACTTTATTTTATACTCTCCCACTGTACCTAAACCCTAAAGGTCAAGAGCCACCTCCTGCCAGTTCCAATAAAATTGGGTTAGTCTGCCATCCAGCTTTATAGCAGTTTGTAAAAGGTTGTGTTCTATACTCACCTGACAAAGTTCTTTGCTGGGGGCAATCCTATCTGGAACCGCTTCCTCGAGCATGCTGTGTTTGAGGGAAGAAACCTTGGCCCTTATTTAAGAAAAGTGGCGCAACATACAATGCAGCACCACTTTTCTGGCGCCCCTTGGGCCCGCCTACCGCCACATGTGTGCATCGTGTTTAATATATGGTGCACCATGGCGCCTGGTAGGGGCAATAGCATCAACATTTTTGATGCTATTGATGTACTGTACAGGATTAGTGGCAAAAGTTTGGCGCTAATCCTGCAGAGTACATAGGGGACCATTGAAAACAATGGTATGCCCCCTTTTAACGCCTGCTCTGTGCAGGTGTTAAAAATAGCCAGCAAAAATGGTGCAGTGGAATCTCTTAGATTCCACTGCACCTTTTTTGCGGTCCGTCTAACGGGGGAACACTCCCCTTGCATCCATTATGCCTGGCGCAAGGGGTTACACGCATTGCGCCACTTTGTAAATATGGCACAGCAAATTTGTCTTCATTGGGCCACATTAGCGTCATAAAAAATTATGCTAATTTGGCGTTAAGGGGTGCTAGGCCCTGTTAAATCTGGGCCCTTGTAAGCAACTAAAGCCATACTGTTTGAACCCATAGGGGTGGGGTCTAAATCAATGGACCATGAAAACCCTAGATATGCCTTGTCCTTGGCAGGAAAGCAACCCCTTGTTCTCCCAGCCCTAGCAAAAACTATTTTACTGAAAACACATTGAATAACTTTCTGTGATTTTTTAAATAGAGCTAAAAACTCCAAAAAACATTGCAATCTCTTGTATAAAAGTGTCCCCAAACAGACAGCCGTAGGTGGAGGGCCCCCCTTCCTTATTAGCCAAGTCAATCAACTTTGGATAACATTTATCAACATTGTTTCCACAAATCTGCAAAATGTTCTGAACATTGCTGACATCCCACATAGAAGAATATTTAGCTGCCAGTGTTTTTAAAACACTCATACTCCACAGAAACTTTTAATCAATGCGTCCTATCCCACTGACAGACTGCTCACCAAAATGTGATCTGCTATCATAAGTGACATATAGTTGTTCACTGTTCAGTCAGACAAACAAAACTCAAATATTTCCATCAGGTAATTCACAATATCAATTGTTGCAGTTGAAATAGGACCGAAATCCTTTCCTAAACACCAATAATCCATCTATGCCAATCTGTATTCCTTGCTAGTTCCTAGGGCCGAGGATTAGAAAATACATCTGAAAGCTTCTGCCGAAAGACCCGGTATCTCCCACTATCTCCTGAAATCCTTCAAACCCTCAAAGTTTGATAATCTTGCATTATCAAACTGTGATACTCTCCTTGAGGTTCTATAAGAAGACTCTCGGACATAGGCAGAATCAGAAGTCTACCAAAATCGCTAACATTACTGGAAACCAAGCTTACGATCTCCAGTCTGGAGTGACCACTACCACCATTTCCTTACAACTGTGCACCTGTACTTGTAGCCTCACTATAATAGCAAATGACCCCTCCCATCCTGAAGGAATACATCCATTGCACACGCCTCTGGATGCAGTCTTGAGGATTTAATCTGATTGCAAATAAATCAATTTCAAGGTGAGCCCAAAAGCTCTGAATCTTGAGAAATATCTTGTGATCTGATCTCTAATCATAAGAAGACTTAAATGAGAAACTATCCTGTCCAGAGAACATGAAAAAGCTGGTGTGGATGTGAGATGTTCTGGTGTACATCACTAAAGGTGGTGTCTGCTTCCAAAGCATTTGTAAGGGATGGGAGTTTAGAAGATATTTTGCGATTAGCCAAGTGAGGAAATTAGTCTATGTTTAGAAGTTGTTATTTTAAACCATTGTTGAGTGCAATAGATAATGTGCTGGCAAGGATTGGTGTCTACAAGGGATTTAATTCTAATAAAGTTTCATTGAATTACAAATATTTAATGATGCAATTTACTGGCATTTGAATTGAATTAAAAAAGGTATTAATAATCAAGCCAATTATACTTGATGCAAAATTTCTATATTTAATTCGTGTATATCCATAGTGTAACACAAATAAGGGCATAGATAATAGGGGGTGAAAAGAAAAAATGTCAAGTACATCACCAATGCCAGATTTGATTTATCATCTTTTCTAACATATGTCAATATACTGGGTGCCCACTTTCTGACCTTTTACAAGCTGTATGTTAAAATCACATAAAAAAGAGTCAGTATTCCACAGACTTTCCATGGAAAGATGGACAGTGCATCAACGTTTCGGTCTCTAAGTGCCTTCATCCATGAGACCATCCTCAGTACAGAGAAGTTAAAGAACACAAAGCCCCTCCATAGAATATCGGAATTTTTTTTTTTTTTAATAAAGGCACACCAATAGACCAAAGAGCTACTTCTCCTATTATTCAGCACAGATTGGCGAATCTGCGAAGGATCCACAAATCTGTCATGCTCCGATTGGCTGGCTGCTACAGAAAAATTTCTGTAATGGCTCTCATTACCCAACATCATGCACTAAGCACCATGCATTGAGGAATGCGCGGGGAAAAAGTAAAAACAAATAGGGCATAAGCTTGCATGGTGAGCCTCCCCTGACCCCCAGGACATGTGGAGGGTCCCTAAGGGATCCCACCCAGCATAAAAATCATTAAACAAAATAATTTTTAACACAATGTCCACAAACCCGAGACCCTCCTCAGGTCCCACAAATGTTACTGGCTTCATAATTTGTAATGAGCACAGGATTTACAAATCCTGGAAAAAATGTAAAAATAATTTGAAGCTGTGCTTGGCCAATTTGCCTGAGCATGGTAACTTGCCAACTATAGTGGGTTGGGTGCAGATATTATCCACAATTCAAAAGTTGCGCAACAGCCAAGCAAACTGTAACGTGCTCAAAAATAGCAACGATTATCACTGCATAATGTTTATAGCAATGAATAACAACTAAAAGCATAGTGTAATTAAATACGTACACTCTGCTCAAACTAATAAATAAAGTGCATTCAACGTTATCTCTTAAAAAGTGGTAACAAATGTGATGGATAAACTGCAATTTATTTTGCTACATTTGTAAATTTGTATTTGCATCTGTCTCATTAGAGATGAGGTTATGAGCATTGCATTTAGTGTGCAATTTATGGTTTGTTTATCTGGAGCTATCAATTACCTGCGAATTTCAATGGTTCTTTGGTTTTAATTTGTAGCCATAACAGCACTCTAACTGCTTTTGTAAGTGAACTTCTAAGCTGTTAGGACGTAAAACTAACCATAGATTTATTTTAACATGATATATTAAGATATACACACAACAGTACACACACACACACACACACATATTACTTCATGCATTCTGGTGCATTAGGATGCACTAAGGTGCACTGTTCACCCTGATAACAACCCCCTGACCTGCAAAAGTGGGCATATCTAGCTCACAAGACCCTCCAAGGTCCAGATCTCCACAAAGCCACAGGTTGCAAGGTGTGTGATGCGTGGTCGCATGTGCATAAGCAGCTCTTCAGCAAGAGACGTCTACTCCTGGTCTGTCAGCAGCACCAGAAGTGCAGCTCTCTGACCACTTGCTGACCTCTCTCCCCTCAGCTGCTCATATAATTTCTTCAGACTCTGCCCTCAGCAGTGGCCCCAAACTGCACCATTCGCTGCCATTTACCTCCCCCACCCTCTCTCTGCTGCATGACTTCGCCCATCTCATGGCTGTCCGGCAGGATGGACTTGCCAAGGTAATACACAGCAATAGGTAAAAGCTTCAGCAGCAGACACATACATAATAAGCATTGGCAAAGTCAATAGGTTTCGCCTATAAAACAGCATTGGCTTTTGCAATGTGTTTTGCCATGTTGTACACCACTGTGGCTGCTGTTCAGCATGGTTAAACCTTAGTGGCGTGGAGTGTCAGAGTGGAGTGGGTAAGTAGGGTGTCATAGAGTGGATTTGTTGGAGTGTCATAGAGTGGAGTAGGGGGAGTAGAGTGTTGTAGAGTTGAGTAGAGGGGAGTAGAGCTCTGTGGTTCAGTGGCAGAGAGTGCTACAGAGTGGAGTGGGGTGGATTAGGGTGGTGTGGGTTAGAGTGGCTTGAGGTAGTGGGGTGGATTGAATTGGAGAAGAGTGGGGTGGATTGGATTGGGTAGATTGATTGGTGTGGGGTGGATTAGTGTGGGGTGAATTGGATTGGAGTGGGGTGGGTGGACTGAAATGTGGTGAGGTGGATTGGATTGGGGTGGGTTATATTGGATTGGAGTGGGTGGTTTGGAATGGAGTGGGGTGGATTGTTCATTGGATTGGAATTGGGTGGATCAGACTGGAGTAGGGTGGGTTGGATTAGAGTGGGGTGGATTGGATTGGAGTGGGGTGGAATGGATGGATTGGATTGGAGTGGGGTGGACTGAACTTGGATTGGATGGGGTGGATTGGACTGGGATAGAGTGGGATGGATTGGAGTACAGTGGGGTGGACTGGAGTAGGCTGTGGTGGATTGGAGTGAGCAGGGTGGATTGGAGTGGAGTGGGATGGATTTGAATGGAGTGGTTTGGATTTAAATGGGATGGGTTGGATTGGATAGCGGTGTGGTGGGCTGCATCGGGATGGACTGGATTGTAGTGGGGTGGGTGGTTTGGATTGGATAGTACTGTAGTGGGGTGTGTTGGATTGGATTAAGGTGGAATGGATTGGAGTGGATTGGAGGGGGTGATTGTATTGAGGTGGGTGGAATAGGATGAGGTGGATGGATTGGATTGGAGTAGGGTGTACTCTTAGAGTGGAGTGGGGCAGATTGGAGTAGGGCAGACTGGAGTTAGGTGGATTGGAGTGGGGCAGACTGTTTTGGATGTTAGTGTGGCAGATTGAAGTGGGCGGATTCTAGTGGGACTGATTGTTTTGGATAGAAGTGGGGTGAATCGGATTGGGGTGTATTGGAGTGGGGCAGTTTGTTTTGGATTAGTGGGGCAGATAGGAGTGAGGCAGATTGAAGAAAAGAAAATATGAGTGCAAAGTGAGAAAAGAGAACTTGGTAAATTAAAAGAAAGTTAGCTTTACAACATAAAACTTTGCAATTTTGTTTGTCCTGCTGGGCATGTTTTTGACAGTCATACGCCTCCTGTTGCAGGGCACTTGAAGTTAAAAAGAACAAAATAATACCACAATCACATTGAGAGCAGCAGACAGGCACTGATTAAGTTGGATCAGTCCGTGCTTGGTCCCTGCGTCACACAGAGGAATGGAAATTATGCCAGGCCAGCAGCTACAAGTTACGAGACTGTAAAGCAGAGGGCCACGCAAGCCAACAAATTGTAAGCAATAGGCAAGCTCTGAGCCCTTTCCTCAACACAATAGAGTCAGGCAAGCGAGACGCATGCACTAGGGACATGGGGTTTGGAAGTAGTGGGAGGAAGTAGAAGAAGGGCAAAGGGGTAGGTGTGTAGTGGGAGGAAGTAGGAGGACACTCAGCTGTAAGATTCAGCTTTTGCAACTCTCGAAAGTCTGTAATATGTAAGCAGCCTCAACTAATTCAGTTGGTTTCATTCTATGAACCCTAGAAAGATGGAAAGCACAGTTGGCGACAATGAGATTTTAACCTCTAATGTTAAGGATGGCCACAGATTACTTAAGATAGAGCCTTAAAGCACATAGCTTTCTTATTGTTGGTGGTGAAATGAAATAGTTTTAAAAGAGCTCAACAGGTAAAGGCTGCCTCAGATTGTTGTGCTTTATCTGCAGATTTTAAATGGCAAAAGTGGTTGCCCAGGTGGATAATGTTCTTGCTGCTCAGACTTATCATAAAATAGCTTAGAAGGTGAATGTGCCTGTTAAAAGAGCACTGTGTGTAACCTGCAGGATACAGGTCCGAATCTCTGTGAAATAGCTCAGTGGGATAGTCATACCTTCCAAAGATCAGCATGAAATACTCAGGGCAGAAGTGAAATACCTGAAAGTCTAACTCAATCATTCATAAAGCGTCATTGAGTTGGGAAGTTTTTACCTCCTATTAATCACCAATATACAATGTATTTGGTGTTGTCTGCTATGTAGATGGTCATTAATACCTACATACTTACATTACACATAATTTGCTTTCAGAAGACCCATTATTTTCTGTAAACCATGTAATGCAGGGAACAATCTCCCTGATGTAAGTCAATCTGGTTTCAGTTTTGGATGCAGTACTGAGACAGCTGTGCTTCTGCTCATCCACAGCACCTCCTTGTACTGGTCAAAGAAGGTTCATGTCTTCTTATCCTCCTTGATCTCTCAGAGCAGCTTCTAACACAACAAGTCAACCCACACATTGGATGAGAGGATGGATATTAGAGGCAAGGTACTCTGTTCTCTTTTCCCAACTCATCAAAATCTCAGATGTCTGCCCCAAACCTGCTGTACTCTGGCAAGGTGTACCCCAAAGCTCTACTCCCACCAACCCTCTTCAGCCTTTACATGAAAGCTCTGGGCAACCAGATAAAAAAAACTCCAACATACCATATCATTTCTAAGCAGGTGTACTTATATACCATATAATTTCTCAGCTTTACTTAAAAGTTTCCTTCTCTCAGCTGTTGTGCCAATCTGGATAAGTGCACATAGCATCCCAGACTGACATTCTGACATAATCAGTGCCACCGATTTGTCTGGTTTCCAGTTATTCCTCTTGAGGTTAGATGCCAAAAGTACACCTGCCAACCCTAAGCAGCCCCTCAGCCCCCAAGCAGCGCTGAACGTAACTGCTAGACTAGTGTCAGGTGATAGCGCGTCCAGTCCTTATAAATTACTTATACTTGGACACGCCGGAGGTCGGTGAACCTTTTGGCCGGGTTGAGTTCTCCTCATCCAAGAATATTCGGATCCCTCAAATCAATAATCAATAACCATTTATAATCAATGACCAATACTCAATTAATAAATCAAACAACAAATTAGTTAAACAGAAAATCAGTAATTAGACACACCATGACCTTTCAGTCATGAATAACCACACCTGTTTATTAAAGGTTAATGAGTTTATTTCCCTATATTAACAAAGCTAATACAATATAAGTAAGTCTCAAAATCAAATGATATACGTATAAGAACATTACTAGCTGTCCATAGTGACGGAAGAAACGCAATCTATGCAAAATTTGGATTATAATGCACTCAGTTATAGCAATGCAAATCACTAATAAGAGTAACTGAATTTGACTAATTGCATACATCGGTCAGCATAACAAGATTTCAATTTAGCATGGTGCATCAAATGAATACCTCAACTAATCTCTGATTAGCATTGGCATGTGGGGCTTCATGCAAAACTAATTTAGTCAACAAAAATTTAGAAAACGTCTAGCTTGGGCTCTGTCAAAATAAGCAGTTGGTACCTAAGAAGGAAAACACAATGCATAATTCAATTATCCTTCTTGGAAAATGGGTTATTGGTAAGGGCAGGTAGGTACCTACACTTAGCAATAGGCCACTAACCTCCACTAAGGTCCAGTTAGGTCTCAGTAAATTAAACCCAGCTCAACCCTTGGTAGCTTGGCAACGAGCGTCAAGGCTTAACTTAGGAGACAGAGTGTAAAGCATTCAAATATCACTAAACAGTAATTAAATAAAACACAGGAAACAGTTAAAAAATCCAAAACCAATTTATAAATATAGATTGTATTTTTATCTTTAAAATGACACCAAAACTAATAAAATCAGATAAGGGGAACCGGAGATCAGAATTTTTAAAGAATTATTATTTTTTTAGCGCCTATAAACAAAAAGCGCCAATCGGGTCATCTGGTTGCACCTCGACCGGGGCAAAGTCAAATTTTCAGGCCGACCACGATGGAGCCCTGCTTGGCTACAGGCCGCGGGAGGCCTCGGTTAAAAGTTTACCTTCACACTTAGTCTCTTTTTCGAAGATTTTCTTCAGCGGGACGAACCTGCCAAACCAATCCGACCTCCTGGAGCCCTTCTCCGGATACGCGATGCTGGAATCCTCGGTGGAGATTTTTACCTTTGGACTTAGTCATTTTTTCAAGGTGAAAATCCTTCGACCCGGGTAAACCTGGATCTTGATCCGACGTCCATGGAGCCCTCCTCGGATACGCTGGCTGGAAGGTCCTGGTCAACTTTTTACCTTCGGACTTAGTCTCTTTTTCTGAGATTTTTCTTTACTGGGACGAACCAGCAAATCAGGCCGGGTCGCGGTTGAGGCAAGCCGGCTAGAGTTGCCGCGGCGGGTCGGTCCCTCTATGGAGCTTTTTTACAAAAGTTGTCCAAACTTCTCCAAACTTCTGGGGCTTCTCCCAGATATCCTTTTAAGGTTCTTTTGGGGTCCACAGCTCACCCCAAGGGTCCAGAAGTTCTGAGATGGTCCTTGGGGGGTGCGGACTACAACTCCCAGAATGCACCGGGTGCAAACTCCTTTTTGGCCACTGGACAGTGGTCAGCTGGTCGCTTTCTTCCGGAGTTGGTGCAGGGGACTCTGGATAGCAATTTGTCACCTGTAGCAAACAGGGAGTCCCTCCTTGAACCAGCTGAAGCCAGGCAAAGTCCTTCTTGTGGTGAAGCCCAAGTGTGCAGCTGGTGCAGTCCTTCTGAGTGCAGGTTCCAGGTGCAGGCCAGGGGTCCAGCAGGGCAATCCTTCTTCTTCTGTTGTTCTTCCTTGTTGGATGTGGTAGGGAACTGAGGTGTGGGTGCAGGTCTGCCAGTTTTATTCTTGCTCCTGGGTGAAAAGCAGGGGGGCCCTGGTTCTCCAATCAGGTGCAGGGTCCTTCCCCCTGTGATGACCACTTCCTGGGAAGTGTGGCAAAAATCAATCCCAGGAGGCAACATTCTCTAAAAACCCATCATGGCTGAATCTGATTTTTGGAGGTTACATCTGGCTGAGCCCACCCACTGGTGTGGCTAAAAATCATAAACACACCCCTCTCCTGCCCTCTCCTAATCTAATCAAGGGGGCACCTAGTTGTCTGGGGTTGCAGGATGTGGGGGTGTTGCTGGTTGCTCCAAATGTCCTTCTCTGCCTTTGAAGACCAGTTTGGCAGCCCTCCCCCTTCCTGCCTCACCATCTGCTGAGGGGAGATTCCTTCCCACAGGCACATTCCTTTGTGTGAAGCCAGGCCACTTCACACCTCATCAAGGCAGCTTGGCCAAGCTGCTAGAGGCAGGCCAATCAGAGCACAGCAGCAAAAACAATGCAGGGCTGAAATTGGCAACTTTTCAGGTAAAGTTTAAAACTCTTTACCTGAACAAGTTATATTAAATACAACAACTGGATGTTGTGGGATTTATTACAACAATTAATTTGATACCAAATTCTTGGTATGCATCATTTAAGGAGACTTTAAAAATTAAAATAAAGTCTCCCCATTCTAGCCTATGAAGGCCATTTACTACAATGAGGGAAAAACGAATTTGGCTGTTTTTACCTCACCAGGGCGTATAAAACTATTTTTATAAAGTCCCTGCTTATAGTTACATGGCACCCAGCCCTAGGAGCACATAGGGCACACCTTAGGGGTGACTTATATGTAAAAATAAGGTAGTTTAAGACTTTGGAACTACTTTTAATTCCAAAGTCGAATTTGCATATAACTTTAATTTAAAAGCAGCCAGCAAGGGAGGCCTGCCTTTAAAATGACACTGGGCACCTCAGCAGTGCACCTATGGGTGCACTACCTATGCTGTGGTCCCTAAACCTACATGCCCTACCATATACTAGGGACTTATAAGTAGGTTAACTTTGCCAATTATAATTAGCCCAATTTGCATATCCATTTTACACAGAGCACTGGCCCTGGGACTGGTAAGCAGTACCCAGGGCACAGCCAAGAGTCAATAACCACCAGTACCTGTCCAAAAAGGGTGGGGGTGACCAGGGCAAAAAGGAGGACTTTCCCACAATCCTTTAATAATTGCCAAATACAATCAGCATTCTAGGAAAGTCTCCGTCCTTCAGGTACTGGTTCGATTAGCATGGGGCAGACTTCATAGGGGCAAAGTTAAAGGCAAGTTTTCCTTGCAGCAACAAGGAAAATGGGGCAAATGTTATTGTATGGGCAAGACAGGGTAAAGTTAAAGTTAAAGTCTCTAGGGTGAGAATTCTTAAAGTCTCTCTCTCTCTCTCTCTCTCGGTGATAGAGAAAAAGCATCAAAGGGTCATCAAAATGGCTTCTTAAATCTTGCTTCAAAATGGCATCAAAGAAAATGTCTGACTTCTCTTTGTCCAGTGGGTTTAAGTAAGAAAGGTTCCAAATTCTTCAGGGTCTTCCATTGGAGGGTACATGGGGTGGTTTCTCTTTGACCAATGAATAGTGTCTTTCTCTTAGTACTCATTTATGCATAAGGTGTCCTTGGAGTTTTGGAACACAAGTAGCAACAAAGTTTGCTAATTATTTCTGTATCAGTGTCTTTATTGTCTGCACCTGCAGAAACTGACCTTGCTTCAAAGGGGATGAAACTTGCCTAGCACCAACCCTTGAGATAAGTGTATTAGTCATTCTACTGGAAAAATACAGCCCTTAAAGTTTAAACACGTTTTTGTTAATACAAGTGAAAACCACGCAGTTAAATTTGAGACCAGGCAACTAGGCCAAAGCCTCCGCTAAATTTAAGCTAAGCATATAACAGTTTTCAACAAGAAAATCACAGAATACATCTGCAGTTATGACGGATTACTACATTGTCGATTCTTCATGATTAATTAGGCTTGTTTATAATAATGGCGAACTACTTCGTGGGCACATTTTCCTACATACATTATTTTTCTTTGCTAAAATCTCATTGCCTTATACGATTTTGTTACATGATATATGAATGTTTGTTAGTCTTTCTTTTTCTGCTTCATCAATCCCTCCTCTGATGACTTATTATGTCATCACATTAAATCTTCCATCACAAATGTTATTTCATTAAAATTCTGTTCAATAATCTTGCATTTCAGTCATCTCCCCCTTCCTTTTTGTTCCCTTTGATTTTTCCCTGTATATTTCTACTATTTTATTTTGTTCTTTCTTTTCTCTTCTCCTCTTGCTTCTTGATTTCAATATTTTAATAGCTTTCCATATTCCCCAAATACCTATTAAGCAAATTAATATTATTAATATTCCTTTTACTATTTTCAGTAATATTCCGTTCCAAATGTTGCTGAGCCAATTTCCTACGGAAGCAAATCATTTTCCAACCTTTTCCCATACTCCTGGTTCTTTCAATTCTTTCAAATCTGCACTATCGTTAGCTAAATTTGTAAGCATATTTCTAATTTGTCCACTGTTGTCTGGTATATAAGAACAACAGTGACGTGCACTAAGCATTTTGCAAACGCCACCATTCTTTTCTAAAAGAATGTCTAAAGCAAGCCGGTTTTGAAGAGTCATAGCTCTTTCTGCAGAAAGTTCAGCATCAATCAGGATCATGGCTCCTGAGAATTTTGTCAGCATGTTATCCACAATAGTAGACAACTTTTGTATTTTGATTGAATTCAATATAACTGCTACGGAAGGAATCATTGCTCCAAATATATCTCCTACCACACCAGAAGCTGTCTCCCTTTTCTGAATACGAGGTAATTCAGACACCTTTGGAAATTTCTTTAAGTCGTCCAGTTGAAAAATCTTTGGAAATACTATTCCCAAATAACATCTCCCATACCATCCTTTTGGAAGACGATAATAGGCATTGAGTCCACAAATATAGTATACTCCAGGAGTAGCTGGATCTAGGCCATTTAACATGAACGTCCATTTACTCTGGAATAAAAACACGTGTTTACATTCACTCGTTCCTACAAAGATTGTGTCAGAATATGATTTAGGTCTATATATACAAAGCTTCCCTAAATGTATTGCGTCTAAAGCCAGTTTCCCTTGTGTCTTTACTGCAGCAAAAGCATAGTTATCTACAGATGTCCTTTTATGTTATTCTTTTTCTAATTTTTCTTTTACCATTTTCCTTCTATCTTCAGCGTGATCTAAAAAGCTTTTCTCTACAGGTGAAAGCAAGCATGTAAGGTTTTCTTTATGTGCGTGAACTGTGGAAAAAGGCGATAATGGTTCAAAGTAGTGTAGCCTGTCATGATCTATATAGAATCAGAAAGTTGAAGACACTTTATCAAATCAGATTTGCGGATATATATAAAGGTTGAACGAGGTCAAGTACACACGGTTTTCTTTACCAGCTTAGTCTCTTATCGGTTTAGCAGCTTTGTCTCAAAATCTGTTTCAAAGTCAATCAGGTTATCAATGTCTTATTCGGTAACGTTCATGAATTTCACTTTTCAAGTACCAAAGTTTCATTCTGCTTCTTCGTTTTCAAGACTGAGAGATAGAAATTTGTCTGACCAATCGTTAGTGGCTGTGTACGCCCATTCTGGACCAGAATATCTTCTGCTCGGTATTCTTTTTCTTTTCAATTTTGCATCTCCTTTTGATTCTCTTTCGCTTATGTCTTGTTCTTTGGCTGTGTCCTTTTCTTCATTCGATGTTGTTATTACGATAGACATTTCTTTTCTTTTCTCCTTCAATTTTGGCCATTTGTTTTCGTTCAATGTCTCTTTAGTCTTTGATATGCTTTGTCTTCGTTTCGCGTTGCTTTCACCTGATGGACCTGCAACCGGTTCTGGAAGAATTTGAACAATTTCGATCTGCTCTGTCTTGTCTCCTTCCCCTAGGAGGTCAATCAGGTTTTCTCCTTCTTTTCCTGTATCGTCTGCTTCTGGGAAAGCCCTCCTCTTATTAGGCTCTCCTGCTTCTTCACCTGGGATAGGATCTTTGTCACCTCCAGGATCTTTGTCACTTCCTGAGGCTTCTTCTCTGTTGTCCTCAAAAGGATCGACTGCGTCTTCCTCAGAGAATATTTCTTCTTGTTCGCTTTCAGGCTCTCTTCGTTCTGTCTCAGTGCCTGGTACTTTCCTGTCAGTTGTTGGTAATTTCAGTGCTTCAATTTCCTCTTCTGTGGGACACGTCACCCTTTTCGTGTGACTGGCGTGAATCCAGTTGGGAACTCCTGCACACTTCACAGCGGTGGTAGTTGTCAGAATCACTTGTAAAGTCCTTTCCAATGGGGTTCCAGACACGACTTCCTCACGTGCTTCTTTATCACAACCCAGTCACCTGCTTTCAGGGTGTGTCCTGGACCTTGGATCGGTGGCAAGGTGGTTGCCTCCACCTGGTGAGAAAAAGAGCGGACCACATCAGCCAGACCTTTGCAGTAGTCCAATACCATATCATCTGTAATATTTACAAGAGGTTTTGCAGGAACTGCTGGAAGTCTCATGGCTCTGCCTATGAGACTTTTGTGTGGTGATAGTCCAGTTATTCTATCAGGTGTGTTTCTCATTGACATTAACACCAATGGCAATGCGTCAGGCCATTTCAAGATGCTTCAGGGCGGTAGCTACAATGCAATTTTTGTTCAATGTTCAGTGCTGCACACAATAATTTGATTACTTCGTTATTGAAGTGACTTCCCCTATCTGATTCTAAAGAGATCGGGAACCCGAAATGTGGTATTAGTTCTCTCAAGAGTAGTTTTGCAACTGTGAGACTGTCATTTCTGCGTGTAGGGTATGCTTCAATCCAATGACTAAAAATACACACAATCACCAACACATATTTCAAGCCTGCATGCATAGGCATCTCAATGAAATCCATTTGCATCCTGCTGAATGGCCCACCTGCTCTTCCAATGTGGCTCAAATTTATTACTGTTCTCTTCCCTGTGTTCATTTGTTGGAAAATGACGCAACAATGGCAAACTGCTTCAGCAATTTGGCGGAACTTGGGATTAAACCAAACAATTTTGAATAATCTAATCATGGCTTCTCTTCCAAGGTGGGCTTGTCCATGGTATAACCTGGCTAATTGCGTCAAAAGACTGTCTGGCAAAACCAATCTCCCTTCACTTGAAACCCACAAATCATCTAGTTTCTTTACGCATTGTAATTTACTCTTTGAGAGTTTTTCATCCTTACTAACATTATTTTGTTGGAATTTTAATTCTTCGATTGTGTCTACGACTTTTAGAGCAAAGGCTTCACTTGGTTCAAGTTCTGGCTCATTTATCAAGTTCCATTAGTCTCTGAGCAATATACAGTTCAATGCGCAAAACCTTGCGACTTGATCTGCATATCCGTTTCCCAAAGAAACAAAGTCTTGTGATTTCGAGTGTGCACTGCATTTTACCACTGCTACTTCTCCTGGTAACTGGATAGCATGTAACAATTCTCTTATTCTTTCACCATTTTTCACTGGTGATCCTGAAGAGGTCATAAAGCCTCTTTGTGACCACAATTTGTCCAAAATCATGCACTATTCTAAATCCGTACTGACTGTCAGTGTAAATGGTGACTTTCATTAATGCGGAGAGTTGGCAAGCTCTAGTAAGGGCTACTAGTTCCGCTACCTGTGCAGAGTAAACTCCCTGAAGCCAAGATGCTTCCAGAACACCAGTTACTGTACATACAGCATATCCTGCTTTCAATATTCCTAGTGCATCTCTTAAACATGAACCATCAACAAAAATAATTTGATCATTTTCTTCCAATCGGGTGTCTTTGATATCAGGTCTTGGTTTTGTACAAAATTCAGTCACTTGAAGACAATCGTGCTCTATATCATCAACACTTTCAATTTCAACATTTTCACTGGGAAACAAAGTTGCTGGATTCAATGTGGTGCACCTTTTCAATTGCACATTTGGTGAACCCAAAATTATTGTCTCGTACCTTGTAAGCCTAGCACCAGTCATGTGCTGTGTTCGGGAACGTGTCAAAAGTATTTCGACTGAGTGAGGGACCATAACTGTTAAAGGATGTCCCATCACTATTCCTTCACTCTGATTTAGGCTTATACCAACTGCTGCTACAGCACGCAAGCATCCTGGTAAGGCTGCTGCGACTGGATCCAAAGTAGCTGAAAAATATGCTACTGGTCTGTTTACGCCACCATGGGCTTGAGTCAAGACAGACAAGGAACATGCATCACGTTCATGACAAAACAATGTGAAAGGCTTTGTGTAATCAGGCATACCTAAAGCTGGAGCTCTGCACATGCATTCCTTTAATTCAATAAAGGCATCCATTTCATCTCTTTTCAACACTATTTCATCCTGTGCATCTTTCTGGGTCAGTTTCAGTAGAGGTTTGGCTAGGGTCGAGAAATTGGGAATCCATTGGCGACAGTAGCTCACCATTCCCAAAAACTTCCTCACCTCTTTTCTCGTTTTGGGGTGGACTCATTTGAAGTATAATCGTTATTCTTTCTTTCATGATTCTACTCGACCCTTTTTCTATTTGGTGACCCAAATATTTCACTTTCTTCTGGCAGAATTGCAATTTTGAAGGAGACACTTTGTGCCCATTCCTTCCCAAATGGTTCAGTAGGGCAATAGTGTCAACTGTACAGTCATTTTCTGTTTTGGATGCAATCAGTAAATCGTCAATATACTGTACTAAGGTTGATTCAAAAGTTAATTCCATTGATTCCAGATTTTTCTTTAGAATCTGATTGAAAATTTATGGTGACTCCAAAAACCCTTGAGGAATTCGACACCAACTGTAGACTCTGTCCAGGAATTTGAAGCAAAAGAGAAATTGGCTGTCCTCATGAAGAGGCACAGAAAAGAATGCTTGTGACAAATCAATGACTGAGAACCACTCTGCATCACAGAGAATTTGAAACATTATTACAGCTGGGTTTGGTACTACGGGACAACATTTGACTATTATGTCATTTATTTTTCTCAAATCTTGAACAATTCGGACCTTTCCACTTGGTTTTATTAGTCCCATGATTGGCAAATTACATGGACTACTTAGTACTTCTTTTAGTACTCCCTGTTTCACAAATTCGTCAATGAGTTGGGCGACTTTCATGAGAGTGTCTTGTGACATATGGTATTGTGGAGTCTGAGGAAAATTTACATTAGGTTTTACAGTCACTTTCACTGGTTCTGCTCTTTTGACCAATCCTACTTCTTTCCCTGTTATATCCCACACTTCCTTTTCAACTGTTTCTTGTAACTCAGCTGGAATATCTGCTTCAGTGAGCATTGGATAAGGAGTAATCAGGGGATACTCTTCATCGACAGTTTCCATTTCTTCTTCTTCTAAACTGTTCTCTTCTTCCTCATCACTGTTTGTCTGAATTTTAATTCCATTATTTGAGCACATGATGGAGCATCCCAATTTGCACAATAAATCTCTCCCTAATAGGGATATCGGACTTGAGTCACACACCACAAATTTATGTAATCCTTGAAAGTTACCAATTTTGACTTGCACTGGATCTGTAATTGGGTTTGTCAGATACCTATTTGCTACTCCCACTACTTGAACTGTTCTCCCTGAAAGTGGCAAATTTGGTACTTCGATACTTCTGACTGCAGAGCGCGTAGCTCCTGTGTCAACCAAGAATGAAACGCTGTGACCCATAACTCTTCCTTCCACATATGGTCCCTTTTGATCAACTTCCAAAGATGCCACAAGCATACAATTTCCCTCCTCATCTGAACTTTCACTCTCCCATTCATTGTTTATTCCATTCTCACTGTGTAATGGGAATTGGTGTACCGTGTTACTTTGATTAATTCCTTGACCTGTAACCTGTTGAGGAAGCATTACTTGTTGCTGATTCATTGGTGCTAAGGGTATTTGCATTTGCTGGTTAGGTACCGTAGGAAACTGCTGTTGCATTGGCTGCGATTGTACCATTTGTACACGGGGCATTTGCACCTGCTGTGGTTGTATGGGTTGTAGACCCTGCATCTGATTTACATTATTTTGGAAATTTGGATTTGGACCTCTCAATTTCGGTCCTCTCATATTCTGAAATGTATTGACATCATTGTTTTGCTGACCTACACCTTCCTGCACCAACATTGGGCACTCCCATTTCCAATGTCCGATGATTCTGCACGTGTGACATGGCATCACTTTCTTCATTGCCTGTATACCATTAGGAATCACAACAGTATTTAAATCAGGACCATTACTCACAAAACCTCCTCAGCCTCTGTCTCTCATCTGTGGCTGAAACATAGCATTTCCCTGCTGTTGCTGCTGCGCCAACTGTTGTTGGAAACCTTGCAAACCTGTCTGAGCTGCTCTAATCTGCATCACCATCACTTTTTCTTTCCACCTTTTCTGCTTTGTCTCAATCTCATCACTGCAGTATTTTGCATAGTTCAACACTTCATCGATCGATTTTGACTGCCAACAAATCAAATGCCTTTTAATCATCTGGCTGATTTCGGGTCTCAATCCTTCCACAAATCTGAACACAAAATGGAGCATGTCCTTTGCCTCAATCGTTTCCGTGCCACTGTAATTTTTAAATGCTTTCAACAATCGCTCATAATATGCATGTATCGACTCCTTAACCTCCTGTGCTGTTCTGTCGATTTTCTGCCAATCTACATTTTTCAACGCAACTTTTGTTTTCAGGTACTCAATCACTTTATGGTACATGCTCATTACCCTAGGCGATGGTGCACCTGTGTCCCTATCTCTTTCTGGTTCAATTGTTGGCCAATCTACAGCCCTTTTACAATCTTCCCACAAATCTGCCGGAACTACAATTTTGAATAAAGTATTCAGGTCTTCCCAAAGACATTTTGCGAGTTTCACAGATCTAGCTGTTTGTTGATACCATTCGATCGGTTTCTCTCTTAACTTAGGGTAATCATCTGTAAAGGATTGAATATCGCACCTGTGCCATGGTAAATGGACAAGTTTTCCCCCTGCTGTTTCTCTCATTGGTAACATGGTTATAAGATCATCATTCTGTTGTACTTTTTCATTTCGATCTGGGGTACTTTCTTTCTTCTTATCCTTTTTCTTAAGCCACCTGCTCTCCCACTTGTCTAAACATCTCCAAACCTGCGCGCTTTGCAGTATCTCTTTAAGGTGTGTTTTCATTCCTGCAGACCTCATGTGTTCAAAATCTTTTGTCTCAAAGTCTAACCTGTAACTTCTGCTCAAGTGTTTGGTTTTACCTATGTCTATTTTGTGTCTGTCTGCAATTTCTTGTAACCTCCTATGTATGCTGCTTACTTCTCTTGTAATTCTAGGGCAAATGTATCTCAGCTCTTCTTCTGTGTATGATTCTAACCTGTTCAGACCCATCGTTCCCTCTACTAGTTCATCTGCTTCCATGCCCAATCTTATTCTATTCAAATATTCTTCTCCTTTCCCGCTGGGTGTACTCTGTGGGGTGTTCAGGCTGTTCAACCATTGTGTTAACTGTTGTGCATTCAGTCCCATTAATGTGGCATTTACGTCTACTGCTACTGATGGCTTCTGTAACATTTCTGTTTTTGAAGTTAGCTGTACTATTAGTGGTGGACTTGACCTTACCACAGTTGACGGAGCACAAATTGGAATTGGACTAAATTCCAACAAAGACCCAGATCTATTTGACAGTGTTCCTACCGGAGTCGTTTCTTGAGTATTTTCTACGTATCTCCTTCCTGTCTCATTTTGTGTCATTACCCCTTGATCACATACACTTGGCTTTGCCTGTATATAAAATGGTACTGGCGGACCTACAGTGATAGGCAGAGATATTGCGTCCGGATTCGGTCTGTTCCCCAAATTCTGTGGCATGTTAATTCCCACAATATGGTTCATCATTGCTGGCATGTCTAACTGGTTTTCTGCTGTTTGAATGTACTTTGGCACTTCTTTCATCTGCTTTTGAGGCATCAAAATTTGTGTTGATTCGGTTTAAATCAATGTTGGTTTTTGGTAATTCTGTCCTCCCTGCACCATTAAATTAGAAGTCATTTCCAAATTATGCTCATCATAATAGCGTCTTTGGACCTGTGGCTGATAATCACTAACAGGTTTCAGTTTAGTTATGTCAGGATACATTCTCTGAACTTTTGGGATTTCTGGTGTAAAAGGCATATCGGGACTACTTTGCCTCTGCAATATTCTCAAATTCCGGGCTACAGTACCCTGTATTGGTTCTGGAGGGGCAGTACTAGTGCTTGGGCCATTTTCGTTTTCCACATATGGTGGTGGAGGGTCATTTAGCAATTGCAGAATGAACTCCTCATTGTCCGATTCGTCTGACCTTTTCGAGTTTCTATTGTTTTCTCTATCTCTGGACTGACTCCTTCCATCTCTGCTTCGTCAGTAATTGCTGGAAACAATTTAATTCCCTGCAATATGTCTGATCTCCAAACATTTTGAGTACTATCCCATCTAGCATCCGCTAGTGTCTTTTCTACTTTTCTCACTCTTGTCTCAAATTTCTTTTGTAGTTGTTCCCAAATTGCTAATGCTTCAAACTGTGCTGGTCTTGGAGGTATTTTCATGTCATATAGCGCAAATCTTAGATTCTCCAAGATTCTTAGGTTAAATGTCCCATGGATGGGAAACGCTACACTTCCATGATTTTCTGTTAACTTACACCATTGCTTTAACCACAGACATGGTGCGACACCCTTTTCTTCAATCACGATGTAAGCTGGTGTACCCTCAGGCGGTGTTTCTTCTCCTACATTTGCTTTAATATATACATCTCCCCTCAAGGCACTCTTAAGTGCTTGAAAAAATTTCCTCTTTCCGTCTTTTACTTTCTTAAAATGTAATCAATAAGTGACTTTAATTCCCAGAATACTCTTCGCTTGCCTTTCCCCACCAATTGCGCTTCACGGACTGCGTCCAATCCGTGCGCGACCCTTCTCACCAACCAACCTATCCCAGCGCGGCTCCTAGTGACGTCACACCCACACACTGCAGCTGACAAAGTCTCACGGCTTGTCCTCCTTCATTCAGCTTCACTCAAAACTAATTTCTGCAATATATCGCGAGCACTAACCAAAAAGAAGAAGACAAATCTGTTGGTTTACTACAGGAAGGTAATACAATCGCTTCAGAAACCTTAGGGATTTTTCACTAGCCTCGGCAGTTATTCCATCTTTTTCGGTTTCCCACTTTCGCAAGCAAAATTTGACCTGCAAACTTTACTCTCAACTGATCAATTAACTATTCTAGTGCACCTTAGAATTCATCAAATTTCAAAGTCGAAAATCTTCTTTTATTCCTCAACATTCGTACTGACTTGTTGACCACGCCCGATCAACCTATTAAACCGAACAAATTACAACATCAATCAAGTGTCTCATACACTTTTCAACATACTCCGGAGTCTCTTGACCTCGCAGGGCCCGTCTCAACATCAACAACCATGTGGACAATTTGTCCTGCACAAAGCGCTACACTCATATGAAGTTCGACGACATCCCTACTCTCACACTTTGGAGTATCACTCCTCAAAATTTTTTGATTGGAGTTCGTAACTCCCTAAAATCCTCACAAACTTCACAATTTATCTGCGGCATAAGCTATGCAAGCGCAAAACCCTAACTTCACTCATGCCGTCACTAGAAATGCAGAAAACATTCTCACACCTCCATTTCCTCCATTCGCAAGCTCCGAGATTCCGGGAAAGTCATTGGGGATTTAGGGCATCATCATCTCTCCAACTTGTTTTATCAAAGAAAATTCTAACTTGAATCCGTCTATTGTTCGGATGGGGTCCCAAAGGGCTAAACCATCAAACTCTGCTACCATGTACTGATAGCGCGACCAGTCCTTATAAATTACTTATACTTGGACACGCCGGCGGTCGGTGAACCTTTTGGCCGGGTTGAGTTCTCCTCATCCAAAAATAGTCGGATCCCTCAAATCAATAACCATTTATAATCAATGACTAATACTCAATTAATAAATCAAACAACAAATTAGTTAAACAGAAAATCAGTAATTAGACACACCATGACCTTTCAGTCATAAATAACCACACCTGTGTATTAAAGGTTAATGAGTTTATTTCCCTATATTAACAAAGCTAATACAATATAAGTAAGTCTCAAAATCAAATGATATATGTATACGAACATTACTAGCTGTCCATAGCGACGGAAGAAACGCAATCTATGCAAAATTTGGATTATAATGCACTCAGTTATAGCAATGCAAATCACTAATAAGAGTAACTGAATTTGACTAATTGCATACATCGGTCAGCATAACAAGATTTCAATTTAGCATGGTGCATCAAATGAATACCTCAACTAACCTCTGATTAACATTGGCATGTGGGGCTTCATGCAAAACAAATTTAGTCAACATAAATTTTGAAAACTTCTAGCTTGGGCTCTGCCAAAATAAGCAGTTGGTACTTAAGAAGGAAAACACAATGCATAATACAATTATCCTTTTATAATTACCAAATACAATCAGCATTCAAGGAAAGTCTTCGTCCTTCAGGTACCGGTTCGATCAGCATGGGGCAGACTTCAAAGGGGCAAAGTTAAAGGCAAGTTTTCCTTGCAGCAACAAGGAAAATGGGGCAAAAGTTATCGTATGGGCAAGACGGGGTAAAGTTAAAGTCTCTAGGGTGAGAATTCTTAAAGTCTCTCTCTCTCTCTCTTTGTGATAGAGAAAAAGCATTAAAGGGTTATCAAAATGGCTTCTTAAATCTTGCTTCAAAATGGCATCAAAGAAAATGGCTGACTTCTCTTTGTCCAGTTGGTTTAAGTAAGAAACTTTCAAATTCTTCAGGGTCTTCCATTGGAGGGTCCATGGGGTGGTTTCTCTTTAACCAATGAATAGTGTCTTTCTCTTAGTACTCATTTATGCAAAAGGTGTCCTTGGAGTTTTGGAACACAAGTAGCAGCAAAGTTTGCCAATTATTTCTGTATCAGTGTCTTTATTGTCTGCACCTGCAGAAACTGACCTTGCTTCAAAGGGGATGAAACTTGCCTAGCACGAAACTTTGAGATAAGTGTATTAGTAATTCTCCGGGAAAAATACAGCCCTTAAAGTTTAAACACGTTTTTGTTGATACAAGTGAAAACCACGCAGTTAAATTTGAGACCAGGCAACTAGGCCAAAGCCTCTGCTAAATTTAAGCTAAGCATATAACAGTTTTCAACAAGAAAATCATAGAATACATCTGCAATTATGACGGATTACTACATTGTCGATTCTTCATGATTAATTAAGCTCGTTTATAATAATGGCGAACTACTTCGTGGGCACATTTTCCTACATACATTATTTTTCTTTGCTAAAATCTCATTGCCTTATACGATTTTGTTACATGATATATGAATGTTTGATAGTCTTTCTTTTTCTGCTTCATCACAGGTACCTCGAAGAACAAGCACATCAAACCTGTTCTGATTTCCCTCAACTGTCTTACAAAATGTATTATAACAGGAAATCAGTGACATAGTCGAAAGTCATAAATTCTTATGCTTAAATACCCCATGTGCAGAAAGGAAGGACTCCGAAACAACGTTTCACTAATAATGCACCTAAATTGCAGAATTCAGTCCATCCAGTATCAGAATAAACCTCATGATGTGAGGTTTTCAATACAGAAATAAAGTGAGCATTAAAGCTTCGAAATCTTTACTGGGTACGAATGACTCAGCTGGAACGGGTCCCCAGTTTTACCTTCTCAATTTGTCCTTCGTCTGCTTCAACCTATTTTATAAATACTATGGAGCTTGTCATTTGCTCGTTTCTTTAAATATTATACTGTGTGGGCTATAGAGCTTTCTAATGATGAGGACAGCGAATATTTATATGCACGCTTACGTCTCTAACAAATTCGCTTTAACCTGTAATGTTTAACGTAGTCTGGACATAGTAAAGTAAACGGAATCTGCTATAGGTTTTGTTCTTAATCTGGAATCTCTGTGGAGTGCACGGCCACACCTTGGGTCTTTGTGTTATACAAAAAACACAAAATAAATAAGCATTCCCTTGCCTGACATGAAGACAGGATGTAGCATATATTATCTGGAGATACTTCTATGATCCTTCATTGTTTTTCTACAAACCCTATTGTCGCGTCTTTTAAAGAAATTGGTTGCTTTTCAGAGAACTTAAAAAGCTATACTATCACCCTTTCCTTTGCCACCACCCCATCCCCCCCAAAACTTTAAAACTGTTTCTTGTTTTGCAATGTGGGGTGGGTAGGGCTGTTTTTTGATTCCCAGGTGAGAGATGGTTGGGTTTACTAATAAGAATATATTTCTATCAAGCTAACCTTTTTTAGCAACATTAGGATAATTAAAGACTGGGTATAAACAAAAGATTCCAACCCTATGCCTTGCAGTTTGCAGGTAGTTCTTTGATTCCAGTTCATAGGTTACTGTGCTATATTAGGATTTTAATTTATTAAATGCAAGTAACAAAATACATTTCTCTGATCTCCATGGTACACGTTCTTTGCAGGAGGCATTTTAACTCTCTGCACTACTTTGTGATGAGTCACAACTGCTAGTAGACAATACTCGATCTCTCTCCAGCACACAAATAATCACTAGAGTCTGCATCGGATGCTTTTAAACACATAAGTTATTTCTAAACACAGCGCTCTCCCAAGTCAGCGCCTGGCGCGGCTGCACCAGTCACAGAGCTGTAGAGGGGACCGGAAGAATTCCACAGATGAAGAAAGCGAAGAGCAGTGCATCAGTGTATTGACGGTAACTATGGGGTTCTGAATGCATTGTAAGGGACCTCCACAAAAGCATCATATTCATTTTCTTATCAGAATGAGATTGTGTGCTTCTCTGGTTTTTTAAGTGTACAGAAGTAGTGGCTATTCATCACTGAATCCTTACATACCCAGAATTTTTGCATGTAACATGATTTTGACAGAGCCCTGCTTAATGGGTTTGATGAATAGGCTATCATTTAAACTAACCATTTTCTGCTCATGCTTTGTGATTATGCACTTGCTGGCCAGCCTCTTCCATGGTGATGATCAGGGGCGGCTCCTCCATAAGGGCGGTGAAGCGTCACCCCTCCCACCCTAAACTTTGTTTATTATTGTTTTTGTGGAAAAGGGGTGGGGCCTCGTGGGTGATGAGTGTGAGGGGCAGTGCTCAGCCCCTCCCCCTTCGTGCCGCCTCACCCCACCACTTCAGTGTCACGCGAGCCGCGGCTGTTGAGGATTTCTTATTCCTTACAGGGATCCACCACCTTTTGCCCAACAGTTAAAGGACATTTTTGCTTTTAATGTTTGTTATAGTCGTTACTCTTTTTCATTTTTCCCAATGATAACAAAGGATTTTTAGAAGGCAAGCCCAGGAACGAGTGAAAGTGATGGGCATGAAGTGGGCGTGGTTAAAAGCAGGTCAAAGCGCTTGCGCACTTGACCTAAAAATGGGAGTTTTTTTATTGGCAAAAATCAACTGGAAAAGATACATCAAGAATACACTGAGGGTACCCCACCACTTTAGGCTCCTACTCTGAACACACCAGATATAGACACTAACCAAAAATTGCCTTGATGAAATATTCAATGATCTATAACCAAAAACCTGACAATGAACAACACATACCAACACTTACACACTTATGAAAGACCCTTACACACAAATATTCAGTCACACATTTGACAGCTGTAAAGCATCTACAACATCATACAATGGAGACCAGAATGTATTCTGACAAGACACATCAGCAGCATTTGCAGTTGTACTCAACTCTGTTAAATCCACTGCAGGTATTTAACTGCGTATGGTTTAAGCGTAACACTTCCACACAGATATAATGCAGATGAGCTGGGACTAGTTTTGACTATGTTAACAAGTATTTTTAGAAAAGTATCAGGCGTGGTCCTGAACCCACTTTCAGTGCCACAAAATTATACACTTTTGCTTCGTTAATACACATCTTCCACCCATATAAAAATCTTGTTTTTATTAAAACAAAAAAATTGTACATTTTACGTCTGCCGCTTTTTATCTATCAACAAAGTGTAAAACCTATGTGAGCCTCCTGCTCAAAGCGCCTCATCGTCTGGTCATCCAGCTGATGCTTGGAGTTGAGCACAGTCTGGTTTCTGTGTTCTTGTTTTTGCAGTAATCGAAGTTCTCGCAGCTCCAGCCTCCTGAAGGGTTAGGAGGCAGACCATCTGCTTTATGCTATTCTGTGCATTTTTTTTAATTGAACCCTTCTGCAAGGCACTGGAATATAGGTAGTGGCATGTAAAACAAAACAAACAAAAAAATGGGTCTCGCGTTTGCTCGAGTTAGAGCTATTTGCATTGTAAACTCCTAACCGGACTTTTCTTGCCACATAAACTAAAATTGAAAAGTAATAAAATGTCACAGACGATTTGAAGCGCCACGCCATGAGCGTGAAGACCAGTCCGGTTTCGCATTTGCAAAGTAATTTAAAAAACTGAGCACAATCGTGCTGTGTAAAACCTTGAATTCGCAAAGGAGCGCTAGGATAAACAATTGAATTAAACTGGTAGTCATGAAAAGCGCTCGATTACTGCTCAGCAAGATCGAACTGCCTATGAAATAAAGAAAAAAAGTAGTCTAGAAACCATACGGAAAACATGAAGCCTCTTAAGTTTTCAGTAGTTTACCGGTGCTTTTGAGGAGGGCTAAACACTGGAAAAGGCATGACATATGCATGCCTTTCACTAATGAAATCAAGTAAATTTTAAAAGGCAATCCCACGAACCAACGAAAGTGATGGGCGTGACATGGGCGTAGTTAAAATCCCACAGAGAGATTACAACAGGGACAAAGCGCTTGCTCGCTCGACCCTAAAAAACGTCTGAGAAATGATTGAAGTTCCTGAAAGCTATGTGAAACAAGGGTAGGAATTTGACAAACAATCTAGAATGTATTTTGTGCAGCAACGCTTGTCATAGTTGTATGTCAAAATAACATGGTCCGTCATATTGACCTGCACTTATAGAGACTCCAAAATAGCAGCTACCTTAAGGTCATCAAGGTAAGGAAACATTGGGGAATATAGATTTCCTATTCTAACGCCACATCTACTTCACTTTACAATATGTTGGTAGTCGATATTGTGCAGTTGATGTAAGTGCCATGGGCATATGAGACATTTAAATTTTGGAAGATAAGGAGAGCCTCCAGATTGTAATACTGACCCAACCTAATTTGTGGTGGCCTTGGTACTGTGGTGGCATAGGCACTGCAAGTCCACATTAACCTGTATAAATCTGGAAAATCGTATGGCTTGGAAGGAAAACAGTGACAAAGAAACACATAAATGTGCATAGTGGTGATACATATGCCTTCTGCTGTCAGTGCTTCATATTTTTTTCTTTATGGTCATATAAAGCGCTACAGCTACCCACAGAGGGTTTCCTGGTGCTAAGCAGAGATTAGAATGACCTTGGCCACTGTTTAAAATAACCAGGTCTTCAAGCTTTTATGAAATTGGAGGAGTGAAGTGCAGTTTCTCAGAGACTCTGGAAGACTATTCCACAACCCACCTATGCGGGCAAATCTAAACCTAGGCACAGTGTACATGCTCTAATTCATTGATCTTAGTGTATGTATGTGCTGATAGGGCACCACCAGTTCCTGGATATACCATGGGCCCAAACCAGCTTTAGCCTTGTACATATAGCACAGGGTTTTGAATTGGATGCGCTTTGTGATCGTAAGCCAGTGGAGCTTGTGGACAAGATGTGAAACCGAAGCAAAGTTTGGCAGCCAAAACAGAAGAGCATCAGCTGAATTCTATACAAACTGTGCTCGTCAAAACAAAGCCCCATCAATGCCTAAATAGAATATGTTGCCATGATCTAGCCTCGATAGAATGGGGGTTTAAATCAGCGTCCTTTGAGCTGGTAGCAGAAGCTTTCAGATAATCTTTTTCACCCACTTGAGCACCACAAAGCAGGTGGAGGAGACCTTGGCTACCTGAGGCTTCATAGATAGATTTTCATCCAGCAACAACTCACATTTTGGTCTTGGGATTATGGTTTGGGGGGGAGCCCCTAGGGAGCCAAAGCTGTGGACCTTAGCAAAGTGGGTTCTTACCTAGGACCATAACCTCCATCTTACCACTGTTGAGCTTGAGAAGGTTGTTATTCATCCATAGGGAAATTTGGCTCAAGCTCTAGTTAAGAGCAGAGGAACCAGGGTCCTGTGCAGATGACAAAGAAAAGATGATCTGTGTGTCATCTGCATAAGAGAATAGGGTTAGGCCACAGCTATCCACTACATCTGCTAGAGGGTGGATCTAGATATTAAACAGCATGGGGGCTTAGTAAAGAGCCCTGGGGTACACCAGAAGTGAGAGCTCTTGACGCTAACCTCCCATTGGCTGAAAAAATGTGGAACATCCAATCATCAAGGAATGATGTAAGCCAATCCAGTGCTGTATTATCAAGGCCCATAGTTATCAGTTTTTCAACCAAAATAGAGTGAGGCACAGTATCGAAGGTAGCACTGAGATCAAGTAAAATAAGCATGACTGTTTCCCTCTCATCTAGACGTCGTCTAAGATGTTCGGTGACCCCCAGGAGGGTGGATTCAGTGCCATGGTTTGCCCTAAAGCCCGACTGTGAAGGATGTATATAGTTTTGAGCCCAAACAAATGATATAAGTCAGGTGTTTACATGTTACTCCAAAATGAGCAGTAAATAAATCAATCGGAAGTTTGACCAGTTGGTCGGGTCAAGATTGGGTTTTTTTAGAAGTGGGAGGACCATTACATGCTTCCAACTCTGGGGCACCCTTCAGACTAACAGAGAGTAATTGATAAGGTCCATCACCACCTGCAAAAAGTGCACGTCTAGAAGGCCAAGCTTATTAGGTGGCAAAGGATCAAGTGATGAGTCCGATTTAAGCGAGCATGAGATGTCCAAAAGATCTGGAAGTTCAATAGGGGCCATGACTCCATTTTAGATGTTGAGCCAGAAGTGAATGGGTTGCCGTCAGCCACGTCACGAGTGACGAATGAGGTGTTGTTACAGACAGCCAAACAAATTGATTGAAGGTTACCCACATTCTCCTTAAAAAAAGTGAAGATGATATCTTTCACTTTTTTGGTAACAAAAATGGACAAGCCCCTTGCATTTAGGCTGTGACAGCAGAAGGAGAGGAGACAATTTGCTTGGGTCAGAATGTTCTCTAACCATATTGAAGAGCACCTTAGGAATATTTTGGGCGTTGGTGATTTTGTCTGAATAAAACCACATTTGTGCAGCTCCGCAAAGCCCATGATAGCTTTTCATTGCTAGTTTATAAGTAGCTTTCAACTCCTCAACATAATACTTCTTCAAGTGTCTTTCAAAGCCCTTACAACATTTATTTTCGATTTGAAGTGTTTCGTTAAATCAAGATGTCGGTGAGTGAAGCCTTCCTGAACGTTTAGCTGAAGGCAGTAATACTGTCTCTAAGGTATTAGTAATCTATCTATCTACTAAATCCTGTTCCTCTTCAACTGTTTGTTTTAGGGCAGGCATAGTGCTCTGAAGTTAAGTATTCAAGGCCGGAATGTCCAGTTTGGCCCACTTCCTGGTCATATTTACCGAGTTCAACTGATCCAAACCTGGGGAGACCGGGATTCTGATGTGAAAAGGTACAGCTAAATGATCTGGCTAAATTAGTGGTTTAGGCGGATCCGTAGTCAGATCCTTTACATTGGAAAAAAACGGGTCTAAAAGGTGGCCAGCTTTGTGTGATGGTCAGATTCAAACTATTCAGATCTTCAATAAATGTAATGGCATAACTACACTTAGAATCATCCAGGTGGATATTAGTATCATCAAGCAACGTGAACTTGGCACATTTTAAAATATAAGGGGCTATTAGGTCAGGAATGGAGGAACACCAATTTTGAATTTGTATTCTTTTTTTAAACACAATAGCAATCCCCCCGCATGACCTATCCTGTGTATATTTCCTGACTATAGTATAGTTAGGTGGGCGTGCCACAATCACATATGGTAATGAACCCTCATAGAGCCATGTCTCTGTCAGAAACAGGACATCTGGGTTGTTTTCCCATAGAAAATTAAAAATGTGCTTCTGATATTTGGAGAGGTAGCAACAGATTATACAAAAAATATGGAAAGCATTAGCATCATCAGCCCCCTAGCAGTGGCAATTCAATGCAGCGCTCTGATTGCGACACTATCCGTAAGTTGGAAAGAGAAATCAAAGCAGTTGCTTGTCAGCTGATTCACCCGTAAGCCTAAAGACTGACAGCTTGAAGGGCAAGTAGGTCTTAAAGTTGAAAGTTGGGCAGATGAATATGTCAGTCTGTCTGACAGGGGGGTACCAGGGTCCCAGACCCCAGTCGGACATGGACAGACAGCAGATGAGTTTGCCTTTAGCGCACCAGCGGCACACCCGCTGCGCTTCCGCCCCTGACCTGCTCATTAAGCAGCAGCTAGAGCAGAAAGCACTAGAGCGCTTATCAGCTCTGTTGTGTTGGAACCAGGGGTATACCATGACAAAAGAGGTGTTCGGAAAGTGTTATCATCTCAAGCTGATGACAACCCTTTGTTGTGAGAGGTGCGGTTGGTTTTGCCCTGACGTCATGGGGAGAGAAAATAAAGGAGCCTGTTGGTTTGGCGCCAATAGGCAGTGACCACTAGCAATACTGGGTGTGGTGTCATTTCTTTCCTGCTGACAATTTATCCCCGGCCCACTACCACTGGTCCGATAGAAGGACCCAACAAGCTCAATGGCCAATGCAGGCAGGAAGTGGGACGAATTCCACAAGTGCCACACCCTCTCTGCTCAATCAGCTCCTGTTTGCATGGAGCTGCGTTGGACCGAAGGGAGGTAAGGCAGCACAACAATAAAAGATAAGAACAATTCTTCACCTTCCCCCAAACACAGTATAAATTCAAGATTAAAAAGGCTATTTTAAAGGAATGTCATGGGGAGCACCATTACCTACTGTGCGTCCGCGTTGACCTGCTCATTAAGTAGCAGTCAGAGCAGAGAGCACTAGAGCGCTAACCAGCACAACAGCCGATGCAAGCAAGAAATGGAACACAGTCCCCAGTCCCAAAGTAGTGGCAGCAATATCAACTTAAGCTTAAAAAAGATATTTTAAAACCAACAGCATGCAGAGATTGCTGATGTCTTCTAGCACTAGGAATTTGCTGCTGGGCACAGCACACAGTGCTGGGTCCTAAGACTGACAAGACACCACCAAGAAAGGTCATGTTGCTTGAGTTTCGTATCCCAAGACAATATTGGTTTCACCCCCAAAGTTGCTCTGGAAGGTTCAGAGCTATGCTGTTTCAGCAGTATGCCTGCTGACTGTGCCATATTCCTTCAAGCATTTGGTACTGCTTGAGTGCAATGGTCCTTTCAGTCCTGCGCTGGGACTCTAAAGAGTTATGGTAGTTATTAGTGAGGGCCTGCCGATTATGCTACACTGGATGGGCTACAGGGGCCTCCCTTGACCGGGCTGGTCCAAAGTTTGGTACTGCTGCAACCAAGGTGGGCCTCATATTGTTGCTGATCTAGCTGGCAAGTCACTTTGTTGACTCTAGACTAGGGCATGTACATCCTGGGCTTGAGATAATGATCTGAAGTCCTGAACACTGCCCTGACCCGAGAAGCCCTAGCTGCTGCTCCACTCAGACTCAGGTGGATCTCTGCATTTAATGCAAGTCTGGTTTTCTTAGGACTTCTGGCTGAACCTGTTTGACCAGTGGAATTATCAAGAGTGTCAAAATGGGCGCCAACCTGAGGCTGTGAGCTGCCCTTCTTCCGCCCCCCTTTAATGGTCATGGCTCAGCCTATGTCTATTGATAAAAAAGGAGTGTGATGGAAACCTGTCAGGATCACACTCCTCAATAATACTAAATAAAAAATAAAATCCTGCAGAAACTGTTTAAAGAGATTAATACCCGTTGTATTGAAAGAAATCAGTAATTTTAGGTGCTAACTGTGTTGTATGATAGGGATGTAAGTTATTGTCCTTTAAAAGCTCCTTAACATAAAACCTGTTAATTATGTGGATAAAGGTGAATGTGTACGTGTCAAAATAACTCTTAATTTGGTTGGTATTAAGAATAGCGAATTTTCGAAATGTATTCAAAGAAGTCTGCATATTTCAGTAGAGCAGATACATTTAACATGAGCTGAACATGATTTATCCAAATATTCTTTTGTATTTAATTTGGTTTGTAAAGATTTCTTATTATAGGTAGTCTAAAACGCACAGTTAAAAAAAAAATCCAAAATCAAAGCGTGTCTTTGACAGAGGTTGCGTTTCAGTTAGTTATTTTTTTAAAAATTAGGGCCATATGAACAAAACTTTTTTAGAAGTCGCACATGGCCCAATTTGCAGATTCCTTATTAGTTTACTGGCTCATCCAACTTTTAAAGGTGGAAAGTGATTCCAGGGTAAAACATACTGATACTAGATAAACAATGGATGGGATATACATAGAGAAGGGCCGTGAAACACAGATCGAATCATATATAAAAAAGACTGATAAACTCTAAACATGAATTTAGTAACTGCCATGCCACACCCCAATTGCTCTGATGACTATGCCATTACTGAACCAAGACTGAGGATATTTAGGGGCAGATATAAGAAAAGTGACGCTGCACCCAGTGCAGCACCACTTTCCTTGCACCCCTTAGCGCCCCCTACTGCCACCATGTGTGTGCCGTATCAAAAATACGGCGCACCATGATGCAGAGTTGGGGCAATAGCATCAGAATTTTTGATGCTATTGGTGTAGAGTTCAGGGTTGGTGCCAAAATGTTGCCGCTAACCCTGAACAGTGCATAGGAGCTCTTTGTAACCAATGGTGTGCCCCCTTTTAATGTCTGTTCTGAGCAGGCGTTAAAAATGCAGAAAAAAATGCTGCAAAGAAATCTTTTAGAATTCTTTGCACCATTTTTTCATCCCCCCCAACAGGGGAACGTCCTCCTTGCCTACATTATGCCTGGCACAGACATAATGTGGCGCAAGGGGTTACAAAATGGTGCAATGCATCCATTGTGCCACTTTGTAAATCTACCACGGAGATTTTGGCCTCGTTGGGCCACATTAGTGTCAAAAAAATGATGCTAATGTGAAGCAAGGAGGCGCTAGGCCCTCTTAAATCTGGCCCTTAGTTGTCTTGTAACCCCATTGTATTGCTTAGGTGCTATTATAGATGAAGTAGCGTGAGTATTTTAAACCATGTACAAGAGATGTTTTAGAACCGTGCCCACCCTCGAAGGTGCATTTTAAGGTGCTTTCGTGTGATAATTAGTAAAGCGAGGCACAGAGGTAAAAAAAGTTGTTGTCTAAGATCACACAATGTAGTTAGGTGGAAGCCACATGTTTCATGTAATGTTTCCAGGTTTCATATTGCGCAAGTCAGCCAGGAGAGTACTAGTTACCTTTTTCTTTCTCCTATCATACATCAGAGCCCAATTATGTGCGTTTGTCTTTGAGACACGAAATCAGTCATTATGTTACATTTATAGCACATTATATCATAAATCAAATTGACACAAGAAGCCTTGCTAAAGTAACAAATAAGGAAACCTGTGTTCACTTTTGTAATGCTGATATACCTCTGTAAAGCCAATTACACACATTAGAAAAACAATAGGTCTCAGGGATGCAACGGAATTGCACCTCTTCACTATAGTGCAGCGCTTAGATACAGACAGACACACAAGGAGCTTATATCGAGCAGGCTGTCTGCATTTCTATCACCATCTGTGAGGGCCGCCCAGGCCAGCTATTAAGACATATTAAGACCCTCTATAGAGCAGGTTAAAGTGCTTAATTGTAACAATCGGCCGATTTTACTGCAAATTCAATACAGCATTTGCATAAATAGTGCTTTCACAGTCCTACACTGGTCTTAAAAAACATTTCTCTGATCTGTAATAAACCTACAGCACAACAAAAAGCTGCACTTCAGCTTCAGTGGAAAATGAGGCTTTATGAAGGCTCGCTCTTTTTGGGTTTGAGGGCCCAAGAGGACCTCAAGCCGGGTCATAGCCAGGCATCAAGCAAGAATTTTCAGTAGCCCACCCACCTCGATTGCTCATATGCCATGCATTTTCTGTTTTTTCTTTCCCATATCTTTGCACTACCAATTTCCATTATATGACTGAAGCTCACCATTCATTTTCAATTATTTTTTGCAGCACTCCTTTGCTCTTCACATGGAGTTCTTTACTTCTCTTCCTCTTTCATTGGAAGTTTCTTTACAGTTTCTTAGTTTTCTTTTCGCGGCACCACTTACTTTTCTCTTCTCGTCTCTTATCCCTTCCACCTCAGAGTTGTGCCTGAAATGCCTGTTCTTATACCTGGCATCCTTAGGGTGGTTTTACCCCAGACTTTTTGCCTTTTACCTCCTGTTTGTTGCTGTATCTTTTTGTTGGCCTTAGGACTCAGAGCACTTTACCATAGCTAACCAGTGCTAAAGTGCATGGTAAACATGGTAACATTGATGTCTCCACAAATGGCAAATTTAATTTAGGTGTGAGTCCCTTGTAAAGTGGTATACCATTTATCCAGGGCCTGTAAATTAAATGTTATTAGTGGGCCTGCACACTGATTGTGCCTGCTACATTTGTGCATTCCCTTCAGACACCTACAACACAGGCTACTCCACTGCATCTGCATTCATCTGCATACTGATGGGTCTTCCTGGGGAGGAGGTTGGTAATGGCTCCCACTTACATTTCAAAGGGTAGTGGCCTGAGCCCACACAAAGGGGCTGATTTCCTCCCACTGATAGTCAGGAGCCAGGGCTGGGCTGAAAGGGGGACTTGTGCACTTCAGAGAAACCTTTTGAAGACATACCCCACATCAAATGCACTTTTTGGTATAAGTTTTGGGTCTCAGATCTCCTAAGATCAGTACACTTCTGGACTCAACAGAACTCTGCTCGAGTAAAGACTGATGTTTTGCCACTCTGCCAGGATTGTCTGTTCCCAGGAACTGCAGCTCCGGTGTGCTGTGCAGCCCTGTTACCTGCTGATCTCTGCCCTGCAGACAAAGAACTAAGAGCTATCCCTAGAGTGACTCCAAGGGCTGGCTGACTTGCCTCTGGTTCTACTAGGGGTCTCCAGGAACTCAAAGATCTAAGAGCGGCTTCCTTGCTACATGCTGCCCGCTTTGAGAGGACTGTGGATTGGCTTCCCTGCAACCAGCACCCGCTTCTGCAAGGACTGTGGAGCAACTTCATTTCGGCATCCGCAGTCTCCTCCCAACTGCTCAGGGAACAAAGTTGTGCTGCACCTTTGTGCACGCTTCTGCTTCATCGCCAACCTCCTCAATACTACCTTATTTTTCAACCAGTGGCCGCAGAGGTGTTTTCTTGGAGTCACCTGCTCACTTACTGCTTCCCCGTGGCCTTGACAACATTTCTTTCCACAGAGCTGAGGTGAGACCGGAGCATTGCCATTATTCACCTAAATGAAGTGCAGTCACATCATAGAATTCTCCACATCATTTTAGACCAGGTAACTTGCTAAAAGCTTTGTTTTTTAATAACTTTACAAACTGATATCAAGATCTGATAAAATTAGATTTTTTGTCATTTTGGTCTTGATTCACACAGATAAATAATCTGTAGTTTTCATAACCCTCTGTGGAGTCCTTTTGTGGTGTTTTCATTGTGATTGCTGCATGTGTTTTGCACAAATACTTTACACTTTGCCTTCTGCTCTGTGCCAAGCTATCAGAGGGTGAGCACAGGTTAATTTAGGTTGTGAATTTGACTTACTCTGACTAGGATTGTGGTCCCTATTTGGCCAGGGTGCATACTTCTGCCAATTGGAGGCCAAATTTCTAACACCCCTATAGGCATTTCACATTACTGTCAAGGTGTACACTTTGTATATGGCTTGGGAGCAGTTCTTGAAATGTGGAGAGGGTAGTGCACAGGTTTTTTTCTTCTGTGTGTGTGTGTGTATCAGGAGTGAGGTCAGCCTGTCTCCTCTTTCAATCCGACACACAAAAAAAGGGAGCACACTGCCTCACACTCCAGCATAAAATAGCCCCTATGCATCATGGTAAATGCAGTCATTTGATTTAAAGATAGAGAAATTTTTCAAAAAGTCTTTCACCTTAAGTAGGTGCAGCAAGTGCTGTATCTCTGGACACGTGTTTCTGGCTTTCGGCCGTCATCAGCAGAGAGAAAATATATCTGAAGGGGTTGCTTGAAGTGCCGCCGAATGTCTTCACAGGTTTTTGTACCACTCAGTAGGCGAACAGGTGCATCACCAGAGCTCGTCAGCTCGTAGGCTCACGGGAGCCGTCAATTAGACACACAAAAAAAGGGAGCACACTGCCTCACACTCCAGCATAAAATAGCCCCTATGCATCATGGTAAATGCAGTCATTTGATTTAAAGATAGAGAAATTTTTCAAAAAGTCTTTCACCTTAAGTAGGTGCAGCAAGTGCTGTATCTCTGGACACGTGTTTCTGGCTTTCGGCCGTCATCAGCAGAGAGAAAATATATCTGAAGGGGTTGCTTGAAGTGCCGCCGAATGTCTTCACAGGTTTTTGTACCACTCAGTAGGCGAACAGGTGCATCACCAGAGCTCGTCAGCTCGTAGGCTCACGGGAGCCGTCAATTAGACACACAAAAAAAGGGAGCACACTGCCTCACACTCCAGCATAAAATAGCCCCTATGCATCATGGTAAATGCAGTCATTTGATTTAAAGATAGAGAAATTTTTCAAAAAGTCTTTCACCTTAAGTAGGTGCAGCAAGTGCTGTATCTCTGGACACGTGTTTCTGGCTTTCGGCCGTCATCAGCAGAGAGAAAATATATCTGAAGGGGTTGCTTGAAGTGCCGCCGAATGTCTTCACAGGTTTTTGTACCACTCAGTAGGCGAACAGGTGCATCACCAGAGCTCGTCAGCTCGTAGGCTCACGGGAGCCGTCAATTAGACACACAAAAAAAGGGAGCACACTGCCTCACACTCCAGCATAAAATAGCCCCTATGCATCATGGTAAATGCAGTCATTTGATTTAAAGATAGAGAAATTTTTCAAAAAGTCTTTCACCTTAAGTAGGTGCAGCAAGTGCTGTATCTCTGGACACGTGTTTCTGGCTTTCGGCCGTCATCAGCAGAGAGAAAATATATCTGAAGGGGTTGCTTGAAGTGCCGCCGAATGTCTTCACAGGTTTTTGTACCACTCAGTAGGCGAACAGGTGCATCACCAGAGCTCGTCAGCTCGTAGGCTCACGGGAGCCGTCAATTAGACACACAAAAAAAGGGAGCACACTGCCTCACACTCCAGCATAAAATAGCCCCTATGCATCATGGTAAATGCAGTCATTTGATTTAAAGATAGAGAAATTTTTCAAAAAGTCTTTCACCTTAAGTAGGTGCAGCAAGTGCTGTATCTCTGGACACGTGTTTCTGGCTTTCGGCCGTCATCAGCAGAGAGAAAATATATCTGAAGGGGTTGCTTGAAGTGCCGCCGAATGTCTTCACAGGTTTTTGTACCACTCAGTAGGCGAACAGGTGCATCACCAGAGCTCGTCAGCTCGTAGGCTCACGGGAGCCGTCAATTAGACACACAAAAAAAGGGAGCACACTGCCTCACACTCCAGCATAAAATAGCCCCTATGCATCATGGTAAATGCAGTCATTTGATTTAAAGATAGAGAAATTTTTCAAAAAGTCTTTCACCTTAAGTAGGTGCAGCAAGTGCTGTATCTCTGGACACGTGTTTCTGGCTTTCGGCCGTCATCAGCAGAGAGAAAATATATCTGAAGGGGTTGCTTGAAGTGCCGCCGAATGTCTTCACAGGTTTTTGTACCACTCAGTAGGCGAACAGGTGCATCACCAGAGCTCGTCAGCTCGTAGGCTCACGGGAGCCGTCAATTAGACACACAAAAAAAGGGAGCACACTGCCTCACACTCCAGCATAAAATAGCCCCTATGCATCATGGTAAATGCAGTCATTTGATTTAAAGATAGAGAAATTTTTCAAAAAGTCTTTCACCTTAAGTAGGTGCAGCAAGTGCTGTATCTCTGGACACGTGTTTCTGGCTTTCGGCCGTCATCAGCAGAGAGAAAATATATCTGAAGGGGTTGCTTGAAGTGCCGCCGAATGTCTTCACAGGTTTTTGTACCACTCAGTAGGCGAACAGGTGCATCACCAGAGCTCGTCAGCTCGTAGGCTCACGGGAGCCGTCAATTAGACACACAAAAAAAGGGAGCACACTGCCTCACACTCCAGCATAAAATAGCCCCTATGCATCATGGTAAATGCAGTCATTTGATTTAAAGATAGAGAAATTTTTCAAAAAGTCTTTCACCTTAAGTAGGTGCAGCAAGTGCTGTATCTCTGGACACGTGTTTCTGGCTTTCGGCCGTCATCAGCAGAGAGAAAATATATCTGAAGGGGTTGCTTGAAGTGCCGCCGAATGTCTTCACAGGTTTTTGTACCACTCAGTAGGCGAACAGGTGCATCACCAGAGCTCGTCAGCTCGTAGGCTCACGGGAGCCGTCAATTAGACACACAAAAAAAGGGAGCACACTGCCTCACACTCCAGCATAAAATAGCCCCTATGCATCATGGTAAATGCAGTCATTTGATTTAAAGATAGAGAAATTTTTCAAAAAGTCTTTCACCTTAAGTAGGTGCAGCAAGTGCTGTATCTCTGGACACGTGTTTCTGGCTTTCGGCCGTCATCAGCAGAGAGAAAATATATCTGAAGGGGTTGCTTGAAGTGCCGCCGAATGTCTTCACAGGTTTTTGTACCACTCAGTAGGCGAACAGGTGCATCACCAGAGCTCGTCAGCTCGTAGGCTCACGGGAGCCGTCAATTAGACACACAAAAAAAGGGAGCACACTGCCTCACACTCCAGCATAAAATAGCCCCTATGCATCATGGTAAATGCAGTCATTTGATTTAAAGATAGAGAAATTTTTCAAAAAGTCTTTCACCTTAAGTAGGTGCAGCAAGTGCTGTATCTCTGGACACGTGTTTCTGGCTTTCGGCCGTCATCAGCAGAGAGAAAATATATCTGAAGGGGTTGCTTGAAGTGCCGCCGAATGTCTTCACAGGTTTTTGTACCACTCAGTAGGCGAACAGGTGCATCACCAGAGCTCGTCAGCTCGTAGGCTCACGGGAGCCGTCAATTAGACACACAAAAAAAGGGAGCACACTGCCTCACACTCCAGCATAAAATAGCCCCTATGCATCATGGTAAATGCAGTCATTTGATTTAAAGATAGAGAAATTTTTCAAAAAGTCTTTCACCTTAAGTAGGTGCAGCAAGTGCTGTATCTCTGGACACGTGTTTCTGGCTTTCGGCCGTCATCAACAGAGAGAAAATATATCTGAAGGGGTTGCTTGAAGTGCCGCCGAATGTCTTCACAGGTTTTTGTACCACTCAGTAGGCGAACAGGTGCGTCACCAGAGCTCGTCAGCTCGTAGGCTCACGGGAGCCGTCAATTAGACACACAAAAAAAGGGAGCACACTGCCTCACACTCCAGCATAAAATAGCCCCTATGCATCATGGTAAATGCAGTCATTTGATTTAAAGATAGAGAAATTTTTCAAAAAGTCTTTCACCTTAAGTAGGTGCAGCAAGTGCTGTATCTCTGGACACGTGTTTCTGGCTTTCGGCCGTCATCAGCAGAGAGAAAATATATCTGAAGGGGTTGCTTGAAGTGCCGCCGAATGTCTTCACAGGTTTTTGTACCACTCAGTAGGCGAACAGGTGCGTCACCAGAGCTCGTCAGCTCGTAGGCTCACGGGAGCCGTCAATTAGACACACAAAAAAAGGGAGCACACTGCCTCACACTCCAGCATAAAATAGCCCCTATGCATCATGGTAAATGCAGTCATTTGATTTAAAGATAGAGAAATTTTTCAAAAAGTCTTTCACCTTAAGTAGGTGCAGCAAGTGCTGTATCTCTGGACACGTGTTTCTGGCTTTCGGCCGTCATCAGCAGAGAGAAAATATATCTGAAGGGGTTGCTTGAAGTGCCGCCGAATGTCTTCACAGGTTTTTGTACCACTCAGTAGGCGAACAGGTGCATCACCAGAGCTCGTCAGCTCGTAGGCTCACGGGAGCCGTCAATTAGACACACAAAAAAAGGGAGCACACTGCCTCACACTCCAGCATAAAATAGCCCCTATGCATCATGGTAAATGCAGTCATTTGATTTAAAGATAGAGAAATTTTTCAAAAAGTCTTTCACCTTAAGTAGGTGCAGCAAGTGCTGTATCTCTGGACACGTGTTTCTGGCTTTCGGCCGTCATCAGCAGAGAGAAAATATATCTGAAGGGGTTGCTTGAAGTGCCGCCGAATGTCTTCACAGGTTTTTGTACCACTCAGTAGGCGAACAGGTGCATCACCAGAGCTCGTCAGCTCGTAGGCTCACGGGAGCCGTCAATTAGACACACAAAAAAAGGGAGCACACTGCCTCACACTCCAGCATAAAATAGCCCCTATGCATCATGGTAAATGCAGTCATTTGATTTAAAGATAGAGAAATTTTTCAAAAAGTCTTTCACCTTAAGTAGGTGCAGCAAGTGCTGTATCTCTGGACACGTGTTTCTGGCTTTCGGCCGTCATCAGCAGAGAGAAAATATATCTGAAGGGGTTGCTTGAAGTGCCGCCGAATGTCTTCACAGGTTTTTGTACCACTCAGTAGGCGAACAGGTGCATCACCAGAGCTCGTCAGCTCGTAGGCTCACGGGAGCCGTCAATTAGACACACAAAAAAAGGGAGCACACTGCCTCACACTCCAGCATAAAATAGCCCCTATGCATCATGGTAAATGCAGTCATTTGATTTAAAGATAGAGAAATTTTTCAAAAAGTCTTTCACCTTAAGTAGGTGCAGCAAGTGCTGTATCTCTGGACACGTGTTTCTGGCTTTCGGCCGTCATCAGCAGAGAGAAAATATATCTGAAGGGGTTGCTTGAAGTGCCGCCGAATGTCTTCACAGGTTTTTGTACCACTCAGTAGGCGAACAGGTGCATCACCAGAGCTCGTCAGCTCGTAGGCTCACGGGAGCCGTCAATTAGACACACAAAAAAAGGGAGCACACTGCCTCACACTCCAGCATAAAATAGCCCCTATGCATCATGGTAAATGCAGTCATTTGATTTAAAGATAGAGAAATTTTTCAAAAAGTCTTTCACCTTAAGTAGGTGCAGCAAGTGCTGTATCTCTGGACACGTGTTTCTGGCTTTCGGCCGTCATCAGCAGAGAGAAAATATATCTGAAGGGGTTGCTTGAAGTGCCGCCGAATGTCTTCACAGGTTTTTGTACCACTCAGTAGGCGAACAGGTGCATCACCAGAGCTCGTCAGCTCGTAGGCTCACGGGAGCCGTCAATTAGACACACAAAAAAAGGGAGCACACTGCCTCACACTCCAGCATAAAATAGCCCCTATGCATCATGGTAAATGCAGTCATTTGATTTAAAGATAGAGAAATTTTTCAAAAAGTCTTTCACCTTAAGTAGGTGCAGCAAGTGCTGTATCTCTGGACACGTGTTTCTGGCTTTCGGCCGTCATCAGCAGAGAGAAAATATATCTGAAGGGGTTGCTTGAAGTGCCGCCGAATGTCTTCACAGGTTTTTGTACCACTCAGTAGGCGAACAGGTGCATCACCAGAGCTCGTCAGCTCGTAGGCTCACGGGAGCCGTCAATTAGACACACAAAAAAAGGGAGCACACTGCCTCACACTCCAGCATAAAATAGCCCCTATGCATCATGGTAAATGCAGTCATTTGATTTAAAGATAGAGAAATTTTTCAAAAAGTCTTTCACCTTAAGTAGGTGCAGCAAGTGCTGTATCTCTGGACACGTGTTTCTGGCTTTCGGCCGTCATCAGCAGAGAGAAAATATATCTGAAGGGGTTGCTTGAAGTGCCGCCGAATGTCTTCACAGGTTTTTGTACCACTCAGTAGGCGAACAGGTGCATCACCAGAGCTCGTCAGCTCGTAGGCTCACGGGAGCCGTCAATTAGACACACAAAAAAAGGGAGCACACTGCCTCACACTCCAGCATAAAATAGCCCCTATGCATCATGGTAAATGCAGTCATTTGATTTAAAGATAGAGAAATTTTTCAAAAAGTCTTTCACCTTAAGTAGGTGCAGCAAGTGCTGTATCTCTGGACACGTGTTTCTGGCTTTCGGCCGTCATCAGCAGAGAGAAAATATATCTGAAGGGGTTGCTTGAAGTGCCGCCGAATGTCTTCACAGGTTTTTGTACCACTCAGTAGGCGAACAGGTGCATCACCAGAGCTCGTCAGCTCGTAGGCTCACGGGAGCCGTCAATTAGACACACAAAAAAAGGGAGCACACTGCCTCACACTCCAGCATAAAATAGCCCCTATGCATCATGGTAAATGCAGTCATTTGATTTAAAGATAGAGAAATTTTTCAAAAAGTCTTTCACCTTAAGTAGGTGCAGCAAGTGCTGTATCTCTGGACACGTGTTTCTGGCTTTCGGCCGTCATCAGCAGAGAGAAAATATATCTGAAGGGGTTGCTTGAAGTGCCGCCGAATGTCTTCACAGGTTTTTGTACCACTCAGTAGGCGAACAGGTGCATCACCAGAGCTCGTCAGCTCGTAGGCTCACGGGAGCCGTCAATTAGACACACAAAAAAAGGGAGCACACTGCCTCACACTCCAGCATAAAATAGCCCCTATGCATCATGGTAAATGCAGTCATTTGATTTAAAGATAGAGAAATTTTTCAAAAAGTCTTTCACCTTAAGTAGGTGCAGCAAGTGCTGTATCTCTGGACACGTGTTTCTGGCTTTCGGCCGTCATCAGCAGAGAGAAAATATATCTGAAGGGGTTGCTTGAAGTGCCGCCGAATGTCTTCACAGGTTTTTGTACCACTCAGTAGGCGAACAGGTGCATCACCAGAGCTCGTCAGCTCGTAGGCTCACGGGAGCCGTCAATTAGACACACAAAAAAAGGGAGCACACTGCCTCACACTCCAGCATAAAATAGCCCCTATGCATCATGGTAAATGCAGTCATTTGATTTAAAGATAGAGAAATTTTTCAAAAAGTCTTTCACCTTAAGTAGGTGCAGCAAGTGCTGTATCTCTGGACACGTGTTTCTGGCTTTCGGCCGTCATCAGCAGAGAGAAAATATATCTGAAGGGGTTGCTTGAAGTGCCGCCGAATGTCTTCACAGGTTTTTGTACCACTCAGTAGGCGAACAGGTGCATCACCAGAGCTCGTCAGCTCGTAGGCTCACGGGAGCCGTCAATTAGACACACAAAAAAAGGGAGCACACTGCCTCACACTCCAGCATAAAATAGCCCCTATGCATCATGGTAAATGCAGTCATTTGATTTAAAGATAGAGAAATTTTTCAAAAAGTCTTTCACCTTAAGTAGGTGCAGCAAGTGCTGTATCTCTGGACACGTGTTTCTGGCTTTCGGCCGTCATCAGCAGAGAGAAAATATATCTGAAGGGGTTGCTTGAAGTGCCGCCGAATGTCTTCACAGGTTTTTGTACCACTCAGTAGGCGAACAGGTGCATCACCAGAGCTCGTCAGCTCGTAGGCTTCTTTGTAGTTGCAGGGTACAGTAGTAAGTCATAAAGAGAACCATAATGTGTGTAATCTTCTCCCTAAGGGTTTTGACATCAAAATAAAAGTAACACTTGCTGTGTTTACCTGCTGCCAAAGCATAACTAGATACCGATGGATGGAGTGTCACACTGAGAAAACTACTGGTGGTTCACATTTGCACTGCAGTTTAAACGTATATTTTCCATCAGCCTTAGAAATCTCTGTATGGATAATTGAGCATCTATGTTGGCAGTAGTCTATTGGTTCATGTGGCATGTAGGCGGAATGCTGCTAGAAAGCTTCTCCCCCAAAACCCTCCTTCAGGTTCACGCAGCTATTACACTTGGCTTTCATTAGCTCCAGTTGAGGGTGAGTACTGGGTCAGTGGACTGGGTGTAGAGCCAGTGAAGGGAACCACTAAGGGAAATGGGCATTCAGTGGAAGAGGTGAGTGACAGCAGCCTAAGAAAACTTTTGGGTACCTGCACTTATTTTTTGTTAACTAAGCACTGCCAGCAAGCCACTATCCTGTTGATTGCTATGATTCCTAGTGGGTCACAAATTGTGACTTACTTCATTAATATTCATGAGGAAGGTCAATTTGTGACCCCACACTAGGAATCACTATTCTAACATTTATTCTTCAGTACATTAGGATTTGTGATTTCCAAATTGAAATGTAATAAGAATCGTAATTTGGAAATCATTATTTCTACTTTTTGTATGTATGGTCCTAAAGTAACGGATGTTCGTTTTAGTGGAACTGTGGAAAGAAAAGCAGGAAAAGATGTTCACTAAATCATTGTTTGATACAGCTAATTAAATTGTGATTTTTTTTAAATGATGGATATTTAGGGGCATCTTCACACAGAAGTGGTGCAGTGCAGCGCCAAAATTGGCAGCACTGCACTGTGTCACGTCTTAAATGCAGGGATTTGCCATATATACACAAATATGGCACACCGCTGTGATTCCTCATACTGCTAGCGCTAAATGTAGCAGCCAACACTAACACAGGCATCCTTGCACCATAGTGCAAGTACGTCTGCATTGAAGGGAATGGTTGTTTATGTGCAGGAAGGTGTCTCTTCCTGCACATAAAGAATCTACAATGGTGATTTGTTACACACAGTGCAACACACATAGAAGTAGCAACTCCTCATTATTGGATGTTTATGTGCAGGAAGGAATACCTTCCTGCACATAAGCAATCATTCTGGTGTTTTGTTCTTTCTATGTGTGCTGCAGAAGGCAGCACACATAGAAAAGGCAAAAACAAGGAGGAATAATAGTATTTCTTCTTGTTGCACCATGCTAACGCCACCCCCGGGGTGGCATTAGTTTTTGGCGATGCCACAGATTTACGGATTCTTGTAAATCTGGGGCAGCATCAAAAGCAATGGGTGTTGCGGTGGAACGCCCACAGCAATACCCATTGCACGCCCCTCTGCCATAAAAAACTGCATTAGAGGGACCCATATTTACAAGGTGGCGTTAAGCCACAAAAATAGTTTAGTGCTGTCTTGTAAATATGGCGCCATGTACAGAACCACCAAAATGCCACTAAAAGTGACGACCGAGTGGCTAGAGGCATGTAAATATGCCTTTTAGGGACATATTTAAGAGCCCCTAGCGCCACCTTAGCGCTGCCATAGCATCATTTTTTGACAGTAAGGTGGCACTAACGTGACTTTTTCCACATGCCATATTTACAAAGTGGTGCAATGCATGCATTGTGCCACTTTGTAACCCCTTGCACCACATTATGCCTGTGCCAGGCATAATGTATGCAAGAGGGGGTGTTCCGGCACTAGGAGGCCCGCAACAATGGCGCAATTAAATTTAATAGATTTCACTGTGCCATTTTTGCCATAATTTTCAACGCCTGCTCAGAGCAGGTGTTAAGATGGCACTCCCATTTAAACCTATGGGCCTCCTTGCACTTTACTACACTATTGTCAACATTTTTGACACTAGTGTAGCAAAACGCCACAATAGCGTCACATTTTTTTGCACTATTGAAATAACGACCGCCATAGTGCACCGTATTATAAATATGGCCATGGTGTTGTTAGGTGCCGGTAGGGATGCACAGAAAAAGTGGCGCATCATCTATGATGCACCACTTTTTCTTACACATGGGCCTCAGTCTGTTATTGTATATCGGGCTCCCTAACTGCTTACTTCATACTAATTGTGGAATCACTGTTGTAACGGCTCTCAATCAGTTTCTATAAGCATATATGTTTCACCCGAGGAGTCAGGTCAAAACAACACTGTCTAATCCTGGCTCTTCTGAGGTGACATGGAGTGCGAAACAACTATGGACTGGGATGCGGCCCGAGTAATTACCATTTGCTAAGATAAATTTAAGCATTCCAGCCATCAGTTTTTATACACTTTTTGTATACTTCAGTGAGAAGTAGAGCCCCGCACAGTATATTGCACGTTGTGTGCCAACTGCTGTGTTTGTTAACCAAGCGGTCAAAATAGAAACTGTACATCCTGGGGGACCTTCGGTTACCCTTCCCCCGTTCAAAAATCTGAGAGTGGGCTGGTAAATAAATCTCTTCCATGCCGCACTGTTCCTACGCCCTTAGTAAGTGTACGTCAATATAAAAACTCAATATTTTTGGAGACGCCTGCTTGTCATATCTTTTTACTTAAATAAACTCCTATCGTCATCTCCGCTTTTGTTTTAGTTTGACTCCTTGGAAATTATGATTACTCAATTACACAGTTACTTAAGAATGTGGCTGCTGCATCCCACTGGGGATGTTCATGACAATGAATTTATGCTTCTGTTTTTCTTCCTTGAATTGTCTCCAGATTTCTCCTTGCCCAGACAAGTGCACTACAGCAGAAATCACCAGTGAAATATGGAGCCATTAGACAGCACACAGAGTGCAGCTAAGTAACCTTAAGCCCAAGGAATGAATGATGGTGTGTTATAATATAGTGGATCTGTACAGTCTTCAAACCTTTCAACAAACTTTCTCAGCACTCTTTTAAAATCAATAAAAATGTAGACCTGCCAGAGGGGGAACAGTAGGGATGTAGTGAGGTAAGCAACGGCACACTGTTAGACCTGTCAGCCCTTGGCAAGGCTTCTCCAGTCTTTGGCTTCTGACCTCCTGTTTTTAATCCTGTGCTGAATTTCGTTTTTGCTGGCTTTAGGACTGTGGGCACTTTATCACTGCTGACCAGTGCTACAGTGCAAGTGCTCTCTGTCTAAATGGTATTTGTGATTAGTTTATCCATGATTGGCATTTTTGATTTACCAATAAGTCCCTGGTATGGTGCACCATGTACGTCCAGGGCCTGTAAATCAAATACTACTAGTGGGCCTGCAGCACTGATTGTGACACCCACATGAGTAGCCCTCAGACCTGCCACTGCAGTGTCTATGTTTGCAGTTTTCAACTACCATGTGTCCTGGCAAGTGCACCTACTTGCCAATGCCAAACCTTCTCTTTTATTACCTGCAAGTCACCCTTAAGGTATGCCCAAAGCAGCCCAATGGGCATGGTGGGCTTTTAAAAGGTAGGACCTTCACTGGTGTGTTTTACATGTCCTGATAGTGACATACTGCTAAATTCGGGTTTAACTATTGCAAAGCATATCTCTTTCGTAGGGTAACATTGGGAGTGCCTTGAAATATCTGTTAAGTGTAATTTTCCATTGGAACCAGGTAGAGATATGGAGGATGGGGACTCTGAACTCACAATTTAAAAATACATCTTTTGATGAAGTTTCTTATAAAATTTTATGTTGAAAAATGCCACTTTTAGGAAGTGGCCATTTTCTTACTGAACCATTCTGTGCCTCTGCCTGTCCGTGGAATATACGTCTGGGTCAGGATGACAGTTGGGCTGTTTGTAAATTCACTTAAGAAAGTCACACAAAGGGAGCTGAGGTGTGCCCATATCCTGATCGGTCTTCCTGGGCTAGAGTGGTGGGAGGAGCTGACACTTGCACCTGAATAGAGCTGTGTCTATCCTTACACAAAGCAATCTCCAACCCCCTTGAGTGTGTCTGGGGCCAGGGCAGGAAAGGCAGGGTCTTGTGCACTACAAATACTTTCCTTTGAAGTTTGTCTACTTCAAAGGCAGAAATGGGTATATGTACTGGACCTCTGACCCCACAAAGTTAGAATCATTCTGAAGAGTTAGATGCTGTAGGAGGGACTTCCACTCTGCCTGTTACTTTACTGTGCTGGCCTGCTGCTTGCTGTTTCTGTCCTTGAAGTGAAAGGACTGCACTTTGCTTTCTATATCCTGCGTCCAAAGGTTCTCCAGGGACTTGGACTGAGCTTGCATCCTGTTAAGAAGTCTCAAGGACATCAAAGACTTCAGCTCCTGGGCTCTCCTGCGGAGAGTCCTGGCTTGCCAAGTGGTGCCATATCCAGTTCCTGGCCCTTGGGAGTGAGTTCTGGTGCAACCAAGAAGAAGCCAGGCACATCGACTTCAGAGCAACTTGGGATCCGACGCCACTCTCTAACTCCATGCCACTGCCTGCTCCAGAGTTGTGGTCCCCGCTGTGTGCAAAGATTGCAACTGATGCCACAGGCCTGACGCCACCGCAACACCTCCAAAGTCCTGCCACAGCGTGAGTCCCAAGTGCCATGTCACCGACATCTGTGACATCTGACTCCGCCGCAGCACTTGTAGCCCTGTGGTGTTATTGTGACACTGCGAAGTTGACACCTTGCATCTAGACCTGCTGGATTCATCGACCCGCCCTGTTGTAAGGAACCGATGCCTCGCTATCGACACCCCATCACCTCCCCTGCAACCGTAAGGAACCAACACCTTACCTCCCTTGCCTAGCAGTGAGTAACTGCTGCTTTACCTCCACAGCAGCAGTAAGGAACCAACACCGCACCAGCTCCAGCGATGCCTCACCTCCCTGACTCCGTGCAACATCTTTGTTTCCTCGTTTTCCGAGGTACTGTACCTGGGGTCCCTTGCGAGTGGCGTCGGACTGTTGAAAACAACTCTGTCAAGCAGACGTGTTAGCCCCAGTTGGAGTTATTGTGTTTCTAAGCATTATACTAAGATTTAATCTTTGAAAATTCATTTCTTTGCTTGTGTATGTTGGATTTTTGTCATTTTGGTCTTGGAGCACTTTTGTGGTGTTTTCACTGTGTTACTGTGTGTCTGTATAAATACTTTACACATTGCCTCTGAGATAAGTCTGACTGCTTGTGCCAAGCTACCAAGGAGGTGAGCAGGGGTTATTTTAACTGTGTGAATCCCTTACCCTGACTAGATTGACGGTCCCTGCTTGAACAGTGTGCAAACCAATGCCAACTAAAGACCCCATTTCTAACACACCCAGAAATTTGAGGCTGCTTTATGCTTATGAAAGCTGTCAATGGGTTCAAAAGGATGCAAGGCAAGAGGAAGCAACAGGCAAAGATTAACACCATCTCAGAAAAGCAGCACACCAGACGATGTTGGCTTCAATTTGAGCAGAAGTGGCCCACGATTATCAAAGCAAGAGTAATGTGTGCGCCAAATGCCCTGCACTTTTCAAAGAGAATTCAATTAAATGGGAAGGAGAACCTCCAGCCTGCATCCACCAAAGTCAACCTTCACAAAACAATTAAAAAGAAACCTTCACACGGTCACCCCCACACTTACATCACTTTCAACTACTCAAAATGTTACTCCACATTAGAACACTAACTGGACTTGAAATCTGGATGTATTTGTTGTTTAATTAATAGACCATGAAAGAAATCACCCTAAATCTTCAAAGTACTATTGAAAGCTACTCAGGGAATACATTTGTTATTTATTCTACATCACAGTAGGTTGGACACACAATAAATAAACTAGGCAAGCATATTTCAAAGGGAGGCTTCTGTCTCAGAAAACGATCTGCCACCCACTTTTGTTGTCTTGAAATTTGGAACCTGCGCCAAACTTTGGTTAGAAAATCTGTGTTTCTAAGATGGTGGACATCAACTATATCATCTGCAGACTGTCATGATGTCTCTTTCAGCTGGTGGTGTAGCAAAGGTGCCTTGGGACCTAATGCTGCAACAAGGAGAATGGGCTTCTTTCCCTACCCTAAAGTTGGGTTGTAAAACACAACCATACATAGTGGGTCTCTTGAACACCTTGGCCCCCGTACCGCTGCATTTGCTGTTCCTTTGATAAAAAGGCCTTTGCTTTAAGTTCATTTGTGTTTTCCTGAATGAAGACATGGAAGTGTAGAGTTCCAAAAAACAGATCTCACCTACCGCTGATATGTACAAATTGAATTGAACATCATTCCCAAAGTTCCACTATATGTTTCAATTAACTGCTTGAAGATCCACAACTGACTGTACCATTGTATTGTGAAATAACATAAAATGTCTTCTGGTAATTGGAAACATTTCCATCACTGTGTGGATCTAATCATTTTCTCACCCAATCAAGTAAATCATTCTGATGTGTATGACGGGCCTGTGGAAGTGTTACAGAGGGAGCTGAATCACCTAGTAAATAAGGAATAATATATAAAATTATGCAGTGTTTGTTGGATGTACACTAAAAACAGTATTGCAGATGGAACTGTATATATTATTGCAAAGTGCAAGTGAGTTGCACAAAAGTAGGGCTAGAAGATGGCATGTTCACCAGCCACGTTCAGGTTTATGATTTTATAAAAAAAAAACATACCTTACCTCTGCTCTGCTCCGCTTCTCCCACGCCACCTCTCCTCACTCTTGCAGTGCAGGCACAGGCTCCCAGCCAGCCCTGCTGTCGGTTGGGACGCTGCTCAGAGAGGCGGCAGGATTTGCTAGGAGCGCCCTGGCTGGGTGCTCCTAGGCAGACTGGGAGCCTGTGCAGGCTCTCTCCTGCCCGGCAACATAGTGGCGGGCTGGAGAGAGCACACTGCGCATGTGTGTCTGGCCAGCCCGAGATGGCCGGCCAAACACACATGTGTTCTGAGGGGAGTGCACAGTGCATTCCTCTCGGTGCTCGTCACCCCATTGCCCCACCCCTTTTACAACAAAGGAATAATTGACATAGTTTATTATCCCTTCTTTGTGAAAGCTTTGCAGCTTCTGCTGCTGGCAGGGGGCGACGTTCCTCTGTAGAAGAGTAGCTGTCACTGGGCATTATCTTGTTTGTTGGGACGACCAAATTGGCGCAGTTTCTTTTTGGGGTTGAAGTAAATAACAAGATAGGTGGGACAGAAATTCTGGAGAGAAAGGGGGTCGGCACAATGTGAGGAGGTCTAAAGAATACTGTAGGAGACCTAACAGATCTTAGTCTGACATCAGGTTGTAATGTTGGGGGAAGAGGAGTGATGAAATTGTGGAGCAAGCCTATTTGCAAGGGTGGTTGTGTACCTCATGAATTTCTCATGATTTTTTGTCACATAAGAAATAGTCTTTTCCTCTGAGGGGTGGAGCGTAATTAAGCTGGGAGACGGGTGTAGGAGTGTTTCTTTCAGAAGCAACCACTCACTGGGCTTCACAGAACTCTACCCCTAGTGATGCATCCTGCCACAGTTAAATGTCACAAAGTAAGGGACTTCCAGACTGTCAAGTCACAATTGGGGAGACAGAAATAACTGTCTGAGACACTCTCACTTCCATTGTAGCGGGAAGACACATCAGGTTTCAAGTCAGCAACTCCTATCTCATGACCTTATCTTGTCCAGGGCTTTGTATAAACAGATGCCTCCCCTTGGATATAGACCGAGGTCTTGCCATTAACGATCCCTCTCCATTTCACTAGATGTAGGATTCAGGCCTGGACCATATGCTTCACTAAATTACTTACATCCTCTGAGATCCTCTTATTCCTTCCTTCCAAAACGTGACCACACTCATTGTGGCATGCCCTTCCTTTCACTCAGTTGTAAGCATTCTGGTAAGAATGGCCATCTCCCTCAACTTCCCACTGCAGGCACACTAGAGGTGCACATGCAGCCTCCTACCTTCTTTGGCAGCCAGAGGAGCTCATTGCTTCCATTATTCTCCTGCTCACACACACCCAACCCAGTAACAGCTGTTTTAAACTGCTAACCCGAATTTGCCATTTAAACAAATAGTAAATCCCAGAACTCCATTTTTTAGGTCTTGGTTCTAGATGGCTCGGGATGGCATACATGTGCTGTCTCAAACCGAGACATGCTCTATTTACTTTGTGAGCTTCAGCCCGCTCATAAGCTTCTGATTTGCTTGCTCCATCATTGCTCTCCTAATCTTATTCCTCATTTGTTATGGCATACATGCGTCATCCCTCTTCTAGTCTTTTTCCCTCCCATAGGAGCAAGGATCAAGTACTACCATACATCCACTCCTCCCATTTTAGATTTGTGTTTATGGACTACATTTTTAGTTTGTTTTCCACACCCAACACAAGTGCCAGTGCTCCCAGCTACTCTGCGATCCCACGCGCATCTCCTTGTTTCTTTTGAGCACTCAACCTGTCGTAGTTTGACTTGCTCTAGGCAACACTGCAGGTTTAAGGATGACAGTACTTGTGTTTGTAGGTGACTATGCCTGTTCTGCAACAAATCGCAACTGTCGTCCCAAACCTCCAGGCTCACAAGCAGCCCCTCACAAAAAACCCGAACAGTAAAAGGTGATTTGCGGCAGCCTTTACGCATGGACTCAAGAGTGCGACATCTCAGGGAGTGTTGTGGTTAAACGGAGAGTACCCCTTTCTCACATGAACAGTATGTCTCAATCAAACACAGGCAATGAAGGAGATGCAGTAAAGTTTTCAATAGGTTTTATGAACAAAACAGCAATCTACAATAAGTTGCATGGGCTGCAATTATAAGGATAATGAAAAATGCAAGAAACAGAATTGTGAACACAAGAGTCATTAATACGAAGAGCCCCACCATCTTGCAATAGCATATAATGACATGAGATATGAAATATGTCCTAATACCCTAGCATGATGAACCTAATCTCTAACCTAAAGAGAGCTAGCTGTGTTATACCTGATCTGCCAATGACATGTCCATGAGAAGAGCCCCCCAAACCTTGTTAACTTGGAATGAGGTCTCTAACCCAGACTCCGTAGGGACAAGAAGACTGGGTCAGCATCAAGGCGGCGTGCAGCATCGATAGCAGCGATGGCATCTGGCCGGAATCCCTCTGACTATCTGTCTATATGAGGTGCATTTATACAGATCTGCTTGGACCCCTGGCGTAGGTCTGTTCTCAAACAATAGATAACAAGACATGCTTGGGGCGGCAATTACATAAACAATTCCTCAAAAGCCCAAAGTGGGAAAGTACCTAATGTGAATACCTACATCTTATCTATCTACTGGTGCTGATAGTGACGCCTTAGCAGAGTGGCACTGAGAGCACAAAACTAAAACATTGTCCTAACTAAAAACAATGCAGCCATCTTAGAAAATATAATCAAATAATAGCGCTGAAACAGAGCAAGCTAAGTAGGGTAAAAGTCACTGGGTGACGGGGGCACAGGTCTGCAAGCCAGAAGGCTAAGCTAACTCCTGCTTCCCATTAAAACAAGATAGGATTCACTACACCCTCCCCATTGCCGGAACAAGCATGATGCCATAGGATGACGGCATTGAAGGCGAATGAATCCAAGCTAAAATGCTCTGGCCTAAAACAAACTAAAATAATTAAAAACTAGCTAAAAAATGTGTTTAAAAACATGTTAAACACAGCAAAAAAAAACATACAAATAGATATAGGCCTTCATTAGAACATTGGCGGTAAATGCCGCCTACCGCCGCGCTGACGCCCGCCAACATACCGTGACCACGGCAGTATACCGCTACGGGTATTATGACCCACACAGAGAAATCCGCCACAATACAGACACACACACACAAGTCCGCCAGCCTAAAGGTCAATGGTAAACTGGTGGTAGTAAAACCCACACCCTTACGCCAACAGAAATACACCCACAGCATCATGACCCACGAATCACCGCAGCGGACATTCAACCGTGGTAAACCATTGGCAGTACACACCGGCGCTCTCATAATACACACACACTAAAAAAACAGCACCACATTGGACAATTCAAACTACACACACACACATACACCACACCCACACAACACTATAAAACACACACAAACACTACCCACAACCCTTTACGTCCCAAAGAATTTGACAACGAGAGAAAGACAAGCCAGGAGCACCCACTGAATTAGAGCCACAGAACACCATCACCCATACACCATCCACGCACCTTATAGCACACACCCCAACACATCATCCCACACACACTCACACATACCACTCACACTACACCCATGGCACCCCAAAGACACCCCAGGTTCTCTGAGGAGGAGCTAAGGGTCATGGTCGAGGAAATCATCTGGGTAGAGCCACAGCTATTCGGATCACAGGTGCAGCAGACGTCTATTGCTAGGAAGATGGAGCTATGGCGGAGAGTCGTGGACAGGGTCAATGCCGAGGGACAGCACCACAGAACAAGGGATGACATCAGGAAGAGGTGGAACGACCTACGGGGGAAGGTGCGTTCCGTGGTTGCAAGACACCAGGTAGCTGTCACGAGGTCTGGCGTTGGACCCGCACCTCCTCCCCCACAACTAACAACTTGGGAGGAGCAAGTCTTGGCGATCATGCATCCTGAGGGCCTCGCAGGAGTAGCAGGAGGACTGGAATCTGGTGAGTCAAATCTTTACCACTATATCCCCCACTCTACCTGCATGCTATCACAAACTCCTACCCCTACCCTCATTCCTTCACTCCACCACCTCACATATACCAAACTATCATAACCCACCCATCCCAATACCAAGCCCGGGATGCAACACCAATGCATGGACACCCATCACAGACCTGCATGGACACCCACCACCACAGCATGCACACTAGTGACAATCACTTAGCTAAACCATGCACAACTCTCACAAGCCAAAGCTGCCTTGCTAATAACAACAATAGAGGGAGACATATCCATGCACAAAATGGCACACGCAGATACAATAACACTGAATTTACATCCCCACAGGACCCCTACTCAACGTCATCGGAGAGGAGGTGCCACCAACATCCAGCCCCCCCCCAGAAGAGGCCCACAGTGATGACAGCAGCTCTGCACGCCTGGATCCCGATGACCAACCTAGTCCATCAGGGACCTCTCGACAGTCGGTTACCCTGCCACAGTCCCAACCCACCACAGAGCCTCCCCCTCAGGAAACACCAGCACAGCACCCACCCTGTGGGCCCATTCCTCTGTCCCCAGGACACGTCAGTCAGCAGTGTGTACATCACTACAGGGACCCCAGGCAACCCCACAAACCTAAGACAATCAGAGACCTGGGGTCAGTGGCAGTGGGCACACGGTTCAGGGGACAGAGGCACAGGACAACAGGGAAGCTGGGAGGACTGCTGTGCGACAGTGGGAGGACAGGCCCAGGGAACCCACTCTCCACAAGGCACTTGCAGGGATCCTGGGAGCATACCACCATTCCCAGGAGACTATGGGCCAGATACGGTACAAGTTGCAGGAGACCCAGCGCCTGCAGGAGGGACAGTACCTGGGGATCAGGGAGGACCTCAAACACATCCACACCACCCTGTTCACCATTGCAGGGGTGCTGGCTGACATGGCCAACACGATGAGGGAGGCAGTGGCACACCAACGGGCCCCTGACACTAGCCACACCGAAGAACAGCCCTTAGCCTCCGCTAGAGCTAGTGGAGAGGAGGCCCCGCCATAGGACCAACAGGCCACCAGCACCCCACCCCTGCAGAAGGAGAACCACCCCGCAAACGGTACCTGCGATCCAGGCAGAAGCCAGAGAACATTGCCAAGACCCCAGCCAGAAAATAAGACTCTCCTGATTGTCACCCTTGTGTCCCACTCTGTCACCCTATCCACCTTGAACTGCCATTGCTCCACTTCCCATGCCACCTTGGACAATGTACCTATGATACAAATAGACTGTACTCTACCCTGGACTTTCCTCCATCAGCAACCCAGCCCATTTCAATGCCCCCTCCACTTATCAGCACCTAAATAAACACCCTTGGAACAAAAACAAGTATGGAGTCTGTCAACTGATTGAAATATGTATTCGTTTTACAAGCTGTAAACACTGCATTTCTGATCTACTGTAATATTAACATAGGTATAACCGTAGTGGGCAGCAGTAAACACACCAGGAGCCAGAGTGGGGCACAGAGATCTGAAAATAGAGATGCCAAAGGGTACAGTAAGTGGCCATAGACATAGGGAAATCAGGCTGCCATGTTCAATGTCAAACACAAAATTGTAATGGAAAGTGAAGTTACAGTGTCTTACCTGTGTGTCACTGGAAGTACTGTTGAATGAGTGTACATCTGTTGTCCACATCTTCTTCCTCTGCCTCCTCTTCGTCACTGTCCACAGGCTCCACTGCTGCCACAAGACCATCTCCAGGCTCATCCTCCTGCAGAAAAGGCACTTGGCGTCTCAAGGCCAGGTTGTGCAACATTAAACATGCAACGATGATCTGGCACACCTTCTTGGGTGAGTAGTACAGGGATCCACCTGTCAGATGGAGGCACTGGAATCTGGCCTTCAGGAGGCCAAAGGTTCTTTCAATTATCCTCGTTGTTCACCCATGTGCCTCATTGTAATGTTCCTCTGCCCTTGTCCTGGCATTCCTCACTCGGGTCAGTAGCCATGAGAGGTTGGGGTAACTAGAGTCACCTGTAAATATCGAGGGATACAAGTTAGCCACACACTCACCCTTAGGGTCAAGTTCACACCCATATACCTACATCGACTGGGTGTGGACCATGGGCTCACCTGTTAGCCACACCAAGTGGCTCTGGAGTTGAGACATCACATATGGAATGCTGATATTCCTCAAGATAAAGCCATCATGCACAGAGCCAAGATACCTGGCATTCACATCGGAGATGTACTGGTCCGCCAAACACACCATCTGCACATTCAGGGAGTGAAAGCTTTTTCTATTCCTGAACACTTGGTCATTTCTCTGGGGGAGGTGGAATGCAATATGTGTACCATCAGTGGCACCAATGATGTTTGGGATATGTCCCTGGGCATAAAAGTCAGCCTTCACTGGGGCCAAATCATTCACCTGGTGGTATACGATGTAGCTGCAAATGTGTTTCAGCATGGCAGACAACACCCTGATCAGCATGTTGGAGAACATTGGCTGAGACATCCCTGATGCCATGGCCACTGTCGCTTGGAAGGAACCACTTGCCAGGAAATGGAGCACTGACAGGACCTGCACTAGATGGGGGATAACTGTGGGGTGGCGGATAGCTGAAATCAGGTCTGGCTCCAATTGGGCACACAGTTCTTGGATTGTGGCCCTATCAAGTCTGTAGGTCAGTATAATGTGCCTGTCCTCCATTGTCGCCAGGTCCACCAGGGGTCTGTACACGGGGGATGTCTCCATCTCATATTCATCCTCAGCGGTTGAATTCTAGGGTGAAAAACGGTGAGCAGTGGGTCATATTCACATATATGTTAAAATAAAATGCATTTCTTCCTTTACAGAAACAGTATGTGAATTTGAGAGTAAGTTAATGTGCCAATGTCTGCTGTGACGCAGTTAGGTGCCATGGCCTGTGCCCCCCTGAAATGGCGGCTGCCTGACCTGTGAGGAGAGACAAGTGGAAATGAGGTAATCACCTATATGGGGTCCATAGAGCACTGAATAATCTCCCATGGGGGGACGCACTCCCTATGAGGTTCTCTTTGGGATATCTATGTATGTCCCAGATCTTGATGGCCCTGGTTTGGTGACAGCAGGTACACCTTTTGACATAAATGAACATCTCACTGTCTTATAGGAGCTTCAGCAATTTTGTGATGATAAATCATGCACCAGTGCTGCCACCTTAGGAATAAGAGATTTACCAACAACTTCTACTGGCTGGATTCCTAAAGTTGGGGATCTGGTAAGTGAGAAGATCGCTGTGAAGAAGGAATTCGGTCCATCCTAGAGAGCACCAGTCCCAGTCCTGGGAATACAAGGTGATGAAGCCAACTGCGGCCAGAACCAAATACTCTAGCTGTTAATGACTGCTTTAGATCATGATTCCCCCTCTCCACGACTGAATTTCCCTTGGGATGGTATGGTGAGGAGTAATGGAGTTCAACACCCATTGTCCCCATTGTATTCCTGAATGCCTTAGAGGAAAAAGCAGGTCCCTGGTCTAAATGGAATGCTGCAACTGCATATGTACCAATAAAGATCAGCAAGTCTTTTATAACAGTTTGAGCATCAGCCGACCGCTGAGGCCATACCCACAGGAATCTAGAACAGGAATCCACAGTGACTAACATGTATTTGTATGCACCATCAGGTTGAAGAGGACCGCAATGGTCCAGGTACACACATTGTAGTGGCCTGTTGGACATTAGGAGATATGTCTGCAGTGGACTTTTGATGTTTGAGCCCTTTATCTGCTGGCAGATGTCACAGCAAAGGACATATTGCTTGGTCTGCTTGTATAGACGTGGCCACTAGAAGTGTTTCTGTAAGAGTGTCACTGTGGCCGAAATACCAGCAGGAGCAGATGCAAGACCCTCATTCGCTGCTTTTATTAGATCTAATCTCTGGTCGAGATTGGGGGGTTCACTCGATCTCCAACCCCAGGAAGTGTAGAGTAGGCAACATTCTGTGCACTGATGTGGTAAGAGTATTTTGCGGGGTATGCTTTAGGGAGAGGCGTGCCTTCACCCCAAGCTTTCACGATAGCCAATATTTTGTTATTCAATCTCGTCTGAGAATGAGTTACTGCAGCCAAAGAAGTCGTACTTACTGCAGATTTGGCTGCTTCATCAGCCAAATTATTGGCGATAATGTGTACTTCTACACATTGGTGGTCCAATGTATGCACTACATGGATGCAAGGTAGCTGGTCCTTAAGATCAGCCACGCTCCCTCACAGAATTCTGTGTTTTATGGTGTTCCCTTTGGAATCTCTGAACCCATTCAACCTCCAATGATAAAGGTAATCATTGTAGGACTAGACGCAGTAGTATTAGTCACAGACAATCAAAGTCAGTAATCCTGTCTCTGTGTGTTCTAGTGCTATGATAAGGGCTTTGAGTTCAGCCAGCTGAGCTGTACAGCCCCCTAGGGTCTGTGCGTAGGTATTGTGAGGGTGGAAGACTACATCCTTCAGCACTCCGATCACAGCTGTGCAAGTGGCTGATATTGATGTTGGTACCTACAGATGGTTGTCTTGAACCATCAGTATAAATGACAGTATGGTATCTGTCAAATGGCAAAATATCCAGAGGGGCAGAGTACTCCTGTTCGTATTGGAGAAATTCTTGTGTCTGACATTTTGGATAAAAGATGTAATCAACATCGGTGGCAGTTAGGGAGGTTGCCCACTGAGTCCAGTGTGGATGTAATGCTTTAGCATTAGGAACACTTGCTTTGGTGACGGCCTCTAGGGCGGGCACGAGGTAATGACAATGATGCTTTTCCCTTGGGCAAGTGGCCTCTCCTTAATGACAGCCATCTGAACTGCAGTTAGAAATGTTTCTGTGGATGCAAAACGTTGTCCTTCATTGGAGTATAGATGTGATTTATATGCTATGGGCACGGTGTCACTCTCATTAAAGGTGACATAAGTGAACCCAATGGCACTAGCAGTTATTCTGATGACCACATTTGTTTTGTTATCACAGGTGTGCAAGTGTTTTGCTTCTAGCATGTCCTGTTACAATTCCCTAAAGATGTGTGTGTGTTCAACTGTCCAGTGTCTCTTAGAAAATCTGGGCGTATTAACTCGTAAAGTGGCTTGATACGTTATGCATAGTCAGGAATGTATGTTCTGCCAAAGTTGAAGTAAGACTGTAGTTTCTTGATTGTATTTGGTGGCTGTAGTTGAGCACATTTTTATAGAAAGTAGCGGGCCAGGCTCTTGCCTTCGTTTGATAGCTCGTATCCCCTGAATAATATGCTGAGAATGGCTATTTTATTTGGTCTAAAATTTAATTTGTAACCAATGGCTGCGAATCCTTGAATGATCCGATAAACCCTGGCAAGATGAATGTTGAGGTCTTCATCTGTAAGATAGATGTCATCCACGTAAGACAGCGCCTCGCGATCAATATCATATAATATTGATGTTACACGGGCTGAGAACAGCCATGGGCTGTACTTGTAGCTTTGGGGCACACGCAGAAGCATTTTTGCGAGCCAAATGTGTATGCACTCAGGTCTCGACTTTCTTGTGCTAAGTTCTGGCAGAAAAGACCGTTGGAAATATCCAAGGTTGTTTTGTATTTTTTGCGCACTATGCTGTTAATTAGTGCTGTACTATGTGAATTTTGTATAGTGTATGTGCGTGTATGACTGTTGAATTGCCTGTAATCTAAGAATATTCTGTAGGAATGGTTTGGCTTCGCAACGGGGAATAACAGGTTATTCATTGCAGAGACACAGGGCTCAATTACTCCCTGGTATTCGAGCTGAGTGGGGATCTCCCTCACCGGAGCTTTATGTTTAACATGATATTGTGGCTGAGGCTGGGGTGTAGACCTGATAGGTATTACATGACAAGGTGAGTCCTTGTCCCAACCTACATGATTGCGGTACAACGCAGGTGCCTGAGCTAAAGCCCAGTTGACAGCTTGGGCTTGTTTTACCACTTCTGGAACAAGATCAGAAAAAGAAGGCAAAATGAAATCTTCCCCATGTGGGAGCTTACGGACGTGCTCAGGTGGCCGGTCCCTTTCGGCCAGTAGGATATCACAACTAAGTTCATCCCAGAATATCACACCAACAGTGCGCTCTACGTCTCCCTCAATTTGGATATTTAAATCATAAATCCTGTCGGGTAGGAGAACGCACCCGTCCGCAGTCTCAACTGCAATTAAATCGCTAGTTGCTGCCGCATCCAGATGATCTTTCAGATCCTGGCAACATATTGTGACCTCTGCTGCGCTGTCTAACAGTGTCACTGCCCATGTCTTGTTCTTCAGCAATGTTCTCAAGTGTACTGGCATTTTTAATTGACAGTGCTGTCACCTTTTTCTTTTTAAACTGTGGCTTTTGTTGTGGGGACTTGTCTTCTTTTTTGTCTGAAGACTGTGGTGTTCTTCTGTTTCACACAGTCAGGACGTCGCTCTGACCGGCCCACTCTCTCACTGGTCTATCCGGTGCATCCTGAAAGGAACGAGAGGGACGTGAATCAGTATATATGACAGGAGCTTTTATATTTTCTCTGTTTCTGAGAGTATATCTCCTGTCGGAGTTCTCCGGGTGTGGAGAATCTGTTCTCTAATTTCATCTGTCTTTAAATTGTTTTTGTTTATTAACACTTCTGGTAAATTGGCAAGTGTTAGGGTACCATGCATGGTAGTATAAATTGCAGCGAAGACTGTACCCCATGTGGCGCAGTCATCCACAGAGGGAACCATCCGAAAGGGCAAGCACTCTGTGAGAATTCTATGTTTTTCCTGTGGTCCCATATGGGGAAACTCAGCTTCCAGCTGATTAGTTTTCTAGGCTATCCAGAATGGGATTGTGACAGGATCACCATATCCCTGCCTTCCAAGAGTCCTTCGGGGCCACCCAACCTATGCCCCGGGGGTACCGTGGAGTATATCAAACAGGAAATCGATCAACCAGATATCCAACCAGGAAGGCCAGGAAAAGGAGAAGCGGGAGGAGAGACGAGCAGAGAGGAGAGCGGAGGAGCGGGAGGAGAGACTAGCAGAGAGGAGCGTGACGAGTTAACAGCCCGCATCGAATACGCCAACAGATCCAGCCACGTCCCTGGAGGGACGTGGCTATCCCAGGTGCGTACATACATCCCCGGCACTTGGGGATACTGGTGGGCGTAGGGAGGCAGGAGAAGGGATAAAGGGCACAAAAAGGCAAGACTTTTGATCACTCGGGAGTGCAGCGGGGTATTGAGCATAAACCACGGCTCACTTTTCAGGAGCTAATTTTGTTTGGTGTGTATATTATGATTTTCCACGTACACTATCCCTCACAGTCCTTGTTTCACCTTCCCTTCCTCCCTAGTCCTTAACTATAGAAGGTCCCAGATAAAAGAAAACAATCCACTGACCGTGTAATTCTGGTTCTTCTTTCCTCCTCCCACAGCGCTGTAACCCCGAGGGACGAAATCCTGAAGGTCACCGACCTAGAAAACAAAGAAAAGAAGACTCTTTTATAGAGAGACAGACTGGGAAACAAAGGTCAACTAGCAGGGAGAACATTAAAGAGATAATACAAAGAAGAGAAACAAATATTGCATAAGAGTACAATGGAAGAATGTAAATAAAATAAAATACTCCTGAGAGTTTTCAGTTGGACAAAGAGGCTTGGTATCTTTCTTTTCCCGGGGGAACCCACTCCAGGGATTTTCTCTCGTTCTGGGGGTACTTTACCCATGATAGAATGTACTGTTTGTGGGACTGATCCCAGTAGTAGCCAATGGGTATCCAGCAGGTGCTGGTGGTGCTGGACGCACTGGTGTAGTGTTCAGAGTTTGCATTACGAACTGAACAAGTCGTCTATACAGTATAGTGTTACTAGCTCAATGTATAAATTGCGCAGGTCAGCTGCCTGCATGTTTTGTATACCTGGGTGAGGTGTGTGACCTAGTCTCATGGGTTGTATTATGTGTGGTAGGGCGCCATTAAACCAGTTCGGATGTTCTTGATAAGTAATCAGGATTTCAAGATACTGGTATGCTTGGTACTGTTGAGGTACGTTTGCAATTCTGTATGTGTGAAATGTAAATGATCTTTGGTCTTCCTCAGCAAAGGTGACCCAAGAGTAGAATGTTTCTGTTTGGTAAGTTTCACTACCTTTTACTAAGAATGTGACATCCCCGCCCTCATCTGTTAAGCCATGCGCTACTAGGTGTAATGTTAATGCTTGTCTAGAATTTTCAGAAATGTCTATGGCATTAGCCACATTGTGAAGTGAGTAAAGAGATGGAACACCAAGTGGAGAGAAAAAGTCCTTTTAAGTGTTCGAGCTCGAACTACCTATAGTCTATTTAGGTGCTCCCTGTTCAGCTGAGGAGCATCTTCCCCAGGACAACGGACGTCTCTATATAATAGTACTTAGGGCACCTATTGCATGTGAGACAGTGATTGTCAGGGTATCCGTGAATTAGTGCCTAAACATCATCGTTGGTGGCGCCATGTCGTAGTTTGACTCTTGCTCTAGGCGAAACTGCTGGTTTAAGGATGACAGTATTTATTTTTGTAGGCCACCATGCCTGTCCTACAACAAATTGCAACTGTCGTCCCAACCCTCCATGCTCACAAGCAGCACCTCATCCAAAAACCCAAACAGTAAAAGGTGATTTGTGGCAGCCTTTACGCATGGACTCAAGAGTGCAACATCTCAGGGACTGTCGTGGTTAAATGGAGATTACCCCTTTCTCACATGAACAATATGTCTCATTCAAACACAGGCAATGAAGGAGATGCAGTAAAGTTTTCAATAGGTTTTATTAACAAAACTGCAATGTACAATAAGTTGCCTGGGCTGCAATGATAAAGATAAGGAATAATGCAAGAAACAGAATTGTGAACACCAGAGTCATTAATACGAAGACCCCCACCATCTTGCAATAGCATATAATGACCTGAGATATGAAATATGTCCTAATACCCTAGCATAATGAACCTAATTTCTAACCTAAAGAGAGCTAGGTGTTTTAAACCTAATTTGCCAATGACATGTCCATGAGAAGAGCCCCCCAACCCTCGCTACCTTCGAATGAAGTCTCTAACTCAGACTCCGTAAGAACTCCGTAAGAACACAAAGACTGGGTCAGCGTCAAGGCAACGTGCAGCATCGATAGCAGCTATGGCATCTGGTCGGAATCCCTCTCACTATCTGTCTATGTGAGGTGCATTTATACAGATCTGCTTGGACCCCTGACGTAGGTCTGTTCCCAAACAATAGATAACAAGACATGCTTGGGGCAGCAATTACATAAACAATTCCTCGAAAGCCCAAAGTGGGAAAGTACCTCATGAGAATACCTACATCTTATCTATTTACTGGCGCTGATAGTGACGCCTTAGCAAAGTGGCACTGATAGCTCAAAACTAAAACATTGTCCTAACTAAAAACAATGCAGCCATCCTAGAAAATGTAATTAAATAAATGCGCTAAAACAGAGCAAGCTAAGTAGGGTAAAAGTTACTCGGTGACAGGGGCACAGGTCTGCAAGCCAAAAAGCTAAGCTAACTCCTGCTTCCCATTAAAACAAGATAGGATTCACTACAAACCCAAGCGCTCAACATGAGCGCCTGTCTTCCCCGTCTTTGGACAAAAACACAAATGCTCATGTTAAGCGCTGAAAACAAAAAATTCAAGTAGGAGCAACCGAAACACAAGCGCCCACACCAAGTGCTGAAAACAAACCAAACACTGAAGGGAATTTCAGTCTATGCCCTTAACCAAATCCTTTTCAGTCCCGAAGCATCTGATTCACTCATTTTAAGTCACATTTGAGGAGTCTATAGTTACTCTTCAGGGGGCGGTGCATGAACAAGCTGGGCTGACTTCTAAATTCATGGTGTAAACACTCCCTTGTCTAGTATGGCAGCCTCACACTGCAGGTTGGGCTTGTTTGGAGCTTCTTTTGGAAGGTGGTGGGGCTAATTGTCCAGACAGAAACTGTGCTCCTCTGGGCATGTGCCTTGCCTTCCATCACACTCCTTGTGCTGCTGCTTGCTGCAATGATTCCCAGAGACCGTATTGCTGGATTTCTGCCATCTGAAGCTTTTTGTCTGCGTTCCACGAGGGAAAAACGATGACAGGCGGATTTAACGTTGGCTAGGTTTGGTGGGAAGTTTGGAGAAAGTTTTGGATCCTGTGATCTTGCTTACAGATGGGCCACTGGAACGGGAATGTGGCAGACTGGGATTTAGGATCCAAGAACTATAAGCATTGACAATGTTAATACTTTGTGTATAATATTAAAACCAGCCTTAGAACGGTATCCAAATGCTTTAACATTGTTAACACCAATAGCTCTTGGATTGCAGAGACTTATTGGCCTTGCCAAAGCTTGTTAATGTATGTATGCCACCCCTACAGCAGGCCTATCAAGTGTTAGGACACGGTGCTTTATAGTAAAAGGTAAGACATCTGTTGTCAAAGTTTTCCAGTGGCCATTTTCAGATCCTGGCCACAGAAGAGACTTCTGCTCTCCTGGGGAGAGGTGTGAACAACTTCCAGGAATGGAAACAATAGACGTCTGCTGTAGGAGGAGGTGTCAACTATCCCTGGCAGTAAGCCAAACAAGGTCTAAGTCCATAAGGCGAGTGTTAAAGGGGAAGCTGCCTTTGAAGGACAAATAGTCGACATGTGAAGGCTGCTCTTTTATTCTGGTAGACAGGATGGTCTTGGGGACAGAAAGGGAAAAAGAGTTGCCAAACAGTTTTTCCCAGGGGCGTGTAGCCCTCAGGTAGCCACACCTCTACAGTGGGCCACCAAGCACACACACTGCAAGAGCGGTCCTGCCATCTTGGAAATGTGCTGAATGTTGCGCTTGCGGATAGATAGATGCCACACATCACAGGAACTCATTGTTAAGCATTAAGGGACCTGGTAGCCCATTGGCTAGTAACTGCTGCATCCCTCACAGGAGCTTTCTGGGCATAAATATGGCACCCATGGACCCAGACCTCAAATCATGTCTGGACTGGAGAGAGGACCGAAGGACTGCCCTGTTGTTCCCTGGACCTGGCAAGAGTGTCTGCACCAACCATTGGACCGCATCTGCTGATCTTTAGGGTGGCAAAGAGATGACTGTGTTTGTGGTGCCTGGCTAGTCTAATAGTCAACCTCCAGACAGAAGAGGGGAACTCCAAGAGTCGGTTGGCTGAATTCCTGTTACATCCACAGAGCAACAAAAGGTGAAGTAGTCCACCTTGGCAAGTCTATAGCCAGAATTGATTGATCACCCCTGATCACCGACGTACAGCATGTTAGTCTGAGTCCTGATACTCAAAGGTTGAACCCAAGTCCAGTGGACCTGGGAGAATCGTAGGAGCGCAGTTTGGTCACCCAAGGAGAACACTAGCTTTCACCAAAGATAACCAATGGTTTCATTGTACCAGAGACCAGAAGTGCAGTGGCGATTGGAACTTTGCTGGACCCATCAGGTCTTTGAGGGACATTGACCACTGCGGCCAGAGTCACCCCACAAAGATGGTAGACTGAGGAGCAGCCCTAGTAAGCCCCACGTTGACCGGACAGCTGTCATTGCCCCCTCATCTTTTTCCTCCATGACGTCTTGACCATCATCCTCATACCCACTGTCAAGGGTTAATTTCCATTTAACTACTTCTTGGGCTCTCTTGGTTTCATCCCAAGCTCTTAGGGCCTTTTCCATGTTCTTGTTCTTTGCAGCGATGTCCAAGCTGATTTTCCTGTCCGTGCTGATTACCCTCAGGCCGTTGATTGTCAGTGAGGACAGGGTGCAGCATGAACAGAAATGTTGCTGCAGCCATTAAAGGACTCAGGGACTTGGTCCTCTTGTCCTGAAAATTATTTTTTAAAAGGACATAATGGCGAAGATTTCTGGCACCTTGGGCCTACATTTATATACATGTGTCCTGTTTTTGCAGTAAATAACAAATGACAGAAATTCACTGAAAAAACAAAGGTTAAAGTGATTTTATAGTAAGAAACCAATAAAGATGTACTTGATGAAATATACCAAAGATTTGGTGTGAATTACTTAGAGACATTCAAAATTGATAAACCCAGTACTGAAAGTTAAATGAAATAAGATAAAGTTTGAGTATGTACCTTTGCTTGATGGATACAAAGTAAAATGTAACCAGCTGAGCTGGTTAGTAGGTGAAGGTTCCCAGCCATAGATTCCTAACACCGAAATCATTTTACTCTCCTTGCCACCTACTAAACCAGATGTCACTGGTAGAGATGATGAACTCTCGTAAGAGACATTGAACACTTGTAAACAAAACAACCGCACAACCTAAACTCCGTGGACACAGGCTGTGGCTGGCTGTTAGGGTAACTAAAAGGGTGATTGCAACCTTGTTTTTCCATGTGTATTTCTCTCCCTGTTTGCACAGACAGGTTTTAATATATTCAGGGGGAAAACACTAAGCATTAGAAGTGCCATAAAACTTCCTAAGACTATTGACCTAATAATAATAAAAGGCATATTTTCTAATCAGGAATCATTGCTTAAGCCTATATTTATTGTGAGTGAAGTTTCTGCTGCCTGTATTAGTTGTTCTGTCCACCCCACCCTCCAAGATTTAGACCTAAATGATCCACTTCCCATAGAAGCCACCCACCACTTGCAGTGGAGATACTTTCTAATTCACTGAGCCAGCAGTATCAATGGCTTCCTGTGCTTTGAAATATAGAGGTGGATCTCGTCACAAGGTGTCTAGCTATCCTTGAGTCACAGAGGCTCTGGAATATTGGTTTGACACTGGTGAAGAACTGTGAGTTAGGTATGGATGATATTTTTTAATGCGAAAAATGGCAACTGTACAACTGCCACTATAAGTAGTTGGGACCACCATCTTGTCCAATCAGCCATGCATTCCTCAAACCCTACACCTAGCCCCTATGCTACTGCCACACCTAAAAGGAGCTTGCACAGCACCACAGCACCTGCAGTCAGCTAGCAAATTGCATCAGAGTTCACTGCTGTACAGTCTATGGTTTAAGAAAAAATATAGATGTAGAGTGTCATTGTGAGAAATTGGGTTATTGATTGACTGAGGTGTGAGCCCTGGTCAAGCACCAACCACAATTCATGTTAGAGTAAGGCACGGGCAAACCCCAAACTGACCTGTGCTCACCCTCTAATAGCTTGGCACAGAGCAGTCAAGCTTAACTTGAAGGCAATGTGTAGAGCATTTATGCACCACTTCAAACAGTACTACAGTGATAATACACCACACAGAAAGGATTCCACACCAGATTAGACAAATAGAACTTAATTTAATAAATAAAACAAGACCAAAATGACAAACCTCCAATCAGTAGAACTTAAGTTATGAATTTTTAAACAATAAACTGTAGTAAAGCACATAAAAGCAAAAATGCGCCAACTGGGGATATCTGGTCATGCCGGACCAGGACAATTTCAAAAGTTCAGGCCGACCACGATGGAGTCCTTGACAGGGACTCAGTTAGGCCCACTGAAAAAAAGTACCTTAAATTTTTGTTGTGGAGTGTTGCGTGGATCCGGGTCGAAGATGCATTGTGATGTGGATGTCTGTGTCAGGGATCCTGTTTTGCTTTCCTCCTCTTATCTTATGACCGAGCTGAAAAAACTTCTCTGGAAGGCACTTCTTAGTTTAAAGAAGACATTTATTATTATTACTTCACCACGAGGTTCCTGAAAGACGAGATTAGTAGGTTGGAAGCACACGTTTAAAAGTAGTTGCAGCAATGAAAGCAAAATATATAAAAGTACTTCTCAATTGCAATGTACACAGCAAATACATGTGATTATATTATAGCATAACTTCAAAGCAAAGAATAAAAGTCAAAATTGCATCACCGTAGGGCCTATCACTGCTCGTCATCCTTCTCAAGCCTGCAAGTTGATGACTCCTGTTTAACTGCGAGAAGGAGATTTTCCACCCAAATGGGAGGACAGGAAGCTGACGTCCGCTCCTGACTGAAGTCCTGGAGACTCTCCTCTCGCTGCTGCACAGGGCCACAGTTAAAAGCCTGGCCCCTTCCTCTCAGACACTGGAAATAAAACAAGCCATTGGAGATTGGCCAGATCTCCTAAGCCTTTCCTCTTCCCAAGGCTGAGCAGAAAGGAAAACACCAAATATACGCTCTCTTATCACGTTAGGGTTCGTGTGAATTCAATTTGAAAAACACAGCTTGGTCTACCATGTGGAAAAACATAGCTCATCTGCAATGTCCCAACTGAAATGTCTAACTCCACGTTAAAGCCAATAGGCAGCTAAACTGAATACCAAATGTAATGTCTAATGCCATGTTAAAGCCAATAGGCAGCTAACCTAAATACCAAATGTAATGTCTAATGCCATGTTAAAGCCAATAAGCAGCTAAACTGAATACAGAATGTAATGTCTCCTGATGAACATTGAACAACTAATATGCTCAGTGGTGAAACACAAATTCATTGGTCAAACACAATTAATGGCATAACAGATCCATAGTGCAACCGGGGTGATGTGGCAGTTCTGATGAGCGGAGAAGCTGTGATGCAGAGCTTTAGCATCGTGTTTGAGGCTGCTGTCACTGAGGGATGCCAGGACCTGCTCTGGGGAACTACCTTTCAGCAGTTGTTTCAAAGGCAATGACCCAAACCCAAAATGTGGGATGCGGTGGCGATGCTAGTCTTCTCCGCTGAGTCCATGCCACACAGCAGCGATGATGCATTGGTTCTGCTTGAGGATGCACTGCTCTGCCAAGAAGATGGATCTGTTCTGCTCGGGGATCTGTCGCTCAGCAGAGAGGATGTGCCAATTCCACTGGGAAGCACCTTAGGCCCACTTCCAATGGCCCAGGGCTGGGGTGGCATTGTTTGTCAGGGTAGGCTCATAAATGTCAAAGTCCAGGTGCAGAAGCAAGGTGGTTGGAAATCTTCAGATTAGGAGGCCAGCCAACTAGACCTTGGAGTCACTCTGGGTTCTGGGTTAGAGGGATGCTAGTCTAGTCCTTTTTACTCCCAGGCAAGCGGACAGAAGGCAGCAGGTCAGCACAGTAAAGCAGGAGTCCAGCAGAATGCAGTCCAGTGGAATGGCAGTTTTTCTGCAGCACAGTAGTTCTTCTTTCTGGCAAAGTATCCACAGGTCCAGAAGCATACTGAAGTGGTGGTGTTTGAGGTCTAGTTCTTATACCCAGTGGTGCTTCTGATGTGTGGAAGGCCTCAAAGATGTCCTGCCCTCCCTTGCCCGGCTCCAGACTAACTACAGGCAGTATGCAGCCTTTTGCTTAGTGGCAGGACATAGCCTATTCAGGTGTAAGTGAGGCTGCGTCCACCTCCTCCCTCCCATACTGTCCAGGATGGCCCATCAAGTCACACCTAAGGTCCTATTTTATGTGGCCGTCTAGGAGGAATACACAAAGCCCAACTGCCAACTACACCCAGACATGTGACCAGAAACAGGCTGCAGGCACCAAATGACTAAGGTAAGAAAACACCCGCTTTCTAAAAGTGTCATTTTCAGAATTGCAATTTAAAATTACATTTCACATTAAGTTAGGATTTTAAATTGTGATTCCAGAGACACTAAACTTTAATGGTTTATCTCTTTCCAGCTGTAAAACAAAAATTCCAGCTATGACAAAGCTTAAAAAGACACTGAATAGTGGGAGAGGTTACTATTTTGCCCCCCCAAACCTAGGGTGGGGACCGAGAGATGACCTAGACAGTAAGTGCATGTTGTGCTAAACATTTTGATGGTGGTCCCATTGTCCTAGGACCACCACACTTTCTGAGTGCAGCGAATATTGTAGTATATTGATTGTAATGCTCAGAACATCCCCTAGAGGACACCATAATAAAAATAGGATTTGTAAGAAACATGTTCATGTAAACATATAGTCAGCCCCTAGAGGGCATAACGACATGAAAACAGAATGGCAGAAAGTAATGCAGTTTAACCATATATGGAGCCCGTAGAGGGCATAGTGCTTTACACATTTTCAGACCTAGCTGGCCTACTGCGATACTATTACAAACAAGGCCCTTAAAACACAACCTACTCTCAACTGTAAAACAAAAGTTCTAGCCACGAGAAAGCTTAACATTACACTGAATGGTGGGAGAGGTTACTGTTTTGTGGGGGCCCCTCAACCCAGGGTGGGTACTCAGAAATGACCTTGGTAGAAAGAGTGTGTCAAGCTGAATGTCGTAGGATCACCACAGGCTAAGTTATGGGCAAAAATGTTTTGAAAAAGAAATGCCCTGCAAAGCGTTTTGCAACAAGTTTCTCGTGTGCAGTGAATATTGTAGTATCAGCTCTCCTGTTGTGCTGGTAGAGACGCTTTGAGGATTTCTGTATTTATTGTTTTTGTAAATGCTCCAGTTTGTATATTTTTCAACTGCTAAACTTGTAAATTGGTCCTTATGTAAAGTGCTCCTCTGATTGAGGTTGTGCTATATGAAACTTCAGGCAGTCATGTAAAGTGCTCCTCTGATCAAGTTTGCACTATATGAAACTTCAGCGCTCCTCCGATTGAGTTTGCGAGTTTGTTGCAATTGGGTATATGCAAATGTTACCGTATTTTAGGGAAGAGCACAAGCAGTTCAGCACTGGTTGGCAGTGGTAAAGTGAGCAGAATCCCAAGGCCAGCAAAAACGAAGTCAGCAAAAACACGAGGCCTGAAGGCAAAAAGTTAAGGGAAAACTATTCCAAGAATGTCATGAAAAGAGGTTTAGACAATGAGAATATAAACTGTATCTAGCAGAACACAGCATGAAGAGCCTTGTGTTCCTGTCCGAAAACGTCTGTGCCTTTGTTGTTCCCAGTGTCTTCTTTGAGGGGCTGGTGGGGCCCACCAACACTTATTTTTCCTTATGAGACATTTCCTGAGAGCAAGTGATGGAAAAACAAACAAACAAACGGGAACGATGACGGAAGAGAAGATGGAAAAATTGTGAACAAGGAAGAAGGCGAGAGCATGCAGGAGCGAGATGAAGGAGCAGGGAATGTGGGGAAGGGATGTCTGGCAGTGGATTAAAGAAGGAGGATTAAGGACTACACAGCCTTGCTGTTCCATGTGGGGACATTAATAGCGCTGGTCGCTCTCTTTTGAGCAGTGTTTTGGGCACTAGCACTCATTATTATTTTTTATTTCTTTATTGGCATTTTTTGTGAATCATCACAGATGGAATTGGATACAGTAGTCAACATATGCAAGAGGTGTATTGACAGACTCCCGACATTATTGCAGCATTAACAACATTTATTTTTTAGAAGGTCATACAATGACAGGGGAGGGGTTACAAAAAGAAGTAAGGGAAAGAAGCAAAGGGCCTAAGAGGAGATGTAGCATGTAAATTAGCCAATGCATATATCGCTTAGCAAAACAAAGCAAAATAGTAACTATTTTTTAAGACAACAAAAAAATCCTTCTGGCTGGCACTGCCATTTGTAGTTATGTGGGATTAATTGGACATGGGTGGCCGGAGGATACTATACACATTAAGAGTGCAGGATAGCGGTTGATCCCAGGGGGAAGAAGGAGAGAGGGAAAGGGGGATGGGTGTATCCCATTATTTCTCTCCAGAAGAACACAGGGCCTCCTAATGATGTTTTGCAATTAAGTGTGGGGGAGTTGTATGGATTGCATATTGGCTCACTCCTGTCATCTGCTCTATTCATTATGGGGGCGCTACTGCCTATGGGGGTTGGATTCATTTTATCGAACAATTTAATAACTTATGTTTCCCACATTGTAGGTGTACCACCTCCCCCTCGCAACCCACGATTATGCATCAATGCATCTGCCTGCACCAGAGCCCATTTATGGGTCACCTGAAGCCAACAGCCATCCGTGGGTGGATGAGGGGCTTTCCAGGTCACTGCAATCAAATGCGTATAGAGGACCATCGCCAAGTCTACCAACTTCAAATAGTACTTATTATGCTTAGTTCCCTTTGTGATCCCTAAAAGCCAGAGGAGTGGATCTAGTGCCAATAGGACATCAATTATCGTCGACACAATTTCCAGAGTCAAGGTCCAGGTGTGAAGCAATGACGAATATTACTAAATCAAGTAAATAAATGATGCATCCATGTGACCATATCTTGGGCATGCTGTGTGTGCCCTTTGGAACATTTTGTATAGGCGGTGCGGTGTAAGGTAAGTTTGGTGTATGTAATTAAATTGCATGAGTTTTATATGAGCATTGAGCGAGGCTGGCTTTATTTGTTCCAAGGCCATAGTCCACTGTTTGGTGGTCAGTTTTGTGCCCTAGCAGCTATACCATCTGTGCTTACTCCGGGTCAATAATTTACTGCTTCCCCCTCTGTAGTGCCACATATAAAACTGAAACCTCCCAAGGGCTGAGCCTGTGTTAAAAAGAACTGCAGACCCAAGTGCAGTGGTAGCTCTGCCGATCCTGGTGTCCATATTTCGTCGATTGCTGCCTTGATTGCAGTGTGTCCAAGAAAGAGACCTGCTCCAATCGCATAAAGTTCCTCCAGCCCCTGAAAGTATAACAGAGCCACGTCGCTGTATAAATCACCCAATTGGGTGAGCCCGGCATCACGCCATGGAGTGCGACTGTGAACCGTAGCCGGCACGCTCCATAAAATCTGCTGCGCCGCATAGGGGGTCGGTGTGTGTCTGGGCTAGATATAACGATTCCAGATGAGCTTGGCCATTTGCTTACATTTGCCCATCTCTCTAGTCAGCCTACCTGGTGAAAACAGCCACTCCAATATATCCATGTCCCCCAGATCTGCCTGAACCAGGTCGCATTCCATCATTCTATCCCCGGCTAGCCAGCCTATAGGCCACTGTAACTGGGCTGCTGCAAAGTACAGGCCTTGGTTCGAGAACCCAAGTCCCCCCTTGAGCATGGGGGGCTGAAGTATGGGGATTGAAAACCTGCTTCCGAGCAGGTCGCCAAACAAGTTCGTACTCCAGACTCCTCAAAGTCTTGAAAAAGGACCTAGTTAGTATCACATGTAGAGCTGCAAAGAGATACAGGAGCCTCTGGAGAACCAACATTTTAGCCACTGATGCTCTGCCCATAGGTGAAAGGGATATTTGCGTCCAAAAGATCATGGTCTGGTGAATCGAGATCAAGGCCTTACCATGATTGCCATTTAGTAAATCCTTATCTCTTTGGTAGACATTTACACAGAGATATTAAAAGGTCTCAAAAGTCCTGGGGAGGCACCCTACATTTGGCACTTCTTGGCATTCCTGTTCAATCCAGCATAAAGGGACTATACAGGATTTGCCCAATTCACCTTGAGACCAGCTAACTCCTTGAAATAATTGAGTAGGTCGTAAAGGGCCAGGAGCGTGGATGCATGGTCCCGTAGATATACTAACACATCGTCTATGTATAGGGACACAATGGGCCAGTTCAGTCCCACCCTGATGCAACAATTAGGGCCTCTAATGAGTAGCTTGGCCGCTGGTGGCTTCATAGCTAAAGCGAAAAGTACTGGAGATAAAGAGTGCCCTTGACGAGTCCCTTGTCCTATTGGAAAAGAGTATGAGATCTGATGGCCAGTGGGGACCTGTGCCTGTGGGGTGGTGTATAAAAGCTTGACTCAACCTAGGAAATTGGACCCATCCCAAATGCCTCTAGCACCTGTATTAAATAGGACCAACTCAGTGTATCAAACACTTTCTCAAAATCCAGGGAGACTGCCACGGAAGGTTGGTCCCCCCTGGACAACGCATCCATTGTGTGACATAGGCACTCATTGTTCAAATGCATTGCTTTTTGAGGCACAAATCTACACCGTCTCAATGAACAAGGGTGCCAAGTATCGGAAGCAATCTATTTGCAAGGACCTTGCTCAAGATTTTGTAGTCAATGTTCAACATTGACAACGGTTGGTAAGAGCCCACCTCCAGTGGGTCCCTACCAGGTTTCGGGAGCACCACTATGGCAGCCTCAAGTAGGGAGCTTGGTTAAATACCCTGTTGGCGTGCTTCTTGGTAGACCTCTAGCAGGCAAAGAGCAATAGTGGTTCTAAAGGTTGCATAGTACTCCATGGGAAAACCTGTCGGTACCTGGTGTCTTGCAGCGCACCATCTGACAGATCACCAGGGGTTAATCTCTTATACCTGGAGAGGTTGATCCAAGTCCAATAACTGCAGTGGGGTTAGACGAGGAAGTGCCAGAGCTCACAGTTGATTCTGTATTTGTGCTAAAGCAGGTTCCTGGGAGAGGAGTAGAACTGCTGATAGTGCTGAGTGAACACTTCATTGATGTCTACTTGAGTATTTCTTATGTGACCTATGCTGTCACGTATTGCGCCCACCAGAGTCCTGGATGTCTCTGATCGCAGCAACTATGCCAGCGTGTGCCCTGGCTTATCACCATCTGCATGGTGACAGTTTAGTAAGGACTTTAAGTCCAAGTCACCAGGGGCCAGACATGCTATCATTTCATTTTGCAAGTCTCTAATTGCGATTCATTGCAAATCACAATCAGAGGCTCACAAAATGAAATGTACAAAGGTGTCTGAGGCACTCTTAGCAGTTCCCAATGGGATCGCAAATTACCTATCTCATTAATATTCATGAGGTAGGTTGCAATTTGCAGCCCCATTGGTAATGGCTGCACTCACAGGGATGGTGGCCTGCTGAGGACAGCAGACCACCATGTCTGTGACAGCTTTTTAAATGAAGCAGTTTTTTGTGTAGAGTAGCCCATTTTCCTTAAAGGGAAACAGGATGCATTACAAACAAAAAATTGACAAGTTTCCCCTTCATTTTTGCAGAGTAAGCAATGATCCGTGGGACCACTTCCTCCTCTGAAAAAATGTTGGCGCACCCTTTCACAAAGGGGAACGGGACCCTTTCCTGTTTTCGAATGGGTTATCACCAACTTGAAGTTGGTGGCAACTGCGATGGTTTTGCAACAGCATTCACGGTCCCAAATCAATCATGCATGCCGTTGTGACTCCGTATTTGGAAGGGATGCCGTCAGCACACCCATACCAAATAGTGACTTGCAGACCTACTTTGCGATTCGGTAAATAGATTCCCGAAGCGCAAAATAGCATCGGAACATACCACAATGTTATTTTCTGGTCACAAACGCCCCTATTCTGCAAATCGGACCGTATTCAAGCAGACAATAGCTACGTACATCTGGAACCATGTCCCTTTACCTCCTCTTGGTACTGGCGAATTTGGTTACTTTGTCTTCCAGAACTGTCTTTGACCGCCATTCTTTAAGAAATAATTCCACGCTAGGGCTCTCAGAGCATTCGGGGATGCCCAGTAGATGAATATTATTGCAAGTAGAGCACCCCTCTGCGTCTTCCGCTCTATGATGTGGGTTGGCAACCACCACTTCCATAAGCTTCAGCTGTCTCTTCAGATCCTGCACTGTTGGTCTCACTGAGGCGAGGTTGGACTCCTCTTCCTCCACTCTGTCTGCTAGTTTGCGGTGATAAGTTCATAAAAAATACACATCTAGTGAGACAGTGTTGATCTGGGCTTCCAGGGAGGCTTTAGTGTCCTCGATGGCCTGGAGTACTTTGTCAAATTGAGCAGAATGAACTTGAAGAGTCACTTCAAGGTGTTGGAGGCTGTCAATGGCCCTATCAGCCAGCACAGAGACTGTTGTCACCTCAGCAGTGCCAGTGATTAATGATTTCATGGTTTTGGTTTCCCCATCTTTATAGGCGAAGTCAGGTGAGCTCAGGAGAATGGTGAAGGAGGAATGAGCACAGCAGATGTCTAACAGTCGCACCTAGGACTCCTAGTCTTAAATCCTCAAAGCAGGGCACACACTGGCACACCTCAGGGCAAGTCAAGTGCACCCCTGCAGCTGTAGGCAGAAACAATCAGAGTGCAAATACAAGGTAACCGGCCACTCATTATTTGGGTGGATCCAGCTCACCCCCAACTTCGCATAGGGTAGCAGATTTAGAACAAAGGTGCAGGCCTGTATCTCGTGGCTGCCAGAGATGTACTGAGCGTAGGCAGGTCACTGGCACAAGGGTTAAAGTCATTGGGTATTGCGCACAGTTCATGGCAGGCCATCCATGCAGAGAGATCTACCAGTACAACAGGGAAGGCGGTGGGGGATCAGGAAGTCGTATCATCCACGGTCTCAATTTGTAGGGCAAGCCTCTGACCTCCAGTATGTGGGCATAGATATTGATAAAGTGCTAGCTATGCTCTCCCAGACACGCTGCAGTCAGCTCTTGTGGGCCAAATGCTGAATGTAAAGAGCTCCCTCTCAGGTACAGCCTCTATCAGTTAGGCACCTGTCTTTAGGACTTTTAGGTTCACAGATGCATAATAAAAGAAAGGGCCATGTATGGGCAGGAAGCGCTTGTCATTCACCACGCTCCCTCTGTGAGTACCTGTGGGTCTCGCTATGATTATCGTCGAGTAGGCAGGACCTGTCACCCACAGTGAGGCCTCTATTTATCAGGCCAAGTCAGTCCTATGGTGTGGCCCGCTTCTGTACATGACCTGCATCTCCAAAGGCAGGATGCCGCTGTTCACCGCTCACGCAGTCCACGGTCAACACAGGCCCTCCACTGCGATGCCATCTTCAGGCCCCTGCAAAGGGATCTACAGTTGTATCACTATTCGGTGTGCAGGTGAGGCAGCACGGGCTGTAGGACCCCACTCCAGGTACTCTGAAGCAGGGATGCAGGAGTGAGCATCCGTGGCAGCTTATCCCCTGGGGACGGGAGCCTCACGTCACCACAAGGCAGCTCATGTGGCCAAGTTGCTCCACTCCTCTTCTACGTCACCACTGTCACCGGTCGCCTTCCATGGGGCTCCGGCTATGTTTTCTGTGCTCCCGCAGTGCAACAATATTCAGGCAGGTCAACGCGAGTAATAAGGGAGTACAAGTGGGTCAGATGTTGCTGATAAAAGGCAGGATTCAATTTGGGCCCTAAACGGAGATCGCTTACAGAGCATCTGATCTGGCTGTCAGTTTGGCCATGCCTCCCTGGGCACCGGCACTCATTATGTTACAAATTAAGCACAAGGTTCTACTCATCCAGCACTGGAGGGTAATGTAAAGGGAGAACCAGAAACTGCATGCACGGCATGGTGTTTTACAAAATGCTACAGGTGAGAGGGAGAAACTCCTCCTGCACAGCAGTGTAAGCTGAAATCAAGTTGTTCTCTGTCAGGTTTGAGTAGTACTAGGAGGTTTCTGCAGAATATCATGGTGAGACTCATTTACGTTTTTTTTTTATATATATTGTGAATTCGACCAGAAGGCAATGGAGCGTTTTACATGAGCCACCATTTACGTTACACGTCGTCACAGTCATGTTTTTTAGGCAGGAAGATAGTATATGATTTGCCCAGAATCACCCAATGTGGAGCCAATACTGAAACTTGGACCCACTATCCTAGTTCAAAAGTCAGCAGCTCTGGCAATTATTGCCACATCCTCTCTCACTGAGATGTTATCCAGTGGAAACTAGAACACCTCAACCAGATTATCCTTTCACTGGCTGCCAGTGCATTAAACAATTAGATGTAATTTCAGCTGTAGTATCTTCAGGTGCCTGAACATCATCAACCTTAAATGCCTAGCTGTAAAAAATCCACTGTTGTGCCTATTAAAGAAAGCTTCACAGCAGTGGTTGTCATCGTCTGTTAATCACTCATTCTCAGATAGAATGCGCTGATCACAGGCTTGACACATTTTAGGGTGATAGAGTGTAAATTTTAGTGCTGTCCATGGTTTCACAAAAGTCATCAGACTGTGACAAGTTTAGCTTATGAACGTGAGAGAAAAACTAAAGTAGATAGCTGCACTGACAAGCATTTTAAATGTGCATTTATTTGTTTTTCAAAGTTCGATTTAGGCGCGTTTAAATTAAGTCATATGCTGGAAGGTTAAAACTGATGTTAAAATGTAATTTAGACTCTAAACCAGAGATACTCAAAGTAAGGCACTCAGGCCTCATGCGGCCCCTCTGACCTTCATGCGGCCCCTCTGACCTTTACATGCGGCCCCTGGGGCAACAGGAGCACTGAGCAACAGTTTGGACTCCACACTAACAAAAATATTAAATACACACACAATCTTTTATTTCAAACTCAATTGGTGCTAAAGAAAGGAAGTAACTAGGAACTCCTGCACTAAACTTTAGAAACGCCTTCATTTTTAAAGACATCTTGCAGCATAAGTGTAAAACTAAGACAGTCTCTTCAAAATGAATTAAGTGTATTTAGTTAACTTGCAGAACCTTTTTGCCTTGGAACAATTTATTTTATCAGTGCATTGAGATGTATTCATTTAAAAGTGACAGTTTTCAAACATAAATTTGGAAACATTAATTATTTCCCTTACCCTGAGAACACCACCAACTGTAAATTAAAGAGGCAAGTCACTTGGTATGTGCACTTTCTGGGTGGCCTGGGTTCCTATCATGCATAAACAACATTATAGTTTATTAAATCAAACATAAAAGCAGGTTTTGTGCAGTGCACACCATGAATCATGTATTTCGAGGTCTTCCTAAATGTGATAATGCAGAAAAAGGAGTGAAAGTGACACTAAACAATTGCTTAGGATCATACAATTTGAAAAGTGGTAACCCGGGATTAATTCCAGGTTTTCTGGTTTCCCATTGTTTATTTTAGCCACTAGATGTATAGCCTTTGCTTCCTCTACACCTACCTTGCTGCCAATGCCCCTCGTCACCCGACCGCCACCGCCCTGGCATCAATGCGGCCCCCAGGCATGTCACAAACCAAACTTTTTGGCCCCTGGGAAAATGTTTGCGAGTACCCATGCTCTAAACTAACAAAATATACAGAAAGGATATTACATTTATTGTGATTTATGAAATGTTAGTGACTAAAAGTATGTGCAAGTGAGAAAAATGCAGTTCTCTGTTATACTTAATGTAATGCAGTAACAAGCTTTTCCATTTATATGAAATGTTTCGCTCATACTGATGAAATATTATTAATGATGAAATTATAAGTTTGAATATCATATGTGGTTTACTAAAAAGTATTAATTCAATGCATTTTATATTTTTCCTTGTGTTAGCATAATTGTGGCCAACAGAGCTTGCATTCTGCAGTCATGTTAAAGTATTGAATTATTTTTTTCATAATGTGAAGTCTTCTTTCGGATTTGGTTTCCAGGAGAAGCAAACTCCATTTGTAATAAATCTGTGGGAGAACCATACCATTTGTCCTTGGAAAAAATGTTATAATGCCGGAACATGGACTGAGATTGTATACATTTGATTCAAACCTTCTTGGAGTCACACGGAAAGATGTTCCCATGACAGACTTTAGGAAATGTTCGAACTGTTGCAATGTGGAGTCTGGTGATAAGTTATGATTGGCTGCTGCTTAGTCAGTGTAATATGAACTGAGGCATTTGAATCAGAATACTTTATGTGAATTGATATACCAATGGAAATTCATACTTTAGTCAGAAGCAGTCTCGTCTTCGTCAGATCCATGATGATATCCTGATGCATGCAGATGCCTTGCTTACCAGATGCTTTGCTGATGAAGATTCACTGAATACTGGATCCCTTGGAGAGGTATCTTCCTCTCTGCCATTTACCATTGCCTGAAATGCCCTTTTATGTCAGAAACTCCATTATGCTGATTGTTAGAAATGGGGTCTTTGGTTGGCAGCCAAGTTACCTCCTGTCCAAGCACGGACCCTCACTCTAGTCAGGGTAAGTCACACACAATCCAAATTATTCTGTGCCCACCCTCTGGTAGCTGGGCACTGAGCAGTCAGGCTTAACTTAAGAAGGCAATGTGTAAAGTATTTGTGCAATAAATCATGCAATAACACAGTATAACACCACAGAAATACACCACACAGTGTTTAGAAAAATAAATAATATTTATCTGGTTAAATGCAGGTCAAAATTATCAGGATTTGATAAGTACATGTTGAAATATCACTTTAGAGAATGATAAAAAGAGTCTTTAGTCTTTAAAAAGCAACAAGTGTCTCTTGCAATTGCAAAGTACCTGGTTTGCGTTCAAATTCTCCGCAAGGGACCGCAGAGGATGACATGCGTGGAAAACAGGGAGGTGTGCATCAGTTTCTCCAGGCGCACACAGACGATGCAACGATAATTTTCCACGCAGGAAAGGCTTTGCGTCGATTTCCGGCGCGCTGACTTGGATCCTCTTTGGATTGGGGGGTATTCAGACGCCCCGGGGATGATGCGGAAAAATCCTGGGCGTGCAGGATGAAGTCACAGGAGCTGCGTCGATCCAGTGGGCGATGTGGAGAAATTTGAGTTTCACAGCAGGCGCTGCGTCAGTTCTTCTCGCAGGAAGTCAAGCTGCATCGTTCCGGCTCGGCTATGCGTCGATCCAGTGGGCAGTGCTTCAAAGTTCCGATTGCAACACTGGCGCTGCGTCGATCTCCACTCGGGGAGCCGGGCTGCATCGTTCCAGTTCGGTGTGCGGTGATTTTCTCACCGTGATGCAGGCTGTGCATTGTTTCTGGCAGGCTGTGCGTCAAATTTTCACCACACAAGGAGTTCTTTGCAGGATGAAGTCTCTTTGGAGACTTCAGGGAACAGGAGGCAAGCTCTATCCAAGCCCTTGGAGAGCACTTCTCAGCAGAGCCAGAGGGCAGCAAGGCAGCAAGGCAACAGCAGGGCAGCAGTCCTTTGCAGAAAAGAAGCTAGGTGAGTCCTTTGGGCAGCCAGGCAGTTCCTCTTGGCAGGTTGCAGGTTCTGGTTCAGAGTTTCTTAACCAGTGGTATCTTGGCTAGAAGTGTCTGAGTTGGTAGGGTCAGAAGCCCTGTTTAAATACCCAAATGTGCCTTTGAAGTGGGAGAGACTTCAAAGAGTAGCTTAGAAGTGCACAAAGTCCCCTTTCAGTTCTATCCTGTCTGTCAGGGCCCAGTAGGGGGGTTTGGCAGTCCATTGTGTGAGGGCAGGCCACGGTCCTTTCAAATATAAGCGTTCGGCTCTCCACCCTCCCAACCCAGGAAGACCCATTCAGTATGCAGATGTGTACAGGTGTGACTGGGCATCCTGTGTTGGGGGTTGTCTGAGTGAAATGCACAAGGTAGCTGTCAACTAACCTGGCCAGATGTGGATTGTAAGGCACAGAAGGGTTTAAGGGTAGAGAAATGCTCACTTTCTAAAAGTGGCATTTCTAGAATAGTAATATGAAATCCAACTTCACCAGTAAGCAGGATTTTTTATTACCATTCTGGCCATACTAAATATAACCCGGTTACTCCTCTCAGATCAGAATCTACAACTGAAACAGAATATGAGGATAGCCCTAATGCTATCCTATGAAAGAAGCAGGTCTCACAGCAGTGTAAAATGAATTTAGGAGTTTTACACTACCAGGACATATAGAACACACATGTTCATGTCCTGTCTTTTACCTACATAGCACCCTGCCTATGGGATACCTAGAGCCTACCTTTGGGTGACTTTTATGTAGAAAAGGGGGAGCTTAAGGCTTGGCAACTACTTTTAAATGCCAAGTTGAAGTGGCAGTGAAACTCCATACACAGGCCTTGCAGTGGGCTATTTATGTGGGTGGCACAACCAGTGCTGCAGGCCCACTAGTGGTATTTAATTTACAGGCCCTGGGCACATGTAGTAAACTTTGCTAGGGACTTACAAGTAAATTAAATATGCCAACTAGGAATAAGCCAATATCACCATGTTTTAGGGAGAGAGCACATGCACTTTAGCACTGATTAGCAGTGTTAAACTGTGCAGAGTCCTAAAGTCAGCAAAAATTAGGTCAGAAAAAGAGAAGGAGGAAGGCAAAATGTTTCGGGGTGACCCTGCAGAAAGGCCATTTCCAACACTGATGCTTATTTCTTCTTTTTATTTTAGTTAGTAATCTGTAGCCCGAGTTATTGTTTTCCCAATTATTTTCGTCCTTTTTGTATTTTCCCCGCAGGTGTTGCTCCCAACACATCTTTTCTCCTGATTTGGTTAGTCGTAGGGTTGCCCTGTGCCCAGACAAAGATTACTGACTCTGCTAAATTTGAATTGACTAATGATTGTAAATTCTGAGCAACGTGTTATATCTGTAGTTCAGATATTCTTATTGACTTTAGGTATCATTCTTTTTGAATGCTTAGTTTTGTTAACGCTAGTTTGCTTGAATCTATTTTGTTGCCTTGGGCAACCCTTGGTGATTATGTATTTTTATACTTATAGGATACGGTGACTACAGCAACAACCCTGGGAGATCCATGTTAACCAAGCATAGAATGTTTCTAGTAGACAGCCCTTCACCTATAGAAGTCTTTCTGCCATCTATCGCATTATCTGACCATTTACATATACAGATCAGTCAACAGGTCACTCCATGACTGAGCAACCTCCATTCCCCACCTCCTTCTTCAGGGTTCTTTACTTTCATTTTGCCCAATTGTTTAATTATTCACACCATTTCCGAATGCCTGGACCCTTAGGGTTCTTCCAAATCACAGAAATGCGACGCCTACCCAGTATCAAAGCTAGGTTCAGTAATCTACTTGTCACTCTGTTGGCCTTAGTCCTTGCAAGTAAACCCTGTAGGTATAGTCCAAGAGTACCAGAGATATCCTGCTAGGCAGCTTCATACCATATGATAAAAGTAAACCACTATTTCTCTGCATCTGGGATACCCAGGAGCTGCCATATGGAACATACAATTTAAATTTTTAGGTGTTCTTATACCCTGTGTATGTAGTAATAGTGTATGATTTTAAACCGCACAACTCTAGAGTGTTATGCCGTATACAAATCTAATCTGTAATCTACCTCACTCACTGGGGTCTCCATGTCCTCCACCCATTTATCACACACTGCCTTCAACTCTACTTTGGAATGCAATAATATTGCTTCTGAAGCAAGGTCACCCCTTTATGTCTGCCATCTAAGATGCATGTAATTTGCAAAGCATTGTGGACTAATGGTTCTGGTACTTCATTGTTCCTCCAGATACTGAGGGCCCTAAGCAAGTCTTCAAATGACAGGAAATGTATGCATAATCTCTGCAAAGATCCTGGAAACCATCTACAGTGCCTCCCTCATAAATGTCTCCTACTTCTGTGAGTCCCTTCTCTTTCAGTATCCTAAAGGCATGCCGATTTACACTGCGAGGCAGTTTGCTCAGTGAGAACAGTCGAAGTTCCCATGCGTATGGGGATCGAGTATGTGTTCTGAGCAATGCTTGCTAGGAGCCGGAGCAGACTCTGAATATGCAGAATGGATTTTCAGGTTTTTGGACTCTAGTCTGAGAATGCTTTTACTTCTTAGATGTTTATTTCATCCTGAGATGTTTATGATGGCTAGGCTGAATTAGATTTTGCCTCCTTGATTTTTGATGATGTAGGCTAGATTGAACTTGATTTTGACCTCCTTGGGGAGCTAGTGCAGTTCACATAGTACTGTGGTAATGTCCCCCTTTTGTTTGGGTGTCTAAGATTGGCTGAAACACTTCATGGATGACAGCTGTAAGAGGAGTGATTGAAGAGTCAAGAAATCTGATGAGAGTAATATTTACATAATCAATGCATAAGTTTACCAGGGCTTGGGCAGAAAGCCAATAGTTTATCGGTGGTGAGAAGGGTTGGAGTTGTTTAGGGAGAGCAATATTGATATAATCGCGTTCACTGCATGGTGATTTTTGAGGATAGTGATCCATTCTGATGCCTATTGATTTTACTTTAACATATCTCTTATGGTAGCTATTACCACTGAAAACTACATAACCAGCCACACTTATCCCCGAAAACAACATTCTTTGGGCACACCTCTCAGACTCCTTACTATAATGCATAAAGCAGCCCGCAAACCTGCACATTTTGTTGATGAGGTATGCACATTAGACAAAGCAAAATAATGTAAATCAAGCCTCTGGACTTCCCCACAGCTCTCAACACAGTCAATCAAAAGACGGTGCTCAAACTCATGACGTCACATATTGGGAGCAACGGCCAAGTACGTTAATGGTTCTAATTTTGTCTCCCCATCCAAATTCTACCAGTTAAATTAAATGACTTGAAATGTGGTCCCTGCAAATACTTTGTGGGGTACTTCAAGGAACAAGCAAGTCCTGCATGCCCTTTAATATTTACATATAATCCTATTGAGCAATGTATGGAAAATGGAGTATGAAAATGCGCCAATGTGCTGCTGGTTCACTAATACAGCTCAGAATAACATCTGAACAAGAAATCACCCATCTCTTGGGATACATTATTACTAATAAAAAATGTCAATTCCACCATGTCCAAACAGAGGCGAGCGTTCCAGTGAATTAACCACTGGACTACAATTAAAAAAAATAGTCACAACCTTAAATTCACCAAAATTAATATGGAACAGAATCTGTTTTGCACTCTTTACAGCCTGATTGGTGGATTGTTCCAAATATTTTGTTAAAACAGTGCCTAGTGCATAGGTTTTATATTCGTTCAGATAAGTAGACCACATTAATTGATTCCACCTGGTCCCACCTATACGTCCCATGACAACCCCTTCTGCGTTTCCAAGGATTGGACAGTGCTAGCTATCAGATGGAAGGCGTACCGTGGGTGAGAGCTCCATTTATCAGGGAAGGAGACACAGCTCTAAGTAAAAACAGATTGGAGACTGTGATTATGACATATTTATGGGTGGCCTTTTTTCCCCTTAAACGCTGCAAATCACTTCGGCACTCCTAATTTTATACTCTGGATTATCCCATGCACATATTAGGTATTACGTCATCTAACAGCCACCTAGTCAGACAATCCGCTCATGCATATCCATGCCCGACAGTTGCCCCCAGAGTCAGAGATCCAGCATTGTCAAAAACAGGATGAGGACAGATTCACAAGGACGCACCGGAAGTACACTGAAGCCAAGCATTTTAATTGCAGTCATGCAAAACTAGTGATGTCATCACTTCAGTCACAGTCCCTCAAACCTCGGGAAAGGATTACATCGTAAAGCCGATTCACAGGCCACGCCGCCCCTTAAGATCCTAATGAAATGTCTTTCAGACTTAGACGCTAAACGCTGGAAGCCCGTCACTCCCCCTGTGGCACATTCACTGGTTAGACTTTTCGTTGTCCATAGAGCCCATGCCCATCAAATAGGCGTTTTAGTGTTGCACGCTGGCGTGAAGCAGAGTTTTGTGTTATCGCGTTAGACATACACAGCGAAACGCGTATTCGCACACGTTTCAGCAAGTCCTCTAGAAACACCCTCTTCACCATTACACATGAAGGTCTTTCTTATTCTGTCATTCATTTCGTTTAATTTCAGACACAGCGTGCCCAGCAGTTTTCAAAATGTCAGTTAATTGCGGAGTTGCCCCCGGATGTGCACTGCTGGTTATTGCGTTAGGGCGTCATGGGGCTGCTTCGAAACGTGAAGCAGCAGTCTACGATTAGTTTGACGCGGGTCTGTTACTGGCTATCTCTTTAACCTCGTTACCATTTACAAGAGTCGTCACGTTTCTGGATCCTGTTTTGCTGCGGCCCCATTACATGATCCAATAATCCAAGTGCTCAGCTGTAGCTGGTGACCCCAAAAGCACCTGCAGACCCGAGTGGCCTGCTGTGGCTGCCTGTACCCGTCGCAACATGGACTCTTCCATCCTATTTCAAAGCTAATATCGTCTATTTGGACTTTTGGGTTAATGTGTTCTTGTTAGTGCATATGTTGTTGTAGATTTGCTGTATTAAAAAAAGTATTTGATCAAGGTACCTAGAAGTGATTTCATTCACCGTATGTTAGTTCCCTACAGGGATGAAATTATGTTTTCAGGGCCTCTTCCTCCTGCTGCAAATTCTATTTATATGTTTGAAAACAAATCTGCCATCTTTATTTATGACAGCAAATATAGCTCGAACCACTGGGTGGAGTCAGATACTAACCCCTTACCCTCCAGCAGGATTTTATTTGTCCCAGGCCTGCAGGTTCATCAATAGCATATTCCCAGACATCCTGCATCAGTATCTTGTGTAATACTTTGACGATATTCTGCCCTTCTTTGCTTCCCTTCTGGAGCATTGAGGCCATGTTTGTTCTGTTCTTATTCCTCTCAAGTAAAAACATCTATCCTATAAGTCGGGCAAGTGTGAATTCGATACAGCAGAAGTGGAGTATCTGATATTGTCTCTCAGAGGGTGGATTATCTATGGACCCTTTTAAAATCTCTGCCAGTTTAGAATGTCCATCCTCTAAGTTTTACAAGGAGGCTCAGAGATTTTTTGGGACTGGCTAACTTTTATAGACTTTTTGTTAAAAACTTTGCTGAAATGTATAGTCACATTTCTACCACTCTGAAAAAGGAGGACCTAACTAAAGTTTTTGCTTGGACTCCAAAGGCTCAGGAGGCCTTCATCAAGCTCAATAAGGATTTCACCTAAGCCCCTTTTCTAAGGCAACATATCTGTTCAAGAAATGTATGATGGTAACTGATGCCTCTAAGTTTGCAGTGGGAGAAGTTTTGCTTCGGCTCCAGCAGGAGGACAATATGGAGCATGCCATCTTTTATCTCTCGCATGTCTTGAGCTCTAGCGAACAAAGGTATTCCATTCTGTAATTCAAGCTCTTGGCCATTAAGCATGCCTGAATGGAGTGGTGGTACCATTTAACGGAAGCAGTTGAATCTTTTAAGGCTTTAACAGGCTATTGAAATCTCTAGTTTCTGCTTAGCATGCAGTGTAGAAATAGACAAGCTAGCTGGGTCTATTTCTTTTCGCAGTATGACTTTTTTGTAACTCGTTATCCAGGACATTCTTGCTGATGCCTTGTCTAGATGGGACATTGTACTGAGGATTCTGAGACACATGCCCTTTTGCTCCATGAGAAAGATACCTGTCCGATAACATCCTTCTTACATCGGGAATGAAATGGCGGAGAACATGGCGGCCGGCTAGAGTGCGGGCCGCGGGGAGGCTCAGACCCGATTAGAATTTTTCTTTAAAAACAAAGGAAGAACATCGTCCATGAGAACGCGCTAGCCTCAGGGAACCCCGCAGAACCCCTTTTGCTTACCGGACGGCAGCCGAGGTGGAGGAAGCAAGCCTGGATAGGGCGGCGCCGGCTCTGTGGTCCCGGGCTGCCTGGGAGCACCAACGAGGTAGGGAGGCAGTAATTAGAATTCACCTCCGGGGGAAAGGTGGCAGGGGCAGCACAAGACGCGGTGCTTCCCTAGACAAGGGGCACAAGGGCGACTTTCTAAGGGATTCATCTCCCTGCCTGGAGAAGGACTTTGACAGGAAAGGTAATGTGCCTCCCTTGAATCATAGGATTGCCCCTCTAGGGGGTATGCAAGAAGGAATAGAGGGTTTAAAGTCTGACTACACCGGCATGCTTGGCCCTAGGGGGGTGAGCAAAAAAGTAGGAAATACAGCAGGAGGGGTGACAGGAGTGACGGGAGTGACGGGAGTAAGTAAACCGAGCACAGTTTATTCTCTCAGGAGCGGTAAGAAGGTTTTTGGCTCTAAGGGGGAAGAGCTGAATACTGGGGGAGCCTTTCCAGAGCAAAGAACTCATAGCAGGCGAAACGACAGAAGGGGTGGAAAGGTCGTACCAAATTTAAAAGGAGGGACTTTATTTAATAAAGAGCGTAGAATTACCCCCTCTTTAAAAACTTACTTCAGAGTCCTTCCTAGCACCCTAAGGATGGAGGGGAGTGAACCTGGACAGGGGGCAGTTTCGGGAGAGGCGGTGGCCCAAATTGGGCGGATTCAGTGTGACCCGAATAGGTTTCAGGTGTTGGGGGACCCGCATGCGAACGAGTTGGATGCCCCGGGCTCCCTAGGAGGAAAGGGTGCGGTAGTTCAATGCAAGGGCATGCACAAAGACGGAGTACAGGCATCTGATTTAAATGACGAACAAGGGACTAGAGCGGTCAACCAACAGCCTGGTACGTCCCTGGGAGATCGCCTGAGATTTTCTCCCCGGGGTATAGAAGGGCACCAGTTGGGGTCAGCAGAGGAACCCTTGGAACAATCTATTGCAGGAATGTTGACAGCACTCTCTTTGGAGCTTAGGGCTGGTTTCGAGACTTCAAATGCCAATCAGAAGGAGATAAGAGGTCTGTGTGAGACTCTTGGCGGGAAAATAGACGAACTGGCAGGTAGGACAGCTGCCCTGGAAGAAGAAGTTGGAGATTTAAGGTCAGCGTTGGAAAAAAACAAGGTGGATTTGCAGAGTTTAAGAGCAGGAGAAGAATATGTCCTATTGAAATTGGAGTCTTTAGAAAACAACCAGAGAAGGAACAATTTGAGAGTCTTAAAAGTACCAGAAGGTATGGAGGGGGGGACCTGAAAGAGTTCATAGTCCGTTTGATTAAACAAGGAGCACAGTTCGAAGACACTAAAGATGTTATCGCGAAAGATATTCAAAGGGTGCACAGGGACCCCCCTCGGAGATGGCCCAATAAGGACAAGCCCAGGAGAATCCTGGTTTGCTTTCAGACATATGCAATTAAGGAGCGCATTTTGTCTGCCGCATTAAGAAAAGGAATGCTGACTGAGGAAGGTACGAAGTTCGAAATTAGGTCAGACCTATCAAGTATGACCTTAAATAAGCAGTGGGAACTGGGGAGAAGAATTGAGGTCTTAAAGGGGCTTGGTGCTACCGCCCAATTAAAATTCCCAGCCACTTTGAAGGTAATGGCGAACAACAAAATGTATAACTTTATAGACAGTAAAGAAGTTGATGAGCTGATAAAGAGCTTGGAACAAATAGACTAAGGCGGGGGTGACAGTTTTCCTTTTTTTTTTTTTTTTTTTTACATTACGTACACGGGTCTGGGGGCCTTCCCGAGGCGTTTTCGCCTTGATTAGGACTTGAGGGGGTTCTCCGAGGGTGTAGGGGGAGGGGAAATAGGTGGGGGTGGGAGGAGGAGGTAATCACAGGGTGGGGAGCATGGGGGAAAAAATAAAAAAATATGTCCTCATTCAGTGGTTTTTCTTCTTTGTGGGGTTTGGAAGATGGGAGATAATGAGCTGAGACTTTTGTCCTGGAATGTCAATGGCCTCCGGGTGGCAAAGAGGCAAAAAAGATTGCTGCAATACTTTAGGGACGTACAAGTTAATGTGTTGGCTTTGCAGGAAACTCACTTGTCTAATGAGGAATGCATTAAGTTGTTTAGAACATGTAGTTGGGTCCAGCAGATTTCGAGTACTATTCAGCCCGGTGGAACCAAAGGGGTGGCTATTGTAATAAAAAAACATCCAAGGATTTCCTTTCAGGGGGGATCAGTTGATAAGGCGGGTAGGTGGGTAATCGGGAAATTGGTAGCGTTTGACTCTACATTCACTTTGGTGGCTTATTATGGGCCTTATAAAGATGACCCTGCACCTCTGGAAGAGCTATTTCGGCAGTTGATCCATTTTCCAGACCCAGTAATATGGATGGGCGACTTTAATGTCGTGATGAATTACCAATTTGATAGATCCTCTGGAAGCAGATCGACATTTAACCATAAGATGCGATCTTGGTTATTAATTATGATGTCGCAATTGGGTCTACATGATGTATGGAGAGAAAAGATGGGGTTAAAACGGGGGTATACATACAATAACAAAAAATATAGGCACCAATCAAGAATTGATTATGTTTTGGTGGATGGGAGGATAAGAGATTGGGTAAGGGAAATAGCTCACGTTGGTGTCCACCTATCGGATCACTCGGCAGTTAGTTTGAGTATTCGGTTAAAAGGCAGGGTCGCCCAGGACAGGTGGACATTAGATAGAACTCTGTTACTAGATAAGGACATAGTAGCAGGATTAAGAGCAGATGTGGAGGAGTTTTTTGAGTTTAATGTGGGGTCATCGTCACTTGATATGGTATGGGATGCTGTAGGAAGTTGGCTCTGTATGTGCTATTTCAAAGTAAGGAATAGCATGCACAGAGTCCAAGGGTTCCCCTTAGAGGTAAAATAGTGGTAAAAATAGATAATACTAATGCTCTATTTTGTGGTAGTGTGGTCGAGCAGTAGGCTTATCCAAGGAGTAGTGTTAAGCATTTGTTGTACATACACATAGACAATAAATGAGGTACACACACTCAGAGACAAATCCAGCCAATAGGTTTTGTTATAGAAAAATATATTTTCGTAGTTTATTTTAAGAACCACAGGTTCAAATTTAACATGTAATATCTTGTTTGAAAGGTATTGCAGGTAAGTACATTAGGAACTTTGAATCATTTCAATTGCATGTATACTTTTCAAGTTATTGACAAATAGCTATTTCAAAAGTGGACACAGTGCAATTTTCACAGTTCCTGGGGGAGGTAAGTTTTTGTTAATTTTACCAGGTAAGTAAGACACTTACAGGGTTCAGTTCTTGGTCCAAGGTAGCCCACCGTTGGGGGTTCAGAGCAACCCCAAAGTCACCACACCAGCAGCTCAGGGCCGGTCAGGTGCAGAGTTCAAAGTGGTGCCAAAAACGCATAGGCTAGAATGGAGAGAAGGGGGTGCCCCGGTTCCGGTCTGCTTGCAGGTAGGTACCCGCGTCTTCGGAGGGCAGACCAGGGGGGTTTTGTAGGGCACCGGGGGGGACACAAGCCCACACAGAAATTTCACCCTCAGCGGCGCGGGGGCGGCCGGGTGCAGTGATAGAACAAGCGTCGGGTTCGCAATGTTAGTCAATGAGAGATCAAGGGATCTCTTCAGCGCTGCAGGCAGGCAAGGGGGGGGTTCCTCGGGGAAACCTCCACTTGGGCAAGGGAGAGGGACTCCTGGGGGTCACTTCTCCAGTGAAAGTTCGGTCCTTCAGGTCCTGGGGGCTGCGGGTGCAGGGTCTTTTCCAGGCGTCGGGACTTAGGTTTCAGAGAGTCGCGGTCAGGGGAAGCCTCGGGATTCCCTCTGCAGGCGGCGCTGTGGGGGCTCAGGGGGGACAGGTTTTGGTACTCACAGTCGGAGAGTAGTCCGGGGGTCCTCCCTGAGGTGTTGGTTCTCCACCAGCCGAGTCGGGGTCGCCGGGTGCAGTGTTGCAAGTCTCACGCTTCTTGCGGGGAGATTGCAGGGTCTTTAAAGCTGCTCCTTGAAACAAAGTTGCAGTCTTTTTGGAGCAGGTCCGCTGTCCTCGGGAGTTTCTTGTCTTTTTCGAAGCAGGGCAGTCCTCAGAGGATTCAGAGGTCGCTGGTCCCTTGGAAGGCGTCGCTGGAGCAGAGTTCTTTGGAAGGCAGGAGACAGGCCGGTGAGTTTCTGGAGCCAAGGCAGTTGTTGTCTTCTGGTCTTCCTCTGCAGGGGTTTTCAGCTAGGCAGTCCTTCTTCTTGTAGTTGCAGGAATCTAAATCTTTAGGTTCAGGGAAGCCCTTAAATACTAAATTTAAGGGCGTGTTTAGGTCTGGGGGGTTAGTAGCCAATGGCTACTAGCCCTGAGGGTGGGTACACCCTCTTTGTGCCTCCTCCCAAGGGGAGGGGGTCACATTCCTATCCCTATTGGGGGAATCCTCCTTCTACAAGATGGAGGATTTCTAAAAGTCAGAGTCACCTCAGCTCAGGACACCTTAGGGGCTGTCCTGACTGGCCAGTGACTCCTCCTTGTTTTTCTCATTATCTCTCCTGGACTTGCCGCCAAAAGTGGGGGCTGGGTCCAGGAGGCGGGCATCTCCACTAGCTGGAGTGCCCTGGGGCATTGTAACACGAAGCTTGAGCCTTTGAAGCTCACTGCTAGGTGTTACAGTTCCTGCAGGGGGGAGGTGTGAAGCACCTCCACCCAGAGCAGGCTTTGTTTCTGTCCTCAGAGAGCACAAAGGCTCTCACCGCATGAGGTCAGACACTCGTCTCTCAGCAGCAGGCTGGCACAGACCAGTCAGTCCTGCACTGAACAATTGGGTAAAATACAGGGGGTATCTCTAAGATGCCCTCTGTGTGCATTTTTTAATAAATCCAACACTGGCATCAGTGTGGGTTTATTATTCTGAGAAGTTTGATACTAAACTTCCCAGTATTCAGTGTAGCCATTATGGAGCTGTGGAGTTCGTTTTTGACAGACTCCCAGCCCATATACTCTTATGGCTACCCTGCACTTACAATGTCTAAGGTTTTGCTTAGACACTGTAGGGGCATAGTGCTCATGCACATATGCCCTCACCTGTGGTATAGTGCACCCTGCCTTAGGGCTGTAAGGCCTACTAGAGGAGTGACTTACCTATGCCACAGGCAGTGGGAGGTTGGCATGGCACCCTGAGGGGAGTGCCATGTCAACTTAGTCATTTTCTCCCCATCAGCACACACAAGCTGGCAAGCAGTGTGTCTGTGCTGAGTGAGGGGTCCCTAGGGTGGCATAAGACATGCTGCAGCCCTTAGAGACCTTCCCTGGCATCAGGGCCCTTGGTACCAGGGGTACCAGTTACAAGGGACTTACCTAGGTGCCAGGGTTGTGTCAATTGTGGAAACAATGGTACATTTTAGGTGAAAGAACACTGGTGCTGGGGCCTGGTTAGCAGGGTCCCAGCACACTTCTCAGTCAAGTCAGCATCAGTATCAGGCAAAAAGTGGGGGGTAACTGCAACAGGGAGCCATTTCTTTACAGATGCTTTTAAAGCTTTCCTAAGAGGTAGATTAATAAGGGCGGCCTGGATTAAAAGGAAAGAGTATAAGGAGGAAATCAGTCGGTTGGAAGGGGGTATTCAACAAGTGGAGCAGGAAATGGTAGATTTAACTCCCGGAGAAGAGGGGAAAATGAGGAAACTTGCCGAATTACATCAAAAGTTAAGGTATGAAATACTAGCAGTGCTGGACAGAAGGATTAAGGCGAGGGTTGAGGCAAATAGATTTGCCCATTATGAGTATGGAGAGAAAAATTGTGGGAAATTTTTGGCTTGGAAAATAAGGACAAATTTAGGTAAGAACAAGGTGGTTGGGATCTTGGATAAGGAGTCAGGTTCCATCTCTAATAGCGACGACGAGATTCGCGAGATTTTCCGAAACCACTTTAAGGAGCTGTATACAGAAGATCTAGAAGGACCTATAGAGAAAGTTAAGGAATGGTTGAGGGACCTGAATTTAGTGGCGCTGGAGGAGCAGGATAATAAAGTCTTTCACTGGACAAGAGTCTCTAGGGGGAGATTAGTGGTTATTTCAACTGATCTCCTTCCATCAAGAGGCTGGACAAGTGAATGAGGACAACAACAAAAAAAAAATCCTTCTTACATTGTGTGAGGCACATTCATACTAACATCTCTCTGAAGGACCCTGGTACTGTGCAGAATCAAGTGTCCTTGGCCTACTACCAGTCTTCAAAGCAAGGTTCTGGAAATGTGTCATAACTCAACAGTAGCAGGCCATCATGAAGGTCAATCAACCTTCAGGTTTTCTTATGTTCCTTCTGGTGGCCTTCTGTTTGACAGGATGCAGTACTCTATGTCAAGTCCTGTCCTATCTGTGCACAGTCCAAGGCAGGCCATGATAAGCCCTTTGGTTTTCTTCAGCCTTTGCCTGGTCCTCCTCATCCACGGAATACAATTTACACTGGCTTTGTTGTGGACTTAGCCACATCAGGTGGAAACAGTGGTTATGGTCACTGTAGACATTTGTATAGGATGATTCACTTTTTCCTATTTCAGAGGCTTCCGAACGCTAGCATGATCACTAGGAAATTCTTGACTTATATTTCACCTGCAGGTTCTCCTTGAAACCTTAATTTCTGCCAGGGGCTCTAAATACATTTCTAGGTTCTGGTGCTCAATATGTGCCTCCCTGGGTATCCATCAATCTACCTCCTTGGATTACCATCCACAGTAAAATGATCAGACAGAAAAGGTCAATCAGAGCCTACAGCATTATCTGAGGTGCTTCTGTAATGCAGCTCATACCAGCTGGCCACAATACTTGTGCTTAGCAGAGTTCTAGTATAACAACTCTGTTCACTCTACTACTAAATTCTCCCCACCCTATTGTATACAGGGCATCAATACTTTTTCCTTTCTCTCTTCTCCAATGTGTATGCCTCTTGTGTCTACTGCCCGTGATTTTCTATAGAAACCTGACTAAAAGAAGAGTGATCTTTAGAATTCTAAAATGGCTACGAAGGCTTGGACTGACAGGTTAAGGTGACTGGTTCCAAACTTGAAGGTGGGAAAGAATGTTTGCTTGTTTTGCAGGTTCTTGCTCACATAGATTCTTTGAGCCCTATGTTATATCCAATCTGATCAATCTATTCACGTTTAGGGTCTGTCTTCCTAACTCTTGGAAGATTCGCACTACCTTTCATGTTTTCCATGTAAAGCCTTTTGCACCTTATTAGTTTCATCAGATCTCTTCCCATTTGGTGTCATGGTAGATGTAGAATCTGCAATTTTCCGAAGTCATTTGCAATTCTTTATTCACTGGAAAAGGCTTTCCTGCTAGTGAGTGCCATTGGATTATTCCTTCTTCAGTCCATGCCCACAAGACTGGTTTGTCAATTTTCTCTGGCCTTTCCTGCCTAACCTGGGGCCCCCGGGGAAACCAGGAACTGTGGTACTTTGGTGGGTTCCCCGATTCTCAGGTCTCAGTAGAAGCTGTTGAAGCCTGCAGCTGTCAGCTGGGAGAGTCCTTCAGCTAGTCTTGTTTCCTTTTGTGCTCCCAGGTTTCTGGCTGTTGTTCCTTATCTTTTCAATTCTAAAATGGCAATCACCTGCCTCAGTGTTTCCGACTGCCCTTTAAGGAAACTTTCCAGCTAGTCCAGTTCAGAATTTTCTTATGTTTTCTTCCTTTCCATCATAGCTATTCCTCCCTTGGTTTCTTCCTGGCTTTCCCACTCTATTATGTTTCCTGTCATGTGGTGTTTGATATAATTTCCTTTTACTTTTCTTTTAGTATTTAAACGTCTCAGTCTGGTTGTGGGGAGGAGGGGTCTGTCCACTTGCTGATCCTGGCTCATCGCTATTGAAAGATTTCACTATTGGGTTCCGGATTGCTGGTTTTGTCCTGTCTTCTGAAGTCTTCATCCGGCAAAGAGTTTTTTTATTCCTTTGGCTTTTTCCTCCTGAGAAAGTGGCAGCTTCTTGAGAGCACTTGATTACTGATATTCCAGTAGGTGGTGACATCAGGCTTCTGGAAACTATCATCCGTACACTGGACAGTGGAAGTCGTTGACCAGATTACACATAAACCTCCAGACCTGAACTATCCCTTACAGATTGGCAGCTTGACTGGCAGTCCCCAGGAAGCTATTTGGCTCTGACATTAAGGAAACATTTAAAAGTAAATAGTCTGGAATAATGAAGGAGCTGAGAGAGGGAATCAGTTCCATTACCTCATATAGAGCATGACATAAATAATTGATACTGTTAGAACTTAAGCTGGTTTTGGATAGAATGCACACCAAGTACCCATACCTGAGACAAACCACAGGGCTTACTCTTGGAGATAATCAGAATAGTACAGAGAGCAAATAAAATAGTGCAACTGGCATCAAGTCAAATACTTGGCAATATTGACAGATCAAATATAGGACACCGGTGTCAAACCAATTAACTCATATTGAGACTGGATGAAAATTAAAGAGACGATAATGCACCCATTAAACTTATTGTTAGTACGGAAAATCAGTTTGATGATACTATGGCAAAAAGCTGCACTGGTGAGGTTAGATCAATGAAGTTATTGTTGAAACATTTTGATGAACCCATACTGAAAGCACTCCAGGAGCTAAAAGTGGGGTAAACCAGCTGATATTGGGATAAAACCAAAGAGGTGACCCACGGAATAAAGAAAAAAATCTAATATTGGATGTATAGCAATAACTGCTACTGGAGGAATTATTGAAAGCTGATAAGCATGGTAAATCGTCAACGAGAGGATGGGGGCATATTGGTAACTAACACTTACTCTAGATCAATCAATAAGCTTATATTGGGGTATCCAAAAGAACTAAATCCGAAGCAGTGATTTTCTCAGCTATAAATGGGTATCATTGTCTGTACCTGAGAGCCATGGTCACCTGGAGAACGCTGGCTTCATCCTGTGATGTCACTGACCTTGATAGCCAAGGTAAACCCAGAGCATAGCCCAGCTACACATTTCATTGGACATCTATTCCCGCTACGTATTGTTAAAGTTATCTTCAAATTTAGCTCTTCGGCACTGGTTGTCCTCATCACTAGTTATTTCTGACGGAACAAATGACTTTAATCTACCGTTCAGAAACAGTGGCGTTATTGTACATTACTGAGTACATGTTGCCCCTTTTAAATGACTCCCTTACACTTGGAAGGAGAGGATATTTCTGTCATGATTATGTTGCGGATGTTCTATGACAAAGCCCATACTATTATACGTTTTTTGTTTTTCCCTTTTCCACTTTCAAGGAGCTTGTGTGTTCCCTTTCTTCCACAAGAGACATCGCCTTTCCTTTTGGCATTTCCAGTTATTTTCCTATTTTTAGATCCTAGCCTGAAATGGTGCAGATATCACATAGGCTGCTTCCAAGCAACGTGCCCTGACACCTGTGCTGCCCAGGTGAGATGGGGAAAAATGGCAGCTAGCATCTCCTAACGTCTATTTATTCTTTATGTTTCCAGTGTCTGAATCGTAATGAAAAAGCACTATTGGGCCATGAAACCTACAACGAATCTCCAATTGGTCAATAATAACACTTTCTGTCTTTTATTGGTTCATGGAGTGCTTCCTTCACTGTAGCATTATTTACTTTTGCGCATTTCCATACAGCTCGCAAGAGACAGATATTCAGCTGCCTACAGCTCATATTTAATGCATCTTTCTGCACAGGAAAAGATTCGGAGTCTTCGAAGCAATGCAGCCTTGTTGCCATTTGTCCTTCATTGTTGTCTCGGTGGCAAGCATGCCATCTGGGCCATGTAGTCAAGCTCTAACGCAAGTAAAGGTATGTGTAGTACTTAATTTATGCCGGTGTTTGCAAGCGGTGGGCACCTGCACTCATTGTGGTGCAGAACGCATATCTCTTCATCAGACTTTGACAAAAAGCAAGAGAGAGAGAGTTAGAAAAGGGAGAAAGAATGGTGAAGAGAAGGATAGGAAAACAATGAGAAAGGGAGAAAGCAGGAGTGAACAATAACCCATTAGAACTAGAAAAGGAGACAAGAAACACCTTCGTTCGGCAGTGTGGACGACAGGCAGAAAACGTATGAGCCCAGTGCTTAATTTGTGCTTGTTGTTTCCGGTGCTGAGCACCGGCACTTATTTGTGAGGGCCGGGCTTATTCTTATGCCTCAAGCATTTGCTGCGAGCAAAAGATACATATGGGAAATACGGATGAAGAAAAAACTAAAAAGCGTCATAAAGGGAGAAAGTAGAAAGTTGTAGGATGAGCTAAAGGGGCAGGGGTGGCCGTAAATGGATTGAAGAGGCCCGAGATGGCTTCAGGATTACGCTGCCTCAGTATTCAGTGCTGGCAGATTTAATTACAGCAGTCTCATGTTTAAGAGAAGGGCTTTGAGCACCAGCACCTCTTTATTTACAAATTAAGCACCGTATGAGCCCCTGCAGTTTAAACAGTGGATATATGTGTAGGAGTTCAGAGCACCTTGACCTATACCTGCTCAAGCGCTCCCTCCATTTTATAGGCACTCCTTTGAACGGCCGGTCCAGCAAGTCGCCTGCAGCAATGAACTATTAACTTCCACTGATGGTGAGTCCACTGTGAAACGAACGTTGTTATTACCTATTCTCTCAAATTCCATTTTAAGCCAATATTTCCATTACAATTCCGTCATTTTTTAGTGGCAAAATTATTCTTGCGCGCCTAGTTTGCAAACAGAAGCAGAATGTCGAAATGATGAAACGCGGAAAGCTTTCACCGAGTTTGTAAATCAAATATCTTCCTGAAATATGAGCCCAGTGAAGTAAAAAAAAAGTCGTAGAAAATGCCAGACTTCGTATTTCAGTAAGTGACAAATGAGCTTATAAAGTAGTTCATAGAATAGATAAAATGGCTAGTATAGGAGCCAATTTTAAATAGGTCATTATGCTGCAGTATATCTGGCAAACGCTGAAGATGCAGACAAATTCCTTCAGCATTTCTTATTTAAGATCAATAGTAACTTCAACAGAATACTCCACTTCTTTGTCACTTGGCCAATTTCTTGGTTTGTCATGCATATTTTTACTGAAAATATTAAACAGTAGCAACAGTAGCATGGCCTTGGGAAGCTCAGATGGAAATAAATAAAACAAGCTTTGGCAAAGCTAATAGGTCTGGCTTTGACGGCCGGCATTTGGCAATTCTTGTTTTATCATTCATTTTGCCAAACGTTATTGCTGTGGAAGGTACCAGGACATCATCAAGCTAAACAAAAACATTCGCAAAAGCCAAAATTGTTGTTTTGGTCTCAAAAGCCACACATTGGTATATTGGAAGTCAATTCACTGAAATGCCAGGGGTAGCGAAAGTGATCTCACTCGCCCTTTGACATCCACTTTCACTCACACACACATACTTACACATACACACAAATTCACACTTACATATACTCGCTCACATAAGTACACTCTCAACTGTAAGCATGCACACAACATACATTTAAAAGTATTTTTTACTTATCTCACCTGCCATGGAAATGCATATTCCAGCTAATTGTACTGCATTTGTATTACACTAATAGTGAATAATGTATTATTATCCACTGCTATTGTGATAAAACAAAATTGACAGAAAACAAAGAGTGGAGCCTCAGTCAAACCAGCTGTCCCTTTGTTCCTAGCACTGAATTTGCAACTTCTGAGCCCAGGGGTCGCAAAGGCAGGGCCGGGGGTACCAAAGGGCAAGCCAACCCTAAATGATGTCCATGATTGCCATAGTATTCTTTGGCACTGATGGGATTTACTCTATGCGTTGATGTGCTCCTCTTGAAAGGGCAGCAAGTTATAATTTATAGTGAAGTCAACCAGTGGCTGAAGTGGGCTGACACATTGCCTCTTGATGCATGCAGGAGAGGGTGAAATAAAACTGTGAACGGCAGAACTGCACACTAATGGGTGAAGTCTGGCTGAAAACCCCTATAGGTAACCATATTATACACACATTTTTAGTAAAATCAAAAGGCCTGGGCTAATCTAGACTTAAAAAAGCCAGTCATTCTAATAATGGCAGCCATCCTCTTGCTTTTAGGAGGGAAAGAAAGAAAGAAAGAAAGAAAGAAAGAAAGAAAGAAAGAAAGAAAGAAAGAAAGAATCCACAATATCTGACAACAAATTCTGAGCCTGGGTCACAGAAAGATTGAATTGGACCATTGATTCTGTGAACTGAGTATACAGCCCTATAGATATATGCCCTAAATGAACTTTGGTCTCTGACTAGGCTACTCAAGAACCATTGTAGAGTCATTGTAGAAGCATATTGTGGATCAGTTTTGATTTATGTACTATATACTATTCAACACATTGCAGGAGCACTTTTGCACTAAGCACAGAGAACTTTAAGTTTTTTAATCTTTACTCTCATTACATGTTCTTTGATAAACATTTTACATAAATTGTTTTCTTTATTCTATCTCTCCAGTGAGTTTCAGATGATGACCATACATGGTTAAGCATACTTGTATTGTTTTCTGTAGATACACTATGGCGCAGTTTTGGCTGCATAGGGCCAAAGCAGGCACCCTTGCACCAATATGGAAGGTTGTCTGCATTGCATGCAAGATTATTTTTGTACAGGAAGGGGCACCTTCCTGCACAAAAACAATCTTGGGAGGCTTTCTGCTCTTTCTATGTGTGCCGCAGAATACAGCACACAAAGGAAGAGGAAAAAACAAGGAGAAATAAAGACATTTGTTCTCGAGGCGTAAGGCTTTGGTGCATCCCCAGGTTTACATCATCTTGTAAATCTGGGGATGCATCAAAATCCATGGGTAATGCGTGGGAACACCCACCGCAATGCCCATGGAATGTCTCCCTTGCTCAGAGTAAGGCAGCACAGCGTTTTGCGCTGCCTTGCCATGCTCCATATTTATGAGGCCATTCAAAGCCACGCAAAGTGGCTTTGTGTGGCTTCAGAAACATGATTTAGTGGTTTGCACTGCTGTTTCATCACAAAACGTGAGCGCAAATGCCTCGTAAATATGGTGTTTGAAAGGAAATGAAATTTCAAGAAATGATGCTACATAAGACATCGGTAGAAAATGATACAAAATCATATGTGATGAAAGAACAGTGTAGGGCTAAACTTTGTGCTGATGCCAGAGAGGTGAAGAGTTCAATTGAAAGTAGAATTCATGACCAGCAATTTCATAGTTAAAGGAAAACCCGTGTTTGTAAGACTAAAGGAATTCATGGTCTTAAACACACAGGCACATATTCTGTTGTCTCAGTAAATTAAAAACGTGATTGAAGAATGGGAGCAGGAGACTGAATTAGCATAGGGCATACAAAAACTGTTAAGAGATCTTGAGAGCAGAGTGATAAAGCATGTACACAAATACAAATGCATTCAAGAGTAGTGGATGGTTAGTTTGTTAAGCAGTGTTAGAACTGCAATAAAGAATGTGTAAGAAATAGGTTAAATGTTAAGGGACATCGGTGATGAGATTTTGCAGCAAGTATGTAATTGCTAAACTTACTGATTAACCTTTTTGTATTGTTCATATTGCTATATAAGTGGATGCCTGTGAAGCAGCAAATTGAGACCAGCTGATTACCTGTATGGAGATAGCTACTCTCCCGGCTGTGTTTTGTTATGCCAAGAGTATTGTCTTCTTTATCTTAAGTTTACCTGCAACATTTGTCGAGCTCAGTCAGGAGTCCCTTTTTCCCTCAGTCGACTGCTATCACCAGAATACCACCTACCCCCACAGCATAGATCTTTCTGCATCTCTGATGAGGCAAGCAGACACTGTGTTCTCTCTAAAGCTCTGCCTATTCATGGGGGCGGGTAGGATCCAGTGATTGTCATCTTTTAAGGTGAGGACAGATGCGGACTTCGTTCCATGTTTTGTATAAATTGCATGACTTGTCTCTCTGGTAATGGTAAAGACAGATGTAATATAGATATAAGGGTGTTGCATGCAAGATTGTGTACATGTGTTGCACAATATTAATTTAAGGCGCTGTGTAGTCGGTAGAGTGTTTTGCTAATTTAACAATTTGATGTAGTCAATGTGGGTGATTCGAAGTTGTGTTTCCAATATGTGGTCCAATATTTTGACATAGAGGGACACCTAAAAAACCCCTGTTATTAAACTTTACCTCCAAATATAATCCAAACACTCAAATTACTGTCCTGGATCTAATGTCCAGATGTCACTCTATGGTCATAAGGCGCATGGTTTGAGGGTTATCCCCTCTTGGAGCACGAGGTAAGTGACCAGTTGCTACCCACAGTATTTACCATTTAGAGTTAGAACAATTGTGATTCATATTTAGAAGTAGTTGAAGTGTTTATATTTTTAAAATGTTGATGATGAGTATGTTACATGCGTAAATAGAAATGTGGCCACATAGTCATTTTGTTCACATTGCATTGTGTTATTATGATGTATAAAGTTTAACATTTGACTAAGAAGACAAGTTGTCAGATTTTTTGTTTGTAAGGACTAGTGTAAACATTTTAAAAAGAGGTATATTGAGTAGACAGATAAAATTTACATTGCAAAACTTGTTAGAAATACAGGGATTATGGAGACTCATTTACAGCATATGCAAAAGACATTTCCAGGCGACCAGAAAAAATTACAGAAATATTGTCAGGAGTGGTTGAAGGCTGCTCAGAAGCATACATATCCCTGGACAAAGGAAGGGACATTTTATGACAAAATATTAGAGCCTATTGTGACATCCCTTAAGAGCAAATATGCAGAAGTTAAATTGCAGACGTCACCTTAGCCTTTTTTTGTGAGAAGTCTGAGGACTTCTCAAATGTTGAGACCCCTTGTACCCGTCCGCTCCCCCACCTCCTTATGATTAAGTGAGTATTTCCCCTAAGGTACCTGGTATGTCTTCACTGACACAGCTACAAGAAGGCGCAGTGGGATTTGAGAATCATGAAATTGAGACCCCTTCACAATACCCAAAGGAATCCCCTATTTGTGCCCCCCAGATGTCAAAGCAAAGAAATACAAGTATTCCCAGACAACAAGTAGTGGTAGCTGATTCTCAGTTTTTGGGACAATTAGAAGCATAGTTTACATTGCATTTAGATCCATCTCCTCCCCGGGATGGTAAAAGTGAAGAGCAGGGTTCAGGAGACGGTGACAATCAGTTGCATGTTTCATCAGCAACATCGCCCCTATGACAGAAGAGAGATGTAACAGGAAAGGTAGTTAGGGAACGGATGTCTACACCGCAACAAAGATATGCAGATAATGCTAAATGGAATGACTAAGCAGACAGGGCTGTTAGTTAAACACAAAGGCCAGTATTCCAAGAAAGAGATGAGGATTTTAGGAGGACTGAAGATAATCTACCACCTTGGCAGAAGGAGAAGGTGAAGGGGAATGTAATCGATTCACCAGAAAGTGTTCAGGAATGGTTATCACAAAGTGAGGAGAGAAGAGATACGAGAGAAACAAGGGGAGAACAATATCATGATAATCTTTTAGGGCAGATTCAGGGAAATTTTGGGAGGAGGGCAAATAGAGTCAACACATAGACATGTAGATAATATGGGTGAAATACTTTGATCTTCAGAGACCTGAGCGCTCTACTTATGATATTATTGCTCAGGAAACACCTCTTATTGATCCTGACCATACAAAGGAAGTAATGGGATTGCCTAATTGTACTTCTATTAGAGAAAGAGAGCAGGACATGTTCTCTAGAGCTAGGAAACCCCCAGCGACTGACCTTGAGTGGTTACAGTTCCAGGGAACGCATGGCCAGCCAGACCCTAGGACGGGATCTTGTGAAGCTATGGAAGGATTGACACTACATGATAAACCAATGCAGCAGAAGAGTGTTCAATCAGTTTTGCACTGCACTGATCTCACTCCTAGTAAGATAGTTGCTGAAGAAGAAATAAGTTGATACAGTGTTGCACCCTTTGTGGATAATTTAGCAGGATGGACTGAAGGCTTAGCCCCGCAGATGAGTCCATGGCCACTAGAAAGGTCCTTTGATCCACATGACATGGCAAAAGCTGAGGATTGTATTCTTTATGGTGAGGGAGATCCAGGCTGGGATTATCCCTACAGGCGGACATGTTTGCATATGTGGCAAAAATATGCCAGACAGCACAACCCCCAATATTCTGTCACTCCCATATATCAGATGCCCTGATACGTAAGGGACCTGGAGCACCTCATTATGTTCCTTGGCCACAAATGGATGCGGAGAATCTTAAAAAGTTGTTATTGCCACTCACAGAGGGAGCAAGGAAATGGATTAGGTCTTTTGAAAAGCAAACTGCAGGTATCAACCTGGCAGTAGGTGACAGAAAGAGTTTACTTAGCTGTCTTTTAGGAGATGAGACAGATACTGTTTTTTAGAAAGCTAGAGTGAGAAAAGTTACCCTCACTGTGACAAGGTCTGATGGTTCCCCATTCAATTTAGTACGGACAGTAGTTTGGGATCAGTTGAGGAAAACGTATCCTGACAGACCAGATATTGGGTCCTTCATGGCTCAATCAATACAGCCAAATGAGGATCCCGCTCAGTTCCTCAGTAGGATGAAAGAATAGTAGACTCAAGAAGTAGGTCAGGGTTGTGAAGTAACAGGTAGAAATGCTGTGAGGTTCTACAAAGTAATGAAAAAAGGGTTTGCCCTCTGATGTACAAGACAAACTTGATAACATTGTGGCTTTGGAAGCCAAGCCCTGGACAACGATACAGGCACATATAAGCCATTTCTGTAAAAAAAGCAGGAGAAAAAGAGAACCAAGCAGGAGGTGACAGAGAAAGCAGCAGCCAAGTTAGTGCAGCCAAAGTTGGCAAAGAAAGGAGCAGTGGAAGGAGTTGTAGTAGCAGCACCCATTCGGATGACTGCGATGTCTGTGCAATCGGTCCCAGGTACCACCCAACAACTGTACCCACAGCAGAATAATGTAAGGGCACAAAGAAGTAGCAGAGGAGGACAAGGAGGAATAGAAAGAGGCAGGATAGGTCCCCAAATGATGGCTCATACATGCCATTACTGTTACAGAAATGGACATTTCATTAGCAATTTTAGGACTAAGAGATGGGATGACCAAAATGGAAGGACAGGTGTTTACAATCAGCCCAAAGATACAGTAGTACAGCCACAGTCAAACCTACAAATAATATATGTACCTCAGGTGCTACCACAACATGTGCGGCAACCAGCAATGCCTCAGGTGCAACACATATCACCACAGCAAAGTCACCAAGCACCCCCAATGGCAACTCCACATCAAAGTGGACTGGGAGGTGTGATTGTGAGATGAGGAAATCCTTTCCAGACAAATTATGTGGGAGGATACACGCAATTAAGGTACCCACAGAGTAGTTCCATATGTCCAGTGTTGTCAGTGACGCACAGGCCAGATGGGGAACCCCCTGTGACGGTAGCTATTAATGACAAGAGGAATGCATTCCTCATAGATACAGGAGCAACCCGATCATGTACTAGTTTCTAATAGATCATTGGACACACAAGGATTCTCTGTGGCAGTAATGGGGGTTCCATTTACTAAACCAATGGAGATAAAAATAGGAGGGAAGTACATTGATGGCTGTTTACTGTTCTCGACAGATGCCCCAGCTAATTTATTGTGGGGAGATCTTATGGCCAAATTAAAAAGGTCTATTCATTTTGAGCTTCATGGAACTATGATTTGTTCAGCCCTGGAATTTCACCCTCCAGGATCATGGCTGTAACAGTAGATTCTTCTACTAGAGATCAAATCAGAGGTTGACCTGCTAATATAAAAGCATTCATTACAGCAGTGCATACAATAGTAGCAGAAACACCAGAGTTATTGGGAAGAGAGGTCCAGTTACCTAAAGAGCTCTTTTTCCAGTAACAAGTGCAAGATCCTTGGATACCAGACAATGAGTACATATTACAAATAGAGGTCTTAGAGGTAACACCAAACCTATGGCAGTTCTGATAGCCAGTGATCATAACCATGTCTTGTGGGCATGTGTTATATTCGTTGATCCAGGTAAAATGGTTAGAGAAAAGTGGATGTTCAACTGTTTGATGATGCTCCTACAGTGAATCCTGTGACATTCTTTGTTCATCCTATATTAGACTCACTCTGAGGATGATGCACATGACTGTGCAACATGTATCCCTAAGGAATCTAGTCAAGCAACAGAGGATCCTATTCCAGGTAGTATTGCCTTTTTTTATTGATGGTACCTCTACTATTGACCAGGATACAGGAGTGAGACACACAGGTGCAGCAGTAGTCAGAGCACAACAGCATGCTTCTTCAGACACACTCCACCTAGTAGAACACTTAACACTATCAGCACATTATTCTGCACAAGCAGCAGAGTTGGTAGCCTTGGTAGCAGTCCTAAGCAAGGAAAAGTCATCACAATATATTCCGATTCAGCTTAGGTAACTACCACTGTACATACTAGCATTATGAGATGGAGCAGGAGAGGTTTCCTCAAGTCAGACGGAAATCCTGTTATGCACAGGAATCTTTTAGAGGCTTTAATAGAGGCTCTAGCATTACCATAGGCAGTGGCAGTTGTAAAGTGTGCAGCACATACAAATGGATAGCATTTTGTATCACAAGTAAATGCACTAGCAGATTGGGCAGCCAAATATACAGCTAGGCACACACCTTCGCCTGTACCATCAGGTTCATATGTCCCTGTTTTGGTGGGTCAGGCTGCCTCATTGTCTGAGTCTGAATCTGACACTACTGCTGATTATGTCATGCCTCCTTATGAAAACAGGGGGACTAGAGGGTGCTCCCAGTCAGGGGAGAACTTAGTTTATAGGCAAATATCTACAGGTAAACCAGTGATGCCTCAGGCTTTAGTTATGATAACACTTGATCAATTGCATTTTCCAGCCCACATCTCGAGAGATCATTTGACTCAATGCAAATGCAACAAGATTGGTTTGTTCCCAACTTACATAATGTGCTTACCGTGTACCTTCATAACCTTCATAACGTTACTGCTTGTCAACAATTCTCTCCAAATACCATACTGCACACAATAGATTCTACCATTCCACGACCACAACATCCTTTTAAAGCTCTCCATCTTGACTTTGTGGGCATGATAAAAAGGTGCAACAACTATCGGTATTTAATAGTTGTAGTTTGCTCTTTTTCTCGATGGATTGAAGCAGGACTGCGCATCCATTGTGATGCTAAGTCAGCTACTAATTTTCTTATTTGTGAGGTGTTTCCCCTCTGGGGAATTCCAGAAGGGATAAGGTCTGATAGTGCCACACACTTTGTTATTACAATCTTCACACATCTCACAGCAATGCAAGGGATAATACATAAATGATCTTCTGTTTATCATCGCCAAGCTATGTTGAGCATCTTAATGGTCTGCTGAATAAAGAATAAGATCAGCAAGCTAGGCGCCACTTTGCATAAGAAGGGGTTGTAAAGCTTACCATTGGCACTCTGCCCCCTTAGGAACAGAACTAGCTCTGATCATCACTTGACACCGCATCAGGGAGACTTGACAAGGAGACTTATGGTGAAGCAGAAAATGAAGGTTTTGATTTATTAACGCATAAACGTAGTGCTGACATAATCGTGTGTGACATTAACCGAATTAATGAAGATTGTACGGGGACAAAATGTGCCCTCAGAGTAGTTTGCCATCATTTATATGCGTGCTTTATATAACGTGGTGTATTAGAATTGCACTAATCCGACTAATCCGACATAATCATAAACGTGTGCTACGATTTGCTTATTTGAAATGCCTTAGCTTAGCATTACTTTAGCGGAGGCTTTGGCCTAGTTGCCTGGTCTCACGGTTTAGATGTTCGTATTTTTTCCACTGTGCTATTAAACGTGTATTTCTGCTTGAAGCTGTATTTTTCCACAGAAACTGTTCACATGCTTATCTTAAAGTTGGTGCCAGCATGGCATATTTTCTCTTTAATTCAAGGTCGGCTTGCAGGTGCGGACAATGGAGGCTCTGAGAGTAAGCTAATCGAGAGACAATGTTGCAACTTGCGTACCCATCTCCAAGGATAATGTATGCTTAAGTAAAAGCTTGAGAACTGTCGTTTTTGATTGGTCAATTTGAAGCTAACCTATGAACCCTCCAATGGAGACCCTACTGGACTTGAACTGTTGTCTATAAAACCCAGGTGCACGAGAGGAAAGCTCTCTATCTTCGGACATCCCGCCATTTTGACTTCGTAGCTACTATGACCCATTTTGCTGCGACGCCATTTTGAGAGACTTTGATGCTTTCTCTAATCGAGAGAAAGAGACCTTAATGATTCTTGCCCTAGAGACTTAACTTTGATTTGCCCCTTTGCATGAAGTAGTAATCTTATCTTGCCGCCGTGAGGCAATTGCCCCGTTCACCTTTGCCCCTTTTGTCCCGGCCCTATGCTGATCGAGAAACGATACCTGTGAGACGAAGACTTCATTGATTGCTGATTGGAATTGGTAATTATGAAAGGAAATTGTAAAATTGCATTGTGTTTCCTTTAGGTAACCAACTGCTGATTTTGAGAAGGATCCTAGCTAGGAGTTTTCTAAATTGATGTTGCCAAATTGTTTTTGCATGAAGTCCCACATGCTGATGCTAATTTGAGGTTAGACGAGGATTCCATATGCCGCACGATGCAATTTGAGATCTTGTTATGCTGACTAAATGTACGCAATTAGCCCATTGCAGATTATCGTATTAGTGCTTTGCATTGCCACTATTGAATGCCTTGTGATTCAAATGCTACATAGACTACACTTGTTCCGACGATATGGACAGCTATTAATGTTCATTTATGTTTATCATTTGGTGTTGAGACACATCTATATCGTGCTAGCCTTGTTAATATAGGGAAATAAACTCACTAACTTTACAATAAACTGGTGTGGTTATTCCTGACTGAAAGGTCAGGGTTCGCCGAAATGTATTCTGGATTAATTGTTAAGTGTTATGTCGTTCAAGGTGTTGCTTATGTTCGTTATTGATTATCGATTTGATGAAGTTGATTGATGAATAGTACAGAGAGTTCCCACAATAGTCAAAAGATTCATCGACCTAAAGAGCGTCCGAACGCAGGTAAATTGTTACCACGTTCCGCTCTATCAGTAGATGGTAGCAGAGAACGGTTACGTCTTTTGGGACCCTGTACCATTAGAGTACATGGTGTCGAATTAACGGTTACGCATTTTGAGGCCCCATTCGAGAAGTTGAATTAGATTTTTCTTGGATAAAACGATTGACAGAATGATGATGGGCTAGGTCCACCGCGACTTTCCCGGGATCTCGGAGCTTGCGAATGGAGAGAACGGAGATGTGGAAACAGCGTTGGCGGTACTAGTGATGGTATGAGTGAAGTTAGGGTTTTGCGCTTGCACAGCTTATTGCCGCAGAGTGTGTGAAAAGGTTGTGAGGATTTTTTCTTTAAGGATAGCGGAGGCGCGACTCCGAGTGTAGAAGTAGAGAAGTCGTCGAACTTCATGGAGATAGCGGAGGTGCGGCTCCGAGTACGAGAGTAGGGAAGTCGTCGAACTTCATGTGCGTCTGGCGCTTTGTGCATAAAAAGGTCCACGTGGTTGTTGTTGTTGAGACGGGCCCTGCGAGGTCAAGAGACTCCGGAGTATGTTGATCCATGTTGTGGTTTGGGCGGTTTAGTAGGTTGATCGGGCGTGGTCAACGAGTGGGTACGTGTGTTAGGGAGTGAAAGAAACTTCGACTTCGGGCTTTGACAAGATTCTAAGTGCACTAGAGCAGATCATTGACAAGTTGAGAGTAGGTCTGCGGGTCAGATTTGCTTGCGAATGTGGGGACTGAGAAAGACGGAATAGCGGCCGAGGCTGGTGAAAGAGATCGAATAGTGGCCGAGGTTAGTGAAAAGTCCCTAAGGTCCTGAAGCGATTATGTTACCCTTCCTGTAGTAAACCGACAGATCTGTTTTAGTTTTTGGTAGCTCGCGATACATGCAAAAAGTTGTTACGGGAGGAACTGAGTGAAGGAGGACTAGCCGCAAGGCTTTGTCAGCCGCAGTGTGCGTGAGTGTGACGTCACTAAGAGCCGCGCTGAGATAGGTTGGTTGGAGAGAAGGGTCGCGCACGGATTGGATGCAGTCCGTGGGACTCGGTTGGAAGGGGAAAGGCAAGCAAAGAGTATTCCGGGAATTAAAGTCACCTATTGATTACAAATTTTGTGGAATAACAGTGAACTATTGATTGTAAAATTTGTGAATTAAAAGACGAGAAAATGAAATTCCTTAAAGCATTCAGGAGCGCGATGAAGGGAGAGTCATACATTAAAGCGAGCGTAGGAGAGGAAACGCCGCCCGAGGGTACACCAGCTTACATTGTAATGGAGGAAAAAGGGGTAGCTCCGTGCCTTTGGCTAAAACAATGGCACAAGTGGACAGAGAAACATGGGAGCGTAGCATTCCCGATACATGGGACATTCAATATAAGGGTCCTAGAGAATTTGAGATTTGCGATGTATGACATGAAGGTGCCTCCAAGGCCAGCACAGTTTGAGGCTCTAGCAATTTGGGAACTCATGGCTAGACAGCAACAGAAAAACAAGTTTGAAACAAGGATGAGGAAGGTAGAAAAGACACTAGCGGATGCTAGGTGGGATAATGCGCAGAAGGTGTGGAGGTCAGATGTATTGCAGGGAATAAAATTGTTCCCAGCAATCACAAAGGATGAAGAGGAGACAGGTAAGAAAGCTACCTGTAAGACAGACAGGAAATGTTCCAAGGATAGAGAGGACGAGGAAAAGCTGAGAAGAGAAGAGGAGTTAGAGGATGAGGAGTTGATAATGCAATTGCTGAACGACCGTCCACCACCCTATGCGGAGAATGGACAAGGTCCAAGTACCAGTTCTGCCCCTCCGGCATCGGTACAGAACAATGAAACGCAGAATCCAGGAGCACCATCGGGATCTAAGGATCCGAGTTTACTGCTCACCCCACAGATACCGCAGGTTAGGAGAATGTATCCAGATGTGCCCGTGTTGAAACCAGCAGAAAATTATCAGCCGCAGATGCCAGGGTACTACAGCAGTAACAACAGTGGAGGAATGATTCCAGATCCAACCATAAGGGGCGTACAGAATGGTTACAACCCAACAATGGCACAAGCTGAATCAACTCAGTTTATGATGCCTCAAAAGCAAATGCAGGGAGGAAATGTTCATGCTCAAATGACGGGGAGTCAGATGGGCATGCCGGCAATGATGGCCCATAATATGGGGATGAATATGCCTCAAAATATGGGAAATGGACAAAATCCAGATGCGATATCACTGCCCATTACCGTAGGTCCAGTGGTACCTCTGTATAGTCAGCCTAACTTAGGCATGAGCAGTCAGGGACCAATGCTGCAGAATGGGACAGAAAGAAGGTGCATAGAAAACACTCCAGGGATAACCCCGATAGCGACTCAGCCAACTGGGTCTGGGTCCCTGATGGAATTTAGTCCCATATGTGCTCAGTCAACACTGGTGAGGTCGAGCCCCCCACTGATAATACCATTAACATCAAACACTGAAAAGTTGCCGCAACCATCGATGGCAGTCGATGTGAATGCTACACTGATGGGGGTAAATGCGCAACAGCTGACACAGTGGTTCAACAGTCTAAATTCCACACAAAGTTCAGACAGTGGGAAAGGAGACGATTACTTGAGCAGGATGAGGCTGAACATGGAAGCACAAGAATTGGTGGAAGGAAATATGGGTGTGAACAGGTTGGAGTCCTACACGGAAGAGGAGTTGAGGTATCTATGTCCAAAGATCACGAGAGAAGTAAACAAGGTACATAAAAGTTTGCAGGAAGTAGCAGACAGGAATGGGATTGACATAGGCAAGACGAAACACTTGAGCAGGAGCTATAGGTTGGATTTTGGGACCACAGATTTTGAACACATGAGGTCAGCAGGCATGAAGGCACACCTTAGAGAATTGTTGCAGAGTGCCCAAGTGTGGAGGTGCTTGGACAAGTGGGAAAGCAGATGGGTAAAGAGGAAGGATAAGAGGAGGGACAGTGCCACAGAGCACAATGATAAAGGACCGCAGAGTAGTGATACAGTAACTATGTTACCAATGAGGGAGACAGCAGGGGGAAAATTAGTACATGTACCATGGCACAGGAGCGATATTCAGTCTTTTACGAATGATTTTCCCAAACTGAGAGAGAAGCCGATTGAATGGTATCAACAGACTGATAGGTTTGTGAAGCTTGCCAAATGTCTCTGGGAAGACCTGAACACCCTATTCGAGATTGTGCTTCCGGCAGATTTGTGGGAGGATTGCAAAAAAGCTGTAGGTTGGCCGACAAGTGAACCAGAGAGAGACAGAGAGACGGGCGCACCATCACCTATGGTGATGTGTCTGTACTATAAGGTGATTGAGCATTTGAAGACAAAGGTTGCCGCGAAAAATGTGGATTGGCAGAAAATTGATCGAACTGCCCAAGAGGCTAAAGAATCGATTCATAGTTACTATGAGAGGTTGTTGAAGGCGTTCAAGAATTACAGTGGCACGGAAGCAATCGAGGCGAAGGATATGCTTCATTTTGTGTTCAGATTTGTGGAAGGGCTGAGACCAGAGATAAGTCAGATGATAAAATCGCATTTGATCTGCTGGCAGTCGAAACCGATTGATGAAGTCTTGACTTATGCGAAATACTGTAGCGATGAAATCGAGGTGAAACAGAAAAAGCTGAAAGAGAAGGTGATGATGATGCAGCTTAAGGCGGCTCAGACAGGCTTGCAAGGGTTGCCAGGGATGCAAGGGTTCCAACAGCAGGTACCGCAACAGCAGCCGCAGTTGCAGGGAAACATGGTGTTTCAGCAACAGCAGCCGCAGTTGCAAGGAAACATGGCGTTTCAGCCACAGGGCAGAGGCAGAGGTAGAGGAGGTTTTGTGAATAATGGTCCGGATTTGAACACTGTTGTGACGGGTGTGCAGGCAATGAAGAAGGTGATGCCGTGTCACGCGTGCGAAAACGTCGGTCATTGGAAGCGCGAGTGCCCGATGGTGGTGCAGGAAGGCGCAGGTGCAGGTGTAGGTGTTGGTCAGCAAAACAATGATGTCAATGCATTTCAGACAATGAGAGGACCGAAAATGAGAGGTCTAAACCCAAATTTTCAGACCATAAATCAATTGCAGGGATTACAACCTATGCAGCCGCAGCAGATGCAGATGCCCCGTGTGCAGATGACGCAGATGCAGCCGATGCAACAGCAGTTACCTATGGTACCTAATCAGAAAATGCAAATACCTTTGGCACCAATGAGTCAGCAGCAAATGATGGTTCCTCCACAGGTAACGGGTCAGGTAATGAGCACAAACGGCACAGTACAACAGTTCCAATTACACAGTGAGAGTGGAATAAACAACGTATGGGAGAGTGAAAGTTCAGGAGAAGAAGGAGACTGTGTGCTTGCGGCATCCTTGGAAGTCGATCAAAGGGGTCCGTACGTAGAAGGAAGAGTAATGGGTCATCGTGTTTCATTCTTGGTTGACACGGGAGCCACACGTTCAACTGTTAAGAGCAGTGAAGTGCCAAATTTGCCACTCTCAGGGAGGACAGTTCAAGTGGTGGGAGTAGCAAACAGACACCTGACGAACCCGATTACAGATCCGGTACCAGTCAACATTGGTAACTATCAAGGGGTGCATCAGTTTGTGGTGTGTGACTCAAGCCCGATAGCACTGTTAGGAAGAGACCTATTGTGTAAATTGGGTTGCTCGATCATGTGTTCAAACGAAGGAATAACAATAGAGACGAGCAATGATGGGGAAGACGAGGACAGTGTAGAGGGGGATGAGATAGAAACAGTTGACGAAGAGTATCCTCTGATTTGTCTTTTACCAATGATAACTGAAGAAGATATCCCAGCAGAATTACGGGAAACAGTCGGAAAGGAAGTGTGGGACATGACAGGGAAAGAGGTGGGATTGATGAAAGGAGTAGAACCAGTAAAAGTGATGGTAAAGCCCAATGCGATCTTTCCCCAGACCCCACAATACCACATGCCACAAGATACCCTCATGAAAGTTGCCCAACTTATTGACGAATTCGTGAAACAGGGCGTACTGAAAGAAGTATTAAGCAGCCCATGTAATTCACCGATAATGGGTCTAATAAAGCCAAGTGGGAAAGTCCGACTTGTACAGGATTTGAGAAAAATAAATGACATCATAATCAAGTGCTGCCCTGTCGTACCGAATCCGGCTGTGATAATGTTTCAGATCCCTTGCGAAGCTGAGTGGTTCTCAGTCATCGATTTGTCACAAGCATTCTTTTCTGTGCCTCTTCATGAGGACAGCCAATTCCTCTTTTGTTTCAAATTCCTAGACAGAGTATACAGTTGGTGTCGAATTCCTCAAGGGTTCTCTGAGTCACCGTCAATATTCAATCAGGTTCTAAAGAAAGATTTGGAAGAGTTAGAGTTGCCATTCGAGTCAACTCTAGTACAGTATATTGATGATCTACTGGTTGCATCAAAGACAGAAAATGGCTGCACAGCCGATACCATTGCTCTGTTGAACCATTTGGGAAGGAATGGACATAAGGTGTCTCCTTCCAAATTACAGTTCTGTCAGAAGAAAGTGAAATATTTGGGTCACCAAATAGAGAAAGGGTCACGGAGAATAATGAAGGAAAGAGTCACAAGCATACTTCAGATGAGTCCACCAAAGACAAGGAAGGAGGTGAGGAAGTTTTTGGGAATGGTGGGATATTGTCGCCAGTGGATCCCCAACTTTTCGTCGCTAGCGAAGCCCCTACTGAAATTGACCCAGAAAGATGCCTTGGATGAAATTGAGCTGAAAGGAGACGAGATGGATGCTTTTGTTGAACTGAAGGAATGCATGTGCAGGGCTCCAGCTTTAGGTATGCCTGACTACACGAAGCCTTTCACATTGTTTTGCCATGAACGTGATGCATGTTCTTTGTCTGTCTTGACCCAAGCCCATGGTGGCGTAAACAGACTGAAGAACCAGAACCTTATGGGCCTGGCGGCGCAGGGTACGCCTAAAATCTCCTTGGATTCACCTGCCTCAACTAACAGAGACACGGGACACTCTGTCAGGCGTAAAAGATCAGATTTTATTAGCTGCAGCTAGTACAGTTGTCCAAGAAGTACACAAGGTATGTTCTCAGGAGACTGCCACTTTACTTTGTGGCGCACAATCTTATATACCGTATAAAAACCATTTATTAACTACATACACTCCCAGAACACATAGAAAGGAGCCAGTAAGAATAATGTAAAGATAGAACAGAGCCAATAGAAATGTCGGAAAACAAGACAGCACCAATAGAAGGAATTGGAAAACAAAGTATCAAGTGACTTAAGGTTGCCTCCCCTCCAGCTGTGTTTGTCACCCCTCCCTTGAACTAATTCATTAACCGATCCACAACGAAGTTGCATGTGGTGTGATAAGTTTGTGTGCGTTTGGAGGACAGTTGTGAAATGAGAGAATACTAGCAAAGGACAGCGAAGGCCAGACGATAAGATAAGATCGGCGGAGAATAGTGTGAGCCTACAGATAGTTGAAACAAGGATTAGAAAACCAGACAGGGATTAGTGTACTCGATCAGACCTTAATACCAGCCTTGTAAAGATAGAGGCAGAAGGCTGTTTTGAACACCATGTTGCAGAATAAGCAGAAAAGGCAGAATGGACTTCGTTCGCTGTGCTGCCTGAGTGAAGGCAACATAAAATGGCGGCGGGCCACAAAATGGCGGGTCGATACGATCGTATTAAAAATCAAATTTCCTCAGACCCTCCTTTTGCCAGAACTCAGGCAAGATACACAAACTCATGTTAATCTGAGTCGATGTCTATGGCCATGAGGTCATCAAGCTGTTGCTGTACCTTCATTTTGATATTCTCTGCTCTTTGTGACTTGGGTTTGGGAATACATGCAGTAGCACATAGGTTGCAGATGGCAGGACCGCAGTGCATACAAAGACAACAAGAGAATATAAAAGCTAAAATTACTCCAAAGAATGTCAATACCTTCCAACCCCATTTGGACAGTAATCCCCAAAACCACTCTGAAAAGGACCAATCTCCTTCGTCCTGATGAATCGACTCGGAGATTATGTGTAACTTAGAGATAGCTTGGTATACTGTCGGAGCGTCATTAGGTATGAAAATACAGCAACTTGATCCGATCAATTTGCATACTCCACCACGGTCCGCAAGAACAAAGTCTAAGGCAACACGGTTCTGCAAGGTCATAAGACGATCAGCCTGTAGTTCAGCTGTAATGTTACTTAAAGCTCCTACAGTGATGTCTATGGTGGTTTCTACGACACGAACCAATTGCCTTATATTTCTGCTGTTGGCCATTGGACCCCAGAAGGGAAGAAATCCTTTGAGGAAATCTCCTCCCTCTTGTCCTGCTGTGTCTTTCGAATCCACAATCCCTCTGCCAGATCTATTTTTATGATGGTTCGCAGGAGCGGTGTATGTAGGGGGAAGAAGAAAGGCTATATAACAAGTACCAGAGAAATCAGCTGGCAACCATGTATAAGCCCTATCGTGGCAAACGAAGTATGTACCTTGAGATGGTACTAACGGCAGTGAATTCAGGGCTGAATAAACATATGTATGGGAACATAAACTTTCTCTTTGTCCGGTGTTTGGAGTTCTACCATTTATTTGCAGACAGAAATTTCCTTGTTGGGGTATGACCCGTATCGGAGGAGATTTTCCTTGCTTAACCTTATCATTGAGGCTGGAAATGTAATTAGTTATGTTCCAATTGGTATATGCTTTTCTTTCATCTATGGAAGCTTCACTTTTTTCCATGATTTTAGCCATAGCTACCATTCCCTTTATCAATAAACTATGACTGAAATCTGAACCAACACTATGTGAACTGACAGGTTGTTTAATTTTACTTTGATATGCATTATTGAAAATGACAAAATAAGCCCAAGCGGAACCTTCATAGGAGAATGGAAGAACTAAATATGGCATTCCTTTTTCTACCGTATGTGGTATGAGTCCACACACCCAACAGTCAGTTGTATTGATCACTAACTGATGTTGATGTAACAACTGGACGAAGGAATTGTTAAAGTATTCAGTTCTTCTGATGAGTTCATGCTGGGGAAGAGTGTGAAATAGGTGCGGAGAGATAGTAGAAGAAGATGTAGAGGTAGGAGAAGAGACAACTTTTTGCTGCAGAGTAATAATGATCCAGTTTACAGATGCCAAAAGAATACACGACAATATAATGACGCATAGAGCAATACTACAACGACTATATATTTCTTTACAATTATTCTTTACATTTTTACTTTCTCTTTTATCTAATGTAGCCTCCATCTTTCTAAGTGGATGCTCACGGCAATCTTCCTCAATCACTGTAGTCACGATTATCTACCGTCCTATGACACTGTGAGGTCCTGCAGGCCTATTGCCACTTACTCAGGTCGTAACTAAGACTCCTACCGTGACCCTGCAACCGGGATAGAGTACTACATAGGAGAGAAATTTACAAGTTCTTTGGTCTTGGTCTCAAATTATAGCGTTCCTGTCCAGAGGCAGTCTGGTTTTGAAACAATGTTCCTGGATTTGTCGTGTTCAAGCGACGATGCGATGGTATTGCTTCTTGAAGGATGTCGTCGTCCTCTTTCTCAGAAAGTGTTCCAATTAGACGCGCATCACTGAATGGTACAAATTGCGGAACTTTCTCACTTTCAGAGTCACTGATGCCTCTACGGACCCACTGATCGAAAGGCAAGGGCAAAGGCACTTTCTTGCAGTGCACGGCATGCACCCAGTTTTTCTTTCCTTCGACTTTAACTGCTGTTCTTGTGGTCAAAAGAACCAGGCGTGGCTCTCTCCATCTGGGCTCCAAATTTCTCTGTCGTTGGAAATTTTTCGTGCAGACCCAGTCACCTGGTCGGATGGAATGACCTGGGTCTGTGGAAGCCTCTGGTAGAGCACTCTGAACCTGTTGATGAAGAACACGCAATTTAGTTGTAAGGTCATGCAAGTAGTCAATCAACATCGGGTATGGCAAGTCTGAGTATTTTTTAGGGCGAGGAACTCCCCATACATTAGCTGGGCGACCAAATATCACTTCGTAAGGGCTAAGCCCCAAACGAGAGTGTACTGCTGTTCTGGTGGACAGAAGAGCCAATGGTAAAGCATCAGGCCAATTAAGTCCTGTGCTAGCTTGCACCTTAGCAATTTTAAGCTTCAAGGTTCCATTGTAGCATTCTACTAAACCAGCCGACTGTGGGTGATTCGCCGCGTGGAACTTCTGTTTTATGCCAAGACCTGCACAAACTTTTTGCATGACTTGACCCACAAATTCGCTCCCATTGTCACTCCAGACAATGCGCGGCAAACCAAACCTAGGGAAGAATTCTTTCAAAAGTATTTTGGCAGTTGATAAAGCAGTATTGTCCTTCAGAGGGTAGGCTTCTACCCATCTAGAAAAAGCACATACTACCACCAGAACATATTTGAGGTTGTTGCATCGTTCCATGTGAATATAATCGATCTGCAACACCTCAAATGGATATGTTGGAGGAGCAAAATGACCTGCTGGAGTTGGGGTTCCCTTTCCCGGATTGTACATCAAGCAAACAATACAATGTTTTACTACATTATTTGCACACTTTGGGATCCCCTCATTTTGCCACACTGGAGCCAGAAGTTTACATATTCCTTTTGCACTTAGGTGAGCTGGACCATGTGCCATAGTAACTACAGGTAGTACATAAGCATCTGGTAACAGCCAACGTTGATGTTCTGATAATTCAACCCAACATCCCATCTCATCTAACATTCCTGTACTTTCCTTCCACTTTCTCAACTCATTCTCCGTAGCCTCTCCTTGAATTGATTTCACACTCTCTACTGTATCTTCACACATTCCCTTTTCTCTTACGCAGTTTGCGGGACCTGCAACATACATTCGACTTGTGTTGTCTCTGGCTGTCTTTTTCGCTACCTCATCTGCAAATGCATTTCCTCGACCAACATCGTCCACAATCTTTTTGTGTGCACTACACTTCACGATCGCTATCTGAGTAGGCATTGTAAGTGACTCAAGAAGTTCAGTCACTAATTGACCATGTTGTATCTTAGTACCATTGGAAGTAAAGAATCCTCTTTCCTTCCATAAACGCCCAAAGTTAAACGCTACACCAAAAGCGTATTGGCTATCAGTGTACACGTTTACTCTTTTTCCTTTGGATAACACACACGCTCTAGTTAAGGCTATCAATTCAGCTGCCTGAGCTGAATTATGTCTAATGCGTGCTGTCTCCACAATCGTATGCAAAGTAGTAATAGCGTAGGCTGAAACTGTATCTCCATTCGGGAGCTTGAAACAAGAACCATCTACCCATAGTGTTCCATCTGGATTCACTAATGGCGTGTCTTTTAGGTCAATTCTACCCTTAGTCTCTTCTTCAGTACGGAGAAAACAATCATGCTGTTCAGAGACATCTCTCTCTTCTGGAAGAGGCAACAAAGTAGCTGGATTCAGGGTATTACATCGTTTGATGTGTATGTGACTAGTCAAAAGCGTCAGCTCATATCCGGACAACCGAGCACTCGTAAGATGCTGCGTTTTTGTCCTATTTAGTAAAGTATCCACTGCATGTGGCACCATAACAATGAGAGTATTATCTAGCACTACTCCAGCAGACTGTCGAATAGAAATTGCTGCTGCCGCTGTTGCCTTAAGACAACTAGGCAATGCTTTAGCTACTGGATCTAACGTAGCTGAGAAATATGCGCATGGTCGCTGTTGATCTCCAAAACGCTGCGTTAAGACTGACAATGCACAACCCTCTCTTTCGTGGACATAGAGCGTAAAGGGCTTACTGTAATCAGGAGTACCCAATACAGGAGCAGAACACAAAGCAATACGCAAATCAGTAAAACTCTTCTGACATTCGTCAGTCCACGGAAGAGGCTGAGGCGTATCTTTTAAAGTTAGCGCCAACAGCGGTTTAGCCAATAAAGAGAAACTCGGAATCCACTGTCTACAATAGGAAGTAATGCCCAAAAAAGCACGTACCTCTCTTTGTGTGGATGGCACTGACATTTGTGCAATTGCCTGAATTCGTTCGGGGGTCAATCGTCGTCCCTCCTTTGACAAGAGATGACCCAAATAAGTCACCTCGCGACAGACATATTGTAATTAGAAGGAGAAACCTTGTGATTCAGATCAAACAAATGACGCAACAGTGCAACGGTCACGTTTTTGCAAATCTCCTCTGAATCAGCGGCAACTAATAAGTCATCCATGTACTGAATGAGAGCGGCACCGGACGGTAAGGAAAAGGCATCAAGATGACATTTTAGAGCTTGACTGTAAATAGAGGGACTTTCACAATAACCTTGAGGTGCGCGTTTAAACCGGAAGCTTCGGCCTCCGAGGGAAAAACCAAAAATATCTCTACTCTCTTCGGCGATGGGAATACTAAAGAAAGCATTCTTTAGATCAATAACTGAAAACCAAGTCGCTGTAGAAGGTATCATCGTCAACAGAGCAGTGATATCTGGGACTACAGGAAACTGCGGTACGACAATCTTGTTTACCTCCCGAAGATCAATTACAAAACGATAAACAGGAGGCTGAGAAGGATCAGTGCGTTTAAGAACCGGAAGAACAGGACTGTTACATGTATTTCCTCTCGTTTCCTCAACCACACCCTTCTGAATCAAATCATGGACAATTTCCAGAAGTGCTTTCTCACCTTCAGTAGAGATTCTGTATTGCGGAATACGTGGCATTTCAGCATTGGGCTTAAGAGTAACAACATAAGGTGGGATCTCAAGACAACCAACGTCATTCGGACCCGTAGCCCAAAGCGTTTCGGGAAGAGAAAGCAATTCAGGTGGGAATTGATCTTTTGATAAGTACATTGGACTAGTCATTTTCTGTCCTAGAGTGAGGTATACACCAGAAGGTGAACAATATATCGTAGCATGCATTCTTTTTAATAGATCTAAACCCAACAGATTTTCACCACAACCATTCGTCAGAAGAAGCGGAGCTTCTAAATCATAAGGGCCTATTGAAACAGGCAAAGGGCAAGAAACTGGATTGCGAACAGGGGCGCCAGAAAATCCTACAGATACATTCGTTAAGCCAGACAAAGGTGCGCCAGGGAGTTTAGAATGAATGATAGAGCTTCTCATGGCACCAGTATCTAAAAGAAATGGCTCTGAAACACCCATTGTAGTGACATTAACATAAGGTCCATTCTGATCCACTGGAATTGACGTAACCCCCTTACTTTGTCCATGGCTGTCCTATTCAAAATGAAGACTTTCATTCCCTCCTTCAATATACTGATCCTCACTGTAATACTGTGTAGACCTAACATTTTGCTGGTCAAAGTAATTTCCGGAATTTGGAGGAACAAAAGAACGCTGCTCTTGGGTTAACACACCTCGACCTCTACCTCTATTTGCTGACTGAAGACCACCATGACCTCGTGAAGCAGATGTTGCTCCATTACGCTGCAACAATGCCGGACAATTGTTCTTAAAATGACCTTCCTCCCTACAATAAGCACATTGATTGGGACCTAGCAAAGGTCTTGGAATGAATGGTTCAGGCTTTTGATACAACCTCTGAAACTGCGGAGGCTGTTGAAACTGAGGCTGAACATAACGAGGAGGATAAGCCTGTTGCAAGAGAACTTTAGTTTTTAATTCTTTCGTCTTTTTCTCTTGTTTTTCCCTTTCTTCTTTGTCTCTATTTTCATAATATTGTGCAGTAGCCAATATCTGGGCGGAAGAAGAAACTGCCCATGAACTCTCGGAGTCTTTTAGCTTGTGTGATAGTTCAGGAGGCAAGTTATATACGAACTTATCCACAAATAATCGCTGTCCCCCTTCTGTAGCCATATCTTGACCACTGTGATCAATGAATGTCTCCTCGAATCGGGTAAAGAAATCGGAAACACTTTCATCTTTCTTTTGTTTACATGCTGCTAGCTTATCCCAATTAACTCTCAAAGCAGGCATCATTGTTTTCATTAATGTAATAATCCTACCAGGGAGTTCTGAGATCAAAGCGTCGGGCTTTGCACCACCTACTTGACCTCTATCTGCGGCAATAATAGCGTTCCAATCGCCGCCTAATTCTTGAGCGTGATCCTCTCTACGAATTTTAGCCCATATTGTCTGTGGAACTACATTTCCCATCAACATGTCAATATCTGCTAGATTCATAGTACATGCATCAACTGTTTGCGACAACTCTTTATAGTAACCAGCAGGATTTTTGCGTGAATCTGGTAGTGACTGTTTAAGTGCTAAAACTTCAGACCTTTTCCAGGGGACATGTATCCATATGCGCTGAAAATGCGCAGGAATAGCTGGATTAGCACCTGCTGCTGCAACTTCTTCCTTCCATATTGGAGAAACCTCTCTCATGGGATAGTTTTTCAGTGCTGTCCTAACTGAAGGATCAGAATCAGGAAAAGTCTGTGAGAACAATAGGGATCTGAAAGAAATAAGTGTTCTGACAGCGTTTTCAACCTTAGGACCCACAATAAGTCCTTTGTCAAAGTCAGCCTGAACATCTAACAGATCCTGTGGGACCGAACCCAAATTCATATCCTCCCATTCTTTAGCGAGAGTATCGCACATAACTTTAAAAACATATCTCTGCGTAGGTGCATTCCATTGCAGAAAGGTGGACATAATATCAGACGTACTATATTGGGGACCCTTCTTGATCCATCTACAAGCAAGTGAGTCCAATTTTTCTCGCTCTTCGGAGTCTGGGAATTGACTACGAGACTGTCTTCGAGAAAAAGCTGGAGACACATTTAAAGCTTCAAAGAAAGGTGATAAGAGACCAGAGACAGTATCTGCAAATCGCTTACGCATAGATGGAGAATTTGACATAAGGATAGGGGACAAGGTATTAGGTGAATTAACTAAAGGAGCATTAGGAATTGCCAAAGGAGCAGAAGGCAAAGGAGTTAAAGGCAAAGCTGGCATAGGCAATACTTGAGGAGGCAAATGTGGAAAAGCTGGAGCAGGCGGAAGCACAACTGGCGGCTGAACAGGCTGTAACATCGGGGGTGCATTAGCACCTTGTACATAGGGCGGAGGCAATTTCAATAAGTGGGACATTAAGGAATCTTCCTCAAAATCTTTTCTCTTATCAAGGGAAGAGATAGGCAACGTCGGATAGCATTTATCTATTGCCATTCGATGCTGTCTGTCTGAAATTTCCATTGCATTATCTATTTCATCATCTTTGAATTGCTGAGCAGCCTGTATAATCGTCATTCCCTGTGTTTTCCTATCTCGTTTCGCTTGTTTAATTTCTCTCTGTTTGGCTTCCTTACGCCAAAGGCGAAAAGAGTCAAACATTGCCGGCCGGGCTTTTCTTTTAAATAACGTTGCTTCTAAATTATCTAGCACATCAGTTTCGAAACTACCATTTTCTGGCCATTTTAAAACACCATCTTTCTTTGTATATCGGGTCCATGTCTTATTAAAGGCAATAGGACCAACACCATGTTTAGAATAGAGCTCATATGTGGGAGTTCCAACCGAAGGAATCGGACAGGAGTCCTCAAGCTGGGAGTCCCTATTACAACCAAAGCAACAAAGTTTTCCAAACTTAGTCAGACCAGACATCTCACGATTTTTACTGGCTGTTCACAAACATCAAGGGGGTAAAACTTTCAGTTTACACAGCACAAATGCACTTACCCCTCGGCTTTGGCCACTGCAATGGCCAAATCTAAGGACCTAAGGACAAAACAAAGACCAAAATTTGTGGGCGCGACCCACCAAATACTTAACTAAGGATGTCTTCTTACACCAACAGAGGCCCGTCTATCGTCTCGCTTTACCATACATCATCAAAGAAAGGGCCAAGGCAGGGCGGCAGTCAGGGCAGCAGTCGTCAGTAGCCGTCAGGAAGGAGTAACCGCGCTGAAAAAGACCTTCGGACCACTTCGACATACAGGGGTCGCTTGACGTGGCTCGCGATTCCTCCAGAATTTTCTTGCGGGGTTCCTCACGACCTTCAGGCAGAACCGGTACCGCTGAAGCCGCCCCACGTTGGGCGCCAGTTGAAGAACCAGAACCTTATGGGCCTGGCGGCGCAGGGTACGCCTAAAATCTCCTTGGATTCACCTGCCTCAACTAACAGAGACACGGGACACTCTGTCAGGCGTAAAAGATCAGATTTTATTAGCTGCAGCTAGTACAGTTGTCCAAGAAGTACACAAGGTATGTTCTCAGGAGACTGCCACTTTACTTTGTGGCGCACAATCTTATATACCGTATAAAAACCATTTATTAACTACATACACTCCCAGAACACATAGAAAGGAGCCAGTAAGAATAATGTAAAGATAGAACAGAGCCAATAGAAATGTCGGAAAACAAGACAGCACCAATAGAAGGAATTGGAAAACAAAGTATCAAGTGACTTAAGGTTGCCTCCCCTCCAGCTGTGTTTGTCACCCCTCCCTTGAACTAATTCATTAACCGATCCACAACGAAGTTGCATGTGGTGTGATAAGTTTGTGTGCGTTTGGAGGACAGTTGTGAAATGAGAGAATACTAGCAAAGGACAGCGAAGGCCAGACGATAAGATAAGATCGGCGGAGAATAGTGTGAGCCTACAGATAGTTGAAACAAGGATTAGAAAACCAGACAGGGATTAGTGTACTCGGTCAGACCTTAATACCAGCCTTGTAAAGATAGAGGCAGAAGGCTGTTTTGAACACCATGTTGCAGAATAAGCAGAAAAGGCAGAATGGACTTCGTTCGCTGTGCTGCCTGAGTGAAGGCAACATAAAATGGCGGCGGGCCACAAAATGGCGGGTCGATACGATCGTATTAAAAATCGAATTTCCTCAAGACCAGTAGCGTATTTTTCCGCTACTTTGGATCCGGTTGCAGCAGCACTCCCAGGGTGTTTGCGCGCCGTAGCAGCAGTTGGTATCAGCCTCACTCAGAGTGAAGGAATAGTGATGGGACACCCAGTAACAGTCATGGTCCCTCACTCAGTTGAGATACTTTTGACCCGATCCCGAACGCAGCACATGACTGGAGCAAGACTCACAAGGTATGAAACGACTATTCTGGGCTCACCGAATGTGCAGCTGAAAAGGTGCACCACGTTGAACCCAGCTACCTTGCTTCCTGGAGAAAATGCTGAAATTGAGAACGCTGAAGACGTCGAGCATGACTGCCTTCAGGTGACTGAATTTTGCACAAAACCCCGACCGGACATCAAGGATACCAAACTTGATGAAAATGACCAAATTCTTTTTGTTGATGGTTCATGTCTAAGAGATGGGGTGGGAATTTTGAAAGCAGGATATGCTGTATGTACTGTGACAGGGGTCTTGGAAGCGGGATGGCTCCAAGGAGTCTATTCTGCACAAGTAGCAGAACTTGTAGCCCTTACTAGAGCATGTCAATTGTCTGCATTGATGAAAGTCACCATTTACACTGATAGCCAATACGGGTTTGGGATTGTGCACGACTTTGGACAACTGTGGTCACAGAGAGGTTTCCTGACTTCTTCAGGATCCCCAGTGAAAAATGGGGAGAGAATAAGGGAGTTGTTACATGCCATTCAAGTGCCAGCTGAAGTTGCAGTGGTAAAGTGCAGTGCTCACACGAAAGGACAGGATTATGTGTCTCTGGGAAATGCCTATGCAGATCAAGTCGCAAGATTTTGCGCTTTGAACTGTATATTGCTAAGGGATGATTGGAATACAATAAGTGAACCAGAACTCGAACCAGCTGAAGCATTTGCCTTGAAGGTCGTAGATACAATAGAAGAACTAAAAGCACTACAAAGTAATGTCAGGGAGGATGAAAGAGATTCTTGGATTAAATCACAATGTATAAAGAGACAAGACGAGCTATGGGTTTCACATGAGGGAAAATTTGTTCTGCCAAATGGTCTCTTATCACAGCTTGCGCGGTTCTATCATGGGCAAGCTCACCTAGGGAGAGATGCCATGATAAGATTGTTCAAAACTGATTGGTTTAACCCCAGATTTCGTCAAGCTGCAGAAGCAGTTTGCCATCGATGTGTCACTTGCCAACAGATGAACCCAGGAAAGGGAACAGTTGTGAACGCGAGCCACATTGGTAGGGCAAGCGGTCCTTTTAGTCGTATGCAGATGGACTTCATTGAGATGCCTGTGCATGGAGGTTTAAGATATGTGTTGGTGGTTGTGTGTATTTTTAGTCATTGGATTGAGGCATACCCCACACGTAGAAATGACAGTCTTACAGTTGCCAAGCTATTATTGAGGGAGTTAATACCACGTTTCGGATTCCCGATCTCTTTAGAATCAGATAGGGGAAGTCACTTCAATAACGAGGTGATGAAGTTACTTTGCGAAGCACTGAACATTGAGCAAAAGCTGCACTGTAGCTATCGCCCTGAAGCATCAGGACTGGTGGAGCAGATGAATGGTACGCTGAAGTCGAGAATGGCAAAAATATGTGCATCAACAAATTTGAAATGGCCTGACGCATTGCCCTTAGTGCTAATGTCAATGAGAAACACTCCGGATAGAAAAACTGGATTGTCTCCGCACGAAATTCTCATGGGCAGGGCTATGAGACTTCCTGCAGTTCCCGCAAACATGCTTTTGAATATTACAGATGATATGGTGTTAGACTACTGCAAAGGTCTGGCTGACGTGGTTCGCTCTTTCTCTCACCAGGTGGAAGCGACCACCTTGCCACCGATCCAAGGTCCAGGACACGTACTGAAAGCAGGTGACTGGGTCGTGATAAAGAAGCACGTGAGGAAGTCGTGTCTGGAACCCCGTTGGAAAGGCCCTTTCCAAGTGATCCTGACGACAACTACCGCTGTGAAGTGTGCGGGGGTTCCCAACTGGATTCACGCCAGTCATACAAAGAAGGTGCTGTGTCCCACAGATGAGGAAGTTGAAGCGCTGAAACTACCAGTGCCTGATAAAACGGTGCCGAGTGCTGGGACAGAACAAAAGCGAACTGAAAGCGAACAAGCAACAGCAGGAGAAAAAGAGATATTATTGGAGAACGAAGAGTCCGACTCACTTGGGCAAGACCAAGGAGAAAGTTCAGACAGCGACGACGAAGCTGCAGGTGACAAAGAGCCTGAAGCAGCTGAGGGTAGCAAAAAGCCTGAAGCAGCTGAAGGTGACAAGGAACCTGAAGCAGCTGAAAGTGATACAGAGCCTGAAGAAAGTAACGGTGACGAAGGGCTCGAAGAGAGTGAGAAGGCAGGAGAGCCTGAGCAGAAGGGGGCTTTCCCAGAAACAGACGATACAGAAAAAGAAAAGGGAAACGTTACTGATTCCACTGAAGGTGGGAACCAAGAAGAACAGAACGAAAGAGCTCAAACCTCTACAGAAAAGATCGCAGGTCCATCAAATGGACACGGTGCAAAAAGAAGACTAAGTATATCACCGATAAAAGAAAAGGGTAAAGAAGGTTTGAACGAAGGAGGAAGGCCGAAAGTGAAAGAGAAAAGAAAGGAAGTGACTGTCGTGGAACAATCGTCAAGTGAGGAAAAGGACTTGGCGAAGGAGGAGAGTGCCAGCGAAGCAGAATCAAAGAGAGAAGCAAAATTGAAGAGGAAAAGGATACCAAACAAGAGGTATTCCGGTCCTGAATGGGCATATGCGGTAAATGATGATTGGACTGATGAGTTTGTATCTCTAAGCATCGAGAACGAAGAAGAAGAAGAGATACCAATAGAAAAGAAAAGTTTCATAGACTCTGTTGATTGAAAAGGTAGTAAATGGTATTGCTTGCTGCAATCTAACGTGAGACAAACAACCAGCTGAGACATTGCTAAACCGAATTGAGACAAATGCTGCTAACCGATAAGTGACTGGCCTTTTGAAGAAGACGGTGTGAACATTGTGCTCGTTCAGCTTTGTAACTGAATTGCTAAGTAGTTTTATTTATAAGTGCTTCTAGCTCTCTGATTCTATACAGATCATGCCTGGGTACGCTATGCAGAATAATAGAAAGAAATATTGTAAATATGTGTGTATAGGCTTGGTACTAACATGTGTACTAATAATAATGGCAATTGTATTTGGAATGCATGGGAAGGGTGAGAAGGAAATTATTGCTGCTTCTACTATTGTTCCTGTTACTGTCACTGAACTAACACCATTGAAAAGACTAGCAATGGATGAGAGGCTCTTGCATGATAAGAAAGAGCTTTCGTATAATGTTTTCTATCGCTTACTAACAGAATATGTTGAGACTATGGATGCGAAAGATTGTTATGTGTGTACACAGATACCGACATCAGTAAAGGAAGGGGTGACTTATCACCACATGCCTCTTACATACGGGATTACATGTAGTATAGTAATGTCTAGGTTTTATGGTCAATCTAACATACAGTATTTTTTCTCAAATTATGATGTTACCTTTGCTTCTGTTCCTATAATAGCGCCGCTAAGCGAGACTGCAAAATATTGGGATTACAAAATTATGAGGGACTTTTTCGAGCCAATGCAACCTTTTGAAACGGCTCATGCTCATAGGGAGAACCTTACTTGCTCTGTCTCTGCCGTAGAAATAAGCTTTTTAGATCGCACAGATGATAGAAGGGCTCAAATGAAGGCGAAATTAGAAAAAGAACTACATAAGAGGACTTCAGTAGATAACTATGACTTTGCTGCTATAAAGACACAAGGGAAAATTGCTTTAGATGCTTGGCATGTAGGGAAATTTTGTATATATCGAGGTGAATCTTACTATGACAATATTTTTGTAGGAGCGAGTGAATGCAAACATACGTTTATCTTTAAGGCCAAATGGACATTCATGATGGACGGACTTGACCCTGTCATTCCAGGGGTGTATTACATTTGTGGGCATAATGCCTATTTTCGTCTTCCAAAGGGATGGTGGGGAAGATGTTATTTGGGTATAGTGTTTCCAAAGGTTTATCAACTGGATGACATATCGATGATTGAAAAGACACCTGGATCCCATCGTATCCAGAAAAGAGAGACCGCAGCTGCTGTGGTAGGTGATATATTTGGAGCTATGATTCCTTCATTGGGAGTTGTGCTGAATTCCATCAAAATAAGGAAGTTGTCTACTATAGTGGATAACATGTTGACAAAGTTTTCAGGTGCTATAATCCTGATGGATGCTGAACTTGCAGCGGAAAGAGCTATGACTCTTCAAAATAGGCTTGCTTTAGACATTCTTTTAGCAAAGGATGGAGGCGTTTGCAAAATGATTGGTGCACGACACTGCTGCACCTATATACCTGATAATAGTGTGAAGATTAAAACTATGCTTGCTAATCTAACAAAAGAAAGTACAGATTTGAAAGAACTGAAAGAACCAGGAGTGTGGGAGAAGGTTGGAAAGGGACTTGCTTCAGTGGGACATTGGATTGGGGGAATTTGGAATGGAATATTATTGAAAATAATAGAAGGAATATTAATAGTAATAATTTGTGTATTTGGAATTTGGGGAATAAAAAGGGGAATAATAATGATTATGGAAAGAATTAAAAGAAGAAAGGAGGAGAAAATAATGAAAAGAATGGCAGAAGAATATAAAGCGCAAACTAGGGGAACTAAAAGGAAAAGGGAGCTGACAGAATTTTAATGGGATAAAATTTGTGGGCTAAATTTGTATGATGACAAGTAGTCATCAGAGGAGGGATTGATGAAGCAGAAAATGAAGGTTTTGATTTATTAACGCATAAACGTAGTGCTGACATAATCGTGTGTGACATTAACCGAATTAATGAAGATTGTACGGGGACAAAATGTGCCCTCAGAGTAGTTTGCCATCATTTATATGCGTGCTTTATATAACGTGGTGTATTAGAATTGCACTAATCCGACATAATCATAAACGTGTGCTACGATTTGCTTATTTGAAATGCCTTAGCTTAGCATTACTTTAGCGGAGGCTTTGGCATAGTTGCCTGGTCTCACGGTTTAGATGTTCGTATTTTTTCCACTGTGCTATTAAACGTGTATTTCTGCTTGAAGCTGTATTTTTCCACAGAAACTGTTCACGTGCTTATCTTAAAGTTGGTGCCAGCATGGCATATTTTCTCTTTAATTCAAGGTCGGCTTGCAGGTGCGGACAATGGAGGCTCTGAGAGTAAGCTAATCGAGAGACAATGTTGCAACTTGCGTACCCATCTCCAAGGATAATGTATGCTTAAGTAAAAGCTTGAGAACTGTCGTTTTTGATTGGTCAATTTGAAGCTAACCTATGAACCCTCCAATGGAGACCCTACTGGACTTGAACTGTTGTCTATAAAACCCAGGTGCACGAGAGGAAAGCTCTCTATCTTCGGACATCCCGCCATTTTGACTTCGTAGCTACTATGACCCATTTTGCTGCGACGCCATTTTGAGAGACTTTGATGCTTTCTCTAATCGAGAGAAAGAGACCTTAATGATTCTTGCCCTAGAGACTTAACTTTGATTTGCCCCTTTGCATGAAGTAGTAATCTTATCTTGCCGCCGTGAGGCAATTGCCCCGTTCACCTTTGCCCCTTTTGTCCCGGCCCTATGCTGATCGAGAAACGATACCTGTGAGACGAAGACTTCATTGATTGCTGATTGGAATTGGTAATTATGAAAGGAAATTGTAAAATTGCATTGTGTTTCCTTTAGGTAACCAACTGCTGATTTTGAGAAGGACCCTAGCTAGGAGTTTTCTAAATTGATGTTGCCAAATTGTTTTTGCATGAAGTCCCACATGCTGATGCTAATTTGAGGTTAGACGAGGATTCCATATGCCGCACGATGCAATTTGAGATCTTGTTATGCTGACTAAATGTACGCAATTAGCCCATTGCAGATTATCATATTAGTGCTTTGCATTGCCACTATTGAATGCCTTGTGATTCAAATGCTACATAGACTACACTTGTTCCGACGATATGGACAGCTATTAATGTTCATTTATGTTTATCATTTGGTGTTGAGACACATCTATATCGTGCTAGCCTTGTTAATATAGGGAAATAAACTCACTAACTTTACAATAAACTGGTGTGGTTATTCCTGACTGAAAGGTCAGGGTTCGCCGAAATGTATTCTGGATTAATTGTTAAGTGTTATGTCGTTCAAGGTGTTGCTTATGTTCGTTATTGATTATCGATTTGATGAAGTTGATTGATGAATAGTACAGAGAGTTCCCACAACAGTCAAAAGATTCATCGACCTAAAGAGCGTCCGAACGCAGGTAAATTGTTACCACGTTCCGCTCTATCACTTATTAATGCATAAGTGCCTGGCACCAGAAGTAAGGTACAGGGAGAAAGTACAGCTGAGATCTTGAATGCTGAAATGCAAGTTTATCTCTGAATTAATCAAAGCAGTAAAGTTAATTTCAAAACAGATAACCAAGGTAAAGGAGAAGCACGCCACCACTGAGGTCGACCGCCCAGTTGTGCATAGGCAATACAGTTTTTGTTAGGAATTTTGTTAAAAAATGGAGAGGGACAAGGTTCAATGGACCTTTCACCATGACGATGGTTACTTCCACTGCCCTCAAGGTAAATGGCAAAAAAGCACTGGATTAATTTATCGGACCTTTGATTGAACACTGCGTCACGCCGAAATCCACCAGCGATATAAATGGAACAGGAGGAGGGGAGAAGATTGTGACCGTAAAGATACCCCCCTCCATCTCTGCCTTTTGGACAATTATTTGCTTTTGGACAATCTTTTGAACTAGCAAAACAAAAGTTAGGTATTTTTGTTTTCTTTTTCCCTTTTGTCTCTTACTACTATCACTTCTACTATTGTTCTTTAATAGTAATGTATATTCTGGTTCTACTAGTTACATCATACAACAGCAAAAATAATTATAGGATTTTTAGGAGTGACACGCCCATCCACTGAGTGTAGTAGTTCAAGTCAATTCAAAGAAAGCTTTATTCGCTCAGTACAAAAGTAATAAAAGCACTCATATAGATTTCATACGCAAAATATAAAAAGTAACTTAAACAATTCATAAAACTCATCACTCAATCTTTAAAAACAAATAGTGCATAAAATCACTTAGCACATAAAATATACAGTGTAATCTGTATTCTATCCTAACTTATGCTATGCGCAGTTAAACTGCCTAAGACTCACCAACCAAGCTAAACGTGCACATGTACAAAAAAAGCAGGATATCATAAAATGCACTTATGTTTATTCTCATGCACAGGTATACCTTTACTTTCCAATAATTCTCCTGCTTCTGACTACAGAAGCGAGAAACCTATACTCGGTGTAGCATCCTATATCAGTTTGGCACAGCTGTGGATGCTCTAGTGCTTTTTTTTACAGCTTCAGATGTTTAAACTACACAATAAAGGTCTCAATATGCAGCTACGTTGGTTCCTCTATAGTTCACACAAAAAGAACAAGCAGAGTTGTGACTGCTGTGGTTAGGAGTCACAGGGACAAGTCCATGCTCTTATATACTCTAGAGTGGTACGGTACTAAAAGGTGGGCCATCCCCAGCATAAATCTTGTAAGATAGAATCTTTGGTCACAAGATGCTTTAAGTAAATAAGGCTTAATAGCTGAGGTAGTACTTAACGGAAGATATGATTCTACAAACTTCTTCTTGAAAATAGGAAAGTAGAAAGCAAGAAAGAAAAAGGAAAGAAAGAAGGAAAAGGGGAAAAAGGAAAGAAAGAGGAAGGCAAGACCAAAAGTGAAAAGAAAAAAGAAGGAAAGACAGAATGAATGATATAAAAAGGAAAGAAGCAAAGAAAGAGACAAAGAAGAAAAGAAGGAAAGAAAGAGGAGCAAAAGAAAGAAAGAGCAAAAAAGAAGGAAAGATGGAAGGGAAGAAGGAAGAAAGAAGGAAAGATAAAGAAAGAAAGAAGAAAGAGAAAGAAAGAAGGTAAGAAAGAAAGAAAGAAAGAAAGAAAGAAAGAAAGAAAGAAAGAAAGAAAGAAAGAAAGAAAGAAAGAAACTAAGAAAAAAAGAAAGAAAGGAAAAGACAAATAAGTTTGTAGTGAGCTGCTGGTATGAAAAAGGAGCAGACCATTACAAAGATACTTTACAGCAGCACTGGCAGGAGCAGGAAATGATAAAGCTGGAATGTGCCCTGTGCTCTCATGTGGTAGAAAGTGTCCTACTTTCACATCAGGCTCTACAAACAAAGGCAACACTTAAGTAGTAATGAAATAAAAACAAAAAACATTTGGACTAAAGGGAGCTACCTTATGTGTGGATGTGTCCTTGTTGAAAGGCTAAATGCGGTCACTCGAAGTGAAGTTAGTCAGTGGCTGAAGAAGGCTGATCCATTGCCACATGCTGTATGCTGTAGTTGGTGGAAGCAAAATGTGAATGACATAAGAACAGACCAATGGATGGAGAGAGGTGGCTACAAGCCCCTTTATGTAAGTATATTGTACATATAATTTTAGTAAAATGAATAGGTCTTGGCTAACGTCAGACCTAAAAAGAGGGGCTGCTCTTGGTGATATGTAGGATAGAGGTTAAAGGTAGAGCAACACTTACTTGAGCACTGCCCCATTGACTCAATTACCCTAACAGTTGCACCTATAAATGCGGTGTAGCACACAGGTTAGATGACACAAATAAATACAGAAATCGTTAAGCATTGTGGGTTTTAAGGTGTTCTATAGTCCTGAATATACACATATGTCAACCACCAACAGGTAGAATATGGACAATATCAATCAATCAATCAGGGATTTGTAAATTGCACTACTCACCCATGAGGGTCTCCAGGCGCTGAGAAGGGGAGGGGGGAGAAGGTGGGGATGGGAGGTGCTGCTACTGCTCGAACAGCCAGGTCTTGAGAAGTTTCCTGAAGGTAAGGAGGTCTTTGGTCTGGCGCAGGTGGGTGGGAAGAGTGTTCCACGTTTTGGCGGTGCGAGAATGATCTACCGCCAGTTGTAGTTCTGCTGACGTGTGGGACTGTTGTGAGGGCGAGGTCGGCGGAGCAGAGATACTGGGTCGGGGTGTTGAAGGAGAGTCGTCTGTTGAGGTATTCTGGTCTGGTGTTGTGCAGTGCTTTGTGAGCGTGGGTGAGGAGTTTGAAGGTGATTCTCTTGTTGACTGGGAGCCAGTGCAGGTTTTTCAGGTGGTCTGTGATGTGGATGTGGCGGGGGATGTCCAGGATGAGGCGTGTGGAGGCGTTCTGGATGCGTAACAGCCTCTTCTGGAGTTTGGCCATGGTTCCTGCATAGAGGGTATTGCCGTAGTCCAGTTTGCTGCTTCCGAGGGCTTGGGTGACTGTTCTTCTGGTTTCGGTGGGTATCCATTTGTAGATCTTTCGGAGCATGCGGAGGGTGTTGAAGAAGAGGAGAAGATGTCGTTGACTTGCTGGGTCATGGATAGTGAGGGGTCCAAGATAAACCCTAGGTTGCATGCGTGGTCGGTGGGAGTCGGAGTGGTTCCGAGAGTGGCAGGCCACCAGCAGTTATCCCATGCGGCGGGGTTGGAGCCGAAGATGAGGACTTCCGTCTTCTCGGAAATGAGTTTGAGGCAGCTGCTCTTCATCCCTTCGGCGATGGCCTTCATTCATTCGTGGAGGTAGGTCTTGGCGGAGTCCTTGGTGAGGAAGAGGATCAGCTGGGAGTCGTCGGCGTATGAGATGATGTTGAGGTTGTGGGATCGGGCGATGTTAGCGAGCGGGTCATGTAGACATTGAAGAGGGTTGAGCTGAGGGACAAACCCTGGGGTATGCCGCAGATGATTTTGGTGGCCTCTGAGCGGAATGGGGGAGGCAGACTCTCTGGGTTCTGCCGGTGAGAAAGGAGGTGACCCAGTCCAGGGCTCTGTCGTGGATTCCAACATTGCTGAGGCATGAGCGTAAGGTGTGGTGGCAGACGGTGTCGAATGAGGCCGAGATGTCCAGGAGGATGAGGGCCGCTGTTTCGCCGCTGTCCAGTATGGTTCTGATGTCATCGGTGGCGGCGATGAGGGCGGTTTCGGTGCTGTGGTTGCTGCGGAATCTGGATTGGGATGGGTTCAGGGTGTGGTTCTCCTCTAGGAAGCGGGTTAGTTGTCTGTTGACGGCCTTCTCGATGACTTTTGCCGGGAAGGGGAGCAGGGAGATAGGCCGGAAGTTCTTGAGGTCCTTTGGGTAAGCCTTGGTTTTTTTGAGGAGGGCGTTGATCTCGGCGGGTTTCCAGCTCTCTGGGAAGATGGTGGACTCGAAGGAGCTGTTGATGATCTTCGGTATTTGGGGTGCGATGATGGAGCTTTCTTTGTTGAGGATGTGGTGAGGGCAGGGGTCAGATGGAGTGCCAGAGTGGATGGTGTTAATGATTTTGATGGTGTTGTTTTCATTGACAGGGTCCAGGAGAGTAGGATGTTGGTCGGAGGTGAATCCGTGGTGTTGGTGGTTGCCGGGGGGGTCTGGGTGCTGAAGCTGTCATGGATGTCTGCAATCTTGCAGTGGAAGTAGGAGGCTAGGGTGTCGCATAGGTCTTGGGATGGCGGGATGTCGTTGGCGTTGGAGCTGGGGTTGGAGAGTTCCTTAACAACGTTGAAGAGCTCCTTGTGGCTGTGTGCGTTGTTGTTGATTTGGTCTTTGAAGGTAGTTCTTTTGGAGGCTCGGATGAGTTGGTGGTGTCTGCGGATGGCGTTTTTGAAGGCTGTGTGATTGTTCAGAGTCTGTTCTTGGCGCCACTTTCTTTCGAGTCTTTGGCAACTTTGCTTAGATTCGTGGAGGTCGGCGTTAAACCAGAAGGCCTTTCTGTCAGTGCATCTACTGGAGGGATTCTTGATTGGGCTGAGAGTATTGGCACAGGTGTTGACCCATTGCCTGAAGTTGCGGGCAGCTGCTTCAGTGTCAGTGGGGTTGATGGGTGGGCTCTGGGAGAAGGTCGCGATAAGTTGGTCTTCGGTGACCTTGTTCCAACTGAGGTGGGGGATCCGTTGTGGGTGGTGGTGTGTTGTGGGTTTCTTGAAGGAGAAGTGGATGCAGCGGCGGTCTGTCTAGTGGAGTTTGGTGGTGTGGTAGAAAGAGACGTGATTGCTGGCGGAGAAAATAGGATTGAGTTCTCAAATATGTATCAAATATTATCAAACTGGTTTTCATCTAGAATATGTAGACTTGCTGGATTAAAACATTTATTTATCTAATTGTCTCAATTCGTTTTTTGTTTCTGCATTTCGTCAATTCATTTTACTTTTATTTAGCCCGCTGTTATGGGGATGTTTTTCAAACAAACTTTATAAAAAAACTAAAATAGCACACAGAAGTAAATGTGTTTGCCAATTGCATAAATCATAACATTGTTTAAACACAGTGTGCAAGTTAAGGAGAAATTTGAACCTTGTACAAGTAGCTTGATCAATCTTTTTGTACATAACGAAATAATGTCATATTTCAGAATCTTTGTTTGTTTCATATTGGACTGCCATCAAAGGGAAAAATCATCAACAGCCACTCTTAGTAAATGGCTTTGTCAATATATTTCCCAAGCTTTTACATTGGGAGTGTTAGCCATCTCCCAGGAATCTGAAAGAGCTATCTAGTAGTGGAAAAGTTGCTTCCCCTGCCAAAGCTAGTTATATTCCATTGGAAGAGATATGTAGATATGTTGCATGGTGAAATGGTTATACTTTTCTTTAAACATTGTCGATTAGATGGGGGTAACAGTGACAACATTGTTCTTGGTTCTGGTGTTCTGAAATCTCTCGGTAATGGAACTATGAGGATAAATACACTATTATATTTTGGATTATCAGGTATATTTAGCATATGTTTTTAGTGCTGGCAGGTAATTGAGCATGGTAGGTCCTCACATGGTTAGGACTGCAACGGGGATGGTGGACGAAGGGGTAATGTGTCTATTACTTACCAGGCCTCTTCATTACCCTGCTCCGAGTCTTCCCCATCACATTCCTCTCCCTGCCTCCCTCCCAGTCTTATTTTTCTTGGCACATGCAATTTTACTTGAGACTTGACTACTGAGCAGGTGTAAATAGAGGAGGATATAAGAAAGAGGAGGTGGAAATAGGGATGGATATAGGAAGGAGGCAGGCATAGTGATGGAAAGGAAAGGAATATGTATGCAAAAAAATCCTTAAACCTCAACATATGTCTGTCTTAGCGGGCTGGACACTTCACAGGGTTAAGAGTGTGATGGTAAGAGTAGGACTCAGGGTAATGAAGATTATCAGTGACTAACTGAAACATTCACCTTCGACTTTTAAGAATTAAACAGTCTGCTATTGTGAACTCTTGAACAATTCAACTTTCATTAATGTAAACACTCTTTTAAGCTCCACCAAGCAGCACAGTGGCTTGTCTCAACTAGGGCCTCATTTACATCAAACTGGTGCATCGATCATGATGTGCCAGTTTGCATGTGCCACCCTGCCCTCCCTAGCGCCACCATGGTAGCTCTGTATTTTCAATACAGTGCACCATGGTGCTCGTTACCACAGCTGCGTCAGTGGTGCTTTGCCGGACTAGCATCAAAAATGTTGACACTAGTCCAGCAAACCTCAGGGAGGCCCATTTAAAACATGGTAGCATCACTTTAACACGTGCCCTTGAGCAGGTATTAAAAAATTACATTAGAATGGCATAGTGAAATCTTGTAAATTTCACTGCACCATTCCTGCGGGCCTCCTAGTGGGGGAACACTTCCCTTGCAAACATTTTACCTGGCGCAGGTATAAGGTGGTGCCAGGGTTTACAAACTGGCGCAGTGGTCCCACTGCACCAGTTTGTAAATGCAGAGCTGTGTGGGGCTGTTTGCACCACCATAGCATCAAAAAAAATATGGGGGCTCAAGGGCTTCTAAATGAGCCCCCTAGTTTTTCACAAACGCGAAGGTCAGCCCTGATATTGCTGAACCCAAGAAATGGCAGTAGATACAAGGCCTGCCAGACAGAGCAAAATTCCGTATTCTAAATGACACCACATCTTGTTGTTACAAATAGTTTTAAAAATCTTCACTATTGCAAACACACTTTATTGGAAAACTACAAATGCAGAATACATTTTCTTCTAAGGTCTGGCTTAAAAGCATGACCCTCTAAATTTATTTGGAAAGGTGACATGCAAGTTTCAAAATTAATAATATATTTTTTATCAACTTTTGGGGTAATTATCTTGCTTCGCGCACATATTCACCTTGGATTTTCTATACCATGCATTGTATTTTTTGTGTCTGCTACACCTCTCCTTCTGCCCCCATTTTCTTTTTTTCTCTTTTACTTAGACTAATTAGTACAAAACATTCCTTTCTTTCTGGTTCACGCTTCTTGCATTAGTCGTTAATATTCTAATGGTTCGACCTAGTGCAGGTGGTGGGCACAAGCGCTCTTTTTTGTGGAGTGAGACTTATTTTTCATCATCAAACTTTGACCCAGGGCAACAGATAGAAAGTCAGATACACCAGAAAGATGAAGATACGGGATGATTAGGGAAAAAACAGTGACAAAGAGATAAAGCAGGTAATTAAAAGAACCTGTAAGAGTGAAACCAAGAAGCAGGAAATGTAGGGAGTTGGAAGAAAAATCCATGAGGTGGCATCAAGACTGGTCACCCTTTCAATTGGGCAACCCTGGCATTTGGCAGATCCGCCGGCAGGCTTCTAGGAAAATCTTTGGACCACTGTACATGTTTTTTTAATCAAATTACGAAATCTATATGTTGATATAAACGGGTTCACAATAGGGTGTAATGTGTTACTAATACACTCTTGTGCGCCAGCACTGTAAGATGTAATATTAAATAAAATATTGTTAAAAATAAAACATTTTTAAAGTATTTCGTTAGATGTCTGAGTTGCCTATGAATTCTAAAGAGGTGTACCAATTTTAGCACATTTTCCTGCTGCTACTAGAATACATAGAAAAGCAAGCACAACAGGCATTGACTAACCTCACTGGTTTGCATTGAATACATAATTCTACGCGTTGTCCTGAGCAAGCTCCTGCCAGCTCACCGGCCCCTCACCTTTCATTACATCAGGTGAAAGGTAAAGAACGATACACTTTCATTTACCAGAAGCATATATATTTATGACTGCCCTGTAAGGATCTAAAATTCAACCTGAGGTTAAAAGAGAGTGACAACAAGCGACAAACTGGCACTGGGGAGAAATCACCAACGGATGAATCTTTACAGCTAGTGTACCATCACAGAGCAAGTGAGAGAAAAAAGGTGTATGATAGGTTGCCAGAACTGAGTCAATAAATGCGTGCCTGAGCCGAGGCATTCGACGTGACACAATCCAAGCAGTGTAGAGTAGTTGCATACGTTCCTGGTGAAAGGTTATCCTGTGGGAACCCATTTAGAGGAATGCTTCTACACAAACCAGTTTTCATACATTAAAGCAAATGACTGACATTCCCAAGTTGTTGGAGTCAGCCAGGTGACTGGCTTTAATTTAGAACAAGCATTGGCAAACACAAAAGGCCTGGCATTGGCTGCAAGCATATATGGTTTGCCATTGCTTTTTTGCACAGGTTTTGAAAAACGTTATTTTTCGGGAAGCTATGGAGCCCTAAATAATCTAAGGCCCATATTTATACTTTTTGACGCAAAACTGCGCCAACGCAGTTTTGCGTCAAAAAAATTAGCGCCGGCTAACGCCATTCTGAAGCGCCATGCGGGCGCCGTATTTATTGAATGACGTTAGCCGGCGTTAGCCGGCGTTAGCCGCCAGCGCCGTCTGGTGTGCGTTAAAAAAAACGACGTACACCAGGCAGCGCCGGCGTAGGGGGATATGGGGCTTGGGCGTCAAGAAATGGGGCAAGTCAGGTTGAGGCAATTTTTTCGCCTCAACCCGATTTGCGCCATTTTTTTTCACTCCCAACCCCCATAGAAATGACTCCTGTCTTAGCAAAGACAGGAGTCATGCCCCCTTGCCCAATGGCCATGCCCAGGGGACTTCTGTCCCCTGGGCATGGTCATTGGGCATAGTGGCATGTAGGGGGGCACAAATCAGGCCCCCCTATGCCACAAATTTTTTTTTAAAAAAACACTTACCTGAACTTACCTTAATGTCCCTGGGATGGGTCCCTCCAGCCTTGGGTGTCCTCCTGGGGTGGGCATCGGTGACAGGGGGTGTCCCTGGGGGCATGGGAGGGCACCTCTGGGCTCCTTCAGAGCCCACAGGTCCCTTAACGCCTGCCTTTTGCAGGCGCTAAAAAACGGCGCAATAGCAGCCGTACGTCATTTTTTTTGACCCGCCCACTCCCGGGCGTGATTTTTGCCCGGGAGTATAAATCCGACGCACATGCCTCGGAGTCGATTTTTTAGACGGGAACGCCTACCTTGCATATAATTAACGCAAAGTAGGTGTCCACGCTAAAAAATGACGCTAACTCCATGGACTTTGGCGCTAGACGCGTCTAACGCCAAAGTATAAATATGGAGTTAGTTTTGCGTTGAAATTGCGTCAAAAAAAATGACGCAATTTCGGCGCAAACGGAGTATAAATATGCCCCTAAATATTATAAAATACTTATGCAAAAAGCAAAACTATTTTTGGTTTCTAAAGGCACTCATTGCCATAGCAGTCCCTGGCACTTAAGGGAAATCATTTTGAAGCAGGCGTGCTCCTTGTGAAAGAAACAATTGTCACTCACTGTAAAGTTAGCCAATGGTTCAAGTTGGCTGATAGTTTGCCTCGTTCTGGATGGTGTAGGGAACAAACGAAAAACGTGAATAAAACATTAACAGACCAATAGATGAAGAGCTTGCTGAAAGCCCCTATAAGTAAGTATATTGCTCATACGTTTAGTGAAGTGAAATGGTATTGGTTAACACCAGAAAAAAATTGCATACAGTCTTTTTTGCTGCATAAATCTTTTTGATGCATTTTATATACTGAGAACCTTTCGTTCCCGCAATTTTGTTCCCCTCTCAGCACTCTCTTGCCTTCCTCGGCGGAAGACTTCCAGCCTCCAACCTCCTCAAGACTCTCCTCCTCCTTTCTGCTCATTTGCTCTAACCCCTGCCAACTTGCCCCATTCCAACCCTTTGATAGCTCAACTCTAGCAAGACTTCCCCCACATAGCGCTACACAGCTCCTGCCCCTAATCATAGCTGCCATCAGTGTGGCATTTTCATAGTTTTCGTGTTTTCATGTACTTATGAATTACATTCCTCTACCTTAATTGTGACATTTTGATTGACACTTTTCCACTAGTAAAAACAAGTAACGAAGACCGTATAAATGGCTAAATATCACACATTACCATCTTTTGTGCAATGAACAGTACTGTCCTGAATAAATGGCCCATTCTAACCCCATTAACCCCTACAGAACCACCAGGGGCGTAACAAATCGTGAGGGGGGGAAGCTGCAAAGTACCTGGAGGAGACCTCCTCTCCCCTGGACCCAGTCAGGGGCCTGCTGTCCGTAACAGTGTATTGTGCTGAGAAGGCCCCCTGGAGTTCGCCTCCCCTACACGGGGAAGAGGGGCTGTGGGGGGGGGCTTTTTTAGACCACTGAGAACCACTGTGGTCCTGCCCAGTCACCTCCAGTTGCTCCATTCCCAGTCTGAACCAGCCAGCCCTTCCCAGTGCATTCAAGCACCAGTTCATTCCAGCCACATCAACAAGAGCCACACGGTCGCCACATGGTTATTTTGTATCGCCCTGACCAGTATTTTAATATCCAAGCTGGCTGAAAAATAAAGAAAATCACCTTAAAGCCCATATTTTCCCTCTTATCAGTAAATACTTGAAACACAAGCATAAGAAAGTACTTTAAAAATGTGTTCTAGAGCTCTTTTATGATTCGTGACTAATTGAACAAAGGCAGAAAAGCAAAAGTAACATTTATCATGTTTCACCTGTGCCAAAGATCAATATACTGGTCCTACCACCCCTCCCCAATAAACCAGAAGCATTGCTGGGGAGCTCCTAAGTCGCATTTCTACCGCTCCTCCTACTTTACAGGGTTGTGCTGTCTCAAGTATAAAAAACATGATCAAGACATCAAGGGCACGACACATGTCGTGCTCATACAATAGACACTTTGAGCTTGAGCAGATGAAGTTCACCCACATGCATTTGCTTTAGTCAGGGTCCGGCAAAACATTTTTTTACGGTAGGTTCAGTATTCTTATAAGCAGTGCTTTAAATGGGTAGTGCCTGGCCAGTACTGAGTACCTGCGCTTTTTATTTTGAAAGGTAGAGTACCTGCACTTCTCAGCCGCGCAGCCCTGCAGCAATACATTTAATGGGAGAGGACCTGCACTTCTCAGTAGCAAACAGGTACTCTATATTGTGAGTACCTGCACTTCTTTAATTCCATGAAAACACTGCTTTTTAGCGATTGTCAGCATTCATCTCGGAACCTTAAACACACATAGAAAGCATAATCCTCGCCGTACAGGAATGATCATATTGCGCGCATCTAAGAGTGCAACACTTTGCAGGCATTCATCATCCCAAACGTGCATCGCGAATGAGTCCTCCCTTTCCCCAGCACCGGAGTGACTTCAAGACATGAAGCTTAACAATATAAAATGTCAAAAGGTTTATTTTCCAAGCTAGAAGGTCGGTACGGTGACGTGTACTACACCGTTGGGGTGGCACCCGCCTGATTAAAGAGGGGCAGGCCTTGTGATACATTAGGACCTCTGAGGCGCGGTCGGGCCTCAGCTTCAACAGGTCAATGCAGTGAGCTGAGCCCAGCCCGCTCCACTATGACCAGTTACAAACTGCTTAATTTGTTCATGTTTCTAGTCTTTATTTTGCAATTTTGTTAGGCGGTAATGTTTTTAAAGTATTTTACATGTATAGTCTATTCTGATACGTTACACCTTGTTTTGCTTCTGGAGCCTCACATTTACGCATTCAATTTTTTTTTCAAATCTGTTCATTGTGATACAACAACAACACAAAAGAAAGTCAGTTAGAACTTGTACATCATTGCTTCATGGAAATACCATAGACAGAGACGGCATGGTTTAATATAAAAATCACAAAGGGAAAAAAGAATAACACAGATACGATGCACGGTATATCTTCAGCACCATAATAGTGGGGACAGGGGGAGAAGGAGCAAAGCGGGAGGTCTTGTGACAGACAGAGCGAGAGGTCTCTGGTACACATTGCAATGGTCACTGACAAACAGGAAGGCGGCCGTGGTGCGACCCAGGTGACTGTACTGCATACGCCATTGGACCGCTAGGTGGGGAGCTTGTACGTCACCCGTATCTTTTCTGTGTGGCGTGAGAGATATATGAACAGTGCGCACACTTCAGGGTGGGCGGGTGTCACTCCTGGCCTCTATGTTCATGACATAGATATCCCAGTTTTCATCCCCTGCACGTGCCAGTCCCTTGACACCACCGCAGCACACTAGATTCCATGTGCGCCCATTGTAGTAGCATAGCCAACCATTTACCCATGTCAGGGGTCAGGAATGCCTTCCACTGCATGGCGATCTGTGGTTTAAATAAAACAAACACAAGGTCAATAAACGGGTGGGGGGTTTATCACTTCTAGCTTTGGTCCAAAGGCCAAAGAGACAGGATTCAGGAGTAGGTGTCAGTGTATTGCCGGCTAGCTCTACAGTGGTGGATGTGATTTCCAACTACGTCAGTTTCAGGGGCAGGCAATCACCCACCATGTGGTAGATGCCAGCCTCTGCCAGCTTACATCTCGGACATTTGAGTGTGGTCATAGCAAATATGTGCTTAATACGCTGGGGAGAGAGGTAGTTGGTGTGTATGGTTAAACTGCGTGAAGTGAAACCTGGAATTCCAGGAAACCTCTTTTACATTTTGTAGAGCCCACGCCCAAGTCTTGTGTGTCAGCGGTTGAGGAAGGAGCTTGTTCCACAGAGGAAGTGCCTTCTCCGTACCCATCTTGGCGCCAGCCATCAATGCCACATGTAACGACGATATGGCTGGACATATTCTGATGTGTGAGGAGCATGATATAGGACGAGCAATTAAGGTGGTTCAGCCTCCCCTGTTCCCCATGTGTTTCTCACCACATGTTGGATGGCGTGGTAGGTCTGAAAGTGGCCTGTGCCCAAGGTGTACTCATCCATAATGTCCACAAAGTACATGAGGGTTCCCTTCTGAAATACGGCTCCTAAGATGTCCCACCCCATCGCCATCCATCGAGTCAGGTTGTGTTGAGCAGCTCACTCCTGCATAGTTGGTAGTTAGTCTAGTGTGATCAGTGGGTTGTAAGGGGCAGTGGGGTAACGTCGGTGCACAAACTGGCACCAATATGTTTATGCTACCATCATCAGGTTCGAGCCCTGTTGTGGAGGACAGCCAGGTGAATACACTCATGTCACTGAGTCTAGCCCGGTCAGCTGCCCGTTCACACTTTGTGCATTACCAAACTAGAGTAGGCTGCTTAGTTAATGTCAAATTTTTGATTTTATCAGAATAAACCCAGGCATACTAGACTGAGGTCATTGAGTGTGAGTCTCCTCTGCAGCAACTGTGCATAGCACTCGCTGCACTGCTATTAATGTAACTCCTCTCCACCCGACGGTCACTCCCACCTTGTGTCTAGCAGCGTGCAAGTGGTATCAAGGCATTAATCAGGCAGGTAGCGACTATGCATTTTAGTGTGGCGATGTGGACCACCACACTAAAATGCATCAGTCTAACCCCTGATGCATGGTATTTGGCAGGGCTGGCAGGTACAGATTTCACCAGGAGCATGTTATGGAACACATAGACTCTATATATTGTAGCACATCCACTAAGAGCAAGCTGAGCTTCGGCTGGACAAAACCATTTATGGGACCTCATAATCAGTGGATTGAAGTCACGCTCTACATTGATTTCCTCCAGATTTCCATAAGTAAACAGACTGCCACTGTACATGGATAGTATTCAACCCCTATGGTGCCTGGGACGTAACGGTTATGTCCTGGGCAGCACCGCTCGTGTGCCCAGGACGTAATCGTTATGTCCTGCACCCGGCCCTTGAGGGAATCGCTGGCGTTCCCCAAGGGCCTCCCACCCACCCCCACTGGGCAGGGCTGGAAGGGGAATCGCTTCCCCTTCCACCCCGACCCCCCACTGAGGGGTTTGCGCACTGACCTCATCAGAGGTCACCTAGGATCGCATTCCGGAAGAGAAATGCAAAAGCATTTCTCTTCCGACCGGGTGGTCGGGCGGGAGAGACATGAAAGGAAAGACCTTTCCTTTCATGTCTCTCAAAGCATTTCTGATGCCCGAACGCGATGCGCTCAGGCAGCAGAAATGCCCACTAAATACAATGGATTTGTTTTTGTAGATTTCAATAAGGGGAGCGGCCACTTGGGTAAGGACCCCTCCTCATGGGGCCAAATCATTTTTAGGCCATTTCTGCCCCTCCTGGGGGCAAAAAAGCCCTAGACACCAGCGCTAGTTTTTTTTTGTTTCTTTTTATTTTTTTTATGTGTGTGGAGTGACCCTTTAGGCAAGGATTGCTCCGGGGGGGGGGCAAATTATTTTTAGGCCATTTCTGCCTCCCCTGAGGGCAGATCAGCCATATATAATTAGGTCGATCTGCCCCCGGGGGGGCAGAAACCCCTAGATGGCAGGCATTTTTTTATCAATACTTACGCATAAGGGAACCGGCCCCTTGGACAAGGGTCGCTCCCCAGGGGGGCAAATTATTTTCAGGCCATTTCTGCCCCCCGTGGGGGCAGAAAACCCCTATACTCCAGGGATATATATATTTTTTTTTATATGTGGGGAGCGACCCCTTAGGCAAGGGCCTCTCCCCGGGGGACCAAATTATTTTTAGGCCATTTCTGCCCCCCCGGGTGCACAAACCACTAGACACCAGGGATTTATTTTTTTTTTAAAATCCTACTTACGCATAAGGGGAGGGGCCCCTTGGGCAAGGGCCGCTTCCTAGGGGGCCTAATATAATTAGGCTGATCTGCCCTCGGGAGGGGGGGGGCAGAAAACCTTTAGACACCAGGGATCATTTATTTTTTATTTATTTTTTTGGTTTATATGTGGGGAGTGACCCCTTAGGCAAGGGTCGCTCCCCGGGGTGCCAAATTATTTTTAGGCAGAAACCACTAGACACCAGGGAATTTGTATTTTTTTATACCTACGCATAAGGGTCGCTCCCCGGGGGACCAAATTATTTTTTGGCCATTTCTGCCCCAGTATAGAATGAAAACTCATTGCAAGGTGCAGCTCATTTATTGGCTCTAGGTACACAGGGTTCTTGATGAACCTAAAAGCCCTATATATCCCGCAACCATAAGAGTCCAGCAGACGTAAAAGTATATTGCTTTTAAAAATCTGACATCGCAGATAAAAGTTACAGAGTAAAACGTGGCGAAAAAGTTCAGTTTTTTCGCTTCAATTTTAATAATTTTTCATTTCAGCTGTTATTTTCTGTAGAAAACCCTTGTAGGATCTACAAGAATTACCTGTTGCTGAATTCAGAATTTAGTCTACTTTTCAGAAATATTTAGCTTTCTGGGATCCAGCATTGGTTTCATACCCATTTCTGTCACTAACTGGAAGGAGGCTGAAAGAACAAAAAATAGTAAAAATGGGGTATGTCCCAGTAAAATGCCAAAATTGTGTTGAAAAATTGGGCTTTCTGATTCAAGTCTGCCTGTTCCTGAAAGCTGGGCAGACGGTGATTTTCGCACCACAAGCCCATTGTTGATGTGATTTTCAGGGAAAAAAATCACAAGCCTTCTTCTGCAGCCCCATTTTCTCCTTTAAAAAGAAATAATAATACATTTTTGCTGTATTTTGGCTAATTTCTTGGTCTCCTTCAGGGGAACTCGCAAACTCTGAGAATCTCTAGAATCCCTAGGATGTTGGAAAGAAGGATGCAAATTTGGCGTGCGTAGTTTATGTGGACAAAAAGTTATGAGGGCCTAAGCGTGAACTGCCCCAAATAGCCAAAAAAAGGCGTGGCACCTGAGTGGAAAAGGCCTGGCAGCGAAGGGGTTAATCTGTATTAGAGTTCACATACCTCTAAATTTGTATAATGTTTTGTGAGTTTCTTTGAGGTTAACTGTACTATTTATTCAATGTAAGTTAAAAAGTTCTCTCAATTATTGAAATATACGTTTAGATAAAATGAAGTTAGCCGATAAAATGGCAAATGTCAAGCTATTAATAATTTTAATTTCAAATTGGCACATTTGACATGCAGCCCTGCCAAGTACCATGCATCAGGGGTTAGACAATAGCATTTTAGTGTGGTGTCCGCATCACTGCACTATAATGCATTGACCTCACACTTATAGCGCCCGCGTCACCCTGTGGGAGGTGTGCTCAACACAGAGCTGCATTAATGCAGCAAGCACTCTGCCAGTGAGTGTTCCCACTGTGCTGCCTGCGGTCTCAAATACACAGTGCATCCTCTTGAGTATTCACAAATCACAATGGAACTGTGCAGCACTTATTGGCACTGGGACCTCAGCCAAGCCCAGCCTTTCACTGCAGCATACCATGTGGTCTCAGCGCCTGGCGTGGCATTAAAAAATGGGCCCAATAATGGCAAATGGATCCAGGGGTAGTGTCTTGCCTATTGTTGTTTTCCAAACCATCCACTGTGTTTAATTGGCCAACTTAGACATGGAGGCAGCAGGCCGCAGCTTGCAGCTTGGAATGCAGAGTAAGAAGATGACCTGTGCTTAGGTGCATGTTATACTCTAGTGAATCCTAGCTTGTTTTAATGGGATAACAGGAGTTAGCTTAGCCTTTGGCTTGCAGACTCATGCCCCCGTCACCTATTGACTTTTAACCTACTTAGCTTGCACTGTCTTGCTCTGTCTTAGACCATTTATTTAGTTAATTCTTCTAAGATGACTGCCTTGTTTATAGTTAGGCCATTTTGTTTAGATTTATGTTATCAGTGTCACTGCGCTAAGGCGTCAACTCATGCGACAAAGACAAAGACAAACTGTAGGTGCTCACATTAGAAATTACCATCTCAAGCATGCTGTGTTATGTATTGTTTTGGAAAAAACTACGTCAGGGGTCCGAGTAGATCTGCATAAATACATCGCACTTTTTGCAGAGACATCCTCGAATCTTTTGCCTCCTTCCTCCTACTGACCAGTTTTAGTTTTTTAGGACTCCGAGTACTTTACCACTGCTAACCAGTACTAAAGTGCATATGCTCTCAGTCTAAATTGTATTGGTGATTGGTTTATCCATGATTGGCATATTTGATTTACTACTAAGTCCCTAGTTGTAGGAAAGTACCCTCTTTCTCGGCATGGATACCCCCATTTTCTGCCTGTTGTCAGTGTGTTTGACTGTGTCTACTGGGATCTTGCTAACCAGGACCCCAATAGTATTGCTCTCTCATGTAAACTGTACCTGTTGCTTTCCACAATTAGGCATACTGGTTCCCCCATGTAATTCCCTAGTATATGGTACTTAGGTGCCCAGGGCATTGGGGTTCCAGGGTATCCCTATGGGCTGCAGCAGTTATTCTGCCACCCATAGGGAGCCCATGCAAAGTGTTCTGCAGGCCTGCCATTGCAGCCTGCGTGAAACGGGTGCATGCACCCGTTTTCACAACAGGTCATTGCACCAGGTTACTATAAGTCACCCCTATGGTAGGCCCTCTCAGCCCAGAGGGCAGGGTGCAGGTGCCTGTGTGTGAGGGCACCCCTGCACTAGCAGCGGTGTCCCCACAAACTCCAGATCCATTTTCCTGGACTTTGTGAGTGAGGGGACACCATTTTATGTGTGTACTGGACATAGGTCGCTACCTATGTCCAGCTACATAAAGGTAACTCCGAACCTGGGTATGTTTGGTATCAAACATGTTGGAATCATACCCCAATACTGTTGCAAGTATTGGAAGTATGATTCCATGTGCTCTGGGGGCTTCTCAGAGGACCCCCAGCATTGCTACCTACCACCAGTCTTAAAGGATTTTCTAGGCAGCCCAGCTGCTGCCAGCCCTCAGACAGGTTTCTACCCTCCTGCTGCTTGACCTGATCAAGCCCAGGAAGGGAGAACAGAGGGTTTCCTTTGGGCGAGGGAGGTAACACCCTCTCCCTTTGAACATAGGTGTGACTGGCTTGGGAGGGGTAGCCTCCCCAAGCCACTGGTTTGCTTTAAAGGGCACATTTGGTGCCCTCCTAGCATAAACCAGTCAACACCGGTTCAGGGACCCACATTCCCTGCTCTGGCACGAAAATGGACAATGGAAAGGGGAGTGACCATCTTGTTTCCAAGGTTGGCAGGGAACTCTGGGAGCATCTGAGTCACCAGTCCAGGCAGGTGACATCAGAGCCCCCTCCTGATAGGTGTTTACCTGGTTAAGTGACCAATCCCATTTTCAGGGCTATTTAGGGTCTGTCTCTTGAGTGGGTCCTCAGATTCGGCTTGCGAGATTCCAGCAGGACTCCTCTGCAACCTCCAATTCTACTTCTGGCCACTGAAACTGCGACTGGACCCTCCAGGAACTGAAAACGCTGCAAACAATGAAGAAGACTTCTCTGCAACTTTGTTTCCATGACTCTTGACAGCTTTGCAACATTTCCCCGGCTGTGCATCCTTAGAAGACAGCCTCTCTTCAGCCTGCAGAAGAAGAAGAAGGAATCTCCCTGGGAGTGAAGGAGTCACTCCCCTGCAACTTTAGGCACCTACAGCAAGTGACGACTGGCTGCGTGGATCTCCCCTCATCTTGAGCTGCGTGGATCCTGCCTCATGGGTGGTGGTCCGGAGTTGTCCCCTTGGCCTTTCTGCCAGCTGTCCAACATTGGTGGAGGTAAGCCTTTGCCTTCTTAAGCAGGACAGTACCCCGTGCATCGTGTCCTTTGCAGCTGCCAAGGCATGTTGGCATCCCCTCCAAGGGATCTTCAGGTAATGTGCAGCTCCCAGCACTCCTTCCTGCAAGGCACAGCCTCCTGCGTGGTTCCCCGGCAGCGTGCGATCCTCTTTTGTATTGCTGCATGGGCTCCTTCTGCGACTCCTGCGTCCCCGTCCTGTGGGACTCCTGTGGGTGCTGCCTCTGCTCCTGTGAACTCTCTGTGATGCTGAGAGTCCCCTGTGACCCCCCCTCCCTCTTGGGTTGAGTCCTCCTGGGCCTTTCTGGTCCCCGGCAGCACCTCTTTTCCACTAACCGCGAGTTTGCCTTTGCCAAGGCTTGTTGGTGGAACTCCTGCACCAACACCCATCTGCAATCTTCACTCCAGCATAGAACATCTTCTGCATCCATCAGGAACTCTTCTCCGGCTCCAAGTCTGCAGTGCTGACCTGTTCTTCATCACCGTCGACCAACTGCTGCAAGTACAGCTGGGTGGGTAGTAGCTCCTACTCCTCCTGACTCCACTGTGACTCTTGGACTTGGTCCTGTCTCTCCACAGGTATTCTTTCTTCAGGAATCCACCACTGGTTTTCTTGCAGTCTTGTCTGGGTGTTTTCTTTTTCTCCTTTTTCTCCTTTTGGGTGGTTTGGGGAAATCCTGTGATTTTCTCCTGCTTTCCTGATCGCTGGGGGGGTACTGTGTTACTTACCTCTGTGGTTTTCTAGTACTCCCCAGCTCCCCTCTACACATCCACTTACCTAGGTGGGGGTCCTGTGTTCGCATTCCATTTTGTTAATATATTGTATTGTTTGTGCTCTCCCTGGGGTCACTATTGATTATTGCTATTTGCACTGTTTGCTAACCTTTTCTATGTCTATTTCTGATTGCTTGTGCATATGTTTAGTGTATTACTTACCTCCTATTGGAGGGTTGCCCTCCTAGTAATTTGTGGTATTGTGTTCCAAAAATAAAGAACCTTTATTTTTGTACAACTGAGTGTTTTCTTTCATGTATGTAAGTGCTGTGTGACTACAGTGGTATTACATGAGCTTTGCTTGTCTCCTAGATAAGCCTTGGCTGCCCATCCACCACTACCTCTGGAAAGCCTGGCTTCTAGACACTGCCTACACTTCTCTAAGAGGGGATACCTGGACCTAGTATAAGATGTAAGTACCTTGGGTACCTGCCACACACCAGGCCAGCTTCCTACACTAGTAAAGAGCACTATATGTTCCCAGGGCCTGTAAATCAAATGCTACTAGTGGGCCTGCAGCACTGATTGCGCCACCCACACGAATAGCCCTGTAAACATATCTCAGACCTGCCACTGCAGTGTCTGTGTGTACACGTTTTCACTGCCAATTCGACCTGGCAAGTGTACCCACTTGCCAGGCCCAAACCTTCCCTTTTACTACATGTAAGTCACCCCTAAGGCAAGCCCTGGGTAGCCCCATGGGCCGGGTGCAGTGTATTTTAAAGGTAGGACATGTACTGTTCTGTTTTGCATGTACTGGTAGTGAAATACTGCCAAATTAGTTTTTCACTATTGAAAGGCCCATCTCTCCCATAGGTTAACATGGGGACTGCCTTTAAATACCTTTTAAGTGGAGTTTCCCATTAGGAGCAGATTGAGATATGGAGTTTGGGGTCTCTGAACTCACAATTTAAAAATGCATCTTTTGGTAGAGTTGGTTTTTAGATTGTCTGTTTGAAAATGCCACTTTTAGAAAGTGGGCATTTTGTTGCTTAACCATTCTGTGCCATTGCCTGCCTGTGGAATTCATGTCTGGGTCAGACTGACAGTTGGGCTGTTTGTGAATTCCCTCTAGACAGTGACACAATGGGAGCTGAAGAGTGCCCTGTAGATTCTTATGAGTCTCCTGGGCTAGAGTGGGGAGGGAGGTGCTGAAACCTGCACCTGAAAGGGCTGTGCTTATTCTCACACAACGTAGCCTCCAACCCCCTGGTGTGTTTCTGGGGCCAGACCTGGGCAAGGCAGGAACTTGTGAACAACAGAGACTTTCCTTTGAAGTTTGCCTACTTCAAAGGCAGAAATGAGTATAAGTAGTGGACCCAAAACTCCAGACTTTTCAGATTACTTCTGGATCACTTGATGCTTGAGGAGGACCTGCCACTCTGCCTGTTGCTTTCCTGTTCTGGCCTGCTGCTTCTGCCTTAAGGGGGAAAGGACTGGCCTTTGCTTTCTGAAATCCTACTCGTGAAGTTTCTCCAATGGCTTGGACTCGGCTTGCCTCTGTTAAGAAGTCTCAGGGACATCAGAGACTTCACCTCCCAGCACCTGGGTACACCTGCTGAGGACCCTGACTTGCCAAGTGGTGCCAATCCAGTTCCTGGGCCCTTGGAAGTGAGTACTCGTGAGAAAACAAGAAGATCTAGGCACCCCAACTCCAGACGTCTCCAGAACTGGTGCCGCTGCATGACTCTGCAACGTTGCCTGCAACCCGAAGCCATGCTCCCCACTGGAGTGGGATGAACCCCGACTGACTCCGCAGGCCTGCCGCTGCCTCGCTGAAGTTCTGCGACTCCGTGAGTCCCGAAGTGCCGTGTCACCGACATCCGTGACACCTGACTCCACCACAGCGCCTGAAGCCCCTTGGCGTGACCATGATCTCGTGAGGCCACCCATAGCGTCTTGACCCGCCGGGTTCATCGACCCTGCCAGATCGTCAAGAACTTACACCTTGCACTGACGCCAGATCCCCTCCCCTGCTCTACGGGAAGGAACCGATGCCGCACCGGATCCAGAGACGCCTTACCTCCCTGACTTCGTGCACTGGTGTGTTTCCTCGTTTGCCAAAGGTACTGTACCTGGGGGTCCATGTGACTCCATGACCGGCACCGCCCTCCTCGCGAGTTTGCTTTGGAGTGTTGGGAATGACTTTGTCAATGACGTTGCGATAGCCCCAGCTGGAGCTATTGTGTTTCTAAGCTGTATAGTGAAGTTTAATCTTTGAAAATTTGTATCTTTGCTTGTGTATGTTGGATTTTTGTCACTTTGGTCTTGTTTTACTCACATAAATATTGGCTATTTTCTAAACTGATGTTGAGTGCTTTTGTGGTGTTTTCACTGTGTTACTATGTGTGTTGGTACAAATACTTTACACATTGCCTCTGAGATAAGCCTGACTGCTCGTGCCAAGTTACCAAGGGGGTGATCAGGGGTTATCTGAGCAGGATTTCTCCCTTACCCTGACTAGAGTGAGGGGCCCTACTTGGACAGGATGTAAATTGACTGCCAACTAGAGACCCCATTTTTAACAGTGCAGTTCCCCCAGCACAGTCCTGAAGGAGGACTGTACTTGCCCCAGGCTCAAAATGCCCGGCTTCCAGACTAGCACCTAATGACCTACGGGACAACTCAATTTACCCCCCACCTGTGCGGATATACCTACATGAGGATTCTAGTGCTCCCAGCTAAGGGGTTGGTTTTGTCAGTAAGACTGGTGGGGTCTGAGCTTCAGAATTCCCAACAATCAAGCTGGCACATAATGTTAAAATACATTATACAACAAGCAGGGCACACAAGGAGAGGAATGCCGATTGGTAAGGGTACTAAGTGAGAGAAAGCATTATTTTCTGAAATAACCAACACTTTTTAGTCTTTCCAAACATTCAGAGGGAGAGAGTGTGTGTGCGTTTTGTCTGTTTGTCTAAAAATTCCTGGAGAAATCCAACAGATACCGCATCATACCCGACTGTAAGCATCTGTACCCAACAATTTTATCACATGATACAATTATTAGGGGGGTGTGGAGCCCCAAAATCCCAATGAAGCTATGCTCCTGTCCCAGCTGAGATACAGGCCCCCACCCGTTAGGACACATTAACCCGAGGGGGCTTAATGTGTGCCAGCACTGAGCACCTCCCAGGTAACATCTTCCAAAAGTAAATTGACCCTCTCTCGGGCCGCCCTGATTTATTTTTATGCTGCTGGTATAGTGAATGCAGTAAAAAGGTTAAAAAAAAACAAAAAACGTTTACAATATAAATGTTCTCAGAGCCGAAAGTGTGTGGAAAGTGGTCAGAAACATCCTTTACCTGGCACTCAGCAGTACACACTCAAACTGAGGTCTCTGCTGATAATAAAAAGAGAAGTTCAGTGTTTAAGGACTGGAAAGCATGGGGATCACACTTCTCTTTCTGCAACGGACGGAACAACATCAATTTGATCATGATTCAAAGCATGCATATTTCTACGCGCTCCTAATTACACCAATCTGTCCGTTGGTATATGATATATCAGTCTCAGGGGTTGAAGTGCTTTAAAAAATGTATGGAAACTTTGATGCTGCATGCAGTGGAGGCGGAGTCAGTGAGCATGAAGGTGCAGTCAAAGGTGTGGCTAAAAAAAAAATATTCTGTACTTTTTTTGGTCTTTCAGTATCAGGAGCTACTTATAAAATAATATGCAGCTTAAATGAAAAATACGTGAATAAGGTTGTTACTCATTGTGAAATGCACTATAGTTCATTATGAAACCTGTATTAGTTAATGCACTGCAGAGGGTGGTGTGTAATCTGAGAGCCACATAATTAAGTCGTGGTTGCTGCAGTAGAGAAAAGTGACTGGTGTATTTTTAGTGCTGCGAGGTCACAGCCTGTGACAGAAAGCACTATGAATATGTAAGTCATTATTTTAAACTTACATTACACACAGTATAGGATAGACTGTTACAAAATGTGCAAAATATTTAAGGTAAAATGGTTCTTCCAAGATATAGATTTTAATACCCAGAGTGTACATAGTGCATTTTGTTTACATTACTGTCCCTTTAACATCTCCTGGTGAAGTAAGTGTGATACAAATATATTTACAATTAAAAGCTCATCTCACAGCCCATTTGTTAACTCTTTGCAGTAGGACATCTTTGATTGATTAGGTCAATTAAAGCAAGTACCAGCTTCAAAGCCTCTTTTACATTTGCAGATTAACTCTTACCTCACATTTGCATTTCTTTCAGGCAAACAGGCACCCTGGCAGGAAGACTTCTTCAGCTGTCTCCCCAGCTTCAGTTTCACTGCACATTAGACTCCCTCAATGACAATTCACCTAAGGCATTTAAATTGTGGGACCGTCCCGGGACAGTTGCCTTTTTACAAAAAGTAGTGAAACGGTGTTTATATGTAATAAAAGTATGGGTGTGTCATTCCCCTCCAATGCAGCCGCTTTGACCACTGATCCACCTGCCACCCTTCAAACCCCAACCCCCAGTTTACTTTAATTTCTGCATAAATAGTCCATAGTGAGATTAGTTCGACCTACCCCGCCTTCGCACATCAGGATTTCTACTTCTGATTTTAGGCTCCGTAGAAGCAGACGCACTGGGCCATGTATGTGATCCATCCAATGCTTTTCAGTCTCCCTGTGACTGAAAAGAAAATGCTGGACTCGTCTGTGTTTTGTGTAGTCACAGATGCGGCTTGTCTTAAACTAGTATGGATGTTGATGCGCCTGCTGCAAAGCATAACACAGATTTGCATTTTATGTACATAACAGCGGGTTACTGCTTTTGACACAGAGATCTTTTTGTTACTCGCAGTTCATAAGTTACAATCATTCTAGTGCAGAACTATGAACTGGCACTAAGGAGCTACATGCAAACCACACAACATAGGTTTATTGTTTATTTTCATCGATCATTCGTCATTATAAGATTGCTAGAAAGGGTTCCTTTACACATTAATGAAGATTTACTAATTCAGATAACCCCAACCACAGAAAACCTCAATCATTGTGCTTCGTTTTAAATCCTGACTTTCTTTCTCCTGGCCATGCACTCATAACATGTACTGCCTACCAGTAGGGCGATATGTGACTCCTTCACTTTGTAACCGCTATTTTCTTGTGACATTTCTTGTAAACTGACTAAAAAAACGTGTACCATTTACTGTCTCTCTATACTATCTGTGTGATGAAAAGTTCTCAGACAACCTACGTGGGGATAAAACGCGCTATGCAAAAAACATAAATAACAAATAAAGTAGTAAGTGCTACATAAATGGTAATTAGTGTAAATACTCCCAGAAACAGATACATTTTACATTCTTAAAGTGCATGCACAGCTCCTATTTATCAGGTTCAACAAATTAAAAATTTACCAAATACTTTTTTGTCCCTTAAGCACCTTATGAAGTGACAACAAGCTCTCTACGGCAAGTTAAGAGTCGAACAAAAGAAAGGCTATTGGCCGTTTAAGTAAGGCCTTTGTGTTGGACCCTGCTAAAATTGAAAATAAGAAACCGACTCTCGCACGTTGCAGGTTGATTCTCCAAAAGCATAGCAGACAGAGTGCAGGCAATGCAAAATGTGCCTGCAAACGACACTGGGACAAATTCAGCATACTTCACTGGGGCTATTCCTATCCTAGATTTGGCCCAAATACAGCTGCAGGAGTCGGTTGCATCCCCCTCGTTCTGCACAGGATGGGGGCAACACCAGCGGTATTCTGTGTGTCAGTGTGTTCGATCCTTCACTAGTGCCAGGAGTTAAGCTGTTAAGCCTGCAGCTCTGTGCTCTCCTACTGAGTCTGATTCTTGACACACATAGATGAAGCAGGAAAGGCTCTCAATTTCGCACTGTGGATAGTCTGTCCCCATGTGTTTAGAATCTGATATGGCAAAGTACTCATCAACTGTTTCAGAATTGCAACCCCCCTTTTCAGCTCCTTTTACATACTACTACATTTTACAACAGTCTTATTTCTAAAAATCATCTCTTTATACAAACCAACTGCCTTGATTGGCTCTTGATAAAATGTCACTCATTTCCAGGGCCACTAGAATTATGCGGCAAGGGAGGGCCAAATTATGTGGCATGGTTAGAATCTGATATGGCAAAGTACTCATCAACTATTTCAGAATTGCAACCCCCCCCCTTTCATCTCCTTTTAGATACTACTACATTTCAAAACAGTCTAATTTCTGAAAATCATCTCTTTATACAAACCAACTGCCTTGTTTGGCTCTTGATAAAATGTCACTCATTTCCAGGGCCACTAGAATTATGTAGCAAGGGAGGGCCAAATTATGTGGCAGGGTTAAGTACATTTTGTGATAGTATTACTTCAATATGTTGTCATTTTGAAACTTGTTAACACTATCTGGACATTAGTTGCATTTCATTAGTACCATTTTAACCCCCAAAGATAGTAATAAGCTATAGAAAGGTAACCAGCCAACCTTTGCAAAGGCCTTCCACTGTGCTGCAACACGTGTTGCTGCGTTTTTAGTAATTTTTGAACCGTTTGAGCTAAAAACTATTTTTTTAAATTAAAATCTGCAGAGGATGGATTAGGTAGCAAATGTGGCAAATATACAACTATGCGAAAATCACTGCTGCCGCACAATCGCATAATTTCAGTGGTCCTGCTCATAGTGTCACACTTAAGGTTTGAAATGTCACACATAAACACTGTGCAAACTTGGAAATTTCACACATATGCCAACTTGAAACTTGGCAGCAATGGACATGGAACATGAACCCCTGACTGATTTGAAATGTTTGTCCTCTTAAAGAATAATGGGTTTCTTTTCAAATCAAACTCAAGTGTGTTTATCCTCACCATGAGCCTTAGGACGTTTTTCACAACGCTGTGCTGCATGACGTAGTTTGTTGATTATTGTTCACTCGCTGAAGCAGCTAAGAGTTCCATCGTGTGAGCCCGCCTACTGAGCTTTGAGCAGGTGAAGTGTTGCATCGAGTGCCATGCACCAGCGAGGGCCTAGAGTAGCTTCTGAACCCAAACCATACATAGGCCCTCATTACAACCTTGGCGGTCGGTGATAAAGCGGCGGTAATACCGCCAACAGGCCGGCGGTAACCAAAATGGATTTATGACCACAGTGGAAACCGCTCACACAGACAGCCACTTTAACACACCGAGTGCCATGGCGGAATCAACAAACACCATGGCTGTAACCGCCAACGGCCAGACGGAAGACAATGTACTGCCCACACTATTACGACCGGCCTATCCACCACCTTTTCCAGGGCGGTACCAACGACATCAAAAGCATGGCGGAAACAGATCTCAGAAGTCAAAGGACTCACCTGTGGAGACTCAGGGAACAACCACAATGCCATGGAGCCCGAGCTGCAAATATTTCTGATGCTCATCTACCTTCTGCTGCATTATGAACATCAACACCGGCGAAGACGACCACAGTGAGTACTGCCGCCTAGCACTCACGGGAGGGTGGAGGAAAAAGAGAGTGACACTCACATGCAACATGCAACACCCTCACCCCAACACCATACACACCACCAGATGCACTATCATTACATATTCCCCCGTACCCCTCAGGAATAATACAAGGACAAAAAGATGTGAAGAAACTGATTATAATACGATAAAATAACATGAATAAGTGCATCAATATACACATATTTACAAATGTAGGGACACTGCCCAGTCCTCAATGTCTGTGGGCCACAGGGCCACAACACATAGGCCAAGGCCCCAGCTCACTCCTGCAACAACACGGAGAGAACACTGCAGGGGCATCAGGTTGAAAATACACAGGCACCTCAGGGGGACGGGGAATGGGGGGCACCTCAGCCGGAAGATAGTACAACACCACTGGTCCTGGAGGGGGCAACATGCCCTGTGCGCTGTCCTGGGGAGTACCAGGTCACAGTCTCGCAAGTGGGTGGTTTGCCCACTGCTTGGTCCTGGGGAGTGCACGGCCACAGTCTCTCAAGTGGGTGGTTTGCCCACTGCTTGGTCCTGTGGAGTGCAAGGCCACAGTCTCTCTAGTGGGTGGTTTGCCAACTGCTTGATCCTGGGGAGTGCAAAGCCACAGTCTCTCTACTGGGTGGTTTGCCCACTGCTTGGTCCTGGGAAGTGCAAGGCCACAGTATCTCAAGTGAGTGGTTTGCCCACTGCTTGGTCCTGGGGAGTACAAGGCCACAGCCTCTCAAGTGGATGGCTTCTCCACTGGTTCTGGAGGGGGTATTGTGCCAGTGTGCTTCATTCTGGGAAGAATGGGGTGAGCAGATGGCTTCTTCCACTGGTTCTTGGGTGAGTGGATGGCCTCTCCACTGGTTCTGGAAGGGGCATTGTGCCCACTGTGCTATATCCTGGGAAGGATGGGGTGAGTGAATGGCTTCTCCACTGGTTCTGGAGGAGGCATTATGCCCAGTGTGCTTCATCCTGGGAAGGATGGGGGTGAGTGGATGGCTTCTCCACTGGTTCTGGAGGGGGCATTGTGCCCTGTGATGCAGATCTTTGGGAGTGCAAGGTCACAGTCTCTCACCTGGGTATCAGACCCACAGGATTTTCAGGGGCCAGGACGCACAACAGCTCATGGAGGCAGGATTACACACTGTCTGCCGGCGGTGACGGCTGCTCAGTGGTGGCAGTGACAGTGCTGGTGTCGGTCTGGCAGTGGTGGGGGGAGGCTCCAGACCATCCCCTGCAGCCTCGGACAGCTGCCCACCGGGGTAGCTGCTGCTGGCAGTGGTGCTGGTGTCGGTGCTGGCAGTGGTGGGGGGAGGCTCCAGCCCATCCCCTGCGGCCCCAGACAGCTGGGGCTGCTGCTGCTGGCAGTGGTGCTGGTGGCGGTGCTCGTGGCGGTGCTCGTTGCAGTGCTGGCAGTGGTGGGGGGAGGCTCCAGCCCATCCCCTACAGCCTCGGACAGCTGCCCACTGGGGCTGCTGCTGCTGGAAGTGGTGCTGGTGGGGGTACTCACAGTGGTGCTGGTGGCAGTGCTGGTAACGGTCCTAGCTGTGGAGGTGGGAGGCTCCAGCCTTTCCTTGCAGCCTCGGATGGCTGAATCACCATGGTTGGTGGTGGGGGCTCCGAATGAGTCCCAGCACCAGGCTTCCTGTCCTTCCTACCTGCTGGTGCAGGCCCCTTGCCCTTCCTGTCAGCAGCCGGGGATTGCTCCTTGCCCTTCCCTGTCGCAGCTGGTGGTGCCTCCTTGCCCTTCCTAGACACTGCTGGTGGTGCCTTCTGTCAGGGATCCGGATCCTCAGGGTTTGCGCCTGTTCCCAATATGTCCACCTCTTGGCAGCTCCAAACTCTACTAGCCGTTATAGCACAGAGTTAAAGAATGGCCAAGTGGGAGAAGGGTTTTTAGGTTGGGAACAGTGTGGAAGGAGACCTGTGGAAGGAAAAGTTAAGAACACAATAATCAGATTATGCACTTTGACTTTCCTAAGCATTGTTCAGGATAGCTATGGACTAATAACATGAATAATCAAGAGCCTTCATTCATCATAACCTTATAAGCTATGAATACCTGGAAAATAAATAAGGATTATGCAAACATCCATATGAGAGTTTCCTTTGAATACAATCTGAAGCTCAGAACCTTGAACTAAATCAAGTTATTTCTTTGAATAGAAACTGCTTAATAACAGTGATCAATAAACATATTAGTTTTCAGGAATAATCTGCATTAGGTTCATGAATCACTCTGCAAAGACACAGTATAACAGTAATCATTGAACACATTGGTTGCAAGGATGCATTTTGTCTAGATCTTCAAGATGCAATTGCTTAAGAATTATTATACACTTTAAATATCAAAAATGTGCATCAAGATTTCAATGTCTAGAAATGATTGCGCTTTCCGACGATCTGAAACACAAGGGTCAAGTGCCAAGAATGACTTTCACACTCTGTCATTGATTCAACCATCAGGACTCAAATGTCAAAATACGATTGCGCACTCTGCCGATCCGAACTGTGGAAGTTAAATGCCAAGAATGAATCGCGCACGCTGCTGCTGATTGAACCATCAAGGTTTAAATGCCAGGATACGATCGCGCACTCTGCCAATCCGAACTGTGAAAGTTAAATGCTAAGAATGAATCGCTCACACTGCTGCCGATTCAACCACCAAGGTTTAAATGCCAGGATATGATTGCGCACTCTGCCGATCTGAACCGTGAAAGTTATAGGCCAAGAATGAATCGCGCACACTGCTGCCGATTCAACCATCAAGGTTTAAATGCCAAAATACGATTGCGCACTCTGCCGATCCGAACTGTGCAAGTTAAATGCCAAGAATGAATTGCGCACACTGTTGCTGATTCAACCATCAGGGTTTAAATGCCAAAATACGATTCCGCACTCTGCCGATCCGAACTGCAGGAGTTAAATGCCAAGAAAACCATCGCACACGCAATGTAACCAAAAGGCCCAAAACTCGAGTATTTCTGAAAACGGAGTCAGGGGCCGAACCCGACCTCGGACTTACCGCCCTGCTTGAAGATCACCAAGGAAATGAAGCCAGGGCCTGGAAATCCTAGGTAGGTCTTCGGAACAGGAGCTCAGGAAAATGCTGCTGCTCTGCACCGGGACCTCTGAATGGTGAGCATGTGGAGCTGGGCTACCTCCTTGCCCTTCCCTGTCACAGCTGGTGGTGCTTCATTGTCCTTCCTTGAAGGACCTGGTGCAGGCACCCTTTCAGTGTTGCTGCCTGGTGCCTGGGATCCTCTCCCACCTGCAGTAGCTGTCAACACTACTGTGGCCGTGGACTGGGTGGCTGAGGTGCTCGCCTGGTTTCTGACCAGCCTGGCCCAACGTGAAGAACAGGGGGTGGTGGGGGAGTGGTAGGGAAGAGGTCAAAGGTGGAGAGGAAAAGCTTCTTAGGGACATTGGGATAGGAAGAGGGTGAAGGTTTGGGAGTGGAGGAAGAAGTGGTTGTAGGAGCTGTGTCTGTCTGCTGTGTTTGGGTGCAGGTGCATGGACTGGAGGTGGATGGCTTTTGGGTGTCTGAGTGCTTGCGTTTGTGTACTTTGGGAGGAGGGGGCACAGACACAGTGGGAGAGGACACAGGGGACGTGTGCATGGATGTGGGGGTGGTGACTGCCAGTGAGGGGCATGTAGTGATAGGTCTGATGCTGATGGTGGGAGTGGATGAGGATGAAGTGCATGCAGGTGTGAGTGTAGATGCAACTGGCAGGGAGGTGGATGACGAGGAGGAGGGGGACACAGTGGAGGCAGTGAATGTTGGTAATTCTGCATCTGGATGGTGTTTGTGTGAGTGCCTGTGGGATGATGTGTGGTGCTTGTGTTTACCTGAACCACTCCTATGTGTAGTCTTGTGTGCATGCTGGTCTGCCTGTGATCTTGGGATAGGTTGGGGTTGAGGGGAATGGGATTGGGTAGAGGAAGTTGGAGGGGGGGCTAGAAATAGGGACAATGGCTGCCATCAGGGAGGAGGCCAGAGCCTGGATTGATCTCTGTTGGGCCTCCATGACAGAGTGAATGCCCTCCAGGAATGCATTTGTTTGTTGGAAATGGGCTGCCAGCCCCTGGATGGCATTCACAATGGTTGACTGCCCAACAGAGATAGATCACGGGAGGTCAATAGCCTCCTTACTCAGGGAAGCAGGGCTAACTGGGTCAGGGCCTGAGGTGCCTGTGGCGAAGGAGATGCCCACCCTCCTGGATGAGCGGGCACGAGAAACACGCTGAGGGGCTTCTGGGAGGGCGATACTGGTACGGAGGTGGCGGCTGTACCTGTAGTTGGGGTGGGCACCGAGGTGTCTGCCACCACCAGGGAGCTTCCATTGGAGGAGGTATCACTGTCAAAACTGTCCCCTCCAGTCTCTGCCGTGATGCTCTCCTCGCTCTACTTCCCACTGGTGCTCTCATTGTCGGTGGATTCGGCCTCCTGGGCCCTGTGGGATGCAGCTCTTCCTGTCGCCGTTGCCTCTGCTCCTCTGCCAGATGATGCTAATGCACTTAAGGACAGAGTGACAAAACAAAAAGGGGGAAGAGACAAAGGATACCCTTGGTCAATGGCGGCAACAACACCACTGCTGGCATACACAACACATACACAGGGAACAGCCCTATGCAACAGTCACAATGGTAGTTACCAGCCCATGGACAGGGATTCCTAACAGCAATAGTAGCATACCTGAGACCCACAGAGCCCTGCCCAGTAGTGGATGCCTACTACCTTGGTTGGAGGAGGTTTACATCAGACCCTGCCCAACATGGGACCTACTCTGCAATGTCCGGCCTGGCCTAGGGGCACCCACAGGCCCACATCCCCCACCCAGATGCCAACCCACCACGCGCAAACAGTATATTGGGGCACTGTACTCACCCCCTTGAGGCTGCTGTGATGCCCCCAAGCGCCCATCCAGCTCCAGATAGGCCACCGCCAGTATGCGGGCCATCAGGGGGGGGTCGGGGTTCGACAGGCACCCCTTCCTCATTGGGAGGCCATCCCCAGCTGGGCCTCTGCCATCTTCCGTGCCCAGCGTCTCAGGTCCTACAACCGTTTGCGACAGTGGGTGCTCTGCCTGCCATAGACCCCCAGGGTCCGCACGTCCTTGGCGATGGCACGCCATATACCCTTTTTTTGATGGGCGCTGACCTCCAGAGAAATACACATAGGAAAAGGTATCAGTCAGACCATCCTGCCTGTTACACTCATGGCCCACCATAGCCCCCTCATCCCCTTATGCACAGACATTGCCCACCATACATGCAGCATTCTGCCCAGGGCCCTTCCACCAAACCCCCCAAACGAGGCCCTCACACACAGCACTCCATGCATTCATGCCCCATGCATCGTGCTCACAGTGTACTCACATGTTGGTTTGTAGGCCCGTACAGCATTCAGTACTGGGGTAGGACCCCATCCACCAGTCTCTCCAACTCCACAGCGGTGAAGGGAGGGGCCCTTTTCCCAGTGACACAAGCCATGGTTGGTTCCAGACACAGGTCACCACAGCACTTGCAGTGTAGGTCCTCTCCTGTTGAAGGTCAGGTATCAAGTGAGTGAACAGATAGAAAATGGCGTCTGAGGCGGTGCATATCGTCACCGCTGGTGTACATCACCATTGGCCACTGTAACCCATAGGGTCCAATGGTATCCAATGAGGAGTTGCACGGCGGTTCTTGACCGCCTCCTGCAACGGCGCACAACTTCAGCGGAATTACCTCATTTCCACATGTCCCTTCATACAGGACAGGTGGACACCATTTCGGGGGGGGCAGGCCATGGCACCTAACTTCATCACATTACACATAGGCACCATTTGGGCCTATCCAACAATATACTGTTACAGTCACAACATGCAATGCAGTGTAGTGTTTGTAAATATGGAATACTGACCAGCTGCTCACCGTTTTGCCCCCTAGATTGCAACCGCTGAGGATGAATAGGAGATGGATACACCCCCCCACGTACAGGCCCCTGGGGGACTTGGCAACAATGGAGGACAGGCACATTATCCTCACCTATAGACTGGACAGCGCCACAATCACAGAGCTGTGTGCCCAATTGCAGCCTGACCTAATCTCTGCTATCCGTCAGTCCACCGGGATCCCCCCTCTTGTGAAAGTCCTATCTGTGCTCCATTCCCTGGCAACTGGCTCCTTCAAAGTGACAGTGGGCTTGGCAGCAGGACTGTCTCAGCCAATGTTCTCCATAGTGCTGACCAGAGTGTTTTCTGCCCTGATTAAACACATGCGCAGCTACATCGTTTTCCCCCAGGTCGAGGATTTGGCCACAGTGAAAGCTGATTTCTATGCAATGGGACATATCCCGAACAATATTAGGGCTATTGATGGTACACATATTGCATTTGTTCCACCCCCCTCCGGAGAAATGAACAGGTGTTCAGAAATCGAAAGAGCTTTCACTCCATGAATGTGCAGATAGCGTGCCTGGCGGACCGGTACATCTCCCATGTCAATGCAAAGTATCCTGGGTCTGTGCATGATGCCTTCATCCTGAGGAATAACAGCATCCCATATGTGATGGCTCAACTCCAGAGGCACCGGGTGTGGCTAATAGGTGAGCCTTGGTTCCCAACCATAGGCGTTGGTGTATGGGTATGGTGTGGGTTAGTGTGTGGCTAACAGTTGTCCCTCGATATTTGCAGGTGACTCTGGTCACCCCAACCTCTCATGGCTACTTACCCCTGTGAGGAATGCCAGGACAAGGGCAGAGGAAAGTTACAATGAGGCAATGAACAAGAAGAATCATAGAGAGGACATTCCGCCTCCCGAAGGCCAGGTTTCATTGCCTCCATCTAACAGGTGAATCCCTGTACTACTCACCCAAGATGGTCTGCCAGATCATCGTGGCATGCTGTATATTGCACAACCTTGCCTTATGTCGCCAGGTGCATTTTCTGCAGGAGGATGAGGCTGGAGACGTCGTGTGGCAGCAGTGGGCCCTGTGGACAGTTAAGATGAGGAGGCAGAGGATGAGAATGAGGACAACAGAAGTGCAATAATACGACAATACTTCCAATGACACACAGGTAAGACACTGTAACTTCACTTTTCATTGACTGTTTTGTGTTTGACATTGTCACTGGCAGGCTGATGTTCCCACTTCTGGCCACTTACAGTACCCTTTGGCATCTCTACTTTCAGATATTTGTGCCCCACTATCGCTCCTGGTGTGTTGACTGCAGGCAACTTCAGGTCATTCCTATGTATACATTACTGTACAGTTATATTGCAATGTTTAAAGCTTGTTAAACAAATACATATTTCAATCATTTAACAGACTCCATATTTGTATTTATTCAAATGGTGTTAATTTAAGTGCCAATAAGTAGAGGGGGATGTGCAATGGGCTGGGGTGATGGTGGAGGAATGTCCAGGATAGAGTCCAGTCTAAGTGGATCACAGGTGCATTGTCCAAGGGGCATAGGACGTGGAGCAATGGCAGTTCAAGGTGGACAGGGTGACAGGGTGTGACACAAGGGTGACAATCAGGAGAGTCTTATTTTCTGGCGTGTGTCTTGGCAATATTCTTTGGCTTCTGTCTGGATCACAGGGACCGTTTGCGGGGTGGTTCTCCTTCTGCAGGGGGAGGGGTGCTGGTGGCCTGTTGGTCCTGTGGCGGGACCTCCTGTCCACTAGCGGCAGCGGAGGTGGAAGGCTGTTCATCGGTTTGGCTAGTGTCAAGGGCCCGCTGGTGTGCCACTGCCTCCCTCCTGGTGTTGGCCATGTCTGCCAGCACCCCTTCAATGGTGACCAGGGTGGTTTTTATATCCTTCAAGCCCTCCCTGATCCCCAGGTACTGTCTCTCCTGCTGACGCTGGGTATCCTGCAACTTCTCCAGTATCAGGCCCATCGTCTCCTGGGAATGGTGGTATGCTCCCAGGATCTTGGTGAGTGCCTCCTGGACAGTTGGTTCCCTGGGCCTGTACTCCCCCTGTTGCACAGCAGTCCTCCCAGCTACCTTGCTGCCTGTGCCTCTGTCCCCTGAACCGTGTGCCCACTGCCACTGACCCCAGGTCCCTGATCGTCCTGTGTTTGTGGGGTGGCCTGGGGTCCCTGTAGTGGTGGACACACTGCTGATTGACGTGTCCTGGGGACAGAGGTATGGGCCCGCTGGGTGGGTACTGTGCTGGTGTTTCCTGAAGGGGGAGGCTCTGTGGTGGTATGGGACTCTGCCTGGGTAACCGGCTGTCCGGAGGTCCCTGATGGGCCAGGTTGGTCATCCAGATCCAGGCATCCAGAGCTGCTGTCATCACTGTGGGCTTCTTCTGTGGGGGGGACTGGATGTTGCTGGTACCTCCTCTCGGTGACGTTGGGTGGGGGACCTGTGGGGATGTAAATGCAGTGTTATTGTTTCTGCATGTGACATCTTGTGCATGGGTGTGTTGCCCTCTATGGTTGTTATTGCCATGACAGCTTTGCCTTGTGTGAGTAGTTATTTGGTGGGCTAGGTGATTCTCTCTCTCTAGTGCGCATGCTCTAGTGATGGGTGTCCATGCAGGTCTGTGATGGGAGTCCGTGCATTGATGTTACATGCCGGGCTTGGTATTGGGAGAGGTGGGTTGTGATGATGGGGTATGTGTGAGGTGGTGCAGTGATGGGAGTGAGGTTAAGGTTGGGGGTTTGTGATGGCATGCAGGTAGGGGGAGGGTGATAGTAATAGAGATTTGACTTAGAGTCCAGTCCTCCTCCCATTCCTGCCAGGCCGTCAGGATGCATGATTGCCAAGACTTGCTCCTCCCATGTTATTAGTTGTGGGGGAGGAGGTGGGGGTGTAGTGAATCCTAGTTTGTTTTAATGATACAACAGAAGTTAGCTTAGCCTCTGGCTTGCAGACTCATGTCCCTGTCACCTAGTGACTTTTAACCTACTTAGCTTGCTCTGTCTTAGCCCATTTAATTATTTAATTCATCCAAGATGGCTGCCTTGTTTATAGTTAGGCTTTGCATTATCAGTGCCACAGCGCTAAGGGGTCAAGATCAAGGGACAAAGACAAACAAACAGTAGGTGTTCACACTTAGGGATTTTCCCTCTCTATACTTTCGAGGGATTTGTTTATAATAATTGCTGTCCCAAGCATGTCTGTTATCTATTGTTTGGGAACACACCTACATCAGGGGTCCTGGTAGATCTGTATAAATACATCACACTTTAGACAGATAATCATAGAGATTTCGACCAGAGGGCATCGCCACCATCACTGACACCGATGCTGCACGTTGTCTTGACACTGACCCAGTCTTCGTGTCCCTACGGAGTCTGAGATAGAGACCTTATTCCAAGGTAACAAGGGTTGGGGGTTCCTCTCATGGACATGGCATTGGCAGATTAGGTTTAGCAAACCCAGCTCTCCTTTAGGTAGGAGGTTAGACCGCTCACATTAGGGTATTGGGGCATCTTACATCTCATATGCTTTTTACATGCATTGCAAGATGGTGGGGGTCTTTGTAATGACTCTTGTCTTCACAATCCTGTTTCTTGCATTATTCATTATCCTAATCATTGCAGCCCATGCAACATATTGCAAACTGCAGTTGTGTTAAAAAAAACTATTGAAACTTTACTGCATCTTTGTCATTACCTGTGTTTGTATGAGACATGATATATCTGTGAGAAAGGGGTAATCTCCGTTTAACCATGACACTCCCTGAGATGTCTTATTCTCGAGTCCATGCGTAAAGGCTGCCACAAATCACCTTTTACTATTGTGTTTCTGGTGAGGTGCTGCTAGTGAGCTGGTAAGGTTGAGACAACAGTTGCAACTTGTTGTAGGATAGGCATAGTCGCCTATAAGCAAAGGTACTGTCATCCTTTAACCAGCAGTCGTGCCTAGAGCAAGAGTCCAAACCACGACATGGCAACACCAACTATGGTGTTTAGGCACTAATTTACGGATACCCCGAATATCACTGTCTCACAGACAACAGGTACCATAAGTACCATTATACGGAGACGTCCGTGGTCTTTGGGAAATTCCTCCTCAGCTGAAAAGGTAACACCTGATTAAGCTGTAGGTTGTTCAAGCTCGAGCTCATAAAAGGGCTTCTTCTCTCCATTTTTGGTGTTCCATTTGCTAAACAAAATGGCAGATGCCATTGACATTCCTTAAAATGCTAGACAAGCTCTAACGCAACATTTATTAACGCATGGCCTTACAGATGAGGGCGGGGATGTTACTCTTATAATAGAGGCTAATGAAGCATACCAAACAGAAACATTTTACTGTTGGGTCACCTTTCCTGAGGTGGACCAAAGAACACATACATTTCACACATATGAAATTGCAAACGTACCTCCACGGTACCGAGCATACCAGTATCATGAAATATCGCTCACATACCAAGAGCACCAGAACTGGTTTGAAGGCGCCCTACCACATGTACTACAAAGAGTGAGGCTATGTCCCATAAGTAATGACGGACCAACATGGCCTATGTTTGCCACATACACACCTCACCCAGGCATACAAAATATGCCAATAGCAGATCTGCGAGACTTATATAATGAATTAGTGACATTATATAGACGATTAGTTCAGTTCGTAATGCGAACATTGAAAACAACACCAGCGCGTCCAGCACCGCCAGCACCTGGTGGTTACCAATTGGCTACTGGGATCAATCCACAAACAGTGTATACTATCATGGGTAAAGTACCTGCAGAACGGGAAAATACCATTCTGGATTGCCCATAAAAGTAATCAGCTGGAAGCTGTGTTTCCCCAAAAGGGACCACAGGAAAAACATGGATTGCTCACTATGTGCTTGCCCTTTGGGATGGTTCCCTTTGTGGATGACTGTGTCACATGGGGTAGAGTCTTCGCTGCATATATGCTACCACACATGGTACCCCAACACTTGCCAATTTACCGAAGGTGTTAAAAAAAATACAGAATGAGCACGGGGCTGCACCAGCCTTGGATTTGGGGATGAAATTAATGCGTAACTTTGACGCGGTTTCCTCAATAATACTCAGTAATAATAAAGGGGAAGTGGTAGCACTGGCAATACGCCAGTGTCTCCGGGAAACTCCACACCTGGAACAAGAGAGACAGCTGCTGAAAATTATTTCCGACAGCTATACTCGTATAGGGCGGGATAGTTTGGGAGCCAAGCCAAAGAAATTGGAGTTACAAAGTACCACGCATAAGGTGGGTACAAAGCAGGCACAAGAGGGCCCTAAGAAATGTTGGGACAAACAAAAAGACTTCAAAGATAGAAGAAATAAGAGAGCTGATTCTCCACACCCGGAGAACTCCGAAAGGAGATACAATCTCAGAAATAGGGAGAGCATTAAAACTCCAGACAGATATACTGATTCACGTCCCTCTCGTTCCTTTCAGGACACACCGGATAGACGTAGCGAGAGAGGGGGCCGTCCAGACCGACGTCCTGAATACGTGAAACAAAAGAAAGACTTGCCACAGTCTACCATTAAAAAAGAAGAAAAGACTCCTCAGCAAAAGCCACAGTTTAAAAAGAAAAAGGTGGCAGCACTGACAGCTAAAAATGCCAGTATACTTGAGAACACTGTTGAGGAACAAGACATGGGCAGTGACTCTGCTAGACAGCGCAGCAGAGGTCACGATATGTCGCCAGAGTCTGAAAGATCATCTGGATGTGACAGCAGCTATCGATTTTATCGCAGTTGAAACTGCAGACGGCCACGTTCTCCCACCCGTCAGGGTTCTTGACTTACAAATTCAAATAGAGGGAGATGTGGAGCGCACCATTAGTGTGATATTTTGGGATGAACTTACTAGTGATATCCTATTGGCCGAAAGAGACTGGCCGTCTGAACATGTCCGTAAGCTCCCACATGGGCAAGATGCCATTTTGCCTTCTTTCTCCGATCTTGTTCAGGAAGCAGAAAAAGAAGTGCATGCTGTTGAATGGGCTTTAGCGCAGGCACCTGCGTTATATCGCAATCATGTAGGTTGGGACAAGGAGTCTCCTTGTCATGTTATTCCCGTTAGGTCCACACCCCAACCGCAGCCACAATATCCTGTTAAACATGAAGTGAAAGCTCCGGTGGGGGAGATCCTCACCCAGCTTGAGTACCAGGGAGTAATTGAGCCCTGTACATCTGCAATGAATAATCTGTTATTCCCCGTTGCATAGCCAGACCATTCATACAGAATAGTCATTGATTATAGGCATTTAAATAGTCATACACGCACATATGCTATACAAAATCTACATAGCACAGCACTAATAAATAAAATAGTGTGTAAAAAATATAAAACAACATTAGACATATCTAATGGCTTTTTCTGCTAGAACTTAGCACACGAAAGTCGGGACCTGAGTGCATTCTCATTTGGCTCTCAGAAACGCTTTTGTCGTTTACCTCAAGGCTATAAAAACAGCCCGGGGCTATTTTCAGCCCGTGTAACATCAATATTACATGATATTGATTCCGAGGCATTATCCTATGTGGATGACATATATCTCACAGACGACGACCTCGACATTCATCTTGCAAGGGTCGATCTGATCATTTTGGGCTTTGTAGACCTCGATTACAAATTCAACTTTAAGAAAAGCAAGATCACCTTTCTCAGTGTATTGTTCCTGGGATATGAGCTATCAAACGAGGGAAAGAGCCGGGCCCTGCACTTTCTAGAAAAATGTGCTCAACTGCACCCTTCTAACACACTTAAGAAACTACAGTCATTACTAGGTTTCTTTAATTTTGGAAGAACATACATTCCAGATTATGCACAACGTATCAAGCCACTTTATGACTTGGTTCAGCCCAATTTTTCTAGCAGACCCTGGACAGGTAAAAATACACGCATCCTTAGGGAAATGCAACAGGACATGCTGGAAGTTAGACACTTGCACACATGTGACAATAAAAAGAATTTGGTAATCAGAATAATTGCTGGTGCCATTGGATTTACTTATGTCACCTTCAACGAAGGCGACAAGGTACCCATAGCATATCAATCACATTTATACTTGAACGCAGAACAACATTTTGCACCTACTGAAAAGATTCTGACGGCAGTTCAGATGGCCGTCATGAAAGAGAGGCCACTTGCCAAGGGGAAACGTATTATTGTTGTCTCCCCGGTGCCGGCCTTAGAGGCTGTCACCAAAGCAAGCGTTCCAAACGCTAAAGCATTACATCCACGTTGGATTCAATGGGCAACGTCTCTGACCGCCTCTGACGTCGATTACATTTTTGATCCAAAACTTCAGACACAGGACTTTCTCCAGTACGAACAAGAGTACCCCGCTTCTCTAAATACCTTGCCACTAGACAGATGCATTACTGTCATATACACTGACGGCTCAGCACAACTGGCTGTAGGTACTAAACATCAATACTCCGCAGCTTGCGCAGCCGTGAGCGGAGTGATGAAAGATGGAGTCTTCTACCCTCACATTACCTACACGCAGACCTTAGGGGACTGCACAGCCCAGTTGGCTGAACTTAAAGCTCTTATACTAGCGCTGGAACATACTGAGCCAGGAAGCCTGACTTTAATAGTCTTTGACTCATATTACTGCGTTCAGTCATTCAATGATTATCTCAATCATTGGAAGTTGAAAGGGTTTAGAGACTTTAAAGGGAACACCATTAAACACAAAATATTGTGGGGGAGGGTGGCTGATCTTAAGGATAAGCTACTGCGTGACCATATAGGACATACATTGGGCCGGCCACCAACGTGTAGGAGTACACGTTACTGGTAATACATTGGCTGATGAAGCGGCCAAAGCAGCAGTAGCTACGTCTTCTTTCGCTGCAGTGACTCGTTCACAAATGAGATTGGATAATGAAATACTGACTGCCGTGAAAGCTTCGGCTGCAGGCAAGCCCCTTCCGAAGGGATACCCTACAAACTATACTTACCATACCAGTGCACAGAATGTTGCCTACGCAACAATTCTTGGGGTTGGAGATCGAGTGATCCCCAACGAAGACCAGAGATTAGATCTAGTAAAAGCAGCGCATGAGGGTGTCGCTTCTGCACATGCTGGTATATCGGCCATGATAACACTCTTACAGAAACGCTTCTGGTGGCCTGGTCTATGCAGACGAAAAAAGCAGTATGTCCTTTGCTGTGACATTTGCCAGCAGATAGAGGGCTCCAATATCAAACGCCCACCACAGACATCCCTCTTAGTGTCCAACAGGCCACTACAGTGTGTGTACCTGGACCTTTGTGGTCCCTTACAGCCTGATGGTGCATACAAATACATTCTAGTCGCTGTAGATTCTTGTTCTAGATTCCTGTGGGTATGGCCACAGCGGTCGGCTGAAGCTCGGACTGATATAAAGACTTGCTGATCTTTATCGGTACATATGCGGTTGCAGCAGTCCACTCGGACCAGTGCCCTGCGTTTGCCTCTAAGGCCTTCAGGGACGCCATGGGGACGCCATGGGGATGATGGGTGTTGAACTCCATTACTCCTCACCATACCATCCTGAGGGAAATTCGTCGTGGAGAGGCCGAATCGTGATCTAAAGCAGTCCTTAACAGCTCGAGTATTAGATTCAGGCCGCAGTTGGTTACATCACCTATATGGGGTCCAGAGAGCACTGAATAATCTGCCAAGACGTATCCTTGGGGGACACACTCCTTATGAGGTTCTCTTTCGGATATCTATGTATGTCCCAGATCTTGATGCCTCTAGTATGGGGGCAGCAGAAACACCATTTGACATAAATGAATGTCTCACAGTTTTTATAGGAGTTTCAGCAATTTTGTGATGATAAATCATCTACCAGTGCTGCCACCTTAGGAATAAGGGATTTAGCGAAAACTTCGACTGGCTGGATTCCTGAAGTTGGGGATCTGGTTTGTAAGAAGATCGCTGTGAAGAAGGAATTCATTCCATCATACAGAGCACCTGTACCGGTCTTGGGAATTCAAGGTACCAGGACTGTCATCTTACCACCACTGTCTGGCTCTCGAACTAACAGATTTATCTCCATTGATGACATCAAATTACACCATGTGGCTGATCCTTCACAGTAGACCAAAAGGTCCCTTGGGTGGTTCCCGATCCCCTCTCACTAGACTTACATCTACATAGTAGGATGAACAACACTACTACGGACTATGCAACACTGTCCAATGCTGTTCCAGACACCTCCTCAACCATGGGGAGGGCGAAAAATGAACTTTTGCTAGTTCCAGTCACCACATCGATGACCACTCCTGTCCAAGATTTGGCTGTTTTTTTTACACAAACACCTCAAAAACTGTTGACACTGTCTACCAAGAGCCTCCACGTGAAATGGACCAAAATACAAAAAATGCTCCGGCTCCCGTGTTTGCAGAGACTGCCTCTGACTATTTCATTGTCATTGATGATTTTTCTTCAGACTCATCCACTACTGTGATTGACAATCTTTCAACAAGAAGTAAGCTGTATCAGTGGCTTAAAAAGAACTATTTGCTATACCAGTGGAACTATTTATGGTCCTGTTTGACATTTGTTGCATTATTTTTATGGATTGGTTTTGTGACTGTTTTCTTTTTGCTCATAAATAGTCACTATATTCCTGATCACTCCTCTGTTGAGCCTGTTGATGAAGTTTTAACTCCATATCATTCCTCACATAAGGTCCGAAGAGACTTGTCCCCTGTAAATGTTACAGCAATACCGATTTCTGATGGGATTGTGTGGGACAAAGTTCCCTTGATATATACGGGCCTACAGAGATTATTCAAATACCATGCGTGTTCAAAATTACTATGACAGATGTAATTACACCTGATGTTGTCTCTGATGATTGGGATGTCCGAACAGTTGATTCCATGCTAACTGAAATGAAGGACTATTCCGCTTTTGAAAGTGATGATGTATATGAACATACATTGAATTATGGGGAAATGTTCTGCTATACCAATTGGGGACATTACTACCTCACTGTGTCACTAGATACAGGCCAGTATTAAACTACACACAGTGGGAAGGAACACTGTTCTACACCACCAGTGGGGAGCCCAAAATACTATAGTGATAAATGTACATATTTCTCTGGGCATGACACAAAAAAGCAGTGTTGTATTATTTTAAAATACCTCCAGCACAAATTAGGAAAATTTTGCTAACTGACACAAAACTGATTTATTCAGATCCCTTTGTTTCCCGGCTCGCAGTTGAAGATTACGGATAATGGAAAAGCACTATCGACTTGAAAGGTGTATGGGGAACACAAGATTGGCAGATACAGGGTAGGGAAGCTTTATTTCGAGTATGCCTGATTCCTGTGCAAATGATTTTCTTAAATGACACTATTCAGCAGACATCCTGTCTAGGGTTAGCAAAAATTAAAGACTTGAATACGCCCAGTATCCCCACTCCCGCAAGATTTAAAGATTGGCAATACTTCCTTAATATCACGAGGAAAGGCTAGATGCAATGGTAAAGGCTGGTACCTATAATTCTTCACTTTCCAGTCCAGGCGGGTGGTTAATATGGCTCACTGACACCAATGAGTGTCAAGCGCGTTTCTTGAACTCTTCAGGGTTTTTTCGATTAACAGGCCAGACCCTCGCTTTTTATCGGGTCAACATACAGGTATAATTACGATATACAGTGTGGGTAAACTGTGCCAGCAATGGGTACAGACCAAGATGTTAGCAGCAGTTAAGAAACACCTGAACACTCTTTCTGAAGATGTAGACTTGCAGGATTTTCTCCTGGGTCCTAAAAAACAGCGCTAAAAAAGGTTCCTATATGCTATGTACAATGAAATTTGGAAACTTTCACAGATTGAGGCTGCTGCACGTTTAAGGCAATTGGATAGGGACAATTTAGAGAAGGCTTTAGCAGTTGTCAACAATGGCATGAATACTCTGTCCAACAGGATTTAATCACTATCGAATATAGTGATGTCTGCTATTGATATCACTCAGACAGACTTGTCCCGGTTATATCATGGACAGACACAGCTACGTTCCATCATGCAGCTGGGTTGGACTTTAGAGACACTGAAAAATGGCCGTATTCCATGGAAGTATATTAACGGGAGTGAATTCTTTACTGCTTTTAATGTTTCCAGAGAACAACAGACAGTGGCTAAAAGGGAAGCTAGTTTCACCATGCTTCATGTAGAAAAATTAGATAAGTTGCCCTTCACAGTAGCAGAGAGTCCTTCAACTATCTGGCTCTTACATGGCATAATTAATTTACCGATTTTGACCTTTCGTTTCTCAAGCTGCCTGAAACATCTTGCAGTGGGAAGGTACGAGCAACTAGGAGATAGCTATATTAAGGAAGAGTGGGAGTTGCCCTTTGATTATAAATGTCTGAACGGTGAAACAGAGGTCTTTCTTAGCGGAAGCAAATGTGAGACTGCTGTTAGTCATTCGATGATATGCAAGCAGGTGTCCCTTCATGGTCTTTGCAATGCAGGGGTCGCAAACTTGGCCTGTTTGCTGAAGGGTACTCCCGTCCCTTTGATTCGCCCGGTATTTCATGTACTTTCCAATGGAAGTTATGTGGTACTGAATGATCAAAGTTGTTGCGGCAAGCAACCAGGAATTGCTTACGCAATCTCGGTCTCGAAGGTAGTTACGTGTTGTGGACATGTTTTATTCACCCCCACACGAGAGATAAAAGTATCTGATATGTGGCCCCACATAGATACTATTAATGTGAACTATGACAAGCTGAGCAGGCTAAAGGCATCCGCAAAGGAGACGGATGCTCTCCAGATTGCGAGATCATCAGCCAAGATACAATACCTATTAAATACCAACTTCCCCAAGCACTTTGGAGAACTGGTATCCAGAATATTCAATGCTTCGAGCACTACTGGGATTGTTCTTTTCTTTAAGGCTGTCAGGTCTGGTTTCGTTTCCATCTTCCAGACTGTCTTCGGGTTCACCCTGTCGACCATCCACTCGCTCTTTTCAAATGTGTTTGGTGGCTTTCCAATTATTTTGGCTTTGATTGGCAGACTACTACTGCTATTTCTTCTGATTCGTAGTGGTTGTTTATTTCCAGCTATGCAGAGCAATGGAACTGCTCCCATCAACTCCGCTGTGCCGTGAACGCATGGTTTGGATCTTCGGTGCACCCTTGCTGGTGGAACTGGAGCATGACTAGTCGTTGTCATTTCGGCCCCTTCTTTGGTGTGTACAACCAGTTTTCTGCTGCATATGGTGCCTCTTTGAACATCTGCCTATGGTCTGTCTTGCTGGTGCACTGACAACTCCTGTAGACCATGAACGAATGATGTCCCCGATGAGGGTTCATACACGGTCATGCCCCTTGAAACTGAGGTTGCTCCGTGAGGCCACCTATGAGCCTTCCGTTTTGAGATCTACCATGGACGACGGCACTGCAACTGATGACTTTACACCAGAAAGTACTGCTCACTACTGCTCTGTGGATCAGTTTGTCCGCCCAGTACTTGATTTAACATCAGATGATGTTGACTCATTTTTTAGGTCCTTGGTTGGTGACTTTGATGACACTCTTTGAGATCATGCGTATAGCAAATAATGTGATGAATTGGCTTACCATTCCCGATTATGCATTTAAATTAACTTGCTTTGGCACGCTGTGCTTATCATGGTTGACATTAACATCTCTGTATGTATTTTAGCTGAACAGTTTTTATTCCTTTTTAACACATTTTAAAGAGTTTTTTAGCTAGTTTTTATGCTTTTAGCTTTTTAGTTCAGAGCAATTTTAACATTTGGGCTCCTTTATCTTCGTCATACCTGTTATGGCAATGGGGAGGGTGTAGTGAATCCTAGTTTGTTTTAATGGGGTAACAGGAGTTAGCTTAGCCTCTGGCTTGCAGACTCGTGTCCCGTCACCTAGTGACTTTTAACCTACTTAGCTTGCTCTGTCTTAGCCCATTTAATTATTTAATTCATCTAAGATGGCTGCCTTGTTTATAGTTAGGCCACTTGTTATGCTTTACATTATCAGTGCCACCGCGCTAAGGCGTCAAGATCAAGCGACAAAGACAAACAAACAGTGGGTGTTCACACTTAGGGATTTTCCCTCTCTATACTTTCGAGGGATTTGTTTATAATAATTGCCGTCCCAAGCATGTCTGTTATCAATTGTTTGGGAACACACCTACGTCAGGGGTCCTGGTAGATCTGTATAAATGCATCACACTTTAGACAGATAATCAGAGGGATTCCGACCAGAGGGCATCGCAACCATCGCTGATACCGATGCTGCACGTCGTCTTGCCGCTGAACCCAGTCTTCGTGTCCCTGCAGAGTCTGAGATAGAGACCTCATTCCAAGGTAGCGAGGGTTGGAGGCTCCTCTCATGGACATGGCATTGGCAGATTAGGTTTAGCAAAACCAGCTCTCCTTTAGGTAAGAGGTTAGACCTCTCACATTAGGGTATTGGGGCATATTACATCTCGTATGTTTTTACATGCATTGCAAGATGGTGGGGGTCTTTGTAATAATGACTCTCGTCTTCACAATCCTGTTTCTTGCATTATGCATTATCCTAATCATTGCAGCCCATGCAACATATTGCAAACTGCAGTTGTGTTAAATAAAAACTATTGAAACTTTACTGCATCTTTGTCATTACCTGTGTTTGTATGAGACATGATAGATCTGTGAGAAAGGGGTAATCTCAGTTTAACCACAACACTCCTTGAGATGTCTTACTCTCAAGTCCATGCGTAAAGGCTGCCACAAATCACCTTTTACTATTGTGTTTCTGGTGAGGTGCTGCTGGTGAGCCAGTAAGGTTGGAACAACAGTTGCGACTTGTTGTAGGATGGGCATAGTCGCCTACAAGCAAAAGCACTGTCATCCTTTAACCAGCAGTCTTGCCTAGAGCAAGAGTCCAAACTATGACAGGGGTCCACCACCAGTCCTCTGTACAGCTAGTTGGAGGCTTGCTGCTGTGGAACACACCTTCCCCCGTAGGTCGTTCCCCCTCTTCCTGATGTCATCGCTTGTTCTGGGGTGCTGTCCCACTGCGTTGACCCTGTCCATGATTCTCCGCCATACCTCCATCTTCCTTGCAGTGGATGTCTGCTGCACCTGTGATCCGAATAGCTGTGGCTCTACCCAGATAGTTTCCTCCACCATGACCCTTAGCTCCTCCTGTGAGAACCTGGGGTGTCGTGGTGCCATGGGTGTAGTGTGAGTGGTGTGGGTGAGGGTGTGTGAGGTGATGTGTTGGGGTGTATGATGTAAGGTGCATGAATGGTGTATATGTGATGGTGGTGTGTGGCTGTGGTCTTGTCTGTTGTCTTGCTAGCTCTCTTGTGGCAATTGTTTTTAGTCGTAAAGGGTTGTGGATAATGTGTGTGTGTGTTTTATAGTGGTGTGGGTGTGTGGATGTGGTGTGTGTAAGGGTGTCAGGTGTGTGTTATTCAAATTGTTGAATGTAGTGTTGTTTTGTATGTGTGTGTGTATTTTGAGCATGGCGGTATGTACCGCCAATGGTTTAGCGCCATTGAATGTCCACCGCAGTGATTTGTGGGTCATAATGCTGTGGGCGTAGTTCCTGTTGGCATAGCGGTATTGGTTTTGCTACCGCCGGATTATCACTGACCTTTGGGCTGGCGGAGTTATGTGTGTGGCTGTATAGTGACGGATTGCTATGGTTGTGTCATAATACGGGTAACAGTAATCTGCTGCGGCGGCGGTATGCTTGCGGTAGTCAGCATGGCGGTAAGCAGTACTTACCACAAATGTCATAATGAGGGCCATAATGTTCACTGGGACTTTTGACAGCATTCACCAGATAGAAGCTATTGCTTTCTTTCATTATACTTATCAAGAACATAAAATGGGTGCATCCTAAACAAAACGCAATGTGCTTTACAGTCATAAAAATAAAAGAAAGAGAAATAAATTACAGAAGATTAAAAAAGTGAAATGCTTTTTTAAACGTAATATTATGGCAAACAGGCTCTCGAAGTTTTAAAGCGAATTAACTCAGTCAATACATTTCTTTCTTAGTACAGCAGTTCATGTGACAGCCCATTATCGAGTGACCTTCAAGTGACACATTACAGATCAGATTTCCCTCGCTGTGACTCTGCAGTTAACCCTGGGTACTTTTAGACCAATCCGAATGAAAAACTCTCTGATTGAATCACTCGTGTTTACTGACAGTAAGTGCAGGTTTAATAGAATGAGCTACTCGAGAATTAGAACGGAAAGTCATTGAGATAAAGTGAGTTTCTCTTTCAATGACCAGCAGAGGCTTTTCCACTGGCATTACATGATTTTCAAGATGGGTCCCTTCTGAGACAATGTGCCTCAACCTGCATATATGTGACCACATCAAGATTGCGCTTTCTGAAAGCCCTTGAATATTAGTAAAAGCTGTTGCATCTTCCCTAGCACGAAAGCATGCACAAGAACATGCCACACAAAGAGCTTGTATTTAACTTCTTTATTCCTCAGTGTACAACAGTCCACTAACTTCTCAATATATCCCGTACACACCTTAACACCTCCCCAATTTATTGCATAATCCCTTGCCTTGATTCTGCTCCCTAGATGCAGGGTCATTGTTCACAGTCCCAAGACACTACATCCGCCCCCTTGTTAAACAAAAAGACACACAAAGAAAACATTAACAAATAGCAGCATTACAGTTTCTTGGTCAGCCATCTGGGTGCTCGTACAGTTGAGTCAGACTGAGTAACATGAGGTATTTGAGCTGTACCCAGGGTGGACCCCAAGGGTACAGGGTCTGATGTCTGATCATGGCTTTCTTCCTCTGGGCTTGCCAGGGACCGATAATCACCTAGACAGATGTCTGAAGTGTGCCGAATACACTGAAATGGATTTTTCAGGTCGGTGCACTGTCATTATGTGCTCATTGCTCTGCACTACTTTCAGAGGTTCAACCTCAAATGGAGGATCTGTCTTGTGTTTTCATTTTTTGTTAACGAAAACCCAGTCACCGTCGTCAAACATGATCTCCCAAGTCCAACAACGTTGATCAGCATATGTCTTCATCTGACATTTCTGAGCAGTGTCAGTAGCACAGACCTCCTCATCATTTAGAGTTCGCTCAGAGGTCCATTTTGGTAATTTGGTTTTTATAGCTCTCCCGGACATCAGGGTGGCAGGACTCTCAGCAGTGGTAGAGTGAGGAGTCGACCCTTAGGCACAGAGGGCTTGGCACAATGTGTGACTCAACTCAATGCTCTCCATCGAGGCATGTTAGATCACTCGTTTCAGGATCCCCATAAACTATTCTGCAATGGCCGTGTAAATCATTTTGACACTATACACAAGCGTGATTATTGGGCAATCTGAAGCTCACACCTGCCCAAATCTCAGTGACCAAGCAATGCCCCTGCCTATCAATCAAGTCATATGACTTGGTAAAATAATTCGAATTTAGCTAGTTTATATACTGACCTACATTCTGTAAACAAAAAGAGGTCGACATTTTCAAGTGTTGTAACCACAAATTAGCATATTCATGACATCACCAAATATAGTGCAGTAGCAATGTTTCACCCTGTTCCTATTTTTGGCATGGTAGCTATGTTTGTTGTCCTACACCAGAAACTCCTGTGCGTAGTTCCCTGGTAGGTGTTCTAAAAGTTTTGAAAGAAATTGCTCAGCTGCATGCATCCTACCTCGGGATACAAGTTCATCCAAAGGGGACCTCTTTTCAATGTGGGCAAATACTAGTCCCATGTGAAGGCCATTCCATGACAAACAATTGCAAGCAGCTGATTAAGAGGCCTGGGTTAAGGTTCTTTTACTTGTATTTCCTGTTAAATTCATGTAGTCTGTTATGAATTGTAGTCCTAACTTCCCTAAGAGTATAAGGCATGAGATTTAGGTACCATATTTGTAAAGTACATGAGGGGTTATGGTACCACAGACTTGGGGGGGGGGGGGATTCTGTGTATGTGTAGCTCTAAGAATGATTTGAGTTTTCGTGTTCGATGATGTAGGATCTGACAATTCTATTTCTCCTGTCCTTCCTGAATGCTCGTTTGTTGCTCACTCTACTCTCTCCTCCTTTACCAGTCATTATAATCAGGTTGTTGTACTTATGTTTTTGGGTTAATAAACTCTTCAAAGCACCTGAAAGGGCTCCTTATTCTGAACTAACTGGATCAGACAAGTTTGGACAGGTCAACCACTGGCATGCAAAAATGATTACTTTGGCAAAGGCTGTGGCAAGAGCTTGGACAAAGCTATTACCTGAAAAAGTGCTGACTGGCCAACCCCACCCCCTGCGGTGAGCTCTGGCAAAAGAAGAATGAAGCCCCACAACAGTGCTTGACTGGCTGAAAGAGTATCCGAATACCGTACACGGTGCCTGGTGGTATCATGGGTTTGGTAGCATAGGTAACCTTTCAATAGCGGACCTTTAAGGATTTTTTCAACTACTAGAGAAACTAGCCACATTCTGAATGCTAGTTTGTGTCTCTTGCGACAGGAAACCAGAAGTATATCTGGGTATCAGAACTGAAGTTACATATGACTTGTCTATGAAAGTGATAAATGTCAAATATAAAGAAAGACTGACCATTTGCAGTTCTCCAAAGCAACTGGGCAACTATAGTGGGTTATACCTCAAGAGTTTCCTGTAATGTCTGCTTTAAATTCATCCGATTTAACTATCTCCATCTTACCTACTTCACAATGGAATCAGTGACACTGAAAACATTAGAGACCAAAATGTACCTGAAGAGAGATAATGGATTCGATTCCCCAAAATGCCTGGGGTAATAGAAGTGACATCACACACACTTTGACTTTATTGACACTAAAAGAAATGACATCTTATGACCTTTGGCCCTGAATTTACCCAAGAAGTGATGTGACATGACCTCATCCCAGATGATATCACATAATTTACATTGTAACTGTATCATTAATATAGAAATACAACATAAATGCTTCTTTTGGATCCACCCATATTAGGGTGCTGACATAACCTTTGAAAATGGTGGGGTGTAAAACAATACTTACCCTAAATTGTACTGAACAAAGGGAACGAACCAGAGCTCTTTTGGATGCATTAAGGGGTAGGGGGGTTCTACCTACAGGAAAAAAATAAGAAAATTGCTCAAGTAGTACCTTTTAAAGCAGTCTTTTCACTTAAGTCTGCTAAAAAGCCATGGACAATGAAAGGACACTTGTTGCATATGTCTTTTCATTGTGTGCCATGCCAATGAAACCTGACATTCCACAGGAGTTGATTCCTTTTTTCAAAATTTGCTATGGAAGCATAAAATCACATTCTAGCTCAAACTAATTTACATTCAGTAGCTCACACTCACTTTCACCTACTCACTCTTAGTCATTCTCACTCATTTGCACTCATTCATTTTCCTTCTCTTGCACCTCTTGCACTCAGTCTTACACTCACTCACACTTTGTCACTCATTCTTACACTCATTAACTCACAGCTACTCACTTCCAATGACTTGTACTCAATCTTACCCTCAATTCATAATTTTCACTCACTGTCAAGTAATCTAATTTATTACCACTCCTATCACTGACTGCAACATTCACTCACTCACACATGCTCACATGCTTATACATAAGCACAAGCACACTCTCAAGCATACTTACACAACATCCATTTAAAAGATTTGTTACAGTCCTCAAGATTTTATTACACTAACAGTGAATAATATGACTTTATTCACTGTTAACGTAATAAAAAATGAGCTGAAAACAAGGAGGGCAGAGCTTCACTCCTGTCTTCTTGACACTGATTTTGTCACCTTTGAAGCCAGAAGTTGCACAAGAAGTGTCGGGGGGAGGGTTGCTGGAAGCAACCAAAGTGGTCTCCCCTGCGATCCCAGGCGACCCCCAAATGATGTTCATGAGAAAGATGTACTTAAAACCAATTTGTTCATTCACAATGTCTAGCACTGCACCATTTCTGAGCGGCTATTTGGGCTTACCCCAGCTTTCACTGCCTGTGACTATCAGGTAGCCCCGCAACACAGATGCAATGTTCAACTTTCACTTCAAGCAGAAGCATTGAGAACAAGATGGAAGCACTGAGCACGAGATCAACAAAGATTAAATCAGGACAAGAAACTTGATCCACAATCACAGCACTCGTATGACAGCTGCAGCCACATGGAATACTGTTTTACAGGATTGTCACTGATAGGACCCACACTGCATGTATCAGTGTACAGTGGCTAGGCACAAACCATACAATTTTTCTGAAGTTTGTTCACTTCCAGGATCCAGCAAGTGCTGTGCCTACTAAAGCGTTGGCCTACACTACAATGGTGATGAGGCGGGCACTGCTTTGAGACCTCTTGCATGTCTCACAATGTATCTCGCTCCTCTGTGGAGGAAGGGGTTGGTGGGGTGGCCCTCTGGTGAAAGGATGCCAAGTCGACTGCCGCGCTGCATTCCTGAGACCCAGTAGCCCATCAATGCACCTACTGCTCACTTCATCCTTCCTGGTCAGTGCTCTACATCTACTGATATGCAACATGTGGGCTCATCCCTCATTACAGGTACTCCCTGCTAATGCAGGCCTTGGGTATACCCTATGTGCTGTGATGAGAGGAGGAGCCGGTGTCCACCTGCACATAATCCTCGCCACCACACTGCCCACAGACGTCATTTGCCCTGCTCACTCTAATGATAATTGGATGAGCTTCACACCATACTGAAAGCCCTGTTGCATGGTCAATGCATTTTCCTTCAGACACTTTAGTGTGAAAGTTGCTCTCAGGCCCAGGGAAACTCACTGCTATATCACCCATATCTAAATTCAGAGTGAAGGCTTCATGCCGACATCACCACATGGCTGACAGCTATCTACCACACCCGGAAGGTCACCGACATCACCAACACAGGTTGGAGCCCTACCGTATACTGCGGCCAATGCCTCCCACTGATAGGCACTCCACTCACCACATACTTGCTACCAGCACGAGGCCTGCTGCCCCACCACCGCCACCATGACCTCCATTCCTCTCATAGAGCTGTTTGTGGTAATTGGTCCTTGATGGACTTGGCCCTTTCTCCAGGGTCACTCCCAAACTTTTTGCCTCCTCCAATCCTGTTTTGCTGAATTCATTTTTGTTGGGCTCAGAACTCTGTGCACTTTACCAATGCTAACTAGTGCTAAAGTGCTTGTGCTAAATCCCTAAAACATGGTAAAAATGGTTTATACCTAAATGGCATATTTAATTTAATTACACATCCTTAGTAAAGTGGTATAACATATACCCAGGGCTGGTAAATGAAATGCTAATTGTGGTCCCGCAGCACTTAGTGTGACACCCCTTCACCGATTTGCATCCTGTATGCAGTTTTAAACTGCCGATTTGACTTTGCAAAAAAAGCCCTGGCCAGGCCTAAAACTCCTTTTTATTACTTATAAGTCACCCCTAAATTAGGCCCTAAACAGCCCATAGGGAATGGTGCATCGTATTTAAAAAGTTGGACATGTACATTTAAGTTTTACATGTCCCGGTAATGAAACACTCCTGAATTTGTTTTTCAATACAATGAGGCCTACCTCTTTGATAAGATAACATAGGGTTGCCTTATTACAGTTAATAAGTGATAATGTTTCTTTGGGAGCAGGTGAAAACATTATGTTTGGTGTCAAGAGAATTTCAATTTAAAATACACTTTAATGGCAAAGTCAGATTTTAAGACAAAGTTGGAATTTGACTGTCCTAACCATTCAGTGCCTGCAGCCTGTACCCTGCATCACAGGACTAGGTGTAGTTGTCAGTTGGCCTTTGCATGTCCCTCCCAGACATCCACAGAGTAGAGGGACTGGGTGTTAGCAGTATAGACATCCAAAGCAAGGTGGGGGGACATAGCTGTGCACAGCCCTACTTGCACTTCAAAGCAACTGCTTCAGCTTACATACAAAGAGCTTCACACTAGTCTATTGTGACTACAGACAGACTGTGACGAGGGAAGGGAGGCAGGAAATTCCAGACACTTCTGTGAGGGGAAAACTCCAGATGTTTCATGAACTTCAAAACTTGGATAAACATAGGACACTCAGACCCACTCTTCAGTTCACTTCAGGACCCGCAAAAGGACTCTAAGAGGACTACCCTGCTGCTGTAGCCTGCTGTGTACTTCAGAGGACTGCCCTGCTTCACCAAGGAGACTGCCCTGTTGCCTGAAGCCTGCCCTGTGCCCTCAAAGGACTGCCCTGCTGCTTGAGAGCTGCATTTCTTCTTGAACCCAGAACTTCCAGGGTGGCTCCAAGGGCTAGTTGGCTGGTCCCCTGATCAGGGTCTCAAGGACAGAAAAGACTCCAACCATCTTGAACGTGTACCTTGACCCATCCTGAGTGAGGCCTGACCCGCTAAGTGGTGCCCCTCCAGTCCTGGAGCCTTCAAAGTGGTGCTGAAAGTGCCTAGATTGCCCATATCCTGAACTTGGGACTTAGAAAATCTTCTGCCAAAAAGTGCTCTGAGAACTAAGAGGAGGCCAGGACGTACCTACTTGCCAATCTGTCAAAGTTAGATTGCCAGTCTGACTACTTCACAGCATCCCCTGCTTTGTTCTTATTTTCAGCAGTGAATCCAATTCACCAGCCCCTTTCAGATATAGTATTTGGCCTTGTGGAGCCCTTTTTGGTTACAGCTTGTAGCTTTGTTCCATTGGAGATTTTTGACTTCTAAAAAAGAGATTGAGGGCCTGATTTAGAGTTAGGCAGATGGGGTGACTTTGTATATCAGGTCTGGAATATTACGATTACATTATATCCTATAGAAATCATAATACAGCGGTCGGGATACCCATCATGTTTGTGACAGAGTAACCCAATCTGCCAAACTCTAAATCAGGCCCTAAGTCCAAACGTAGGAGTCTTCACCACAACTACGTCCAGCAGCTCCCCAACAAATATGCCTTCTCCTTGGACATCGCAGGCTGCCTTGCCCTTGTGAACATTAACTTTGCAAGCATTTTTCTCTAACAATTCTCCAAAGATGAGTGGACACAGGGCCCAAACCACTTTGTGTATCCAAACCATCCTTCATCATGGTTGGCCATAACTTTTGACTTTGCCCTGGTCTCGCATGACTAAATGTACGCTGTTGGCACTTTGATCTTTTAGGTGTTATTTCACACTTTTAAACTTAAGACTGATTGATTTTGTTTCATTTTGGTGTCAAATAATGTATTAAAAGTTACTCTATGTTTCTAAGTTGGTGTGGAAGTTTCTTATTGTGTGTTATCGCTGTTTAAGTGCTGCATAAGTACTTTACACATTGCCCCTAAGTTAAGCCTGGCTGCTTTCATGCCAAGCTACCGGGGGGAGGGGTGTTAAACATGGGTCAATTTAGTGACTTTTTGTAGTTCACCATGACAAGGATTGTGGCTGTTGCTTAAGTAGAGGTTCACCCCTCCAAACAACAACCCAATTTCTCCCAATCCTCCATCGGTGCAAGTTGCAAATTGGCACACCTAGGTAGAATGTCTGGAAACCTACTTTGCTGCATTGGCCATAGACGATGATAGAAGAAAGCCATTGTTGCTCCACCTTACTGGGAAAGGAATCTAGAAACTCTCAAAAAATGTAGTAGAAGTGGCCCGCCATTCACTTACACCATGCTGAAGACAGTTCTGATAACACCCTTTGTGGCCCTCGTCAATCCAGAATATGAAAGATTTCTTCTTAGACAAGCCTACTAAAACCCAGATGAGTTAATAGATATTTTCTATGTGCAGCTCCGAGAACTAGCTAGCACCTGCATCCTACCAGATAAGCAAGATTAAATAACAGCACAATTCATCCAGGTCTGCACATTCACCAAACTCTGGAAGCAAATCCTGGAAAACATTAGGAAATCCATACAAGATATTCTCACCTTGGGGTGATCCAAAAATCAGTCTAAGGCACCAGCATTCCATATGGAGGCAACACTAGAACGGACAGTTAAACAAGAACAAGTCAACCAGGTATCCTGAGGGACCTGACCAGATGAAAAGACTAGCAGAAACTGTAAATGTCCAACAAAACCTGCTGATTGTGTGGTGGACCATTTGCGGATGCAGGTGAGCCCCACACTAGAAAAGAAATACTCAGCATGTGGAGAAAAAAAAAAATTCTCAAAGGTCTGTCACTCCACACCAGCACCGCGGAGCCACCAAACAATTGTGGTAAACACCCTCGAGTACCCTGCTGCACCTCCAGAGGGCATTGACATGGTGTTTATGACCAAGAAGGGACCATGTTATCCACGCAGTCAAGCCTACCTAAAAAAAGCCAGGACAGCACCCAAGTGCCAAATACAGGTGGAAGGACAGCTGATGACCACCCTCATCAACACAGGGGCATCGATCAGTATCATGGCACAAACCCTGTATGAGACATCAAAACAACTACTCCGTCCAGCGCTGGGTCAAAGTATACACTTTTGGGAACAACACTCTCCTTCCACTGGCAGAAATGTTCACAGAAACCATTCGACACCAAGAACACTCCACGTGTACCAAAGTATAGGTTACCAAAGAAGCAGCAGGCATGCTCTTTAGCTGCTGAAAAACGTTAACTGGTGTTATTCACCCTCAACATGCACATGACAGGGATCAAAATGCTGCTTGAACATTTTTGTTCCACTATTCAACGGCATTGGATGCTTCAAAGGGAAGCTATCGCATTTCCACACTGACCAATCCATCCAGCCAGTTGCAGACATTTAATTAAAAACATAACCACTTTAATAGTGCCCCTAAGAGAGATCATAAAAACCTTCACACCGTGGACTTTAAAGCCAGAACAGGAATGAGCTTTTCAAGCAAGAAAGCAAGCTCTGTACAAAGACATAACGCTAGGCTACTTTGACCCTGGAGAGATATGGAGCTGAGGTGTCCATGGACAACAGCACCATAGGGCTAGGGGTGGTACTGTCACAAAAAACAAACAAAGCGGTGGGGATTGGGCCCCAGTAGCAAATGCAAGCTGGGCACTTACCCCCACCGACCAGCGATACTTCCATATTGAAAGAAGCCATAGCCATCTAATGCGTGTAGACACATTCACCTTTACCTGTATGGGCATTGCTTCACAGTATGCAAAGGCCATAAGGTCCTCGTTCCCCTATTTCAAGGGTCTGCGTCTAAACCATCCACTCCTATTGAATTCTGGATATTGCAAGAATCCAGTGCGGATTACCTGTCAAGACATGCCAGACCAGCCACAAAGAAGAAGTAGCTGCGGTATCTCGGAAAGAGATGGTGAACGCCACAGCAGAGGATGATTGCCTACAGCTAGCGGCGGCAGCAGTCCTGACAGGAGACTGAATAAGACTCATGACCAAATGAACTTGCAAAAGAGAGGAATCTCAACAAATATTGTCATATCTAAATTATCTATGTCATGAGTTAACTGTCACCATCGAGGGCTGCCTCATGTGCGGTCCTCATCTCCTAATAGCACAAAGTCTGACCCAAAAGGTAGTGCAGCTGCCACATAATTCTCATCAGGGTGTAGTGAAAACAGAAAGCCGACTAAGAAGCAAAGTGTGGTCTCCAAGCTTGAGGAGCTGGTGGAGCAGACAGTCAAAGAGTGCGAGCAGTGTCATGTGCCTGGAGGTCCAGAAACATCAGTCATTACTGAAGAGGTGCCAGAGGTCCCTTGGTAGTGGGCAAGTGCTGACTTCGGCAGCCTACTTCACAGTCGTCAAATGCAGGTGGCCATTCACAAACACTCGAAATACCCTGAGGTTTAAGTGGTGTGATTTACTGGAGCAGCAGAAGCAATCCTGAAACTGGAAATAATAATGGTGACCCACGGCCTCATCTGAGAACTGTGCAGTGACAATGGGCCCCTTTTTAATGGTCAGGAAATTGCTGAATACCTTCATTCCCAGGGCATTAAACACTGGAAGATCACGTCCCAGGCCAATGGAGAGGCAGAGCATTTCAAGAGAACCATTACTATGGAAGAAATTACCCAAGTTGGGTGTCCAGCCAAACTTGTTACGTTTAGTCATAGCTTTGAACTCTTCAACCTGGTGCAAAGTTCTTCTAGGAGGAGAGCAGGGTCTGTCTTTAGAATTCCTAAAAAAAAATGGATTGAAGTAAGGTTGTTTATTGGCACCATTGCTCTTTTCTTTATTTATCTATGACTTGCCTGGTCCCTTATGGAATGCTGATGGCTTTGAATCCAAAATTGGAGGGCGTTCAATCTCCTGTCTTTCATACGCTGATGATATAGTTGTGATTGACCTTACCCTGAAAGGTCTAAACCAGTGTATGGCTGCTTTAAATTACTATTCTATGCAGCATCACTTGAAAATTAATATATCTAAATCTCAAGTAGTATGCTTTCTACTGAAAAAGTCTGGTAAAAAATATACTTTTTCTTGGTCCCTAGGTCAGCATAAGTTAGAGCAGGTAAAAATGTATTGTTTTTAGGGGGAAATTTTATCCTGCTCACTCAGCGACCAAAATCATTTTCATAATAACGTTAGTAAGGCTCTTTCTCAGGCACAAGGTTTAGTGGCATTCTTTAATGCAGTTGGCCGGCGCAACTATTTACATCTACTCACTGCTTATCCAGCAAAGATTCTGGCCACCCTTCTGTATGCTACAGAATGTACAGAGATCTCTAAATGGGGTTTCATTGACAAGATACAAGGGCAAATTCTAAGACGCTTGGCTTTTTGTAACAACTCGGCCTAAGAGCAGCTGTGAGGCTTGAATTTGGCATTAAGAATACCTTTATGCAGGGCCTTGTTGCAATGATTCAGAGGGCTAACTGCCTAGCCAATAGTATGAAATCTACCCTAAGACACTTAGCCTTCATAGAAATCTTCAGCAGATTAAGAGAAAAATCCAAGTTTTTTAGAAACTATAATCTTGCTGTGCAACTGCTTGAGATTGAACCTGATCTGGTTCTATTGTTACCGCTCACTGTTCTTAAAAAGACCTTGAAAGAGGTAACATGGTCCAAAGGTTTTTTCCTAGATCTTGAGTCCTGTCTTTTAAAGAGGAGACTCATTACATTAACTAAATCAGCGATTTTTAAACATTCTCAGCCATACCGTGCCTGGAATCTCCCACATGTGGTGAGGTGCTTTTTCATTCTGGTGAGACTAGATATAGTGCCACTTAGAGAACTAACCTCCAAGTGGGATGGATCCTCTAACATCTGTGATCTCTGCCAATTGGGGGTGCAGAATCTTAAGCATGTATTATTTGTGTGTCCTGCTTTAGCTACTTTGAGGAAAACATGGTTGAAACCCCTCTATTTGAATTTTAATATTCTTTCTGCCAGAGAGGCCCTGGAATTTTGGGATAATCCACCTAATGAAATATTTTGTTTTAGGATCTTTAAATTATTCAAGTAATTTTTAAACCTATATTGGGTTTTCTCATATTGGTGGTTCCAAGATGAATGTAAGTGAACTACCTCGGCAGTTTAGAGGCATTTTATACGAACTTCACCATGTAATAACGAAGAGGGATTCTCCACTGAGCAGCAGAACATGAAAATGATAATGTTTTGTAATACATGTCTGACAGGCAGAGGGATGGTTGTTTTGTATCTTATAGATCACCTTTATCTTGGATTTTATGTATACACTTTACATTTGTCCTTATGGAAGCCAATGCTACTTTGTGGTAGGGAATGTAATAAGAGTGGTCTCTCCTTGGGTACTTATTTTTTGCACTGTATGATGTGCTTTATAGGAAGTACATTGTAAAGAGTTAGGGGGGTTGAGTTTAATGTTTTTTTAATATAGAAGTTAAATCTTCTAGTTTGATGCACTTTATATATCTATAGTGCTGTTTAAGAAGGATTATGGAATTTAAGCTTGGTGTGAAGTATTGTGAATGTATCACATTTTACAGATAAAGTAATGTTTTATCCAGTTTCACATAAGAATTTTATCTGTATGTTTTCTAAAGTTATTTTATTTATTATCAATGCATGTGGACCTCTTGAGTTCCAAATCATGAATTAATAAAATTGAATTGAATGGAGAACTATAACAAAAGAGATACACATTGCCCAAGTGTCAGAATGGAACGTAAAAGGGGTGATCTATGCATTCCTAAGGGAATAACAAGTAATTACCCACAGGACCATTGGGACAGCTCCCAGCATGCTATGCCACTCCCAGAGAGTGGCTAACATGATCTCACACCATCCAGCATTAGCCAAAGCTGGCCCCACAGAAAATAAGTCAGTTCAAAGTTGAATTGACCAGAATGTTAATGCTAGACGGTGGCAATGGGCCCAACTGCAGCATCTGGAGGTGGGCGACCAGGTTCTGTTAAAAGACCATCATGCAGGGAGCAAGTTTCGTTTGCCATTTGAACCAGGTCCATGGACAATTACCAAGGTCCACAGCACTGTGGTATCTGCACCAAAAGGACATGAGATGATCACAAAGGAACTTCTCAATCTTCAAATATGTCTGGTGCTCACAGAGCAACCAGCATGGTGACAGTGAGTGTGAGAAACACCCAGAAAGCAGAGGAGACCAGGAAGAAGAGTGAGTAGAAGAGCTGGGTAGGTCAGCATGCAAGTCTCATCCAGCTGATTCAAATCTGCAGCAACAATCAGGAGAAGCAGTGGACGGTAGTGTCTCAGGTCGAGAAAATGAAAGAGCACCCCCTGCTGATTTGCAGTGACCGTAAGCCATCTCAGCTATATCATGAAGTTGTGACTGACTGTTTCCTTGCAGGGGACAGGCAGATAAGAAAGACACAGTAAGTAGCATGGAGGGAACTTTGGGACATATTTACAGGAACGTGGTGCATCACAGATGATGTGCTACTTTTCTTGTGCCCCCCTACTGCCACCTAATGACACTATTGTTGCACCATATTCACAATACAGTGCACCATGGCGGTTGTTAGCACAAAAGCATCAACTTTTTTTACCCTATTGTGGCTTTGCTACACTTGCATCGCAATGTTGACGCTAGTGCAGCAAAGCACAGGGAGGGCTATTGAATATAATGGGTGTGTCGTTTTAAAGCCTGTTCTGAGCAGGCATTACAAATGGCAGAAAAAATGGCACATTAAATGTAAATTTTACTGCCCCATTTTTTCGGGCCTCCCTGCTGGGGAACACCCCCCTTGCATACATTATGCCTGATGCAGGAATAATGTTCCGCAAGGGTTTACAAAGTGGCACAATGCAAGCATTGCTCCACTCTGTATATAATGCACAGCAGAAATGCCACCATAGGATAACAAAAATTACGCTGTGGCAGCACTAAGGTGGCACAAGGGGCTTGTAAATATGCCTCTTTGTTTGGAACTTGTGGTGCTGTCATTTATGTTTTGTTGTTTTTTTAAGGGGGGGAGGAATGTAATGTTTTTGGGGGGGGTACCATGTACCACGCCAACAAGGGTGTGATCACCTTGTCTAGCCCCTGTTTTCTGTTCAAGTAGTCACGTGACATTAGGAATAAATAGAGCTGAGGTGTGGCGAGGCACAAACCATACAATTGTTGTATAGTGTGTTCATTTCAAGGAGCCTGCACGTGCCGTGCTTACACTACACTCATGTCCCCTGGGCATACAGAAGAGCCAGGTTGTTTTCATAGTGTGTAGAACATAATTTACTGCACCTAACGTAACATAAAGTACTACCCTACCAAACATGTTAGTATTTTATCTTTTTATAAAGTTGTAACACTGCCCAGACATCATATTTACAGTGTGTCAATCAAGTGCTTTTTGCATCAGAGAATCTACTCCGTACCACATTCAGGAGTAGGCATGACTGCTCGCTCTCTTAACCATCTGTGATCAAAGCCTAAATGGAAGGATTCTTGGGGTTCAGTGAGCTACTACTGCTATCTGGTTTCTAATACTCACGAGACATCTGGCAATGCTTCTTACAAGGACTGCCCAGTCCCATCGAGTCCCTCGTCTCCAGAGAATTTACTGGACAATTACTTTGTTTCATCTGCACAAACCTTGTTTATAGATAACTCCAGATTTCGCTTAAAATGTGTTCCCCTCAAAAAAGCTTGATCATTTTTCACCATATTTATGATGAAACACATCCAATATCCCAGTAGGCTCTGGGAGAGAGACAAATTTGGCTGAAACTAAACATGGCACAGTTTGGATTATTCCATCAGTTCTCTCTTTGAACCAATGGTAAATAAACAGTAACAAAGTTAATAGGCTTGGTCTTGTCATAGTGCAAGCACACAGAGTCACAAAACAACAGAAATGCACGCAGACCAGCAAATGTCTTGGATGGTCTAAATCAACAGCCAGTCATCCTCTTGTGGAGTAGCATGCACAGGGTAATGTTCAGCAGTGGGGTACTGAGCGTTGTACACCATGGGAACACAAGGGGTGCACCTCAGGGGAACACTGATTACTGTACTTGAGGGGAGCCTCTATGTGGTGGCTAATGGGAGCTCTCAATCATGCACTTTAGTAGGAGAGTGAATGATGTGCCTGACGGGGGCACTGGGTGGTTCCCTTAGAAGAGCATTGGGTGTTGTGCATGAGGTGAGCATTGGGTGTTGTGCATGAGGTGAGCACTGGGTGTTGTGCATGAGGTGAGCACTGGGTGTTGTGCATCCGTGGAATATACGTTGAATAAATGGTGCACGTTAGATGATGCAAATTTCAGGGACACACTGCTGTGTGCATGATAGGGGTACTGGGTGGAATAAAGTAGGTGGGACAGGGCAATATATAGTAAAGGGAAAATATCAATCTGTGGGATCAGGATGATATCAGAAATGCTCTAAGTTGTTCCACATCAGTCGTGGTTATCTCCTGCAGTTCGGTTTTTCTATGCATTCTGGGACTAGCTGCATTACCCTATTATAATCACCGGTTTGCATGTAGAGGAATGAGAATTTTCAGCCTTTCTTTTTAATGCTTTTGAAGATTTGTTTGGTGGACCGGAAGCTATTTGTGGGGAAACACCATTCTTAAACGACTTGTTTTGTACAGGTGCGTATGAGCATAGATCACATAAAGGTACCACAAACAGATGTTCGCTAATGGTATTTAAATAAAATATCAGAAATAAAAATATTGTGGGACAAAACAGCATGTCAAGAATATCGAGGAAAAAAATACCTTGAAGGTTCGATTCTGTAGCAGTGGCGAAAGGAAACTTGAGGGCCTCCCCTGCAAAGTACTCAAGAGCTCTCAGGTCAGGGCACTGTGCTGAAGGGGGCCCGCTGGAGCACCATAAGGGCTGTGGGGGCCTTTGTTAAGCCACTGTTCTATAGGTAAGCAATGTTTTTATTATATAAACTCCACAGATATGTACCTTGACCATACATACCTATATCTTCAGGGCACATAGATGTGGAGTTAAGTGTAGTAAATCTATACCTGCCTATTTGCACTTACATGCTCGATATTTTGGTCCTCGACATTTTTGACATGGTATTCTGTCCTCATGATATTTTTGTTTCCAATATTCTGTCAGTGACCTGGTTTTTAACAGCCAGCGTTTTGCATGGTCAACATAGTGAGCCTGTTTGCATAACGTTAAATCACAAATTCCAGAAAGAAACGTTCTGTCCATACAAATCTAGAAGGGACTGAACTGTATACACATGAGACGAGCCCATCGTCATCTACTGACATAAACGGATGGGTTATGGAAAAAACACATACATTTCCTGTTTATGATGTTGGAGTTTTAACTTGTGCTTTTTTTGCATCTTCAAAGTGTTCTCTGCCTTTCCAACGCTCTGATAAAATCTGTCCTTAGAGATTATTTCACTTGTTATTTTACACTAATCCTCTCAAGCATTGTTGTACCCTGTGTTCACATTTCAGGTCACTAGACGAAAAAAAGGGCCCTTTTTCGCAATCGCAGGGGATGGGCACATATACACATGCATATAAAAATGAACGTAGGCCATCTCCGTTTAAATTTTAGATCCAATTCCTGCTTTAGCCATAGGACATGCTAGAACTTTCATTACAGTACGGTCAATCCAGCTATGAAACATCAACCAGCTAGAAGATTATTTGAAGATTTTTTGTGACAAAAAAAAATCTAATAAAAAAAAATGAACCAATGATTCAATCTCTATATGTAATCTATATTCAAGTGCCAAGCATGTTATATTACCATACATATGTATTCTGTAAAGGGTGATATCATGCAGTTAAAAAATTGTCACAAATAGACCACCTACTAACTGTGAAGTTGAATAGTGAGACGAGAGATATTTAAAAAACATAACTGAGAAATTTAGAGCAACAATTCAAACAGGCCCATTTTAAAATGATCTTTATTCAAAAGATGACACTAGGATTCATCTGGCTTTCCTGTGCTCACGGTAATGACTTTTTACATTACAAAGTCATGATAGGTGATGGGGGAATAAACGTAAATGATTTTGAAGTGTTGTTCATCTCTGTTTTTTTGTGGGAATGAAGGGAACAACTGCTTCCCATCAACTTGGCGTTCGTTTATGCTTGTCTCGTTTGCTTCTCAGCTGTCAGGATCTCTCTGCATTTGGCGTTTCCCCTTCAGCATTTCTAGCAAGTCAACAAATGAGTCAGTGCACTGCCCGGCTCAAATAACTTGATAAAGACATAATAAGATAAACCAATAACTACTGCATCTGTTGTTGAAACAATGTATTGTAAATGCTATACTCCATTCCTGAAGGATAATTGTAGAATCTCAACCAATTGGAAAACCAGAAATTCCACTTACACAATGATTGTCCCTTTTTAATGTATCCCCAAATCAAATACGCAGGTTCAAACTAAAATATGCTGAAAACGTACATATTTAAAACTATGACACAAAAGTGTTTTAGAACAATCAACAAATCAATTAACTGAAAAAAATACTATGGTAAGTGGGTGTTGAGGTTGTTCAGTCTGTGTACAAAATATCCAATGTTACAACCAGGCAAAAATGTTCCCTTTCAAACGTCCATTAAAGGGACATTATGGATACCGTCCAAAACCTGCTATAATCACTTGTTTTGGCGAGTTTTACATCCATAAATTACACCAAATGCACTGTCTATGACCTCACTCATGATGCCACAGATGACATCACAAATAAGACTACCAATGATCTCAGAGCAGAATTATTCAGCAACTCACTATAGACACCATTAATTAATGACATCACTGAAGGTGAAAAAGATTCCCTTTTTCACATATGGCTCCTGAACGTGTAAATACTGTTTTTTTCTGTGTGCAACATATGAAAGAACACATGTGTCCACAAACATTTACAAAGCCGGTAGACATCACCTTCTGACTTTATCGTTGCAGACCTAATGACCTTTGCCAATGTTATTGCGGATGCTTTTCAGCACCAGGAAAAGAAAAGAAATGGTTATTGCTGATGCTGCAACATGGTAATGAGGACAGTGTGAGGAATTTAACTTTGCCACAAGGTCCTGGAACAACCTCCTCCCTCCACTTCCCAACAGCATCCTCCCTGCAGGAATTTTGAAAGGGACTCAGGACATAGCTTTTCAACTGAAAACATTTCTAAATGTGGCGCTAAGGGGCGCAAGGGCCTTGTAAATCTGGCCCTTTGTTTGAAAACGCTCAAAATGCGTTTTTTATTAAAAGATATTAAAACTGCTTTTTAACATCTTTGAACTGGCTTTAATATCAATTTTGTCCATTATCTTCCTTGCCATTTTCTTTAAAGTTCAGATTTACCATTAGAGGGGCCAGATATGCTATTATTCTGGTTTGAAAAAGCAATTGTTGGAGTGTGTCTTTTAAAAGCAATATTAATACGAAAAGCTGGCAATATATTGTGTGATGAAGCTGCATAGAAAATGTATTAACATAGAAAATAATGCACACGTTTGAAATGTGCCCACGGGGAGTGGTCACCAATGTATACAAAGACTAATGAAAAGACTTGTTGATTCTGAATTATTATGCAATAATGTTTGAATTTGTATTAGTATATCATAATTAGGGTTATCTGTTAAGAGTTTGCTTTATTAACTTAGCGAGGATTGGGGCTAGCTGCCTGGCCTCATATTGAAATGCATTTTCTAACGTGTAGTGTGCTGTTTTTCCTGAAGGACACGAAGCTGTATTTTTCCAAGAGGTATATGTGTGTAGCCGTAGTAAATTCTTACTCATGAGAACCGGCTTACTCAAGGCGATGTTCTTGCTAGCTGCAACAATGTAATTTGTAACAGGTGCAAGGTTAACCGTACTAGGAGAAGACAATGAAGACACTGACTGGAGCGCAAAGTGTAACAGTTTCTACCTGACATTCCAACCATTGAAGACGTCAATAACGTGGACCAATCCGTGACATGGGAACTATGAACTGTGGAAAATTCTAGCAAGGTGCTTACCGAATTATTGCCCAGAGATAATGATGCACCAAACAGATATGAGTGTATACATTCTCACAAACATTCAGGTTTGTGGGTGCTTATAAACTTACACACATAATCACACTTTGTATTGACCACTTCCCACCACTTGCATAGGTTTTACTACTGTGCATTTATCCGCAGCCATGCCATAGAAATATAAAGTAGTAAACCCATTTAAACTTGCCAGAGCTACTTTAGTAAATTACTGACCGGCATTAAAACATGGCCTTTGTGAATTACCCCTTCTGCCTACCCTATCAACCTTGCCATCAATAGATGATCACTAATGCTCCTTATGTAGCTCGCCCTTCTCATTTCAAGGTGCCCCTCGTGAAAGCCTCACAATCTTCCCCCTCACAGTTTCATTAGAAACACAGACAAGACATTTTTTAATTTTTCATTAGAAAATGAAAATGTATTAAACATACACAATTAGACTATCAACATAATTCACAATAGATACCAATGCAAACATAAATCTTCAGTATCTACAATAACACCCACACTGTTATAAAAAAGATGGCTGTAAAATGGCTTCAACTATGATGAACAACACTGAAACCAATATAGCCGGTCAGAGCTCATCCCTCACTGTGCACTTAACTTAATATCAGGAAAATCAGAAAGCACAGTCTGGGCCAAACCTCATTGAATTTTCCTCTAAAAAAAGAGAGCAAGTAGGTATGAAAAAAGAACCTGCATGAGTAAGACACAGAGGCAGGGCGTGTCTGGTAGTGGATGAAGGAGGCGTGAGGTGCAATCAAGGCTTCGCACCCTTGGTGTTCCCTTCATTTGATAGTGCCAGCTGTGGACTCCTGAACAAAACCTTGGCCCAGCACTTATGCTTTAACAAATTAGGCACTGGCATGCCTGCTATTATCGCAACAAATACTAATTATGAAACCTCCATTAGGATGGTTCAATCAAGTGGAGCATAATTAATGGAAGGCTATGAGGGTAGAATGCAGGATTGGATTGTGAATGTTGGGAAAGATCTTGTAATGACAGTTGGCCGGGAGCAACAGTTACGCTTGGTGCTAGCTGGCACTGCGCTGTATTGTGGGAATGTACTTTATAGTAATAAAACCTATTTACTTGTACCATGTGTGGTGAATCGGTCTTAACAATGGTGGCAAGATGGTAAAGAGCATGTCGGTGTGAGGTGGTCGAAGATCTGGAGTGGTGTCTTGGATGTCATGGTCGTTTCATAAGAGTTGTGGATGCGATAGCGTTGTGTAGCCATTTTTAGTTATAGCTCCATTCACGTTATTTTAGCATACTAAGCCTGCTGCTTTGCACTTTAACCTAGATATATTTTATTCAGCTTCATTTTATTATTCTTACAACAGCCACTTTTGCATTCTTGTTTTATTTCTCTCTGTCTAGCTGTTTTTGTCTAGGCCAGCACTACGTTCTCAAACAAGACATTCTTGCTTCTTTCAAGGCTGTAGTAAGATAGGTTGCTGGTGAACCTGGTACAAGTTTTGTCTCTGACATTCATAGAAAAATACGCATCCTTATGTAGAGACATTTTCTCAGAACATCAGCTGTTTTATTATAAAAACACTTCCCTGTCTCTTACACGTTAGAGGGAGATTCCAGCCAGAGAACCACGACTGTATGCTGATTGCTGAACGCTTCGCTACTGCTGCTTATGCAGACTTCAGGTCTTTGCTCAGCTATGGGGGATGACGTCTTCCCAGGGGAACCTGAAGGGCAGAATTAGAGCTTAACACGCTGTGCTCTATAAATAGCCTAGGTAGGAATGAGTCTATTGACTCTAGTGAAAACATGGTAGAGTTATTTTTTTGCTTTACTGTTCGTGTCACGATTTTAATGTTGTCATGCTGTATCGTCCTGGTTATTGCAGCACATGCTTTGCTATCTAAGATGCAGGCGCTTCATTAAAATCTTCTTGAAATATATACTGCCTCTGTTTGTCATTGTGTTTGTGAGACTATTGTAACTGAGAGAAACGGATGAGACCAGAGTGACCACGGTTTCCCTGAGAAATCAATTATGTCATGCACTAGACTGCCCAATCATCCCTGCCCTTGGGTAGAGATGAGGCACTGCTAGGTAGCCAGAGCAAAACCCGGATTGGGGCAACAGGTGGTCAGACTCAGTCTCCCACACTGCAAGCAATTTTGCCGCTCAAAATCCAGTAGCCTCATTAGAATATTGAGAGCCTATGCGAGATGGCGCCTCCAACGTTTGGTCAGGCTCTGATTTTCGGGTCCTCCTGAGTATCTCTGTCTCACTATTCACAAAGACACCTCAGTACTATATCCAGAGACATCCGTGGTATTGAGGATTTCTTCCTCAGCTAAGTAGGGAACACCTATTTGATGCTGGAGGTTGTTCAAGCTTGAACTCTAAAAGGAAAATCCCCATTTGGTGTGCTCATCTCTGAACAAATCTACCATCTAATATGGCAAATCCGCAACAGGTAGCAAAAATTGCAGTCAATATGAGACAACCCCTGACTCCACATTTATTGGGAAATGGCCTAACAGCCCAGGGGGGTCCAGTCACATTTGTTGTTGACGCAGATGCAGCTTATAGAACAGAACTCTTCTATTCTTCGGTCACATTTCCAGCAGTTGATGGGAACACAAATACATTTCATCACTATGCACTTGCAAACGCACCTGGACAATACAGAGCATATGCATATTTAGAAATACTTTCATCTTATCGAGTCCATAATAATTGGCTTGATGGCGCCCTACCACACACGATTTTACCAGTTAGGTTAGGTCCTCTAAATAATGACGGGCCTACATTGCCTTTATTGGCCACTTATACACCTCACCCTGCAGTAGCAAACTTAGCAGTAGCTGAAGTCCGTCCCTTATATACTGAGCTGACAGCAATATATAGATGTTTAGTACAGTTTGTAATGCAAACCCAGCACGTGCTGCTCCAGCGCAACCACATGCAGTAATACTAGGCATAAATCCTGCAACTGTGCATTTGATCATGGGTAAAGTACCCACCAAACGAGAAGAAATTCCGTTTTGGTTAGCTCAAAAAATAAATGCCCTGGAAGCAGTATTTCCCCATATGGGACCTCAGGATAAACATAGAATACAAACAATGTGCTTGCCATTTGGGGTAGCTCCCACAGTAGATAATTGTAATACATGGGGCACAGTATTTGCCGTGCTCTATACTACCGCATACGGTACACCGACACTTGCCAACTTACCGGAAGTGTTGAAACAAATTCAAGATGAATATGGGGCTGCCCGAGCCCTAGACTTGGGGATGCAATTAATGGGCAACTTTGCCATGGTATCCTCAATTATTTTAAGTAACCTTAAAGGGGAAGCTGTTGCATTAGCGGTGCGCATGCGGCTCTGGGATGTTCCTCAACAGGCTCAAGAACGTGAGTTGACAAAGATTATTGCAGAGACCTACTCTAGTATTGGTCGAGATAGTCTGGGGGCTAGACCAACAAAACTACACTTTCAGGGTAAATCTAATAAAGATTTTTCCAAGCAGGCTCCTGAGGGTAATAAGACACACAGGGATAAAAAACAACAAACTCCTAACAAAGAAAGGGGAGAATCTCCGCGCACGGAGCCCCCGCAGAATAGATACAATCTCAGAAATAGAGATAATATAAAAACACCTGACATATATCAATATAGTGAAACATGCCAATCTTGTTCCTTTCAGGACACATCGGAAAAACGCAGTGAGAGAGGAGGGCGGTCAGAACAAAGAACAGAGTACGTGAAACCGAGACAGGAATCACAACGCTCAACAGAGGTTTCTGTTAAAAAGGAAGAGAAACCCCCCCAACAAAAACCCCAATTTAAAAAGTAAAAGGTGGCAGTAGTTGTAGTTCGACATGCCACTCAAGAAGAGGGTCGTCTTAAAGAAAAAGAAGAGGGCACTAGCGCTGCTAGACAGCGCGGCAAAGGTCACAATATTTCGCCTGAATCTTCTAGAGCATCTGGAGGTGAAAGCAACTGCTGACTTTCTACAAGTAGAAACTGCGGACATGTGTGTCTCCATGCCTGATAGGGTGTACAAAGTAACACTACAGTTAGAAGGAGACACTGAACGCACAATAGACGCAATCTTTTGGAATCGTGTGGTAAATAGATACAGTATTTTGTTGGCCGAACAAGACTGGCCACCTGAATTTGTCCGTACATGCCCATGTGGGGAAGATGTTTTTAAATTTTCTTTCTCTCCCCTTGTTCTGGAGGAACTCGTAGAATCGTACGCCAATGATTGGGCATTGGCGCAGGCACCCGTGTTATATGGTAACCACGTAGGTTGGGACAAAGAATTCCCCTTCCACGTAATTCCTATTAAAAATCAACCCCAATATCCAATAAAACATGATGCTAAAGCACCTGTGAGAGAAATTCGCACACAATTGGAGTACCAGGGCGTAATTGAACCCTGTGTCTCCCGAATGAATAATCCTTCATTCTAAGTAGCTAAACCGGACCATTCATACAGAATAGTCTTAGAATACAGACACTTAAACAGTCATACACACACATCTGCTATACAAAACTCACATAGCACAGCACTGATGAACAACATAGTGCGCAAAAAATACAAAACAGCACTGGACATTTCCAATGTTTTTTTCTGCCAAAATATAGCACCTGAGAGTAGAGACTTAACAAATTTCAGCGCACTAGTCTCTCAGAAAAAATTCTGTCATTTACCTCAGAGGTACAAGAACAGTCCAGGACTGTTCACGGCTTGTGTGACTTCAATTTTGCACAACATTGATCCTGAAGCATTGTCCTATGTAGATGATAAAAACAAAAATAGCCTTTCTTAGAGTTCTGTTTCTGGGATATGAGCTATCGAGCTAAGGAAAGAGCCTAGCGCCACAATTCTTAGAAAGATGCACACAATTACAACCTCCAAACACCATTAAAAACTCCAATCTCTATTGGGTTTCCTAAATGTTGACAGAACTTACATTCCTGACTATGCAACACACATAAAACCTTTATATGACTTAATACGTCCTGATTTTTCAAGTAATTTTTGGACAGTCGAACATTCACGCATTCTCAGAGACCTGCAAACAGACATGCTTGCAGCACAATGTTTACATACAAAGGACAACAAAACACACTTGGTCATCAGGGTAATTGCTGGTGCCATTGGTTTCACCTATGTAACCTTTAACGGGGTGAGACCGTCCCAATTGCATGCAAATCACACTTGTACTCAGCAGTAGAACAACGCTTTGCTCCCACTGAGAAAATTCTCACTGCTGGCCGTCATTAAAGAAAGACCTCTAGCTCAGGGCAAATGCATTATTGTCGTCTCCCAAATTTGAGCCCTTGATGCTGTCACCAAAGCCAGCGTTCCAAACGCTAAAGCATTACATCCACGTTGGAATCAATGGGCCACGTCTTTGACAGCCACTCATGTAGATTACATTTTCGACCCAAAATTACAAACTCAAGAATTTTTGCAATATGAACTAGACTATCCAGTTCCAGCAAATACACTGAATATTGATCAGCATCAAAGAGTCATGTACACCGATGGCTCAGCACAACCTGCAATTGGCACAAAGCATCAATACTCCGCTGCTTGCGCAGTCGTAAGCGGCTACATGGAGGATAATACATTTTGTCCTCAACATTCATACACATAAACCCTAGAGGAATGCACAGCACAGCTAACAGAGCTAAAGGCTCCGGTCATGGCACTGGAACATACGGATCCTGCACAGTTAACACTGATTGTTTTTGATTCGTACTATTGAGTCCAGTCCTTCAATTAATACCTGCATTACTGGTGCCAGAATGGGTTCAGAGACTCTAAAGGCAACACCATTAAACACAGACTTCTGTGGGGGAAAGTAGCGGATCTGAAGGAAACGCTACCAAATGTACATGATGTACATACACTTGGACACCAGCGCGTTGGAATACATGTTGCTGGGAATAAACTGGCTGATGAAGCCGCAAAGCCAGCAGTAGCCATGGCCACTGTTGCTGCAGTAACCCACTTAGGTGCGAAACCGGACGAAGACATATGCGCTGCCGTGAAAGCTACTGCTGATGGTACGCCCTATCCAAAAGCATTTCCTGCTAAATATTCCTACCGAATGGGAGGCTGCCTAAACGTTGAGGTTAAGATACCAGGCATAGGGGTTTGAGATATTCCCAACAAGGAGATAAGACCAGAGTTGATTTAAGCAGCGCATGAGGGGGTACATCAGGCCATGCTGGTGTGGTGGCTACAATATCTTTGTTACAAGCCTGTTATTGGTGGCCAGTCCTATACAAAGAGGCCAAGCAGTATGTCCTTTGTTGTGACATCTGCCAACAAATAAAGTTTCCACTGGTAAGTGCCCACCGCAGATACCCCTCCTAATTTCCAACAAACCTTTACAGTGTGTGTACTTGGACCAATGTGGTCCCCTAACACCGGACAGTGCATACAAATACATCTTAATTGCTGTTGTCTCCTGCTCCATATTTCTATGGATGTGGCCACAACACTCCGCTGACGCTTAGACTGTTATGAAAGATTTGTGAATCTTTATCAGTACATTTGCAGTTGCAGCTCTCCACCCGGACCAGGGCCCTACTTTTGCCTCAAGGGCATTCAGGGACACGATGGCTTCATTGGGGGTCCAACTCCAGTACTCGTCTCCATTTCAGCCTGATGGAAATAGCGTTGTGGAGCGATTAAACCATGTTTTAAAGCAATCCTTAACAGCCAGAGTCCTAGGTACGGGTCGTAGTTGGCTTAACCACCTATATGGAGTCCAGAGAGCACTTAATAATCTGCCTAGATGGTCCCTCGGGGTCGTACTTCATGAGTGCCTGTTTGGAACTCGAATGTATGTTCCAGATCTTGATGGTCCTGGCACGGAGGCGGCAAAAACACCCTTTGACATAAATGAACGTGTCATTGTCTTACAGGATTTGCAACAGTTCCATGAGGACAACGCTTCTGCCAGTGCCGCCTCCACTGGAATTAAGGATGTACCTGTAATGCCTACAGGCTGGATTCCTTAAGTCAGGGATCTACTATATGAAAAGGTTGCTGTGAAAAAGGAATTTGGTCCTTCTTATCGTGCAAAAGTCCCAGTCTTAGGAATACTCGGTACCAGAACTGTCATTCTACCACCGTTGGCAAGTGCCAAAGAAAAACGTTTTGTATCTATCGACAATGTCAAACTACACCATGTGGCCGATCCTGCACAGCAGACCAAAAGAAACAACCAGTAGTTCCCAAATCCCTCTCACTACTGGTCAAGACATTCCTCTACAAGTTGTAATCAGCAACACTGATACCTCTCCGAGCTTGGGAAGGGTGGAAAATGATCTTGCATTAGTTCCATTAACATCAAATAATACAGAAATTACTGATTGATTTGACACAACTTCAACAAAGACTGATGGCGCTATTTATTCTGAGCCACAGCTGGAAATACCAACCCCACCTACAGATATAGCTCCAGTTTTTGCACAAACTGCTTCTGGATACTTTGCCAACATGAACGACAATGTTTCGGACTCATTCGTCTCTTCGACACCTGAACTGTCAAAAACAAGTAAGCTGATTAAACTGGCTTAAAGCAATTTACCTTATTCTTCCATGGAACTATCTGTGGCTTTTTTTGACTGTATTGGCTTTCCTACTTTGGACTGGGTTTGTTATAACATTATTTTTATTAAAATACATGGTCATTTTCTTCCTGAAAAATCAACCGTTGAACTGGTGAATGAGGTCCTAAAACCACATTTTTCTTCTCACAAGGTCCGTAGAGACTTGTCTTTTGTGAACATTTCTGCCATACCAATTCCTGATGGGATTGTTTTGGAAAAAGTAACACTTGATATATATAGCCCCACAGAGGTCATTCAAATACCATATGTGTTTAAACTTCCAATGAACAATAGAATAATACCCACAGTTGTTTCTGATCATTGGGATGTGAAAACAGTTAATTCTATGATAACTGAATTGCAGTATTACACTGTATTTGAAAACGAAGATGTTTATCAATCTAAAGAGAATTATGGTGATATGTTTTGCTATAATTATTATAGGCACCATTTCATCCACAGAGCAAGTACCCCAACAACTGTTTTTAATTACACACAGTGGGAACATTGTCTGACTCCACCACAAGGGAGTTCTAAAACATATTCTGAAAAGTTTACATGTTTTTCTGGGCACGATGTTAAAAATGCGGAGTCATATTATTTTAAATTGCCACCGACAGCAAATGTACGCATACTGTTGACAAATACGAAATTTATTTATTCTGATTCCTTTGTTTCCTGCTTGACGATAGAAGGCTATGAATACTGGCTGAAGTCGATTGACTTAAAAAGTGTGTGGGGAATTAGACATTGGCAAATACAGGTGAAGGAAGCTTTATTTAGAGCATCCCTGATACCTGTTCAAATTATATTTTTAAATGAAACTGTGCAACAAACAAGTTGTTTAGGCTTAGCAAAGATTAAAGAATTAAACACGCCCAGTATTCCTGCCCCTGCAAAATTTTATGAATGGCAAAAATATATAAATGCAACTGAAGATCAGCTTGATAAATGGGTACAGAATTGGACGTTTAATGATTCACTGTCACATCCTGGCGGGTGGTTATTGTGGCCAACAGATACCAATCGGTGTCATAAATGTTTTATAAACTCCATGGGGGGTTTTAGAACTAGTCGTCGGGTATAGTAAAGACATACAGTGTAGGGAAACTATGCCAGCAATGGTTAAAGAGTTCCTCACTAGATGCAGTTAGAGAACACCTCAGTCTCCTGTCTAATAACACCGACTTACAGGACTTCCTGTTAGGCCCCAGAAAACTAAGCAGAAGGCGCTTCCTAAATGAAGTATATAATGAAATTTGGAAGCTTTCCCAACAGGAAGCTGCTGCCCGGTTAAAGCAAATAGACCAAGAACTGTTGTGTGATGCGAGCTCGAATAGTTTTTGTTTTGGTCTCTAAGATTGTCACATGCTACGGGAACATACTTTTTCCTCCCACCAGATTAAAAGAGGTAGCTGACATTTGGCCCCATATTGCTACTTCTAATGTGAATTTTGACAAGTTGAGCAGACTGAAAGCTTTACTGTTCCAAAATCATGTGTCTCTCACATCTGCGGCCGAGACCTACGCACCTCAGGTGGCAAGGTCATCAGCAGAGATACAGTCCCTTTTAAGTACCAACTTTCTGAGACACATAGGTGAACTCATGGGACGAATATTTAATGCGTCCAGTACTACTGGAATCGCACATTTCTTTAAGGCTGTTGGTTCAGGTTCACACCTTCTCCTCCATATTCATCAGCCATCCACTCAATATCTTCCAGTTTTTTTCGGGGGATTTCTAATAACTTTGGCTATAATAGTTGGCATTTTGCTGTTGCTACTTTTCATGCGCAATGGCTGTCCTGCCGTAACAAGGAAGTATGAGAGCACTCCCATCGGTGCAGCTGTGTCGTGAACGTATGATACAGTACTTTGGAGAAACACTCATGCAGGAATTGGAGTGCGACGATCTCTGTCATTCAGACCGGTTTTGCATTGTGTGCAGCCCGTGTTTCGGTGCCTTTGGTGCTCTTTCGAACATGCACTGGAAGTTTGTCTTTCTATGCAGCGCTTGCTTTCATTGGACGCTGATCTGTTGATGTTCTCACGAGGGTTCATTTACGGACATACGCGTTGAGGGTGAGTTTTCTAAGGGAAGCTACTTATGAGTTGCCCTTCCTGGAGGATGCAACTCTTATGTCATTATTGGGCACTCCACGGAACGCTGCTGCCTTGGCTGAGGCTCAGCCTATAGAACACAACTGCTCATTGGTCCTTCTTGGCGATGCCTTTCCAATTTTAACCTAGGGCGAAGTGGAAGATTTCCTGTCCTCCATTATCCCGGATTCAATTGGCAACTTTCAAAATGACTCTGACTTTTGCAATTCGGTCCCTTTTTAAGCCACATGTTAACATTTTAAATTGTCCTTTTAGATATGTTCATGTGTCCTTTTACCTTGTCATTATTGACATTTTGTACATATATATCTTAGGTTGAGTTTTAGTAGCTTTTATGTACATTTAGGCTTTGAACCACCTTCAACCGACAAGGGGAGGGTGTTGTGTAGCCATTTTTAGTTATAGGTCCATGCACGTTATTTTAGCATACTAGGCCTGCCGCTGTGCACTTTAACCTAGATATATTTTATTCAGCTTCATTTTTTATTCTTACAATAGCCACTTTTGCGGTCTTGTTTTATTTCCCTCTGTCTAGCTGTTTTTGCCTAGGCCAGCACTACGTTCTCAAACCAGACATTCTTGCTCACTCTGTGCTTCTTTCAAGGCTGTAGTAAGATAGGTTGCAGGTGAACGTTGTACAAGTTTTGTCTCTTACATTCATTGAAAAGCATACATCCTTACGAAGTGACATTTTCTCAGATCATCAGCTGTTTTATTATAAAAACACTTCCCTGTCCCTTACACGTTAGAGGGAGATTCCAGCCAGAGAACCATGACTGTAGCTGATTGCTGAACGCTTCGCTACAGCTGCTTATGCCGACTTCAAGCCTTTGCTCAGGTATGGGGGATGATGTCTTCCCAGGGGAACCTGAAAGGCATAATTAGAGCTTACCATGATGTGCTCTATAAACAGCCTAGGTAGGAATTAGTCTATTGACTCTAGTGACAATATGGTAGTGTTATTTTTATGCTTACTCTCCTTGTCACGATCTTAATCTTGTCATGCTGTATCATCCTATTTATTACCGCACATGCTTTCCTATCTAAGATGCAGTCCCTTCATTAAAATCTTATTGAAATATATACTGCCTCTGTTTGTCATTGTGTATATGAGACTGATATAACTGAGAGAAACGGATGAGACCTGAGTGACCATGGTTTCCCCGAGAAATCAATTATGTCATGCGCTCGGCTGCCCAATCATCCCTGCCCTTGGGTAGAGATGAGGCCCTGCTAGTTAGCTGGAGCAAACCCCGGATTGGGGCGACAGGTGTCACCTGTAGTGGATCAGACTCAGTCTCCCACACCGCAGGCGATTCTGCCACTCAGAATCCAGTAGACTCATTAGAATGACAAGAGCCTTCGCTACAATAGTTCATGCGGTGAAGCTGCCAAGCATTAATGCATGTGACCAGAGTTAGAGAAGGAGTTCCAACGAGGGTTTCCCTATTGGGTGACGTCACGTCTGCGCAATCCCAGCAGCCCTGGATTCGAAAAGGAGTCAGGAAGGGGATTTCTGAAGTGGGTGATATAATTTCTGCATAAATTTAAAAAACGTGCTAGCTAACGAGAAAGAAAGGTTTATTTCTATTAAGTACATTGAGGTGAGGATTCTGTATTTTCCTCTTCACTTTATTGTCACAGCAGCCATCAAAGAAAGTATTGTAATTATTGAAAATTAGTGCACTACTTATCCCAAGAACCCTGAGGGAATGTGTCTCCATGATGACCATTGTCCAATCAAACATTATTCCGAAGTAGATATGTGTGTGATGTCCCTTCCTGTTCCTTTTTTCTTTGCTGGAGGAAGTTAGCCACACACGTCCACTCTAAACCAGTTTTTAATCATCGTCTGAAAAGATGAAAGTACAAATCTCATTGCCCAATTCTCAATGCCGTAATCTGCATTCACAGCCTGAAAACTATAATATACAACATTTATGTTCATGGTAATTCATGAAATCATGGTTAAATGCATGCAGAAAAAACATAAAGACATTGGTAATCAGTTTGAACATATCTTGATAAATCACATTTATTAGGATCTCAATAGTGCATTTAAATCCCCCGACTGCTCGTAGACTGGAGTCTGTGTGAATAATCATACTTATATCGATGAAGCTATTGGGGAGGGTCAGGCGATTATCCCTGCAATCTCAGGGTGGGATAATCCTCACCCCGTGTCCTGAATGGGATTGAAACTTTCCTTCTTGTTAGCTAGGAAATCTTTTATTCTGTGTCAGGACCGGAGGCGAGGATTATGCATGTTCAAAGCTTACTTACCACTAGGGCTGCGGTGTCTGAAATAGGTTTGAAATAGAATTTGTTGAAAGTCGATTCAGATGACCAATTCACTGCATTCGTAATGTCTTCTAGTTTTCCACCAACCTGAATGACTTTATACGCCATAGGGCCTCTCGTGGAGTGAGCCCCAAACTTCCTCACATCAGTTCCAGCTTCTTTCATAATCCATTTTACCCACCTGGCAATAGTAGATTAAACTGCTTTAAAGGGTTTATTGATAGCAATCAACTGTTGCCTCTCACCTAAGGGTGTTTAATCTTATGCCTTCATACAAAGTACCATGCACAATTTTGCTTTGTCTGTAGAAGCAGCTAAGATACTGACTTGGTATTGGTCTTCATCCTCCTCGAGACTGTAAAAGTAACCCTGTCTGGGTGAATACTCTAGATGAAATATCCAGGGCTCGCATGTCTGAAACCCTTTTGCATGATATGAGGCATAAAATTGTGGCAGATAGCTCTTTCCTGGACGGATACTGGTTGTCTTGCCAGTTCAGAAGGAGTTGCAGTACTAGGTTGATGTCCCACAAACCTGAATATCTAGACCCCCGGAGGTTTGTTGAGCCTAATCCTCTTCATGAATTTACATATCGAAGGGTGTTCCCCCACAGGCACAAAGTTGATGGTGTCCTGCCCGGCTGAGATAGCCGATCTGAACCAATTTACTGTATTATAAGCCCCCAGGAGATCCAGCTGTCTCTCCTGACACCAATGATGCCATCGTCTCCAGGCCAAAGAGTATACCTCTTGATGGTGCCCGAAGCCCACGCTTGTTGGATGAATTCTGAAGCCTCTTGTGAAAGATGGACGTCTTTCCATCATCGCCAGAAATCCTCTACACCATGAGGGTTAGGTGGCCCTGAAGGACTTGAGGGTGAAGTTGTCCCTAAGGATAGAAGGGAATGAGGGCACTGCAATTGGAAGGTCCCAGGAGAGTTCCATCAGAGATGGGAACCAGGCCTTGGACCTCCAGATCAGTGTTACCAGGACCAGAGATGCTCCCTGCCTCCAAACCTGAGCCGCTACTCGAGGAATCATCATGAATGGTGGAAAAGCATATGGGTGACCCTTTAACCAATCTTGGAGAACAGCATCCTCCGTTTAGGCTTCCGGATCCAGATGCCTACTCACGAATCTTGGTAGTTGTTGGTTCAATCTGGTTGCAGTGAGATCTATGTCGCACAGTGTTGCAGTCCAGCTGCTAGTCCCTGCTGTCTGAGAAGTTCCTGGTGTACCAGTCCGCTACTGTGTTGCTGATGCCCGGAAGGGATTCCTCCGTTACCAAGATCTGTTTCTCCAGGCAATAGTGCCAGAAATCCTTTGCGAGATCTGACAGAATCTTTGAAATACGTTTGGCATATTAAACCGCTGAGATATTGTCCATCTTCAGTAGAACACAGCAGGACACATTGTCTTTGGTCAGAGATTTTATTGCGAATGAACCTGCCAGGAGTTCGAGACAATTGATGTGGAGATTCAGTTCCTCCTCCGACCATTTCCCCATATCTGGCTCCCCAATCCTGTCAGCTGGCATCCGACTCTATCATTATGTCCAGTGTTGTTGCGAAGATCGCCCAGCCATTTTATGATTCCATGTGATTATCTACCACTGAAGTTCCGTCCTGGCGTCTGGTGAAAGAGATATCAATGCCGAGTAAGTTAACTCTTTTCAAAGGTGGTTCGCCTTCAGTCTCTGAAGGGCTCGGATGTGGAGTGGTTCCCGGGAATATAGCCTGAATCGAGGACGAAAGGAGACCAACTATCCTGGCAAGTTGTCTCAAGGAGATTCTCTCCTGTCTCAGGCCCGTCAAAGATCCTTCTTCATCCTGGATATCGTGGATGTCAGGAGACTCATAGTAGCCTGCACCAAATTGATGAGAAATCCCAAGAATGCCATTCTTTGATTTGGAGTCATTTCTGACTTGTCTTTGTTGATGATAAAGCCCAGTTTGTGTAGAAGAGCAATAGTCATGTTCAAGTTGTGTAGAGGTGGGAGTGAGACTGCTCCATCAAAAGAATTTCCTCCATGTAAATGATCATTCATACCCCCCTGGTACAAATGGTCTCCACCACTGACTACAGAAGCTTGGTGAAGCACCAAGGAGCTGACAAGAGGCCAAAGGGGAGAGCCCTGAACTTGTAGATTTGCTCTTGCCATACAAATTGGAGAAACCTCCTGTGGGGAGGGTAAATGGGTACCGAAAGATAGGCATCCTTGAGGCCCAGTCAGACCATCCAGTCACCAGTCAGGAGCATGTCCCTCAGAAGATGGATGCCCTCCATCTTGAAATGTCTGTATACCAGCCATACGTTGAAGTCCTTCAAGTTTATGACCGGTCTGAAGCCTTTTTCCTTCTTTTGGACCAAAAACAGGTTGCTCACGAACCTGTGTGGGTGCTAGATAAATCTGGAGATTGCCCCTTTCTGCAGAAGTTCTCTTACCTCTGTGTCTATTATAAGAGTCTCTACAGTTGGAGTTGCACCACTTGGGCAGGTGTCCCATAGAACTCTATGCGGAAACCCTGACTGTCTGAAGAACCAAAGGGTCTGACGTGATCTTCTTCCAATTGTGCACAAACAGCCTTAATCTCCCCCTAGGTCTTGAGGGAAAGAAAGGAAACTGCTTAACAGAATGACCTCTCTGGGAGAAATTGTTGCCTATGCCACCTCTGTAGCCTTTTCCTTGCCTGGATCCATGGTTTGGGGAGAAGGGGCCTTGATGACCATCATTCTATCTGTTGTTCCATTTGGATTTGCTCTTGGGGGGACCTTGTGGGTATGAGCGGCCAGAGGAGGCTCATCTGCCTCTTCCAGCCCCTGAAAAACCTTCCCTCTGGAAGATCTTCTTTATTGATGATTGAACTTTGTCAAGGGCTAAAAAGGTTGAGCCAAACCTCCCCAGTTCCTTGATGAAAGGTTTGCTAAATAAGTTGCCTTACCCAATAGCACCATCCTCAGAGGTCTCAGGTTCCCACAGCTTGGGATTGATTTTGATTAGCAAAGCTTTCCTCCTTTCAGCTGCCAGCTCACAATTTGCATTGCCCAGAAGGTAGACGGCCCTCTGAGCCCAACCGGCCACTATGTCTGTAGATATAGAGGTCCTGGTTTGCTTGGCTTGTTCTGCTATCTCTATCATTTTTGTGAGTGGTCCCAGCACATCCAAAAGTTTGTCCTGGCACGTTCTCCAGAAACTATCAATGTCCTTTTTTGGGTTACACATGTATTTACTAAAGGAAGTACACATCTTTGGATCGATGTCTGGTGTGGCTGCAACCTTCCCACTCAGTGCCGGCCTAGGGTATTCTACTCTTAGGCACGCTCTCACCTCTTTCTCTAGGGGTTGGCAGATCTGGTCCGCCACATAGTCAGCCACTTTTGTGTCTGGGGTTCATTCCAAGGACCTGGGGTAATAAATCCCTTCGGGCTCAAACATATCTGACTGTCCTGCCTCTTTGTTTGGGAATTTAGAGGCTGAGGAGCGTGGGTGCCAAGGTCTGCCCGAGTCCCTTTCGTCTTCTGAGGATGTCTCCCTCCATATCACCCTCCCATCTATACGAGTTCCTCAGGTCAGGTCGCAGTTTTCCCCTGGTTCATCATCCTCCCAGGAGAGTGCGTGTTTCAGTGTGCACTCATTCTTACGGAAGGTCTCATAGAACCTATTGAAACCTTCCAGGTGCCTCGCATCACGCTTATTAGCCTTCTTGCACCTGCCGAAAATCTGCTGGTTCCTGCACCCAAGGAGGAGGGCTTGCTGAACATGTCGGGAATATTTTTGGCCAGTTTGTCTTCCTGGTCTTGCAGGGGGGCGAGAGCCCTAGAAATCACTTGTGAGATTGCAATGTCTACATATGCGGGCAAGCATTGAGGCTATTCATCTTTAGCCTCCTGCATGGAGGAATATTTGTGGTCCTGTGGGGATTCCATATTTCAAACATTGAGAGGGTGCAAGCACCGACATTATATAAATGAGTCTATATGAAAAATTAAATGCCCTAGTTGCTCTTTGGGCAGCCTCCCATATGTGCTCTTTATTATGGTTGTGAGAACCAGAGCATGCCTCCTAGTGGCCGGCCTGTCATGCTGTAGAGATGGCTAAAGGCAGACTGCATAGCGGTGTTAAAGGGGTTTGGCAGGAAAGCACTGAGGGAATCCCTGTATAAAACTCCATCCGTTCTTTCCTCATGCGTGCGAGCCTGTAGGAGCTCTTGAGGAGCCACTCTGACAGGTCTCAGTGCACCTGACAGATCTGATCATCAGTGTGAAAAGGCGCCACCTGGAGGACTCGCGCAGTACCGTGGACCTGCTCAGGCCTAAAGCCTACTGTGCGGGGGAGCCAAAGTAATCGCCGCAACTAGCAGAACACAGCAAACAGGGAAAAAATATATAAGCAGTGACACGATACAGAAAGTAACAGTATTTGTTTAAACAATAGGCATGCAAAGCTCGTAACAGAAGGCAGTGACTTAGCTGATGAACAGTGAAGAAGGAGGAACAGGAAGGGATGTCAAACACATACATACTTCAGACTAATGTTTGATTAGACAATGGTCGTCATGGAGGCACATCCCTCAGGGTTCTTGAGATATGTAGTGTTACTGTTTTTTCTTTAATGACGTTATGTTCTTTGAAGGCTGCTGTGACAATAAAGTGAAGAGGAAAATGCATAATCCTCGCATCCGGTTTTGACATAGAATCCAGGTGCCCTTTTGTGGTACAAGAATCTGTGAATATGGGTGCATCGTTGGTGCTGCATCACCACGTTAATGGCGGCATCATCTGTCATTTTGGGGGTACATCCGGCAGGTGAGTGTGGGCTCACTCTAGTTGAATGTCACAGCATTACATCATGACGGCAGCAGACTTTTTTGAGAGCATTCAGAAAAGTAGTGAAACAGGATACTCTAGTTGATGGCCATGTTTTCTACATCATCGGGCAAATTTGCATAATAACAATATTGTGCAATACAACCAAGCAAATTATTTTGACTGCTTTTCACCGCTCAGCACAAATTTTTAAATGTAACTATTGCTTCTTCCATCATCGCATTGAAGCAATTTCATCAGCTAGTAGACAGGTACTCAGCATAATTTGTTATTTATCAGCTGGTTACAGGTTTTGGGGAGTGAGTTACTTAAGCAAACACTATGTGGTAAGTTGTTTACACAGTTCTGGGATCATCAATTTTTATGCCATCAACAGCCGAGGTACTTTGGATTACCTTATCTAGCAGTGTGCTGAGTTGACTTGACTTGGTAAAGTATACTCCCAGAACTGTATATAAAACAGTAATTGGTGTGCCAATTACTGTTTTATACACTGTTCGGGAGTGTACTTTACACAGTAGTGTGCTAACTCGACAGGAGATTTACACACCGACTTTTGTTTTATACACAGTTCTGGGAGCGTACTTTACACAACTGAGTGCTGAGTCAACTGGTGATTGGTACACCAGTTCTTGTTTTATACATAGTTCTGTGAGCAGCATACCCATTCTTACAATATTTTTTGTCTGAAGTTTATATGCTTGTGGCAGATATTCTAAAAATCTCATTGTGGAGTGGACTTAGTGGGTAATGGCTAGCATTCAACCACCACTGTTGTTTCTTGCGGAGCTTGGAAAACCGCCCATGCAATAGGTATTGTAGCTTGATCTATTTGAAGTGTATGTTGAGATACTGGAAGATGGTGAATGTACTCCAGAAAGACAGTTGTCCTTACTTAAGCATAGATTGGGGACCATAAGATTGAAGGATTTAAAGAATTTAGGGCCATATGTACGAAGCTTTTTCCCATAGACACAGAATGGGTAAAATCCTTTGGTACATCTGGCCCTTACCTCCTTTAGAGAATATGCGGGATGCGGATGTTTACCAGTTTGTGGTTAAGCAATCTAATGAGAGGTATGGTAGAAAGATTAATGTGGTAATGGAACGATATAAATTTGGTCGAGAGAACAGAAAGAAAATTAAACAATTGATCAATACATGCTGCTTTAAGGGGGTTAGCTCTGATGTGTGCATTTGAACAAATGACTTAAGATCAAGTGCTAAAAGATCAATTATTGATGAACCAAATCCAAGAAGATCCAGGAGAAAATATGGTCGTCCAGGGAATTGTTTTAAAAAGCTGAGGTGACTGAGAAATCTAGACAGGTGGTGAGAAAGGAGAAAAAGATTTATGGAATTGTATGTATTGTTGGTAGTGAAAATAAAAGTAAGGGGAAAAAGAAAAAATAGATTGGGGTGCGTGCAAGTGAACCTAATAAAAAGAATGAACTGAATAGCAATTCTAAAGGAACGCCACGCTACAGATTTAGGTCCAGCAATAATCTGGCCAATTTCAAAACATGTCCAGCTGTAAGCAAGGTATGCAATATATGTAAGAAAAAGGGGCACTTATTCGGGTGTGTATGAGTGTTGGGAGGAATGTTAATTCTGTTCCTGAAGATATGAAGGAGGATGAGTAGAGTATGCAAGGTGTGGTTTTGAGATGTTAGAAATGGGGTCTGTGATTGGCAGTCAGGTTACCCCCTGTCCAAGCAAGGACCCTAACTCTAGTCAGGGCAATGGAGAAACTCACTTAGATAACACCTGCTTACCCCTTTGGTAGCTTGGCACAAGCAGTCAGGCTTATCTCAGAAGAAATGTGTAAAGGATTTGTACCAACACACACAATAATACAGTGAAAACACAAAAAAATGGACGCCACACAAGTTTAGAAAAATAGGTAATATTTATCTAACTCAAACAAAATGACAAAAATCCAAAATAGTACACCACTTGGCATGGCAGGAGTCTCAGAAGAGAGTCCAGATATTAGCAGAGGAAGTCTTTGATGACCCTGAGTCTTCAAAACAGAAGGCAAGCTCAGTTCAAGCCCTTGGAAATTCTTCACAAGCAGGTCTATACCACAAAGTCCAGTCTTTGTCCCCTTTCACAAGCAGAAGCAGCAATCAATCAATCAATCAATCAATCACAATATTTATAAAGCGCGCTACGTACCCGTAAGGGTTTCAAGGCGCTGGGGGGGGGGGGGCTTGGGAATGCTGCTATTGGTCGAAGAGCCAGGTCTTGAGGAGTCTCCTGAAGGTGAGATGGTCCTGGGTCTGTCGTAGGGGGGTCGGGAGGGAGTTCCAGGTTTTGGCGGCGAGGTAGGAGAAGGATCTGCCGCCGGATGTCTTGCGTTGGAAGCGGGGAACAATGGCGATGGAGAGGCTGGCAGAGCGGAGGTGGCGGGAGGGGACGTAGAAGTTGAGTCTGTTGTTCAGGTAGGTGGGACCGGCGTTGTAGAGTGCCTTGTGAGCGTGGGTGAGGAGCTTGAAGGTGATCCTCTTGTCTACGGGGAGCCAGTGGGGGTCCTTCAGGTGGTGGGAGATGTGGCATCGGCGGGGTACATTGAGGACCAGTCGGGCGGAGGCGTTTTGGATGCGTTGGAGTCGTCGGATGTCTTTTGCTGGGATGCCTGTGTAGAGTGCGTTGGCGTAGTCAAGTCTGCTACTGACGAGGGCCTGAGTCACAGTTTTTCTGGTTTCAGTTGGGATCCATTAGTAGATTCTACGGAGCATGCGGAGGGTGTTGTAGCAGGAGGAGGAAACTGCATTGACCTGTTTGGACATGGTGAGGGCGGAGTCGAGGACGAAACCGAGGTTGCGTGCGTGGTTGGTTGGTGTTGGAGGGGGTCCCAGTGCGGTGGGCCACCAGGAGTCGTCCCAGGCCGAGGGGGTGCGTCCGAGGATGAGGACCTCCGTCTTGTCGGAGTTCAATTTCAGGTGGCTGTTTCTCATCCACTCGGCGATGGACTTCAATCCCTCGTGGAGGTTGGCTTTGGCAGTGTGTGGGTCTTTAGTAAGGGAGAGGATGAGCTGGGTGTCGTCGGCGTAGGAGAGAATGGTGAGGTTGTGCTGACGGGCCAGTTGTGCAAGGGGGGACATGTAGACGTTGAACAGCGTTGGGCTCAGAGAGGAGCCTTGGGGTACCCCGCAGATGATGTTGGTGGCTTCGGAGCGGAAGGGTGAGAATCGGACTCTCTGGGTTCTGCCGGAGAGGAATGAGGAGATCCATTTGAGGGCTTTTTCTTGTATTCCGGCTTCGTGAAGGCGTGTTAGTAGGGTGCGGCGGCAGACCATGTCGAAGGCAGGATAACTGTACGATAGCCCAACAAAGCACAGTCACAGGCAGGGGCAGCATTTCTCCTCATCTCTTCAGCTCTGCTCCTTGGCAGAGGTTCCTCTTGGTTCCAGAACTGATCTAATTTTCAGGGGTTTTAGGCCCAATACTTATACCCCTTTCTGCCTTTGAAGTTGGCATACTTCAAAGGAAAGTCTCTGTTGTTCACAAAATCCTGCCTTGACCAGGCCAGGCCCCAGACACACACAAGGGGGTTGAAGACTGCATTGTGAGAGGGCTGGCACAGCCCATTCAAGTGTAAGTGGCCCCTCCTCCCTCCACTCTAGCACAGATGGCTCATCAGGATATGCAGACTACACCCCTGCTACAACTGTCAAACTGACCCAGACAGGGAATCCACAAACAGACAGAGTCACAGAATGGTTTAAGCAAGAAAATGCCTACTTTCTAAAAGTGGCATTTTCAAACTAACAATCTAAAAAACAACTTCACTAAAACATATATTTTTAAATTGTGAGTTCAGAGACCCCAAACTCCCTATTTCTATCTGTTCTCAAAGGGAATTGCACTTTATTAATATTTAAAGGAAGCCCCCATGTTAACCTAGGAGAGAGCTAGGCCTTGCACCAGTGAAGACTGAATTTAGCAGTATTTCACTGTTAGGACATGTAACACACATCACTACATGCCCCACCTTTAACATACACTGCACCCTACCCATGGGGCTACCTAGGGCCTACCTTAGGGATGCCTTACATGGATAAAAGGGGAAGATTTAGGCCTAGCAAGTAGGTAAACTTGTCAAGGCAAATTGGCAGTTTAAAACTGCACATACAGACACTGAAGTGGCAGGTCTGAGCCATGCTTACAGGGCTACTAAGGTGGGTTGCACAACCAGTGCTGCAGGCCCACTAGTAGCATTTGATTTACCTGCCCTGGGCACCTCTAGTGCAGTTTACCAGGGACTTACTAGGAAATCAAATATGCCAATCATGGATAACCCAATTACACATACATTTTACATAGGAGCACTTGCACATTTGCACTGGTTAGCAGTGGTAAAGTGCCCGGAGTATCAAAAACAGCAAATACAGAGTCCAGCACACATCAACAACCTGGAAAGCAGGGGCAAAAAGTTAGAGGAGGCCATGCCAAGGATGACACGTCTAACAAGTATCCAGAATGAGGATAGTGAAAAAAGAGAAGTACAATTGCCCAGTTGTCTACTGAATATCAATGGTGATCAGGTGGAAGAAATGGTGGACTCAAGTGTATGGTACACCATGATGAGGAAAAAATTGTTTGAACAATTGTGGCCAGGTAGGGAATTGGAGACTGCCAGTTTAAAACCCTGTAGTTATTCCAGATGTAGAATTCTAGTGGTGGGGGTAATACAAGCTGAATTGGAATTTGGCAGTACGAAGTGCTTTGGAGAAGTGTTTGTGGCTGAGAAAGGTGCTATGATCCTGGAGTGGCCCTATATCTCAGAACTTGATATCAAAGTGGGCCCACGTGCGAATCCACATGTGTATTCCATGAGTGATGAATTAAATGTATTCAATACGAGTGATATGGTTGATGCAAAGTTGAAAGAAGAATTTCCTAGTGTGTTTGGGAACCAGTTGGGCAAGATGAAATATTTTGAGCATAAAATAATCCTGCGTGGGAATGCTCTGCCTGTAAGGCAGAAATTGGGGACCTTTGAATTATAGAATGAAATGGAAGACCATTCTGCACAACGTATGCCACAAAGATATTATTGAACCCATAGAGAGCTCAGGCTGGGTTTCACCAGTTGTAATTTTTCTCAAATTCAATGGGGATTTAAGATTGTGTGCAGACTTAAGCTGTTTTAAGGAAGCCATTTGGGTGGATTAATTTCCATTACATAATTTGGGGGAACTAGTATAATCCATTGGAGCGGCTTCAGTGTTTATGACAATTGATTTGACCAGTGCTTATCACCAAATTCAACTAGCTTGTGGATCTAGGCGTTGAACAGCATTCATAACACTGTAGGGTATATTTCAGTATAAGAAAATGTCATTTGGGCTGGCAAGTGCTTCTGCCATCTTTCAAAGGGAAATGTCTAGGATCTTACGAGTGACAGCAGGAGCAGAGGTGTTTTTGGATGACATCTTGATATTTGGGAAGGACAAAGATGCGGGTGATGGGAATTTGAAAAAGTGTTATTGCTCTGATGGAAAACGGTCTCACTGTAAAGGAAGAGGAATGTGATTTTGGAAAACAGCAGGTGAAATACATGGGGCAAGTTATATCAGAGAAGGGTAAACGTCCTAAAATCAGCCATGTTAAAGCCATTATCAATGCCCCAGAACCTAAATGTAAAGAGCAGTTGATGTCTTTTTTAGGATTGACAGAATTTTATTCTCGGTTTGTGGCAAATTGTGCCACCAAGGTAGAGAACATAAGATCATTATTGAAAAAAATATGACATTTTGTTGGGGTCAGAAACACAATGAGGAGTTTAACTGCAATTAAAGACGATGTAGTAAATGCACCATGTTTGAAATAATTTATGATGGGTTGGATTGCATAGTATCAGTGAATGCTAATGGTTATGGTGTTGGTTCAATACTATCACAAAGGAAAGATGGGAATGAATGGGTGGTTGCATGTGTATCTCGTACTATGACACAAGAAGAAAGGAATTACTATGTGATAGAAAAACAATTACTGGCTGCAACATGGGCAGTGGGACTTTTCAGGGTGTATGTGTTGGGGGGAATATTTAAAATTTGTACAGAACATAATCCTTTGGTAAATATTTTAAGGCCTGGAGGTGGAAAAAACCTTATTCTATGGTTAGTACAATTAGCTTCAAAATTGCAAATGTACCATCATTATATTTTACATGTTCCAGGCAAGGAGAATTGTGTTGCTGATTGGTTGTCAAGGTAACCAGTGGAAACATGGATATGGAATGGATGAGAGTGGATGTGATGTAGCATATATATGTATATATGGATATGTAATGTGTGGCAGGGGTATGTAAGTAGAAAAAGGCCTGGAATTGTCCAAGGGGAAATGGGTTGGCCATAAACAATTACATTGTTCCAGGATGGAACATTAATTGCAAGGTGAATGAAGTACATTCTGGAAAGTGAAGGAGGAATTATCTGTGTGCAATGAGATTATTTTGAGAGGAGATAAACTTGTACCTTCTATTTGGATATGAGAGAGTATTGTCAAGTTGGGACATGAAGGTCATGGAGGAATGTCACATACAAGAAGGAAAATAAAAGTTTTTTTTGTGGCCAGATCTGGGCGGTATGGTGAACACTGGGTGAGAGAGTGTAATGCGTGTAAATCATGTGACTAGGTGAATAACCTGTTGTGGTGTCTTTGCATACTTCAGAACTGCCAGATGAGCCATGCAGAAATTGGCTATTGGTTTCATGGGACCTTTTGCTACATTACCATCCAAGGAGGCATGCTGTATGTAATTGTGGTCATTGTGGCCGGAAGTAAGTCTGATGACGGGGTGCAGCTTATGTCTAGTAAGATTCAGTCCTTTTTGACAATGTTTGACATCAACCAAGTGAGGGTGTCTTTATACCATCCTGAAGGAAACTGCCAGGTTGAATGCTTCAAAAGATTTATCAAGGAGGCAATTCAATTGGCATTAAAGTCTGGGGTATCTTGTAAGAAAGATCTTCAAAATATGTTGCTATCTTACAGGATTACTCCTCATACAGTAACAGGCAGAAATGCCATTCAAGGTGTTATGGAGAAGAAAGCCCCTTTCAAAACGTGTACCATGACAGTGGAGGAATAAAAAGGAAACAAAGGAGTGGTCGGAAGTTAATCTCCAGATGAAGCAAAAGGTGGAAGGGTATCAAACGCAGATTAAGAACAGGTTTAAGAAGGGTAAGAAGATGCCTGATAAATCACTTGGTCAGTATGTGCGTGTGAGGAAAATCGGCCTGATGGAGAAAGGCGCACCTCGTTGGTCTGATCCGTTGAGGATTGTGAAAGTGTTTGGAGGTGCAGTCAAGCTTGAGAATGGAAGGGTGTGGAATTTACGTCTTGTGAGTTTGTGCAACTGTATTAATACTGATAGTGATCATGTGTGTGGTGTACATGATGAGGTAAGTGGGTACCTGATGGGAGAAGGTGTGTGTCTAAGGGTTGAACCTAATTCTAGAGTAAGTGAGTTGAGTGAAGATTGCGTTGTGGAATGGGGAGGAGTACAAAGAGATCCGGAGGTACTGGTACGTCAGAGTGCGAGGGAGAAAACATTGGCTGGTCATCCTAATGAGTTTATGATGGGATGATATTTCCAGGCCATTAATTTCCAAGTTCAAAATTTACCAAGTTACATTAAGTAGTTATAACGCGAAGATGATGTGTATTTTATGTCTTTATTTATGAACATGTAATATATATCTGTAGCAATTTGTTGTGTCATTGGTATTGAGGGGAATGTTAGGAATGGAAGGTTATGTGTTGGGTAGAATGTAGGATTGGAATGCGAACGTTGTGAAAGATATTGTAGGGAGCAGCAGTTACTCTGGGTGCTGGCTGGCACTGCTCTCTATTGCAGCAAAGTACGTTATGGTAATAAAACCTATTTACCTGTACCACGTGTGGTGACCCATTCTTAATAACCTTCCAAACATAGCAGTTGGAATAAGGTGCCAGTTTTTTAAATTTAATTTAACCTTTTAAAAGTAGCAGCTCTTAATTTATCTCAACAGTTTTGTAAACAACAGTTGAAACATTCTTTCCTCACTGTATGACTGTTGAGGCTACTCGTTGATCATGCGTGTAAAAGGCCGAATTATTAACGATCTGTGTTTTATTTTTATACAACATCAATCTCCCAAATTGAGATGCTTCTGCTTCTTTCACAGTAATACTCATATCCACTGCCACTATAAGAATCGTAGCATCATCTGTGTATGCTATAACCTTAGTTGCATGACCTTTAATTATAATTGGGAGAATGTTAGAGGATGTTAACAGCTGACTAAGATATGGCACTGGGCATATAGTGTAAAAAGAAGGGGTGACATGGGCATTTCTGGCATTTCAACTAGGCTGGATCGATTTCCAGTAATGAATCATTAGGCCATCCGATCATGATAACTACAGCTAATAAATTTTAAACTAAAACCCAGATTTTTTAGCACTGCCCATACGTACTGCAATGGCCCCCGTTCAAATGCTGTTTCACCATCAAGCAAGATAATTCCTAATGGACCACCCTGAGTTGCAGCAATAGCAAATAAGGGGATCACCCTTTCAATGTGATCAAGCTAAAAAAATATCGGCATTTACCCAGCTCATTCTAGTTGCCATCACTTTTAAATTATAATATCACTATTGATTAGTGAGATTGGGTGAAAAGAACGAGTCTTCATGGGAGTCTTACCTTTCTTCAGGAATATTACGATAGTCTGGTTCCATGAATCGGGTTTAAGGCATAACTGTTGAACGGTTAAAACTAGTGTCAATTGCAGATTTTATGATTCTAGAGAAATGCCATGTTCGTAAACGTCTTACCCTGCTGGAAGATCTGCGACAGCCGCCTCTATTTTGATGTTAAAGATAGGATTTTATGATTTAAACTGGGAAAGCGCATTCAACTCAACATCTAAAAAGGTTAAATCATGTTCTTCATGAAACCCTGTTCTGCTATGTGTACATTATGATAATATTCATGAAAAACATAAAGTATACTGTCCATTCTAATGATAGTATCACCCTTGGTATTTTTGTATTGTATTGTAATAGTATTTATATAGCGCTTACTATCCATGAAGAGGCGTCAAAGCGCTTTTCGGCGAGTAGCACGCTACTACGGAACCCAACAAGAATTAGTGATGGATTAGTATCGGGAAATATGAGTATAGTTTTAGTATTATTATGAGTTAATTTGAGCCGCGGATATGAGAGTTTGTTAGTTAGATTGACTGGAGTAATGGAGGGGTGGAGGGGTGGAGGAGGAAAAAATCCAGAAATGTTAATTGGGAGTATATCCCTCATTTACTCATCCTAAAGGCTTGGGATGAGTAAAGGGGGATGGAGGAGGGAACAGTCTGTGGAAGGGTCAGGGGGATCATAGTAGCAGGGTGAGATAAATGAGGGAGAATTTAGTAGGGTTGTTTGGGAGGTCATGGTAGTAGAGTGAGGTTTGGTGAGTTAGATGTGGAAGTGGAGGGAAGAGCTTAGGCAGAGTTATTTAGGAGATGGAAGTAGTAGAATGGATTTGGGATGAGTCAGAGTGGGAATGGAGGATAGATTGATAGAGACATGACATATGATGATGGGTCGATAAGTGTGATAAGATGAGAGCAGGGATTCATAGATATCTAGTATAACAACCCACCCAAGAGCCATGCAATGACCCACGAACATGCCAAGCACAGAACAACATACACACATAAATACATATATACATATATACATACACACATACACACATACATACATACACACATGAATACACACACATATGCACACATATATGTACATACAATACATAATTAGAACCATGACTAAATATACTTAGTCAATTATCCTCTGTTACCTCTTCTTGGATTGTGACAGAAGTATTTGAGAAAAAAATTACTTGCACCATGGCTACGTTGGCTTTAACACTATGCAAAACGCCTATTCTTTTGAAATTACAACAAATACTCTTCCATCCACAAAACCCCACCTTTCTTCAGAGTACCCATATCCTTGCAGTAACATATTGTGGGCATGATATACTACCATTCAGAAGGACTATCTCAGTCTATACTTACTATCTAGGCAGAGCTTTCGAAATGAAATTAGCAAGTCTTCTCTCCCTTCCCACCATTACCTGTTATTTTGTAGCAGAAACCCCAGACTTGAACTTCTCACTATCTGGGAATCTTCTAAGTATGATGTTATGCTATGTTATGTTTTTTTATGTTATGGTATGCCATTTGTAGAGCTTTTCCAACCATTATTATGACACAGTAAAGCTTACTTCATCCGGGAACCCTTTACCACAGAACTGCAAGAGTCATAATTTTACACTGAATATTGTTTGCTTGTGTTTATTTGCATATGTTTGGAAGAGGATATTTCAGTGTTTCATTTAGAAATGGTTTGTTTAAGGTTGTGTGAAAGTGTAACTGACTAGATAGGGTACAGTGACATGGGTCACACCCAGAAGGAAAGTCTTTTGAGTGTAAAAGGGTCTACTAAAGGGTTTTTCCATGTCCCCTATGGATTGGGTCATCGGTTGTCCATTGCATTGACAGAGCATAGTGCCTTCTCTATATGCATTATAAATTCATAATTCACTGGAATCTTTTGATCCAAAGTTATGTGAATGAGTGGTATGTTAATGGTGGTTGCAATCTATGTCTTTCTTACATGTATTTTGGTGAGATACATGACTGCGTAGCTTTGACAACCATATGGTTTGGTGCTCTACTGTTTGACTAAGACATTTGTAGATTTGATTTGAGATTGACTCTCAGATTGGAAGGATGTGTGTGGAATTATGGTTGGGCACAGAATGGCACAGGCTGTCTGATGAAACTAAAATTTGGGTTATCAAAGGTATGTTGAGCGCATGCCATAGGGACTGTCTGTAGTGTTTTGACCCTGCTTCCCAGACACAGCCCGTCCTCCAACAGCTCCATCAACTCTTTCACTGCACTCACCCTAATCCTCTAACAATGATTCAGTAGCCACCATTACAGCTCAACAAGGGGAACAAAAGAATCTTTGTAGCACAGAGGTTCGGCAGAGGCTCTTTATGTGTTGTTGCTGTTGCCACAGAGGAGACTCAGATCTTGGACTTCACATCAATTCAGGTGTCTGTCCCTCCTTCTCTGAGACAGCGCAGTGAAGCACCTCCGTGTTAGAAGTGAGCTCACAACCATCAGGGCCAGCAAGCATAGCAGATCAAATATTCAGGCCAACTGGTACACAGAAGACCTCTGAGACACCAAACAACACTATAAACAGCTGGAAAGGAAATGGAGAGCCAGTCACAACACCACCAACAGAACTATCTAAAAGGCTGCACTTAGACACTTTCACCTACAAGTAAGAGACATCAAGAAAAAGGCACTACTAAACCACATCAAAGAAAGCTCCAAAAGCTGCAAGGAGATCCTCTAGATCATCAACGCTTCAACATTGTCCTCAGCATCTGTCAACACACTGACTGCCATCAATTCAGCGACAACCTAGCCAACTTCCTCATTAGCAAAATCACAAACATCTACAGCGGCTTTGCACACCAACCCAACCCGAGAGAACTCATTGCTTATCTACCCACCACCAACCAAGATGGCCACTTGACCAGTTAGAGCATCTGACCTTATTTAGTTTCTTATCGTTAGATTATAAGGGGACGCGTTGGAGGTTCGATTAATCTTTTGACTGCGCTTAGAGTAGTTCCCACCACAAGACCCAGTTACATAACAAATCAATAACAATGCCAATCAATAACATCAGTAATCTTGGTAGTCAATAATTTCCATGCACCATGAGCCCTTGGCCATGAATAACCACACCTTTATGTAAAATTTAGAATGTTTATTTCCCTATATTAATAATGCTAGTATCAGGTAACGTAGTCTCAAAATCAAATGATAAACATACAGAAACAATGCTGGTTGACCAAATCTCCTAAAGAATTGCAATTTAATCAAAGCTTAGACCATTACACATTCTAAAGTTACAGTACAAATCAATAGCAAGAATAACTGTGCAAATGAAATTGCATACATTTATATTCAGCAAGGAAAATACATCAACTGTTGTTAACATTTAGCAAGCATCATCAGTGAAAAACCTAATTAACCTTCTGATTTAAGTGGCATGTTTGGACTTAATGCAAAACAATTTAGTCCACACAAATTTGGAAAACATCTAACTATGGCTCTATCAAAATTAGCGGTTGGTACCTAAAAACAAAAGCAAATAGACATAGTAATCAGTAACATCATCTTATACCTTGCCTCAGTATGGTTCAGCAAGTCGTGAAAGTCTTCATCAGTTAGACATTTGTTCGGTAAGCAAAGCATCGGAATTCAGCATTAAAGTTCAAGGTAGGAAATGTCTCTTCATACAGTTCAGAAAGAATAATAATTCTTCCATCAAGACAGTTAGGAAAAATGGGGAGAATGGCCTCTCTCCTCTCGGTGCAGTCTGGCTAAGTTAGATTCCCTAAAACTACTTCCCACTTTGCTATTCATCGAAGAATCGTATGGTTACATTTAGTCCTATAAAAGTAGAACCTCAAATCTAAGAATTTACTAGACCATTGTTCACATGTTGATGATTGCCTCCTCCTCTTCTCCTGTTCCCATCTTTGTGCTCATCAGGTAACAAAATTGTATCAGCTTATACTCTAGTCAGTGCACCCATCGCTCCTGGGAACCTTGCCTTTACACTCACTAAGTTATACAAAACATCTATAGCTAGTAGAACATTTTCTAGCCAGCAGTTCTCATGGGAAAGAAATTCAACTAATAGCATCTGGCCAACACAATGGAAAATCACAATTGAATTCTTTAAGCAGCCATCTTATGATTCCTCTAAGCAATGCAACTTGACATGAGGCCCTGCAACTAGGCCCAAGACCTCGCTAAATTAGGACCTATTATTAATAAAGCAACTCCATAATACATAACCATTAATATGACATACTACTACATTAATCCAAACATGAGCTCAACATTTCCCATTAATAAGCTGTTAATAAGTACACTTTGTGATTATTAGTGGTCACTCAATAAGGCACAATTTCAAATGTGTGTATTATTTTTCTATAATAACTCATTTTCTATTCAGATTCTAACATTCAGAATACATGAATTTCATTCGTAAAATTTCAGCGTTAACGATCCTTCCTCTGATGAATAAATATGTCTTCACAATTTCATCTTCCCACACAAATTTTCAGCTTCAGCTAAAATTTGGCATCTCTATCCCTTTTAATCTTCGTTCCATCCTTCAATTTTCCCTAAACACATTTTCCATTTTCATCTCTTCCCTCCTCTGATCATTTTTCATTTTCTTTGATTTAATCATGTTACAATTTACATATTCCCCATGCTCCAATTATGCACATCACAATAATCAATATCTCCTGTATTATTCTCATTATTATCCCTTTCCCAATGTGGCTGAGCCAATTTCCCACTGATGCTATTCCTTTGCCAACTTTCTCCCAAGCACCTGGTTCTTTCAGCTCTCTCAAATCAGCACTATCATTAGTCAGATTAGTAATTAAGCTTCTAATTTCTTTGCTATTATCAGGAATATACAAACAACAATGCTTTGAATTCAGCATTTTGCAAACTCCGCCTTCTTTTGCTAAACGAATGTCTAATGCAAGGCAGTTCTGAAGAGTCATAGATCTTACTGCAACCATTTCTGTATCCATTAGGATCATGGCTCCTGAACAATTTGTCCACATGTTATCACCTTTCGAATCGTTATAGAATTCAGAACAACTCCTACTGAAGGAATCATCGCTCCAAATATATCTCCCACTATACTAGAAGGAGACTCTTTCTTTTGTTTAATGTGATGTAACTCAGTCATTTTCAGTAATCTTTTCAAGTCGTCAAGTTGAAATATATTTGGGAAAACTATCCCCAAGTAACATGTGTCATACCATCCTCTAGGAAGATGGTAACAAATATTTGGCCCACAGATGTAATAAATTCAGGGAATCACTGGATCTTGTCCATTCAACATAAATGTCCATTTACTCTGAAACAAAAACACATGGCTACATTCACTCGTTCCCACAAACAACGTATCAGTACTAGATTTAGGCCTATATATACAAAGCTTTCCTACATTTTGTGCATCTAGAGCTAACCTCCATTGTGTATTTATTTCATTAAATGCATAATCATTTCTAAAAGTCCTTTTCTCTAATCCTTCTCTAACTTCTCCTTTGACACCTTTCTCCTGTCATCTGTCTGATCTAAAAAGCTCTTTTCTTGGTGTGTAAGCAAGCATGTCAGATTGTTCCTGTGCACATAAGCCGTGCCAAAGGTTAATATAGGCTCAGAGAATCCTCTCACTAATTCTATATTATTCTGCTTAGCTACTCTACTCAGGTACTCAATTATAGGAACAAACGAAAACACAACGTCAAAATTGGAGTAGAAATACTGGATGTACTCCTGTGTATAGAATCTTGTTTGGGTACAGACTACAACTTATCCCATAAGTGAGGGGCAAACTATGATAGGTAACTCCTTCTTCGACTGATGAAGGAATCTGTGTGCAAACATAACAATTTCTCGCATCTGTCTCAACATACTCACTCAATAAGCGATAGAAAACTTTAGAAGAAAGTTCTCCTTATGGATTATCTAGGTGCGGCTACTTCTTATCTAACCTGAATTTCTCTATTTCTGTGAGTGCGGTAGTTGTCTCTCAAGCTGAAGTATGGTTGGCTTTACTCTTGTCAAGAAAAGTCATTTCCACAATCAATACCAGGCACATTATTACGTATACAATCGCCAAACCAATACTCATGTATTTTTACTGCACCTATTCTTCCTATCCTGTTGGCTAAGGTTACTTATGATATGTAAGGAATCAGAAAGTACAAGAGAAAAATAATAGCTATAATAGCTATGCAGCAAAAAAAAAAAAATCTTCCATCTTCTTTCAACAATTATTTGCAGCTTTCAGTCTTGCTTCTAGGATCCCTCTGTCAAAATTGGTAAGTTTGGCAAAAATCAGTTTAGCACCTTGTCAAATCAGGTTTTCAAAAAGCCTTTTCCGGATACTTTCAATCGTCTCTTTTTCTCTTCTTTGCACTTTTCTCAGCTTGTAGTTTCAACAGTTCAGTTCATCTGTTTCCCTCAAGTTCCAAAATATTGACCTGAAATGTCTCGATCAAAACAAAAAGACAAAATTCTCTTTGCCACTCACTTGTTCTGGTATACGCCCATTCAGGACCAGTGTACCTTCGATTTGCAATTCTCTTTCTTTTCAACTTTCGATCTCCATTCAACTCTCCTTCACTCAGATCTTTTCTCTTTGTCGTATCTACTTCCTCTTCAATAGTTGTCACAGTAACTTCTTCCTTTCTCTTTGCTTGTGACTCCGGCCACCTATCTCCTTTTAGTGGACCTTTTGTCAATGCTCTTTTCAGTGTCAAACTTGTAACTTCTTCTTGCTCTGTAGGACTTCATTTGACGGACCTGCAACTGGTTCAGAAGGAGTCAGACCACAGTAGCTTTAATCTGCCTCAACTCCTTCCCCCTTGAGGTCTGTCGTTTGCTCTGTTTGTCTCTCAAGATCGTCTACTTCTAGGAGAGCCCTCCTCTGAATAGACTCTCCTGCTGCCTCAATTGAGATTAGTTCACTGTCAATCTCCTGTAGGTCTTCTCCTTCATCTCTCACAGGAGTGGCTGAACCGTTCTCACATTGCTCAGATCCAGTCTCAGTTCCTCTTTCTACTCTTTCTGGCTTTGAGGTTGGTCTGGACGTTGTTGGTACTCTCAACTACTCCTCTTCGTTGTCCAAAGGACATGCCATTTTCCTTGTAGGGCATGCGTGGATCCAATTCGGAACTCCTGCGCACTTCACAGCTCTGGTAGTGATCAAAATGACCTGGAAAGGGCCTTTCCACCGAGGCTTCAAAGGCGTCTTTCTCACGCGTTTCCTGATCACAACCCAGTCGCCTGCCCTCAGGTTGTGTCCTTGATCTTGAGATGATTGCAGTGTGGTAGCTTCCACCTGATGAGAGAAAGAGCGAACCACATCAGCCAGACCCTTGCAGTAATCCAACACCATATCATCTGTTATGTTCACAAGAGCATTTGCAGGAACCGCTGGCGGCCTTATTGCTCTGCCCATGAGGATGTCATGCTGTGACAGTCCAGTCTTCCTGTCAGGTGTGTTTCTCATTGTCATCAGAACTAACGGTAGCGCGTCGGGCCATTTCAGATTCGTGGACGCACACATTTTCGCCATTCTTGATTTCAAGGCACCATTCATTTGTTCCACAAGTTCTGACCCTTCAGGGCGGTAACTATAATGCAACTTCTGCTTAATGTTTAAGGCTGAACATAGTAATTTAATTACTTCATTGTTGAAGTGACTTCCTCTATCTGTTTCTAAAGAGATCAGAAACCCAAAACGTGAAATCAGTTCCCTAAGCAGTAATTTCGCTACTGTGAGACTGTCATTCCTTAGTGTAGGGTAAGCTTCAATCCAATGACTAAAAATGCAGACAATTACCAAAACGTATCTCAATCCTCCACACACAAGCATCTCAATACAATCCATCTGCATTCTGCTGAATGGACCTCCTGCTCTTCCAATGTAGCTCAAATTGACCACTGTCCCTTTACCCACGTTCATTTGTTGACAAATGACGCAACAATGGCAAACTGCTTCAGCAACTTGTCTAAACTTTGGATTGAACCAATTCTGTTTGGACAATGAATCATTGCACCCCTCCCAATATGTGCTTGATCATGAAAATATATAGGCGGTGATTCTAACCGCGGCGGGCGGTGGTCGCCGTCCGCCATGCGGTTACCGCCAAATGACCGCACCGCGGTCACAAGACCGCGGCGGCCATTCTGGCTTTCCCGCTGTGCTGGCAGGCGACCGCCAAAAGGCCGCCCGCCAGCACAGCGGGAAAGACCCAGCAACGATGAAGCCGGCTCCGAATGGAGCCGGCGGAGTTGCTGGAGTGCGACGGGTGCAGTTGCACCCGTCGCGAATTTCAGTGTCTGCTACGCAGACACTGAAATTCTTTTTGGGGCCCTCTTACGGGGGCCCCGCAGCACCCCCTACCGCCATCCTGTTCCTGGCGGGAGACCCGCCAGGAACAGGATGGCGGTAGGGGGTGTCAGAATCCCCATGGCGGCGGAGCGCGCTCCGCCGCCATGGAGGATTCTGTAGGGCAGCGGAAAACCGGCGGGAGACCGCCGGTTTTCCTAGACTGACCGCGGCCGAACCGCCGCGGTCAGAATGCCCTGCGGGGCACCGCCGGTCTGTCGGCGGTGTTCCCGCCGACCCTGGCCCCGGCGGTCTGAGACCGCCGGGGTCAGAATGACCCCCATAGCCATTTGGGTCAACAAATTGTTCGGCAGTACCGATTGATCTTCTTCCAAAATCCACAGTTCATCCTGACGCTGTACACATTTCATTTTTGCCAAGGTGTCTATAACATGTAGTGCATAACTTAGACATGTCTTTTCTTCCTCAGGTGACAATTCCCACTTGTTAGAAATGGGGTCTTTGGTTGGCAGTCAGGTTACCCCCTGTCCAAGCAAGGACCCTCACTCTAGGCAGGGCAAGTCACACACAATCCAAATAATCCTGTGCCCACCCTCTGGTCACTTGGCACTGAGCAGTCAGGCTTAACTAAGAAGACCATGTGTAAAGTATTTGTGAAATAAATCACGCAATAACACAGTATAAACACCACAAAAATACACCACACAGGTTTAGAAAAATATTGAATATTTATCTGAATAGATTAAGGTCGAAATGATTTGATAAATACAAGTTGAAATATCACTTTTGAAATGAACAATAAAGTCTTTAGTTCTTAAAAAGCAATAAGGGTCTCTTGCAAGCACAAAGTACCTGGTTTGAGTCTAAGTTATCTGCACTGGACCGCAGAGGAGGAGATGAGTGGAAAACGGGGAGGTGTGCGTCGGTTTCTCCAGGCGCACACAGACGATGTGCTGATGTTTTTCCACGCAGCAAGGACTTTAAGTCAATTTCCGGCGTGCAGGCCTGGATCCTCTGGGGGTTGCGGGGTATTTGGACACCCCGGGGAGGATGCAGAGAAATCCTGGGCGTGCAGGACGAAGTCACAGGAGCTGCATCGATCAGGTGGGTGATGCAGTGAAATTCCTGTTGCATGGCAAGTGCTGCGTCGATTCTTCTTGCAGGAAGTTGGGCTGCGTCATTCCAGGTGGGTGATGCGTCGATCCAGTGGGCCGTGCATCGAAGTTCCGGTAGCAACGCTGGCGCTGCGTCGATCTGCACTTAGGGAGCTGGGCTGTGTCATTCCAGTTTGGCGTGCAGTGATTTCCCCAGGAAACAGAAGAAAAATTGACTGTGTTCATGTAGAGGTACAAAAAAGAATACTTGTGAACAGTCTATGATGGTGAACCATTCAGCATCGCATGGAATCTGAAACAGAATCACTGCTGGATTTGGCACTAACGGACAACATTTAATCACAATGTCATTTATTTTTCTCAGATCCTGGACAATCCAAACCTTCCCACAGGGCTTTCTCAATCCCATTGTCAGTGAATTACATGGGCTGCTCAACACTTCCTTCAAAACCCCTTGGTTCACAAATTCTGCAATTATGGGAGCAACCTTTTCAATGATGTCCTGTGGCATGTGATACTAGGGAATCTGGGGAAAAATCATGTTTGGCTTTACTAGAACCTTAACTAGCTCAACTCCCTTTATCGGGCCAATGTCTTTCCCTGTCAAATCCCACACTCTCTTGTCGTGCAGGCTCTCATTATTCTAATGAGTCTACTGGATTTTGAGCAGGAGAATCGCCCGCGGTGTGGGGGACTGAGTCTAACCCACTGCAGGTGACTCCTGTCGTTCCAACCCAGGGTTTGCTCCGGCCAACTAGCAGTGCCTCATCTCCTCCCAAGGGCAGGGATGACTGGGCAGCTGAGCGCATGACATAATTGGTTTCTCAGGGAAGCCGTCGTCACTCAGATCTCATCCGTTTCTCTCAGTTACCTTAGTCTCATACATAAATGACAAACAGAGGAAGTATATGTTTTAATAATGATTTTAATAAAACAACTGCATCTTAGATAGCAAAGCATGAGCTGCAATAACTAGGATGACACAGCATGACAATATTAAAATGGTAACGAGGAGAGTGAAGCATAGAAATAATGCTATCATATTGCCGCTACGGTTGATAGACTAATTCCTACCTAAGCTATCATAGAGCACAGCATATTAAGCTCCAATTCTGCCCTTCAGGTTCCCCTGGGAAGACATACCTGAGCAAAGGCCTGCAGTCTGCATTAGCATCTGTAGCGAAGCATTCGGCAATCAGCATACAGTCGTGGTTCTCTGGCTGTAATCTCCCTATAACTTGTTAAGGGACAAAGAAGTGTTTTTATAATAAAACTGCTGATGTTGTGAGAAAATGTCCCTGCGTAAGGATGTGTATTTTCTATGAATGTCGGAGACTAAACTTATACCACGTTCACCGGCAATATACCGTGCTGTAGCCTTGGAAGAAGCACAGAGTGGGCAAGAATGTCTTGTTTGAGAACATTGTGCTGGCTTAAGAAAACAAGTAGAAAAACAGAAAATAAAACAAGACCATAAAAGTGGCTATTGTAACAATAAAATAAAGCTGAATAAAATGTATCTAGGTTAGAGTGCACAGCGGCTTGGCCTAGTATGTTAAATAGCGTGCACAGAGCTATTGCTAAAATGGCTACACTACACCCTCCGCTTGTCGGTTGAAGGTGGTTCAAAGCCTAATGACATATAAAATGACTACTGAAAAGCTCAACCTAAAATACATATGTAAAAATTAACGTCAGTTATGACAAGTCGAAAGGACACATAGGCATATAAAGGGACAATTTAAAACAGGAACATGTGGCATAAAGGACCACATTTTCAGAGTCAAAGTTATTTCTGAAAAGTTCCAATCGATTCAAGGACCATAGATTACAGGAAATTGTCCACTTCGGATGTTAAGGATGAGAAAGCATCGCCAAGAAGGACCAATGAGAAGTCGTGTTCCATAGCCTCAGCCAAGGCGGCATTCTGTGGGGTACCCAAAGATGAGTTTAAAGCCTCATCCTCCAGGAAGGGCAACTCATAAGTAGCTTGCCGTAGCAAACGCAACCTCAATACGCATGTCTGGTAATTAGCCCTCAGCGTGAACATCAACAGATCAGCGTCCAATGAAAGCAAGTGCTTCGTAGAAAGACAAACTTCCAGTGCATGTTCGAAAGAGCACCAGAGACACCGAAACACGGGCTGCACACACTGTAGAACCAGTTTGAATGACAGAGACCAGTCACACTCCAATTGCTTCAGGAGTGTTGCTCCAAAATACTGCATCATGCGTTCACGACACAGCTGCGCTGATGGGAGCGCTTTCATTCCTTCTTGTTGCGGCGGGACAGCCATTGCTCATGAAAAATAACAACAGCAAAACGCCAGCTCATAAAGCCAAAGTTATTAAAATCCCCCAAAAATACTAGAGAAAATTGAGTGGACGGCTGATGGTATTAGACCGACATTGGAGTAGAAGGTGTGAATGAAACCAGAACCAACAGCCTTCAAAAAGTTTGCGATTCCAGAAGTATTGGACGCATTAAATATCCGTCCCACGAGTTCACCAAAGTGTCTCGGAAAGTTTGTACTTAAAAGGGACTGTATCTCTGCTGACGACCTTGCCACCTGAAGTGCATAGGTCTCGCGTGCAGATGTAAGGGCCACATGCTTTTGAAATAATAAAGCCTTGAGTCTGCTCAACTTGACAAAATTCACATTTGAAGTAGCAATGTGAGGCCAAATATCAGCTACCTCTTTAATCTTAGTAGGGGGAAAAAGTACGTTCCCACAGCATGTAACAATCTTAGAGACTGAAACAACATAAACTAATCCAGCTCGCATCCCACAACAGTCTTCACTGTTGAGGAGGACACAGCTGCCATTTGAAAGCACCTAGAACGTAGGTCTAATCAAGGGGATTGGAACTCCCTTCAGTTAACAAGCTAAATTTGCCGCTGACGCGTTGCACGCCCCATACAAGGACAGCTGTTTACAAACCATTGAATGGCTGACTGAAGACTCGCATTCACTACCGCCAAGAAAGACTTCTTTCATGCCACTGAGACATTTGTATGAGAAGGGAAGCTCCCACACCTCATGGATGTAACTATCTCCCAGCCTTTCATATCTGCCTACCGGAATGTGTCTTAAACAGGAGGTGAATTGAAGTGTAGAAATAGGCGGATTAATTACCCTGTGTATTAGCCACTCAGCAGATGGTATATCAGCCACAGTAAAAGGCAACTTTTCTAATTTCTCGGTATTTAGCATGACATAAGTTGCTTCTTTCTTAGCCATTAGTTGTGTTAAATTAAAGAAAGAAAAAATTTCCTTTGCGGTGACATGCTACCAGGGAACGCAACCTGCCTTCAGTGTTTGAAGTGTCCAACCTAACTGCATAATGGACCTTAGATGACTTTGTCCATTTTTATAATGTCTATAGCAGAAGAAACTATTGCCCTCATTACAACCCTGGTGATCGGTGTTAAAGCGACTGTAATACCGCCAACAGGCCAGCGGTAAAAAAAATGGGATCACGACCAGGGTGGAAACCGCCATCATAGACAGCCACTTTAACACTGTGACCGCCACGGCGGTAGCAACCAACACCACAGCGGTCACCTCCAACAGACAGGCAGAAGACAATGTACCGCCCACCCCATCACAACCTGCCAATCCGCCAGCTTTTCCGGGGCGGTACCAACGCCATCAAAAGCACAGCGGAAACAGCACACAGAAGGGAAATCACTCACCTATTGACACTCAATGAAGAACCAGGACGCCATGGAGCCCGAGTTACAGGTCCTCCCCATGCTGGTGCACCTCCTCATACACCAGGAATATCAAATGCGGCGGCGACGGCCACGGTGAGTACTGCACCTAGCACACAGGGGAGGGGCAGAGGAAAAAGAGAGTGACACACACACGCAACAAGTAAGACCCCCACCCCCACCCTCACCCACAACACCATACACACAAACACATGCATCAACATTACATTTACACCCCGTAACCCCCTGGACGAACGCAAGGACAAAAGGAATTGAGTTAAACAGTGATATTTTAGAAATAGTCATACAAAACAATTAAAAAAACAGTATTCACAAAAATGTACAATATGTACATAAGAACATACATTGTCCTTTACAAATGTCCGTGGCCCACTGGGCCAAAAATCATGGGCCAAGCCCACACTTGACTCCTGCCTCAATACGGAGAGAACACTGCAGGGGCATCAGGTCGAAAACACACAGGCACCTCAGGGGGATGGGGAAGGGGGGGCACCTCAGCCAGAAGATGGAATAATACCACTGCTCCTCAAGGGGGCTCCATGCCCACTGCATGGTCCTGGGGAGTGCAAAGCCACAGTCTCTCAAGTCTTTCAAGTGGGTGGTTGGCCCACTGCTTGGTCCTCGGGAGTGCAAATCCACAGTCTCTCAAATGGGTGGTTGGCCCACTGCTTGGTCCTGGGGAGTGCAAGGCCACAGCCTCTCTAGTGGGTGGTTTGCCCACTGCTTGGTCCTGGGGGGTGCAAAGCCACAGTCTCTCAAGTGGGTGGTTTGCCCACTGCTTGGTCCTGGGGAGTGCAAGGCCACAGTCTCTCAAGTGGATGCCTTTCTCCACAGATTCTGGAGGGGGCATTGTGCCCAGTCTGCTTCATCCTGCCAAGGATTGGGTGAGTGGATGCCTTTCTCCATAGGTTCTGGAGGGGGCATTGTGTCCAGTCTGCTTCATCCTGCCAAGGATTGGGTGAGTGGATGCCTTTCTCCACTGGGTCTGGAGGGGGCTTGGTGCCCAGTGATGCAGCACATGGGGTGTGGCATTTCACATTCCCTCACCTGGGTGTCTGAGGCACGAGATTTGCAGGGGACAGGCAGCAGGAAAGTCCATGGAGGCAGGGCCAGACTCCATCCTGCGGCGACTAAGGCTGCAAACTGGTGGTTGTTGCGGTGCTGGTGGAGGTGCTGCCACTGGTGGTGGGAGGCTCCATCCCGTCTCCTGCAGCCCTGGACGGACACACACTGGGGCTGCTGTTGCTGTTTGAGGTCCTACTGTCAGCGGTGCAGGTGGTGGTGCTTGCAGCGGGGATGCTGGCGGAGCTGGCTGTGGTGCAGGTGCTGCCAGTGGTGGAGGGAGGCACCAGCCCTTGTCCTGCGGCCTCTGAAGGCTGGCCACTGGGAATGCTGCTGCTGATAGTAGTGATGGCAGCGGCAGTGCAGGTGGCGGTGCTTGCGGCGGGGATGCTGGCGGTGCTGCCCATGGTGCAGGTGGTGGGGCTGTCGGTTCTGATGGTGGCCACCAGGCCCCCACCTGCAGGCTCCGACGCCTGTGGTGCCTTACCTTGGCTTTTCTGCCCCTTCTTCACCTTGGCAGCTGCTGTTGGGACCTTGGCTCTGGCAGCTGCAGTTTTGGAGGGGGCCTTGCTGGGTGTGTCATGCTCCGTGCCCTTGGTGCATGCTGTCCCCTTCTTAATCTTGGCAGGTGGTGGTATGGTCCTTTGCAGGGGTCAGTGGCACACTGGCTGGCCTGACGGGTGCCCCCTTGAAGCCCCTGGGAGTTGCAGGTACCACAGTGGAGACCGACTTGGTGGCTGAGGTGCTGGCCTGGGTTCCTGACACCCTTGCCCGAGGGGAAGGACTGGTGGGGGGGGGGGAGGCCTAGGGAACAGGTCAATGTTTGCCAGAAAACATTTTTTAGATAGACTGGGGTGGGAAGATGGAGAGGGTTTGGGAGTGGAGGAAGAGGAAGGTGCATGGGCTGGATGCTGTTGTGAGGTGGATGGCCGTTGGGTGGGTGGGTGCTTGCGTTTGTGTACTTTGGGAGGAGGGGTCACAGACACACTGGGAGAGGACACAGGGGACGTGTGCACGGTTGTGGGGGTAGTGACTGCCAGTGAGGGGTGTGTTGTGATGGGCGAGCTGGTGATGGAGGTAGTGGATGAGGATGTAGTGCATGCAGGTGTGAGTGGAGACGATACTGGGAGAGTAGGGGGACACAGTGGAGGCAGTGGATGTTGGTGTTTCTGCATGGGGATGGTGCTTGTGTGAGTGCCTGTGAGATGAAGTGTGGTGCTTATGTTTGCCTGAGCCACCTTTGTGTGTTGATTTGGGTGAATGTTGGTCTGAAGGTGTGCCTGGGAAAGGCTGGGGTTGAGGGGATTGGGTCTGGGTAGAGGAAGTTGGAGGAGGGAGGCTAGACACAGGGACAAGGGCCACCATCAGTGCTGAGGCCAGAGCCTGAAAAGCTCTCTGTTGGACCGCCACGCCAGAGTGAATGCCCTCCAGGTATGCATTTGTTTGTTGCAAATGCCCTGCTACACCCTGGATGGCATTCAGTATGGTTGACTGCCCAACAGAGAGGGATCTCAGGAGGTCAATAGCCTCCTTACTGAGGGCAGCAGGGCTGACTGGGGCAGGGCCTGATGTGCCTGGGGCGAAGGAGATGCCCACCCTCCTGGGTGAGCGGGCATGGGAAACACGCTTAGGGGCTGCTGGGAGGGCGGTGCTGGTAGGGGGGTGGCAGCTGTACCTGTTTTTGGGGTGGGCACAGGACCCTGCCCAGGAGTAGATGCCCACTAACACTATTGAGGTTGGAGTGCTTTAGAGCCTGCCCAACAAGGGACCTACCCTGTCATGTTCGCCCTGGTCTAGGGGCACCCACATCCCCTACCAAGGTACCTCCTAACGCGCGCAAAGTCATGTTTCAGATTCTGTACTCACCCCCTTGTGGCTGCTGTGATGCCCTCAAGCGCCCATCCAACTCCGGATAGGCCACCGCCAGGATGCAGAACATCAGGGAGGTCATGGTGCGACCCTTCCTCGTTGGGAGGCCAGCCCCAGCTGGGCCTCCGCCGTCTTCTTTGCCCAGCAGTGTAGGTCCTCCCACCTCTTGCGGCAGTGGGTGCTCTGCCTGTCAAAGACCCCCAGGGTCCCCATCTCCTTGGCGATGGCACGCCAAATACCGTTTTTCTGGTGGGCACTGACCTGCAGGGAAAAGACAGCAGAAAAGGGAATTATTCACCTGTTCAGAACATCATACTCATTGCCCACCAGATCCCACACATCCCCTGACGCACATACATTGACCACCTTACATGCTGCACTTTTGCCAGGGCCCCTCTGCCCCCCTACATGTGGCTTACACACATAGCACTCCATACATTCATGGCCCACGCATCATGCTCACAGTGTACTCACCTACGGAGGACCGTAGAGTAACGTGTACTGGGGTAGGACCCCATCCACCAGTTTCTCCAACTCCTCCGCAGTGAAGGCAGGGGCCCTTTCCCCGGACACATGAGCCATTGTTATTTCCAAACACAGGTCACAGCAGCACTTGCAGTGTAGGTCCTCTCCTGTTGAAGGCCAGGAAGCAAGTGAGTGATTTGATAGAAAATGGCGGTGACGTCCGCGGCGGTGTGTACCGTCACCGCCAGCGTACATTGCCATTGGCTCCTGGAACCCATAGGGCCCAATGATATCCAATGCGAATTTGCGCTGCAGTCGTCGACCGCCTACCGCGACGACGCACAACACCAGCGCAATTACCTAATTTCCGCTTGTCCCTCCTCACAGGTCAGGCATCCGCCATTTCAGGGGGGCACAGGGCATGTCACCTAACTGCGTCACAGCAGACATTGGCATCAACGGACTCTCGGGTTCACATACTGTTTCTGTAAAGTCAACAATTCATCATTAGTGCAATATATGTGTGAATATGACCCTCTGCTCACCGTTCTCTTCCTTAGGCTTCAACTGCTGAGGCAGATTATGAGATGGCGGCATCCTCCGGTGTACAGTCCCTTGGTGGACCTTGCGACAATGGAGGATAGACACATTATCATTACCTACAGACTTGATCGTGCCACAATCCAAAAACTGTGTGCCCAATTGGAGCCAGACCTGATGTCTGCTATCCACCGACCCACAGGTATCCCCCCTCTAGTGCAGGTCCTGTCAGTGCTCCATTTCGTGGCAAGTGGTTCCTTCCAAACAACAGTGGCCATGGCATCAGGGATGTCTCAGCCAATGTTCTCTAACGTGTTGACCAGAGCGCATGACATAATTGGTTTCTCAGGGAAGCCGTGGTCACTCAGGTCTCATCCGTTTCTCTCAGTTATCTGAGTCTCATATATAAATGACAAACAGAGGCAGTATATGTTTTAATAATGATTTTAATAAAACAACTGCGTCTTAGAAAGCAAAGCATGAGCTGTAATAACCAGGACGACACAGCATGACAATATTAAAATGGTAACGAGGAGAGTGAAGCATAGAAATATTGCTATCATATTGTCGCTACGGTTGATAGAGTAATTCCTACCTAAACTATCATAGAGCACAGCATATTAAGCTCTAATTCTGCCCTTTAGGTTCCCCTGGGAAGACATCATCCCCCATACCTGAGCAAAGGCCTGCAGTCTGCATTAGCATCTGCAGCGAAGCATTCGGCAATCAGCATACAGTTGTGGTTCTCTGGCTGGAATCTCCCTCTAACGTGTTAAGGGACAAAGAAGCGTTTTTATAATAAAACTGCTGATGTTCTGAGAAAATGTCCCTACGTAAGGATGTGTATTTTCTACGAATGTCGGAGACTAAACTTATACCACGTTCACCTGCAATGTACCGTGCTGTAGCCTTGGAAGAAGCACAGAGTGAGCAAGAATGTCTTGTTTGAAAACATTGTGCTGGCTTAAGAAAACAAGTAGATAAACAGAAAATAAAACAAGACCATAAAAGTGCCTATTGTAACAATAAAATAAAGCTGAATAAAATATATCTAGGTTAGAGTGCACAGCAGCTTGGCCTAGTGTGTTAAAATAACGTGGATGGAGCTATAGCTAAAATTGCTACACTACACTCTCTCTAACTGTGTCCTGTAAGTCGGAAGGAAGATCATTCACTGTGAAAACGTGAAATAAGCTAATCAGGGAGTACTCCTCATTTATTATCCCACACTCTGGTGGTCATTCTGACCCTGGCGGTCTTTGACCACCAGGGCGGAGGACCGCGGGAGCACCGCCGACAGGCCGGCGGTGCTCCAATGGGGATTCCGACCGCGGCGGTAAAGCCGCGGTCGGACCGGCACCACTGGCGGGGTCCCGCCAGTGTACCGCCGCCCCATTGAATCCTCCGCGGCGGCGCAGCTTGCTGCACCGCTTCGGGGATTCCGACCCCCCCTACCGCCATCCAGATCCCGGCGGTCAGACCACCGGGATCCGGATGGCGGTAGGGGGGGTCGCGGGGCCCCTGGGGGCCCCTGCAGTGCCCATGCCACTGGCATGGGCATTGCAGGGGCCCCCGTAAGAGGGCCCCTACATGTATTTCACTGTCTGCTGTGCAGACAGTGAAATACGCGACGGGTGCAACTGCACCCGTCGCACAGCTTCCACTCCGCCGGCTCGATTCCGAGCCGGCTTCATCGTGGAAGCCTCTTTCCCGCTGGGCTGGCGGGCGGTCTGAAGGCGACCGCCCGCCAGCCCAGCGGGAAAGTCAGAATTACCGCCGCGGTCTTTCGACCGCGGAACGGTAATCTGACGGCGGGACTTTGGCGGGCGGCCTCCGCCGCCCGCCAAGGTCAGAATGAGGGCCTCTGTCTCTGGAGCTGGATCATCCTCATCATCACTGTTCATCTGTATCTCCATTCCATAGTTTGAGCAAGTAATCAAGCATCTTGTTTTACACAGTAAGTCCATTCCCAGCAGGGATACCGGACTTGAGTCACAAACTTGTGCAACCCTTTAAAGTTGCCAATTTTAACCTCAACTGGTTCTGTAATATGGTTAGTCAAATACTGATTTGCTACTCCCACAATCTGGACTGTTTTTCCTGGAAGGGGCAAATTTGGAACTTCTGCATTTCTTACAATAGAGCATGTAGCTCCTCTGTCAACCAAGAATGAAACTTTATGACCCATTACTTTTCCTTCCACATATGGACCCTTCTGATCTACCTCTATGGAAGCTGAAAGCACACATTCTTCTTCATCCGAACTCTCGCTCATCCAATCATTGTTTATTCCATTCTCAATGTGTAACAGGAATTGGTGTACTGTGTTATTACTCTGGTTAAACCGTTGACCTGTGACCTACTGAAGAAGCATTACCTGCTGCTGCTCCTTTGGAGCTTGATGTATTTGTATTTGCTGTCAAGGTACCATTTGAACCTGCTGTTGCATTGGCTGTGACTGTCATCTGCACACGTGGCATTTGCACCTGCAGCGTGGTTGAATATTTAGCATTTGATTTACATTGTTTTGAAAATTTGGATTATGTCCTCTCATTCTTGGTCCTCTCATGTTCTGGAACGAGTTGACATCACCTATTTGCTGAACAACAACTTCCTATACCATCATCGCACATTCCCGCTTCCAATGTCCGATTCCTCCTCAAGCATGACATGGCAACAATCTCTTCTTCCCTGCACATCATTCTGAATCACTACTGTACCCAAAGCGGGACCACGGTTCCCATTTCTAATTCCTCTCTGGCCTCTACCTCTCACCTGATTTTGAAATACCACATTTTCCTACTGTTGCTGTTGCTTCTGCTGAGGAAAAGTTCCCTGCATCCCAGTTTGTGAGGCTCTAATTTTTCTTTCAGCTTTCTCTGTTTCAACTCAATCTCATCACTACAGTACTTTGCATACTGCAATACCTCATCAATCGGTTTCGCTTGCCAGCAAATCAAATGACTCTTAATCATCTGGCTAATTTCAAGTCTAACCTTCCACAAATCTGAACACAAAATGAATCATGCCTTTCGGCTCAATGGTTTATATTCCACTGTAATGCTTAAACGGCTGCAACAATCTCCCATAGTACTCATAGGGCCTGATAACAACTTTGGAGGAGGTGTTAATCCATCCCAAAAGTGACGGTAAAGTGACGGATATACCACCAGCCGTATTACGAGTCCATTATATCCTATGGACTCGTAATACGGCTGTGGTATATCCGTCACTTTACAGTCACTTTTGGGACGGATTAACACCTCCTCCAAAGTTGTAATCAGGCCCATAGTACTCATGTATTGATTCTTTCACTTCCTGGGCAGTCCTGTCTTTTCTCTCCCAGTCAATGTTTTGGAAGGAAATTCTCATTTTCAAAAATTCAATCACTTTATAGTAGTAGTAGTAGCCAATCTACACTCCTCTTGCACTCAATCCATAAGTCTGCTGGAACTACAGTCTCTAATAGAGTGTTCAAATCCTCCCACAGGCATTTTTTTTCATGAACCAGACAGGTTCTCTCAACCTGGGATAATCATTTGTAAAAGCCAGAATGTCATTTCGGCTCAAAGGGACATGGACAAAGTTCCCTCCTGGAACTTTTACCGGGTCCTCGACCTGCTGCACGTATGCAGTAAGATTTGCAGGATCCCTTTTCTTCTTGTCTCTTTTCTCTACCCATCTACCATCCCATTTGTCTAATGCTCCCCATGTCTGGACGCTTTGAAGTAACTCCCTAAGGCGTGCCTTCATTCCTGCAGATCTCATGTGTTCAAAATCTTTTGAGTCAAAATCTAACCTGTAACTCCTCTTCAAGTGTTTTGTTTTCTCTATTTCTATGTTGTATCTCTATGCTAAGGCTGCTAGCTTTTGACGTATCTCACTTGCTTCTCTTGTCATTTTTGGGCACAAGTATCTCAATTCTGCTTCTGTGCAGGGTTCGAGTCTGTTCACACCCATAGTTCCTTCAATAAGCTCACCTATTTCCATCCATAGTCTTCTATTGTTCAAGTATCCCTTTCCCCTAGAAGCACTCTGCAGGGTATTCAGCTTATCTAACCATTCAATCAATTGTTGGGCAGCCCAACCTTGCAGTGAAACGTTGTTGGGCTGAGTATTCGGTGACGGTTGTATAGCTACGTTTGGAGACTGTGGTGCCAGTAACTTCAGGCTGACTGATGTTTGACATAGTTCCAGCATTCGTAGGAACTCCAAATGAACTAAGGTCTAACAATGATCCTGTTCCGTCTAAGGTCTGTCCCACAGGAGAGACTACTCTGGCGTTGTAATTGAGTCCTCCCCTCATCGAATTCTGACTCAGGACTCCCTGTCCATTTGTACTGGTACTTCACTGGGCGAACAAGGGTATGACTGGACCAATGGTGACATGTACAGATACAGCACCTGGGCTTGGTCTAATGTTCGGGTTCTGTGGGTGTATAATTCGCACATTCTGACTCCTTAGTATGGACATATCTGTCTGTGTCCCAGTAATAGATGTGTACTTTGGCATTGCTTGTGACTGCACTTGAGGCAGTAAGAGTGGAGTTGTCTATGTTTGAACCAATATTGGGTTCTGGAAAACCTGTTCTGTTGGCACTATCAGATTTGTGCTCGGACCGCTCTCTTGTGCTACATATGGTGGGGGGCGATTTCTCAGTAACTGTAAAATGAATTCATTCTCATCTGATTTTTCCTCAAGTGTTAAACATCTCCTATACTCCTTTGATCTCTGCTCCCTACTCTCGGAGATGCTTCTTTATGTCTTTCTGGTAGCCTTCCTTCCTTCTCTCTCGCTGTCCTGTGTAATTGTAGGAAACAACTTGGGCCCTCATTACAACATTGGCGGTAAAAGCCACTTACCGCCGTGCAGAAGACTGCCAACACACCGCCGCAGAATTCCGCCACAGCTATTATGACCCACATCTCGAAATCCGACAAAATCCAGACACCCACACAAGTCCGCCAAACCAAAGGTCAGTGATAAACTGGCGGAAAAAAAACCTCCACTTTCACGCCAACAGAAATACGCCCACACTATCACGACCCACGAATCCACGCGGCGGTCTTTCAACCGCAGTATTCCATTGGCGGTACACACCGCCGCGCTCAAAATACACACACATTTACAAAACACAACCACATTGGACAATTCGAAATACACACACCTGATACACATACACACACCACTCCCACACACCCAATACTACATAAAACACACACCCACATCACCCACAAACCCCTACGACAAAAACACAGAAAGAAGGCCAGAGAGAGACACTACAAACTACTACCAAGCATCCACAGGCACACCAGACCATCACCCACACTACTTCCACACACAAAACACCACACACCACTACATATCACCACACTTATCACCACATACACCACCCCACACATCACCTACACCACCCCATGGCACGACAAAGACACCCCGGGTTCTCGGAGGAGGAGCTCAGGGTCATGGTGGAGGAAATCGTCTGGGTAGAGCCACAGCTATTTGGAACACAGGTGCAGCACACCTCAATTACAAGGAAGATGGAGCTATGGCGAATAATAGTCGACAGGGTCAACGCAGTGGGACAGCACCCAAGAAATCGGGACAACATCAGGAAGAGGTGGAACGACCTACGGGGGAAGGTGCATTCCGTGGTCTCAAGACACCACATTGCGGTGCAGCGGACTGGCGGCGGATCCCCACCTCCTCCCCCACAACTAACAACATGGGAGGAGCAGGTCTTGGCGATTCTGCCTCCTGAGGGCCTCGCAGGAGTAGGTGGAGGAATGGACTCTGGTAAGTCAAATCTTAACTATCATATCCCCCACCCTACCTGCATGCTATCACAGACCCCCACCCTCGCCCCCTCCCCTATCCCAACTCCTCACAAATGTACTAATAACACAAACCACACATCCCAACACCAAGCCCTGCATGACACAACAAAGCATGGACACCTATCACTAAAGCATGCCCACTGCACATACCCATAACACCCCCCTCAACCATCATCACACAAGCCCCCACACAGGAATGCTAGCACTGGGGTACACAGTCACCCACCCATTGCACACCATGACACACACAGATGCAATAATCATGCTTTTACACCCCTGCAGGACCCCTACCCAACGTCACCAGACAGGAGGGTCCAGACATCTCCACCCCACCCACAGAAGAGGCCCACAGTGATGACAGCAGCTCTGTCCAACTGGATCCAGATGACCAGCCAGGACCATCGTGGGCCTCGGGAAAGTCGGTTCTCCACACCCAGTCACAAGCCACCACAGAGCTTCCACCCTCTGGTAACACCAGCACAGCACCCACCCAGCGGGCCCATACCTCCGCCCTCAGGACACGTCAATCAGCTGTGTGTCCAGCACTACAGGGAACCCAGGATAACCCACCACCCCAACAACAACAGGGACCTGGGGGCAGTGGCAGTGGGCACACGGTCCAGGGGACGGAGGCCCAGGAACACAGGGGAACTGGGAGGGCTGCTGTGCGACAGGGGGCGGACAGGCCTAGGGAACCCACTCTCCACGAGGCCCTCTCCTCCATCATGGGAGCATACCACCAATCCCAGGAGAGGATGGCAACGGTACTGGCCAAGTTTCAGGAGACCCAGCGCATGCAGGAGGAACAGTATTTGGGGTTCAGGGAGGAAGTCAGAACCATCAGCTCCGCCCTGGGCACCATCGTAGGGGTGCTGAAGGAAATACTCAACACCAGGAGGGACATTGTGGCACTACAAGGGGCCCCTGACACTAGCCTGGACGATGAACTGCCCACCACCTCCGCCAGCACTAGTGGACAGGAGGCACTGCCACAGGACCACCACACCAGCACCCCACCCCCTGCAGACGGAGAACCACCCCACAAGCGGTCCCTGAGATCCAGGAACAAGACAGAACACGATGCCAAGACCCCCGCCAAGAAATGAGACCAACCTGATTGTCATCCCACTGTCCCACTTTGTCACCCTGTCCAAACTTAAACTGCCCCAGCTCCACTTCCTATGCCCATATGGGCAATGCACCTGTGAGACTAATAGACTGGACTCTGCCATGGACATTCCTCCACCATCACCCCTCACCATCTTACAACCCCCCTCCAATATTTAGCACTTCAATAAACACCCTTGAAGCACAAAACAATCTGGAGTCAGTCTGTGATTTCGAAAATGTGTATTAGCAATGACAGTGACAAAATGCGTTTTCAAATGTAATGTCAACATACCTATGTCACACATCTCAAGTCAATGAGGAATCTAAGCAGATGACACACGTTGGAAACCACACCTGTGAAACCGTAAGGGAAATGTACAACTCACTTACCATATACTGGTTGAAATCGACAGACAAGATAGAGGTAGAAGTTTGAAAGTACTTGTAGTAGGCAGGAATGTGTTCTCACCTGTGTGTCACTGGAAATATTGCTAGATAACTGAGTCCCTGTTGTCAATGTCTTCTTCCTCTGCTTCCCCCTCATCACTGTCCACAGGCTCCACAGCTGCCACAACACCGTCATCTGGACCATCCTCCTGCAGAAAAGGCACCTGTCGTCGCAAAGCCAAGTTGTGAAGCATACAGCAGGCCACGATGATCTGGCACACCTTCTTTGGTAAGTAGAATAGGGATCCACCTGTCATATGCTGGCACCTGAACCTGGCCTTCAGGAGGCCGAAGGTGCGTTCGATCACCCTCCTAGTCCGCCCATGGGCCTCATTGTAGCGTTCCTCTGCCCTGGTCCTGGGATTCCTCACTGGAGTCAGTAGCCATGACAGGTTGGGGTAACCAGAGTCCCCTAATAGCCACACCCGGTGCCTCTGGAGTTGACCCATCACAAAAGGGATGCTGCTATTCCGCAGGATGTAGGCATCATGCACAGAGCCTGGGAACATAGCATTTACCTGGGAGATGTACTGGTCTGCCAAACATACCATCTGTACATTCATGGAATGATAACTCTTCCGGTTCCTGTACACCTGATCACTCCTGTGGGGGGGGACCAGAGCTACATGGGTCCCATCAATGGCACCTATGATGTTGGGGATATGTCCAAGGGCATAGAAGTCACCTTTAACTGTGGGCAAATCCTCCACCTGAGGGAAAACGATGTAGCTCTGCATGTGTTTCAGAAGGGCAGACAACACTCTGGACAACACGTTGGAAAACATAGGCTCGGACATCCCTGATGCCATGGCCACTGTTGTTTGAAATGACCCACTTGCAAGGAAATGGAGCACTGATAGCACCTGCACTTGAGGGGGGATCCCTGTGGGATGGCGGATTGCTGACATCAGGTTAGGCTCCAACTGGGCACACAGTTCCTGGATTGTGGCACAGTCAAACCTGTAGGTGATGATCAAATGTCTTTCCTCCATTGTCGACAGGTCCACCAGCGGTCGGTACACCGGAGGACTCCTCACATGTCCCAGCAGACGGTGCCTAGGAATGACAACAGCGACCACAGAGTCAAACAACTCAGAGGTATGTACCCACAGTCTACACAGAACACCATTCATACACAAAATGTGGCCTGTATTTGTGTATTGCGACAAGACCTAGGTCTGTGTGACCCAGTTGGTAATTAGGGCATGTGGGCCCCTGAAATGGCGGCTGCCTGACCTCTAAAGTGGGACAATGGGATGTGAGGTAACTGCGCTGGCGTTGTACACCGTCGCGGTAGGCGGTCGAAGACAGCAGCGCAATGCTGCATTGGTTAATATTGGACCCTATGGGTCCCAGGAGCCAATGACGATGTACGCCGGCGGTGATGGTACGCACCGCCGCGGACGTGACCGCCACGGACGTGACCGCCATTTTCTATCTGTTCAATCACTCGATACCTGATCTTTGACAGGAGAGGACCTATACTGCAAGTGCTGCTGTGACCTCGGTCTGGAAGAGACAATGGCTCGTGCGTCTGGGGAAAGGGCCCCTGCCTTCACTGCAGAGGAGTTGGAGAAGCTCGTGGACGGGGTCCTTCCCCAGTACACGCTACTCTACGGCCCTCCAGACCAACAGGTAAGTACACAGGGAGCATGTTGTATGGGCTATGCCTGTGTGGAGAGGGCTGGTTGTAAGAATGAAGGGGGCACAGTTCTGCGTGCATGAAGGACTGTGAATGCATGTGCCACATGGCAAGGGTAGGGATGTGGGCCACTCAATTAGACGGTGCAGTTGTTAATGACTTCTCTTCTTCCCATGTACATGTCATGTAGGTCAGCGCCCACCAGAAGAAGGATATTTGGCGTGCCATCGCCAAGGACGTCTGGACCCTGGGGTCCACCACAGACGGAGCACCCACTGCCGGAAAAGATGGGAGGACATTCGCCGCTGGAGCAAGAAGACGGCGGAGGCTCAGCTGGGGATGGCCTCCCAACGTGGGAGGGGTGCCCGTCGAACCATGACCCCCCTGATGTTCCAGATCCTGGCGGTGGGCTACCCTGAGTTGGATGGGCGCTTGAGGGCATCACAGCAGACACAAGGGGGTGAGTACAACATCATTCAGCGGTCTTTACGCGCAGTGAAGGTGTCTGGGTGGGGGAGGAGGGCTGTGGGTTTCCCTAGGCCAGGGCGAGTTCCGTAGGCTAGGCCACTCCGTAATGCAGGCCATGTGGCACCCCACCCCACCTCTGTAGAGTTCCAAGTACAGGTATTCATGACCCTCTGTCATCTATGTGTGCAGATGTCGACCATAGCCATGTAGGCCATATCCCAGGAATTGCATCTGTGGAGCCCAACAGCGTGACGTAGTGCAGGGGGCTGCTGTGTCTGTAGTGTCCGCCAACGGTAGCGGTAAGCGATGCACTCAACCTGTCTTTCTTCTGTCGTCCCCCCCCTTTTTGTGGTCTCCCTGTTCTTGTGTGCATCAGCATCATCAGGTGGAGGTACAGTGGCACCGGAGCACGAGGGAGCTGCATCCCACATGGCCATGGAGGCCCACACCACGGACTCAGAATACACCAATGGGACGGAGGGCGAGGGGAGCACCACGGCGGTCACAGGATCTGCAACCAGCAACACGGACTCGTCCTCCGATGGGAGCTCCCTTGTGGTGGCGGCAAAATCTGTGCCCCCCACTTCTACAGGTACAGCCGCCACCCCCGCTAACAGCACTGCCCTCCCAGCAGGCCCTCAGCCTTCGCCCCGTGCCCGCTCACCCAGGAGGGTGGGCATCACCTTCGCCCCAGGCACCTCAGCCCCTGCCCCTGTCACCTCTGCTGCTCTCAGTGAGGAGGCCATTGACCTCCTCAGGTCCCTCACTGTTGGGCAGTCTACCAATTTGAATGCCATCCAGGGTGTAGAAAGGGAATTGCAACACACAAATGCATTCCTGGAGGGCATTCATTCTGGTCAGGCTGCCCTTCATCGAACCCTGCAAACTCTGGCCTCAGCACTGATGGCAGCCATTGTCCCTGTGTCTAGCCTCCCCCCTCCAACTTCCTCCACCCCGACCCAATCCCCTGTACCTCAGCCTATCCCAAGCACACCTACAGACCAGCATGCACACACGTCAACACACAAGGGAAGCTCAGGCAAACATAAGCACCACACATCCCACAGGCACTCACGCAAGCATCACACACATACAGATACACCAACATCCACTGCCTCCACTGTGTCCCCCTCCTCGTTGTCTCCCTCCTCCCTCCCAGTCTCGTCTACACTCACACCTGCATGCACTACCACTACAGCCACTACGTCCCTCACCAGCACACCCACCACCACACCCCGCTCACGTGCACTCACCACCCCCACTCCCATTTACACGTCCCCTGTGTCCTCTCCCAGTGTGTCTGTGATGCCCCCTCCGAAGATACACAAACGCAGGCACACACCCACCCAACAGCCATCCACCTCACGACAGCCTCCAGCCCATGCACCTGCACCCAAATCCACAAAACTTACACCTCCTATAACCACCACCTATTCCTCCACTCCCAAACCCCGTCCATCTACCCGTCCCAGTGTCTCCCAAAAACTTTTCCTGGCCCCCCTTAACCTATTTCCCACCCCCTGTCCAACTCATAGGTCCCGTACTAGCACCTCAGCCAAAAAATCTCTGGGACCAGTGGTGCCTGTTGTTACAGGTATGTGGAGTGCACCGGCCACCAGGACAGCCAGTGTGGCACGGAGCCACAGCACAGCCAGTCCCCCCCCTGTGAAGCACCAGAAGTTGGACAGTGCCCGGCGGGAGAGGGGGAAGACTCCAGCCAGCAAAGCCGCTCACAAGGGTCCCGGGGGGAGTGGCGACTCAGCTATGACTCCTCTCAAGGTGGGGAAGGGGCAGAAGAAATCTTCAAAGTCTGGGAGGAGCAGCAAGGCGGAGAGGACCGCCATCATCCCCGCTGCCCAGGATGCCACCGCCAGCCCCATCGTCACTGGCCAGGAGGCCACCGCCAGAGTCACTGCTCAGGAGGCCAGCCCCATCGTCACTGGCCAGGAGGCCACCGCCAGAGTCACTGCCCAGGAGGCCAGCCCCATCATCACTGCCCAGGAGGCCACGCCAGCCCCAGGGTCACTGCCCGGAGGCCGCCGCCAGCCCCCGAGTCACTGGCCAGGAGGCCACCGCCAGCCACAGCCCAGCTGGCCAGGAGGGCCCGCAAGCCACAGCCCAGCTGACCCATGAAGGACCGCCAGCCCCAGCCCTGCTGGGCAATGAAGGACCGCCTTGGCAAGCACCGCTGAACAGGCCAGGGACCGCTGAACAGGGCAAAGACCGCCATCGAATGCACCGCTGAACAGGTCTGACACTGGCAACACAAGCACCGCTGAACAGGCCAGGGACCGCTGAATAGGGCAAAGACTGCCATGGAATGAACCGCTAGCCCATTTGCGGCAGGGGCAGTGACGCAACTGGGACCGTCACGGGGTGTGTGCTGCACTCTGGGCACCAGTCCCCCTCCAGAACCAGTGGAGACTGTTATCCACTTGAGAGACTGTGGCTTTGCACTCCCCAGGATGGTACAGTGGGCAACCCACCCACTGCAGAGACTTCAGAGACTGTGGTTTTGCATTCCCCAGCATTTAACAGTGGGCAAACCACCCACTGTAGAGAATTGAGAGACTGTGGCTTTGCACTCCCCAGGATTGAACAGTGGGCAACCAACCCACTATAGAGACTTGAGAGACTGTGGCTTTGCACTCCCCAGGATGGTACAGTGGGCAACCCACCCACTGCAGAGACTTGAGAGAATGTGGTTTTGCACTCCCCATTATTGAACAGTGGGCAAACCACCCACTGCAGAGACTTGAGAGACTGTGGCTTTGAACTCCCCAGGATTGAACCGTGGGCAAACCACCCACTGGAGAGACTTGAGAGACTGTGGCTTTGCATTCCCCAGGATACATCAATGGGCATGGAGCCCCCTCGTGGATCTGGCATGGTGCACTCATCCGGCTGAGGTGCCCCCCCTTCACTTCCCCCTGAGGTGCCTGTTGTATTTCTATCTGATGCCCCTGCAGTGTTCTCTCCGTTTTGATCAGGTATCTTGTGTGGGCCTCGCCCATGCATTTTGGGCCCAGTGGTCCACGGACAATGAATGGTGCATTACCTGCACTACTAATCGTGGTGTATATTTTGTTTAATGTGTATATATATATGTATATATTTGCTTCCTGTATTTTGATATATTACAATGGTTCAACTCATTTCCTTTTGTCTTTGCATTCTTCCAGGGGGCCTGGGGGGTGTTACTGTAATGTATAGATATGCATTGGTGTGTGTGTTGTAGTGGGTGAGGGTCGGGGTGGGGGTTGGGATGTTGGTTGTGTGTGTCCCTGTGTTTTTGCCTCTCCCCTCCCCTATGTCGTAGGTGCAATACTCACTGTGGTCTTCGCCGCCGGCTTTGATGATCCTCGTATAGGAGCAGGAAGACTATCGCTGGCAGAATATGGAGTTCAAGCTCCATGGTGTTGTCGTTCCTTGTGGAGTGTGTAGAGGTGAGCGCTTTCCCTTTGAAATGGCTGTTTCCGCCGTGTTTTTATCCGCGGTGAATCCGCCCCGGAAAAGGTGGCGGATTGGTAGGTTGTGCTACTGTGGGCGGTACATTGTCCTCCGCCTGTCTGTTGGCGGTGACCGACGCGCTGTTTGTCTGTACCGCCGTGGCGGTCGGAGTGTTAAAGTGGCTGTCTTTGTTGGCGGTTTCCGCTACGGTCAGAATTCCAATTTTTTTATCGCCGGCCTGTTGCCGGTTTTACCGCCGCTTTAACACCGTCCACCATGGTTGTAATGACCACCTTAATTCCCTGTTAAGTCTCAGTTCTCCAAAATTTCTGTCCCATCTAGCCTCCGCTAGTGTCTTTTCTGCCTTTCTCATTCTCCTCTCAAATTTCTGTTGCTGTTTCTGTCGGGCTACTAATTCCCAGATTGCTACTGCCTCGAACTGTGCTGGTCTCGGAGGAGGTTCCAAATCGTATAGCACCCTACTCAGATTCTCTAAGCTCTTCAAATTAAATGTTCAGTGGGTAGGAAACGCTAAACTCCCATTTTTCTTTGTCACTTTGCACCATTGTTTCAGCCAAACACATGGCGCAGCACCCTTTTCCTTGATTATAATGGAAGGTGGTGTACCTTCTGGCAGTGCAATATCCCCTATGCTTGTTGTAATATACGTATCTCCCCTTAGGGCACTCTTTAAAGCTTTAAAAAATGTAATTTCTGCAACCTTTATGATAGTTTAGATCAAGTCATGAAGTGACTTTCAATCCTAGAATCCTTTTCACCAAACCTTCTCAACCAATTGTGCCGCATGGTTGTCCGCCAATCCATGCGCGATCCTTCTCACCAACCAACCAATCTCAGCACGGCTCCAATGGCATCACACTCACACATACAAAGGCTGACAAAGTCTTGCGGCTTATCCTCCTAACTCAGATTCACACTCAACTAATGCAAAATGATTGCAAGCACTAAGCAGAATCAAAACCCAATTTGTCCGTTTACTACAGGTAGGGTAACACAATCGCTTCAGAAACCTTATGGATTTTTCACTGACGGTATTTCGCTCTAGCAGCTGCCTCTTCTTTCTCAGTTTTCCTGATTCGCAAGCAAAATTTGACCCGCAAATTTCACCATCAACTGATCAGTGGGTCTGTCCTGGTGCACATAGGACTCGCCTGATCTCAGTCAAAATTATTTCACTCCCTTTGACTCACACTCTGACTTGTCGACCACTCCCAATCGACCTACTAAACCAGACAAATCACGACAAAAACCATGGGGCATATTTATACTTGTTTTGCTACAAATTTGTATAATTTTTTTAATGCAAATTTGGTGCAAAACTAACGCTACATCAATACTTTGTCGCTAAACCCGTCTAGCACCGAAGTTATGGAGTTAAAGTCATTTTTGGGACGTGGAAATCTACCTTGCGTCAATGAGATGCAAGGTAGGCGTTTCCATGCAAAAAATGACTCTATGGCCTTAGTGTCATATTTATTCCCCGTGCTAAAATCATGCACGGGGGAGGAGGGGTCAAATAATGGTGCAAAGCTTGCTTTGCACCATTATTTAACGCCTGGGTCAGGGCAGGCGTTAGGGGACCTGTGAGCCTATTTCCATGGTGGAACACCATGGAATAAGCCTACAGGTGCCCTCCCCAGGCCCCAGAGACACCCCTACCCACACCAGAGGGACAGCAAAGAATGGGGGACCCCATCCCAGGTAAGTATAGGTAAGTACAGGCAAGTATTTTATTCAATTTGATTTTTTGAACTGCCATTGGGGAACCTGAAATGGGCACCCCTACATGGCACTGGGTGCATTGGCAATGCCCAGGGGACATTGGTCCCCTGTGCTGGCCACTGGGGTGGTGGGCATAACTCCTGTCTTTTCTAAGACAGGAGTCATGTGGTATGGATGGTTTTGCGTCAGAAAATGACACTAGGCTGGTTAGAGTCTTTTTTTTTTACACTAACCTGCCTAACGTAAGATTTTGGTGCAAAACCCCCTTCTCCTATACCGCCAACCCCTACCCACCTCAAGTAAAAAAAAATGTACACTAGCCCACCCTTTGCGCCGGCTAGCACCATTCCATAAATATGGTGCCCAGCTGGCGCTCAGGAATAGTGCAAGCAGGTGCAAAACTTTTTGAGGCAAAGCAGCGTTAGTGCAGTTTTGCACTAAAAAGTATAAATATGCCCCAAGTGGCTCAAACACTTTTCATTGTACTCTGGAGTCTTAGACCTCGCAGGGTCTGTATACCAACAACCCTGTGGACAATTTTTTTGCACAAAGTGCCACACACATGTGAAGTTCAACGACTTCCCTACTCCAACACTTAGGAGTACACAAACTCCTTCCACAACTTCATTTGGAGTACGCAAACTTCCTAAACCCTCACAAACATCATAAATCACCTGCAATTTGCATAAGCTGTGCAAGTGAAAAACTTACTTCATTCAGTTTGTCACTAGAATGCCGAGAACATCTTCAAACAATCATTGGCAAGCTACAAGGTTCAGGGAAAGTCATTCTAGGACCTTAGGGATACATTTTCTCTCCACTTTGTATCACTAAAATCTGAAAATCCAAACTTTCTGCAAATTATTCTCTCACTAGGAGACTAATCATGTACCAGGCTTTTATGATGGGCTCTTAAGGAGACTAACCATCATACTCTGCTACCATCTCTGTTAGCGCGTCTGACCTTAATTGGTTTGTTATCGTTAGATTATAAGGGGGCGCGTTGGAGGTTCAATTAATCTTTTGACTGCGCTTAGAGTAGTTCCCACCACAAGACCCAGTTACAAAACACATCAAATACAATGGCAATCAACATCAATAATCTTGGGAGTCAATAATTTCCGTGCACCACGATCCCTTGGCCTTGAAGAACTACACTTTTATGTAAAGGTTAGAATGTTTATTTTCCCTTGTGTTAACAATGCTAGTATCACGTAACTTACTCTCAAAATCAAAGGATTAACATAGAGAAACAATACTGGTTGACCAAATATCCTAAAGAACCACAATTTAATCAAAGCTTGGTCCACTACACATTCTAAAGTAACAGGACAAATCAATAGCAAGAACAACTGTGAAAATGAAATAGCATACATTTAGATTCAGCAAGGAAAAATACATCAACTGTTGTTAATATTTAGCAAGCATCATCAGTGAATAACCTAACTAACCTTCTGATTAGAACGGCATGTTTGGGCTTCATGCAAAACAATTTAGGCCCACATTTTGTCACTGGTGGTAAAAACTGCCTACCGCCGCGGTGGCGGCCGCCAAAATTCCGTCACCGCGGCAACCATCCGTCTGCCACATTATGATCACTGCCAGACTTCCGCCACAAGAATGGTGTAAATCCGGCAGTAATAATACTGGCGGACGGTGGTTAGCTGGCGATGCTATCACCAGCACCGCCACACCAGTTGAATGCCGCCAGCCGTATCATGACCTGTGATACGGCCTGGCGGTGTTCTGGTGGTGGGCGCTGCTGGCGGTAGCAGTGTCTCTTCCCGTTCCGTATCAGAAGACCACCTAGAACAAGGTAAGTCGGGCTTCCGACAGGGGAGAGGGGCGGGGGTGCTGTGTGTGTCTGATTGTGTGCATGAATGTGTGTGTGTGAATGTGCCTGTGTGTGTTGTGTTGTTTGCATGGTTGTATGCATGGGAGTGATTGTGTAAAAATGTGTGCGAGCATGTCTGGAAGTATGTGTGTATGAATGTGTGTATGCCAGTGTGAGTGATTGGGTATATGCGTGGTGCGTGTCTGCGGGTGTGTGCGTGTATAGGGGGTGGGGTGGTGAGTGAGAGGATCAGAGGGGGTCAGGGGAGTGAGGTAGTCGGAGGGGGTGGAGAAAGTTTGGATGAGGGGTCTCAGGTGTGTTTGGGGGGTAGGGAAGCCACCTACCGGTGACAGAGTAGGAATTCCCTGTCACTGGTAAGGACTACCGCACTGGTTTTTGTGGCATTGCTAACACGACGAAAACCATGGTGGTGGGCAGGCTCAAAATGCTGCCAGCGGTACTATGCCAGCCGCTGGGCTGGAGTTTGACATCTCCATCCCGGTGGCTGATACCGCCATGGTGGTATGAGTGGATTCTCATAATGTGGCGGTATGTATGTATGTATGTAGTCAACACAAATTTGGAATACATCTAACTATGGCTCTATCAAAATTAGGGGTTGGTACCTAAATACAAAAGCAAATAGACATAATAATCAGTAACATCGTCTTATACCTTGCCTCATTATGGTTCAGCAAGCGGTGACAGTCTTCGTCAATTGGACATCTGTTCATTCAGCAAGGCATCTGAATTCAGCATTAAAGTTCAAGGTAGGAAATGTCTCTTCATGCAGCTCAGAAAGAATAATAATTATCCTCTCAAGACAGTTAGGAAAAACGGGGAGAATGTCCTCTCTCTCCTCTCGGTGCAGTCTGGCGAAGTTAGATTCCCTAAAACTACTTCCCACGTTGCTATTGGTCAAAGAATTGTACATTTACGTTTAGTCCAATAAAAGTAGAACCTCAAATCTAAGAATTTACTAGACCACTGGTCACATGTTGATGATTGGCTCCTCTTCTCCTGTTCCCATGGTTGTGCTCGTCAGGTATCAAAAATGTATCAGCTTATACTCCAGTCAGTGCATCCTTTGTCCGCTCCTGGAAACCTTGCCTTTACACACACCAAGTTATACAAAGTATCTATAGCTAGTACAAAACGTTCTAGCAAGCAGTTCTCATGGGAAAGAGTTTCAACTACCAGCATCTGGTCAACGCAATTTAAAATCACATTTTAATTCTTTAAGCAGCCATCTTATGATTCGTCTAAGCAATGCAACTTGACATGAGGCCCTGCAACTAGGCCCAAGACCTCGCTAAGTTAGGGCCTATTATTAATAAAACAAATACATAATACATAACCAATAATATAACATACTACCACATTAATCCAAACATGAGCTCGACATTTCACATTAATAAGCTGTTAATGAGTACACTTTGTGATTATTGATGGTCACTCAAGTAGGCACAATTTCAAATGCGTACATTATTTTTCTATATTTACTCATTTTCTATGCAGATTCGAAAATTCAGAATACATGAATTTCATTAGTAAAATTTCAGCGTTAATAACCCGAATGGACAACCCTCAACGGAAACAACTCTGAACATTAACAACTTTAAAACATCAGCAGCCAACAGCACCCTGACCCGCATTATCAACACCTACATCACATCGCCACTTTACTGGATGAATGAAAACTTGCAGAAATCAATGCCCCCTTCAAGAATTCCACAGCCAACTCTAATCAAATGAGCAACTTCAGGGCATTTTCCTACTTCCCCATCAAGCCGAAGTAATTGAGAAGGCCATTAACAACCAACTCACAGTGCACTTCAAGCTGAACCATCTTTTAGGATACACTCAATCGAGAGCTAGAAAGAACCACAGCACCAGACAGCACTCATAGTGGTGACCAAAAACATTAGAACCATCCCTGACTGAGGAGACACAGCAGTCCTCATCCTCCTCAACCTCTCTGTGGCCTTCAAAACTGTTTCCCACAACACTCTCATCAGAAGACTCTATGAGATTGGCACACAAGGATCTACTCTCAAAAAGATCTGTATTTTCATCATGGGAAGAACCCAAAGGGTCAGGCTGCCATCCTTCACAACCGAGCACATGAAAGTGACATGAGGAGTCCCACAGGGATTGTCCCTCAGCCCCATCTTTTTCAACATATACATGACACCACTTGCCAATATCTTCTGATCACAAGCAATCAATGTCACCCCCTACGCTAATGACACCCAACTCATTATCTCTCTGATGAACAAGACAATCATCACCAGAACCAACTTCACTAACTACATAACCATGGTAACAGACTGGATGAGAACCAACGGACTGAGGCTCAACTCTGACAAAATGGAAGTATTTGTATTCGGCAACAAGACCTCCTCATGGGACTCCAGTTAGTTGAGCTAGGACCAACACCCACAGATCCTGCAAGAAATCTAGTGATCATCCTAGATGACTAAAACATGATAGCTCAAGTCAATGCAGTGCTTTTCTCCTGCTTCCACATCCTACTCGTGCTGCAAAAGATCTTGAAATGGTTGTCTCGCAAGGACTCATTCCCGATAGGCAGGACTATGGCAACGATCTGTATGCCAGAATATCCAAACAACTTCTACGCCAACTCCTGCCCATCAAGAATGCTGGTGCACAACTCATACTTGACCTTCCATGCCCCACCCACATCACACCACACCTCAAGAAACATCAGTGGCTCCCCCTTCACAAGTGCAGTCAAATAAAACTTTTCATGCACAAATATAAAGCTCTACATAACACCTCCCCCTCGCTCTGTAGGGGGAACCTGAACCACCCTCCTCATAGTCACTCCTAGGTACCATCCTATTGACCCTGGTGCTGAGCCAGCGGTCTACCACTTTGGCAAGCACCCTAGGACCAGTGAGCTTGCTACCTATCAGGCATTGCAGCAGCTCTGTAAAACATCCATGGAACACGTGCTCTCCATCAATCACATTGTTCAACCCAAGGTAATCACTCTCATCACTGTCCTTCATCTGACCACCTAGTGTCTTACAAAAACAATCCACCTAGTGTCTTACAAAAACAATCCACGGAGGACTTGGAGGGAGCTTGTGGCTGTTGTTAAACATATGCCTACACTTCTCAGGGGTGAGACCGTACTTCCTGACAAAGGCTGCTTTCATGAGTGGCTACCTCATCCTGTCTCCCTTCCTTCGGCCAGTAATGCATCCATCCCTTCATTAGAAATGTGTCATCAGAGGCTGTCTCCCCAGTCCTCCTCAGGGACCCTCTGCATCTCCGAGGCAACCTTATAAGCCTCAATATTATCCCCCACAAAAACATTAGACGCCAGTTCTTTGGAAATGTGGGCCTTCCTGTCTCTACTGGCCACTGGGGTACTGCTGTCCCCAATGCTGCTTGACTCTGAGGCTTGTTTGTCTTTAGATTCTAGAACCTTAAGACTCACTTAATGTGCCATTCTCTTCTCTCCCAAATCAAGCTTCAACTTGGCCAGTTGCTGCAGCTCACAGCCTACGACCAGGCCCTCACCTTCTTCCTCCTCCTCCTCTAAGTACACCTCCTCGTCCTCTGTGTCATCTTCTCCCTTCTCCTCTGGCTACCTCAAAGGATTTGTGGGCTATTTGGAGGACAACGTTTGTGGCCTCCCTTCTCACATTCAACTCCCCCTCCTTGCAGAGTTCTTGCAGCTCTGCCTTGCTGAAGTTGCCAGTATTAAGCAGCTCCATCTCCATTGTAGCTACAAGGATGTGGGGTAAACCTTAAATATGAAAAATAAAAGATGACTATATTGGAAACTAAGAAATAGTTAAAAAAGGTTGAAATTGATGTCAGATTATTTATGTGATTTTGGTGGAATCCAATAGAAAGAGATGCATTTGCATTGGCCTGGGCACTGAAGAAGTTGAGCAATAGTTGTTTGGGATTCACTTCCAGGTTCAGACAAACCCAGACCTCTCAGATGGCTCATGCAGATGAGGAGTGAGAATGGTGATTCTCATAGTGTAATGAACAGAGAATCTAGATTTCATTAAAACACAGAGGCTAACATTATGCTCTTTTAAATGCTGCTCCTGCTAAGATAAGAACTGTTTTAATTAGTACCTTTTAATATAAGGCAAATGCATTGTTTTAAAAATTTCTAAGGATTGTGGGTATAAGTGTATTTATGTTATGGCATATAGCTGTTTGTTTAAGAATTGTAAATGATATATTATTTTTTATAGGATAGTGACTTAGTTAACTGAGACTTTTTATAATATGTTTATAAGAATAAATATTTAGGTTTTTTTTTGGCAATCAAATACACAAGAAATCTGTTTTTGTTTTTCATGTTTGGGATTGGAAATCGAAACTTACGGATGGAGTGTGGCGCGAGGTAAGTGCGTGAAGAGAATCCTTCTCACGTCGCATGGATTGCGTTGTGCATTTTTAAATTTGGAGTGTGAAACAAGGTTAGCACGTATCCTTTCACTCCTGTGTCCGTGGCAGGAGCACCGAATGTGGATAGCGTGCGCAGAGTATAATTTGCACGAGACGAGGTTACCATGTATCCGTTCGCTGCTGTGTCAGTGGCAGGAGCACAGAACGTGGATAACATGTGTAGTGTTTGTTTTGCGTACCTGATGAAGTCAGGTACAAGAATACGAAGGAAATGTGTTTTGGCTGTTGAGCTCACACGAGATCTCGGCGTCCATTTTGAATTGGGCTTCAATGCATTTTGTACATTGTTAAGAACGTATTTATAACAGCATTGAAGTACCGTTACGTATCTTGCTCTACAACATCGTGGATTGATGAGAGAAGAATATATTTTGGGGGGAAATAAGTACGTTTTAGGAGTTTTTTTGTTTTCGTAGAACAAGTATCTTGTTTGGAAAGGTTTTCATTATGGAACCTGAACAGGGTTGTAGTAAGGAGATTACTAGTGCACAGGTTAATGAGGAAATTATCAGGAAGCTGATTCAGCAGGGAATGAGGGTGCAGGTAAAAGATACTTTGGATGTTATTGTAAAAGAGAAAAAGAGGAAAGAAATGAAATCTTGTGAAGAGTATTTTTCTTTGACTGAGGAAGATGAGGTGAGAAAGACAAGTGGTAAAAGGATAAAGAAAACAAAACATTCAGAGAGGGGTGATATTGTAGTGAATCCTACTTCGTTTTAATGGGATAACAGGAGTTAGCTTAGCCTTTGGCTCGCAGACTCGTGCCCCCGTCACCTAGTGACTTTTAACCTACTTAGCTTGCTCTGTCGTAGCACATTTAATTATTTATTTCTTCTATGATGGCTGCCTTGTTTAGAGTTAGGCCACTTGTTATGGGTTACATTATCAGTGTCACCGCGTCAAGATCTAGCACCAAAGACAAACAGTAGGCCTTCACACTTAGGGATTTTCCCTCTCTATACTTTCAAGGGATAATTGCTGAGCCAAGCATGTCTGTTATCTATTGTTTGGGGTCCTTGAAGATCTGTATAAATATATCGCACTTTAGACAGATAATTAGAGGGATTCCGACCAGAGGGCATCGCCACCATCGCTGATATCGATGCTGCAAGTCGTCTTGACGCTGACCCAGTCTTCGTGTCCCTACGGAGTCTGAGATAGAGACCTAATTCCAAGGTAACGAGGGTTGGGGGCTCCTTTCATGGACATGGCATTGGCAGATTAGGTTTAACAAACCCAGCTCTCCTTTAGGTAGGAGGTTAGGTCTTACACACTAGGGTATTAGGGCATATTACATTCCGTATGTCTTTTTCATGCATTGCAAGATGGTGGGGGTCTTTGTAATAATGACTCTCATCTTCACAATTCTGTTGCTTGCATTATTCATTATCCTAATTATTGCAGCCCATGCAACTTATCGCAAATTGCAGTTATGTTGAATAAAAACTATTGAAACTTTACTGCATCTTTGTCATTGCCTGCGTTTGTATGAGACATGATACATCTGTGAGAAAGGGGTAATCTCCGTTTAACCACGACACTCCCTGAGATGTCTTACTTTTGAGTCCATGCGTAAAGGCTGCCACAAATCACCTTTTATGATTGTGTTTCTGGTGAGGTGCTGCTAGTGAGCCGGTAAGGTTGGGACAACAGTTGCGACTTGTTGTAGGAGAGACGTAGTCGCCTACAAACAAAAGTACTGTCATCCTTTAGCCAGCAGTCTTGCCTAGAGCAAGAGTCCAAACTACGACATGGCGCTACCAACGATGGTGTTTAGGCACTAATTTACGGATACCCCGACTATCACTGTCTCACAAACAACAGGTACCCTAAGTACCATTATATGGAGACGTCCGTGGTCTTTGGGAAAATCCTCCTCAGCTGAAAAGGTAACACCCGATTATGCTGTAGGTTGTTCGAGCTCGAACTCATAAAAGGACTTTACTCCCCATATTTTGGTGTTCTGTTTTTCTGAAAGAATATGGCTAATACCATTGACATTCCTAAAAATGCTAGACAAGCACTAACACAACATTTATTAATGCATGGCCTCACAGATGAGGACGGGGGTGTTACTCTTATAATAGAAGCTAATGAAGCATACCAAACAGAAACATTTTACTGCTGGGTCACCTTTCCTGAGGTGGACCAAACAACACATACTTTCCACACATATGAAATTGCGAACGTACCTCAGCGGTACCGAGCATACCAGTATCATGAAATATCGCTCACATACCAAGAGCATCAGAACTGGTTTGAAGGCGCCCTACCACATGTACTGCAAAGAGTGAGGTTAGGTCCCTTAAGTAACAACGGACCTACATGGCCTATGTTTGCCACATACACACCTCACCCAGGCATACAGAATATGCCGCTAGCAGATCTGCGAGACTTATATAATGAATTAGTGACATTATATAGACGATTAGTTCAGTTCGTAATGCGAACATTGAACACAACACAGCGCGTCCAGCACCGCCAGCACCTGGCGGTTATCAATTGGCTACTGGGATTAGTCCGCAAACAGTACATACTATTATGGGTAAGGTACCCGCGGGACGGGAAAAAATATTGTTTTGGATTGCCCAGAAAACTAATCAGCTGGAAGCTGTGTTTCCCCATACGGGACCACAGGAAAAACATAGATGGTTCCCTCAGTGGATGACTGCGCCACATGGGGTACAGACTTCGCTGCTATATACACTACCACACATGGTACCCCGACACTTGCCAATTTACCGGAAGTGTTAAAACAAATACAAAATGAGCATGGGGCAGCACCAGCCCTAAATTTGGGGATGAAACTAATGCGTAACTTTGATGCTGTATCCTCAATAATAATCAAATCAAATCATTAACATTTATAAAGCGCGCTACTCACCCGTGCGGGTCTCAAGGCGCTAGGGGAAAAGGGGGGGTTATCGCTGCTCGAACAGCCAGGTCTTTAGGAGTCTCCGGAAAGCGGAGTGGTCCTGGGTGGTCCTGAGGCTGGTGGGGAGGGAGTTCCAGGTCTTGGCCGCCAGGAAGGAGAAAGATCTCCCACCCGCTGTGGAGCGGCGGATGCGAGGGACAGAAGCGAGTGCGAGGCCAGAGGAGCGGAGGAGGCAGGTGGGGACGTAGAAGCTGAGGCGTCTGTTGAGGTATTCCGGTCCCTTGTCGTGGAGGGCTTTGTGTGCGTGGGTGAGAAGTCGGAAGGTGATCCTTTTGCTGACTGGGAGCCAATGCAGGTGTCTCAGGTGTGCGGAGATGTGGCTGCTACGGGGTACGTCGAGGATGAGGCGGGCCGAGGCGTTTTGAATGCGTTGCAGGCGATTTTGGAGTTTGGCTGTGGTCCCGGCGTAGAGGGTGTTGCCGTAGTCCAGGCGGCTCGTGACGAGGGCGTGGGTCACGGTTTTTCTGGTGTCGGCGGGGATCCAGCGGAAGATCTTGCGGAGCATGCGGAGGGTGAGGAAGCAGGCGGAGGACACGGCGTTGACTTGCTTGGTCATGGTGAGAAGAGGGTCCAAGATGAAGCCGAGGTTGCGGACGTGGTCTGTGGGGGTCGGTGCGGTGCCGAGGGCCGTGGGCCTCCAGGAGTCGTCCCAGGCAGACGGGGTGTTGCCGAGGATGAGGACTTCTGTTTTTTCAGAGTTCAGCTTTAGGCGGCTGAGCCTCATCCAATCTGCGACGTCCTTCATACCCTCTTGTAGGTTGGTCTTGGCGCTGGCGGGGTCCTTGGTGAGGGAGAGTATAAGTTGGGTGTCGTCGGCGTAGGAGGTGATGATGATGTCGTGCTTGCGTACGATGCTGGCGAGGGGGCTCATGTAGACATTGAAGAGTGTCGGGCTGAGTGATGAGCCTTGAGGTACGCCGCAGATGATCTCGGTGGGTTCTGAGCGAAACGGAGGGAGGTAAACTCTTTGGGAACGGTTTGCGAGGAAGGAGGCGATCCAGTCCAGGGCCTGGCCTTGGATCCCGGTGGAGCGGAGGCGGGTGATTAGGGTGCGGTGACAGACGGTGTCAAAGGCAGCCGAGAGGTCGAGAAGAATGAGGGCGACTGTTTCACCGTTGTCCATCAGGGTTCTGATGTCGTCCGTGACTGAGATGAGGGCGGTTTCAGTGCTGTGGTTGGTTCGGAATCCGGTTTGTGAGGGGTCGAGCAGGTTGTTGTCTTCCAGGAAGGCGGTCAGCTGTTTGTTGGCGGTCTTCTCTATTACTTTGGCTGGGAAAGGCAGAAGAGAGATGGGGTGGACGTTTTTCAGGTCGCTCGGGTCAGCCGTAGGTTTCTTTAGTAGGGCGTTGACTTCGGCGTGTTTCCAGCATTCGGGGAAGGTAGCAGAAGAAAAAGAAGAGTTGATGATGGTCTGGAGGTGCGGGGCGATGATGTCGTCGGCTTTGTTAAAGATGAAGTGCGGGCAGGGGTCCGAAGGGGCGCCGGAGTGGATAGAGTTCATGATGGATTTGGTTTCTTCCGTGTTGATGTGGGTCCAGTTGTTGAGGGCGATGGCCGGGGATGCGGGTTCGGTGGTGTTTGGTTGGGTCTGGTGTCCGATGCTGTCGTGGAGGTCGCTGATCTTGCGATGGAAGAAAGTGGCGAGGGATTCGCACAAATCCTGTGAGGGCGTGACGGCGTTGGCGTTGGCGCTGGGGTTGGAGAACTCCTTGACAATGCTGAAGAGTTCTCTGCTGTTGTGGCTTTTTTTGTCCAGTCTGTCGCTGAAAAAGTTCTTTTTGGCAGCGCGGATCAGGTGGTGGTGTTCGCGGGTAGCGTTCTTGAGGGCGGTCATGTTGTCAGCGGTGTGGTCCTTGCGCCAGGCTTTCTCAAGGGCGCGACAAGTTTTCTTTGATTCTTTGAGGGTGTCAGAGAACCAGAGAGGTTTTTTGGTGTTGGTCTGTCGATGCGTGCGTTTGAGGGGAGCAAGGTTGTCTGCGCAGTTGGAGATCCAGTTTGTGAGGATGAGGGCTGCGTCGTTGGGGTCGGTGGTGAGGGTGGGTTGGTTGGCGGCGAGTGCGGAGAAGAGTTGTTCTTCAGGGATCTTGTTCCACTGTCGACGAGGGATGGGTTGAGTGCGTAGGTGGCGGGTCTCGCGTCAGAATGTGAAGAGGCCAGCCCCATCATCACTGCCCAGGAGGCCACGCCAGCCCCAGGGTCACTGCCCGGAGGCCGCCGCCAGCCCCCGAGTCACTGGCCAGGAGGCCACCGCCAGCCACAGCCCAGCTGGCCAGGAGGGCCCGCAAGCCACAGCCCAGCTGACCCATGAAGGACCGCCAGCCCCAGCCCTGCTGGGCAATGAAGGACCGCCTTGGCAAGCACCGCTGAACAGGCCAGGGACCGCTGAACAGGGCAAAGACCGCCATGGAATGCACCGCTGAACAGGTCTGACACTGGCAACACAAGCACCGCTGAACAGGCCAGGGACCGCTGAATAGGGCAAAGACTGCCATGGAATGAACCGCTAGCCCATTTGCGGCAGGGGCAGTGACGCAACTGGGACCGTCACGGGGTGTGTGCTGCACTCTGGGCACCAGTCCCCCTCCAGAACCAGTGGAGACTGTTATCCACTTGAGAGACTGTGGCTTTGCACTCCCCAGGATGGTACAGTGGGCAACCCACCCACTGCAGAGACTTGAGAGACTGTGGTTTTGCATTCCCCAGCATTTAACAGTGGGCAAACCACCCACTGTAGAGAATTGAGAGACTGTGGCTTTGCACTCCCCAGGATTGAACAGTGGGCAACCAACCCACTATAGAGACTTGAGAGACTGTGGCTTTGCACTCCCCAGGATGGTACAGTGGGCAACCCACCCACTGCAGAGACTTGAGAGAATGTGGTTTTGCACTCCCCATGATTGAACAGTGGGCAAACCACCCACTGCAGAGACTTGAGAGACTGTGGCTTTGAACTCCCCAGGATTGAACCGTGGGCAAACCACCCACTGGAGAGACTTGAGAGACTGTGGCTTTGCATTCCCCAGGATACATCAATGGGCATGGAGCCCCCTCGTGGATCTGGCATGGTGCACTCATCCGGCTGAGGTGCCCCCCCTTCACTTCCCCCTGAGGTGCCTGTTGTATTTCTATCTGATGCCCCTGCAGTGTTCTCTCCGTTTTGATCAGGTATCTTGTGTGGGCCTCGCCCATGCATTTTGGGCCCAGTGGTCCACGGACAATGAATGGTGCATTACCTGCACTACTAATCGTGGTGTATATTTTGTTTAATGTGTATATATATATGTATATATTTGCTTCCTGTATTTTGATATATTACAATGGTTCAACTCATTTCCTTTTGTCTTTGCATTCTTCCAGGGGGCCTGGGGGGTGTTACTGTAATGTATAGATATGCATTGGTGTGTGTGTTGTAGTGGGTGAGGGTCGGGGTGGGGGTTGGGATGTTGGTTGTGTGTGTCCCTGTGTTTTTGCCTCTCCCCTCCCCTATGTCGTAGGTGCAATACTCACTGTGGTCTTCGCCGCCGGCTTTGATGATCCTCGTATAGGAGCAGGAAGACTATCGCTGGCAGAATATGGAGTTCAAGCTCCATGGTGTTGTCGTTCCTTGTGGAGTGTGTAGAGGTGAGCGCTTTCCCTTTGAAATGGCTGTTTCCGCCGTGTTTTTATCCGCGGTGAATCCGCCCCGGAAAAGGTGGCGGATTGGTAGGTTGTGCTACTGTGGGCGGTACATTGTCCTCCGCCTGTCTGTTGGCGGTGACCGACGCGCTGTTTGTCTGTACCGCCGTGGCGGTCGGAGTGTTAAAGTGGCTGTCTTTGTTGGCGGTTTCCGCTACGGTCAGAATTCCAATTTTTTTATCGCCGGCCTGTTGCCGGTTTTACCGCCGCTTTAACACCGTCCACCATGGTTGTAATGACCACCTTAATTCCCTGTTAAGTCTCAGTTCTCCAAAATTTCTGTCCCATCTAGCCTCCGCTAGTGTCTTTTCTGCCTTTCTCATTCTCCTCTCAAATTTCTGTTGCTGTTTCTGTCGGGCTACTAATTCCCAGATTGCTACTGCCTCGAACTGTGCTGGTCTCGGAGGAGGTTCCAAATCGTATAGCACCCTACTCAGATTCTCTAAGCTCTTCAAATTAAATGTTCAGTGGGTAGGAAACGCTAAACTCCCATTTTTCTTTGTCACTTTGCACCATTGTTTCAGCCAAACACATGGCGCAGCACCCTTTTCCTTGATTATAATGGAAGGTGGTGTACCTTCTGGCAGTGCAATATCCCCTATGCTTGTTGTAATATACGTATCTCCCCTTAGGGCACTCTTTAAAGCTTTAAAAAATTTAATTTCTGCAACCTTTATGATAGTTTAGATCAAGTCATGAAGTGACTTTCAATCCTAGAATCCTTTTCACCAAACCTTCTCAACCAATTGTGCCGCATGGTTGTCCGCCAATCCATGCGCGATCCTTCTCACCAACCAACCAATCTCAGCACGGCTCCAATGGCATCACACTCACACATACAAAGGCTGACAAAGTCTTGCGGCTTATCCTCCTAACTCAGATTCACACTCAACTAATGCAAAATGATTGCAAGCACTAAGCAGAATCAAAACCCAATTTGTCCGTTTACTACAGGTAGGGTAACACAATCGCTTCAGAAACCTTATGGATTTTTCACTGACGGTATTTCGCTCTAGCAGCTGCCTCTTCTTTCTCAGTTTTCCTGATTCGCAAGCAAAATTTGACCCGCAAATTTCACCATCAACTGATCAGTGGGTCTGTCCTGGTGCACATAGGACTCGCCTGATCTCAGTCAAAATTATTTCACTCCCTTTGACTCACACTCTGACTTGTCGACCACTCCCAATCGACCTACTAAACCAGACAAATCACGACAAAAACCATGGGGCATATTTATACTTGTTTTGCTACAAATTTGTATAATTTTTTTAATGCAAATTTGGTGCAAAACTAACGCTACATCAATACTTTGTCGCTAAACCCGTCTAGCACCGAAGTTATGGAGTTAAAGTCATTTTTGGGACGTGGAAATCTACCTTGCGTCAATGAGATGCAAGGTAGGCGTTTCCATGCAAAAAATGACTCTATGGCCTTAGTGTCATATTTATTATCCGTGCTAAAATCATGCACGGGGGAGGAGGGGTCAAATAATGGTGCAAAGCTTGCTTTGCACCATTATTTAACGCCTGGGTCAGGGCAGGCGTTAGGGGACCTGTGAGCCTATTTCCATGGTGGAACACCATGGAATAAGCCTACAGGTGCCCTCCCCAGGCCCCAGAGACACCCCTACCCACACCAGAGGGACAGCAAAGAATGGGGGACCCCATCCCAGGTAAGTATAGGTAAGTACAGGCAAGTATTTTATTCAATTTGATTTTTTGAACTGCCATTGGGGAACCTGAAATGGGCACCCCTACATGGCACTGGGTGCATTGGCAATGCCCAGGGGACATTGGTCCCCTGTGCTGGCCACTGGGGTGGTGGGCATAACTCCTGTCTTTTCTAAGACAGGAGTCATGTGGTATGGATGGTTTTGCGTCAGAAAATGACACTAGGCTGGTTAGAGTCTTTTTTTTTTACACTAACCTGCCTAACGTAAGATTTTGGTGCAAAACCCCCTTCTCCTATACCGCCAACCCCTACCCACCTCAAGTAAAAAAAAATGTACACTAGCCCACCCTTTGCGCCGGCTAGCACCATTCCATAAATATGGTGCCCAGCTGGCGCTCAGGAATAGTGCAAGCAGGTGCAAAACTTTTTGAGGCAAAGCAGCGTTAGTGCAGTTTTGCACTAAAAAGTATAAATATGCCCCAAGTGGCTCAAACACTTTTCATTGTACTCTGGAGTCTTAGACCTCGCAGGGTCTGTATACCAACAACCCTGTGGACAATTTTTTTGCACAAAGTGCCACACACATGTGAAGTTCAACGACTTCCCTACTCCAACACTTAGGAGTACACAAACTCCTTCCACAACTTCATTTGGAGTACGCAAACTTCCTAAACCCTCACAAACATCATAAATCACCTGCAATTTGCATAAGCTGTGCAAGTGAAAAACTTACTTCATTCAGTTTGTCACTAGAATGCCGAGAACATCTTCAAACAATCATTGGCAAGCTACAAGGTTCAGGGAAAGTCATTCTAGGACCTTAGGGATACATTTTCTCTCCACTTTGTATCACTAAAATCTGAAAATCCAAACTTTCTGCAAATTATTCTCTCACTAGGAGACTAATCATGTACCAGGCTTTTATGATGGGCTCTTAAGGAGACTAACCATCATACTCTGCTACCATCTCTGTTAGCGCGTCTGACCTTAATTGGTTTGTTATCGTTAGATTATAAGGGGACGCGTTGGAGGTTCAATTAATCTTTTGACTGCGCTTAGAGTAGTTCCCACCACAAGACCCAGTTACAAAACACATCAAATACAATGGCAATCAACATCAATAATCTTGGGAGTCAATAATTTCCGTGCACCACGATCCCTTGGCCTTGAAGAACTACACTTTTATGTAAAGGTTAGAATGTTTATTTTCCCTTGTGTTAACAATGCTAGTATCACGTAACTTACTCTCAAAATCAAAGGATTAACATAGAGAAACAATACTGGTTGACCAAATATCCTAAAGAACCACAATTTAATCAAAGCTTGGTCCACTACACATTCTAAAGTAACAGGACAAATCAATAGCAAGAACAACTGTGAAAATGAAATAGCATACATTTAGATTCAGCAAGGAAAAATACATCAACTGTTGTTAATATTTAGCAAGCATCATCAGTGAATAACCTAACTAACCTTCTGATTAGAACGGCATGTTTGGGCTTCATGCAAAACAATTTAGGCCCACATTTTGTCACTGGTGGTAAAAACTGCCTACCGCCGCGGTGGCGGCCGCCAAAATTCCGTCACCGCGGCAACCATCCGTCTGCCACATTATGATCACTGCCAGACTTCCGCCACAAGAATGGTGTAAATCCGGCAGTAATAATACTGGCGGACGGTGGTTAGCTGGCGATGCTATCACCAGCACCGCCACACCAGTTGAATGCCGCCAGCCGTATCATGACCTGTGATACGGCCTGGCGGTGTTCTGGTGGTGGGCGCTGCTGGCGGTAGCAGTGTCTCTTCCCGTTCCGTATCAGAAGACCACCTAGAACAAGGTAAGTCGGGCTTCCGACAGGGGAGAGGGGCGGGGGTGCTGTGTGTGTCTGATTGTGTGCATGAATGTGTGTGTGTGAATGTGCCTGTGTGTGTTGTGTTGTTTGCATGGTTGTATGCATGGGAGTGATTGTGTAAAAATGTGTGCGAGCATGTCTGGAAGTATGTGTGTATGAATGTGTGTATGCCAGTGTGAGTGATTGGGTATATGCGTGGTGCGTGTCTGCGGGTGTGTGCGTGTATAGGGGGTGGGGTGGTGAGTGAGAGGATCAGAGGGGGTCAGGGGAGTGAGGTAGTCGGAGGGGGTGGAGAAAGTTTGGATGAGGGATCTCAGGTGTGTTTGGGGGGTAGGGAAGCCACCTACCGGTGACAGAGTAGGAATTCCCTGTCACTGGTAAGGACTACCGCACTGGTTTTTGTGGCATTGCTAACACGACGAAAACCATGGTGGTGGGCAGGCTCAAAATGCTGCCAGCGGTACTATGCCAGCCGCTGGGCTGGAGATTGACATCTCCATCCCGGTGGCTGATACCGCCATGGTGGTATGAGTGGATTCTCATAATGTGGCGGTATGTATGTATGTATGTAGTCAACACAAATTTGGAATACATCTAACTATGGCTCTATCAAAATTAGGGGTTGGTACCTAAATACAAAAGCAAATAGACATAATAATCAGTAACATCGTCTTATACCTTGCCTCATTATGGTTCAGCAAGCGGTGACAGTCTTCGTCAATTGGACATCTGTTCATTCAGCAAGGCATCTGAATTCAGCATTAAAGTTCAAGGTAGGAAATGTCTCTTCATGCAGCTCAGAAAGAATAATAATTATCCTCTCAAGACAGTTAGGAAAAACGGGGAGAATGTCCTCTCTCTCCTCTCGGTGCAGTCTGGCGAAGTTAGATTCCCTAAAACTACTTCCCACGTTGCTATTGGTCAAAGAATTGTACATTTACGTTTAGTCCAATAAAAGTAGAACCTCAAATCTAAGAATTTACTAGACCACTGGTCACATGTTGATGATTGGCTCCTCTTCTCCTGTTCCCATGGTTGTGCTCGTCAGGTATCAAAAATGTATCAGCTTATACTCCAGTCAGTGCATCCTTTGTCCGCTCCTGGAAACCTTGCCTTTACACACACCAAGTTATACAAAGTATCTATAGCTAGTACAAAACGTTCTAGCAAGCAGTTCTCATGGGAAAGAGTTTCAACTACCAGCATCTGGTCAACGCAATTTAAAATCACATTTTAATTCTTTAAGCAGCCATCTTATGATTCGTCTAAGCAATGCAACTTGACATGAGGCCCTGCAACTAGGCCCAAGACCTCGCTAAGTTAGGGCCTATTATTAATAAAACAAATACATAATACATAACCAATAATATAACATACTACCACATTAATCCAAACATGAGCTCGACATTTCACATTAATAAGCTGTTAATGAGTACACTTTGTGATTATTGATGGTCACTCAAGTAGGCACAATTTCAAATGCGTACATTATTTTTCTATATTAACTCATTTTCTATGCAGATTCGAAAATTCAGAATACATGAATTTCATTAGTAAAATTTCAGCGTTAATAACCCGAATGGACAACCCTCAACGGAAACAACTCTGAACATTAACAACTTTAAAACATCAGCAGCCAACAGCACCCTGACCCGCATTATCAACACCTACATCACATCGCCACTTTACTGGATGAATGAAAACTTGCAGAAATCAATGCCCCCTTCAAGAATTCCACAGCCAACTCTAATCAAATGAGCAACTTCAGGGCATTTTCCTACTTCCCCATCAAGCCGAAGTGATTGAGAAGGCCATTAACAACCAACTCACAGTGCACTTCAAGCAGAACCATCTTTTAGGATACACTCAATCGAGAGCTAGAAAGAACCACAGCACCAGACAGCACTCATAGTGGTGACCAAAAACATTAGAACCATCCCTGACTGAGGAGACACAGCAGTCCTCATCCTCCTCAACCTCTCTGTGGCCTTCAAAACTGTTTCCCACAACACTCTCATCAGAAGACTCTATGAGATTGGCACACAAGGATCTACTCTCAAAAAGATCTGTATTTTCATCATGGGAAGAACCCAAAGGGTCAGGCTGCCATCCTTCACAACCGAGCACATGAAAGTGACATGAGGAGTCCCACAGGGATTGTCCCTCAGCCCCATCTTTTTTAACATATACATGACACCACTTGCCAATATCTTCTGATCACAAGCAATCAATGTCACCCCCTACGCTAATGACACCCAACTCATTATCTCTCTGATGAACAAGACAATCATCACCAGAACCAACTTCACTAACTACATAACCATGGTAACAGACTGGATGAGAACCAACGGACTGAGGCTCAACTCTGACAAAATGGAAGTATTTGTATTCGGCAACAAGACCTCCTCATGGGACTCCAGTTAGTTGAGCTAGGACCAACACCCACAGATCCTGCAAGAAATCTAGTGATCATCCTAGATGACTAAAACATGATAGCTCAAGTCAATGCAGTGCTTTTCTCCTGCTTCCACATCCTACTCGTGCTGCAAAAGATCTTGAAATGGTTGTCTCGCAAGGACTCATTCCCGATAGGCAGGACTATGGCAACGATCTGTATGCCAGAATATCCAAACAACTTCTACGCCAACTCCTGCCCATCAAGAATGCTGGTGCACAACTCATACTTGACCTTCCATGCCCCACCCACATCACACCACACCTCAAGAAACATCAGTGGCTCCCCCTTCACAAGTGCAGTCAAATAAAACTTTTCATGCACAAATATAAAGCTCTACATAACACCTCCCCCTCGCTCTGTAGGGGGAACCTGAACCACCCTCCTCATAGTCACTCCTAGGTACCATCCTATTGACCCTGGTGCTGAGCCAGCGGTCTACCACTTTGGCAAGCACCCTAGGACCAGTGAGCTTGCTACCTATCAGGCATTGCAGCAGCTCTGTAAAACATCCATGGAACACGTGCTCTCCATCAATCACATTGTTCAACCCAAGGTAATCACTCTCATCACTGTCCTTCATCTGACCACCTAGTGTCTTACAAAAACAATCCACCTAGTGTCTTACAAAAACAATCCACGGAGGACTTGGAGGGAGCTTGTGGCTGTTGTTAAACATATGCCTACACTTCTCAGGGGTGAGACCGTACTTCCTGACAAAGGCTGCTTTCATGAGTGGCTACCTCATCCTGTCTCCCTTCCTTCGGCCAGTAATGCATCCATCCCTTCATTAGAAATGTGTCATCAGAGGCTGTCTCCCCAGTCCTCCTCAGGGACCCTCTGCATCTCCGAGGCAACCTTATAAGCCTCAATATTATCCCCCACAAAAACATTAGACGCCAGTTCTTTGGAAATGTGGGCCTTCCTGTCTCTACTGGCCACTGGGGTACTGCTGTCCCCAATGCTGCTTGACTCTGAGGCTTGTTTGTCTTTAGATTCTAGAACCTTAAGACTCACTTAATGTGCCATTCTCTTCTCTCCCAAATCAAGCTTCAACTTGGCCAGTTGCTGCAGCTCACAGCCTACGACCAGGCCCTCACCTTCTTCCTCCTCCTCCTCTAAGTACACCTCCTCGTCCTCTGTGTCATCTTCTCCCTTCTCCTCTGGCTACCTCAAAGGATTTGTGGGCTATTTGGAGGACAACGTTTGTGGCCTCCCTTCTCACATTCAACTCCCCCTCCTTGCAGAGTTCTTGCAGCTCTGCCTTGCTGAAGTTGCCAGTATTAAGCAGCTCCATCTCCATTGTAGCTACAAGGATGTGGGGTAAACCTTAAATATGAAAAATAAAAAATGACTATATTGGAAACTAAGAAATAGTTAAAAAAGGTTGAAATTGATGTCAGATTATTTATGTGATTTTGGTGGAATCCAATAGAAAGAGATGCATTTGCATTGGCCTGGGCACTGAAGAAGTTGAGCAATAGTTGTTTGGGATTCACTTCCAGGTTCAGACAAACCCAGACCTCTCAGATGGCTCATGCAGATGAGGAGTGAGAATGGTGATTCTCATAGTGTAATGAACAGAGAATCTAGATTTCATTAAAACACAGAGGCTAACATTATGCTCTTTTAAATGCTGCTCCTGCTAAGATAAGAACTGTTTTAATTAGTACCTTTTAATATAAGGCAAATGCATTGTTTTAAAAATTTCTAAGGATTGTGGGTATAAGTGTATTTATGTTATGGCATATAGCTGTTTGTTTAAGAATTGTAAATGATATATTATTTTTTATAGGATAGTGACTTAGTTAACTGAGACTTTTTATAATATGTTTATAAGAATAAATATTTAGGTTTTTTTTTGGCAATCAAATACACAAGAAATCTGTTTTTGTTTTTCATGTTTGGGATTGGAAATCGAAACTTACGGATGGAGTGTGGCGCGAGGTAAGTGCGTGAAGAGAATCCTTCTCACGTCGCATGGATTGCGTTGTGCATTTTTAAATTTGGAGTGTGAAACAAGGTTAGCACGTATCCTTTCACTCCTGTGTCCGTGGCAGGAGCACCGAATGTGGATAGCGTGCGCAGAGTATAATTTGCACGAGACGAGGTTACCATGTATCCGTTCGCTGCTGTGTCAGTGGCAGGAGCACAGAACGTGGATAACATGTGTAGTGTTTGTTTTGCGTACCTGATGAAGTCAGGTACAAGAATACGAAGGAAATGTGTTTTGGCTGTTGAGCTCACACGAGATCTCGGCGTCCATTTTGAATTGGGCTTCAATGCATTTTGTACATTGTTAAGAACGTATTTATAACAGCATTGAAGTACCGTTACGTATCTTGCTCTACAACATCGTGGATTGATGAGAGAAGAATATATTTTGGGGGGAAATAAGTACGTTTTAGGAGTTTTTTTGTTTTCGTAGAACAAGTATCTTGTTTGGAAAGGTTTTCATTATGGAACCTGAACAGGGTTGTAGTAAGGAGATTACTAGTGCACAGGTTAATGAGGAAATTATCAGGAAGCTGATTCAGCAGGGAATGAGGGTGCAGGTAAAAGATACTTTGGATGGTATTGTAAAAGAGAAAAAGAGGAAAGAAATGAAATCTTGTGAAGAGTATTTTTCTTTGACTGAGGAAGATGAGGTGAGAAAGACAAGTGGTAAAAGGATAAAGAAAACAAAACATTCAGAGAGGGGTGATATTGTAGTGAATCCTACTTCGTTTTAATGGGATAACAGGAGTTAGCTTAGCCTTTGGCTCGCAGACTCGTGCCCCCGTCACCTAGTGACTTTTAACCTACTTAGCTTGCTCTGTCGTAGCACATTTAATTATTTATTTCTTCTATGATGGCTGCCTTGTTTAGAGTTAGGCCACTTGTTATGGGTTACATTATCAGTGTCACCGCGTCAAGATCTGGCACCAAAGACAAACAGTAGGCCTTCACACTTAGGGATTTTCCCTCTCTATACTTTCAAGGGATAATTGCTGAGCCAAGCATGTCTGTTATCTATTGTTTGGGGTCCTTGAAGATCTGTATAAATATATCGCACTTTAGACAGATAATTAGAGGGATTCCGACCAGAGGGCATCGCCACCATCGCTGATATCGATGCTGCAAGTCGTCTTGACGCTGACCCAGTCTTCGTGTCCCTACGGAGTCTGAGATAGAGACCTAATTCCAAGGTAACGAGGGTTGGGGGCTCCTTTCATGGACATGGCATTGGCAGATTAGGTTTAACAAACCCAGCTCTCCTTTAGGTAGGAGGTTAGGTCTTACACACTAGGGTATTAGGGCATATTACATTCCGTATGTCTTTTTCATGCATTGCAAGATGGTGGGGGTCTTTGTAATAATGACTCTCATCTTCACAATTCTGTTGCTTGCATTATTCATTATCCTAATTATTGCAGCCCATGCAACTTATCGCAAATTGCAGTTATGTTGAATAAAAACTATTGAAACTTTACTGCATCTTTGTCATTGCCTGCGTTTGTATGAGACATGATACATCTGTGAGAAAGGGGTAATCTCCGTTTAACCACGACACTCCCTGAGATGTCTTACTTTTGAGTCCATGCGTAAAGGCTGCCACAAATCACCTTTTATGATTGTGTTTCTGGTGAGGTGCTGCTAGTGAGCCGGTAAGGTTGGGACAACAGTTGCGACTTGTTGTAGGAGAGACGTAGTCGCCTACAAACAAAAGTACTGTCATCCTTTAGCCAGCAGTCTTGCCTAGAGCAAGAGTCCAAACTACGACATGGCGCTACCAACGATGGTGTTTAGGCACTAATTTACGGATACCCCGACTATCACTGTCTCACAAACAACAGGTACCCTAAGTACCATTATATGGAGACGTCCGTGGTCTTTGGGAAAATCCTCCTCAGCTGAAAAGGTAACACCCGATTATGCTGTAGGTTGTTCGAGCTCGAACTCATAAAAGGACTTTACTCCCCATATTTTGGTGTTCTGTTTTTCTGAAAGAATATGGCTAATACCATTGACATTCCTAAAAATGCTAGACAAGCACTAACACAACATTTATTAATGCATGGCCTCACAGATGAGGACGGGGGTGTTACTCTTATAATAGAAGCTAATGAAGCATACCAAACAGAAACATTTTACTGCTGGGTCACCTTTCCTGAGGTGGACCAAACAACACATACTTTCCACACATATGAAATTGCGAACGTACCTCAGCGGTACCGAGCATACCAGTATCATGAAATATCGCTCACATACCAAGAGCATCAGAACTGGTTTGAAGGCGCCCTACCACATGTACTGCAAAGAGTGAGGTTAGGTCCCTTAAGTAACAACGGACCTACATGGCCTATGTTTGCCACATACACACCTCACCCAGGCATACAGAATATGCCGCTAGCAGATCTGCGAGACTTATATAATGAATTAGTGACATTATATAGACGATTAGTTCAGTTCGTAATGCGAACATTGAACACAACACAGCGCGTCCAGCACCGCCAGCACCTGGCGGTTATCAATTGGCTACTGGGATTAGTCCGCAAACAGTACATACTATTATGGGTAAGGTACCCGCGGGACGGGAAAAAATATTGTTTTGGATTGCCCAGAAAACTAATCAGCTGGAAGCTGTGTTTCCCCATACGGGACCACAGGAAAAACATAGATGGTTCCCTCAGTGGATGACTGCGCCACATGGGGTACAGACTTCGCTGCTATATACACTACCACACATGGTACCCCGACACTTGCCAATTTACCGGAAGTGTTAAAACAAATACAAAATGAGCATGGGGCAGCACCAGCCCTAAATTTGGGGATGAAACTAATGCGTAACTTTGATGCTGTATCCTCAATAATAATCAAATCAAATCATTAACATTTATAAAGCGCGCTACTCACCCGTGCGGGTCTCAAGGCGCTAGGGGAAAAGGGGGGGTTATCGCTGCTCGAACAGCCAGGTCTTTAGGAGTCTCCGGAAAGCGGAGTGGTCCTGGGTGGTCCTGAGGCTGGTGGGGAGGGAGTTCCAGGTCTTGGCCGCCAGGAAGGAGAAAGATCTCCCACCCGGATGCGAGGGACAGAAGCGAGTGCGAGGCCAGAGGAGCGGAGGAGGCAGGTGGGGACGTAGAAGCTGAGGCGTCTGTTGAGGTATTCCGGTCCCTTGTCGTGGAGGGCTTTGTGTGCGTGGGTGAGAAGTCGGAAGGTGATCCTTTTGCTGACTGGGAGCCAATGCAGGTGTCTCAGGTGTGCGGAGATGTGGCTGCTACGGGGTACGTCGAGGATGAGGCGGGCCGAGGCGTTTTGAATGCGTTGCAGGCGATTTTGGAGTTTGGCTGTGGTCCCGGCGTAGAGGGTGTTGCCGTAGTCCAGGCGGCTCGTGACGAGGGCGTGGGTCACGGTTTTTCTGGTGTCGGCGGGGATCCAGCGGAAGATCTTGCGGAGCATGCGGAGGGTGAGGAAGCAGGCGGAGGACACGGCGTTGACTTGCTTGGTCATGGTGAGAAGAGGGTCCAAGATGAAGCCGAGGTTGCGGACGTGGTCTGTGGGGGTCGGTGCGGTGCCGAGGGCCGTGGGCCTCCAGGAGTCGTCCCAGGCAGACGGGGTGTTGCCGAGGATGAGGACTTCTGTTTTTTCAGAGTTCAGCTTTAGGCGGCTGAGCCTCATCCAATCTGCGACGTCCTTCATACCCTCTTGTAGGTTGGTCTTGGCGCTGGCGGGGTCCTTGGTGAGGGAGAGTATAAGTTGGGTGTCGTCGGCGTAGGAGGTGATGATGATGTCGTGCTTGCGTACTATGCTGGCGAGGGGGCTCATGTAGACATTGAAGAGTGTCGGGCTGAGTGATGAGCCTTGAGGTACGCCGCAGATGATCTCGGTGGGTTCTGAGCGAAACGGAGGGAGGTAAACTCTTTGGGAACGGTTTGCGAGGAAGGAGGCGATCCAGTCCAGGGCCTGGCCTTGGATCCCGGTGGAGCGGAGGCGGGTGATTAGGGTGCGGTGACAGACGGTGTCAAAGGCAGCCGAGAGGTCGAGAAGAATGAGGGCGACTGTTTCACCGTTGTCCATCAGGGTTCTGATGTCGTCCGTGACTGAGATGAGGGCGGTTTCAGTGCTGTGGTTGGTTCGGAATCCGGTTTGTGAGGGGTCGAGCAGGTTGTTGTCTTCCAGGAAGGCGGTCAGCTGTTTGTTGGCGGTCTTCTCTATTACTTTGGCTGGGAAAGGCAGAAGAGAGATGGGGTGGACGTTTTTCAGGTCGCTCGGGTCAGCCGTAGGTTTCTTTAGTAGGGCGTTGACTTCGGCGTGTTTCCAGCATTCGGGGAAGGTAGCAGAAGAAAAAGAAGAGTTGATGATGGTCTGGAGGTGCGGGGCGATGATGTCGTCGGCTTTGTTAAAGATGAAGTGCGGGCAGGGGTCCGAAGGGGCGCCGGAGTGGATAGAGTTCATGATGGATTTGGTTTCTTCCGTGTTGATGTGGGTCCAGTTGTTGAGGGTGATGGCCGGGGATGCGGGTTCGGTGGTGTTTGGTTGGGTCTGGTGTCCGATGCTGTCGTGGAGGTCGCTGATCTTGCGATGGAAGAAAGTGGCGAGGGATTCGCACAAATCCTGTGAGGGCGTGACGGCGTTGGCGTTGGCGTTGGCGCTGGGGTTGGAGAACTCCTTGACAATGCTGAAGAGTTCTCTGCTGTTGTGGCTGTTTTTGTCCAGTCTGTCGCTGAAAAAGTTCTTTTTGGCAGCGCGGATCAGGTGGTGGTGTTCGCGGGTAGCGTTCTTGAGGGCGGTCATGTTGTCAGCGGTGTGGTCCTTGCGCCAGGCTTTCTCAAGGGCGCGACAAGTTTTCTTTGATTCTTTGAGGGTGTCAGAGAACCAGAGAGGTTTTTTGGTGTTGGTCTGTCGATGCGTGCGTTTGAGGGGAGCAAGGTTGTCTGCGCAGTTGGAGATCCAGTTTGTGAGGATGAGGGCTGCGTCGTTGGGGTCGGTGGTGAGGGTGGGTTGGTTGGCGGCGAGTGCGGAGAAGAGTTGTTCTTCAGGGATCTTGTTCCACTGTCGACGAGGGATGGGTTGAGTGCGTAGGTGGCGGGTCTCGCGTCAGAATGTGAAGTGGACGCAGCTGTGGTCGGTCCAGTGTAGGGCGGAGGTGTGGCTGAAGAAGACGTGTTTGCTGGCGGAGAATACAGGGTCGAGCGTGTGTCCGGCGATGTGGGTGGCGGTGTTCACCAGTTGTTTGAGGCCGAGGTTGGCGAGGTTGTCGAGCAGGGTGGTGGTGTTGGGGTCGTTGTTTTGTTCCAGATGGAAGTTGAGGTCGCCTAGGAGGATGTAGTCCGGTGAGGCGAGGGCGTGCGGGGAGATGAAGTCGGCGATGGCGTCGCTGAAAGGGGCGCGTGGTCCGGGAGGACGGTAGACGAGGGATCCTCTGAGGGTGGTCCTCGGGTCGGTGCGAATCTGAAAATGCAGGTGTTCAGCGGCGAGAGGGGTGTCTTCGGTGGAGGTGGTGACGCTGATGGAGTCTTTGAAGACGATGGCGATACCTCCTCCTGCTTGGTTGGTGCGGTCTTTCCTGGAGATCTTGTAGCCTTCGGGGATGGCGGTGGCGATGTCTGGAGCAGAGGAGGCGTTCATCCAGGTCTCCGTGATGAAGGCGACGTCCGGTGCTGTGGAGTCCAGGAGGTCCCAGAATTCAACGGCATGTTTGTGGACGGAGTGAGCGTTGACTAGGATGCACTTGAGGTGGTTGATGGCGCGTGGGCTTGTGGTCGTGGTAGTTGCGTGGTGGAAGATGCGTTTGCAGGAGTTGCAGGCGAAGGGTCCATGGGTGCGTTTGGGGTGAGCTTGGAAGCAGGTGTTGGAGCGTCCTGGGTTGAGGGCGTGGAGGGTGGTGGGGTCGTAGCGGATCAGCGGGGCTTGGGAGAGCTGGGGACCAGGGGTCGTGGCACTGGGCGCGGGCCAGGCGCGGACAGGCGCAGACGGGCTTGCCTCTGGCGCGCCTGCTGCGCGCGCCCGCTGCGCGCTCGCGCAGCGGCCGCCATATGAGGTAGGAGGGGGGGGAGGGGTCAGCTGGGGGCAAATGGGAGCTGGGGGGCAGGGGCGTGCAGGAGGTCGCGGCGGGAAAGCGCAAGGGAGGGGGGACAGGTAGAGTGAGAAGAGCTGGGGGGAGGGGGGTTTAAGGGTGGAGGGGGGTGAGTGTTAGGAGGTTTAGGAGATTAGGGAGAAAGATAGGAGTAGGGTTGTGAAGATAGGGGAGGGGGGGTTGTAGAGGCGGGTGAGGGTGAGAGGTAGAGTGAGAGGATAGGAAGATAGGTAATAGAGGGGGTGGCGGGAGGGGGGGAGAGATAGAGAAATAGATAGATAGAGAAAATAGATGGATAGAGAAATCGATAGATAGAGAAATAGATAGAGCGATAGGAAGATAGGAGGAGGTGGAGAGTGAGGGAGTTAGATAGTGGGATAGAGAGATAGAGAGATAGGTAGATAGGAGGAGTGAGGGAGGTAGATAGTGAACGGGTTAGATAGGGGAGATAGAGAGGGGGATGCGAGTGAGGGAGGGGGATGAGGCAGGAGCAGGAGGGCAGGCGCGGGGAGAAGAAGACGGAGGAGGTAGAAGAGCCAAAGATAGAAGATAGAAGACAGAAGAACAGAAGAACAGAAGAACAGAAGACCGGAAGAACAGAAGAACAGAAGACCGGAAGAACAGAAGAACAGAAGAAAGGAAGACCGGAAGAACACATAAGAACACAGAAGAACACAGAAGAAGATACAGAAAACGAAGAACAGAGGGCAGAAGACCACAGAAGAAGATGAGGAAGAAGAGAGGCGACAGGAGAGGCTGAGAAGCACACAGAAGAAGAGAGAAGACGGGGAAAAGAAGAGTACAGAAGAAGATTACAGACGAGGAGCGAGGAGGAAGAACAGAGAAGAAGAAAAGAAGAAAAGAAGCAGGAGAGAGGGTGAGTAGCGCGGGGCAGAGCGAGGGGCTGGGAGGTGGGGGGTACTTACTGTGAGGTGGGTCTCAGGAACTCAGGAACCTGGAGGAGCTGGAGGAGCTGCAGCGGCAGGGGGAGCGACCTACCCTTGGGTCAAGGGTCGCTACCACTGTCGCGCAGCGGCTGCCATATGAGGTAGGAGGGGGGGAGGGGTCAGCTGGGGGCCAATGGGAGCCGGGGGGCGGGGGCGTGCAGGAGGTCACGGCGGGAAAGAGCGAGGGAGGGGGGGGACAGGTAGAGTGAGAAGAGCTGGGGGAGGGGGGGTTTAAGGGTGGAAGGGGGTGAGTGTTAGGAGGTTTAGGAGATTAGGGAGAAAGATAGGAGTAGGGTTGTGAAGATAGATGAGGGGGGTTGTAGAGGCGGGTGAGGGTGAGAGGTAGAGTGAGAGAATAGGAAGATAGGTAATAGAGGGGGTGGCGGGAGGGTGGGGAGAGATAGAGAAATAGATAGAGAAAATAGATAGATAGAGAAATCGATAGATAGAGAAATAGATAGAGAGATAGGAAGATAGGAGGAGGTGGAGAGTGAGGGAGTTAGATAGTGGGATAGAGAGATAGAGAGATAGGTAGATAGGAGAAGTGAGGGAGGTAGATAGTGAACAGGTTAGATAGGGGAGATAGAGAGGGGGATGCAAGTGAGGGAGGGGGATGAGGCAGGAGCAGGAGGGCAGGCGCAGGGAGAAGAAGACGTAGGAGGCAGAAGAACCGAAGATAGAAGATAGAAGACAGAAGAACAAAAGAACAGAAGAACAGAAGACCGGAAGAACAGAAGAACAGAAGACCGGAAGAACAGAAGAACAGAAGAACAGAAGAAAGGAAGACCGGAAGAAGAGAAGAACACAGAAGAACACATAAGAACACAGAAGAAGATACAGAAAACGAAGAACAGAGGGCAGAAGACCACAGAAGAAGATGAGGAAGAAGAGAGGCGACAGGAGAGGCCGAGAAGTACACAGAAGAAGAGAGAAGACGGGGAAAAGAAGAGTACAGAAGAAGATTACAGACGAGGAGCGAGGAGGAAGATCAGAGAAGAAGAAAAGAAGAAAAGAAGCAGGAGCAGGAGAGAGGGTGATTAGCGCGGGGCAGAGCGAGGGGCTGTGAGGTGGGGGGGTACTTACTGTGAGGTGGGTCTCAGGAACTCAGGAACCTGGAGGAGCTGGAGGAGCTGCAGCGGCAGGGGGAGCGACCTACCCTTGGGTCAAGGGTCGCTACCACTGTCGCGCAGCGGCCGCCATATGAGGTAGGAGGGGGGGAGGGGTCAGCTGCGGGCGAATGGGAGCTGGGGGGCGTGCAGGAGGTCGCGGCGGGAAAGCGCGAGGGAGGGGGGGGGGACAGGTAGAGTGAGAGGAGCTGGGGGAGGGGGTTTAAGGGTGGAGGGGTGTGAGTGTTAGGAGGTTTAGGAGATTAGGGAGAAAGATAGGAGTAGGGTTGTGAAGATATGGGAGGGGGGGTTGTAGAGGCGGGTGAGGGTGAGAGGTAGAGTGAGAGGATAGGAAGATAGGTAATAGAGGGGGTGGCGGGAGGGGGGAGAGATAGAGAAATAGATAGAGAAAATAGATAGATAGAGAAATCGATAGATAGAGAAATAGATAGAGAGATAGGAAGATAGGAGGAGGTGGAGAGTGAGGGAGTTAGATAGTGGGATAGAGAGATAGAGAGATAGGTAGATAGGAGGAGTGAGGGAGGTAGATAGTGAACGGGTTAGATAGGGGAGATAGAGAGGGGGATGCGAGTGAGGGAGGGGGATGAGGCAGGAGCAGGAGGGCAGGCGCGGGGAGAAGAAGACGGAAGAGGCAGAAGAGCCGAAGATAGAAGATAGAAGACAGAAGAACAGAAGAACAGAAGACCGGAAGAACAGAAGAACAGAAGACCGGAAGGACAGAAGAACAAAAGACCGGAAGAACAGAAGAACACAGAAGAACACAGAAGAACACAGAAGAACACAGAAGAAGATACAGAAAACGAAGAACAGAGGGCAGAAGACCACAGAAGAAGATGAGGAAGAAGAGAGGCGACAGGAGAGGCTGAGAAGCACACAGAAGAAGAGAGAAGACGGGGAAAAGAAGAGTACAGAAGAAGATTACAGACGAGGAGCGAGGAGGAAGAACAGAGAAGAAGAAAAGAAGAAAAGAAGCAGGAGCAGGAGAGAGGGTGAGTAGCGCGGGGCAGAGCGAGGGGCTGGGAGGTGGGGGGTACTTACTGTGAGGTGGGTCTCAGGAACTCAGGAACCTGGAGGAGCTGGAGGAGCTGCAGCGGCAGGGGGAGCGACCTACCCTTGGGTCAAGGGTCGCTACCACTGTCGCGCAGCGGCTGCCATATGAGGTAGGAGGGGGGGAGGGGTCAGCTGGGGGCCAATGGGAGCTGGGGGGCGGGGGCGTGCAGGAGGTCACGGCGGGAAAGAGCGAGGGAGGGGGGGACAGGTAGAGTGAGAAGAGCTGGGGGAGGGGGGGTTTAAGGGTGGAAGGGGGTGAGTGTTAGGAGGTTTAGGAGATTAGGGAGAAAGATAGGAGTAGGGTTGTGAAGATAGATGAGGGGGGTTGTAGAGGCGGGTGAGGGTGAGAGGTAGAGTGAGAGAATAGGAAGATAGGTAATAGAGGGGGTGGCGGGAGGGTGGGGAGAGATAGAGAAATAGATAGAGAAAATAGATAGATAGAGAAATCGATAGATAGAGAAATAGATAGAGAGATAGGAAGATAGGAGGAGGTGGAGAGTGAGGGAGTTAGATAGTGGGATAGAGAGATAGAGAGATAGGTAGATAGGAGAAGTGAGGGAGGTAGATAGTGAACAGGTTAGATAGGGGAGATAGAGAGGGGGATGCAAGTGAGGGAGGGGGATGAGGCAGGAGCAGGAGGGCAGGCGCAGGGAGAAGAAGACGTAGGAGGCAGAAGAACCGAAGATAGAAGATAGAAGACAGAAGAACAAAAGAACAGAAGAACAGAAGACCGGAAGAACAGAAGAACAGAAGACCGGAAGAACAGAAGAACAGAAGAACAGAAGAAAGGAAGACCGGAAGAAGAGAAGAACACAGAAGAACACATAAGAACACAGAAGAAGATACAGAAAACGAAGAACAGAGGGCAGAAGACCACAGAAGAAGATGAGGAAGAAGAGAGGCGACAGGAGAGGCCGAGAAGTACACAGAAGAAGAGAGAAGACGGGGAAAAGAAGAGTACAGAAGAAGATTACAGACGAGGAGCGAGGAGGAAGATCAGAGAAGAAGAAAAGAAGAAAAGAAGCAGGAGCAGGAGAGAGGGTGAGTAGCGCGGGGCAGAGCGAGGGGCTGTGAGGTGGGGGGTACTTACTGTGAGGTGGGTCTCAGGAACTCAGGAACCTGGAGGAGCTGGAGGAGCTGCAGCGGCAGGGGGAGCGACCTACCCTTGGGTCAAGGGTCGCTACCACTGTCGCGCAGCGGCCGCCATATGAGGTAGGAGGGGGGGAGGGGTCAGCTGCGGGCGAATGGGAGCTGGGGGGCGTGCAGGAGGTCGCGGCGGGAAAGCGCGAGGGAGGGGGGGGGACAGGTAGAGTGAGAGGAGCTGGGGGAGGGGGTTTAAGGGTGGAGGGGGGTGAGTGTTAGGAGGTTTAGGAGATTAGGGAGAAAGATAGGAGTAGGGTTGTGAAGATAGGGGAGGGGGGGTTGTAGAGGCGGGTGAGGGTGAGAGGTAGAGTGAGAGGATAGGAAGATAGGTAATAGAGGGGGTGGCGGGAGGGGGGAGAGATAGAGAAATAGATAGAGAAAATAGATAGATAGAGAAATCGATAGATAGAGAAATAGATAGAGAGATAGGAAGATAGGAGGAGGTGGAGAGTGAGGGAGTTAGATAGTGGGATAGAGAGATAGAGAGATAGGTAGATAGGAGGAGTGAGGGAGGTAGATAGTGAACGGGTTAGATAGGGGAGATAGAGAGGGGGATGCGAGTGAGGGAGGGGGATGAGGCAGGAGCAGGAGGGCAGGCGCGGGGAGAAGAAGACGGAAGAGGCAGAAGAGCCGAAGATAGAAGATAGAAGACAGAAGAACAGAAGAACAGAAGAACAGAAGACCGGAAGAACAGAAGAACAGAAGACCGGAAGGACAGAAGAACAAAAGACCGGAAGAACAGAAGAACACAGAAGAACACAGAAGAACACAGAAGAACACAGAAGAAGATACAGAAAACGAAGAACAGAGGCCAGAAGACCACAGAAGAAGATGAGGAAGAAGAGAGGCGACAGGAGAGGCTGAGAAGCACACAGAAGAAGAGAGAAGACGGGGAAAAGAAGAGTACAGAAGAAGATTACAGACGAGGAGCGAGGAGGAAGAACAGAGAAGAAGAAAAGAAGAAAAGAAGAAAAGAAGCAGGAGCAGGAGAGAGGGTGAGTAGCGCGGGGCAGAGCGAGGGGCTGGGAGGTGGGGGGTACTTACTGTCAGGTGGGTCTCAGGAACTCAGGAACCTGGAGGAGCTGGAGGAGCTGCAGCGGCAGGGGGAGCGACCTACCCTTGGGTCAAGGGTCGCTACCACTGTCGCGCAGCGGCCGCCATATGAGGTAGGAGGGGGGGGAGGGGTCAGCTGCGGGCGAATGGGAGCTGGGGGGCGGGGGCGTGCAGGAGGTCGCAGCGGGAAAGCGCAAGGGGGGGACAGGTAGAGTGAGAAGAGCTGGGGGAGGGGGTTTAAGGGTGGAGGGGGGTGAGTGTTAGGAGGTTTAGGAGATTAGGGAGAAAGATAGGAGTAGGGTTGTGAAGATAGGGGAGGGGGGGTTGTAGAGGCGGGTGAGGGTGAGAGGTAGAGTGAGAGGATAGGAAGATAGGTAATAGAGGGGGTGGCGGGAGGGGGGGAGAGATAGAGAAATAGATAGAGAAAATAGATAGATAGAGAAATCGATAGATAGAGAAATAGATAGAGAGATAGGAAGATAGGAGGAGGTGGAGAGTGAGAGTGAGGGAGTTAGATAGTGGGATAGAGAGATAGAGAGATAGGTAGATAGGAGGAGTGAGGGAGGTAGATAGTGAACGGGTTAGATAGGGGAGATAGAGAGGGGGATGCGAGTGAGGGAGGGGGATGAGGCAGGAGCAGGAGGGCAGGCGCGGGGAGAAGAAGACGGAGGAGGCAGAAGAGCCGAAGATAGAAGATAGAAGACAGAAGAACAGAAGAACAGAAGAACAGAAGACCAGAAGAACAGAAGAATAGAAGACCGGAAGAACAGAGAACAGAAGAACAGAAGAACAGAAGAAAGGAAGACCGGAAGAACAGAAGAACACAGAAGAACACAGAAGAACACAGAAGAAGATACAGAAAATTAAGAGCAGAGGGCAGAAGACCACAGAAGAAGATGAGCAAGAAGAGAGGCGACAGGAGAGGCTGAGAAGCACACAGAAGAAGAGAGAAGACGGGGAAAAGAAGAGTACAGAAGAAGATTACAGACGAGGAGCGAGGAGGAAGAACAGAGAAGAAGAAAAGAAGAAAAGAAGAAAAGAAGCAGGAGCAGGAGAGAGGGTGAGTAGCGCGGGGCAGAGCGAGGGGCTGGTAGGTGGGGGGTACTTACTGTCAGGTGGGTCTCAGGAACTCAGGAACCTGGAGGAGCTGGAGGAGCTGCAGCGGCAGGGGGAGCGACCTACCCTTGGGTCAAGGGTCGCTACCACTGTCGCGCAGCGGCCGCCATATGAGGTAGGAGGGGGGGAGGGGTCAGCTGCGGGCGAATGGGAGCTGGGGGGCGGGGGCGTGCAGGAGGTCGTGGCGGGAAAGCGCGAGGGGGGGGGACAGGTAGAGTGAGAAGAGCTGGGGGAGGGGGTTTAAGGGTGGAGGGGGGTGAGTGTTAGGAGGTTTAGGAGATTAGGGAGAAAGATAGGAGTAGGGTTGTGAAGATAGGGGAGGGGGGGTTGTAGAGGCGGGTGAGGGTGAGAGGTAGAGTGAGAGGATAGGAAGATAGGTAATAGAGGGGGTGGCGGGAGGGGGGGAGAGATAGAGAAATAGATAGAGAAAATAGATAGAGAAATCGATAGATAGAGAAATAGATAGAGAGATAGGAAGATAGGAGGAGGTGGAGAGTGAGGGAGTTAGATAGTGGGATAGAGAGATAGAGAGATAGGTAGATAGGAGGAGTGAGGGAGGTAGATAGTGAACGGGTTAGATAGGGGAGATAGAGAGGGGGATGCGAGTGAGGGAGGGGGATGAGGCAGGAGCAGGAGGGCAGGCGCGGGGAGAAGAAGACGGAGGAGGCAGAAGAGCCGAAGATAGAAGATAGAAGACAGAAGAACAGAAGAACAGAAGAACAGAAGACCAGAAGAACAGAAGAATAGAAGACCGGAAGAACAGAAGAACAGAAGACCAGAAGAACAGAAGAACAGAAGAAAGGAAGACCGGAAGAACAGAAGAACACAGAAGAACACAGAAGAACACAGCAGAACACAGAAGAAGATACAGAAAACGAAGAACAGAGGGCAGAAGACCACAGAAGAAGATGAGGAAGAAGAGAGGCGACAGGAGAGGCTGAGAAGCACACAGAAGAAGAGAGAAGACGGGGAAAAGAAGAGTACAGAAGAAGATTACAGACGAGGAACGAGGAGGAAGAACAGAGAAGAAGAAAAGAAGAAAAGAGGAAAAGAAGCAGGAGCAGGAGAGAGGGTGAGTAGCGCGGGGCAGAGCGAGGGGCTGGGAGGTGGGGGGTACTTACTGTCAGGTGGGTCTCAGGAACTCAGGAACCTGGAGGAGCTGGAGGAGCTGCAGCGGCAGGGGGAGCGACCTACCCTTGGGTCAAGGGTCGCTACCACTGTCGCGCAGCGGCCGCCATATGAGGTAGGAGGGGGGGGAGGGGTCAGCTGGGGGCGAATGGGAGCTGGGGGGCGGGGCGTGCAGGAGGTCGCGGCGGGAAAGCGCGAGGGAGGGGGGGGACAGGTAGAGTGAGAAGAGCTGGGGGAGGGGGGTTTAAGGGTGGAGGGGGGTGAGTGTTGGGAGGTTTAGGAGATTAGGGAGAAAGATAGGAGTAGGGTTGTGAAGATAGGGGAGGGGGGGTTGTAGAGGCGGGTGAGGGTGAGAGGTAGAGTGAGAGGATAGGAAGATAGGTAATAGAGGGGGTGGCCGGAGGGGGGGAGAGATAGAGAAATAGATAGATAGAGAAAATAGATAGATAGAGAAATCGATAGATAGAGAAATAGATAGAGAGATAGGAGGAGGTGGAGAGTGAGGGAGTTAGATAGTGGGATAGAGAGATAGAGAGATAGGTAGATAGGAGGAGTGAGGGAGGTAGATATTGAACGGGTTAGATAGGGGAGATAGAGAGGGGGATGCGAGTGAGTGAGGGGGATGAGGCAGGAGCAGGAGGGCAGGCGCGGGGAGAAGAAGACGGAGGAGGCAGAAGAGCCGAAGATAGAAGATAGAAGATAGAAGACAGAAGAACAGAAGAACAGAAGAACAGAAGACCGGAAGAACAGAAGAACAGAAGACCGGAAGAACAGAAGAACAGAAGAAAGGAAGACAGGAAGAACAGAAGAACACAGAAGAACACAGAAGAACACAGAAGAAGATACAGAAAACGAAGAACAGAGGGCAGAAGACCACAGAAGAAGATGAGGAAGAAGAGAGGCGACAGGAGAGGCTGAGAAGCACACAGAAGAAGAGAGAAGACGGGGAAAAGAAGAGTACAGAAGAAGATTACAGACGAGGAGCGAGGAGGAAGAACAGAGAAGAAGAAAAGAAGAAAAGAAGCAGGAGCAGGAGAGAGGGTGAGTAGCGCGGGGCAGAGCCAGGGGCTGGGAGGTGGGGGGGTACTTACTGTGAGGTAGGTCTCAGGAACTCAGGAACCTGGAGGAGCTGGAGGAGCTGCAGCGGCAGGGGGAGCGACCTACCCTTGGGTCAAGGGTCGCTACCACTGTCGCGCAGCGGCCGCCATATGCGGTAGGAGAGGGGGAGGGGTCAGCTGGGGGCAAATGGGAGCTGGGGGGGCGGGGGAGTGCAGGAGGTCGCGGCGGGAAAGCGCGAGGGAGGGGGGGGACAGGTAGAGTGAGAAGAGCTGGGGGAGGGGGGTTTAAGGGTGGAGGGGGGTGAGTGTTAGGAGGTTTAGGAGATTAGGGAGAAAGATAGGAGTAGGGTTGTGAAGATAGGGGAGGGGGGTTGTAGAGGCGGGTGAGGGTGAGAGGTAGAGTGAGAGGATAGGAAGTTAGGTAATAGAGGGGGTGGCGGGAGGGGGGGAGAGATAGAGAAATAGATAGATAGAGATAATAGATAGAGAAATCGATAGATAGAGAAATAGATAGATAGATAGATAGATAGATAGATAGATAGATAGATAGATAGATAGATAGATAGATAGATAGATAGATAGATAGGAAGATAGGAGGAGGTGGAGAGTGAGGGAGTTAGATAGTGGGATAGAGAGATAGAGAGATAGGTAGATAGGAGGAGTGAGGGAGGTAGATAGTGAACGGGTTAGATAGGGGAGATAGAGAGGGGGATGCGAGTGAGGGAGGGGGATGAGGCAGGAGCAGGAGGGCAGGCGCGGGGAGAAGAAGACGGAGGAGGCAGAAGAGCCGAAGATAGAAGATAGAAGACAGAAGAACAGAAGAACAGAAGACCGGAAGAACAGAAGAACAGAAGACCGGAAGAACAGAAGAAAGGAAGACCGGAAGATCAGAAGAACACAGAAGAACACAGAAGAACACAGAAGAAGATACAGAAAATGAAGAACAGAGGGCAGAAGACCACAGAAGAAGATGAGGAAGAAGAGAGGCGACAGGAGAGGCTGAGAAGCACACAGAAGAAGAGAGAAGACGGGGAAAAGAAGAGTACAGAAGAAAATTACAGACGAGGAGCGAGGAGGAAGAACAGAGAAGAAGAAAAGAAGAAAAGAAGCAGGAGCAGGAGAGAGGGTGAGTAGCGCGGGGCAGAGCGAGGGGCTGGGAGGTGGGGGGTACTTACTGTGAGGTGGGTCTCAGGAACTCAGGAACCTGGAGGAGCTGGAGGAGCTGCAGCGGCAGGGGGAGCGACCTACCCTTGGGTCAAGGGTCGCTACCACTGTCGCGCAGCGACCGTCATATGAGGTAGGAGAGGGGGAGGGGTCAGCTGGGGGCGAATGGGAGCTGGGGGGCGGGGGCGTGCAGAAGGTCACGGCGGGAAAGTGCAAGGGAGGGGGGGACAGGTAGAGTGAGAAGAGCTGGGGGAGGGGGGTTTAAGGGTGGAGGGGGGTGAGTGTTAGGAGGTTTAGGAGATTAGGGAGAAAGATAGGAGTAGGGTTGTGAAGATAGGGGAGGGGGGTTGTAGAGGCGGGTGAGGGTGAGAGGTAGAGTGAGAGGATAGGAAGATAGGTAATAGAGGGGGTGGCGGGAGGGGGGGAGAGATAGAGAAATAAATAGATAGAGAAAATAGATAGATAGAGAAATTGATAGATAGAGAAATAGATAGAGAGATAGGAAGATAGGAGGAGGTGGAGAGTGAGGGAGTTAGATAGTGGGATAGAGAGATAGAGAGATAGGTAGATAGGAGGAGTGAGGGAGGTAGATAGTGAACGGGTTAGATAGGGGAGATAGAGAGGGGGATGCGAGTGAGGGAGGGGGATGAGGCAGGAGCAGGAGGGCAGGCACGGGGAGAAGAAGACGGAGGAGGCAGAAGAGCCGAAGATAGAAGATAGAAGACAGAAGAACAGAAGAACAGAAGAACAGAAGACCGGAAGAACAGAAGAACAGAAGAAAGGAAGACCGGAAGAACACAGAAGAACACAGAAGAAGATACAGAAAACGAAGAACAGAGGGCAGAAGACCACAGGAGAAGATGAGGAAGAAGAGAGGCGACAGGAGAGGCTGAGAAGCACACAGAAGAAGAGAGAAGACGGGGAAAAGAAGAGTACAGAAGAAGATTACAGACGAGGAGCGAGGAGGAAGAACAGAGAAGAAGAAAAGAAGAAAAGAAGAAAAGAAGCAGGAGCAGGAGAGAGGGTGAGTAGCGCGGGGCAGAGCGAGGGGCTGGGAGGTGGGGGGGTACTTACTGTGAGGTGGGTCTCAGGAACTCAGGAATCTGGAGGAGCTGGAGGAGCTGCAGCGGCAGGGGGAGCGACCTACCCTTGGGTCAAGGGTCGCTACCACTGTCGCGCAGCAGCCGCCATATGAGGTAGGAGGGGGGGGAGGGGTCAGCTGGGGGCGAATGGGAGCTGGGGGGCGGGGGCGTACAGGAGGACGCTGCGGGAAAGCGCGAGGGAGGGGGGACAGGTAGAGTGAGAAGAGCTGGGGAGGGGGGTTTAAGGGTGGAGGGGGGTGAGTGTTAGGAGGTTTAGGAGATTAGGGAGAAAGATAGGAGTAGGGTTGTGAAGATAGAGGTAGAGTGAGAGGATAGGAAGATAGGTAATAGAGAGGGTGGCGGGAGGGGGGGAGAGATAGAGAAATAGATAGATAGAGAAAATAGATAGATAGAGAAATAGATAGATAGAGAAATAGATAGATAGATAGATAGATAGATAGATAGATAGATAGATAGATAGATAGATAGATAGATAGATAGATAGGAAGATAGGAGGAGGTGGAGAGTGAGGGAGTTAGATAGTGGGATAGAGAGATAGAGAGATAGGTAGATAGGAGGAGTGAGGGAGGTAGATAGTGAACGGGTTAGATAGGGGAGATAGAGAGGGGGATGCGAGTGAGGGAGGGGGATGAGGCAGGAGCAGGAGGGCAGGCGCGGGGAGAAGAAGACGGAGGAGGCAGAAGAGCCGAAGATAGAAGATAGAAGACAGAAGAACAGAAGAACAGAAGAACAGAAGACCGGAAGAACAGAAGAACAGAAGACCGGAAGAACAGAAGAAAGGAAGACCGGAAGATCAGAAGAACACAGAAGAACACAGAAGAACACAGAAGAAGATACAGAAAATGAAGAACAGAGGGCAGAAGACCACAGAAGAAGATGAGGAAGAAGAGAGGCGACAGGAGAGGCTGAGAAGCACACAGAAGAAGAGAGAAGACGGGGAAAAGAAGAGTACAGAAGAAAATTACAGACGAGGAGCGAGGAGGAAGAACAGAGAAGAAGAAAAGAAGAAAAGAAGCAGGAGCAGGAGAGAGGGTGAGTAGCGCGGGGCAGAGCGAGGGGCTGGGAGGTGGGGGGGTACTTACTGTGAGGTGGGTCTCAGGAACTCAGGAACCTGGAGGAGCTGGAGGAGCTGCAGCGGCAGGGGGAGCGACCTACCCTTGGGTCAAGGGTCGCTACCACTGTCGCGCAGCGGCCGTCATATGAGGTAGGAGAGGGGGAGGGGTCAGCTGGGGGCGAATGGGAGCTGGGGGGCGGGGGCGTGCAGAAGGTCACGGCGGGAAAGTGCAAGGGAGGGGGGGACAGGTAGAGTGAGAAGAGCTGGGGGAGGGGGGTTTAAGGGTGGAGGGGGGTGAGTGTTAGGAGGTTTAGGAGATTAGGGAGAAAGATAGGAGTAGGGTTGTGAAGATAGGGGAGGGGGGTTGTAGAGGCGGGTGAGGGTGAGAGGTAGAGTGAGAGGATAGGAAGATAGGTAATAGAGGGGGTGGCGGGAGGGGGGGAGAGATAGAGAAATAGATAGAGAAATCGATAGATAGAGAAATAGATAGAGAGATAGGAAGATAGGAGGAGGTGGAGAGTGAGGGAGTTAGATAGTGGGATAGAGAGATAGACAGATAGGTAGATAGGAGGAGTGAGGGAGGTAGATAGTGAACGGGTTAGATAGGGGAGATAGAGAGGGGGATGCGAGTGAGGGAGGGGGATGAGGCAGGAGCAGGAGGGCAGGCGCGGGGAGAAGAAGACGGAGGAGGCAGAAGAGCCGAAGATAGAAGATAGAAGACAGAAGAACAGAAGAACAGAAGAACAGAAGACCGGAAGAACAGAAGAACAGAAGAACAGAAGAAAGGAAGACCGGAAGAACAGAAGAACACAGAAGAACACAGAAGAAGATACAGAAAACAAAGAACAGAGGGCAGAAGACCACAGAAGAAGATGAGGAAGAAGAGAGGCGACAGGAGAGGCTGAGAAGCACACAGAAGAAGAGAGAAGACGGGGAAAAGAAGAGTACAGAAGAAGATTACAGACGAGGAGCGAGGAGGAAGAACAGAGAAGAAGAAAAGAAGCAGGAGAGAGGGTGAGTAGCGCGGGGCAGAGCGAGGGGCTGGGAGGTACTTACTGTGAGGTGGGTCTCAGGAACTCAGGAACCTGGAGGAGATGGAGGAGCTGCAGCGGCAGGGGGAGCGACCTACCCTTGGGTCAAGGGTCGCTACCACTGTCGAGCAGCGGCCGCCATATGAGGTAGGAGGGGGGGAGGGGTCAGCTGGGGGCGAATGGGAGCTGGGCGCGGGGGCGTGCAGGAGGTCGCGGCGGGAAAGCGCGAGGGAGGGGGGGACAGGTAGAGTGAGAAGAGCTGGGGGAGGGGGGTTAAGGGTGGAGGGGGATGAGTGTTATGAGGTTTAGGAGATTAGGGAGAAAGATAGGAGTAGGGTTGTGAAGATAGGGGAGGGGGGTTGTAGAGGCGGGTGAGGGTGAGAGGTAGAGTGAGAGGATAGGAAGATAGGTAATAGAGGGTGTGGCGGGAGGGGGGGAGAGATAGAGAAATAGATAGAGAAAATAGATAGATAGAGAAATAGATAGAGAGATAGGAAGATAGGAGGAGGTGGAGAGTGAGGGAGTTAGATAGTGGGATAGAGAGATAGAGAGATAGGTAGATAGGAGGAGTGAGGGAGGTAGATTGTGAACGGGTTAGATAGGGGAGATAGAGAGGGGGATGCGAGTGAGGGAGGGGGATGAGGCAGGAGCAGGAGGGCAGGCGCGGGGAGAAGAAGACGGAGGAGGCAGAAGAGCCGAAGATAGAAGATAGAAGACAGAAGAACAGAAGACCGGAAGAACAGAAGAACAGAAGACTGGAAGAACAGAAGAACAGAAGACCGGAAGAACAGAAGAACAGAAGAAAGGAAGACCGGAAGAACAGAAGAACACAGAAGAACACAAAAGAACACAGAAGAACACAGAAGAACACAGAAGAAGATACAGAAAACGAAGAACAGAGGGAAGAAGACCACAGAAGAAGATGAGGTAGAAGAGAGGCGACAGGAGAGGCTGAGAAGCACACAGAAGAAGAGAGAAGACGGGGAAAAGAAGAGTACAGAAGAAGATTACAGACGAGGAGCGAGGAGGAAGAACAGAGAAGAAGAAAAGAAGAAAAGAAGCAGGAGCAGGAGAGAGGGTGAGTAGCGCGGGGCAGAGCGAGGGGCTGGGAGGTGGGTGGTACTTACTGTGAGGTGGGTCTCAGGAACTCAGGAACCTGGAGGAGCTGGAGGAGCTGCAGCGGCAGGGGGAGCGACCTACCCTTGGGTCAAGGGTCGCTACCACTGTCGCGCAGCGGCCGCCATATGAGGTAGGAGGGGGGGGAGGGGTCAGCTGGGGGCGAATGGGAGCTGGGGGGCGGGGGCGTGCAGGAGGTCGCGGCGGGAAAGCGCGAGGGAGGGGGGGACAGGTAGAGTGAGAAGAGCTGGGGGAGGGGGGCTTAAGGGTGGAGGGGGGTTAGTGTTAGGAGGTTTAGGAGATTAGGGAGAAAGATAGGAGTAGGGTTGTAAAGATAGGGGATGGGGGTTGTAGAGGCGGGTGACGGTGAGAGGTAGAGTGAGAGGATAGGAATATAGGTAATAGAGGGGGTGGCAGGAGCGGGGAGAGATAGAGAAATAGATAGAGAAAATAGATAGATAGAGAAATCGATAGATAGAGAAATAGATAGAGAGAGAGGAAGATAGGAGGAGGTGGAGAGTGAGGGAGTTAGATTGTGGGATAGAGAGATAGAGAGATAGGTAGATAGGAGGAGTGAGGGAGGTAGATAGTGAACGGGTTAGATAGGGGAGATAGAGAGGGGGATGCTAGTGAGGGAGGGGGATGAGGCAGGAGCAGGAAGGCAGGCGCGGGAGAAGAAGACGGAGGAGGCAGAAGAGCCGAAGATAGAAGATAGAAGACAGAAGAACAGAAGAACAGAAGAACAGAAGACCGGAAGAACAGAAGAACAGAAGAAAGGAAGACCGGAAGAACAGAAGAACACAGAAGAACACAGAAGAAGATACAGAAAACGAAGAACAGAGGGCAGAAGACCACAGAAGAAGATGAGGAAGAAGAGAGGCGACAGGAGAGGCTGAGAAGCACACAGAAGAAGAGAGAAGACGGGGAAAAGAAGAGTTCAGAAGAAGATTACAGACGAGGAGCGAGGAGGAAGAACAGAGAAGAAGAAAAGAAGCAGGAGAGAGGGTGAGTAGCGCGGGGCAGAGCGAGGGGCTGGGAGGTGGGGGGGTACTTACTGTGAGGTGGGTCTCAGGAACTCAGGAACCTGGAGGAGCTGGAGGAGCTGCAGCGGCAGGGGGAGCGACCTACCCTTGGGTCAAGGGTCGCTACCACTGTCGCGCAGCGGCCGCCTTATGAGGTAGGAGGGGGGAGGGGTCAGCTGGGGGCGAATGGGAGCTGGGGGGCGGGGGCGTGCAGGAGGTCGCGGCGGGAAAGCGCGAGGGAAGGGGGGGACAGGTAGAGTGAGAAGAGCTGGGCGAGGGGGGTTTAAGGGTGGAGGGGGGTGAGTGTTATGAGGTTTAGGAGATTAGGGCGAAAGATAGGAGTAGGGTTGTGAAGATAGGGGAGGGGAGGTTGTAGAGGCGGGTGAGGGTGAGAGGTAGAGTGAGAGGATAGGAAGATAGGTAATAGAGGGGGTGGCGGGAGGGGGGAGAGATAGAGAAATAGATAGAGAAAATAGATAGATAGAGAAATCGATAGATAGAGAAATAGATAGAGAGATAGGAAGATAGGAGGAGGTGGAGACTGAGGGAGTTAGATAGTGGGATAGAGAGATAGAGAGATAGGTAGATAGGAGGAGTGAGGGAGGTAGATAGTGAACGGGTTAGATAGGGGGGATAGAGAGGGGGATGCGAGTGAGGGAGGGGGATGAGGCAGGAGCAGGAGGGCAGGCGCGGGGAGAAGAAGACGGAGGAGACAGAAGAGCCGAAGATAGAAGATAGAAGACAGAAGAACAGAAGAACAGAAGAACAGAAGACCGGAAGAACAGAAGAACAGAAGACCGGAAGAACAGAAGAACAGAAGACCGGAAGAACAGAAGAACAGAAGAACGGAAGACCGGAAGAACAGAAGAACACAGAAGAACACAGAAGAAGATACAGAAAACGAAGAACAGAGGGAAGAAGACCACAGAAGAAGATGAGGAAGAAGAGAGGCGACAGGAGAGGCTGAGAAGCACACAGAAGAAGAGAGAAGACGGGGAAAAGAAGAGTACAGAAGAAGATTACAGACGAGGAGCGAGGAGGAAGAACAGAGAAGAAGAAAAGAAGAAAAGAAGCAGGAGCAGGAGAGAGGGTGAGCAGCGCGGGGCAGAGCGAGGGGCTGGGAGGTGGGGGGTACTTACTGTGAGGTGGGTCTCAGGAACTCAGGAACCTGGAGGAGCTGGAGGAGCTGCAGCGGCAGGGGGAGCGACCTACCCTTGGGTCAAGGGTCGCTACCACTGTCGCGCAGCAGCCGCCATATGAGGTAGGAGGGGGGGGAGGGGTCAGCTGGGGGCGAATGGGAGCTGGGGGAGGAGGTCGCGGCGGGAAAGCGCAAGGGAGGGGGGACAGGTAGAGTGAGAAGAGCTGGGGGAGGGGGGTTTAAGGGTGGAGGGGGGTGAGTGTTAGGAGGTTTAGGAGATTAGGGAGAAAGATAGGAGTAGGGTTGTGAAGATAGGGGAGGGGGGTTGTAGAGGCGGTGAGGGTGAGAGGTAGAGTGAGAGGATAGGAAGATAGGTAATAGAGGGGGTGGCGGGAGGGGGGAGAGATAGAGAAATAGATAGAGAAAATAGATAGATAGAGAAATCGATAGATAGAGAAATAGATAGAGAGATAGGAAGATAGGAGGAGGTGGAGAGTGAGGGAGTTAGATAGTGGGATAGAGAGATAGAGAGATAGGTAGATAGGAGAAGTGAGGGAGGTAGATAGTGAACAGGTTAGATAGGGGAGATAGAGAGGGGGATGCGAGTGAGGGAGGGGGATGAGGCAGGAGCAGGAGGGCAGGCGCGGGGAGAAGAAGACGGAGGAGGCAGAAGAGCCGAAGATAGAAGATAGAAGACAGAAGAACAGAAGAACAGAAGAACAGAAGAACAGAAGACCGGAAGAACAGAAGAACAGAAGACCGGAAGAACAGAAGAACAGAAGACCGGAAGAACAGAAGAACAGAAGAAAGGAAGACCGGAAGAACAGAAGAACACAGAAGAACACAGAAGAAGATACAGAAAACGAAGAACAGAGGGCAGAAGACCACAGAAGAAGATGAGGAAGAAGAGAGGCGACAGGAGAGGTTGAGAAGCACACAGAAGAAGAGAGAAGACGGGGAAAAGAAGAGTACAGAAGAAGATTACAGACGAGGAGCGAGGAGGAAGAACAGAGAAGAAGAAAAGAAGCAGGAGAGAGGGTGAGTAGCGCGGGGCAGAGCGAGGGGCTGGGAGGTGGGGGGTACTTACTGTGAGGTGGGTCTCAGGAACTCAGGAACCTGGAGGAGCTGGAGGAGCTGCAGCGGCAGGGGGAGCGACCTACCCTTGGGTCAAGGGTCGCTACCACTGTCGCGCAGCGGCCGCCATATGAGGTAGGAGGGGGGGAGGTGTCAGCTGGGGGCGAATGGGAGCTGGGGGGCGGGGGCGTGCAGGAGGTCGCGGCGGGAAAGCGCGAGGGAGAGGGGGACAGGTAGAGTGAGAAGAGCTGGGAGAGGGGGTTTAAGGGTGGAGGGGAGTGAGTGTTAGGAGGTTTAGGAGATTAGGGAGAAAGATAGGAGTAGGGTTGTGAAGATAGGGGAGGGGGGTTGTAGAGGCGGGTTAGGGTGAGAGGTAGAGTGAGAGGATAGGAAGATAGGTAATAGACGGGGTGGTGGGAGGGGGGAGAGATAGAGAAATAGATAGAGAAAATAGATAGATAGAGAAATCGATAGACAGAGAAATAGATAGAGAGATAGGAAGATAGGAGGAGGTGGAGAGTGAGGGAGTTAGATAGTGGGATAGAGAGATAGAGAGATAGGTAGATAGGAGATGTGAGGGAGGTAGATAGTGAACAGGTTAGATAGGGGAGATAGAGAGGGGGATGCGAGTGAGGTAGGGGGATGAGGCAGGAGCAGGAGGGCAGGTGCGGGGAGAAGAAGACGGAGGAGGCAGAAGAGCCGAAGATAGAAGACAGAAGAACAGAAGAACAGAAGAACAGAAGACCGGAAGAACAGAAGAACAGAAGACCGGAAGAACAGAAGAACAGAAGAAAGGAAGACCGGAAGAACAGAAGAACACAGAAGAACACAGAAGAAGATACAGAAAACGAAGAACAGAGGGCAGAAGACCACAGAAGAAGATGAGGAAGAAGAGAGGCGACAGGAGAGGCTGAGAAGCACACAGAAGAAGAGAGAAGACGGGGAAAAGAAGAGTACAGAAGAAGATTACAGACGAGGAGCGAGGAGGAAGAACAGAGAAGAAGAAAAGAAGAAAAGAAGCAGGAGCAGGTGAGAGGGTGAGTAGCGCGGGGCAGAGCGAGGGGCTGGGAGGTGGGGGGTACTTACTGTGAGGTGGGTCTCAGGAACTCAGGAACCTGGAGGAGCTGCAGCGGCAGGGGGAGCGACCTACCCTTGGGTCAAGGGTCGCTACCACTGTCGCGCAGCGGTCGCCATATGAGGTAGAAGGGGGGGGGGAGGGGTCAGCTGGGGGCGAATGGGAGCTGGGGGGCGGGGGCGTGCAGGAGGTCGCGGCGGGAAAGCGCGAGGGAGGGGGGGACAGGTAGAGTGAGAAGAGCTGGGGGAGGGATGTTTAAGGGTGGAGGGGGGTGAGTGTTAGGAGGTTTAGGAGATTAGGGAGAAAGATAGGAGTAGGGTTGTGAAGATAGGGGAGGGGGGTTGTAGAGGCGGGTGAGGGTGAGAGGTAGAGTGAGAGGATAGGAAGATAGGTAATAGAGGGGGTGGCGGGAGGGGGGGAGAGATAGAGAAATAGATAGAGAAATCGATAGATAGAGAAATAGAGAGATAGGAAGATAGGAGGAGGTGGAGAGTGAGGGACTTAGATAGTGGGATAGAGAGATAGAGAGATAGGTAGATAGGAGAAGTGAGGGAGGTAGATAGTGAACAGGTTAGATAGGGGAGATAGAGAGGGGGATGCAAGTGAGGGAGGGGGATGAGGCAGGAGCAGGAGGGCAGGCGCGGGGAGAAGAAGACGGAGGAGGCAGAAGAGCCGAAGATAGAAGATAGAAGACAGAAGAACAGAAGAACAGAAGACCGGAAGAACAGAAGAACAGAAGACCGGAAGAACAGAAGAACAGAAGAAAGGAAGACCGGAAGAAAAGAAGAACACAGAACAACACAGAACAACACCGAAGAAGATACAGAAAACGAAGAACAGAGGGCAGAAGACCACAGAAGAAGATGAGGAAGAGGAGAGGCGACAGGAGAGGCTGAGAAGCACACAGAAGAATAGAGAAGACGGGGAAAAGAAGAGTACAGAAGAAGATTACAGACGAGGAGCGAGGAGGAAGAACAGAGAAGAAGAAAAGAAGAAAAGAAGCAGGAGCAGGAGAGAGGGTGAGTAGCGCGGGGCAAAGCGAGGGGCTGGGAGGTGGGGGGTACTACTGTGAGGTGGGTCTCAGGAACTCAGGAACCTGGAGGAGCTGTAGGAGCTGCAGCGACAGGGGGAGCGACCTATCCTTGGGTCAAGGGTCGCTACCCCTGTCACGCAGCGGCCGCCATATGAGGTAGGAGGGGGGGGAGGGGTCAGCTGGGGGCGAATGGGAGCTGGGGGGCGGGGGCGTGCAGGAGGTCGTGGCGGGAAAGCGCGAGGGAGGGGGGACAGGTAGAGTGAGAAGAGCTGGGGGAGGGAGGTTTAAGGGTGGAGGGGGTGAGTGTTAGGAGGTTTAGGAGATTAGGGAGAAAGATAGGAGTAGGGTTGTGAAGATAGGGGAGGGGGGTTGTAGAGGCTGGTGAGGGTGAGAGGTAGAGTGAGAGGATAGGAAGATAGGTAATAGAGGGGGTGGCGGGAGGGGGGTCGGAGATAGAGAAATAGATAGAGAAAATAGATAGATAGAGAAATCGATAGATAGAGAAATAGATAGAGAGATAGGAAGATAGGAGGAGGTGGAGAGTGAGGGAGTTAGATAGTGGGATAGAGAGATAGAGAGATAGGTAGATAGGAGGAGTGAGGGAGGTAGATAGTGAACGGGTTAGATAGGGGGGATAGAGAGGGGGATGCGAGTGAGGGAGGGGGATGAGGCAGGAGCAGGAGGGCAGGCGCGGGGAGAAGAAGACGAAGGAGGCAGAAGAACCGAAGATAGAAGATAGAAGACAGAAGAACAGAAGAACAGAAGAACAGAAGACCGGAAGAACAGAAGAACAGAAGACCGGAAGAACAGAAGAACAGAAGACCGGAAGAACAGAAGAACAGAAGAAAGGAAGACCGGAAGAACAGAAGAACACAGAAGAACACAGAAGAACACAGAAGAAGATACAGAAAACGAAGAACAGAGGGCAGAAGACCACAGAAGAAGTTGAGGAAGAAGAAAGGCGACAGGAGAGGCTGAGAAGCACACAGAAGAAGAGAGAAGACGGGGAAAAGAAGAGTACAGAAGAAGATTACAGACGAGGAGCGAGGAGGAAGAACAGAGAAGAAGAAAAGAAGAAAAGAAGCAGGAGCAGGAGAGAGGGTGAGTAGCGCGGGGCAGAGCGAGGGGCTGGGAGGTGGGGGGTACTTACTGTGAGGTGGGTCTCAGGAACTCAGGAACCTGGAGGAGCTGGAGGAGCTGCAGCGGCAGGGGGAGCGACCTACCCTTGGGTCAAGGGTCGCTACCACTGTCGCGCAGCGGCCGCCATATGAGGTAGGAGGGGGGGGAGGGGTCAGCTGGGGGCGAATGGGAGCTGGGGGCGGGGTCGTGCAGGAGGTCGCGGCGGGAATGCGCAAGGGAGGGGGGGGACAGGTAGAGTGAGAAGAGCTGGGGCAGGGGGGTTTAAGGGTGGAGGGGGGTGAGTGTTAGGAGGTTTAGGAGATTAGGGAGAAAGATAGGAGTAGGGTTGTGAAGATAGGGGAGGGGGGGTTGTAGAGGCGGGTGAGGGTGAGAGGTAGAGTGAGAGGATAGGAAGATAGGTAATAGAGGGGGTGGCGGGAGGGGGGAGAGATAGAGAAATAGAGAAAATAGATAGAGAAATCGATAGATAGAGAGACAGGAAGATAGGAGGAGGTGGAGAGTGAGGGAGTTAGATAGTGGGATAGAGAGATAGAGAGATAGGTAGATAGGAGGAGTGAGGGAGGTAGATAGTGAACAGGTTAGATAGGGGAGATAGAGAGGGGGATGCGAGTGAGGGAGGGGGATGAGGCAGGAGCAGGAGGGCAGGCGCGGGGAGAAGAAGACGGAGGAGGCAGAAGAGCCGAAGATAGAAGATAGAAGACAGAAGAACAGAAGAACAGAAGACCGGAAGAACAGAAGAACAGAAGACTGGAAGAACAGAAGAACAGAAGACCGGAAGAACAGAAGAACAGAAGAAAGGAAGACCGGAAGAACAGAAGAACACAAAAGAACACAGAAGAACACAGAAGAACACAGAAGAAGATACAGACAACGAAGAACAGAGGGCAGAAGACCACAGAAGAAGATGAGGAAGAAGAGAGGCGACAGGAGAGGCTGAGAAGCACACAGAAGAAGAGAGAAGATGGGGAAAAGAAGAGTACAGAAGAAGATTACAGACGAGGAGCGAGGAGGAAGAACAGAGAAGAAGAAAAGAAGAAAAGAAGCAGGAGCAGGAGAGAGGGTGAGTAGCCCGGGGCAGAGCGAGGGGCTGGGAGGTGGTTGGTACTTACTGTGAGGTGGGTCTCAGGAACTCAGGAACCTGGAGGAGCTGGAGGAGCTGCAGCGGCAGGGGGAGCGACCTACCCTTGGGTCAAGGGTCGCTACCACTGTTGCGCAGCGGCCGCCATATGAAGTAGGAGGGGGGGAGGGGTCAGCTGGGGGCGAATGGGAGCTGGGGGGCGGGGGCGTGCAGGAGGTCGCGGCGGGAAAGCGCGAGGGAGGGGGGGGACAGGTAGAGTGAGAAGAGCTGGGGGAGGGGGGTTTAAGGGTGGAGGGGGGTGAGTGTTAGGAGGTTTAGGAGATTAGGGAGAAAGATAGGGGTAGGGTTGTGAAGATAGGGGGGGGGTTGTAGAGGCGGGTGAGGGTGAGAGGTAGAGTGAGAGGATAGGAAGATAGGTAATAGAGGGGGTGGCGGGAGGGGGGGAGAGATAGAGAAATAGATAGAGAAAATAGATAGATAGAGAAATCGATAGATAGAGAAATAGGTAGAGAGATAGGAAGATAGGAGGAGGTGGAGAGTGAGGGAGTTAGATTGTGGGATAGAGAGATAGAGAGATAGGTAGATAGGAGGAGTGAGGGAGGTAGATAGTGGACGGGTTAGATAGGGGAGATAGAGAGGGGGATGCGGGTGAGGGAGGGGGATGAGGCAGGAGCAGGAGGGCAGGCGCGGGAGAAGAAGACCGAGGAGGCAGAAGAGCCGAAGATAGAAGATAGAAGACAGAAGAACAGAAGAACAGAAGAACAGAAGACGGAAGACCGGAAGAACAGAAGAACAGAAGACCGGAAGAACAGAAGAACAGAAGACCGGAAGAACAGAAGAACAGAAGAAAGGAAGACCGGAAGAACAGAAGAACACAGAAGAACACAGAAGAACACAGAAGAAGATACAGAAAACGAAGAACAGAGGGCAGAAGACCACAGAAGAAGATGAGGAAGAAGAGAGGCGACAGGAGAGGCTGAGAAGCACACAGAAGAAGAGAGAAGACGGTGAAAAGAAGAGTACAGAAGAAGATTACAGACGAGGAGCGAGGAGGAAGAACAGAGAAGAAGAAAAGAAGAAAAGAAGCAGGAGCAGGAGAGAGGGTGAGTAGCGCGGGGCAGAGCGAGGGGCTGGGAGGTGGTGGGTACTTACTGTGAGGTGGGTCTCAGGAACTCAGGAACCTGGAGGAGCTGGAGGAGCTGCAGCGGCAGGGGGAGCGACCTACCCTTGGGTCAAGGGTCGCTACCACTGTCGCGCAGTGGCCGCCATATGAGGTAGGAGGGGGGGGATGGGTCAGCTGGGGGCGAATGGGAGTTTGGGGGCGGGGGCGTGCAGGAGGTCGCGGCGGGAAAGCGCGAGGGAGGGGGGGACAGGTAGAGTGAGAAGAGCTGGGGGAGGGGGGTTTAAGGGTGGAGGGGGGTGAGTGTTAGGAGGTTTAGGAGATTAGGGAGAAAGATAGGAGTAGGGTTGTGAAAATAGGGGAGGGGGGTTGTAGAGGCGGGTGAGGGTGAGAGGTAGAGTGAGAGGATAGGAAGATAGGTAATAGAGGGGATGGCGGGAGGGGGGGAGAGATAGAGAAATAGATAGAGAAAATAGATAGATAGAGAAATCGATAGATAGAGAAATAGATAGAGAGATAGGAAGATAGGAGGAGGTGGAGAGTGAGGGAGTTAGATTGTGGGATAGAGAGATAGAGAGATAGGTAGATAGGAGGAGTGAGGGAGGTAGATAGTGAACGGGTTAGATAGGGGAGATAGAGAGGGGGATGCGAGTGAGGGAGGGGGATGAGGCAGGAGCAGAAGGGCAGGCGCGGGAGAAGAAGACCGAGGAGGCAAAAGAGCCGAAGATAGAAGATAGAAGAAAGAAGAACAGAAGAACAGAAGACCGGAAGAACAGAAGAACAGAAGACCGGAAGAACAGAAGAACAGAAGAACAGAAGACCGGAAGAACAGAGGAACAGAAGAAAGGAAGACCGGAAGAACAGAAGAACACAGAAGAACACAGAAGAAGATACAGAAAACAAAGAACAGAGGGCAGAAGACCACAGAAGAAGATGAGGAAGAAGAGAGGCGACAGGAGAGGCTGAGAAGCACACAGAAGAAGAGAGAAGACGGGGAAAAGAAGAGTACAGAAGAAGATTACAGACGAGGAGCGAGGAGGAAGAACAGAGAAGAAGAAAAGAAGCAGGAGCAGGAGAGAGGGTGAGTAGCGCGGGCAGAGCGAGGGGCTGGGAGGTGGGGGGTACTTACTGTGAGGTGGGTCTCAGGAACTCAGGAACCTGGAGGAGCTGGAGGAGCTGCAGCAGCAGGGGGAGCGACCTACCCTTGGGTCAAGGGTCGTTACCACTGTCGCGCAGCGGCTGCCATATGAGGTAGGAGGGGGGGGTCCGCTGGGGGCGAATGGGAGCTGGGGGACGGGGCATGCAGGAGGTCGCGGCGGGAAAGCGCAAGGGAGGGGGGGACAGGTAGAGTGAGAAGAGCTGGGGGAGGGAGGTTTAAGGGTGGAGGGGGTGAGTGTTAGGAGGTTTAGGAGATTAGGGAGAAAGATAGGAGTAGGGTTGTGAAGATAGGGGAGGGGGGTTGTAGAGGCTGGTGAGGGTGAGAGGTAGAGTGAGAGGATAGGAAGATAGGTAATAGAGGGGGTGGCGGGAGGGGGGGAGAGATAGAGAAATAGATAGAGAAAATAGATAGATAGAGAAATCGATAGATAGAGAAATAGATAGAGAGATAGGAAGACAGGAGGAGGTGGAGAGTGAGGGAGTTAGATAGTGGGATAGAGAGATAGAGAGATAGGTAGATAGGAGGAGTGAGGGAGGTAGATAGTGAACGGGTTAGATAGGGGAGATAGAGAGGGGGATGCGAGTGAGGGAGGGGGATGAGGCAGGAGCAGGAGGGCAGGCGCGGGGAGAAGAAGACGGAGGAGGCAGAAGAGCCGAAGATAGAAGATAGAAGACAGAAGAACAGAAGAACAGAAGACCGGAAGAACAGAAGAACAGAAGAACAGAAGAAAGGAAGACCGGAAGAACAGAAGAACACAGAAGAACACAGAAGAACACAGAAGAAGATACAGAAAACGAAGAACAGAGGGCAGAAGACCACAGAAGAAGATGAGGAAGAAGAGAGGCGACAGGAGAGGCTGAGAAGCACACAGAAGAAGAGAGAAGACGGGGAAAAGAAGAGTACAGAAGAAGATTACAGACGAGGAGCGAGGAGGAAGAACAGAGAAGAAGAAAAGAAGAAAAGAAGCAGGAGAGAGGGTGAGTAGCGCGGGGCAGAGCGAGGGGCTGGGAGGTGGGGTTTACTTACTGTGAGGTGGGTCTCAGGAACTCAGGAACCTGGAGGAGCTGGAGGAGCTGCAGTGGCAGGGGGAGTGGCCTACCCTTGGGTCAAGGGTCGCTACCACTGTCGCGCAGCGGCCGCCATATGAGGTAGGAGGGGGGGGAGGGGTCAGCTGGGGGCGAATGGAAGCTGGGGGGCGGGGGCGTGCAGGAGGTCGCGGCGGGAAAGCGAGAGGGAGGGGGGACAGGTAGAGTGAGAAGAGCTGGGGGAGGGGGGTTTAAGGGTGGAGGGGGGTGAGTGTTAGGAGGTTTAGGAGATTAGGGAGAAAGATAGGAGTAGGGTTGTGAAGATAGGGGAGGGGGGGTTGAAGAGGCGGGTGAGGGGGAGAGGTAGAGTGAGAGGATAGGAAGATAGGTAATAGAGGGGGTGGCGGGAGGGGGGAGAGATAGAGAAATAGATAGAGAAAATAGATAGATAGATAGATAGATAGAGAAATAGATAGAGAGATAGGAAGATAGGAGGAGGTGGAGAGTGAGGGAGTTAGATAGCGGGATAGAGAGATAGAGAGATAGGTAGATAGGAGGATTGAGGGAGGTAGATAGTGAACGGGTTAGATAGGGGAGATAGAGAGGGGGATGCGAGTGAGGGAGGGGGATGAGGCAGGAGCAGGAGGGCAGGCGCGGGGAGAAGAAGACGGAGGAGGCAGAAGAGCCGAAGATAGAAGATAGAAGACAGAAGAACAGAAGAACAGAAGACCGGAAGAACAGAAGAACAGAAGAACAGAAGACCGGAAGAACAGAAGAACAGAAGAAAGTAAGACCGGAAGAACAGAAGAACACAGAAGAACACAGAAGAAGATACAGAAAACAAAGAACAGAGGGCAGAAGACCACAGAAGAAGATGAGGAAGAAGAGAGGCGACAGGAGAGGCTGAGAAGCACACAGAAGAAGAGAGAAGACGGGGAAAAGAAGAGTACAGAAGTAGATTACAGACGAGGAGCGAGGAGGAAGAACAGAGAAGAAGAAAAGAAGAAAAGAAGCAGGAACAGGAGAGAGGGTGAGTAGCGCGGGGCAGAGCGAGGGGCTGGGAGGTGGGGGGTACTTACTGTGAGGTGGGTCTCAGGAACTCAGGAACCTGGAGGAGCTGGAGGAGCTGCAGCGGCAGGGGGAGCGACCTACCCTTGGGTCAAGGGTCGCTACCACTGTCGCGCAGCGGCCGCCATATGAGGTAGGAGGGGGGGAGGGGTCAGCTGGGGGCGAATGGGAGCTGGGGGGTGGGGCGTGCAGGAGGTCACGGCGGGAAAGCGCGAGGGAGGGGGGGACAGGTAGAGTGAGAAGAGCTGGGGGAGGGGGGCTTAAGGGTGGAGGGGGTGAGTGTTAGGAGGTTTAGGAGATTAGGGAGAAAGATAGGAGTAGGGTTGTGAAGATAGGGGAGGGGGGTTGTAGAGGAGGGTGAGGGTGAGAGGTAGAGTGAGAGGATAGGAAGATAGGTAATAGAGGGGGTGGCGGGAGGTGGGGAGAGATAGAGAAATAGATAGAGAAAATAGATAGATAGAGAAATAGATAGAGATATAGGAAGATAGGAGGAGGTGGAGAGTGAGGGAGTTAGATAGTGGGATAGAGAGATAGAGAGATAGGTAGATAGGAGGAGTGAGGGAGGTAGATAGTGAACGGATTAGATAGGGGAGATAGAGAGGGGGATGCGAGTGAGGGAGGGGGATGAGGCAGGAGCAGGAGGGCAGGCGCGGGGAGAAGAAGACGGAGGAGGCAGAAGAGCCGAAGATAGAAGATAGAAGACAGAAGAACAGAAGAACAGAAGACCGGAAGAACAGAAGAACAGAAGACCGGAAGAATAGAAGAACAGAAGAAAGCAAGACCGGAAGAACAGAAGAACACAGAAGAACACAGAAGAAGATACAGAAAACGAAGAACAGAGGGCAGAAGACCACAGAAGAAGATGAGGAAGAAGAGAGGCGACAGGAGAGGCTGAGAAGCACACAGAAGAAGAGAGAAGACGGGGAAAAGAAGAGTACAGAAGAAGATTACAGACGAGGAGCGAGGAGGAAGAACAGAGAAGAAGAAAAGAAGAAAAGAAGCAGGAGCAGGAGAGAGGGTGAGTAGCGCGGGGCAGAGCGAGGGGCTGGGAGGTGGTGGGTACTTACTGTGAGGTGGGTCTCAGGAACTCAGGAACCTGGAGGAGCTGCAGCGGCAGGGGGAGCGACCTACCCTTGGGTCAAGGGTCGCTACCACTGTCGCGCAGCGGCCGCCATATGAGGTAGGAGGGGGGGGATGGGTCAGCTGGGGGCGAATGGGAGTTTGGGGGCGGGGGCGTGCAGGAGGTCGCGGTGGGAAAGCGCGAGGGAGGGGTGGACAGGTAGAGTGAGAAGAGCTGGGGGAGGGGGGTTTAAGGGTGGAGGGGGGTGAGTGTTAGGAGGTTTAGGAGATTAGGGAGAAAGATAGGAGTAGGGTTGTGAAGATAGGGGAGGGGGGGTTGTAGAGGCGGGTGAGGGTGAGAGGTAGAGTGAGAGGATAGGAAGATAGGTAATAGAGGGGGTGGCGGGAGGGGGGGAGAGATAGAGAAATAGATAGAGAAAATAGATAGAGAAATCGATAGATAGAGAGATAGGAAGATAGGAGGAGGTGGAGAGTGAGGGAGTTAGATAGTGGGATAGAGAGATAGAGAGATAGGTAGATAGGAGGAGTGAGGGAGGTAGATAGTGAACAGGTTAGATAGGGGAGATAGAGAGGGGGATGCGAGTGAGGGAGGGGGATGAGGCAGGAGCAGGAGGGCAGGCGCGGGGAGAAGAAGACGGAGGAGGCAGAAGAGCCGAAGATAGAAGATAGAAGACAGAAGAACAGAAGAACAGAAGACCGGAAGAACAGAAGAACAGAAGACTGGAAGAACAGAAGAACAGAAGACCGGAAGAACAGAAGAACAGAAGAAAGGAAGACCGGAAGAACAGAAGAACACAGAAGAACACAGAAGAACACAGAAGAACACAGAAGAAGATACAGACAACGAAGAACAGAGGGCAGAAGACCACAGAAGAAGATGAGGAAGAAGAGAGGCGACAGGAGAGGCTGAGAAGCACACAGAAGAAGAGAGAAGATGGGGAAAAGAAGAGTACAGAAGAAGATTACAGACGAGGAGCGAGGAGGAAGAACAGAGAAGAAGAAAAGAAGAAAAGAAGCAGGAGCAGGAGAGAGGGTGAGTAGCCCGGGGCAGAGCGAGGGGCTGGGAGGTGGTTGGTACTTACTGTGAGGTGGGTCTCAGGAACTCAGGAACCTGGAGGAGCTGGAGGAGCTGCAGCGGCAGGGGGAGCGACCTACCCTTGGGTCAAGGGTCGCTACCACTGTTGCACAGCGGCCGCCATATGAAGTAGGAGGGGGGGAGGGGTCAGCTGGGGGCGAATGGGAGCTGGGGGGCGGGGGCGTGCAGGAGGTCGCGGCGGGAAAGCGCGAGGGAGGGGGGGGACAGGTAGAGTGAGAAGAGCTGGGGGAGGGGGGGTTTAAGGGTGGAGGGGGGTGAGTGTTAGGAGGTTTAGGAGATTAGGGAGAAAGATAGGGGTAGGGTTGTGAAGATAGGGGGGGGGTTGTAGAGGCGGGTGAGGGTGAGAGGTAGAGTGAGAGGATAGGAAGATAGGTAATAGAGGGGGGTGGCGGGAGGGGGGGAGAGATAGAGAAATAGATAGAGAAAATAGATAGATAGAGAAATCGATAGATAGAGAAATAGGTAGAGAGATAGGAAGATAGGAGGAGGTGGAGAGTGAGGGAGTTAGATTGTGGGATAGAGAGATAGAGAGATAGGTAGATAGGAGGAGTGAGGGAGGTAGATAGTGGACGGGTTAGATAGGGGAGATAGAGAGGGGGATGCGAGTGAGGGAGGGGGATGAGGCAGGAGCAGGAGGGCAGGCGCGGGAGAAGAAGACCGAGGAGGCAGAAGAGCCGAAGATAGAAGATAGAAGACAGAAGAACAGAAGAACAGAAGAACAGAAGACGGAAGACCGGAAGAACAGAAGAACAGAAGACCGGAAGAACAGAAGAACAGAAGACCGGAAGAACAGAAGAACAGAAGAAAGGAAGACCGGAAGAACAGAAGAACACAGAAGAACACAGAAGAACACAGAAGAACACAGAAGAAGATACAGAAAACGAAGAACAGAGGGCAGAAGACCACAGAAGAAGATGAGGAAGAAGAGAGGCGACAGGAGAGGCTGAGAAGCACACAGAAGAAGAGAGAAGACGGTGAAAAGAAGAGTACAGAAGAAGATTACAGACGAGGAGCGAGGAGGAAGAACAGAGAAGAAGAAAAGAAGAAAAGAAGCAGGAGCAGGAGAGAGGGTGAGTAGCGCGGGGCAGAGCGAGGGGCTGGGAGGTGGTGGGTACTTACTGTGAGGTGGGTCTCAGGAACTCAGGAACCTGGAGGAGCTGGAGGAGCTGCAGCGGCAGGGGGAGCGACCTACCCTTGGGTCAAGGGTCGCTACCACTGTCGCGCAGCGGCCGCCATATGAGGTAGGAGGGGGGGGGATGGGTCAGCTGGGGGCGAATGGGAGTTTGGGGGCGGGGGGCGTGCAGGAGGTCGCGGCGGGAAAGCGCGAGGGAGGGGGGGACAGGTAGAGTGAGAAGAGCTGGGGGAGGGGGGTTTAAGGGTGGAGGGGGGTGAGTGTTAGGAGGTTTAGGAGATTAGGGAGAAAGATAGTAGTAGGGTTGTGAAGATAGGGGAGGGGGGGTTGTAGAGGCGGGTGAGGGTGAGAGATAGAGTGAGAGGATAGGAAGATAGGTAATAGAGGGGGTGGCGGGAGGGGGGGAGAGATAGAGAAATAGATAGAGAAAATAGATAGATAGAGAAATCGATAGATAGAGAAATAGATAGAGAGATAGGAAGATAGGAGGAGGTGGAGAGTGAGGGAGTTAGATTGTGGGATAGAGAGATAGAGAGATAGGTAGATAGGAGGAGTGAGGGAGGTAGATAGTGAACGGGTTAGATAGGGGAGATAGAGAGAGGGATGCGAGTGAGGGAGGGGGATGAGGCAGGAGCAGAAGGGCAGGCGCGGGAGAAGAAGACCGAGGAGGCAAAAGAGCCGAAGATAGAAGATAGAAGAAAGAAGAACAGAAGAACAGAAGACCGGAAGAACAGAAGAACAGAAGACCGGAAGAACAGAAGAACAGAAGAACAGAAGACCGGAAGAACAGAGGAACAGAAGAAAGGAAGACCGGAAGAACAGAAGAACACAGAAGAACACAGAAGAAGATACAGAAAACAAAGAACAGAGGGCAGAAGACCACAGAAGAAGATGAGGAAGAAGAGAGGCGACAGGAGAGGCTGAGAAGCACACAGAAGAAGAGAGAAGACGGGGAAAAGAAGAGTACAGAAGAAGATTACAGACGAGGAGCGAGGAGGAAGAACAGAGAAGAAGAAAAGAAGCAGGAGCAGGAGAGAGGGTGAGTAGCGCGGGCAGAGCGAGGGGCTGGGAGGTGGGGGGTACTTACTGTGAGGTGGGTCTCAGGAACTCAGGAACCTGGAGGAGCTGGAGGAGCTGCAGCAGCAGGGGGAGCGACCTACCCTTGGGTCAAGGGTCGCTACCACTGTCGCGCAGCGGCTGCCATATGAGGTAGGAGGGGGGGGGTCCGCTGGGGGCGAATGGGAGCTGGGGGACGGGGCATGCAGGAGGTCGCGGCGGGAAAGCGCGAGGGAGGGGGGGCAGGTAGAGTGAGAAGAGCTGGGGGAGGGAGGTTTAAGGGTGGAGGGGGTGAGTGTTAGGAGGTTTAGGAGATTAGGGAGAAAGATAGGAGTAGGGTTGTGAAGATAGGGGAGGGGGGTTGTAGAGGCTGGTGAGGGTGAGAGGTAGAGTGAGAGGATAGGAAGATAGGTAATAGAGGGGGTGGCGGGAGGGGGGGGAGAGATAGAGAAATAGATAGAGAAAATAGATAGATAGAGAAATCGATAGATAGAGAAATAGATAGAGAGATAGGAAGACAGGAGGAGGTGGAGAGTGAGGGAGTTAGATAGTGGGATAGAGAGATAGAGAGATAGGTAGATAGGAGGAGTGAGGGAGGTAGATAGTGAACGGGTTAGATAGGGGAGATAGAGAGGGGGATGCGAGTGAGGGAGGGGGATGAGGCAGGAGCAGGAGGGCAGGCGCGGGGAGAAGAAGACGGAGGAGGCAGAAGAGCCGAAGATAGAAGATAGAAGACAGAAGAACAGAAGAACAGAAGACCGGAAGAACAGAAGAACAGAAGAACAGAAGACCGGAAGAACAGAAGAACAGAAGAACAGAAGAAAGGAAGACCGGAAGAACAGAAGAACACAGAAGAACACAGAAGAACACAGAAGAAGATACAGAAAACGAAGAACAGAGGGCAGAAGACCACAGAAGAAGATGAGGAAGAAGAGAGGCGACAGGAGAGGCTGAGAAGCACACAGAAGAAGAGAGAAGACGGGGAAAAGAAGAGTACAGAAGAAGATTACAGACGAGGAGCGAGGAGGAAGAACAGAGAAGAAGAAAAGAAGAAAAGAAGCAGGAGAGAGGGTGAGTAGCGCGGGGCAGAGCGAGGGGCTGGGAGGTGGGGTTTACTTACTGTGAGGTGGGTCTCAGGAACTCAGGAACCTGGAGGAGCTGGAGGAGCTGCAGTGGCAGGGGGAGTGGCCTACCCTTGGGTCAAGGGTCGCTACCACTGTCGCGCAGCGGCCGCCATATGAGGTAGGAGGGGGGGGAGGGGTCAGCTGGGGGCGAATGGAAGCTGGGGGGCGGGGGCGTGCAGGAGGTCGCGGCGGGGAAAGCGAGAGGGAGGGGGGACAGGTAGAGTGAGAAGAGCTGGGGGAGGGGGGTTTAAGGGTGGAGGGGGGTGAGTGTTAGGAGGTTTAGGAGATTAGGGAGAAAGATAGGAGTAGGGTTGTGAAGATAGGGGAGGGGGGGTTGAAGAGGCGGGTGAGGGGGAGAGGTAGAGTGAGAGGATAGGAAGATAGGTAATAGAGGGGGTGGCGGGAGGGGGGAGAGATAGAGAAATAGATAGAGAAAATAGATAGATAGATAGATAGATAGAGAAATAGATAGAGAGATAGGAAGATAGGAGGAGGTGGAGAGTGAGGGAGTTAGATAGCGGGATAGAGAGATAGAGAGATAGGTAGATAGGAGGATTGAGGGAGGTAGATAGTGAACGGGTTAGATAGGGGAGATAGAGAGGGGGATGCGAGTGAGGGAGGGGGATGAGGCAGGAGCAGGAGGGCAGGCGCGGGGAGAAGAAGACGGAGGAGGCAGAAGAGCCGAAGATAGAAGATAGAAGACAGAAGAACAGAAGAACAGAAGAACAGAAGACCGGAAGAACAGAAGAACAGAAGAACAGAAGACCGGAAGAACAGAAGAACAGAAGAAAGTAAGACCGGAAGAACAGAAGAACACAGAAGAACACAGAAGAACACAGAAGAAGATACAGAAAACGAAGAACAGAGGGCAGAAGACCACAGAAGAAGATGAGGAAGAAGAGAGGCGACAGGAGAGGCTGAGAAGCACACAGAAGAAGAGAGAAGACGGGGAAAAGAAGAGTACAGAAGAAGATTACAGACGAGGAGCGAGGAGGAAGAACAGAGAAGAAGAAAAGAAGAAAAGAAGCAGGAACAGGAGAGAGGGTGAGTAGCGCGGGGCAGAGCGAGGGGCTGGGAGGTGGGGGGGTACTTACTGTGAGGTGGGTCTCAGGAACTCAGGAACCTGGAGGAGCTGGAGGAGCTGCAGCGGCAGGGGGAGCGACCTACCCTTGGGTCAAGGGTCGCTACCACTGTCGCGCAGCGGCCGCCATATGAGGTAGGAGGGGGGGGGAGGGGTCAGCTGGGGGCGAATGGGAGCTGGGGGGTGGGGCGTGCAGGAGGTCACGGCGGGAAAGCGCGAGGGAGGGGGGGACAGGTAGAGTGAGAAGAGCTGGGGGAGGGGGGCTTAAGGGTGGAGGGGGGTGAGTGTTAGGAGGTTTAGGAGATTAGGGAGAAAGATAGGAGTAGGGTTGTGAAGATAGGGGAGGGGGGTTGTAGAGGAGGGTGAGGGTGAGAGGTAGAGTGAAAGGATAGGAAGATAGGTAATAGAGGGGGTGGCGGGAGGTGGGGAGAGATAGAGAAATAGATAGAGAAAATAGATAGATAGAGAAATAGATAGAGATATAGGAAGATAGGAGGAGGTGGAGAGTGAGGGAGTTAGATAGTGGGATAGAGAGATAGAGAGATAGGTAGATAGGAGGAGTGAGGGAGGTAGATAGTGAACGGATTAGATAGGGGAGATAGAGAGGGGGATGCGAGTGAGGGAGGGGGATGAGGCAGGAGCAGGAGGGCAGGCGCGGGGAGAAGAAGACGGAGGAGGCAGAAGAGCCGAAGATAGAAGATAGAAGACAGAAGAACAGAAGACCGGAAGAACAGAAGAACAGAAGACCGGAAGAATAGAAGAACAGAAGAAAGCAAGACCGGAAGAACAGAAGAACACAGAAGAACACAGAAGAAGATACAGAAAACGAAGAACAGAGGGCAGAAGACCACAGAAGAAGATGAGGAAGAAGAGAGGCGACAGGAGAGGCTGAGAAGCACACAGAAGAAGAGAGAAGACGGGGAAAAGAAGAGTACAGAAGAAGATTACAGACGAGGAGCGAGGAGGAAGAACAGAGAAGAAGAAAAGAAGAAAAGAAGCAGGAGCAGGAGAGAGGGTGAGTAGCGCGGGGCAGAGCGAGGGGCTGGGAGGTGGTGGGTACTTACTGTGAGGTGGGTCTCAGGAACTCAGGAACCTGGAGGAGCTGCAGCGGCAGGGGGAGCGACCTACCCTTGGGTCAAGGGTCGCTACCACTGTCGCGCAGCGGCCGCCATATGAGGTAGGAGGGGGGGGATGGGTCAGCTGGGGGCGAATGGGAGTTTGGGGGCGGGGGCGTGCAGGAGGTCGCGGTGGGAAAGCGCGAGGGAGGGGTGGACAGGTAGAGTGAGAAGAGCTGGGGGAGGGGGGTTTAAGGGTGGAGGGGGGTGAGTGTTAGGAGGTTTAGGAGATTAGGGAGAAAGATAGGAGTAGGGTTGTGAAGATAGGGGAGGGGGGGTTGTAGAGGCGGGTGAGGGTGAGAGGTAGAGTGAGAGGATAGGAAGATAGGTAATAGAGGGGGTGGCGGGAGGGGGGAGAGATAGAGAAATAGATATAGAAAATAGATAGATAGAGAAATAGATAGAGATATAGGAAGATAGGAGGAGGTGGAGAGTGAGGAAGTTAGATAGTGGGATAGAGAGATAGAGAGATAGGTAGATAGGAGGAGTGAGGGAGGTAGATAGTGAACGGATTAGATAGGGGAGATAGAGAGGGGGATGCGAGTGAGGGAGGGGGATGAGGCAGGAGCAGGAGGGCAGGCGCGGGGAGAAGAAGACGGAGGAGGCAGAAGAGCCGAAGATAGAAGATAGAAGACAGAAGAACAGAAGAACAGAAGACCGGAAGAACAGAAGAACAGAAGACCGGAAGAATAGAAAAACAGAAGAAAGCAAGACCGGAAGAACAGAAGAACACAGAAGAACACAGAAGAAGATACAGAAAACGAAGAACAGAGGGCAGAAGACCACAGAAGAAGATGAGGAAGAAGAGAGGCGACAGGAGAGGCTGAGAAGCACACAGAAGAAGAGAGAAGACGGGGAAAAGAAGAGTACAGAAGAAGATTACAGACGAGGAGCGAGGAGGAAGAACAGAGAAGAAGAAAAGAAGAAAAGAAGCAGGAGCAGGAGAGAGGGTGAGTAGCGCGGGGCAGAGCGAGGGGCTGGGAGGTGGTGGGTACTTACTGTGAGGTGGGTCTCAGGAACTCAGGAACCTGGAGGAGCTGCAGCGGCAGGGGGAGCGACCTACCCTTGGGTCAAGGGTCGCTACCACTGTCGCGCAGCGGCCGCCATATGAGGTAGGAGGGGGGGGGATGGGTCAGCTGGGGGCGAATGGGAGTTTGGGGGCGGGGCGTGCAGGAGGTCGCGGTGGGAAAGCGCGAGGGAGGGGTGGACAGGTAGAGTGAGAAGAGCTGGGGGAGGGGGGTTTAAGGGTGGAGGGGGGTGAGTGTTAGGAGGTTTAGGAGATTAGGGAGAAAGATAGGAGTAGGGTTGTGAAGATAGGGGAGAGGGGGTTGTAGAGGCGGGTGAGGGTGAGAGGTAGAGTGAGAGGATAGGAAGATAGGTAATAGAGGGGGTGGCGGGAGGGGGGAGAGATAGAGAAATAGATAGAGAAAATAGATAGAGAAATCGATAGATAGAGAGATAGGAAGATAGGAGGAGGTGGAGAGTGAGGGAGTTAGATAGTGGGATAGAGAGATAGAGAGATAGGTAGATAGGAGGAGTGAGGGAGGTAGATAGTGAACAGGTTAGATAGGGGAGATAGAGAGGGGGATGCGAGTGAGGGAGGGGGATGAGGCAGGAGCAGGAGGGCAGGCGCGGGGAGAAGAAGACGGAGGAGGCAGAAGAGCCGAAGATAGAAGATAGAAGACAGAAGAACAGAAGAACAGAAGACCGGAAGAACAGAAGAACAGAAGACTGGAAGAACAGAAGAACAGAAGACCGGAAGAACAGAAGAACAGAAGAAAGGAAGACCGGAAGAACAGAAGAACACAGAAGAACACAGAAGAACACAGAAGAACACAGAAGAAGATACAGACAACGAAGAACAGAGGGCAGAAGACCACAGAAGAAGATGAGGAAGAAGAGAGGCGACAGGAGAGGCTGAGAAGCACACAGAAGAAGAGAGAAGATGGGGAAAAGAAGAGTACAGAAGAAGATTACAGACGAGGAGCGAGGAGGAAGAACAGAGAAGAAGAAAAGAAGAAAAGAAGCAGGAGAGAGGGTGAGTAGCCCGGGGCAGAGCGAGGGGCTGGGAGGTGGTTGGTACTTACTGTGAGGTGGGTCTCAGGAACTCAGGAACCTGGAGGAGCTGGAGGAGCTGCAGCGGCAGGGGGAGCGACCTACCCTTGGGTCAAGGGTCGCTACCACTGTTGCGCAGCGGCCGCCATATGAAGTAGGAGGGGGGGAGGGGTCAGCTGGGGGCGAATGGGAGCTGGGGGGCGGGGGCGTGCAGGAGGTCGCGGCGGGAAAGCGCGAGGGAGGGGGGGGACAGGTAGAGTGAGAAGAGCTGGGGGAGGGGGGTTTAAGGGTGGAGGGGGGTGAGTGTTAGGAGGTTTAGGAGATTAGGGAGAAAGATAGGGGTAGGGTTGTGAAGATAGGGGGGGGTTGTAGAGGCGGGTGAGGGTGAGAGGTAGAGTGAGAGGATAGGAAGATAGGTAATAGAGGGGGTGGCGGGAGGGGGGGAGAGATAGAGAAATAGATAGAGAAAATAGATAGATAGAGAAATCGATAGATAGAGAAATAGGTAGAGAGATAGGAAGATAGGAGGAGGTGGAGAGTGAGGGAGTTAGATTGTGGGATAGAGAGATAGAGAGATAGGTAGATAGGAGGAGTGAGGGAGGTAGATAGTGGACGGGTTAGATAGGGGAGATAGAGAGGGGGATGCGAGTGAGGGAGGGGGATGAGGCAGGAGCAGGAGGGCAGGCGCGGGAGAAGAAGACCGAGGAGGCAGAAGAGCCGAAGATAGAAGATAGAAGACAGAAGAACAGAAGAACAGAAGAACAGAAGACGGAAGACCGGAAGAACAGAAGAACAGAAGACCGGAAGAACAGAAGAACAGAAGACCGGAAGAACAGAAGAACAGAAGAAAGGAAGACCGGAAGAACAGAAGAACACAGAAGAACACAGAAGAACACAGAAGAAGATACAGAAAACGAAGAACAGAGGGCAGAAGACCACAGAAGAAGATGAGGAAGAAGAGAGGCGACAGGAGAGGCTGAGAAGCACACAGAAGAAGAGAGAAGACGGTGAAAAGAAGAGTACAGAAGAAGATTACAGACGAGGAGCGAGGAGGAAGAACAGAGAAGAAGAAAAGAAGAAAAGAAGCAGGAGCAGGAGAGAGGGTGAGTAGCGCGGGGCAGAGCGAGGGGCTGGGAGGTGGTGGGTACTTACTGTGAGGTGGGTCTCAGGAACTCAGGAACCTGGAGGAGCTGGAGGAGCTGCAGCGGCAGGGGGAGCGACCTACCCTTGGGTCAAGGGTCGCTACCACTGTCGCGCAGCGGCCGCTATATGAGGTAGGAGGGGGGGGATGGGTCAGCTGGGGGCGAATGGGAGTTTGGGGGCGGGGGCGTGCAGGAGGTCGCGGCGGGAAAGCGCGAGGGAGGGGGGGACAGGTAGAGTGAGAAGAGCTGGGGGAGGGGGGGTAAAGGGTGGAGGGGGGTGAGTGTTAGGAGGTTTAGGAGATTAGGGAGAAAGATAGTAGTAGGGTTGTGAAGATAGGGGAGGGGGGGTTGTAGAGGCGGGTGAGGGTGAGAGATAGAGTGAGAGGATAGGAAGATAGGTAATAGAGGGGGTGGCGGGAGGGGGGGAGAGATAGAGAAATAGATAGAGAAAATAGATAGATAGAGAAATCGATAGATAGAGAAATAGATAGAGAGATAGGAAGATAGGAGGAGGTGGAGAGTGAGGGAGTTAGATTGTGGGATAGAGAGATAGAGAGATAGGTAGATAGGAGGAGTGAGGGAGGTAGATAGTGAACGGGTTAGATAGGGGAGATAGAGAGGGGGATGCGAGTGAGGGAGGGGGATGAGGCAGGAGCAGAAGGGCAGGCGCGGGAGAAGAAGACCGAGGAGGCAAAAGAGCCGAAGATAGAAGATAGAAGAAAGAAGAACAGAAGAACAGAAGACCGGAAGAACAGAAGAACAGAAGACCGGAAGAACAGAAGAACAGAAGAACAGAAGACCGGAAGAACAGAGGAACAGAAGAAAGGAAGACCGGAAGAACAGAAGAACACAGAAGAACACAGAAGAAGATACAGAAAACAAAGAACAGAGGGCAGAAGACCACAGAAGAAGATGAGGAAGAAGAGAGGCGACAGGAGAGGCTGAGAAGCACACAGAAGAAGAGAGAAGACGGGGAAAAGAAGAGTACAGAAGAAGATTACAGACGAGGAGCGAGGAGGAAGAACAGAGAAGAAGAAAAGAAGCAGGAGCAGGAGAGAGGGTGAGTAGCGCGGGCAGAGCGAGGGGCTGGGAGGTGGGGGGGTACTTACTGTGAGGTGGGTCTCAGGAACTCAGGAACCTGGAGGAGCTGGAGGAGCTGCAGCAGCAGGGGGAGCGACCTACCCTTGGGTCAAGGGTCGCTACCACTGTCGCGCAGCGGCTGCCATATGAGGTAGGAGGGGGGGGTCCGCTGGGGGCGAATGGGAGCTGGGGGACGGGGCATGCAGGAGGTCGCGGCGGGAAAGCGCGAGGGAGGGGGGGACAGGTAGAGTGAGAAGAGCTGGGGGAGGGAGGTTTAAGGGTGGAGGGGGTGAGTGTTAGGAGGTTTAGGAGATTAGGGAGAAAGATAGGAGTAGGGTTGTGAAGATAGGGGAGGGGGGTTGTAGAGGCTGGTGAGGGTGAGAGGTAGAGTGAGAGGATAGGAAGATAGGTAATAGAGGGGGTGGCGGGAGGGGGGGAGAGATAGAGAAATAGATAGAGAAAATAGATAGATAGAGAAATCGATAGATAGAGAAATAGATAGAGAGATAGGAAGATAGGAGGAGGTGGAGAGTGAGGGAGTTAGATAGTGGGATAGAGAGATAGAGAGATAGGTAGATAGGAGGAGTGAGGGAGGTAGATAGTGAACGGGTTAGATAGGGGAGATAGAGAGGGGGATGCGAGTGAGGGAGGGGGATGAGGCAGGAGCAGGAGGGCAGGCGCGGGGAGAAGAAGACGGAGGAGGCAGAAGAGCCGAAGATAGAAGATAGAAGACAGAAGAACAGAAGAACAGAAGACCGGAAGAACAGAAGAACAGAAGAACAGAAGACCGGAAGAACAGAAGAACAGAAGAACAGAAGAAAGGAAGACCGGAAGAACAGAAGAACACAGAAGAACACAGAAGAACACAGAAGAAGATACAGAAAACGAAGAACAGAGGGCAGAAGACCACAGAAGAAGATGAGGAAGAAGAGAGGCGACAGGAGAGGCTGAGAAGCACACAGAAGAAGAGAGAAGACGGGGAAAAGAAGAGTACAGAAGAAGATTACAGACGAGGAGCGAGGAGGAAGAACAGAGAAGAAGAAAAGAAGAAAAGAAGCAGGAGAGAGGGTGAGTAGCGCGGGGCAGAGTGAGGGGCTGGGAGGTGGGGTTTACTTACTGTGAGGTGGGTCTCAGGAACTCAGGAACCTGGAGGAGCTGGAGGAGCTGCAGTGGCAGGGGGAGTGGCCTACCCTTGGGTCAAGGGTCGCTACCACTGTCGCGCAGCGGCCGCCATATGAGGTAGGAGGGGGGGGAGGGGTCAGCTGGGGGCGAATGGAAGCTGGGGGGCGGGGGCGTGCAGGAGGTCGCGGCGGGAAAGCGCGAGGGAGGGGGGACAGGTAGAGTGAGAAGAGCTGGGGGAGGGGGGTTTAAGGGTGGAGGGGGGTGAGTGTTAGGAGGTTTAGGAGATTAGGGAGAAAGATAGGAGTAGGGTTGTGAAGATAGGGGAGGGGGGGTTGAAGAGGCGGGTGAGGGGGAGAGGTAGAGTGAGAGGATAGGAAGATAGGTAATAGAGGGGGTGGCGGGAGGGGGGAGAGATAGAGAAATAGATAGAGAAAATAGATAGATAGATAGATAGATAGAGAAATAGATAGAGAGATAGGAAGATAGGAGGAGGTGGAGAGTGAGGGAGTTAGATAGCGGGATAGAGAGATAGAGAGATAGGTAGATAGGAGGATTGAGGGAGGTAGATAGTGAACGGGTTAGATAGGGGAGATAGAGAGGGGGATGCGAGTGAGGGAGGGGGATGAGGCAGGAGCAGGAGGGCAGGCGCGGGGAGAAGAAGACGGAGGAGGCAGAAGAGCCGAAGATAGAAGATAGAAGACAGAAGAACAGAAGAACAGAAGAACAGAAGACCGGAAGAACAGAAGAACAGAAGAACAGAAGACCGGAAGAACAGAAGAACAGAAGAAAGTAAGACCGGAAGAACAGAAGAACACAGAAGAACACAGAAGAACACAGAAGAAGATACAGAAAACGAAGAACAGAGGGCAGAAGACCACAGAAGATGATGAGGAAGAAGAGAGGCGACAGGAGAGGCTGAGAAGCACACAGAAGAAGAGAGAAGACGGGGAAAAGAAGAGTACAGAAGAAGATTACAGACGAGGAGCGAGGAGGAAGAACAGAGAAGAAGAAAAGAAGAAAAGAAGCAGGAACAGGAGAGAGGGTGAGTAGCGCGGGGCAGAGCGAGGGGCTGGGAGGTGGGGGGTACTTACTGTGAGGTGGGTCTCAGGAACTCAGGAACCTGGAGGAGCTGGAGGAGCTGCAGCGGCAGGGGGAGCGACCTACCCTTGGGTCAAGGGTCGCTACCACTGTCGCGCAGCGGCCGCCATATGAGGTAGGAGGGGGGGGAGGGGTCAGCTGGGGGCGAATGGGAGCTGGGGGGTGGGGCGTGCAGGAGGTCACGGCGGGAAAGCGCGAGGGAGGGGGGGACAGGTAGAGTGAGAAGAGCTGGGGGAGGGGGGCTTAAGGGTGGAGGGGGGTGAGTGTTAGGAGGTTTAGGAGATTAGGGAGAAAGATAGGAGTAGGGTTGTGAAGATAGGGGAGGGGGGTTGTAGAGGAGGGTGAGGGTGAGAGGTAGAGTGAGAGGATAGGAAGATAGGTAATAGAGGGGGTGGCGGGAGGGGGGGAGAGATAGAGAAATAGATAGAGAAAATAGATAGATAGAGAAATAGATAGAGATAGAGGAAGATAGGAGGAGGTGGAGAGTGAGGGAGTTAGATAGTGGGATAGAGAGATAGAGAGATAGGTAGATAGGAGGAGTGAGGGAGGTAGATAGTGAACGGATTAGATAGGGGAGATAGAGAGGGGGATGCGAGTGAGGGAGGGGGATGAGGCAGGAGCAGGAGGGCAGGCGCGGGGAGAAGAAGACGGAGGAGGCAGAAGAGCCGAAGATAGAAGATAGAAGACAGAAGAACAGAAGAACAGAAGACCGGAAGAACAGAAGAACAGAAGACCGGAAGAATAGAAGAACAGAAGAAAGCAAGACCGGAAGAACAGAAGAACACAGAAGAACACAGAAGAAGATACAGAAAACGAAGAACAGAGGGCAGAAGACCACAGAAGAAGATGAGGAAGAAGAGAGGCGACAGGAGAGGCTGAGAAGCACACAGAAGAAGAGAGAAGACGGGGAAAAGAAGAGTACAGAAGAAGATTACAGACGAGGAGCGAGGAGGAAGAACAGAGAAGAAGAAAAGAAGAAAAGAAGCAGGAGCAGGAGAGAGGGTGAGTAGCGCGGGGCAGAGCGAGGGGCTGGGAGGTGGTGGGTACTTACTGTGAGGTGGGTCTCAGGAACTCAGGAACCTGGAGGAGCTGCAGCGGCAGGGGGAGCGACCTACCCTTGGGTCAAGGGTCGCTACCACTGTCGCGCAGCGGCCGCCATATGAGGTAGGAGGGGGGGGATGGGTCAGCTGGGGGCGAATGGGAGTTTGGGGGCGGGGGCGTGCAGGAGGTCGCGGTGGGAAAGCGTGAGGGAGGGGTGGACAGGTAGAGTGAGAAGAGCTGGGGGAGGGGGGTTTAAGGGTGGAGGGGGGTGAGTGTTAGGAGGTTTAGGAGATTAGGGAGAAAGATAGGAGTAGGGTTGTGAAGATAGGGGAGGGGGGGTTGTAGAGGCGGGTGAGGGGGAGAGGTAGAGTGAGAGGATAGGAAGATAGGTAATAGAGGGGGTGGCGGGAGGGGGGGAGAGATAGAGGAATAGATAGAGAAAATAGATAGATAGAGAAATCGATAGATAGAGAAATATATAGAGAGATAGGAAGATAGGAGGAGGTGGAGAGTGAGGGAGTTAGATAGTGGGATAGAGAGATAGAGAGATAGGTAGATAGGAGGAGTGAGGGAGGTAGATAGTGAACGGGTTAGATAGGGGAGATAGAGAGGGGGATGCGAGTGAGGGAGGGGGATGAGGCAGGAGCAGGAGGGCAGGCGCGGGGAGAAGAAGACGGAGGAGGCAGAAGAGCCGAAGATAGAAGATAGAAGACAGAAGAACAGAAGAACAGAAGACCGGAAGAACAGAAGAACAGAAGACCGGAAGAACAGAAGAACAGAAGACCGGAAGAACAGAAGAACAGAAGAAAGGAAGACCGGAAGAACAGAAGAACACAGAAGAACACAGAAGAACACAGAAGAAGATACAGAAAACGAAGAACAGAGGGCAGAAGACCACAGAAGAAGATGAGGAAGAAGAGTGGCGACAGGAGAGGCTGAGAAGCACACAGAAGAAGAGAGAAGACGGGGAAAAGAAGAGTACAGAAGAAGATTACAGACGAGGAGCGAGGGGGAAGAACGGAGAAGAAGAAAAGAAGAAAAGAAGCAGGAGAGAGGGTGAGTAGCGCGGGGCAGAGCGAGGGGCTGGGAGGTGGGGGGTACTTACTGTGAGGTGGGTCTCAGGAACTCAGGAACCTGGAGGAGCTGCAGGAGCTGCAGCGGCAGGGGGAGCGACCTACCCTTGGGTCAAGGGTCGCTACCACTGTCGCGCAGCGGCCGCCATATGAGGTAGGAGGGGGGGGAGAGGTCAGCTGGGGGCGAATGGGAGCTGGGGGGCGGGCGTGCAGGAGGTCGCGGCGGGAAATCGCGAGGGAGGGGGGGACAGGTAGAGTGAGAAGAGCTGGGGGAGGGGGGTTTAAGGGTGGAGGGGGGTGAGTGTTAGGAGGTTTAGGAGATTAGGGAGAAAGATAGGAGTAGGGTTGTGAAGATAGGGGAGGGGGGGTTGTAGAGGCGGGTGAGGGTGAGAGGTAGAGTGAGAGGATAGGAAGGTAGGTAATAGAGGGGGTGGCGGGAGGGGGGAGAGATAGAGAAATAGATAGAGAAAATAGATAGATAGAGAAATCGATAGATAGAGAAATAGATAGAGAGATAGGAAGATAGGAGGAGGTGGAGAGTGAGGGAGTTAGATAGTGGGATAGAGAGATGGAGAGATAGGTAGATAGGAGGAGTGAGGGAGGTAGATAGTGAACGGGTTAGATAGGGGAGATAGAGAGGGGGATGCGAGTGAGGGTGGGGGATGAGGCAGGAGGGCAGGCGCGGGGAGAAGAAGACGGAGGAGGCAGAAGAGCCGAAGATAGAAGATAGAAGACAGAAGAACAGAAGAACAGAAGAGCAGAAGAGCAGAAGAACAGAAGACCGGAAGAACAGAAGAACAGAAGACCGGAAGAACAGAAGAACAGAAGAAAGGAAGACCGTAAGAACAGAAGAACACAGAAGAACACAGAAGAACACAGAAGAACACAGAAGAAGATACAGAAAACGAAGAACAGAGGGCAGAAGACCACAGAAGAAGATGAGGAAGAAGAGAGGCGACAGGAGAGGCTGAGAAGCACACAGAAGAAGAGAGAAGACGGAGAAAAGAAGAGTACAGAAGAACATTACAGACGAGGAGGAAGAACAGAGAAGAAGAAAAGAAGAAAAGAAGCAGGAGCAGGAGAGAGGGTGAGTAGCGCGGGGCAGAGCGAGGGGCTGGGAGGGGGGGGGTACTTACTGTGAGGTGGGTCTCAGGAACTCAGGAACCTGGAGGAGCTGGAGGAGCTGCAGGGGGAGCGACCTACCCTTGGGTCAAGGGTCGCTCCCCCTGTTACTTAATGAGTAACATTAAAGGGGAAGCGGTAGCATTGGCAATTGGCCAGCATCTCTGGGAAACTCCACACCAGGAACAAGAGAGACAGCTACCGAAAATTATCTCCGATGCCTATACTAGTATAGGACGGGATAGTTTGGGAGCCAAACCAAACAAGTTGGAATTCCAAGGTACCGCCCATAAGTAGGGTACGAAGCAGGCACAAGAGGGCACAAAGAAGCGCTGGGACAAACAAAAAGACTTTAAAGATAGAAGGAATAAGAGAGCAGATTCTCCACACCTGGAGAACTCCGACAGGAGATATAATCTTAGAAACAGGGAGAATATTAACCTGTTCTGTGCCCAGGACGTAATGGTTACGTCCTGAGGCACAGTGCTGAGGCGCCCAGGACGTAACCATTACGTCCTGGTCACAGAGCCCAGAGGGAGCGCTAGCGCTCCCTCTGTGGGGTTCCCCCCCACCCCTCCCAAGTCAGGGATGGAAGGGGAAGCCCTTCCCCTTCCACCCCCTTCCACCCCCCTCCCACCCCCCGTGACGTCAGCGCACGAGCGCGCGCTGATTAGTCACAGGGTCTCCTCCATCGCGCTGGAAGCTCTGCTTTTCTCTTGCATTTCTCTTTCAATCCCAAGGGGGAGGCCCGGAGGGGCTTCAAAGGGAAGGAAATGTATTTCCTTCCCTTTGAAGTCTCTCCCCGGTTTCAAAAGCCGGATTGCTTGCAATCCGGGTTTTGAAACCCCACTAGACACCAGGGATTTTTTTTTTTTTTACTGAAACTGACAAAAAACTGACTTGGGCAAGGGTCGCTCCCAGGGGGGGCATTTTTTTGGGAAGGCCTTTTCTGCCCCCCCTGGGGGCAGAAACTTCTAGGCACCAGGGATCATTTTTTTTTTTTTTTCTTTTTGTTATGTTTTCTTTTTTTTTTAGGTGGAGAGCGACCCCTTAGGCAAGGGTCGCTCCCCTAGGGGGGCAAATTATATTTAGGGCATTTCTGCCCCCCTTGGGGGCAGATTGGCCTATTTTGATGAGGCCAATCTGCCCCCAAGGGGGGCAGAAACCATTAGACATCAGGGAGGTTTTTTTTGCGTGAATTTCACGCAAGGGGAGTGACCCCTTAGGCAAGGGTCGCTCCCTGGGGGGGGGGGGGGGATTATTTTAGGGCAGAAACCACTAGGCACCAGGGATTTTTTGTTTTTTTTTGTTTTACAGATGGGGAGCGACCCCTTGGACAAGGGTCGCTCCCCTCGATGGCAAATTGTATTTAGGCTATTTCTGCCCCCTTTGGGGGCAGATCGGCCGATTTTAGGTCAATCTGCCCCCAAGGGGGGCAGAAACCACTAGGCACAAGGGATCTTTTTTTGGCGCCGTCACGCAAGGGGAGCGACCTTGTAGGCAAGGGTCGCTCCCGGAGGGGGGCGTGGGGGGGGGCAAATTTATTTTAGGCCATTTCTGCCCCCCCTTGGGGGCAGATCGGCCTATTGGTATTAGGCCGATCTGCCCCCAGGGGGCAGAAACCTCTAGGCGCCAGGGCAAATAGTTTTTTTATGTTTTTTTTTTTTTGTTTGTTTGTTTTTTTAGAGATGGGGAGCGACCCATTGGGCAAGGGTCGCTCCCCTGGTGGGCAAATTGTATTTAGACCATTTCTGCCCCCCTTGGGGACAGATCGGCCGATTGTAGGTCAATCTGCCCCCAAGGGGGGGCAGAAACCACTAGGCACCAGGGATCTTTTTTTTGCGCCGTCATGCAAGGGGAGCGACCCTGTAGGCAAGGGTCGCTCCCCGGGGGGGTTGGGGGCAAATTTATTTTAGGCCATTTCTGCCCCCAGGGGGGGCAGAAACCTCTAGGCACCAGGGAAAATCGTTTTTTTTGTGGTTTTTTTGTTGTATTTTTAGAGATGGGGAGCGACCCATTAGGCAAGGGTCGCTCCCCTGGGGGGCAAATTGTATTTAGACCATTTCTGCCTCCCTTAGGCGCAGATTGGCCGATTTTAGGTCAATCTGCCCCCAAGGGGGGCAGAAACCACTAGGCACCAGGGATCTTTTTTTTGCGCCATCGCGAAAGGGGAGCGACCTTGTAGGCAAGGGTAGCTCCCCGGGGGGGGGGGGGTTGGGTGGCCAATTTAAATTAGGTCATTTCTGCCACCCCTGGGGGCAGATCGGCCTATTGGTATTAGGCTGATCTGCCCCCAGGGGGGCAGAAACCTCTAGGCGCCAGGGCAAATAGTTTTTTGTGTTTTTTTTTGTTTGTTTGTTTTTTTAGAGATGGGGAGCGACCCATTAGGCAAGGGTCGCTCCCCTGGGGGGCAAATTGTATTTAGACCATTTCTGCCCCCCTTGGGAGCAGATTGGCCGATTGTAGGTCAATCTGCCAAGGGGGGCAGAAACCACTAGGCACCAGGGATCTTTTTTTTTGCGCCGTCATGCAAGGGGAGTGACCTTGTAGGCAAGGGTCGCTCCCCGGGAGGGTGGGGGGGGCAAATTTATTTTAGGCCATTTCTGCCCCCCCTGGGAGCAGATCGGCCTATTGGTATTAGGCCGATCTGCCCCCAGGGGGGGCAGAAACCTCTAGGCGCCAGGGCAAATAGTTTTTTTGTGTTTTTTTTTTTGTTTTTCTTTTTTTAGAGATGGGGAGCGACCCATTAGGCAAGGGTCGCTCCCCTGGGGGGCAAATTGTATTTTGACCACTTCTGCCCCCCTTGGGGGCAGAAACCACTAGGCACCAGGGATCTTTTTTTTTGCGCTGTCACGCAAGGGGAGCGACCTTGTAGGCAAGGGTCGCTCCGGGGGCGGTGGGGGGGTTGGGGGGTGGGGGACAAATTTATTTTAGGCCATTTCTGCCCCCCCCCGGGCCAGCTGAGCTAGAGGCCAAAATCCACAGGTAGGCACTGTTTTCTATGAAAAAATGTGATGTGTCCACGTTGTGTTTTGGGCCATTTCCTGTCACGGGCGCTAGGCCTACCCACACAAGTGAGGTACCATTTTTATCGGGAGACTTGGGGGAACGTTGGGTGGAAGGAAATTTGTGGCTCCTCTCAGATTCCAGAACTTTCTGTCACCGAAATGTGAGGAAAATGTGTTTTTTTAGCCAAATTGTGAGGTTTGCAAAGGATTCTGGGTAACAGAACCTGGTAAGAGCCCCACATAATCTTAGAAACAGGGAGAATATTAACCTGTTCTGTGCCCAGGACGTAATGGTTACGTCCTGAGGCACAGTGCTGAGGCGCCCAGGACGTAACCATTACGCCCTGGTCACAGAGCCCAGAGGGAGCGCTAGCGCTCCCTCTGTGGGGTTCCCCCCACCCCTCCCAAATCAGGGATGGAAGGGGAAGCCCTTCCCCTTCCACCCCCTTCCACCCCCCCACCCCCCGTGACGTCAGCGCACGAGCGCGCGCTGATTAGTCACAGGGTCTCCTCCATCGCGCTGGAAGCTCTGCTTTTCTCTTGCATTTCTCTTTCAATCCCAAGGGGGAGGCCCGGAGGGGCTTCAAAGGGAAGGAAATGTATTTCCTTCCCTTTGAAGTCTCTCCCAGGGTTTCAAAAGCCGGATTGCTTGCAATCCGGGTTTTGAAATCCCACTAGACACCAGGGATTTTTTTTTATTTTTTTTACTGAAACTGACAAAAGGGAGCGACCCCTTGGGCAAGGGTCGCTCCCAGGGGGGGCATTTTTTTGGGAAGGCCTTTTCTGCCCCCCCTGGGGGCAGAAACTTCTAGGCACCAGGGATCATTTTTTTTTTTTTTTTGTTATGTTTTCTTTTTTTTTTAGGTGGAGAGCGACCCCTTAGGCAAGGGTCGCTCCCCTAGGGGGGCAAATTATATTTAGGGCATTTCTGCCCCCCTTGGGGGCAGATTGGCCTATTTTGATGAGGCCAATCTGCCCCCAAGGGGGGCAGAAACCATTAGACATCAGGGAGGTTTTTTTTTGCGTGAATTTCACGCAAGGGGAGCGACCCCTTAGGCAAGGGTCGCTCCCTGGGGGGTGGAATTATTTTAGGGCAGAAACCACTAGGCACCAGGGATTTTTTGTTTTTTTTTGTTTTACAGATGGGGAGCGACCCCTTGGACAAGGGTCGCTCCCCTGGATGGCAAATTGTATTTAGGCTATTTCTGCCCCCTTTGGGGGCAGATCGGCCGATTTTAGGTCAATCTGCCCCCAAGGGGGGCAGAAACCACTAGGCACCAGGGATCTTTTTTTTGCACCGTCACGCAAGGGGAGCGACCTTGTAGGCAAGGGTCGCTCCCGGAGGGGAAAGTGGGGGGGGCAAATTTATTTTAGGCCATTTCTGCCCCCCCTTGGGGGCAGATCGGCATATTGGTGAGGTTAGCAAAGGATTCTGTGTAACCCCATCTTGGATTCCCCTAGGTCTCTAGTTTTCAAAAATGCACAGGTCTGGTAGGTTTCCCTAGGTGCCGGCTGAGCTAGAGGCCAAAATCTACAGGTAGGCACTTTGCAAAAAACAGCTCTGTTTTCTGTAATGTGTCCACGTTGTGTTTTGGGGCATATTCTGTCGCGGGCGCTAGGCCTACCCACACAAGTGAGGTACCATTTTTATCGGGAGACTTGGGGAACGCTGGGTGGAAGGAAATTTGTGGCTCCTCTCAGATTCCAGAACTTTCTGTCACTGAAATGTGAGGAAAATATGTTTTTTTAGCCACATTTTGAGGTTTGCAAAGCATTCTGGGTAACAGAACCTGGTCAGAGCCCCACAAGTCACCCCATCTTGGATTCCCCTAGGTCTCTAGTTTTCAAAAATGCACAGGTTTGGTAGGTTTCCCTAGATGCCGGCTGAGCTAGAGGCCAAAATCTACAGGTAGGCACTTTGCAAAAAACAGCTCTGTTTTCTGTCAAAAAATGGGATGTGCCCACTTTGTGTTTTGGGACATTTCCTGTCGCGGGTGCTAGGACTACCCACACAAGTGAGGTATCATTTTTATCAGGAGACTTGGGGGAACGCTTGGTGGAAGGAAATTTGTGACTCCTCTCAGATTCCAGAACTTTCTGTCACCGAAATTTGAGGAAAATCTGGATTTTTAGCCAAATTTTGAGGTTTGCAAAGGATTCTGGGTAACAGAACCTGGTCAGAGCCCCACAAGTCACCCCATCTTGGATTCCCCTAGGTCTCTAGTTTTCAAAAGTGCACAGGTTTGGTAGGTTTCCGTAGGTGCCGGCTGAGCTAGAGGCCAAAATCTACAGGTAGGCACTTTGCAAAAAACAGCTCTGTTTTCTGTGATGTGTCCACGTTGTGTTTTGGGGCATATCCTGTTGCGGGCGCTAGGTCTACCCACACAAGTGAATTATCTTTTTTATCGGGAGACTTGGGGGAACATAGAATAGCAAAACAAGTGTTATTGCCCCTTGTCTTTCTCTACATTTTTCCCTTCCAAATGTAAGACAGTGTGTAAAAAAGACGTCTATTTGAGAAATGCCCTGTAATTCAAATGCTAGTATGGGCACCCCGGAATTCAGAGATGTGCAAATAACCACTGCTTCTCAACACCTTATCTTGTGCCCATTTTGGAAATACAAAGGTTTTCTTGATAGCTATTTTTTACTAGTTATATTTCAGCAAATGAATTGCTGTATACCCGGTATAGAATGAAAACCCACTGCAGGATGCAGGTCATTTATTGGCTCTGGGTACCTAGAGTTCTTGATGAACAAACAAGCCCTATATATCCCCGCAACCAGAAGAGTCTAGCAGACGTAACAGTATATTGCTTTCGAAAATCTGACATTGCAGGAAAAGGTTACAGAGTAAAACGTAGAGAAAAAATTATGTTTTTTTCACCTCAGTTTCAATATTTTTCTTTTTCAGTTGTTATTTTCTATAGGAAACCCTTGTAGGATCTACACAAATTACCCCTTGCTGAATTCAGAATTCTGTCTACTTTTCAGAAAGGTTGCGGTTTCTGGGATCCAGCGTTGGTTTCATGCCCATTTCTGTCACTGACTGGAAGGAGGCTGAAAGCACAAAAAATCGTAAAAATGGGGTATGTCCCAGTAAAATGCCAAAATTGTGTTGAAAAATTGGGTTTTCTGATTCAAGTCTGCCTGTTCCTGAAAGCTGGGAAGCTGGTGATTTTAGCACCGCAAACACTTTGTTGATGCCCTTTTCAGGGAAAAAACCACAAGCCTTCTTCTGCAGCCCCTTTTTCCCATTTTTAAAAAAAAAAACGAAATTTTCACTGTATTTTGGCTAATTTCTTGGCCCCCTTCTGGGGAACCCACAAAGTCTGGTGCCTCTAGAATCCCTAGGATGTTGGAAAAAAAGGACACAAATTTGGCTTGGCTAGCGTATGTGGACCTAAGCACGAACTGCCCCAAATAGCCAAAAAAAGGCTCGCACAGGAGGGGGAAAAGGCCTGGCAGCGAAGGGGTTAAAACTCCAGACAGATATACTGATTCATGTCCCTCTCGTTCCTTTCAGGACGCACCGGATAGACGTAGCGAGAGAGGGGGCCGTCAAGATTGACGTACTGAATACGTGAAAGAAAAGAAAGACTCTTCTCAGTCTAAGATTAAAAAAGAAGAAAAGACTCCTCAACAAAAGCCACAGTTTAAAAAGAAGAAGGTGGCAGCACTAACAGCTAAAAATGCCAGTATACTTGAGAACACTGTTGAGTAACAAGACGTGGGCAGTGACTCTGTTAGACAGCGCGGAAGAGGTCACGATATGTCGCCAGAGTCTAAAAGATCATCTGGATGCGACAGCAACTAGTGATTTAATCGCAGTTGAAACAGCGGATGGCCGCGTACTCCCCCCGATAGGGTTTATGATTAAAAAATTCAGATTGAGGGAGACGTGGAGCGCGTTGTTAGTGTGATATTTTGGGATGAACTTACTAGTGATATCCTATTGGCCGAAAGAGACTGGCCTCCAGAACACGAGCAAGCTCCCGCAAGGGGAAGATGTAATTTTGCCTTCTTTCTCTGACCTTGTTCCGGAAGCAAACAAAGAAGCCTATGCTTCTGAATGGGCTTTAGCGCAAGCACCTGCGTTATACCGCAATCATGTAGGTTGGGACAAGGAGTCGCCTTGTCATGTTATTTCCGTTGGGTCAACACCCCAACCGCAGCCACAATATCCTGTTAAACATGAAGCGAAAGCTCCTGTGAAGGAAATACTCACCCAACTTGAGCACCAGGGAGTACTTGAGCCCTGTACATCTGCAACAAATAATCCATTATTCCCTGTTGCTAAGCCAGACCATTCATACAGGATAATCATTGACTATAGACATCTAAATAGTCATACACGAACATATGCTATACAGAATTCACAGCACTAATAAATAATATAGTGCGTAAAAAATATAAAACATTAGACATCTCTAATGGACTCTTCTGCCAGAATTTAGCACTTGAAAGTCGGGACCTGAGCGCGTTCTCATTTGGCTCACAGAAACGCTTTTGTCGTTCACCTCAAGCCTATAAGAATAGCCCAGGGATATTTTCAGCCCATGTAACGTCGATACTACACGATATCGATTCTGAGGCGTTATCCTATGTGGATGACATATATCTCACAGACGACATCCTCGACATTCATCTTGCAAGGGTCGATCAGATCATTTTGGGATTTGCAGATCTCGGTTACAAATTCAATTTAAAGAAAAGCAAGATAGCCTTTCTTAGTGTATTATTCCTGGGATTTGAGCTATCGAACGAGGGAAAGAGCCTGGCCCGCACTTTCTAGAAAAATGTGCTCAATTGCACCCTCCTAACTCGCTGAAGAAACTCCAGTCATTCCTAGGTTTCTTTATTTTTGGCAGAACATACATTCCAGATTATGCACAACGGATCAAGCCGCTTTATGACTTGGTTCAGCCCAAATTTTCTAGCAGGCACTGGACAACTGAAGACACGCACATCCTTAGGGAAATGCAACGGGACATGCTAGAAGCTAAACACTTGCACACCCGTGACAATAAAAAGAATTTGGTCATCAGAATAATAGCTGGTGCCATTGGATTTACTTATGTCACCTTCAATGAGGATGACACAGTACCCATAGCATATAAATCACATTTATACTCCAATGCTGAACAGCGTTTTGCACCAACAGAAAAGATTCTGACGGCAGTTCAGATGGCCGTCATAAAAGAGAGGCCACTTGCCCAGGGGAAGCGTTTTATTGTTGTCTCCCCAGTGCCGGCCTTAGAGGCTGTCACTAAAGCATTCCATCCACATTGGATTCAATGGACAACATCTCTGACCGCCACTGACGTTGATTACATTTTTGATCCAAAACTTCAGACACAAGAATTTCTCCAGTACGAACAAGAGTACCCCGCTCCTCTAAATATCTTGCCATTAAACAACTACCATACTGTCATATATACTGATTGTCTCGAAGGTCGTTACATGTTGTGGACATGTTTTGTTTCCCCCCACACGAGAGATAAAAGTATCTGACATGTGGCCCCACATAGATACTATTAATGTGAACTATGACTAGCTGAGCAGGCTAAATGCGCTATTGTTTCAAAAACAGGTCGCCTTGACATCCGCAAAGGAGACGTATGCTCTGCAGATTGCGAGATCATCAGCTGAGATACAATCCCTATTAAATACCAACTTCCCCAAGCACTTTGGAGAGCTGGTATCCAGAATATTCAATGCTTCAAGCACTACTGGGATTGTTCACTTCTTTAAGGCTGTCGGTCTGGTTTCATATCCATCTTCCAGACTGTCTTCTGAGTCATCCCGTCAGCCATCCACTCGCTCTTTTCAAGTGTGTTTGGTGGCTTTCCAATCATTTTGGCTTTGATTGGCGGACTGCTACTGTTATTTCTTCTGATTCGCAGTGGTTGTTTCTTTCTAGCAACGCAGAGCAATGGAGCCACTCCCACCAACTCCACTGTGCCGTGAGCGCATGGTTCGGATCTTCTGTGCACCTTTTCTGGTGGCATTGGAGTACGACTGATCGTTGTCATTCCGGCCCCTTCTCTGGTGCGTACAACCAGTCTTCTGCTGCATATGGTGTCTCTTTGAACATCTGCCTATGGTCTGTCTTGCTGTTGCACCGACATCTCCTGTGGACCACCCACTGCTGATGTCCCCGATGAGGGTTCATACACGGTCATGCCCCTTGAGACTGAGGTTGCTTCGTGAGGCCACCTATGAGCCTTCCGTTTTGAGATCTACTGCGGATGAGGGCACCGCTACGGATAACGTTGCCCCAGGAACTAAGAAATGGGAAACATTTATTAAAAGCCTTAAAGAAGAAAGCTGTTCCTGGCGGCACACAGAAGAAAGGTGTCCTACGCAGCACGCATAGAGAGAGTGTCCTTAGTGACACGAATGGAAATGGAATAAGTAATGCGGGTGTGAACACATTTTCTGACATAGAAAATGATCTGTATGAATATGTGTTTGATATGACACAGAATGATGAATTCAATTTAGAGAATGAAGATTTTGAGAGCGCATCCTCAAAAGATATTTTGAGAAACCCTCTTAGGGGAAGAAATGTTTTCTCCTTTCATGTGGCCATTGGAACATTTTGGGAAATTTATTAAGAAATGGTTGAGAAGGCCTTTAGAGAAAGACATGAGGAGAGTTTTGAAGGCAGAGTGTTCAAGGCTGCTAATTGAGGAAAAGGCGTGTGTTACTCTAAATTTGGATCCTGAAATAATTTGTTTCCTTTTTCGTATGGGCAGAGATTCATGGAAAGGTTTGGAACATTCTTTAAAATAGTGTCAAGACAAGATTTGAGATGTATTGGGTCCTTTAGCCAGAATCTTTGATATGGCAGAAGAGGCATATGTAAATGATTCTGAGGTGGATTTGTAGTTGCTGCGAGGATGGTGTCAAAGAGCAATTATTTTGTTAGGAAATTCGCCAAAATCCAGACACCCACACAAGTCCGCCACACCAAAGGTCAGTGATAAACTGGCGATCACAAAACCTCCGCCGTCACGCCAACAGGTATATGCCCACACTATCACGACCCACGAATCCACACGGCGGTCTTTCAACCGCGGTATTCCATTGGCGGTACACACCGCCACACTCAAAATACACACACATTTACAAAACACATCCACATTGGACAATTCCAAATACACACACCTGATACACACACCCCCATCACTCCAACTCCTCACAGATGTCCCAATATCACAAACCACACATCCCAAACCCAAGCCCTGCATGCAACAACAAAGCATGGACACACATCACCAAAGCATGGCCACTGCACTTACCCATACACCCCCCTAAACCATCATCACACAAGGTCCTACACAGGAATGCAAGCACTGGGTTACACGGGTACACGGTCACCCACCCATTGCACACCATGGCACACACAGATGCAATAATCATGCCTTTACACCCCTGCAGGACCCCTACCCTATGTCACCAGACAGGAGGGTCCAGATATGTCCACTCCACCCACAGAAGGGGCCCACAGTGATGACAGCAGCTCTGACCAACTGGATCAAGATGACCAGCCCGGCCCATCTGGGACCTCGGGACAGTCGGTTCCCCTCACACTGGCACAGGCCACTACAGAGCTTCCCCCCTCTGGAAACACCAGCACAGCACCCACCCAGCGGGCCCATACCTCTGTCCCCAGGACACGTCAATCAGCAGTGTGTCCACCACTACAGGGAACCCAGGCTAACCCACCACCCCAACAACACCAGGGACCTGGGGCAGTGGTAGTGGGCACACGGTTCAGGGGACAGAGGCACAGGAACACAGGGGAACTGGGAGGGCTGCTGTGCGACAGGGGGAGGACAGGCCCAGGGAACCCACTCTCCACGAGGCCCTCTCCAACATCATGGGAGCCTACCACCATTCCCAGGAGACGATGGCAATGGTACTGGCCAAGTTTCAGGAGACTGCGAGACTGATAGACTGGACTCTGCCATGGACATTCCTCCACCATCACTCCTGACCATTTTACAACACCCTCCAATATTGAGCACTTAAATAAATACCCTTAAATCACAAAACAATCAGGAGTCTGTCTGTGATTTTGAAATTTTGTATTAGCAATTACAGTGGCAAAATGCTATATCAAATGTAATGTCAACATACCTATGACACACAGCTCTAGTCCATGCGGAAACAAAGCAGATGTCACACAGTGGGACCCACATCTGTGAAATCGTTAGGGAAAGTGACAACTCAGTGACCATACACTGGGTGAAAATGACAGACAGATGAGAGGTAGTAGAATTAAATCAGATGTAGCAGGCAGCGTTGTCTTCTTACCTGTGTCTCACTAGAAGTATTGCAGGATCACCGTGTTCCTGTTGTCTATGTCCTCTTCTTCTGCTTCCTCGTCTTTACTGTCCACAGGCTCCACAGCTGCCACAACACCTCCATCTGGACCATCCTCCTGCAGAAAAGGCACCTGTCGTCGCAAAGCCAAGTTGTGAAGCATACAGCAGGCCACGATGATCTGGCATACCTTCTTTGGTGAGTAGAATAGGGAACCACCTGTCATATGGAGGCATCAGAACCTGGCCTTCAGGAGGCCGAAGGTCCGCTCTATAATCCTCCTAGTTCGCCCATGGGCCTCATTGTAGCATTCCTCTGCCCTTGTCCTAGGATTCCTAACTGGGGTCAGTAGCCATGACAGGTTGGGGTAACCAGAGTCACCTGCAAATGTCGAGGGACAACTGTTAGACACACACTAACTCATAGGGACATCCCCAGACCCAGACAACTATTCACACTGTATTCGGTCCATGTGCTCACCTAATAGCCACACACAGTGCCTCTGGAGTTGCCCCATCACATAAGGGATGCTGCTATTCCTCAGAATGTAAGCGTCATGCACTAAGCCAGGGAATTTGGCATTCACATGGGAGATGTACTGGTCTGTCAAACACACCATCTGCACATTCAACAAATGGTAACTCTTCAGGTTTCTGTACACCTGTTCACTCCTGCTGGGGGGACCAAGGCCACATGTGTCCCATCAATGGCACCTATGATGTTGGGAATATGTCCCAGGGCATAGAAATCACCTTTCACTATAGGCAAATCCTCCACCTGAGGGAAAACGATGTAGCTCCGCATGTGTTTCAGCAGGGCAGACAACACTCTGGACAACACATTGGAAAACATAGGCTGGGACATCCCTGGTGCTATGGCCACTGTAGTTTGAAATGACCCACTTGCTAGGAAATGGAGTACTGACAGCACCTGCACTTGAGGGGGGATTCCTGTGGGATGACGGATAGCTGACATCAGGCCTGGCTCCAACTGGGCACACAGTTCCTGGTCTGTGGCACGATCAAGTCTGTAGGTGATGATCACATGTCGCTCCTCCATTGTCGACAGGTCCACCAGTGATCTGTACACCGGAGGATGCCGCCATCTCCTCACATGCCCCAGCGGACGGTGCCTATGGAGGAGAACAGCGAGAGTCAACCAACTCTGAGGTACGTAAACACAGCTTACTCTGAAAATATTAGGAAATCGACATATGCCTGTATGAGTGTTTAGGCAAGGACTAGATATGTGTGACGCAGTCCAAAATGATGCCATGTGGGCCCATGAAATGGCGGCTGCCTGACCTGTAAAGTGGGACAAGGGGATATAAGGTAACTGCGCTGGCGTTGTACACCGTCGCTGTAGGCGGTCGAAGACCGCGGCGCAATCCTGCATTGGTTAATGACGATGTACGCCGGCGGTGACGGTACGCACCACTGCAGACGTGACCGCCATTTTCTCTCTGTTCAATCACTTGATACCTGATCTTCGACAGGAGAGGACCTACACTGCAAGTGCTGCTGTGACCTCAGTCTGGACGATACAATGGCTCATGTGTCTGGGGAAAGGGCCCCTGCCTTCAGCACGGAGGAGTTGGAGAAACACAGGGATGGGGTCCTCTTCCAGTACATGCTACTCTACGGTCCTCCAGACAAACAGGTAAGTACACTGTGAGCATGCTGTATGGGCAATGCCTGTGTGGAGTGGTGTGGATGAAAAATAGGGGGGGTGAGAATGAGGCGTGCATGAAACGACGGTGAGTGCATGTGCATCATGGCAAGGGTAGGGATGCGGGCCAATGACTGTGATTGTGCGGACGGTAATAACTTCTATTTTTCCCCTGCACTATTCCTGTAGGTCAGCGCCCACCAGAAGAAGGACATTTGGCGTGCCATCGCCAAGGAAGTCTGGACCCTGGGGGTCTACCACAGATGGAGTACCCACTGCTGGAAAAGATGGGAGGACATTCGCCGCTGGAGCAAGAAGACGGAGGAGGCCCAGCTGGGGATGGCCTCCCAACGTGGGAGGGGTGCCCGTCGCACCATGACCCCCCATGATGTACAGGATCCTGGTGGTGGCGTACCAGGAGTTGGATGGGCGCTTGAGGGCATCACAGCAGCCACAAGAGGGTGAGTACGCTCTCATTCTGCTGATTGAGCATGCATTGTAGGTGTCTGGGTGAGGGAGGTGGGCTGTGGGTTCCCCTAGGCCAGGGCGAGTTTAGTAGGAAGGACCCTTCTTAAGGCAGGACCTGTGGCACCCCACCCCACCTGTGTACAGTGCCAACTACACGTAGTCAGGCTCCTGTGACATCCATGTGTGCTGCAATCAGGCATAGCCTTGTAACCCATGTCCCTGGGATTGAATAGGGAACTCCAAGTGCGCGGCGTAGTGCAGGGGGCTTCTGTGTCTGTAGTGTCCGCCAACGGTAGCGGTATTGCATGCACTCAACATGTCTTTTTTCTGTCTCCCCCCCCCCTTTTTGTGGTCTCCCTGTTCTTGTGTGCATTACCATCATCAGGGGGAGGAGCAGTGGCACCAGAGCAGGAGGGAGCTGCATCCCACATGGCCCTGGAGGGCGACACTACGGAGTCTGAATCCACCAGTGGGACGGAGGGTGAGGGGAGCTCCATGGCGGGGACAGGAGCTGACTCCAGCGATACGGACTCCTCCTCTGATGGGAGCTCCCTGGCGGTGGCGGGCCCATCTGTGCCCCCTGCATCTACAGGTACAGCCGCCACCCCACCCTACCAGCACCGCCCTCCCAGCAGCCCCTCAGCGTGTGTCCCGTGCCCGCTCACCCAGGAGGGTGGGCATCTCCTTCACCCCAGGCACCTCAGCCCCTGCCCCTGTCACCCCTGCTGCCCTCTGTGAGGAGGTCATTGACCTCCTCAGGTCCCTCACTGTTGGGCAGTCTACCATTTTGAATGCCATCCAGGGTGTAGAGAGGCAGCTGCAACAAACCAATGCATACCTGGAGGGCATTCACTCTGGTCAGGCAGCCCATCAGCGAGCTTTTCAGACTCTGGCCTTAGCACTGATGGCAGCCATTGTCCCTGTCTCTAGCCTCCCCCCTCCAACTTCCTCCACCCAGACCCAAACCCCTGTACCTCAGCCTATCCCAAGCACACCATCAGGCCAGCATGCACACACCTCAACACACAAGGGAAGCTCTGGCAAACATAAGCACCACACATCCCACAGGCACTCACGCAAGCATCAGACACATGCAGACACACCAGCATCCACTGCCTCCACTGTGTCCCCCTCCTCCTCGTCTCCCTCCTCCCTCCCTGTCTCGCCTCCACTCACACCTGCATGCACTACATCCTCAGCCACTACGTCCATCACCAGCACACCCACCACCACACCCCACTCACGTGCAGTCACCACCCCGCGTTCGTGCTCCTGGTAGAGGAGCAGGAAGATAAAGGCTGGAAGAATCTGAAGTTCCAGTTCCTTGGCGTCCTGGTTCCTCGTGGGATGTGTAGAGGTGAGCGTTTCCCCTTCCAAGTCTTGTTTCCTCCGTGTTTTTGTTCGCGGTGAATCCGCCCCGTAAAAGGTGGCGGATTTACCTGTTGTAATTCTGTGGGCAGTACATTGTCCTCCGTCTGTCTGTTGGCGGTTACCGCCACGGTGTTTGTTTGTACCGCCTTGGCAGTAAAGAGTGTTAAAGTGGCTGTCTATGTTGGCGGTTTTCGCCACGGTCGTAATTCCATTTTGTTTTCTGCCGGCCTGTTGGCGGTTTTACCGCCGCTTTAACTCCGACCGCCAGGGTTGTACTGACCACCATAGGCCTAACCACAGAGGTTATAAAAATATTGTGATGCAGTGCAACAGAAATTGGTCAACTAATTCAGAACTGAGACAGTTTAAGAAATGTGGTTCAGAAAAGCAAAAAGAGAAAATATCCCAGCGGTATCATGATACAAATGATGTTGACTCAGTTAAAGCACCACATACTGTGGCCCTGTGGACATCTCTTAACACTGGCAAGAATTGCCTTGTTGGTGATTCATTTTAATATATTAAAGGTTGATGGACAGTACCATCAAAATATTAGTACAGTCTGTGAAACTTTCACCATATTTGTGTTTTTTCGCCAAAAAATCCCAAAATTAGATTTTGTTTTTCTGAAATCAAAAACTAATGACTCCCACACCGAGTGGGTTTTCTCCTGTGGTGTGGGGGTCATTTATACGTTTTTACTGTCCCTTACTGCCATGTTGTTCACTGCAATAAGGGAGAATGAAAACAGGCTATTCAACCACCTACTAACCTCCAAAGTCACTTAATTTTTTGGGCCTTCAGAGGAGTATGTCAGTAATGGAGACAAAGAAGTCTCTATTGTGACATACTTAAGGTCCACCCGTCTGTAAATCAGGTGGGTGGACCTTTAATTTGGATTTTAAGAGGGTACTATGTCGCTGTTCATAGTACCCTCTCCACTAACCTCTGAATCAGCCCCTATGACTTCAAAAAGGGCCATCTGGCGAATGTTGTTACAATAGGTCTACAAATACAAGCAGACATCATGAAACGGAGGACTGGGTAAAGAGAACAGTTTTTGATCTACAGTTGGGAGCTGATTCACAAGGGCATTTAAATAAACAAAATGTGAAATAGTATTCCTGATCTACTCTTGTGTGGTCATAAGCAGTGCATGTTGGGGCACAATTTAACTTTCTGAAATATGCATGGCAAATTTCAGTGGTTATCTGTTTTTTAAGTGTTAGTTTTTAGCTAAATTTATCATATAACTATACATTTTCCTTTGTTTTTTTCAGTGTATTTCTAGGTTTTTTTAATGTAAACTAAGATCGTATCACCATACCCAACTATAACATCACTTTAATCTTTGTTTTTACAATGAATTTCAGGTGTTGGAAAAGATCATATTACCATCAATGACTATAATGTTTAGTTAGCCTTTGTCCTTCTGTGAATTTCTAGGGTTTTTGAACATGTTTAGCCAACACTTCCACAGCTCACAGCCTTCTGCCATTCACAACCGGGGGCGTGGCACAGGTCCACTCACACTCTGTTGGTTGCCAACCCCATGCAGCCTATCTTCTGTGGTCAGCTGGTTGCTATTGCCCCTGCACCCCTCCTGCTTGGCCTCCATGCTTAATCTGCGTGTCCTAGCTCCTACCCCATGCCTTCTGTGGCCAGCCTGCTATCAGTGCCCCTGTCCCCACTGCACACTATATTCCATGTGCGTGCTCCTACCCCCTCTCGACTGTCCTCCATGGTCCACTGTTCTGCCCCTGCCCATCCCAGCCTGCCCTTTGTGGTCAGCATGCTACCACTGTCCCAGCCTCCTGCCATCTGGTCATTATGTGCATGCTCCTGCTCCTCCCTTCTGCCCTACCCGGTCAATTTTGCTAACCTTGCCTATGCCCGCCTTCTGTCCTCCATTCACCGTATATGTGCCCATACCCCATCCTGTTAGCTCTCTGTGGACAACTTACTGCCCTTGCCCATGCGGGTCTGCTCTACGTGGTCAGCTTGCTGTCCCTGCCCCCATCTCTCATGCCTGTTGTTCTCTGTGTGCAGGCCCCTGCTCCCCTCTCCTGTCCTCCATAGTCCTTTGTGCTGCCTCTGTAGGCCTTTCCTCCATGGTAAGCTTTCTGTTGCTGTCCCATACTCTCTACCCTCTGTTGTCCCCGTCTGTCCCTGCACCATCCCTCTTGGCGTATGTGGTCTTTTGTGCTGCCACCGCACCTCTTTCTTACCCTCCATGCTTAGCTTATTGATTCTTCTCACCACCTCCCAGCCCTCTGTTGTCTATGTCCATGCTCCTGCCTCTTCCATCCTTCCTTGCATGGTTCAACGTGCTTCCCCTGCCCCACGGCCTGCCCTGTTTGTTCAGCTTGCTGCTCCTCCTGTTGCTCCCCCTGCACTCTGTTGTACATGTACGTGCCTCTGCCCCCTCCCTCCTGCCCTCCATGGTCCATTGAGCTGCCTCTGCCCCTCCTGTCTGCCCTGTATGGTCTGCTATGCTGCTACTGCCTCTCCCACCTTCCCTGGGTGGTCAGATAGCTGCCCCTGTCCCCTCCATCCTGCCCTCTGTTGTCTAAAATTGTGCCTTATCGGTCGGTTCCTGCTGCCCTCCATCGTCTGTTGTGTTCTGTCACTGCCCGTCCTTTCTGCCCTCCATGGTCTGCTGTGCTTTCAGTTCCTCTTTTGGTTGCCCTGAATGATCTGTTATGCTACCATTGGCCCTCCCGCCTACCCTGTGTGGCCAGCTTGTTGCCTATGTCTTGCCACCCTGCCCTCCATTGTCCAAGTCCATGCCCCCATTCCTTCCCTCCTGTCCTTCATGGTCTGTTGGCAGGCCTCTGCCCCCACCCTCCTGCCTTCCATGGTCTGTTGTGCCACCACTGTACCTCCTGTCTGTCCTGCATGCTGTTACTGACCTCCTGCATGGCCTGTGTGGTCTTATTGTGCTGCCACTACCATTAATGCCAATAGACCCAATTTAGGCAGGAGACTCCTTATTTTTGAAGTGGAAAATCGCTTTATTTTGGATGTCTCCCACCTGAAATTGCTTCTTCTTTAATAAAAGTCAATGGGAGAAATACAGTCTCCTGAATATTTTTTCAAAATCTCCCACTTTCCTCTTCTAAAATGTTGGCCTGTGTGCACTACCCCTGCTCTAAGTGGGCAACTTGCTGCCACCCACCTCCCTCTTGCCTCCATTGTCTGAGTCTGTGCCCCTACCTCATCCCTCCTGCCCTCCATGGCCCATTGTGGTACCACTGCCCCTCCTTCCTGCCCTCCATAGTTTATTTTGCTGCCACACCCTCTCTCGCCTGCCCTGCTTGGTTGCCTTGCACAACTCTCTCCTGCTCTACATAGTCCATTGTTCTGACACTCCCTCTCCCCCATGCCCTGGTGGTCCTTTGTGCTGCCACTGTTACTCTCACCTGCCTGACATTGTGAGCTTGCTGCCTGTGCCCTCAATACCTCCCCCTGCTCTCCATTGTCTGAGTCCATGCCCCTGGCCTCTTCCTCCTCACAGTGTTCTAATCATCAACTTTGGGTATTAACATTCTGCATGTATGAGAAAAGCATGACACACCTGAAGTCATCTTGATTGAATCAAAACTGTAAAACCTAAAGCATTTTCTTTAGAAATGAACAACATTTTTTTTTCTCATAGTAATTATGGTTAATGCTTTAGAAAGCTAAAATGAGGACACCGTTGCTGAGTCCCCAAATATCAACAAAGATTTTAAACTAGTTGCTATTATTTATGTTTTTTATCCAATTGATTGTTTGATTATTGGTTGTACAAGTTAATTAATCATTTTGCACACTTCTGTCATGGTGCTATATTTGGGTGATAGGCTACATTTTGGCTCTTTTTTCCCCCATGCGGCCATTTTAGGAAGCTTTTTTGTTATCTACATCCCTCCTTTCTTTACTGAAGTATCCACTCTAGGAAATGCTCATAGCTTTACAGCCTGATTACATCAAGATGGCGGCCTTGTGTGCCTCACTTGTGTGATAGTTGCTTATTAGAACATTGTGGTAAAGCGGCGGTTGGTCACCAAGGAGATAACTGGCAGGCAGCAGCTGGTGATGAAATGATTTGTTTAAGGCTGAATGTCAGAAGGTCTTACTGAAATGGATGACGAAGATATTAGAGAAATCATACAAAATGTGTCTTGATTTTCCTGTCTACATCTCTAACCATCCTTTCTACAACAAAAGAAACCCCCTAATTCTGATAAGTTTTAAAGGAAATGTTTTAAGTGTTACAGCTTTGATTTACAAGAATGCCTGTGCTCTTTTTGTATATTAGAATACAGGTAGGCTGCAGTCGGAACACCGAGGAGTCATCTTGCAGGCTGCTGCTCCTTCTGGAAGTAAGTTTAACTCAGCATGCCAGACTTTTTTGCACATGGCTGGGGAAGATAGTGTGTCATGGGAATCTGTCAGGGGTCTAGCAAAGAGCTTGTGGGGTGATTGGTCAGAGTACTGACTTAATGAGAGTGGGACAAGGTTGGATACTGGGTTTATGTGTGGTCTATGAGGGAATACAACCACAGAAACTGGGATCAGGAAAAGCAGGAATGGAATGGTTGGTCATAACCAGGACTGAAATTCTGAGAACAAGGCTAGGAAATGTCTGAACTCAAGCAAGGTAAGACAGAAATAAGCAGATAAATAAAAACACAGAATACAAGGCACATAGTCTGCATATAACAGGGCAGATCAAGAAGAGTGCAGCTAACACAGGTGCAGAGATGCAGGAAAACAAGAGACCAGTGGTGTCCCGTCCTTTAGGGCGGAGGGGCCACACACCCCCACCTTTTGCCCCTCAAGAAGTGTGTCTGTCAGGCTGAATAAAGGTCAGCCTGACAGACACTTTTCATTTTCAGCTCAGACAGCCATGAGTGAGCCATGTGCGATTTGCGCAGACTCCTGGCTGCCTGAGCTGAACTTTGCTGGGCTGAGGAGGTCACGGCTCCTATGGGCGTGACCTCCTCGGCTCAGCAAAGGGCCCTCCCCTGGGTGACGAGGAAACCGTCACCCATTGACACTCACCCTGGGCGCTTCAGGTTTAAGCCCTGAAGCGCCCAGGGCGAGTGTCAATCAGTGACACTTCGTCACAGAGTGGGGTGGGGTCACAGTTTCACCTAAGGTCAGCCAATGAGGGAAGGCAGCAGTCCCAACCCTCCTGGAACCTGGAGGCTGAAGGTAAGTGTGTGTGTGATGTTTTAAATTGAATGTCTGGTGCGCGCGTGCATGTTTGAGTGTTATGAGTGTTGTTAATGGATGTGCGTGCGTAGGTGCGTGTGTGTGTGAAAGAATGAGTGTGTGTGATCTTTTAAAATGAATGTTTGGTGCATGCGTACATGTTTGAATGTTGTGAGTGTTAATGGCTGTGCGTGCGTGCATGTGTGAAAGAATGAGTGTGTGTGATTTTTTAAAATGAATGTTTGGTGCGTGCATGTTTGAATGGTATGAGTGTTGTTGATGGATTTGCGTGCGTGCGTGTCTGTGAAAGAATGAGTGTGTGTGTGTGCTTCCCGCCCACCCCCTCCCTCCTAAAGCTGCCGGACGTCACTGCAAGAGACAGAAACAGATACTACGAATAGCCCAAAACAGGAAAATGGGTATAGAGAAAAAGGAAAACAGAATCAAAGGATAAGTCTGTAATTACAACAGCAGGAACACAGAGCACAAGGAGACTGAACAGAAGTCAATTGCAAGTCGACACACTCAACACGCATGGGGCTGAAAAAGCTGGAGGATCAGGAGAGGAGAACAGGTGCAGGGAGAGAGCCAGGTGCAAGGAAGTAACCAGGCAAAGGGAATCAGGGAACCACCAATGAAGAGAAGGCTGACTTGAGGCTTGCAGGAAGGAAGACCAAGGAAACCAGGAGACACATGAAAGGGAAAAAGGAAAACCTGAAACTGAGTTTGGATCTGAGCAAACATAGAGACAGGTCCAGGAACAAATCTAGCGACCATGAAACCACCACCAGGACGTGATCTAGGAAGGGTCTGTGGAAGGGTCTGAAGAAAGAGAGAAATGCAAGGACCATGATGCCTCTGGACAATAGAGTGGAAGACTGGACTGGAACACAAAGTGTGTCTGGCAAGGTGAGGTACAGAAGTTTATAACCTCATATTTAGTGATAAAAGCAGGAGTCCAGAGCGCGTTCATGGGGGCCACTTAGTGGCTGGATGGCAGAATGCTGTCATAGTGTGAATTTACAGAATATATGCTCCTATTTCAGCTTCTGGATCACATTCTGCAGCCTTTGTGAGAAATTCATGAGAGAGAACAGTTTTCTCTATGACATGGTCCATCAAATCTCAGCAGAGGTTAAGCATTTTATGTGTGATAAATTCACCTTAAAATACACCATAGTTCCTAACATTAGAATGGTACCACCAACAAATGATTTATATTGTGATTAAACTCTGTCACCACCATTTATATGTGCTCCTTTTTGTGACCCTCAAAAACAGGCTTTCAGTACAAAGCATTTCAATAGGCTCCATGCCCCAGAGTCTTGCAATGGCTACCACAACATGCTGTCAATGTTGTGGCCAGTAAATAAAGGGACATCCCTTTAGGGTCCCTTATATATATTTTTAATTCATTTTCCTGTATACAGGGACCGTGTTCCTGAGTCCTGCAATGGCTACCACAACATGCTGTCATTGTAGTGTCCATTCAATATAAGAGGGGCCCTTTAGGACCACCCTCCCCCCACATGTCCTTTAGGGACAGGGTGCACTCACCATGCCCCCTTATATGTTTTTTACTTCATTTTCAGTACACAGGAACCATGTTCCTGAGTTCTGTAATGGCTGCCACAACATATTGTTCAGGTTGTGACAATTTGACAAACCAAGCAGGATTAACTAATTACCTTTAAATTGGTTAGTCCAAGCATATTTGGACAGCACTTTTCAGTATATCTATACATTTTGAGCCTTAATGCCTCAAAAACTACTGAAAAGAGTCACACCAAATCATAAGGGTAAACATCTAGCTTTCTGACAAATTTGTTGTAATTGTGTTTAGTGGTTTCGGTTATAGTGCTGTCTAAAATTCCATATGGACAATACATAGGGGACAAAGTATTTTGGAATCCCCCTATCTTTCTTGCCCCCTGCTTGACAGATCAACCCGCAACTTTCCTGGAAGAAGCTGAGATGGATGAACCATTTTTGGAAAGATTTGTGAAACTGCTCCAAAGTTATTAGCAAAACAAAAAACGTTGTTCTTATGGAAAGCGTGGCTCAACTATAAATACATACGAATGCCATACTAACCCATATTCCACGTCTTATGGGGTGTTAAAAATAGTAAATCTATACTTACCTATTCTTACCTTCACCACATAATTAGAGTTCTGGAATTTATATTTTTGTAAGTTCTGCTATTACACTCCTGACCAGAAGCGCATGAATAAACAATGGACCTGATAAACAAATCATATTGTAGTACACAAATTAATAGTACAGGAGTAGTACAGACATACTAAAATATGCAATTCACAGAACTCCGCCTCTCCTATCTTTTCTGTGCAGAGATCTCCGCCACTCTGATTGAGATCTCCGCACACATTAGTATATAAGTTATTAGCAGTAAGTGTGGGAGGGACCAGTGGAGTTATGGGAAATGGTGAATAATTACTACCAAACGGTAGAGATTTTGGGAAGTGTAAGGTGGGATGGGAGGGACAAGCTAATACACAACAGAAACCTACAATTTGTTTAAAAAAATGTAATAAAGAACCCAATTGAATTAAACTTTTAAAAAAGTATTTTAAAAGTTATTTTTAAATTAATTAAAAATATAACGATTAAGCAGGTCTACTGAATATTAAATAGACATAAAAATAAGGGTAATATTTTTAAACTGTTAAAAATGCAAATTATTGCTATTTGGTTTTGATTATTTTCCAGGGAAAACTCTTGTACTCCAGTTTTGCTGCGATGCTACTTCAATCTTCACCACCCACGCTCTCATTCTCCATTCGCCATTGTGCTGCTTCTCCTGATTGCGAATAATGGGTATATTCTGAGTACATGAAAAAACATATTTGAACAAGCTTTGGAATTCTGTTTTATTTTATGGTAAACACCAGAACCCCCAAATTTCCGTGAAAATCTAGGGCAGGTCAACCTTCCCACAATTTTTTAAAGAAAAGTATGGAAATTAGGAAAAACATGTAGAACTCAGTGCAGTAAATATCAATTTCGCAAGTTATGCCTCCTTTCCTAGTACAACACACTCAAACGTAGGTTTTTACTTTACCTGATAAATACTTCACCCCAAAGAATCAGTATTTACTTTGTGCTGTAAAAACTTCACCACACTTTTATATCCAGGCCCTTGGTGGGGTTATCCGCTGTCAATTTTTCTTCTCTGATTCACTCCCTGTTTGGACCAGATCAGACCTACGTGACAGACTACAACATTAAGTTTTATGTTTTTTGCTGTACTGCTGTACTGTTCTTGTCCATGTTTTATTATTCCCATTATTCCTAGACTTTTCCCCAAAACTTTGCCCATTCCTTTCTTACTGGGTCCGCGACTCAGCACTGTCCCACAGCACTCTTTGACAGATATCATGAAGTATTCATCAAGTTGGATTTTTCTCAATTCGAACAGCCTCCATTTTCGACGGTGAAATTTGTATTATTCTATATGAAATTAATGTGGTAATGATGAAGATGACTGACTTCTGTTTAATCGGAGCCTGAGTTCTGACCTTTCAGCTGACTCCTCCGAAGTTCGGATAACCCGAAGACAAAGGTCTGGGATGCAGAGACCTTGCAAGAACCCTTCATCCAGCGCCATTTTTTAATCACTCATTAAACTTTTGGTTGCTTGTTACTAAGAAAACAAAATAGAATGGGTAGTTTTACATCTCTGTTCAGAGATATTTTAAGGCATGGATGGGTAAAGTGGGTATTTGCCCAGGACCCCCATCTTTCAAAGATCACCCGAGAAAATGTAATTTGTCTCTAACTCATTTCTGTATTTTAACCTTTAATGTGTCAGTCAGTATTGTTAGACAACATAGGCTTGATTAGCAAAAATAAAAATATAGGTTACTCCTATCAGGGCCCCCCAAACTATTTCTTGCCCAGGGCCCCAAAATCATTAAGATATAATTGTCTGTTATCAGTATGTTGCCTTATTCTGAAGGTGAAATTGAAAAAGGACTTATTTTATGCATTCCAAGCAGAAATGCAAACCAAAGTTAGAAATATCCTGCTAACTTCTACAGTCATGCAACAAATCTTATTCAGACATGTTTTTTAATGTAAAAGGTGATGTAAGGTAATGAAACCACAACCAAGGGGCATTTTTGTATGGTTTATTTTCACCGCCTAGATAAGTTATAGTCACACGCTTTATCCACTTGCCCCTTGTTATGCTGGCCTAAGTACTTGAAATCAACTATGTACTTATGCAACAACTAAGATGAATATCAGTGAAGGGCAAGCTACTTCACTCCACTAGACTTTCCAAGCCAAGCGCTCTCAAACATCAGCTTTAAAGCATAAAGTCAGCAAAGTGAAGGTATTAACCATCATCAGGATTGGACTGAGAAACCAAAAGCAGCCCTGGCAAAAATGCTCAAGATAACACCAAACGCATCATCTCCTCGAGCAATCTCTCTGTTTTAATTCATCTATCACTCTGTCTCCTCCTCCTGCTCTCTTCTCACTTTATGATTGCTTTCTCTCGACCTTCCACCTCCCTCTTTTTCTCTGGCTTTTGAAGCTTCCCCATGCTTACTCCAGTTAACTTTGAGGAGGTGGAGAAAGTGACAGAGGCACATGGGGTGGCCCTGGGTTTCCAAACTGGCCTCCAAGGGATCCAGACCACCAGAGAAATGCCCGTGGAATGACCTACCTGGCAGTGGTTGTGCTAACTGGTTACAGACCATAGAATGAGCCAGTTTCTCTCTGCTGCACATTGACGCAAAGAGCAGCAGCAGTATCTGTAAGGCCCACCTATCGGGCAATCCGGCAGTGCCCGAGTGGCTCGTCTGACAGATTAGAGTGTGGGCGTTTTTTTAAATGAATTTGTGGGCCTTGTTTATGGTCAGGTGGGCCGTTTTCTTTTATATTGTTGATTTTCCTGACATTACTGCTGACGTTTCTTGCAAAAAATGCATGCAGGTTTTCATACCTTACTGATTTGGAAACGTGGGCCACTCTTTAGCTATCTGATCCGCTAATGGGGGCCGCTTTTATTTTGGTGTATTGGCTTTTTTCTGCCCAGTAGGACCCTTTTTAACGCCCGGAGGCAGTGCTTAATTTCTAAATAAAAACGTGCCAGTGCCCAAAGCTCTCCTCTGAAACATAGGGCTGCTACAATTAAATGTGCGAGCACAGAATACCGAGGCAGCGTAATCATGAAACCATCTAAAGCCTCTTTAATCCATTTAAAGCCCCTCACTGCCCCTTCAGCTCAGTATTGAAGCTTTCTGCTTTCTTCCTTTGTGATGCTTTTTCGTTTTTCTCTTCCTCCGTCTTTCCCATATGTGTCTTTTGCTCTCAGTAAACGCTTGAGGCGGAAAAATAAGTGCCAGGCACTCAAAAATAAGTGCTGGTGCCCCTGCACCGGAAACCACCGGCTCAAATTAAGTACTGCTCTGGGGGCATACCATATTTATGCCTTTTAATAACTTTTTTTTAATTCTCATATTAAAGCAACTGGTAGTGAGCACTTGCATTGCTTTTACTTTTCTCTGACACCTCTTCTGTTCCCTCAATTTTAAATGTTCCCTGCACTGCCTGCGTGGTTTTACAGAATATATCGAATTGTGGTTCCTGCCCTCTATTATTTCACTTGTTTACAAGACTGATTTGCTGTCTCATTGTTTGTGTGAAAACGCCTGACTGTCGTCCTCTGCCAATGCTCACAACCCTGAAGCCAAGCTGTTGAATGTTTTTCAGTGAGCTGTAATAGTCTGGAATAAACTTTCCTCAAGGCGTGTCCCTCAGAAAATGAAGTCTGGGAGCTTTCAATTATCTTTTATACATCTATGCGTCGAACTGACCCAGACTTACGACAGATTTTAATGAGACTGCCTCATTTAACCTTTGTGTTCTCCGAACAAGACATAAACTGCAGCACTAAAGAAGGAGCAATTGTGTCATGGTTGGGCTGACACATTTCAGAACATTTTGCAGACAACACTTTTAATGGGCTTTGCAGAAGCCACCAGTTCTAGTGCACAAAGGATGGATGTTGCCACGCACTGCCCTTCAGGACTAAGGAGAACTCTTCCACTAAATAAGTGTCTCCAAGGGGCTACTCTGGAAGTCAGAGATGTAATTTTTCTGTCTTTATTTACAGAGGCAAGATAACAGTTGAGAATGAGCCTGTGACAGGGCCCAGGAACCACTCACTACAGGGAAGGCCGATGTTAGAGTCCCCCAGGGGCACTCAAAGGAACCTATTTGATGCTAGCGTGAAGGACCATGCCTACGTAACCCAGGGTGCCGTTTCGCCGGGATACGCAGGACGCGAGGAGAAGGAGAGCGGAAACCCAGGAGAGCTGGGCCGACACGAAGCCGGAGTAGAACCGGAGAGCCAGGGAGCAGCCGCGAGGAACGGGGAGAGTAGAAAAGCCAGTCAAGTCCCTGGAGGTACGTGATCGATTGCGCGGTCAACTATCAGAGCTGGTGGGGAAGGTCGGGAGGGACCGGGGTGGAGGGCTGGGGAGGTGGGAATCACAGGCACAAAGAGGTGGAAACGGCAAAGACCTCATTAGCCATTACAGAAAAGAGGAAGGCACGTTCTAAGCACTATAGTAGTTTTTTTATTTTTGTTTTATAAAACTGCACCAATTAAACAAACTTAAAAGAAAGAAAAAACAAACAAACTACTGAGAAAAACCAACTCTGGGCCCTTGGGCAGCAGTAATTAGAAAAAAAAACATGTATTCACAAAGAGGATACCCCCACCCAATCACCCCTATAGTAAAAGGAAAAGAAAAGAAGTTAAAAGAAGGGAAATACAGAGAAAACACTTACCTGACAATGGCTTGTCATTTGTTTTTCTCCCCGTCTCTCGCTGGCTACTTTGGAGTGGAAGAAAGAAGAATTCCTGACATCCTATGGAGATAAACAAAGAGAGTGTCACACTGAGAAGGAAACCAGAGACATGATAAATACAGCATCACGGCTTAATCCCCGGAGATATTGGTACTCTGTACTGGGGTACAGATAAAGACGTTCTGTTCAAATATACCTAGTGCCGAACACTTTATAGACTTAATAGAAGCACTAGGGACCTCCTTGGATGAAAAACCCCTATCACAGTGGTGTCAGAAGTGGGATTTAAAGACATTCAGTATACGGGAGAGAGCCACGGAGGTGAAACCAACCCTAGCTGACATGATTGCCCAATTGGCCAAAGGGTAAAGACACCTACAGCTCTTATGGGGAGAACAAGTTATGGAGGCTCATTCTGACAGAGACGCTCTACAGGACGCCTTAAACAATCAAGCTACCATAATAGCCAGTAATCAGTTGATACATGGAATGGCTCTAGAGAAACTGTCAGAAACCATTGCTACTACTAGGGTACACCCAACGATACCCAGCTCGGTGCTGCAAAAATATCAGGAAGGATAAAACCCTGGCTCATTCTTACCTATTTACAAGAGGGTTGCCACATCCGCCAATTGGCCACCTGAGCATTGGGGCCAGTATATAGCATCTCTTTTGACAGGAAATCTACAATCAGCCTATCAAGCTGTGAACCCAGGGGAAGTGACACCTTATCGGGACCTAAAGAAGGCTATACTTGAGTGGGTGGTATTGGATAAGGAAAGTTATCACCTATGTTTCCGTTGGACCAATGGGAATCCATCAGAGAATCCCCGGCCTCTGTTTTATTGAGGACAGGATGAAGGATGCAAGTGGTTGAACCCCACAGAGAGTACCAAAGAGGAACTTTTACAGTCCATATTACTGGAACAATATTTAGATGCCCTGCCTGTAAACACAAGAAATTGGATAAAACAACATCCCAATATTACAATTTCTTCTGCAATTGAGTTAGCATGCGCATATCACAGAGCCCCAGACTTTCGAGTGACCCAGGGAAAAATCCTACCACCAGTTCAAAAGGCTCTACGTCCTCTCACACTCACAAAGACTCCTACAGGATTCCCCACAGATAAAACCGTAACTGGGCGCTTTCTGATTAAGGAACCCCTTCCAACCCCACAATGTTATAATTGTGCAGAGTGGAGGCACATAGCATGGAATCGCCCCCACAAACATCCACCCCCTGAACCAATGGAAATAGGACTGGCCAGAGGAAGAGTATTGTGGGCTGGAGGGAAAACTCCCTGATACATGACCAGCTTGTCTGTAAGCCAAACACCCAAACATGCCCTAGAAGGATCCAGATGTTGCCAGAGCGTCGTTAATGAAAACATGGTTACTAGGGAACAGTGGTTACAAGAAGAGACTGTGGTCATCACATGTGTACATGGGGACAGCAAGAGATATCAGGTGGCGGAGATATCAATAAACTAGAGAGGCTGGGAAGCGAAAGTCCGGGTGGGAGGGATTCCCAGTCAAGTAGAGATCATCAGGGGATGCTGATTCTGCGCTGATTGTGGGGACTCCAGGGCCCAGACTGCCTTGCACCAGGAAGCGCTGCGAGGAGGGAGGAGCTTGTCACCATGCGCTACTTAGCGTTGCTTTTCTACCGTGGCACGAGACGCTAATTCTGCCCTGATTGTGGGGACTCCAGTGCCAACGCTGCCTTGCACCATGAAGGGCTGCGAGGAGGGAGGAGCTTGTCACCAAGCGCTACTCAGCACTGCTCTTCTACTGTGGTGCGGGCCGCGCACAGGCCAGGTCAGGTCAGTCCGTGCCCGTCAGAGCCAGGAAGAGGCAGGGCAGGGCCATCTCTCCTAGCTTCTGACCCCTGGTTTCCATTCTTGACGGTCTTCCCTCTATACAGTCGCATTATCTATTATTTAAACCCAAAGCCCCTTTATTCTTGACTATTAATTTTGCGCAATTAGGTAGTTTCGGGGGATTGTAAGGGGCAGAAACTTTGAGAAACAACTGGTCTTTGGGCAAAACTTTGAAAGCATGGGAAAGAGGAAAGCTGGTGATAAAACTTTAGGGCTGGGTCGGGCTAGAAAACTCTCCAAACATTCTGCGGAGAAGTGTACTATGCCCCAAATTGATGATTTAATTGAGGAAGTAGAATGTTTGCTAGCTCCGTAGCCCAAAAATACTGGTGGGAAGGGGATCAGGCCACCTGGGAAAGACATAAAGTCTTACTTTAAAACAGCCGATGAGCGGTGCCCAGTTTCTATAGAAGATAAGAGGAACCAGTTGGGTTGCTGTATAGAGGACAGCAACTGCCAGCAATTGCCTCAACCCTTCCTCGACTTGTCCAGGAAAGCCCATTATCTCCAATTGAGTTTGCCGTTGAGTGTACCAATCGGTTTACTCCATTACTGATTCCTAGGAGTGGGCTTAGTAAATCTGTAAAACAAAGCGAAGCTAATAATAAAGGAGGGGAAATGAGAGAAGTCCCTATTAGAGTGCAGTTAGTCCAGTTGAGGGGGGAAATTAACACTTTACAAGATTATATAAACTCCCTAGGCAATCTGTTGAACAAGAAACTGGATCGCTTGACAACCCTAGTAGAGAAGTCAGAAACCTCTCGCCCCTTGCCGGAGCCAGTGCACATCCATGTAGTGCCCACCCAACCCCCTAACAAACATGGCGATATAGGAAGTGGAAAGAGGCATGTAAGTACATCTACTGCCAGTGTACCAGTGGAATGGCATCCTGTGGGACGTTTAAAATCAACCACGTCTAAATGCCTGGGTTTTAATAGAGTAGGAAGGCTGGAACAGCCCACCTTAGGTAGTAGAAGAAGTAAGGCCTACAAAACAACAGAACTACTCTTCCAGTCTAATCAAGAGGACAGGCAATACGACTTGTATCTGACAAATGTCCCAAACTTATCCCAAAGAAATAGAGAATCTCGTGACTCACTTACAAATAAAGTAATCCATTGGGTTAAGAAAACACAAGAATGTAGATCAATGATAAGAGAAGATATAAGATATGTTACGAGAATTCAAGGTACTAACTCAGGACAGGACTGTATAGGACTGAAATTGGCAAATCAAGAGATAGTAGATGGTCTACTCTCTCTCGAGAAAAGACCTAGGTTAGGATTAGCATCACAGATTAAAATTAGAATAGATATCCCTGCAGCTCCCACAGATTGTGAGGACAGGTTCACTCATCTTTTCCCCCAGCTGCCCAATTATGTTATCCAGGAGCCCACGCGGATACGTCAGATATTGATTGACAGGAGGCACAACAGCTACCCATGGTGAGAAATTTCCTTGCCAGTTGTAACAAACTGGCAGACTCTAATTCTAATCCAGATTGGTTTAGAGTGAATACAAAGGAGGGGGGCGAAAAACTGTGATGAGCCCTGGGCTGTGGAAGAAATGCTACACAGCACCAACTTACATATCGGGAAGGGAATGGATACCTGTGAGGGTGACATAATTAAGTTCCTTTCATGAACGTAGCTGGTTTAAGATCAAAGCTCAGTGATCCCGAATGGTGCAACTTCATTGAACAGCACCATATAATCCTGATGCAGGAGACCTGGGCACTTCACTCAGTGCATAGAGAGGGGTGTCTGACTTTTTATAAGCCAGCATTCCCCTCAGCATCAGGCTGTGCCTCAGGAGGGCTAGAAATCTGGCTTAGGCAGGAACTATTCCCTGAGGTAAAGGCAATTACTTGCAATAGCAGGGATATCCTAGCTGTTGAACTTAAGATCACAAATTGTAGAGTGATTAATTACATAGACATTGTAAAATTTTTTATAAAACCAGTTCCCTTAAATATTCAAATCCCTATGGTTGCTCATGTAGCAGACATGCTAACCCAGTTGCCCGGGGGAATAAGTACAATAGTGGCAGGGGACTGTGATACCTGTTTAAAATATAATAGAGATTTTTTTCAGCTCTCCCCAAGCTACATAGAACCTTTGGGCAGATTGGGACCTGTGCAGCAGTAGAGGACATTATCATAGGCACTGATTACTCCGCTTTCCAGTTTCTATTGGATAGCATCAACACGCAAAATCCCATGAAGCCGTGTTTGAAAGAGGCACCTTTCGCCCAGGAGGAAATTGAACACACTAAAGATAATGATCAAATGACCAAAAGTCAGAAAGGATATCAAAAAGCAGCATAACGGTTGAATAAAACAAGGGGAGATGTGGGAAGTGTTCCCGAAGAGAAAAGAGTACTGTCTAAATCGGGGAAGTTCAGAGTATGCCAGAGGGATGACCCTACACTTAAGCACGCTTGGACTACAGCTGTTGCTAATCCTACAGATCAGGTGGGTCCCTATTTTCTTGTAAAAAATGAGTTGTTATATAGGTGTGTCCAATAACAGGGATCCCAGAAAATACAGCTGGCAGTTCCCCCGAGTATACAGGGAACAGGTCCTATCACTTGGCCCATGGTCAGTTTGAGGGAGGTCACTTTGGTAGAGTCAAGACAGAGGAATACTTACTATTGGCCAGGAGTATTGAGTGACATCAGGAGACACTGTCAAGGCTGTCCCAAATGTTAACTCCAGTACTGAGACACAGTCCCCACTATTCCCATTACCCATAATTGAAACACCTTTTTCCAAGGTAGGAATGGTGTTGGTGGGTCCACTTGTAGCTGCATCTAAAGGTTACCAGTACATATTATTCTTGGTGGATTATGCTACCAGATATCCTGAAGCCATTCCACTCACTAGTATGATGAGCAAAAGCATAGCACAGGCCATGATTGGCTTCTTGTCTACAGTGGGTTTTCCTTGAGAAATCCTTACGGAACAAGGAACCCCCTTAATGTCCCGCTTAATGGCTAAAGTCTGTCAATTGCTAGGTGTCAGACAAATACGTACCTCTGTCTATCATCCACAGATGGATGGACTGGTAGAGCGGTACAATAATAGCTTTTTCAGAAAAACCATAACAGAGACAGGGAAAGACTGGGACAAAAAGTTACCTTTAGTCTTATATGCTATCCGGACTCATGTTCAGGCATCCACTGGACATAGGGGGTCATTATGAACACAGTGGGAATCCCCACCATGTTCATGCTGGCGGTCTTATCACAGACCGCCAGCCCCCTTGAGACCCCGCCGGCCGAATAATAAACATTCTGCTGGGCCGGCGGGCGGAAACAGTGTTTCCACATGGAGCCGTCATCAATGCTGATATGCAGCGGGTGCAGCAGCACCCGTCACGCAGATCACTGCCCGTAAATCGGGTAGTGACCTGCGCGATGGGGCACTGCACGGGGGGTCCTGCACTGCCCATGCCAAGTGTATGGGCAGTGCAGGGGCCCCCAGGTGGGCACCGGGGCTCCCCTTCCACCAGTCTTTCCTTTGTGGTTGAACCCGACAGGGAATGGCTGGCCAAACAAGGGTTCTTTATTTGCAGGGCAGCTCTGCTTGCAGTGCTGCCCTGTTGGGTGAAGAATTCCGCCATCCTCAGGCTGCCTGTCGGTGGTAGCCTGGCGGTGGTGGAAGGTCACCTGTGGCGGTCCCCACTGCCTTCATTATGTGGCGGTCGAGACTGCTATGCCGGTGGCAGTAATTTCCGCTGCCACCGGCATGATGGTCTCGACCTCCAAGTTCATAATGAGGGCCTTAGTCCATGTGAACTGTTATTTGGGAGACAGCCACAAACTCTGTTAGATATGCTGCAGAGCAGTGGGAAGAGACAGAGGAAAAGTCTCGAGAAATACTGACCTATACCAGAGAGTTATAAGAAAATGTACACACTGGATGGGAGGATGTAAGCTCCCATCTCGAAGAGAGTCAGGAAAGACAAAAGAAACAATATGACGTGGGAAAGAAATTAAGAGACCTGTCATTAGATAGTCAGGTCCTGATTCTTTTACCCACAACCAACAACAAACTTCTTGCTAAATTGCAGGGACCATATAGAGTAATGGAGAAAATAACCCCTGTAACCTATAGGATAGAAATCCCAGAGGGTTAAAAAAAAGCCAAATATACCATATTAATTTGCTGAAAAATTGGGAAGAGGATGGTACACCTATCACTAAGAATAACGCAGCCTTACTCATTACAAAAACAAAACCCTCAGATATTCCTCTACTTCCTATACTAGAAGAAGAAGACCAGGTAACAAAACCCTTCTGTGAAGTAGAATTAATTGAAGAACAAAGAACACAAATAAAAATGGTGAATGAAAGAAACAAGAAGGTATTCTGAAAAAGCACAGGTAGAACTGATTTGATTCAACATTGAATTAGAACCACAGAAGGAAAGATTGCTAGACAGAATCCCTGTTGCCTTACCGAAGCCTGACGACAGCTGGTAGAAAAAGAAGTGAAAGACATGTTAGAGGTGGGTATTAGAGAACCATCCACTAGTCCATGAACCAAAACCAAATGGAAGTATCAGATTTTGCATTGATTTTCTCCAGCTAAATTCCATTTCACAGTTTGATACTTATCCCATGCCCCAGGTCGATGAATTAATTGAGCATCTAGGCCAGGCCTGGTTTCTAACTACCCTAGATCTAACTAAAGGGTACTGGCAAATCCCTCTGAACCCCTCGGATAAAGAGAAGACAGCCTCCTCTACACCTTCCGGACTTTATCAATACACAGTATTGCCTTTCGGACTACATGGAGCCCCTGCTACTTTTCTAAGGCTGATGGATGTAATTTTAAGACCCCACCAGAAATACGCAGCAGCGTGTCTGGATGACATTGTTATATATAGTTGCACCGCGGACCAACATTTGGAACAACAGTCCAGAGTTCTACAAGCCCCTCAAGAGGCAGGATTGACCGCAAATGCATAAAAGTGTAACATTGCCATGACTTCTATTAATTATCTTGGCTATGTCATTGAGGGTGGGAAATTAAACCTCAATTGGATAAGGTTGATGCCATCAAGCTAATACCTGTACCTAAAAGTAAACGAGAAATAAAGGCCTTCTTAGGGACGGTAGGGTACTATAGGCGATTTACACCACATTACTCCACCCTAACAAACCTTCTAGAAAAGTGACGACCCAAAAAGATAGCTCAGTTGACCGATTCCCAGTATCAAAGTTATCTGACGCTCAAAGAACTCCTGACTACTGAACCTGTGTTACAGTGTCCCAATCTCCTTACAGCAGATGCCTCCGATCAGGGATTAGGGGCTGTCCTTTCACAGGATGATGATGAAGGACACCCACATCCTATTGTGTACATTAGCAGAAAGTTACTGCCAAGGAAAAAAAACTACCCCACCTTGGAGAATGAATGTTTAGCTATCAAATGGTCTGTTGAGGCCCTCCAATACTACTTGTTAGGTAGACCTTTCTTGCTCCTCACGGATCATGCCCCTTTAACCTGGTTGGATCGACATAAGGACTCAAATGCGAGGGCTCTTAGGTGGTTCTTATCCCGCCAACCCTTTATGTTTCAGGTCCAACATACTTGGGGATCCTTATTGACCAACGCTGACTATCTATCCCAATATCCTAACGACTTGTGGCTACAAACAGCCACTCTCTGGGGAGAGCGAGCGTGACAGGGCCCGGGAACCACTACAGGGCGTGTCGATGTTTGACTCCCCCAGGGGGACTCAAAGGAACCTATTTGACGCTACCATGAAGGAACATGCTTAAGTCACCAGGAGTGTTGTTTCGCCGGGAGAAGCAGGACGAGAGGAGGAGAGATGTGTTCAAGAAGCAGGACGTGAGGAGAAGGAGAGATGCCAGGAGGAAGCAGGATGCCAGGAGGAGGAGAGACATGAGTAGGAGGAGAGCGGAGACCCTGGAGAGCCGGGCAGACACAAAGCCAGAGCAGAACCAGAGAGTCGGGGAGCAGCCGCGATGAACGGGGATAGTGGAAAAGCCAGCCATGTCCCGGGAGGGATGTGGCTATTCCAGGTACGTGATCGCCTGTGTGGTCAACTATCAGAGCTGGTGGGGAAGGTCATAAGGGACCGGGGAGGAGGGCTGGGGAAGTGGGAATCACAGGCATAAAGAGGTGGAAACAGCAAATATCTTATTAGCCATTCCAGAAAAGGGAAGGGAAGGCACATTCTAAGCACTAAGGTGTTTTAAAAAAATATAAATTTTATAAAACTGCACCAATAAAACAAAAACTTAAAAGAAAGGAAAAGAAAAACAAACTACTGAGAAAAACCAACACCGGGCCCTTGGGCAGCACTAATTAGAAAAATCCCTTGTGGGTTCACAAACAGGATTCTCCCCCCTCCAATCACCCGAAACTGCATGCTCATAGTAAAAAGAATAGAAAAGAAGTTAAAAGAAGGGAAAAAGAGAGAAAACACTTACCTGACAATGGCTTGTCATTTGTTTCTCTCCCCTTCGCTCACTGGCTACTTGGGAGTGGAAGGAAGAAGAATTCCTGACATCCTATGGAGATAAACAAAGAGACTGTCACACTGAGAAGGAAACGAGAGACATGATAAATACAGCATCACAGCATAATATAAGGAAACATTAGAACTCTGTATTGAGGTACAAATAAAGACCTTCTATTTAAATATACCTAGTGCAGAACACTTTATAGACTTCATAGAAACGCTAGGGACCTCCTTGTCACAGAGCCAAGTCTGGTGGCTCACTGGGTTGAAGCATCCATTCCAGGGATCTGTGATTGACCACATAGGTCCCTATTTGCAAAGGTAAATTCAGTAAAAAACATTTACCTTGGTATGCCTGCCTGGAGTTCGTCAATGGATTCCTAAGAGGTGTAAGCCCATTAAGATATGCAGGAGTCCAAGAGTGCGGAGTTCTACTCATTCATAAAATCCACCAGGGGTGTAGCTTGGCCAATAAGAATGGAAGGGTGTGAGCTTCAGATTTCCCAACAATCACAATAGGATATCTTGTTAAACACATTATGTGAGAAGCAGGACACGATGGGGGGGGCATAAGGGGCAGTGGGTAGAGAGAGGGGGCAGATTATTAAGGGCACGTAAACCACAACATTTTTTAAAATAATCAACAACATTTTTAAGGCCTTCAAAACATAGACTGGAGAGAAATACCAGGTGAAGTCCAACAGACACTTCATCATACGCGATTGAAATCCCTTGTATCCAACTGTTTACCACAGAACACATTTTTAGGGTGGTGGGGTGTTAGACCTGAAGCTTAGGGTGGTCTTCCCCAAACTTTTTGTCTACTGCCCTCCAATTTTGCTGAATTCCTTTTTGTTGGCCTCTGGGCTCCATGCACTTTACTACTGCTAATAAGTGCTAAGGTGCTTGTGCTCTCTCCCTAAAGCATGGTGTGATCAGTACATACCTAATTGGCATATTTAATGTACTTATAAGTCCCTAGTTAAGTTCACTACATGTGCCCAGGGCCTGTATATTAAATGGTACTAGTGGGTCTGCAGCAATGCTTGTGCCACCCACGTTAGTAGCATTTTAAAACATTTCCCAGGCCTGCCATTGCTGCCTGAGTGCAGTGTTACACTGCCATGTCAGCTTGGCATGTATAACCCCTTGCCAAGATCTAAACTCCTCTTTTATACATGTAAGTCACCTCCTAAGGTAGACCCTAGACAGCCCAAAGGGCTGGGTGCTGTACAAATAAAAGGCATGACACACGCTTTTAAGTTTTACGTGTCCTGGTAGTGAAAAACTCTCAAATTCATTTTTCTCTAGTGTGAGGCATATCCCTCTGATAGGCTAACATTGGGAATTCCTTATTACATTTGAAAAGCTGTAATTCCTAACTGAGAAGGGATGGGTCTGTCATGCCTGGTACTTGGAATTGTAATGATAAATTCTCTTTAATGGCAAAGTTATATTAATCATTACAATATTGAAAATACAATTTTTACAAATTTGGCATTTTCCTGCTGTTAGCCCTCTGTGCCTGCAGCCTGTCTTCAGTACACATCTGGGGTGGTTGACAGCTGGGCCTTGTGCATTCAGTGTAGACAGCCACACATAAAGGGAGCTTAGGTGTGACTTGATAGGCCATCCACATTCTGATGGTCCATCCTGGGCAGGATAGAAGGGAGGAGCTGGACACAGCCTCACACTTACACCTCAATAGGCTGTGTCTTGTCCCCGCATAAACCCCCTATAGTGAGTCTGGAGCCAGGGCAGGAAAGGAGAACCTCTGTCCAGTTCAAAGCCCTTCTTTGAAGTCTCCCCACGTCAAAGGCACCTCTAGGTATAAGAACTAGACTTCTGACCCTACAACTTCAGTACACTTCTGGACCTGTTGATACTCTGCCAGGAAGAAGAACTTCTATGCTGCTGAAGGACTTCCACCCTGCCGCACTGCTGCTCTGGAAGAATTGCTTTCTTGCTGTGCTGACCTGCTGCCTGCTGTCCTCAATACCTGGGTGAAAAGAACAGGACCCATATCATTTGAACCCAGAACCAGAGTGACTCCAAGGGCTTGCCTCCTGATTGAAGTCTCAGGGACATAAAAGACTTCCAGCTCACCTGCTACAGCACCTAGACTCTGCCAACTGTGAGTCTTGCCCTGCCAAGTAGTGTCGATCCAGTCCTCAGCCCTTGAAAGTGGGTATAAAGTGCTGCTCCAGTAAAAATCCTTTCATCAATACCGTTGCACCGCTCGGAACTGGTGCATCTTCATCGATGGCAACACATACCGCTGTTGCAAGAATCAAGTGACTCACATCGCTGATGGTGCTGTGCATCGCCTCCATCTCCAATGCATCTCTGACTTTGCGCGGCTTGGAACCAACACATTGCCTTCATCCTAAGGTTTGATGATGATGCCTCACCTCCCCTGCTCCTCGCATCTCCCTCAACGTCAACGCAAACAAGGTACTTTGCAGCAGGCCAAGGCTTGTCTCTGTATCTGACCCATGCTCCATCGAGGTTGGCCTGAATCTTTGGATTCGACCCGGGCTAGCATGACCAGATAATCCCAATTGGTGCTTTATGCTTTTCACATTTCAGTTTATTCTTTAAAAATGTATAACTCGAGTCCTACTACATTGAATTTTTGTCATTTTGGTCTTGTTTTTTTAATTAAATTAAGCTCTATTTTTCTAACCAGGTGTGGTATCGTTTTGTGTGGTACTTTCCCTGTTTTTGTTTACTGTTTTGTATTACTGTTGCTTGAAGTGTTGCACAAATACTTTACACATCGCTTCTCAAGTTAAGCCTGACTGCTTTGTGCTTAGGACCTGGGCAGGGTGAGCACAGGTTAATTTAGGGTGTGCTTGTGACTTACCCTTACTGGAATTGTGGTTCCTGCTTGGACAGGGTGCATACGTCTGCTAACCAAAAACCCAATTTCTATCAGGGTGCAACACCGAAAAACACCCCCCTTGAATCCCACTCAGGGTAACCTTGCAAGTTTGTGGATGCCCACATAAATGGACGTTAGTCAGCATTCGCAACTCGTCCCTTTCCACATTCCACTTTGGAAAGTGCTGGATTCTTACTCCACCCTATGATAGGCATAAATCCTTTACCAGATTGTGAATGTTACATTCTACAAACATCCTACATTTTGGAATGATAGGGATGTTATCACTTGTAAAAAAGGACAAGGTAGCCCATGCATTATAATTATTTTTACTTTTTTGAATTGTAATTATATAATTGTCATTTTCTAATTACATTATTTTGTAACATTGTCTCAAGCAGTTGCCTTGTATTGTTCGAGTTGTGGTCACTTTATATTCATTTTTAATGCAGCGGTAGTACCGCCAACAGGCTGGAGGTACTTACCGCTGCATTATGACATTGGCGGGTTGGCTGAAGCCAACCCTCCAATGTACCACTCCGACCGACATGGCAGTAGCAGCCACCGGGCTGGAGATAAGAATCTCCATCCCGGCGGCCGCCATTGTGTGTCAACGCTATTATGGCCCTGCCTACTGCCATAGTTTTCGTGGCATTTGTAACAGCACGAAAACCATGGTGGTAGGCCCTATCAGTGACAGGGAATTCCTTCCCTGTCACTGGTATGAGGCCTCCACCACCCCACCCCCCACACCTCCCACAAACCCCTCCATCCCCCTACATCCACGCCCCCCAAAACACACACACATGCACAAACACAGACACACACTCATCCACACATAAATACATGCATGCATACATTCATTCATTTACACATCAACACACACATCATAACATACACGCTGATACACATACACATTACCATACATACACGCACTCACGCATATTCATCCATGCACTCACACACATTCATCCACACACTCACACACATTCATACACACATGCAAACAACACTACACACACACTCGCATTCACGCACACACTCACACATACATGCACACACACACACACAATGCCTCCCTCCTCTGTCGGAGACCCAACTTACCTGGATCATGGAGGTCTTCCGGCAGGGGACGGGATGGGGCGCTGCTACCGCCAGCAGAACACCTCTAGGCCGTATTATTGGTCATAATACGGCTGGCGGTAGTCTACTGGCATGGCGCTGCTGGTGGTAACAGCGCCACCTTACCGCTATACGCCAGTATGGCTACATCCGGATTTCCGCCTTTCTTGTGGCGGAAATTCGGCTGTGGTCATATTATGGTGGACGGATGCTAGCCGCAGCAATGGTCTTTTGATGGCCGTCGCCGCGGCGGTAGGCAGTTTTTACTGCCAATGTCTAAACGAGGGGCTTAATGTTCATGTGCTTTTATCACTTCCCTGTAGTATTAGTCACACTGAAATGGACACAGTCAGTTCGTTTTGAGAGGCTTATTTACTACTGGACGTACAGAAGAGGTCCTTGTGGCCTGAACCATTTACATGACCATTGGTTACCATCAGAGCTGGCATGTATCCATCCCTCCTGAGCCTACACTGAAAATGTTATTGTCTTATACTAAATAGGGCACTGCTTTCTGTGTTTCCATATCAGTCAGAAACCAGCTTCACTGGTCATCTCAATTGATTGTGTTTTAACAGGACACTTAAGGTCTTTTTAATTCCATTCTCAATCCAGGGATGTGTATTTTTATCAGGTTCCGAGTAGTCTGACCCATAGAGACCCAAAGGGGCAATAGGAAACCTGCACTGATTTCGCCTTCTATGTCCATTCTTCTCAATTGGTGATGCTGGCTGTGGATTTCTACGAGGTAACATTAGGGACTGCAAAGGATCACAGACCGGCTGTAAGGTAAGTGAAGCACAACAGTTAGAAGTCTGGAATATGATAGATCAAGGAGGCCAGAAGGCCTAGGCAAATGAATAGAATGAGTCTCAGCCATCGTAATGGCAAAATGTACTATAAAGAGCTCCTGTAGATCAAGATTCCAAGCTGGAAACCCAGTGTGCCAGAAGACAGTCAGTTCACAAGATGAGAATGAAAACTGTAATCAGAAATCTCAAGGAACCAAACACAGGAACTGATAGACCAATATGGGAAGTAAAAGGAAACCTTAATTGTAGACAGCCTGAAAGAGAGAAAACAACAGAATTTCAAGGACAGGTGAACAGGTGCAAGCCAAAGCAAAGGAGAGAACCACCGCAATAATGCCAAGAGTCTGCTCCATCTTGAAGGGACCTTTGATGTGGTTCTGCATCCCCAGAAGTGATCGAGTGCATGAAGAAGTGAGAATGTAGATGATACTGTGTTGGGTGGTATAGGTCATGCCATGGTACGTACAATCACTCTAAGTGACCACTAACCTGGGAATGTACTGTGCTACATTTGAAAGGGAAGGGGCTGGGAACATTTGTGTTTCCAGGGCCAGCCAAAGGCTCGTAGGAACTTTACTTTTTCACTAACTTTTTATTCTGAGGAACTAGGATTTGGGTATTTTGCACTTCTCTCAGGAGTGGAGTATATCACTTTCACAGTTCCTCCCACCAGTGGCTAGAACAGCTCCAAAAGTGTGATAAATCTCTGGGGACTCTACAAGCAAGAAGATAAACAGATCAGCATTGCAGAGAACCATTCCCACCATGGTCTCCATATTGGTATAGTGATGGCCTCTGCATTTTGAAGGGGATAGTACATGTGGATGATTTCCTATTAGCCTTTGTTTTGAACTCAAATGAGCCAGTTTGGCTAGACTGGGATATATTCGGATCTCCAACAATCTATATTGACAGACTAGTGTCTGGAAAGTATAATAATAGTGGTGAATCTCCCAAAGTCAGCAAAACCTAATTCTGGTCACCTGAAGGCCCATTCTATCTAGGTTTAGTAGCCCTGGAGATCACAGACATTCTGTCATAGAAACACCTCCATCACCCTATTGGGTCCACTAAAATCAGGCACTAACACAACCAATGATGGCTGTGGATTATAGTAGTGGTTCCTAATCTGTGGTCTGGGGACCACTGGGGTTCTAAGACTCCTAATCAGGTTGTCTGCAACTGTTTAGAAAATCAAATAATTTTAACAGATTAATAAAGAGTATCTAAAGAAGCCATGTGTAAGTTGGTATACTCAGATTGATTTGTGGGAGCACTCAGTACAAGTGCATCAAACAGAATATAATATGGATGATGGATGACCTGAGTTGAATTTAGAAAGCCTCCTCATTAAAATTTACATTCCAATGTTTTATATTTGTGAATTAAATACAATATTTACAATTTCTGTATTTTTTTGAAGAATGCTTGTGCTTGTATTTTTGTGTATTGTTTTGTGGTTAAAATCATCAAAAATGCTTAGGCCTGGGCCCTCGGCTTCCATTAATTACTCACTGGGGTCCCCAGATTCCAATAATGATTACGTGGGTGTCCCTGTATGCCAGTAATAATTAAGTGGGGGTCCACAAAAGTCACAATGTTAAGAACTACCAATCTACAGTGTCAGGTCTGCCACCATGTTTAGTGGTGTTAGACTAGAAAAAGACCACTTTGAAAAGGCTAGTCTATCACTAAGAGGTGCGTATGGTGTCTCAAACATGCCGGGCAAAACGTTAAGCAAACTAGGGAAAACTGAAGATATAGCAGCATTGAAAATGTGCATCCAGTTCAGTGTATAATTCTAGTGTATATATGTCATTTAGTAATTTCCAGCATCAGTGATGGGCATTAGCAGAATTGTGTTCCCCCTAAAAGCAGCTCTCCCCACAACGGACACAGTCATTTCAGGGATGAAACCTTTGCTGTCATGATGGCCAACTGAATATGTGCCAGAATTTCCAATGCCACTGAGGCTAAAGACGTGGATATGCCATAATGGCCCACAGACATTCCACTTGCAAAACTTGAAATACTCTAAATGTATTGTGGGGCATTACCAGTAGCAATAAAGATATGAAAGCCACTCCAGTATCCAGCAAGTGGTGTCTCTGGGTGAAACATCACAGATCTTTAGAGTCGCCAAAGATGTTGTAATCCTGATCCAGAAGCTTCATGTTTCAAGAGTCAAGATTTAATGGGACCTTGTAATGAGGCCCCTAATGTGAAAAAAGCTGAACATTACAATTGGACTTTTGGGTCTGTGAGTTATCCCTGCCAGGTCAGGGCTTTTCAAAGCAGATTATTTTTACCATATTCTGATTTCACTGTCAGCTCTTTGCAACTATAGCACATAATGGGGATTTCGAATTACCTAAGAAAGTAAGCACTTCATGAAGGCTTTGATTTGAGGAAGGTTATTTTCTGGGTATGTTGTGTGTCCCAATTCTTTTATTGGTTTCGACTCTAGAGGCGAGTATCATTAATTATAAACTTTTAAATGTATTTGGTGATTCAGTGAAAAAATATTGTAGGTGTTTTCTGGGTCCCAGTACTGTGTTGTCCATATAGCAGTCTGCACCATTATTACCATTAGGTCAAAAACCTGGATAATGCTAATGGTTGTATTTGTTCTTTAAACAATGGCCCCACAAAAGTGATGTGCACCTTTTCTAAACGTAGGTGTTGGCAATCTGTATTTTATATGGAACTCAGTATTAAAGAGTGTAAATTGTGACTCTTTACTGTTGGATTATTTGAGTAAAAGCCAGTTTTTCCCTCTAACCTTTGATCTTGTGAATTATGTAGACACATAAACACATCTAAAGATAGGAGCTCGGTCCTTATTTAGAGTTTGGCAGTGAGGGTCCTCTGTGGCAACTTTGATGGACTACTCTTCTCCGTCAAATCCTCAATCCATATGCCTGATTTACAGGCAGGTGTAACCTAAGTATGTCAGTGATGGTGCCTACTGTGGCTGTGTCACTGGCATATTCCTCCAACAACCCAGTGGAGGATACGTTGTCAGAGTTTTACACATAACACCGTTCACCTGATTTAGAGTGGAGAGAGTTGTTTTTTAATTATTTTTGTTGTTGTTGTTGTTCATCACCGTCAGGTAAAACCTGGTGGTGAGGGATAGTAAAAAAAAATTATAATGACCACCACACCATAGGAAACAATTCCTATGGTCTGGATGTCATTAGCTTTTGCTTTTTAAAAAACAAAACATCACCGTGAGGTATTGTTTTTAAATAAGCAAACATTTGTTAAAAGTTTTACAAGCAGTTGTAATGTTCGAAGGAGCCGTCCGTCAGCCTTTTAACACATTGGCAGGATCCACTTTGGCAGCGGTCCTTGCCAATCACTAGAGATGTTGGCAAGGCCAGCAGACATTTCTGAATGCAGAAAATAGATACTTTTTAAAGTCAATGGAGTATCTTACTTTTTCGCCCTGACAGGGTGTCAACCGATTTAAATCAGACCTTAATCTATACAATCTTATCTCGTATCATAACATCCCTGCCCCTCTGCATTCCCTGTGTGGTTTACCATTCATACCATCTTGCACAGCAACAGGTATATGCAACTTTTCACAAAAAAACAAACTTTATAATGCTAGTTCTTTTATCTTATATATTCCACATGTTGCATCAAAGCCCAGGCCATTGTTCACAATGGGAGAATTTAATGCTCTTGGTTTATGACCAGGTTGCCTCAAACAGCTAGTGTTTGAGGCAGAAAAGAGGCTATAAAAATGTGTGTTCTCCTTGAGGCCAAAAAAATATTTTTCCTAGGCAGTTGCACAGCCCAGTATGGCTGGAGTCTTTGTTCCAGTTCATAACCGTATGACAAATGAATGGCTAGCATTTTCCTTTAAATTCTGGGGCTTCCTCAGACAGCTGTAATGTACTGTAAGTACCTGCACAAACAGCCCTTTGTTATTTTTTAAGTGGACCACATTCAACAGACTTTAAAAAAAAAAAACATGCCATTTATAAAGATGGTTATTATTGAATTCAGTGTTCATTTTCGAGATAGTTTAAGATGTGTTCAGTTTTCCTTTAGTATTTTAATTTTTTCACTTATTTTAGCAACACTTTAAAACTAGCATTTGCAAACACCGTACCTGAACAATGACCTTCTAAAAGCAAGGCCCATTGACTTTGCTAATGCTTGTTATTAATGATGAGGCAGCACACATGGCTAATACCACTATATGGCATCACATACTGGATGTCTCATGTTTGTTCTTTCTCTTTAAGAAATATTGGTAAAATTTGGAAACCAGTCCAACGAGCTCCACTTCAGTTTGTTTACCCAGACCCCAAAAGAACGTCTGACATGCTGACTGATAAAACACCTGATGAAGATACTTTGTTAGCATTGCTCAGGCAGTACTACTACATGCGAAGAACCATGCACTGTTTATAGCCATGCCAAGAAACAGTAGCCCACCTTTCATGTGCTAGCAAAGTTTGAGGGACTGATAGAGCTTACAAATTAGTTTAGTCCCTCCTGTCAAAAAAGTCATCCGGATGTGACAAGCAGTTGTGTAACAAAGGCCCAGACAGCCCATGCAGTGTGGGGGGCCCAAGCTCCATGGGGCCCCTCAGCACAGTATTCAGGCCTGAAAGCTCCTGTGAGGGTCCAGAGGATGCCCCTCCATGTACTCTGCAGGGGAACCCCCTCAAGTTTTGTTACGCCACTGGTGACACATTTAAGTTTATGAAAGTCAAAGAGTGAAACACTAACATAGAAAGCTGCGCTGACGCAATAGTCAACTATTCCAATCTTAATAGGGACTTTGTTTAATCCTGCTCGGTTGCTTGTGAAGCACATAAGTTGTTCATCAGAGGAGCCTGTATTGCTAAACAATTAAGGATCGACTGACCATTGCGGCACAAGATTGCCTCTTTGGAGTCAGCCCTGAGAGATCTTGAGCACCAGTACTATGCTGCTGGGGATAAATCCATTGTTAGTCAGATTAGATCCAACCTTAATCAATATAAGGAGGCTGCACAACGAGGTGTATTATTTTAGTATATAATGGGGCACGAAGCTCAGGCCCGGCATTATGTAAAAGGTGACAGAATGGGAAAGACGCTGACTAGCCTCTTGCACAAGCCTTGGGCTATTGATATATGGTTGAATTAAAGGATCATCAGGCAAACCGCCACTCACACTGTTATCTTGGACACATACACAGATTATTTCTAAACACTTTAAGTCTTGCGGTTAGAAGATGGTCAAGGGCGCTTTCTGGATGCCCCGTTCACAGTTTAAGATATTGTTCAAATTATTCAAGGGGTTACCTGGTGATAAGATGCCTGGCCTTGACGGCCTCACAGCTGCGTTTTATAAAGAATATGCAGAGCTTTTAGCACCGCACCTCCTAGATATGTATGCTGACCCTATAGAGGCAGGTGCTCTCCCATCATCCTTGTGCAAGGCGCTGATTGGTACAATTCCTGAACCTGGTAGATTTGCATAAGTGTGATTCCTATCATCCTCTATTCATGATTAAAAATCATAACAAAAGCCTAGCCAAATTGATTGCTTTCAGATTGATCCCCTTTCTGCCACTCATTGCTCAGCCGGACCTGTCTGGGTTTGTATCAGGTAGATCCACAGCACATAATCTAAGGACTTACTTCGTGGTGGTGCAATTGATCAACCCAGTCTGTAAGGCTGCTGTGAATTTTTTAGATGCCACAAAGGTGTTTGACTTCCTGGAGTGGCCCTATTTTTTTTGCACTGCTGGCACACCTCTGAATGAGCACTAAATTCCTCCGCCTTATACGAGAAGCCTACATATACTCTTAAAAGTACTGTTTGCTCTATAGAAATGATTCAAATTCCATATGTTTTTAAAGTATCAATGAATTATATTATTATACGGGGGATGTTTCTGATGACTAAGATGTAAAAACAGTTGATTCTATTCTTTCTGAGCTTAAATATCTTAAATATTATACCGTATTTGAAAGTGAAGATGTGTACAAGAACACTTCATATTATGGGGAAATGTTCTGTTATCACCATTACGGACATCAATTTCTCCACCGAACTGGTACCCCAACATTAGTTTATAATTATACACAGTGGGAACATTGCCCAACACCATTGGGGAGTTCTAAAAGATTTGTAGAAAAGTTTCCTTATTTTACTGGCCATGATGTTAAAGATGCTGAGTCCTATTACTTTAAATTACCACCTTCGTAGGCAAGGAAAATGTTGTTAACAGACACCACATTGATTTATTCAGATTTCTTTGTTTCTTAGTTGGCTATAGAAGGTTATGAGTATTGGATGAAGTCGATTGACTTGAAGAGTGTGTGGGGAACAATTGTTTGGCAAATACAGGGTAGGCAGGCCTTATTTAGAGCAGGCCTTATTCAGTTACAAATTATTGGCCTCATTACGACCCTGGCGGCCGACGGAAAGCTGGCGGTAACACCGCCAACAGGCTGGCGGTGTTCTGCCAGCTATTATGACCGTGGCGCAATAGCCACGGCCATACCGCTGGCCCCTCCAGTATACCGCCAGGCTCTCGCCTGGCGGTCATAATCCCCAGGGCAGCAGTGCCCTGGGGATAATGAGTCCCGGACCGACAGCCTGGCCACGGCGGTAAACACCGCCATGGAAAGGCTGGCGGTAAGTGGGACTTGGGGTGTCCCTGGGGGCCCCTGCACTGCCCAGGCACTTGGCATGGGCAGTACAGGGGCCCCCAGGCATAGCCCCGTCGCGCATTTCACTGCCCGAATTTCGGGCAGTGAAATGCGCGACGGATGCTACTGCACCCGCTGCACATCAGCATTGCTGCCGACTCTATTACGAGCCGGCAGCAATGTTGATGTGACTTTTCCGCTGGGCCAGCGGACAGTAACACTGTTACCGTCCGCTGGCCCAGCGGAAAAGTCATAATAGGGAGCCAGGAATACCGCCGGCACTGGCGGTATTCTGCCTCCCGCAGCCTAGGCGGTCTTTTTATAAGACCGCCGAGGTTGTAATGAGGGCCTATATTTCTCAATGACAGCGTACAACAAACAACTTGTTTAGGATTGGCAAAAATAACAGTCATGAATGCGCCCAGTATTCTCTCACCAGCAAAATTTGATAATTGGCAAAAGATTTTAAATATCACCGAAGAACAGCTCAACGGTTGGGTTCAGAATGGTGCCTTTAATTAAATACTTTCAAGTCCCAACGGGTAGTGATTGTGGGCAGTGGACACTAATGGTTGTCGTGCATGTCTTGTTAACTCTTCACAAGGTTTTAGAGCAAGCAGACTGGACCCTTGTTACTTCATCACACAACACCCTGGTATTATGACATCATACAGCGTGGGCAAACTTTGTCAACAATTGTCAAAATTCTCCACATTAACAACTGCAGAGAAACACCTTAGTCTCCTTTCAGAAGATGCAGACTTACAAGATTTCTTGTTAGGTCCCAGAAAAAACACCTAAATGTTTCTTATATGCAATATATAATGAAATATCAAAGCTTTTGCAAATGGAGGTTTCTGGCCGTTTAAGTCAAATAGATAAGGAGAATTTAGAGAAAGCTGTAGCCGTTGTCGATAATGGTATGAACACATTGTCCAACCGCATTTACACATGAAACAACATTGTGTTTCTGCAATTGACATTATTCAAAATGGTATGTCACTTTAACACCATCAACAGGGTTAACTTAGGCCCATTAGGCAGTTAAGTTGGACGTTACAAGTTCTAAAAAATGTCTGCATGCTTTGGAAGCACGTTAATGCTAAAGAGTTATTTGCATTATTTCATTTAGCACTGAAACAACAGATAATGGTAGGAAAGAAGCTAGTTACTTCATGCTTAACATAAAAAAGTTGCCTTTTAGTGTGGCTGAAATACCATCATCGGTGTAGTTTAGACATGGAGTGATTAACCTGCCCATTCCAACATTTCAGTTCACTTAGTGTTTAAAACATTTTCCTGTAGGAAGATTTGTATATTTTTATCAACATTGTGACAAGTAACAAATAACATTTGTTGCTTTTCACATTCCAGTGTGATGATCTATAATCTATATGTGATCTATTCCCCATATAGGCTTGTTAGGACCGGTCTCAGTAGTGTGTTAGGTACTTTCCAGCAAGCGCATCAAAAAATTTAAAGCAATGTTATATTCGCATAACTCCTGTGTATAATCCACCCCAGTAGGAAGGCATGCATGCAGTTAGAATAGTAAATGCACACACCATTATGGTCAATGGCTGGTCCTCATATGCCTAGGTACTACATGGTGTGTGTTTGTATTTGCTGCCTTTCAGGCTGGCAAAGGGGAGCCCACCTATAAATTCCCTGCTCGGTCTATGGCAAATTGACTACATGTCAGCCTGCTTTTAAGTAGTTAGCCTTGGTGTAGTTCATTTCAGGTCTTAGACCATGCACCCTTGTACTGACAATGGGTTGTGTGTTACTTTTAGCACAGAGAGTGGGCACCCATGTTTTATCTCCTAGGCCAATAGTCTATGCCTTTAAGAAGCAAACACATTTTATTCGCTTTTATTCATTTTATTACATTTTAGCACAGCTCGCTTTCACCTTGTTGTTTTATATTTTATCAGCTGTTTTCCTTAGAAAACGTGCTTGTTCATGTTCCACATTTATCTGTCCCCTGCATGCATTTCACTTTCTGTCCTGCTGAAGGCTGTCATATTTATACACAATTGTGTACCAGGTATCACCAATCTAAGAGTTAGAGTCAACCTTTTAACTATAGACATATCATCACGTCAGGCCTGTTCTCAGAACACAACACATTTTGTTATACGAGCACCACACACTCCATAGAAGGTTAGAGGGGACATTCCAGCCAGCCATCTCATGCTATGTGCCACTTCGTCAACAGCTTTGCTAACCTTGGCTTTGCCTTTCCAGCCAACCAGAAGGACTGCCAAGGGAACCATAGACAGACTCCTGCCTTCTTTCGGGTATGGGGTTGGGACTCCTTCCATGGACCGGGATGGGCATAAGGGCTAACATAGCTATGCTCTCATGTTAGATGCTAGAGTGTAGGTAGGAATTCTTGGACTCATGATTATGCTAGGATGTTGGGAGTCTTTATTATATGATTCACTCTAATGATGACAATAATCACTGTATTATGTTCCATCTTCCTAATAATCGCAGTTCATGCCTGTTACCATAGAATGCAGCTGCTTCAATAAATGCATTCAATCTTATCCTGCATTTCTTTATCTGCCTTCGTTATCTGTGAGACTTTGTGCAACGGAGAGAAAGGGGTCAGACTGACAGCTTCAAGTTGATGTGGTACTGACTCAGTCACCCACACATGGTGGTGCTGCCACCCTAAACTCAGCAGTTTTACTCCCGATGGTAAGAGTCCTGCAACAGTATTGTCAGTAGAGACAGACACTTTTTAAAACCTGTCATCTTGGACTTCAATCCAAAAATTGTCTATCCAAAGCAAATATCAGCATCGTCTGGGATGCTGGTGTAAGAGATGTGAAAATAAACATGCTGTTTATTGATTAAGGAACATAAATATTATCTGTCACTGGTATGAATATTGCAAAGTCATTAAAAAAGCATTGTGTTGACTTGAAAAATATGTTTCCCTGAAAACAAGCCTAGATAGGGGGTGTGAGAAAGGTTTAGTCTGCATAGATTAGTGGCAAGACACTATTGGGAAGACCCGGAAGAGGTGAGTGTTAGTTGTGAAGGATAATGGTCAATTTGTATAAGAAGCCATGCTGGTTGGTTAGAGTAGGCACAGTTTCTACATTACCAGTGTGGGAGAACAAGGGAATCATTCAAAGACATGGTTCAAACTCAGTCTACTAAATTTCTCTCTCACTAACCATTTTTCTCCTGGCAGTGTGACACATGAGTGTATTCATTAGTGTGCTACCAAGTCCCATTCTGCCTTTGGCAGGCCAAACTGGTAACTGTGAAGGTACCAAAAAAGGGCACCAGGCAAGACAGAGTCCAGGAGTTAACAGCACTAGACATCCCCACAACCCCTATTCTTCCTGAACCGCCTACAGTCAGCAAGCACAATTTATTTTTTTAATCTCAAACATAATTTGTTGAGCAAAGTCATCTTTCATAATTTCCCATGGTATGGATATTCAATGTTGTTAGAATGGTTGTATCTCATTACATCATAAGCAACAACATTAAAATTATAATATATAAAAAGTATAGTTATGGTTCAACCACACTTTCCATTAAAACATCATTTTTGATTTGCATGTAACTTAGGACCCTATGAATGGATTTACCTAAAGTTGACACTTACTTGGCAGGGCATCTATGGTTTCACATACCAAATTTCACAGTTCAGGGGAACAAATTAAAGGACTACTTCCAATCAATGGTCATTGTTACAGCATCTTGAAGAAAACAGTTTAAAAAATCTCTCCCTCCTACAGGAAGTATGTGTTTTTTGACATAGTATTTGTTTCTACAATTCTATAATCTTATCTACTTAATTAGGTATTCTTCACTATATTTACTGCAGACAACCAAAACGCATATTCCAGCATTTCACTTACTTTATCAATTAAAATGACCAGGTTCTAATCCACACACAATAGGAAAGAAGAGAAAAAGGGTAAACACCGACAATGAGGAAGCTTAAAAGGGTTTGGGGGTGGTGATGGAGGAACTGTCAATGCAACAAGTGAAGATGTAAGAAGATGGACCAGGGTGAGGTGTTTTGGGGTGGTCACAAATGCTAGAAAAGGAGTGATTTAGAGACTGGGTAGTTTAATTATCGATTGGGAGCAAGGAGTGGGAGCTGAGATTATAGTTATAAAGGTCAGACTTTTAGAAAGGAATAGTACCAATGATTTTTTGCACTGTCGGAAAAATACAATTTCACCAGCTACATTGCTCCCCATAGCCATGCAATAAAGTAAAAATACTAAACAGAAAAGCTGCAACTCTAAACACTGCAAGATGGTTTGCACTTTGAGAAAAAATTAAGTGCAAAGCATGCACTCACAAACCCCTCAACCATTCATGAGTCCTGTGGCTACTGTTGGATGGTCTTCATAAAGTTCGGAGCAGTAACAGACAGAAAGACAAAAGAACACATTTTCGAAACATTTTGGCCTACATGGGGATGTGGCAAAAGATATTTGGAAAGACCCACATAAAGGAAGTTCTAACAGGCATAATGTAACTGCTTGAATGGGCACCCCTGCAGAGTACATAGAGAGAGGCCCTTTCCCTTTCCTACCCAGGCACTTCCAAGCCAAGAAAGCAGGAGGGTGGAAATACCTGTCCCACCAATCCCCTGGAGGACTAGTAGACCAGTCCTGAGACCAGTCCTCTTGTGCTGTGGGGATACACAGCCCTATGTTATGCACCTCAAATCCAGTAATTCATAAAGGTCCCTTACAGAGTGAAAGTAATAGCAGTAAAAGTAAAAATCAAATGATCATCCACGAAAACCACCTTCACCCCTCATCAATATGGCCTAAAATAAAAGTCTGAAGATCAGTTTCCTCTGCACAAAACGTAGATCTCCACAGGACCTCATTGCCACCAATTAACATTATGCCAATTATTTCTGAATTTAGTTTGGGCGCATCATTGCCTATCTTATCCCACTCCTCTCAGGCAGTGCTGAAATGTGCGGTGGAGATGCTGACTCCTTATTCTAAGAATAATCTCATTGTCAACAGCATGCGCATAAAGGTGGAGTCTCTCCCTCCCCCAGTACCCCTAGAAGACCAGGAGACTATGGTCACCTGCCCTACTTTTTGTCTTTTGTAATTGATTCACAAGTATCAATGGTAGTTTGTGATGAAAGCCATTCTTATTCTTTTGTGCTCTTGTGTATTAACTGGTTCTCCCAGCACCAACAACCCTATCTTTTTTTTGATAAACATATTTTATTGTTTTTTAGAAAAATAATAAACCGGCAACAAGGAACAAAGAACTGTGATAGGTCAAGCAGAGAGCATTTACAGTTCCATATAACATTGTACACAGGGTTAAGGACAATAGTGAGTTCCAAACAGATAGATACCATATGGGAAGTCAAAGTTTAGAACTGTGGGGTTGGACCTTTGCCTTGTTTCCAGTACTGCTGTCTTGGCCAGATTACCATTTCCTATTATGGCAGTAAGTCTACCCATCTTCCCCATATCTTTTCAAATTTCCCCGGGCACCCTCTAGATTCGTAAACCACCTTTTCTTGGGTCGCGCACCAGTCTACCCCTTTCTTCCATTTATGGAGTTTTGGGCCCTCGGGGGAGATCCATGTTGTTGCTATGTCCCTTTTTGCTATCAACAGGGCTGTGGCTACCAGTGCTCGATGGGCGCGTGTTCCTCGCATGCCCTCCAACACACCCAGTAGGACTAGTTTGGCGGATCTTTGTATTTCACCATTTAAGACTTTCTCCAGCACTCGAAACACTGAGTCCCAGTAGGACTGAACCACTCGACATGACCAGACCATGTGGAAAAAATCTGCAGGTTCGAACAAGCATCTTGGGCATTGGGCTGAGGGTCGTAGACCTGTGCGGTATAGCCTAGCAGGAGATAGGTACGCACTATGTAAGTAATAGAATTGCACTGTGCGGAGCTTGGCCGACACTGCTAAGGACCTGGGTGCCATCAGAGCTTCCCTCCATTCTGTGTCTTCTAGGGCCCCCAACCATAACTCCCATCTGGATCTAATGAGGTTCATGTCTCCAAGGGCATTGTTAACTAGCGTTTTATAAATTTGGGAAACACCTTTCCCTCCCAGGTTTCCCATGAGTAGTTTGGCTTCTAGCGGGTTAAATTCTGGTAGAGAACTTGCTGCCGGTATATGGGTTTTTAAAGCATGCCTGAGTTGGAGATATCGGAAAAATTGTGTTGGGGCTTGGTGAAAATCCCTCCTTAAGTCTTGAAAAGATTTCATGGAGTCCTCTGCCCACACGTCACCAACCAGGGAGATGCCCACCAGATCCCATTCCCGGAATCCCTCCAGAGCTGCAGTTGCGCTTAGCCATTTCCCTCTCCACAGTGGTGTTTGGTGTGTAACAGTAGTATTCCAGTGGGTGTATCTCAGGGCAGCTCGCCATGCCTGAAAAAATTACTTTGGTAACTTCTCCCATTTCTCGGGGCAGGGGGTTCCCGTACATGATATCTAGAAGGCGAGAAAATCCTAGGGTCTCCAATTCTACTCGGTAGGCTGGGTCTCCCCATCCCCCATTAAACCAGTCGTGTATCACTATTAATTGGGAGGCTAGATAGTAAAGGTAGGGGTCGGAGGCACCCAGGCCTCCGTCGTAAATCCCTCTTCGGCAGTGATGGGCTGCTGCGTGGTGTCTGGTACCCCTCCAGAAGAACAACCCTGTGGCTCTTTCAAGGGCCTTGAACCATGAGCGGGGGATGGGTAGGGGGAAGTTTTGAAAGGTGTAGAGGAGCCTCGGCAAAATCATCATCTTGTATAGAGCCACTCGGCCCATTATGTTTAATGGTAAAGTTTGCCATTTCTGGAGATCAGTTTTTATGCGTGACAGCAAGGGGGTCAAGTTTTTGGCCCATGTCAGTTCTGGCAGCAGTGATACCCAGATGCCCAGATATTTAAAGCTTAGTCTACGCAATGGTATTTGTTCCTACCAATCAAAACAATCTTGTGAATGTGCCAGCGGAATTAGTATGGATTTAGCAGGGTTCATTTTCAGACCTGAGGCCACTTCATAGCGTTCCAGCAGTCCGAGGCATCTCGGGCCTGTTACACTAGGTTCCTCCATGTATAGCAAGACATCGTCAGCATAAAGCGTTATTCTGTCTTCCTGGGAGTGCTTCCATCTCCAGCCGCTATATATTGGGTCGGATCTCACCATCTGCGCCAGAGGTTCAATGGCTAAGGTGAATAAAAGGGGGGATAGAGGACAACCCTGTCATGTGCCCCTGTGAATCTCTAAGGTTAACGACAGAGAACCGTTAACCTGCACCCGGGCCGTGGGGTTGATGTATAGTGCCTGAACCAAGCGGCAGAATCTAGGGCCCAGGCCCGCGCGTCCGAGTACCAACCGGAGAAAACCCCAATCAACAGAGTCGAAGGCTTTTTCGAAGTCAATGAGTAAAAGAGCAAGGTCTCGGGTCAAGCGGCTGCGTTCAGCTAATGCTATGTACAGCCGGCGGATGCAATGCCGAGTGCTGCGAGTGGCCATAAAGCCACATTGATCTGGGTTTATAAGTTGAGGAAGAATCTTTTTAAGACGGGTGGCAAGGATGGTTGCAAACATTTTTATCTCTGTATTGATAAGTGAGATCGGCCTGTAATCGGCACAAAATAATGAGGGAGGTTGAGTCTTAGGGAGCACCACGATGGTGGCTGTATCCAAGTCACTGGGGAAGACACCACTGTTATCTACCTCCGTGAAGAGGTTCAACAGGTGTGGTATTAACTCCTCTCTAAAGACCTTATAGTATTCTGCGGGAAGTCCTTCGGGTCCCGGCGTTTTCCCAGCTCCCAAGGCCGAAATGGCCTTCTGGATTTCTTCTGTGTCGACAGGTTCATCTAAGGCCTTTGCCTCTATCGCTGACAACCGCGGGAGGGGGGTTTCATCTAGTAACTGTCTGGCTACACTCATATTGACCCGTCCCGATGCTTGATAAAGAGTTTGGTAGTATGCGGCAAAGGGATTTGCAATTTCTGCATGTTTAACAACAGTGTTTCCCTCTCCATCCCGAATTTCGGGGACTATCCTGGAGGCCTGGTGGTAAGATACCAGCCAATGTAGCATTTTACCAGTCTTGTCTCCCCAACCGTAGATTTTTGCAGTGCTAGCTCTCCATATGTATTTAGCCGATTCTAGGGATTGGTCTCTTATTTCCTCTCGGAGTAAGCTTATTTGTCTTGTCATTTTGTCTGTCGGGCTTACTTCATTTTCATTTTCCAGGGCTATGACTCTTAACTCCAACTTTTCAATATGTTGGGTTCGAGTATGTTCTTGGATCCGTATCAGGTGTTTGGCTCTTCCTCTTAGCACCGCCTTACCCGCCGCCCACAAAGTACCTGTGGATGACACCGATCCTTCGTTCAGCTCAAAATATTCTTTTATCTCCTCGCGCATCTGTTCCACATAACCTTGGTCTTGGAGGTACCATGCATTTAGTCGCCACATTGGACGAATCTGGGATTGGGTGTGACCTATAATGAATCGGAGTGGAGAGTGGTCAGAGATTCCCCTCGGCAACAGTTCAATGTGGGAAAGAGCTGCACATTCAGTGCCCAGAAGAAGGACCAGGTCTATCCTGGATTATGAACCATGAGCGGCTGACGTGTGGGTAAATTGACGCCGTCTTGGATGCCATACTCGCCAGGCGTCACAGACCCCCGTCGCCGAGAGCCACCCCCTAAGCCCCGTTGCCATTGTGTGTCTATGCGCTGAGATTGGGCCTGTCACGTCTATTGTTGGGTCTGGGGTGGAGTTAAAGTCCCCTCCTATCACTGTGAGCCCTGGTGGTAGATTTAGGAGCAGCTGGGAGAGATCATCTAAAGTTTTCCGAACCAATGTGGGGGGGACATATGTGCTGACCAAATTGATCGTGTTCCCTTCAATTTTCCCTGTAATAGCTATGTATCGCCCGTTCTGATCTCTTCGTGCTTGAATATTTGTCATGGGGAAGGATCTATGAAGAAGTATAGCCACCCCCCTAGAGCCACGGGTGAACCCAGCGTGGTAAATTCTGTCAAAGCCCCTACGAGCCAGGAAGGGACAGTTGTCTCCCTGAAGATGAGTTTCTTGTAACAGAAGCACGTCTGGCCTGTGTCTGTGTACGTACGTGAGTACGGCGGTGCGTTTTATTTTTCTAGGAGCCCCTTGACGTTCCATGAGATAACCTGTGTTTGGCTCATGGGGGGTGAGTGTTTAAAAGGTGTTCCTCATATTCGCTCGGTGGACCCTGAAATATTGGGAAGCCCTCGCCAGTCCCTGGTTTTGTCGAGAGTGTGTTTTCCCGTGGTCAGTTTTTGTTCTGTCTGCTAGACCTAAAAATTAAACGTGTTGGTGACCTAAACGCGGTACCGGTGGCCTGTACAACTCGGCCTGAACTCCCTTGCCCCCCAACTCCCTTCCCACCCCATACTTCCCCCCAGAAGCATCTGTCGCCCATATAACTACCTCCCGTCTAGAAGTGGTGAGGTGTACTCTAAACTGATGAGGTAGCGGTAACTGTAGTGATGGTGGACCCCTCCACTTTCGGATTAAGTCTAAAATTGCGATACGTAACAATAAGATTGTCTTGACTTTTATGCCCCGTTAGTCCGTTAGGGACTCCCCTCCAAGTGTCTCTCGGCACTAGCGGCTTCACAGCACCGGGCTGTGCGACAAGTCTGAGTCTTCCAGGGGCCCAGGCCGGGCCAGTCCCTCACCCGCTACAACGGGGCTGTTTCCGGAGCTTCCAGGGCTGTGGTCCGTACGTAGATCCTGCTGTTCTGCCCGGTGGGATCTCGGCGGTGATTTTGCAGGGTACCCCGTCGGCGCCCCACGTCGCCGAGATCGTGTGCGGTGGCATCGGTCCAGCCGCCGTCCCCCAGGCCGGTCTGGCCCCAGACCCCAGGAGGGGCCCACGCCACCCCCGGAGAGGCCCAGGGGAACCTCCTCTGTCAGCCAATTCCAGGCAGCAGTCGGGTGGGTTTGGTTGTGATAGACCACTCGGAGACGCGCTGGGAACAAGAGTCGATATTGGATATCCATGGCTTTCAGTTTTTGTTTCACCTCCGTGAATGAGCGGCGTTGTTGTTGAACTTCTCTCGTGTAGTCCGGAAACAGAAGGACCTTAGCTCCGCTGCAGGTGAGGTCTCCTTTTGCACGTGCCTCTTGTAGAATCACATCTCTGTCTTTGAAGTTAAAGAGGCGTAATATCACTGACCTGGGTGAGGCACCCGGTGGGGGTTTAACCTGTAAGGCCCTGTGGGCTCGCTCGATAGCGAACCATGGTGTGAGACGATCGGTGGGGATCCAAGAGCGGAGCCAGTCCTCTAGGTATTGGACAAGAGATGTTTCTGCTGTGTTTTCAGGAAGGCCTACCAGGCGAAGGTTGTTTCGTCTTGACCTGTTCTCAGCATCTTCCGCTCTCCTATGCAACTCTGAGGTACGAGCTGTCAGCGCAGATACCTGGGCCTTGATGGCGGCTACGTCGTCCTCTACCGTGGAGATCCTAGATTCGGCCTCTGTGATACGAGCTGTGGCGTTGCAGAGGTCTTGTCTGACCAGGGCCACGTCCACTCTAACCTCCCCAATCTTCGATTCGATGGCTGCTTGGGAAGCCTGGATTGCCTGGAGTATTGTCGCCAAATCCCCGGATGGCACCTGTTGTTCGTTGCCCCCACCCGGGGTCCGGTCCTACGACCGAGGCCCGGCTGCGCAGGTGGTAAACTGGTCCATGCGGGTCTGGGCCGTCGTTTGTCGCGCCGGTCTGTCTTTGCCCATGACAAGTCTGGCACGGCCCCGGTTTGAGGTTTCAATATCTGGGTGCGCGGCGTGATTTGTGGGGCTCCTCCGTGAAATTTAGCAGGCTCTAGGGCTGGCCCTCTATGGGGCTCTGACTTTTGCCCCACTGTCGTCTCTGGTCCCGGCCGTGGCCCCAAGCGTTCCCCGGTTGTCGGACCCAGGTTCTAGCGGCGTGCCGAAGAGAAGGTGGAGGAGGTGATCTCAGCCGTCCCCCCTCAGCAGCCACCAGGCCCAAAGCAGTTCCAGGCAGTGGGCCGGACCCCGATCTTCTTCTCTGGGCCCAGTTTATGTGTCACTGCCTCCCGTCGTTCCGGCCTCGTGCACCGCAGGTCGGGCCAGCGAGGGACCTCTTGTCCGCCCCCCAACGGGCCTCTCTCACCGATGCCACATCACAAAGCAGGGAGGGGGAGAAGAAGGATTCTGGTTCATTGGTCCCTGGATAACAGTCTCTGGCCTCTGCAGAGATCCGGGCAGCAGGCAGGGGCCTGGTGGGCGCACGCCGGTGTCTTCAGCGGCCCTGGCCTTGATTACTGCTAGCCGGGCCGGCAAGAGACTCACCGCTTGTCCCTCGACGGGTCTCCTCCTCGATGTCACGTCCCACCGGAGGGGGGGGAAGGGCTCCGGTCCCCAGGATGTTCCTCCAAGCCGCAGGTCCACACCGGGGGGCCCTCCGGAGGGGCGGTGCGCCCGACAGGGTCCCAGGGTGCATCGGGTGGCGCATCCACAGCGCCAGTCCAGACGGGGGTAGGCCCCGGAGGAGCACCGGCCCAACTACGGCCTGGCCACCTACGGCCCCGGGCGGGATGTAGAGGAGGGGGGGAAGGTCTAACGCCCCCAAAACCACGGGGCCGCCCCAGATGATGCGGACCCCCGGCCCCAGCTCCAGGCCTTGCCGCCGATCTGCGGCGAGCAGTCACCGCCACTCGTCACTCCCCCGAAGGCCCAGGAACGCGGCCTCAGCAGTCTTCTGCCATTTTCGGTCCCTCCGGCCCCGGCCCCGTGGCCCGCAAATCTCGAGCCGAAAAACCCCTCGATCTCACAGGGGGAGCAGCGGGGCCGCCTCAGAGAGGCCACAGGGACCAAGAGGGTCTTCCAATGGGGCTGGATGGCGTATTAGTTAGAGGCGGATGATGGAGGGGTCCGGAGCACTACAGAAGTGCGTCCGCCATCTTGACGCCTCGGCCACGCCCCCAACAACCCTATCTTTTATTACCTCCAGTTACTATTAATATGCATACATAGAGACAGTGGCTCAGCTTAATAGATTCTCTTTTATGACCAAGAGAGCCCTCCAAAGAGTATATCGAGATCAGAATTTAGAACTTTTCCCATAATAGTAATTTATCATAAGTACTCTGGCAAAGTATACCATTTTTGTCCCTATGCTTTGTGCTGACCTGGAAATAAGCGACCAGAACAAATAACATAAATTAGGCATTTCAGATCATAAAAATGTTGGGAGTTGCAAACATTTCTCCTAGAACGTAAAGCATGGCAAAGGCTGCCTAGAGAGATACAGCCTTACTGTACTCACTTCAATGACAGACACATAATATCCTGCATCCAATAGTTTGATTTGATTTGTCTCTGTCGATAGGTACAAATATAATCAAAAACAGCAATTACTTTTCCGATCAGATGATAGACCCTTGGCCTTTTAGAACATCCAGTGGAAACATAGAGCCTGATTTAGAGTTTGGAGGATGGGGTTACTCAGCCACAAACGTGACGGATATCCCATCCACCATAATACAATCTCTTAATATCCTATAAGAATCATAATACAGTGAACAGGATATCTGTCACATTTGAGACTGAGTAACCTGTCGGCCAAACTGTAAATCAGGCCCATAGTCTTTTGTTTTCAGGTCATCACCAATTATACAGTTTAATGCAAAACAATACTCTAAAAAAATAATGAAAATTTGTTTTTTACCTATTACAACAACCTAGGGGTTTCTACCTCATGAATATCTTCTTTCATTCTCTACTAGGACACAGTAGTCATTTAGTAGTCAGACCCCGAACTATTACATAGCAGTGAAAGAAGAGGGTGGCAAAAAATAAGCAGCATGCATGCTGAGAAGTGTTTTCTGCCTATCTCACCCTGTATAATTTAAGAGATTACATCAACCCATACACTCAGAATACTATAAAGAGCACGGGTATCTTTTTATTCCCTGCCCAAACCAAACCTGGAGGTTGAGATGGGCAGCATGATAAGCAGCCAGCCAAAAGAAAAACAGAAGGACCAAAATGCTGCTTTAAAGGTACTGTAAAGACCATTGAGCCCTCTTCTTGCCCAGAGGCTGCATCAGACATTAGCTGGTAAACCAGAGGCCATTCTCTAATGAACACAAACTAGGGCAGATACAGAGATGATAATGTTTCCTGTAAAAATCTTACAGTAATCAAAGTCACGAGCTAAAATTCTAGAGTCAATCTCTCATGTGGACAATTGATAGTGTAGTTAACAATAATTTTTTTTTTTTAACAGCATTATTTTAGCCAACTGGAAAATGGATCTAGATACATTTCTGTCTAGTCTATGGCAGTGCCTTGGCCTGTGCCCACTATAAAAGTTCTGCAGTTACAAGGGGCATTGAACACTCAAACTTTGAAACAGAAAGCACCAAAGAGTTCATCAGTGATAATGAATCCCATCTCTTAACTAGTCTTTCATAAAAAAACAGATTGAAAATCACTGGTAATTTAGAAGGGATATACAACACAATAGGACTTAATTATCATTTCATTTGCAACAACATAAATGTTCACACCACCAAAAGAAGATGACTCTCTAATAATATTAAAAGGACTACTTTCAGTTGTCCCAAAATATTAATATCTTTTCATTAGAGCAGATGAACAATTCAAATAGTTTTCTTGCATCACCCCTGCCCCACCTAACGACACCATGGGTGCGCCGTATTTACAATATGGCACACCATGGCACCCATTAGGCCAATAGCGTCAATATTTTTAACACTATTGCTGCACTAGCATCAACAATTTTGACGCCAGTGCAGCAAAGTGCAAGGAGGCCCATTTATTAAATTGATTAAATTCTGCTTTCAGAAGGTATTAAAAATGACGCCAAAAATGGCACAGTGGATTCTTGTAGATTTAACTCTGCCATTTTTGCGGGCCTCCTAACGCCATAACACCCCCCTTGCATACATTATGCCTGATGCTGGCATAATTTGGTGCAATGCATGCATTGTGCCACTTTGTAAATATGGTGTGGAAAAAATATCCTCCTTGAGCCTCATTAGCATAAAAAAAGGACACTAGTATGGCACAAGGAGGCACTAGGGCCTTGTAAATCTGCCCTATGTATTTCCACAGAGTGTGAATAAAGGGTCCACACATGAGAAGCAAAAGACACACATCAAATGCAAAAAGAAAACAACTGCAATACGGCATACCTACCCAGAAGAGCTGGGGAAAACTGGTTATTGATTGGATCTCAGAATCATTATAGTTCTTTACGGTTTGAGTTAAACCCCCATAATTTTGACCTTATGGTCCTTTGCACATAGTGCAGACTGGTTGTTAAAGACAAAGGTCTTTGTTCAACTTTAGCCAGTTGATTTAGATCCACAAATAAATGACCAAGATGCAGCCTTTGAGTGCTGACACCCGTGTTCAAGATGCTCTTTTGGTCCTTTGGTGAGATAGGATCTAGACAAAAATTCATGTACATATAAAAAGAAACTCCAAACTCTGGATCAACAAGGTCAGAGGTTAAAAATAAAGATTGTAAAGTTAGGCTTCCTAAATGCATAAGAGACTGACAACTTGGATCAGATTGTGTTCTCTAACGTCAAGAGATCAGTTACAGGACAACTGGACTGCAGATAAAACTTATCTGAGTCTGGGGGGCTAATTTAGATCTTGGTGGATAGCCTAGTAAATTACTCTGTTGCCCTGATTGAGATGCCACCTGACAAATTTTGAACTGTCTGTTGGCCTGCCATATATATAAAGCATTGACAGGAACCACCGTCAAGCCGCTTTCTGACAATTGTAACTTTGCCAGGACCGTATGGCAAAGTTCAATTTTTATTGTATTTTATTTTTTAATTAAAAAAAATGCCAAACCAGAGTTTTCTTTCTGAAAATAAAACAATGCCCACCTCACCATGGGAGCGCTGTCCAGTGCCCTTACCACAAGGTATTTCCTGGTGCTAGTAGGTATTGAAAAATGGCTATCTATCTATCCATCTGAATTAGATGGGCAGATGGATAGACAGATAGCTTAATAGAGTAAGGGCCATTGTAGATTTAGCTATCAGAGAAGTTTGAGCTTCAAAGTATGATCCTCCCAATGCAAACTCAAGCGGGTGGGCCTTAATTTTGGTAGAAAGGAAACTCTTTGTTACACAGTGGTGAGTAAGTGGACAAGAGCAGAGGTGTGGGCAGAGGCGCTATGGGCAGCTGAGATGCATTTACATGGATTGGCGGCAAGGCATGGTTAGAAAGGCAATTGGAACGTAAGAGTGACAAGCAGAAGCAACACTTACAAAAGATTTAGGGTGAGAGCATGGCTAGAGGCAAAGGTGAAAGACTCAATACAATGACCAATGAACAAGTACAGTTTTCAATTACAGTTACAGTTTTGGACTGCATTGCTTCGTTCCCAAAGGCACTACCATGAATATTCTGTTGTATCCCATACTTTACATCTTTTCATACTTGTAAAAATGTCGATGGGAGGTTGAATAACTACAGGTTTGTGCTTTGAAAGATGGTTTTATAGACTCCAGACACAAATGCCTTTCCAGTGCACTGACCTTTCTTCTAAATACACAATTCTGTGTTATACCTACTGAGATGTAGTAATAAATCTACTCTAACATGAACACAGAACAAGCCTATTAATGAATTAATGATTTAAATGTTATATGTGCCCTGCTTGATATAAACAAATGAGTGAGTAGTGCGCTTAATAGATTTTTTGATTAATTGATTGATTGTTATTTTAATTTGCTTTAGTTAGCCTATGTGATGCTTGCAAGGCCTTGTTTCATAAAACTTGTAGGAAAATGTTTAGTCATTCTTGCAAACATACCATGCTCTTCAGACTTCGTTCCCATAGAATGTTAGCTTGGAAACAGATGTCCTATTGTTTTACCTATAGGGAGCCTGAGAAAGTAACCTTGAGTCCAGTACATTGAGGAACTGTGGAAATGGATGACATGCCCATATTTCCGATTGTACAGTGAGCTAAGATGGATGCCTTTCCCATGTTGGTAATGAGAATCTTTCCTGATGTTTCAAATGGCTGTCATATGATGGACTATGATTGGACACTTAAACCTTCTGATTTGAGTGGTGTGAAGGATGGACAATTCATCATGCCATTTGGACTTTAATAACCCGTTCCCCAGTTGGATTTCCGGCATTCTAGATTCCCTTGGACATTGAGAGGTACAGACCTCTTTGCCCTTGCCCTGCACTTTCCCTAATGCATGAAATTAGATGATTTAGGGGATGATTTAGATTTCAGAGGAGAGGGTGTTTTGCTTTACTGCAGATTAAGAAGAAATACACCAACACTGAAAGGAATTTCTGGTACGCAACCCTCTCAGTCCGAGAAACACATTTATCAAGGCATTTTGCAATGATGTACAACACAAGTGCACATTTGAAGGAAATCACCACAGTGAAACTAAAGTGTACTGCTTTACTTGAAGCTGAGAGGAAACACAAATAAAAGGAATTCCACCAATGCAGAGCTCTTAGTCTGAGTAATAAATTAATTAAAGCACTATTTCAGATTCGAATAGAGGAGACATGTAGGTCAAATGCAGCAACACAAATACACCTCCAAAAAAATCACAGTAGTATAATAATAATGCTCATAAAACCAAACAATGAAAATACACTACTTTAATCATGGATTATATATCTGCATATACAGCGATTATATATTCATGCACAATGCAAAGCTAGAAATAATAATCAAAAAGAATTAATCTCGATGGGGCTCGCTTGCTTCATCTCCTTGCCACCAGCAGGCCGTGAACCTAGTCGACCGTGAGAAGAGAGAACTACCCTCATGGGAGAGTGGCGGGGGGCAAAGATGCCCCTTTCCCTCCTGAGTTTAATATATCCACAGTCGTCTACTCTCCGTCTCTTATACATCCTAAACAAGCCGAAGAGTAGAATTCTAGAAATCTCCCTCCCATCCTGTGAGTTATTATTCAAATGCTGGCCAAAGCAGGTTGGTTTTGAAAAGGGCACGTTGTGAATTGGCCACATTCCAAGGTGCTCCTCCAAGACCAAACTGTTCCCTGCCGTACCATAAACATCATCCTGGTACATCCATATCTTACTTTCACTCCCTCATATTATGTTCTAGGCCTTGGACACAAAGAGTAAAAACATGAGCGAAAAACACATTGCATAACTTGTGCGTGGAAAAATACCTGCACCTCCTGCACCTCTAACGTCACAGTGTTTAAAGCTAAGCTAAGCACAAAATAGAGTCTGTAATCAGAATGGATCTGGTGGCCGCCATTGTGAGGGTATGTGAAGCTAAGCTCAGCATGAAATGTAGTCAGTGGTGAAGATGGAGCAGTGGTTAAATGCAGATATCATTACAGGGGGTTACTCAGTCACAGCCTGAAATCTGTCGAAATTTCAGGCTGAAATATGTCGAAATCTAATTTCTTATGGAATTTAGGTTTCGTCGCATGGGATATCCATTACCGGTATAACGACCTAACCCCTATGGAATCTAAATCAGGCCCATAGATTTTTCTTTTGACCCATGAGAGGACTCTTGACCGAGCTTCTGACATGCTGACACCTTCCCTTTTTACTTTTTTGCCAACTTTAAATTTAGCTTTATCCTGCCCCAGATGTTTTCCCAAATTCTTTTTGTTCTTTATTTCATTTTTGGTTCTTGCTCCCATGTCTTGTAGCCCAACACTAGGAGCAAATTTGCCTTTGTACCTTTGAGGGATCCCCACCTGTTTTAGAGAATTAATTGGATAATTATTATTTATTGCAAATGATTAGAAGAACTGGTCAACGTTTATACTCAGAACACAAGGTTCTGGTACTTATGTTTTGTATTGCCTTGATAGAACTCTTGGGCCCATATTTATACTTTTTTAGCGCCGCATTCGCGTAATTTTTTGATGCAAAAGCGGCACAAACCTACATCATACAATTGTATTTTGTAAGTTTGCGCCGCTTTTGCATCAAAAAGCGGCGCAAATATGGCGCTAAAAAAGTATAAATATGGGCTTTAGTCTGTTGGATGTTAGTTAAACTTTTGTTGTTACCCAGACCTGGACATCCAATGGTAATTCTGTATCTTTGTAGCTTTGTCTTGATAATTGTCTATATTAACTTCTGTCTGAGCTTGTAATAAAACATTTTAATTTGATTTCTGACTTGAGTTTTCCTTGTGTGGCCACATTGGTCATACTGTAAATGTAAATGTTTGGTGTTGATTGTATTATTCACTTTGATTCCGCCCCTTCTGCTATGATGAAGAGATCTGTTGACCTTGTTTAGAGCACACTTGAGATGCTGCATTATAGTAAAGACCCCTTTCACACACTCAGATCACTTTCAGGAGCCCAATTGCCTCTTTCTCATCCCAAATATTCCATGCTTAAGTCAGCCTCTAAAGAAGACCTAGCTATTAGCAGGTGCTGCATGGACCTCAATTGGGACTAATCTGTAGCAGTTGTTACCTCTGGCTTATTCTTTGATATCCCTTTGCAACAGCTGGTTTAAAGTCATGAAAAGAAGGGCATGAAACAAAAGTAAATAGGCTCTAAAAGTCCTTTCATTTTTTGCAGGTACCCTCCTTGCTCTTGCTCTAACTAATTTTGCCCTCAGTACTAGTTGGCATTTTCACCCAGAGCAGAAGCTCCATGTGAAATACCTCAAATTGTGATTACTAAGGGCCTGGAATTATTTAGTCTGTAAACTCTGGACCTGACAATTCTAGGTCTAGTTGCACTGGCCCTGTCTTTGCTGCTGCCTTGAGAACAGAGCAGAAAGAAAATGTCCTTCTTTTAATCGAACTTGGATACAACTACTCACAAAATTATGAGGTATATATAGGTTGAAGTTATTCCCCATTTTGGGAGACAGACTGAGAATATCAGAATGTGATCTGGGGATACCCTGATATCCCAAGAAGAGGCGGATCCTCCATTAAGGCGGAGGAATGTTGCCTGCCCCACCAGCAGCTGCAAAATACTTTACAAGGAAACAACAGTAAACTGAGTTTATTTTTGTTTCCTTGCAAAGGGGTGTGGCCACGTAGGTGACGTGCAGTGTGGGGGAGTGCACCGCACATCCCTTCAGAGCGCATGTGTATTTGGCCGGCCAGAGGGAATCCCTCTATCCTGGGACTCCTCACAGGTGTCAGCAACCACTGCATTTTAGGATAGCCAGAATCACCTGGAAAGAGGGGAGAAAGATAACCTATGACACACAGTCGTACAATGCCAAATGTGTTTAGTCAGGTGGCACTGCAAAACTGTCACATGCACACTCACCAACTAGCCAGGCTCTGTCTCCTTGTAGTTGTGCCATGATTTGTGGGACACTGCTGTTCTTCAAAATGTAGGCGTCATGGACTGATCCAGGGAATCTTGCTGCCACCCGTGAGATGTATTGATCTGGGAGACACACCACCTGCATGTTTATGGAATGGAAGTTTTTGCGGTTCCGAAACACTTGCTCAGTGGCTCTGGGGGGTATGAGGGGAATATGTGTGCCATCAATGGCACCAATCACATGAGGGATGTTGGCACTTGCATACAAATCAGACTTCACTGTGGCAAAATCTGCCCTTTGAGGAAATTGTCTGTAACTCTGGAGGTGTTGCAAGAAGGCAATTAGGACATTTGCCAAGATGTTGCTGAACATTGGTTGTGACACACCGGATGGCAAGCCCACAGTCGCCTGAAAGGAACCAGTAGCCAGAAAATGTAGGACAGATAGTACCTGTACTGTTGGAGGGATAGCATATGGGGTTTGTTTGGCAGGCAGTAGAGCAGACTCCAATTGGGGACACAGTTCATGAATTGTGGCACGGTTCAGGTGATATCTGATGTCAATGTGGTGCTCCTCCATGGTAGCCAGGTAAACAAGGGGTCTGTATACTGGTGTAGTCTTCCCTCTCCCCATGGGTTGATGGCTATGGTGGAGAAAAACATAATGATGTGTAGATGTCAACAATCTGTATACAGGTATCACATACATTCATACACAGCCCTGCACACACATTACTGTAGAATGTTGGGGGGAGGCATTGACAACATTGATGATGTGTTGAGATTGGTGTGCCAGGGACATATACACCATGCTTTTGAACATTGCATGTGTTCCTTCACCATTTTGAATCTCATTACTATTCCACCATAAACACTGTCCCTGTACTGTGTATAAACAAGTTGCCCTTGTAAAATGGCAGCCGCCTGTCCCACATGTGGAGGACAGATGAAAGTGACATCATTCTGCTGTCGTTAGTCCTCTTGCGGTAGGCGGTCTCAACCACAGTGCAACTCCTCATTAGTTAGCATTGGTGTCTATGGGGAACAGGGGCTATTCATGATCTGCGCCGGCAGTGACGGTGCACACCGTGGCGGTCCTCACCACCACTTTGTGTAGCCCTTGCCACTTGACTCCTGTACCTCGAGACGCCCGCTACGCCACTGCGTGTGCTGCTGTGTCCTGCCTCTGGTTGCTGAAATGGCACGTGCTACAGGGGTCTACAGCCTTCGGAGCACCCAGTGCAGGAAGCGGTGGGGAGACCTCAGACGCTGGGCCCGGAAGACCGCAGAGGCCCAGCTGGATACGGCCTCCCAACGCAGAAGGGGTGCACGTCAGACCCTGCCCCCACCCCCAATGGCCCGCATTCTGGCAGGGCCAATCTGGATGGGCACTTAAAGGCAGCACAGCAGCCACTCGGGGGTGAGCACCACCATTGTCCTTTTTATACTTTGTACTGTGCAGCTGGGTGCAATATGGTGGGTAGCAGGTAATATCCGTGTCATGGCAGGTGTGGGCATGCAACTGGCCCCCTGAGTCACTGGGATTGTGCAGTTATCTGGCCATGTAACGGGTCCTATGGGTTAGCCTGTGGATCTGATGTGCCACATCATCAATTTGTCACATTGTAGTGGAACTGGATCACTCCCAGATTGCCATGGTCTGCCTGAAAGGGGATGTAGGGACTGGATGTTGATGTGGTTGGCCAGTATAGCACCAGTATGTCAGTGTAGAGTGGGAGCTGGATTTCCATTCATAGGTACTTACCTTCATGGAGTTGGCAATGGTGAGGGATAGTTTATTGGATGTGCATGACTGCATTTGTGCCTACACCATATGTGTACTGTAATTGATAGCCTGCATCCTTTACTTTTTCCACCCCACCCTCTCTGTCAACTTGTCGCTTTGTGTGCATTAGCATCATCAGGCGAAGGAGAAGGGGCGCCGTAGAGTGGGGATGCTGCAGCCCACGGGACCCAGGAAGCAGAGACCACTGCTGCTGAGGGGACCAGTGGGTTGGAGGGTGAGAGGAGCACCACATGGGAGGCGACTACCACTGCTAGTAGTGACTCTGATACCTCCTCTGATGGCAGCTCCCTGGTGGTGGCCGACCCTTCTGGAACCACCGGATCTTTGCCATCTTCCACCACCCCATACCAGCTCTGCCCTCCCAATAGCTCCCCCTGAGTTGCCCGTGCCTGCTCACCCAGGAGGGTGGGCGTCTCCTCCGCTCCAGGCCCCTCAGGCCCTGCCCCAGTCAGCCCTGCTGCCCTCACTGAGGAGGCTGTTACCTCCTGAAATCCATCTCTGTAGGGCAGACAACCATTGTGAATGCCATCCAGGAGCTGTCATCCGAGATGCAGCAATTCAATGCCTACTTTGAAGGCATTCACGGTGCCATGTCTGGCCTCAAGAGACCTTTTCAGGCTTTGACCTCCTCTTTGACGGCAGCCAGTGTTCCTGGTCTTTCCGTCCCCCTCCCACCACCTCTGCCTCTTCCAGCATCCCTCTCCCCTCACACATCCCACACACACATGCAGACAAGCATACACCCAGGAGAACACACAAGAAACTCCATGTGACACACAAGCAACACACGTCCCACGACAAGCATGCACACACTCCACATACAACTGCAAACACGACAACATCCACTTCCCCAACTATATCCCCACCCCCTCCTCCTCCTCCCTATCTGTCACCTCACCACACACAACCACATGCACTGCACCATCAGTCACTGCTTCTGCCCCCATTAGCACAGTCACCACAACAGCAATCATCCACACATGCACCCAGACACAACATCCACATAAACCACGTCAACCTGCACAGACACTTGCAGTGCACTCACCACACCAACAAATACCACCACAACATCCATTTACACTAGCTGCCTGCCTTTAACCACTCTTTCTACCCCCTCCTCCCAATACACACAGACGCTCACACTCATACACACAACCTTCATCCACTAAACATAAGCTGGCTCAGCATGCACCTGCATCCACTCACAGCAAACCTACACCACCTACAACCACTTCCTCAACCTCCACTGCCAAACCTGTCTCCAAAGCCCCTCCACCCGCACCGAAAAAGCTTTACCTTTTCCGTGTTGACTTATTTGAACACACTGGCCCACCCCGTCTTGTCCCCAAACGTTCCCGTGACCTCCCAGATCCAGTCCTTCCCCTTCAAACTCCTCCACAGTCCTCTCTTCCCGGTCCCCTGGCCCTTGCCCAGCCAGTAAAAAAATTTGTAAGAGGCCTGATCCCTCTCCAAACCCCCAGTCCAAGCCCACTCCCACTCCTTCCAGGGGCAAGCCAAAACACCCACCTCCTTCTACTCCTAAGCCAAAGCCCCCCCCTTCCAAACCTGAAGCATGTGCCTCCACTTATTTATTTATCTGCATGTGTCAGGTATGTATATATCTGTCCTGAGTGAATACCGTGTTTGGCCTGTGTGTGTGTGTGTGCATTTGGGTGTGGGTGGGGACAGTGTGTGTGTCTATGGGTGTTGGTGTGCATGTATGTGGCCGTGGTAGTTGGTGTGGGGGAGTGTGGCATGAGGGTGTGTAATTGTCCCCTCTCTCCGTTATGTGCTAGGTGTCTGTACTCACTGCTGCCATCTTCGTCGGTGGTCACGGTCCTAGAGATGAATTGCGAGGATCAGCGCTGGGGAGATATCGAGTTCATGCTCCATGTCGTCGTCGGCCTCTTCTGTGTCCCTACAGTGAGTACTTCCTTTTATACTGTTCCTTTCCCCCAGGCTCTGTGTGGCGGTAGTTCCTCCCTGGAAATCATGGCGGCGTGGTGATTTGTAATATGGTGGGTGGGATGGGCCTTTCCACAGGCCTCAAGATAGTCTCCGTCGTTGGGGCGGTCGTACCGCACTGGCGGTACAGGCAGTGAAGTGACTGTGTTGCTCTCAGTTCACAGCCGCACTCATAATACAGTGGTTAGCAGTGCACTTAAAATACGGTGGTCCGCACCACCAACCTGTCGGCGGTCTGCACCACCGGCGGGGCGGTCCATCTCCGCCATGCTCATAATGACCACCTCTGTCTTCTTTCCCTAGTACACAACTATTCTTTATGTGTAGTGGCATTGAGCACAGGTCAGTCCCCACTTTGAATGATTTTGGCACCATTAGAATTATTCCTTAGCCACACAGAGAGGGGGTCCCCGACAGTGCTAGAATTTTCAGGGATCCAGCACAAGGCTGGATTGCTAGGAGAATCCAAAGCTTTTTGTGCCTATGGACCTCATCCAAAAATCCTTTGCAAGTGAGAAATCCATCTAACTTCATTATCAAGCCTTTTCTTGAAAGTCACAAAGCTATTGCCCCAGACTACTTATTAACATATTTGGGTCTGAAGCTCCTGTAAGCTTAAACCTAAAACAGCATGCAACTTGGTTTCATAGGCAAAAGCTCTTAAACATGAACACTGAGGATTTTATATTTCTTGTATTATTGCATTTTATTAAGTTCCCATCACTGTACAGTGACTGGGATCAGATACTGATTGAGGACAGTATGGTAGAGTCAGTATCATTCTGGAAGGTGCAGGTGTGTTCAGATCACCGCCTTACATAACATTAGTCCTTTGCGTCTTTAAGAGAGGATTGAAGACTACACCTTGGAAACATTTTTTGCACCCCCTTAAGCCCAGAAATGACTATCCCAGATCCTGGATCCCGCTAGTAAAGTTGGGTATGTTCTCAGTGTGCTAGTGATAGTGTGAAAGTTGTAGGTTGCGCTTGCAAAGGCTTATGCAAATCGCAGGTGAATTGTGATGTATGAGAGATACAATAGGGAGTTTGCATACTCCAGTTGAAGTTTAGTAGGCATGTGCGTACTCCGCAGTATGAGAGTAGGAAAGCCGTTGAACTTCATATATGTGTGGCATTTTGTGCTAAAAAATTGTCCACATGGTTGTTGGTGATGTACGGACCCTGCGTATTCTAAGACTCCAGAGTATATTGACAAGTGTCGGAGACACTTGGTTGTATGTTGTAATCTGACTGGTTTAGTAGGTTGATTGGGCGTGGTCAACAAGTCAGTGTTTAAGTTAAGTGAGTAAGGGAAATTTTTCAACTGAGATTTGGCGAGTTCTTTGTCCACCAGGACAGACCTATTGATCAGTTGAGAGTGAAATTTGTGGGTCAAATTTTTCTTGTGATTGTGGGAGACTGAGAAAGAGGAATAGCTGCATGAGCGAAAGTGCCATCAGTGAAAATCTGTAAGGTCTCTGAAGTGATTGTGTACCTTCCTGTAGTAAACCAGCAGGTTTGTTTTGGTTCCTGATTTTTGGTTAGTGCTCGCAATACTTTTGCATTCGTTTTGTATGAGTTGAAGATAAGGAGGACAAGCCGCAAAACGTTGTCAGCCGCAGTGTGTGAGTGTGACGTCAGAGTGAGCCGTGTTGGGATAGGTCAGTTAGTGAGAAGAGTCGCAAGCGGATTGGCAGCCGTCCGTAAGAGGCAATTGGTTGAGTAAGCGGGTGTAGGGAATCTTGGGAGTAAAAGTCATTTCCTTATTGAATGGAATAAATACAAAAGAGAAGATGAAGTTTTTCAAAGCGTTTAGGAGTGCCATGAAGGGAGATAGTTAAATTAAGGCGACACTGGGGGAGCTGACCCACCCAGAAAATTCTCCGGCATTTATTGTAATGGAGGAGCGAGGCGTTGCGCCATGTTTTTGGTTAAAGCAGTGGTGCACATTGACAGAGAAACAGGGAGCTTTAGCGTTTCCAGAGCATGGAACGTTCAATTTGAGAATTTTGGATCAATTGCGAATTACATTATATGAGAGGAAGCCACTTCCGAGACCAGCACAGTTTGAGGCTTTAGCAGTTTGGGAGCTCATAGCAAGACAGCAGCAAGAAATGAAATTCCAGGAGAATAAGGAAGGTAGAGAAGTCTTTACCAGAAGCAAGATGGGATTGGGAACAGAAGAAGTGGAGAACTGAGACATTGCAAGGTGTTAAGTTATTTCCTGCAATTACAGAAGAAGACGATTCAGGAGAGACAGAGGATGCTAGTATGAGTGAAAGGGGGAAAGAAAAAGACTTATGTGGAAGAAGAAGATTCAGATATTGAGGACCTTATTACTCAGGTGTTGAGGGACTGACCTCTACCATATGCAGTGCAGGAAGGGGGTCCAGGTACTAGTTCTGCTCCAACTGCCCCAGCCCAAGTGTCGGGGACATCGGGACCAGTACAGATAGAAAATGGACAGGTACAAGGGGTAGTGCAGAGTACTCCTAATGTAGTAACTACCTCAGTGGTCCAAGCGCAGATGCACCCTCCACTGATACAGAGAACTGATCCAGAAGTACCAGTTCTTGAGACAACTTCGAACTTAGTGGTGCCGACGGATCAAATGGTTCCGAGCTCAATGCTAGTTCAGACTGAGCCGACTTCAATGTTGTTGCCTCAGGCGCAGCCACAGGGTTCGCCGAAGTTCACACCAATGACAGGAACACAGTCAGATGTGACACCAGTGATGAATCAGAGCATGGGAGTAGCCCTTCCACAACATGTGGGTGTCAGAGCGGCCCCAGATGCAATATCGCTGCCAATTACTGTTGGTCCAGCGGTACCATTATTTGCACAGAAAAAGCTGATTGCAGGGGAACAGGGTGAAATGTCACAGAGCCTCGTGAGAAGGGGGTGAGAGAGCATGTGCAGGTGGTTTCATCTATGAGTCAAACCTTTGATAGATCTAGACCATTAATGGACCTTAGTCCACTTGTTGCGCCTCCAGATACAGTAAATAGCCCGAGCGTAAGTCAGAGCTTGAAGCAAAATCCAGATGCAGTGGGACAACAGGTGCCGTTGCCGAATGCAATTAATATCTCGTTACAGTGATTGACAGCACAGCAATTGAATGAATGGTTGCATAGTTTGAATACTCCTCGAAACGCATCCAAGGGGGAAGAGCAGATTAATTGAGTAAGACTGGCTACAGAGATAACGGAACTAGTTGAGTGATCAATGAGAGTGAATAGGTTAGAATCCTATACAGAAGAGCTGAGATACTTGTGTCCAAGAATTACGAGAGAAGTGGGCAAGATACATCAGAAATTGGCAGAATTGGCAGATAAACATGACATAGAAATTGAGAAAACGAAGCACTTGAAAAGGAGTTACAGACATGAGGTCAGCAGGGATGAAAGCGCACCGTAGAGAATTATTGCAGAGTGCTCAGATTTGGGGAGCATTAGAGAAGTGGGAAGGCAGATGGGCGAAGAAGAAGGATAAACGGAAAAGAGATTTACAAGAAGAGTCTGAGAGTGCTCAGAAAGAAAAGGATCCTGTAAACTTTACCAATGAGGGAAATTCCAGGAGGGCAATTTGTTCATGCACCCTGGCACAGGAGTGATCTTCTGTCATTCACAAATGATTATTCAAAATTGAGGGAGAAACTAGTTGAGTGATACCAGCAGACAGATAGATTTGTGAAGCTTTCTAAATGTCTGTGGGAAGACCTGAATACTCTATTTGAGATAGTGGTTCCAGCTGATTTGTGGGTTGCGTGCAAGAGAGCAGTGGATTGGCCGATGAGTGAACCGGAAAGAGATAGAGTTACAGGTGCACCATCACCTGAAGTAATGAAAAATTATTATAAGGTGATTGAGTTCCTGAAAATGAGAATTTCGCCTAAAAATACTGATCGGCAGAGAATTGACAGGACATGCAGGAAGTAAAGGAGTCGATACATACCTACTATGAGTGATTATTAAAGGTGTTCAAAGAGTACAGTGGTAAGGAAGCGATTGAGCTGAAAGACATGTTGCACTTTGTATTCAGATTCGTAGAAGGATTGAGACCTGAAATGGGTCAGATGATTAAGAGTCATTTGATTTGCTGGCAAGCGAAGATGATTGATAAGGTATTGCAGTATGCAAAATACTGTAGTGATGAGATTGGGTTAAAACAAAAGAAGTTGAAAGAGAAAGCAATGGTGATGCAAATTAAGGCAGCTCAAAATGTAGTGCAGGGAGCTTTAGTGCAACAGATGCCGCAACATCAGGGAAATGTTGTGTTCCAACCGCAGGTGAGAGGTAGGGGTCATGGAATCAATATGAATCGGCATCCGGATTTGAGTACTATAGTGGTTCAGAATGATGTGCAAGGGATTAAAAAGATGTTACCGTGTCATCTGTGTGGAAACGTGGGACACTGGAAGTGGGAGTGTCCGTTGATGGTGCAAAATGGTGTTGTTCAGGAAGGTTATGATGTCACTACATTTCAAACTGTGAAAGTCCCTAGAATGAGAGGACTTAAGCCGAATTTTCAGAATCAAGTGCAGAATTTTCAACCCATGAAGCAGGTGCAAGTGCTGCGTGCACAAGTGACACAGTTGCAACCAATGCAGCAGCAGGTTCCTATGGTACCTAGAGAGCAAATGCAGATACCTCAAGCCCCGATGGAACAGCAACAGGTGATGCTTACTCAGCAGGTTACAGGTCAGAGACAAGACAAAAGTAGTGATACAGTGCACCAATTCCCATTACATAGTGAGAATGAAATAAACGATGAATGGATGAGTATTCGTTCGGATGAAGAGCCATGCATGCTTGCAGCATCCCTAGAGGTAGATCAGAGAGGACCTTTTGTGAAGGAAAAGGTGATGGGTCTCAGGGTTTCATTCCTAGTGGACACAGGAGCTACTCACTCTACAGTGAGAAGTGCGGAAGTTCTGAACTTACCTCTTTCAGGCAAGACAGTTCAGGTTGTTGGAGTAGCAAACAGACAGCTGATAAATCCGATCACAGATCCAGTACGGGTTGAGATTGGCAACTTCCAGGAACTGCATATGTTTGTAGTCTGTGACTCAAGTCCAGTATCTCTACTGGGAAGGGACTTGTTATGCAAGACCAGATGTTCAATTAGTTTTTCGACTGCTGGAATAGTGGTTCAGATGAATAGTGATGATGAGGAAGAACAAACTCCTGAAACTGAGAATGAAGGCATTAATGAAGAGTACCTATTGAGTTTTTTCCGATGTTTACTGTGAAAGAATTACATGCAGATTTGCAAGGAACGGTACAGGAAAATGTGTGGGACCTGACAGGTAAAGAAGTGGGGTTGATCAAGGGAGTGAAGCCGATTAAGATCACTTTGAAGCCGAATGTAGTGTTTCCGCAGTGTCCACAATATAACATGGCACAAGATGTTCTGATGAAAGTGGCGCAGATAATTGGAGATTTTCTGAAACAAGGAGTTTTGAAAGAAGTGTTGAGCAGTCCATGTAGTTCAGTGATAATGGGCTTAAAGAAGCCGTGTGGGAAAGTGCGCATTGTGCAGGATTTGCAAAAAGTGAATGACATGGTGGTCAAGTATTATCCTGTAGTGCTGACCCAGCAGTAATATTGTTTCAGATTCCATGCGATGCTGAGTGGTTCACAGTGGTTGATTTGTCACAAGCTTTCTTTTCTGTACCTCTTCATGAGGATAGTCAGTTTCTTTTTAGTTTCAAATTCTTAGGCAAAGTCTACAGCTGGTGCAGGCTTCCTCAAGGGTATACGGAGTCACCGTCTCTGTGCAGTCAGATTCTGAAAAAGAATCTGGAGTCATTGGAACTACCGTACCAATTGACTCTTGTGCTGTACATTGACGATTTACTGATTGCGTCCAAAACAAGGGACGAGTGTAAGTATGACTCCATTGCCCTGTTAAATCATTTGGGAAAATTCGGACATAAAGTGTCACTTTTGAAATTGCAGTATTGTCAGAAATCAGTGTAATACATAGGACACCAAATTGAGAAAGGGTCGAGGAGGATCTCCAGGGAGAGAATGTTTCTGGGAATGGTAGGTTATTGTCGTCATTGGATTCTGAATTTTGCTGAAATTGCTAAACCATTGCAGCAGTTGACACATAAGGAAGTTACAGATCCCATTCCCTCAGATCAGGACCAGATGAAAGAATTTACTGAGTTGAGAGAAAGTTTGTGCAGAGCTCCAGCGTTGGGTATGCCTGATTACACAAAGCCATTCACCGTGTTTTGTCATGAACGTGATGTTTGTTCTTTGTCTGTCTTGACATAGGTCCATGGAGGTGCTTATCGCCCAGTAGCCTATTTTTCAGCTACCTTGGACCCAGTCGCAGCAGCTTTACCAGGTTGTCTGCGTGCTGTTGCTGCAGTTGGTCAAAGCCTTTCACAATGTGAAGGAGTAGTGATGGGATACCCTTTGACGGTAATGGTACCTCACTCTGTTGAGATTTTACTGACAAGGACAAAAACATAGTATTTGACTGGTGCAAGATTGACATGGTATGAGACGAGCATACTGGGTGCTCCAAATGTAACATTGAAAAGATGTACAGTGCTGAATTCAGCAAAATTACTTCTGAGTGATACTGTTGAGATTGAAAAAGAGGAAGACATTGAGCATGATTGTCTTGAGGTAACTGAATTGTGCATAAAACCAAGACTTGATATCAGAGATACCCGATTGGAAGAAAATGACCAAATTGTCTTTGTTGATAGCTCATGTCTCAGAGATAGTACAGGAACATTGAGAGCAAGATATGCTGTATGCAGAATCACAGGTACATTAGAAGCTTCTTGGCTTTGAGGTGTATATTCTGCACAAGTGGCAGAATTGGTAGCTCTTACTAGAGCGTGCCATATTTCTGCAAGACTGAGAGTCACGATCTATACTGACAGCCAATATGGATCAGGAATTGTTCACGATTTTGGTCAATTGTGGGTACAAAGAGGTTTCCTGACCTCTACTGGTTCACCAATAAGAAATGGTGACAGAATAAAAGAATCGCTGTATGCAATACAGTTACCTGAAGAAATTGCTGTGGTAAAATGTGGTGCACATCAAAACACACAGGACTACATCTCACTAGAAAATGGATATGCGGCTCAAGTCGCAAGGTTTTGCGCATTGAACTATATATCGTTCAAAGATAAGTGGGAACTGATGGCTGAAGAAGATAACCCAAGTACAAGTTTTGCATTGAAAGTGATCGATACTTTGGAAGAGTTAAAAACAGTGCAAAATAATGTTGATAAGGAAGAGAAATTACTTTAGTCAAAACTGAAATGTGTCCAAAGAGCTGATGAGATTTGGGTTTCTGAGGAGGGTCAGATGGTCCTGCCCAATAGTGTATTGTCACAAATGGCCCAGGAGTATTTACAGTATTGGGAGGGATGTGATGGTTCGATTATTCAGGATCGATTGGCTCAATCCCAAGTTTAGGCAAGCAGCAGAGGCAGTATGTCATCGCTGTATAATTTGTCAGCAGCTAAATGTGGGAAAAGGGACAGTGGTGAACTTGAGCCACTTTGGAAGAGCAGGAGGTCCATTCAGCAGAATGCAGCTGAATTTCATTGAAATGCCTGTGTGTGGAGGTTTGAGGTACGTGTTGGTGATTGTATGTGTTTTTAGTCACTGGATTAAAGCATACCCTACAAGAAGGAATGACAGTCTCACAGTAGCAAAGTTGTTACTTTGGGAGTTGATAACCACGTTTCGGGTTTCCGATCTCTTTAGAATCAGATAGGGGAACTCACTTCAACAACGAAGTGATTAAACTCTTATGTGCAGCACTAAACATTGAGCAAAAGTTGCATTGTAGTTACCCCCCTGAAGCATCAGGACTAGTGGAACAGATAAATGGTGCATTGAAATCAACAATTGCAAAGATGTGTGCAGCTACGAATCTGAAATGGCCAGATGCATTGCCTTTTGTATTGATGTCGATGAGAAATACACCTGACAGGAATACAGGGCTGTCGCCCCACAAGATCTTCATGGGCAGAGCAATGAGATTGCCAGGAGTTCTAGCCAATGCACTTGGACTACTGCAAGGATGTGGCTGATGTGGTTCGCTCTTTCTCTCAGCAGGTGCAGGCCACCACTCTGCCACCCATCCACGACCCAAGGCACAATCTGAGAGCTGGTGACTGGATCGTTGTCCGAAAGCATGGTTGCAAGACGTGTCTCGAGCCGAGTTGAAGAGGTCCTTGTCAGGTGATCATAACAATTACGACAGCTGTGAAGTGTGCAGGACTCCAGAACTGGATACACGCGATTCACGCGAAGAAAGTGGTATGTCCACAGGATCATGAAGAAGCGTTGTTGAAAGCACCAACAACAGCAAAACAGGTTGCCGCACCTAAACCAGAAAAGGAGCCAAGACAGCCTAAAGTTGAACCAGAGCTGGTGGGAGATGGTTTTATTACCCCCTGTGAGAGACGAGAGTGAAGAACTACAGGAGGGTGCAGAAGAATTTATCTCAACGGATACAGCAGGAGAGCCAAGCTCAGCAGAGGTTCTCCCAGAAGCAGACAGTGCTCAAAAGCAGACAGAGCAAGTGCCAGACCAAGAGGAGGAAAGAGTTGAGATTGATCAAAGTCAAGGTGGTCCGACTCCTCCTGAGCCCGTTGCAGGTCCATCAAGAGAAAACACCATAGAGAAAGAGAAGGAGAAGAGTCCAACCCTGAGAAGAATACTGACAGAAGGATCGAGAAAAGGAGATAATTGGCCTGAATCGCAAATAGGGAAGAGAAAAGAATTGGTTATAAATGAAACAATAGAGGAAGAAGTAGGTACCACAAGAAAAGAAGAATTGAGTGAAGGAGAACTAAGTGGTGATCGAAGGATGAAAAGAAAGGGAATAGCAACTTGACGTTATGCAGGTCCTGAATGGGTGTATGCAACTGCTAATGAATGGCAACACAAGTTTATGTCCTTTTGTTTTGATAGAAAGGTTCTGAGTCAGTACTTTGATGTAACCTGAAGGCAAACAAGAAGCTGATTTGTTGAGCTAATCTGAAAAACCTTAAAGAGACTGCTGAAAATAAACTGGAAGAGACATTGATAACCTGATTTAACATAAAACCGGATTTGAAAAGCTGCTAATTGATTTTGACAAAGGAAAAGGGTTCCTGAATGCGAAACTGAACTGTGAGAAAATAATTTTTATTTATTCTTGATTTTTGATTTTTACTGCACTTTATAAAATACAGATCATGACTGAGCTAAATAGTCAAGGTAGAAATGCTTGACGCTGTAGGTATATGAGTGTTGGATTGGCAATTATGTGTGGAAATCTTGTTTATAGTGGTGATTGTGGGAATGTCTGTTCTTGATGTGAAGGGAGCCACTCATACTTCTGCTCCTGAAACTACTACACTAACGGCTTTGGAGAAGTTTAAGTTAGATGAGAAATATTTGCATGACTATACTAATGCTCAAGAAGAGCTTTCTTCTAATGTCTTCTATCGCTTGATGAGTGAGTATGGTGAAACGATGGATGCAAGGGATTGTCTTGTGTGTACGCAAATTCCTTCGTCAGTAGAGGAAGGAGTTACGTACCACAGCTTACTTTTAACCTACGGAATAAGCTGTAGTCTGCTACTAACAAGGTTCTATAATCAAGAGTATATACAGTATTTTTTTTCTGTGATGTTGTGTTTTCGTTTGTTCCTATAATTAGATATCTGAGTAGCTAAAGAGCATGATATAATATTAGTTAGAGGATTCTTTGAGCCAACACTAACATTTAGAACGCATACGCACATAAGAACAACCTTACGTGCTTGCTTACACCTTAGAGCATACTGATGATAAAAGAAAGGTATTAAAAGAAAAATTAGAGAAAGGTTTAGATAAAAGGACTTACAAGAATGATTATGTTTACACTGCAATTATAACGGGATGGAAATTAGCATTAGATGCACTACATGTAGGGAAACTTTGTGTATATATAGGCCAAAATCACGCACTGACACTTTATTTATGGGAACGAGTGAATGTTGCCATGTGTTTTTTGTTTCAGAGTAAATTGACTTTTATGCTGAATGGTCAGGACCCTGCGATTCCTGGGATTTATTATATTTGTGGACTAAATGCTTATTACCGTCTTCCAAGAGGATGGTATGGGACATGTTATTTGGGGATAGTTTTCCCAAAGATTTATCAAATAGATGACTTAAAGAAGTTTCCAAAATTGACTGAATTGCATCATAAGCGACAGCGAAGGGAAACCTCTTCTGCAGTGGTGGGAGATATCTTTGGTGCAGTGATTCCTTCAGTGGGAGTCACCCTGAATTCGATCAAGATACAAAAGTTGTCTACTATTGTGGATAACATGCTGACAAACTTTACAGGGTCAATACTCCTTATAGATACTGAATTAGCCGCGGATAGTGCTATGACGCTTCAAAATAGGCTTGCTTTAGACATTCTTTTAGCGAAAGACGGCGGAGTTTGTAAGATGATTATTTCTAGGCATTATTGCTCATATATCCCGAATAATGATAGGGAGATAAGAGACTTAGGGCCAGATGTAGGAAACAATTTGCGACTCGCAAACGGCAAAAAATGCCGTTTGCGAGTCGCAAATCGGAGTTTCCCATGCAGAAATGCATTTTGCGAGTCGGGACCGACTCGCAAATAGGAAGGGGTGTTCCCTTCCTATTTGCGACTCGCAGTGGTATGCAATTCCATACTCGGTCGCAAATGGAGTCGCAGTTACCATCCACTTGAAGTGGATGGTAACCCACTCGCAATGGGACCCCTTCCCCTTTGTGAATGGACCACAAAATATTTTTTCAGGGCAGGTAGTGGTCCAATGGACCACTACCTGCCCTGAAAAAATACTGAAACAAAAGGCTTCGTTTTTTTTTTTCAAAGTGCAGCTCGTTTTCCTTTAAGGAAAACGGGCTACACTTTGAAAAAAAAAGACTGCTTTATTAAAAAGCAGTCACGGACATGGTGGTCTGCTGTCTCCAGCAGGCCACCATCCCCGTGAGTGCCCCTACTCGCAATGGGGTCGCAAATTGCGACCCACCTCATTAATATTAATGAGGTTGGTCTTTGCGACCCCATGGCGAGTTGCAGAAGGTGTCTGAGGCACCTTTCTGCATTCCAAATTGCGACTCGCAAATTGCAAGTCGCAATTTGGAATCTTCCTACATCTGGCACTTACTCACTAACCTGACTAAGTCAAGTAAGGACTTAAAAGAATTGAAAGAACCGGGTGTTTGGGAAAAGGTTGGAAAAGGATTTGCTGTGGGAAATTGGCTTAGTTAAATTTGGAATGGTAAATTATTAAAAATCATAAGGGAATATTATTTGTGATTGTTTGTATATTAGGCATATAGGCTTCATGTAAATTGTGTCAAAAGATAAAATTGAAAAGATCTAAAAATAATCAAAGGAGGGAAGAACGAAATAGGGAAAGAATCTATAGAGAAGATTTGAGAAGAAGACAAAATACTGATGAGACAGAATTGTGAAAACAATGATGGTGAAGAAAGGTGTGATGACATATTTAGCCATCAGAGGAGGGATTACTGATGCAGATATGCTAATTAGAAATTATTAATGAATGTTTATGCATTTTGATTAACAAGAAGTTGTTAAAAAAATTAAATGTATAGAAAATAATGTGCACGTTTGAAAATGTGAACACGGAGAGTGACAACTTATAAGAACTTGTATTAAAATGATAAGAAATGTGTGATATAATGAAAAAGAGTAATAATAACGTAGTAATATGTCATATTGAGATGTATAACATGTGTTTTGCATTATATTGTAGAGGCTAACTTAGCCGAAGTTGTGGCCTAGTTTTACCAGGCCTCATGCAGAAGCTGAATTTCTAGCACTACAGAAAAGCTGATGCATTGAACTGACCATAAACCGCGAATGTAATCTGCTTAGCTAGAATTTTCTGCAAAGTACTGACAGACAGGAGATGATGGAACTAGACATGTAACAATTCTGGTGTAAGACAGACTCAATGTACTTTCCCAGGACTTGAACAATAGAAGCACTGACTGGAGAAGAAGATGCAACATTTTCGATACCTGATGAGCCGGATAATGAGGACATCGTACAGAGAACCAATCAACGAACTGAGAACGGCCTAATATTAGAATTCATAGATTTGCGAAACTAAAGTTATTGGTTAGAGTAATAACTGGTGATTGGTCGACCAATTAGGAATTAGGGGGATGGACTGGAAAACTTTAATAAAAAGTCATGACAAAGGCCAAAAACTTCAGATGAAGAGAGAGATACGAGGGGAGAACTGATGCAGATATTAGATGTCAGAAGATGCGATTCGTGATTATGTCATTGGGCTCAAGCTCTTTAGAGCCTGATGCGTTGCTGATCGATTGATGACCTGAAAATGAAGACTGATTTAGTTGCTAATCCATTCCGTGGATAGGTAGCTATGACAATGTGACTGTTAACTTTTTGTGCCTTTCTTTCTAAGTACCAACTGCGCTGTTTAAATAAGTTTTTCTTTTAGCTAGATGTTTTCTAAATTTGTGTTCTAAATCGTTTTCGCATGAAGTCCCACATGCAAATGCTAATCTGGATTAGGTAAGGTTCCTTTAAGTGACGTTGACAGTGACAAATGATTGACGAAACTGATTGCTGAACTCTGCTATTAATGCTGATATATTCATCTTTGTTAACTTATGCTGAAGTATTAGAGCACATGTCTTCCCAATTTCTGATTAGATTATGTTATTGGTGGTCATTAATGAACTAATTCTGAGCTGATCGAATAAAGTTTAAATTAACCAATGGACTAGTATTGCAACTAATAGGGAAATAAAATTTATAAAACGTATAATTGAGTTGTGGTTATTCATGAAATATTGATGTTATTGATTGATGATTAGTGTTTTGCTTATTGATACGTACATTGATTAATTGATGGTCATTCATTACTACATAGCTAGGATACTCCATGCGATCCAAAAGGTTCATCGGCCTATACGCGTCCCCTTGTAAGTTGTTTACTTACTGAGGACCAGGTGCGCTAGCAGTAGTAATTTGCGATCCATTTGCAAATTACAATTCCACCTACCCTATGAATGTTAATTAGGTAGGTCACAAATTTCAGCCCACTAGAAATCACAGTCATCACAGTGATGGTGGCCTGCCAGGTTCGGCAGACCAGCCTCTCTATGATTGCTTAAAAAAAAGCATTTCTTTAAATGTAAACCGTTTTCTCTAAAGGTAAACATGATTTGTTTAAAAAAAATAAAACAAAAGTAAAAGTTTCACTCTTTAGTGTTTGACAGTGGTCCATGGGACATGTTTAGGAGGTTGTAAATGGTTAATGTTAGGATTTGGTCGCAAACTATTACTATGCACCAATTCTAAACAGTATTTGGAAGGGACACTCGAAACACTCCCCTCCCAGATACTGATTCGGACTTTCTTCACAAACCCTAATTGTGACTCGGAAACATTTTACTGAAACACAATTTGTGGTTTGTACATACAGAAAAGCCATTTTGCAGTCACAAATGACCTGATTCTGCAAATTGGACCTTTTGCGACAGAAAAAAGGTACATACAACTAGCCCAAGATCTGCACTGTCTGTGTGAGTTTGATGATAAACAGCACCGTGGCAGCAATCATTGCAAAGATTGTGAACAGCATATTTTGATTATAAATTGGGTACTTGGTGCTGATACTTTGTAGACCATTTATGATTTTACCATAATAGATTAGCTTTTATAAAAAAGACTAAGGGGGTTATTCTAACTTTGGAGGAGGTGTTAATCCGTCCCAAAAGTGACGGAAAAGTGACGGATTTACCACCAGCCGTATTACGAGTCCATTATATCCTATGGAACTCGTAATACGGCTGGTGGTATATCCGTCACTTTACCGTCACTTTTGGGACGGATTAACACTCCTCCAAAGTTAGAATAACCCCCTAAATTTCTTCTCTAAACCAACTGTATGAGTCAGCTTTTTACCTCTCAGTAAGAGGACAACATTCCCTAACACAGCTATATTGTGCACATTATTGCAATTTACACAAATGTGACTTGTTAATGCTCTTTGTTCTCAGATGGATGTTTTATGGCAAATGTACTATTCCACTAATTGTTATTATTACTAGGTTGCTGCTCTGAAACCCTTCATTCAAAATCATGTCATAGCTATTAGACAAAAGAGGGGATTTTCCTTTTAAGGACTGCATTTTACTTTGAAAGCTGCTTTTGCACCGTATATAAGAAAAGCTAATACAAGTGTACATTTTTGTTCTAAAAAAATCCAAAAATTAAGAACGTTAATAGCATTCTGGGTACCTAGCTGTGGAAACAGTGGGTTTCATGCTCATCCCATTTAAGGGATTTTCAGTTACGGTTAGAGATTGACAGTGACTCTTGCACCCACCATTCTCCAGATAGTGGGTGTTATTGGCAGCCCGCCAGCAGTGGTGACCCTCTTCACCCAGTGAATGTAACTAGAGAATATAATTGTTATACCATGGATGTGGAACAAGTGAATGCCACCTTCAGATCCCTGTTCTGAAGCTAGTGACTGATATTCAAGTTTCCTCTTCTGATGATAGTTGGTGATGATATCACTCACATGCTACTGAGATCAGGGGTAATGTTCTCCACTCCCTTTTTAGACAACAAATGGTATCTAAAGCCACATGCTTTAAAGGCAATGGGTGATATTCCCAGCACCGGCTGTGAAGATAACAGGGGATGTTCCCAGTTCCCCTTCACATAAGGTGTCAGTAATTAGGCAGGGTGAGCTTCCTCATATCTGCTGTCAAACCAAAGACTGTGGACTCACCCAGGCTTGAGTGATCATTTTTAGTACTATTTAGGAGTTTAGGTGATTTGATGGCAGAAGTGTCTCCTTCAAAAACACCTTACCATATTGTGCAGTGCTCCAATCTCTTCTAGTAAAGTAGCCACCTTGCAGGCATTTGCCACACCAGCTTGTAGGAACGTTTCCGCAGATTGTATGGAAAAGAGCATGGGATTAGTAAGTAGTAAGCCTTTAGGATGGCATTTTTTTAAACCTTTCATACATATAACCCAATTTAATTTAGCACATCAGTATCCAACTTGATTAAATGATCATGGTTTATACTTGACAGATCTTATCCCAGCAAGCAACCCAACACTGCCATCTGCTGACATCCGTAGGGTCATGTCCCTCCCACAGTGTGTAAATGTACTACTTTAGTAAGTGGAGAGAACGTTCAGGGTCATGGTAGTGAAGGAGATTGAGGTAATCTGGACCCTCATGTTGGAGATGTGAGTGACCCTCTCAAGAGATTACATGATTGACATTCTGAGGTGGAAATACGTTACTCTAGGGCAACAGGTGCTCTGAGTCTAGATGGGGGTACTGATTAGAAACTTTATTTGGAGAATATCAAGATCTCAGAGAAAGCTCACTGGGTTCTTTAGAGGGGCACAGGTGATCAGAATCCTCAGGGGAGAGAGGTAATCAAAATGATCAAGAATGAAATGATCAGGATCTTTAGAGGCGGTCAATTATGATAGTCCTCATGGGGTACGGGAAGAACTCAGAAGCCCAGGAGAGGAAGATGAGTTACTGATTAAAATGAATACAAAATTCCAAAAGGGAGAGATGATCAGAATTCTCAGAGGGTAGAGTTGATAAGGGTAGAGTTGAAAAGAACCCTCAGATAGAAAGCAGTGAAAAGTCTGCTCAAAAGTGAGAAGTGATCAGTATACTTGGTGGTGTTACAGAGTATGTAGGCTAAGTTTGCAAGCATCCAAATGCTATCACGAGGATATATGTAGAGGCTAATACAAGGAACAAATTAACTACCGTTACAAAGACATGCAACGGCACAGTGTAAGAAATATCAAAATCTTTTCCAAAATTTATAGATCATCTCATGAAAACAAGGCAGGTGCCATTTTTGAAGGCTAAGGAGCAGAAGCCTTCAGGATCCTCATAAAGGGGTCATAAGCAGAATTCTTACAGGGGTATGCCACATAAAATGAATCAAATATAAATAGCAACACTAAAAATGGTGGATTATTATATCTCTGTCTCAATATGAGAAAAAAACATGAAAACTAATCAGAGCAGAATACTTTGTGAAGGAATATGTTTGTAACTCCTAATGAGGATTGAAGGCTAAGAAAAGGATGGCGGAAGCCTTCCAGAAGCATGTGAAAAAACATGAATAGGCTTGCTTTAAAGTTCTGTTTTTGACACAAGGAATTTCCAAAAGCATTACTTCCTCCTTCTAGATTGGAAATGACCTCCAGCAGGGCAGAGGTTCCCAGCTGGTTTCTGTAAACTAAAGGGCTTAAAAAACAATGCACAAGTTTAAATAGTTTAAGTGGCTCCTTAGATTCCGTCCTTACTACTGAGTTCGTCATTAGGAGTGGACCGTACTAATACCGCTATTTTTCAGTGATCCTGATAGAAGGCAATAACAAGGATTACACATTTTTGGGAAATAACCCATGAGAATCAGATTTATTGCGCATGTTTTTCCCTGGATATTTACCTGGAGACTTCACTTGCTTGCAGCAGATGAAATCTCTGGTTGAAACATCACAGAGATGCAGAATTCCTCTACAACTAATGGTTCAGAAAAGGCTAGTACCATCATAATGATTGGGCCACTCCTGATGAGGGCCAACTACACTATCCAAGCTGAAAAAAGAGTAGGAAGGCACAGAGGATACTCACTCAGATCTGTGCCCCAGGATCACATGAGGCAAAAACATAACTACCAATACAATCAGCAGGAATCCTGTAGGACAAGAAGAGAGTACCAGGAAATACAACACCCTCTTACACCACACCCCCTTTGTATTATGATTCTCTTCAATACGTCATGGACATAATTTGACATATCGTATATCTTTCTGAGGGGCATCTATTCTCCAGACATACCTTAAGTCATGTCAATGCAAAAATGCTGTTCTTGTTCCTACATTAAGGTAGTTATTACCACAGTGGAAACATCAAATTGATATTTTAACCATGGTATATCCAACCTAACTAGAGAAGTCACTGTTTTCTGTCTTATTTATCCCATGTTACAATCACTTTGCTAAAGGAAATCAACCTGCTTGGAGTCAGTCACAAGGCCAATCACATTTTATCTCATCCCATGCCCAGATTTTCATCTTGCATTCTGGTAATGGTTGAATAGCATTGCTGGCAACTTCTACTCATGCAGAACGGCTCATACATTTTGGGTGGAATGTTTAGATTAATCTGAACCAGTGGCCTATATTCTGGGCTGAATTCCAGCCCACCATTATTTTGCTCACTTTGCCAACACAGACAGGGACCATCCACATGCAAAACTACAATAGGAACACTCCATCTCAAACTGCTATGTTCCCGCTGAACTGGAATGTCTGCAAACCCAGATCAGTTTCCGACTGACTGGGTCTCATTAATGAGGTACAGCATGAGCCCCATGACACAACGAGCTGTGGCATCCATACCTTTGCTTACACATTGTACTTAGGCTGTCTCATCTGTAAAAACAAAATAGTGGTTGATGTAATGCTTAAATTAATCTTAGACAGCTGTAATTACTTTGGACTGTATTTATGTCTAGTCATCAGATCTGATTTTCAATGAAGCACCATACATGCACCTCCACTGAATATGCTATGTATCACTATATTGAGGTAAGGGAGAGGCATCATGATCCAGTCTAGGCCCCACCTCTCATAAATCCTGCCCCTCCTCCAAATAAGTAATGGTGATAAATAGCATATTATCTTTTGTATATTTGCAGTTATCCTTGGTTTGTGATGTATTTATACTGCAGAAGTGTTTCCAACTCTAGGACGCACCTTGCACATTTCCTCAGTGTTCATGCAAGGTGCCTTCAGATAGGCCTTGCAGACAAAATATCCATTCAAATACGCAGGGACAAGGTTGGCTTTTATGCTCTGGGTGAGTGGCATGCCAAGGCTTCAAAGACTGCAGGGACATTAAAATCTGTCCATTGTAAAGTATGTTTTCTCTATAGCTGTAGTGAACTCCACTCTACCAGGAAACCCAAAGGGCAGTAGCCCTGAAATGTTCTGTTTGCAACTGCATGTCCGCATCCTGTTCTGCACTTTGGATGGCATGAACGTCTCATGTGTACTTAGCCATGTATAAATTATACAAAGGGAGTTGCTACTTATTCATCAATCGAGAAAATGCTATAGGTCTTGCAAAGGGTGCAGAAAGCACTATAAAATGCCACTACAATAACATACTATGCTACTGGAGCGGGATAGTGACTATATAGATCAAGTAGGGACATCAAAGGTACATACTACATGAAGAGAAGAAAAGGACAAGGTCATACGCTTTCTAAAATGTGTCATATATTTTCAGTCTCAACCATTGCACCAGAATGCTTCAGTCTACCACTCATGGACAGATGCCACTTTTAAATACCACACACACAATCCCTGCCCCTAACTACCTGCCTCCCCACCATACATTCTCTAAGTTCATGAAATTGGAGGAGTGGGAGGGCCTTTGTAAACATTCCAGTACCTCCCCTTATCAAGAGTTTTAAGCTGCCATAATAACACAGAAGAAACCAATGCTAAATACAAAGCACACAATCTTTTAATATTACAAAAATTACCCACAGAAATGTATCCCAAAGGGAAATTCAACACCATAATATTTTGACATAATTCTTGGCCATTCTGCAGCAGTTGATTAAAATGGTGCAAACAATTTAAACTTGTTTCTGGTATCTTCAGGAGTATGGGCAGATTTCTTGTGAATGGCATTCCATTTCTCTGCTCAAACCAGTTTCAATAGCTGTGCTGCCTGATGCAGGCAAATACTTAACATGACGGAAATACTGTTGTGAGCAAAGGTTCTTGCTTTCTTCAGTACTGATAGAAAGCATTCTATGATGGAGCCCTTGGAGTACTTCATTACAGCCTTTGTGAGGTGACAATAAAAGAACACAATTCCTTAGCCAGGCGTGAGGCCTTTAGTATGGAGGCAGTGCACCTGAGGGGTCTTTTCAGCTGCACGGGAAGGCACAACAGAGACACTAGAGCCCTGGAGCATTGCATACCAAATGCAAGGGTTAAATGGAAGCAGAAATTAAAAAGAACAGTAACTTCATTAAAAATGTTCACAAGAGACAAACAAATAAAAGCATTAAATCGGAACGAGGGTTCTGTTTTGGACTATATATTCTCTAGAGGTAGATAATGGGTAGACTGGTGGACCTTGTGGTCTTTATCTGCTGTTAAAGCGGCATGTTTCTAATTTCAACTGCCAGAAATAAAGATGTTGAGATCGTGTCGTCTATTAAAGCAGTTCTATGCTCTCCTTAACTCAGAAGCCCATGTGTATAGGTGCCCTTTCACAGTTTTGCTTTGAATACTCTGTACCTTGCATAAAATGTAAAATCAGAGCTTACACCATGTCTCTCTGCTCTTTGCATGGTTTTCCCTGATATAAGGTTATCTTTCATATGCATGGCAACTTACCGCAACCTTGAATGAGTTGTTGTAGATGCCAAGCCATAACAGAATGTGGGATTGTCCCTATCTCGAAACGGTCCATGATGTTCTTTAGCACCAGGTTGGGAAGTCTGCGACCAAACTCAACCACCAATCTGCAGCCGATGGTCTCAAGCTCTGTAAACTCTGACTACTGAACACGGTTGTGCAGCATACGTTATTGAACACAGTTCTTTTTAAAAAAACAATCCCTAAGTGCAAGTCTGCAGACCATAGTCTTTAAGTCAGTAAAACTGTGAAATCCAAACCAGAAGCTGGGGAAACACATGCTGCTGCCTAGGACAAAAAGTAGTTCCAAAATGTTTTACTCCTAATGTCTAGTGCTGCAGACGGTAGACTGTAAACATAATAGCTACCAACAGTAAACCTTGAATAGAAGACAGAAGGTTTGTGTAGCTGAGGCCCACACCATGTATATGTGAGCTGCTTGGAGTAACTGCATTGTACCAATGAGGACCTTCGGAGTTATTTAATAACTTTGCACAAACATTCATGTGGCATAACGCACTACAAACCATTGCTTTGATTAGCTTACTATTGAAAAGGATAGAACACCTCTTGTAAACCTAAGTTGAGTGTAGTGTGCTTCAAGATAGCAGACCGTATAACAGCAAGCAGCAATGTGCCAAACATACAAAGCATAAATGTAATGTGTTGTCATTTTTTACACAAGTCTATAACAATATTATGCAGTAACTGCAGGCCAAAATGACTTTTAATTGGTGATGGATTGTGAACAGCTAATTGGGTACTTGTAAATGGAGGTTTGGAAATATGCATCCATACACAAATGCCAAAAAACTTTAAGATGTTGCGGCTCTGTGGTAAAAACTTGCAAGGATGTGGCATACAGGTAAAACAAGAGTAGATAGAGGAGACTGTGAAGCTTACATGTAGAGTGGAGCAGTGGGCAAGGGATGAGATTGGATTTGTAGATGATTCATTGATAGAAGCCAGCAAGATAAGATGTACTGGGGTAAAGAAAATACTCAAACACATGGTGGCCTTTCCTATCCTGTCTCATCCATTCACCAGGTTAAAGTAGGAGACTGTTGCTCTGCCTAATTGTTGTAGACATATCATCAGCCTAAGCCTACTTTAAGGTCAACTTCCATTTTCCACACCAGCACACCATCCATTACCACAAGGAAATACCATCATCAAGCTGGTCAGCAGCACCAAAGTTTAAGTAACAATTTTATTTGTCAAGGTTACCCAATGAATTCTCATGAACTACATGAGATCAAGATGGAACTACACATCTAGTAATCCCAGTGAGCCAAAAATAACTTTTATTACTTGTCACATTCAAATGTGTGGGATGACCTATATATGATCTATTACCCATATCAGCACACCCCACCCCCCAATGACAATGGAGAATATACCCTGCTCTACAGGACTGAGCAGCTGACCTTAGCTTAGAGTGCTAGCAATAATCTTCAGGGAGGGTATCCTGGGGGGCCAGTGATGGGGAGCGACTGCTATAAAAGTACTCAGAAACGCCAGGCTGCCTACTGACTGATTGTGCCACACTAAACTTCTCAATTACCTGCAGTCTTTGACTGGTAAAGACCTAATTACACTACACACACTCAGGTACCCCAGCAACATCACCTGCAACTGCTGATTGGTAAGGGACACTTCCTAAGGGCTTTGTGAAGTGAAGCACATTACCCAGGAAATGAAAGACTTTGCCCGCAGAGCACCTAATTAGCCTCAACGAATTTCCCCCATCCACACTGCTGTTGGGTGGGATCCTTCAGTGCACTCTCAAACTGCAGTGTGACAGTTTACCAGCTAACCACACCAGGACTACGGAAATGGGCAGACAAATGTCAGCAAGAGCACAGTCCCGCCCACCCTCGCCCGGACCCATCAAGGGGAAGACAATGACCACTTGGCAGGTACTCCCGGGCCCTTGTAGGTCCCAGCCAACAAGTTGAACGCCATCCTCTTAGCCATCGAATCCTCCCGATCTTCAGTGGAGGCACGCTTAGATAAGATACGCATGGAGTTCGGCCTCATTCGTGAAGACCAACATAAACTGGCCAATTCGATCACTGACACTGAACACTATCTCTTGTAATTGACCCCACAAGTCAAAACTCAAGAACAGACCACCCAGGATCTCCTCGACAGAGTGCAACGCCTGGAATCGCGAGCTTAAGATGCGTAACAACATCTGCGCTTTGGGCCTTCCTTTAGGGGTGGAAGGTATCCAGCCAATGATAGACTTCTTGGAGAACTGGGTGAAGTCAATCACGCCCGCTGATGCCCTGACCCCCCCCACCTCACCATGGAGAGGGCACACTGGGTGGCGGCTGCAGGCTCCTGCCGGGATTGTCCCTGTGCCCTGTAACAGCCCGGTTGCTGCATTATAAAGACAGAGATGCAATATTTCAGGCTTCTAGGCGTGCAACACCCCTACTCCCAGACAGACACACAACGCAACCACCTATCATTCACAGGGGTGAAACACCGACTTCAAGAACTGTCAGTCCAATATTTGCTGCTTTTCCCGGCGAAGCTAAAAATCCTACATGATAATCATGTGCACTTCTTCGACGACCCCATCTCAGCCTGGGTGGAAACCCACATTAAAGAGACACAAAGTCCCACACCGTCTCAGCCGACTGGAACCTGACCCAGAACCAGTGGAAGACACCGAGGGCAGCCACACTGACATTCCTGGGCTGCACCAAGAGCCCCGTCCCCCAATCCATCCTGTCAAGGTCAACAATCCACACTAGAAACAGTTTCGCAATCCGCCAGACCTCACCTTCTCACCGCTCAAGTTTGAGCACCCATGGGAGCATGGAGGAAGGACCACAAAGTGAAGACAAACCACTGGAAGTCTTGATGGGCCTGGTGGTGATCCGGCAGTCATAGCAAAGCTATGGATAATCAGACCCCGCCATCCCAGTGTCTTGCAGTGAATATCAATCCCTGAACACCTATCCCTCCAAACCCAACATGGATCCTTAACGGAGTCACATCACCACTACTCATCGATTGCCGGCTGACAAGGCCCCACATTTTTCCACATCAGCAACATACCAGACCCCCCCCACCATCCCTACATTCTGGATGGCACTTTTCAACTACAGTTTGGACGTGAGACTCATGGTATCAGGCTCCAGTTATCGTTGTTCAGTACTTGTTGTTTCTATGCATTGTTTTGTATTTCTTTTTTAGGGCAACAACTCTAATACCACTTTTGCTCTACGCCTACCCTGGGGGTTTCTCAGCATTTCCCACCCCCATCCCTCTTCTCTACATTTAAATGTATCCCAATGTCCCAACAGCACAAGGTATGCTTCCTAACACTTAATGTGAGGAGGATGCATTGTTTCCAACTGCGCTACTCCACCGATGCCTATCTTAGGCACCAAGATGCATACATATACTTTCTACAGAAGACCCACCTCATTGAGGGGGAACTTCAGCTCCTCTGACTCTGCTGGAGGGGCACTGTGATCAGCACCTCTTACTCCGCTTTCACAAGAGGGACTCTCATGAGTCTCCGCACAGGCACTCTAATTCACCTACACACCACTGTCATTGACTGAAAGGATAGATACTTGTTCTCCAAGGGTCATCTCCATGGAGTACATGTGCTTCTAGGCTGTATTTATGCCCCCAACACAGACCAAGCATCATTTTGGGCGCCCTCTCGGTGGAGCTGGCACAATGGGTAGGAATCCCATGGCTACTGGGTGGAGACTATAACAATGTTTTAGACATCACACTTGACTGCTTCCACTCCCCTCCCCTCCCCTCCACCCAACTTGTAAAGACTCCCTACTGTTTTCCACCTGGGTCACTCAGTGGGTACTGCATGATGTATGGCGGTCTCATAGCCCACAAACTCGCCTCTCTTCCCAATATTCCACACCCATGACCTTTATGTTTGTCTGGACTGTTTTCTTAGCTCCCCAGATCTACTTCCCGGAGTGGCCACCACTGATTACTTGGGTCGGGTCCTCTCCGATCATGTTACACATTTCCTTGACATAGACTGGGGTGCTCCTCACCCTGTGGTCCCCCTCTTGAAAATACACGAAGTCTTAGATGACCCAGCTTTCACTGACTCCCACCTGACCCGCATCACAGGATACTTTACAGACAATCACGAAAAGGCTACAACTAGGGGGATGGGGCAGGATGCTTTCAAAGTGGTTACACACAGGCAGTGCATCCAAAACATAGTGGGCGTCTGGTGTGAGTTGCTGGGGACTCTCGAGGAGGCTGACAGGGAGATAACAGGAATAGATAACCACCACCCTCCAGGTGCCCTGCTAGATGCCAAAAAGTGGCAGACAGCTCTGGTGGACAGCCTCAGCTGTTATAACTTCAAGGAATACTTGGCCCATATCCATTCACAAGGAGACAAACTCTGGTGTGGTTGGGCCAGCAAGAGTGGCAAGCTCCATCAATAACAGCAATTACCTCACCCACTCGACAAATGTTGAGTTCACAGTCCACTATCCTACAATCCATCAGCGCATACTTCTCTAATCTCTGTAAATAGCAACCCACCCACACATCAGCAGCAATTAGGCACTTCCTCAATTCCGTTTCCATCTCAACCATAAATGCGATTCAACGGGCCAAGCTTAATGGCTTAATTGCCATTGACGAGGTGAAACAGGTGATACATGACCTTGCCCGCAACAAGACCTCTGGTCTTGATGGGCACCCAATTGAATACAATGCACACTATGCCACCATCCTGGCCCCCCGTCCAGTAGTGGTTTACTATGATGGCCTTATACCTGGCTCTCTCCCCAACTCTCTGCAGGAATCTCGAGCTTCCCTTTTGAAACCGGACCCCGCCAACCTCTCTTCCTACCACCTAGTAGCCATATTAGGGACAGATTACAAGATCCTGGGCAGGATTTTAGCAGACCGGTACTTAAAGGTGCTCCCTGAACTGATCCACCCTGATCAGAACAGCTTTGTTCCAGGCTGCAACACCTCCTACAGTACCGGTTGTCTATTCTATGTGATGGATCAGGCATCCCTACAGTATCCTAGGATGGCATGTCTCATATTATACAGTGAGAAAACCGTTGACTCCCTCTCTTGGGAGTATCTGTTTGTAATCCTGCAAGCTACTATACCCATATCTTCCCAAGCTCTCATTGGCCACCTAATATCCTCGTCTTCCCAGTCAGTTGTGTAAACAAAAGGTCTGTACTCTTTCCCCAATCTTGTTTCCCATAGCCATGGAACCCTTGGCCCACCACCTTAGAATGGAGAGTCCTTCCTGAGGGATACAGCTGCACGATGATATGCCTATATCATATGACATCCTACTTTACATTAGGACACACTGATAGACACTTCCTCCCTGGTACCCACCTTTCAGACTTTGAAGCAGCGGCCGGACTCTAAGTCAAATGGGGGAAGTCATTTACTTTCCCGTTCTGAAGTGAAACCCCACCGCACCCAGTCACAATCGGCCCCACACCTCTAACCTGGCAAGCCACTGCTCCTCAATACTTAGGAGTTAGACTATACCACTCCCAGGAAGATCTGTTTCAAGGCAATCTGAAAAGGCTGTATGCTACCCTGCGCTCTCAAGTGCGCTTCTGACAACCTCTTCCATTAGCCCTTACTGGCAGGATTGCATTGTCAAAAATGTAAATTCTTTTCCAGTTGGTGTTCTACTTTCTTAATGTCCTGGTCTTTCCTCCAGGCCACTTTTTTTGCGACCTTGACCGTTTGATGGGAGATTTGCTCTGGAAAAACGGCAGGCGACAGGTTGCTCTACACAAAATACAGCTACCAGTGGGGCAGGGAGACCTGGGAGACCCCTCCTTTAAATTTAGTAGCCCAACTCCATTGTGTGGCTTGCTGGCTGGCAGCACGCATGAACACCTTGGAAATTACCACTGAGGCTAGCCTGTTCCCCACATGCATAATCAGTCTGCTCCTCCATCCCACTGTCAAGCTGCATTGCACCTGGTCACTGCTTGGCTGGTTGACACAGAGTTGTCTTGCTAGAACCTTTCATCTAACTAACAAGATTGTATCCTATGCCCCCAACATTCTGCTACCTGGACTCCCCAGCACGCAAGCCCCTTTACTACAGATCAGCTAGTCGAAGGGGGGGGGACAGTGGGGGACCTCTGTCGAGATGGGCAACTTCTGACATTCAGTGGACATGGGTGTCCACTTTATATATATATATATATATATATATATATATATATATATATATATATATATACAGTCGCACAACACTTCCTTTGTATGTCATCAGGAGGCAGTGCTTAATTTGTAAATAAAAACGTGCCGGTGACCAAAGCTCTCTTTTGAAACAGGCGGCTGCTGCATTTAAATGTGCAAGCACAGTAAACAAGGCAGTGTAATTCAAAAGCCATCTCTGGCCTCTTTAACCTATTTACAGTCACTCCCTGCCCCTTCAGCTCACTCTTGCAGCTTTCTACCTTCCTGATGCTTTTTCGCCTTTCTCTTCCTCCGTCTTTGCCATATGTGTTTTTTGCTCGCATTAAATGCTTAATGGAGAAATCTAAGGCCCTCATTACAACCCTGGCGGTCAGTGGAAAAATGGCGGTAATACCGGCAACAGGCCGGTGGAAAAAAAATTTCATTACAAGCACGGCGGTGACCGCCATGCTAAACTGCCATTTCTCCACTCCGACTGCTAGGGTGGTAACGACCGCTGGGCTGGAGACTTTTGTCTCCAGACCAGCGGCTGTCACAACACCGCCGGCGGTATCACAACTCTGCATACCGCCATGGATTTCGTGGGGTTTTGTACTGCCACGAAATCCATGGCGGTAGGCACTATCAGTGCCAGGGAATTCCTTCCCTGGCACTGATAGGGGTCTCCCCACCCCCTCCCCCACCCGAGTCTTCCCCCACAGCCCCTACCCACCCTCCCCAAATTCGACACACACCCCACACATACACAGACACTACCACCACACATACCCGCACACATACTAACAAAAATTCCAACAGAGACACACAGTCATACACGCACACATACATACATTCGTACACGCACACATACATACAGACATACACACACACATACATACACGCACACATACTCACAGATATACACGCACACATACTCACAGACATACAAGCAGACAGACATGCACACATTTCCACACACACAACACCCCCGCATGCATACACGCACTCACACACCCCCTCTACACACTCACACCCCCATGCACGCACACAACACACAACACCCCCCCACCCCCCTTCCCTAACGGATGATCACCTTCCCTGGTCCGGTAATCCTCCGGGAGGGAACGGGATCCATGGGGGCTGCTCCGCCGCCAGCACCCCGTCACCAGAACACCGCCACGCCGAATCACGGGACGTGATTCGGTGGGCGGTGTTCTGATGACGTGGCGGTGGAGGTGGAGCAGCCTCCACTTCCCCGCTGACCGCCAGTTTGGCTACTGACGGCTCTCTGTCCGAAAAAGGACGGAGGGCTGCCAGCAGTCATATTTTAAGCTGCGCGGAAAACCGCCTGCACTGGCGGTCTTCAGCAAGACCGCTGAGGTCAAAATGAGGGCCTAAGTGCTGGCCGTCAAAAATAAGTGGTCTTGAAGGCAGTGGGAAAAAATGCACATGGAACACTGGACATCCCCTGTGGGTGCCAGGACGGAAAAAGTATGGCCAAAATTAGGGGCCATTCATGTCATGGAACACTTTTCTTTCTGGATCTGTCCCACAGTCTTTAACAGTCTACAGTTGACTGCCAAGGGCTGGATTGAGAACCGTTAGAAGCCCTGGCCAAAATGTTGAAACTAGCCTGGTTCCTTTCCTCTCCCTCTCCAAGGGTTTAGTTTGTGAAATAGTGAGTGGTAGTGCCCAAAGCTCTGCTCAGATGCCCAAGACATGCACTATTAAATGTTAGTGCAACCAATAACAAAGCTGCTTAGTCTTGAAACCATCCTAGACCTCTTCAATCCACTGACAGGCACTCCATTCATTTTTCTCACTCTTTTAGGTTCCTCCTTTCTCCCCGTCTTTCTCTTCCTCTTTTTTTCCCCTTTGTTTTTCTGTCTGTTGCTCTCAAAAAATGTCAGGAATGATAAAATAAGCACCAGTCCTCAAAAATGAGTGCTGTGGCCCCCTCCGGCAACCACCGGTTCAAATTAGGATGGGCCCCTCTTTCCATCTGTCTCCATTATTTCTCTTTTATGTACTCTCTCTTCACCCACAACATCTTATTTCTCTAAATCCTTTCACTCTGCTCTTTTCCTCACTGCTATTTATTTCCCTGATCTTGCACTCTCTTTCTCTGCTTATGCCCTCACTGTGCTTGCTGAGATAAACCACAGGAAGCTAGAGGAGAGACTGACAGAGGCTATGTGGCTCTTCTAACACTGTCTCCAATGGCTCCAGTCCCCAGGGGAAGTCCCAGATGAGATAAATGGCCAGGACGGGTCTGACTGATCACTCACCAGATGCTATTCTGCAGGCCTAACTAGAAATGCATGGCAAGTCTGACAACCTAATTTTTCAAGTATCTTGTTGACCATGATAATGTCCTGAGGGTATGATTTCACCCAATTGTTGGCCCTGGCCATGCTGTATGATCTTTCATATACAACAGGCATGACAAACAACTGGGAGTGATGATTTCCTACATCTTAGTATTTGAGAAAATATGCATTGTTAGAGGATGGAAATTTGTTGTGCTTCTGACTAGCTCTCATTGGCTCTGTGAACTTATGGATACATTGATATGGTGAGGCATAAAAGACAATGTTCATATTTACACTTTTGATACGATCTTGGGCATATTACTTGCCATATTGACTGGGCGGGCATTTAACATGTGCTCTTGCCCCAATGTATCTGATAATTTTTCAAGCATCTTGTTGACCTTGAGATTGTCCTGGGGTTATGATTACACCCCATTGCAGGCCTTAGTAATACAGCATGATCTTTGTATATATCAGGCAAAATGACAAACAACTAGCAGATGAGAACATATGCGTTATTGGAAGAGGGAAAACTTTTGAGGTTCTGACTCACTGTGACTGACTCTGAACTCATGGCTATAGTGGGACATAGAAGACCTATTTATACAATGAATGTTCAAGGCTTTATTTTTCTTTATAAGATCTTCCATAAACACATTAGTGGTTTGGGAATTATGATTTTGCATGTGTACATATATTGATTTCAATTGTAATTTGTCATACTTGAGGTGTGTTCTGTTTCGTCAGGCCTGCAACTTATCTATTATTCTTATTTTCTTTTCAGTTATGTTCTTTTGAACACCTTCATGCAGTGTCACTGACACTGCTTTATGTGTGGTGTTCATAGGTGGACCAGTGATTTCAGATTTCCACTGTAGGGTACTATGTCTTTGCACTGTTTGTCCCTGCCTCCTGCGTGACACATGCAATACCACTATCAACTAAGTCTCACCACCCCGTTCTTACCCGATCCCCATTTTGACAGGCATAGGTAAGGTAACTTTGTCCAATAACATGTGTTGTTAGTGCAAAGGGGAATTGTCAGCATAAATCCCAGGACAAAAGGGAGAACTTTAAAGTGTAATGCTTTCTGACCAATCTATATTTTAGGTATCCTTTGGAGTGATCAATCAATCAATCGATCAATCAATCAGTATTTGTAAGCGCAGCTACTTACCTGTAGGCCTCAAGGCGCTGGGGGGAAAGGCCTCATCCGAAGAGCCACGTCTGAGTTTTCCTGAAGATGGTGTGCAACGGGGTTTGTCTGAAGTGCAGGGGTAGGTTGTTCAAGCTCTTCGCTGCAGTGTAGGTAAAAGATCGTCCTCCGGCGGTGGTTTTGCGGATGTGGCGGGACGGTGGCCAGAGTAGGTGGAGAGGAGGGATCTGGCGGGGTGTGGAAGGAGACACAGTGGTTCCGGTAGGCTGGTCCTGCATTGTGTATGGCTTTGTACGTGTGGGTGAGAAGCTTGAAGGTGATTCAGTTCTTGACCGGTAGCCAGTGGAGGGTCCTCAGGTGTTGGGAGATGTGTTCTCGGCCAGGGAGGTCCAGAATGAGTCTGGCGGCAGCTTTCTGGATGAGTTTAAGTTTTTTGATGCTCCTAGTTGAGGTGCTAATGCAGAGGGCATTGCCGTAGTCGAGCTTGCTCGTGACTAAGGCATGGGTGGCTGTCCTGCGACAGTCTGCTGGGATCCATCTGAAGATCTTCCGGAGTTTGCGGAGTGTGTGCCAGCAGGAGGAGGCAACAGAGTTTACCTGGCGGGTCATGGATATGGAGGATCCTGCATCTGGAGGTCATAGTATGCATCATGATCTAACACACAAAAGAAAACCCTCTCTTGCTAACAAGGTGGATTGCAGTCACCATCATCAATCAGTGCGGTTTGATGAATGAGTTCTACTCAGCCTCAGTGTAGATGGGAGTGAGGGATGAGGCAGGGTAGAAAAGTGAAGCTGTGGAAAGGGAAAACTATACCTACGTTCCGGATACAAAAAGAAAAACCGGGGAGAGGTAGATGTTGCTGTCCGAGAAGAAACAAGAGACATGGGTGGTCATTACAACCTCGGCGGTCTTTTTACAAGACTGCAGAGGGACCGCCGTGTGGAAGACCGCCAGTAGTGGCGGTTTGCCGCTCGGCGTATTATGACTGTTGGCTGCTCTCCGTCCTTTTTCCGATGGAAAGCCGCCAACAGCCATACTGGCGGGCGGCGGGGAAGTGGAGGTTGCTCCACCTCCACCGCCACGCCAACAGAACCACGCCCACCAAATCACGTCCTGTGATTCGGCGTGGCGGTGTTCTGTTGGCGGTGTGGTGTCAGCAGAGCAGCCCCCTTGGCTCCCGCCCCCCCCGGAGGATCGACGGAACAGGTAAGTCGATCGTCCGTTAGGGGAGGGGGGTGGGGAGTGTTGTGTGGGTGCATGGGGGTGTAGAGGGGGTGTGTGAGTGCGTGAATGCTTGCGGGGGTGTTGCGTGTTTTGGGAATGAGTGCGTGTATGTCTGTGGGTATGTCTGCATGGATGTGTGCGTGTATGTTTGTATGTGGTTGTGTGTGTATGACTGTGTGTGTGTATGTTGGCATGTATGTCGGTGTGTGTGCGTGTGTGTGTTGGTGGTGCCTGCGTGCGTGTCGTGTGTGAGTTATGTGATGTTGGGGGTCGGGTTGGGTAGGGGGGCCCTGCCACCTTTGGGGGGTGGCAGGGCTGGTGGGGGGTGTAGGGGAGGGAGTCGGGGTGGGGGTGGGGGTGGGGGGTGGCGGAGACCCCTATCAGTGCCAGGGAAGGAATTCCCTGACACTGATAGTGCTTACCGCCATGGATTTCATGGCAGTTTCAAACCGCATGAAATCCATGGTGGTCAGCCGGGTCCAAATACCGCCAGCGGTATAGTGACGGCCGCCGGGCTGGAGACCCAGGTCTCCAGCCCGGCGGGCGGAACGGAGAACCGGCGGATGACCATGGCGGTAACCGCCATGGTCATAATTCCACAAAGTAAGACCGCCAGCCTGTTGGCAGTCTTACCGCCACTTCTCCGCCTTCCGCCAGGGTCATAATGACCCCCAGGATCTAATTATAGGGTAGGTTTGTACAGGTAGAAAGGATGAAGCAGTCATCAACATGCCATATGTCTGTGGATGATGGACTGAGAATGCAGAGGCGTTGAAGCCATATTGAGGTCGCACAGAAATGGTTACTTTGGATTCTAGACCGTTCTGTTACCAGGGTGAGCAGGGATGAAGGATAATGGTGAGTTTATAGTTGATCCATGGCAGAAGACTATAGTGACAGTTTGTTCATTATTTGTATCCTCATCCATTCATCACCTTTCACTTACTCTTTCAGTTTGGCCCGGTGAAGTAAAAGACATCTGTTATTTTGCATTTTGTTCAATACAGGTTCCAGCTGTTTCCGTCTGTTTCCGTGAGAAGCAGTCAGACTTATGAAAGGAATTGTGCCAATGATTTCAGCACTGCAGGTAAAATAACATTTCATGAGCTACATTGCTCACCACAGCCATATACTAAAGTAAGAACTTTAAATAGAAAAGCCACAGCTGTGAACACTGCAAGATTACAAGCGCTTGTACTTTGGAAAAATAACTTACAAAACATGCACACATAAACCCGTGAATCAACCATCCATGAGTCCGACTGCTGCAGTCTGAAGAACTTGATAAAACTGGAAGCACTAATAGAGTAGAGCAAAATAACTTTTTTAAAGCATTCTTGATTACATGGAGATGTGGCAAATGTTATTTAGAAAGACCCACATAGAGGATATTCCAGCAGAGGCATAATGAAACTTGAATGGGCTCCCCTACAAAATACATAGTGAGGCTCTCCGCACCCAAGCAGACTTTCAAGGCAAGATAGCAGCAGGGCTGAACCACCTGCTCATACAACCCTGTGGAGAACTGAGAGACCTGCCCCTTTACCCCCGCGGGCCTATAGGATATGCATGTCCTTTTGTTGTGCACCTCAATTCCAATTATCCATAGAGATCTCTAATGGTGCAAAAGTAATAGCAGTAAAAAGCAAGTGTGAGTTGATAAAGACATTCATAGCCAATTGCTGCAGTCTGGAGAGCTCACATCAAGAATCAGATGATCACCCACCAAAATGGAAATCCACCAAAACCACTTTCACTCCTCATCAAGGTGGCCTAGAGCAAAGGAAACAGAAGATCAGTTTCCATTTCACAAAACACAGACAGTCATAGGACCTCATTGCCACCAATTAACATTATGTCAATTATTTCCTAATTTAGTTTGAACTAATGGCTGCCTATCCTATCCCACACCTCTCTCAGGTAATGCTGAAATTTGCGGAGGTTTTGCTAAAACCCCTTATTCCGAGAATACCACTGTTATTGGTTCTTCAAGTATCAATGGTAGTTTGAGAGCCAAGACAAACTTTCTCTTTTGTGATTTCCTGTATCATCTGGTTCTCCTAGCATCAAAAAACCTATCACTCAATACCTCCACTCACTAATAATATACATACAGAGACAGTGGCTCAGCTGAACAGATTCTCTTTTATGCTCAAGAGAGTCCTCCCAAGAATATTTCGAGGTCAGAATCTAGAGCTTTGCCCATAATAGTAATTAACTGTAAGTACTCTGGCAAAGCATACAATTTTTCTCTCTACATAAACAATGTGCTGACCTAGAAATTAGTGCTCAGAAGAAAGAACATAAATTAGGCATTGCAGATCATAAAAATACTGTAAACTGCAAACTACTTCCCTAGATGTTAATGCATGGCAAAGGTCCCCTGGAGAGAAACAGCCTTTCGATGCTTACTTTAGTGGCAGACACATAGGGCTTCATTACAACCCTGGTGGTCAACGACCGCCAGGGTTGAAGTGGCGATCTTACTGCCAACAGGCTGGCGGTACAAATCGGCATATTTTGACCGCAGCGGTAGCGCTGCGATCAAACCACCATGGTTGTCCCGGCGGTTTACCGCCATGGTTGTCCCAGTGGTCAGAATCCGCCAGGGCAGTGCTTCTTGCAGCGCTGCCCTGTGGATTTTGACTCCCCTTCCCGCCAGCCTGTTCATGGCTATAGACACCGCCATGGAAAGGCTGGCGGTAAGGGGAGTCGCGGGCCCCTGGGGGCCCCTACACTTCCCATACACTTCCCATGCACTTGGCATGGGCAGTGCAGGGGCCCCCAGGCACAGCCCCGTCGCACTTTTAACTGTCTGCCTGGCAGGCAGCGAAAAGCACGATGGGTGCTGCTGCACCCGCCGCACTGCCACATTGCCGCCGGTTCCATTAGGAGCCGGCTGCAATGTTATGGCTGACATCCCGCTGGGCCGGTGGGCGGAAACTCCAGCTACGGTCATGGCGGCGGACGGCGGTAAGGTGGCCCTGCTGCCAGCAGCAGCTCCACTCCAGCAAACGCCACCAACTGTATCATGAGCCATGATACGGCCTGGCGGTGTTCAGCTGGTGGACGCTGCTGCTGGCAGCAGCGCTGCGTCCCATCTCCTGCCGGAGGACCCCCTGCAAGCAGGTAAGTCGAGTTCTCCAACAGGAGAGGGGGGTGGGGGGTGTTGTGTGTGTGTGGGGGGTGTTGTGTGTGTGTAGGGGGGTGTTTGTGACTGTGTTTGTGTGCGTGCATGCGGGTGTGAGGCGTGTGTAATGTGTGTGTGCATGAATGGATGTGAGTGTTCTTTTATGTTGTGTCGTGTGATTGCGTGTGTGCTAGTATGTAGGTTTGTGAGTGTTCCTGTGTGTGTGTGTATGAATGTATGCATGCATGGGTGAATGTGGGGATGCATGTGTATATGCGTGTGTTTTGCCGTGTGTCTATGTGTGTTTATGTTGGGGGGACGGGAGGGGTAGGGGCAGGGTAGGGGAGGACTCTGGGGTGGGGGAAAGGGAAGGGGGCGGGGGAGACCCCTATCAGTGCCAGGGAAGGAATTCTCTGGCACTGATAGTGCCTACTGCCATGGTTTTTGTGGCGGTACAGAAGCCACAGAAACCATGGCAGTGGGGGGGTCATAATGCCATGGGCGGCCTAGTGACGGCCGCCGGGCTGGAGACTGTAGTCTCTATCCCGCCGGTCGTTACCGCTGTGGTGGTTGGTGTGTTAAATTGGCATTTTGGCTTTGGCCAAACCGCCAATGTCATAATAGTGGCGGAATGTACTGCCAGCCTGTTGGCGGTACTACTGCCACTATTAGACCGACCGCCAGGGTCGTAATGACCCCCATAGTCTTGTTTTCCGGTCATCATTAATTATAGGGTTTAATGTAAAACAGCCTATGAAAACTCTTTAATGAAAAATAAAAGACAATGTTTCTCATCTATTATAACAACTCTGGCATTCCTACCATATTTACCCACCATGATGATCTGGTCAGTGGCTGTGTTCACCCCCTCAGTGACGTAGATCATCAGGCTATTACACTTTCAGTCCATCTTCCATGCTCAACATCAGGGGTGGGCTTGGCCACAGCTAATCCTATTATATGTAGAAATCTGAGTAAGATTACATCTGACATCTTAAAACAGGTGCTTAACCTCTCCAGAGTTAGACATGATGACTACACTGCAGAAGGCTACCATGCTTGGGTCATCGCTGCTCTGGATACCATAGCCCCCCTAAAGGTCAAAAGTGTCACCAGATGTAAACCAACTGCACCCTGATGTGCTGAAGATCTTAAGGGCCTTAGACGGGAATGCTAGGGTAGGATTTTAACTTACCTATGGAAAGTGAGTCCCTTTCCCAAATCACCACCATGTGCCCAATTAGCCCTCTGTATTTACCAGCATTTCCTTGCAGCAAACCATGGACTTATTTTAGAGGGTTAAATCTGGATCTCTAAAACAACTTTTTGCATAAGATGTTCAACCTCACACTGCAATCAGGAATCTTCCCCACCCACTGGAAGGAAGCAATCATCAGTCCATTACTAAAAAAAAAACTCAGTGCGGATCCCAAAGACTTGATGAACGTCCATTCCATATCCTTGCTGCCAAGATACTTCAAAGGTTTATTAACCAGGTTACATTTATTGAGACTCATGACATTCTTGACCCCTCGCAAAATGGTTTCAGGAGTGGCCACAGTACAGAATCTACGCTCATCATGACTATAGACAGTATCTGCCACGAGATTGATGACGGTGGGGCGGCCATTCTGGTAATGCTTGATTGTCTGCAGCATTTCTCTTGTACAGATGATTCAACATCTGCAGCAAGTTGGTGTCCATAGGACCACCCTAAAGCTTCACCGCTCTTTTCTAAGCAACAGGGTACAAATTATCAGCTGCAGGGGTTTCAAGGTGGAAGCCTTTACACTTCCCTTTGGGGTGCCCTAACTCTTTTTAATGTGTATGTTTCCCCACTGGGGGAATTGGTTAGCTCTTTCGGGTTCCAGGTGCTATTGTATGCATATGACACCCAATTCATTGTGTCTGTCTCTAATGACCTTACATGTGTGGCTGAGTATCTTAATCTTTGTATGTCCAGCATCAGTAGCTGGACAAAAGAGAACAACCTTAAACACAATGCATAAAAAACTGAAGTATTGGTGTTTGGAACCCAGATTCGGGGAAACTGTTAAGAGTAGTGGTATGTGCAAGCGGAGGTGTGCTCAGGACACCAAGGGCAGTGGAACTGCATCTACATGGATTGGCAGCAAGTCATGGGTAGAAAGGCAATTGGAATGGAAGGGTGACAATCAGAAGCAGCACTGGCAGAGAAGACAATAGCAAAGTTATGGGTGGAGGGCATGGCCAGAAGCACAGGTGAAAGGCAGAAGACAATGGCCAATTAACAAGTTCCGTTTTTCAGTTACAACTATACTTTTGAAATACAGTGCTTCATTCCCAAATGCACTATCATTTATATTCTGCTGGTACTTTGCATTTGGTCAAACATGTAAAAAAGGCCAATGGCAGGTTAAATAATAAGACTACAAGTTTAGAGCTTTGGAAAGTGGTTTGAGAGGCACCAGACACAAGTGCCTTCCCAGGACACTGACCTTTTTTCTAAATATGCAGTTTTCCTCATGGCCTAGCTGCCTTTAGGGAACACCAAAAGACTAACAGACAAAGGTCCTGATTTAGAGATTGGCAGAGGAGTTACTTCATCACAAACGTAACGGATATCGTGTCTGCCATACAACAAGCTCCATGGGCTATAATAAAATAACATTAAGGCCATCTCAATGAAGTCACACTTCAACCAGACCCTGTTTTGGAGTCTTTCTGAATGTTGAGCTGAGGCCACCCAATTTCCCAATAAGCTCTACTGACCCGCCCAGCTTCGGCTGACCTTGGGTGCATAGGAAGCCTCAGCCCACTAAATGAATCCAGAGATGCTGATCTCGAAAGTCAAGACGTTACTTTTACTCCTCATCAGAGACTGCCCAGGATCAAAGTATGAATGCAGGTGACCTGAGTGTTCACTCTGCCAGGTGAGCACATGCTTCCTGTGTCAACATTTGCTTGTTTCAACTTTGTGAGAATTCCTAATTTTTTCTTTTTCCCAGTACACACTAGTGTTTATATGAAGTGGCCTTGAGCAAAGGTCATTCCGCTCCTTGAATGATTTGGGCACCAATAAAGTTATCCCTGAGATACACACTAAGGGGGTCCCCTGGCGGTGCTAGAATTTGCAGAGGTCCAGCACACAGGTGCTTTGCTAGGAGAATCCAGAGCTTTTATGTCGATGAGACCTCATCCCAAAAACTTGTGCAAGTGAGACATCTATCTAACTTCATTATCAAGTCTTTCCTTTGATGTCACAAAGGTGCTGCCGCAGACTCATTAGCAGATCTGAAGCTCCTGTGCAAAACCTAAGCCTAAAATGGAAGGTAAATGTATTTCGTAGGCAAAAGCTCTTGAACACGAGCACTGAGGATTTTAATTTTCTTGTGTTTTTGCATTTTTCCAATGACTGGGATAAGATACTGATTGAGGAAAGTATGGTAAGGTTGGTATGATTTTGAAAGGTGAAGCTGTATTCAGATCGCAGCCCTTTGCATAACATTAATCCTTTGCGTCTTATGAGAAAGGATCGAAGACTGCACCTTGAGAAAATTGCTTTCAGAAGAACCAATAATGAGACTCCCTCCATAGAATAACACAAATCTATTTCCAGGGAGAAAATAACAAGGAGCTAAATGTACGAAGAACTGGTTGCAAATACTGGTCTCATTTTGCAACCAAGATTTTTGTGACCAGTGTGGTGATAGGCGATCTGACCTATGTACTAATACTTTGGTTTGCAAATTACAATTACAAGTGGGGTGCAATTTATCCTACCTCATGAATACTCATAAGGTAGGTTGCAAATTTCAACCCACTAGGAATCACAACTATCACAGTGATAGTAGCCTGCTGGGTTCTGCAGCCCAACATCAATGTCATTGCTTTTAAACAAATTCAATTTCTTTAAATAAAACCTGTTTTACTTAAAGGAATATGGGATTTGTTTAAAAAAAATGTGGTCCCTGGGACATGGTTAGGAGGTGATAAAAGATTAATGGTTTGTAACCAGAACTCGGTCGCAAAGTATTAATACGTACCAATGTAAATCAGTATTGGGTAAGACCACCCTAAGCACACCCCTTCTAAATACAAATTCAGACTTTGGTTACAAGTCCAAATTGTGATTCGAAAACATGTTACTGAAACGCAATTTGTGGTTTGTACATAAAGAAAAGCGTTTTTGCATTTGCAAACATCCTAATTCTGTGAATCAGACCTTTTGTGACCAAAAACAAAGGCACATACATCTAGTCCCAGGTTTACATTGTCTGTGAGCTCTTCTGAAAATCTTTGATATTTTAACACTTTAATTTTTAGTACTACTTTTGCCTTAGCTCATGCCCCACCTTACTCACTTAGATATAACTACCACTATGCTCTTTCCAGAATCACACAACATACAATGGCACGTTACATCATTTACAATTTCACATATGAGATCTTCTAATAAAAAATGGACACCCACAGACTGCATTTCTTCTCTAAAAGAACTTTATGAGGAGTTACCTTATTACCTCTCAGTAAGAAGACAACTACATTGTGCACACCAATGTTACTTGTTAGTGGTGTTTGTCCTCAAATGGATGTTTTATGGCAGGTGGACTATTGTACTAATTAATATTAGTACTCGGTTGGTGCTCTGAAACACTTTTTCTATAATCATGTCATATCAATTACACAAAGATGGCATTTTTCCTTTTAAACCCTGCATTTCACTTTGAAACCAGAATTTGTGCTATATATAAGAAAAGCTAATAAAGGAGTACATGTTTGTTATAAAAAAAAGAAGAGAAAATCAGGAACATTAATTGCATTCTGGGTTCCTAGATGTGGAGACAGTGAGTGCCATGCTAAGCCCTTGTAGGGCATTTTCAGTCACTTTTGTCCCTTGTTAGGGACTGTCAGTGACTTTTGGACTCACTGTTCTTCAGGCAGTGAGTGCTATTGTTGGCCCACTAGCAGTTAAGACAGATGATGACCTGCCTTACCCAGGGATGTTACTAGAGAATATCATTGGAATACCATGGCTGTGGAACCAGTGAATGACACCTTTAGCCCCCTGCTATGGAGCTAATGGCTGATATTCAAGTTCCTTCCTCTGATGATAGTTGGTGATGTTATTCCTCACATTCTACAGAGATCAGGGGTGAGGACCTCCACTCACTTTGTAAACATCGAATGGCATCTAAAGCCACATGCTTTAAAGGCAATTGGTGACATTCTTAGCACCAGCTATAGAGATAACAGGGGGGTTTCTCAGTTCTTTTCCTCAAGAGGTGTCAGTGATATCGTAGGCCCAGCTTCCTCATCTCTGCTGTCAAACCAAGAACTGTGCTTTCGCCCAGGCCTGAGTGATCATCTTTAGTACTATTTAAGAGATTGGGTAATTTGATAGCAGAAATCCAAAAACCTCTTACCATATTGCACAGTGCTGCGGTTAAAGAAGTCTGCTTGCAGGCTTTGTCCACACCAGCTTGTAGGAACTGTTCCGGAGACTGCATGGAAAAGAACATGAGATTAGTAAGGAGGAAACCTTAGAGTGGGGTTTTTCAAACGTTTCATACATATGACCCAATTTCCTTTAGCACATCATTATCCAACTTGACTACATTATCATGGTTTATTAATGACAGATCTTGTACCACTAAGCAACCCAACACAGCCGTCCGCTGACATCTGTTGGATCATTTCCCTCCTATAGTATTGAAAAGCACTACTTTAGGAAGTGGAGGGGAGGCTCAAGGTCATGGTAATGAAGGGGTTGAGGTAATCAGGACCCTCAAGGTCAAGAGGAGAGTCACCCACTCAAGAGATTACATAATTGACATTCTCAGGTGGGATGCATTACTCTTCTTGGGGGGCGACATGTTACCTTGGTCCTAGGTGGGGTTACTGATTAGAAACTTAATTGGGAATGTTAGAAATGGGGTCTCCAGTTGGCAGTCAGTTTGCATTCTGTCCAATCAGGGACCCTCACTCTAGTCAACACACTTAGACAACCCCGGCTTACATCCTTGGTAGCTTGGCACGAGCAGAAAGGCTTATCCCGGAAGAAATGTGTAAACTATTTGTACCAACATACACATTAATACAGTGAGAACACTACAAAATGGACACCACATCAGTTTAGAAAAATAGGTAATATTTATCCAAATCAAACAAGACCAAAATGACAAAAATCTAAATAAAGTCAAGATTTGAATCTTCAAAAGAATAAGAATCTTACTCCACAGAAAACAATGGAAACGTTGATTTTACACAAAGTACTGGTTTGCACCAAAAATAAAGCCGCACAGGCGAGTGTGTGTTGAAAAAGTCAGTGATGCGTCGATTCCTTACTCACACGTGAGGCTGTGCATCATTTTCTTCTCCAGTTGGGTCAGCGATATGTCGTTTTTGTCCCTCGCAAGAGAGCGATGCATCGATTTCCAAACGGGGCACCTCGTATCCACGCAGGTTCACGATGACTTGACGCCCAGCAACGATGTATGAGAAATACGGTCACACAGTGTTAGCAAACCACGCTATGAGGGGTTTGCTTCATTATCACCAGCCGCAAGTGGGTGTTGCGTAATTTCTCCAGCTGCGATATGTCAGTCTCCCAGCTGCTCTTCTCCTTGGCAGAAGTTCCTCTTGAACCCAGAAGTGATCTAAAGTCTGCCTTTGAAGTAGGCAAACTTCAAAAGGAAGTCTCTGTTGTTCACAAGATCCTGCCTTGCCCAGGCCAGGCCCCAGACACACACCAGGAGGTTGGAGACTGCATTGTGGGAGGGCAGGCACATCCCATTCAGGTGTAAGTGACCACTGCTCCCTCCACTCTAGCTCAGATGGCTCATCAGGATAGCAGGCTCCACCCCATCTCCCTTTGTGTCACTGTCTAGAGGAGATTCACACATAGCCCAACTGTCAGTTTGACCCAGACAGGAAATCCACAAACAGGCAGAGTCGCAGAATGCTTAAAGCAAGAAAATGCCTACTTTCTAAAAGAGGCATTTTCAAACTAACAATCTAAAAACCAACTTCACTAACAAATTTATTTTTTAAATTAGTGAGTTCAGAGACCTCAAACTCCATATTTCTATCTGCCCTCAAAGGGAAACTACACTTTAAAGATATGCAAAGGCAGCCCCCATGTTAACCTATGAGAGAGATAGGCCTTGCAATAGTGAAAAACAAATTAATTAGTATTTCACTGACAGGCCATGTAAAACCACACAAGTACAAATCCCACCTTTAACATACAGTGGACCCTGCCCATGGGGCTACCTAAGGCCTACCTTAGGGGTGCCTTACATGTATAAAAAGGGAAGGTTTAGGCCTGGTAAGTGGGTACACTTGCCAAATCAAATTGGCAGTTTAAACCTGCACACACAGACACTGCAGTGGCAGTTCTGAGCCATGTTTACAGTTCTGAGCCATGTTCTGAGCCGTGCTACTAATGTGGGTGGCACAACCAGTGCTGCAGTCCCACTAGTAGCATTTGATTTACAGGCCCTGTGCACCTCTAGTGCACTTTACTAGGGACTTCAAATCAAATATGCCAATCATGGAAAAACCAATTATACATACACTTTACACAGGAGCACTTGCACTTTAGCACTGGTCAGCAGTGGTAAAGTGCCCAGAGTACCAAAAACAGCAAAACAGAGTCCAGCACAGTCAAAACATGAGAAGCAGAGGCAAAAAAAGGCAGGGGAGACCATGCCAAGGATGCCAGGTCTAACAGGGAGAATATCAAGATATCAGAGAATGCTCATTGGGCTCTCTAGAGGGGAAGAGGTGATCAGAATCCTCAGGGGAGAGAGGTCATCAACATTATCAAGAATAAAGAAGTGATCAGGATCTTCAGAGGGAGTCCGTTGTGAGAGTCTTCCTGTGGTAGGGGACTAGGATTTGCTGTGGGAAGAATTTAGAAGCCCAAGAGAGGAAAATTAGTTACTGATTAAAATGGTACAAATATTCCAAAAGGGAGAGATGATCAGAATTCTCAAAGGGCGATGTTAGCAAAAATACTCAGAAATCAGTGAAAAGACTGCTCAAAGGCAAGAGGTGACCAGTATAATAAGTGGTGTTACAGAGTATGTAGGCTAAGTTTGCAATCATCCAAATGCTATCACCAGGACATATGTAGGGGCTCATACAGAGGACAAATCAATTACAGAAAACATACAAGGGCATAATTAAAAAAATATCAATGTCTTTTCCAAAATATAGATTATCTCATGAAAAACAATACAGGTGATGATCCAGTGTTGAAGGTTAAGGAGAAGCCTTCGTGATCTCTATTATGGGCTATAAATTGAATTCTTATAGGGATATGTCAAGAACAACTAATCAAATATAAATAGCAATAATAAAAATGGCTGATAACTATTTCTCTGTCTCAGTATGAGGAACATAAATGCAAAACTATGTGAACAAAATAAGTTGTGGAGGAGTACGTTTTTAACTCCTAAGAAACTGATGGAGGAAACCTTCGAGAAGCATGTGGAAAAACCTGATTCGGCTTAGATTCCTTCTTTATCACTGAGATGCTCATTAGGAGTGACCTGTAATAATCCTTGCTATTTCACGGTGATTCTGGCAGAAGAAAATAATGAGGATAACAATTTGTGGGAGAATAACACATGAGAACCAGATTTAATGTGTATATTTTACCATGAGTTTTTACTGGGAGACTTCACTTGTGTGCAGCATATAAAATCCTTGCGTGAAATACCACAGAGCTGTGGTATTCCTCTAAAACTAATGATTCCGATAAGGCTAGTACAATCAGAACTATTGGGCCTCTTGTGATAATGGGTAAACTACAATAGGCCAGAATAGAGACAGGAGCCCTGGGAGGTAATTTGAACTGCACCAGGAGTCACAACAGAGATACTGGAGGCCTTGAGCATATTTAAATTGACACAGATGGTATACAAATATTTATAAGAGAATGGCTTTCGTTTCGTCTCTGAGACTAGGAGGTCTGCATTGTAGGAGATACTCGGCAATGGGCATGCAATTTTCTCACAGTCAAAGTCTAAAAAGAAGTTCATTTTACTCAGTGATTTTGCAATAGTATCTGGTTACTAATGTTCCAGGAACAAGAGGTCACACTTGCTGCAAGGGTTGTCTATAGCTTCCCTAGGTCCAAAAGCATAAAATGTCTCAAAATTAAAGGTGATAATATGAGTCTGCGGTGGTGGGGCTATATGATATCACATAAAGTGTAACAAATGCAATGGATTAATAGCAGCAAAAATGAATTAGGACAGTAAATATATTAAAACTGTTCACAAGAGATGAGCAAAAAAAGTTCTAAATGGAAAAGAGAAAACCTTGGGGCCAGATTGAACTGTAACTTCTCAAGCAACAGGCACCACGCGGGCGGATGTACCTGGTGGTCTTTATCTGCTGTTCATCCCTATGTCTCTAAGTGTAACTTCCAAAACTAAAGTAGCTGGGATATTGGAGTCTACTCAAACAGTGCTACGCTCTTAACCCAAATGTTCAGATGAATAGGTGTCACTACCTAATTGTGCTTTGAATACCTTGTAGCCTGCATGTAGTGTCAAATTAGGATTAACAAGAACAAAAAAGGATTCCGCGGTCAAAAATGTGAAAATTACTCAAAACTACACAGAGTGTAATCAATTTCTTAGGTGCCGGACAGCGGTATCATCCTCTGATCCAAGGGCGTAGGCATTCGAAAATGAACCAAACAAGTGTCTCTACAATCTGGGGGACTCCCCCTGATGCACCTGTGAAACAGTATTCCAGTTCCAAAAACGTAAACAAGTGGAATCTTTTATTAGAAAAGCATGAGAATATTTTCTGTATATATGCAAACGAAATTCTTATAATGATTCAAGATACAGTCCAGCATTTATCTTCATGAGAATGCTGTGTCTTTAGAATCGAATCTCTCAAAAACATCAAATATGTTCCAGGGCATTAAGGTAAACAACCCAATGCATTTCGGGCAAAGTCCTTAGTCACTGGAAATATTTCCTACCAATATTGCAAACAAATGAGAGGAATGTTAGGGGAGTAAAGCTGCTACGTATTCAAACAGATACCAATGTTGAAAAAAAGTTACAGCGTTTACACACAACACCTCTGTGCTCGGAACGGGAAAGCTCTAAGTGCACTACAGATCTTTACATGCTTCACAAGGCACCTAATAATCAGGAAAGATGAGAAAAAGTATTCTCATACAACCAATGTTAGCCTTTGCATGGAAAGTATGCAACTGTGCGCTCAGACTAAGAGTGAAAAAATGAAAATAATAGTTAAACTCAAACATCATGAGTGTCACCAGTTCACCATTGGGCTCAGTGTCAGCAGCACCTACTAGCGGATCTATAGAATGTAACACAAATGAGGTTAAATGCTCTTGAACCAAAGGGTACACAGATTTTATTAGGTGACACATTGCCTGCCAAGGAGACACTTTTTTTATGTATTGTCATAAAAGACGTCATGTAATAGGAAAAATGTTGTTCATGTTCCAGAACTAGGGTAGGTATTACTACAGTGAAAAGGTTGAACAGAATGTTTTTACAATGATATAGCCAACCTAACTGGAGAAGTCACTGCTCCTGTGTAATCTGTCCCATGGAACAACCCCACTCCTAGAGGAAACGAGATTTCATGGAGCCAATCACATGGTCTATCAAACTTTATTTTATCCAGTGATCAGATTTTAATCCTTGTCTTCTGGTAATGATTAAATAGCAGTATTGAAAACTTACACTCATGAAAAAAAGCATTATATACACCATATGAGAAAAACCTTAAGCATTATTGGTGGAATGTTTGAATTAATTTAAACTATTGGCAAATAGGCTGGGGCGAATTCCAGCCCGTCATTCCTGACAAGTTCTACTCATGAAAAACATCATGGTATCCCATATAAGAAAGAACCTGAAACATTATAGGTGGAATGCTTGGATTAATATAAACCATTGCCAAATACTCTGCGCTGAATTCCAGCCTGTCATTCTTTTGTTCACTATGACACCGCAGACAGAAATAAACCGCATGGAAAACCCCAGTAGGAACATAGGAACATCCCATCTTATTTTGCTATGTCCCCTCTGAGCAGCAGTGTCTGCAAACCGAGATCAGGTTCAGACTGACTAGGCCCCATTATTGAGGAATATCACGAGGCCTATGGCACAGTGAGCTATGGCATCTGCATCTTGGTCTACAAATTTCCCTTAGACCATTTCATTAGAAAAAAAACAAAAAAGTGATCAATGAAATGCTTCAATTAATTTTAGCCACTGGTAATTGTTCTAAATTTTATTCAAAGTCCTATGTCATGATCCTGCCAAGTCCCCACCTTTCATGAATTATACCCCCCTCCTCCAAATGATTAATGGTGATAAACAGCACTAGTGGAGTGGGATAGTGGAAATATAGACTAGGGACGAACATAAGAGGAACATACCACTCAAAGTGAAGAAAAAGAAAAAGGGCCTCATTAAGTCTTTGGCGGTCCTTTAACAGGACCACCGAAGCCGCTGCAGGCAAAAGACCACCAGAAGTGGAGGTCTTTTGCCCGCCATATTAGGAGTGTTCCAAAACAGCGTTTCCAGAGTATCAGAGGTGGACAGAGGTGGATAGAGGAGAAAGCGACAGGCCTGAAGAAGGCCTGAGGTGGAGGATGTGAAGCATCACATGGGGGGGGGGGTCAGAGCCCTCAGAGCCTGTAGCGAATCTACGGTCTACGGTGAACTTATTTTAGGCTCTGTCTGAGGTTTTATAAGGACTAAAGGCTCTTCTAAGGTGTGTATAGTGTGCAAAGTGTGGAGGAGCTAGGCGTCAACAGTTAAGTGTCTGAGTTTGTGATTGCAGAAGCGGCCCTTATCCAAAGGCTTGCGACCAGAGGGATTATAGTGGGTGTAATATTTTCATAATTTTACCTCCACCTTACACTCCCCCCACCCCTTCCACTTACGGCCTCTGCCTGCTTGTGCCTCTCGTCTGTTTGTAGCGCAGTGAGGCGGCACATTTTCTTTCCCTAGAAACAACGATCCTGTAAACCATCCAAGGCAGTAAACATCGTACTCTAGGATTAAAATCTCCAATCCAGGAGAATGCGCTCAGGGAAAGAGAGGTCATCCCATCCATTACCAAAAAGAAACAAGAGGAAACAAAAATCTCCAAGTTTGCAACCAGGGAAGTTAAAGCGGTCAAAAAATAATGAGGAGAAATGTCAGACCCTGATTTCCCCTATTGTTTGTATGTTTGGTAAGGCAGCAAAGATGCCTCATAAATTCGACTTCTTGCTGAATCCAGTGGAGGCGTTATTCTCCACCTCCAAGGATAAAACATCTCTTACCTGGCCCATTTCCCCAATAAAGAGTGAAAGTAGTATAACATTTGGAAAAGGAGAGAAAGAAGAAAAACTGGGGTTAGTGGAACTATGTGAGTTGCTAAGGGTCCTGGACGAATTTAGTTTCCCCTCAATTCCAATGGCCCAATGGGCTCCTCAAATACAATCTTCCCCCCAAAAAATGTGAAGTAAGTGGGAGCAGCTTGGATTACTATCCGGGGAGCTAAAATAGACTAGAAGTCGAGGAGGTGGGGACAAAAACCTCCCTAGGTATTCCCATTAAATCATCAATAGAAAACACTTGGTGCTCTATTGCAGATCTGGAGTTACTCACTTTAAGATCGCCTTCTCCATCATCATCTCCAATAAAGACCTATGGCCTGATCAAGACTTGTATCCTGCTTCCACTAGAGGTGAATGTCATCATCAAGAAGGCTTCTGAAAACCCAAATATGATAACAAATCAAGAAGCTCGGGGGTGATGAACAATGTAGTATCCGTTGATTACCCCTCAACCGCCGGTAAGTGTAGGTTCTTGCCCAGTAACAGTCAGCGGATGTACAGGTAACGGGTGTCAAGCTGTCCCTTATCTCTGTCCTGGTAAATGCTACCCTATTGCCTCCAAAGAAGGTGGTTTGTTGGAACATGGGGGTATATCTCAAGCAGCGCAGGTCAGTGGATCGAACAATCTTATGAACTTATCACATCAAGATTGAAGAGTCTTAGGAGGTAATCTTTCTCAAGACCAATCATTAGTCATTCCAAGTCAAGACGTTCTAAGTCAAGGGGAGTGTAGCGACCATACCAATCTATCCCAAACTCCTTTGGGTCCGTCCAACAAAGCAAAGTATGGGACATTTTCTTTAAAAGGTCACACTGACTTTGGACATCTTATCAGTCTACAAAAATGGACATGCAAATGGGCTTATTACACATGATGGCTCAGTCTGTCTCTGGGATTGATCAAAAACTGGCAGGTTTAACTGCTCTGATTAAACAAGTTCAATCCTATGCAGAATCAATTGACCATGATTACACTTGTGGACCAATAATTAGTAACCTTGTAACTCTACCTGAGGTAATAACTGCACTAATGGATGATTTTAAAGCTAACCTTACGTTAGGTAAGAGAATTGTTGACGAGTTTGTGATGTGTTCTAAATGTAAATTAAGGGATAATGACCAAAGGAATGGGGGCGAACAGATGGGCAGGGTATACGGGGAAGGGTAAAATGTGGTTAATACAGTGAGAAGTACAAAAAGAGGTTAATCGATGTTATGAAAATGGCGGTGTTAGCGCATCGGTCCTTAATAAGTAAACTTGCAAGGGGACACGTATAGGTCGATGAACCTTTTGACTCGTTTAAGATGTTCTTACCATAGCTCCAGAACAGAAAACAAAAAATTAATACACAGTGATCAATAATCATTAGTCAAATCAATAATAAATAATTAATAATCAATGGAGTCAGTAATTGTCATGCACAATGACCTTTCATTCATGAATAACCACACCTTAAGTAAGTTTAGTAATTTCATTTCCCTTATATTAAATGCTAAAGTCATGTAGACTAATCTAAAAATCAAATGGAACACATATAAGAACAATACTGGTTGACCAAAGCAACGGAAGAAACACAATCTAACCAAGGCTTGAATCACAACATATTCTAAAGCAGGTACAGATCAATAGCAAAGTCAGCTGCGGTAAAGTTATGTAATACATAGAATTCAGAAAGATAGCTCATCAAACATTTGTCCCTGCAATTGCCAGTTGTCATGTAGATAACCTCAACTATCACAGATTAGCATCAGCATGTGGGGCTTCATGCAAACAATTTAGAACACCAAAACAGCGCAGTTGGTACCTAGAAAGAAAAGGCATAAAATGCATTTCAGTCACATTGTCATATCTATCTATCCACGGTATGGGTCAGCAAGCAGAATCAGTCTTCGTCCTCAGGTCATCAATCGATCAGCAACACATCAGGCTCTCCGTCAGAGAGTATGAGCCAAATGACAGAATCTTGAATCTCTTCTTCTTCCAAAGTCACTCTAGATCTCTGGTCTCTCGTAATCTTTTCCCTCTGTTGCGTTGTTATATCAAAGTCACTTAAACTATCCCCAATAATATTTCTATACCAAATCTATGAATTCAAATATTTCTCCCTTCACACGACCTTGATTGGTCTGCTTTATGATGTTATCATCATCTGGCTCATCACATATCGAATTTGTTGCATCTTCTTCTCCAGTCAGTGTCTTCATTGTTCGAGTCCTGGGAAAGTACTTCTCACACACATTACACACAGTTGTTACACTTTTAAGGACACTCTCTCCTGTTAGTTGGTTCTCATGGAAAGCTTCTGCTAAGAATTTTATTAAAACAATAACACTTCACAGTTAGTTCACTCTGTCAGCATTTTCTATTAAATGCTAAGAAATACAGCTATTGCATGAGGCCTGGCAAAACTAGGCCAAGACACTCGTGAAGTTAAGGCCTATAATTTATAACTAAAGCATACTTCATAACCCTAAATATGACATATTACTGCATTAATCTAATACATTTTCAATATTTCACAAGTATTAATCAGTACATTTCATGAACACTGGTGGCCATTCTTCGAGGTCACTTTAACGTGCGCATTCTTTTTTTTCTCTACGTTATTCATTTTCTACATAATTCATTATTCAAAATACATAAACACTCATTAATAATTTCTAATTAAGACATCTGCTTCAGCATCGGTGCCATAGAGACACCATCAGAAGAGATAGTTCACACTTCTGAAGGAACATCCAAACAGATTTCGCTACCCTCCTCCATGCCTATTTCCCTGTCACCTAATAGCCAAGTAGAAAAACCATTGAAATTGCCAGTTACCAAAAGACAAAAGAAAAAGGAAAGAAAAGCCAGGAAAAGTTTGAAGGGGGTCCCCCGGGCAACGTGTGAAAATAGGACTAACATAATAAACACCTCCAACATCAATAACAAGACAGGAAGTAGTCTAAAGATTGAAATAAAAGATAAAAGCAGTCAACTGACTCCCAAATTATTTCCTTTATTCAATATTCAAAAAGTGGGGAATGTACCTTTACGCTCACGGGAACCTAATACAACCTCTGGGGAGATAGTGGTCATGACAAATAGCATCATCCCGGGTCATGGAAAAATAAAGTCACAAGTGGACTCGGATGCTGGCTGTAGAGATTGTAAAAAATGGGACCAAAACTGAACTCTCGTTAGAAGAGGGTTTAAGGAGGAATTCTAGAGCAATGCCAACTGAAAATTCCCTCGAAAATGTACATCCCACAGTAGAGGCTATCACAACAAGTAGTCATGGCTAAGTTAGTAGACCAACATCCCCCACAGGGCAGGGGTAATTCAAAAGGTGCGGGAACCCAGGGCCCTTTATAGACCACCGAAAGACCGTTAGCACCTATACAAGCCCAAATCAAATTTCTCAGGCATGGATGAATCGGGAGAGGACCCCACTTAATTTAAATAAATCCCAGCACAGTCAATCGTGCAAAGTCAGCCAGGATACCATAAAAGACGTTTGCCAGCGGGACTGCCAGGGGGTAGAAGTAAGATAATTTTTCCTCCACAGTCTCAGAGCAGGGGCCCACACAATATACTAAATTGCGGTAATATCCTAAAACTCTTGAGAGCAATACCTTTGCTGAAGAATATCCAATCTGTAGATATTGACTCTATCGAATTCATGACTGGGGCTGAGGTAGCAAGTAATCCTACCCGAGAATTCACCATGGTGACCTGGACTGCATCCCAGATTGTTAATAGGGTTTTCACAGAGAAAAGAGTTTTTCAAAAATGGGGAATTGAGCTTAGAATCCCCCAGCAGATTGGTTATCCAGAACCTTTGGAAATTGATATTAGGACATTACAACTTACACGAAATAGTGGCATTCAAAAACCCTAATCAGTTTTTAGAACTGCATTAGGGAATTCTACACCAGCTATTTACCATCCAATAATTTATTTTCGGAATAATGGACAGGAGTCTGGGCAGCTAAGCTTAGGATGGCTTTCAGCCGCTCTTCACAAAAGTAGAAGACCCTGACAGTCTTTCTTCACATTTCTAAGATCGACTAAGGCTATAAATTGTCAAAACTCTTTAAAATATGCTCCTGGAATATAAATGGAAAGCGCTAGTAAGCAATTAAAAGACCTAACTCTATTAAAGGATTTTCAGATTGTGCTATTACATGAGACCTGGGTGACTAAACCATTTTCCATTGACGGCTATATAGGTTTTTTTCCCCAGCATATACGGTGAAAAAGTTCAACTGCCTGTAGGGTGGCTTGGTGACTTTCATTGCAGCAGGCCTAAAAGCATTGTGTATGCAACATAAAGAGGAATATGAAGACCTAAAAAAAAGATAAGGAAACCTCTCCTGATAATTAATGTTTATATTCATCCTGATCACCATACCAAGAAATTAATGACCTCAAAATTAGTAGGAGAAATTCTAACAGGTTTGCAAGAATCTGATGCCCCAGAGCTCCTAACTGCGGGGGATTTTAACATAAATTATTGCAACCTTTTGAAACAGAGGAACAGATAGTGCACCAGGACCTGATGTGGTCTGTCCCACAACAATACCCAGGGAGCAATGGCACAGGTCCAATTGATGCTAAGGGGGTATCGTTTGTTAAGAACTTGGAGGCATTAGACTTGGAATCCTAAATGGAAGGTTCCAACAGGATATTCCCCCACCACCTACTTGAGGCGCCTTTGGGAATCAATCTCTAATCAACTATCTAGTGGTCACCATGTCACTCCTAGCCCTAGTCAACATCTATTACATAGTTAGGACAGATTTAAGTGGCCACGGTCTGCAGAGTATGGAAATAAATTTTAGCTATCCAATGCATAAACTTGCTGCTACTCATCCCAGAAATATTACCACGACTAATTATAAGAAGCTTCCATGGCGTGGTGATTCAATTTAGGTTATTGGTATTAATTCAGAGATGTTGTTCACCCAAATTATTTGTGAAACGGTTGGTAATCCAACTGGTGAGCAAATTGTTCAATGGTCAGCTTTCATGGAAAAATTTGCAATTGGTTTTCTCTCTGAAAACCATCAAAAGTTCCACCAGTACAATGCATTAGAAAAAGTAAGTAACAGTGATAAAATAAAAATAACAGCTGTCACTGTCCTATTGAGGAAAATAGGCTACTAAGACTTGCAAAGAAGAATCCAACTGATCCTTGTCTCCAAAAAGATTTAAAAGATATAAATAGTTCATATAGGAAACAGATGTGGGACGAAGAAGCAAGAAAAAGGCAGGATGTTTGAGCAAAACCCTTATTTTTAAGTGAAAAAACGAATCCCCAGGCATTCTGGAAAATGGTTAACAATTTAAACAAACCCTGACTAGTTCTGATATTTCCGAATAATCTTGGTTCGACTTTCTAACTCATATTTGAACCAAGCAAAAGATAGTAAAGAAGAGGTGCCTAGCCAAGGGGGATGAACAGGGGCTGATGTTCAGGGAACCGTTGACACTCCGCCCCAAGCTCAAAGATGGAAATCATCTAACGTTTACGATTGCCCAAATCACTAAACTTATTAATAAGAGTAGGAAGCTGGGGCTCCGGGCCCAAATGGGATCCCAAATGCCTTATTTAAAACAAACTCAGGTTTTTGGGCAGAGAAGTTAGTCGCGGTCTTTAATAATGCACTGGAACTTGAAACTATTCCACATTCTTGGAAGGGTGCCTTCATTCATGCGATTTTTAAAGGTGGAATTTGTGCCAACCCTGAGAATTACTGCTTAATTACCTTAACTGACTCAGAATGCAAATACTGTGCCGGTTCCCTTTTGGAGGATCTCAAGAGCTGGGCAAATGAAAACAACATCATTCCAGTCAATCAGACAGGTTTCATCAAAGGGCCGTAAACAGAGGTAAATATTTTATCTCTTACCACCATTATCGATAAATTTAGTCAAAAGAAACAACCTCTGTACTCATGTTTTGTGGACTTTAAGTGCACATTTGACTTGTTTCAGCGTAGCCAGCTATAGGCAAAACTAACCCAATGGCGTATTCCGGTGCAGTCATAAGAGGAATTCAGATGTTAGACACTCATACTTGGATCAGGGTGAAAGTAGGGAATGGCTTGTTTCTATCAAAAAAAATTAAGACAAACAGGGCTGTGTGCTCACACCCTATCTTTTTAATATTCTTGTATCCAATTTGTCCACTATGTTAAATGGGGTGAATGCGCACCCTCTAAAGATTGGGGACCTCTCTATTTCAAATTTGATATATTTGAATGATATAATCCTTCTAAATTACACCAAAGTAGGATTATAGCGATTGATAGTGAAACTAGCAGAATTTGCCAAACAAAGTCGAATGGTTATAAACGAGAAGAAAACTAAAACAATGGAAATATGTAAAATAAAATACACAAAACATCTAAGTGGTATCTTCTAGGCTATGAACTTGAACAAGTAAAACACTACAGATACCTGGGGGTAATATTTGATGAGAAGGGGTATTATTACTCCCCAGAAAACAGACTTAACTTGGAAAGGGAATGCCCTGCTGCTTGCCTTCCATACTCTGCAAAGGTCCCTAGACGATCATAGCTATTGCCCCTTGCTTCAAGTGATATCTGTTAAACTAGTTCATAGTATCATTTATGGTAGTAAAGCTTTGAGGGGCAGAGATGCAGTTTCCCTGAAGGGGATGATTGGTAAAGTTTTTAGAGCTCTTTTTCATTTCCCAACAATTGCATCTCAGGCCCAAATCAGGTTGGAATTTGGGTATATGAACCAACTAATTGCAAGACAGGGCGCCTATATTAAAGTTTGGAAATAGGTTCAACAAGCAAAGGGAAGTGGGTTAAATCAAGCACTGTGGCAGGAGTTGAGATCAAACTCACAATCTCTATCCCAGGTATGTTTCGACCAAGCCTCAGAAGATCTGGGGGCCAACTCTCTGTGAGACGACAGTTTAGCTCTCAATACCTTTAAAAAAATGATTAAACGTATTAAGAAAAAAAGTCCTTGGCTATGGATAAGGGCCTTTTGGCTGATATACAGGGAGTGCAGAATTATTAGGCAAGTTGTATTTTTGAGGATTAATTTTATTATTGAACAACAACCATGTTCTCAATGAACCCAAAAAACTCATTAATATCAAAGCTGAATATTTATGGAAGTAGTTTTTAGTTTGTTTTTAGTTTGAGCTATGTTAGGGGGATATCTGTGTGTGCGGGTGACTATTACTGTGCATAATTATTAGGCAACTTAACAAAAAAAAAAATATATATATATACCCATTTCAATTATTTATTATTACCAGTGAAACCAATATAACATCTCAACATTCACAAATATACATTTCTGACATTCAAAAACAAAACAAAAACAAATCAGTGACCAATATAGCCACCTTTCTTTGCAAGGACACTCAAAAGCCTGCCATCCATGGATTCTGTCAGTGTTTTGATCTGTTCACCATCAACATTGCGTGCAGCAGCAACCACAGCCTCCCAGACACTGTTCAGAGAGGTGTACTGTTTTCCCTCCTTGTAAATCTCACATTTGATGATGGACCACAGGTTCTCAATGGGGTTCAGATCAGGTGAACAAGGAGGCCATGTCATTAGATTTCCTTCTTTTATACCCTTTCTTGCCAGCCACGCTGTGGAGTACTTGGACGCGTGTGATGGAGCATTGTCCTGCATGAAAATCATGTTTTTCTTGAAGGATGCAGACTTCTTCCTGTACCACTGCTTGAAGAAGGTGTCTTCCAGGAACTGGCAGTAGGACTGGGAGTTGAGCTTGACTCCATCCTCAACCCGAAAAGGCCCCACAAGCTCATCTTTGATGATACCAGCCCAAACCAGTACTCCACCTCCACCTTGCTGGCGTCTGAGTCGGACTGGAGCTCTCTGCCCTTTACCAATCCAGCCACGGACCCATCCATCTGGCCCATCAAGACTCACTCTCATTTCATCAGTCCATAAAACCTTAGAAAAATCAGTCTTGAGATATTTCTTGGCCCAGTCTTGACGTTTCAGCTTGTGTGTCTTGTTCAGTGGTGGCCGTCTTTCAGCCTTTCTTACCTTGGCCATGTCTCTGAGTATTGCACACCTTGTGCTTTTGGGCACTCCAGTGATGTTGCAGCTCTGAAATATGGCCAAACTGGTGGCAAGTGGCATCGTGGCAGCTGCACGCTTGACTTTTCTCATTTCATGGGCAGTTATTTTGCGCCTTGGTTTTTCCACACGCTTCTTGCGACCCTGTTGACTATTTTGAATGAAACGCTTGATTGTTCGATGATCACGCTTCAGAAGCTTTGCAATTTTAAGAGTGCTGCATCCCTCTGCAAGATATCTCACTATTTTTGACTTTTCTGAGCCTGTCAAGTCCTTCTTTTGACCCATTTTGCCAAAGGAAAGGAAGTTGCCTAATAATTATGCACACCTGATATAGGGTGTTGATGTCATTAGACCACACCCCTTCTCATTACAGAGATGCACATCACCTAATATGCTTAATTGGTAGTAGGCTTTCGAGCCTATACAGCTTGGAGTAAGACAACATGCATAAAGAGGATGATGTGGTCAAAATACTAATTTGCCTAATAATTCTGCACTCCCTGTATTGCACTCCTGGGTTATAATAAATGAGTGTAAAATTAAGAAATATCAGCAGTACCTGGAGTCAGGATGGTCAAAGAGAGAAAGAAAAAGATCTATTCATTAAATATCGATTTGGCCTTCTTCCATGAGGTTCTGCTACTTCCCCCTGGGAACGTTCTGGTTCAGATTCCCCCTGTATCCTATGTGGGTGTGGAGTTGGAAACCTTATACATTTGATTTGCATATGTCAAGGTTTAAAGCAAGATCACAGAAGATATCTTAAGGAGGCATTCAACCTGAGGAATATACGTGTGTGTAGGCAAGCAGTAATTGCTAGTTTTAAATCATCCAACATTATCTTAAATGCAAGATTAACAACATTTTTAAGCCAGGTCTTCAAAAAAATGGATGTCCAGTGTAAGACGAATCCAAGCGAGGGTACGGTAAGAGGTTGTGGTCCTTTAGCATGTTAATTGATTATGTACAAATTCACACGGGCTAAAGGCAATAAGGTAGTTGCTGCTTGGCAGCTGTCCCTTACAGTATTCAGTCTAAAAATAAGGTTATCAGTCAAGTGTATTTCTTATGAACCAATATTAGAGGTTTGTTTCAGGGGTATAGGTAAAGCCTGGCTGACTTAAATTTATATCCTGAAATGAATTTGCACTGAAAAAAGCCTAAATGTTTTTAAGAATTTCATTTAGAACTAGGTATTGTAATGAAATATTTTTATGTGATTTTATGAAATGCGTATTGTGAATTTATCTTATTACTGATGGTGTAAAGGTTTTTATTAACTATTATGCACTTTAATTAATAAATAAAATTAGTATTACAAAAACTAAGCGAGTGAGGGTATTTGCCTTTTGTACTAATTCAGGGTAATTCTTATCTAGGGGGAATGATATTCCTCACTTTATGGATCTCAAAAGGGGGATGCTGTTCCAATAAGTGATTGATGAGCAGACTATAGAGTCTTGGATGTGGAGAGATCTTTTTGCAGGAATGTACCTTATTGCCTGCTGTGTGTGCCAGTGCAGTTGGAGAGGCTGCACGTCTCCTGTGTGATGCTCATGCCAGGCCTAGAGAAGCTACTTCTACAGAAGACAGATCACTGCTGACTTTGTCTCAGTAAAGAAATACTTAACTACATTAACCAAACAATACTGTAAACTCAATGACACACTATACTCATTTGCAGAATGCAATGGCTTTGAATTGACACATCAGACCTAACACAATAAATCTAAAGCTGTCTATCTCAAGACATTAAAGATGTGAATATTACTACTGTGAAGGAGAGTGTTCTTTCAGTTCTTTGACAATGATTACGCTCTAATTATCTAGCACATTGTTTAAGTCTGGCAGTCTGCACAATGTGAAAGGAAGGAGGGGAAAGGGAAATGGAAAAGTGATTTTGGCACTTTTTTGGTACTCGACTGAAACAGAATGCATGGACCTGAAATAAGACCATCGCTCTCTAGTATATTATTGGAACTATATACATAAACCTTATGCAGTCATCTAGAAATAATGCAAACCTTGGGATTGTGAAGTAGAAAGTATTGCTTGAGTTTCTCCAGTTCCCCATGAAATACTAAAGCGGAAGAACAGGGCTAATAGAGAGAACATTCTTAACACACATACAACAAATTCAGGTGCTTTCAGCCATCTTCATATTTTATTATGAGAAAATAGAATAGGAAATAAGCTCTATTTTTTTTGTAAACATATTTTTATTGCAGTTTCAGGTGTTTAATTATCATGCTGTCATGGTACGATACCACATATATCAGCCATTTTTGTTTCAATACAATAGTTCAACTCAATCCCTACAATTCGGATCCCCTACTAAACTGGGACCATAGGGTCTCTCCTAACTCCCCCCCCCCCCCCTTACCCACCCTAACTTCTCCCTCCCCCCCTTAGTGAGTCAAATTTTGTTGCGGGATGAGCATTGTGCGTTGAGGTCAGATGTGTACGTCCTCTTCTAATGTGTGGTAGTGTCAGGTTCCCTATCAGTAAAGATGTCCGCCAACAGGTGGGGCACGGTTAGGTCCCTACTTTCTGTTATTCAGTCATTTGGGCATGGGGCCAGATCAGTCAGGAACTCTTCGACCAAGGCCTCCATTACCACCTCCCATCTCTGTGCTATATCTGGTGGCTGCATCCCTCTTTTGACCTCTCTGAGAAGATCGTCCCCCTCGCTCCTAGTCCATTTTTTTAATTCCCTTTTCCATTGTGATATCCTTGGTCCTGTCTGATTTTTCCAGGTCATTGCTATTTCCCTTTTAGCTAACACGTATGCCAGGTCCTGAAATTTGCTCGTCTTGGGCATATGTGTAAACCACCCGAATAAGCAATGGCCTATTGTACAGGGGATCTCCATGTCTATCGCTCTTGCCACTGACTGGGTCACCGCCTCCCAGAACGTTCCTAAAATTGGGCAATCCCAAAACATGTGCCTGAATTCTGCTCCCAGCAACCCACACCTAGGGCAATATGCTCCGTCTGTTCCAAAGTACTTGTTGATCTATCCAGGGGTTAAATAAGCCTGATGCAGCACATAAAAGGTAATGAGCTTAAATCTAGCGTTTCTAGTCATCTTGGGGAAGCCCTCCAATATGTGCTCCCATGCTTTGTCAGGAATATCGGTGCCCAGATCTCTCTCCCATTTGAGTCTAAGTTGGGTTAATGTAAGGGTCTTATCTGCCCGTATCCTGCCATATAAATTTGTCACCGCTTTGAGCCTACCGGTGGAAGTCGCCATGTAAGTACAAGTTGTCTGCGTCGGGGGTTCTCTCAAACCCTCCCGCCAGTGCCTCCGAATGCCAGCAGTTAGTGAGCCTTAGAGTAGAAAATGACCCCTCGGTAAATCAAACTCCACTATAAGGTCTTCAAATGTTGTCATCGTCCCCTCAGTAAACAGTAAACAGTGCTCCCACTGTCTGAATCCCCGCCGCAACCCAGGTTTGGAGCCCCTCCGAGCCACTCCGATGGGGCAATGCCAGTAAGGACAACAGAGGCAGCTCCGGGGAGTAGGGGGTCTTTATCTTAATTTTACGTAAACAGCTTGTCCCGCATTGAATCAAAACCTTAAATTCAGGGGAGTCCCCCATCTTGCTGCCTCGGGTTCCCAACAACACCTCCATTAACCTTGCCCACGGAGGGGTAAATGTTTTCACTATTGCCTCTGGGTCCGTTCTGCTTGCTATCCACTGTGTAAGCCATTGGAGCTGTGCTGCAAAGTAATAGGCTTCAGAGTCGGGGACCGCCAGCCCTCCATCCGTGGACTGCCTCTGAAGTTTGGCCAATGCCACTCTCCTTTGTCCTCTATCCCACAGGAATGCTATGACCATTGCCTCCAATTCCCTAAAGGTTGCCCTGGGTATCCACACTGGTAAGACTGTAAAGTGATATAGTAGCCTAGGCAGGACTATCATTTTTAGAAGCGCTACCCTACCTGCTGCAGACAATGGCAATGTTTGCCAAAAAGCCATATTAGTCCTGATGGATTGCAATGTTCTTCCTACATTCCCCTCCAGGATGTCCTGCGGGTCATGGTACACCTTAACTCCCAAATAAGAAAGGCCGCAGGTCCCAGCCGGAACAACCTGGTTTTGTTCCAGTTTACTCCCAGTCCCGAATGTGTCCTGAACTGAGAAAGCTTTAGCTGTGCCCGAGGCAGGTGGAAATAAGCTTTATAACATTAAAAGTGTAGGAAAACACAGTGCATGAATATTATATTACATTCCAAATCAAGCGTTTGCAAAATATTTGCAAAATTCTTCATTTTCACAAACAGAATATTATAATGATATAGTACAGAGACAAAGATTATTGAAAGAATTGTACTTTCAGGTATGTTTTAATGTTGCCATAATAAGGGAAGGGAGTCCTATAGTTTCTATTGTTTGTGTTCAATTACAGAAGTCATCTATAGTAGGAGGTAAAATGTTGGGTCACAGAATAACAAATTATTGGGCTCATTTTGAATGTCACACAAAACAGGTTTAGCTATAGTCAATATTTGCACTGCGTCACAGTGTGCAGCATTTTATCAATGTTCTATTATCGCACCATTGTAATATGCACCCCTTTATAGGGCAGAGAGAGTGCTAATTGTAAGTGTTTTCACCAGACCTTAGGTGGGCCAGCCTACACCATGTGGTTCTTTTCTGCAAATACCTGACATTGTTTTACCTGCTGAATCTTTTGTGGGCAAACATGTCACAAAACACATAGGGGGTCATTACAACATTGGCGGTAAAAGCTGCTTACCGCCATGCAGAAGACCATCAACACAACGCCGCGGAATTCCGCCACAGCTATTGTGACCCACAGCTAGGAATCAGCCACAATTCAGACACCCACACAAGTCTGCCACACTAGAGGTCAGTGATAAACTGGCGAAAACAAAACCTCCACCGTCACGCCAACAGAAATACGTCCACACTATCACGACCCATGAATCCACGCGGCGGTCTTTCAACCGCGGTATTCCATTGGCGGTACACACCGCTGTGCTCAAAATACACACACATATACAAAACACAGCGACATTGGACAATTCGGAATACACACACCTGAGACACATACACACACCACTCCCACACACCCAATACAATATAAAACACACACCCACATCACCCACAAACCCTTACGACCACAATTGCGATAGAAGGCCAGAGAGAGACACCACTATAACCAGGCATTCACAGGCATACAACACCATAACCCACATAACATCCATGCACCCCACACAACACAGGGAAACAGGGGAACTAGGAGGGCTGCTGTGCGACAGGGGACAGACAGGCCCAGGGAACCCACTCTCCATGAGGCCCTCTCCAACATCATGGGAGCGTACCATCATTCCCAGGAGACGATGGCAACAGTACTGGCCAAGTTTCAGGAGACCCAGCGGCTGCAGGAGGAACAGTATTTGGGCTTCAGGGAGGAACTCAGATCCATCAACTCCACCCTGGGCACCATTGTAGGGGTGCTGAAGGAAGTCCTCAACACCAGGTGGGACACTGTGGCACAACAAGGGGCCCCTGACACTAGCCTGGATGATGACCTGCCCACCCCCTCCGCCGGCGCTAGTGCACAGGAGGCACTGCCACAGGACCACCACACCAGCACCCCACCCCCTGCAGATGGAGAACCACCCCGCGAATGGTCCCTGAGGTCCAGGACAGAGACAGCGAACAATGCCAAGACCCTGCCAAGAAATGAGACCACCCTGAATGTCATCCTTTTGTCCCACCTTATCACCCTGTCCATCCTCAAACTCCCCCAGCTCCACTTCCTATGCCCCTTTGGACAATGCACCTGTGAGATTGATAGACTGGACTCTGCTATTGGACATTCCTCCACCATCACCCCTCCCCATTTTACAGCACCCTCCAATATTGAACACTTAAATAAACACCCTTAAGGCACAAAACAATCTGGAGTCTGTCTGTGATTTCGAATTAGTGTATTAGCAATTACAGTGGCAAAATGCTCTTACAATTGTAATGTCAACATACCTATGTCACACAGCTGTAGTCCATGAGGAAACAAAGCAGATGTCACACAGTGGGACCCACATCTGTGCAATCGTAAGGGAAAGTGAAAACTCAGTGACCATACACTGGGTGAAAAGGACAGACAGTAGAGAGGTAGTAGTGTTAAATTACATGTAGTAGGCAGGTTTGTCTTCTTACCTGTGTCCCACTGGAAGTATTGCAGGATAACCAAGTTCCTGTTGTCGATGTCCTCTTCTTCTGCTTCCTCGTCTTCACTGTCCACAGGCTCCACAGCTGCCACAACACCGCCATCTGGACCATCCTCCTGCAGAAAAGGCACCTGTCATTGCAAAGCTAAGTTGTGAAGCATACTGCAGGCCACGATGATCTGGCACACCTTCTTTGGTGAGTAGAAAAGGGAAGCACCTGTCATATGGAGGCACCTGAACCTGGCCTTCAGGAGGCCGAAGATCCGCTATATAATCCTCCTAGTTAGCCCATGGGCCTCATTGTAGCATTCCTCTGCCCTTGTCCTGGGATTCCTCACTGGGGTCAGTGGCCATGACAGGTTGGGGTAACCAGAGTCACCTGAAAAAGGCGAGGGACAACTGTTAGACACACACTAACCTGTAGGGATATCCCCAGACCCAGACAACTATTCCCACTGATTTGGTTCCAGGTGCTCACCTACTAGCCACACACGGTGCCTCTGGAGTTGCCCCATCACATAAGGGATGCTGCTGTTCCGCAGGATGTAAGGGTCATGCACTGAGCCAGGGAATTTGGCATTCACATGGGAAATGTACTGGTCTGCCAAACACACATTCTGCACATTCATCGAATGATAACTCTTCCGGTTTCTGTACACTCCTGCTTGGGGGGGGGGGGGGTTCCAAGGCCACATGTGTCCCACCAAGGGCACCTATGATGTTGGGGATATGTCCCAGGGCATAGAAGTCACCTTTCACTGTAGGCAAATCCTCCACCTGAGGGTATACGATGTAGCTCCGCATGTGTTTCAGCAGGGCAGACAACACTCTGGACAACACATTGGAAAACATAGGCTGGGACATCCCTGATGCTATGGCCACTGTTGTTTGAAATGACCGATTTGCAAGGAAATGGAGTACTGACAGCACCTGCACTTGAGGAGGGATTCCTGTAGGATGGCAGATAGCTGACATCAGGTCTGGCTCCAACTGGGCACACAGTTCCAGGATTGTGGCACAATCTAGCCTGTATGTGATGATTACATGTCGGTCCTCCATTGTCGACAGGTCCACCAGCGGTCTGTACACCGGAGGATGCCGCCATCTCCTCACATGTCCCAGCGGACGGTGCCTATGAAGGACAACAGTGAGCACAGATTCAACCAACTCAGAGGTACGTACACACAGCTTACACAGAACACGATTCATAATCTGAAATAAGCAGTAATGTGTGTTGAGGCAAGGCCTAGTTATGTGTGACGCAGTTAAAAATAGAGCCATGTGGGCCCCTGAAATGGCGGCTAACTGACCTGTAAAGCGGGACAATGGGACATGAGGTAACTACGCTGGCGTTGTACACTGTCGCGGTAGGCGGTCGAAGACCGCAGCGCAATTCTGCATTTGTTAACATTGAACCCTATGGGTCCCAGGAGCCAATGGCGATGTACGCCGGCGGTGACGGTACGCACCGCAGCGGACGTGACCGCCATTTTATATCGGTTCAATCACTTGATACTTGATCTTTGACAGGAGAGGACCTACACTGCAAGTGCTGCTGTGACTTCAGTCTGGAAGAGACAATGGATCGTGCGTCTGGGGAAAGGGCCCCTGCCTTCACATCAGAGGAGTTGGAGAAACTCGTGGATGGGGTCCTCCCCCAGTCACGCTACTCTACGGTCCTCCAGACAAACAGGTAAGTACACTGGGAGCATGCTGTATGGGCTATGCCTGTGTGCAGTGGGGTGGATGAAAGATAGGGGTGGGAGAATGAGGCGTGCATGAAACGACGGTGAGTGCATGTGCCACATGGCAAGGGTAGGGATGCAGGCCAATGACTGTGACGGTGCAGTTGGAAATAACTTTTCTTTTTCCCCTGTACAATTCCTGTAGGTCAGCGCCCACCAGAAGAAGGATATTTGGCGTGCCATCGCCAAGGAGGTCTGGACCCTGGGGGTCTATCACAGACGGAGCACCCACTGCCGTAAGAGATGGGAGGACATTCGCCGCTGGAGCAAGAAGACGGCGGAGGCCCAGCTGGTGATGGCCTCCCAACGTGGGAGGGGTGCCCGTCGCACCATGACCCCCCTGATGTTCAGGATCCTGGCGGTGGCGTACCCTGAGTTGGATGGGCGCTTGAGGGCATCACAGCAGCAACAAGTGGGTGAGTACACTCTCATTCTGCTGATTCAGGGCGCACTGGCGGTGTCTGGATGGGGAAGGTGGACTATGGGTTCCCCTAGGCCAGGGCGAGTGTGCTAGTTAGGTCTCCTTTTTCTGACAGGCCCTGTGGCACCCCACCCCACCTGGGTACAGTGCCAACTACACCTAGTCAGGCTCCTGTGACATCCATGTGTGCAGATGTCACCCATAGCTTTGTAGGCCATGTCCCAGGGATTGAATAGTGGACCCCAAGTGTGCGGCGTAGTGCAGGGGGCTTCTGTGTCTGTCGTGTCCGCCAACGGTAGCGGTAATGCATGCACTCAACATGTCTTTCTTCTGTTGTCCCCCCCCTTTTTGTGGTCTCCCTGTTCTTGTGTGCATTAGCATCATCAGGAGGAGGAGCAGTGGCATCAGAGCAGGAGGGAGCTGCATCCCACATGGCCCTGGAGGGCGAAACTACGGAGTCGGATTTCACCAGTGGGACGGAGGGCGAGGGGAGCTCCACGGCGGGGACAGATGCTGACACCAGTGACACGGACTTGTCCTATGATGGGAGCTCCCTTGTGGTGGCGGGCCCATCTGTGCCCCCCTTCTACAGGTACAGCCGCCACCCACCCTTCCAGCACCGCCCTCCCAGCAGCCCCTCAGCCTTTGCCCCGTGCACGCTCACCCAGGAGGGTGGGCATCACCTTCGCCCCAGGCACCTCAGGCCCTTCCCCAGTCACCCCTGCTGCGCTCAGTGAGGAGGCCATTGACCTCCTCAGGTCCCTCACTGTTGGGCAGTCTACCATTTTGAATGCCATCCATGGTGTAGAGAGGCAGTTGCAACAGACAAATGCATTCCTGGAGGGCATTCATTCTGGTCAGGCAGCCCTTCAGCAAGCTTTTCAGACTCTGGCCTCAGGACTGATGGCAGCCATTGTCCCTGTCTCTAGCCTCCCCCCTCCAACTTCCTCCACCCAGACCCACACTCCTGTACCTCAGCCCACCCCAAGCACACCATCAGACCAGCATGCACACACCCCAACACACAAAGGAAGCTCAGGCAAACATAAGCACCACACATCCCACAGGCACTCACGCAAACATCACACACATGCAGACATAGCAACATCCACTGCCTCCACTGTGTTCCCCTCCTCCCTCCCAGTCTCATCTCCACTCACACCTGCATGCACTACATCTACAGCCACTACTTCCATCACCACCACACCCCGCTCATGTGCAGTCACCCCCCCACTACAATTCACACATCCCCTGTGTCCTCTCCCAGTGTGTCTGTGACGCCACCTCCCATGGTACACAAATGCAGGCACACACCCACCCAACAGCCATCCACCTCACGACAGCCTCCAGCACATGCACCTTCACCCAAAGTCACCAAACGTACACCTCCTACAACCACAACCTCTTCCTCTACTCCCAAACCTCCTCCAGCTACCCGTCCCAGTGTTCCCCAAAAACTTTTCCTGTCCACCCTTGACCTCTTTCCCTCACCTCCCCCACCCCGTCAGTCCCCTAGGGCCCGACTCTCCAGGTCCCAACCTAGCACCTCAGCCACGACATCGCCGGGATCAGTGGCGCCAGTAGTCACCGGATTCTAGAGTGCACCAGGCAGCAGGGCAGCCAGTGTTGCAAGGAGCCATAGCACGGACAGTCCCCCACCTGTCAAGCATCAATAGTTGGCCAGTGCCCGTGGGAGAGGGGGAAGACACCAGCTACCAAAGCCGCTCCTAGGGGTACAGGTGGGAGTGTGGAGTCAGCTGTGACACCTTCCAAGGTGGGGAAGGGGCACAAGAAACCCGGCAAGTCTGGGAAGATCGGCACAGCGGAGAAGACCGCCATCAGCCCGCTGCCCAGGAGGCGACCGCCATCAGCCCGCTGCCCAGGAGGCGACTGCCATCACCCCGCTGCCCAGGAGGCGACCTCCAGCACCAGCCCGCTGCACAGGAGGTGACCGCCATCAGACCCGCTGCCCAGGAGGCGACCTCCATCAGCCCCGCTGCCCAGGAGGTGACCGCCAGTACCAGCCCCGCTGCCCAGAAGGCGACTGCCAGGAGCAGCCCCGCTGGCCAGGAGGCGACCACCAGCACCAGCCACACTGGCCAGGAGGCGACCACCAGCACCAGCCCCGCAGGCCCAGACAGGACCGCCAGAACCAGCTCCGCTGGCCAGGATGCGACCGCCAGCACCAGCCCCGCTGGCCCAGACAGGACCGCCAGCACCAGCTCTGCTGGCCAGGATGCGACCGCCAGCACCAGCCCCGCTGGCCCAGACAGGACCGTCAGCACCAGCCCCGCAGGCCCAGACAGGACTGCCAGCACCAGCCCCGCTGGCCCAGACAGGACCGCCAGCACCAGCCCCGCAGGCCCAGACAGGACCGCCAGCAGCAGCCCCGCAGGCCCAGACAGGACCGCCAGCACCAGCCCTGCTGGCCCAGACAGGACCGCCAGCAGCTGAGTCGCTGCAATGGACACCGCCGCCACAAGCACCGCTGCAATGGCCACCGCCGCCACAAGCACCCTGGCCCATGAGCACCAAGAGCACTGACGCTACTGAGTCCGCCACGAGCAGGATGAAGCAGTCTGGGCACAAAGTCCCCTCCAGAACCAGTGGAGATGTACATCCACTACCTCAGTCCTTGGCAGGATGAAGCACTCTGGGCACAAAGCCCCCTCCAGAACCAGTGGAGAATGACATCCACTACCTCAGTCCTTGGCAGGATGAAGCACTCTGGCCACAAAGCCTCCTCCAGAACCAGTGGAGACAGGCATCCACCATCTCAGTCCTTGGCAGGATGAAGCACTCTGGGCACAAAGCCCCACCCAGAACCAGTGGAGATTTACATCCACTACCTCTGTCCTTGGGAGGATGAAGCAGTCTGGGCACAAAGCCCCCTCCAGAACCAGTGGAGATTTACATCCACTACCTCAGTCCTTGGCAGGATGAAGCACTCTGGGCAGAACCAGTGGAGACTGTGGCTTTGCACTCCCCAGGATTGAACAGTGGGCACACCACCCACTGTAGAGACTTGAGAGACTGTGGCTTTGCACTCCCCAGGACTGAACAGTGGGCAACCCACCCACTGTAGAGACTTGTGAGACTGTGGCTTTGCACTCCCCAGGATTGAACAGTGGACAACCCACCCACTGTAGAGACTTGTGAGACTGTGGCTTTGCACTCCCCAGGATTGAACAGTGGGCAACCCACCCACTGTAGAGACTTGTGAGACTGTGGCTTTGCACTCCCCAGGATTGAACAGTGGGCATGTGGCACCCTCGTGGATTTGGCGTTGTGCACTCATCCTGCTGAGGTGCCCCCCCTTTCCCTTCCCCCTGAGGTGCCTGTTTTATTTCTATCTGATGCCCCTGCAGTGTTCTCTCCGTCATGTTCGGGTACCTTGTGTGGGCCTCGCCCATGCAGTGTGGGCCCAGTGTTCCACTGACTTAAATGGAGCAATACCTGGACTTCTATTCTTAGTGTATAAATTTGTTAATAGTGTATATATATTTTTGTGTACTGGATTTTAATAGATTACAATGGTTACACTAATTTCCTTTTGTCTTTGCATTCTTCCGGGGGGTTTGAGGGGGATGTAACTGTGATGTATCAATATGTATTAGTGTGTGTATTGTGGGTGAGGGTGGGGGTGTTGCATGTGTGTGTCCCTGTTTTTTACCTCCCCCCCCTCCCCTGTGTCGTAGGTGCAGTACTCACCGTGGTCTTTGCTGCCGGCGTTCGTGCTCCTGGTAGAGGAGCAAGAAGATGAAAGCTGGGAAAATGTGAAGCTCTGGTTCCGTGGCGTCCTGGTTCCACGTGGGGTGTGTAGAGGTGAGCATTTTCTCTTCGAAGTCCTGTTTCCGCCGTGTTTTTGTTCGCGGTGAATCCGCCCCGGAAAAGGTGGCGGATTGGTAGGTTGTGATACTGTGGGCGGTACATTGTCTTCTGCCTGTCTGTTGGCGGTGACCGCCAAGTTGTTTGTTTGTACCGCAATGGCGTTCGGAGTGTTAAAGTGGCTGTCTAAGTTGGCGGTTTCCGCCACGGTCGTAATTCAATTTTTTTTACCGCAGGCCTATTGGTGGTCTTACCGCCGCTTTAACACCGACCGCCAGGGTTGTAATGACCACCATAATCTCAAACAGAACCAAGGTTCTGTATGCACCAGTTTTAGAATGAGCTTCATGTTCAGAATGAGGCAGGAGTGTAGGTTTCTACCTTAATATTACATTTGACAGTACTTGCATCTAGTACAATTGTCATCTTCAAAATGTATCAACCTTTGCGGCCGTTGAAAGAAATACAAGCCTTCACTGGAAACACTAATGGGATCTCAAAAAGGGCTTAACAAATCTAGATTTCGGCAAGCCTGCAAAACATTTGCCTCAATAATTTGACACCTCTAACTTGTTGCACACTTATTGGCAACCGTACTATAGAGTGTAAGCCAGGGTCAAGCAGCAACCACGAATCCTAGTAGGGATAAGTTCCAATCACACCCTAAATTAATCTGTGCTCACCCTCTGGTAGCTTGGCACAGAGCTGTCAAGCTTAACTTAAGAGGCAATGTGTAAAGTATTTGAGCAATGCTTTAAACAGTAAAACAGTAAACACACCACACAAAAAGATACCACACCTGGTTAGGAAACAAAAAAATAATAATATAATAGATAAAACAAGATCAAAACATCAAAAATCAAATAAGTAGAATTTAAGTTATGATTTTTTAATGAATATGTGGTAAAACAGCACTTAGAAACAAGAAGTGTCAACTGGAGATATCTGGTCCCACTGGACCAAGACCAAGCCAAAAGTTCAGGTCGACCCTGATGGAGTGTGTGCTCTCTACAGGGATCCATTGGGCCTGCTGAACCAAAGTACCTTAATCCTGCTTGCGTTGACATCGAAGATGAAGGGAGCATGCTGAATCGATGTGTCAGTGTTGATCCCCGCAGTGGAGGCAATGGGTTGATTTATCACATGCACTAGCAAAGATGCTTCAATTTTCTCCACTCAACAGTGCTGATGCATCGGGTACGAGATGCAGTGGTTCTGAAGTCGATGTACCGAGGTTGATCAGCACTGGAGAGGCAATACATTGACTCCCATCCATGTAATGGAACTGAGGCATCAGTTCCAATCTGCTCAACAAGGATGATGTGCCGGTTCTGATCTGCGCAGTGGCGATGATGCTTCGTTTCAACTGCAGCAAACACCATTACCTATTTCCAAGGGCCCAGGTCTGGGGTGACAACACTTGGCAGGGCAGACTCACAGATGGCAGAGCCCAGGTGTAGATGCAAGTTGGTAAGAAGTATTTTATGTCCCAGAGACATCAATCAGGAGACCAGTCAGCTGGTCCTTGGAGCAACTCTGGGTTCTGGGTTGAAGAGATGCAGGTCCAGTCCTTCTCATTCTCAGACAAGAGGGCTGCAGGCAGCAGGTCAGCACAGCAAAGCAGGAGTGCAGTAGAGTAGCATTCCAGCAGAGTGGCAGTCCTGGCTCCAGACTTGCTACCGGGGGGTATACAGCCCTTTGTGTGTGGCCAGAACACAGCCTATTCAGGTGTAAGTGAGGCTGTGTCCAGCTCCTTTCTACCATCCTGCCCAGGATGGCCCATCAGGACACAGATGATCCATCAAGTCACACCTAAGCTCCCTTTGTGTGGGTTTTTAGGGGGAATACACAAAGCCCAAATGTTCCTCTTCGCAGATATGTGATCAGAGACAGTCAGTAGGCACCAAATGGCTAAGTTAAGAAAATACCAACTTTTTAAAAGTGGCATTACCAGAATTTCAATTTAAAGTCTGACTTCACCATAAGTTGTGATTTTAAATTGTGATTCCAAAGACACCAAACTCAAAAAACTATTTCTTCCAGATTGTGAATTACATTATTAAAATGCAATAAGGTAATACCAATGTTAACCTATGGGAGAGATAAGCCTTTCATTAGCGAAAAACAAATGTAAGAGTTTTTCACTACCACGACATGTAAAACAAAAAAATAAATTTCCTACTTTTTAAATACATTGCACCTTGACCTTGAGGCTGCTTAGGGCCTACCTTAGGGGTGACCTATGTGTATTAAAAAGAAAGATTTTGGACCTGGCAAAAGGGTTATTTTGCCAGGCTTACATGGAATGTCCAGACTGCACACACATGCTCTGCAGTGGCAGGCCTGAGTCATGTTTAAAGGGCTACTTTAGTGGGATCCACAATGAGTGCTGCACTCCCATTAGTAACATTTAAGTCACAGGCCCTGGGCACATGTAGTGCACTTTACCAAGGACTTATAAGTAGATTAAATATGCTATGAGCACAAGCATTTTAACACTGGCTAGCAGAATCCTAAGGCCAGCAAAAATGAAGTCAGCAGAACAGGAGATTTAAAGGCAAATGGTCAGGGGTAACCCACATCAAGGTAAGTATATACCGTAAGGTCTACTAAACTCCATGTATATGTACCTTGCAAACACATATATCTTGAATCTATCTATGTAGGTGTGGAGTTAAGAAACATAACTCTACATTTACCAATGTATACCCTGTACTATATTTTGATTGATATTTGTGTTTTGATAATCTTGTAGCACAATGTTTCCAAAGTCAATATTGTGACATTCAAAGATATTACTTAGTTGTTTCATTGCATTAATAAAGGCCCAGACTACCAAGACATGAGTGCTTGTGCAAATAAAATAAATGTCAGAAACCTCTTTATACCTTAATTAAAACTATGTTTACTTCACCAGTTCACCCATCGAGCATTCATAATCATGCTTTGGTGGCTTAATCAGCAGATCTCTGAAAGCCTGTGGGGAGTCAAAAAGTCTTTGAGATCATATAATCTGCTGGAGCCTATCACAACGTTTACTAACATATAAACCAGACTATTTTGAGAATTCTACTCCGTAAAAGTAATCAAACAGTGGAGGACTGGTACTACCGATCTATGATGTGCATACAAATGTGTGTTATCAGTGTAATGGTCAAAGCAAATTCCAAAACATCAGGGCACCTCAGAGCTATTAGAGGGTATCATATAGTAAATAAGGGAGGTTGTAACGGAGCCCCTCCATCCTAGTGGACTGCAATGCACAGAGATAGCATATACATCATTGTCTGTTGCAAAATCAGTGTTGAACCTCCCCATCGCCTTCTCAGAAACACTCACCTCATGCTTTAACTGTGGTGGGAGGCTCTGCAGTGTTTCGACCTATTGACAGCTTCATATAAGTAATATTAACATAGGAATTTAACCTTTATCCATTATTCCTAGTAACAGCAGATTTAGGTCCATATTCAAATGATCAAACAAGGATTTTTAGACAAAGGTGTTGGATCTGATTTGTTTTGTTGTTAGTTTCTTAATTTGTAAGATGTTCTTAAGTGCAAACTATGGTTCTAAAGTAGAGGAGGCGCCAAAGCAAATTAGCAGGGAAGTATACTGTTCGATCTGCAGAGTCGTTCCCTTCAGGCTATTCTGGCCTCCGTTTTGGAGATTAATTCTGTGGACCTGGGCCCCACACACCTGTGAATTGATTGATACAAAAACTAATAGCATGCTTTAAGCTAACAAAGAAATATTTGAAACCTGTTTTTGCCTATTACAAATTAAATAGCATGAACGTAGTTTTGGATATGTGACTTGCTTTCTAATTTGACCAGATTCTCTGCAAAGTCAGTTGCGGGAGTTGCATTTGATATTCACTACCTTCTTTCATCTTATCCAGGACACAAAATCAAAATGTAAAAAACTGGTCTTCAAACATTTTTGTATTTTTCTATCAACTGTTTTGCAGAAAGCAGAATCTCTCTTATTCACTTTTTAAAATGCCACTACTTTTCACCCTTTCTTCTATTAAGTGAAGCCGCATGCTTGACAATGATACTAAATGAGGTAGTGGAGTGGACTCCAACACCTAACAGGCTTTTGGTTGTACCCTCACATCAGCCACAGAAGTCACAAATTGTTTCATGCCCCATACTAGCTGTCGTAGGAACTTTATGGTCGTTTTGAAACTGCAAACAATATTCTGGAAGGAAACCTCACAATGAAGGATGGTGATAAGTCTTTGTTTAACTGCTAACCTTTGCTCTTTACAAGCTTAGATTAAAAAAAGTGAAATGTGGTTTAAACATGACTGCTATTGTACCAATGTATGAAGCCCATTGCCTCAGTACCTCTCATTGCCTTCCCTCACGCTCCCACTCAATAGGTTAAGGGGTGGAAACCCAAAGCTGCATTCTGTGGCCAGACTTACTTTCTCAAAAAACTCCAAATAGCCACACGAGGACATGGCAGTTTTGTCCAGGAAGCACGCAGCACACAAACCCAGAATTCTAAGGTCTGTCCATCTCCTTCAGGTGCTTCATCAAAGGAACTATAAAAGAATCTAGAGGAAATGAACATGGTGAATTCAACAAATAAAAGAAGCTTTCATCCGCTGAGATTCTGAGACAAATTTATCGCTCAAGAAAAGTAATTTATTTTCAGACTCTCTGGGTTCTTAATTTATGAACAACAAGAATCAAATGTCCCAAGTTGGCATCCGGATGTGAACAGATTGTTGAATGCTTATTTGGGATTGACCTCCATCTCAGGCCAAATCTCCAGGGCCAGGTTGGTGAGCTTCATGTAGTTTCCAGCTTCTGTGGCTCCTAGAACAATGGCAATACATGCCAGAATATTCCACATACTCTGACTTTCAAAGTCAAAGGTCAGAAAGGCAGAGAAACACAAAGCTCAGTTTCTGGGATGCAGATGAGTCTAAGTGCAGTGGTGGAGACATGTGGAGGTCCCTGGCTCCAAAGCAGATGAGAAAATGCAGCTTGGGATTATGGTCAAGGACACATAGGGGGTCATTCTGACCCTGGTGGTCTCAGACCGCCAGGGCAAGAATGACGGAAGCACCGCCAACAGGCTGGCGGTGCTTCAATCCCCATTCTGACCGCGGCGGTAAAGCCGCGGTCGCCCGCCGGGTCCGGCGGTTCTCCGCCGTTTTTGCCCCTGCTGGGAGAATCCGCCAGGGCAGCTCTGCAAGCAGCGCTGCCCTGGGGATTCAGACCCCCTTACCGCCAGCCTGTTTCTGGCGGTTTTCACCGCCAGGAAGAGGCTGGCGGTAAGGGGTGTCCTGGGGCCCCTGGGGTCCCTGCACTGCCAATGTCACTGGCATGGGCAGTGCAGGGGCCCCCTAACAGGGCCCCGGACAGATTTTCACTGTCTGCCTGGCAGACAGTGAAAAGCGCGACGGGTGCAACTGCACCCGTCGCACGGCCGCAACACCACCGCCTCCATTCGGAGCCGGCTCCTGTGTTGCGGCCTCATTCCCGCTGGGCTGGCGGGCGCTAACTTGGTTAGCGCCCGCCGGCCCAGCGGGAATGTCAGAATGGGGGCCGTGGAATTTTGGCCGCATGGCGGCCAAATGGCAGTTTCCGACTGGCGGGCGGCGGTAGCCGCCCGCCAAAGTTGGAATGACCCCCATAGACTCTTGCAATTGTGTTTTTGCTTGAGGGCCAGCACTAGATGCAGAATTCAAACTCTCAAGGCTCTCACAGCTGGAGAAGCTATGCTTGGAGGGTGGGAGGCATGAGGTATGTGCAGAGGCTCCACTTTTACACAACATGGGTGGATGGCACCACCAACAGTGACAGGGCATGGCAGAGTTTCATGGCACTCATGCAGAGAACTGGGACCTTGCAGGAGAATAAATGGACAATGGGAGACTCTAAGAGCGGAGGAACCATAGGCTCTATACTCATACCTAGCGGTTCACTCCAGTGGCATCTCCACTCTCTTCACTTCCGAGTGCTCATTCAGTATCACACTCTTAGTAAGGCTGGACTGTGGTTACTCAATTCCAGTCTCAGCAGCCTCTGTTGAACAAAACATCTAAATATAGAGAATTGGACAGCTGAATTTGGGCTTTGGGCTAAAGCAACACATATTATCAACATTACTTCCCTTCTTGATGTTACAGCAGTAGCAACATCTTGTCCTTTTCTTGCTTTTGGTGTGACGGTTTTCACTGGGCTTATCATCGAAGTTGATGAGAGTTGGGGAATGACCCCGATTCCGGCAGGTTCTGCTCTGGCCGAGGTAGGGGCGACCCCTTCCGGTAGCCACGGTGCTGTTTTGACAATAGCAAGCCACTACAGTCCGTGCCCTCCAGAAGGAGTCCCAGAGGAAAAACCCCAAAAGGGTAAAAAACCTCCAACAGGAACAGAGGGAGGACACAAGGACGTTAGAACTGAAGATCCGAGAGTACAGGAAAACTGGAGACGAAGACAGGTCAGAAATAACTGGATCCACAAGAGGAAACCAGCCGGAGCGTGACTACCACCAAAGGAGTGTTGCAACGCAATGAGCAAGAAGCTGAATTCCCCTTATATACCCCTAGACAGGAAGTAGAAAACAGGAAGTAGAAACACCACCATCTTGGATTGGGGAAGAGATTATAACAATGAATAAAGAACATGCGTCCAAACAAAGAGGAACAATGCATGCTGGGAAGAGAGGAAGTGAGCAGCATGCTGGGAAAGGAAAAGGCATGCATAAAACACCACCATGTGCAGGCATCCGGCTTTTGCCAGTTGTGACCGGTAAGTGGTGGAAGGAGTGGATACCAAGAATTCCAATGTTTAATTTATGTGTGCGCCAAGCGCGGCAAACTCTGTACTCGCGGCAAGGACCATGACCCAATTTGGGTCCTCTGGCCCTGCCGCGTGCAACCAGGAATCCGCGGCCGGAGAAAAGGAGCGCAGCGAGTGCCGCGACCCTTGACCAGAGCCGCGGCTTCCCCCACGGCCCGACCGCGGCCCGCTGCGGCCCCAGAGTGCTGCGCCGTGGCGGCCCGTGCTCGCGGCGCGACATTTGGACTCACTCTACGTGTGCAGCTTTGGTCATGGCCATAGGCTAACGTGCTGGAAATGGTTTAGTCTAGGGATGATGAACACAAAGGAACTGTCCTGCTCCATTCAAGTTTGTGAATAGAACTAAGACACATTGACACATAGCCCTGGCTTCACAATGATGTCTGCTGTGAAAGTGAAAGTGAAGAAGGGTGAAAGAACAATACTGGAAGGGAAAAGAGTGACTGCTTGACAGCTGCACTGACTATGTTTAAACCCTGTTCATCAATGTACAACCATACTGACTGCATGCAGACAAGGAAGACCCCAACCAAAAGTTCCCCACCCTATATGTACCTAATGATTACTCACACATACCACTTATAATTACGGAGTTAGGGGGCTTTCACAAAAGACTACACAGAGGCAGGGAAGGCAAGTACCTTTTCCACTAAAATGCTGTTAAAAAGGCCGGTTCACCATGACTATTAATCAGCTACCACTAACCTCTAGTCATGTTATGGAAATAGTAATCACACATGAGAAAAGAAGTACTACTTTGGGTGCACGCCTGTCACCCAATAGAGTAAAGCACCACTCAGTGAACTTGTGTGACTAGAGTCTTTTGCACAGGAATTCATACTGTGCCAGTCAGAATGAAACCATGAGAACAATAGCACTGGATTACTGCACCTGGGACTTTCAATTGTTTACCCAACATGGGACCTTAAGAACGCCTTAGATGACTCTGCCATTGGTTGTCACCTGACAATTGAAAGGCTCTTTAGCAAGGTAAAAGTTATGGAGGGTTTTTCATTTAGAGCGCTGTTGAATCATTTGACACAGTTTAAAAGCTATGATAAGTTTTCTCTAACTCTGTAGTTGGAGAAAGATAATAACATAACATAATATATGGCGTCAATGCCTTACTTTGGGCCTGATTTACTTTTTTGTCAGGCAGCCCATTTCTCCATCAGGGAGATGGAGTAAATTACTCTATCACCCTGATGGCGATGCTGCCCGCCACATTTGGTCATTTCTAAATCATTGCCATGAACCAGCATCACTGTGGTTCCTGACAATGCTGTTAACAGTTTGGTGCACTGCTCCGTGGACATGACGGAGACGTGCATCCATCTGTTTTTTTTTCAAAACGAAAATTTGGAAGCAGTATTTTTTTTTTTTATGAAAAGGGAAATTCTTCCCTTGGCATGGGAGTCCACTCCTGTGGCCGGGGCAGCATTTAGCAGTTTTCACAGCCCCTTACTGCCAGGGTTTTCTTGGTGGTGACGGGCAGTAAACACTGACCTCTAATCCTGTCCATCTTTAGATGGACAGGATTAGAGGTCTGCGTCTGACGGTCCTTACTCTGTAGGGCTGTTAATGGGGTTTTGATCACAGAAGAGACAGAGTAGCCTCCACTGGGATTAAACCTAAGGTCACATTCTTGGTGGTAAAGATACTCTGTCACCATTGTGATGGAGTATCTATATCACCAAGATATAAATTGGTCCCTTTGTCTTCATAAAATGTGCAGAGGTTCTATGTTCCAAGCTCATTCCTGCCAACTCACATGGTGCCACCGTGTGTCACACTATTTTGGCTATCTTCACATGGTCACCCAATGAGTACCCAAAATCGCACGGTGGCAGGCAAGAGGAGGTGGAACCACTGAACAGTGTGGATTTCCAGCTACTCTTTGGAGGCTGTGAGCAGCAAAGTCCATTAAAAGGCTGCAGCCCCAGCTATGTTTGTCTTTTATTTAATGGGGAAAAAGTCGATGGGGGCGGGGCATGGAGGCAGACGGACCTCAGTATAAAGCTCCACACCCCTCTAACCCCCATTTCACACAGCTAAATGTATTTTTAAGTGGCAGATCTGTAAGCTGTATACAGTATGTGCTTATTGCCCTTCACTTCCTTTTAAGCAGATGTATGCTCTGTTGGTAACCCAGATGTTCTACTCAAGTTTCCAGATCCAGTCTAAAACCTTGGGAATATTTAAAATGTGAGGAATCTGCAGTTAGAAGTCTATATCTGAAAATGTATTTATACGTGTCCATGAGTGATTGACAGTATTTGGAGAGAAGAAGAGGCAGGAGGAAAGTGTCATTTTTTAGCTTCAGGCAACTCCTAGTGTTGTTAAAACTACAGTTGGGAGTGAGTCTGTATATTAAAATAAAAGCAATGAGTGTTACTGAGACCTCTGTAACACTCATAGTTCTTTTAGTAGGGATATTAATAAGAATAGAGCTTTGATTTTCATAGATGACCTAATGAAAGTAAAGACTGAGTGGCATCTAACCAGAATGGAACCTTGTGCATGAGTGCGACAGAAGGAGTGAATGAAAACTACCCTGGGGCCTATCAGCCCATTTCCTGTAACAAGCCTGTTTTGAAGTCCTCACTTAAAGACTGATAAGGAGACATTAGTGTTGCTCAAGATCAACCAATTTGGTCAACTGGGAGAACCAATAATGCAATGCAGGACTTTTTTTTAAGGTCCATACCTCTTCAATTATAAGGCATGTTAGTGTGTAGATTATGAGCTTGGGGACTGGTAGAAGTTAGAGAGTAGATTGTGAGACTAGGGACTGGTTTCCTCTGTTTGGAAAGGAGGGGGATTAATATCCAATATCTGTTGGGTTCCAATGTGTTGGATTCCAGTCCAGTTTTCTTATAAAACACTACTATAATTTACTCTTCTTCTAAGTACTTCTAATATTTGCAAACAACAGGAGCAGAGCAATATGTTAAGCGATTGGCCAAGAGCACAACATTTTGGCAAAGGAGTAGGCCATGAATACAAACTATAAGCCTTGATGGGATGCTTGGTCAAAACGTGACAGCTATATCATCAGTTTTATTGCAAGTGCCATAGGATATAATTCACCTGTAATAAGATGTATGCAATATCTATCATGATTGTGGTGGAGTAACCTGTCAGCCAAACTCTAAATTAGGCTCTATCTCTTTTGATATCAGTTTCGAGTTTGCTCCCTAAAACATAACTGGGCTGGGATCGGTTCCAACAATGATTCACCTCAACTTCCTGTCCCAGTAAAATTTTACTCTTAAGGACATATTTAAAATCAGCTTTCACCACCAGTGTGACACTTTTTTTGGCACACTGATGGCGCAGGATGCAGGCCCCTATCTACAGGGCCACACAAAGCCACTTTGCGTGGCTTTTCATTGCTTTGTAGACATGAAATAAGGCAATGCAGCGGAAGTCGCTGCATTGCCTTACTCTGCCTCAAGGAGATGTTCCATAGGCATTGCTGTGGGTTTTCCCACGCAACACCCATGGATTTTTACGCATTCCCAGGTTTACAAGGATTTGTTAAACTGGGAATGCATCAAAAGCCTACGCATCTCCAAGGGAGGCACTACAAGGAGAACACATAGAAAGAGGAAAATGCCTCCATTGATTGTTTTAGTGCAGATAGGTGCCCCTTCCTGCACAAAAACAATCATTCCAACAACGCAGACACCTGTGCACCATGGTGCAAGGGTGCCTGCATTGGCGCATAGCAGCAAATTGTGTGCCAGCGCAGTGGAAGAGGACAGGAATTTGCAGTATCTTATAACCTTGTGGCGCTGCCCTGTGCCACAATATTGTAAATATGGCCCTAAGGGGGGGGCAACCCCACATTTTCAATAGTGGTTATTACCTTCTCATTTTGCTAAAGTGGGAAAGCCAGGGTGAGACCTCAAGACATGTAGTGCTATGGCTGAGCCTACCAAGTGGACCACTCCTTTTAAAAGGGCAGGTGTTTGTGCCTACCCACCTCAGTGAATTGCCCATCTTTCTTGGAGGTTCAGTCAAGGTTACACTATGAGAAAATGTTTGTCGGTACTTGTTATCTGGAGCATGTTTCTGAATGACTCCATACTTTTGGAGTGAAACTGAAAATTAGTATGGGCACTTCTGTTAGAGAATCTGGGTACTTATAAGAATAACACTGTAGTATTTGAAAAAATACAAGGGCACATCAAATGCTCAGTTTATGACTTTTTTAAAAACAAACAAGTGGTATCTAGAAAATAATTATGAAGCATCTTTGCAAAGCGCCCAAGCATTAATACTCTAAGGGGCATATTTAAGAGCCCCTAGTGCCACCTTTGTGCCGCCAACACATAATTTTTTTAAGCTAAGGCGGCGCTAAAGTGGCTATTCTTCCATGCCATATTTAAAGAGTGGGCAAATGCATGCATTGCGCCACTTTGTAACCCCTTGCGCCACATTGTGCTAACGACCACCACGGTAATCTGTTGGAATTATATTGCCCAATATTTTCTGGACATGTGTTCCATAGCATGTTTTTTTAGCTACATTGCCCATTACATAGAACAATCTTGGGTCATTATTTCTATTATGAACACAGGGGCATATTTATGACTTTTGTGGTGCAGGGCAGCACATCACCTTGCTGTGCTGCCCTGCATTGGATAAATATGGTGTATTTCTGTCCTTTTCCCTTGCGCTGGTGCCGTTTTGGCGCAAGGGTGCCTGTGTTGCAGAGGCACCTTACTGCACAAAAACAATCCAGAAAGGATTTTTCCTCTTTTTATGTGTGCTGCAGAATGCAGCACACAAAAAAAGAGGAAAAAAATGAGGAGAAATAAAGATATTTCTCCTTGTTACACCTCTCCGGGGAGGTGTATCTTTTTGGCACATTCCCTGGTTTACTATGTTTAGTACATTTAGAAATGCGTCAAAAACTATGGGAGTTGCCTGGGAACACCCGGGAAATGCCCATGGAATGTCTCCTTTGCGCAGAGTAATGCAACACAGAGATTTGCGTGGAGTTGCATTACTCCAGATTTTTGAAGCCATTCAAAAGCAACGTAAAGTGGCTTTGCGTGGCTTCAAAAACTTGACTTAAGGTTTGCGTTGCTCTTGCACCATGCTGCGTGGTGCAAGGGCGACGCAAACCGGGTCATAAATATGGCTCACAGTATTTGTGATGGCATATTTTCTGGCACAGCATTCTTTAAGGTATTTTTAACTAACAGAATACCAGGGGTGACTGTATTTCCTGGCGTTGCATTTGTGATGAGCGTTACTTCCGCCGTGGATGAACATTTTATAATTGAACAGTTTGGCTGTTATTATTATAAATATAGCTCTATCCTGCATTCATGAATCTAACTAGCCGATCACATAGGAGAGGGACAGAAAAACACTTTTAGAGCCGCAGAGGCATATCTGGGCCCTGTTAAAAATGTGGAGGACTTTTCAGGAATTCACAAGATCCCTCGCAGACAACCATACACTGAGAAGAACAATTAATGCATGGCTCATTCCTAAGTAACAAATCCAGGCGGCCCACCTTGAGTTGTTTTCTGTCACTTATTAGCTTCCAAACATCATTTTAATGCAAGATGTGCTTAAAAGAAATGACAAAGCACAATCGTAATGCATTTACTGTAATGGATAGGAATACATGTACCTGCCTGCACCATCATAGCCCATTTTTACAAACAAGACGATCAAGATAGAAGGTATTTGCTCATGCTGAACCCTAGATTGTCCAGTAACCTCAGGATATTTTAAGAAATTAAGAAATATTTGATTTTAGTGAGCTACCAACTGAGGCTGGTATCAATCCACCCTCCCCCCCCACCGGTGGTAAAATTGTAAATGAAAATTTTTATTTCACAAGCTTTTTTCATAAAACAAACAATTATTTTCCAGCTTGATTAAATCCGGCGGTTTTCAAGAATGTTGTTTTTTCTTCAATACATATTTTTTCTTTCCGTGGGCACCTCTAGCACTCTCACAACCCTCCTCTATAACAATTCCCCTTACACCAAACACCTGCTCATCGACTGATGCTATTTAGGTTGGTCATACTGTCGGCAAATCTCAGATTCACAGCCTCATCTCACTTAGTAAGGCACAAGCAAAGCCTCTGACTTGACCCTGCCAAGTTTTCCAGACTCACTCTCCTCTTTTTTATTGCAGTGTTAAAAAATCATTCATCTTCCTTTATCATTGTAGCCCCTCTCTTACATTTCTTACATTTCCCTCGCACAGTCCCTTCCTCCCATAAACCCACATTCCCTCCTGTTTTAATTTTAATTCCTCTATCTTTTCACTAGTCTTTCACTAGTCTTTGGCCTTCTTCGGGATGTCTCACTGTCCTCTGTTCTTCTCCTTTCTGCCTCTCCTCTATTCCTTCCTACTTCCGTCAAGCCTTTTTTCTTTCTCACACACTTGCTATACTTCCTCTTCATCTTGCCATCCTTCCCTGCTATACTTGGCTGTTCAGCTTGTCCTCAAACCTATCACTGTATCTGACATTTGTAACTTTGTCAGCCATCTTGTTCTCTCTGGCTGTCTCCCTTTCTATTTCACCTATCTTCTTCCATCTTACTCCCATGCTCACTGCCTTCCTACACTCCTCCCACCTGTCCATGTAGCAGTCTCTGCTGTTGTGTTTTTGTCACCTTGGTTCTAAAAAGGTGAATACATTCCTTCTTCATCAGAAGTGAGAAAAAGTTTTGAATTAGCACATGACCCTGAACTGGAGTCCAGAGTTCAGCACTGGAGATGGAGAGCCCTCAGTCAGAGAACCAATCATAGCTGTGTGCCCCCTTTGACTCAAAAGCAGGATGCCTAGGTCTTTTCTAGCAAATACAATGCGACCTCTCCCCCCGTCCCCCATCCCCACAACACTGCCATCATCAACTCAGGCAGTATAATAAAGTAATTAAGAAAACTAGGAAACAGAAAACAACTTCAGCACTTACTTGTGTGAGTAGGTTGTTAGCTCAGTGTTCAAACTATAAAGAAAATAGCCCACATTCGAAGCATGTAGCCTAGATTTCACAATTACAATGTGTTACTTTAACATTGATTTTAAGCTGAACAAACCATAGATATAATTGTTGCTTTGTATACAGCTGTTAGTTTGTGGACATTGGTTCCTCTAAATAAACAGTATTTATTTATTTAAGAACAAACCCCACTGACTTACCTGTGTGAAAACGTTATAATGTTCAGACCACCAAGTTCAAATTCAAAGCAAGTATCTAAAATTCGACAAAGTGGACATTTCTTCTCATGGGTGAGGCTGTCGCCTGCCAAGAAATGATGAGGCCCTAAAAGAGAGCTTTCAAAGGTGTGGATCGCCATCCCAGAAAACAAGTTTTTAACTCTGACACGAAGATTGATTCTTTTGATAAAACTCTACAAAACAAGACAGTTGCAATAGACTCCAAGTCGAAAGTTTCTGTCCTAAAGAGCCAAGCAAACAGAAACACTTCCCAACTAAATCCTTAACAGAAATTGTCACACAAAGCTGAGCTGAGACTCATTGAGAGGCAGGTGGTAGCTATGACATGCCTGATGAGGTAATTTGCATTATTTCCTTGACCCTACTAGTGAGAGTTGCAAAAGGCAATGATTGAGGTCCAATTGGTGTTTGCCAATTTGTTTGTGTTGTTTATTATATCTTTTAATTCTGTTTTTCTTTAGTTTTTTCCCCTGTAATGCAAAAAATGCTGATCTGAACAGCAAAAGGTTTCTTTCCTCATTTCAAAACATTCTGTTTGGCCATTTGCTTCTTAAATCGTACAACGAATATAGGACTCCTGCTATGGGCATGCACACTGAAATGCCGGAGGAGCTTAAAGGGACAAGGGCTTAAAGTTTCTTTTCTAGGGGCATGGTGGGTTCATCAACCTCAGTCCTCAACCAATAAAAGTGTGTTAGATGTCTTCAAATGTGCTGAGATCTATGGACAGGCCTTTTCATTCTGTCCCTCCATAACATCATCAAGCACCATCTGCGTGAGCTACATAATTACTGTAATAACCAAGGATAACTTTTAGTGTTTTCTATGGGGGTTGGATGAAGTGAGTGTTGTTTTTCACTTTTTCTCCACATTTGCAGATCCACCACAGATTTACACAGGGGGACAATGCTGAGCCCTGTGGAAGATCCGTTGTTCAGACGAAAAAAATGGGCTATTTTGTGACCATCAGGGACCCCTCTATGTGTCCTATGGGGAGAGAAAACCTGTATCCTGCCCCCTTATGTGTTTTTGCACCGTCCCCCCTCCCAGCTGATGCAACAAACAAAATGGCAGATACAACTTTTCTATCAGGTTGTGGCCAGCCAATCAGGGCCTTGCTTTTCCCCTGGATCAGCAGATCCGCCATGGGTGGATCCATGGAGGATCTGCATCCCTATTTGTCTATATTTTTTAACCTAAAATAACTCTGATTCTGCTTATTGGATTTACACCAAATCTCAAACAGCAGAATCTGCAGACCACGATCTAGCTTCCTGCAAAATTTAGTGTAATTCCGTTCAGTGGATTGGGCTGTAGCTGTCTAAAGAATGCAAAATCCCCATAGATACAGAAAGGGGAAAAAGTGTTTTGGGATTCCCCTTTTTCTCAGCCCACGCTGGACAGCTCATCCTGAAACTTTTAAGACATGAGCTAAATTGAGTGTTGTATTAGTTTTGAGAATTTCGTGAAGATTCATCAAACAGCGCCAAAGTTATTGGCAAAACAAATAACGTTCTGTCTATGGAAAAAAGTGGTCTTGACTATAAATACCTACTGGTATGTATATAAATATATATATATTACCCAGTGGTGGTCGTGGTTGCCACTGGGTATAGTTAGGACCTAGTTTCTATAGAAAAAGCATGTTTTTGATTTGCTAAAAACTTTGGCGCTGTTTCCCGAATCTTCTCAAAATCTTCTAGACAAACAACAGACGTCACTTCAGTTGCTGTCTGGAAAGTTTCAGGGTGATCCATCAAGCGGGGGCCAAGAGAAAGGGGGGTTCTCAAAACACGTTTTTCCCATTCATTGTTCCACAGGGACTTTGAACAGCGATAGCGCTGAAACCAATGGACGGAATTACACCAAATTTGACAGAAAGGTAGCTCTTGGTCCCGAAAGAGGCCTTTTGGTTATTTGGTGTAAATCCGTTAAGTAGTTTTAGAGAAATTAAAGGAAATTTAAATTTGTAAATATAGGGACGCAAAGGATTTGCAACCCTTCCCAATTTCAGGCTGAGAGCTGATTGGCTGACAACACATCAACAAGGAAGTGTTGTCAGCCATGTTGGGACTCAACTTCAGGCAAATGCCAAAAAAAGGTTAAAAATAAAGAAAAAGGGCAGGTATAGCATCACCCTGCCCCCTTAGCCCTGGCGATGGGATCCCAGAGGGAATCCCCCAGGCCTAAAAAGCATTTTTTTAAACTTTTTGCCACAGAATCGCAACAGAGTCGCAAATTTGTGGCATTTTTTGTTTTTTAAATGAAGAGCGGGCTTCCCTGCTTCATTATTGAGAAGCCCCAGGGTGGGACAGATGCCTGAGGCATTTATCTTTTAATCTGCAGGGGGGCACCAGTAACCCTCCTGCTGCCCTGGGGACAGCCACCTCCCCGGAGCTTGCAATTAATATACAGGTGGTGCGTCTCTCCCCCACTGGCCAGGGGACCACACCTCCCTGGAGCTGTACACAAATATTATGCTGGGGCCGCGTGCCCCCCAACAGCCTTGGGGACCACCACCGCCCCGGGCCATTGAACACATTTGGAGGGAGGGGGGCCACGCAGCCCCCGCACAGCCCCGGGGACCACGACCTCCCCAGGGCATATCCTAAAAAAATGAAGGGGTTCCATTTTGGACTCCCGATATCCCAGGACCACCACCTCCCTGGATCTATGCATGTTGGAGGAGGGGGCGTAGCCATCCTCGTGGAGCCACTGATAGCCCTGGGGACTGCCACCCCACAGGCCTGGCTCCTGCAAGGTCCTGGGATGCCCACCCCTGGGTCATAGCTGTTTGCTGTGGCTCGGCTGCAGCTGTGACAGCTGCAACCAAGTCACAGCAAACACTCCGCTTTCTGACAAAGCGGAATTTTCATCTGTCTTCCCTGCACACAGATATGCGTGCAGGGAAGACAGATTGAAACATTGCTCCAGCGGGATCCGGCTGGGACCGCAAGAGAGGCCTTGAGACCTCCCCTAAGTGTTTTTGCTACTTAGGCCCGGGAAAGTGGTGATCCCCGTAGCCCTGGGGAGGTCAGTTTAGCTCCCCACATATTGTTTTTATGTTGTCCCAGAGAGATGGTGGTCACCAGGACCTGAAGAAGGGGTCTTTGTGGCCCCCCTAAGTTTTTTCTTGTGTAGCCCAGGGGAGGTGGTGGTCCTTGGGGCCAAAGGGGGTTCATGTGGCCCCCCCCCCAATTTTTTATTAGGTAGCCTTTGGGAGTTGGCGGCCCCTAAAGCCTTACATATATATTTAATAATGTTGCCCCCTTTAAGCTCCAAACCCTTTTGGCCGTGCGTGGGGTGGGATTTGGAGCTGAAACGAAGTTGACCGCAGGACCAGGCTGCAGGCCAGGTCCTGAGGCCAACCCCCATCTCACGCACGGCCAAAGGGTGTGCCCGGCACAGGGTTGGGTGGCTACAAAGGTTGGCTGTAGGGCCTGGCCACAGGTTTATAACACCATTGATAATGTCACTGTAACATTTGCAGTAAAATTATTGATGAGATAGCTGTGCATGGTGGGAGCTCAAGTTTTAGTAACTGTAGAGCAGGAGTTATAGTTGCTTGAAATAGCTCTAACTATAACACCTGAATTTTTATAGTTTTTTATGTTTAAAGTTTGAGCCTAACTATAACGTCCCTGTAGCCCTTGTTTTTTTAAGTGAATGCATATAAATATATATATATATATATATATATATATATATATATATATATATATATATAGATACATATATATTTACATCTGATATCTATTTCTTCAAGGTACATAGATCTAGAGTTAGGTATAGAAAATCTATTATACTTACCTGGTGATGTGTTTGTCCTTGATATTTTGGCTATGATATTAAGGTACTATACTGGATATTCCAGACCCACACCGAATTAGGGCAGCCCTGTAAAGTAGTGTTAATTGTGTTGATTTCGGAATATTGGTACTGTTCAACAACAGTATGACAGTACTGCTCATGCCTGGCCAGTAGGAATCATAGACTTACTGATCTGCCAAATTGCCACTTACACATGGTTGTTGGATTGAGGGCTTGTTTGGATGCCCCACCGTACTGCTTAGGCATAGAGGGGAAAGACAAAACTGCCAAAGATGTATTAAATATAAATTGAAAGGGGAACCAGCCTTCACTCTTCTTTCCTGCCCCTATCATTAGTATTTTAAAGCACCAGAAGCCCTTTGGTTTTTCCCTATGTCAGGCATTGCGCCTCCCCTTCACCCCGACTATTTCACTTGGAGACCATTACCTTAACACCCCTTATCCCCTTTCTGTGTCAAATGCTTTTTTTCGGAGGAGGAGGTCTTGCAAAGTGGGTATTGTCTGGTTGATTTTAAATGATTCATGGCCTTGATGAGTTATTGTGCATAAGACAATCCTAAAAGGAACACTGTATGTCGGAGTCCATGACGAGTAATGGTGGCATCGCAACCTTCACTACTAGTGGGAAAGCTTGTCTGTGTAGCACTGACAAGCCCCTAGGTGGTCTAGGACACGTGCTCTGTGGTGCAACCATTGTTTACCACTGTCCTGAGTTTCTCGGGGCTGGCCTGCTTCATCAGCAAATCTAAGGATGTGGGTGCAGTCAGACTTCTTTGTAGCTGTCTATGTACAAGTAGTGCTAGGTCTCCATGCAATGACAACTCAAAACACCCAAAAGGCACTTTCGTACCAGGGGAGCAACAGACACAGTTGTCTACCTCCCGTGCTGGTGGAGTCAGGGAGCACTCTCGCCTTGCCGCAGCAGACCCGACGGCACGCAGGACATCCCTGGGAAAGGGTACAATGTGGCAGTTCTGTGAATGAGTAGCCATGCCCCTCTGGGAACTGAGCCAGGCAGCATCCTTGGAGTCTCCGCACAGCTCTACTGGGTGGGGCGTCTGGTATTTGAAAGTACAGAGCCCGGGCAACAAAGCTGCCCATCCTGTCCATGGCTTTTCAGGCATAAATATAGGACTACAAACAAACATAAACAAAAGGGAGGAGTGTGGGATGGCTGAAACAGCTAAGTGGGGAAGGATGTGGTACAGGGGAAATTCTTTTACTTTTTATTGTGAGCAGACTAAATTAAGGCGGCCCCTCATCTGACATTACATGTGAGGAGATAAGAACAAGAACGACAGCCCTTTTTAGACAACTGGAGCCACTGAAAACATTAAGCACTTGTGTCTCTGAGCCACTGAATGCATAGAGGGCTGTGTGAGGTGCTCTTAGAGAAAGAGAAAAGTAGTCCCTAAGCAGATGGTAATATTGGGCCAAGTGGAAGGCTACAAGTAAAGCAGCTCTGTTCCAGGGGAGTGAACCAGTTACAAAAAGAGGGACAAATAAGACAGATTAACCACTAGCAAGAAAGGGTTTTTAAAGGACACTGAAACAAACAAATCGGCAGCAGGGGGATCCCCAAAAGTGAAGTATACTAAAGTATTTACCAGGTCATACGCTTGCGCTCGACCTAATAAAGTACACACGAGGTCGTACTCTTACGCTCAACCTAAAAACAGAGCTTTACACACAAGGCAGTAATGTAACAAAGGTCACCGCAGCCCCTGTGGTGCGGGGGGGCAAGCTCCAGGAGGCCCCCTCATCACAGTGCCCTGACCTTAGAGGGCAAAGCCCTCCATTACCTTGCAGGGGTGGGGGGGCTCAAGTTTCCTTACACCACTGACACCAGGTCTATTGTGGGCATTGCTATAGAAGCAGTGTTTATGTGGCAGGGCTGGTGATGGAAATTGAAATGCAAGCACTGTGCAGAAGCATAGAATTTATGTTTTACATGCTGGGTCACTGTGCAATTAAAATAGGCATGGCAATACATGTTTCACCTATTGTGGGGAATGTGACTAGTGATCTGGAAATGTGTGCACCATACAGGTAGAGAAGTCTGCATAGCCACAGTTCAGTATATATCTTACATACTCTGGTATCCTGGCAGTATTTGATTCCTGTTGAATAAGTGACTCTGGACTGGGCTTGTACGGTCAGTAACCCGGGGTGATACACAACCTTTCAATCAATCTCATGCCCCTCTGTCACTGCACAGCGAGTAAACCTCTCGATTTCTCAGGCATATTTAAGCATTAGTGAACCCCTGATGTAGTGGCACATTGAGCTTTACTCGGACATATCTGAGCCATATTTAAGGAGGTTGACGCATTGAACACCCTTTTATTAAATGCACCTTGCACTATTTGATCTACACAAATTTATTTTCGATGTTCCCTACCATAGGATGTTATACAATGTTATATAATAATAGCAGCAGTTGTGCGGGCATTTTAATTTCTTGCATTGAAAGTGTTTATGAGTTATTAGTTAGTACAGGAAGAGCAATGGCCATTGCGTTCTGGTACACCATTTAGAATTAATGTTTTTGACTGGCTTTTTTCGGCTAGCACTGCTCCTCCTGTGGGATGAATATAACCGTCTATTTTGAACCTCTTGCTTTTACTGGGTACACAATTTTATATAGGCACTTGCATAAACTGGTGTAATAGTGTTCCCATGTACTACGTGCTGTAACTATTATGGTGAATTTCACCATTTCCCCTTCAAACTAGGCAGTTAAACACAATCATTTTTCGCCAAATCATCCCAAACAATTTGTAGTCCCAATCTAGTGTTCACAAATAGTACTTAATACGTGTGCTTCGAAACACACCACTTGCCATTCATTTTTCTACATTTCCTTGCGATACAATGCAAAAAATTCCTCCATTAAAAAATATTTCCATTTATTATTGTCAATATCCATGAAGCCTTAGAAGATGGATGGCCAATCAGAATGCTCCTTTTGTGAGCTACAACTATTCCTACAGACCAGCAAAAGGAGGCTTCTCAATTGCTTGCTCCTAAATTCCCTTATGTGCTCTGGGAAGCTAGAAAAGCAGAAACTGCCTCTTACCTGATAACGCGTCCAGACCTTATACATTTTCATGTACCTGGACACGTTGGAGGTCGGTGAACCTTTTAGCCGAGTTGGGCTCTCCACATCCTAGAATAGTCGGGTCACTTAAATCAATAATCAATTACTATTGTAATCAATAGTCAATACTCAATTAATAGATCAAAATAACACATTAGGAATCAATAACAGTTGGTATTTCGACGCACCATGACCTTTCAGTCATGAATAACCACACCAGTTTATTAAAAGTTAGTGAATTTATTTCCCTATATTAACAAAGCTAGCACAATGTATATAAGTCTCAAAACCAAATGATATATGTATACGAACATTACTAGCTGTCCATAGCGGCAGAAGAAATGCAATCTACACAAAATTTGAATTATAATGCACTCAGTTATAGCAATACAAATCACTAATATAAGCAACTGAATTTGACTAATTTCATACATCGGTCAGCATAACAAGATTTCAATTTAACATGGTGCGTCAAGTGAATACCTCGACTATCCTCTAATTAGCATTGGCATGTGGGGCTTCATGCAAAACAAATTTAGTCAACACAAATTTGGAAAACTTCTAGCTTGGGCCCTATCAAAATAGCAGTTGGTCCCTAAAAGGAAAAACACAATGCATAATACAATTATCCTTTCATAATTACCAAATACAATCAGCATTCAAGAAAGTCTTCGTCCTTCAGGTACCGGTTTGATCAGCATGGGGCAGATTTCAGAGGGGCAGAGTTAAGGGCAAGTTTCCTTGCAGCAGCAAGGAGAATGGGGCAAAGTTACTGCATGGGCAATACGGGGCAGATTAAAGTTAAAGTCTCTAGGGTGAGAATTCTTAAAGTCTCTTTCTCTGGAATAGAGAAAAGGGCATCAAGATGTCGTCCAAGATGGCGTCTGGCATTTGGCTTCAAAGATGGCATCAAGGAAAATGGCTGACTTCTCTTTGTCCGGTGGGTTTAAGTAAGAAACATTCCAAATTCAGCAGGTTCTTCCATTGGAGGGTTCATAGGGTGGCTTCAATTTGACCAATGAATAGTGTTTTTCTCCTAGTACTCATTTATGCATACATTGTCCTTGGAGCCTTGAAACACAAGTTGCAACAAAGTTTGCCAATTATTTCGGTATCAGTGCTTTTATTGTCCGCACCTGCAGAAACTGACCTTGTATCAAAGGGGATGAAACCGGCCTAGCACGAAACCTTGGAGATAAGTGTATTAGTCATCTCTACTGGAAAAATACAGAATAATGTCTTTTTAAAAGTGAAAAACCACGCAGTTGAATTTGAGGCCAAGCGACTAGGCCAAAGCCTCTACTAAATTTAAGCTAAGCATAAAACAGTTTCAACAAGAAAATCATAGAACACATTTGCAATTATGACGGATTACTACATTTGTCAATTCTTCATGATTGATTAAGCCCGTTTATAATAATGGCGAACTACTCCGAGGGCACAATTTCCCACGTACATTATTTTCTTTACTAAAATCACACTGCATTAAACAATTTTGGTTACATGATATATGAATATATGTTGGTCCTTCCTTTTCTGCGTCATCAATCCCTCCTCTTATGACTAATTATGTCATCACATCAAATCTACCGACAAATTTTATCCCATTAAAATTCTGTTTTAGTAATTTGGCACTTCAGTCAATTCCCTCTTTCTTTTGGTTCCTTTAGATTTTTCTCTGTATACTTCTACCATTTTGGTTTGTTCTTTCTCTTCTCTTCTCCTCTTGTTTCTTGTTTTCAATATTTTAATAGCTTTCCATATTCCCCAAATGCCTAATAAACAAATTAATATTATTAATATTCCTTTTACTATTTTCAGTAATATTCCGTTCCAAATGTTGCTGAGCCAATTTCCCACAGAAGCAAATCCTTTTCCAACCGTCTCCCATACTCCTGGTTCTTTCAATTCTTTCAAATCTGTACTTTCGCTAGTTAAATTTGTAAGCATTTTTCTAATTTGCCCACTGTTGTCGGGAATATAAGTACAACAGTGACGTGTACCAAGCATTTTGCAAATGCCGCCATCCTTTGCTAAAAGAATGTCTAAGGCAAGCCGATTTTGAAATAGCTCTTTCTGCAGCAAGTTCAGCATCCATCAGGATTATAGCTCCTGAGAATTTTGTCAGCATGTTATCCACAATAGTAGACAACTTTCGTATTTTAATCGAATTCAATTTGACTCCCACTGAAGGAATCATTGCTCCAAATATATCTCCTACCACACCAGAAGCTGTCTCCCTTTTCTGGACATGATGTGATTCAGACAGCTTTGGTAATCTCTTTAAGTCGTCCAATTGATAAACCTTTGGGAACACTATTCCCAAATAACATCTCCCATACCATCCTTTAGGAAGACGATAATAGGCGTTAAGTCCACAAATATAATATACCCCTGGAATAACTGGGTCTTGTCCATTCAGCTTGAACGTCCGTTTGGGTTGAAACAAAAACGTGTGTTTACATTCACTCGTTCCCACAAAAACTGTGTCATAATATGATTGATGTCTATGTACACAGAACCTCCCTACGTGTAATGTATCTAAAGCTATTTTCCCTTGTGTCTTTATCGCGGCAAAAGCATAATTATCTACAGAAGTCCTTTTGTGTAATTCCCTTTCTAATTTCTCCTTCCCCGCTTTCCTCCTATCGTCAGTGTGATCTGAAAAGCTTTTCTCCATCGGTGAAAGCAAGCATGTAAGGTTTTCTCTGTGAGCGTAAGCTGTGTGAAAAGGTGACAATGGCTCCAAGAAACCCCTCATTAATTTTATATAATAATCTCTTGCTACTTTACTCAGGTACTCTATTATAGGAATATATGCGAATACAACATCCTGATTGGAATAAAAATAGTGAATATACTCCTGGCCATAAAATCTGGTCATTATTAAACTGCATGTAATTCCATACGTAAGAGGCATGCCATGATATGTCACCCCTTCCACTACTGAGGTAGGTATTTGGGTGCATACATAACAATCTTTTGCATTCATTGTCTCAACATACTCACTCAACAAGCAATAGAAAACATTGGACGAAAGTTCCTTCTTATCAAGCAAATGTCTTTTGTCTTGTTCGAGTTTCTTCAAAGGAGTTAGTTCAGTAATAGGTTTAGAAGTAGAAGCATCATTCGCGTCTCTCTCATTCTTTCCATGCATTCCAAAAACTATTGCTATAATGATTAGTACACATGCAGTTATTAGACCTATACACATGTATTTACAACACTTCATTTTATGTCCTTGTGTAGTGTAGCCTGTCATGATCTATATAGAATCAGAAAGTTGAAGACACTTTATCAAATCAAATTTCCAGATATATATAAAGCTGAACGAGTTCAATGTTCACACTGTTTTCTTTAGCAGCTTTAGTCTCTTATCGGTTAGCAGCTTTGTCTCAAAATCGGTTTCAAAGTCAATCAAGTTAGCAATGTCTTCTCTGTTTCAAAAGTCAATCAGGTTATTGATGTCTTATTCAGTAATGTTCATGGAATTTCACTTCTCAAGTGCCAAAGTGGCGTTCTGCTTCTTCGTTCTCAAGACTGAGGGATAGGAATTCGTCTGACCAATCGTTAGTGGCTATGTATGCCCACTCCGGACCAGAATACCTTCTGCTCGGTATTCTTTTCCTTTTCAATTTTGCATCTCTTTTTGATTCTCTCTCGCTGGTACTTTCTTCCTTGGCCGGGTCTTTCTCTTCACTTGGTGTTGTTATTGCGACAGACACTTCTTTTCTTTTCTCTTTCAACTTTGGCCCTTCACTTTCGTTTAATATTTCCCTAGTTCTTAATTTCATTGGCGATATGCTTTGTCTCCATTTTGCACTGTTTTCACCTGATGGACCTGCAACCGGTTCTGGAAGAGTTTGAACCGTTTCACTCTGTCCTGTCTTATCTTCTTCCCCTAGGAGGTCAATCAGGTTTTCCTTTTCTTTTCCTGTATCGTCTTCTTCTGGGAAAGCCCTCCTCTGCTCAGGCTCTCCTGCTCCTTCACCTGTCTCAGGCTCTTTGTCACCTTCAGGACTTTCGTCGCTTCCTGAGGCTTCTCCTTGATCCTCCTCAAATGAATCAGTTGCTTCTTCCTCAGAAAATATCTCTCCTTCCTCTATTTCCGCTTGTTCGCCTCCAGGTTCTCTTTGTTCTGTCTCGGTGCCTGGTACTCTCTTGTCAGTCACTGGCGATTTCAGCGCTTCAACTTCCTCTTCTGTGGGGCACGTCACCGTTTTCGTGTGACTGGCGTGAATATAGTTGGGAACTCCCACACACTTCACAGCGGTGGTATTTGTCAGAATCACCTGGAAAGGTCCTTTCCAATGGGGTTCCAAGCACGACTTCCTCACGTGCTTCTTTATCACGACCCAGTCACCTGCTTTCAGGGCGGGTCCTGGACCTTGGATCGGTGGCAAGGTGGTTGCCTCCACCTGGTGAGAAAAAGAGCGCACCACATCAGCTAGACCTTTTCAGTAGTCCAACACCATATCATCTGTAATATTCAAAAGAGCATTTGCAGGAACTGCTGGAAGCCTCATGGCTCTGCCCATGAGGATCTCGTGCGGGGACAGTCCAGTCTTTCTAGCAGGGGTGTTTCTCATTGACATTAACACCAAGGGCAATGCGTCAGGCCATTTTAAGTTTGTTGAGGCACATATTTTCACCATCCTCGATTTCAATGTGCCATTCATTTGCTCCACTAGTCCTGATGCTACAGGGCGGTAGCTACAATGCAATTTTTGCTCAATGTTCAGCGCTGCACACAGTAATTTTATTACTTCGTTATTGAAGTGACTTCCCCTATCTGATTCTAAGGAGATCAGGAATCCGAAACGTGGTATTAGTTCTCTCAAGAGTAGTTTTGCAACTGTGAGACTGTCCTTTCTGCGTGTAGGGTATGCTTCAATCCAGTGACAAAAAATACACACAATCACCAACACATACTTCAAGCCTCCATGCACAGGCATCTCAATAAAATCCATTTGCATCCTGCTGAATGGACCTCTTGCTCTTCCAATGTGGCTCAAATTTACTACTGTCCCCTTCCCTGCGTTCATTTGTTGGCAAATGACGCAACAATGGCAAACTGCTTCAGCAACTTGACGGAATTTGGGATTAAACCAATCGATTTTGAATAGTCTAACCATGGCATCCCTTCCAAGATGGGCTTGTCCATGATACAGTCTGGCCAACTGCATCAAAAGACTGTTTGGTAGGACCAATCTCCCTTCACTTGAAACCCACAAATCATCTGGTTTCTTTACGCATTGTAATTTGCTCCATGAGAGCTTCTCATCTTCACTAACATCATTCTGTAGGGATTTCAATTCATCGATTGTATCTACAACCTTTAGAGCAAAAGCTTCGCTTGGTTCAAGTTCTGGCTCATTTATCAAGTTCCATTTGTCTCTGAGCAATATACAGTTCAATGCGCAAAACGTTGCGACTTGATCTGCATACCCGTTTCCCAAGGAAACATAGGGGGTCCTTACAACATTGACGGTATAAGGTGCTTACCGCCGTGCAGAAGACCGCCAATACACTGCCGCGGCCACGGTAGACCGCCACAGCTATTATGACACACAACACGGAATCCGCCGAAATTCAGACACCCACACAACACCGCCACACCAAAGGTCAGCGATAAACTGGCGGAAACAAATCCTCCACCTCCACGCCAACAGAAACACGCCCATGCTATTACGACCCACGAATCCACGCGGCGGTCTTTCAAACGCGGTATTTCATTGGCGGTACACACCGCTGCGCTCAAAATACACACACATCTCAAAAAACACCGCCACATTGGACAATTACAAATACACACACCCGATACACATGCACACACCACTCCCACACACCCAACACTATATAAAATACACACCCACATCACACACAAAACCCTACAACCAGAAATTCTGAGAGAAGGCCAGAGAGACAGCACAGCTATTGACAACCCCATCACACAGAGGCACACAACACCATCACCCACACAACATCCACGCACAAAACACCACATACCACTACACTCACCACACTCATCAACACATACACCACCCCACACATCACACACAACACCCCATGTCACGCCAAAGACACCCCCGCTTCTCCGAGGAGGAGCTCAGGGTCATGGTGGAGGAAATCGTACGGGTAGAGCCACAGCTATTTGGATCACAGGTACAGCACACATCAATAGCCAGGAAGATGGAGGTATGGCAAAGAATAGTGGACAGGGTCAACGCCGTGGGACAGCACCCAAGAAATAGGGAGGACATCAGGAAGAGGTGGAACGACCTACGGGGGAAGGTGCGTTCAACGGTCTCCAGACACAACATCGCGGTGCAGCGGACTGGCGGCGGACCCCCACCTCCTCCCCCACAACTAACAACATGGGAGGAGCAAGTCCTGACCATCTTGCATCCTGAGGGCCTTGGAGGAGTCGGTGGAGGATGGGACACTGGTAAGTCAAATCTTAACTATCACATCCCCCACCCTACCTGCATGCTATCACATACCCCCACCCTCACACCCTCACTTATCCCCCCAAATCCTCACCAATCTACCCATGACACCAAGCACCCATCCCAACACCAAGCCCTGCATGACACAACTAAGCATGGGCACCCCTCACTAAAGCATGCCCACTGCACATACCCAGAACATCCCCCCAACCATCACCACACAAGCCCCCACACAGGAATGCCTGCACTGGGGATCACGCACACCCAACCATTGCACACCATTACACACACAGATGCAATAATCATGTGCTTATACCCCTGCAGGAACCCGAAGGAACGTCACCACACCAGAGGGTCCAGACAACACCACTCCACCCCAGAAGAGGCCCACAGTGACAACAGCAGTTCTGCCCCACTGGATCCTGATGACCAGCCCGGACCATCGTGGGCCTCAGGACAGTCGGTTCCCCTTGCCCAGCCACAGCCCAGCACTGAGCTTCCACCCTCTGGTAACATCAGCACAGCACCCACCCAGCGGGCCCAAACCTCCCTACCCAGGACAGGTCAATCAGCGGTGTGTCCACCACTACAGGGCACCTAGGCTAACCCACCACCCCAACAACAACAGGGACCTGGGGGCAGTGGTACTGGGCACACGGTCCAGGGGACGGAGGCACAGGAACACCAGGGAACTGGGAGGGCTGCTGTGCGACAGAGGGAGGACAGGCCAAGGGAACCATCTCTCCACGTGGCCCTCTCCTCCATCATGGGAGCATACCACCACTCCCAGGAGACGATGGCCACGGTCCTGGACAAGTTGCAGGAGACCCTGCGTCTGCAGGACGAACTCTATTTGGGGTTCAGGGAGGAGCTCAGGACCATCAGCTCCGCCCTGGGCACCATCGTAGGGGTGCAGACGGACATTCAAAAGACCTTGAGGGACACCGTGGCACTCCAAGGGGCCCCTGACACTAGCCAGGACGACGAACTGCCCACCACCTCCGCCGGCGCTAGTGGACAGGACGCCCCGCCACAGGACCACCACACCAGCACCCCATCCCCTGCAGACGGACAACCACCACGCAAGCGGTCCCTGAGATCCAGGAGCAGGACAGAGCAAGATGGCAAGACCCCCACCAGGAAATAAGAGCACCCTGATTGTCCCCCCACTGTCCCACTTTGCCACCCTGTCCAGATTGGAACTTAAATAAACACCCTTGAAAGCCAAAAAAATCTTGAGTCTGTCTATGATTAGGAACTTTGTATTATCAATTACAGTGTCATAACGGGTTACCCAATGTAAGGCTAACATACCAATGTCACACATCACAAGCCCTTGAAGGATGCAAGCAGTTGACACATAGGTTACCACACTTGTGAAACTGAAATGGAAGGGTACAACTCAATTAACAAATAGTGAGTGAAATGTAGGTACAGGATAGAGGTAGACGTGTGAAAGTTAATGTAATGCTAAACCAGAAAATGTTCTCACCTGTGTGTCACTGGAAATATTGCTGTATGACTTACACCCTGTTGTAGTTTTCTTCATCCTCAGCTTCATCCTCATCACTGTCCACTGGCTCCACAGGCTCCACAGCTGCCACAACACCGTCATCTGGATCATCCTCCTGCAGAAAAGGCACCTGGCGTCACAATGCCAAATTATGGAGCATGGAGCAGGCGATGATGATGTCGCACACCTTCTTCGGTGAGTAGAATAGGGATCCACCTGTCATATGGAGGCACCTGAACCTGGCCTTAAGAAGGCCGAAGGTGCGTTCGATTACCCTCCTAGTCCGCCCATGGGCATCATTGTACCGTTCCTCTGCCCTGGTCCTGGGATTCCTCACTGGGGTCAATAGCCACTAAAGGTTGGGGTAACCAGAGTCCCCCAATAGCCATACACGGTGCCTCTGGAGTTGACCCATCATATCAGGGATGCTGCTATTCCGCAGGATGTAGGCGTCATGCACAGAGCCAGGGAACATAGCATTTACATGCGAGATGTACTGGTCTGCCAAACAGACCATCTGGACATTCATGGAATGATAACTCTTCCGGTTTCTGTACACCTGTTCACTCCTGCGTGGGGGGGACCAGAGCTACATGGGTCCCATTAATGGCACCAATGACGTTGGGGATATGTCCAAGGGCATAGAAGTCACCTTTCACTCTAGGCAAATCCTCAACCTCAGGGAAAATGATGTATCTCCTTACGTGTTTCAGCAGGGCAGACAACACTCTGGACAGCACGTTGGAAAACATAGGCTGGGACATCCCTGATGCCATGGCCACTGTAGTCTGAAATGACCCACTTGCAAGGAAATGGAGCACTGACAGCACCTGCATGTCAGGGGGGATTCAAGTCGGATGGCGGATTGGTGACATCAGGTCTGGCTCCAACTGGGTACATAGTTCCTGGATTGTGGCATGGTCAAACCGGTAGGTGACAATGATATGTCTTTCTTCCATTGTCAACAGGTCCACCAGCGGTCGGTACACCAGAGGATTCCGCCATCTTCTCATATGTCCCAGCTGACGGTGCCTAAGAAGGACAACATCGAAGAACCAGTCACTATTCCTCCAGGTATGTACCCACAGTTACACACAAGACTACACGAGACAAAAAAGCCTTCCTGTATGTGTGTTGCGTATAGGCCTAGCTATGCGTGACGCAGTAGTAAATGAAGCCATGTGGGCCCCTGAAATGGTGGCTGCCTGACCTCTAAACTGGGACAATGGGATTGTGGGGTAACTGCGCTGGCGTTGCACCCAGTCGCGGTAGGCGGTCGTAGACCGCGGCGCAATGCTGCATTGGTTAACATTGGACCCTATGGGTCCCAGGAGCCAATGAACAGGTGCGCCGGCGGTGATGATGCTCACCGCCGCGGACGTCACCGCCATTTTCTATCTGTTCACTCACTAGATACCTGACCTTTGACAGGAGAGGACCTACACTGCTAGTGCTGCTGTGACCTCGGTCTGGAAGCGACGATGGCTGCTGCGTCTGGGGAAAGGGCCCCTGCCTTCACTGCACAGGAGTTGGAGAAACTTTTGGATGGGGTCCTCCCCCAGTACACGCTACTCTACGGTCCTCCAGACCAACAGGTTAGTACACAGGGAGCACGTTGTATGGGCTAGGCCTGGGTGGAGAGTGCTGGGTGGAAGAGGGAAGGGGGCAGAGTACATAGAACAGTTATGCATGGGAATGAATGGGCCACATGGCCAGAGTAGGGAGGGGGCCACTCACAAACACGGTGCAGTTGGTAATGACTGTTCCTCTTTCCTTGTGCATGTCATGTAGGTCAGCGCCCACCAGAAGAGGGACATTTGGCGTGCCATCGCCAAGGAGGTCCGGACCCTGGGGGCCCACCAGAGACGGGGCACCCACTGCAGCAAGAAGACGGCGGAGGCTCAGCTGGGGATGGCCTCCCAACGTGGGAGGGGTGCCCGTCGCACCATGACCCCCCTGATGTTCCGGATCCTGGCGGTGGCCTACCCGGAGTTGGATTGGCGCTTGAGGGCATCACAGCAGACACAAGGGGGTGAGTACAACCTCATTCAGCTGAGTTTGCGTGCAGTGGAGGGGTCTGGGTGGGGGAGGTGGGCTGTGGGTGTCCCTAGGCCAGGGCGAGTTAGGTAGGCAAGGCCCCTCCGTTATGTAGGCCATGTGGCACTCAACCCCACCTCAGCAGAGTGCCAAGTTGAGGTATAGTTGCCCCTGTGGCATCCATGTGCGCAGATTCCCACCATTGCCATGTAGGCCATGTCCCAGGAATTGCATGTGCAGAGGTCAGGAGAACGGCATAATGCAGGGGGCTGCTGCGTCTGTCTTGTCCGCCAACGGTAGCGGCATGCCATGCACTAAAACTCTCTTTGTTCTGTCTCCCCCCCTTTTCCTGCTCGCCCTGTCCTTTTGTACATCAGCATCATCAGGCGAAGGTACAGTGGCACCGGAGAACGAGGGAGCTGCATCCCACATGGTCATGGAGGGCCACACCACAGACTCTGAATGCACCAGTGGGACGGAGGGCGAGGGGAGCTTCACGTCGGCCACCGGATCACCAACCAGCGACACGGACTCGTCCGCCGATGGGAGCTCCCCTGTGGTGGCGGCACCACCTGTGCGCCCCACTTCTACAGGTACAGCCGCCACCCCCCCCTACCAGCACCGCCCTCCCACCAGCCCCTCAGCGTTTCCCCCGTGCCCGCTCACCCAGGAGGGTGGGCATCACCTTCGCCCCAGGCACCTCAGGCCCTGCCCCAGTCACCCCTGCTGCCCTCAGTGAGGAGGCCATTGACCTCCTCAGGTCACTCACTGTTGGGCAGTCTACCATTGTGAATGCCATCCAGGGTGTAGAAAGGGAGTTGCAACACGGTAATGCATTCCTGGAGGGCATTCATTCTGGTCAGGCTGTCCTTCAGCGAACCCTGCAATCTCTGGCCTCAGCACTGATGGCAGCCATTGTCCCTGTCTCTAGCCTCTCCCCTCCAACTTCCTTCACCCAGACCCAATCTCCTGTACCCCAGCCCATCCCAAGCACACCTACAGACCAGCATGCACACAAGTCAACACACACAAGTAGCTCAAGCAAACATAGGCACCACACACACCACAGGCACTCACGCAAGCCTCACCCACATACAGACACAGCAACATCCACTGTCTCCACTGTGTCCCCCTCCTCCTCTTCTCCCTCATCCCTCCCAGTCTCGTCTACACACACACCTGCATGCACCACATCTACAGGCACTAGGACTCGCACCAGGACACCCAGCACCACAAGCCGCTCACCTGCACTCACCACCTCCACTGCCATTTACACGTCCCTTGTGTCCTCTCCCAATGTGTCTGTGACGCCCCCTCCCAAAGTACCCAAACGCCGGCAATCACTCACCCAACATCCATCCACCTCACGACAGCCTCCAGTACCTGCACTTGCACCCAAAACACCTAAAGTGACACCTCCTACAACCACCTCCTCTTCCTCCACTCCCAGACCCCTTCCAGCTACCCATCCCAGTGTTCATCAGAAACTGTCCCTCTGTCAACTTGACCTTTTTGCCCCCCCCTCCAATTCATCAGTCTGTCGTAGCGCCTCAGCCAAAAAGCCTCCAGTACCAGTGGTGCGTGTTCCAGGTTTTTGGAGTGCACCGGCCACCAGGGCAGGCAGTAGGACCCGGAGCCAAGGCAGTGGAAGCCCACCCCCTGTAAAGGCTCTGAAAATGGAGAGTGGACAAAGGGACCGTCTTAAGACTCCTGGTGGGACAACAAGTGACATGGGATCGAAGGCGATTGGTGAGTCAGCTGTAACTCCAACAAAGGTGGGGAAGGTCCAGAGGAAGTCTGCCCAGCCTGTTGTGACTGTCACGGCGGAGAAGTGCGCCATCATATCCAGCGGTCCAGACACATTCGCCAGCACCGTCGTCACTGGTCCAGATACCACCGCCAGAGTCACAGCCCAGGAGGGCCCAAGTATCGTCACTGGTCCAGATACCACCGCCAGAGTCACAGCCCAGGAGGGCCCAAGTATCGTCACTGGTCCAGAGACCACCGCCAGAGTAACAGCCCAGGAGGGCCCAAGTATCGTCACTGGTCAGGAGACCACCGCCGGAGTCATTGCCCAGGAGGGCACAAGTATCGTCACTGGTCCAGATACCACCGCCAGAGTCACAGCCCAGGAGGGCCCAAGTATCGTCACTGGTTCAGAGACCACCGCCAGAGTCACAGCCCAGGAGGGCCCAAGTATCGTCACTGGTCCAGATACCACCGCCAGAGTCACAGCCCAGGAGGGCCCAAGTATCGTCACTGGTCAGGAGACCACCGCCGGAGTCATTGCCCAGGAGGGCACAAGTATCATCACTGGTCCAGATACACCGCCAGAGTCACAGCCCAGGAGGGCCCAAGTATCGTCACTGGTCCAGAGACCACCGCCAGAGACATTGCCCAGGAGTGAACAAGTATCGTCACTGGTCAGGAGACCACCGCCGGAGTCACAGCCCATGAGGGGCCAGGATGCCACAGCCCCGCTGGGCAATGATGGAACGTCATGCCACACACCAATGCCCAGTGTAGAGATCGTCATGCCACACACCAATGTGCGTATCAGAACCGCCATGGCAAAGCACCTCTGAACAGGGCAAAGACCGCCATGGCAAAGCACCGCTGAACAGTCCTGAAACGCCATGGCAAAGCACCGCTGAACAGGGCAAAGACCGCCATGGCAAAGCACCGCTGAACAGGGCAAAGACCGCCATGGTAAAGCACCGCTGAACAGGGCATGCACCGTCTAGGAATGAATGGACCGCAACATCAGGCATCCTTATCCCATGTGCAGCTGGGACAGTGACAGGACAGGTACTTTCACGTGGAGACTCATCCAGTCTGGGCACCAGTCCCCCTCCAGAACCATTGGAGACCTGCATCTACTTGAGAGACTGTGGCTTTGCACTCCCCAGGATGGCACAGTGGGAAAACCACCCACTATAGTGAGTTGAGAGACTGTGGCTTTGCACTCCCCAGGATGGCACAGTGGGAAAACCACCCACTGTAGAGACTTGAGAGACTGTGGCTTTGCACTCCCCAGGATGGCACAGTGGGAAAACCACCCACTGTAGAGACTTGAGAGACTGTGGCTTTGCACTCCCCAGAATGGCACAGTGGGCAAACCACCCACTGTAGAGACTTGAGAGACTGTGGCTTTGCACTCCCCAGGATGGCACAGTGGGCAAACCACCCACTGTAGTGACTTGAGAGACTGTGGCTTTGCACTCCCCAGGATACATCAATGGGCATGGAGCCCCGTCGTGGATCTGGCTTCGCATTCATCTGGCTGAGGTGCCCCGTCTTCCCTTCCCCCTGAGGTGCCTGTAGTGTTTCTATCTGATGCCCCAGCAGTGTTCTCTCCGATTTTGGTCAGGTATCTATTGTGGGCCTCGCCCATGCTTTTTTGGACTGTTGGTGCACGGACATTGTTGTGTACATATCTGCACTACTTCTCGGATTGTATGTGTAAATAAGAGTGATTTTGAGATATGTATATCTGTATATTTTTGTATGACATGTATATTGGCACATTACAATGTTTGCCCGATTTTCGCATTGACTTTGCATTCTTCCGGGGGGATTGTGGGTTGTTACTGTGATTTTTGTAACTGCATTGGTGTGTATGTTGTGATATGCGAGGGTGGGGGTGTTTGGTGGGTGTCCCCCTAACTTTTGCCTCCCCCCTCCCCCGTGTCATAGGTGCAGTACTCACCGGTATCTTCTGCGCCTACATAGCTGTTGGTCGTGACTTGAGAGACTGTGGCTTTGCACTCCCCAGGATACATCAATGGGCATGGAGCCCCGTCGTGGATCTGGCTTCGCATTCATCTGGCTGAGGTGCCCCGTCTTCCCTTCCCCCTGAGGTGCCTGTAGTGTTTCTATCTGATGCCCTAGCAGTGTTCTCTCCGATTTTGGTCAGGTATCTATTGTGGGCCTCGCCCATGCTTTTTTGGACTGTTGGTGCACGGACATTGTTGTGTACATATCTGCACTACTTCTCGGATTGTATGTGTAAATAAGAGTGATTTTGAGATATGTATATCTGTATATTTTTGTATGACATGTATATTGGCACATTACAATGTTTGCCCGATTTTCGCATTGACTTTGCATTCTTCCGGGGGGATTGTGGGTTGTTACTGTGATTTATGTGACTGCATTGGTGTGTATGTTGTGATATGCGAGGGTGGGGGTGTTTGGTGGGTGTCCCCCTAACTTTTGCCTCCCCCTCCCCCGTGTCGTAGGTGCAGTACTCACCGGTATCTTCTGTGCCTACATAGCTGTTGGTCGTAAAGGAGCAGAAAAACCAGGGCAGGTAGGATTTGTAATTCGGGCTCCATGGTGTCCTCCTTCCTCGTGGGATGTGTTGAGGTGAGCGTTTTCCCTTAGCAAAAGCTGTTTCCGCCGTGTTTTTATCCGCGGTGCATCCGCCCCGGAAAAGGTGGCGGATTGGCGGGTTGTAATAGTGTGGGCGGTACATTGTCTCCCGCCTGTCTGTTGGCGGTAACCGCCGCGCTGCTTATCTGTACCTCCGTGGTGGGTGGTGTGTTAAAGTGGCTGTCTTTGTTGGCGGTTTCCGCTAGGGTCAGGATTCCCTTTTTTTGTCCGCCGGCCTGTTTGCGGTATTACCGCACCTTTAACACCGTCCGCCAGGGTTGTAATGACCACCATAGTCTTGTGATTTTGAGTGTGCACTGCATTTTACCACCGCAACTTCTCCTGGTAACTGGATGGCATGTAACAATTCTCTTATTCTTTCACCATTTTTCACTGGTGATCCTGAAGAGGTCATAAAGCCTCTTTGTGACCACAACTGTCCAAAATCATGCACTATTCCAAATCCGTACTGACTGTCAGTGTAAATGGTGACTTTCATTAATGCGGAAAGTTGGCAAGCTCTAGTAAGTGCTACCAGTTCCGCTACTTGTGCAGAGTAAACTCCTTGAAGCCAAGATGCTTCCAGAACACCTGTAATTGTACATACTGTACAGCATATCCTGCTTTCAATATTCCTAGTGCATCCCTTAAACATGAACCATAAACAAAAATAACTTGATCGTTTTCTTCCAGTCGGGTGTCTTTGATGTCAGGTCTTGGTTTTGTACAAAATTCAGTCACCTGAAGACAGTCGTGCTCGATGTCTTCAGCGTTCTCAATTTTGACATTTTCACTGGGAAACAAAGTTGCTGGATTCAACGTAGTGCACCTCTTCAGCTGCACATTAGGTGAACCCAAAATTATTGTTTCGTACCTTGTAAGCCTAGCTCCGGTCATGTGCTGTGTTCGGGAACGTGTCAAAAGTATCTCGACTGAGTGAGGGACCATGACTGTTAAAGGATGTCCCATCACTATTCCTTCACTCTGATTTAGGCTGATACCAACTGCTGCTACGGCACGCAAGCACCCTGGCAGTGCTGCTGTGACCGGATCCAAAGTAGCTGAAAAATATGCTACTGGTCTGTTCACGCCACCATGGGCTTGAGTCAAGACAGACAAGGAACATGCATCACGTTCATGACAAAACAATGTAAAAGGCTTAGTGTAATCAGGCATACCTAAAGCTGGAGCCCTGCACATGCATTCCTTTAATTCAGTAAAAGCATCCATCTCATCTCTTTTCAGCACTATTTCATCCAGCGCATCTTTCTGGGTCAGTTTCAGTAATGGTTTTGCTAGAGTTGAGAAATTGGGAATCCATTGGTGACAGTAGCTCACCATTCCCAAAAACTTTCTCACCTCTCTTCTCGTCTTCGGTGGACTCATTTGAAGTACGCTTGTTATTCTCTCTTTCATAATTCTTCTCAACCCTTTCTCTATTTGGTGACCCAAATATTTCACTTTCTTCTGGCAGAACTGTAATTTTGAAGGGGACACTTTGTGTTCGTTCCTTCCCAAATGGTTCAATAGGGCAATGGTGTCAGCTGTACAGTCATTTTCTGTCTTAGATGCGATCAGCAAATCGTCAATGTACTGTACCAAGGTTGATTCAAATGGTAATTCCAATGATTCCAAATCTTTCCTTAGAATCTGATTGAAAATTGATGGTGACTCCGAAAACCCTTGAGGAATTCGACACCAACTGTAGACTCTGTCCAAGAATTTGAAACAAAAGAGAAATTGGCTGTCCTCATGAAGAGGCACAGAAAAGAATGCTTGTGACAAGTCGATGACTGAGAACCACTCAGCATCAAAGGGAACTTGAAACATTATCACAGCTGGATTTGGTACTACGGGACAACATTTGACTATTATGTCATTAATTCTCCTCACATCCTGAACAATCCAGACCTTTCCACTCGGTTTTATTAGTCCCATGATTGGTGAATTACACGGACTGCTTAACACTTCTTTCAGTACTCCCTGTTTTACAAACTCATCAATGAGTTGGGCGACTTTCATGAGGGTGTCTTGCGGCATATGGTATTGTGGTGTCTGGGGAAAATTTACATTGGGTTTCACAGTCACTTTCACTGGTTCTACTCCTTTGACCAATCCTACTTCTTTCCCTGTCATATCCCATACTTCTTTTCCAACTGTTTCTTGTAACTCAGCAGGAATATCTGCTTCAGTGAGCATTGAATAAAGAGTCATCAGGGGATACTCTTCATCGACAGTTTCCACTTCGTCTCCTCCTAAACTGTGCTCTTCTTCCTCATCACTGTTTGTCTGGATTTTAATTCCATCATTTGAACACATAATCGAGCATCCCAATTTACACAATAAGCCTCTCCCTAATAATGATATCGGGCTTGAGTCACACACCACAAATTTATGTGACCCTTGATAGTTACCAATTCTGACTTGCACTGGATCTGTGATTGGGTTTGTCAGGTACCTATTGGCTACTCCCACTACTTGAACCGTTCTCCCTGAAAGTGGCAAATGTGGCACTTCGATGCTTCTGACTGTAGAGCGTGTAGCTCCGGTGTCAACCAAGAACGAAACGCTGTGACCCATAACTCTTCCTTCCACATACGGACCCTTTTGATCAACTTCCAAGGATGCTGCAAGCATACAATTTCCCTCCTCATCTGAACTTTCACTCTCCCATACATCGTCTATTCCATTCTCACTGTGAAACGGGAATTGGTGTACTGTGTCACTTTGGTTCATCCCTTGACCCACGACCTGTTGAGGAAGCATTACTTGTTGCTGATTCATTGGTGCTAAGGGTATTTGCATTTGCTGATTAGGTACCATAGGAAACTGCTGTTGCACTGGCTGCAACTGTGCCATTTGTGCACAGGGCATTTGCATCTGCTGCGGTTGCATGGGTTGTAAACCCTGCATCTGATTTACATTATTTTGAAAATTTGGATTTGGACCTCTCAATTTCGGTCCTCTCATATTCTGAAATGCATTGACATCATTGTTTTGCTGACCTACACCTTCCTGCACCATCATTGGGCACTACCGTTTCCAATGCCCGACGATTCTGCACGTGTGACATGGCATCACCTTCTTCATTGCCTGTATACCATTCTGAATCATAACAGTATTTAAATCAGGACCATTATTCACAAAACCTCCTCGGCCTCTGCCTCTCATTTGTGGCTGAAACATTGCATTTCCCTGCTGTTGCTGCTGCGGCAACTGTTGTTGAAAACCTTGTAACCTTGAAAACCTGTCTGAGCTGCTCTAAACTGCATCACCATCACCTTTTCTTTCAACCTTTTCTGCTTTGCCTCGATCTCATCACTGCAGTATTTTGCGTAGTTCAACACTTCATCGATCGGTTTTGACTGCCAACAAATCAAATGCATTTTAATCATCTGACTGATCTCGGGTCTCAACCCTTCCACAAATCTGAATACAAAATGGAGCATGTCCTTTGCCTCAATCGTTTCCGTACCACTGTAATTTTTAAACGCTTTCAGCAATCTCTCATAGTATGCATGTATCGACTCTTTAACCTCTTGTGCTGTTCTGTCAATCCTCTGCCAATCCACATTTTTCGACGCAACTTTTGTTTTCAAGTGCTCAATCACCTTATGGTATAAACTCATTACCGTAGGTGATGGTGCACCTGTGTCCCTGTCCCTTTCTGGTTCACTTGTTGGCCAACCTACAGCCCTCTTACAATCTTCCCACAAATCTGCCGGAACCACAATTTCAAATCAAGTATTCAGGTCTTCCCAAAGACATTTTGCGAGTTTCACAAACCTATCTGTTTGTTGATACCATTCGATCGGCTTCTCTCTTAATTTAGGGAAATCATCTGTAAAGGATTGAATATCGCACCTGTGCCACGGTACATGTACAAGTTTTCCCCCTGCTGTTTCTCTCATCGGCAACATGGTTATCAGGTCGTCATTCTGTTGTGCCTTTTCATTACGATCTGGGGTACTTTCTTTCTTTTTGTCCTTTTTCTTAACCCATCTACTTTCCCACTTGTCTAAACATCTCCAGACCTGCGCGCTCTGCAGTATCTCCTTAAGGTGTGTTTTCATCCCTGCAGATCTCATGTGTTCAAAGTCTTTTGTCTCAAAGTCTAGCCTGTAACTTCTCGTTAAGTGTTTAGTCTTACCTATATCGATCCCGTTTCTGTCTGCAATTTCTTGTAACTTCTTATGTATGTTGCTCACTTCTCTTGTAATCCTCGGGCACATGTATCTCAGCTCTTCTTCTGTGTATGATTCTAACCTGTTCAGACCCATCGTTCCCTCTACTAGTTCATCTGCTTCCAAGCCCAATCTTATTTTATTCAGGTATTCTTCGCCCTTCCCGCTGGGTGTATTCTGTGGGGAGTTTAGACTGTTGAACCATTGTGTTAGCTGTTGTGCGTTCAGTCCCATCAATGTAGCACTTACATCAACTGCTACTGATGGTTCCTGCAACGTTTCAGTTTTTGAAGTTAACGGTACTATTAGTAGTGGATTTGACCTTACCACAGTTGACGGAGCACAAATTGGAATTGGGCTATATTCCGACAAAGACCCAGATCCATTTGGCAGTGTTCCTACTGGAGTCGTTTCCGGAGTGTTTTCTATGCATCTTCTCCCTGTCTCTTTTTGTGTCATTACCCCTTGATCGCATGCGTTTGGGTTTGCCCGTATATACAATGGCACTGGCGGACCTACAGTGATAGGCAGAGATATTGCATCTGGATTCTGTCTGTTCCCCGAATTCTGTGGCATGTTAATCCCCACGTTATGGTTCATCATTGCTGGCATACCTAGCTGATTCTCTGTTACTCGAGTGTACCTCAGCACTTCTTGTACCTGCTTTTGAGGCATCAAAATTTGTGTTGATTCGGCTTGAATCAATGTCGGTCTTTGATAATTCTGTCCTCCCTGCACCATTAATACAGAAGTCATTCCCAGATCATGCTCATCACAGCAGCGCCTTTGAACCTGCGGCTGATAATTATCGACAGGATTCAATTTAGGCATGTCAGGATATATTCTCTGAATTTGTGGTATTTGTGGTGCAAAGGGCATATCGGAACTGCTCTGCCTCTGTGATATTCTCAAATTCAGTGTCACATTACCTTGTATTGGTTCTGGAGGGGCAGTACTAATGCTTGAGCTTTTTTCGCTTTCCACATATGGTGGCGGGCGATCATTTAGCAATTGTATAATGAACTCCTCATCGTCTGACTCATCTGATCTTTTCGAATTTCTGTTGTTTTCTCTATCTCTGGACTGACTCCTGTTTGTTTTATAGGTAGCTTTTCTTCCTTCCGTCTCGGCTTCATCAGCGATTGCTGGAAACAATTTAATTCCCTGCAATACGTCTGATCTCCAAACCTTTTGTGTGCTATCCCATCTAGCATCCGCTAGTGTCTTTTCTACCTTTCTTATTCTTGTCTCAAATTTCTTTTGTTGTTGGTTTCTAGCTATTAGCTCCCAAATTGCTAATGCCTCAAACTGTGCTGGTCTTGGAGGTACTTTCATGTCGTATAGCGCGAATCTTAGATTCACCAAAACTCTTAGGTTAAACGACCCATGGATAGGGAACGCTACACTTCCATGCTTCTCTGTTAATTTGCACAATTTCTTTAACCAAAGACATGGTGCGACACCCTTTTCTTCAATCACGATATAAGCTGGTGTACCCTCAGGCGGTGTCTCTTCTCCTACATTTGCTTTAATGTATACATCTCCCCTCATGGCACTCTTAAATGCTTTGAAAAATTTCATCTTTCCGTCTTTTATTTTTCTAATATATGTAATCAATAAGTGACTTTAATTCCCGGAATACTCTTCGCTTGCCTTTCCCCACCAATTGCGCTTCACGGACTCCGTCCAATCCGTGTGCGACCCTTCTCCCCAACCAACCTATCCCAGCGCGGCTCCTAGTGACGTCACACCCACACACTGCGGCTGACAAAGTCCCGCGGCCTGTCCTCCTTCATTCAGCTTCTCTCAAAACTCATTTCCGCAATATATCGCGAGCACTAACCAAAAGAAGAAAACAAATCTGTCGGTTTACTACAGGAAGGGTAATACAATCGCATCAGAAACCTTAGGGATTTTTCACTAGCCTCTGCAGTTATTCCATCTTTCTCGGTTTTCCGCTCTCGCAAGCAAAATTTGACCCGCAAACTTTACTCTCAACTGATCAATGAACTATTCTAGTGCACCTTAGAATTCGTCAAATCTCAAAGTCGAAAATGTTCTTTCATTCCTCAATATTCATACCGACTCGTTGACCACGCCCGATCAACCTATTAAACCGAACAGATTACAACATCAATCAAGTGTCTCATACACTTTTCAACATACTCCGGAGTCTCTTGACCTCGCAGGGTCCGTCTCAACATCAACAACCACGTGGACAATTTTTTTCTGCACAAAGCGCTACACACACATGTGAAGTTCGATGACTTCCCTACTCTCACACTTTGGAGTAACACTCCTCTAAAGTTTTGTTAACGCGTCCTTCTATGTTAATTTATACATTTTATGACTCGTTTTAGGCCGATTAATCTTTGGACCCAGTGGTGAGACACCGTAAGACGAGATACTGATCAATATATCAAGCAATATATCAATAATATTGTCAACATATATCACCACAATATATCTCAATTTAGACATTAGTTAAGATCGCTGATGCAACCATGACCTTTCAGTCAGAAATAACCACACCTTATTGAAGTTTTGTGAATTTTATTCCCTATTGATTACAATCTAATAGCAGATGTATTAATCTCAAAACCAAGAAACAAAAAGAACATAGTCACAATGCAGCAACTATGATAAGGTTTCAACAATACAAAGATCACAAACATAAGATAGTAATATGAAGGTAAAGAAATCAAAATGCATAGGACCTCATATATGTCTTAGTTCACCATAGCATCACGTCAGTCACGTCAGTTACGTCAGTCAAGATGAATGCCTCATCTAGCCACTAATTAGCATCAGCATGTTGGGCTTCATGCAAAACAATTTAGAACATCAATTTGGAAAAACATCTAAGGTCTCTAATCAAAAATACACAGCAGTTGGTACCTAGAAAGAAAAAGCAAATAAATGAATTTCAATAGTTACAGTCATAATTACCCTCCTCAGGATAGGTCAGCATGCAGGATCAGTCTTCGTCTTCAGGACATCAGTTAGATCGCCGTCAGTCTATCTAGTCTAAGGGTAGGGGACACTTCCCTCATAAGGAAGAAAGTGTAATGGGGCGACTAAGGGTGAGGATGGTTTTGTCTAAGTCTCAAGTCACCAAATAGAGTGACAGAGTTTCTGGATGCAATCAATCTCATTCCCTACCTAATGCTACGAGTCTCCTGTGTCATGGGTTTTTATCCCTTTTTCATAATACATTTCCCCACAATTCTATTGGATAGTCACTACACCCCACTATCTGTAACCTATCAAATTATACATTAAGTAATGCACTTGTCATTTTACGATAACTTATGACATTTCGATTGGTCTTCATAATTGACGTTTTTCGTAGGTGGCACATCCGGGGTTACTTCATTTTCTGGCACACTCTTCGGGTCAAGAGTTCTCTTTTCCGTGGTTCAATGTCCTTGAAAATGTCCATATTTTGTTGCAAAGCGTATATCTTTATACTAAAGCAGCTAGCATGTGGATGAGAAAATCTAGCAATGTTACATAAAACGGAGAAAAGAACAATTGCTAGGTCATGGCCTTTTGCAAGTCAGCACACTGAAGAAACAGAAAAATATGCTTTAATATGAGAGTTACACAGCTAGTTTTCGACTCAGGCTAACTTAAGACTTATGGATACTAATAAATGCAATCTTCGTAGATGTTAACGTATTCAATTAATCATAGTACAAGCAATTATTTCTTACGGTCGACATTAGTTTATGCATGTAATAATTCTTTCACGTTTATAGATATGTTAGAATACATTTCAAATGAATAATATTTTATAACTATTAATGCGGCTTTGTTAATGGTAAGCATTTCACATCTAGATATATATATTATTTAAACTACGCTCTCTCAGTCCCTCCTCGGATGACGCTCGTCATCACACAATTTTCTTTTTCTGAATTTTTCACCTTGCGCATAATACGCATTTCAACATCTTGCCCTTTATGTGAGCTTTCCCATATTTCATTGAATATTTTCTCTCTTTCACTTTCTTCATTTCTTCTGGTTCTTTTGTCCAATTTCTTTTTACTTTGTCATTGATTTTACATGCCCCCCATAATCCTAATAGACAAATCAAAACAATTAATAGACCCATCATAATTTTTGCAAGTACCCCATTCCAAATGTTGGTAGACCAGCTTCCCACTCGGGCAATTCCTTTCCCAAATTTCTCCCAAACACCAGGTTCTTTCAGATCCTTCAAGTCTGTACTATCTCTAGTAAGGTTAGTAAGCATGCTTCTAATTTTCTTACTGTTATCTGGTATGAATGAGCAACAATGACGCTCATTAACCATTTTGCAGACACCTCCACTCTTTGCTAAAAGAATGTCTAAAGCAAGCCGATTTTGAAGAGTCATAGCTCTTTCTGCAGCAAGTTCAGTATCCATCAGGAGTATGGCTCCTGTCAAATTTGTCAACATGTTATCCACTATAGTAGACAACTTTTGAATTTTCATAGAATTCAAGATAACCCCTACTGATGGGATTATGGCTCCAAATATATCACCAATGACAGCCGCCACTGATTCTCGTTTTTGTCTAGAATGTTGTAATTCAGACGTTTTAGGTATTTGTTTTAAGTCATCAATCTGGTATATCTTTGGGAATACTATTCCCAAATAACATGTCCCATACCATCCCTTAGGGAGACGGTAATAAGCATTTAACCCATTCAGCATAAAGGTCCATTTACTCTGAAACAAAAACACGTCTGCATTCACTCGTACCTACAAACAAATTATCTTGATCAGATTTTGGCCTATATACACAGAGCCTACCTACGTGTAATGCATCTATAGCTAATTTGCCTTGCGTTTTGATTGCAGTGTAAGCATAATCATTTGCATAAGTACGTTTTTAGTCCTTTTTCTAATCTTTCTTTCAGTGCTTTACGTCTATCATCTGTGTGATCTAAAAAGCTTTTCTCTACAGGAGACAATAAGCAAGTCAAATTGTTGCGATGTGCATAAGCAGTTCCAAATGTAAGTGTTGGCTCAAAGAATCCTCTAACTATTTTTATATCATGCTCTTTTGCTAATCTATTTAGGAATTCAATCACAGGCACAAAAGAAAACACAACATCCAAGTTTGAATAAAAGTATTGCACATGCTCTTGATTATAGAATCTTGTTAATAGCAAGCTGCAACTAATTCCATAAGTAAGAGGGAGGCTATGATAAGTAACTCCCTCCTGCACAGACAAAGGAATTTTAGTACATACATAACAATCTTTTGCATCCATAGTTTCCACATACTCATTTAGTAAGCGATAGAAGACATTAGTAGAAAGCTCCCCTTTTGCATTAGTTCCCTCATGCATATGTCTTGCATCTTGCTCAAATCTCTCCCACGGTGATAGTTCAGTAGTGGTAGTTTCAGGTTTCGAAGTTGCATTAATAGTTTCTTTCTCTCTCCATGGCATTCCCACAATCACTCCCACAATCATTACTGCACATACAACACCTATTATAAGACCTAACCAACCACACACCTTACTTCCCTTGCTACTATTTCTATTGTAAGCCATGTTTGTATAGAATCAGAATAGCAGATCAACAATCAACTTGATGATAAACTCTTTGCATATATTACAGCGTCTTCACTCACTCCAGGACCCCTTTTCGTCAATTCAGGTTAGCAGCTTGTCGTAATCAGGTTTTCTTTAAAAGTCAAGTCCGGTTTTAGTGTCTCTTCCAGTAGTTTCTAAAGTTTCTTTCTTTTTAGTTTTCAAAATTTTTCAGACTTAGCCAAGTCTTCCTTGAGTTTTGTTCAGGTACCGTAATACTGGCCTGGTACTTCTCGATCAAAACAGAATGCTAAGAATTCTTGTTGCCATTCAGAGGTTGTAGCATATGCCCATTCAGGACCTGTATATCTTCTGTTCGCTATTCTTTTTCTTTTTAACCTTCGTTCACCTTGTTGTTCTCCCTCACTCAGATCATCAGCTTGTGAAGTATCACTCTCTTCTATTATTGTGTCATTCGATACCTCTCTTATTTTAGGACGTGATTTGTCTGGCCAATTATCGCCTCTATGTGTCTTGGTTCGATGTTTTCCTTCAGGACATTGGACAGCACCCTCCTCTTGTGATATGGTGTTTCCTCTTGACGGACCTGCAACTGGTTCGGGAGACTCTGACACGCTCTGATTTGTATCTATAGCTTCTCCTTCTCTTTCTTCTTCTGTTTCAGTGTTGGGTTCAGATTCTAACCCGTACTCGTCTACTTCTGGGAGAACTTCTCTTTGGCTTAGTTCTCCTGCTGCCTCGACTGAGATAGGCACTCTGTCGCCTCTCTCGAACTCATTGACAGTTTGAGGGACAAGGCTGTTCTCAGTGGGCTCTCCAGTAGTCTCAGTTCTTTCTTGACTGATCTCTGACTCTGAGACTTCTCTTCCTGAAGTTGCTGTACCGGAAACTTCAAGTTCCTCTTCAACAGGACACGTTACCTTTTTCGTGTGACTGGCATGTATCCAGTTGGGAACCCCGGCACACTTCACAGCAGTGGTAGTCGTCAATATTACTTGGTACGGCCCCTTCCAACGCGGCTCAAGACACGATTTTCTCACGTGCTTCTTGACAACCACCCAATCTCCAGCTTGCAGAGAGTGACCTGGATCGCCAATCGGTGGCAACGTGTTAGCTTCCACCTGGTGAGAAAAAGAGCGAATTACATCAGCCAAACCTTTGCAGTAATCCAACACCATATCATCTGTAATATTCACTAGTGCATTTGTAGGTATTGCTGGTAATCTCATAGCTCTGCCCATGAGAATTAAGTGGGGAGATAATCCCGTCTTCTTGTCTGGGGTATTTCTCATAGTCATCAGCACTAGAGGTAAGGCGTCTGGCCACTTCATGTTTGTAGCTGCACACATTTTTGCCATTCTTGATTTTAAAGTACCATTCATCTGTTCAACTAGTCCTGATGCTTCAGGGCGATAGCTACAATGCAGCTTTTGTTCAATGTTGAGTGCAGCACACAGAAGTTTAATCACCTCATTGTCAAAGTGTCTCCCCCTATCTGGTTCTATAGAAACCGGAAACCCGAATCTTGGTATCAGCTCCCTGAGTAGTAGTTTTGCAACTGTAAGACTGTTGTTCCTATGTGTGGGATATGCCTCAATCCAATGACTGAAAACACACACAATCACCAACACGTACTTCAATCCTCCACAAACAGGCATTTCGATAAAATCCATTTGCATTTTGTTGAATGGACCTCCAGCTCTCCCAATATGGCTCACAGTTACCACAGTTCCTTTTCCAGCATTCATCTGTTGACAGATGACGCACCTGTGCCAAGTGATTTCTGCGGCATGTCTGAATTTTGGATTGAACCAATCAATCTTAAAGGACCTGATCATGGCATCTCTTCCCAGATGTGCCTGGCCATGATAGAGCCGGGCAAACTGTGATAAAAGACTATTTGGCAGAACCAATTTTCCCTCTTCTGAAACCCATAGATCATTTGCTCTTTGTACACATTGCATTCTCTGCCAGGAACGTTTTTCTTCTTTGCTGGCACGACTTTGTAATGTTTTCAGTTCGTCTAAGGTATCAACCACTCGTAATGCTAGACTTAAACTTGTGTCATTTTCAGTTTGTGGTAACAATTCCCATTGCTCTTTAAATGATATACAGTTCAATGCACAAAATCTTGCGACTTGATCTGCATAGCTGTTTCCCATAGACACAAAATCTTGTGATCTGGTGTGAGCACTGCACTTCACCACGGCAACTTCGAGAGGTAACTGAATCGCATGTAACAAATCTCTTATTTGTTCACAGTTTTTCACAGGAGAACCAGAGGAGGTCATGAAACCCCTCTGTGACCAGAGTTGGACAAAATCATGCACACTTCCAAATCCATATCTGCTGTCAGTATAGATAGTGACTTTCAAATTTACAGCTGCGTGGCATGCCTTAGTAAGGGCTATTAATTCTGCCACTTGTGCAGAAAACACTTTCTCGAGCCAGGAGGCTTCGACAATGCCAGTTATGGTACATACTGCATAACCGGCTCTCAATGTTCCGGCTGAATCTTTTAGACAGGACCCATCAACAAACATAATGCAGTCATTTTCTTTTAACTGGGTATCCTGTATGTCTGGGCGAGGTTTGGTACAGAGTTCAGTCACCTCAAGACAATCATGTTCAAATTCTTCCCCATCTTTGATTTCAGTATTTTCATTGGGAAGTAAGGTTGCCGGGTTCAACACAGTGCATCTCTTTAGTGTGACATTTGGTGACCCCAGTATAATCGTCTCATATCTAGTGAGACGTGCATTTGTCATGTGTTGTGTCTTAGTTCGTGTCAACAGAATTTCAACTGAATGTGGAACCATTACTGTCAGAGGGTATCCCATGACTATGCCTTCACATTGTGAAAGGCTTTGACCAACTGCTGCAACTGCCCGCAAACAACCCGGTAAGGCTGCTGCGACAGGGTCCAAGGTAGCTGAAAAATATGCTACAGGGCGATTTGCATCTCCGTGGACCTGCGTTAAAACAGACAAAGAACAAGCATCACGTTCATGACAAAACAACAGAAAAGGTTTCTCATAGTCAGGCATTCCCAATGCTGGTGCCCTGCACATGCATTCTTTTAATTCCACAAATGATTCAAGCTCCTCTTTTGTCAGAGTTATTGTGTATGGCTCATCCTTGACTTCTTTTCCTGTCAATTTTATTAAAGGCTTTGAGATGATTGAGAAGTTGGGTATCCACTGACGACAGTAGCCCACCATTCCCAAAAACATCCTGACATCTCTTTTTGTTGCTGGGGGATTCATCTGCAAAACAGCTGTTATTCTTTCCTTTGATATTCTTCGAGACCCTTTCTCAATCAAATGTCCTAGGTATTTCACTTCTTTTTGACAGTATTGTAACTTTCTGGGTGACACCTTGTGTCCATTCTTTCCCAGATGATTCAATAATGCAATGGTATCATATTTACAACTGTCTCTGGTTTTAGATGCAATTAGCAAATCATCAATGTACTGCACAAGAGTCGAATTAAAAGGCAGCACAAGAGGTTCCAAGTCCTTCTTCAATATTTGATTGAAGATGGATGGTGACTCTGAGAACCCTTGAGGAATTCTGCACCAACTGTATACCTTGTCCAAAAATTTGAAACTGAACAAAAATTGGCTGTCCTCATGAAGGGGTATCGAAAAGAATGCTTGTGATAGGTCTACCACAGTAAACCATTCAGCATCACAAGGAACCTGGAACATTATTACCGCTGGGTTAGGTACCACAGGGCAGCATTTTATCACAATTTCATTTATTTTCCTCAAATCCTGCACAATTCAAACTTTTCCACAGGGCTTCTTTAAACCCATTATGGGAGAGTTACACAGACTGCTCAAGACTTCTTTCAGGACTCCCTGTCTGAGAAAATCTGCAATTATTTGTGACACCTCAATTAGGACGTCTTGGGTCATGTGGTATTGTGACACTTATGGGAACACTGCATTCGGCTTTATCTGAACCTTGACTGGTTTTACTCCTTTTATCAATCCTACTTCTTTCCCAGTTAAATCCCACACTTTCTCTGTCACGGTCCCTTGTAGTTCGACAGGTAGGTCGATCAAAGTATGCATTGGGAACAAAGTAATCAAAGGGTAGTCTTCATTTGTCTCTCCTCCTTCCTCTATTAATTGACTTTCATCTCCCTCATCGTCACTATTTGTCTGTACTTCTATTCCATCGTTGGAACAGGTAATTGAACATTTTGTCTTACACAGTAAGTCCCTTCCTAGTAAGGATACTGGACTTGAATCGCATACAACAAATCTATGCAGCCCTTGGAAGTTGCCAATTTCAACCTGCACAAGATCTGTAATCGGGTTAGTCAGGTACTGATTTGCTACACCAACCACTCGTATAGTACGCCCTGAGAGAGGTAATCTCGGGACTTCTGCACTTCGAACTGTAGAGCGTTTAGCTCCTGTGTCGACCAAAAATGAAACCTTATAGCCCATTACTTTTCCCTCTACGTATGGGCCTCTCTGATCCACCTCTAGAGATGCTGCAAGCCTGCACTCTTCACTGTCTGAGCTGTCATCTGACCAATCCTCATTCATGCCATTTTCACCTCGTAATGGGAATTGTTGCACAGTATTATTTTGATTGGTTACCTGGCCTGTGACCTGCTGAGGAAGCATCACCTGTTGCTGTCCCATCGGAGCCATTGGTAATTGCATTTGCTGTCTAGGCACCATAGGAATCTGCTGCTGTACTGGTTGCATTTGTACTGACTGAAAACGCGGCATTTGCATCTGCTGCATGGGCTGTACCCCTTGCATTTGTACCAAATTATTCAGAAAATTCGGGTTTTGATGTCTCACTTTTGGACCTCGTGAATTTTGTAATGTACCAACATTAATGCTCTGCTGAACTGCACCATCCTGCACCATATTCAGACACTCCCGTTTCCAATGCCCCACGCCCCCGCACGCGTGACATGGTGACATCTTTTTCACTCCTTGACCGTCATTTTGTATAACAACATTATTCATGTCCGAACCGAGGTTCACAAACCCTCGACCTCTGCCTCTCGGCTGTGCCTAAAACACACCATTCATTTGCGGTTGTTGTTGTATCATCTGCTGAACTCCATTTTACGGTATTCCTGCCTGTGCAGCCCTTATCTGCATCACCATGACCTTTTCTTTCAACTTTTTCTGCTTCAACTCAATTTCGTCACTACAGTATTTCGCATACTGCAACACCTCATCAATCGGTTTAGCTTGCCAACAAATCAAATGATTCTTAATCATTTGGCTAACCTCTGGTCTCAACCCTTCAACGAATCTAAACACAAGGTGATTCATGTCCTTCGGTTCGATAGTCTCAGTACCACTGTAATGTTTGAACGCTTTTAACAATCTCTCGTAATAAGCATATATTGACTCTTTAACCTCCTGAGAGGTCCGGTCGATTTTCTGCCAATCAGTCACTTTCGGCGACACCTTTTGCTTCAAAAACTCAATCACTTTATGATAATATTTCATCACCTCTTCTGAAGGCGCTCCGGTCACCTTATCTCTTGCCGGCTACTTTGTTGGCCAATCTACCCCTCTCTTGCACTCGAGCCACAAATCAGGCGGAACAATGATCTCAAAAAAAGTATTCAAGTCTTCCCAGAGACACTTTGCAAGTTTCACAAACCTGTCCGTTTGTTGATACCACTCAATCGGCTTCTTTCTTAATCTAGGATAATCGTTCGTAAAAGATAAAATATCTCCTCTAGACCACGGCACATGTACTAAAACACCACCAGCTGTCTCTCTCATAGGTAAGATTTTTACCGATCCCAGGTCAGGTGACGTCCTAACTTCATTGGACCCTGGACTGTCTCCCTTTCCCTTATCTCTTTTCTTTGCCCATCGGCCTTCCCATTTCTCCAATGCACCCCAAATTGGTGCACTTTGCAACAGTTCTCTCAGATGTGCCTTCATGCCTGCAGATCTCATGTGTTCAAAATCTTTGGAGTCAAAATCTAATCTGTAACTTCTTTTCAAATGCTTAGTGTTTCCGATATCAATATTATATTTATCTGCCAAATTCGCTAATCTCTGATGTACTTTGCCTACCTCTTTGGTAATCTTGGGGCATAAGTACCTCAATTCTGCCTCAGTGTATGATTCCAACCTATTTACTCCCATTGTTCCTTCCACTAACTCGGCAGCTTCTGCCCCTAGTCGTACAAAATTCAAGTATTCATCTTGTTTTTCTTTCTCAGGTTCAATGGTAGTCATTGCAGTCTTTTGTGAGGTACAGGTTTTCTCTAACCACTCATTTAACTGCTGTACTGTAAGACCCTGCAGTGAAATATTCCCTGCATGTATCATTGGGGTGTGTGAGGTATTTGTGCTCATGGTTTGGGGAGTTAAAACTCCCAACCCTGCCTGACGCATCGCTTCGAGAGGTGCCCCTACTGGACTAAGATCCATTAAGGGTCTCGGTGGCTCATTTACTTGTTCTCCAGGGGCCATTGTCTAGGGTGTTCCCATAGGCCCTCCTCTTATCGCTTCCTGAGTCATCACTCCCTGATCACACATCCCTGATTTACCTTGTGCATACAATGGTACGGGGGGACCAACAGTAATGGGTAACGATATAGCGGCAGGAGCCTGACCTGGACCCAGACTTCTTGGGGCCTCAACACCATAGGTCTGCTCCAGTGTACCCGGTACAGGTACTAACGGTGGTCCCGCTACAGGGTTATACCCTGGTATCAACTGTGGTGGTTGAAACATTAGCTTCGGAGTTGATTCAATCTGTTTTAACTTCGACTTTGTGTATATCGGGTCTGGCGGCACTATCAAGTTTGTAGTAGTCTCAAGCACTGGAACATCAGGGTAGATTCTCTTTATCTGCTGTGGAGGCTGCAACTGTATCGGCAAGTCTGGTGCAGTGGGTACACTGACACCATTCTGTATCAAAGCTGTATCGCTAGTCTGTACCGTATCAGTAACTCCCTTCTCCTGCGTCTGGTTCCCAGGATCCAAACTAGTGCTTTGAGCGCTGTCGCTCACCGCATACGGTGGCAGACGATCATGTAACAATCTATCCATAAACTCCTCATCGTCTGAATCATCGTCTTCTTCCCAGGACCTTTTATTTTCTTTAGTTTTGCCTGAATCTTTGTCGGTTTTGCAGGAGGCTTTCTTTCCCTGTGTCTCTTCTCCCTGGGTTATTGCTGGGAATAACTTCAACCCATCTACGATTCCCCTTCTCCACATTTTGCTCTCGTTGTCCCACCTAGCCTCTGCATATGATTTTTCTGCCCTTCTCAGCCTTCTCTGAAACTTTTCTTGTCTATGTTTAAGGGCCATCAAGTCCCAAATCGCCAAAGCCTCGTATTGTGCCGGTCTCGGAGGTGGTTTCTGTGTACTTAACATCCACCTCAGATTTTCTAGTACCTTTGGATTAAACGGCCCATGCTCTGGAAACGCTAAACACCCTTCTTTTTCTGTTAATTTGTGCCACTGTTTCATCCATAAACAAGGTGCGACACCTTTCTCTTCCATAACCATGTACGCCGGAGTACCCTCAGGTGGTGTGGGTTCTCCATCGGTTGCAACAATATACACATCTCCCTTTAGAGCGCTCTTGAATGCTTTGACAAAATTCATTTTTGCGATTCTCTTATTTCGTATTTAATCAGAAATGGCTTAGTTCCCAGGACACTCTTCACCTGCCCTTTCTCAACCTATTGCCTCTCACGGACAGCAGCCAATCCGTGCGTGACCCCTCTCGACATCTGACCTATCTCAGCGCGGCACCACTGACGTCACACTCACACACACAGCAGCTGACAAAGTCTTGCGGCTTGTCCGTTCTTCACTGACCCCTACAGCTCGCACAAACTAATGCAAATTATTGCGAGCACCTTAAAATGACAACACAAATCTGCCAGTTTACTACAGGAAGGGTATCACATTCGCCTCAGAACTTTACAGAGATTTCACTTGAAGCCTCGGCCGCTACTCTCTCCTTCTCAGTTCCCGCATATGCAAGCAGAATTCGACCCGCAAATTCTACTCTCGACTTGTCAATGACTCCTTCTAGTGCACTTTATAATTTGTCAAATCTCCATCAAAGGTTTCATACATGCATTATAACTCAAACTCGACTTGTCAACCACGCCCGATTGACCTACTAAACCGCACAGATTACAACATGAACCACATTTATCATCATACTCAGGTCCGTACACGACAACCAACCACGTGGATAATTTTAAGCAACAAGCGCTACATTCACATGAAGTACGCCGACTTCCCTACTCTCATACTGTGGAGTACGCCCACTCCTGCTAAACAACACTTAATTTGGCCTAAATACACACAAATTTTTCACAACCACCTGCAAGATGCATAAGCTTAGGCAAGCGCAAAGACCCTAACCACGCACACTATGGCGCCGAGAACATTCCCAACTCATTTAGGCAGGCCCCGAGATCCCGGGAAAGCCATGGCGAACTTAGCAACCCATCATATCTCCAAATTGCATTATCACAGAAAAACAAATTAAACAATGAAACTCCGTTCTAGGGCCCCCAAGGGCCTAACCGTCGCTCTGCTACCAGAACTGTTAACGCGTCCTTCTATGTTAATTTATACATTTTAGGACTCATTTTAGGCCGATGAATCTTTGGACCCAGTGGTGAGACACCGTAAAACGAGATACTGATCAATATATCAAGCAATATATCAATAATATTGTCAACATATACCACCACGATATATCTCAATTTAGACATTAGTTAAGATCGCTGACGCAACCATGACCTTTCAGTCATGAATAACCACACCTTATTGAAGTTTTGTGAATTTTATTCCCTATTGATTACAATCTAATAGCAGATGTATTAATCTCAAAACCAAGAAACAAAAAGAACATAGTCACAATGCGGCAACTATGATAAGGTTTCAACAATACAAAGATCACAAACATAAGATAGTAATATGAAGGTAAACAAATCAAAATGCATAGGACCTCATATATGTCTTAGTTCAGCATAGCATCACGTCAGTCACGTCAGTTATGTCAGTCAGGATGAATGCCTCATCTAGCCACTAACTAGCATCTGCATGTTGGGCTTCATGCAAAACAATTTAGAACATCAATTTGGAAAAACATCTACCTAAGGTCTCTAATCAAAAATACACAGCAGTTGGTACCTAGAAAGAAAAAGCAAATAAACGAATTTCAATAGTTACAGTCATAATTACCCTCCTCAGGATAGGTCAGCATACAGGATCAGTCTTCGTCTTCAGGACATCAGTTAGATCGCCGTCAGTCTATCTAGTCTAAGGGTAGGGGACACTTCCCTCATAAGGAAGAAAGTGTAATGGGGCGACTAAGGGTGAGGATGGTTTTGTCTAAGTCTCAAGTCACCAAATAGAGTGACAGAGTTTTTGGATGCAATCAATCTCATTCCCTACCTAATGCTACGAGTCTCCTGTGTCATGGGTTTTTATCCCTTTTTCATAATACATTCCCCCAAAATTCTATTGGATAGTCACTACACCCCACTATCTGTAACCTATCAAATTATACATTAAGTAATGCACTTGTCATTTTACGATAACTTATGACATTTCGATTGGTCTTCATAATTGACGTTTTTCGTAGGTGGCACATCCGGGGTTACTTCATTTTCTGGCACACTCTTCGGGTCAAGAGTTCTCTTTTCCGTTGTTCAATGTCCTTGAAAGTGTCCATATTTTGTTGCAAAGCGTATATCTTTATACTAAAGCAGCTAGCATGCGGATGAGAAAATCTAGCAATGTTACATAAAACGGAGAAAAGAACAATTGCTGGGTCATGGCCTTTTGCAAGTCAGCACACTGAAGAAACAGAAAAATATGCTTTAATATGAGAGTTACACAGCTAGTTTTCGACTCACGCTAACTTAAGACTTATGGATACTAATAAATGCAATCTTCGTAGATGTTAACGTATTCAATTAATCATAGTACAAGCAATTATTTCTTACAGTCGACATTAGTTTATGCATGTAATAATTCTTTCACGTTTATAGGTATGTTAGAAGTAATTTCAAATGTATAATATTTTATAACTATTAATGCGGCTTTGTTAATTGTAAGCATTTCACATCTAGATATATATATTATTTAAACTACGCTCTCTCAGTTTCAATTGGAGTTCGTAACCCCCCTAAAATCCTCACCAACTTCACAATTCATCTGCGGCATAAGCTGTGCAAGCGCAAAACCCTAACTTCATTCATACCATAACTAGAAACGCTGAAACATTCTCACACCTTCATTTCCTCCATTCGCAAGCTCCGAGATTCCGGGAAAGTCATTGGGGACTTAGGGCATCATCATCTCTCCAACTTGTTTTATCAAAGAAAATTCTGACTTGACTCCGTCTATTGTTCGGATGGGGTCCCAAAGGGCGAAACCATCAATCTCTGCTACCATCTACTGATAACGCGTCCAGCCCTTATAAATTTTCCTGTACCTGGACACGTTGGAGGTCGGTGAACCTTTTAGCCGAGTTGGGCTCTCCTCATCCTAGAATAGTCGGATCACTTAAATCAATAATCAATGACTATTGTAATCGATAGTCAATACTCAATTAATAGATCAAAATAACACATTAGGAATCAATAACAGTTGGTATTTCGACGCACCATGACCTTTCAGTCATGAATAACCACACCAGTTTATTAAAAGTTAGTGAATTTATTTCCCTATATTAACAAAGCTAGCACAATGTATATAAGTCTCAAAACCAAATTATATATGTATACGAACATTACTAGCTGTCCATAGCGGCGGAAGAAACGCAATCTATGCAAAATCTGAATTATAATGCACTCAGTTATAGCAATACAAATCACTAATATAAGCAACTGAATTTGACTAATTTCATACATTGGTCAGCATAACAAGATTTCAATTTAACATGGTGCGTCAAGTGAATACCTCGACTATCCTCTAATTAGCATTGGCATGTGGGGCTTCATGCAAAACGAATTTAGTCAACACAAATTTGGAAAACGTCTAGCTTACGCCCTATCAAAATAGGAGTTGGTACCTAAAAGGAAAAACACAATGCATAATACAATTATCCTTTCATAATTACCAAATACAATCAGCATTCAAGAAAGTCTTCGTCCTTCAGGTACCGGTTCGATCAGCATGGGGCAGATTTCAGAGGGGCAGAGTTAAGGGCAAGATTCCTTGCAGCAGCAAGGAGAATGGGGCAAAGTTACTGCATGGGCAAGACGGGGCAGATTAAAGTTAAAGTCTCGAGGGTGTGAATTCTTAAAGTCTCTTTCTCTGGAATAGAGAAAAGGGCATCAAGATGTCATCCAAGATGGCTTCTGGCATTTGGCTTCAAAGATGGCATCAAGGAAAATGTCTGACTTCTCTTTGTCCGGTGGGTTTAAGTAAGAAACATTCCAAATTCAGCAGGATCTTCCATTGGAGGGTTCATAGGGTGGCTTCAAATTGACCAATGTTTTTCTCCTAGTACTCATTTATGCATAAATTGTCCTTGGAGCCTTGAAATACAAGTTGCAACAAAGTTTGCCAATTATTTCGGTATCAGTGCTTTTATTGTCCGCACCTGCATAAACTGACCTTGTATCAAAGGGGATGAACCCGGCCTAGCACGAAACCTTGGAGATAAGTGTATTAGTCATCTCTACTGGAAAAATACAGAATAATGGCCCTCATTCTGACCCTGGCGGTCGGTGATAAAGCGGCGGCCAACCCGCCAACAGGCCGGCGGTCCAAAATATGCAATTCTGACCCTGGCGGGAACCGCCAACACAGCCCGCCGCATTAACACTCCGCCCGCCACGGCGGAACAAACAAACAGCGCGGCGGTCCCCGCCAACAGCCAGGCGGCAGACAATGTACCGCCCACCCTATCACGACCCACCAATCCGCCACCTTTTCCGGGGCGGGAGCACCGCCGATAAAAACACGGCGGAAACAGACTACAAACGGGAAAACGCTCACCTCCACATTTTCCACGCGAGATTCCGGCAGTATGGAACCCGAGTTGCAGGTCATCCCCGCACTCCTATACCTGCTCCTGTACCAGGAGCACGCCCGGTGGCGCGGAAGACATCGGTGAGTACTGCACCTACGACACAGGGGAGGGAAAAGATTACCGGCACACAACCACCCACCCACACCCACTACAACACACACATCAATGCATTCCCACAGATCACTGTCACAACCCACAAACCCCCCCCTTCCGAAATAATGCAAAGACCAAAAGAAGAGATCTCAAACGGGCAGATATATTGAAAAATGGACAGCAGTAATCCAAATAAATAAATAAACTATGTACAAAATATATACAGCTACTAAATGTAGTCCAACCACTGTCCGTGGACCACAGGGGTCCTGAGCAAAGGGGCAAGGCCCAGTCCCACGACAAGAACTCCACGGAGAGAACACTGCAGGGGCATCAGAAAGAAAAAAGGACAGGCACCTCAGGGGGAAGGGAAGGGGGGGCACCTCAGCCACTTGAGTACACGACGCCAGATCCACGAGGGGACTCCATGACCACTGGCCCATCCTGGGGAGAGCAAAGCCACAGTCCAAACAGTCCATACAGTGGGTGGCCTGCCCACTGGCCCATCCTGGGGAGAGCAAAGCCACAGTCCAAACAGTCCATACAGTGGGTGGCCTGCCCACTGGCCCATCCTGGGGAGAGCAAAGCCACAGTCCAAACAGTCCATACAGTGGGTGGCCTGCCCACTGGGCCATCCTGGGGAGAGCAAAGCCACAGTCCAAACAGTCCATACAGTGGGTGGCCTGCCCACTGGGCCATCCTGGGGAGAGCAAAGCCACAGTCCAAACAGTCCATAACAGACTCCACTGCCACTGGAGGAGGCATGTTGGCCAGAGGACATCCTGCAGCCCGGCCCGAGACAGATCCTGCCCTGCCACGTCTGCCAAAGGGCCAGCGGTTCCTGCCTGGAAGGGCCCAGTTCAGCGGTTCTTGCCTTGAAGGGCCCAGTTCAGCGGTTCTTGAGACGGCGGTCCCCAGCGGAGCGGTGCTGGAGACGGCGGGGCCCAGTTCAGCGGTTCTTGCCTTGAAGGGCCCAGTTCAGCGGTTCTTGAGACGGCAGTCCCCAGCGGAGCGGTGCTGGAGACGGCGGGGCCCAGTTCAGCGGTTCTTGCCTTGAAGGGCCCAGTTCAGCGGTTCTTGAGACGGCGGGGCCCAGTTCAGCGGTTCTTGCCTTGAAGGGCCCAGTTCAGCGGTTCTTGAGACGGCGGTCCCCAGCGGAGCGGTGCTGGAGACAGCGGCCATTCTATGGCCAACTGCTCATTGCCTGGTGGTGCCCTCCTGGGCAGCGGGGATGGTGCTCCTTCAATGCCCACCTGGGCTGTGGGGCCCTCCTGGCCAGCTGGGCTGGGTCCTCCCTGGGCAGCGGCTATGGGGGTGGTGGACTCTCCCGGGGCAGCTGTGCTGGTTCCTCCCGGGGCAGCGGCTATGGGGGTTGCGGGCTCCTCCTCGGCAGCTGTGACGGGTCCTCCATGGGCAGCAGGCCTGCTGCCTGACTTCTCCGCCTTGCTGCCCTTGCCCTCCTTAGTCGGGAGTCTGTGGCCCTTTCCTCCCTTTGGAGCTGTGGCTGTTGACGGTGGCTGGCTAGTGTCCTGGGGGGATATCGAATCCGGGCTCCGGCGGCGGCCCTTCCGCCTTCTGCTCCTCTTCCCAGGGGGTGGGCTGGCTGTCCCCTTGCTGCTGGGTGAAGATCCAGACCTGCGGGCTGGTGGGCTCCAATACCCCTGCACCCTTGTCAAGGGGGCTGCAGGGCTGGTGGTGGCTGAGGTGCTCTTTTTACCCCGACGAGAAGGAGGGGGGGGGCTCAGGGTCAGGAAAGAAGGTAGCAGTAGAGAGATAGATTTTCTTGGGACAATGGAGAGTGGTAGGTACAGTGGGTATGGGAGTGGAGGGAGAGGATGTGGTTGTAGGCGAGACAAGTTTGCTGTCTTTGGGTGCAGGTGCAGGAGCGGGAGGCTGTCGTGAGGTGGATGGCTGTTGGGTGGGTGGGTGGCTGCGTTTGTGTGGTGTGGAAGAGGGGGTGACAGACACAGTGGGAGAGGACACAGGGGACGTGTAAATGGCAGTGGGGGTGGTGACTGCACGTGTGCGGACTGTAGTGGAGGGTATGCTGGTGATGGAAACACTGGCTGATGGTGAGGTGAATGAAGGTGTGAGTGTAGACGTCACAGGGAGGGAGGAGGGAGACGAGGAGGTGGGGGTCATAGAGGTGGTAGTGACTGTTGGCATGTCTGCATCGGAATGTTGCTTGTGTGAATGTCTGCGTGATCTGTGGTGCTTATGTTTGGATGAGCTGCTCTTGGGTGTTGAGGTGTGTGCAGGCTGGTCTGATGGTGTGGGTGGGACAGGCAGAGGAACAGGAGACTGGGAGGAGGGAGTTAGTAGAGGGAGGCAGGAGACAGGGACAATGGCTGCCGTCAGTGCTGAGGCCAGAGCCTGGAACGATCGCTGATGGGCAGCCTGACCCGAATGAATGCCCTCCAGGTACGCATTGCTGCGATGAACCTCCCTCTCCACCCCCTGGATGGCATTCAAAAGGGTAGTCTGCCCAACAATGAGCGTTCGGAGGAGGTCAATGACCTCCTCACTGAGGGCAGCGGGGGTAACAGGGGCAGGGCCTGAGGTGCCTGGGGCGAAGGAGATGCCCGGCTTCCTGGCAGAGCGGGCACGGGGCGAACGCTGAGGGGCTGCTGGGAGGGCGGAGATGGTGCGCTGGGTGGCGGCTGTACCTGTAATGGCGGGGGGCACGGATGGTGCCACCCCCGCAAGGGAGCTCCCTTCCGAGGACGTGTCCGTGTCGCTGCAGGGTCCAGTCGTCCCCGTTGTGGAGCTCCCCTCGCCCTCCGTCTCACTGGTCCAGTCAGACTCTGTGGCATGGCCCTCCTGGGCCATGTGAGATGAAGCTCCCTCCTGCCCCGATGCCACTTCTCCTCCGCCTGATGATGCTGATGCACACAAGCACAGAAAGACAAACAAAAAGGGGGGGGGGAGAGAGAAATAAAGAGATTTTGAGTACATGGATCACCGGTACAGTTAGCGGACATGACAGACACAGATGCCCCCTGCACTAAGTTGCGCACTTGGAGTCCGCTACGCATTCCGTGGAACATGCCCTACACGCCTAGAGTTGACAACTGCACCCATGGATGACACGGCCCAGGGATGGCTGTACTGACACACTACTGAGGGTGGTGGCTGGGGACACAGGGGCTTACGGGGGTGCCCAGCCTACAGATATCGCCCTGGCCTAGGGGGACCCACAGCCCTCCTCCCCCACCCAGACACCTCCACTGCGCGACAACAGAGTAGATAATGCTTGTACTCACCCCCTTGTGCCTGCTGTGCTGCCCTCACACGCCCATCCAAATCAGGGTAGGCCACCGCCAGGATCCGGAACATCAGGGGGGTCAGTTGACGGCAGGCACCCCGCCTACGTTGGGAGGCCATCCCCAGCAGAGACTCGGCGGTCTTCTTGGTCCCGCGGCGGATGTCCTCCCACCTCTTGCGGCAGTGGGTGCCCCGTCGATGGTGGACCCCCAGGGTCCGGACTTCCTTGGCGATGGCACGCCAAATCCCGATCTTCTCATGGGCGCGGACCTATGTGACACGTACAGGGAGGGAGAAATACCACGTTCAAGTTTGTCTGCATTTTCGTTGCCAGTGGCCCAACGCCCCCCATCCCCGCCAGGCCCCCCGCCAGGCCCAACATGCCCCCCATCCCCGCCAGGCCCCCCCCCAGGCCCCCTGCCAGGCCCAACATGCCCCCCATCCCCGCCAGGCCCCCCGCCAGGCCCAACATGCCCCCCATCCCCGCCAGGCCCCCCGCCAGGCCCAACATGCCCCCCATCCCCGCCAGGCCCCCCGCCAGGCCCAACATGCCCCCCATCCCCGCCAGGCCCCCCGCCAGGCCCCCAAGCCAGCCAGTGGCCCCAAATCCATATTGAATTAAACTCACTTGTTGGTCTGGAGGACCGTAGAGTAGCGCATACTGGGGGAGGACCCCATCCACAAGTTTCTCCAACTCCTCTCCAGTGAAGGCAGGGGCCCTTTCCCCAGTCGCAGCAGCCATTGTCCCTTCCAAACCGAGGTCACAGCAACACTTGCAGTATAGGTCCTCTCCTGTGAAAGTTCAAGTCGCAAGTGGATAAGTAGATAGAAAATGGCGGTCACGTCCGCGGCGGTGCGTACCGCGGCGGTGCGTACCGCCACCGCCGGCGCCCTTCGCCATTGGCTCCTGAAACCCATAGGCTTCAATGTTAACCAATGCGGCTTCGCGCCGCGGGCTTCGACCGCCGACCGCCGCGGTGTGCCACGCCAGCGCATTGACCTCACATCCCATTGTCACACTTCACAGGTCAGGCAGGCGCCATTTCGAGGGTCCACATGGCTCAATTTCAACTGCGTCACACAGGCCTAGGCCTTGCATAGCCACTCAGACACGCCATTCACTGCATAGAGAATCGTTTACTGTGCAAGCTGTGAGTACGTACCTGTGGGTTGCTTGACTCTGTGCTCCATGTTGTCCTTCCTAGGCACCGTCCGCTGGGTTTGGCGAGGAGACGGATGAATCCTCGCGTGTACCGACCGCTGGTGGACCTGTCGACAATGGAAGAACGCCACATTATCCTGACCTACCGGCTTGACCGTGCCACTATACATGAACTGTGTGCCCAGCTGGAGCCCGACCTGATGTCCCCCATCCGCCAACCGACAGGATTTCCCCCTCTGGTGCAGGTCCTGTCAGTACTCCATTTCTTGGCAAGTGGGTCATTTCAGACAACAGTGGGAATTGCTTCTGGGATGTCTCAGCCCATGTTTTCGAAGGTGTTATCCAGAGTGTTGTCTGCCCTGATGAAATACGTGAGGAGCTACATCATTTTCCCTGAGGTGGGCGAATTGGCTACAGTGAAGGGTGATTTCTACGCCCTTGGACATATTCCCAACGTCATTGGTGCCATTGATGGGACCCATGTGGCTTTGGTTCCCCCAAGAGACAGGGAGCAGGTGTACAGGAACAGAAAAAGTTACCATTCCATGAACATCCAGGTGGTGTGTTTGGCTGACCAGTACATCTCGCATGTAAATGCCAAATTCCCAGGGTCAGTGCATGACGCCTACATCCTGAGGAATAGCAGCATCCCTTACGTGATGGAACAGCTAGAGAGACACCGTGTATGGCTATTGGGGGACTCTGGGTACCCCAACCTGTCGTGGCTACTGACCCCAGTAAGGAATCCCCGGACCAGGGCAGAGGAACGGTACAATGAGGCCCATGGGCGTACTAGGAGGGTGATCGAACGCACCTTTGGCCTCCTAAAGGCCAGGTTTAGGTGCCTGCATATGACAGGTGGATCCCTAATGTACTCACCTAAGAAGGTGTGTCACATCATCGTGGCCTGCTGCATGCTTCACAACCTGGCTTTGCGCCGCCAGGTGCCTTTCCTGCAGGAGGATGGTCGAGACGGTGGTGTTGTGGCAGCTGTGGAACCTGTGGAGAGTGACGAGGAGGAAGACGCAGGGCTGAAACAGACAACAGGGACAGAATCATTGAACAGTACTTCCAATAGGACACAGGTAACAATTCAAACATAATTCAGTAAATGTGAACTACTCTCCTGCATCTCTGCTGCCTGTCTATTTGCCCCAGTGTATGATGACTGAGTTGTGGCTTTTCCCTCCCTATTTCAGATCTGGGGTCCCCACTACGAGTCCTGTGCTTCGTTTCCCCATGGACTACAGCTTTGTGGCAGCTGTTTGTTGACTTCACTATGTACAAGGACATATTTGCACTGTCATGTCAATTACAATATTTTGAAATCACAGCCAGACTCCAGATAGTTTTGTGCAAAATAGGTGTTTATTTCAGTGCTCAAAATGGGATGGGTGGTTTCAAGTGGGTGGGGGCTATGGTGAAGGAATGTCCATGACAGAGTCCAGAGTAACAGTCACACAGGTGCATTGTCCAGAGGCCTGTGGAGAGATGGAGCATGGGCAGTTCAAGGATGGACAGGGTGACATTGTGGGACAGTGGGATGACATCAGGTGGTATCCTTTGCTGGCGGGGGTCTTGACATCCTACTCTGTCTTCTTGCGAGATCTCAGGGCCCTCTTGCGGGGTGGTTCTTCTCCTGCAGGAGGTGGGGGTCTGGTGGGCTGCTGTTGTGCGGGGGCCTCCTGTCCACTAGCGCCGGCGAAGGTGGTTGGCTGTTCTTGGTCCAGGCTAGTGGCAGGGGCCCTTTGTTGTTGTTGAGTGTCCGTCCTGGTGTTGATGAGGTCCTGCAGCAGCCCTACCATGGTAACCAGGGTGGAGGTGAGGGCTCTGATGTCCTCCCTGTACCCCCGATAGTGTTCCTCCTGCAGTACCTGGATCTCCTGGAACCGGGCCAGTACCGTCGCCATCGTCTCCTGGGAGCGGTTGTATGCTCCCATGATGGTGGTGAGGGCCTCGTGGATAGTGGGTTCCCTGGGCCCGTCCCCCCCCTGTCGCACAGCTGCCCTCCGAGTTGCCCTGTTTCCCTGGGCCTCTGCCCCCTGGCCGGTGTGCCCACTACCACTGCCCCCAGGTCCCTGTTGTTGTTGGGGTGGTGGGTTATCCTGGGTGCCCTGTAGTGGTAGACACACCGCAGATTGACGCGCCCTGGAGACAGAGGCATGGGCTCGCTGGGTGGGAGCTGTGCTGGTGTTCCCAGAGGGGTTTGGGTCTGTAGTGGCCTGTGCCTGTGTGAGGGGAACCGACTGTCCAGAGGTCCCCGATGGTCCGGGCTGGTCATCAGTGTCCAGGTTGACAGAGCTGCTGTCATCGCTGACGGCCTCTTGGGTGGGGGGTGTGGAGAATTCTGGGCCCTCCATGGCGGTGTGTTGACGGTCGGGTCCTGCAGGGGTATAGAGGTATGGTTATAGTTTCAATGTGTGGCATATGGGTGTATCTGTGGGTTCCCGTGTCCCCAAGTGCTGGCATTCGTGTGTGGGGGCTTTGGTGAGGGTGGCTTGTGGGGGGGATGTGTATATGCATTGGGCATGCTTTGCTGATGGGTGTCCATGCTTAGTGGACGCATGCAGGCCTAGGTTTTGGGATGTGTGGGTTGTGATGGTGAGACATTGGCAGGGAATAGGTGTGCTGGGGGTGGGGGTGAGGATGGTGGTGGGGGTGAGGTTGGTGGTGGGGGTGAGGATGGTGGTGGGGGTGAGGGTGGGGGTGAGGATGGGGGTGGGGGTGAGGGTGGGGTTCGAGGATGGGGGTGAGGGTTGGGGTATGATTTGGCATGCAGGTGGGGGGGAAGCAGTAGTGAAGCTTCAACTTACCAGTATCCATTCCTCCGCCGACTCCTGCGAGGCCGTCAGGATGCAGGATGTTCAAGACTTCCTCCTCCCATGTTGTAAATTGTGGGGGTTGAGGTGGGGGTCCTCCGCCAGTCTTCTGCACGGCGATGTTGTGCCTGGATACCATGGAACGCACCTTCCCCCGTAGGTCGTTCCATCGCTTCCTGATGTCTTCCCGATTTCTGGGGTGCTGTCCCACAGCGTTGACCCTGTCGACGATCCTCTGCCATAGCTCCGTCCTCCGGGCAATGCTGGTGTATTGGACCTGTGTGCCGAAGAGCTGGGGCTCTACCCGAACGATTTCCTCCACCATGACCCTGAGTTCTTCGTCTGAGAAGCGGGGTGTCTTTGGGGTGCCATGGAGTGGTGTGTATGATGTGTGGGGTGGAGTATGTGTAGTTAAGTGAGTTGAGTGTGGTGGTGTGTGTTGTTTTGTGTGTGGATATTGTGTGGGTGATGGTGTAGTGTGCCTCTGTGTGATGGTATTCTGTGATCGCTGATGTGTCTCTCAGTGCTTCTTTCTGAATTTTTGGTCGTAGGGGTTTGTGGGTGATGTGGGTGTGTGTTTTATATTGTATTGTGTGTGTGGGAGTGGTGTGTGTATGTGTATCAGGTGTGTGGAATTCAAATCGTCCAATGTGGCTGAGTTTTGTTCGTTTGTGTGTATTCTGACCGCGGCGGTGTGTACCGCCAATGGAAAACCGCGTTTGAAAGACCGCCGCGTGGATTCGTGGGTCGTAATGGCATGGGCGTATTTCTGTTGGCGTGACGGTGGAGGTTTGGTCACCTCCACTTTTCCGCCGACCGCTGGTCAGGCGGTCTGTTGTGGCTGTCGGATTTTCGGAGGTTTGGCTGCTGCGGGTCAGAATGACCGTGGCGGGTTACCGCGACCGCGGCGGAATTATGGAGGATTTCTGACCGGCGGTAGGCGCCTTTTACCTCCGAGGTCAGAATGACCACCAATGTCTTTTTAAAAGTTAAAAACCACGCAGTTGAATTTGAGGCCAAGCGACTAGGCCAAAGCCTCTACTAAATTTAAGCTAAGCATAAAACAGTTTCAACAAGAAAATCATAGAACACATTTGCAATTATGACGGATTACTACATTTGTCAATTCTTCATGATTAATTAAGCCTGTTTATAATAATGGCGAACTACTCCGAGGGCACAATTTCCCACGTACATTATTTTCTTTACTAAAATCACACTGCATTATACGATTTGGTTACATGATATATGAATATATGTTGGTCCTTCCTTTTCTGCGTCATCATACCTTAAAGACAATTTGAAAATAAGCATTTTCAAAACAAACATGTCACGCTTGTGAAAGGCGTTAGCCGACCGTTATGGATTAGCCAATACTTGTTGCCAATGCTGAACTGTACTGGCAAAAAAGACAAATTACCGGCCCATCTTTCTGATGTATGCATGCAGATGCATCATCATGCATGCACATGTATATCATGGCTCAGTGACCATTTAAGCTTTTGGTTGCTGCGTCACCATGCTTGTGCTTATATGTCATCGTGCAGTGGCCAAATTGCCTTGTCAATTTGCCATGCCAAAAAGTCAGACACCAAGGGCCTAGTTTACAAGCCCTTTACGCTGCTGCTGCGTCATTGTTTTTTGACGAAGGGGTGGTGCATTCAGTGCTCTACACTGTTCCATATTCACAAACTGATGCATTGGGCCCAATGCATCAGTTTGTAAAGCCCAGCGTCACATTTTACCTGCACCAGGTATGATGTATGCAGGGTAGGCGTTCCCACATAAAAAGCCACGTAGAACTGATGCAGTGAAATGTACAACTTTTCACTGGGTCACTCTACGTCTTTATATTTTGGAGCTAGACCCATCTAGCGTTAAAATATTGGAGTTAACGTCATTTTTTTTACTATGGAAACCTACCTTGCTTCAATGAGATGCAAGGTAGGCGTTTCCGGGCAAAAAATGACTCTAAGGCCTTTGCGCCTTATTTATCCTTCCATGCAAAAATCACGCAGGGGAGGAGGAGGTCCTCAAATAATGGCGCTAAGCCTGTTTAGCACTATTATTTAATGCCTGGGTCAGGGAAGGCGTTAGGGGACCTGTGGGCTCATTTCCATGGTCAGAGACCTTGGAAGCAGTCCACAGGTGCCTTTCCCTGCCCCCAGGGACACCCCCAGCCACCCCCACCCACTGCTGGAGGACACCCAAGGATGGGGGGGACCAATCCAAGGTAAGTCCAGGTAAGTTTTTTTTTTTTCTTTGAAAGTGCCATGGGGGGGCCTAACTTGGGTGCCCCTACATGGCACTGTGCCCAATGGCCATGCCCAGGGGATATGTCTTTTTGCCACCACAAACCCCAGCATGCAGAACAACTGCTTCAGAGGGAGAACTCCATCATTCGGTATCCCTAGGATCATCAGTTTAGGCATCCTAGGGAGATCAATTGTCAACACCAACTCCAATTCAGTGACAATTTCACCCCAGTAAGAACTTACTCTTGGCCAATCCCACACCATATGCATAAAGGTGCCCACCGCCGCACCCATGACACATGGTACTTTCTGCTATCCCTATCTTGTGAATATGGGACCTGTTGTAATAAGACCTGTGAAGGATGTTGAACTGGATTAACCACAGCCTAGCAGGAATGGCTACCTCCCTAGGGTGCATCACTGCCACCTCCCAGTCAATATTTTCTAGGGGCCCAACATCAGACTCCCACTGTGCCCGTAGTTTCCCAAGATTATCCAGAGTATTATTCAGGATTTATTACAAAAACAACAAATTGTGGCTGAATTTGTGCTTTATCTGAGTCACTTTGTCTCTTGAGCTGTCTCTACCTCTAAATGTTCTCAATCTTGCTGCATGCACTACTTCTCTCTTTTCAACACACGAGGCTGGTACGTTCCTTTTCAATATGGCGGACATACAGTGCCTTTTCCGAGAGTCCGCTTTCTATTTCTATTCTTTTCTGTGCATATAAATAACAGTCCTCCGTCAGGCAACAAGCCGTTACACATCATGCGACGCCGATAGAACCTGAAAAAGAAAATATCCTCATATCCGGGGGTAAGATTCATTTACTTCACATTTAATTTTGACTCTCGGTTATACCGTTCCGGGGACATGCTTTTTTGGCAGGTCTCCCTTTTTCTTACACAGTCTCCGCTTTTATGAGTGGGCCGTTTGAAATTTACCTAGTAATGTCCTCACACGGCAGCTCCCTGTTTCAGCACTGTTGTGCGGATTTATGTTTTATTGGTCTTCTGTATATAACTCTATCTCTAGCATGCCGGATTTAGTGTCCCGCTCAATCATCGGGGACATTTTACTTATGACTCCGTACTTTTTCATCTAACTTTTATGATATCCATTTCTATTGTTGCAGCCCTAATCATTATTTATGGGCGTTACATCTGGGAGTTAAATCGACATGATAATTTATTCCCCTTTGCTCGTAGATTATGGGCCTGATTACAACTTTGGAGGAAGGTGTTAATCCGTCCCAAATGTGACGGATATACCACTAGCCGTATTACGAGTCCATTATATCCTATGGAACTCGTAATACGGCTGGTGGAATATCCGTCACATTTGGGACGGATTAACACCTCCTCCAAAGTTGTAATCAGGCCCTATGTCTCATTTGAGCACTCTAATTATGCAACACTTTAACAACCGATCATTAGGGCTCATCTTTGTATCTCTTCTTTCAGGCTTATCATGGTCTTTGGACCTTTTCTCCATTTACTCGACTTGACAATTGTAATGCCTATTGGAGCCTGATAGCATAGATTGATATTTCTACATATTTGAGGTATGTCTGACTCCTCTATCTCTTTGTTTATGTGCTTTCCTTGTTACTTCTTTACCCTACGATTTTTTAACTTTGATTTAATTCTACTTTGAATGTTTGGGGATTGTCGGGCATGCTGCTTGTATTACTATCCACACCAGGACCTTGGTTACATTACCATTGTCCTATGCTTGCCACTATACATCTTAGACGTTTGGCACCTGTACACTGATGTCACAGACTCTTGTATCATTCATTGTTCCCTTATAAACTTTCGTATTTGTCTTGGATTGGGGCACTTTTATGTTCTCGGTCTGGAACACAGCACACTTATTACTATTGGATTTGGGCCTCTCTTTTCATTCACAGTTTCATCTTTATTTCCTTTCACATCATGTACTATATTGTACAATATTCTATGCAATACATGTGATTGATACATTCCATCTTCATATCATTATGTTCACAGCCTTAAAAAAGTCATTTCTGACGAAACACGTGTCGGCTGTTGTTTTATCTGAACATGAGAACTGTATTGGCCTGTTGACACCTTTCCCAGTTGCTTTACTGAGGTCAATCTTAGGGTGTACGTCTTCTCTGATATACAACAGGAGAATAAATTGATACTTCTACGAATCTGCGATGTGCCGTAGTTTTTCTTCTTTCTATTCTTCAGGATTGCCTGGTATAACTGAGACACCACCTTTTGAGTAATCTCACAACCCATGAACCAGGACTCAAGGAGACTACCCTCCAGTAGATCTTCCCCCAGCACCTTCTCCGTTCTCAAGGTGTGGGAAAGTTGCAGGTAATGGAACTGCTAAGTGAGCGCCACAACATAGTCTTGCTGTAGTGCTTTGAATGTCTTAAGCTAACTCCTCAACACACCTCCCACTGTCTCTATCCCAATGTGCTTCCAAAGATGGACGCAGGTGAGCCTGGTGTACCTCAAGCAAGAGTGTGCCCCTCCACAAAGGACTAGCCAGCATACTCATCCCCTGCTAGCCCAGGTCTCTAGTGGCCTCATCTAACGCCCTCAGCATTTCCAGGGTGGGCCCAGCAGGGACCGCCAGTCCTGCTTCCCTTAGATGTTAGGAGCATAAGTCTTCACCCCCATCACCAACTTCTCCACGAGATACACTAGTTCATTGTATGGGCTATGTCCCCATATATTAATAATCTGTAATTGCGCTGCCCTGTGATATGCCCACATGTCACGCAACAAAAACTCCCATTGTAGACCTAGTGGTACACTGTCCATAGCTCGACTATAGCGGTGCCCCCATCCCAGAGCAAGGTCCGGAGTATTTTATCAAGGCTACGAAAGCAGCTCTCTGACACTGGAAAGGGAGTGTTCTGTAAGACATAAATCAGCTTGGGCAGGGTGATCATCTTGTACGACGCAGCTCTATCCATAAGGGTCAGGGAGAGTGCCCGCTACCTCTCTGCATCTGCCCAGAAACCTCCAAGGACTCTCCCCAAATTAAGTTCCAGGAAGGGCTCCACCTCCATCGTGACATCTACACCCAGATATGGGAAACCCCACTGGGTCAGTCAGAGAGCACCCGGGGGAGCCCACTGGACCTCCCAGTCCCCTTGTTAATATGGCACTGAATTGTCCCAGTTAATGCAGTACCCCGAATAAAACTCGAAGATCCAGAACACTGATAGTACCACTGGAAGCGACCACTCTAGATCCGCCACATACACCAACATGTCACCGGCATAAAAGGGCAATGTCTCTGCGGCATCCCTCACCTGGGGTAACCCACTATGTCAGCTCCACTGCGCACCCAGCAAGCCAGCAGTTCCAGGCAAACTGCAAGCAACAATGGTGACAATGGATACCCCTGTCTCATACTGTGCACCAAGTGCAAAGCACTAGGAAACTACCCCATTCACCCACAGTGCCATTGTAGGTGCCTTTCACAGAAAGGCCACCCAACAACAGAACAAGTCACAAAATTAAGCCACCTCAGTGTTTCTAGCATGTACCACTGGTCAATAGTATTGAATGCTTTCTCCTCGTCTAGTGACGCTTTCGCTTTTGGTTCACTCTCTGCCTTAATCTTGTCCAATCACAACTGCAGTTGCTGAAGGTTTAACAGCGTCATCTGTCACCAGCATGAAGCCCATCTGATCTGGATGACCAAACCAGATATCACCGCTAGGAGCCGGGTAGCTAGGATCTTGGCCAGAATCTTACTCTGAGTGTTTAGCAAAGAAATAGGCTGATAGGATGAACAGAGATTCTCCGACTTCTCCTCCTCATGGATCACCACGATAATCGAATGGTTAATATCTGGAGGCAAGTTTCCCTCATCTCACACCATCCTAAACAACCCAAGGATGTAGGGGTTAAAAAAGGAGGAAAGATGTTTATACAGCTCAACTGGGCAAATGTTTGCCCAGGGGTCTTCCCGGATGACATTGCCTGCACCACCACCCTATCACCTCCACCGTAAAACCTTGAATTCCCTATGAGTGACCGCATCTAGAACCAGAACTGGCACCTCCCCCAGGAAGGCTTCAATATCTTCCTTTGTGCTGTCCCAAATGGGGAGTACCATGTACAGTAATAAGCCGCAAATGCCTGGGCTCCAACAATATCAGTCTGAGCAATGCCCTCCCTCATTTTGCACTTTGGCCACCCGTCGCACTGCCTCCTCTCCAACCAGGGCCAGAGGCTGCCCACCTTATCCTCCAAATAATACAGCATCTGCAGAACCCACAAATAGTGCAGACATACCACCTGAGTCATAAGAGTATGATATGACTGTCATGTTGTACCCAGCACCAAGTAAGTCTCCTTATCACTATTGTCTGCTCAGGCCACCTCCAATTGAATGAGCTAATGCTCCAACTGAAGCATCTGCTCTTCCCTATATTTCTTCCTTTGGGCAATTGTGTTCTGGCTCTAACCACAAGCTCCATCATGTATGCCTCCCACAGGGTGACCGAAGAGGCCACAGACCCCTAATTTTCTCAAAATATGTGTGTATCTACCCTCAGCATCTCCGTTACCTCTGCATCCCACAAGGCCCAGGTGTAAAGCTGCCATGTTCACAACGAGTCACCTGGCCGATCCCCAGGTAAACCAGCAGGGGCGAGTGGTCCGATATCCCATGGGCCAAATACTGCATCTCTCTCACCCCCCTCTGTTCCAGCAGTGGAAGGAATACATAATCCAGGTGTGTCAGTGTCCTGTGCACCCCAGAAAGAAAGGAATATTGTCTACCAGAAGAGTGAAGGTACCTCCATACATCCCGCAGCCCCAATGTGTCGGTGAAGCATGCTGACACAAATGGAGCCCACGGTAATGAAAGGTGGGGTGGGTGCATCTGCAGGTCCCAATCCATAACTGCATTGAACTCACATCTTAATATATGCAAATCACTAGGAGAGTCCAAAGGGATGGGGCCCAGTGCTTCCAACACCTGGAGCCACAGCAAGATGTACACATTAACATAAAGGAGAGTTTTTCTGCCCAACTCTCTCCACACCACCACATAATAACCTCCCAGGACCACCCATAGCCACTTAACCGCAAAGGGTGGAGACTTCTTAGCTAGGATCGCCACTCTACGGGAACCCCTTGTCAACCCTGCATGCGCTCACACTGAAGACACCAGCATGTGTCCCCAATAAGTGCGTTTCCTGAAGGACCTTGAGGTTGGAAGAGTGTCTGCGGATGTATTGCATAAACATCCACCGTTTCATTTTACATCCTAACTCATTGACATTCCACAAGCAGATCACAAACGCATTGTTGTGGGACAGAGTCAATAAACAGGCAAGTGTCATTCTTGTGCACTGCGGGTGACAGGTGTCCCACTCGAGGTCCTTCCCCCAGTACCCATAGAGGCGGCATGGTGTAATCGTGTGTCTTAACTAAACCTAATTGTGTTACTCTAAACAAAAAAACAAAAAAAAACACCCCCCAACCTACATTCCTCTTACTTGTGTTCTGAACAACCCACTTCCCCAATTTGGGAAAGGTCTGTTGCCCATCCTGCCCAAGCCTCATACACACCACACACTTCCCCCCTCCAGCACCTCAACCTACACCAGCAACAAGCAAAGGGGGAAAAAAGGACACATTAGTAGTCAATGCCAGAGGGCCTCCTTCAGTCCAAGATCACAAGTTAGCCTCTAATCTGAACAGTAAACAGCAGCAGTAGATTGCCAGGTTTCCCCCCAAAGAAATTACCCCCATGCAACAGCATATGAAAGAATTGTCATGATGGGCAGGTGGAGGGTCCTCCAGGGTGTTGTTGTCTTCATCGTGCCTAGGGACCCGGCATCTGTCCAATCCTCTCCAGCAGCCCCCTATTCTACCTTGCATTCTGAGAATGCACCATGCCCATGGGCAGCAGTGTGGGTCCTCTGAGACCTTGTGCACCTGATCCACTACGGCCGTCGGCCCTGACGAAGATCACACTGCATCACCTCAATCTCTGAGGTCCCAGCTCACCCCTGTCAAGTCCATAGTCCACCCTCTCCAAGACCAACTCCTATGCCTGTTTGGGTTTTTCAAAAAAATGAGCTGTGGAGTTAAAGAGCTACTTCAGTTTAGCTGGGAACAACACCATGGAGAAGTGGTTGACGGCTCAAAGCTTCTGCTTGACATCATCAAAGTAGCGCCACCTCTGCTGAACCGCCCTCGTGTAGTCCAGAAAAAATCATGATACAGGCATTTTGAAAATGTAAGTCAGAGTGCTTCCAGGCTTCATCCAGAATGGCAACTCTATTCTAGTAATTTAACAGGCAATCAACCAGTGGGCGAGCCGGGGCCACCAGAGGGGTCTCTGGGCCAACAATCTATGGACCCTCTCCACAACAAACCAGGGAGAAAGCTCTGCGCCTGGGATGCATATCCGCAATCAATTTTCCAGATATGGCTCTGTGTTGATCCCCTCCGTGCCCTCCACAAACTCCACAAAGCAGAGATTATTCCCATTTGACCTGTTTTCGGCATCCTCTGCGTGAGCCTCCAGGACCGCCGTAGAGGAGAGCAACTTGGAGACCTGTTTCTTGATCATTATGACCTTATCTTTCACTAAAGAGACATGGGTTTCAGCGACCTGGTGAGCCACATTCTGAAGGTCCTGGCACAGGAGAGAAACATCAGTATGACCTCTCCCACCTTAGACTCCACCGCCTCTCTGGAGTCCTGAATCACCTAAAGGAGAGTAATAAGGTTGGGGAGAACTGTTCCCCTGCTGCATTGGGGGACATCAAGGTAAATGTATCCATCTTGGTTTGCATCTTTGCAGGGGGCAGTGGCCTATCCCTTCCCATGATCAGATGGAGCTGCCCTGTACCCAGCTCGGGCAATGTAAGACGCAAAGAAACCAAGTCCATCTGACCCAAAGGCAGAAGGTATAGCCAACTCCAGATCACTCATTCTCCACCAGCACTGGAAATCAGCTAGCCCCCCCCAAATCAAAACCTTCAGGATGATGGAGAGGCCCCCACAGCACAACCTAGCTCCACCCCTACTGGAAAACACTCAGAGGCAAAGTGCTGGCAGTTCCCGGCCCACTCCCCCCAAGAGGGGGCAGCATGTGCAGCACGGGCACCATCTCCATCCAGTCTCCCGCCACTCAAATGCCTCTGCCATGACCCTCAAGCCCATCGTCAGTGATGGGGGGACAAATATCCGCTAACACCAGGGCAAGTCCCCTACACAACTCACCAGTTGGGCCCTGGCCAGCTTGTCACTGGGAGCAGCACAAGCAGCCAGGGAAAGCAGTCTGCTCTATGCAAAGGTATTCAAGCCCCCAAGCTGGTCAGCGATCTGTAGTCCTTATGTGGGGAGCGGCCTCTGCCACACCTCCACAGTAGGGGGGGCCCTCTCACACCTCCAGCCTCTAGGCTCCCCCAGGAGGTACAGTCACTCCTCCGAGATGAAAAAAGGGGGAGGAAGAGGGAAGCAAACCACTTGTGTTCCCCGCGGATCCAATGCGTCCAATGCTGCCGGCCCCAGCCCCCCCAAGTACTCAAGGTTCCATCGTCGGTCCTCCAAGCTTTCTTGAGGTGCCCATCACCGCCAGGCCAAGCCCATCAAGAAAGGGAGGAGGACAAGGTCAAGGTTTATATGTTCCGCTGGGCTGCCAGCCTCCCACACTTAAAGGAGCTGCACTGCGTTACAGGCAGCATTAAGCTCCACTGAGGGCACAAACACTCCCACCATTCCCCATAAGGGCCGCTCTCCATTTCCTCAGTGGCCATAAATATTGGGGTCAGGGAGAACCCCCAGACCAGATTGGAGGCAGAGGATGTTGATGGATGTCAAAGGGAGAATGGCTAGGAGCTAAATTGCAACCTCCATCTTGGGCACTTGTCCAACTCTCCCTATTGCATCATTTTGATCAGTTTACATCTTAATCCATCTAATGAAACTGATATTTCATCACAAAGATTAACACTATCTCTCACTGACAAATCCACATTAACTTTCCAAAATGGTTGACACACACTCTCAGCTTTATTCTCTGAAGGCCACCCTGCCACAACATAATACAAAACATCACCTCATCAATCCCAACTTCACTTTTCCATTTATTCTCAGAGACAGCATTAATTTCTTCCAAATCTACAGAAGCAATCAAACAGCTCTCGTTGCCAACATTACCTACACCACCATCTTCCCCCACAACAGAAGAAAATCTTGACGGATAAACCTCCCGTACATTCTTCACCCACTGAATGTGAATACTATCAAAGTGATATTGGAGTAATCTGGTGGTTAATCTAGCTATTCTTGGTGTCTGATCTTTAATTCTCTTATCATCCAATATAGCTAACAAATGTTTGTGATACATTTTCATTCTCAAGTTTGTGCCCTATATATAGGGATGGAATTTCTGAATAGCCCGCTAGCAAGCCAACAGCTCCTTTTCAATGGTGGAAATATAGGTCTCATTATCTCTTAGAACTTTGGATGCATAACCAACTATGAACTCATTAACACCACTTCCTTGTGTGAGTAGTACACCCAACCTAACTGTGAGACCTGGCATCCTTGGCATGGCTGCCCCCTAACTTTTTGCCTTCAGACCTCGTGTGTTTGCTGACTTTATTTTTGCTCGCTTTGGGACACTGTTCACTAAAGTGCTTGTGCTGTCTCCTTAAAACTTAAAAACATTGGCTTATACCCAATTGGCATGTTTAATTTACTTATAAGTCACTAGGAAAGCTCACTACATGTGTCCAGGGTTCCTAAATTAAATGCTATTACTAGGTCTGTAGCACTGACTGCACCATCCACTCATGTAGCTCTTTTAACATGCCTCAGGCCTGCCATTGCAGAGCCTGGGTGTACATTTTAAAGTGCCATGTCTACTTGGCAACAAAAAAAAAACTTTTGCCAGGTCCAAAACTCCCCTTTTTATACCTATATGTCACTCCTCTGGTAGGCCCTGGACAGCTCACAGTACAGATTACAGTGTATTTTTAAAGGATTAATATGTACATTTTATGTGTCCTGATAGTGAACAACTCTTAAATTCGTTTTTCACTACTGCAAGGCCTATCCCTCTGGTATGATGACTTTGGAGTTATCTTATTACGTTTTCTAAATGTAATTTCCAAATGGGAAGAGATTAACCCATCATGTTTGGTGTCTTGGGAATCACAATTAAAAATTCTAACTTTATGGTGAAGTTTGATTTTAAATTACAATTCTGAAAATTGCACTTTTAGAAAGTTGGAATTTTCTTGCCTTAGACATTTGGTCACTGCAGCCTCTCTCTGGTCACATGACTGGGTGTAGTTGGCACTTGGGCTTTGTGTATTCCTCCTATACAGCCACCCATAATGAAAGCTTAGGTGTGACTGGCTAGGCCATCACTGTCTGGATGGGAGGGAGGAGCTGGACCCAGCCTCACTTATACTTGAATAGTCTGTGTCCAATCACCACACAAAGGGGCATATTTACAAGTCCCTTGTGCTCCTTAGCTCCACCGTAGCATAATTTTTTGCTATGCTATGGCACCGCTAAACAGGCGCTCACCTTGCACCATATTTACAAAGTGGTGCAATGCTAATATTGTAACCTGCACCAGGTATAATGTATGCACAGGGGGTGTTCCCCCACAGGGAGACCCAAAAAATTGGCGCTGCACAATTCCAGTGTAATTTTTAGCGCCTGCTCAGGGCAGGTGTTAAAGTGACACTAGTCACTAGCCTAGGGGCCCCCCTGTGCTTTGCTGGACTAGCACCAACATCTTTGTCGCTAGTCCAGCAAAGCGCCACAATAACGTAAACGTTTTTGACGCTATTGTCCTAATGTGCACCATGATGTGCTGTATTGTAAATACAGCGCTACCATAATGTCATTAAGGGGCACAGGGTGACACAAGGAAACTGGTGCATCAGGGCAAATGCCAAGTTCCTTGTGGACCTCAGAAACCACCACTTTGGTACGCTTCTCAACCTGTGGATACTCTGCCAGGAAGAAGGACTGCTATGCTGCTGAAATGACTACCACCCTGCTGGGCGCTAATCAGAAAGAACTACTGCCTTGCAGCGCTGACCTGCAGTCCGTGCCCTCTTGCCTGGAGAAGAAGAACTGGACCTGGGACCCATCTTGAACACAAGACCCCATCGTGACTCAAAGGGCTAGTCTGCTGGCCTCCTGATTTGAGCCTCAGGTACATAACAGGCTCACCACAGCTTCTAGACCCATCTTCAATGAGCTCCTTACCCCCAAGAGGTGTCCCTGAGGTCCTGGACCCTTGGTGTCACTCTTGAAGCTCTTACATTCAAGCATTTGGACTCTTTGTGACTGCAAATCAGCCAGTTTGAACCAGAACCATGCCACCTGCACCAAAAATCAGTGTGAGCCACCACCAGCCCGTCTCTTTGGACAGCAGCACCAACCACTCGCAGGGAATTGCCAGCACAAAGAATCATCTCGCCTGCTTGCAATTCTCAGCCTGCTCTTAGCACCACGCCGACAGCCTCCAGTGTCACTCTTCTTACTCCTCACGATTCTCTTCAATGCGAACAGGACTCTTGGTGCAAAACTTGAGAAGGTAAACTGTCAGCCGAACTAATCTGGGACAGTATCTGACCTGCGCTCCATCGCAGTCAGCCTGAACCTTTGAATTTAACCTACTCCAGCTCCATCAGATGGTCAAAGTTGGTGCTTTATGGTTTTAGGATCGATATTGCAGTTCATTCCTTAAAAAATCATGACTCTGGTTCTACTGATTGTATTTTTGTCGTTTTGTTTTTGTTTTATTTAATAAATTCAGATTTATTTTACTAACCTAGTGTGGGATCTGTTTTTGTGGTGTTTTCACTGTTTGAAGTGCTGCACAAATACTTTACACATTACCTCTAAGTTAAGCCTGACCGCTCTGCCAAGCTATCAGGAGATTGAGCACAGGTTGATTTGGAGTTTGCTTGTGCCTTACCCTGATTAGGATTGTGATCATGCATGACCAGAGCACACACCCAGTCACAGTAACCACGTTTCCAACACCAACATTACTAGCATCAACAGTAGTGCAACACTGCAATCTTGTATCAAACGGTTTCAGTGTTTTAGAGCTAGCATAACTCCTCCCACCCTTCTCATTCCATACAAATGGCATATCTGTTTTGAGTAACAATGGTTTAACATATGTGTGACATAATCCTGGAAAGTGGAAAAGCATAAAACTCACACAAACCCAAAAAACATTTAAGTCCCGTTTTATCAGTTAGTGTAGGAGCATTGATAATGACTTCAACCAAACCCTGTATGGGTTAAATACCATCCTAAAATAGCACATGACCTAGATATTCCACCCGAGTTTTACAGAACTCACGCTTCTCTCTTTTTTTAAACTATTCTTTCTTTTTATTATGGAAACAACTTTTTCTAAAATGATGTTATGTTCTTCTGTAGTTGGTGCAAAAATCAGGACATCATCCTGAAGTGCTGCAACTCCCATAACATTTTTGAAGAGAATAAACATAATCCTCTAGAAAACTGAGGCAGCGGATGCTAATCCAAATGGCATCCTACAATACTGAAATGTTCCCACTGGAGATATAAATGAAGTGAAATGTTTAGTTCTAGCCCAACTTGATAATAAGCTGAAGCTAAATCTAATTTGGTAAAGCATTTAGAGGCACCATTTTAAGCCAACAAATCAGAAATTATAGGTAGATGTTGCAGATCAGCCCAGATCGCCTTATTAAGACTTCTAAGATCCACACACACCCTAAGTTCACCATTGGGTTTCCAGACCACTACCAAACACACACAACCAAAGTGACAATTCAGTTGGCTGATTTATCCCTTTGTCACACAGAGCTTCAAGCTCTCTTTCTAAACCTTACCTAACACAAAAGGGTACATGGCACAATTTATACTTAGTAGGCATGACACCCTCTTTCACCTTAATTTTATGCTGAAAACCTCAGACATTTTCAAGAGTGTCTGAAAAAATCTTGGGATACTTTAGAACTACCTCCTCTGCAAAATCATCCATCCATCACCACAGAAACATGGTCCTTGGTGCCTAGCCTCAATACCATGTGGAACAAGTGCTAATTAAACCAACCTAATATACACAATCTTTTTTCTTTCCTCTGAAAACCACCTCATGTTCAACCCCCCGCCCCCCCCCCCAGACAACTCATTTCTCCTCCCTTCATGTGAAACAGGGGCACGATCAAGTGGTTCTAACTCTCTACCTGGCTACATCTCATCAAACAACTCCTGGGTAATCATGGGTATTCTAGCTCCGTAATCCAACTTGTCATAACTTTAGGTCTGCCTTAGATATTGAGGGATGAATTACTCCATCACAACGGTGACGGATATCCTGTCTGCCTCAATATAAATCCCATTAAAAACAAATATTATGCAAACTAAAAAGATTTTGCACCATTAAAATTATCTTTAGGACATTTCATCTCTCTGTCATACTTGTAGTTTTTACAATGTACTACATTAACATCCTGACATTTGTCCTCCAATTCTTTAACAGACAACTGGGCAGATCCATATATGTTTAGCAGTTCTAATGGTTTCTTTCAAGTGAAGGATTGCCAAAAGACAGCCATTTGTGTTGAATTTACTTGTTTACACATTGACTAAAGAACTAATCACACACCAACTGATCAGTAAAATTTTAAAATTGACACCCAGCACTAAGATGTTTCAAAACAGAAATGTCCAAATCTACATCCTCCGTATTTGTTGCTTCCTCTTAGAAAATTTGTGACGTAGCACAACTAACCTTGGTTGTACGTCACATCTCAATTGAAGTTTCTTGACTACTTCCATTTATTCATCCAACATCTCCCCTTCCACAGGAACAATGTCAGCGAAGTGTTTGAAAATAGACCTACCGTCACATCCCAGAGAATGTAACATGTGACAATGTTTCCTTTCTGGCCTATACTTGGAAGCATCTATCACCCCCAAGTAGGTCTTGAAAGCATCAAAACACTTTCTCTGCACTATACGTAGATCACCGTGTACCTCCACAAATGGGGGTGGTGGGTTCACAGATTGCAATGCAATGCATGTAGAATACTAATAATAAAATAAAACATTTTAAAATAGCAAACGTATTTACTGTAGTGTGCGTATCACTGTTGAAGAGTTTTTGTTGCTAAAATATACACACAATATTCAACTATAAAAAGGTAAAATAATGTGTGCATCACTGTTGTAGTGTTGTGTAGCCATTTTAGCAATAGCTCCATGCATGTTATTTTAACACACTAGGTCAAGCCACTGTGCACTCTGACCTAGATATATTTTATTCAGCTTTATTTTATTATTGTTACAATAGCCACTTTTCTGGTCTTGTTTTATTTTCTGTTTATCTAACTGTTTTTGCCTAGGCCAGCACTCTGTTCTCAAACAAGACATTCTTGCTCACTCTGTGCTTCTTCCAAGGCTACAGCACGGTACATTGCCGGTGAACGTGGCAGAAGTTTAGTCTCCAACATTCGTAGAAAACACACACATCCTTACGTAGGGACATTTTCTCAGAACATCAGCTGTGTCATTATAAAAACACTTCCCTGTCCCTCACACGTTAGAGGGAGATTCCAGCCAGAGAACCACATCTGTATGCTGATTGCTGAATACTTTGCTGCAGCTGTTTTGCTGACCGCAGGCCTTTGCTCAGGTATGAGGGATGATGTCTTCCCAGGGCCACCTGAAGGGCAGAATTAGAGCTTAACACGCTGTGCTCTATTATATCCTAGGTAGGAGTTAGTCTACTGACTGTAGTGACAATATGGTAGTGTTATTCCTATGCTTCACTCTCCTTGTCACAATTTTAATACTGTCATGCTGTGTCATCCTGGTTATTGCAGCTCACATTTTGCTTTCTAAGATGCAGTTGTTTTATTAAAATCATTATTGAAACATATACTGCCTCATTGTATATATGAGACTAATGTAACTGAGAGAAACGGATGAGACCCGAGTGACCACGGCTTCACTGAGAAACCAATTATGTCATGCACTCGGCTGCCCAGTCATCCCTACCCTCGGGTAGAGATGAGGCACTGCTAGTTGGCCGGAGCAAAACCCGGATTGGAGCAACAGGTGTCACCTGTAGTGGGTCAGACTAAGGTGGTCATTCTGACCTTGGCGGTAAAAGGCGCTTACCGCTGGTCAGAAGACCGCCACAACACCGCCGTGGTCGCGGTAAACCGCCACAGTCATTCTGACCCGCAAGAGGTAAACCGCCAAAAACCCGACATCCACAAAAGTCCGCCACACCAACGGCCAACGATAAACTGGCGATGACCAAACCTCCACCGTCACGCCAACAGAAATACGCCCATGCCATTACGACTCACGAATCCACGCGGCGGTCTTTCAACCGCGGTATTCTATTGGCGGTACACACCGCCACGCTCAAAATACACACACAGTTCCAAAACACAGCCACATTGGACAATTCCAAATACACACACCTGATACACATACACACAACACACCCACACACCCAATTAACTATAAAACACACACCCACATCACACACAAACCCCAACGACCACAAATCCGAGACGAAGCCCAGAGAGAGACAGCACAGAATAGAGAACACCATCACACAGAGGCACACTATACCATCACCCACACAACATCCACGCACAAAACACCACACACCACCACACTCACCACACTCATCTCCGCAAACACCACCCCACACCTCATCCACACCACCCCATGGCACCCCCAAGACACCCCAGGATTTCAGACGCTGAACTCAGGGTCATGGTGGAGGAAATAGTTCGGGTAGAGCCCCAGCTCTTCGGGACACAGGTGCAGCACACCAGCATTGCCAGGAAGATGGAGCTATGGCAAAGAATAGTGGACAGGGTCAACGCTGTGGGACAGCATCCACGAAATCGGGACGACATCAGGAAGCAGTGGAACGACCTACGGGGGAAGGTGCGTTCCATGGTATCCAGGCACAACATTGCGGTGCAGAAGACTGGCGGCGGACCCCCACCTCAACCCCCAGAATTTACAACATGGGAGGAACAGGTCTTGGTCATCCTGCATCCTGAGGGCCTCGCAGGAGTAAGCGGAGGAATGGACTCTGGTAAGTCTAATCTCAACTACTTCATCCCCCTCACCCACCAGCATGCCAACTCATACCCCCCTCCCCCCCACCCCCATCACACATCCTCCTTGCTAATGTCTCACCATCACAACCCACCCATCCCAACCCCAAACCCTGCATGCCACCACAAACCATGGACACCCATCACCTAAGCATGCCCACTGCACATACCCATCTCCCCCACAAACCTCCATCACAACAGCCCCCACAGGGGAATGCCAGCACTGGGGTACACGGGCACCCACCCATTGCACGCTATGGCACACACAGAAGCGATAACCATACTCTTATACCCCTGCAGGACCCGAACACCACCACACCACCCAGGAGGCTCCAGAAATGTCCATCCCACCCACAGAAGAGGCCCCCAGTGATGACAGCAGCTCTGTCTCCCTGGACCCAGATGACCAGCCCGGCCCATCAGGGACCTCGGGACAGTCGGTTCCCCTCACACAGCCACAGGCCACAGCAGACCTACCCCCCTCTGGGAACACCAGCACAGCACCCACCCAGCGGGCCCATGCCTCTGTCTCCAGGACACGTCAATCAGCGGTGTGTCCACCACTACAGAGCACCCAGGTTAACCCACCACCCCAACAACAACAGGGACCTGGGGGCAGTGGTAGTGGGCACACGGTCCAGGGGACGGAGGCCCAGGGAAACAGGGGAACTGGGAGGGCTGCTGTGCGACAGGGGGGGACAGGCCCAGGGAACCCACTCTCCACGAGGCCCTCTCCTCCATCATGGGAGCATACCACCACTCCCAGGAGACGATGGCCACGGTCCTGGGCAGGTTCCAGGAGCTCCAGGTACTGCAGGAGGAACAGTTTATGGGGTTCAGGGAAGAACTCAGAAAAATCAGTTCCGCAATGGGCACCATCGTTGTGGCTCTCAACCAGATTGTCACCACATTGCGGGACCATGTGGCACCACAAAGTTCCCCTGTCACTAGCATGGACCAAGAACAGGCTACCACCTCCGCCGGCGCTAGTGGACAGGAGGCCCCCACACAAGAACAACAGGCAACCAGAACCCCACCCCCTGCAGAAGGAGAACCACCCCGCAAGCGGGGCCTGAGATCTAGGAAGAAGGCAGAGTAGGATGCCAAGACCCCCGCCAGGAAAGGATAAACCCTGATGTCATCCCACTGTCCCACATTGTCACCCTGTCCAACCTCAAACTGCCCCTGCTCCACCTTCCACAGGCATATGGACAATGCACCTGTGAGACAGAAAATCTGGACTCTGCCATGGACATTCCTCCACCATCACCCATCACCGAATTGCAACCATTACCCAAAATTGAGCACTTTAATAAACACACTTATTGCACAAAAATAATCTGGAGTCTGCGTGTATTTTTGAACTAATGTATTAGACAGAACCGTGCCAGAATGTCCAGTTACATTGTGATGACAACATACCACTGTCACACAGCTGTAGTCCATGGGCAAACAAAGCAGATGTCACGCAGTGGGGCCCAAATCTCTGAAATTGGAAGGGAAAGTCACAACTCAGTTAACATACACTGGGGGAAAAGGACAGACAGTAGAGAGGCAGGAGACTGTAAGTAAAAGTAAAATGCCGGAGTTGATTCTTACCTGTGTGTTATTGAAAATACTGCTGTATTACTGTGTTCCTGTTGTCTGTGTCGTCCTCTTCGTCTTCCTCCTCTTCACTCTCCGCAGGCTCCACAGCTGCCACAACACCACCATCTGGACCATCCTCCTGCAGGAAAGGCACCTGGCGTCGCAAAGCCAGGTTGTGAAGCATACACCAGGCCACGATGATATGACACACCTTCTTTGGTGAGTACATTAGGGATCAACCTGTCATATGCAGGCACCTAAACCTGGCCCTCAGGAGGCCGAATGTCCGCTCGATCACCCTCCTAGTACACCCATGGGCCTCATTGTACCCTTCCTCTGCCCTTGTCCTGGGATTCCTCCCTGGGGTCAGTAGCCACAACAGGTTGGGGAAACCAGAGTCACCAATTAGCCACACAAGGTGTCTCTGTAGTTGTTCCATCACATAAGGGATGCTGCTATTTCGCATGATGTAGTCGTCATGCACTGACCCAGGGAACTTGGCATTTACATGGGAGATGTACTGGTCAGCCAAACAGACCACCTGGACATTCATGGAATGATAACTTTTTCTGTTCCTGTACACCTGTTCACTCCTGCTGGGGGGGACCAAAGCCACATGTGTCCCATCAATAGCACCGATGACGTTGGGAATATGTCCAAGGGCATAGAAATCACCCTTCACTGTAGGCAAATCCCCCACCTCAGGGAAAACGATGTAGCTCCGCATGTATTTCATCAGGGCAGACAACACTCTGGACAACACCTTTGAAAACATAGGCTGAGACATCCCTGATGAAATGGCCACTGTTGTTTGAAATGACCCACTTGCCAAAAAATGGAGTACTGACAGAACCTGCACTAGAGGGGGAATCCCTGTGGGTTGGCGGATGGGTGACATCAGGTCTGGCTCCAGCTGTGCACACAGTTCCTGTATAGTGGCTCGGTCAAGCCTGTATGTCAGTATGACATGTCTTTCTTCCATTGTCGACAGGTCCACCAGCGGTCTGTACACGGGAACATTCCTCCATCTCCTCGCAAGTCCCAGCGGACGGTGCCTAGGAAGGACAACAGCGAGCACAGAGTCAATCAACCCACAGGTACGTTCCCACAGCTTTCACATAACACGATTCTCTATGCATTGAATGGCTTGTATAAGTGGCGATGCAAGGCCTAGGTATGTGTGACGCATTAGATATTAAGCCATGTGGGCCCTTGAAATGGCGGCTGCCTGACCTGTGAAGTGCGACAATGGGATGTGAGGTCAATGCGCTGGCGTGGCACACCGTGGCGGTAGGCGGTCGAAGACCGCGGCGCAAAGCCGCATTGGTTAACATTGAACCCTATGGGTTTCAGGAGCCAATGACGAAGTGCGCCGGCGGTCGCGGTACGCACCACCGCGGGCGTGACCGCCATTTTCTATCTGCTTAATCACTCGAGACCTGATCATCCACAGGAGAGGACCTATACTGCAAGTGCTGCTGTGACCTCGGTCTGGAAGAGACAATGGATGCTGCGACTGGGGAAAGGGCCCCTGCCTTCACTTCTGAAGAATTGGAGAAACTCGTGGATGGGGTCCTCCCCCAGTATGCGCTACTCTATGGTCCTCCAGACCAACAGGTATGTCTACTGGTAGCATGCTTTGTGGGCAATGCCTGTGTTGAGTGGGGTGGATGAAAGATGGTGGGGAGGGGAGCGATTGAGGCATGCATCAAACGACAGATGAGAGCATGTGCCACATGGCTAGGGTGGGGATGGGGGGCCCCTCACATCGAGCATGCAGAAAATGATGATATTTTTATTTCTCCCCCTTTACATGTCACATAGGTCAGCGCCCATCGAAAATCGACATTTGGCGTGCCATCGCCAAGGACGTCCGGACCCTGGGGGTCCACAACAGACGGGGCACCCACTGCCGCAAGAGGTGGGAGGACATCCGCCGCGGGAGCAGGAAGACCGCGGAGGCTCTGCTGGGGATGGCCTCCCAACGTAGGAGGGGTGCCACTCGTCAATTGACCCCCCTGATGTCCCGGATCCTGGCGGTGGCCTACCCCGATTTGGATGGGCGCGTGAGGACATCACAGCAGACACAAGGGGGTGAGTACAAGCACATTCTGCTGATTTTGCGCACATTGGAGGTGTCTGGGTGGGGGAGGAGGGCTGTGGGTATCCCTAGGCCAGGGAGATTTCCGTAGGCTAGGCCCCTCCGTTAGGCATGGCCCTGTGCCCCCGCCCCCCACCTCTGGAGGTTGCCTAGTACAGCTATTCATGGCCCTGTGTCACCTATGTGTGGATTTGTAGTCTATAGGCTTGTAGGCCATGTCCCACGGATTGAGTAGTGTACCCCAAGTGTGCGGCGTAGTGCAGGGTGCTTCTGTGTCTGTCCTCTCCGCCAACTGTGTCGCCAATGCATGCACTCAACATGTCTTTATTTCTCCCCCCCCTTTTTTGTTGGTCTTCCTGTTCATGTGTGCATTAGCATCATCAGGCGGAGGAGAAGTGGCATCGGAGCACGAGGGAGCTGCATCTCACATGGTCCTGGAGGGCCATGCAACCGACTCGGAGTTCACCAGTGAGACGGAGGGCGAGGGGAGCTCCACAGCGGGGACACGTGGTGACACCAGCGACACAGACACGTCCTCGGAAGGGAGCTCCCTTGTGGTGGCGGCAACATCCATGCCCACCGCAACAACAGGTACAGCCACCCAACGCACCAGCTCCGCCCTCCCAGCAGCCCCTCAGCCTTCGCCCCGTGCCCGCTCACCCAGGAAGGTGGCCATCTCCTTCGCCCCAGGCACCACAGGCCCAGCCCCAGTTACCCCTGCTGCCCTCAGTGAGGAGGTCATTGACCTCCTGAGGACGCTCATTGTTGGGCAGTCTACCCTTTTGAATGCCATCCAGGGTGTAGAAAGGGAGGTGCACCGGAGTAATGCATACCTGGAGGGCATTCATTCGGGTCAGGCTGCCCATCAGCGATCGTTCAACGCTCTGGCCTCAGCACTGACGGCAGCCATTGTCCCTGTCTCCTGCCTCCCTCCTCCAACTTCCTCAACCCAGTCCCACTCCCCTGTTCCTCTGCCTATCCCAGACACACCTACAGACCAGCCTGCACACACCTCAACACCCAAGGGAAGCTCATCCAGACATAAGCACCACACATCACACAAGCATTCACACAAGCAACAGCCACATGCAGACATGCCAACAGCCACTGTCTCCTCTGTGTCCCCCTCCTCCTCGTCTCCCTCCTCCCTCCCTGTGACGTCTCCACTCACACTTGCATGCACAACATCATCAGCCACTACGTCCATCACCAGCACACCCACCAGAACACTCCGCACACGTGCAGTCACCACCCCCACTGCCTTTTACACGTACCCTGTGTCCTCTCCCACTGTGTCTGTCACCCCCTCTTCCAAACCACACAAACGCAGGCAGCCACCCACCCAACAGCCATCCACCTTACGACAGCCTCCAGCACAAGCACATGCACCCAAAGACACCAGACTTGACTCACCTACAACCACATCCTCTTCCTCCACTCCCATACCCACTGCACCTACCCTTCCCACTGCTCCTAAAAAAAAAATCCTGTCCAAAATTAACCTCTTTCCATCACCTGACCCACCCCCTCCATCTCGTAAGAGTCCAATCAGCACCTCAGCCACCACAACCCCTGGACCTACAAGGACAATAGTCCAAGGATTTTGGAGTCCACCACCTTCCAGAGCAGCTACTTCGGCTAGCAGTAAAGGGACAGCCAGCCCACCCCCTGGAAAAAAATCAAAGAAAGCCAAGGCCCGGCGCGAGAGGCCAGAGACAGCAGGCTCCAAAGGCACTACCCTGGCGCCGTCAGGAGGTGGGGTGCCACCTGGCACACCGACAAAGGGAGGAAAGGGCCACAGAGGAGCAGGGAAGGGTGGTAAGGGCAGCACGGCCGAGAAGTCCGGCAGCAGGCGAGCTGCCCAGGAGGGCCCCACCAGCCCCATTCCAGGTGTGAAGGAGGTCACCCCCGGGCCCGGGACGCCAGCACAGGAGGGCCCCGCAAGCGAGAAGACAGATGTGCACGAAGGGCCCGGCAGCCACATGTCGGGTGGCGAGTGAACTCCATATCATGGCCGGATCTGGTGCCCTGGAGACACATGTCAAGCACCGCTGAACAGGGCCCTTCAAGTCAAGCACCGCTGAATAGGGCCCTTCAAGTCAAGCACCGCCGAACAGGGCCCCGCCGTCTCAAGAACCGCTGAACAGGGCACCGCCGTCTCAAGAACCGCTGAACAGGGCCCTTCAAGTCAAGCACCGCTGAACAGGGCCCCGCCGTCTCAAGAACCGCTGAACAGGGCACCGCCGTCTCAGGAACCGCTGAACAGGGCCCTTCAAGTCAGTCACCGCTGAACAGGGCCCTTCAAGTCAAGCACCGCTGAACAGGGCCCCGCCGTCTCAAGAACCGCTGAACAGGGCACCGCCGTCTCAAGAACCGCTGAACAGGGCCCTTCAAGTCAAGCTCCCCTGAACAGGGCCCTTCAAGTCAAGCACAGCTGAATAGGGCCCTTCAAGTCAAGCACCGCTGAACAGGGCCCCGCCGTCTCAAGAACCGCTGAACAGGGCACCGCCGTCTCAAGAACCGCTGAACAGGGCCGTTCAAGTCAAGCACCGCTGAACAGGGCCCTTCAAGTCAAGCACCGCTGAACAGGGCCCTTCAAGTCAAGCACCGCTGAATAGGGCCCTTCAAGTCAAGCACCGCTGAACAGGGCCCCGCCGTCTCAAGAACCGCTGAACAGGGAACCGCCGTCTCAAGAACCGCTGAACAGGGCCCTTCAAGTCAAGCACCGCTGAACAGGGCCCTTCAAGTCAAGCACCGCTGAACAGGGCCCCGCCGTCTCAAGAACCGCTGAACAGGGCCCGCCGTCTCAAGCACCGCTCCGCTGGGCCCTTCATCTCAAGCACCGCTCCGCTGGGCCCTTAATCTCAAGCACCGCTCCGCTGGGCACCACCGTCTCTGCACCGCTCCGCTGGGCCCTTCAAGTCAAGCACCGCTCCGCTGGGCCCTTCAAGTCAAGCACCGCTGAACAGGGCCCTTCAAGTCAAGCACAGCTGAACAGGGCCCCGCCGTCTCAAGAACCGCTGAACAGGGCACCGCCGTCTCAAGAACCGCTGAACAGGGCCCTTCAAGTCAAGCACCGCTGAACACGGCCCTTCAAGTCAAGCACCGCTGAATAGGGCCCTTCAAGTCAAGCACCGCTGAACAGGGCCCGCCGTCTCAAGAACCGCTGAACAGGGCACCGCCGTCTCAAGAACCGCTGAACAGGGCCGTTCAAGTCAAGCACCACTGAACAGGGCCCTTCAAGTCAAGCACCGCTGAACAGGGCCCTTCAAGTCAAGCACCGCTGAATAGGGCCCTTCAAGTCAAGCACCGCTGAACAGGGCCCCACCGTCTCAAGAACTGCTGAACAGGGCACCGCCGTCTCAAGAACCGCTGAACAGGGCCCTTCAAGTCAAGCACCGCTGAACAGGGCCCTTCAAGTCAAGCACCCCTGAACAGGGTCCCGCCGTCTCAAGAACCGCTGAACAGGGCCCCGCCGTCTCAAGCACCGCTCCGCTGGGCGCTTCATCTCAAGCACCGCTCCGCTGGGCCCTTCATCTCAAGCACCGCTCCGCTGGGCACCGCCGTCTCTGCACCACTCCGCTGGGCCCTTCAAGTCAAGCTCCGCTCCGCTGGGCCCTTCAAGTCCAGCACCGCTCAGCTGGGCCCTTCATCTCAAGCACCGCTCTGCTGGGCCCTTCATCTCAAGCACCGCTCCGCTGGGCCCTTCATCTCAAGCACCGCTCTGCTGGGGACCGGCGTCTCTGCACCGCTCCGCTGGGCCCTTCAAGTCAAGCACCGCTCCGCTGGGCCCTTCATCTCAAGCACCGCTCCGCTGGGCCCTTCATCTCAAGCACCGCTCCGCTGGGCCCTTCATCTCAAGCACCGCTCCGCTGGGCCCTTCATCTCAAGCACCGCTCCGCTGGGCACCGCCGTCTCTGCACCGCTCCGCTGGGCCCTTCAAGTCAAGCACCGCTCCGCTGGGCACCGCCGTCTCTGCACTGCTCCGCTGGGCCCTTCAAGTCAAGCACCGCTCCGCTGGGCCCTTCAAGTTAAGCACCGCTCCGCTGGGCCCTTCATCTCAAGCACCGCTCCGCTGGGCCCTTCATCTCAAGCACCGCTCTGCTGGGCACCGCCGTCTCTGCACCGCTCCGCTGGGCCCTTCAAGTCAAGCAAAGCTCTGCTGGGCCCTTAAAGTCAAGCACCGCTCCGCTGGGCCCTTCATCTCAAGCACCGCTCCGCTGGGCCCTTCATCTCAAGCACCCCTCCTCTGGGCCCTTCATCTCAAGCACCGCTCCGCTGGGCCCTTCATCTCAATCACCGCTCCGCTGGGCACCGCCGTCTCTGCACCGCTCCGCTGGGCCCTTCAAGTCAAGCACCGCTCCGCTGGGCACCGCCGTCTCTGCACCGCTACGCTGGGCCCTTCAAGTCAAGCACCGCTCCGCTGGGCCCTTCATCTCAAGCACCGCTCCGCTGGGCCCTTCATCTCAAGCACCGCTCCGCTGGGCCCTTCATCTCAAGCACTGCTCCGCTGGGCACCGCCGTCTCTGCACCGCTCCGCTGGGCCCTTCAAGTCAAGCACCGCCAAACAGGGCCCCGCCGTCTCAAGAACCGCTGAACAGGGCACCGCCGTCTCAAGAACCGCTGAACAGGGCCCTTCAAGTCACGAACCGCTGAACAGGGCCCTTCAAGTCAAGCACCGCTAAACAGGGCCCCGCCGTCTCAAGAACCGCTGAACAGGGCACCGCCGTCTCAAGAACCGCTGAACAGGGCCCTTCAAGTCAAACACCGCTGAACAGGGCCCTTCAAGTCAAGCACCGCTGAACAGGGCCCCGCCGTCTCAAGAACCGCTGAACAGGGCACCGCCGTCTCAAGAACCGCTGAACAGGGCCCTTCAAGTCAAGCACCGCTGAACAGGGCCCTTCAAGTCAAGCACCGCTGAATAGGGCCCTTCAAGTCAAGCACCGCTGAACAGGGCCCCGCCGTCTCAAGAACCGCTGAACAGGGCACTGCCGTCTCAAGAACCGCTGAACAGGGCTGTTCAAGTCAAGCACCGCTGTACAGGGCCCTTCAAGTCAAGCACCGCTGAACAGGGCCCTTCAAGTCAAGCACCGTTGAATAGGGCCCTTCAAGTCAAGCACCGCTGAACAGGGCCCCACCGTCTCAAGAACCGCTGAACAGGGCACCGCCGTCTCAAGAACCGCTGAACAGGGCCCTTCAAGTCAAGCACCGCTGAACAGGGCCCTTCAAGTCAAGCACTGCTGAACAGGGCCCGCCGTCTCAAGAACCTCTGAACAGGGCCCCACCGTCTCAAGCACCGCTCCGCTGGGCCCTTCATCTCAAGCACCGCTCCGCTGGGCACCGCCGTCTCTGCACCGCTCCGCTGGGCCCTTCAAGTCAAGCACCGCTCCGCTGGGCCCTTCAAGTCAAGCACCGCTCCGCTGGGCCCTTCATCTCAAGCACCGCTCCGCTGGGCCCTTCATCTCAAGCACCGCTCCGCTGGGCACCGGCGTCTCTGCACCGCTCCGCTGGGCCCTTCAAGTCAAGCAACGCTCCGCTGGGCCCTTCAAGTCAAGCACCGCTCCGCTGGGCCCTTCATCTCAAGCACCGCTCCGCTGGGCCCTTCATCTCAAGCACCGCTCCGCTGGACACCGGCGTCTCTGCACCGCTCCGCTGGGCCCTTCAAGTCAAGCACCGCTCCGCTGGGCCCTTCAAGTCAAGCACCGCTCCGCTGGGCCCTTCATCTCAAGCACCGCTCCGCTGGGCCCTTCATCTCAAGCACCGCTCCGCTGGGCCCTTCATCTCAAGCACTGCTCCGCTGGGCCCTTCATCTCAAGCACCGCTCCGCTCGGCCCTTCATCTCAAGCACCGCTCCGCTGGGCCCTTCATCTCAAGCACCGCTCCGCTGGGCACAGCCGTCTCTGCACCGCTCCGCTGGGCCCTTCAAGTCAAGCACCGCTCCGCTGGGCACCGCCGTCTCTGCACCGCTCCGCTGGGCCCTTCAAGTCAAGCACCGCTCCGCTGGGCCCTTCAAGTCAAGCACCGCTCCGCTGGGCCCTTAATCTCAAGCACCGCTCCGCTGGGCCCTTCATCTCAAGCACCGCTCCGCTGGGCCCTTCATCTCAAGCACCGCTCCGCTGGGCCCTTCATCTCAAGCACCGCTCCACTGGGCACCGCCGTCTCTGCACCGCTCCGCTGGGCCCTTCAAGTCAAGCATCGCTCCGCTGGGCACCGCCGTCTCTGCACCGCTCCGCTGGGCCCTTCAAGTCAAGCACCGCTCCGCTGGGCCCTTCATCTCAAGCACCGCTCCGCTGGGCCCTTCATCTCAAGCACCGCTCCGCTGGGCCCTTCATCTCAAGCACCGCTCCGCTGGGCACCGCCGTCTCTGCACTGCTCCGCTGGGCCCTTCAAGTCAAGCACCGCTCCGCTGGGCCCTTCATCTCAAGCACCGCTCCGCTGGGCCCTTCATCTCAAGCACCGCTCCGCTGGGCCCTTCATCTCAAGCACCGCTCCGCTAGGCCCTTCATCTCAAGCACCGCTCTGCTGGGCACCGCCGTCTCTGCACCGCTCCGCTGGGCCCTTCAAGTCAAGCACCGCTCCGCTGGGCACCGCCGTCTCTGCACCACTCCGCTGGGCCCTTCAAGTCAAGCACCGCTCCGCTGGGCCCTTCAAGTCAAGCACCGCTCCGCTGGGCCCTTCATCTCAAGCACCGCTCCGCTGGGCCCTTCATCTCAAGCACCGCTCCGCTGGGCCCTTCATCTCAAGCACAGCTCCGCTGGTCCCTTCATCTCAAGCACCGCTCCGCTGGGCACCGCCGTCTCTGCACCGCTCTGCTGGGCCCTTCAAGTCAAGTACCGCTCCACTGGGCACCGCCGTCTCTGCACCGCTCCGCTGGGCCCTTCAAGTGAAGCACCGCTCCGCTGGGCCCTTCATCTCAAGCACCGCTCCGCTGGGCCCTTCATCTCAAGCACCGCTCCGCTGGGCACTGCCGTCTCTGCACTGCTCCGCTGGGCCCTTCAAGTCAAGCACCGCTCCGCTGGGCACCGCCGTCTCTGCACCGCTCCGCTGGGCCCTTCAAGTCAAGCGCCGCTCCGCTGGGCCCTTCAAGTCAAGCACCGCTCCGCTGGGCCCTTCATCTCAAGCACCGCTCCGCTGGGCCCTTCATCTCAAGCACTGCTCCGCTGGGCCCTTCATCTCAAGCACCGCTCCTCTGTGCCCTTCATCTCAAGCACCGCTCCACTGGGCCCTTCATCTCAATCACCGCTCCGCTGGGCACCGCCGTCTCTGCACCGCTACGCTGGGCCCTTCAAGTCAAGCACCGCTCCGCTGGGCACCGCTGTCTCTGCACCGCTCCGCTGGGCCCTTCAAGTCAAGCACCGCTCCGCTGGGCCCTTCATCTCAAGCACCGCTCCGCTGGGCCCTTCATCTCAAGCACCGCTCCGCTGGGCCCTTCATCTCAAGCACCGCTCCGCTGGGCCCTTCATCTCAAGCACCGATCCGCTGGGCCCTTCATCTCAAGCACCGATCCGCTGGGCACCGCCGTCTCTGCACCGCTCCGCTGGGCCCTTCAAGTCAAGCACCGCTGAACAGGGCACCGCCGTCTCAAGCACCGCTGGCCCATTGGCAGAAGGGGGCAGGCCCGGATCTGTGTCGGGCAGGGCTGCACGAAGCACTCTGGGCACCATGCCTCCTCCAGAACCAGTGGAGTCTGTAATCCACTTGATAGACTGTGGCTTTGCACTCCCCAGGATGGCACAGTGGGCAACCCACCCACTGTATTGACTTGAGAGACTGTGGCTTTGCACTCCCCAGGATGGTCCAGTGGGCAACCCACCCACTGTATTGACTTGAGAGACTGTGGCTTTGCACTCCCCAGGATGGTCCAGTGGGCAACCCACCCACTGTATCGACTTGAGAGACTGTGGCTTTGCACTCCCCAGGATTGAACAGTGGCCATGGAGGCCCCTCGTGGATCTGGCGTCGTGGACTCATCTGGCTGAGGTGCCCCCCCTTCCCTTCCCCCTGAGGTGCCTGTAGTTTTGATATCTGATGCCCCTGCAGTGTTCTCTCCAATGGATTCGGGTCTCCAGTGTGGGCTTTGCCCATGTGTTTAGGCCCATTGGCCCACGTACAATGGCTGATACCCAATTTGGACCAGACAATTTACATATGTATATATTGTTATAGATGTTTGATTTATTTTTTTACTTTGCCGTACAATATACTTCAATTTTCATGATCATTTTATTTTGTCTTTGCATTCTTCCGGGGGGTTTGGGGGGTGTCACTCTGAGTTGTTGCTCTGCATTGATGTGTATGTAGTTGTGGGTGAGGGTGGGTGTGTCGCGTATGTGTGTGCCCGTATTTTTTCCCTCCCCCCTCCCCTGTGTCGTAGGTGCAGTACTCACCGTTGTCTTCTGCGCCGGCATTCGTGCTCCTGGTAGAGGAGCAGGAAGACAATAGCTGGTAGGATGTGTAGTTCGGGTTCCATGCTGTCCAGATTCCTCGTGGAGTGTGTAGAGGTGAGCGTTTTCCGTTCGTAATGTCTGTTTCCGCTGTGTTTTTATCGGCGGGGCTCCCGCCCCGGAAAAGGTGGCGGATTGGTGGGTTGTGATAGGGTGGGCGGTACCTTTTCTCCCGCCTGTCTGTTGGCGGTGACCGTCGCACTGTTTGTTTGTCCCGCCGTGGCGGTCGGCGTGTTAAAGTGGCGGTCTCTGTCGGCGGTTCCCGCCGGGGTCAGAATTCCATTTTTTTGACCGCCTGCCTGTTGGCAGTTTGGCCGCAGCTTTAACACCGACCGCCAGGGTTGGAATGACCCCCTAAGTCTCCCACATCGCAGGTGATTCTGCCGCTCAAAATCCAGTAGTCTCATTAGAATAATGAGAGCCTACGTGACAGTAGGACCAAACAAACAGAATGTTGCTCAGATATACACAATACTCTGGTAGAATTGTTAAAGCAGTGCGCACATCACTATTGTAGAAGACCGCAAACTGTTAGTTGTGAACGGATACACACCATATTAAAAATGCACCAACCTTTAGTGTCCCTATTACTGTTGACCAATAACACGCACTAATGAAGGCATACACACTATATGAATACCCAATATGCAAACACCTAGTAAAGAAAAAAACGAATGTTGATGAAAGCTGATTAAATACACAATATGGACTTGATTTGCAGTAGAAAGCCCAAAAACAAAATGGCTGCCACTGTAAATATGACTGAGCTGCACTATTTCACAGTGCAGTGCTTAGTTTTTGACAGGTGAGTTGTGTTGCCCAAACATCCATGTGCAATCAGCTTCATTGACCTGACAACACACAGGTGTCACTTCCAAAATGTCTTGAAAGCACTCTACTCTGAGCGTGCATGAGAACAAGCATTGTGTTATCTTGGCACGTTCTTCGTCGGATGCGTCAACTCAAATGCACCAAGTTGCAAATGCATGAGATCGAGTGGAGTGTTGCCATTGCATCTTTTCAGTCAGAAGCTTAAGCAAAGTCACTGTGCATGTGCGTGGAACACTGCTCCTTTGTAAATCACACACCAGTAAAGGGACCTACATTAAAAATGTTCAGAGAGTATAAAAATTTACCTGAAATCCCATACCAACTAGATTTAGACGTGAGTGACAGAAGTCCATGTAATGTGAATCCTATGGATTTTTCAGAAATTGGTCAGCTCTGTGGTCTCCACAATCAACAGCAAAATGAAGATGTAGTAAAGTACACAATGACGGAATAGTAAATGGTTGCTTTGGTTTTATTCCTCAAAATACATCTTACAGAGGCGCAAGAGTGACACCTGCATTATTGCTCGCGCTCTGCCAACCACTCATTAATCCAAATGGTAACATTCTAATAGTCTATTATGTCACCTATTAGGCATAGAACACTACAGTATGTCCTTCTTTGACTCTGCAAACTGGGCCAAGTACAACTCTTTCAGCACTTGACACTCAGTGGTTGCAGTGGTGAGCAGTATAATGCTTTTCAGTGAGGTTAATGTGAGGTTACACGAGTCTTAGCACTCACAGCCTACCAGGTAATAATGTGATTATTTAGACAGTGCCTATCTTTGTAAAATAAATGTAAAGTACTTTAATACAGAACAAAAGTCAATGCTACACACTACTCAAACTTATCAAGTACTCTTATGCGGGTCTAATGCCTCGCAACAAGGATGCTCCTTCTGCCATCTTTCACCTCCCTTAAGTCTAAGGTACCTCATGTAGGTTTCAGGTACAGCTCTTACCCCTCTTGGTCTGGAAGGATAATATAGGTGCTCAATATCTCAGTGTTTTCCTCATCCACAGTTCAGGTCTTCGGGAGCCCCTCTCTGGACTCCTGCTATTTAGTCCTGATCTTTCAGCGATGGAGCAAGGCATGCCAGCCACAGATGCATGAAGCAGCTGCTCCACTCCTTTCGAGCAGACATGGACCATGCAGCGGTGCCCAGAGACACTCAGGGCCTGCAGTTCTGAGTGAGTCATCGATTCAGGTGCTCATTTGTCCTTGGATCGAGGTGGTGATATGGTCCACTTCTGAGCCAAAGTTGGCAGTTTAGTCACTTCAGGGCACTTTACTGTAGCAGCTGCAGCTTGGTCCCACCTGGTGCACTTTCGGCTGCTGCACATGTTTGGTAAGTACCAGGTCGATAGCTATGGTACTAAGTCCAATCAGGAACACTAGGGGAAGTGCTGAAGATTTACGCAGGTAACTTTTTCAGCAGCACAGACCACTCTGGCATACTTAGGGCAGTTGCCACAGCTGTGACAGCAAAGTCAATTTTGACATACTCAGGGCAAGTGCCACAGTTAATATAAATCTTCTTTAGTGGCACAAACCGTTTGGACACACTTGGGCAAGTGCCCTAGCTGGCACTGCAGGGTTGATGTAGTGATCTACTCAGGCACACTTCAGCAGTGCCGCATATCATTCAATTCAGAACTAGTGATCGCATCCTAGCTTTGAGCACACCAGATACACTTCCACAAGTCTCTCCAGGCAGACCCACAGCACTGGGGTCAACTGCTGTTGCCCAATGGAGTTCCTGCCCTCAGAGTCCAAGAAATTAGCCACTACAAGAATTCTCTTCTAATCTGATGAGTCATTGATAACTGATTGTCGAGTTCCATTGGTTTACAAATTTCCAGCAGATGTTGAATGAATATTCCCAGGTAGAATCTTGTCTATTAAAACAACTGACACCGTTGTTGTCATGTCCCCTGGAACTTGTAGCCATTTCATGGCTTCCAAAATTTTCTGGCCACTGAGAGCTGATATACAAGCCTGTATTTTCTTGGCTTTGGTATCTGGAAGGAATATCATACCCTAGTCCTTCAATAATCTTGCACCCATAAAATCCAAATCCAGCATTAGACTGAACATCTTCCTATTTATCAAGAAGCCATGATTTTGGATTGGAGAAATCACAGCTTTCAAGTTAATTTCCATTTGGGAACTCAATGAAGAGTGCATCCTTTTAAACATTTTATTCCAGTGACTGCTGGCTGCTTAACCTGCGAGGTTTGCTTGCTCATTCGTTCTTCTGACAGACCTGATACTTCAGACATTCCAGGACAACAAATAGCTATTCTTTCATGTCAGACTCCAGGTGAGGTCCTCTCACCTCTTGGGAGGTGGCTGTCATGCAGACATCAGCCCTGGCTCTGCAGTAGTCCTGTGGAGCAACCCCTCTTTAATGGAAAGGAAACTTGAAACTAGAACAACAAATGGATCAACAGCTCCCCCTTTTATAGAGATCAAGCAGACAGGGAATGTACATTCTCTGTCTGCACTTCCAGAACCCGGTTGGATTGGTTCTTCTTTCACATGTCCTTCTCAGGCTGTTTCTGAGACTCAGCCTTTCTGTAGGGTGATGCTCCTCACAGTATGATCATCTGTATGTCAGAGTACCCACAAAAGAGTTACAAAGCCGTGTGAGTGTTCTTCACCTGGCTGTATCAGCCACAATGGATAGTGATCAGTAAGAGAGACAGAAGGCTAACCTCTGTGTAAAGGACCCTTCATATTCATATAGTAGACACAACAGTCTCATCCTTCACCATTACATCCACCAAATGGCAATATTTCCAGAGACTATTCAACAGCTCTCTGCAGCAAAAGGACCTCATTTATTTTCTAAGGCAAGGTTGTCTCCTTTTTCTCCACTTCAGTCTCAGGAATGTCAGCAAAACACTTTCATTGTTTGGGAAAGTACCATCACATCCAACTTCTGTACATGAACAGGAAAGGCCTCCAAAATGTAATCCACAGTCCTTTTTCAGTCTATTTCACTTAGGCACAGTGTGAGAAACACACAGACCATCCACACACATTCATACACATGTGCTTGGGATATCATCGCATGGATCCAGTTCAGCTGTAGCAACAGAACTTGGGTCAGTAGGCCACCACTCCTGTGAGTATGCCTAAAGATGCAGAAATATAGGTGGTCATTACGACCCTGGGGTAATGTGGCGTCCGTACCGCCAACAGGCTGGCGGTACGGAGGCCCCTATTACGACCGCGGCGGTAGTGCCGCGGTCGCACCACCGGGGCCGGCGGTTTCCCGCCGTTTTAGCCCCAGTGGTGATAATCCACCAGGGCAGCGCTGCAAGCTGGTCAGGAAGAGGCTGTCGGTAAGGGGTGTCCTGGGGCCCCTGGGGGCCCCTGCACTGCCCATGCCACTGGCATGGGCAGTGCAGGGGCCCCCTAACAGGGCCCCGGCCAGCTTTTCATGTCTGCATAGCAGACAGTGAAAAGCGCGATGGGTGCAACTGCACCCGTCGCACGGCCACAACACCGCTGGCTCCATTAGGAGCCGGCTCCTATGTTGCGGCCCAGCGGGAATGTCATAATGGGGGCCGCGTGCGGCTGCACGGCGGTTACCGCCTGGCGGGCGGCAGAAGCCGCCCGCCAAGGTCGTAATGACCCCCATAGTGTCTCATTTGTGGTGGAAACATTCTCCATTTTCCTTTAATGCAGTTTCTTTTCATTAGCAACATTGTGCCGCCTAGTAAGAATTGTAACATCCCATTTCCTGAAACAAATCTTCTCCTTTTAGGGGAAAAAAATATATATTGTGCTTGATCCACAGTTCCTTTCCAGTATTTTATACTCGTTTTTAACTTGCAACTTTTTATGCAAGGAACGTGGCCCAGGGTCATGCATCTCCATTGGCTGATTTCTATTATCTCATCAACTACTTCCCCATTCAAGTGATTACTCATGCGGAGATCCTCTCCTCACACAGACCCTAGTCATATATTTTTTAATTAAAACAATTGTGCTGGAGCCCATTCCCATAATGGCCTCACCCAACAGCATCATATCCAGTATTGATTCTTTGTCATTGACAGACAACTTTCAGAGAAATATGGATCACAGAATCAATCTAATTTTTTTTTTACATTTCTTTCTTGGGGTTAAATCCACTGCAGGCACAGGTTGCATCAGGAGAGTTTTCAAGCATCTTACTTTACTCTTTGAAGCTTGGCTTGGTAAGAGGGGTCACCTTCAGTAGCATAGATCAGCATGACAGGAGCATCCCAGCAGGGGTTAGAGGAGTTCTGCTACAATGGAGCAATCTCCAGCAGAAGGAGACTAGTACAGGCATCTTATGACTATGATTTCCACTCAGCTGGGTTCCAGGTTACTCAGGTAGGGAGGTGGGTGAGGGGTTGAAACTTTGCTTCCACAGCAAGAAAGGAATTGTTTAGAAAGGATGTCAGAATTGGGTGAGATATCAGCCTCAGCCCAGGTAGGAGATTGGCACATGTGTTAGAGCATGGCGACCACTTGTGGAATAAAAGGTTTAAAATAATGCACTCTCCATTGAGTACCCACATGGAAGTTAACTTGAAGACAGGGATTTCTCTGCTCCAAGATCATGGCATCTTGATAAATAGGAAGATATTCAGTGTAATACGGGACTTGTATTTTATAGGAGCAAGATAATTGATGGACAAAGAGATTATATTCCTTCCAGATACCAAAGTGGAGAAGATACAGGCTGATATGTCATCTTTCAGTAGCCAAAGAATGTTGAAAGCTATGAAATGGCCACAAGTTCCAGGAGACATCCAGTAATGGTGCCAGTTGTTCCACTGACAAGACTCTACCTAAGAATATTCATTCAACATTTGTTGGAAATTTGTAAACCAATGGAAATGGACAATCAGTTATCAATGACTCATCATATTAGAAGGGAATTGTAGTGGTGGCTAATTCCTTTGAACCTGATGGAAGGAACTCAATTGATATCTGTTCTTACAACGGTCATTATTTTGCATGCAAGTGGACAAGGCTGAGAGGACCACAATGGACTCAAAGTAAATTCAGGGCATGTAGCTCTCCCTTCACAGAATTCACTCTTCCAATTGGTTGGAATTGGAGACTGTCAGGAAAGCTTTTCAGGATTTGATCCTCAGATTCTTTCCATCCCATAGTAATCAAGACAGACAATCTATCAACAAATTCATACATAAACAAACAAGGGGGCACTTGCTCAAGAGCTGTGCCAAGGAAAAAACTGTTGATTTTTCAATAAGCAAAGCCACATGTTTTTTTCCTGTTTATCAGTATACAACAGAGTGACAAGAATAGAGTCACAGAAAGGCTCAGCAGATGTTTCTTGTCTTCTCAAGACCTGTGTCTAACCTCTGTAGTGTTCAAGAGAATCTGATCTGCAAGAAATGATGATTTCCTCAGTTAGATCTTTTTGCCACCAAGGAGAAGGCTTTATGCCCAAAATGTGTTTCCAGAACCAGGCAGAAGGGAGCTTTGGTGATAGATGTGCTTCCTTGCCAGTGGTGTCATTTTCTGATCCACGCGTTTCCCTTTTTCCTAAGATTCCAAGGGTGCTGATGAAAATCAAGTTGGATAAGTCAAGAATGGTAATAGTTGCTCCATTCGGGCCCTGGTCCTCTTGGTTACCCCTTCTGTGCCATTTAAATATGGTTCTGCCCCTTTAGACCTTTGCAGGGACTGCATATCGGCATAACAATGGTTTTTGGAGCTCTGAAGTCTGTCTGATGGAATTCCTGTGTAGTCCATAGTAGTTATTTTTCACCCATGCACCATTCCCACAAGTGATAAAGTGTGGGGTCTCATAAAGTTTTGCCCGGCATAAATAACTACAGGTTTGATATAGCAAAGCCATGGAGTTTTATAACCAAAATCACAGCCTGTGCAGTCCTCAGTGATCTGCCTGGTTGAGCTAGCACGGTCATTAGACCAGACTGACAACCATTGGAGCATTGGAGCTAATTTAATACTATCCTCAGCAAAACCTAGGCCCAGTTCTTTATGTGCAAAATGATCAGAGAACTGGGTGCTAAGCCAAGTAAACACCTGCAGAAGCAGTTTACTTCTTAGCCTGGAGGATATTGGCTCTACAATAACCCCAAATGCCAACCACATAGGTTCAGATTGGCATGCATTTACATTTATATATTTCCAGCAGAGGCAGGGCCTGTTTGCCGCCCAAATCATTGACAGAATCTGAGCTACCTAAGCAAAAATCAGTGAGACCAAGAACTAACTGAGTCAACAGTCACACTTAAATAAATAAAATGGTTAATGTCAGAAACCCTTTCAAAGGGCCCGGGGGCACGTGGGGGCTACTGGGCCCAACCGTCGGGGTTTAGGCCTTTTACTCCTGATTTCCCAGAGCCCAACCTACTATGGACTCTGAGCAGCTAGGCCAAGTACCACTTCCGCACTTGACTCTCAGGATACCTAGGTCCAAGCAGCACAAGGATCCCTCCGAGATGGTGGTTACAGGACAGTGAACACAGGTTCACAACTCAACATGCACGCAGCAGCAATAAATCATTGTCCAGCCAAATGCTCGCCTTTATAAATAAAAGTTTTTTATTGTCTACTGATATCCATGCGAAGGAAAAATATGGCATCCACAAACAAGTACACAGCCCTCCCCTGAGATCAGGGCTCTAGTGTTTCTTTAGAGGTTCCTTGTCCCACTCAATCCTTGTGTTAACACTTGGGTTATTCCCCATTCAATATTTATTGATAACATCCAGGGTATGCCCCACTAGTGTTTGATTCTCTAGAGTCCACTATGACTCTAACTTAAGGTCAGTAGTGTTTCACCACTACCGTATTTATTTTAGCAGCAACTTCCTCTGGGGCTGATACTAGTCTTACCCGCAACAGCAGGTGTGAAGGGTTTAGAGTTCCTGAGTGGGCCCCGGTGCATGGGTGCTTGAAGTGGCTGCTGCTGAGTTCAGGTGGGTTGGCCTAATATAGCCTGGCGGCAGCACTCAAGACATGCAAAGTCCTGTAGTCAGGCTCCTGAATAGACCAGAGGTTATCTGCATCTCCTCCCACGGTGTACATGTTCGGTTGGTCTCACGATGGGGGTGGCTACTATGATCCTGTCTGGAGTCCTTCATCTGGGTGATGGTGCACAGATGCCACCCCAATGTTCTATCTTCTTCGGTGGCATACTGGGTCACCGTCTCGCTTCTACTCACAGGCTTCAGATGATTCACGCAGCATCAAAAACAGCTAAATTCATGGTAGCCCTCTCCTGGCATTCGGGGTTTGTGACTCTGTCCTGAACACAAGCAACGACCCAATCATTGGAGAAGTCATTTCAACAAACCTCCCATAGTGAGTCCACTCAACAGGGCTACCTGACCTCACTCCCTCCAAAGCTTTTCTCTTCCTCTCAGGGCACACTGCTCTTGACAAACAGGCAAGAGCTGGTGCTCCAGGCTCCAGGGGAAGTGGTATTGAATTCCCTGGGTGATGCCCCTCACCCTCCTCTCCCCAGTATGCATCAATATGCAAATATGTGTGTCGGGGGGTCTGTCTACCTCCTATACATGTTTCAACATGCCGGTCTGGGTCTCCCAAAATGCAACCCAGGGCCCTTTATGTATTGTGCCATTCACGGGCATACATACACTCAGTGCATTATACATCATGCACACACTGCACAGTACTGTATCCTCCATGTACTGCACCACTCATAGGCACTCATACACCCAGCACTGGCATTTAACATGCATGCACTGCCCAGCCCTATATCATTTATGCATTGTACCTCTTATAGGCACACATACATCCTGCATAAGCATTTAACATGCACGCACTGTATCCTTCCTGTATCATACCACTCATAGGCACACATACATCTGGCATATGTATTTACAATGCACACACTGCACTTTTCATGTCTTGTACTAACCCCAGGAACACATAAAACCCAGCACATGCATTTTTCCTACACGCAGTCCATCAGGGATGGTAACGTACATGTACATCCAGCACATGCATTTAACATGCACTCAGTGCTCAGTATTGCATTATCCCTGTATTGTACCCTTACCAGCCAATCATACACCCAGTGCAGATATGCCACCTCCTTTATGTGCAGCACTTCACACAAATCTGAAGTAGGCCAAGAAAGAGTTAAGCAAGCAGCAGTGGAACTTCAAAAGTGAGTGAGCCTGTAGACCTCACTCCAGTGACACAGGTTAATAGGACCTGATCACTGCTACCTACATAACTACACGGTATGCTGCCACCACCGTGCTCATGCTGCCAAATTCCTGTTGAAGGCATGAGCCTCCCATCCCTATGAGGGGAGTTCTTTGGGTGCCCCTCCCAATTCAACACAACCACAATCTGTGAGACAGGCCTATGTCATGGTGTACATGCATGACCCATGTTTGACTAGAACAACAAAAATCAGCATTAGGGATCCAGAAATCAGTACAGTTGGGTATGGGCACTGGTGCACATCCATTTCCAAGCAGAGGATTTTTGCCTCTTAAAAGTTAGCTTTCTCAATTGTTGTTCCTTTGATTTTGATGGTTCTAGATTTGGTATTCTTGGGCCACAAGCTATATAAAATGTTTTGGAGAGGTTAGTCGCAAGATCAAGATTGTCAATAAAACACAACAAAGTTGTCCATCAGACACTTGAGGCCAATAAGGTTTCGGGATATTAGGATCACTTGCATACAGATCAGCAGTTACAAGATTTGATGTAACCTTTGGCATAACCTTACCTTAGTATGTAATAAACAAAATAGGTGTAAGGACATGTCTCTGCTGAACCCCACTGTCAAGTGGAAACAAATCAGTACACTCCACCCCGTCGCAATATCTGACTGAGGCTGAGACTTCCATATGTGGGGCACATAGGAATATCGACCAGGGTCTGATCCAGATCCATGCTCATTGTTAGACCCTAAGCTTTGACCGATTTTCTCTGTCAAAGGCACTACTTAAATCCATAAAGGCTATGTACATTCCTATATGCATATATACAGGAACGTTTATGACTATGTGCCAGGAAGATGGCAACTTGCTGCTACAAGTCAAATTCAATCAATTAGTGATAACTGGTGCCCAGAAGTCCCCATTGGTTTAAAAGAAGTCCACCAGGACTCCATCAGAACCCGGTACTTTCCCTGAAGGACTTTGGGAGATGACAGTTGCGACTTTATGATGGTCAAACCTAATGGCTAATGGTTAGGTTGGGGGAAAATCTATTGAATGGTCACTTAAGTTTGTAAAACGATAAAAAAAATTAAAATGTGAGACCCATTGATCAGCTGTTATGGGCGTGCCTGTGTTTGTGGACATGACTTTATAAGACTTGTCAGAGTCGACTACTCTCCACAACTTATTGAGTTGCTTTGTGTTACAGGAAGCTATCAGATTTCCCAGGTTTCTTCCCTGATTTCTAATTTCCTTTATTTTAGGATGGGTTTGTGTTCGGTTTTGCATCTGACAATGTCCTCTTTGTCTCTAGATTCTCTTTTTAATGTCCCCTCAGTCTCTTATTGGCGTGTGTGCAAGCTGAATCGAACCTTCGTGGGCATTTGTGCTTGACATTCTGACAGTAAGGTTTTCTAATGTGACTACCCAGGCTCACGAAGGTATCATTGATGGATTTCCATCTCACACTAAGGCATGATTTTCCTTTATCACACTAGCCAGCAGTGTTTTATAATTTACAGAATTCCATCAATGCCTTAGACCTTTGTCTCTTTCTAATAAATCAATAGCTACTTCCTGATGTTTCTTTTGGTGACCTATGGAATGGGTAAAACCAGGGCATTCGGATTGCAATCACTGTATATATTTGGCTGGTACCCCCAGACTGGACATATGGAGGCAATGAACGTGAAACGAAAAAAATCATCTATTACTGTCCCACATCCCCTCCCTATAAACGAAGGAATTTGATTGTTGAATGTCCCAACTAGTTCAGTGATTTTATACAAATCAAACATAGTCAGATGCTTACAGTACAAACGTTTGCCCCAGGAATCTTTATTTATGCAGGGACAGACAGTTTTATTGGCTGGAGATTAGACCATAAACATGGGGCTGTGGCCAAACTTGCCACTAAAGCAAGCCCCATAAAACTATGATAAACATTGTGATAGAGACTCACATCTAAGTCTAAGTGCATCCATTTGAAGGAATAGCAGTGTTCAAACCACTTCATACTATGGTAGCAATATGGCATCGAAAGGTTTAATGTAATTCATCCAGTAATCATTGTTTGGTTTGGGAGCTAAACCTGATGTATTCCACCATATTATGGGGGTCATTCTAACTTCGGCGGGCGGCGGAGGCCGCCCGCCAAAGTTCCCCCGCCAGAATACCGCAGCGCGGTCAAATGACCGCCGCGGTAATTCTGACTTTCCCGCTGGGCGGGCAGGCGACCGCCAAAAGTCCGCCCGCCCGCCCAGCGGGAAAGCACCAGCAACGAGGAAGCCGGCTCTGAATGGAGCCGGCGGAGTTGCTGGTGTGCGACGGGTGACACTGAAAATCAATGTGGGGCCCCCAGGGGCCCCACGACACCCGTTACCGCCATCCTGTTCCGCCGGTTTCCCGTTTCTGACCGCGGCTGTACCGCCGCGGTCAGAATGCCCACGGAAGCACCGCCAGCCTGTTGGCGGTGCTTCCTCCTTCACCTGCCCTGGTGGTCATAGACCGCCAGGGTAGGAATGACCCCCTATATGTAGTCACAGCGTGTAGCGACGAGTTCCACCAGGACCAGTCAAAATATAATCGAAGATCATACAAGGGGAGCCACTCATGCGTTTTCCCGTCGCTCTTTAGTGGTCAGTCTAGCTGATTCAAATCAGATAAGGGTTGAATTCAATTTGAAACTGGTAGAACATCAGTAGCTGGTAATATGGGAAAGACTAGAGTTGCCTGTGTTTGGAGATAGATGCTAGGGCTCAAGTGGCTGTAAAAGGATCCCAGCGGTAGGATACTGATGCAGTCAAGTTGGGAAATCCGAAATGTCACCTGTTGCAAGAGATGGGATTTCTAACGAAGGGAGGCATTTTCAAACTAATCACTGTGCAGTCCCCCTTATACCTTCTAGTGAGGGATCCACCCAAGCTGCCATCCTTACAAATAAAATCTCACTATAATGTGCAGTTTTAAAATCCAAATGTTGGATAAGACCGTGACAAACGTTATTCTTTAGTTGGGCTGTAGAATTTCTTTGCTAGACAGCACTGACACATTGAGCTGAATAGTGAAGTAGAGAGAGGCTTCTAGAGGTAAATTAAAGGAGGGGAGTGAACCACAAGAGCTGCCTTTGTGATATGTGCTGTGTTGTGTTACTCTAGATTTATCAAGCCAACAAGGCCATGCAAGGTGGCCTTGCATGGCTTAATACATCTAACTTGAGGGTTGCATTGCTCTTGCACCTTGTTGCATGGCGCAAGAGCAGAGCAACTCTTTGATAAATATGTCCCCAAGTTTGGGTGATAGGCAAACGGAATCTCTAATGCACAGAGCATGGCTACACCATCATTTTAAACAAGGCCACCATCCCTAAAATGTTGAGTGGGAGGTTGGTCCACCTGGTAAGCTCCTCCTTTGTTTTCGGCATCTGGGGTCACATATTGAGGACCCAGGTCAAACTGGGATGCAAGGCTATGGGGATCCCAAAATATTAAAAGCTGAGTCTGTGGGTCGGCAGACATGACTGCTACTCTATGCCTCCATTATTGCCCTTCAGCAGGACCAAAATGGATTTAGCTCAGTTAACCATGAGGCATGGGGCCATCCCATACAGGATCAGCATTTGAATTAGACAGGGTCTCCTAAAGGATGGTGGCGATAGAAACAGCAGGATGTCATTTGCATAGAGTTTAATACTGTCCTCTAAGCCAATCACCTGTAAAATTCTCAAATCAGGGCATCACATTGCACTCACCCTGCTAGGGGCTCCATGGCTAAGGAAAAGAGGAGATTGGAAAAGGGACATCCCTGCAAGGAGCCTCTATGAATTGTGTATGGAGGGCAGATTCATTCACTCAGACCTGCCCTATGTGGGTGTATAGAGAATACAGCTGTATGATCTAATTAAAGGGCCAATTCCTAATGTTTTTAGCACTCCCTTGAGGAAATTCCAGTCTATGGAGTCAAAAGCCTTTTTAAAATCTATATATGGCTTTTCATGTCTCTTAGGGGTGCCAGAGCTATATGGTTTCTGGCTATACAATGGTGAGTGCTACGGTGTGGGATAAAACCACACTTGTCAAGGGACCAGGCATGTAAGAGCAAACAGTAGTCTGTTTGCCAGAGAATTGACGTAGAGCTTAAAATTGGCATTTATAAAGGAGATTGGCTGATAGGAATCATATCAGTCTGGTGGTCAGTCTGGTTTATTTAGTACCACTATGGTCTCCAAGTACAGCGTGGGGGGGATCTGCACTTCTTGATTACTTTATGGTACTAGTTCAAAAGGGGCAGGAATAATAGTGTTTGAAATGTATGGTAATACTTGATAGGATAATCACCTGGACCTGGGGTTTTACTAGGGTTCATAACTTTGAGGCCCTCCGTGAGCACTTCTTGTGTGAGGGGTCGGTGAAGTCCAGCTCACTCAATAGTGTGCAGTTTCACCAAAGGTAGATCTTTGATGAGTGGGGTAGAGACCTCTCAGTTTGGGCACCCTTGCACTGCATACAGAGAATGGTAGTAATCTGAAAAAGCTGCCTTGATGTCCACTACCCTTGACAGCCTTCCTCCCCTTTCATCCTTAATGTTAGACAGGAGGTGGCCTCCGTTGTCACCAGCCCATATAACAATTTAACTGACTTGTCCCCCTATTTATAAACTCTTCTTTTTCAAGCCATTCAACATTGATGGGCTTCCACAAGAGAGAGTCCCTTTTCATATCCAGGCAACGTCGCACCTGTGCAGCTTTTTGCCCCTGATTTTTCAACTCTAGGGCCATAATGTGAGTCTGCAATCATTTATCTGACAGTACATCTCCCTCTCTTTACCACTAAGATAGGACCTGGCAATCCCCCTTTATGCCAGGTCCTATCTCAGCCACTCATAACATGCTTAGTAACTCCACCATTCCCCTACTCAGATCATGAGAGACCTTTAGCTCAAGAGCTAAGAATTATGTAAATTACTTTCTATTAGCCTCCATGTATTAAGTAGCCAGATAGAAAAGGGGCCTCCTCTGTGAGGGTCGAAGTGCAACACAATGGGGGCATGGTCCCACATGCCTTGGATGGGATGTGTGAGCCCGTTGTGTAGAAGTCCATTGGCAGGGAACAATAGATCAACACAAGACATTGCCCTGTGTCCTGCAAACATGTGAGTATAGGCAACAGTCTCAGAGCCCCAGTCTGTCACCCAAGTCACTTCATCCCTCTGACACTCTGTCAACCTAGGTCCAGTGGAGTCCACGTAATGAGTCATAATGTCACTAAAATCCCATCCTATAATGGTGATTCCCCAGGGAAAACAGCAACACTGCCTCTCTAAGTACTTCACAGGTGGGCCTAGCAGGTAAAGGGAGGCTGCAGGCACATAATTAGGTTATATTATCATCCCTCAATGAATCCTTCAATCACAACATACCTCAAAAATGTATCCAAGCTCATGGGGGAGATAGCAGGAGGGAACACCTTTTGTAAGAGGATTGCCACCCCGCTAGAGCCCCTCACATGGCCAGCATGATATATGTTGCCATAACCATAGCAAAAAAATACTGAGCATCTGGTACCAATAAAGTGGGACCCTTGAAGCAGTTGATGCATGACGTCTTGCTAATCCCAGGACTGATTTTCGCTTAATGAAGTTGTTCAGACCATTGACATTCCATGTCATCAGTGTAAAAGCATATATGGCAATGGAAGGTCAGAATCAGTGTTCCTACTGTGGTAGACCTTGAAATAGTCAAGTATATCTAGAGGGCATCTGAGACATGGTCAGGGTAAAGATGTGGATTGCAAGTGTTGTCTCGAGAAAGAAGGTACGTCAGAAAAAACTGTATGTGCAATGTTATGAACCAAACAAATAAGTAATCAAAACAGAAACCATCTCCTCAACAACCTGCCACCCCACACTTGCACACCAGAAGCATCTGTTTTGCCTCATAACTGGAACTAGGTGTGAGTCCAATTAGAGTGTGCCATTATAACCCTACTGGAGTATTATAGATACGATATAGTGGTGCAGGCATGTTAAATATACATGGTCTTAGGACTCAGTCATCAAGTGAACTTTGGTTCCTGTTCTCCCATGACTCCTCCCAACCTCTAGGGAACACTGTGTTGAGCTTTGCACAGGATTATAGTCAAAGTTAGAATGTTCTTCTGTGGAGTCTGTTGAGGCATGTGCCACCAAGGTCATTCTTTGTTGCCTGCGCGACTTGTGTCATCCAACGACTCAGTTCCCATGCATTGCTCAATCCACTGAGCAACCCATTCCCAGAGTGTGATCGAGTTGCACTTTAGGGATCTCTTCTGCATCACTCAGTCCCGTGCCATCTAAGGAGTCCTAAAGAAGATAGATTTAAACATAAGTCACCCTAACTGTGCCTGATACAGATGTCATAGGATTTCCACATTTGTTGAACATGGTGTCTGAAGTCTGGAAAAATCACCATGCATCCTGACTTGAATGACAGTTCCCCAAGTTGAGTTCCCTCCTTGATGACTACATTTTGGTCCCTGTAGTTCAGTATCTTTGTTATCTTAGGGCACAGAGGAGCTCCTGGGGGAGGTCTCCACACCAGGGATCTGTGAACTGTTGCAATAATAAAACAGTTTGAGTGCTGCTCAGTAAACATCCATGTGGTGATCCATGCCTTTAGAAATTTTTTCAGGAGCTCAGCCTTCTGTTCCCTTGTGCCATGTTCTCAACATCATCTGTGCGTTCTTCCAGTGATTTTCATTGTTTTTGAGAGGTAGATATCATTGAGTTAGGTTCACGTACTGTATTCCCCAAATACGAAATACAAACTTCAACCTCTGAGACTCTGTTGGCTACTCCGCAAAGATCATGCTGAAGAAACTTAACCTCAACAGCCAACTCATCAATCTTGGTTTGAGAGCAAAGCGTGAGGCTTGAATAGCTTGAAGAATGGAGCTTCTGTCCCCTGGTCCTGGGGGCCGACACATCGATCTCCACTTTCTGGCACCTTGGGGGTTCCTGGTACCAAGGCAGTGAACTTGACAATTTTAGTCTGCGCTTGGGAGGAAGCGGGTCTGTTAAGTGCCATGGCTCCAAATTTCCCAACCCACCACAGTAATGGGGTCAACTTAGCAATCAGCAGTTCAGTCAGGGGGTTGTATTAGAATCTGCACCTCGATTCAGTTCGTCAATGTTCTGCATCACAAGAAAACCAGACAGAGAGAAGAGAAGGCCCCAGCAAGTTGACGCTCTCCCTAAGCCATGCAGCTGTGGTTCAGTCCCCCGGTGATCCCCAGTACACTTGCACTTCAAATGTCCCAAGTGCAGGCAGCATATGCATCTGGGAATTCCTTTGGATTCATTCAGGTTGGAGGGGCAGAGTGGACCACTGTTTCATGCCAGGAGATTGGGGCAGTTAGTGGAGGTATGAGAGCAGGGGGTGGGAGGTTTGACCTGTGGGATAATTGGGGAAGAATGTCTGTAGGTTAGATGGTCTATAGGGGAGATAGTCTTTAAATTAGGCAGAGTAAACAGATACATGTGAAGTGGAAAATACAGGAATCCTTGTACAGGGCAAAACTGGGAAAATTCTGCATTAATGTTTTAAAATAGGCATGGTGCTGTATGTGGAGATATTTGTTGATATTTTAAAGAGCTACAAGGCAGCCAAAATCTGTGTCTTCAGGTTCTTCAAGCAGCACCAAAGCTCCTCCAGCAGAAAAGTCAGACTTTAAGTGATGTCTCTTCATGTCTAGGAGATCAGCTGTCAGTCAGAGGCTAGCTCTTTTCCTCAGTTGAGTACACTGTAGAGCACTAACAGCCATCCCTGGCGATGAAGGACTTGGAACTGGAGCAAAGTATGAAATGTCTTCCTTTTATACACAACTTCTAAACACGTTATGCAGATCCACTGTTTCAACTGTAGAACCCGTTTTGGGTGTGCCTTCTTCCAAGGGTCCTCTTAAGGCTGCTCTCGAGATATGGCCATTGTGTGCAGTGATGCTTCTCACAGCAAGTAGCACTGGGACTGTCTTGAACTTGAATCACCCACAACACAGACACAAAGAGGTGTAAGGCATCTACACCTGCCTGTCATCAACTGAACTGAATGAGCAATCAGGGACAGACAAAAGAACAGAACTTACCTGGAAATTTCCTTACCATTTATGATGAGAACATTAGTCCCAAACCTCACTCTTACCATCCACTAAATGGTTATGCTCAGAAAAACGTTTTTAAGAGCTCCTTGCTAACAAAAGGATGTATAGTATTTCTAAAGTCAGTCTTTTTCCATCCTCCTCACTACATTTTTTGGATTTCCTTCTTCTAGCCATAGGAATGCAGAAGGTAAATCTACTGTTTGGAAACACAGTCCTAGTTTTAACCCTTCGTCTTGTGCCATGACAGACTTACTACCACACATGTGTTATAGTTACTACACATGCACATGACATTCACAGGTAATGTTGGTGCAAGATTCTAGGAGCAGAACTTTATACAAGTGGGCCAATATGCCTCACACACATAGATAAATAGGTCTGATCACAGTACGGATCTCTTCTAAATATATCATATGCTGCCTGTATCTCCAGGTTATAGGACCTCTCATAGTCAGAGATAGCCCTAGGTTTTTGCACACATGCTACATGATTTCAGGGCCAAAGAAAAAGTTAGAATACCATATGTAGGGGGCGTGGTCTGGCCACGGACGATGATGGTCACCTCATTCCAGAGCACCACACGGCGGCGGGCCCTGGACAGAGATAGGGGCATCTGGGGAGCAGAGAGGACCGCCATCTGCGACCCGAGGGACCCTGCCTACGGTGTGTGTCCCGGCTGGGAGGCTAGAAGAGGGGCTTCTCATCACGAATGCCTGGCCTGATCCATGGCCATGCAGAAGGGGCCTAGTCAGCCAAGTGCATCAGCGACCCTGTGTGCTGGCTGTTTGAGGCTGGAGGAGAGCGGGGGCACACCATGGAGTCGGTGGCTCCCACCAGCTCCACATCAACAGATGCCATGGGATCCTCCCCTTTTTGGATGCCTCCCCCAATACAACTCCGATGGGCCCCTATCGCAGGTTCCTGCTCTGACCCATGGACGCGTAGAAGGGGCCTCATCGGCCAAGCACGGCTGTGACCTTGTGTGGAGGAGAGCAGCGGGTGCGCCACAGATTCGGTGACCCCCCACCAGCACCGCAGCAGCTGGCACGGTGGAGAACCCCCTTTTGGACAACTCTCCCAACCATACAGCACTGAAGGACCCCACATCGTAGGCACCTGCTCCAACCTGTGGCTGCTTAGGAGGGTCCTAGTCAACCAAGCGTGGCCCTCATTTTGGCACTGGGTGAGACCGGAGGAGAGCAGGGGCACGTCACTGAGTCGCCGCGCCTCCACACCAGCACCACAGCAACAGACGTCATGGGGATCCTTTTTGGACGCATTCCCCATCCCCTATACAGCACTGAATGACACAACGGGTGGGCTCCTAGCCCCCCGGGGAAGCCACTGGCTATGACAGGATCCCTGCACCTGCAGTTTTGAGGCACAGCAGGTCACGGGTGAGCCCCCCAGAAGGGGGGACCAGATTGCCCTTCGGGACACGCCACGTCTCGCCATCACACCTGCAACCTTCCACATCCCCCCTGACTACCCCTCCAGGGGATCAATGCTATCTGCACATTGTGGACCATTGTGGACCATGGCATGCAAGCGGACCCGTGGAGGAACCACCACATGCCCCAACCATTGACTCTACCGGGGGAGTCTGGGCCCAGGCTACTAGAGGCAGCCCGCAGCCCAGGAGCAGGGGTACTCCAAGAGGGGAGAGCCCACCCATTTTAGCACCAATCAATCTGCCTGCACTCGACACAGCGCCTCCTGTGGGGCCTAGCGAAGTGACATGGGCCTCCCAACTGGGTGAGACAGGGCCAGTTTGTGGCTGTGCTAATAGCTGGGGACACTCTTTGAGCCGGAGACTCTAGGCCACCGGCTGTGCCCTCCACCTTTCATCAACCCTGAACATCGGGCGACGAGCGAGAGGCGACAAGGGCAGCCTCCTTGGCCCTCCCCACCTTTGCATGACGTTGCAGTAGTGCCGATACCCGCACCTTTGAGGGAAGATCTTGGCGTCCATCTGGGTTGCGGTGTTGACCAGGACAGGTCCAGATCTTGGACTGCGAATGTGTCTCCACTGGGCAGGCTCCAACTGCTGTGGAGACTTGGGGAACAGCTCCCTCCCAGCCCCTCTGCTGTACAATAACCTGTACATTTGTTAGGGGCACAGCCCCAAGAACTCAGACCTGCGGTCCTAACACCGGGAGCCTGGCCTAGAGATGCCCAATAGCAAACCTGCTGGTAAATCCTCTGGTAAGCCCGCAAAACAACTTCTCTTCTCCGATGCCCTTCAACACTCACGCTCAATGACCTCTGCCAAGGGACCACAGCCGACGAACTTGCCCCACAACACAGCTTGCCCAGTGCACGACACTACTATGGAACTCATACTTCAGGAAGTTACAGCTTTGGGTCGCTGACTGGAAGGAATGTACTCCACTGTATCTATGCTAGTGGCTGGGATGAAATCCATGTTTGGACTACGTGGTTTCCAGTCCAGAGTGTCAGTGCTGGAACAGTGTTTAATGGCAGTGGAGGATCACCTTAATACCATGACAGAACAAGATCAAGAACTTCTCTACCTACACAGTAAGCTTATCGACCTGGATGATGGGAGCCGCAGAGACAATGTCCAGTTTTTTGTATTCCCGGACAAACAGAAGGGTCAGACATCCAAGCCTTTCTACAGAATACACTCCCTACACTCACAGGCTTAACCTTCAACCCTCTGCTGGAGACCCAGTGAGTGCACCGCCTAGGCCCAAGGCAGCAGGATGGTGCGTCCTGAACCTTCCCGATCATTGCCTGTCTCCTACACCATAGGCGGGCCCGCCAACTCCTCCTAGTGGCCTGTTCCCATGATTCATTCAGAACGAGGGGTACAAGGTACGAATTGCCGCGGTCTTCTCAAAGGGGACCAGCGACCGTCGCAAGGCATTCCTGTCTCTCCGACCCCGACTTTGCCAACTGGACTTGAAGTATGGTTTATATGAACCAGTGCAGATGTGGATCACCAAAAACAGCAAGTCAAAACATTTCTATGAACCAGAGGACCTACAACTCTTCTTGGATGAGTTGCCGGTACAGGTCATGGACACGACCTCTCCGGACCAGCTCTCAGGACAGACAACTGACCCCCAGGGCGTACCGCCTTCACACGCCTCCCCGGAAGGACGAAACTGATGCGACGGTGATCCTCACCATAGAGTCAGAGACCTGTAGAGGCTTTCGAGAACCGATGGCAACAGAGACCAGGGGCTTCAAGCAGTGGTGCACTACACCCAGCAGTCAGAAAGAGATAAGTCTCATTCCTCTCTGAAGCCTCTCCACTTCTCCAACTGAAATTGCTGCAGCCACGTGGGTCCTGCATGATCAAAAGGACGAGATGGAGCTGAGAGGACTACGTCCCCACAATGTCAGACGGATGAGTATTCTGCTGCGGGACTGTGATGTGACCTAGTTGTGGCATACTCAGTTTGTGGATGTGGCCTATTAGCAGGCTGTGTTAAACCCTGATGTCTACTGCACTGCTGTATTCTGGCTACAGTTTTTTCTGTCCTTCCTTCTTCCCTCTTCTCATCTATCGCCCTGCTGGTGTACCATAATCATGTTAGTGTAATAGTGGGGTTATTTAACATGTAAGATGCAATGCACTGTTGTTGAGTTATATGCTGCCATCTACTGGCCTTATGTCCACTACGTCTCATGACTTATGTTTTATGATGTTCTACTGTTCAAGTTGTTGCTGAAGATGGGCTGTCAATGTATCCCAGACCGTCCAATGTCACTGTTATTACCCACCATAGCCACATGGGTGCCACTATTATCTATTCTTATCCATGCTGGTGTCTTTGTGTCCTCACCCACCCAAGAAGAACAAGAAGAAGAAGCGGGAGACACACCCAATTTGACCCATCCTATGGCACCCTGTGGCACCACCTCCAGCCACGATTGACGTTTGACACCATTCTTCTTATTGCGGCTCGCCGTTTGTACCCTGTTACCTGCTGGGGCCCCTCCGGGCATGCTGACTTCACAGGTTTGGACCCGTAGTCCACATACCCAAACCCCTGGGGTATTGCTCTTACCCAAAGTCGGAAGCCACGCCTTCCTCCCCAGTTACCAACCTTGATATCCCCCCTTCCTTTCTCACTTTCCTCCCTTCTTTCTTTCTCACCTGTCTAGCCCTTCCCCCACTCTCTCTCCATCTTACCTTTCTCTCCCATCTTACTCTACATCCCCTCAGCTCTCTCCCACTTTAACTTCATATAGCCACCCCAGGTGGGCACCCATCACCCCTCACCCCCCTACTGCCGGGGACCAGAGTGAGATATTCCCTCCCATTCCGAATACCAGCCTTATTACCCCCCTCACTTCCACTGCTGCCCCCCACGCCATTTGGCACTCCTTCCCAGTGGCCTCCCTATCTCCCCCCTTCAGTCCACCTCACACATCTGTCGCTGTCATGGCTGGACAGGCCCCACTCCCTGCCCGCCCACTCCAGATCCAATCCTGGAACATAAATGCCTTGACCCACTTTGTGAAACAAAAGCAGGTACTCTCATATCTCCAGTAAAAAAGGGCTGATGTGGCTCTCCTTCTGGAGACACATCTTAATGATGTTGAATCCAGTAAGCTGCGCCGAGACTGGGTAGGTAAAACTATATTTAGTTGTTGCCCTAAGCCACGGTCGCCGGGGAGCAGGACACCTAGGAAATGTGGAGGGGTGATTTTGCTTCATAAGACACTGCCCGTTATTATTACTAAATCGTGGCCTGATCCGGAGGGGTGATGTGTGTTTGCTAAACTGAAAATTGGAGATTCCTCGCTATGTGCCGGCTCAGTATACGCGCTTACAGGCCTCAATCGCTCGTTCCTCCTCCAAATCAATCACCTTCTTAACAAGATCGGGCCAACCTGAGGAGGTGATTGGAACCTAGCCCGGGACTCAGTGCTTGACAAGACCTGACCCATAGCTGTCAGCAGCAAACAGGACAGGGCAACTCTAGCCGACATGTCCTCAGATCATGGGCTAGTGGACTACTAGAGGCTCACGCACCCGGCAGACAGGGAATACACATTTTTAACGTCAGCACACGGAACTCAGTCACGCTTGGACTACTTTCTCGAGATGGACAACATAGTGGCCCAGATCTGAGACTCTTGTATACTGGAGTGTAGTCTCTTGGACCAACCCCCTATCCTGCTAACACAGGACTTGTTTCCCCAAGCCGCAAGCCCTGGCGATTTGCCATGCATTGTTACCGCACCCCCCAGGTGCACAAATACAAATACAGGCCCATGTCTCCACTTACATCCAGAACAACAAAGGCACAGTCCCCTTCCAGAGGGTCCTGTGGGTGGCTGCAAAGGCGACCGTTCACAGGCAAATAATGCACAATGCCGCACAGGCCAACAAACAAAGGATAGCATGCCAGGCAGAACTGGAGGGAACATTGCATATTTCACCCAACAGTACACCGCCCAACCCTCACTACCAGCTTGTCAGAGCCTGGAGCGGGTCCGTGTGGCTGCAACGAACTACACATGCCCCAGGCCAAATATGTGTTGCAACGCTTGCAAAGACGATACTGCAAGGGGACTAGGCTGGTCGGCTCTTAGCAGCTCAGCTCTGCCAGAGAGCAGCTGCTCAGGCCATCCCCGCTATTTCATCCTCCAATAGGGAGCTGCTTACCTGACCACAGGATATTGTCAATGAGTTTGCAGCTTTCTACCATCGTCTGTATACCCCGGAAACAGTGGCTAGCCCTGGTCAAGTGAAGACCTTTTTGGAGGGTATTCGCCTCCCCTGCCTATCGGACGAGGTCCAAACCTTTCTAGATGGATAATCAGCAAGCCCAAAATAACACAGGTCACCTTCCATATCATAAATCACCAGGGGAGGACAGTTTTTGCGTGGAATTTTATAAACGGGCCAGTAAGGAGGCAGTCGAGTCCATACATGAGGCCTTCCGGGAGGCTAGCCGAGAGGGCTCACTTGGTGCAATCTCCAATAGGGCAGTGATTGCGGTTATACCGAATTCTGGGCGGGACCCACTTCTCTGCTGCAGCTATCACCCCATCTCCCTTCTTAATGGAGATATCAAAATCCTATCCAGCGTCCGATCGACCCCTTTACGCAAGGTTATCCCATCCTTAATACATCATACAGAAGGGGGTTTGTCTTGGGACCTCTAGAAACCATCTCCGCACCCTCTCACATGCTCTGTGGGAAGCCAGAAATATGCCGGACGAAGTCTTAGGCTTATCCCTAGACGCTGAAAAAGTGATTGACCTTTTTGAATGGGACTACTGGTTTGCGACCTTGCCGAAATTTGGTCTGGGCGACCGATTCATTGCCAAAGTTCGTCTGCTATATGGTTTCCTCATTGGCGCAGGTCAACTGTGGGGGCTTCCTATCAGGACTTTTTCCAATATACAGAGGGACGAGACAATGCAGCCCCCTCTCGCCACTCCTATTTCTGCTAGCCATGGAACCGCTGGCCGCCACCATCCGCCAATCCCCTCTTCTTACTGAGATACTTCACCAAGGAGGGGTCTCTAAGCTCTATCTATATGCAGATGACATCCTGCTTATCTTGGCAGACTTGGGCCATTCCCTCCCTGCCTTATCAGAGATTATTAACGGCTTTGCAACTGTATCCGGGTATCGGGTGAACTGGGACAAGAGCAAACCATTGCCCCTCTCCATCATCACCACAAGAGCAGCGATACATGGCTTCCCATTCCGGTAGACGCTGCCCCGCCTCAAATACTTCGGGATCCTCATCAACCGAGGATTAGAACTTATGATGGCAGATAACTTAGACCCACTCATTGCCTATATGAATATGGACTTTGAGAAGTGGTCCCACCTGGGACTTTCCATGTGGGGCAGGGTACAGGTGGTAAGGATGTTTACATCACCGTACTTAACTTATGTGTTAGACATGCTAAACATCAAAGCACTTCTATTGACCCTAAGACTGATTGATGCAGCGATCAGAGCCTTTGTGTGGGGTTCTCACCGTCCCCGTTTATCGTCAGCAAAACTTATGGCACGCTGCTCTTGCGGAAGCATGGGACTTCCATCAGTAGAACACTATGCCCTTGCTCTCCACCTTTCCCAGTCAGCATATATGCTCCCCAGGGTACCCGATAAACAGCAATGGTTCATTACAGAATGATTGTTACTCTCAAGCTGGGGCAGACTCAGTGTTTTGTACAGCGCTGGTCCACCGCAACCATGACGCAGCCTGGCGTAGGGCACATCGCCTTCTTGGCATACATTCCTCTTTACACTTGCGGGCCCCTCTATGGGGAAATGACAGCCTACATGTTGGAGGAGCCACCCTCCAATGGGCGCAATGGAGTGCTGTTGGCATTAAAAGTTTAGACCAGATCATTGAGAATGGTGCAATTAAACAGTTTTAGAGCCTGAGAGAGAAATACGGCCTCCATCCTTGCCAAGGATGGCAGTTTCTACAACTTAAGCACTGTCTTCAACGTAGCATGGGAGCCATCCCCTGGACCACTGCGGTCCTCCCTGTATTGTCTTATCTTAAGACTCGGAGACGCTTCAAGGGCATGATGGCGGGCATATATAATATTCTTATACAGCATCTTTATTTGCATCCCCCTCCTCAATACTTTATGCTCCAACTGGCAGATACGCCTCCAGATGGAGTTCAAAGCAGAGGGCTGGACAGATATAATGGTGGCCCTGGACAGGGGTACCCAGGAAGCATGCCTGAAGTTCTGTCTTTTTAAAATAATCCATGAATGGTACTGGACTCCTGTGAAATTTCACAGAGCGGGATTCTACAACACATGGATTGCTAGAGATGCTCGGAGATCCTGGTGTGATCTGACCCACATCCTCTGTGATTGCCCTTCGATCCAGACTCTTTGGGATGCGGTGGGCTCCACCCTCGGTGCCTCAATGACACTTCGGATTCTGTTCATCTTCTTCTTTCATACTCCCGCAAGACATGGGACACCTCTCTGATCTGTCTCAACCGCAACACCGATTACTGCATACGGCCCTAACGACGGCGAAGACCTGCATCCTCCGTCACTGGAGGTCCCCTGTAGAGGAATGGATGGTGGCAATGGTCTGAACCACTGCCCATGAACCTGTCATCTATCATATGCAATACCAAGCAGTCCTGTTTCGGCAGGCATGGGCACCCTTTCTCGGAGGCGATCCATAGAACGCTTACCACCCGCCCATCCAAAACCATGCCACTGTCACTAACGCCATGATTTTGGTTCCCCTTCTTTCCTTCCACCCCTTGATCCCCCACCCCCTCCTTTCCCCTTGCTCTACTCAGGTATCATTATGATCATCTTCTTATGACCCTCCTCCAATCTGACCCATGGCCCCTCCTCCTCCTACCCCCCTCTTGTTGCAGCCTCCCTCCCCCACTAAACGCTGTGACCATGCTGGGCGCTGGGTGCCCTTATCCCTTATTCTTTATTCTTTTTCTCCTTCTTCTCCTTCTTGCCCCTCCGTCTCTGCATTTCCATCTTCATTGCCATCCATTTCTATCCCTCTCTACTCCAACCTACTCCATTCTACTCTAACCAACTCTACTTTACCTCACTCCTCCCTACCTCTCAATGCTATGTTATGCTCTGCTTCACCTTGCTCAAAGCTGCTCGTATCTGCCTCATTTTACTCTTTTCTAACCTGCTCTACTTTGCTATGCATTACTATCTGCCATCACCTCTTATCTCAGTCCCACTGCCGTCTTACACCGGCTTCCTCCTCTGCCCTGATCCCCACCTACATCCCCCTTCTACCTTGGTGTGGCTTCCATACCATGTACTTAACGGTTCAGTGACACAGTTTGCCGCACACTACTACCCTTTGCGCTCCTCTCTACCTCGGCTTAGCTATTATATACTCACCCCTTCCCCCATGACTCCCGGTGCCCAGTATGGCAGATGGACTGTTCAGCTTATCCTCAGATTACCAGCTCTCGGAAATGATCTACAGATGCAATTAGGGGGTAGAGCTCTCTGGTACTCTGACACCTAGGTCATTACCCTTCTGACATGTTTCATAGTTCTATTTACCCCATGTCTTTTTGCCCCTTTCAGGTATCTTCACACCCCCAGTTTATTTCCCCCCCCTTCTTCCTTTTCTACTCTCCTATTATTTCCTTTGGTATATCAGCTGCTGACTTCACCTGTCACTTACATACTGTATTGTGGTACAATGTACTCGGTATTTACAATACCATATGTACATACTGTCGGTAACTCAAGAAAGGTGTGCATGCCTTTATACAATGCAAGGGACATTCCCGTTCCAACAGCATAGGTTGGTTTTTGCAGTCTTTAAATAAGCCCAATTACATATGAATGTTTAATCAATACTGCTTTATATTATAAAAACCAAATAACATAAACCTATTTGCCTTGTACTTGCCCCTAAGACCATTTACTTACTTTTATTTTATTGTTTGACCTTTCCAGGTGTATCCATAAAATTGACCTTTTGTCCTTAATTTTTTTCCTCAATTTTGATCCTTTGTCCTGAACTTTTATAGTTATTGCCCAGTATTTGCCTCCATGCCAAGTGGTCACTCTAGCACCAAGGATTCCTGATGATCTGGGGAAGGAACTGAGCTCTGTGCGTCCACCATCTTGGCCTCCCAAGCCACACCCCTTCCAACATCTTTTATATTCAGATTAGTACCTTCTAATGTTGTGTCTTCTAAGTATGGTCTGTATTTAGACTAGTATGTGTACACATTGAGACGTGTCTTTCTCATTTTAATTATAAATTGCTGTTTAACAACACAAATCAAATTGCTGTTGTTTCACATATTGATGTTAGTTTTACTATGTGTTTGTAATAATGAAATGTGTTTTATCTCACTAGACTACATGATTGACAAACATTATAACTGTGATGTAACATATGTATAGGTTGCAACACAATACATTACTTGTTAAATGTTTTGCAGGGGGAGATGCATCTTTATTCAGTAAGGAATTAATTTATCATCAATTCAATAAATATAGAACAAGCTTAGACCCTGTAAGGTTTTCAGAAAATTGGATGTTGGATCGGGGAAATGGCCAATAGTTGTTTAGAGTCTTTTCCAGGCAACAGTGCGTGAATGGATGGGATATGCATGGTCGTTAAGTGGATAGCTATATTAGTCCATATGCTCAAATAAGGATGTCACTTTTTACATCTCTTGGTGGTAGGTCCCTTAGGGTTGTCCTCAATCAGGCAAGATGGCCAACCCCTCCTAAGGGCCAGTTAAGTAGCTTGAATGTGAACAGGGTCAGTGATAGGTGGCTTCACAGGCATCAATGTCCTGCGTTCAATGAAGCTACCAGCTGGAGATGTTTCAAGGGTAGAGCTGGCTTCAGATGTACTTGACCACAGATGAGGCAGATAAATAAAACACTGCGGACGCAAGTGTTTTGCAGCCATCCTAAAATCTGGAGTAAGCACACTCATATGACACTCCAGGATATAATTCTGGGCCCTTAGAAGTTCAATGGTCTGGTTCATCTTGCTCTCCAACCTTTGTAGCTGCACCCATCAGGTCTCTACTCATGGTGCTCACATTGGTGACTGTAACATGAGCCCCCATTCCCTAAAGAAGGGCCTGCTCCTTCTCTTTTCAAACCACCTGATGACCATAACTGGTTGCCCACAGGTGTAGTGTGTATTGGCTGAAAAGTAGATGTTATGACTTTAGGTGGTACAGGAGTGAGTACACTGTGTCAATCATTTTGGAGAGGAGCCACAGTGGGCTTGTAGGGGCACCACTGTTGATAATGGGCACAGGACTCTGCTGGATGTTCTTGGTCTTGTGTCCTCTAGTAGAGGGAGATGTCTATGGTGCTGGCCACACAAACCCAATTGGCCAGACTGGGCATCACGATCTTCATTCTGTTCCCTCTAAATATTTGGGATTGTGTATCCCCAGGCAAAGTGGACAAATCCGTCAAGGCAGCTGACTTTGATCTGGGTATATCACATTTTAAAAAGTAAAATAAAACAAAAAATAGACTTTTTGGAAGTGAAAGTTGTTACTAAATGAGTTGCAATATATGCTATTGAACATTAGTCCTCTTTGATATTTGTCAGGTCAGACAGCTCATCACTGATTTGCAGCACTCTAATGATGGAATTTAGCGGCCTGATTGTAATTTGAAGTAGCATACCTAAGATATGTTTTGTAGTCTATTGATGCAGTGTTATTGCTTATGACTGAATGTCCTCTGTTTCAATATCCCTATTTTATTTGTAAAACAATATACAATTAGTGTGACAATGTGTTTGTAAATATTATGTCAATTAACCTTTGTTCAGAGTTACGTGCTCACTTTGTATTGAAGATACCCTTAATATCTTCTAATAAATTTCCAACAACTTTGGATTGGCTTTTGAAAGTGATTTGGACTTTACGGTGAATAGTTACAATGAGATGTGTCCTTTTAGTGGTTTCATAAGTTTATAATAGGTGCAGTTTAATTAAGTTTGCTTTTAGGATATAGCTGTGGCACATCCCTTTATTTTCTTACTAGAAGATAGATTTGGTTGCATGGTGCAAACACCTGTTGTGCTCCTTCCACTTAGTGACTTAGGTGTGCATGTTGTGCTGCTACCTTTGTGGCCAATTGCTCCTCAGGTGCCTTCCACATATGAGTTTATGAAGCCAATTTGGTTAGAATGTTACCTAAGAACATTACCTGATTTTGTTTTCTTGCTGTGTTGATTAAGTGTTATTAGTTTCTTGGACTTACCAAAGTAAAAAAAAACTGTCTTCTCCAGATGGGAGCTCATCTTGTTCCCATGGTATTATAAGGTCCTTCCCAGCCTAAAAAGAGCCACTTTGACTTTTGTTTATGTCCAATCCATTTAATTTCATTTTAAGCAGCATTAATTTTCTTTGGAGAGTTCTGGAGGGGTTGGTTTTATGTTCTCATTCTGCCACGCTCAGCTTCTCAACCAAGAGAGATCATTCAGCACGTCTAATCTTACCAATACCTGCCAATGCTGGAATACAATGGCCACGTATTACTGCTTTCAATGCACATCAGATGCGCGCCATTTGTATCTTGGGACAGGTTGTGCATCAAGTAGTCAGTAATGCAGGTGAGTAACTCAGATTTCAACACCAGCCCCTCAGAACAAACGGGTGCCTCGGGGGCCTACACCCCAAGGAAGTCATGTTTCCACCACTGCGTGATCAGAATAAGGTATCAGAGGGATTGCACTTTCCTGAGTGCATTGCAAAATTACATTGCTAAGCAAAATATAATTTATCCTGGATAGGACCTGTGTACATTTGATTAAAGAGTGTGATTCCTAGTCGCCCTATTTTGCTCTCTCCAATGATCTCTAAGTCCAAGGGCCTTCAGCGTGGATGATCTGGACTAGGGGTGGGTGATAACTTCCGTCCTGCCAGTGGAGTTGATGGAGTTTTGGTTACTCTGTGTTATGCATGTAACACAGAGTTCTGGCCAAATTCTGCAGTCCTTCGCATGGCGAGGGTTTTTCTCGTGTGTGGCTTGGAAATAGTAAGTTGGCTAGCATGAGACAGACAGACTTGTCGTCCCTGATTTTCGGGCACTAAGAGAGCACCTGGTCAGATTTTCCAAACAGGCAGTTACAACCATTTGTGTTGAGAACGCTGTTGCTCGAGTAGAAAATCTACATGAGCAGCAACAAAATCAACACAAGCAGCAGTGCCCTCTGGTGCTCCACAGGGTGCCGTTTCTGCTGATTTTTCAGCACGGAACAAGCTTGCGGCACTAAAACAATCAGTGAGCAGCATGTCTGTTTCCTCCACTTTGTCTGCTCTTGGAACTCTGCATAATCCCATTGAGTTTTCCTGTAACTTCGAGTTCCACCCACGCCTAATCTGGACTGGAATGTCCTATCAAGGGTATGCACCCAAACCAAGGTTGAAATCCTCAGTGAGTTTAATATTCCCAGTGGTAAAGTCCCCCAGCTTATTGTGAAAAGGGAGCAGAAAAGTGTCTTGATTAGTGTTGGGAGCATCAATTGTTGCAACTGTGATGGATCTGCCTTGTAGCTTACCTAAAACCAAGATATAATGACCATCCTTGCCATGCTTTGTGTTTCCATGACTGGAAACCCAAATAAATATTAAAAAGTAGGGCTGCTTCATTATGTTTGTAACAGTGGATAAGCAGAAGGCACATGTATATTGATTATGCATCAGACGATGTTGCCTCTTTAGTAAAGTGGGTTGTCTGTACAGTAACTGTATCATAGTGTCCCTCCTAGAGGTGATGCCAGAATTTTGCACACTTATTGAGGGAATTGAGACCCTTTTCATTCGGGGAGTAAGGTTTAACTCTTCTAATGTGGGGTGTCGACCAGCGGCCACCCTTCCAAAACCCTCTCATGCCCATCTGTGGTGTCAGTGCACCACAAAGGTGCGTTGATGTCACAAATCCCTGCCAGAGTGGGGAGGAAAGATTCCCCTGGAGGCCATATTTCTTTTTCTGAATGTTTTTTTTTCTCTTAAGGAGCTCTATTGCAGCCCGTAGGAGAGTGTGATTGCACCTTCAGTGGAAAACAAAAAGGCATGCATATTTTCTGGGGTTCGGCCCTTCTGACACATGGGCCTACCTGCATGGGGGGGGGGGGGTTGTAGAAACTCCTTGTTTTGGAAGGTATGGACGACAGCATGGATTTGAGCTTGCTACAGGTAATTTTTGTGACAATAGCAAGGGCATCAACAGTAAAAAAAAGGCCCACCAGACCATAAAATAGGCCCACAAACAGCAAAAAAGCCCACCCACTGACCTGTCAAACCAGCCTTTCAGGTACTGCTTGATAGCTGTATAGGCCATTGCTACCCTGGAGGGAGAGGAAAATGGAGCAGAATCTGGAAGTGGTTTTTCAGTTGGTGGAGTTCCATCTGCTTACGTGTCTTGTAGTGATTCTAAGGAACATGGTCTTAGCAGTTGTGACGTTCCTTTGCAAGCACAATCTGTGCAGTGACGAGACAGTAGCAGGGTAGCACAACCCAGATAGAAGGTATGCATAGCTGCAAGTACAAACCAAGTGCTTTCTTGACAGCCCCCCAATTTAGTCTGGCCCTGATTCCCCTATTCACTGCATACATTGGATGGAAAAACATTTATTTTGCCCACTGGTAATGTGCGTTTCTTTCTGGATGTTGACCTTCTTGATAATATTGTGCAACAAAAAATGTGTGTGCCAAACAGTTTCTGAAAGAGCATAGTGGCACACTGGCAGACACCCACTTCAATAAGAGAGTTGGAAAAATGTCTAGGCCTGATGCTCAACATGGTAATAGTGCACAAACCAAACAAACATTTCTACTCATCTACTTGTGAGGTTCGGGCAACACCCGACTTCACACCGGTGATGGGCAGAGATAGGTTTAAAATTTTGCAGCATATGCCACATTTCACTGATATATAGGCAGCATTGCCCTTGGACCATCAAGACCATGTCAGATTCTTTTAAATTCAGCCTGTCATGGAACATTTGTCTGCCGGGTTCCAGAGAGTTATACTCCTGCAAAGAAAATAGCAGTTGATGAGTTATTGATTCTGAATTAAGGGGGATTGCTGTTCAACCAGTACATACCAAGCAAAAGAGTTTGTCATGGCATCAAAATGTACATGGTGTGTGAGCGCTCTAGTGGTTATGTATACAACATGAGAGTATATTCAGGGAAGGACTCAGATGTAAATCTTGCATGTTGCTCTCCCACATTAGAAATGACTACAAAGATTGTATGGGAAGTTAGAAGTTGTCCAATCAATCTTTCATAAAGGTTGTTACCCTTATATGTACAGCTTCTATGCAGGAGTCGAGCTGTTTAGTGAGCTGTAGAATGTTGGCACTGTGACATGCTGTACACTTTGATGTTGCCAAAAAGGATTCCCACAGGAGCTTGTTTGTAAGAAGTACCAAAAATCTCAGAGCACTCTGTTGAGGTCCAACAAACTGCTCGCAGTTTAAATTTTAAAATAGGCGGGATGTATATATGCTCACTACAATCTTCCCCAGTCATGGTTTTGGGTTAGATAGCAGAAGTTCAGAAGCCCAGCTATATACTTGATTACAACATGTACATACTTAGAGTGCATAAGAAAGACCAGGTACTATAAAACAAGTTGTAAAAGGCACACATGGTATAAAAAGGTGTTTACCCACATGATCCAGTTGGCAAGTTACAGTCCGTATGTTTTGTACTGTCAGATCATCACAGGAAGATCGATGTTTGTCCTTGACTTTCAATTGTCCATAACAGAAAGTCTTACTGCATCTGAAGCAGTAGCCTCTACTTCATCTGCTGTGGAGGATGTTACAAGGCTGCAGAATTGGCACTTTGCCAGATGTTACTGCAACAGAGAGAAAGAGTCAACCATGTTCTTGTTATAGAGTTTGCTCTAAGCAAGGAAATAGGAAGTTGAGCCAGTATTACTGCCCCAGTGCCCATTTCAGCCAGACCTATGCTTTTCAGTTTTCTTCAATTTATTCCATACAAAAGTGAAGTATTACGAAATTGACTGAAGGAGAGATGCCCTACTCTTAGTATATAACTTTCAAAATCTGTACATGGATACATACCTTCCATTGGCCACTACGTGACTAGGCAAGCAACCATTGAAATCGGTTCCTCTAGTTGCAAAAATCTTGGCATTGTCATGGCATGTTTACCACCTTTATCCTCCATCAGAAGATAGCTCAGATCCTGCTCACCAAATGACCAGTGGATTACAGTCACAGCACTGCACATACCGGAATGGGAACCGTATCCTACATTGTCAAGTAGTATCCTGTGAAGTGCTCTTTGAGAAACTTAAGACAGTCTTTCTCAGCATGTTTACCTTAGTTTCAAAGGTATATATGCTCACGCAGTTCAAGGAATGTAGGCCAAGTACTGAAGGTATCCTCAGACACCACCTAACTTATATCCAGAAAGTAGAAAGAGTTTGGATTTAGCACAGCAAGGCACATATTTATACTTTTTGACGCAAAACTGCGCCGGCGCAGTTTTACATCAAAAATATTATCGCCGGCTAACGCCATTTTGGTGCGCCTTGTGGGCGTCATATTTATACTTTGACACACGGCGCAAACCACAGGTGGGAGTCATTATTTTTGACGCACACCGCAGCGTCAAGTCGCAAAGCAAAACGACGTTAACGCGGCGAAAATGACTGTGGGTCGATTTACGACTCCGCAAACCGGATATGCGCCGTTTTTTGACACAATAGCGTCAAAAAAACCTGCGAACACTGCCATTTCACCAGAGGAGAGCCAAAATGGATCCCAGATGCCACTACAGACCCCAGGAAGATGACAGCAGACCAGGAACCAGCCAGGATGACCCACACAAGAACCAGGACACTTTTAAGAAGACAAGAAAGTGTCGCTTTAGTGCAGAGGAGCAGGAAATTCTGGTTAAAGAGGTGACGGAACACCAGCACCAACTGTTTGCCACCTCAAAGTTGCCAATCAGTAGGAGAGAGGCTATATGGCAACACATTGTCAACAAGATTAACAGTGTGGCTGAAGTACGCAGAACAGTCATCGAGTGCAAGAAACGCTGGCATGACTGCAAGCGCAGGACCAAGGAAAAGATGGCCAGGAACAGGAAGGCAGCACTGCAGACTGGAGCGGGGAGTCCAGCACACCAGGAGGCCCTGGACCACATGGAGGAGATGGTCGCAGCCGTCATCCCTGAGGAGATCGTCACAGGGATTCAAGGACAGGACAGCGCAGACTACCAGGAGACAACGCACATGCAGGGTAAGTCGCATGGGGAATCAAAATGCAATAATGTCAACTGTGAGCGGGGGGGATACCGACCACAAAATGCATGGAAGTCATCTTATACATGGCGTGGCATGGGTAAAGGGGCACGGCAGGGGGGCATGGCCCGTTCTGAAAAGACCTGGGGCACACCATTACACAACACCAATAACAGTCCCATGGGGGCATGCTGTCATGCCAACGATGGAGCAAAGGGAAAGCCACGCCAGGAGGGAAGGCCACAACGTCAAACTGACATCCCAGCACACGTCAGCCGCCATACCCCTACATTAACTAGGGCCCTATTAACAACCTCTAGCCATACCGACAACTGGAATGTAACTGCGACAACGGTTGCCACTACCACCTCCGCTCTGTGTGCAGCTCAAGTAGTCAATGGCAGTAACCTCCCCATGGATCATACACACCTAAATTAGGGGATGAGGATGACAACTTCAACAATCCCCAGAAACAAGACAAAGGCCCCAGTACTCTCAAATGTCAATGCCCATAGTTGTCGCAAACATCAGCCAATGTAAACAACAATAGGAGCTACACAGCACTAAGGATACACCCATGCTGCATATGTCAGGGTCCATCCTGTGCCTGGGTAACAATGCAACATCCCAAATGTCATACAGCTCAGACAACAGCATTGAGGGGGGACACATGTAACTGTTCAATGAAATACACCTGCACAGTCAGAGGAGGAAATAGGACAATGATACAATTATCAGGGCAATCCAATGTAACACACATTCCCCAACATCAGCAGTACACATTACCAATGTCAACATCCATATCAGATCATAACATTGCCATGCATAGGATATGCCACATGTCAAATACATTTAAGTGGATGTGAAAGATCAGAGATTGGGGCAGGTCCAGGTTGTGAAGTGTTCTGCCAGGGCCATCAGAACACCAACAGCCAGTGAAAGGTCTCACCATGAGAATGGATGTAGACGGAGGCTTGAGTAGGAAAAGAAGGTGGTAATACTCTATTTGGCCAAAACCAACACCTAGAGGCGATGATGCTGACAAGTCTAATAACTCAATAACATACATGTGACATGCAGGTGGACCATAGGCCTGGAAGAATGCACATCTGAAGGACTGGAGCAATTAACTCAAAAGAAGATCACAAAGTGAATTCATCAAAAGGCAGTCACGTCACATCAAAATTGCCATAACACAGACACACGAATTGTACCCTGTTTCATTGCAGAGGAAGATGGATCTCCTGCGGATATGCCTGTCCCAGATTTCCCTGATGACATGGATGACGACCCGATAAACATTCCCAGGAGACTATCCAAAAGGTTCTTGAAACCCTCCAGACCCCACCTTCAGTCACAAGGAGGAGCACAGAACAAGCAGCCATCGCAGAGGATCCACCCACCACCCCAATTGTAAGACCTGCCAGCTCCAATACAGCTGAGGACTCAGACGACACTGGCACCAGCTTTGAGAGAACTGTAGTTGGAGTACAGCGGGAGCTGGCCAAGGAGGTGCGGGTGGGGATGCAAAATATGGCAGCCAGCCTTGAGGGGATGCGTTTGTGCATGATGTCATCTGCAGATCAGGCAGCAACTATGCAAGCCCTAACATCTAACTTGCAGGAACTGCAGAAAACCCAGAAGGAAATCAGCACAGCTGTAATACAGTTGACCCAACACCTACAACAGCAATCCTGTCAACGCGTGCCCAAATGCAACATTGAACCCCTCAGGGCCGACCTGGCTGCCTACCATCGTGGTGTGGCTGCTATTCTCAAGAACCAGCAGATACTCCTTGCTACAGTACTGTCCTTAAGACCTTTACAGGGAGCAGCGACCGGGATGTCTGACTCCACGTCTTCTAACACTGAGGTGTCTGTTGCCCCTTCACAACCAACAACAACAAGGACAGAGGAGGCAACACACACATCAGAAGAAGAAGACATGGAACAGATCACATTCACAAGGAAAATGACCCGGAAGCACAAGTCCCTGCCACATGGCCAACATTTACCAAGGTCCTGCGCTTTGTAACTTGCCAGTCTTGCAACAACTGTACTCAAGAACTGTTCTGCAAACCACTGTACATCTAGTCACCCAGCCCAGTGATTGTCTCTCTCCTACTCATTGGCAAATTCTGTCCCTCTGCACTGTCTGAAACAGCAACCCCAGCATGTCAAAAGCATTTTGGTAAACCCTTGTGTTGGATCACAATGTAAGATGTCACTATAATGGACTCACAATCAGGGACAATGTACAGATAGCACCACAGCACTTTTCAATAAATAGCACTTACACAACAAATCTGTCTCTGGGTAATGTGACATATCAACTGTGCAGTAGATAACTGAAATGTGCCTACTGTCAAATTACGTAGCTTGTCAATACAACTGTTCTGATAATATGTAGTCAGAGAAATCTGCACAGTGCCCATGATTGCATCATACTCTGCCCATCCTGAGGGACAAATCTGATGAAGTGAGAAACCATACACCATCATGCTGTGTTGGACAGAAGAATGCTTCCTCAGGGGATAACTAAGTCACCAAATAGTGGCCGCAAAATGTTGTCAACATGCAAAAATAACACAAATAACATGGCACACTAATCTAAGCAAACACTACAAAAACTGCATAAATGAAGGTGTCTGAGTTTACATACAAATAGGTAATCATGCTGAACTGTGTCATAATTGATGTATGAGAGTCATGAAGACAAGAATACAAGAGTGCCAATGAGAACTCATCTTATAAGGGTGTCCATGATCATCACACTGCAGTCAGACCTAAAACTGTTTCCCCAATACCAAGTCTGGATGCACTGTTTGTGACTTTCAAAACACACTTATCAACAGAAACACATTGTGATCCATATTAACTGTGATTGGTGGTTGCAACAAAGGGTCGACACTTTACAAGGTTGCTCTGGGCTAGCTGCCAATCGTACTGCTCAGTTGGGATTTGTTTGTAGCATAGGACACAAATGTAATAGTACAAAATTTATGTACACTGAATCCAAACCCACGATCAAGTACCTTTCAACACATACTATTAAGGGTTAACAAAATATTTATTAGATGCTAATCACAATAGAGGAAACTGAGGGAAAAATCTTACCAACCCTAATCTACCCTGACTACTCATTACCCACAACTGTCCCTAACTAACCTAAGCTACACTTACTTATCACATGCAATGAAACGTTCTAAACATCCACCCCCCACCCCCCTTATGAGACGGGACACATGAAGGACAACACATACTAACCTAAACACATACTATACTATCCTAAACAAATATATATTTTTGTTTTTTTTAATTTTAATATATATATTTTTTTTTAACACACAAGAACCCCAACATAGCCCCCCACCCACCCACCCACCCACACACTTAATAAGTAAAAATAGAAAGAATCCAGACCCCCCACCCACTAACACTAACTAAACTAACAGCCTATACTAACCTAACTCTAAGCCCCTAAGCCCACTAACTATAAGAACAAGGAAAGAGGAGGGAGGGGAGGGAATCATGTCCATCAAAAAATGTCTAGAGGTTGGCCCTCCGGAGGGTCCTCTTAATAGACTTAACACGCCGGTTAATGTGGCGCACATCCCGGCTCAGGTGGCTCAACTTTCGCAGCACACGGTCCATCTTACGTTCCATGTTGTGGAAGGCTGCAGGGTCAACAGATGGAGCTGTGGCAGTCTGGGTACCGGTGGAGGAGGTCTGTGTGTGTGTGGTGCCAGGCCTAGTGGGCTGTCCTGCTCCAGTGGCAATGCTGGGGCCTGGAAGTCCTGCAGATGTAGGACCAACAGTCCCAGCTGTGGGTGGGGCCACCTGCCTTGGATTGGTGGTTGTGCTGGTGATGGCTGTGGTGGGCAAAGTAGGACCACCCTGTGGGAAGGCTCTCCATGCCCCGGAGGCCCGTTCATGGCGATATCGCCGGGCCCCCGACTCCACCAGCAGGATGTGCTGGTATCTCATGGCCCGACGCTGGAATTCACGGACCTGGTCTTGAGTCATGTTTGCAGCTGTGAAGACAAATGCAGATATTCTACATTAGTAACTGCATTGTGTCAAATGGCACAAGAAGTTAATCAGACAATACATCTACTGTACTTGTAACAGCTCATATCACAATACAGATCATTGAATGTCCCTGAGGAAGTACATGGCAGGCCAGCCTACAAAGGTCACATCACACATAGCACATCCATAACCTACAAGATGGGTAACAACTGGCTTTGACTTGCAATCTGACTTCTGGCAGTTATCAGCTAAGAATCATGCTGCATATCCTCCGACAAGACCTGGGCTACAAATGTCAGTGTACGGAAAGCAAAACTAAAGCCACATGGTCTGCAAGTTAGAACTGGACTTGCTAGTATAGTACCAAGTGCCAAACCTGAGTGTGTATACTAGGTTGCAACCAAACCGTCACTTATTCACATGTAGGTGTCACATACTGGTAGCATCAGTACTAGGTACCCCATTAACAAACCCATGTCCGTGTTTGAGGGTGGGGGGTGGATAAACAACTATCAATTTCCAACAACATGTACACCGAGGAGTGTATAGAAAACGCCACACGTGTTTGGCTCTACACACACACCACAGGTAAGGTCTATCAACAATTAGGAGTCAGCAAACCCTAGAGCAATCATAGGGCCACACATGTCAGGAAATGCAGAACTTGGTACACAACATATACTTCCAGTAAGGCCTGACTTACATCAGACACATAGTTGCAAGAACACCCATGATCATGAATTGCATGCACACCTAGGCCATTACACTCAAGTTCCACATACTTGTAGCACTACATTTGGAAGTACATGCTGCTAGGAGGTTCTACCTACTGTTTCATAATTAAGTAGGTAAATAGGGAAGCAGATGTCTATTGGAAAGCAATTTGCTGTACCAATCTTGGAGAATGTGGGTCTGACAGGCTGACTAAATCGGAGCTGACTTCCAGTGCGACTCTTGTTGATACAAGTGTCATCCACATGACCAACCTCTGTACTCACAGTGGGGCCTACAGGAATGGCCTACAATCCCTACATAATACCATTGGATACGCATTGGCCAATTCAAAACATGTGAGAAACTGAATTCCCACTCATGGAACAAGAGAAAAGCTTGCCCAAAGCATCACACCTTGCTACGCGTTCAACTCACACGAGTCCATAACCAGCAAACACAACACATAAGAGACATATCAACACTTACTGGAGTGGTAGGGGTCCTCAAATGTCGCCACCTCTCCCACAGTGTAGGGTGCCGGACCACCTGTAAGGTATGGAAGGAAGAAATGTGCTCAAAATCTGTGCACAGCGCAACAATTTCATAAACATATACAATGTGTAGGCTGAATAAGGAAATGGCAGCCATTCAGACATGATGGTACTGCATCTGATATATCACGGCCAACTTGTACATAGCATGGGTCTCCTGTGACAGTTACACACATATCTGCACACATACATAGGCCCTAACTATCATGTGGTTGCAAACATGCCCCGTAATTGGTGAGCAGAAAAAAATATGGAGTGTAATCGTCTCATCATGTGCATCCAAGAGAGACATCCAAAGCCTGGTTACTTGAGGACTGCATTACCAGTCAAACATGCCTTGTGGCCATGACACATTAATGACACATAGGTACAATGTACAGAGGGAGGGGCAGGGACTTTTGTAAGCCCCCCTGTTGTTACATTTGATTCAATTGATGTGGCCCAGCTATGGTGATTTGCACCAACCATGGAGATGTGAAGCCATGTGCATACACTTGGACTGCCATCCATATTTGGAATGTGGCAAAACTAACTCCAACAAACATTCTAAGATGTTACCTGAGGGCACCTTACACCTTTTCACTATGTTTTCAAATCCAGATCTGACATGTATCCAAAAAAATCAAGGAACACAATAATCCCAAACATTCATAGTACTTCCGTGAACGCTTTCCTTCCACACTCACCAGACTCACATGAGACATATGTCTGAGCCACTTTGCTATTATCAATTGACGTGAAGGCAGCACTCATTTTCAGCATCATGTAGTGATTTTAAAGTCAGTCTAGCTATTGCCTCAACAAAGTTAGCCAATATGTTGGTACATCTTTACTTCTCTGTCAATAGTACCCTATATAGAAATGATTGGCTCCTATTTTGTTTGGCTTTCTGACATAAGGCCGCACCAATTTACTTCATGGAAAAGTATCCTGTAAGTTTGCTGATCACGTGCTACCTGACAGCTAGCAATTGTGATCCTTGCCATAGTGCATCAATCATCCATTTATGTTTCCCCAGCATTACACACAGTCAGCAAGTTAGCTGGCAGACATTGTACAAATCCTCTTATGTCACTACAGAGCATTTAATCGTGCACATTTACATGATTAGCACTCACCAACAGTGCCACCAATCATGATTCCCAGGTGGTCCAAGAGATCCTGCTCCCTGGTGATGAGGTCAGCCCACCGGTGCTTCAGCTGGTGGTCACTCCTCTGGCTGGCATACACACGCTGCAGGTGATGCAGCACCTTTCCCCACCGGATTCTGCACACCTCTGTTGGATACCCCTGTATCACCCTGCCCCCTGCCTGGACCATGAGTGGCAAGAAATGGCACACAAGCCAGATGAACCCCCCCAACTCCTCTTCACCCATCCTGCCAAGATGTGGCCTACCAGACATACTTGAAAAATGAAAGGGAATATGAGTAAAAGAAATAGAAAGGGGAAAAGGGGGAAAGTAGGGGTACAAATACAGATGAAAAGTAAACTTAACCACTAAAAGAGCCCAACTATCCCCAAACTAACACTACCCACAACAGACTCCCACAAACAACAAAAACACAAGATAAATGGACAAATGTAGACAAAACACAGTAGTACAGTATACAGCAACAATATTTATTTCACAAATGGACTTTACAGATAGAACTCAGGACAAAAAAGCACAAAATCCCAGGACACCACTCTCTACACAGCCACACAGTCTAGAAGAATCATAGACTGCAAAGTGAAAGTGAAAGTACACCCACTGTACATGATCTGTAAACAGGATATCCTATTACATCACTTCCTGTATGAAAAGTCCCGCCTTTTTCGCATTATGCGTCATTTTTGGTCTACCAAAACTGTATTTGCGTCAATTGTTTTGACGCACAGGAGTGCAAATTAGCCCGCATCCACATAATAGTACATGGCCTGTACAAATATCTGGATGCGGGCTAATTTTCACTCCTGTGCGTCAAAGAAAATGACACAAATACAGTTTTGGTAGACAAAAAATGACGCATAACGCTCGGAACTTCAAAATTTCAGAGCATTAACTGGTTTTGGGCAATTTTTCTTGTTTTTTGTTTATGTTACATTTGGGACACATCAGAGATAGGCTTATTGAAGACACTATGGTGTTGATGGTGTTTTTTCACATGTTGACATCATACTGCAGCGGACCATGATCCGCTACTCCCTTCACAGTATTTTTACGGTTGGCTGACGCAATAGTTGGTCATAAGTGTGGCCTACATATATGTGTTGCACAAATTGTGCATGTTTGGCATAAGGAGAGGATAGCAATGTGACACACATATGTACAATACCTAAATGCCTTTGGCTCAAAGTGTGTTTTTTGGCAACTAATGTATTTGTTGACCAAGTGTGTGTGTATCACATGAAGCATAATTGTACATATGCTTGTATGAATGTGACGTCCATGTGTCCAAACCTTAGATGCAAGTCATTGTGGAAATGAGAGAGGGCATGTGTTAGTCATACATGTAGCAACATCCGTAAAGTGGACTTCCAAGATTTAGGGTCACGTAGACACCACATTTGACATAGCATGCACCAGATAGATGGAAGATGCTTGTTCATGTCAATGGTCCACATTTTCTACATCCTATGTCCTAGAGTATTGGTAACAGCTTCCTAGGCACTAGTTGGTGAATCCCAGAGTGAGTCATACACATGCATTGAGGAAGTGGATACCATGTTGTTTACACAGACGGACAAGGGTGGATCTCAAATGTATTATGACACCACAGTTGAGGCCACAGAAGTGAGCCCCAACTATCAAGTGGCTGTGGTGGACCAGCTTAAAAGACAGCATGTGTCCACATATTTCCAGTGATCAATTGCACATAGGTGTCTTGTTCATGTGTGTGGTCCAATGATGATTCTGTATATTGTTTGGGGTGTAATTTGTCACAGTTCGGTCCAGGACTCATCATGAGTCAGTGGCAGCTATTCCTGTATCTCCTGAGTATCCTTGGTTGATCAATGTGAGTAAAGTGGATGTGGTCATTGGAACCTACATGGGGATGGTCCCACCCTGTCACTAAAGACGTGTAATGAGACAGTCAACAGGGCAACCTTGGTGTGCTGAGTGAGATAATGTCTCAGGTGTCATGTTCCGGCAGGTGTCATTACAACATTTGTACACAGGTTATCCTCTGCAATTCCCACTGCATCTGGGAACATCATAGCCTCTGTGCTGATTATTCTTGCAGCTATTCACCACACCCGGCCCATCACTATGTTCTAAGCACTGTGATTCTGTGTGTGAACTGTCATGGTCCTGACATGTGTGTATTTTTCATGGACATTATCAGAGGTTGCTGGTTGTGCTGAAAGCCCCGTACCCAATCCTTGCCTAAGGCCCTGGGACACTGTCACACTTTGTCATTCATGCATAAATGCGACCCGGACAAGGGATGGGCCATGAATTTTGCTTTTCCCAGAGGATTCTCAGAGGATTTAACTCAAATGGTACAGTTAAAAGGCAGATGATGCTATACAATGTATTTGGGTATGCATTGAAGAAGCCCATGCCCAATACCCCCTGATGAATGAGAGGTTTTCTAACACAAGTGTGGTACATATGTAGACACAGGGATACTTTAGTGAGATGCACAGACAGATGCCAGTCAGGCTGACAGAATGCAGGGTGATTCAGGATCCAGCAATTTGACAAGTTACATAATCAGTGGTCTGACTCAGACTGTTTGGAGGACAAACTAGAGAGTTGACATGTCAAACTGTGTATGTCCTGTGTTTTTGAAGGTGACAAATGATCCCAAGGGCTGTGTTACACTGCTTAATTAGTATCAATGCTTAACGGTGTATTTGACAAAATGGCAACTCCTATGCTGTTCCAGGCATCAGCAGGGGCAGTACTTTTTTAAATGGGTGGTGTGCATGGAGGTGATCACAGGTGTGGGCTGCATCTGTTTCTCACCAGTCCTGTAGGTGATACTTGCATTCTAAGGGCCAACAGACATTTTCACATGGGAAGCAATCTACAGGTGCTACAGGTGCTAACAGGGCTTTGAAACTATAAGACAGTGTATAAATTAACCTGACGTCCATGCAGTCAGATGTTCTATGACAATGGCATACCATAGGAAAGGGTGTAGCACATTGGATTGCTAATGTTGGTCTGTGTGTGTAGAGGAGGGAATATCAGGGTACACATCTTAGTATTCCAGGGACCTCTTCCGACAGGTGGGTTGTGACCAGGTGCATGGGTGTGTCAGGAGTTAGGAAATGGGCTGACATGTACATGGAATGTCATGTGTGCAATGCTGCTCATATGTGTGGCACTTGCGCTGTCTATGTTCTGCTTCTATGGAACTCTGGTCACAGATAGTGCTTGCAAATATTGGATGCAGTTGGACTTACTGCTGTCAAGGGTCTGGTCAGACATTCCTGTTACTGATGCAAAAGCACATTGACTGCTTCATGTATGAGGCTTGTTTTCCCCTTATTGAGTGATGGTGTCTTAGTTGTGTGTCATATGCGGCGTTGGACCTTGATTTCAACATGTATGTGTGAAATAGTTGTGGTCCTCTGCTATTGGCCTTCAAAGGAGAAATGTACATGATATATGTCATTAACAGTGTGTGTATGTGACCATTGTATGTTAGGCATCACATTAGCTCTGGGATGTTCAGTGTCCTAATCAGTATCTCAGCAATGCTCCATGGGGCAACACTCTTATTCTTAAGTAGAGATGAAGGTGTGCAAAAATGAATAGCCAGACCATGATGGTAATTATTATATGTGCTTATTTAAATAAGTTAACTAAAGTGGTGAAGGTGATTATATTCAAAAGAAATTGTTGACGATCTGTTGCCGCCTGCGTATACCAGCGGCCGTGTTCTGTAGTTCCCCCTCATGTTGCAGGCCAGCATCCTCCTCTTCCTCCTCTTCAGGCATGTGTGGCTCTGGTTCCAGGAGGGGAATGTTCCTTTTGATGCAAATGTTGTGCAATATTGCACATGTTAGGATGATCCTACAGACCATCTCCGGCGAATATAGGAGGCTACCACCAGTAATGTCGAGGCACCGGACCCTTGACTTGAAGATGCCAAAGGTCCTCTCGACAATGCTGCGTGTCCTCCTATGTGCGTTGTTGTAGGCACGCTCTGCAGCAGTACTCGGGTTGCCAAATGGTGTCATAATCCATGGCTGGATGCCATACCCCTGATCAGCTGCAAGAGAAAATGATTGGGATCATATTGATGTAGCTGGCCCTATTGAAATGACCGTTCATGGCAGTAGTTGGCTTGTGTTGCCTGTGACTCTTTTGTGTTATAATGTAGCATCCTAGGCTTGTAGGATGTACCATCTGCATTGTGTTGTTTCCTTGGCTGAACGAGTGTTTGTCTGCTAACCGTTTGTCAGCAGTATGTTTTGGGATTTGCAGTACAGTGTGCCCTCCCTAGCATTGTGACTTGTGATACAGGTGTCCGTGTGTCTTCACTGGGGGTGAGATGATAGTTCCATACACAGGTTAAAATTGACAGTGGTGGTAACACGTTCATATCAATGTACCCTGGACATCCCATATCTTTAGACTTATGCAATGGATTAATGTAAAGGTCATTGGGACACTTACAATTTGCAAGGTGACATTTGGGCAACCCACTCCCCGCGTTGTGATCTTTGACGTCTTAACATTAGGCTGTACAGTAATTTCCAATGTGTGACAGGTTCACTGCAGACCTAAGAAACATGGCTAGCGATGTCACGACCTCAGTGTGTTCCTGTTCACATGTTGCTGTTGTGGTGTATGTGTTGTGTGTCCTACAGGGTTGCTTTGCAGTGTGTAAATAAGTAGGTTTTTGTACTTACCAACAAGTAGTCCATTGCCATATTGTCCATCCTGGAAGTGTTCATTGATGGTGCAGTGACGGAAGATGAATGCGTCATGTACACTCCCAGGATATTTAGCCACGATGTTGGTGATCAATCCCTGGTAATCGACTATGGCCTGCATGTTGATGGAATGTGTGTGCTTCCTGTTGCGGTAGAGGTGTTCAGTTGCAGCAGGTGGCACAAGGCGTACATGTGTGCAGTCGATTGCACCAAGGACGTGTGGGAAGCCACTGATGAGGTAGAACCCCTGTTTTGTTTCCTGCTGCTTCTGCAGTGTGTTAGGGAAGCAGATGTGGCAGGGTGTCAGTCCAATGATGGCATCCAGTACTTTGGGCAAAAAGGCAGAGAATGATGGTTGTGATATTCCGGCATCCAGGGCACCCGTTGTTTGAAAAGAGCCACTTGCCAGCATATGAAGTACGGCAAGCAGCTTGGTTTCTTTTGGGATGGTGTGGGGTGTCAGCAAAGTGGGGGCCAACTGCGGTTCAATGTTTTGCAGCAGCTGCTGAATGGCCTGCCAGTTCAACCGGTACCTCTGGATGATGTCATGTTCCCTGAGGCCCTGGAGGGTGGTTCTGGGGCGGAATATCCTCTCCTGCCTTCTGCGCTGCTTTTGGGGTCCCTGCTGGTGTTGTTGTAGCTGCTGTTGTTGCTGCTGGGCTCTGCGTCTGCGTGCACGCTGGATTACAATCACCTCCATCGCTCCCTGTTGCTGCTCTGTTGCTCTGCTGTTTGTTCTGTGTGTTCTGATTAAATACAGGTATGTTTGCCCCATTTTAACGCCTGCCCTGACCCAGGCATTAATGTTTGACGCAAATCGGGCTGTGCGTCATTTTCCGGCTCTGCCTCCCGGCCGTGCTTCATTTTTGCCCGAAAGCATAAATACGACGCACGGCCGTTAATGTCATTTTTTGGACAGGAACGCCTACCTTGCATATGATTAACGCAAGGCGGGTTGCCGCATCAAAAAAATGGCGCACATGGCGGAATTTGGTCGTCCGCGGGCTCGGGCGTCAAAGTTTAAATACGGGGCAACATTTGCGCTGAATGTGCGTCCAAATTTTTGACGCACATTCGGCGCAGATGGAGTATAAATATGCCCCCAAGTGTGCTAAAGGTGCAAGAAAGACATGTCTTCCGGTGCATGAGGTAGTTTCCACAGGAGGCATTAGTAAAGATTTGCTTGCCACATATGCTGTATTAGTCAGGCCCTCAAAGGAGAAAGAGAGCCTGATTTAGATTTCGGCAGATGTGTTACTCCGTCACAACGGTGACAGATAGCCTGTCCACCTAAATCTAAATCCCATAGGACATAATGGGATTTAGATTTCAGCGGACAGGCTATCCATTACCCTTGTGACCGAGGAACTTGTCTGCCGAAATCCAAATCAACCCCAGAGGCATAAACAAGTAGGAAAAACATAACCTAGGTATGGTTTCTTAGGGATATTGCACAGGTAAAAAAGCAAACAGTCAAGGTACGAGAAACACACAAAAAACTGCACCCACCACTTCACACATGCATCATTTTTGGGGCCTTTGTGCAATGTTCATCCTACATCAGAAAACGGTAGATGTTCTGCTCGCTCTATGTCAAGTGTATTACAGTCACAGCACTGCATATAATGGTGGACAGGACAAATGTTATGTTTGTGGCCTTCATGCCACGTTCATCGTCCATCAGAACATGGAAGATGTTGTGTTAGCACTATGAAAAGTGCATTTCAGTCACAGCAGTGCATATAATGGTAGACAGGACATACGGCAAGTTGCCACAGAGTACCCTTGTGTGCCAAAACCTAACTCCCTTAGTAGTTTTGGAAGTGTTCTTTAGGACAGTCTTCACCAGTATGTGTACCTTAGTTTCAAAGGTAGATATGCTCACACACTTTGAGGAATGTATGCTAAGTCCAGAAGGCATCTTCGGACATTCTCCAAATTACATCCACAAACTGAAAGGAGTTGGATTTAGCACAGAAAGTGCACTAAAGGTGATTGAAAGACAGACCTTCCTGAGCCTCATGTAATTGTCATGAGAGGCGTTAGTAAAGGATCACTTGACACACGTATGGTATTACTCAAGACTTTGAGGAAGGCAGACACTTGAGAGGTAGTAAAAGCTTAGGGCCTGATTTAGATAGTGGCAGATGGGTTACTCTGTGACAACGTGATGGATATCCCATCCGCTGAAATCTGAACCCCCTCCGGGAAATAATAGGATTTAGATTTGGGCCGACAAGATATCTGTCAACATTGTGATGGAGTAACCCATCCGCCAACATCTAAATCAGGCCTTTAGTCTAGGTTTCTTTTCATTTGGGATGTTGTGAAGCTTGTCAAAGCATCAAAGTACAACATGACTGGCTGTATGTGTGTATAGATTTGCTGATGGTGTGTTTGTATGCAAGTTGACTTAGAGAGAGGTGTTGTGGTTGGTAATTCACTCCTGCAGCAAACAAGTGTGTTGGGCCCTTGAATGGCAGCAGTATGTTGATGTGACTGTTTTGCTTTGTTCTATTGGGCCAAAGGATGGCAGTATGAATGGCATTGTGTGTGGTGCCTGAAGGCAAATGCATGGCCTGCCAAATGGTTAGTGTCTTGACACAGCTTTACAGATTACCTACTGTAGTCATGGGTTCAATATTCTGAAGTAATTACTAGCACTTACTCCTTGAACCTTACACTTGTGGCAGTGCTAAACCCAATTGGTGTTAGCCTGTACTTCAGTAGAAGTTGAACTGCAAAGAAACAATAACAAATCCTCACTTTTTTTTTAAATGGGCACTCAAGGTTTTCAGCATTGTGTATCTTGTGTTCGATACCTCTCACTTACCCACAATACCCTAAAATCTTCAAACTTTTCATAAATGGACAGAATCATGCTTCTTCACATTTCTGTGATGAACATGCCTAGCATCTATGAGTACCCAGAAAGATTCATACTACACATTGTTTCCACACTTCTCCTGAGAAAAAAGCTACTCCACCTTTGTGGCTCAAACTAGTGCCAAGGACCCAACCAGTTCCAAAGCGCATTGTGAATCCATTGGCAATGGGGATAGCAGAGGATTTTGGGACTAGGCTCACCCAGAAACCCTTGCAAACCTCAAGCTTTGGCTACAAACACAGATTCTCCCTACATTTCTGTGAGGGAAAGTTCCAGAATTGCTGTGATTCACAAATTTTGTCCCAATTAGTATTCCACGTGTCTCTCAGTAAAAAATGGTACCCGCACGTATGCAGGTTGGCCTAGCACCTGTGATAGAAAAGGGCCCAAAATGCACTGTGGAGACATCAACATTTACTATAAAAAACTGTGTACTTTTCTCCACATGTTGACGAGCAATACTTTCTCTCTGTATTATCCAGACTATTGAACCTGGCCTCCCACCCGATTCTAGACCAATCAGTTCTACTAGAAGGAGCAAATATAGTGATATGGCAGGCTTATGCGACTCAATAGACTACCATGGCTTAATTGACAACTTGTGGCTGTTGCACATAAAAGACAAAGAAAACACGTCCCTCGCCTTTTCTCACCGATCGTTTTCAAGAATAGTTTACTTCTTGCTCCAAGGTACAAAGCTGCCAGACATAACCTACTGTGACGTCTTGGAGAGAGGTCACAAGCCACTCGCAAGTTGCAACTGGGTTTAGATCTGAGGGATGTGGCACCAGTATCAGTGCAATAGTGTGTGCAAGCCACAGATATAAAACCCCACACAAGTAAACGCCCCTTATCACCACATTTATAGAATAAAGATTCTAACTACAGAACAAATGCTATGAATGGATCACTAACATAACATCGATTATAAAAATATCGTGACACAAATATTGTGTCAAAAATATTGATGACACAAATAGCTGTTCCCTATACTTATAATGGTATGTACAAAAATTTCGGGCAAAAAATTATTTCACACTAATATCGTAAAAAATAAGACAAAAAAGTACTGTTTTTCAATAAATATAGTATAGTTTAAAATAGTAAAACTTGAATATGTTAATACTAAACGTTAATATAGGATATATAAAATGCATTTAAGTAACACTTAATATTAATTATAAATATATACATAGTTTCAGTTCAGTTTTATTAATAAAACATGATTACTTAAAACAAACAGTAAAAGAAGAAAATACCAAGTTGAAATGCTGTCATTGCCGGTTTAAAGTTAGTCACAGAAAGGTATATAATAACAAAGGGGGTCATTACGACCCTGGCGGCCGGCGGTAAGTTGGCGGTAACACCGCCAACAGGCTGGCGGTGTTCCACCAGCAATTATGACCGTAGCGGAAAAGCCACGGCCATACCACCGGCCCCTCCACTTTCCCGCCAGGTTTCTGCCTGGCGGTCATAATCCCCAGGGCAGCGGTGCAAGCACCGCTGCCCTGGGGATTATGAGTCCCCGACCGCCAGCCTGTCCGTGGCGGTAAACACCGCCATTGAAAGGCTGGCGGTAAGGGGACTTGGGGTGCCCCTGGGGGCCCCTGCACTGCCCATGCACTTGGCATGGGCAGTGCAGGTGCCCCCAGGCATAGCCCCGTCGCGCATTTCACTGCCCGAATTTTGGGCAGCCAAATGCGTGACGGGTGTTACTGCACCTGCTGCACATCAGCATTGCCGCCGGCTCTATTACGAGCCCGCTGCAATGTTGATGTGACATTTCCGCTGGGCCAGCGGACATTAACACTGTTACCGTCCGCTGGCCCAGCGGAAATGTCATAATAGGGATACAGGAATACCGCTGGCAATGGATGTATTCTGTCTCCCGCGGCCTCTGCGCTCTTTTTCGAAGACCGCTGAGGTCGTAATGACCCCCAAAATGTTTTATGGGCCATAATGTACATACAGAAGTTGTCTTTGCATGCAGAGGTTATGTCCAATTCTCAACCAGCTACGACCATTTAAGGTGCAATAAGACCATACAAAAACAGATTAAAGGGGCATGGATCGCCTATTAGTGCAGGGAAACCATAACGTTTTGTGCCCCAGCAAAGTTAGACATTGCTTAATAGCTAAATGACGGTCATGTAGTCTGTTATAAGTTTTTGAGTAAACTTAATTGGCTTAGTTCCTATAGGGCAGAGAAGAGCGCTGAGTTCGTTAACATATTTGGCACATCTTACCAAAGATCTTACATCTGTTTGTGCAAAGCATATCACAGAGGCCTCCTTGCAGGTGTGGACCCCCTTCAATAGGAATACCGGCTTCAACAGTGACCTTCTAACGACCTCTAGGGTGGGGCGGCAGCACAGTAGTACAAAGACTTTATTCGACTTTCAACAAGTCATAAAAGTAACAATATTTTACATTTTAATATACAATATACAATAAATAAATACAATAAATAGGCTAAAATCTTAATGGTTTACAATAATAAAAGGTCTAAAATAGTTCAGGTTATATTGCTACCCCCATGCGCTTTCTTGTGCTTAGTACGGAGCATAAAAAATTGGCCAAGGTTCCACACATCTCTATGGATGATAGAACCTGGAGGCTAGCGTACGCAGTAAGACACTGAGGGAGGTTGATTAGCCTTAAAAGAGGGTCTACTAGGCACTTTCTTTGCTTGGCGTACAGTTTGCAAAATAAAACCACATGGATTGTGGTTTGTAGTGACTTTGCGTCACAGGGGCAGGCCTTCAAGGTGGTGCTCCAATCATTCATGGTTGGGAAGGTTACTAGTCGATGGAATGTATCCAGCCTCAGTCTGGTGAGCACAAAACGATGGCGGGGGTTTATCACGTTCATCAGGTAAGGCTGGATAGCCTCCGTTGACAGGATTATTTGATTATAAATGACAGTGGGCTTTTTTGATTCAGCCTCCCATCGTAAGTCTTCTAAATATTTTAATGCCAAAGCGCTCAGGTCCTTCCTAGAGATTGTTTCCAGAAGAGCTGGATTTGTGTAAAAAGCTTTATTGCCCATGTTTAAAAAAAAAGTCATAATGTATTTTAGCCAAGGCACCCTTGTTGCGTATATAGATTCCATACAGTCGGTCAAAATGGCCTTATTTAGTTCAGTATGTTCCGAGGTCCAGATTTTGTGCCATAACAGTAAGGGTTGAATCTTTATCAGATCGGTAATAAAAGGGGATCCCAGTTCTGAATGAATTATGTAAGATGATGTACCTTTTGGAACCATCAGTAAATATCTTAAAAAGTCGTTTTCAACCGTCTGTACTAGGTTACAATCAGTATGTCCCCAGATGCCGGACCCGTACGTGACTGCTGGGATGCACTTTGCTTTGTAAATTTTTATCATGTTTGGCGGAGTAATCCCCCCTATTCTTTTAGAAAAAAGCCTTATGGCCATCGTTGTTTTTATAAGCTGGGCTTTTTTTGACTTCCTACAATTGGCCCAAGAGCCCTGATTGTCAAACATTAGGCCCAGAAAGGAAAAGGAACGCGCAGTTTCTACTCTCCCCTCCGCAGTTGTAATGTTGTAGGATTTTCCGCGTTTCCCACCACAATTCATAATGAATGTTTTTGAGTGATTGACAGTGAGACCCAGTTGTGACATGAATGTGATACAAGTAGTTAATAATTTTTGTAAGGCTAGCGGGGTCCTGGCCATTAGAACTGCATCATCTGCGTAAAGTAGGACCGGGACAGCGTGATTGCCTATTTGGGGTAGATCGTTGCAGTTAGTAGCCAACACATTTTCTAGGTTGTTTATATACATCGAGAATAGGAATGGGGCGAGAACACAGCCCTGGCGCACACCTCTAAATATGCCAAAAGGGCGAGTACTCTCCCCCTTTAGGCCATACCTCACTCTTGCTCTGCACCCTGAATACATGTCTCGTATAAACTGGATTATAGCTGGTTCTACCCCCAAGCTGGTTAAAATGTCCCATAACTTGTCGTGTAGTACACAGTCAAATGCTGATGATAGGTCAGTAAAAGCCAGGTACAGATTACCTTCTTTGATCCTTGTATATTTTCCTATAATAATACTTAGATTCAGGCTTTGTTCCACTGTCCCAATGCCTTTCCGAAATCCATATTGGACAGGGGATAAGACTCTTTTTTCTTCTGCCCATGTTTGCAATCTATTCAAGATAATTCTCCCTGCTAGTTTAGCTGTTGAATCCAGCAGAAAGATGGGTCTATAACAGGCTGCGTTGAGACAGTCACCTTTTTTATATATAGGAATTATATTAGAATCTCGCCAAGATGGTAGGGGACCTTGGGTGCAAATGTCCCTTAGTGACTGCGTTAGTACAGGGCCCCATAGGTGGATGTTGGCCTTGTATATATCTATCGGGACGCCATCGGGGCCCGGAGCTTTTCCTGATTTGCTTAGAGATATGGCTTCCTCTACCTCATCAAGGCTAAATTGTGGGGTTATTAACGGGCGTGTGCCTTCCTGTAGGGCTTGATCATATACGGACAGTGTAGGGTTCTCTACGCTGACTCGCGCATATATTTTGGAAAAGTGTGCTATCTAGTCTTCTTCGGATATCGCTATTTCCATTCTGGGGGGGTCTCTATCCCCAAGCATAGGTGCGTTAATGGTTTTCCAAAAAATAATATTATCTTTTGTGCGGCTAGCTGTATGAAGAGTTTCCCATAAGGTTCTTTTTAGGGACATTTTCCTTCCCTTCATTGCTGCTTTATATTCTTGTCTACACTTACGTATCTCGGATGAAGATCTTTTTGGGGCTTTTAAAGCTTTTTTCAGTTTCTTATGTGCTTGTGAGCAATTATAATCAAACCAACCGGTGGCCCTTTTTTTTCCCTGGTTACCCCTTCTGGTGGTTAGGGCTTTCTTTATAGATTGCATGATCAATATAAAGGCGTTCAAACGTCGCCCTGGGTCTATGTTCTCACTTAAACAGTCTGCGAAAGCGTACTTGCAGTTAATTAGTAGCTGTTTGAGGAGGAAGTCGGGGTCGATCTGTGACCATTTCAGGATGTATTCGTTATGCGGCGTTGACTCAGTATCATCTAACGGGGTGGGCCTGTCATCTCTATCAGGTGTTATGGGGGTTACTAGGAGGTTGAGGCTCTGGGGGTAGTGATCGCTAATTGCGATGTCATGCAGGGTATATTTCTTGAGGTAGTGTGAGAAATGGGTTGACATTAAGACATAATCAATCACAGTATTTGCACCCCTTCCATTGTATGTTGGATTAAACTTTGATTCAGCAGTGTGTAATTCATTTGCAAAGGATAAGTTATGGGTTTGTGCGAGTAAGTTTAATGCGTCTCCTTGGGTGTTATGTGCAAAGTGGAGACTTAAGCCAACGCCCTCAGAATCCCAGCCACAGACCTTGTCTGAAGTTTCTTTACAGGGGTGGACGTTGAAGTCACCTCCCCAGATCATGAAGATCTCCCGGCTGTTATTGGTGCCTGTTATTTTTTTAAGGTCATTACCCATCTCCGTTAGAATGTTGACAAACTCTCCTGGGATTGCATTATTATAAAAGGTAATGAGGACTAGGTGAGTCTTATGATCCAAGTTGCCCTCTATCATTTGATAGTATAGACTCGTGAATTTCATCTCTAAGTTTTGTAGTCGTACGGTTGTTAGAGATGTATGTGCATAGACCCCCTTTTGATCTGCCGTGACTAGACGGGGCAGCTGGTGAGTGAAATGTTTTATAACCATTAATGTGAAGGGGGCTCGTCGTCCACGTCTCTTGGAGACATATGCATGAATATTTTTCTATAAAGTTCACCCAAGCCTCATTGCCTAATTTATTATTTAGACCTGCAATGTTCCAGAATAGTATAGCAATCTCTGCTTTCTGTTTGGAGATACCTTGCGGGTCCGCTGGTGTACCGACAGATGTGATGTCATCTGATGACTGGGGTGAAATTCTGTGGGCACTGTTTTGGGTTGGGTAAATATGAGGGCAGTTTACTATGGAATCTGTTATATGTGATGTTTGTCCTTCGTTTGAGGCCCGCCCTGATTTGTGTTCTATCTGGGATTGTTCTTCTGGAGCTGTCTGATTCTTATTAAGTCAATCAGTATCTTCTAGGGCCGTGAGGGTATGAAATCTGTTGCGCCCTGTTGGAAAATCTGGTGTGTTAGAGAGTACCCTTGCTGGTTGTGGGCCTATGGGGTTACGTCCCTCTGGGCTTTGGTAAAAGAAACCTAAGGGTAGTAGTGAGATACCTTGTGAAGTAATCTGTTTGGCTCCTAGATTGTGGATGATTTCGTCCACTAAATTTGGTTACCTAAATGAAAGTACCACACAATCGCCTTCCAGCACTTTCCTGCTGCTACCTATCCACTTGATTCTCCTGACCATTTTTATGTTTTCAAAGAGGGGCCCCTCCATTCCTAAGCCCAAACGGACACCTATCCAATTGAGGGCCTTCTTTCTCAGAGCTATCCATGATTCTGTCTGTTGGTCATTTAGAGATGGAACGTTGGCCAGAATTACTACGTATGGAGTAGCCTCTGGAGGGAGGTGTAATAGATCACTTGGGCGATAACGTGTATTTGGAGATTCAAATCTACTTTGTATATTCCTCCCTGGGTTTACATGAGGGTAGGAGTTCATTGTCCTCAATGTGCTATTGTCTGTTCTCTTAGTTAGTCTTGGTTTTGAAACTACTTGATCAAGCAAGGGAAGTTGAGCTGTGGCAGTAGGGAATACAGGCCTGAGAGTTGGGTGCGAATTGGATACTTGTGCCTGCGTTGATGTCTTTCTCAGGGGGTCTGCGTTCGGGTGTGTATCTTTTGCCCTGTTTTGCGGGAGAGATTGAGTATTGTTTCCCTGAGCTGGGATCGGAGATGGAGTATTAGGATCCTTTAGTACGTAATGTGTATCTGTTTGTTGTATGGCCTCTATTAGTCCTAGTCCTGCCTCGAGTTTATTCTCCATTCCCTTTAATCGCTCCAGCATGGAGTCAAGGGTGAGTTCTATGGATGATTTCAAAGTGTTTACTAGCTCGTTAAGGTTTATAAGAAGTGATCTAGTCGTATCTCCTACATTGTTTATAGGTTTCTTCCTGACTGAATTCTTAGGTAGTTTTGTGGCTGGGGTGATTATTGTACCTGTCGCTGGGGGTTTCATCGGGTTCTTATCCTCCAAGCCCACCTCTGGTTTCCTTGGTCGCTTGGCCACGGGAGAAGTATCATCCAAGGAGGAGATTAAATTAGAGGTGTCTTTAATACATCCGTTAATATATCTTGGTTCTATATGCTCGTCGCCTTGTTTACTCTGCGGGGGGTTGTTAGTTAGTTCCACGGAAACTAATGATTCAAGGGAGTGATCTTTAGACCCCATCATTTTCTCTTCCACAGTGGCGATTTGCTTGTCTATCATGCCCATCGCCCCTGAGATATATTTTAATATAGATGTGCTGTCTTTTAAATTTGTTGTGTTATGTGTTTTGGAATGCTTCCTTTTACCCATGTTTTATGGTTACAGGAGACCCTTCCTAATAAAATAAGAGGGGGGAGAATAGGGGTGGCTTCGGTAGGTCCACTTGTAGGGCGGGAACGTATCTGATCTGCTCGATCAGACTAGACTTCTTTCTGGGTCTTTCCCTATCGGCTTGGCTTGCTAGATAAGGAGGCAGTGGGCGCTGGGGGGACGAAGAAACAAATATTTGAAGCACAGTAAATGGAGCCAGGATTCTTTACTAAAGTCACAGAGCCTGCAAGCCCCTCTCTTTCCCAGCTGGCAACAGACCAGATTGAAGTCTGCCACAGGTGTGGCTAGGAGGCATAGGCACATAATATCTTTACGTGTGCATGATTTGATGGCTTCAAGGAGATAGGGCTGAGGTCTTCCCATCAGTATGACGAGTTCATGGGGCATAGATTAGCTGATGCCAGCTATGATGCAGTGTCTTGCTGGAATGATACCAGGAGCATCTGTCTGTTAATTACCCTATTCGATGATGACAAATCCAGAGAGTCGAGTGCCAAGGCTACTGTTTCTATTTGAAGGGATTGGATTGCCTTCTGCACTTGTCACTGCCATGGGTACCCTGGCCTCTCGTGGGATTGCATTTTATCTGGAATCCATTTTAGGCCTGCTGGGTTCTCTGATACTCATGATAGCAAGGCCTGTTTGTTGAACAGCTCATGACCTAGGAGAACTGTGTTTACTGTCTTTTTGTCTTTGCTCGGGACGCTTTATGATGCAAGGCTTGCAATCAGGACAGCCCTCATGAAATATCATTGCTCTCTAGCTGAAGCAATATATCTTAAGAAATGTACTATCCTGTCTATGTGCTGCCCATCCTGGGTGGAAGATTCCACCTTAAAATATGAGGCACATAGGCCATGTTCTGTAATTTCCTTTACTGTATTTTACTTGACCTCATGTTCAGGGCTAGGAAAGATTAACGGTAACACCTTCTATAATGTTCGAGAAATGATCACGTGTTAAGGTAGAAAAATAATGAGATGCATGAACACGCCTTGTGGTTTGCAGAAAAAAAAGATCATGCATGACTTCCTTCAATTTGGACTGCTTGGACTTCGCTTCCCGGGCCAGCAGTCTGTGCACATAAATAAAGTATCTTTTTCTCCTTTTACTGGGCTGGTTTGGTCTTCGGATTTTGTTCCTGAATCTAAAAGAGTTTCAACACTCAAATGTGTCTTTTAGACAAGCTTTCAAAGAGTTTGATGGAGCTCTGAGCGCAGTCCTCCAGGCATTCCTGGTGTCCATAATGGAGTGCTGGTAAGAAGGCTTTTATAACTTTCTGGATTGGAACTGCAGTGGCACTTTTTAAATTGTTGGTTAGGTGTGTGAGCCCGAGCGTGATAGCTGCTGCTTTCCTTTATAACAAAGCTTCATGCACGGCGGGTTTCATTGTTTTAGAGAACCAGATCACCAGGCAGTTATAGTTCTTGGTCGTTTTAATTGTATTTTCCCCCTATGCTCCACGTTTTCTTACACTCCTCTTTTTCTTATGACCCTTAAATATTATGACCTTGTTCTTGTCTTGAATGATCTTTAGAAAGTTCAGTTTGTTATAGGTGTGGAGACTGTATAGTGCACGCTCAAGACCCATTTTTATATGGTCCAATACAATGGTATTGTCAGCATATTGTAGAATGTGTAGGGTTGTATGGCCAAGTCTTAGCGGCATCGGTCTGCTGTCTGCTATGGCTCCTCTCATGTCTGCTGTGTATAGGTTAAAAGGCAGACGGGCCAGAACGCAGCCCTGTTTCAAACCACCATGGGTAGGTATTCTTCCCAAGCAACCCCAAGTCTGAGAATAGATGGAGGCTATAGCTCGTAGGAGGATGGGGGATGCCATGCCTCAATCCTCTTCTTGCCTCAATCCTCACCTTTCTCCTCACAGTCCGGAGTGCCAGATTTGAGGACTAGACGAAGACTACACCCACCCTCTTGGAGCATGCCAGACAGGCCTGCCCTCGCCTCACCTCGCCTTTTGCCTCTCGCCTCCGCCACCGCTTGCCACAACTGATGACTGACATTCCTGCATCCTGTGCTTCCCAAAACAGTCTCAGAGAACAATATACTGATATACTTACATAAACTAACACACATAAATACATGTGTGTGTATTTAAATATACATAAATATCATATACCACTATTAAAAAAATATATTTTACATTATATTCATTTAGAAACATATATATATATGTATATATATATATATATAAATATATATATAAATATAAATATATATATATAAACATATATATATATAAATATATAAAGCATAGAAAATTGAACTAAATCAAATACAAAACATTAAATAAGTTACCAAAATTATTAAAATAAAGAAAACAAGCAAGTATTAAAGTCTGGGACTAATAGATATGTAATTCCCACTCCAATCGATGCAACAGTAGAGAAACATTATACTTTGTAGGGATAAAATTTACTATTCCCACTCCAATCTGTGCAATAGTAGGGAAAGCGTTGGGCTCTGGAGGGGTAAAAATTACTATTCCCACTCCAGTCTATGCAACAATAAGGAAAGCATTGGAATTTGGAAGGGTAAAATGTAATAGTCCCACTTTAATCTGTGCAACAGTAGGGAACACGTTGAAATTCAGAGGGGTAGAATTTACTATTCTCACTCCAATCTGTGCAACAGTGGGGATAGTGCTGGACTTTGGTTGGGTAAAATTTACTATTTCCTCTCCAATATGTGCCACAGTAGGGAAAGCATTGGACTTTGCAGCGGTAAAATATACTATTCCCACTCCAGTCTGTGCAACAGTAGGGAAAGCGTTGGAACGTGGAGGGGTAAAATTCACTATTCTCACTCCAGTCTGTGCAACAGCAGGGAAAGTACTTCACATTAAACACATAACATATTTTAATAAGCCTATTAGTAGGCCAGAACTATAAAATTCTCATTAAAAAATCCATATACATAAAATTAAATGCAATTAAACTATGTACATGATTATTAAAAAATGTAATTATTAATTATGTATTATAAATGGTATTAATGTATTATTTAATTAAATTCCAACACTATACTACTACAAGCCTAGGCTCCTACACTTAAAATATAAGTAAAATAAATAAGTAATACACAATTAACATATTTAATAATCTTTTAAATATTTATTAGTAAATGAATAATTAATGGTTAAATAATTATAACTTAATACCTTTCCAACCTATGCCTCTACAAACACAACATCCTGCATCTAATATATAACTAAAAAATAATACTATATAATACATTATAATAAATATTACACACATTATTACTCACTTTACAAAATTAATAATCAATAGATAATTCAAAATAAATTAATACATAATTGTAAACTAATTATCATTTAATTAACTTCTCACACTATACCCTCTCCAAACCCAACAAGCAGCACGTGGTATATAATTAGAAAAATATAATTATTACCCAATTTACATAATTAACAATCCATAAAATAATAATAATAAACTAATTAACTAATGATTACGTAATTACCACCCACCTGTACCCCTACAAACCCAAAAACCCACACCTAATATATCTGAAAGTACTCGTCAAGAAAGCAAGGGTGGCAGAAGAGGTAGAGCACTTGTGCCACACCTGTTGATTAACACTCCATTGGTGGGTCGTATTTCGTCCCCAGTAATGGTTTACTCAGTATCACAGAATAGAGGGCTGGTGGCCCAGCATGATCTAAGAGTGTGAGTTGTGATTGTTGACAACCGATGTGTTTATGGGACTTCCTCTTCCTCTTCTGGGAAGCACATTAATCTATGTCACCAATTACATTCTACCTATACCTATTTGTCTCACAGTGGAGCAAAGAGATAATTTGTGATCTTGACTGAAATATTACTTTCAAGAGCTTGTCCAGGATCCCCAGCAAGTAATGCATCTCAAATTAATGTCAGCACTCCCAACAAGTGTGACCAAACCCAAGGAAATAAGTGCCAGATGTATCAAAGCTTTTTGCATTCGCAAACGCTGCTAACGGATGGTTGCGAATGCAAAAATGCCTTTCAGTATGTATGAAAGGCATTCGCTATGCAATTTTAAGGAATCGCTAAAATAGCGTTTCCTTAAAATTGTGACCCCATTTAGAGAATCGCAAATTGCGATTCTCTAAATAAGAAACCGCAAATAAGGAATCCTTATTTGTGATTTCTTAAGCACATGTGTCAAGCTTTTCCTTAATGCGAATTGAGCATTATGGAATCGCAGTTACCACCAAATACAATTTGGTGGTAACCATGTGCAAATTAAAAAAATGCATTTTTTAAATTGACATGTAAAGCACACATGCCCCTTTGCATGTGTGTGCCTTACATGTCCTAAAATAATTTTTGGGGGTGCAGCAGAGGGGGCCTTAGGCCCCCAGCATCCTGGGGTTTGCATTTCCGATATTGCGAATTCCAGTTAGGAATTCGCAATTTGGGAAATTCTAAAAATTTGCAGTTATGGCCTTACAGGCCCATAGGTGCGAATGGGGTCAGAATCGCTATTTGCAATTCGGTAATAGCATTTGAGATTTTTAAGAAATCGCTATTACGGAATCGTAAATATGATACTTACCATTTTGCGACTCTGAAATAGCGATTTCTAAAAAATCGCTATTTGAGAATCGCACAATGGATTTTTGATACATCCGGCCCTAAGAGCCCTATAAGTATCCTGAAAACAAGGATAGTGACGAAGAAAGACTAATCAAAAATACACTACTCAGTTAAATGCAGACAACAATTACACATTATCTTCATTTACAAGGGCCAGGAGACCAGTCAGGAAAAATCTAAGGGAAAGCTAATGCAAAGTCACTAATGGAGTGTTTTCAAGCAATAATAGCTACAAATGAAAAGTCTTGACACCATAAGAGTATGCAGAACGATCATACTGCTCTCCTTGATAAAGCTAAGCACAAATAGTATTTAGGTAAGTCTCGTACAGGGAGTCACAACTGGAAGAATGAGCAGCCGGAGAACTTATTAGAAAGTGCAAGACTTGTGTGCTTAAAACAAATTTAAGTTGTAATGATAATGAAAGGGGTAATTTGAAAAAACTATCCTAATTATGAGCCAGGACTCAACGACTCTGCTGCCTTAAGAAGCAGACAACCAATCTTGTCTACGGGGGGCGCATAAAAACTATTTTAGCACAGAGAGGATTGTAGACAATTAATTGCTTATTGACTGCAGTAGCAGTACATTATTCGTACCACTATCACCTAAAAGCCAAGGTCTTCCTCCAACCGGTACTGCTTCCGAAAGTAATTGTAATGGTAAGGAGAAAACTGAGTCAGAGCTTATACTCCATCTCACATCTGAGATACTTGGCGGAAGTCAAATTAAGAGTTAGTAGAAATGAGTGTATGGATACTCAGCAGGTTAAATTTATTATTTTAAGTTATAAGTCGATCATGGAGCATTTATAAGGTGCTGATGGCTTAGCTTCAAAAGGTTTAGAAGGCAAGCCATTATGTTCTCTACTGTCTGGGACATCAAGGTTATGGGATACTAATATGTGTTTGAGTACCATATGAGGTGTGGAACACAGCCATCCAAAAGAGGTAGAACACCCCTGTAGGGAACAGGAAGGATGTATATTCCATACCTGTGGTATCATTCCTTTACGCATAATGTTAGTGTCTTATCCAGCTAGAACAGTATACCAGTACATAAGGGAGTAACCCTAGGAGGAGTGACTACAGAACAAAATTTGCTGGGCCGGTCAGGAGAAAAAGTATGTGATATGAGCCTACTTGTTCCACTGAACAAATATTGGAATCAATTGCCCCCTTCTAAGTAAATTAATGAATGATTCAGAACTATGGGGGTTATTCCAACCCTGGCGGTCGGCGTTAAAGCTGCGGCGAAACCGCAAACAGGCTGGCAGGAAAAAAAATTGAATTCTGACCCTGGCGGAAACCGCCAACAGCGACCGCCACAACAATACACCGCCCGCCACGGCGGCACAAACAAACAGCGCGGCGGTCACCGCCAACAGACAGGTGGGAGACAATGTACCGCCCACCCTATCACAACCTACCAATCCGCCACCTTTTCCGGGGCGGTAGCCCCGCCAATAAAAACACGGCGGAAACAGCCATTTCGAAGGGAAAACGCTCACCTCCATACAGCCCACGAGGAATCAGGACAGCATGGAACCCGAACTCCACATACTCCCAGCGATAGTGTTCCTACTCCTCTACCAGGAGCACGAACGCCGGCGCAGAAGACAACGGTGAGTACTGCACCTACGACACAGGGGAGGGGGGAGGGGAAATTATTACGGGTACACACATACGCGACACACCCACCCTCACCCACTACAACACACACATCAATGCATAGCAACACATCAGAGTGACACCCCCCAAACCCCCCGGAAGAATGCAAATACAAAAGGAAATTATTCTAAACATTGGAATATATTGTAATACTGCCAAAAAAATATATATACACATCAAAAACTCTTATATACATAAATGTACAAGTCCGAGCATTGTAGCAGGCATTGTCCGTGGACCACTGGGCCCAAATCACATGGGCAAAGCCCACACAGGATACCTGACTCCAACGGAGAGAACACTGCAGGGGCATCAGATAGCAAAACTACAGGCACCTCAGGGGGAAGGGAAGGGGGGGCACCTCAGCCAGATGAGTGCACAACGCCAGATCCACGAGGGGCCTCCATGGCCACTGTTCAATCCTGGGGAGTGCAAAGCCACAGTCTCACAAGTCCAGACAGTGGGTGGGCTTCCCACTGTTCCATCCTGGGGAGTGCAAAGCCACAGTCTCACAAGTCCAGACAGTGGGTGGGCTGCCCACTGTTCCATCCTGGGGAGTGCAAAGCCACAGTCTCACAAGTCCAGACAGTGGGTGGGCTGCCCACTGTTCCATCCTGGGGAGTGCAAAGCCACAGTCTCTCAAGTCTCTACAGTGGGTGGGTTGCCCAATGTTCCATCCTGGGGAGTGCAAAGCCACAGTCTCTCAAGTCTCTACAGTGGGTGGTTTGCCCACTGTTCCATCCTGGGGAGTGCAAAGCCAGTCTCTCAAGTGGATAACAGTCTCCACTGGTTCTGGAGGTGGACTGGTGCCCAGAGTGCTTAGTGCAGCCCTGTCCGACACAGATGCGGGCCAGCCCCTGCCGCTCATGGGCCAGCGGTACTTGAGATGAAGGGCCCAGTTCAGCGGTGCTTGAGACGGCGGTGCCCAGCGCAGCGGTACTTGAGATGAAGGGCCCAGTTCAGCGGTACTTGAGATGAAGGGCCCAGTTCAGCGGTACTTGAGATGAAGGGCCCAGTTCAGCGGTGCTTGAGACGGCGGTGCCCAGCGCAGCGGTGCTTGAGACAGCGGTGCCCAGCGCAGTGGTACTTGAGATGAAGGGCCCAGTTCAGCGGTACTTGAGATGAAGGGCCCAGTTCAGCGGTGCTTGAGACGGCGGTGCCCAGCGCAGCGGTGCTTGAGACGGCGGTGCCCAGCGCAGCGGTACTTGAGATGAAGGGCCCAGTTCAGCGGTACTTGAGATGAAGGGCCCAGTTCAGCAGTACTTGAGATGAAGGGCCCAGTTCAGCAGTGCTTGAGATGAAGGGCCCAGTTCAGCGGTGCTTGAGACGGCGGTGCCCAGTTTAGCGGTGCTTGAGACGGCGGTGCCCAGCGCAGCGGTACTTGAGATGAAGGGCCCAGCGCAGCGGTGCTTGAGACGGCGGTGCCCAGCGCAGCAGTACTTGAGATGAAGGGCCCAGTTCAGCGGATCCGGCCATGGCGGGGAGGTCATTTGCCACCTGTCCTGTGGCTGGCGGGGCCCTCCTGGGCTGCAGTGCTGGGCCTGTTGATGGCCTCCTGCCCACCTGGGATGGGGCTGGCGGGGCCCTCCTGGCCAGCTGGGCTGATGGCGGTGTTGTCGGGCGTGCTGCCCTTCCCAGCCTTCCCTGATCGCCTGTGGCCCTTCCCCACCTTAGGCGGTGTGCCAGCTGTCTTCACACTTCCTGCTGCATGCCATGGTAGGGGTTTTAGCCCTGGTGTTTTCACCCTCTCGCGCTGGCCACTGCCTATCTTGGGATGTTTCTCCGGGGGAGGGCTGCCCGTGCCTTGGCTTCGTACCGAACTGGCTGCCCTGGAGGGTGGGGCACTCCACAGTCCATGGCAGACTGTGATGACAGGGGCCGGTTTTGTCGTGGCTGAGGTGCTGACTGTAGTCCTATGACATGGACGGGGTGGGGGACTTGGAGGAAAGAGGTTGAGTTTTGAAAGGAAAAGCTTTTTAGGAGCAGTGGGATGGGTAGGTGTAGTGGGTATGGGAGTGGAGGAAGAGGTTGTGGTTGTAGGAGTTTTAAGTCTGGTGTCTTTGGGTGCAGGTGCTTGGACTGGAGGCTGTCGTGAGGTGGATGGCTGTTGGGTGGGTGGCTGCCTGCGTTTGTGTATCTTGGAAGAGGGGGTCACAGACACATTGGGAGAGGACACAGGGGACGTGTAAATGGTAGTGGGGGTGGTGAGTGCACGTGTGCGGGGGGTGCTGGTATGTGTGCTGGTGATGGACGTAGTGGCTGAAGATGTTGTGCATGCAGGTGTGAGTGGAGACGTGACAGGGAGGGAGGAGGGAGACGAGTAGGAGAGGGACACAATGGAGGCAGTGGGTGTTGGTATATCTGTATGTGGATGTTGCTTGTGTGAATGCCTGTGTGATGTGTGGTGCTTATGTCTGGCTGAGCTTCCCTTGGGTGTTGAGGTGTGTGCGGGCTGGTCTGATGGTGTGTCTGGGATAGGCAGAGGTACAGGTGATAGGGTATGGGTGGAGGAAGTTGGAGGGGGGAGGCTAGAGACAGGGACAATGGCTGCCATCAGTCGTGAGGCCAGAGTCTGGAACGATCGCTGAAGGGCAGCCTGACCAGAATTAATGCCCTCCAGGTATGCATTACTCTGGTGCACCTCTCTTTCGACACCCTGGATGGCATTCAAAATAGTAGACTGCCCAACAGTGAGCGTCCTCAGGAGGTCAATGATCTCCTCACTGAGGGCAGCAGGGGTGACTGGGGCAGGGCCTGAGGTGCCTGGGGCGAAGGAGATGCCCACCTTCCTGGGAGAGCGGGCACGGGGCAAACGCTGAGGGGCTGCTGGGAGGGCTGGGAGGGCAGTGCTGGTGCGGTGGCTGTACCTGTTGTTGCGGGGGGCACAGATGTTGCCGCCACCACAAGGGAGCTCCCTTCAGAGGACGAGTCGGTGTCACTGATGTCTGCCCGAGTCCCCGCTGTGGAGCTCCCCTCTCCCTCTGTCCCACTGGTGAATTCGGAGTCCGTTGCATGGCCCTCCATGGCCATGTGGGATGCAGCTCCCTCGTGCTCCGGTGCCACTGCTCCTCTGCCTGATGATGCTAATGCACACATGAACAGGAAGACCACAAAAAAGGGGGGGGGGGAAATAAAGACATGTTGAGTGCATGCATTGGTGACACCGTTGGCGGGCATGACAGACACAGAAGCCCCCTGCACTACGCCGCGCACTTGGGGTCGACTACTCAATCCGTGGGACATGGCCTACAAGCCTATGGACGACATCTGCACACATAGATGACACAGGGCCATGAATAGCTGTACTTGGCACCCTACAGAGGTGGGGGGGCGGGGGCACAGGGCCATGCCTTACGGAGGGGCCTAGCCTACAGAAATCGCCCTTGCCTAGGGATACCCACAGCCCTCCTCCCCCACCCAGACACCTCCACTGCACGCTAAGTCACCAGGATGAGAGTGTACTCACCCCCTTGTGTCTGCTGTGATGTCCTCATGCGCCCATCCAAATCGGGGTAGGCCAGGATCCGTGACATCAGGGGGGTCAAAGTCCGACTGGCACCCCTCCCACGTTGGGAGGCCATCCCCAGCTGAGCCTCCTCCGTCTTCCTGCTCCAGCGGCGGATATCCTCCCATCTCTTCCGGCAGTGGGTGCCCCGTCTGTGGTGGATCCCCAGGGTCCGGACGTCCTTGGCGATGGCACGGCAAATATCGATCTTCTGGTGGGCGCTGACCTATGTGAAATGTACAGGGGGAGAAAAATAGTCATCACCTTCTGCACGCTCAATGTGAGTGGCCCCCCATCCCTACCCTTGCCATGTGGCACATGCTCTCACCGTCGTTTGATGCATGCCTCAATCGCTCCCATCCCCACCATCTTTCATCCACCCCACTCAACACAGGCATTGCCCACAAAGCATGGTCCCAGTGTACTTACCTGTTGGTCTGGAGGACCGTAGAGTAGCGCGTACTGGGGGAGGACCCCATCCACAAGTTTCTCCAATTCCTGAGCAGTGAAGGCAGGGGCCCTTTCCCCAGTCGAATGAGCCATTGTCTCTTCCAGACCGAGGTCACAGCAGCACTTGCAGTGTAGGTCCTCTCCTGTCGAAGATCAGGTATCGAGTGATTAAGCAGATATAAAATGGCGGTCACCCCCGCGGCGGTGCGTACCGCAGCGGTGCGTACCGCGACCGCCGGCGCACATCGTCATTGGCTCCTGAGACCCATAGGGTTCAATGTTAACAAATGCTGCTTAGCGCCGCGGTCTTCGACCGCCTACCGCCATGGTGTGCCACGCCAGCGCAGTTACCTCACATCCCATTGTCGCACTTCACAGGTCAGGCAGCCACCATTTCAGGGGCCCACATGGCTTACTTTCTACTGCGTCACACATACCGAGGCCTTGCATCAACACTCATACAAACCATTCAATGGATTGAGAATCGTGTTATATGCAAGCTGTGGTTACGTACCTGTGGGTTGATTGACTCTGTGCTCGCTGTTGTCATTCATAGGAACTGTCCGCTGGGACATGGGAGGAGATGGAGGCATCCTCCGGTGTACAGACCGCTGGTGGACCTGTCGACAATGGAGGAAAGACATGTCATACTGACATACAGGCTTGACCGAGCCACTATTCATGAACTGTGTGCCCAGCTGGAGCCAGACCTGATGTCACCAATCCGCCAACCCACAGGGTTCCCCCCTCAAGTGCAGGTGCTGTCAGTATTCCATTTCTTTGCAAGTGGGTCATTTCAAACAACAGTGGCCATATCATCAGGGATGTCCCAGCCTATGTTTTCCAAGGTGTTGTCCAGAGTGTTGTCTGCCCTGCTGAAACACATGCGCAGCTACATCGTTTTCCCTGAGGTGGGGGATTTGCCTACAGTGAAGGGTGATTTCTATGCCCTTGGAAATATCCCCAACATCATAGGTGCCATTGATGGTACCCATGTGGCTTTGGTTCCCCCACACAGAGGAGTGAACAGGTGTACAGAAACAGGAAGAGTTATCATTCAATGAATGTACAGATGGTGTGTTTGGCAGACCAGTACATCTCCCATGTTAATGCCAAGTTCCCAGGCTCAGTGCATGACGCGTACATCATGCGGAATAGCAGCATCCCTTACGTGATGGGTCAACTCCAGAGGCAACGTGTGTGGCTAATTGGTGACTCTGGTTACCCCAACCTGTCATGGCTACTGACCCCAGTGAGGAATCCCAGGACAAGGGCAGAGGAACGCTACAATGAGTCCCATGGGCGAACTAGTAGGGTGATCGAGCGGACCTTCGGCCTCCTGAAGGCCAGGTTCCGCTGCCTCCATATGACAGGTGGATCCCTATTGTACTCACCAAAGAAGGTGTGCCAGATCAGCGTGGCCTGCTGTATGCTTCACAACCTGGCTTTGCTACGACAGGTGCCTTTTCTGCAGGAGGATGGTCCAGATGGTGGTGTTGTAGCAGCTGTGGAGCCTGTGTAGAGTGAAGACGAGGAAGCCGAAGAAGACGACATAGACAACAGGAACACAGTAATACAGCAGTATTTTCAATGACACACAGGTAAGAATCCACACCGGCATATTACATATACTTATACACTACTACCTCTCTACTGTCTGTCCTTTTCCCCCAGTGTATGGTAACTGAGTTGTGACTTTCCCTTCCGATTTCAGAAATGTGGGCCCCACTGCGTGACATCTGCTTTGTTTCCCCATGGACTACAGCTGTGTGACAGTGGTATGTTGGCATCACAATGTAAATAAGCATTTTGGCATGGTAATGTCTAATACATTTGTACAAAATCACAGCCAGACTCCTGATTGTTTTGTGCAATAACAGTGTTTATTACAGTGCTCTATATTGGTGGGTGGTTGCAAATCGGTGAGGGGTGATGGTGGAGGATTGTCCATGGCAGAGTCCAGACTATTTGTATCACAGGTGCATTGTCCAAATGGCTGTGGGAAGTGGAGCAGGGGCAGTTTAAGGATGGACAGGGTGACAATGTGGGACAGTGGGATGACAATCAGAGAGGTATCCTTTCCTGGCGGGGGTCTTGGCATCTTACTCTGTCTTCTTCCTGGATCTCAGGGCCCGCTTGCGGGGTGGTTCTCCTTCTGCATGGGGTGGGGTGCTGGTGGCCTGTTGGTCCTGTGGCGGGGCCTCCTGTCCACTAGCGCCGGCAGAGGTGGTAGGCAGTTCTTGGTCCATGCTAGTGTCAGGGGCCCTTTGTGGTGCCACAGTGTCCCGCAATGTGGTGACTACCTGATTCAGAGCCCCTACAATGGTGCCCAGGGCAGAACTGATGGTTCGTAGTTCCTCCCTGAACCCCAAATACTGTTCCTCCTGCAGGAGCTGGATCTCCTGAAACCTGGCCAGTACCGTCGCCATCGTCTCCTGGGAATGATGGTAGGCTCCCATGATGGAGGAGAGGGCCTCGTGGAGAGTGGGTTCCCTGGGCCTGTCCCACCCCTGTCGCACAGCAGCCCTCCCAGTTCCCCTGTTTCCCTGGGCCTCTGTCACCTGGACCGTGTGCCCACTACCACTGCCCCCAGGTCCCTGTTGTTGTTGGGGTGGTGGGTTAACCTGGGTGCCCTGTAGTGGTGGACACACCGCTAATTGACGTGTCCTGGGGACAGAGGGATGGGCCCGCTGGGTGGGTGCTGTGCTGGTGTTCCCAGAGGGGGGAAGGTCTGCTGTGGCCTGTGGCTGTCTGAGGGGAACCGACTGTCCCGAGGTCCCCGATGGGCCGGGCTGGTCATCTAGATCCAGGTCGACAGAGGTGCTGTCATCACTCTGGGCCTCTTCTGGGGGTGGAGTGGACATTTGTGGACCCTCCTGCGCGGTGACGTGGCGTTCGGGTCCTGCAGGGGTATAAATGGATGGTTATTGCATCTGTGTGTGCCATAGCGTGCAATGGGTGGGTGCCCGTGTACCCCAGTGCTGGCATTCCTGTGTGGGGGCTTTTGTGACGGTGGTTTGGGGGGGCATGGGGATGTGCAGTGGGCATGCTTTGGTGATGGGTGTTCATGCTTTGTGGTCGCATGCAGGGCTTGGGGTTGGGATGGGTGGGTTGTGATGGTGAGACATTTGCAAGGAGTAAGTGTGATGGGGCTGAGGGTGAGGGTGGGGGTATGAGTTGGCATGCTGATGGGGTGGGGGGGATGAAGTAGTGAAGATGAGACTTACCAGAGTCCATTCCTCCAGATACTCCTGCGAGGCCCTCAGGATGCAGGATCGCCAAGACCTGCTCCTCCCATGTTGTAAATTCTGGGGGAGGAGGTGGGGGTCCGCCGCCAGTCCGCTGCACCGCGATGTTGTGCCTGGATACCATTGAACGCACCTTCCCCCGTAGGTCGTTCCACCACTTCCTGATGTCGTCCCTATTTCTTGGGTGCTGTCCCACAGCGTTGACCCTGTCGACTATTCTGCTCCATAGCTCCATCTTCCTGGCAATGGTGGTGTGCTGCACCTGTGTCCCGAAGAGCTGTGGCTCTACCCGTACAATTTCCTCCACCATGACCCTGAGTTCATCCTCAGAAAACCTGGGGTGTCTTTGCGGTGCCATGGGGTGGTGTGGGTGATGTGTGGGGTGGATTGTGTGGTGCTAAGTGTGGTGATGTGTATTGGTGTGTTGTGTGAAGTACGTGGTAATATTGCTGGGTGAATGTAATATGCGCGTCTGGGTGCTCGGTTCTCTATTTCTCTGTGATTGGTCCCGACTCTCTAGGAGTGGAGGTTTGCCGGTGATGTCGGTGGGTTTTTTATATTTTATTGGGTGTGTGGGAGTGGTGTGTGTATGTGCATCAGGTGTGTGTGTTTCGAATTGTCCAATGTGGCTGTGTTTTGTAAGTGTGCGTGTATTTTGAGCGTGGCGGTGTGTACCGCCAATAGAATACCGCGGTTGAAAGACCGCCGCATGGATTCGTGTGTCGTGATAGTGTGGGCGTATTTCTGTTGGCGTGATGGTGGAGGTTTGGTCATCGCCAGTTTCTCGCTGGCCTTTGGTGTGGCGGACATTTGTGGATGTCTGTATTTTGGGGGATTGCCTGTTGTGGGTCAGAATGACCGTGGCAGTTTACCGCGGCCGCAGCGGTATGTTGGCGGTCTTCTGATAGCGGTAAGCGGCTTTAACCGCCAGGGTTGGAATGACCCCCTTAATGTAGATACAAACCTTTTGTGGATTTAAAGATTAGGGAGAAGAGGCATATCCCGAACACCCTGAAGAATATGAATAATGAAATAGTTAACCTAATTCTCGAAGGAAATTCCACCTCTAATAATAGAAATGACAAAGCGACGCAAACTAAATTTACAGGCACTATTCTCTGCTGAAGATTATTGAGTTAGAGCTGTAGGACAAGAGAGGGGGCTGTCCATAACAGTACAATGAAAGATGAGACAAGTCGTAGAGTAGACCACTTATAAAGAGGCAAAGGGGAAAATCAGAAAAGTGAGATAAGAATAACATCTGAGTCTGAAGCAGCTAAGTGGAGTGTTTCCAATCTTTAAGAAAACAAAGGAGGCGGTTTGCTAGACAAAATATAAGAAAAAAAGAAATTCACAAGGAAAGGAAGAAGAGTAGTGAAGTTTGGTCTGTCATCTGCAAGTTACGGTAAGGAGCAAATTATTCCTGAAACATTATCTTTATTTAGGAGCAGATTCCAAAGGAATCATCAATTTGCTGAGCTCTACTGCTGCAGAATTCTCTTCAGTAAATATGGGGATGAAGGGTGCAAGGAGCATTAATACAGTTCTGAATTATACTAAACTGAAAATTGCTCTTCTAATAGCACAAGCACCAGTGACCAACTTACAAGTGACTAACCATTCACTAGACCTAAAACTGCAGAGTTAGAGTCAGGATCTAAGCCTGCTGAGTACCATCCTAATGCTGCCATTCTAGGGCAGAAGTGGAGCGGTACATTCATTGAGCATACAAAAAGTGGCAAACCTCTGTCAATTGAGTCTACTCAAGTACCAGATATATCATCGATCACTCAGGGCCAGATGTACCAAATGATTTTACCCATTCTGTGTCTATGGGAAAATGCTTTCGTACATACGGCCCTCATTCACATAACAATGTGGGCCCATTGGTGATCCCCATGCTTGACATTTTGAAATCTGCAGGAGGGTCAGTAAGGGGAATACACTCAGGGCCTGAGTTAGATGTTGGCGGTCTTCCCACCAAGCAACGTCGGAGGCAGGCCTGAAAAGACTGTCACGTCTCCTGCCCGCCATATTTAGATGTATTGCAGCTAAGCCAAAGACCGCCATGATGGAGTGTATTCCATCACGTTAGCTGCATCCTGCAGGTGATGGGCAGACTCCAAAACCAACGATAAGCACTCCGTCACCACCTCGACAGCGGCATGTCACGCTGCGGCACACGGCACGAGCCGAACACTCGGCTCGGGCCGCGGCGCGTGGTGCTGGGACGCACCGCGCCCGAGCCTCTCCTGCATTACTGAGGCCTCATTTCTTTTCTGGCGCGGCACGCCTCCATTAAAAGATAGCGTTTCCCCCACTTACCTGCTATTGTGTCCTTCTCTTGCTGTTGCTCTCATTTTTTCTCCCCTTTTATGTTTTCCCTTTTTCCCATCATTCCCCTCTCTTCCCAGCATACCTTGGTTCCCTACTCATGCCCACACCTAGTAACATAATCTATTTAACCAAAAACAAAAATCACCCAATCTATATCCCCATACAAGCACACACATTACCATATGCCAACACTTAACTTCATAAACTACACTACACTTTGTTAATGCAAGAACATAGGCGCACAGTCATTCATCCTTTTAGGCACTTACAAATATAATGTAAAATTTATTCTTACACATCACACTGCATCCTTTCGCAAGCAGTACAAATAGTAACATAGCCACCATCATATACCTATGAAGTTGCAAATATAGGACAACACCACTAGCATCATACAGCCAAAAACATATCATTGTAGAGGCACACATCTACTTACAAGCACCCACACCATCACCATTATATACAATTAAGTTAATCCACAATAAATAACAATGCCACCATTACATTATGCTCAACTTTGTCACTTTACAAATATTTGGTCACTAGTTGTGTCAAGAAATATCAGGGATGGACGTTAAGTTTCACATTGTAAGGTGGAATGATACAGATAAAGGTAGCACCTTAAACTGGGAATTTCTGATCTAGTTACTTTTTCAGTACAATGTATACTGTAGATTGTACATTATGTTATGATAAATTATGCCTGCTGTTTTTGTTGTTTTCAAAGCATGTTACTGATATTTACATTTTTTCAGTGCCTTGGATGCCTCAGTTTTCTTTTTGAACCATATTTTAGTTTCTATTTAAAGCAATAGAGTAAAAGGGTATTAGAGTATTTGCTTTTTGACAAAAACAGCAAATAAATATAAAATCACATCAGGCCCCAGCGTTCCAGAATGAAGACTGTAACAGTCAAGCATGTCAGAGTCCTACCTTGTGTAAAGCTCAATAACACCATGAAACATATTTGGCAGAATGTGCTTTCAACAAAAACAGACATAAGATCGGACGGCCTATGATCCAGCACGAAATCTATATAACTTTCCAGGATAACATATAACACTTAACGGGGTGGTGCAAGATGGCATATGGGCTGGTCACCTAATTACGAGCTCTGGCCCATCGCCACCGTTGTCTGCCTAAATCTCCTCACACACTGATGATCCAGGATGAAAACTGCAGATCCTAGCTCGAGTGAGAGGAGTGTGCCCCCCCTCGACCTCTGCCCAGAGGCATGGGTGGATCTAACAGATGAGGACTACACGTCCAGCTGCGCCACTGAGGCCTGTGCTACATGCTGAAGGAGGTGCTTGACCCTATCACATGCACAGAGATCTAGCGCTCCACATGCCACAAACAGCGAAACCACGGTGCCACTGAAAAGCTGACCATCAACGCCTATGGCCGGTATCTACTCTGGTGTCCCAACAAGGCTGAGGAACTTATGTCCAACCAGCTACCCTCAGCCCAAGCTCCCGCGATGGCTACTGCTTTTCAGATTGGGGCAAGAAAATAAGCCCGGCCTGCTTACCACCAACTACACGGCCGACAGCCAACACACAGAGGCTGCAGCTTGTGCGGGGACCCGCATTTCTTTTTGAGGTTTGAGGGGGGCACAGACTCCAAGTACCAATAATGAGGGCCCTGTAAATCCAGCAACAGTCCCCCCCTCCTAAATTCACCTTTTCATTTTATGAGGAGGATCAACCAGACCGACTGGAGGTATGGTAGGCCACTTCAACACACTACAAGGCCTACAAGATAACAAGGCCCTAAATACCACAGTGCATAGACAACCAGAGCCATCTGTTTTGTTGAGGATGCCACTCTGGCTGGTGAGAGTTGGTATTTTCCCGAGGAGACTCCCTCAATGCAGGCACATCACCTAACGGTTCATCATGCACGCTGTGCACCCTCCCTCCAGTCTTGAAAGAATCCCTTATGAATGACATATGAACTGTAAGAACCTGATTGTCTGGGGTGATTCATACAAACATTGGTACTAGATAGGCGGACTTTTAGTCTGCAGTGATTGTTACCTAGGATTAATAGGAGTCCTCCCTCACAATGTAATCCAAGGACAATGTTTACGGAGCTGAAGGCCTATGTGACAACTGTTGGGGCCTTTTGAATGGTGGCAATACACTACTAACGTCGTTGGTTCTGCCTAAAGTGATGATCCACAAGTGCTTCACAATATCGGCTGACTTTCCCCGAAAGGTGGTGCATCCTCAGGGTGGTGGTTGCACAGAGACCCCTGGCTGGACTGCAAATATGCTCTCCCATTTCTGTACACCCAGCAGGCATTTTCTTAGTAGTATTGTTCCAACATGGTTAAAGTGAAATCGGACCAGGGTGGAGAAGGACCTACTGTGTGCACCACCAAGGACCTAGATTCCCTAGTTCACCAATCAACAGTAGAGCGACACTTGCAAGATCACACAGAGAAATTTACAGAACTGCTGATGACTGTCAATAACCTTAAGCCCTCCCTGGAAGCCAAACTGGACTCTTTAATGGTTGAAGTAGAGTTCCTTCATGAGGACCACAAAAAAATAAAGGACAAAGTAAAAGATACAGAAACAGAATTGACAACAGTCCGCCCATCTATGACGAAGATCCCCAAGTTTTTTTCTATGGAAAGTGCGCACAGAGTACCAGGATGTTGCCTGGCCCCAGGATCCCCCCTCAACCTGCAGTGGCAAGATTATTTAACTTTAGGTACAGTGACAATATCCTACAGCTTGCTAAAACCAAGGGCCCGTGGACCGTAGAAAACAACACACGTAGATTACACAGTTGAGGTATGTAAAGTGCGAGATTCATTTTGTGAGGTGAAACAATGCCTACGTACTCTCGATATCTAGTATGCATTATTATTTTCTGAAACACTAAGGGTTGTTTCAGGCAGCGAGACACTGATTTTTCTGACGCCCAAGGATGCGTGGACCTGACTGGAAGCACCAGTTGACTATCAGCGCTCCTCACAACTGGCTCAGGAAGGGGCCTGGAAGATCCAATGAAACAGGAGTCGGTCCATTGAAAATATCCATGGCAGTCCCTGGAAAATACCAGCAGCACTGAGCAGAGTGAAGGCGATAGTTGCAACAGAACAGGCATCCTTGCCCAGCCCAGATGGCAGAGCTTCTGAAGAAGAGACAAGGGCACTACATGATGCTATGCAAAATATCGATCTACCAGAGTAATTGTGAGGTGGCCCCCTAGTCACCCCAATGATTGTAGACTTATTGCAGAGTACTTAACAGCAAAACATATATACTTTTGGTGATGTTTCCTTGATCTCTGGAGCCCCTTGAGAGTACAGGAAGTGACTGAGAAGTAGGAGGTGTTATATTACTGTGAGGGGGGAAAGGGTATTCTTTCTCCTATACTATCAAAGGGAACCAGATTGTGATATTAAGTGATGAATCTTCTTGGACCCCCTCTCACCATCGAGTATACTTTGTACTAGCTGCGCAATCATTGCTGGCAGTGTCTGGCTGTAATCTATTGAGGATGTGGCCAGGGTTCTGGGGTTTGTTGGGGATTGTTATTGATGTTTTTGTCTTATTTATTGCTTGGTATTTTTCTTTCTATGCCCGACCTATTTGCTACTGAGCTTACCACTTGCCATACAGAGCACAGATGGAACCGCTTACCATGCGTAATACCTAACCACACATTAATATAACATACTCATTTGGAATGTGAGGAGCCTGAGCATCAATAGCAAGCGACACAAGATTCACTCTTACTTGAAATGGCGTAACATTCAATTTGCTTGCCTACAGGAGACCCACTTAACGGAAGGAAAGCTCCTCAAATTGTGTAAACGCTGGTGGGATCTCATACTGGGCACCACTTACTATGCCTATGCTAGAGGGGGGCTTATTATGGGTGGCCAGAGGGTCCCATTTGTCTCAGAACACACCTTAATTAACCCAGAGGGCCAGTACGTTATTACGGAGGGAATACTGAATGGGGATCGTCCCACCCTTGCAGTGTTCTATATTCCTAATGTAGGCCAACCCCCCACTGACACCAACCCTTTTTCATTCAGCACAATCCCCCACATTTTGGTGTAGGGACTTTAACTGTGTTCCAGATTTAGAGCTAGAGCTGTCCTTGGAGCAGAATCACAGTACACCACTAAACAATTGCAGCAGTGGACTGAAAATGTTCAGGTGTTAGATGTTTGGTGCACGTTGTATCCGCAGAAGCAGGAATACTCCCATTACTCTGCACTACAAACCCGCAACACGAGGATTGACCGCGTGTACAGTAACAGGATGCTAGTGAATAAATGCACACTAGCAGAATACCTGGGATGGACACTATCTGACCGCTGCCCCTTGATGGTGACCTCTCATTGGGAAAGGCTGTGCCCAGCTATTCCCACCTGCCACCTACAACTTCAGGTGCTAACAACCATGGTGTTCCAGACAACCAAAAGTGAACACATAGATAGTTATTTCACAGAGAATTATGGCTCCTCTGTTGATGGAAAGATTGACTGGGACACGTTCAAGGTGGTGTTGCAGGGTGTGTGTATGACCACGAAGCACTGCATAGTGTGTACCCTTCAGACAGAGATGTTTAGACGTAGAGGGTAGACTGAGGTCGGCAAAGAGAGACTGAGGCCCTCATTACAACCCTGGAGGTCGGTGATAAAGCGGCGGTAATGCCGCCAACAGGCCGGCGGTAAAAAAAAAAGAATTTTGACCACAGTGGAAACCGCCAACACAGACAGCCACTTTAACACTCCAACCGCCACAGCGGTGGCAACAAGCACGGAAGCGGTAACCACCAACAGCAAGGCGGAAGACAATGTACCGCCCACTGTATTAAGAGAGGCCAATCCACCACCTTTTCCAGGGCAGTACCAACGCCATCAAAAGCACAGCAGAAACAGTACACAGAAGGGAAACGACTCACCTCTCGACACTCAAGGAAGAACCATGACGCCATGGAGCCCGAGTTGTACATATTTCCCATGCTGGTCTACCTCCTCCTACACTAGGAACATGAATGGCAGTGAAGATGACTACAGTGAGTACCGCACCTAGCACACAAGGGAAGAAGGGAGGAAAAAGAGAGTGACACACACACGCAACACACAACACCCCCACCCCCAACACCATACACACAAACAGATGCAACAACATGACATATCCACCCCGTAACCCCCAGGAATAACGCAAGGTAAAAAGGAAGTGAGTAAAGTGAGTGTAATATTAAACATTTAGATAAATACGTCCTTAAAGCACAAAACAGTATGTACAATATATACAAATGGCGGAACAATGCCCACTCCAAAATGTCTGTGGCCCACAGGGCCATAACACATAGGCCAAGGCCACAATTGACTCCTGCCTCAATATGGAGAGAACACTGCTTGGGCATCAGGTCGAAGATACACAGGCATCTCAGGGGGAGGGGGAACGGGGGACACCTCTGCCGGAAGATGGTACAACGCCACTGCTCCTGGAGGGGGCTACATGCCCTCTGCTATGTCCTGGGGAGTGCAAATCCACAGTCTCTCTAGTGGGTGGTTTGCCCACTGCTTGCTCCTGGGGAGTGCAAAGCCACAGTCTCTCAAGTGGGTGGTTTGCCTACTGCTTGCTCTTAGGGAGTGCAATGCCACAGTCTCTCTAGTGGGTTTTGCCCACTGCTTGGTCCTGGGGAGTGCAAAGACACAGTCTCTCAAGTGGGTGCCTCATCCTGGCAAGGAGGGGATGAGTGTATGCCTTCTTCCACTGGTTCTGGAGGGGGCCTTGTCCCTTGCGATGCAGATCCTGGATGGTGCAAGGTCACAGTCTCTCACCTGAGTGTCACACCTACAGTTGTTGCAGGGGCCAGGAAGCACTACAGCCCATGTAGTCATGACTACACACTGCTTGCAGGCGGTGACGGCTGCTCTGTGGTGGCAGCTGCGGGTTTGGCGGCGGTGCTGTCAGTGGTGGGGGGAGGTTCCAGCCCTTCCCCTGCAGCCTCGGACAGCTGACCACTGTGGCTGCTGCAGCTGGCAGTGGTGCAGGTGGCGGTGCAGTTGGCTGTGCAAGTGGCGGTGCTGTCAGTGGTGGGGGGAGGCTCCAGCCCTTCCCCTGCAGCCTCGGACAGCTGCCCACTGGGGCTGCTGCTGCTGGCAGTGGTGCAGGTGGCGGTGCAGGTGGCGGTGCTGGCGGCAGTGCAGGTGGCGGTGCTGTCAGTGGTGGGGGGAGGCTCCAGCCCTTCCCCTGCAGCCTCGGACGGCTGCCCACTGGAGCTGCTGCTGCTGGCAATGGTGCTGCTGGCAGTGGTGAAAGTGGCAGTGCAGGTGGTGGTGCTGGCGGCAGTGCTGGCGGCGGTGCAGGTGATGGTGCTGCCAGTGGTGGGGGGAGGCTCCAGCCCTTCCTCTGCAACCTCGGATGGCTAAAGTGCCATGGCTGGAGTTGTTTGCCCACATGCTGCTCCAGCACCAGGCACCAGACCCATCCTGCCTGTGGCATCTGTTCCTTTTACATTGGCCTTGGCAGCTGTTGTTCCCTTCCTGCCCTTGGCAGCTGGTGGAGCCTCCTTGCTTCTGCCAGCTGGTGTTCCCTCCCTGCCCTTGCTAGCTGGTGGTGCCTCCTTGCCCTTGCTGGCTGGTAGTGCCTCCTTCCCCTTCCTGGCTGGTGCTCCCTTCCTGCCCTTGCTAGCTCGCGGCCCCTTCTTGCCCTTGGCAGGTGGTGCGTGCACACTGGCAGTGCTGACGGGTACCTCCTTGAAGCCTCTCACACATGCAGTAGCTGCAGAAACTACAGTGGCCGTGGACTGGGTGGCTGAGGTGCTGGCCTGGGTGCTGCCCACCGTAGCCCAAAGTGAAGGACGGGGGAGGGCGGGGCAGGGAATAGGTCAAGGGTGGAGAGGAAAAGCCTTTTAGGGACACTGGGGCTGGAAGAGGGTGAAGGTTTGGGAGTGGAGGAAGAGGGAGTGGTTGTAGTAGGTGTCTGCCTGCTGTGTTTGGGTGCAGGTGCCTGGGATGGATGCTGTTGTGAGGTCCATGGCTGTTGGGTGTCTGAGTGCCTGCGTTGGTGTACCTTGGGAGGAGGCGGCATAGACACAATGGGAAAGGACACAGGGAACGTGTGCATGGATGTGGGGGTGGTGACTGCCCGTGTAGAGATAAGCGTGCTGGTGATGGAGGTAGTGGATGAGGATGTAGTGCATGCAGGTGTGAGTGGAGACGCTACTGGGAGGGAGGTGGACGAGGAGGAGGAGGGGGACACAGTGGAGGCAGTGGATGTTGGTGTGTCTTCATCTGGATGGTGCTTGTGTGAGTGCCTGTGGGATGAAGCGTGGTGCTTGTGTTTGCCTGAGCCACTTCTGTGTGTTGATTTGGGTGAATGCAGGTCTGAAGGTGTGCTTGGGATAGGCTGGGGTTGAGGGGAATGGGACTGGGTAGAGGGAGTTGGAGGTGGGAGGCTAGAGGCAGGGACAATGGCTGCCATCAGTGAGTTGGCCAGAGCCTGGAATGATGTCTGTTGGGCCGCCACACCAGAGTGAATGCCCTCCAGGAATGCATTTGCTATTTGCAAATGTCCTGCTAGACCCTGGATGGCATTCAGTATGGTTGACTCCCCAACAGAGAGGGATCTCATGAGGTCAACAGCCTCCTCACTGAGGGCAGCAGGGCTGACTGGGGCAGGGCCTGAGGTGCCTGGGGCGAAGGAGATGCCCACCCTCCTGGGTGAGCGGGCACAGGAAGCTCGCTGAGGGGCTGCTGGGAGGGCGGTGTTGGTACGGGGGATGGTGGCTGTACCTGTAGTTGGGGTGGGCACAGAGGTGTCCGCCACTTCCATCGGAGGAGGTGTCACTGTCAGAACTATCCCCTTCTGTCTCCATCGTGGTGCTCCCCTCGCCCTCCGTCTCACTTGTGCCCTCACCGTCGGTGGATTCGGCCTCCAGGACCATGTGGGATGCAGCTCCCTCCGTCTCCGGTGCCTCTGCTCCTCCGCCAGATGATACTAATATACATAAGAACAGGGTGACAAAACATAAAGGGTGGGGAAGAGACAGAGGATACACTTGGTCAAAGCGAGCAACAACACTACCTTTCGCGTACACAACTCACAGGCAACAGCCCTATGCACTAGACCATGCAATACCCGTTACAATGCTAGTCACCAGGCCATGGGGTACAATGCCTAACGCCATTAGCTGCACACCTGAAACCCACAGGACCCTGCCCAGTAGTAGATGCCCACTAGCATTATTGGGGATGGAGTGCATCTGAGCCTGCCCATCATGGAACCTACTCTGCCATGGTCGTCCTGGCCTAGGGGCACCCACAGACCCACATCCCCCACCCAGGTAACACCTCAATGCACGCAACTTCATGATTCTGAATCTGTACTCACCCCCTAGTGGCTGCTGTGATGCCTTCAAGCGCCCATCCAAATCCGGATAGGCCACCGCCAGGATGCGGAACATCAGGAGGGTCAGGGTACGATGGGCACACCTTCCTCGTTGGGAGGCCATTCCCAGCTGGGCCTCCGCCGTCTTCCTTGCCCAGCGGCGCAGGTCCTCCCACCGTTTTCAACAGTGGGTGCTCCGCCTGTCAAAGACCCCCAGGGTCCGCACCTCCTTGGCGATGGCACACCAAATACCCTTTTGCTGATGGACGCTGACCTGCAGAAAAAGATACATAAGAAAAGGTATTAGTCATACCGTCCGGCCTGTTACACTCATGGCCCACCATATCCCTCCCATCCCCTTACTCACAGACATTGCCCACCAAACATGCAGCACTCTGCCCAGGACCCCTCACCCCCCCCACACACAAGGCTTACACACACAGCACTACATACATTCATGCCCCACGCAATGTGCTCACAGTGTTCTCACCTGTTTGTCTGGAAGACTATAAAGTAAAGGGTACAGGGGTAGGACCCCATCCACTAGTCACTACAACTCCTTGGAAGTGAAGGCAGGGGCCCTTTCCCCAGACACTCAAGCCATGGCTGCTTCCGGACACAGGTCACAGTAGCACTTGCAGTGTAGGTCCTCTCCTGTTGAAGGTCAGGTAGCAAGTAAGTGAACAGATAGAAAATGGCAGTCACGTTCGCGGCGGTGCGTACCGTCACCACCGGCATACATCACCATTGGCTACTGGGACCCACAGGGCCCAGTGGTAACCAATGATGTGTTGCACGGCGGTCGTCGACCACCTCCCGCAACGGCGCACAACGTCAGCGGAATTACCTCATTTCCACTTGTCCCTCCTCACAGGTCAGGCGACCGCCATTTCATGGGGGAACAGGCCATGGCACCTACCTGCATCACAGCAGACATAGGCACATCAACGAACCTACACGTTCACATACTGTTTCTGTAAAAAAAATGCAAGGCATATTAATCTGAGGATATCTTTGAATATGACCATCTGCTCACTGTTTTTCACCCTAGAGTTCAACCGGTGAGGATGAATAGGAGATAGAGACAAACCCCGTGTACAGACCCCTGGTGGACCTGGCGACAATGGAGGACAGGCACATTATCCTAACCTACAGACTTGATAGGGCCACAATCCATGAGCGGTGTACCCAATTGGAGCCAGACCTGATCTCAGTTATCCGCCACTCCACTGGTATCCCCCCTCTTGTGCCGTTCCTGTCAGTGCTATATTTCTTGGCAAGTGGGTCCTTCCAAGCGACAGTGGCCATGGCAGCAGGGATGTCACAGCCTATGTTCTCAATTAAACACATGCGCAGCTACATCGTTTTTCCCCAGGTGGAAGATTTGGCCACAGTGAAAGCTGACTTCTATGCAATGGGACATATCCCGAACATCATTGGTGCTATTGATGGTACACATATTGCTTTTGTCTCCCCCCGGAGAAATGAACAGGTGTTCAGAAATCGAAAGAGCTTCAACTCTCTGAATGTGCAGATAGTGTGCCTGGCGGACCTGTACATCTCCCATGTCAATGCAAAGTATCCTGGGTCTGTGCATGATACCTTTATTTTTAAGAATAGCAGCGTTCCATATGTGATTTCTCAACTCCAGAGGCACAGGGTGTGGCTAATAGGTGAGCCCATGGTACCCACCCAGTGTCTTTTGGTATATGAGTGTGGGTTTGGCCCTAAGTGTGAGCGTCTGGCTAACAGGTATCGCTCGATATTTACAGGTGACTCTGGTTACCCCAACCTCTCATGGCTACTGACCTCAGTGAGGAATGCCAGGACAAGGGCAGAGGAATGTTACAATGAGGCGCATGGGCGAACAAGGATGATCATTGAGTGCACCTTTAGCCTCCTGAAGGCCAGATTCTGGTGCCTCCATCTGACAGGTGGATCCCTGTGCTACTCACCCAAAAAGGTCTGCCAGATCATCGCTGCATGTTGCATGTTGCACAACCTGGTCTTGAGACGCCAGATGCCTTTTCTGCAGGAGGATGAGGCTGGAGATGGTTGTGTGGCAGCGGTGGAGCCTATGGACAGTGACGGAGAGGAGGCAGAGGAAGAAGATGTGGACAACAGAACAACTATAATTCAACAGTACCTCCAGTGACACACAGGTGAGACACTGTAACGTCACCTTCCATTGCAGTTTTGTGTTGGACATTGTACATGGCAGCCTGATTTTCCAATTTCTATGGCCACTTACTGCACCCTTTGGCATCTCTATTTTCAGATATCTGTGCCCCACTCTGGCTCCTGGTGTGTTTACTGCTGCCCACTACAGGTCATACCTATGTATATATAACTGTACATTTGAATTGCAATGTTTATAGCTTGTTAAGCTAATACATATTTAAATCAATTGACAGACTCTATACTTGTATTAGTTCCAAGGGTGTTTATTTATGTGATAATAAGTGTAGTGGGTGGTGGAATGGGCTGGGTTGATGATGGAGGAATGTCCAGGATAGAGTCCAGTCTATTGGTATCACAGGTGCATTGTCCAAGGGGGCATAGGGAGTGGGGCAACAGCAGTTCAAGGTGGACAGGGTGACAGAGTGGGACACAAGGGTGACATTCAGGGGAGTCTTATTTCCTGGCGGGAGTCTTGGCAATGTTCTATGGCTTCTGCCTGGATCACAGGGACCTTTTGCATGGTGGTTCTCCGTCTGAAGGGGGAGGGGTGCTGGTGACCTGTTGTTCCTGTGGAGGGGCCTTCTGTCCACTAGCGTCAGCGGAGGTGGAGGGCTGTTCATCGGTGTGGCTAGCGTCAGGGGCTCGTTGGTGTGCCACTGCCTCCCTCATGGTATTGGCCATGTCAGCCAGCACCCCTGCAATGGTGACCAGGGTGGTGTGGATGTCCCTCAGGTCCTCCCTGATCCCCAGGTACTGTCCCTCCTGCAGCCGCTGGGTCTCCTGCAACTTCGCCAATATCTGGCCCATGGTCTCCTGGGAATGGGTGTATGCTCCCAGGATGTTGGTGAGTGCCTCGTGGAGAGTGGGTTCCCTGGGCCTGTCCTCCCCCTGTCACACAGCAGTACTCCCAGCTGCCCTGTTGTCCTGTGCCTCTGTTCCCTGAACCATATGCCCACTGACCCCAGGTCCCTGATCGTCCTGTGTTTATGGGGTTGCCTGGGGTCCCTGTAGTGGTAGACACACTGATGATTGACGTGTCCTGGGGACAGAGGGATGGGCCCACTGGGTGGGTGCTGTGCTGGTGTTTCCTGAGGGGGGAGGCTCTGTGGTGGTATGGGACTGTGCCTGGGTCACCGACTGTCCAGAAGTCCCTGATGGGCCAGGTTGGTCATCCTGATCCAGGCGTGCAGAGCTGCTGTCATCACTGTGGGCCTCTTCTGGGGGGGAATGGATGTTGCTGGCACCTCCTCTCCGGTGACATTATGTGGGGGTCGTGTGGGGATGTAAATGCAGTGTTATTGTTACTGCGTGTAACATCTTGTGCATGGGTATGTTCCCCTCTATGGTTGTTGTTGCCCTGGCAGATTTGCCTTTGAGTGATAGCTATTTGGTGGGCTAGGTGATTCTCTCCAGTGTGTATGCAGTGGTGATAGGTGTAGGTCTGTGAGTGGTGTCCATGCATTGGTGTTGTATGCAGGGCTTGGTATTGGGATGGGTGGGTTGTGATGGTGGAGTGTATGTGAGGTGGTAGAGTGATGGGGTGAGGATAGGGGTGGGAGTTTGTGATGGCATGCAGGTAGCGGGTGGTGAAAGTAGTAAAGATTTGACTTACCAGATCCCACTCCCCCTGCTACTCCTGCCAGGCCCTCAGGATGCATGATTGCCAAGACTTGCTCCTCCCATTTTGTTATTTGTGGGGAAGGAGATGGGGGTCCACCGGGGGTCCACCGACAGTCCTCTGTACAACTATCTGGTTTCTTGCTACCAAGGAACGCACCTTCCCCCGTAGGTCGTTCCACCTCTTCCTGATGTCATCCCTTGTTCTGGGGTGCTGTCCCATGGCGTTGACCCTGTCCACTACTCTCCGCCATAGCTCCGTCTTCCTGGCAATGGATGTCTGCTGCACCTGTGATCCAAATAGCTGTGGCTCTAACCGGATGATTTCCTCCACCATGACCCTTAGCTCCTCCTCTGAGAACATGGGGTGTCTTTGTGGTGCCATGGGTGTAGTGTGAGTGGTGTAAGTTGTTTGTAGTGGTAAAGGGTTGTGGGTAATGTGTGTGTGTGTTTTATAGTGGTGGGGGGTGTGGGTGTGGTGTGTGTATGAGTGTCAGGTGTGTGTAGTTTGAATTGTCCAATGTGGTGTTGTTTTGTATGTGTGTGTGTATTTTGAGCGTGGCAGTATGTACCGCCAATGGTTTACCACGGTTGAATGTCCGCCACGGTGATTCGTGGGTCATAATGCTGTGGCCGTGTTTCTGTTGGCATAACGGTGTGGGTTTTGCTACCGCCAGTTTATCACTGACCTTTGGGCTGGAGGACTTGTGTGAGTGTCTGTATAGTGGCGGATTTCTATATGTGGGTCATAATACGCATAGCAGTATACCGCCGCGGTCGCGGTATGTTGGCGGCAGTCAGCATGGCAGTAGGCGGCACTTACCGCCAATGTCATAATGAGGTCCTGAGTGTCCAACCCGACCACATACCTAGTGTTAGAGGGTCTTAAGACCGACTAGAGGCACCTGTCCGGATGTTTTACCACCTTCGATTTCAAAGAATACACCAAACGGCAACATGAATTGGGAAACAAGACCAGTAGTTAACTGGCATGGCTGCTGAGATCAGAATACCATGTACTTCTATTGGAGCCATCCGATAGAGCACAGGCCCCATAATGAACTCGCAGTTTATATAATAATTTGAAAGTTATTACTGGGAGTTATACGGGCTCTGCCAGGTGTGACCCCGGAGATGATCCTTGCTTATCTGCGGCCTCTTGAGACACCCCTTCTTAATCCACTATTGGTGCAAGAATTGGATGGTCCTCTAACTCTTGAGGAGGTTTCCTTAGCCATTAAGCACATAGCCAGAGGTAAGACACTCAGTACTGATGGCCTACCTACTGAGTTCTAGCCCTCATTCCCCTCATTCCCTTTATCCTGCTGCTCTATGCTAAACTGACCTCACCTCTTTCTGTCCTTCCCCTTGTCAGCAGACGCGTGTTACAGCCCTTTGCTTGTAGATCTAGAACACTCAAACTTGCCAGCTTTAATAGTATTTCTGACTGTTCACTCTCATGGCTTTAAGTTGTGCTTGACATGTTACTGACTCCTTTGGTCAGAACTCCATCAATTTCTCAGGATGGGGTACAGTTTGTCCTTGTTATAGTTAAATTGACCAATTCTCCAGTATACGCCCAAATTAACGATTTATTTAAAATGTTCTTTACATGTCGCTTCATGAAAGGATCTGTGGCTTCAGTTCTACCTTGGATGAAAGGTTTACAGTTTATTTTTTATTAATTATAAACGAAGCAACAGTGCCTCAAGTGAAAATATAAGAATTAAATAACCCTTAGAAACTCGATGGAGTCAATGCTCAATATACAAATGTAAAAAGTAAAACTATTTATTTAAATTCAAAACAATTGCAGTGGGTAACTACAGGCACAGAAAAAATAACATACAACATGTAGAAAATAACCATGTAAAAAACTAAGTACAAATACTCAGGCATTGTATATGTGACAGAAATTACAAATCAAGAGATGGGGTCACAGTATTACAGTATCCTTGCTTGAATACACTTAGAAAATTGTTCAGAACCAAGTCATATACTCCAGTCGACGACATTTTGATCCCTTAATACAATGCTGGGGTCATCATCAGGACATAAGATCTATGCCTGAGATAAGAGAGTTATAGAACACATAACCCATTGCCTGTTAAAATACAAATAAATCTAGGAAGAAAAAGCAGAAACTAAAAGAAAACAGAAAAAAAAAGAGAAAGAAAAGCCGGAGAGAAGAGAAGAAGAATTCAATTAATGGAATATTGGTAAAATCATCCAAGAGTACACATCATGTCACCCTGTGTGAAATGTGTAAAGCACGATGTGTGCGAAACAACAGTGTGTGGTTGTAATTAATAAAGAGGCAGTGATGGTAAATATTGCTCGTCAGCACCTAAACCCAATAAACAAATAGCTGCAGACTCAAACAGGGTGTGAAAGAAACAGAGAGAAATTATGGAAAAAAAAAAAAAAAACACCGCTTTCCGTAATAAACTGAATGCCACCTGTCATCACAAGATGAATCATGCACGCAAAACTGGGCACATGTAATGATCTGGTAACACAGCCCCGACCAAGTAAGTAGCAATAATCAGTCAGTGCAAGCTTGGACAATATGGCGTCAACTATATTCTCACCCTAGTTGGGACGATGTTAGGCCGAAATGTAAACAACAATAACAACTAATTACAAACATCAATTGGGAAGGGTACAGGTAACCATTAATATATTGAATCACCCCAAATACAGAATGGTCGAATGGTGTGCTGAAGTATACGAGCAACCTCGGGGAGATCAAGGTAGCCTCCTGTGAGAATCAGGGATCACCGAGTACAGTGAAAATGAGGTGGCAAGCAGAACCACGTTGGGCTATGCAATGGGCGTCCTAGAGGGTAGATGAGCCCGCTAACGAGGGGAGCGCGTCTGATTCCTCGTGGAGGAAAAAACAGTAGCCGGTGCTCGAATGCTGGCACAGAAGGAAAATCGAAACGAAGGAGGGTGCGCATATGTGAGAGAGTCAGAATGTGGCGGCCATACTTAAGTAGGGAAGAAGGAAGAGAGACAGATGACACATTCTTTTCAACAAACCTGAACAGATAACAAAACTAACGAAATTACCGCAAACAAGTGGGAGGGGGGAACCACCTAACAAAAATTGGTGACAACTTGGCCCCCTATCCTTTATCATTCCCAACATAATACATAGGAATAATATCCTATAGTTCCAAACAGTAATCCTGATTCCAACAGAAAAGAAAACTAAATTACTACAAGGCAAGCAGAATTCGAAGCTGGGTAAGGCTAAAAAAGTTATATTAAAGCAGTCCAGTCCTCCATCCTGTTCAAACCAATTTTGTGGTGATTAGTGCGTATTATCCACTTCAGTTCCTCCTTATTTAATAAGTCATTGATGTTGACCCCCCTGGAGGCTTGCCAACTGAGATGACCTGCCAGCGCACATCATTTTCACTATGTTTCTCCTCTGTGAAGTGGTCCACCAATGGTGCATTAGTCACTTTGTAACATAGACGACTCGTGCTGACAAATCCATATGTGTACCTTCTGTGTTGTTTGGCCGACGTAAATCATATTGCACGTACAAGTAATGGCATAGATAACATTTTCAGTATTGCAATTTGATAACGCGTCCCGACCTAGGTACTTTACTTGCACGGGGACTCGTTTTAGGCCGATGAACCTTTTGACCCTGATTGGGGGCACCTCAAGACAAGGTATCTATTCCGCATTTCAATCACTAGATCAACAACCTCATCAATATTCGCAATAACAAATCAACCAAATTTGTTAATTGCATAAATAAGAATTTAAACACAACATGACCTTTCAGCCATGAATAACCACACTTGATTTAGTAAGATTTATGAGATGTATTCCCTATTAGTTACAATCTACTAGCAAGTTTATTAGTCTCAATACCAGAAAACACCTCAATCACATCACAATGTGGCAACTTGAATATGACTTAAGCAAAGCAAAGATCATGAACATTAGAACAAAGCACGACGTCAACATGAATTAACTTTAGCAGAGTAGCATTAATACGTTATTCAACAAAGCAAAGATCCAGTCATTTGTCTATTTGCACCCAATTGTCAGTGAACTCCTTAACTAACCTCAAATTAGCATCAGCATGTTAGGCTTCATGCAAAACAATTTGGTAACACAAATTTGGAAAACATCTGGCTATGGCCTCTATTAAAGAGCAGTTGGTACCTAGGAAGAAAAGGCAAACAGACAATTACAATTTCATCATCATATAGTTACCCTCCGTAATGGGTCAGCATACAGAATCAGTCTTCGTCCTCAGGACAGCAGTTGATTCACCATCAGCCCGGACAGGGCAGCAAAGTCTCAGCAAAATAGAGTAAGTAGGAATACTATCCTCATAAGGAGGAGAAGCAAGTGTCAGGTAAGGCAAAAAGGTTGAGGATGGTTTAAAGTATCAGTGGCAAGGACTAAATCAGAATATCAGAGCAACACTAAGAGTGTCCCTCTAATGTGTCAGTAAGAGACATGAAAATGGCTGAGTAAGATTGGCAGGATAAAGGCACGCAAAGGGCTGATTTCTCCTTGTGATACGTTGTTAAATTAAATTCGCCAGCCAAGTCTCTAATTTCCAATTGGTCTGTATTTGGTGCACCATTATCTCTATCCAATAGTCTGTTGATCACCTTACTAGAATTTCCATTTAAAACAGTTCTCATGCAGTTTATTGGCTCCTGTGATTTACGTCTTCAACGGGTAGAATGTCAGGTAGAAAAAGTAACACTTTAGTCAGTAGCTCCATTGTCTTTACCAGTTTGAGCAACCTTGTACCTGTTGCGAATTACACTGTTGCATTCAGCAAGAATGTCTCCTTGAGCAAGTTGAGTCTCATGAGAAAGAATTAACTACGGTTACACACACATCTCTAGCTTCTGGAAAAGTACAGCTTTATGTCCTTCAGGAAGACCGCACATCGCACGTTAGAAAAACACATTTAATATGAGATCAGGTAGCTAGGCCCAGACCCTTGCTAACTAAGGCCTAATGATTAATTTGACAAAACCTTAACATATAACTCTTATTGCTAAAACAGAATCATACATTAGTACATTAATAATCCATTATTAATCAATTCCATTTATCATCCTATACATTGGTGGCCACTCCCCGGGGGCACATTTCAAACGCGTATGTTAATATTAGTCTGTCACGTTTTCTATGCAGCTTCATAACTCATTATTTTGCAAGCAGTTCATGTTAATTTTGATTATAAAAGCTACACTCCAACAAATTTGAAAACTGTTTTAACGTGATTTTATTATTGTTATACACAAACTCTTTAGTCTCAGTAGTGAACTGGCATACACCTCAATTTCCACACCTTGGAAGTCTCACAAGGGGGGGAAGGGCCCCAGGGCCCCAGAGGGAGTTTAAAGTGGAACTGGGCTGAGACATGGGTAAGTTTCTCTCACCAAGTGATCTTTTATGTTTTTTTCCTTTGTGGAAAGCAAAAAGAGGACATTCAAATTTCAGTTCACCTGCATTAAGGACTGGCCAGTGTTTATAGAGGCATTTTCCCAATTGATCAGAGACAGGAGAACATGTAGTAACACATACCAAAAGCTCATTGTTGTCTGTATTCTTAGAAGTAAGCAATACTTCTCTCTAGGGCAATACTAAGCCTGTTCAGTAGATTGTCTGACTAGTCTCCGTGGACAGCCTCTAGGATATAGCTTTTCTGCCAAAACATAAGCCTCTCTGAAAAAATCTTGTCTGAGGAAGCAATTTCTCCTAATCCAGGGGAATTAGGAATATGGGAGGGAATCCCTGAGAGCACAAGGATGATTTCTGTTATACGTGAGCAGAGTGTTACATTCAGTAGGCTTAGGATACAAAGACATAACAAGTTCACCATCAGAGTTTTTTATTAATTGATCCAAGAAAGCACTCTCTGATCTACTCTGTGTGATGTGTAGCAGAAGGCTTTCACTGCAATGATCTGCCCTGGATCATAGGTGTAACTTTCTCAGCTCCACAACCAGTTTGATGAGAATAATAAGTGGACTTGATGCAGACTATAATTATATGTATTTTGATGTTATCAGCACCTACACATGTGGAAAGGAACTTGGTTGAGTAGAGATTGGCAGACTCTGATGAAGGTTTAATTTTGGTTCAGCGGTTGTCTCTCGGGATTTGCTTTGGTGTTTCCTTCTCCATATTTATTGCAGAAATTTCATGACTTGGAAGGTTTTTGGTCACTTGTCTTGCGACGGTCCTGAAGAGGCCTGCAACAGTGAAGTGGCCAAAAACGGTTGACTTGTTCTTTCCTTGAGGATCCACCATGATGAAAGGACTTTGTCTTAAACATTTGAGGAGGAAAAGTTTGAATGAGAATCTGTTACCAGACCTAAGCTCATTTTGGCTATCTCTGGGTGGATCATGGACTGAAAGGAGACATACAGACCTCCTGTTGTATATATAATTATTGGTAGGCAGGCAAGCGATGACCTCAATTTATGTACATATTATGTGTTGGATAATTTTTTAAGATGTGTATGTATCAATGTTTTGGTTTTGTGTTGTTGTCTTCATGAATGTACTTCTCTATGTACTGAAATAACTTGATAATACATTAAAATGGTTCAGCAAAGACTTATGGTGTAAGGTGACTCAAGAGATGTCTTGCAATTAAGTTGAATGCAAACCAATTAATTTAGGTTTGTATTGTTAGGTGTTATAATTTTTTCAATAAATATTTTTATTGATTTTACTTGTAACAAAAGCCTGTGCATATCGAGATACAACTTCAACAGTCAGTAAGCAGAGTCAAATTAAGAATGTGACACATCAGTCCAGAGGAGCACGATAAGGTATCCTGTTACAAGGAAAGGATACAAAGATGCACAATATTATGTAGAAGTGATTCCGTTCACGCCTAGTGGAATACAATGTGAAACAAGTGTAACCACGCAATAAATCAATCTATTCAAAAGAGCCAAGCCCAACAGTACCTCCCACCACATGTCATGCCTCCTCCTTGCCTAGCATGGATACACAGTGTGGTATTCAACAGGGGGTCCATCACCTTCCAGGGATTCCGTTCCAGCCATCTGCGTGTCACAGAGCTGGGGCCAGCAGGTCCTTCAACTTAGTCACATAGTCATCTCATTGCTCCACAAGGTTTCACTTTAGGTCTCTGGCTCCTATGTCAGCCTGCATTCAGAGCTCCGCTAAAGTCCAATGAACCTCATCCATCTGACATGCTGTAACTGGGGAGGCAGTCGCTGCTTTCCAGGACATGGCAATATGACGTTCGCAAGGACATCAGCTGAAAGCTCCTGAACTGTTTTTTTCTTTTTGTTACCATCCCTGTGTTAAGGATGCAACAAGTGGGGTCATGGGGTCACAGGGTAGGGTAGAGTCTGTGTGTTAGATTAGCAGGTAATTTAGGTCAGACAATGAAACTCTTTCCAATACTTATTCTAAATTATCACCCTTGGTATGTATCACATAAACAGTGTTCGTCTCTTGGAACTGTTTCTTTTCTTCTTTTCTTTAGGTTTCTGAGGACCAGCGTTGTCTTGGAATTGCATGCCCCTCAATGAAATTAAATTGCCACAGGTAAGTGTGTTCCATTCCTGCTTTCAGGTAAGTCCAGGGAGAGGTGTGAGGGGGAAACAAAACACCTTAGTCGTGCCTATCCTAATCAGCCACCAAACATATACTCTAGGCACTCAAGTATTGAACAATTCAAGAACTCCTTCTTTTACTAGGAGATTTGAAATGACCGACACTCAAGGTGAATGCCAAGATCCAAGTTTTGCATATTTGCATATGGCTCTCAGTTTATGCTGTTTATATGTAGGTCAAATAGCCCATCCTGTCTAGCCACAGCCACTGGCTGCGGGTGCCTTCCCTCCTCCCGATACTGTACAGTCCCAGCTCTGCAGCAAGCAAGCACAAACCCAGGCTAGCTGTGATCCTCCAGGAATTTGGTAGGGCGACTCCTCCTTCTGCTGGCTTCTCTGCTGCTCAGCTGCCAGGCTCCCTCTTCTCCTTCCGTTATCTCCACCACATCCTTGGCGTCTTCTGAGTTATTTGATACCACAGCGATCTCATCCTCTGTGTCCGGTCCATGTTTTTCTTCCTGCTTTCTCTCCCATTGGTCCAAATATCAGATGATGTCTTCTATGTCTTCCAAGTGACAGGCAACATTGCAAGGCTTAAAGGGACAGTTCTTCTGTGATTCAGTGCTGCAGATCTGACCTTTTACTACAAAAAGACATGTTTCCTTGCGTTGTAAAATCTGGTTCCCTGTCTCTGGCTTAAAATAGAGGAGCAGAAACTGGTTAGGCCGGGAGCAGGGAGCGTACAAAAAAAATAATAATAATTGGCTTCTCTGTCTTCTTCTTCATTCCTTCCACCCCTTTGTAGACTCTGATCATTGTGACACCATGATAGCAGAAATAGAAGAGGTCACTGATTGCCAGAAATCCAAGATCACGAGGTATACCCACACCATATGAATAAAGTCCACCTCAACCTGTTGGAATCCGGGACATTGTTTTCTTGTGCCTGGGTACATTTGGCCTATTCTGTCTGAGGATAGGTATGTGTGATGCAAGTAGGTGAATTGGGTAAAGTGGACCCTAACATTCCACGTAATTGATTTGCTAGACCCCAGACATATCTGCCAGGCAGTGTCGTTTAGTTCTGTGGACAATATCTCTTCCCACCACTCCTTAAGGGTCTGGAAGCAGGTATCTGACAGATCCTGGCTCAAAGTTCCATAGATAACAGATATCACTCTTATTGAGCTTGTTATATTCAGCATCAGTTCTAATGGTCTAGCCAACCATGACAGATCTCTCTCTGGGTCCCACATCCTATCAGCTACCTCACGGAGGGCCAAATATAACACAAATTGTTCTGGACCTAGGTCTCCCCCGTCCTCAAATGTGCGTAGCCTACCTTCTATCACCACATCTTCCCACTTAGCATAATCATCTGCCGTCCAGGTATATCTTGAGAGAAGCGATGTCATGGCCCTACATGGTGGTATCTCCCATAAGGGCAACTGGGTGCATATGGTACTCCCCTTTGTCCCCAGTGTATGTATATCCTCAAGAACCATACCTCCACCTTCTGTAGAACATTCAGTATCTGGCGATCTGAGGGACATGCCAGGAGCCACCCCCATTAGTGACCTATCGCCTAGCTGCTCACAACCCAGTGTTTCTCTTATGGGACATGATGTGTCATCCAGCCAACGTAACGGCCACTGAAGTTTAGCTGTAGTGTAATAAAGCTCATAATCGGAGGTAAATGGCTTTTGTCATTTTATAGCTCGGCGAGGATGACACTATGTCAAGCCTATGCTTAAAGATTTCGCTGTACAAATGGCAAAATACTTTGTCACTATCTAGATCGGCGAGGATAACACTGTGCTAATCCTATGCTTAAAAACTTTGCTAGTTAAGGAGACATTTGAGGTGAGCAAATTTAGAGTGTCACTGGTGTTGCAGGGTGCTCCTTACTAGAGCAACTCTGCACCTAAAATTGGGAACTTCCCAGAGTTCTCCTATGTTTTTTGCATAATTTATGCGTCACTCTAACCCTGAAAGGGCCTCGGTTTGACTTATACTGGGTGCTCCCTTGTGTCTGGACAAAGCTATACCCCTCTGAAGAGCTCTAATGAGAGCAAAACACGTGTTATGGGTTGCTTTACTCATTCCAGGTTGGCTTGGACGGTATTTGACCAGTCCAAAGCTGTAATACTGTGCCTGGAGTGGTAACTGGCTTCTGTCATTTTATAGCTCGGCGAGGATGACACTATGTCAATCCTATACTTAAAGATTTTGCTGTGCAAATGGCAAAAGACTTTGTCACTATCTAGCTCGGCGAGGATAGCACTATGCTAATCCTATGCTTAAAAACTTTGCTAGATAAGCAGACATTTGAGGTGAGCAAATTTAGAGTGTTGCTGGTCTTGCAGGGTGCTCCTTACTAGAGCAGCTCTCCACCTAAAATTGGGAACTTCCCAGAGTTCTACTTTGTTTTTTGCATATATATATATATGCATTCCACCTAGTATTCATGACAATATAACATTGTTTTCAAAAGCAGTGGGAAAGGAGCTTAAGGATTTTAATGTAAAACAGAAGTTTGAGAAAGGAAATGTGCAAAGACAGAGGAAAATCAATACATTAGTGAAAACATTGAAGAATGATACAGATTGTGTAGTAAAAAAGCACATAAGGGAGGCAATGTAGTTCTTTGGCCAAGAGATTGGTATCTGGAGGTGGCCTATGCCCAGTTAAGTGACAGTACACGCTATGTAAGAATAGAGCTTCAGGAGCATTAGGATACTATTGAGGATTATTACAAATGGTTGAAAGGATGGCATAAAAGAGAGTTATGATTTTTTTTTTTTTTATAATTTCCTGAAATTCCCAAATTTCTATTTGATACCCAAGGTTGATAAAAACCCACAGAGACCACCAGGGAGACCAATAATTTTGCCTACTTGAAAACACGTCCGAATTTGTAGATTCTGTTTGAGACCGCTTGCATCCTGTCACCTTCACATTTACAGTATTCTACTGATTTTTTAAAAAGAATATTCCATGTGGCCCGGGAGGAAGATATGTTGATAATAACATTAGATGTATCCTCACTGTGTACAAGCATAGTTCATGAGAATGGATTAAGGGCTGTGAAATATTTTCTAAGAGCAAGAGCCATTAGATTTTATGAGCACAATAGAATGCTATGTGAAATGATTGAATGCTTGAGCAGGAACAGGTTTCTTTTAGATGGGCACTTGTACAAGAAACTTCAGGGGATGGTAATGTGTACCTGCTTTGCCCCCAGTTATGTGAGTTTGCATTTTGTGCTGGTGGGAGGAGCAGGTGGTCTTTGAGAGATCAGGGAATTGGAGTCCTGTGGATGAGGTTCATTGATGATCTATTTGTGATTTTGAAAGGTGACATGATGTCAGCACAATCTTTTGTTAAAGAGTTGAACAATAATGATTTAAATTTGGTACTTACTAGCAATATTACCACAACTCATAGTGAATTTTTGGATATTTCTATAGATGTAGAAGAGGGTAAGATAGTGACAAATATCCATTGGAAAAGCACAGCAGGAAACAGTACATTGCATGCTTCAAGCTGCCACCCAGACATTTTAATGTAGAGTATCCCATATGGGGAATTGTTAAGAGCTAGGAGAATATGTAATAAAGAGACACATTTCAATGTTATGAGTGCAGAAATGAAGGAAATATTTAGAAGAAGGGGTTATAGCAATAATATCTGAAAGGTAACCTCTCAAAGGGTGGAAAAGCTCGCACATGGGGAGGTGCTATTTAAGGAAAAACCTGTGAAGAAAAATACAGTACAGAGGTGAGGTAAATCACTACTTACAGTAGAGACCACTTTTTGGTGCAAAATATACTTCAAAAGTACTGGTACTTGTTAAAGAGTGATGAGGTTATTTCAGAAAAGATTCCCTGCAAGCACAGTATTACTTATAGGAGGCCAAGATCTTTGAGGGACAGACTGGTGTGTAATGACATACGGCAAGGAATTAAGAACCATAAAACCCCTTACTCATAAGACGGATTTTGCAGTGTACATGCTCAGGTGCAACTGTTATGATATATATATATATATATATAGCACCATTTTACAAGCCCCTAAACTAACCCTGCAACACCTGTCAATGATTAAAAACAAGGGCAACTCCTACCCTGCAGCAAGGCATTTTTGGAAAGAACATCAGGGGGACACGGAACAGTTACAGTATTCAGTAATATATACTATTGAGTATAGCCAGAGAGGGGGGAAATCTTTAACAATTGGTTTCCTCAAAGTCACTTCCCCTTCCTACAAAGGCCATATTATGAGCTGCACAGTCGTGGAAAATGTTACAATTTTCGTGCAAGCATGTATTTGCATGAAGACGTGTTAATTTCATTCTGCCTGACTTGGAATCAGATCCTGTAACTCTTAAAGCCAGTTGTACGACATACTTGTCAGAAAATACTGGTTGCAATTATTGAAATATTCATTGGGTAGGTAAAAAATTGCTAGTTAGTCTGATTGGCCACAATCACATGGATGGTGGCCTGCAAGGGTCAGCAGGTCACCATGCACCCTGTTGTAGCACTTGAATCTGTCAGAGATGCGTGGCAGAGCAATACAAGCCCTGCACAGTGGAGGTAGCGTGGGGTAGTTTGTCAGTCAACAAACTCAACAAAGAACACCCTATAAATCATTGTCCAGTCAGTGCCTTATATTATAAAAAGAGCACAGTTCTTGCTTTACAAATATATACATGATGGCAGATGAAAATACCTACACACTCTCCTAACAGTTCACACCTTTAGAGAGCCCTGAACCCTAAGACCATGATATGTCCTACAGATACTAGACACACTATAGGAGGGAACAGTTCTCAAAAGGAAGGCCTTTCTGGCTTTGTCAGGGGGCACATTATTAATATAAGCAGAATTGAGTCAGATTAAACCACTGCAACACAATTAAAATCACTAATGTTGTTTCATCTTACAATCATATTCATTAATACCTATAATGATTCACTGCATGGGGAATATTGCTGTTTTCATCCAGGTGGTGTGCTCCAGCGAAGAAACCAGGAGTGGTTTCTTCATTCTTCCTGGCCTCTACATTTTGCAGTTCTTGTAGAGCCTGATTTTTACTGCTCTCCCTCCTCACAGAGGACCTGTGGTCTATCTGGTCATAACATATTTAGGTATCTAATCTGTGAGGATGGGGCAGCAAATGGTGATTGGATCTGTCATGGGGTGAAGATTGATACCTACACCTGTACAAACTGTGACAAGGCTTGTTTAGACCTCTTCTATTTTATCATGTGCTTGTTTGAAGATTCTTTTATCCATTTTTATTAGAAAGTGTAACATTTTAGACATACTCAGAAGTGTATCATGTCTGCCTACTATCTAGGCTGACATGTTTTCATTGTTTTTATTGTGGATGCTGTTATAACATTACAGACATGTATAGTAGCTCTGCTATGTTTTTATTTTGTTAGGTATAGGTACATATTATGTATCTAGATCACATGTTGAATCTCCATATTTGTTTACTGTTTGATAGATTTTAGTGCCTACAAGTACAGTTTTATTTTATAAACATGAGATAATGTCGGTGATCAGATACAGTAAAAACACAGATATATGACCATTAACTGGAGGGACTTTGCTGTGACAGGAAATAGCTGAATAGCTTTTTTTTTACCACAACAGAGTATGCTGCACGATCCATTGTAATAAACCCAATTTATGGGTTTGCTATTTTCTCTGTCTGCTCAAATTTAGCATAGCACTTGGAAGTAGTGTTAGGGTGTTAGGATGGTCGAAAACTATGTTATGAATGTTCACATTGTATAGCCTGGCCATGACATGTATTACTACATTTATTTTGTCATTCTTTGAGTGAGGTTACTGTTCATATTGTATGCATTAGACTTGAGTTTTAGAAATAAAAAAGTTAAAGTTTATACCCTGTTTCTTAGTGCTATTTTGAGTGTTTAATTCACTTATGAAAAAGGGTTTGAATTTTTACTGTATCCCTGAATTCCTCTAGTGCAACGGATCATGACTAGAAACCACTACTATACAGTGCTGCTCAGGGGGTCATTTATGGGCTGCAGTTGAACTGGATTTTAAATCCCTGTAGGTGCACTGAACCTAGTCCTTGCACCAGGGTATAAGAAATTCAACCCAGGCGATGCTGGGGGGATGGGCAGAGCTCATGATATACCCACAGGATGATTGCTGACATTTCTGGCTACACATCTGCAGGGGTAGAATAAGATTGTGCACTGCAAGTAGGTGGGCTTTGGGGTTGTTAGTGCTCTAGGTAGCTGTTGGCCACCAGTTGTTCAAGGCAAGACTTGACCCTTGGGCCCCTGTAAACATGGGACTCTATAAGATGAATGACCTTGACGTGCTGGCATGCTTTAGCCTTTCTCAACACCAACAGTTATTCCCAGTGCAACTCAAAGAGGTTCTCCAAGCCCCGGTGTTCCAAAGGTGATTATTGCCCATGCCAAACCCCCTCACATGTGTGGCCAACTGGCACATCAGAAATGTCTGACACCTGTTGCCCTCCGCTTTAAGGTCAAGGAGTAGAGACTGTGCAATGAGGGAGAACTTGGAGAAAAGACAAGAGTTGCATCTGGGTGAGGGAGATGAACAAGGTTATGTACAGGGTATGGATTCATGGAGGTTACAAATAGCTGTGACTAGCATCTGTGACCTTGGATCTTGTGTCTGAGGACTTGCACTCTGGAAGCTTGCCTCACAAGGAGGACTGCTGGCTGGCACCAATTTTTTTCAAAGAATTGTGAACCTGACAACAATCTCCGAATCCTCTGCAATGCTTGATGGTGCCAAGAGGGTGGCCTGCAGGAAGAGGCTGGGTTTCTGCTAGTGTTGCATGCTGTCCTTGACTCATGGATGGAACAGCTTCATCTGTAGGCTACTCATCCTAAGATGCTTTGGTGGAAGTTGAAAAAACTGTTAGACATGTGACATTTGTTAGGGTGCATTTGCATACTCATTCATACATCTCTACACTGCATTTTGCAATGGCAGACTCAACACTTTGACATAGACAGATAGGATCTGACATTGGCATCTCAGGATAAATGGTGCATGGAATGGGTCTCTAGAAAACAAAGATAGTTTCTTACCCTTGCCACAAGGCTACAAATTCTCCTAACAGACAAAAAATAGAAGTGCAAACTGCTGGAAAGTGGCTGTGCCCTGATAAGTGCTGATGGTTCGGTGAGAGTGTAGAGACTGATGCCCTTCGCTTTCCTCAAACTAAAACCTACAAGTTGTGGTATTTGACCATGTTCAGTGGGTTCTGAATACATAGCTGACTTTTATCATAGACCTGTGTTTAGCCATCCCCATTCTAGAGTGCAGAGTATAAAATAGGTTGAGCCCTCCATCCATGCTTTCTTTATCCAACAATCTATCCCATAACCCACTGGGTACAGCATCACTGTGTATTGTTTGTGTTAATGTTTCTAATTTGGTTCTTGATCCAAGTGATCCAATTCTCAAAGCTGTGCCTGCCCCTCGCATTCTTCCCTTTATACATGTGCGCTGAGCCTCCTGGAGTTAGGTTTGTTTTGATAAATTGCGAATTGGTTGAGCTTGATTCTCTAATGTGTATTATGTTTTGTGACATTTATCCTCTAGAGAAAAAGCATTTTGTACTTCGTTCGTCCTTTTCGATGTGGTCTGTTTCAACATATGGGTAGGATGCGTCTACCTCGGCCCTCCAGGCTAAAATGCTTCTTTTAGTTTTTCACTCAAAAATCACTGACACTCACCCTTTTCTCTTCACATAAAAGGAAATGTCGTACCCTTTGGGACATACCCTGATCCACCTTGGAATGCTGATATGCTTTCCTACCCCCAAAAAAGGATCAACCTTTTATGTTTTTGTGAGCATGGCATTTATAGCTCACCACAATTCTCAAATCCACCTTTTATTTTGTGAAATGTTTCCCTAGTGTAAGAGAATCTGCCAACCCTTTGGAACAGGAGCGACGTCTGTCCTGCCAGAATTAACCATTGAACATCTTTTCACAAGGATAGGAGTAAAAACTATGTTTATTATCCTTTCCTTGTGAAAGGGGTGGGGCATTGGCGTGACAAGCAGAGGGGAGTGCACTGTGCACTCCCCTCAGAGCGCATGTGTGTTTAGCCAGCCATCTCAGGCCAGCCAAACACACATGCACACAGGGCTCCCTCTAGCCCAGCAACACAGTTGCTGGGCTGGAGAGAGCCTGCACAGGCTCCCAGTCTGCCTGGGAGTGCCCTGGCTGGGCGCTCCCAGCCAATCCTGACGCTGCTCTGGGCAGCATCAGGATTGGCCGCAGTGCAGGCTGGGAGCCTGTGCCTGCAACTGGGACAGGAAGGTAGCCGAGTAGGAAAGTGTTTTTTTTTTTTTTTAATTAACTTTCTCCCACACCCCTCCTCAACCTCCCCCCCCCCCTGTATCCCTCCAGCCCCACCCAGACAAAGCGATGCGAGCCGCTCCTGCTTTGGAATGTATACTGGGATTGGGGTGTACCTACCCACTCCATCTAGCTCTCCACCATTTTATCTCAATCTGTTTTGTAAGAGACATCTTACCTTACAGTAAAAGGAGTTTTAACCAGTTTAGGGTGTGTTTTATTCCTCCCTGTCGGTGGGATGTGCCTACCTTTCCCCTCATTGCCATTGTTTTATATATTGTTTATTTATTTTTTAGAATTAAGAATTAGGTGACCCTGATCATTGAGTACGATTTTGGTGAGTGCTTTCATTTATGGAAAGGCAATTTCCACAGTTTAGTTCTATGGCCTGATCTTCACCAGGATGGAGGTATGTTTTCTCCTGAGATTTCAATAATTGGCTGAGGATGGTTCTCAAAAGTGTACCTTTTTTCTTAAGGTAAAAGATAAATTCCACTTTTTTAAGTTTACCACATCAGCTGCAATGAGGTTACACTGTGAGGTTTGCCAAGAATCCACACACGTTTCATGTGTGACTCTTTCACGAATTGTATTTCAAAGTGAAAATTAACCAGGTTGGCCAACAGAGCAGTCTTTACCCATCAATAATTTCGAGCTTCATTGATTTCCAATAAATGCATGAAAAGGGTGTTGCACGTGTCATATTCGCAATTTTAGAGTACAACAATGGTTCAGGAATCATGCGCACACACACACACAAGCCGCAGGGATTATCAGAGAGTGGCACCCAAACATAGCCCTTAAATTACAAAAAGTATTTGTAGCAGAGTTCACAAAAGGCAGCACGCTGTCTGCATCCTTTGCTAAGCACTTTGCAGCTATATTAAAATCAGATCCATTTCAACATGTTGATGTTTTTCACCACTAGAAATGGTTGTAATCAGAGACCTAGGGCTTCATTTACAGAGCCTGTGGCGCAGGCTTTGCCACCCTGCGCCACCGGGAAAAGGCAGAAATGCACTGTATCTACAAGATAAGACACATTCCTGTCCTTTCCCCCTGCACTGGTGCACAAATTGCTCCCTAGCGCCAACACAGGCACCCTTGCACCATGGGGCAAGGATGTCTGGGTTGTGGGGATGATTGTTTTTGTGCAGGAAGGGACATCTTCCTTCACAAAAACATTCACAAGAGGTGTTTGCCTCTTTCTATGTATGCTGCAGAATGCAGCATACAGAGAAAAAGGAAAAATACATGGATAAATAAAGACACTTCTCCCTGTTGCATCACTCTTACACCTCCCCTGAGGTGGTGTAGGAATCTGAGGCATTGCCAGACTTGTAAATCTGGGAATGCACCAGATTTCTTCAGGTTCCATGGGTGTTTGGTGGGAACATCCCAAGCAACACCCATGGAATGCCCCTTTCACACAGTGTAATATGTGAGAGGGGTTCATATTTACAAGACCATTAAAAGCCATGCAAGGTAGCTTTGCATGGCCTTTGTAAATATGGGCAGGTACACTGCGCCACAAGAGCATCACAAAAAATTAAGCTCTGGCGGCGCAGTGTGCCGCTAAAGCCTCGTAAATGAGGCCCCTAGTCCCTAGATTGGACTTGCAAAGACTTTATGGAATGGGCCCACTTCACAGACATATTTGTAGTCCCTTTCAGGGCCACAGCCAGCCCACTTCCCAGACATATTTGTAGTCCCTTTCAGGGCCACAGCCAGGTAGTCATTATTATTTGAAGGTGGCAGTGCAACACCATGACCATGGAACTAGTGGCTGTCATGGTCCTGCATAAAGGGCTCTCATCTGTATGGTCAAACCCAGTTTGCAGTAAGTTATTTGAGCATGCTTAGGTACTGTGTTCAGGGTGTGGCTAACCCCTTCGCTGCCAGACCTTTTCCCTCTCCTGTGCCAGGCCTTCTTTTGGCTATATCGGGCAGTTCCCGCTTAGGCCCTCATAAATGTTTGTCCACAAAAGCTACCCAGGACAAATTTGCGTCCTTTTTTCCAACATCTTAGGGATTCTAGAGGTTCCCAGAATTTGTGGGTTGCCCTGGAGGAGACCAAGAAATTAGACAGAATACAGCTGAAAGTTTGTTTTAAAAAATGGGGAAAAAGGGCTGCAGAACAAAGCTTGTGGTTTTTTTTCCCCTGAAAATGGCATCAACAAAGGATGTGCGGTGCTAAAATCACCATCATCCCAGCTTTTAGGAACATACAGACTTCAATCAGAAAACCCCATTTTCACCGGTGGGCAGAACAACTTTGTCCCCATTTATTTGTGGTGTGGGTATGGCCATACCCCCACCCTCTTTTTTTAAAAACATTTCTTCCCTGATCTCTGGCGGGCTTTCTGCCCCCCTAGGGGGCAGATGGGCCTTACAAAAATAGGCCGATCTACCTAGAAATGGCCAACAGTAATGTGCCCCCAAGGAGAGCGACCCTGGCCCAAGGGGCTATCTCCCCCAAACAAAACACAGACACACACACCAATCCCTGGTGCCTAAGTGGTTTTTGAACCCCTTGGGGGCAGATCAGCCTAATAGAAATGTACCAGAGGCAGAAAGGGCCTACAATAAAATTGCCCCCCAGGGGAATGACCCTTGCCTAAGGGGTCGCTCCCCTTGCATGTAATTGACATTGAAATATAAAAATCCCTGGGTCTAGTGGTTTCTGCCGCCTTGGTGGCAGATTAACCTAATAAAAATAGGCAGATCTGCCACCAAAGATGGCAGAAATGGCCTAAAACCAATTTGCCCCAGGGTAGTGAATCTTGCCTAAGGGTCACTTCCCCCATGTAAAAAAGTGGAAAACAATATATCCCTTGTGTCTAGTGGGTTGTGCGTCCCCTGGGGGCATATCAGCCTAATTAAAATAGGTCGATCTGCCCCCGGGGGGCAGAAAAGGCCTAATAGAAAATGCCCCCACTGGGAGCGACCCTTGCCAATGGGGCCGCTCCCCTTCATTGTAAAAAAAAAAAAAAACATGGTGTCTAATGGGCATATCTGCAGCCCGATCGCTTTACGATCAGGCTGGAGAAATGTTCAGAAAGACAAGAAAGGAAAGGCCTTTCCTTTCCTTTCATGCCTCTGCCACCCCCACCCAGATCAAATGAGAAATGCAAGCATTTCTCTTCTAATCACGCTACAAGCTGGGCATCCAGTGTGAAGGGGGCGGCCTCTGATGAGGTCAGTGCGCAATCTCGTGCTGATGTCATAAGATGTCACTGGGGGTGGGAGGCCCATGGCGGGAGCTTAATGCTTAATTTATTTAAAATAATAGGGTCTAAACATTAATAATATTGATAACAATACAAAATATTTCAGTTTATTAAATCATTATAAAGACATCTTTGAACATATTCAGCATTCATATATGTTTAAGATATCATGAAATAGGATGAAAAATAGAGAAACAAATTAGAAAAATAATGAAAAGAAATGAAATAGGGGTTATCTCCCTTTATAGGATATGGTATCAGTTATCGAGGTCTAACAGCAATGTAGAATATCAAAGTAATCTTGCACTTTTTCTGGTTGCCACTTTTTAATGTCTTCATGTTTCTTGCAATGTGTCATTGTGAGGCCTTTTTTAAGATCGTACAGGTTAGTCACGATCGTATTTGGGTATCAAGTAGGAATGCTGGCCTTCTTGGACTTTTAAACAAATACAAGAGCAACCCAGAATGTCCACGTGAGCCTGGGTATAATAATCACAAAATACATATCCATGTGAAACTCATTTACAATCAATTTAAATATTATAGCAGAAAAATCTTCCTACTGGGTATAAAACAAATTCTTAAATGAAGACGAAAATCAACGGTCTAGAATCTTTAAAAAAACTCCACTGAATCCAGTACCTACACATATGTGAAAAACATGTTTTTAAAGCTTTGAAAGCTGCATCCGCGTGTAATGGTGAATCATTTTTATAAGCATACTTTAGGAAAATAAACAAAGAGTGAAAGTTGAAACAAGTGATCCCCAAGTGAGAAAAGAGACACCACACCATAAAGCAATACAAAAATTGCTTATAGTTCTGTGATCTTGGTGTATCTCACAAAGACAGCCTCTTTTTAAGTTATGAAGTATGCTTGTCAAAATATTGATAATTCAAAACATAATCAACGAGGTCTTGTCTGATTAGCGTGTCAACGGCGTTTTGACCCTCATGCTGGATTCTAGGATCTCATCAGGACAAAAAATGACCTGGGGAATGGTGAAAGGTTGAAATTATTAAAGGAAGCTTTAGCTGGATGCTAAATATTGGTATCACTGTCTGACCCAGAATAGTGCTTTTGTCACCTTAATATAAGAGCTGGGTAGACTGGCAGCATCTTCCCACATTGGGGAACACTCTATTTTGTTGATTCTGAAGTCTGGATACAAGGGAAAGGACTTCTTGGACTTTTAGCACCATCTTTATGGATAAATCTACTATCTTTAAATCATGGGGAATGAGGCTGATTATCATTCTTCAATATTTATGATTCCCAGTCTTGTTTGTATTAAATTTTTATATATATTTTTTCCGATTCTGCTCAATAAAAATAAATTATTAATAATTTGAAAAATACATATTTTTAAATTAAAGATACTCAAAATATCTTTGCAAAAAGCCTATGATGATGTGCCATGTAGTAAGCATAATTGAGTCGGAAATGATTACAAAATAGCCATATAAAAGCATTTTCAATACACTATTCTAAGTCTAATCCTATACACATTGGGAAGAAATCATATGTTTGTGAGTTGAGAGGGTCAGAATTACAATCGTAACTCCAGTTTAACAAACAGTGGAGAAAGTGCATGCAGTGTGGAGAGCAGGTTTGTGTGGTTCAGGTTTACAATCCTAACACCAGTCTAACAAACATTTGAAAATTACAAACAAGGCAGGGTCAGGTTTACTATTCTTACTCCAATCCAACAACAGGGGAGTGCATACATTGGGGGTGGGGGTGTCAGACTTATTACACTAACTCCAGTCCAAAGAACCCTGGTAAAAGAGGGTTACATGCTCTATTCTGTTCAAGTCAAACAAATATTGGGCAAAGCACATATATAGCAGGAGTGGGGTCAGATTTCCTAAACTAACTCTAACTAACATTGGGGAAAGGGCATACTTTGTGTGTGGGGGAGAAATGGGGGTGATATTTAGGATTGTAACTACAGTCCAACAAACAGTAGGACACATGTATATTTGAGGAGGGAAATGTAATACTCTGACACCAGTCATCAACCACTGGAGGGAGTACATACATGGCGTTGGGGGATTAGATGTCATATTTACCATGCTAACCCCAGTATAACAAACACTAAAGAAAATGCATCCATGAAGCATCACTTTTGCTAATCTAATTCCAGTCAAAGAAAGAATGGAGAATGTGCACGAGGCAGACCCACTAAGGGTTTCATTACGAGTTTGGCTGTCAGACCACCAGACCCCCATAATGGCGCTGCCAAAAGACCACCATGTTGGCAGTCATACAGACCGCCATATTACGAGTTACACAGGCAGGACTGATGAAAGTCAGCCAAAAAACCTGAACCCCAGTACTTTGAAGGGCAGGAAATAGACGGTCTGACCACCAGCACCAACAGCCCATCAACCAACCACCAAACCCATTACAAGTACAAAGTCTCAGTGGCAGTCAGCCATAGCGGATCGAATCATGGAGGTTCACGGTCAACAAAGTAATACACAACACCTCATTGGATGGATTTAAAAGGAACAAAGCTTACACGCATTGCCATACCAGACACAACTGCAAAACACAGTATAAAGCACGCCCCTTTACACCCCACATTCATTTGCATCTACAACACAACACACTGTAGCCAGAGCGCATTATCACAAAAGATAAAACCATACAATTGGCACCCCTCCAACTTTCACTAAACACAGATCCCACACTCTCAACACACTTCTATCACATCCATTTGCACCTCTCTAGTCCACTTACTCCCTGTCATCTTTTTATTTAACACCACCTATCAATTTATTGATTATCACCACCAAGACACCCCAGACAAAACCCCATTTCACTGAAGATGGGTTAAGAGTCATGGTGGATAAAATCATAAGAGTTGAGCCACATCTTTTTGGAACCCAAGTCCATCACACTACTATTGCCAGGAAAATAGAAATGTGGCAAAAGATAGTCGACAGAGTGAATGCTGTAAGCCCCATCCCATGCACAAGGGATGACATCAGGGCGAGGTGGAACAACACCAGCTGCATATCCACAAGACTAGTGGTAGTCTCCCACCTCTTCTTTTACAACTCACACCATGGGAGGAGAAGGTCTTGGCCATCCTGCTTCCTGAAGACTTGACAGAAATAACTGGGGGAGTGGAGACAGTTAAGTCACAACACTAAAATATCACCAAAATTTATTATGAAGCATGCTCAATGATCACCTTTTGCCAACTTCACTGTCATCCCACTCAACAGCCCAGTGTCCACCTGTCTGTAGACTCCTGTCCAGCCTCCAACATGTGAACTAGACTCACCTGGGGATCAACATCTCTGTATAATGTGTGTAGTGTGGGGGTTGACAGCACTATAATTCCCAGCAGGAAATGTTTGTGTAGGACAGGCACTGACAGGAATTCTAAGGCAAGGAGGCACTTCTACTGTCCCTTCACTCAGACACAACACTGTCCTCTGCTACAATGATCCTTCTCCCTCTACTCAGCCATTAAACTGTATTCAATGTATGCACTCAAGATGGTCGCCAGCGAAGGAGCATCGGAGACAAGCTCCTAAGGCATGGAATCACAATCTGTAAAAATCCTAGGAATCCCTTGGACATCCTCTCTACAAATCTCGATAAATGTCAATAAACTGCAACTGCAATGTTGATAAACTGCAACTGCACAAGAAACCAATCTAATAACATAATTTGAGCCTACCGAACTGTTGACTCACCTAAGGGCCCTTCACCATCCGCCATCCACCGTTACTGCTGAGCCGACCGGGGGCCACAACTTGGACCCTCATCCACGCTGAGGTGGTGGCTGTCTACTGTCGCAGCAGAACTGACTTACAGCCACGGCTTGGACCCCGTCCGTGCAGAGGTGGGAGTCCACCACCATCTGCCGTTGCTGCGGAGCCGACCTGGGGTCACGACTGGGACCACCGTTCACACAGGATGAAGAAGCTGAGGAACCCTGCAAGGTATGGTGATTGTTCTGTCGAAGCCTGGCAGTACAATCCCTTGACCGTCAGACCATCTTCCGCTGATCAGCCGACCTCGGGGGCTCTAGCGTGACCCCCTCGCACACACAACCCCTAACCCATGGTCCTGTGGGCTATTCGAAATCGCTAAGGCTCGTTGTGGTCTCTGGGTCCTCACCCCCAGCCACGAGGGAAGCGAGGTGAGGAGCTGATAATTATGATCGGCTTCTACAAAGATGCACAGGCCTAGGGATTTGACTCTGTGCCAGCTTCTCTCCAGCTTGTCGCGAGGATCTTCTCACTGGCTTTGGGGTGGTGCTGTGTGCCCTCCACCTCGGTTCGGGCTGCTCCCTGCGAGAGAGGAGAGGTCCTGACCTCCTCATGGAGTTCCCACCCACAAAAAACTGAAGTGGGAATCATATCCACCATCTTTACTTCATGTTTTTTTGCATTCTCTTTTGTCCTTGATGTTCCCTGATGATTCAGGGTCTTGTATCAACACTAAAAAAGGACTAGCAAGACCTGAGTATCCCTGGCCCCACCCCCAAATAATAGAAACAAAGAGGGGAGCGCCTGATCACAAGCCCTAGAAGCACCATAGAAAGTAAAAAGGTTCACCTAAATACAAAACTCCTCCGCGCCCACAGATGGGTGACCATCTTTGGATAGGTTGACTCTTAGTCACTCCCCTCTAAATTACACTACCCCCAGCAGCTCCTCTCCCCCACAGGAAAAAATAAATCTCAAACACAAACTGATTAAACAACACCCCGAACTGCTAATCGCTGACACATTTCAATGCTTCCAAAGGCCTAGAAAGAACAGACCTAATTTTCTACACTACATGTCCTGTGAGATGGAATACACTCTTCACATCTCCAAATCCACCAATATCCCACATGGTTGCAAACTTACGATCTCCAACTCACCCATGTTCCAGGGCAATGGCATCATTACCATCTTTAGAAATGGAACCATCATGATACAAGCTAACGATGCCAACCTACGTTCTTTTGAATCCATATTCCCTACACTAAAAAGAGCCATATCACAGCCTCAAAACTCTCTCCCCTACAGACCTCCCCCACAGATCCACAACCAGAATGAAACAATCACAAGTCTTACCACAATCTCCACTCCCCCTGCCACAATTCACAGCACCCTAACCCCTGCCAGTAATGAACCCAGCAGATCCCATCTCCCTATCTAACAAATCCCCCGACCTCCGTCCCCGCACACAAACTTCACCTTCCTCGCCTGCCTCCAAGACCGCTCAGGAGGTCAACAAAGTGGCTCACGCTCCAAACTCCTTCTACCTACCCTCCATTAATACACTAAGGTCCTCAACTCTAAGAGACCCACAAGATTCCCCCCCAAGTCTCGTCATTAAAAACAAAGATCCTAATAGCATGTCTAACCACACTACAGCTGTATCCTCAACTCTAACTCCCACCTCTGATGAACACCACCTGACTCAGGCTCATCATACCCTGTACAATATGAAGCGAAACATGCATACTCCTCCCTTAAAGCACACACCCATATACAAAATAAACAAGCAATTAATGAGCCTGGAAAACCAACTAGAGATAGTAATACAGGGCATCAACAAGATCACAAGGAACCTAAACCCATAGCCGAATCATACACTGAGGAACACCAACACACTATGCCTTGGTGGAGCCAGACCCCAACCAGTCAGCTGGTCCACAATGCTCCTCAACTTCAAAGCTCAGAGACCTAAAAGAATGAGTGAAACATTGTCGCAGAGCGAAGCCGAGAAACTAGTCCAATCGTACAACCAGGAACTTTCCAAAATCAACCCCTCATCTAAGATCCAGGTCATCACGGGACTAGGTCGAAACCACACACCATCGAGTTCGACCAGGCCTCCATCACATCTCATCAATATCCCCTTGACCCCAGACACTCAGGACCCTAGGAACAGAAGTCAAACCAAATGCATGCTCATAAACTGCAGGTCTGCAGTCAAACATGCAACTGAACTAGCAGATGCCATCCTGAACCAGACCATTGACATTGCTTTCATCACAGAAACTTGGCTAAATGAATACTCACAGCCAATCATGGACACACTAGTCCTGCCGGGATTTTCAATCATCAAAAAAGGCCGGAAGGGCCGTCACGATGGAAGCATCGCTATTATTCACAAGAACAACATCAACATAGGGATAAAAGACACTTTCAACTACAACTCATTTGAATATCTCAGTGCTTCCATAAGGATGAAAGATAACACCAACCTGGCAACACTCTCCCCTTTGGTGGACATCTTGCTGAAAGAAAAGAAACATAAGACAAATTTCAATAGCAGTCCTAGAAGAAAGAATTAGTTCACTTCTCCCCCCCATCCTATCACCTCTCAACAACTGAACTCACGACCCACCACAACTCAACAGTATCCTCCATACTGGACTAGTAGCCCCTATGAAATTGAAAAGGGTGAGAAACACACCCTCAAGAGCTTGGTTCAATAAAGATCTAAACACCGAAAGAAGGCAATTGAGAGCAGCTGAAAGACTTTGGAGATCAAACCCATCCAAAGCGCAGCTTCTCAGGAGAGAATGCAGAAACTATAAAAAACACATAACGAGTAAAAAGAAATCGCATTCTTCTGCAATGTGCTAGATAGAGCCAAAAACTGCCTAAAAGAGCTTTTCAAAATCCTCAAACAACAAACATCAAAACTGCCCCAAATAAACCCTCTGGCCTCCAAAGAACGATGTGACAACTTTGACAACGTCTTCAACAACAAAATCACAAAGATTGAGCTCTCACTGGAAACTGACAATCTGTCAGCCATGGAGAACCTTCCTCCCAGAAAGGAAAATAATAATCACCGCTCTCTCTCCACAGACCCCCTACTATCTATCTCTCCAATTATAAACAATGGATGTCATCTTATACAAGAGCCTACGGCAACTCCCAGAGGCTGGAAGGTCTTCAACACACTCTCGGAGTTGGACATCTCTGCTCTACTGGCACATCCAAACCATCCTCTCACCTGGCAGACCCCCTTCCCAGCCTTTCTGACAAAAAAAAATTACCACGCTTTTACCCCCATCTGGACTAAGATTATTAACAGCTTCCTGCAGACCGGCGTGATACCTGACTGCCTCAAGCTGAGTGGTCCTACGCTGGTTCTCATCTTTTCTACAGAACCGCTTTCAAGTAATAAAAATAAACAACATGACCTCTGACACAACTGCAATCACCAGAGGTGTTCCGCAAGGATCTTTCCTCTCGCCTATACTATTCAATATCTACATGGATCCCCTAACTGTCATTCTCAACCGAGCCAACATCCCCTTCCATCTGTATGTATCTAGAATGTATGAGAGATCTCTCCTCAGGGCAATGTTGTGGAAGATGCAGCAGGCCAAAATGATCTTACATACTTTTTTATGTGAGTAGAGGAGGGCTCCACCTGTCTTGTCTAGACACCTAAATCTAGGTTTAAGGAGCTCAAAAGCCTGCATCACGACACGCTGTGTTCTTCCATGGGCATTGTTGAAGTGGACTTCCGTTGGCGTAGTTGGGTTCCTCACCGGTGTCAACAACCATGCACGGTTTGAGTATGCAGAGTCCCCTGCAATGGAATGGGACATATGTGCAACTATGAGTCCCTCTCATCGGAAATCTTGTTGCAGACATTGCATACAAACAAACATGACATATGTGACTTACCAACCAGCCAGGCCCTCTCTGGTTACAGTTGTGCCATCAGCTGTGGAATTGTGCTCTTCCACATGATGAAGGCATCATGGACTGAACCAGGATAATGGGAACAGAATTGTGAAATGTAGAGGTCTGCCAAATAAACAAGTTAGACATTGATGGAATGGAAGTTCTTCCTGTTCTGATAGACTTGTTCATTGCCGTGCAGTGGAACCAAAGCAAAATGTGTACCATCAATGGCTCCCACAACATGTGGGATTTGCACCAAACTATAGATGTCAGCCTTCACATGGGCGAAATCCTCACGTTGAGGAAACTGGATGTAACTGTCCAGGTGTTTTAACATTGCTGAGAGTATATCCTTCAAAAAAAGACTGAACATAGTCTAGAACATCCCAGCAGATAGAGCCACTGTATTTTGAAAGGACCCAGTGGCCAGAAAGTGCAACACTGCAATGATATGTGTAATAGGTGATATGGAATTTGGATGGAGAAAGGCAGGCATCAAATCTGTCTCCAATTGATGACAGAGATCCACAATTGTTTGCCTATTCAGATGGTAAATCTGAATAATGTGTCTTTCTTCAATGGCCTGAAGATCTGACAGTGGACGGTAGACAGGAGGATGTTTGATCCTTCCCCTCCCTGAGTACCTATGTCAGACAAGTAATGAGTTTAGCAATTGATCAATTTGTCTCTTGCAACATACATAATGCATGTCAATGAGAAAACTGTGACAAGGCATGTCATAAGTTGAGAACATGGTACACAGTACACCTCACCACTGTCAAATACACAGAATTAACATGTTTCCCTCTTGCTTTGCCACAAATGTGTACACATCATCTATCTGGACAGCAACAATTTGTGCACAAAACTTTCCACTTGGACTGTGACTTGATGTCCCAAAACTTTAATTACCTTTGTTGGGAAGGGGGCTGTGCCCCAAAGCAAGTTGCCATATGTGTCTAGCAATGTCCAAAAATGGTGTTAAAGTCAAAAAGCCTACATGACAGGACATGAAAAGCACTTATCGTTGGTATAAACAACATTTTCCGAGTTGCAACACATTTCTCTTCGCCATATGCCATATATTATGCTTCTAAAATGGAGGGGGCCTGGCCTACTCCACTGGACATGAGGAACCGCCAACGACCACCTACAGAAGTCATCATGGTGGAAGGCGGTTGCCAGTGGTGGCTGCACGCCAATGGCTGTGTCCGCCTGCGGTGACAACCACGTACGTGGTGGATGTGACTGCCATGTTCTGAAAACTCCTTCACTTGACTCCTGACACTGCTGCCAGCAAGACCTCCACGACCTGAGCTGCTGCTGTGTACCCCCTCTTGGAGCAATCATGCCACAACCAACAGGTGATAAGGCCCCTGCCTTCTCCCCATGGGAGCTGGAGCAGCTAGTGGAGGAGGTCTGACCCTTGCATGGACAGCTTTTTGGTGCTCCAGAGGAGCAGGTGAGTGCCTCATGTCTATGTTTTTCACTGTACTTCATCATATTTTCCCTCCTCCCAAGCTAGATTTTGCCCATGTGCACCAGAATGTAAAGTCAAGCCCATGGGGATGCAGTTGGTGTGGCATCAATGGGAGAGACAATGTGCATTTAACTGTGTTCAGTGCCAGATGTTGAGTCCTTACACTTTGGTGTGTGTCTATTTTGAGTGTACCCTGTGGTACTATATGTTGGATGCCTTAAACTAGGTGAGGTGACATCACAGCCATTCCCATACATCTCTTGATACATAGATGTTGACAATGTGAGACCACATGTATTTGCATGACAGCATGAGCTGTGTATGCATGCTGTATGTGTCAGGTGTGTGTAAAGTGAGCTATGTGTATGTTGCCACTGAGATTTCAAACCACATCTGGCCTTACTAAACTGTTATTCTGTAGACACATCCTGACTCACTCTGCCCTTCAGGTTGCCACATACACACTACATGCCAAATTGCTGTTGACTACATCATGTACTGTCATGCATGGAAGAGAAGGGAATGGAGTTTCATGTAGGTTCTGTTTTCTCGGCCTGCAGGGACCAGGGCCTGTCAAATGTATTTTCCAGCATGGGTCCAAAACTAGGCTGGTGTTGAGTCGTTTTGACTATGCAACTATGACACTGTGCCCACTCCATGTATTCCACTGTATCCTCTTATATGAACTAATCTAGGTTCTGTGCTATAATGCAGCTTATTGAGGTTATTTCCCTGATGAGTATGTAAATGGTTTTAGTAGCGAGATCATGATCTGTGATTAATGTGCATTGGCATCACTGTAAATGTGTGTCGCTGACACCTGACAGGTTCCTAACTCCACCAGCCCTGTTGTCAACATCACACAGGTCAGGTTTGTCCTGTGCAGGCTTATTGCATAAATAATAGTCCCAGAATGCAGACAGCCAAATGAATCCTGTGAAACCATGATATGTGACTAAATTGTTTGGTCACATGGCAGAAAATGGACAATGTATGCCGTTGTTTCGTGGATACCATCTCTGTAGGATGGACACATATGTCCAGAAGCATGTTCTGTGGCATGGGTATATGATACAGACCCTACACCCTGAGATGGCATGAGTATGCATTTGTTAGTCCACATGTCCACACATGGACAGGTTAGATACCTTCTGTACCAACCATGCCATTCCCTTCATCGTTACCCATGTGTGAGAAGCTGGCCTGGTTTGTAGTGGGTACCAGAGGTACTTACACCTTATACGAGGTCCAGTGATACATCTTAGTGAAATGTAGGCAGTGTCTAGAAGCTTAGGCTGTCTAGGGGTAGCTGTAGCAGAGCAGCCAAGGCTGAACTAGGAGACATGCAAAGCTCTTACAATACAACTATATTCACACTGTACTGATACACAAGAAAGACAATACTCAATGTTACCAAAAATAAAGGTACTTTATTTTAGTGACACAAAGCTAAATATATCTTAGAGCCAATACTCCTTCTGGAGATAAATCAGGTAAGTACACAGTCAGAAAATATTGAAAACTGTGAAAAACACAATAGGTTGCAATGGGCCTAGGGGCAACACAAACCATATACTAAAATAGTGAAATGAGAATGTCGGTTTCCCCCCTACGCAGGTGTAGTGTGTAGAGGGGCACTGGGAGTTTACTTTACTTACCCCACCCCAGAAACCAGGAAAACAGAAGTAAATTACAGCAAGTTTCCTCAGAGCACACTAGGATCGCGGTAAAGGATTATACAAAAACCAAGCGAGACTGCAAGACACTAACAATGGATTCCTAAACCTGAAGACCTGTGGAGAGAGGAGACCACGTCCAGAAGTCGATGCAGAGTCCAGGAAGAACAGGAGCCCCTGCTGACCCAGATGAAGGTGCAAAAGTGGATTCTCCGGTTAGAAGAAAAGAGCAGAAATGCACCAAAGCAGACAGCAGCAGATTCCTGCTTGGAGCAAGAGATGTCCCACGTCGAGTCATTGGATGCAGGCTGGCTTTCGTTGTTGGATTCTGCCAACAAGCCTTGGCTCACGCAAATGTCGCAGTTGGCGGGAAAAGGCGCTACCTGGGCCCAGAAGGGAACTGGGTTCCTCAACTCGGACTGAGGAGACAGAGGGGGCTTTCAGCACTTTACAGGGCCCTCAGAAAACCAGGCAGAACTCGCAGGTTTCCCAGAACACGGGATCATCGCAGCACTACACAAAGGGATCCCACGCTGCCAGAGAACAACTCAGAGAGCTGAGCGTCACATGATAGAGTGCTGGGGACCTGGGCTACGCTGTGACGAAGGACTTTTGGACGAAGTGCACAGAAGCCCAATGAGCTGCAGAAGACGCGGTGCATGGGGTACTGCCAGGCACAGGGAAGCAACCCCTTCCCTCCACCAAATATGGACAGCTGGACCTTTGGACAGTCATGATCAACTCGGTCTACCACCTGTGTTCCAGGGATCATGCTCGTCGACAAGAGAGGAATCCCAGTGTACCGGTTGTCGTTGCAGAGAGGTGCCTGCAGAAGCAGGGATGTGACTCCATCACTCCACAGGAGATTCCTTTGGTTCTTCTGGTGCAGAATGAAGACAGGCAGCCCTCATAGCATGCACAACCTGGAAACTGTTGCAGTTGCTGGCTGGAGATGAAATAGCAGGGTCACAGTAGCCTTCTTGGACACTTTGTTACAGTTACAGTGGTCCTGGAGCAGTCTGCTCTTGATCCGACAATCAGAAGCTGAAACAGAGGATGCAGAGGAGTCATGGTGGAGTCTTGCAAACCGTATCTGAGGAAACACCCAGAGGAGAGACCCTATATAGCCCTGAGAGAGGGATTGGCTACCTAACCAGGTATGCACCTATCAGGAGGGGTCTCTGACATCACCTGCTGGCGCTGACCACTCAGATGCTCCCAGAGGGTCCCCACACCTTGGAATCCACAATGGCTGACACCAGAGACACTCTGGAGGAGCCCTGGGCACCACCCCTGGGGTGGTGATGGACAGGGGAGTGGGCACTTCCTTTTCCTTTGTCCAGTTTTGCGCCAGATCAGGGACTGGGGTGCCACCCATTAGGAGCTCATACAAACACTTCTTCAGGACTGCCATTGCAGCCTGAATGTATAGTGTATGCACTATTTCACAGCTATTTTCACTACTCCAGGTTACTTATGAGTCACCTATATGTCTAACCTGCAGACCCTGAAGGCTAGGTGCATAGTACCTGTGTGTGAGGGCACCCCTGCACTAGGAGAGGTGCCCCCACGTCATCCATGCCCATTTTCCCAGACTTCGTGAGTGCGGGGACCCATTATAAGTGTGCACTACACATAGGTCAATACATATATGTAGCTTCACAATGGTTACTCCGAATATGGCCATGTGAGGTGTCTAGGAACTGGAAATTGTACCCCCAACCTGATTCTTTTATTGGGGGGGCCATTCCGTGCACCCTGGGGGCTCCACCATGGACCCCCGTACTGCCGTACAAGTCTTCTGAGATTTCCACTGCAGCCCCAGCTGCTGCCACCTCACAGACAGGCTGCTGCCCCCCTGGGGCTTGAGTAGCTCAATCCCAGGAAGGCAGAGCAATGCACTTCCTTTAGGAGAGGGGTGTTATACCCTCTCCCTCTGGAAATAGGTGTTACAAGCATGGGAGGGGTATCCTCCCAGAGCCTCTGGAAGTGATTTGAAGGGCTCAAATGGTGCCCTCCATGCATAATCCAGTCTACACTGGTTCAGGGACCCCCAGTCCCTGCTCTGGCACGAAACTGGACATAGGAAAGGGGAGTGACCACTTCCCTGTCCATCACCACCCCAGGGGTGGTACCCAGAGCTCCTCCAAAGTGTCCCTGGGTTCTGCCATCTTGTTTTCAGGATGGTCAGGGAACTCTGGGAGCAGCTGAAAGGCCAGTGCCAGCAGCTGACATCAGAGACCCCTCCTGATAGGTGTTTACCTGGTTAGGTGACCAATCACCCTCTCAGGGCTATTTAGGGTCTCTCTATTGGGTATTTCCTCAGATCGGTTTTGCAAGGAATACTCTGCAGCCTCTGCTTCACCTTTTACCATTGGATCAACTTCAGAACTGCTCCAGGAACTCTACAACTGCAACAAAGTATCCAAGAAGGCTACTGCAACTCTGTAACTTCAGCTCCTGCCAGCAATTGCAACAGTTTCCAGGTCGTGCATGCTCCAAAGACTGCCTGCCTTCATCCTGCACCAGAAGGACCGAAGGAATCTCCAGTGGAGTGACAGAGTCACTTCCCTGCTTCAGCAGGCACCTCTCTGCAGCAATGACCGGTACTCTGGGTCTCCTCTCCTGATGATGAGCGTGGATCCTGTAACACAGGTGGTGGACCGAAGTGACCATGACTGTCGAAAGGTCCAACTGTCCAAATTTGGTGGAGGTAAGAGCTTGCCTCCCCGAGCTGGACAGTACCCCTGTGCACTGCATGGTTTGCAGCTCCTAGGGCTTCTGTGCACTTCTCCAAGAAACCCTTCGTGCACAGCATAGCCCAGGTCCCCAGCACTCTATCTTATCATGCTCAGCTACCTGAGTTGTTCTCCGGCGGCGTGGCATCCCTTTGTGTAGTGCTGGGATGACTGTGATTTGCAATTACTTTGTCCCCGTGTCCTGGGACTCCTGTGGGTGCTCCCTGGTCTTCTGAGGGCTCTCTGAAGTGCTGAGAGCCCCCTCTGTCTCCTCAGTCTGAGTTGAGACCCCCAGGTCCCTCCTGGGTCCAGGTAGCACTTTTTCCTGCCAAACACGTCTTGTGCATGAGCCAAGGCTTGTGGGAGGAATCCAACGACGAAAACCAGCCTGCATCCATCCATTCGATGTGAGACATCTCTTATACCAAGCAGGAACCCCCAGCTGTCTTCTTTGGTGCATTTCTGACTTTTTCTTCTAACCGGAGAATCCACTTCTGCACCTTCATCTGGGTTAGCAGGGGCTCCTGTTACTCCTGGATTCTTCAGCCATTCTTCGACTTGGTCTCCTCTCTCTGCAGGTCTTCAGGTCCAGGAATCCATTGTTGGTGTTTTGCAGTCTTGCTTGATTTGTACATAATTCTTTATCACGACTTCTAGTGTGTTCTGTGGAAACTTGTTGTACTTTACTCCTGCTTTCCTGGGCTCTGGGGTGGGGTACTTTACTTACCTTTGGTGTTTTCTTAAACTCCCATCACCCCTCTACACACTACTCTTGTCTAGGTGGGAAACTAACATTCGCATTCCACTATTTTAGTATATGGTTTGTGTTCCCCCTAGGCCCATTGCAGCTTATGGTGATTTTCACTATTTGCACTATTGTACGACTGTTTACTTACCTGATTTTGGTTACTGGTGTATATTTTGTGTATAATGCTTACCTCCTCAGGGAGTATAGCCTCTAAGATATTTTTGGCCTTGTGTCACTAAAATAAAGTACCTTATTGTATAGTCTTTCTTGTGTGTAAGTACTGTGTGACTACAGTGGTATTGCAAGAGCTTTGCATGTCTCCTAGTTCAGCCTTGGCTGCTCTGCCTACAGCTACCTCTAGACAGCCTGGCGTCTAGACACTGCCTACATTTCACTAATAAGGGATAACTGGACTTGGTATAAGGTGTAAGTACCTTAGGTACCCACTACAAACCAGGCCAGCCTCCTACAACTCTGATCTTTGATGCACTTTTTGTTGTAGTGTGTGTAATTTCTGACCCACAAATCATTTCCACTGATAGTCACAGACAAAAGGTAAGTGGGTTGTGGATCACTGTCCTCTGCCATATGTCTGGGCATATCTGTATGTAGACATCTGCCACCCAGAAGCAAGTTATCTTCAATGTATGATGGGTGCTGGTGCCTCACTGCAGTATGTGATGTGTTTGTGCCCAGCATAGACGTGACAGGGCTTACATGACTAATGGTTTGCAGATGTAGAAAACTACTTTCCCTTGGTATGTGGGGAATGTCCATTGAGTAGAATTATGTGCCCTGACTGTTGCCAACATTTTCTTTTTAGGAAACATCCTTAATCTGCAATTTCGTGCATAGTTGTCCAATTCATGTTGTGCCACAGACAGCAGTGTGCCAGCAGTGTTTACTGTCTGACAGATTCCTTCATGCATCATAGTATGCCATTTGGCATGTACAACTGCTGAGGGACATGACAGGTAGGCCTAGAGTGTGGAAGCACTCTGTGGCCATGTTTATTTGTGTAGTGTTGCAATACAGTGTGAGTGTGCTGGCCAAAGTGTGCATATTATGTGTGTGTACGTGTCCATATTGATGTATGACAGTGAGTGTGTGCTGTATGAAATGTGTACCTGCTACTCATGATGTACCCCCCCATAATGTGTTTTCTGGCACTACAAGCTGTTTTGAAGGTTAATTATACAGGTAGGTGTGTGTACTTACGGTTGATGGTGTCCAAGTCGACAATGATTTTGTTGTCTTTCAACGAGCAACGGCATGATGTTTGTGAATGGCAAGCTGCCTGTGGGTGATTGTCTTCCTTTATACTGTCCACTCCCACCAGCTTGTACATGGTGGTTGGACCGCCACAGTTACATTGGCGGTGTGCAATCTCATAATGGGTCTGACGGAAACACTGTCTCTGCAAGCCTTTTTGTGCTTCTGTGTGACTTTGGCGTTCTGTGCTGCCTTGGGGTGCCGGCGGACCGCTGTAGGTTTTCTGTTTGTGCGACTGCCAAACTTGTAATGCGCAGTCCACTTGGCCAGACCGTTGGTGGTCTGGTCGCCACTGCAAGCCTCCATATAAGTACCCATTCATTTGTTATTGAAGACTTTTGAAAACACTAAATAATCTAATTTAAAATGCATATTTTAAGCTTTGAAACAACATTGTAAAAACAGTCAGATGTACCAGAAATGGTCAATAAAGTTCAAATATTAAACAAATCATTTTAAAAATAAGCATTGCTCCTCAAACCCTCCAAATAACAAACAAACTGAACACAAAAGAAATTATGTCTGTTATGATACTAAAACAATATTTTCACAAGCAGGAAAATAATTTAGAATCTTGCCATGTTCCATATTTTACTTATTATTTAATTATAGTCAAAAGTAATTGTTTGAACAAACTCACACATTCTCCTAATATAACAACTCTTAATAAACATGTAAGAAATATATTTTTTAATTAAATACATAATTACAGAACTCATTTAAAATATGACACTTTTAACAATAATTAACATATAGTAAAAAGGGGCTCCCCATCTAAGCACCAAAACTCACTGTAGCCCATAGAAAATAATAAAATAATTTTCTAGAAATAAATACATACATTCATTATTTAAAATTATTTGCATATAGAAGAAAATAATCTCCACTTAAAATGTGCATAAATAATAATTATCCAATTAATATTTATATTATATTAAAGTGCTACCTACCCAAAAACAATACACTTCAAACCCAAGATTAAACATTACTATATAACTAAAAAAGTATGAAACATGTAAACAAGTAAAAAACAATTAAATGTATTAAATAATTAACATATTAATCAGTTATCTTTAATTAATATATAATTGAATAAAAAACTTCTCATCCAATGCTCATATTAACCTAGCAACAGAACAACCTAAAAAATGTATACATAATATATTATTGTCTACAAAATGTAAAACTAAACACCATATTAATGCAAATGATGCAATGAAACATAATACAATGGAATAAAATTACAAAATTAAAAAACAATCTATTGACCAAGTTTAAGGTCTTTCAATAATTTGAAGTTGGTATTTAGGTAAAATAACAATGTGCCTAGCTAAAAGTCATGCAAAATGGATTATATGGGCAGCTGCGGCACAAGTCATGTCATGCACTGAGCACTCTGAGTTTGGCCAAATGCTGTGCACAGCAGGTTTTGAGAGTCGATGGAGGGATCAAGGAACAGATATGGACGAAGGTCACACCTTGGACACAAAGCCTGACTTAAGGCCATGCCCACTGATATTAAGGTGTGAGTACTTAGCAAAGGGCATGTCCAAAACCCATCATTGTTTTTTTTTAGGTTTTAGTTTACAATCATAATACCTTTCAAATTATTTTTTCCACTGTTATTGTTATCTTTTTCTAATATATTGGTTAATTAGTGATCTTATAAGACATAACTTGAGTGTTTTTTGTCATGATATTTTGAGGATGATACACCTAAACAAGTGGCTGGAATGTAAGTGCATCCTTGCCTTGACTGCCTACTGGGCCAAATGCATGGCCTTTGGTTACATCCTATTTTGATGCCCCTTGCACTTTGCCCAATACCCAAGCCTAAAGTACATATTGGTAACAGCCACCCTCTCTCCCTGCCTCCAAGCCTAGAAGGTATAACCTTCTGCCATAGTTAGAAGGCTTTGGGCATAGAGGGTGGTCTTTCGTCACCTCTTGTACGCACTTACCCTGTCCAAAGGGCTACCAGGTCTTTTCCAGTGGCCAAGCTATGTTGACAGCTCCAGGTTTTTATGTGTGGCCCTGCATTGGCTACACCTACCCAGTCTGTACATGTGCATTGGTAGTAGCCAGGCATAGAGAGCACATGCTATGAGCTTCAGTTGTGGATTTCGGCTTCTACCATTCACACAGTATGTTCCAAGTGGCTCCTCTACCTACTATTTAAGATCCCAGTGATCACTGGTAAGTGCAAATCATGCATAATGAGCTCTACCCTGGTCCCTGTAGATACTGGCCATATACTGAGGTTAGGAACAATAGGCAATGAACACAAGGTAGGCCTCCTGCCATGACTGGCAACTAGCAACCTGGATCCGGTATCTCTTTGGTGCCTCTGTGGCTGAGTGCTGTGTGTACTAGGCATCTGCCTGGTGCCTAGTATTACTTCCCAAGGTACAGGCTAGGTTTACTGCTGGGCCTGGTGGCTCAATAGACTAATAGATCCACTACAGAGATCTTTGGGCTTCATTATGAGTCTAGAGGTCTGAAACCCTTATTGCCTGACCCGTGGAGGGGGGGACCACTGCAAAGCTAGCGGGTTCCTCCCCGGCCCCATTACAAGCTTTCCTTTGGGCTGACCGGCAGACCAGTGGAAACCATGTTGCGGTATTGGCTTTGGATCGTCATGGAGCTGAGGCCCATGCCATCGAGCAGAGGGTGCTCCCAACACCCTTGGACAACACACTGTCTCCCGTAGCAGTGTGCATTCCAAGGGTGTTGGGCAGGGGGGGCCTGCACTGCCCATGACATCATTGTGGGCAGGGCAGAGCCCTTCCTGTGGCCCCCAGCACTGGCTTTCCAACAGCCATTTCGTGGCAGGGACCCCGCCATGGAAAGGCTGGCAGAAAGTGAAGTTGTGATCACGACTTCAACCTCTGCATACCTGTCGGGATCTATGATCCTGGCGGAGGGAGGCAGTTTCCTGGCTGTCAGACTGCTAGGGTCGTAATAGTCAGGACTGTCAGGCGTCTGGCGGTCCCATCGCCACCATGGGTTTGGCAGTCCTTAGACCGCCAAACTCATAATGAGGCCCTTTAATTGTTTATTATGGTGACAGTTTAGACTCCCCCAATCAACAGTATTAATGGAAAATATGGCATTCTGAAATTAAATTTAAGTGGACATGTTGGAGGTGGTTGTATAGAATTTCTGGGAAAAGAACCTTGTTGTATATCAAATTATGAAATTTATTTCTATGTAATTCTAAAGGTAAGAGGCAATCGTTAGCTTTCACACCCAATTTAGTAAAGGGTTTCATCTCAAAAATGCATTCAGCAAGTTGTATTTTTCTTTTTGTTTTTTGTCCAAAATTTCCTATTGGAATAAAATGTAAAACCCATGGACCCAATTCACAAAGACATGCTTGCATCTGTAAATCTACTCACGTGTAGATTATATTCAACACCTCGGTGTAAATCACCTCTTTTTTGCAATTTACCAATTCCGAATGAAGATTTTACGTAGATGTTGATTTAAGAGTGCACCTAACTCACATGAGAGGGTGGAGAGTCTGCCACTGGGGTGGAGATCTAAGTTTAAGAAAATATAACAAAATTTATTAGAATTATGTTTTGTTAAAAAAATAATATAATGTTAAAAAATGTAAACAAATAATTTTCATCTATGACTAGTTTAAGAAAAAGATATAAAACACCAACTCCTAAAATTTACTTTGCATTACATTGTAAGTTATTTTCAATACATTAATTCATTTTTAAATATAATTTTTTACCAATTCTAAAACCATTCACCTACGAACATTTTTATGTTTATTTCATTTATAACAAATATCGTTATAACTTAAGTTTTAATTAACCTTAATAATTCTTAGATGTTTTAATCTGAGTTCAACATTTAATTTTATTTAATCTATCTGAAATGTTATTGTCTGTTAAAACAAATAAATAATAACATTTAGCATTAATTGCACATATTTTTTTAACTTAAAATGTCTTAAATAAATATTTTACATTCAGAATTAATTTAATTTATTGCACAATATTTCCTTTGGGAGTTGGATACCAGCCTCCATTTTTTTCTATGAGAGGGTGTTGCAGACCTGGTGTTTGGCCATCATGGTGGCTAAATCCAAGCCTGGTGCCTGGCCGGAGGACATTTAAATCTGTTTCATCACTATTAGAGCTGTAGTACTATTAAAAATGTATTTTTTGAATAGCAATATTCTTATTCTTATTTGGGTGTGTTTTGTATTCGCATGTCCCTCCCTAAACCCCTTCTTAGATAAACCCCTCCCATTTTGTAGTAATTATTCTGCATTTTCCCACCACTCCTCCTTGGCCCTCCCAGGTTTACTTTTAAATCCTATAATTTTATGTGCAGAAATCTCTGCCACCAGGGTGGAGATCACCTTGAAGAGAAGACAGAAAAGGTAGATATGGAGCTCTCTGGCCATACGTTTGTGGATCGTATTCTGTAGTATGTGAAGTAGTACCACTGGAGTACCATTTTAAGTACTCCATAATACCTTTTGTGAATCTGCTCCATCTTGTTGAGGACTCTCATTGTAACTTTTCTCCATTTGACCAGTCGGCTCCGAACTTAACAGGATCAAAGTGTAAGATTTGGATGGTGATTTCCAAAATTTCCTCCAAATTGGTTGGGAAAAAGTTACTAAAAGTGCACTAATGGGTTTTCCACGGTAGTATTGTTTCAACCTTAGCTATATTAATGGCATACATTAACTACTTTAACTACAAGTGCTTTACTAATGTTTGTGAATATTTTTTGTAAAACTGCCTAAGGGGACTACTTTCTGTGTGTAAGTGCACACTGTGCAAGAGCAAAATGCTGACACTCACAGAGAGATAAGCCAATGGCAGAAGTGTGCGCACCCTGTGCCTGTGCTACATGCTGTGGTAGACTTAACAAAAATGTGAATCACAGACTGACAGACCAATGAATGAAAAGAGTTGGCTGAAATCCCCTATAAGTATACGAAATATATAATTTTACTAAAACCAAAAGGTCATGGCAATTCCAGACCTAAAAATGAACAAAGTGTTTGTATAGAAAGGAAAAATCTGTCTCTGGAAACATCCTTCCATAAGTAAGGATTGTGGTTTTGTAGAACATGCCTCAAATAATGAAAATTACTAGTAAGTAACTGTGGTGACTAACTGATGTCTAAACAAGTCAAGCAAAATGGGAGAATGATATGATAAACCTTTATTACATATTTAATAAAAATCATTGCAATCAGCAATTTTCACAAATGGTAAAATTGGTGGGCAGGAAACAACCACTGACATTTCAAGCTCACATAGTGTAAAACAATGGGCACTATCCAAGGGCTAGAAGCCCACTTAAAAGGATTGCTGTTTCATCAGGGGTGATGATTACTTGAAAACTGCGTCTCACATTCCGTGCTGACCATAAGGTTCGGCATCTAGGCTGAGCGAGAGAGTACAGTGAAGTAGGTTGTTAAATCATGAGATGAATGTCTCCCTCAGTTTCCAGAGTTTGTTGACGCATGCTTTAAAAGGAGTTCTGCTTTTAATATAAATTTTACTACACATGCCATGTGCTGAGGTGTCAGTCCTTTGAGACAAAATAAGATGGCTTGTCTGCATGATCGCATGTCATTTGCGTTAAACATGTTTTTGAGGTACTGTTTGCGCAAGGGTTGACAGTGCAGGGCATATGCATAGAAGGTGTAGAAAGTCTTCCTTATTATATGCACATAGCCTGCATCTCCCGTTTTGTGGGGGATTGCGCCAATTTGGGACCATCTCTAGTGAGGGGAGAAGACCCAACCTGGCGTTGAGCACATTTATTTTTAGGAATTTATTTAGAGTTTCTTCCAGGTATGCCGGTGCTGTCGTGTCTTGTATGTGTTTCTAGCCATGCATGAGTGGGACCATGACCTGAACTTGTTTTTGTTCTTGATCCATGATAGCTGTTTGTTTTGCTTATTTATTAGCTTCTTAAATGTTTTATGTGGTAAGGACTTTTGCCACAGCTCTTCTGCCTGGAGTTGCTTGATTGCTAAGACACTTTTGTCAGACCGTGAGATTGAGTCCCCAGGCGAGTTCAGGCCTGAATTATCCCAGATTAGTGCTTTTAGTGTGTTTGGGGGCGCTTGTCTTAATAGAGAGGCATATTTGAGGATAACTCCGTTCTGTATCAGGGCTTGGTCCTGTAGCCCGAATTTCAGTCTAATTTGTGCTGGTGAGGCGTAGTGTGGTAGGCTGAAGGGAAGTCAGAAAATGTTACTCTCAGCAATGTTCAAGAAAGCATTAAACTTGCCGGGATAACATTCTAAGCCGTATGTCAGGGAGGGCAAGTACTTTGCTCTGATCACCATGAGGAGCGGCCTCCAGGTTGGGCTTTGCAGTTTCGTCGATAGTTTTTGAAGTGCTGCAAGTTGCGATGTCACTCTGGCTTTCAGGGTGATTAAATGCAGGCGGTGAGACCACGTTTCTTGCAACCATACTCCCAAGTATTTGTAGCTATTTGTTCTGCCCACAAGCTCGTTTCCACAGAGCCACTGCTTTTTCTTTATTATGTGCTTGCCAAAGATAACTACTTTGGTTTTCTCCAAGTTTAACATCAACTTGTTGGATTTGCAGTACTGATCCAGAGTGTTTAGCAATTTTTGCAGCCCTGTGCCTGATAGGTTCAAGAGGACGATGTCATCAGCATATAGAAGTGTGGTTAGAAGTTGGTCACCTAATTTAGGGGGATGGGAATTGGCAGAGTTCAGCTGTGCACACAGGTCTGGTAGATATAGGTTGAATAACAACGGGGCTAGGACGCAGCCTTGCTTTACTGCTCTCCCTATCGGAATTTTTGCCAAGACTCTTCCATTGCAGCCGATGTTTACCCCGGCCCAGTTGTCAGAATATAGGAGCTGAATTCCTTTTAGCAAGTTTGGTGGAATATTGAGTTCCACTAATGTTTTACACAATCTGTGCCCTTCCACAGAGTCAAAGGCTTTAGAAAGGTCCATGAAGCAGGTGTACAAGGCCATTTTCTTTTTTTGTGTATTTTTCTGACAGCAATGCTAGTGCTACCAGGTTGTCAGTGGTGCATGATGAGGGACGGAAACCTGTTTGGTTCAGTGGGATTAGGTTCTGTTTGGTTCCCCAGTCTTTCATCTCAACTAATAGGAACTCTGCGAATACTTTTGCATTAGTGTCGAGGAGGGCAATCAAGCGATAGCTGTCGGGGTTCCCATATGGTCCTTTCTTGTAAATTGGATGGAGGATTGCCCCTCTCCAGGAGTCAGGGATTTTATTTTCTGTGACGCAAGAGCTGAACAGATTAGTAAATTGGGTTGACTAAAATTCTAAATCGTGTTTTAAGACCCCAGTTGGGAGGCCGTTTGGGCAAGAGGCCCCATTGGTTCTGAAGTGCCTAAGCTGTTCTTTGATCTGTTGTGCTTCAAAAATGAAGTGATTTGAGTTGTGGTTTATGCACATGTTGCGTTCCTCCAATTCTTGGCAATCATATAGTTCGGAGATGTACTCGATCATTTTTGCTTCAGGCATGGTGATCCTTAAATTCCCTACGGCCCCACGGTCCAGTTGGTTGATGATGGACAAAAGGGGGTGGCTGTTCTTTTGTTTGTACGCCTCCACGACTTTGATCCATTCCTGTCTTGGTGTGCCTGTTGTGCTTCTCAAACTGCCTTCTTGTATTTCTTTCTTAAAGCTTGGAAGGAACCGTGTTGTCTAGTGTCCATGTGTTGATTTTTTAGAGCTCTGAGAACTTTGTTGAGCTGTTGCCTTTGTTGCTTTAGCGGTTGGGTGAACCATTGGTTTTTGTTCTGTGCCAGTCCGAGCTTATGCAGTTGTAAGGGAGCTAGTTGGTCCCTTAGTGAGGTTAGCATTGCTTCCCATCTGATGATTATATCTGGCTGGGTCCCTGGGTTAGATGACAAGTTTGATTTCCACGTCTTGTATTTTCCCATAAACATGTTTTACCATCCTATCTGGTAGAGTTGGCTGCCTGGATCCTGTGCACCTCTGTTGTACATTTGTGCCATGCAGTGATTGTTCACGATTTCCATGATTTGTGGGTGATGATAGCTTTCGCATCTTACTTCTATGCTAAATACTTAAATGTGATTGAAGAGAGTTGCAGATGTAAATGTGTAATCAAGGGTGCTAGCTGATTTCTTTGATACGTGCGTTGGATTCATTGGGGTGTCTGATGGGAAACGACCGTTCAAAGCCCTCAATCCTAAAGCCTCCAATGCTCTTACCAGTGGGTGGCTGCATTTCTCCATGTCGCTGTAGCGAGATACTTGCTGTGGGATGCCCAGGCATTGATCTAAGGCTCCTTCTCTGGTACTCCTGTAACTATGGTTGGCCTAATTAAGTTGAAATCACCTGTGATTAGCCATGATGCACTCCTGTACAAGGCATTTAGAGATTGCAGTTTGTTTTCCATGGTGTCTACTAACCGCTGTTTGTGGGTTGCATTGGGGTTGCTATAGATGTTTAATATTATGACAGGGGTTGATTCCTGGTCTAAGAGACCGTTTTCAATGAAGACAGCTAACATGTGGCCAGGAAGCTGGTTGATTTTCCTTGCCTTTAATGATTTACTTGTGGTTATATAGGTGGAAAGGCCACCCTTGGGGTGTCCCTTGCTTTTTTCTTTAGATGCTGGGCCGTAGAACTCTTGGAATCCTTCTAACGGATTTTCCTCCACACACCAAGTTTCTTCTAGGCAGATTATATTGAAGTTTCTCAAGAAGGAATCCATGTTTAGGTCATGATTAATTTTGGTTGACCCTGCTATGTTCCAGGATATTATTTTTGTGTTGCCAAAGGCGGGTTCGTGCTGTGATACAGGGTTCGCAATATTTTTTGGTGATCCTCGGTCCCCCCCACCTGTCTTGGTGCACAGTGGTGTGTCAGGGTGGGAAGAATAGTTTGTTCCAACTTGTTTCCCCTTTTTGCAGGTACATTACCAGGTCTTGACTTTTTGCTTGGTATTCCTGTGAGATGGGGATTATGAATTCTCTGGGTCTCGGGGGGGGGGAGCTTCCTTGGTGTGTAGTAGGATTGATATAAGAGCGTCATCCCTGTGGTTTGCTGACTGTGTCCTGTTGTTTTTTCCCCTGGCATCATGCGGGATGAGGAAACATGGATACTTTGCCTTGTTCACTTTTTTTAGTTCTATCCCTCAAGTTCAAAGGCCTCAAATTTAGATAGGATTAGCTTCCCTTTTTCTGCGCTGCTAAGACAGACTTCCGTGCATTCGTTTGTGCCGCTCTTGCTTGGTGCTAGAAAGGCTATATACTCAAAGTCTTTGCTGTTCAAGTTGTTCCAACCCTTGGATGGCATTGCAGATTCTCAAGAAGTTGTCTCTATTTAAGATGTCCCAAGGGCCCTGAGATTTGTAAATGGGATGAAAGATTAGGGTATGAGAGCCCTTATCCTTTGAGTTCTGAAGAGGGTTGGACGCAGTTGTGTGGGGCTTTGCAAAGTGCAGTGCTGATGTAATTTCAACATCAGTGGTTCTCATTCGCTCTGCATCGGTGGGTGTTTGCGCTATGCAGGTTGAGCTGGGCGAGCGGACTATGGTCTTTGTGATGGGCCCCGAAAGGTCTCGATATCGAGGATGGAGTGCCAGTTGTGGAAGGAACGTTCAATTGATCCCTTGTCTTCTCATGGACTATGCTCCAGTGGGTGGGGCCAGGGTTCCTCTCTGACTCAAACCATGGCGTGTAAGGTGAGATCTGGAGGGATGAGCCAGAGGGCGCTGACTGCAGGAGGGTGTATGACTGGAGGAAGTTTGATTGAGGTTCGCTGGGCCTGTCCGGTGCTGCGGCGTTGCCGGGAAATCCTTGGTTCATGCTTCCAGTAGAAACGGTTCCTTCCTCTATCTGCTGACTTTGAGGATAGTAACCACCTTGTGATCTCATGGGCAGAGCTTTGTTTTCTGACAATTGGGAGGGAGGTGGGTGTTTTATCAGTTCCTCTTTGATGCTTAACTTTTTTCCCGAGTTTCCTCCAAATGGGTTATTGCAACAGTTTCTGTGTGCAGGATAGGATTTGGTTTCTTGGCCCAGTGACAGTTTCTTGTGCATTTTCCTGAGACATTTCTTGTTTTTCCTAGACAGAACCAGAAGAAAGGGGCGTTCGTCTCAGGTGTGTGTTTTTTCTGGACTTTCTGTTATTGCTCCCAGCGTCTGTTCTGGGCGTGCTTCGGGCTGTGCTACCACGTTGGAAACACCCATTTGAGGACTGTTTGAGATTCCTGGGGTTGGTTGATCATGTGTCCATTGTCTGGCATTTCTCCGCTCTTCGGCTTCCTGTTTTATGATTACTACTATTGTAGACATGATTGATGGCAATTCTTGCAGTTTATTCAAGATTGGGCTGTAGTGACAATGATGGCCCAGGGTGGGTGGCTCCATGTCGACCTCCACTTGTGCTTAAGCTCTTTTGATTAGCAAATTTAATCTGTCCAGTTTGTTATCAATGGCCATAGTTGTGGTAGCCAAACTTTGCACGATTTGAATTTGAATGTCTAGTTTGTCTGCATTGAAAATAGTAGCTTTTGTTATGTCTGTGAAGGTTTTTTCTAGAGCAGCCCATCCTGCCAGAAGAAGAGGGTCAGGGTCTATGTGCCTCTGGTTTTGCGTGGTTTCTGACGTGAACATCGAGTTAGTGAGGGGTTGGTTGCTGGACCTCTTTGTGGGTGTGGGTTGGTCATCTACTTCAATGTTGACGACCTCCTGTAACTCCAGTGTTAGAGAGGCCTCACTGGGGTAGTTGGGCAAATTTAACCTTGGGGTTGATAGTTTTGCGGCCAGATTGTCCCAGCTGCCTTTTTGAATTTCCCCAATGCAGTGCCCTTTGATGGGAAAGTCGTCAGTAACTATGGTTCTGTTAGTTATCACTATGGTGGGTGATAGTGCGATTGGCTGCTTTAATGGCTGGAGAGTATGCCCAGTTTTGTTATGTGAGGGATCCAGGTGGGGCGGGGATCTTGGCAGTGAAGGATTTGGCATTGATTCATGGGCATTTTTGCTTGGGGGAAGTCCCCCCAGGAGCTTCCCAGGGTGATTGCATTGTAACTGAAAGATCTCCATCCCAGATGGCATCTCGGAGTTGAGTCTCCGGTGATGGTTTTGTGGCTAGTGTTTTTCTCCAGTGGTGTAAAGTACTCAGGGATCTCTTTGGGTCCACCCTTAACCCCCTGGGTTCCCCTGTGTGTCTTCTCCTGGGGTCCTGGGGAACCCACCTTTTGAGCCATAGAAGCCCTTGCGCCCTTTAATGACATCTGTGGCATGAGTTCGGGCTTTGTGGCATGCTTCGTTTTCCCTCCTTTGGCCTGCCTCCCCTGTTTGTTGGGGGCGGCCTTTTCTCTCCTCATTAAAGTTTGTATTCTGTCATGTGCCATTAAGAGGTGGGAGCTGCGGGTCCTCATGCTCTCACCACATTTTCTTTTGGTCTCCCTTGAGGATTTTGAGGTCAGTGGTCACTCCTCCTTCTCCTCTTTTAGTTGTGCGGTGAGTGCAAGACTTTGACAGGAGCTGGGGGGCCTGGAGTCCCCCTGGAGTTCTCTTGACTTGCGATCCCCACCAGCGAGGGGAGCCAAGGTCACGCGAGCAGGTCACACTGGTGCCTGCAAGCATCACCCAGGCCTACAACTGTCGCGCTCACATTGCTGAGAGATTGCAATGCTTGGTCTGGGACCCACACCTGCACTTGCTGTCTGCTGCAGTTGTTGCCGCTGCTGCTGGTACCTGCTGTAGCTCTAGCTCCGTAGTTATAGCCGTTGAGGCTGTGTTGGATCCACCAGGGTGTTTTCCGCTGTCAGGCTGTGATCACCTGCGTTCACCTGTGTTCAGCTGCCCTGGCCTGAGAAGTCCTGAGGTGTCCTGAGATGGGCAGACTTTTGGTCCCCTTGCATGGGGGCCTCTAGGGCTTCTGAGAGAGTTGCTGCTCATTGTTTCAGGCCGGTGGCGAGCGGGTCTCACCGGTGCTCCCCACAAGCTGCCCTCAGGCCTAGCTGGGCCGCTTCTGTGGAGGACTGGGGCACTCACTCGAACTGGCCAGGCAGCGACTGGTGTGCCTGTGAGGCACTAGCCCTTTGGGCCTGCCTCCTGCTTCCCCTCCTCCTTCTTAGGCTTTCTCCTCGTTGCCCTGCAAGGCACAGGGGAATGGAGGCTGCTGCTGAGTTACCAGGGGCTCGCCGAGCCTGCCTCTTTTTTTTCTCATCCTCCTGTACCAAGCTCCCAGGGAACGGAGGATCGGCGAGTGGGGGGTGGGGGTGAAGCGACAGTTCTGCAGCTGTCTAGAGACCCATGACAAGATTGGAGCAAAGAGGATCGCTAGGACTGCGTCCTCCCAGGCTGCCGCCATTCTCTGCAAAATGGGAGAATGTGAATATAACATTGTTTCATAAATAGCACTTCGGTCCAAATTATCAACACAGGTTCATTTTACATAAGTCCACGCCTTTTTATCTCACTTATTAATGATTTGCTATTTTGTTTCAGTCGTTTTTCTTTCTTTTTACTAATATGATCTAAGAAATAGTTAAGGTGACTTGCTTTTACAGTTCAATTTTTAATGCACTCCAGACATTCCTCTTCCTTTCACAAGACGTCTACAAACATAGCATTGTTTGTTTTATTCTATTGTTCGTGCCCTGATGTATTTTGCAGTTTCTCTGCGCACAGATCACTCTGTACACAGCAGCATAAAGAATGGCTTGACATGCAGTTTTTCAATATACTGTGCGTGCCCTGCAAGGCCGAACGTTTTATGAAGAGACTTGACTGAGTTGGCTTGGAAGTAATCTAATTGCCTGCTTCTTAAAAAGAGCACGGTAAGCTTGTTATCTGAAATGGTAATGTAGCCTGGATTTAGCCTTTTTGAAGTTTCAGTGAGATAAATACATTCCAAACTAGAGGACTCTGACTAAAGGTTGCCTAACTTGAAATCTGTTCATTATCGCACCTTAAAATGTAAATAATCATGAAGTATTCGACATTAATAAAATCTTAGCAATAATTCTGCAATCAAAACCCGTCACATTCCTAAATCATTGTGGTCTTTCTGAGCTTATATGTTAAACAGATGTCAAGATGCCAGGTAGTCGAGTTAACCAGCATTGAAAACATTTCTGGTCATTTCTAGTAGGGGTGGTAGTAACTTCCTTCTGCAGCACTAACTGGTAGGTTCCACAGGGTATTCAGATATAGTAAGACCTTTTGAGGTCGCAAAGGGTTCCATTCGCAAAATGGTCTTTTTGTATATACTAAACCGGATTGTAATTCGGTAACACGTTGCTGAATAGCGAGCTTCATGTATGACGAATGCATTCAGTAAAAGGAGTCACAGCGTGCACAGATATATACCGAATGAACCCTTAATTTTAGAGACAATCTATGTATTAATAGGTCAGTTCACAAAATACAGTCTTAGAGCTTCGAAATTTAACCTGCCTTATACCTATTAATGAGATAGGTTGCAAATTGCTACCCAGTACCATTGGCTACAATCACAGGAATGATGGCCTGCTGGGGTGTGCAGACCACCATGCATGTGATTGCTTTTAAAAAAGAGCAATCTGGTTTTTAATCGCATCCCATAAAATTAGGCAGTAGTCCACAGGACCACTGCCTACTCTTAAAAAATGTTTTTCACTTTCCACAAAGGGGAATGGTCCCTTGGGGGACCCTTTCCCGTTTGCACATTGCTTAAAGACTCCTTTGATTTAATGGTAAGATGTTGATATTCTGTTACCTGATTTTGGTTCCAGAATATTAGTACATTAATACATACCTTAAGGAATCAGTATTTGAGAAGAAAGCCCTGAAAACACCTCTTCTAAATAGCAGTTCCTTAATGTTTCCCAGAACTATTTAACTATTCAGAAAACCATTTGGAAAACCATATCCAAATCATTAATTGGGTTTGGTACATTTAAAAAAAATATAACTCTTTGAGGGTTTGTGACAGTTAAAGCACTTTGTACATGAGACCCTGCATGTGAAACTGTGACAGCATGCTGAATCGGTATCTGGAAGAGTTCGTCCATCACAAATAGATATTCAGAAAGGAATGTGTTTAAGTTTTGCAGCCAAAATCGTATAAGGAAAATAGGCTGTATTAGAAATAATGCTTGCTTTATTTAAAAGCATTCACAGACATGGTGGTCAGTTAACCCCAGCAGGCCACTATTCCTGTGACAGCAGCAAATCATAGTTGGTTGCAATTTGCGGCCTATCTCATTAATATTAAAGGTAGTTCAAACTGCAAGCCCAGTAAACCTAGGTATCTTTGTGAACCAACCTGTTAATACATAGGTCGGGTCGCAAAATACAAATTGCAACCAGAATCTTGAGACCAGTGTTTATTAAATCTAGTCCCAAATCTTTTCTAGAAGAAAAAGTGTGATGAACATGCCAGAGACATTTACTATAATTAAATGACTCTTCCTGAAATTCTTCAGATATGTTAAAAACTTGACAGCTGTACAGAAATACCAAACCTGCAATCTCTATAAAATGTTATGCTTCATCACACTGTTCTGGAAATATCAGGAATCTCTTTGCCTTTTTAGAATGATTTACAAGCTCATCAATGAGAAGCAGCGATTGACTTCAGCAAACATTCTCCAATACACTGTCAGGAAGAGAGAGGAGACTAACGCCTTGAGGGTCGTGCACACACATTACTCCAGAGTAAGCACTTCCTGCATGAGAGGATGCAGAAGAAGTGGTTAGTGGGGTGGTCACTTTAGCGCGGTTGGTGCAGGGTGACGTCAGTCAATCAATCTATCAATAATTAATAAAGTGCGGCTTATCACCTCGGGGGTGTCCAGGCACTGTGGGTTGTCGCTGCGTATCAGTAGCTACTCCTCAAACAGCCATGTCCTGAGCTTTCTCCTGAAGTCAAATAGGGTGTACGAGGTGGGAGGGGTGGTAGTTCCAGATCTTGTCGGCGAGGTAGGGGAAGGAGTGTCCTCAGCTGCAGCAGACTCTTGTGACTTGAGCGAGGGCGAGAGTTGTTGAATGAAATTCCCTGGTGGAATGGTGGAAGGAGAGTCTGTGGTTGATGAGACTGGATCCGATGTTGTGAAGGGCTTTGCATGTGATTGTGAGATTGTGAGAACCTTGAATTTGAATGTGAGATTGTGAGAACCTTGAATTTGCACCTCTTGCGATCTTCCATAGCATGTGGAGGTTGTGGAAGCTGGAGGAGGCTACTGCGTTTATCTGTTGTTTGAAGGTGAGTTTGCTGTCGATGATGGTGCTGAGATTGTGGGCGTGGTCATTCGGTGTCGGGGGTTGTCTGAGCATGGAGGGCCACCAGGAGTAGTCCCAAGGGCGACGTTACTTCTGAAGATGATCACCTCTGTCTTCTTCGTGTTCAGTTTCATGTAGTTGGATTTCATCCATCCGGTGACGTGTGTCATGGTGTTTCTGAAGTTATCTCTGGTGGTGGTGTGGTCTTCTGAGAGGAAGAGTATGAGTTGGGTGTCCTCGGCATATGAGATGATGTTGAGTCCATGGAAACAAACAATCTCGGTCAACGGGGTCACATAGATGAAGATGGTGGGGCTGAGGGAGGATTCCTGGGGGACGCCGCATATGTTGATCTTAGGTTCTGAGGTGAAAGGTGGGAGGTGGACCCTCTGGGTGTGGCCTCTGGAGAAGGTGTGAATCCATTTCAGGGTGTTGCTTCGGATCCCAATGTGGTAGAGTCTCGAGGTGAGAGTGTCGTGGGAGATGGTGTTGATAATGGCAGAGAGGTCTAGGAGGGTCAAGGCCACCTTCTCTCCATGGTTGAGGAGGAACCTGATGTCGTCCATTGATGTGATAAGGGCCAACCTCCCCTAAAAGAAAAAAACAAAGGTATATAGAATGTTTTTGGTAAATAAAAACTAGCCAGTACAATGCAAACATCTGCCGTCTTTTATTCAATTGCATGCTGGGAATTCATCAAATACAGTATAGGCTATATTTGCAATCCAGGCCCGCTCGTTTTATATTTGCCCATACAAGCACAAAAGCATACCTCAATGTATGCACTGGGATATTATTCATGGGCATCCAAGGGGGAAGAGGACACTGCACAAACGCTGTACTTTCACTCTCCATGGATATGCACTGAAACTCCTCATCACTCCAACACAAGCTATGGCTTTAAATGTTGCTCAGCACAACTGTGATTGTCAATAAAAAATATCTAAACAAAGAATTCGAAACTGAGACTCCCACAAGCATTTAAAATGTTTCCATTGTCTGCCACTTTCCTGTCATAAATAGCTTGCTCTGTGCAGCTGCTTCAACATCAAGACAGCTGCCAAAAAAGGAGATATCAAATAAGAAACAAAAACATATGAACTGCATCATTTGGGTCGTGGTTGTGGGAATGTGAAAAATACCTAAATAAGCCCTCCCTGGCAAGCGGACCGGGAACGTCTTTGTTTCTGTTGCTTTGCATCATAGAGCAAATCTAACCCTGAGCTTGTAGCTCCATCCCAATGCATATGTGATACTTTGTCCATTTTCTGTAATAATAAGTCTAGGGTTTTATCTGTTCACTGCTCCACGGGCATAAGTAAGAATACCCTGGATGTAAGCATAGGGAAAAAATCATTTATTCAAATTTCACCTCTTCTCTTTTGTTTAGAGGAGGTTGATTATGCTGGATAGCCAATGTTCCAGTGGACTATTCCTGGAGAAAAATCCAGTTGACCAGACGACCAATTACAAATGGTTTCACTGCATCCAGTTTCTGCAGCGCAGGATTTTAGACAACAATTGAAGTATCATGGAGAAACTTGCAGTTGTTTCCAATTCGATCCGGCAACTGGTTATTAGGGTCTGATTGTGTCTACTGGTTCAGTTGATAGTTATAAAATATGAATAGAATTGACCTTGTCTTTCTCTCTTAGTGGCATGTAGTCCAATGTTAAAAAATAAATTTACACTACAACCAACTCAATTGAATAGGACCCATTTGTAATGGGGAATGTATAACTTCCACTAATGGAACTATACACTAGCATCCCACATGAAGATGGAGTGAGATCTGTTAAACACTTTTTGAGAGCAAGATCGATAACATTTTACAAACATAGTAAAATGTTGATTAGTATGATAAATTGGTGCTTAAAGCACAATATTTTCTTTTTTAGCAATGAAGTTTTTGAACAACAGTGTGGAACTGCTATGGAAACCTGTTTCGCTCCCAGTTATGCAATTTTTTTTATTGGCTGGTGGGAAGAATAACCATCCATTAGATGCTTGGAATGACCATATTGTAGTGTGGCTGAGATACATAGATGATATTTTTGTTATTTGGAGAGGAAGTGTGGAAAGTGCAAAAAAATTCATATACAATATCAATGAAAATGATCTAAATTGGAAATTAACGGGCAACATTAACACACAAGACATTGGGGCCCATATTTATAAGTTTTTTAGCGCTGCATTTGCACCGCTTTTTGATGCAAAAACAGTGCAAACTTACAAAATACAATTGTAATTTGCAAGTTTGCGCTGCTTTTGCGTCACAAAATTACGCAAAAGCGGCACTAAAAAAGTATAGATATGGGCATGAGTTCTTGGATGTCAAAGTCAGGATAGAAAATGGCAGATTGAAGACAACTGTATATAGAAAGCCTACAGCAGGAAATAGCATATTGCATGCAGCTAGCTTCGATCCCAAACCACTGAAAGAGAGTATCCCCTCAGGGGAGCTGTTACGAGCCAAGAGAATTTGCAGTACAGAAAGTGATTTTGAAGTTGTTCAAAAAGATACGATGGCAAGATTAAAAGCGCAAGGGTATTCTAGTTCAACATTAGCTGCAGCAAGCAGAAAGATAAGCTCACGTTTGAGAGGTAGTTTATTGTTCAATGCACAAAAAAATACAAAGAAAAAGACAGGGAGACAACAAAATCATAGGTTTATAACTACTTACGACACTGCCCATACACAAGTGAGAATTATACTGCAAAAACATTGGCACATCATAGGTGGAGATATAAGGAAAAGCCCGCAAATTACTTATCGTAGAGGGAAATCTATGAGAGATGCACTGGTGAGAAGTGATATTAGAAAGAGAGGAAAAGTAACACCTGGCTAAATAAAAAAAAGGCTTCTATAAATGTCTAAACTGCAAAGCATGTAAAAATGGGGAAAACGTAAAAACAGTGGTGATAGGAGGAAGAACAGTTCATAAGATCAGGGGACTATACACATGCAAAAGTGAATATGTAATATATATTTTAAAATGTAGTTCCCATAAAATATACATAGGAAGTACCAAGCTACAGGTTCACAAACACATTTTACAACACTTACGAGCCCCTCAGAATAGAGATGACACTCATCCGGTCGCACAACACATTCATGAGATGCATGGTGGTAAGGTGGACGATCTAAAATGTAGTGTGATTGATGGCATATCTATAGATATTAGAGGAGGGGACAGAGAGAAGAAGTTGAAGGATGCTAGAGTTGAGATACAAAGTAGCCCTTGACACAAAAGAACTTAATGGACTCAATAGCAGTGAAGAACTCCATATACCTCTAAAATTATGAAAACATATCTGTAACATTTAAGACCATTTTGAAGTATAAGGTTTAAGATACTGAGAGCCCATTTGAGCCAAGTATAGATTCGGCCAATGTCTGCTCTATGCTTTTGAGTAGCAATATAATCAAATTTAACTGATTAGCTGGAGAGTACATGAAAATGTATGTCATTACGTCCGCGGATGTGCTTTTCGATTGAGAATTTCTGTAATGAAGAATAGGATTTATTATTGAGTATACATTGATTTGATGGTGATTGCCGTTTGCATTTAGGTAACAAAGCAAAAATAGGAAATTTCACAGATTAGTTGGAGAATGTATGAATCTATAACAGGGTCAGTTGTGGAACTATCAGCATTATTATGTTTTTGGACATTTTCACAAACAAAGCCTACTTGGGCCAAGTGTAGATTTGGCCAATGTCTGCTCTATGCTTTTGAGTAGCAAAATAATCGAATTTAACTGATTAGCTGGAGAATACATGTAATTTTATGTCATTACGTCCGCAGATGTGCTTTAGGATTGAGTTTTTGAAACTAAGGAAAAATTGGAAATAATAGGATTTATTATTGAGTATACATTGACTTGATGGTGATTGCCTTTTGCTTTTGGGTAATGAAGCAAAAATATGAAATTTCACAGATTAGTTGGAGAATGCATGAATCAATAACTGGGTCAATTGTGTAACTATCAGTATCATTATATTTTTGGAGATTTTCACGAATGTGGATTATTAAAAAATGAAGTAAAGAGTGAAAATATTATTAGATATTTATTTAAAATATATTTAGGACGTGTTATACAATGCAATGTTGCTTTTTGGATTTGAAAATAGAAGTTTCTTCGATGTGTGCTATTTTGCTGAAGTGATAATGTGATGGTATAAAAAGAAATCGATCATGGCGCTGAACAGGTTGACAAAGGCAGCAATGCCGAAGCGCGTTCCTGTCGTATTTGGTTAATAAAATACTATCCGACTGGAGTGCCTTTCTTCCGTTAAGAAGGAAGATAGTGGGGATACTAAGATGCAGTGGCGCGTGTCAGTTGTTTGGCACCACCGGCGGTCAGGTGTGGAGAAGCCACACCGAAACAAGTGTATATATATATATATTACAGTCGCCAGTAGGTAGTTATAGTTAGGACCATGTTTCCATAGGAAAAGCATTTTTGACTTGCCTATATCTTTGGCACTGTTTTGACGAATCTTCACATAATTTTCCCCAAAAACTGTTGCAGTGATTCCTGTTGCGCATGGAAAGTTTCGGGGTATCCGTAAAGCAGGGGCCGTGAAAAAGGGAGCTAAAAAAACGTTGTGTTTCCTATGTTAATTTCCATAGGATTTTTTAGACACGACTACAGGCCGAACCATTGGACTGAATTGCACCAAATTTGGCAGAAAGCTAGCTGTCGGTATGCAGATTACGCTTTTGATTATTTGGAGTAAATCCTCTCAGTAGTTTTTGAGAAATTTAGGGAAATTACAATTTTTATATCTGGCAGAGAAATATTCGTGAACAAAGAAAAGCTTGTGCATAAAAAAGTAAAAATAAAATAAAAGGGGCCAGGGTAGAGACACCCAGACCCCTTAGCACTGGTGGGGGGTTCCAGAGGAACCAGCCCAGAGCAAAAAAACATTTTTTTAGTATTTTTTTCCACAAGTTTGTGAGATTTGCGAATTTGCTGCAAAAAAAGCACAGGCTTCCGCTCTTGTTTTTTGATAGGCCTCCGGGTGGGCCAGGTCCCAGGGGCACACAACATTTAGAGTGGGCGGGCCGCACCCCCCACTGCTGCCCTGGGGACCACCACCTCCCTAGGGCTTTCATCTTTGTATATGCAGAGGGCCAGAGCCCCCACCACTGCACTGGGGACCGGCACCTCCCCAGGGCTTTATTTTATAAAAATGCAGGGGGGCTCATGGCCCCCCCACTGCCCTGGGGACCGCCACCTCCCCAGGGATTGCCTTTTTATGTATCCATGTATGTGGGGGGCCCCCGGCCCCGCCTGTGCCCCAGGGACCACCATCCTCTCAGGCTTCTGTATAGATATATGTGGGGGGGTCTGTGCCCCCCCATGCTGCGGGGACCACCACCCCGGGGGCAAATAGAAAACAATGGAAAGGCTGTCTGTTTCGGACCCCATGAGCCTGAGGACCACCACCCCCTGGGCTATCTTTACGTTGGAGGGGGCTGTGCAGCGCCTCTCTTGGAGCCACTGATGGCCCTCGAGACCGCCACTCCCCAGGGCTCCTGCTATGTCCCAGCGGTGCCCACTCCCCGGGACATAGAGCAAACACTTCGGGTTTTCACAGCGGGACCGTCAAAGCAGGTCCTGCTGTGAAAACCCGAAGTTTCATCTCTTCCCCCTGCACGCGTGCAGGGGACAGAGATAAAATGCTTCAGCAAGCACGGAGCTGCTGCTTAAAGCAGCTCCGTGCTTGCCGAAGCAATGGCACTGCAGGGAAGCCTTAAGGCTTCATGCAGGAAGCCTTAAGGCTTCCCTGCAGTGCCAGGTAGCCCATTTAGGCACTTATTATATTTAAAACAAAGTAAAGAAAAAATTAATAAATAAATATGTAGGAACCACAGGGGAGCCCTCGCAGTCCCAGAATGCCCATATAGGGCTCAACATTTTTTTTTTTTAAACCCAACCCCCATAGCTCGACCTTCACACTGAGCTTTGGGGGTTTGAGTCCAGGTGGACTCATTTTCTTTTTTTTTTTTTTTTTTACTAATTTTTTTTTTTTAATTTAAAATAATATAGATTTTTTTATTTTAAATTGAACACAAATATCTTATTCTAACTGTATGAGATATTATAGCCTAAAAGATCTCTATCCCTTTCTTTCTCACTTTCTTTCTCTCTTTCTCTCCTTCAATCAATTTCTCCCACTCAGACACATACACACCCACTCACACTCACACAGTCACTCACCCACTCACAGACCGACTCACACCCTCATGTACCCACTCACAGACCCGCGCAGACAATGACACACCCATTAAAACACTGATGTACGCACTCTCACACATAGACAATCTGACAGCCACTCTCACCCCCAGATACACCCTCTCACATCTATTCTCATGCCCGAAAGGCCGCAGCCAACTCCCACCGCATATGGCCAAAGGCCCATGTACAACATAGGGGTGAGTGGTTAGGAGTAGTTGGCTGTAGGGTCTGGCTGCAGGTCAGGTCTTGCGGTCAACCACACCTGTGTACGGGTGAAGGGTGTGCACGGTGGAAGTTTCAGTGCTTATAGGGGTTGGATTCAGGGCCTGACCAGAGGCCAGGACCTGTGGCCAACCACAGCAACGCACAACCTTTGGTTGTTGGATTAACATATAGTAATGAAAATTAGTATACGTTAAAAAAACATAGAAATTTACTGAACAAACCAAAGGTTAGAGGGACGTTATAGGTAGGCTCACGTTTCAAGCTTGAAAAACCATAGAAATTCAGCAGTTAGAGTTAGAGTTACCTCAAGGAACTATAACGCGTGCCCTCGCCATGCACTGCTAATTACCCCACAAATTACTGCACCTATGACATTTTTGATAATGCCCTCGATATTATCAATCTAATTTGTGCAGTAAAAAGTTTTCAGAAAAAACTGTGCATGGCAGGGGTGCGAGTTATAGTTACCTTGGGGCATGAGTTATAGTTACTTGAGATAACTCTAACTGTAACTGCCCAATTAAATACGCCAATCAGGTGTACGGTAATCTAACCATGTTTAGGGCAATGAGCATAAGCACTTTAGTACTGGTTAGCAGTGGTAAAGTACACAGAGTCCTAAGGCCAACAAAAAAGAATGTCAGTACAAAAGGTGAGCTATGTGGGCAAAAGGTTTGGAGGAAGACCACCCTAAGGCTGACAGGTATAACAGATTGTATTGATGATTAGCATAATACAAAACATAGAGGTTGAAGTGGAGTTTTTCAGTACTTTGATTGTCTTGGATCATACTTCTCTCAAAACTGGAAATTCATGTTGGGGTTCCCTTGGTTAGGTTTATAGTACCTTTCCATTTAGAACAGAGGTATTCAAAGATGATGCTGACAAGTCATAGTCCTAACAGATTATTGGTATTAGGGTTTTTTTTTTATTCATTCGGTGTAACATTTACTTACCTGGGTATCCTTAAAATCCAATATGGACCCTAGAAAAAAAATAAGGCAAGTTTCTACTACACCAGATGACACCCTGAATATTGCCTCCTTACAACCTTTATTAATATGGCTACCAAATACATCAACTGGCAAATAATGCTCTCCTCCATATCTTCTAACTAGTCTCAGCAAGATCCACCTACTGTGACATGCAGAATATTGTGTAATTCTCCTTAGCCTTTCCAGTGGGTGGGGTTTCTGATGCACAAGAGTGTTTTTAGTTCATTTAATTGATTGGATCACATGTGTATGAATGACCATAAAGATTTAAGCCTTATATTTTAATACAATATATTAGCTGTGCTGACCCTCTGGCAGCTTGGCACAGAGCACAGGCAAGCTTACTTAAAGAGGCAATGTGTAAATGATTTGTGGAACACACACACACACACAGAGAAAAACACAATGAAAACACCATAAAAAGACTCCACACTGGTTTAGAAAAATAGAGAATATGAGTAAAACAACACAACAACTGTAAAAATCCAATCAGTAGACATTCAAATATGAGAGATATGATTTTTTTAAAGAATAAACTAAAAATAGTGCTTAGAAGTTACTAGTGGTCAAAAGGTTACTTAAGATCACAAGGGACTTGTGCAAATCCAAAGTTCAGGCCGACTGCGATTGAGGTAAGGCTGGCTACAGAACCGACGCAGGGTCCGCTGAAAAAGTACTTTGGATAGATTGAGTGTCGACAGTAAGGAACAAATGTGAAGGTGATGCATCTGTTCCGATCCTCACAATCGGGTAGAAGTGTTGTCATTGAGCCTTGCAGTCGAACCCTGTGCCAGCATTGAACTCGGTTGAGATGAATGCAATACATCATCATTGAGCTGCACAGAGCATCATCATCGGGCCGTGCAGGCTGTGGATCCGCAGTCGTCGAACAGCCTCTGTGTTGAAGGGCAATGCATCAGTTCCGACCAGCGCAGTGGTGACAATCCATTCGTTTTTGTAGAAAGCAGCTCCAGGACCCACTTCTGATGGGCCAAGAACTGGAGGGGGCACCTCAGGCGAGGATAGAACTCACATGTTTAAAGGCTCCTTGAGTGGGTGGCACAATCAGTGCTGAAGGCCAACTAGTAGCATTTAATTTACAGGGCCTGGGCATATGATATACCACTTTACAAGAGACTTGCAAGTAAATTAAATATGTTAATTGTTGATACACCAATGTTACCATGTTTAGGGGAGTGGCACATGCACTTTATCACTGGTTAGCAGTGGAAAAGTGCCCAGAGTCCTAAGGCATACAAAAAGATCCCGCAACCATATGACACAAACAGGCGAAAGGTTTGAAGGAACACCACCCTAAGGCTGACAGGTCTAACATCTCTTTGTTAGTTATCAGTGATCTTTGTGTAAGTAGAAACATTTGCAGAGTTAAACTAAAACATTTTATGCAACTATTATTCATTATGAAAATATATGTCCATGAAAAGGTCAGGAAATAACATTTTACGTGGGGTTAACATTCTTAAGCCACGTCAGCTCATCGGAAAATGATCCTTTAGCTTTATAGATGCCTGGTACGAGTAAATATTGTTACCTATTACATTTTTGCATTTGAAAGCATTTTTTTCAAAGCCTACACATTAATTCTGCACATTATTGCATTATTTTTCTCAGTACGTAAAACACTCTCGCAATATGAATGTCATAGCCTATTGAAATGTACTGTTATACAGGGTAACTCCAAGAAGGACTGGTCTAAGATTATTCCGCTTGATTTTTGTTGTTTAGGGATGTCACTAAAATATTGCTTCATCTTTTTGTTTCCTCCAGTTATGAGTGTTTGGATTAAAGGTGCAGGAGTTAGAAGCATGTTTTAGGTCTGATCTGATAATTTTGTAGACTGTAAAGAATCTAGGAATATTAAAATCATATTTGATCTTTGGCAATGTTTAATTCTTTAACTGATTAGTAAAAGGGCAGGCTGATAAGAATCTTGACCGATACATATTATCACAGTTTGATTTAGTAGATAGGGGCAAATTATGGAAGTCATTGTTAGGCTTAGGGGTTGATGCCCCCCTAGTGAAAGCCATAGTAGCACTGCATTTGGACAACATGGCTAGAGTGAGATACGGGATGGGTGGGGAGTGCACAGACCCCTTTCAGGTGCAAAAGGGTGTCCGACAAGGTTGTGTCTTGGCACCCTACTCTTCAGCCTCTTCTTGAACGATGCAACCCAATTCCTCTAAGAGGAGCAGCTAGATGTCCCTCTTGTAGCCGGAAGGAGGTCCAATATTATTATTCATGGATGATGCAGTCCTTATGGCACACACGGAAAATGCGGCCCATAGGCTCCTCGCCCGCTTTGTTAAATACTGCGAGGAAAAATCATTAATTGTATGAAAACCATGGGGATGACTTTGCAGCCCTCTCTTAGCCTGCAGAAGAAACTAACGATTAACCATGCCCCAACTGAAGTTACCAAGCACTTTGACTACCTAGGTGTGCGGTTCTCTGAGAACCTAAGCTGGGTCTGCCAAGTTCGAAAGGCAGCCATAGCCCTTGAACAAGCAGCCGTGGCAATACTGAGATTCAAGCATAAGGCCGGTGGCAAAAGTATTAGTATTATCCTGAAGATATATGTTCGGAAAGCGGTGGCTGTAGCACTCTATGGAGCAGAACTCTGGGGATATATACGAATACTAGACTGCTGCAGGATGTTGAGAACAACTTTCTGAGAACACTAGTGGGGCTGGGGCAGGGAACCCTCCCTGGAAGCTCTCTTTGCAGAATTAAACCTGATATTGATATCACAGCTAGCAGCCCTAAGGCTAATACTCTATTGGGTGAGGCTAGTTCCTAACCCTAGGGCGGCAGTGTACCTAGAAACCTTGGAAGAGGTCATTGCGTACGATGGATACAGGGGGGCGCTCCTAGGGAGCTCACGTTCAAAAGACTCTGGGAAACCTCCGGTTCGGAGGACCTATGGGCGGACCCGAGTAGAGTCAGCAAGGATACGATGGGCCTGGTAAAAGATCGTTACCGGGAATTTAACAGAATGAGGGTGTACTGGGAACTTAGGCCTGACTCAATCACACATTATTATTTTAATAACGTTTATGATATAGTTTCCCAGGCATATTTGAATATGTTGTATCCTGAATTGAAGCGGACTCTTTATATAAAATACAGGCTGGGAGTGCTGCCCTTAAGAGGCTACCTGGTCCGCAGTCGCAGGCTGGCGGTAAGTTTGGAGTTCTGCAACTGTACTACTGGGAAGGTGGACAATGTGGCTCATTTTACTCTGGCCTATAAGAAATTTGATGAGGCAAGGTGCCGATGGCTCCTACCTCTTTTTAAGTCTAATGGAGCAAATTGCACCAAAACTGCACTTGCACTTTGTATGAGGCCGGGTAACCCGAGCGAATATAACTCAATCGCTTCATATATATGGGCCACTTGGCCTCGGTTAAGAGAATTGTCAATTAAACTAGGGATGGCTGATCCATAAAATCCTATAAGACCTAATAGGGCCTCAGGCAGATGCACTTAAAGCTCTCCCCACACTAGCACAAGGCCATCCCTTTTTTGATTGCTGCTAATATAAAACGCTGCAAGCACAGGCACTTTCTTCTGAGCTCCCCCCCACCCACCCCAGTAAAGGGTAGGCACTGACAAGGGGCTGCCCCTTTCTTAAAATGTGTGAGGGGGTGTAGGGATTTATTAATTATTTAATGGACTTATCAGATTAGTGTTGATTGCTGCTAATATGCTTTTAAATTACGATTATGGTTTTATGTGGATTTAAACACATTGTTTTATATTATTGTAAGGCTTCTTGCTGATACATTTCAATAAATTAAGAACATATTATCTCAGTCCACCCAGTAACAAGAACAGATAAAATGAGTTTCTATTATTAAGCTGATGCTAAAGGAGGTTCCCAAGAATCAAAGACAATTCTCACCATCAATCTTTTTTCGCCTGATTTCCAATTGTTGGAATTGGGTTACTGATTGAGTAGAGAGTGCCGTGGTCCAGTAGCAACCACATTTCTAGTCATGGTAAGGCACAAGCAAGCCTCAAATTAATCTCAGCTAAGCCCCATGATAGTGTGGCAAACAGCACTCAGGCTTAATATAGAGGTAATGTGTACAGTATTTGTGCTACACTTCAAACAATAAAACAGTGAAAACACCACACAAAATATATCCCACACCAGGTTAGAAAAATAGAGCCAAATTTGATAAATAAACCAAGACCAAAACAACAAAAAATTAATCAGTAGAACCAAAGTTATGAATTTTCAAAAGCATAAAGTGCCAACCGTGACTATCTAGTCGCACTGGACTGTGTCAAAGACAAACGTTCAGGCCAGCCGCATTGGAATGCGGGTCATATACAGTCCCAGATTAGCCTTGCTGAAGGTTTAGCTTCTCAGGTTTTGTGCCAAGAGTTCTGTTCACGCTGAAAAAACTCAAAGGGAGCAAGTAGAACATCACTGGCAGTGGCCAGCGTGGTGTGAGGAGCAGGCCATGCTTCCAGGATGGGGGGGTTGGTACTTTGCATTGGCGGTCCTCCTTGACCAATCAATGCTTGCTCGACAAAGAGATGGGCTTGCAGCAGCTCAAGCTGATTTTTGATGCAAGTGGTATGGTTTCTGGTGCCAACAGGCCTGTACACAGTTGCAATTAGCCCGAAAAGCTTGAATTTAAGACACCAAGGGTCCAGGACCTGAGAGGCACCTCTGGGGAATCAGGAACTCATTGAAGACGGGTCCAGGAGTTGTTGGGAAGTCTGTTATGTGCCTTTGGCTTAGATCAGGAGGCCATCAGACGAGCCCTTTGAGTCACGCTGTGGTCCTGGGTTCAAGATGGATTCTAGATCCAGTTCTTCCTCTCCAGGCAAGAGGGCAGCAGGTCAGCACAGCAAAACAGCAGCTCCTTCATAGTAGCAGTCCTTGTAGCAGCACAGCAGTTCTTCTTCCTGGCAGAGTATCCACAGGTCCAGAAGTGTACTGAAGTGGTGATGTCTGAGGTCCTTCTTTTATACACAGTTTTGCCTCTGAAGTATGGATAAACTTCTAGAGGCATGCCTTTGATGTGCACAGATGACCTGCCTTCCTGGACCTGGCTGTAGACTAACTACAGGGAGTATAAAGCCCTTTTTCTGGAGATAGGACACAGCCTATTCAGATGTAAGAAAGGCTGGGCCCAGCACCTTCCTCCTATTCTGCCAGTGATGGCCCCACCAGTCACACCCTAACTCCCATTTTGTGTGGCTGTCTAGGAGGAATACAGAAAGAACAGCTGCTGACTACACCCAGGCATGTGACAAGAGACAAGCTGCAGGCACCAAATATTTAAAGCAAGAAAATGGGAACTTTCTAAAAGTGGCATTTTCAGATTTGTATTTTGAAGTCCAGCTTCACCAAAGTTAGGATTTTAAATTAAGATTCCAGAGCCACTAAACATGAACCAATTATTTCTCCCCATTTGGAAAATACACTTATAACATTTAATAAGGGAACTCCAATGTTAACAAATTTAAGAGTTGTTCTCTACCAGGATAAGTAAAACTTAAAAATACATATCCAACTTTTTAAATACACTACGCCCTGCCCTTTGGGCTGTTTAGGGCATACCTTAGGGATGACATACATGTATTAAAAAGGAAGGTTTGGGCCTGACAAAAGGTTTATTTTGCCAGGTCAACATGGCAGGTTAACACTGCACACACAGGTGATGCAATAGAAGGGCTGAGGCATGTGTTAGTGCCTACTTAAGGGGATGGTAGTATCAAAGCTACAAGCTCACCAGAAGCATTTTATTTACAGGCCCAGGACACATGTAGTGCACTTTACTAGGGACCTATGAGTAAATTAAATATTCCAATTAGGTATAGCCAATCTTATCATGTTTTAGGGAAAGAGGCAAGCATTTTAGCACTGGTTAGCAGTGGTAAAGTACACAGCAGAGTCCTAAGGCCAAGCAAAAATGAAGTCAGCAAAAACAGGAGGTCTGGAGGCAAAACTTCAGCAGAAACCACAAAAAGGATACCAGGTCTAACATTCATGTCGTAGGGATTGAGGCCATATCAATAGTGTCTTCCGAAGAGCAGAGGATCAGTTATGTAATTAGAGCATTATATGTATTGTTGGTGAAAAGTGCTCATTCGAATTTCTGTCTTGGATGAGACAGTTTGATGAGAGAACGGCAGAATATGAATCATAAAGGTGTTTGGTTATCATGAAGAACTGGTAAAACTGAAGAAGGTGAGCCAGGCGTGGGAAAAGGAGAGGCTGAACTAATCTGTGCTTGTCTGTGTGGGTGTACTTTATGGCAGTTCGATAAATGTGAATACTGCCTGAATGCTGGGAACTCAGGTCTCTATGTGTCTACTAGATTTTATAATGACATTAGTGTGATGACCAGCTGCAGAGATTAGTATTTTCTGAATGCAGCAGTTCCAAATGTTCCTTCTATGCCTGCAAGAGTCTGACCCCAGGCTTTAGGAGACTGTCAGTGCTTAATTTGAGCCGGTGATTTCCGATGCTTGGCACCAGCACTTACTTATTAACACCCGCACATATGACAGCCTACCACATGGTGGCGCTGTTTGGCTAAATAAGAGATGAGCACAACAACAGTTGTTTATTAATTCTAATGAATAATACCTGCTGCCCAAGAAATTCTTTAGGGGTCTGGAAGAGTCTGAATTGTTCCAGCTGTGGGAGTGTGATGATCAGTAATTGTGTTGGTACTGGCATTGACGGTGCTAGCAGGGGTAATGGGTGGTGCACGATTCAGTGGCCTCCTAAAAAAGGCCCTTATGTTTTTTTTTACAAATATATCACTGCTTGTGATTCAGAGCCTAGACAGAGTCAACAGCTGCAAGTGCCCTTCATCTCACAGCTATGGTGGTGACTGATCCAAATTTTCAAATGCTTGATCTGCCTTTTCTAGATCTCATTGTGACAATTGCTGTCCCTTAACCAGGAATCAAAATTTACCGGGAATCTGAGCCATTTCTAAAAGTTAGAATACGTCCAAAGTGAATTACTATGTGTGTAAAATGTTCTTTCTCCAGGATAATTTCTAGGTGAAAAGCTACAAGAGAGGTGTTCAGCAGTTTTCACTAAATGAAAAAAATACCTCTTGTCCTCACTTCCGTTCCAGTTTGCTGAGGTTCCCCCACCACTGTTATATCATAATTCCTGTGACATTTTTTTAAATTCTGAGGGGCAGATTTAAGTAAAGTAGTGCTGCACTTACTGTAGCGCCACTTTCCTTGTGCCCCTTAGCGCTCCTCTACTGCCACCATGTGTGCACCGTACTTAAAATACGGCGTACCATGGCGCAGGGAAGAGGGGAATAGGGTCATTTTTTTGATGCTATTGATTTACTCTGCAGGAGTAGCGCCAAAATGTTGGCGCTACTCCTACAGAGTACATAGGGGACCATTATAAATAATGGTATGCCCCCTTTTAAAACCTGCTCTGAGCAGGTGTCAAAAGTGCCGAAAAAAATGGCGCAAGCGAATCCTCGCACCATTTTTTCACCTCCCTTGTATACATTATGCCTGCTGCAGGCATTATGTGGGACAAGGGTTTACAAATTTGCGCAATGCATGCATTGCCCCACTTTGTAAAGGTGGCACAGGGGAAAGGCCAATTTAGCACCGCCTTAGCATAAAACAAATGGCACTATGGTGGTGCTAAGGTGGCACTAGGGGCTCGTAAATCTACCGCAAAGTCTTTTGCCATTTGTATAGCAAAATCTTTAAGCATAGGATTGGCAAAGTGCCATCCTCGCCAAGCTGTAAAATGACAAAAGCCTTTTACCACTCCAGATACAGTATTGCAGCTTTGGACTAGTAAAATACCATCCAAGTCAACCTGGAATGAGTAACAGTAATCTCTGACACATGCTTCGCGACCATTACATTTGTTTAGAGATATTTAGCTTTGTCCAGACACACACAGGGGAGCACCCAGTATAAGATTCTGAAAAATCCAAGCAGCTCACAAAGAACAAGTTGAGCCCAAAGACTCACAAAGAACAAATGAGCCACACTTATTCAGCAGGACAGTGGTAAGGGTGTAGTAAGTAGCTGGTGTTGCATGCTGAAGCACACTGTCACAAATATAGGAGTAAAGAATGGGGTGGTATGACCACTACATTTGCACAGATGCACACCTTTACTGATAAATCTAGATAGCATACAAACAATACTGTGCTGAAATTGATTACATTTAATATTTGTCATTTGTGCATCTTCTAGTAAAGTGTTTTGATTTGTTTCGATCCTATTAAAATCTTCACTTCCATCACACTTCAGAAAAAATAGCTTAATTTTTTATTTCCTAACTGTTTAATTATTTGGAAATATTTGTGTAGTAAATTTATAGGAATTTACATTTTACAAAACAACATCCTACAGCCTTTCATTTCCCACCAGCAAGATTGCCAAATTGTTCACTGTTGCAATATTCCTCTAATGGTTTTTATCTTTCCTGTTCCCCCCCACCTTTCCCTCTCCATGGAATCTTCTCTGTTTCCAACTGTCTAACTGAATATTCCACGTGCAGCTGACTGTCACTGCTGGCTAGAATTGTGATGGTGTGTGAATTGAGTTATTAAAACTGCTTGATCTTAGAACGCTTTGTGAATTTTACTCTTCACAACAAAGGCAACGAGTGTCAAATGCTGAGAGGGGACAGCAGCACCAGCACTCACAACTAGTACTGTAAGAAGCACTACAATTTTCACCGGAGTGAGGGAATTCTCCATGACCCAGCTGAAGTCCTGCAGGTAACAAGACTGTGAAAACCCTGCATGCAGTGGAGGTAACATACTCAAGATTTAATTATGGTTGCCAGAGCCAGATAGACTCTATTCACATGCTAAGGTGTTAGTCCTTTGTTTTGAGGCACCAAGACTATTGTTAATTTTTTTTAAAAATTGCTTCGCATATCTGACTAACTGTAGTGGACCACCCGGCCGCTACCATACAATGTTGCATACACCCATACCAAGTACCGGGCACGGTCCGAGGAATTTAATAAATGCGCCTGCATCACTTGGGGCGAGTGTACATAATGACCACCAGTTCCTTAGGTGTATTGTGCATCTGTTGAGGCCTGGGTGAGGCCTACGAGCGTACGTGGGTTGCAGCCAACATAGGCATTGAGGTGGGCACCCTTCCACTGCATGCAACCGTGGTGAGGTGAACCCGTGACACAAGGACTTGTGCATCTGATCTGGCAGTGAGGCACCGTGCGACGTGTGGAGATGGGTCTGGCAGCAGCAGTATTAGAGTGGAGCGGCCCATCTGGTGGATCGGAAGGGTGCGGCGTGTGAGGTGTGGTCCCATGACCTCTAGCAAGACTGTCTTCTTGAGGCTGAGGTGCGTCCAATTCAGGCAATGCAGCACACCAACTGAGACACGTGTGACAGTGCCGGCAAGTGAGAAGAGCGCACCCAAGCCTGCAGGGAAGATGGTTTTCCCGATGTCGAAGTGCGGGTGCTTAAGGCAACATGGCGCACCAACTACAATGCACGTGGCTGTGCCGAAGAGTGTGCCCTGCCCAGGTGCAGGGAGGGTGAAGAGCGGACTGCCTCGCGGTGGAGTGGCCCCTCACCCATTGGGGCTATAATGAACGGTGGCAAATAAGTGAGAGGCCTGGAAGGGGCTTGCTTACCCCCAGAGTTTGAGACTGCATGGTGGAGCTCCATAGCCTGCCTGGGGGAGCACGAGGCAAACTGGGTGTGGGAACAGACCCCCCTTGCACCCCCTCAATTGCTGTTTGGTTCTCAGGGCTGCAGATTGACACCAGTCATACCACACGCCTGAAGGCCCACATGCATAGTGGAAAACAAAAGCGAAAGGGAAAAAAAAAAAATAATGAAATAAAGAAAATGTGCTGGTACAACGGAGGGATTGAGACTCGAGGAGAGTGAAGGCACCATCTCAACACCACTTCAGGCAGTGGCGCCCCCTGCATAACAGTATTGCACAGAAGCCATGGTCACAGCAATCCCACCCTTCAGCCAACTTGAAAATCCTGTGATGGTCACAACGCTGGGGTGCAAGTGGATTGAGTGGATTACTTGTGCGCCACATATGAAACGAATGGTGCCTTCATGAGATCGATGATGCTGCACCTCGGGGAGATGAATTGTATGAACTGTTCAAAGATCTGCCAAATACAGGGGCTGATGATGACCTTGATGCTGTCATTGCAGTGCTGAATAGACAATTAGACTCCCAATTGAACCCAGGCTATGAAAGGTTCAAACTTTGTCAAGCCTATCAAACCAAAGGTGAATCAATGGATACGTTCTTCGCATGGCTGCGCAGATTGGTGAGTGTGTGCACCAGAATGGACAAGCAAGATCAGATAAGAGCACAGTTGATCCAGGGGCGCTGGTCATCCAACCTTCGGAAACTGATATTGCGGCAGCCAGGCATAACCCTAGATGACATCTTAATCCTGGCATGGTCCCACAAACTGGCAGAAAGTCGGCGGGGGCAATGGAGTCTGTGCTTCCCGCAGCTCTAATGTTCAAGCGAGTCCCCAGCAGTGAAGGTAAAGGAGAAACAGATCCACAAATCCTATGCTGATGATATCTTGGCTGAGTTTCCAGAACTGTTCGAAGGATTTGAATGCTTAAAAGGCATGCAAGTAAAACTTCATATCAATAAGACAGTGAAACCAGTGGCCCTGCATTATTGGAAAGTGCCGTTTCACCTTTTCCCGTTAGTAGAGAAGGCGTTGCAGCAGTTGGAAACAGCAGGGACGATTGAGAAAGTAGTGGGCCCCACTCCAGGGGTGTCGCTCCTGGTCATAGCCCCACAACCCAAACAGCCCGGGCCATCAGGCTGTGTGTGGACAAGAGACTACCCAACAAGGCCATTCACCAGGAAAGGCACCTACTATCGATGAGATCGTAGCAGACATCAACGGGGCCAGATGGTTGTCCAAGATTGACTTGAATTTTGGCAATTGGTACTGGTGGAATCCAACCATTAAATAATGACATTCCCACACATGTGGGACTCAGAAGGTTTAAACTCCTCAGCTTTGGCGTTTTGTCAGCAGCCAAAGTGTTTCAGGAAGCCGTACATGCGGCCTTCTGGACTGGTGGGAATCATCAACGTGATTGATGGTGTTCTTATTTATTCTGACACATTGGAAGAACATCACGTGCGGTTACAAGCCACCTTGCAGCAGCTAGTGGAAAGAGGACTGACTCTCCACCCCCAAAAGTGCATGTCCTATGCCAACGAAGTGGAATTCCTTGGATCCTGATTTTCCAAAGACGGGCTCCAAGTGGACCCCCAGAAAGTGGAAGCCATTCGAATGGCTGCTGTGCCGAGGAACCAGTCAGAGGTTCGTAGCTATCTTGGAATGGCCAATTACTGTGGCCAGATGATACACAATCTCTCCACCATCTCCAACCCACTTCGCAACTTAACCTGGAAAGATGCGACCTGAGAGTGGACAACCACGGCCGCGCAGGCATTCAATGAAGTGAAGCATGCCTTACTACATAATGCCACCATGGCGTATTTCAGTCTAAGACACCAAACAGAGCTGATAGTTGATGCCAGCCCAGTTGGATTGTTCCTGGTGCTATTACCAATGAAAGGACATGGAAAGTGGTTTCCCATCGCATACGCGACCAGAGCGTTCACTGCTGTGGAGACCAGTTATGCACAGATCAAAAGACAGGCTTTGGCCATTAGATGGGTATGCAAACACTTCCACCTCTGCAGCAAAAAGATACAAGTGATAAAAGTCCACAAGCCATTGGTACCATTGTTCACAGGCCCAGCCCGGAATGGGCCCCCTGGAATTGAAAGGTGGACTATCCAACTACAACAATACCCTTCTGATGTTGTGTATCGCCCTGGCATAAACAGCCCAGCAGACCACTTATCCTGTCACCCGATGGCCATGAACCTCAGTGAACAAAGGGAAGAGAAAATTGTAGCAGAAGGCTTTGTGAAGGTGGTTACCGCACTGGCATGTCCCAGAGCTCTTTCAGCTGGAGAGATTGTAGAAGCAACCAACTCTGATACCTGTTTAATGCAAGTCAAGAGCACGCTGGTGGGACGGCAGTGGAAGAACTTCCTTGATTGTGTTCGGTATCTGACAGAGGTAGAGTGGGAAGCATAGACACAGCTGTGGAGGTGCCTGGGTAAGCTCAGGGAAAGTGAAGAAAGGCTTGTCCTCAGAGGCCACCAAATAGTCTGCAGTGGACCATAGTGGAAGTGGCTCATCGTGGGTACTAGGGTATTGCCAAAACAAGGGCATGCCTCAGTCGCAAAGTCTGGGTCCCGGGGATAGTTCAGAGGGTCAAGGACCAGGTGAAAAACTGTTGATCCTGTGTGCTCATGAGTGGGGAGCCTCTAGTTGCATCAGTAATTACTGAGGAAGCTGTGACCAGGCCGTGGTTTTACCTAAGTATAACCTTCAGGAGCCTTCCTGATAACAGATTCATCCTTGTGGTGATGACAGTCACACTAAGTTCCCAGCAGTGGAGCTTGTCAGGTCCACGGCATTCGAGTGTGTCAGACCAGTTGTTGAGAAAATCTTTGCATTGTTGGGGCTACCAGAGGAAGTTTGGCTTGCCACTGGAATTCCAAGAGTATTTGTGTCATCTGAATCTACATCACCGCAAGATAATCCCACAATGGCTTGCCAAGCCCACCAAGGTTGTAATGAGGCCTTTAATCACAAAATGTAATGGGACTGTTCAAGGATGCAACAGGAAAGGAAAATAAGTCATCACAAACAGAATATTTGATTTTTTTTAAAAAACATCTTAAAAGCAAAAGCATGACGTGCAAGGTGTTCCGAGTGAAAAGCGGAACAAAAAACAAACAATAAAAAACATTACATTAGATTACAAACAAACACAAAAAATGTTTTTACACGTTTCTAAAACCATTAAAGCAAACACAGAAAGAAATTTATCAGATGAAACCAAGCCTTTTTTTGACAATCAGCTGTGTCAACAATGTTTCAATCCTCTTTGTAATATGGGGTCATATCAAGACCAAGGGATAGAGGCGACCCCTGAAAATAAAAAACACAGGGTGACTACTTGGTACTGGGACAATGACAATGAAGTGTCTGAATCATTACTCCTTAACACCATACCTGATGGGATAAAAAATATAACACATAGCGTGCACACCACCCAAGTGCTGATAAAGAAAGGAGGAGGAGTACTCACATGGGGCAACCTGGATGAAACTGAGTAAAAAACTAAAATAAGAAGTAATTATTTTTCATTTCACTACATGTCCAGAACAGACAGACTGTTATTGAAAAACAATATGTCACCATCAATGATTTAAAGGATGTGGCAGCAGTCATTAAAGAAATAAATGTAAGAAGGCTTACCCCCAAGGAGATGGATTTGTTTAAAAAGCAAATTGCTTGGGTCAATGGGCTGGGCCCCACAGTCAGCAATACAAGTAGAACATAGTGCATCCACTGCATGTTCGAAGGGAGTTTTAGGAATCAAAAATGCAGGATGTAGAAATATGTGTTACAGTGCATCAATATATTAAGCTTCGCACACCACAGCTTCATCACAACACTCCCTACTGCACTGTAGTAGCGACACTCCGTCCTGGGGAGCCATCACACTACCTTTCTTCAGACAGCGTACAATACTGTAAAGCAATGCCCCTTCCATGGGAGCCATCGCACTCAGGCCACACTGTGGGAACTTCGCTGCGCTTCATACTTTGGCTGCGCTTTGACACTTTACCTCTGCCTGAAAAATCACGCCGCATACTGCTCAGTGCCCTTATCCTCTAAACCTCACTCTGGAGGTATCACACTCTTGGCTCTGTTATCTGGTCACACGTTCTCAGTTGCAACTGCTGTGGAGGCTGAGGGTTTTTTGACATTCCCTTTCTGTCACTCGCTTGTGGGTGTGTTTCTGTAACTTTCACCACACCTATGAGAGGAGTAGAAAGGGGACTATGAAGATTAATGTGGTTCAGAGTAAAGAAATGCAAGTATCTGCCTGAGAAGATGTAGCAAGAGGTCTATAAAAATTTCAGGATTTTATGTTTATGCTTACTTTAAATGTGATATTGTTAAAATTGCTGGTATTTTATACCTGTCATTTCCTTTGAAAAAAGGGAGAAGTAACAATCAAACACATGTTTAGGGGCATAAGTCTATGCTAGAATGTGAATGTCATAAGTCTTATGCAAATATCCCTCAGTTCTAAGTTCAGATTTAATAGTAGAACTAGAAGAACCGGATATTAAGCCAAAGATGTACAATGGAGATACAATTCCATTATAGGGCATGCCCACAACCACAATGAGAATCAGATTTAAGTGGAGAGACACTATTGGTAAAATATATTTAACCAACAGAGGATCCAACCTACTCGGGGAGTGCCATCAAAAAGAATTAGGGATCAAATTGGACCCCTAGAGTTCTAATCCATTTCTTTTAGTTGATCCATCAATATGTGGGAATGATGTCTGTAATGACCTTCCTGATGTTGTTTCTGATGACTTAGGTATGTTAAAAAGCTGCCAGAACTGCATAAAGGTGAAATCCAAAGCCAAGTCTGTTACCCATGAAGAAAGACCCACTCCCACTTAATGCAAGAATCTTTGAGAAATTAATTAAATAGGCTACTAAGGTTGGGAGTCATAGAACCCATAAAAAGTTCCAATGGTTGGCCACTGTAGTTATCACCACCAAATCTTCAGAGAAGGACATCAGGCTCTGTGTAGATTTATGTAACTTAAGCACAAACATTTGGGTTGATGGGCATCCACTCACCCAAATTCATGAAGTCTTAACCTTAATCAAAGACACAAGTTGTTTCAGTGTTTTAGATCTTTTGTCTGCCTACCAGAGAGTATAATTGCATTCATCTTTATGTCACCTCATATCATTCGTAACTCCCCTGGGTGCATGTCTTTTGGACTGGTCTCTGCTGCAGCTGCATTTCAGAGAATAATGCAACATGTATTAAAAGAAGTATCTAATACTATGTGATTCTAAAATTACATCTTGGTTTATGGTACAGATGAGAAAGAGCACAATACATCTTTGAGGGAAGTTTGATCTAGGCTTAGATTAGGAAGAAGGGAAACTGCCAGACTGGAATGCAATCTGTGGAATATCTTGGTCACACTAAATCCTGGGATGGCATTAAACCCAAATTGAATCTGGTGGAGGCCAATGAAAAAAACAGTGGATCCTGCTAATGTAAATAATTTATGGGGCTATCTGAGTACTGCTCAAAGTTTGTTAAAAATTATGCAAGTATTGTTGAACCCCTACACAATTTACTTTACAAAAAACACAATATGCATGGGACAAAGATTGTCAATCTGCATTCAATTCAGCTAAATTGGTAATAATCAGGGCTCCATCACTGGGAAGGTTTGACCCCAGCAAACCCTCCGTATTAAGTACAGATGCTAAAATCAAGGGACTAGGAGCTAGTCTCACACAAACTGTGGAGATCCCTACCCAGAGTACTCTCTTCTTTTTTCATAATTTATGCTTCACTCTAATCCTGAAAGGCTTTTGTTTGCTTTGACTTATACTGGGTGCTCCCTTGTGTCTGGATAAAGATGAACCTCTCTGATGGGCTATAAGGATAGTGAAACATGGGTCAGGGGTTGATTTCGCTAATTCCAAGTTGACTTGGGTGATAATATGCCAATCCAAGATGTGATACTGTGCCTGGAGTGGTGAAAGGCTTTTGTCATTTTACATCTCGGTGAGGATGGCACTGTGCCAATCCTGTGATTAAAGACTTTGCTGTACAATGTCAAGAAAATGTGTTCCTTACTAGCTCAACGAGGATAGCACTGTGCTAATCCTATGCTTTGCTAGAAAAACAGAAAAATGGGGTGAGCAAATCTAGAGTGTAACAGGTGTTGTAGAGTGCTCCTTGCTGGAGCTGCTCGCCACGTAAACTCTGGAACTATCCAGAGTTCTCTCTTCTTTTTGCATGATTTATGTGTCACTCTAACCTTGAAAGGGTTTTGTTTTGACTTATACTGGGTGCTCACTTGTGTCTGGACAAAACTGAACCTCTCTGATGAGCTATAATGATAGCAACAGGTGTCAGGGGTTTCTTTTGCTCATTCCAGGTTGGCTTGGATGGTATTATACCAATCTAAAGCTGTACTACTCTGCCTGGAGTGGTGAAAAGCTATTGTCATGTTATAGCTCAGCAAAGATGGCACTGTACCAATTCTTTGCTTAAATATTTTGCTGTACAAATGGCAAGCGACTTTGTCCCTTTCTAGCTTTGTGTGGATAGTACTGTGCTATTCCTATGCTTAAAAACTTTGCTAGAATAACAGACATTTTAGGTGAGCAAATCTAGAGTGTCGCAGCTGTTGCACAGTGCTCCTTACTGGAGCTGCTCTCCATCTAAACTTGGGAACTACCCAGAGGTGGTCATTTCAACCCTGGCGGTCGGTGTTAAAGCGGCGGTAAGACCGCCAACAGTCCGGCGGAAAAAAATGGAATTACGACCGTGCCGGAAACTTCCAACAAAGACAGCCACTTTAACACTCCGACCGCCACGACGGTACAAACAAACAGCGTGGCGGTCACCGCCAACAGACAGGCAGGAGACAATGTACCTCCCACAGTATCACAACCTACCAATCCGCCACCTTTTCCGGGGCGGATTCACCACAAACAAAAACACGGCAGAAACAGGACTTCGAACGGAAAACGCTCACCTCTGCACACCCCACAAGGAACCAGGACGCCTTGGACCCAAGCTCCACATATTACCAGCCTTTATCTTCTTGCTCCTCTACCAGGAGCATGAATGCCGGCGGCGAAGACCATGGTGAGTACTGCACCTACGACACAGGGAAGGGGGGAGGGAAAAAAGAGTGACACACAATACGCAACACCCCCTCCCTCACCCACGACAACACACACACTAATACAGCATGATACATTACAGTTACAACTCCTAACCCCCCCCCCCCCGGAAGAATGCAAAGACAAAAGGAAATGAGGTGAACGATTGTAATATATTCAAATTCAGTAGTCAAATAATATACATACTCTATTTACAAATATATACACCAAGAATATTAGTCCAGGGTATTCCACCCTTAAAGTCCGTGGACCACTGGGCCCACACTGCATGGGCGAGGCACACACAAGATACCCGAACATGACGGAGAGAACACTGCAGGGGCATCAGATAGAAATAAAACAGGCACCTCAGGGGGAAGGGAAAGGGGGGTCACCTCAGCCGGTTGAGTGCACAATGCCAAATCCACGAGGGGGCCCCATGCCCACTGTTAAGTCCTGGGGAGTGCAAAGCCACAGTCTCACAAGTCTCTACAGTGGGTGGGTTGCCCACTGTTCAATCCTGGGGAGTGCAAAGCCACAGTCTCACAAGTGGATAATATTCCCCACTGGTTTCTGGAGGGGGCTTTGTGCCCAGAGTGCTTCATCCTGCCAAGGACAGAGGTAGTGGATGTAAATCTCCACTGGTTCTGGAGGGGGCCTTGTGCCCAGAGTGCTTCATCCTGCCAAGGACGGAGGTAGTGGATGTAAATCTCCACTGGTTCTGGAGGGGGCCTTGTGCCCAGAGTGCTTCATCTTGCCAAGGACGGAGGTAATGGATGTAAATCTCCACTGGTTCTGGAGGGGGCTTGGTGCCCAGGGTGCTTCATCCTGCCAAGGACAGAGGTAGTGGATGTAAATCTCCACTGGTTCTGGAGGGGGCTTGGTGCCCAGAGTGCTTCATCCTGCCAAGGACAGAGTTAGTGTATGTAAATCTCCACTGGTTCTGGAGGGGGCTTGGTGCCCAGAGTGCTTCATCCTGCTCGTGGCGGCCTCAGTAGCGTCAGTGCTTTTGGCGCTCATGGGCCTGCGGTGGCTGTGGCGGCGGTGTCTTTGGCAGCGGTGCTTGTGGCGGCAGTGTCCTTGGCAGCAGTGCTTGTGGCAGCGATGTCCTTGGCAGCGGTGCTTGTGGCGGCGGTGTCTTTGGCAGCGATGCTTGTGGCGGCGGTGTCCTTGGCAGCGGTGCTTGTGGTGATGGTGTCCTTGGCAGCGCTTCAGCTGCTGGCAGTCCTGTCTGGCCCAGCTGGGCTGCTGCTGTCGGTCCTGTCTGGGCCAGCGGGGCTGCTGGCGGTCGCCTCCTGGGCAGCGGGGCTGCTGCTGGCGATCCTGTCTGGGGCAGCGGGGCTGCTGGCGGTCGCCTCCTGGGCAGCGGGGCTGATGCTGGTAGTCCTGTCTGGGCCAGCGGGGCTGCTGCTGGCGGTCCTGTCTGGGCCAGCGGGGCTGCTGGCGGTCACCTCCTGGTCAGCGGGCTGATGCTGGTGGTCTTGTCTGGGGCAGCGGGACTGCTGGCGGTCGCCTCCTGGGCAGCGTGGCTGATGGCGGTCTTCTCCCAGACTTGCTGGGTTTCTTGTGCCCCTTCCCCACCTTGGAAGGTGTGGCAGCTGACTCCACACTCCCACCTGTACCCCTGGGAGTGGCTTTGGTGGCTGGTGTCTTCCCCCCTCCCGCCGGGCACTGGCCAACTTTTGATGATTGACAGGTGGGGGACTGTCCGTGCTGTGGCTCCTTGCCACACTGGCTGCCCTGCTGCCTGGTGCACTACAGAATCCGGTGACTACTGGCACCACTGGTCCCGCCGATGTTGTGGCTGAGGTGCTAGGTTGGGACCTGGAGAGTCGGGCCCTAGGAGACTGACGGGGTGGGGGAGGTGAGGGAAAGAGGTCCAGGGTGGACAGGAAAAGTTTCTTAGGAACACTGGGACGGGTAGCTGGAGGGGGTTTTGGAGTGGAGGAAGAGGTTGTGGTTGTAGGAGGTGTATGTTTGGTGACTTTGGGTGAAGGTGCATGCGCTGGAGGCTGTCGTGAGGTGGATGGCTGTTGGGTGGGTGTGTGCCTGCGTTTGTGTACCTTGGGAGGTGGCGTCACAGACACACTGGGAGAGGACAAAGGGGATGTGTGAATAGTAGTGGAGGTGGTGACTGCACGTGAGCGGGGTGTGATGGTGGGTGTGCCGGTGATGGAAGTAGTGGCTGTAGATGTAGTGCATGCAGGTGTGAGTGGAGACGGTTCTGGGAGGGAGGAGGGAGACGAGGAGGAGGGGGACACAGTGGAGGCAGTGGATGTTGCTATGTCTGCATGTGTGTGATGCTTGCGTAAGTGCCTGTGGGATGTGTGGTGCTTATGTTTGCCTGGGCTTCCTTTGTGTGTTGAGGTGTGTGCATGCTGGCCTGATGGTGTGCTTGGGGTAGGCTGAGGTACAGGGGATTGGGTCTGGGTGGAGGAAGATGGAGGGGGGAGGCTAGAGACAGGGGCAATGGCTGCCATCAGTGCTGAGGCCAGAGTCTGAAAAGCTTGCTGAAGGGCTGTCTGACCAGAATGAATGCCCTCCAGGAATACATTGGTTTGTTGCAACTGTCTCTCTACACCCTGGATGGCATTCAAAATGGTAGACTGCCCAACAGTGAGGGACCTGAGGAGGTCAATGGCCTCCTCACTGAGGGCAGCAGGGGTGACTGGGGCAGGGGTTGAGGTGCCTAGGGCGAAGGAGATGCCCACCCTCCTGGGTGAGCGGGCACGGGACAAAGGCTGAGGGGCTGCTGGGAGGGCAGTGCTGGAGGGGGGAGCTCCCATCAGAGGACAAGTCCGGATCACTGGTGTCAGCTCCTGTCCCCGCCGTGGAGCTCCCCTCGCCTTCCGTCCCACTGGTGAAATCAGACTCCGTAGTGTTGCCCTCCAGGGCCATGTGGGATGCAGCTCCCTCCTGCTCCGGTGCCACTGCTCCTCTGCCTGATAATGTTAATGCACACATGTACAGGGAGACCACAAAAAGGGGGGGGGGGAGACAGAAGACATGTTGAGTGCATGCATTACCGCTACCGTTGGCGGACACGATAGACACAGAAGGCCCCTGCACTACGCCACGCACTTGGGGTCTACTATTCAATCCCTGGGACATGGCCTACAAGGCTATGGCCGATATCTGCACACATGGATGCCTCAGGAGCCTGACTAGGTGTAGTTGGCACTGTACCCAGGTGGGGTGGGGTGCCACAGGGTCTGCCTGAAAAAGGGGACTTAACTAGCACACTCGCCCTGGCCTAGGGAAACCCACAGCCCACCGCCCTCCGCCCACCTCCCCCACCTCCCCCACCCAGACACCTCCACTGCATGCTGAATCAGCAGAATGAGAGTGTACTCACCCCCTTGTTGCTGTTGTGATGCCCTCAAGCACCCATCCAACTCCGGGTACGCCACCGCCAGGATCCTGAACATCAGGCTGGTCATGGTGCGACGGGCACCCCTCCCACGTTGGGAGGCCATTCCCAGCTGGGCCTCCGCCGTCTTCTTGCTCCAGCGGCGAATGTCCTCCCATTTTTTCCGGCAGTGGGTGCTCCGTCTGTGATAGACCCCCAGGGTCCGGACGTCCTTGGCGATGGCACGTCAAATACCCTTCTTCTGGTGGGCGCTGACCTACATGAATTGTACAGGGGAAAAAGAGAAGTTATTACCAACTGCACCATCACAGTCATTGGCCCGCATCCCTATCTTTGCCAAGTGGCACATGCACTCACTGTTGTTTCATGCACGCATCATTACCCCCCCATCTTTCATCCACACCACTCCACACAGGCATAGCCCATACAGCATGCTCCCAGTGTACTTACCTGTTTGTCTGGAGGACCCTAGAATAGCGTGTACTGGGGGAGGACCCCATCCACGAGTTTCTCCAACTCCTCCATGCTGAAGGCAGGGGCCCTTTCCCCAGACGCACAAGCCATTGTCTCTTCCAGACTGAGGTCACAGCAGCACTTGCAGTGTAGGTCCTCTCCTGTCGAAGATCAGGTATAGAGTGATTGAACAGATAGAAAATGACGGTCACGTCCGCGGTGGTGCGTACCGTCACCGGCGGCGTACATCGTCATTGGCTCCTGGGACCCATAGGGTCCAATTTTAACCAATTCAGAATTGCGCCGCGGTCTTCGACCGCCTACAGCAACGGTGTACAACGCCAGCGCAGTTACCTCACATCCCATTGTCCCACTTTACAGGTCAGGCAGCCGCCATTTCAGGGGCCCACATTGCTCTATTTTTAACTGCGTCACACATACCTAGACCTTGCCTCAACACTCATAGAGGCAAAATTCGGGTTATGAATGGTTTTCTGAGTAAGCTGTGTTTACGTACCTCTGAGTTGGTTGACTCTATAGGCACCATCCGCTGGGACATGTGAGGAGATGGCATCCTCCGGTGTACAGACCGCTGGTGGACCTGTCGACAATGGAGGAAAGACATGTAATCATCACCTACAGGCTTGATCGTGCCACAATCCTGGAACTGTGTGCCCAGTTGGAGCCAGACCTGACGTCAGCTATCCGCCATCCCACAGGAATCCCCCCTCAAGTGCAGATGCTGTTAGTACTCCATTTCCTTGCAAGTGGGTCTTTTCAACTACAGTGGCCATAGCATCAGGGATGTCCCAGCCTATGTTTTCCAACATGTTGTCCAGAGTATTGTCTGCCCTGCTGAAAAACATGCGGAGCTACATCGTTTTCTCTCAGGTGGAGGATTTGCCTACAGTGAAAGGTGACTTCTATGCCCTGGGACATAAGCCCAACATCATAGGTGCCATTGATGGGACACATGTGGCCTTGGTCCCCCCGCAGGAGTGAACAGGTGTACAGAAACCGGAAGAGTTACCATTCGATGAATGTGCAGATGGTGTGTTTGGCAGACCAGTACATCTCGCATGTTAATGCCAAATTCCCTGGCTCAGTGCATGACGCTTACATCCTGCAGAATAGCAGCATCCCTTATGTGATGGGGCAACTCCAGAGGCACCGTGTGTGCTATTAGGTGAGCACCTGGAACCAAATCAGTGTGAATAGTTGTCTGGGTTTATCCCTACAGGTCAGTGTGTGTCTAACAGTTGTCCCTCGCCATTTGCAGGTGACTCTGGCTACCCCAACCTGTCATGGCTACTGACCCCAGTGAGGAATCCCAGGACAAGGGCAGAGGAACGCTATAATGAGGCCCATGGGCGAACTAGGAGGATTATAGAGTGGACCTTCGGCCTTCTGAAGGCCAGGTTCCGGTGCCTCCATATGACAGGTGGTTCCCTATTCTACTCACCAAAGAAGGTGTGCCAGATCATCGTGGCCTGCTGTATGCTTCACAATTTAGCTTTGCAATGACAGGTGCCTTTTCTGCAGGAGGATGGTCCAGAGGGAGGTGTTGTGGCAGCTGTGGAGCCTGTGGACAGCGAAGACGAGGAAGCAGAAGAAGAGGACATCGACAACAGGAACTCTGTGATCCTGCAATACTTCCAGTGAGACACAGGTAACAATACACTCCTGCCTACTACATGTACTTTAACACTACTACCTCTCTACTGTCTGTCCTTTTCACCCAGTGTATGGTCACTGAGTCGTCACTTTCCCTTACGATTTCACAGATGTGGGTCCCACTGTGTGACATCTGCTTTGTTTCCTCATGGACTAGAGCTGTGTGACATAGGTATGTTGGCATTACAATTGAAAAAGCATTTTGTCACTGTAATTGCTAATACACTATTTCGAAATCACAGACAGACTCCAGATTGTTTTGTGCTTTAAGGGTGTTTATTTAAGTGCTCACTATTGGAGGGGGTTGTAAAATGGTGAGGGGTGATGGTGGGGGAATGTCCATGGCAGAGTCCAGTCTATTAGTCTCACAGGTGCATTGTCCAAAGGGGCATAGGAAGTGGAGCTGGGGCAGTTTGAGGATGGACAGGGTGACAAGGTGGGACAAAAGGATGACATTCAGGGCGGCCTCATTTCTTGGCATCGTTCTCTGTCTTTGTCCTGGATCTCAGGGACCGTTTGCGGGGTGGTTCTCCCTCTGCAGGGGGTGGGGTGCTGGTGTGGTGGTCCTGTGGCAGTGCCTCCTGTCCACTAGCGCCGGCGGAGGTGGTGGGCAGTTCATCATCCAGGCTAGTGTCAGGGGCCCCTTGTTGTGCCACAGTGTCCCTCCTGGTGTTGAGGACTTCCTTCAGCACCCCTACGATGGTGCCCAGGGTGGAATTGATGGATCTGAGTTCCTCCCTGAAGCCCAAATACTGTTCCTCCTGCAGCCGCTGGGCCTCCTGAAACTTGGCCAGTACCGTTGCCATTGTCTCCTGGGAAGGATGGTACACTCCCATGATGTTGGAGAGGGTCTTGTGGAGAGTTGGTACCCTGGGCCTGTCCTCCCCCTGTTGCACAGCAGCCTTCCCAGTTCCCCTGTTTCCCTGGGCCTCTGTCCCCTGAACGGTGTGCCCACTGCCACTGCCCCCAGGTCCCTGTTGTTGTTGGGGTGGTGGGTTAGCCTGGGTTCCCTGTAGTGGTGGACACACTGCTGATTGACGTGTCCTGGGGACAGAGTTATGGGCCCGCTGGGTGGGTGCTGTGCTGGTGTTTCCAAAGGGGGCAAGCTCTGTAGTGGCCTGTGGCTGTGTGAGGGGAACCGACTGTCCCGAGGTCCCAGATGGGCCGGGCTGGTTGTCTAGATCCAGTTGGACAGAGCTGCTGTCATCACTATGGGCCTCTTCTGTTGGTGGTGTGGGCATGTGTGGACTGTCCTGTGCAGTGACATTGGGTAGGGGTCCTGCAGGGGTGTAAAAGCATGATTATTGCATCTGGGTGTACCATGGTGTGCAATGGGAAGGTGACCGTGTACCCCAGTGCTTGCATTCCTGTGTGGGACCTTGTGTGATGATGGTTTAGGAGGGTGTATGGGTATGTGCAGTGGCCATGCATTGGTGATGGGTGTCCATGCTTTGTTGTTGCATGCAGGGCTTGGTGTTGGGATGTGTGGTTTGTGATATTGGGACATTTGTGAGGAGTAGGAGTGATGGGGGTGAGGCTGAGTGTGGGGGTATGTGATGGCATGCAGGTAGGGTGGGGGATATAGTGGTTAAGGTTTGACTTACCAGAGTCCATTCCTCCAGCTACTCCTTCGAGGCCCTCAGGATGCAGAATAGCCAAGACTTGCTCCTCCCATGTTGTTAGTTGTGGGGGAGGAGGTGGGGGTTCGCCGCCAGTCCTCTGAACCGCAAGGTGGTGTCTTGAGACCACGGAACGCACCTTCTCCCGTAGGTCGTTCCACCTCTTCCTGATGTCATCCCTATTTCTTGGGTGCTGTCCCACTGCGTTGACCCTGTCCACTATTCTTCGCCATAGCTCCATCTTCCTAGCTATGGAGGTGTGCTGCACCTGTGATCCGAATAGCTGTGGCTCTACCCGGATGATTTCCTCCACCATGACCCTGAGCTCCTCCTCAGAGAACCTGGGGTGTCTTTGCCGTGCCATGGGGTGGTGCGGGTGATGTGTGGGGTGGTGTGTATTGTGATATGTGGGGTGATATTTAGTGGTGTGTTGTGTGAGGTGCGTGGAGGTTATGTGGGTGATGGTATTGTGTGCCTGTGGATGCTTGGTTGTAGATCGTAGTGTCTCTCTCTGGCCCTCTGTCGTAATTGTGGTCGTAAGGGTTTGTGGGTGATGTGGGTGCGTGTTTTATATTGTATTGGGTGTGTGGGAGTGGTGTGTGTATGTGTATCAGGTGTGTGTATTTGGAATTGTCCAATGTGGTAGTGTTTTGTATATGTGTGTGTATTTTGAGTGCCGCGGTGTGTACCGCCAAAGAATACCGCGGATGAAAGACCGCCGCGTGGATTTGTGGGTCGTGATAGTGTGGGCGTATTCCTGTTGGCGTGACAGTGGAGGGTTTGTTATCGCCAGTTTATCACTGACCTTTGGTGTGGCGGACTTGTGTGGGTGTCTAAATTTTGGCAGATTCCGAGCTGTGGGTCATAATGACCATGGTGGAATTCCGCAGCCGCGGCAGTGTGTTGGCGGTCTTCTGCACGCCGGTAAGTGGCTTTTACCACCAATGTTGTAATGACCCCCAGAGTTCTCTCTTCTTTTTTGCATGATTTATGTGTCACTCTAACCCTGAAAGGCTTTTGTTTTGACTTATAGCGGTTACACATCTGTATCTGGACAAGGCTGAATCTCTCTGATGAGCTATAATGAAAGCAAAACACGTGGCAGGAGCTGCTTTTGCTCATTCCAGGTTGGCTTGGATGGTATTATACCAATCTAAATCTGTAATACTGTGCCGGGAGTGGTGGAAGGCTTTAGTCAGTTTACAGCTTAGCGAGGATGGCACTGTGCCCATCCTATGCTTAAAGATCTTGCTGTGCAAATGGCAAGAGACTTTGGCCCTCATTACAAACATGGTGTTCCGTTCCGCTACGCCGGCGGTGGTGGTAGAAACCGCCAACAGAGGAGCGGTCCAGACTGCCAAATAATGATCCAAATGAAACACACGCATACCGCTAACCACCCACCGCCAGGAGAGTAGTCCCGCCGACAAAGGCAGAGTACGCCCACAGGTCGTCGGAAAGGCCCAACCCGCCCATCAAAGAATGAACTACCATTCCGCCGCCAGTTCCGGGGCGGGAACCACCGCCACACAAAGCCAGGCGGAAAGGAACCATGTACCTGAGTCCCACAGAACGTGTAGCGGCAGCCATGGATAGAGAGCTGCAGATCATGCCGGCCCTGCTCCTTGCCATATACCTACATGACCAAGACCGCCGACGAAGACGACCACGGTAAGTACTGCAACCTACGACACAAGGGAGGAAGGGGCACAGTTACATACTCACCCACTCCACCCATCAGGCACCGCCCCCAACCCTCCCCAGCAGCACAAGTCATGCACCCCACACCAAGAGGTACGTACCCGACCGAAGGCTAATGCAACTTGACCATAGTATATACAAAAGCCCCACACCCATAAAAAATTAAAACAAACACCAGGGTGTAACTGCGTGCAGCCCAAACATAGGCCACACAGAAACTTTTATAAGAACCTCACTGAGCCAAACAGTGCAAACAGGGTCAATGGCCAGTCCATAAAATCCCAATTGTCATGGGCCACAACGGGCCCCACCTGACTCCCACAAGTGCTGGGTACTCCACAGAACGGGGCGCCATATGGGGATCCAGGCACCTCAAGGAAGGGGGGCAGGGGGTGGTGGGGGTGGGGATTTTCAACAGGGGTGGGCCTTTGACTTTCTTGTGGAGGGTGGGGGGGTGGGCTTCTCCTTTGAAGGGGGTGGGGGCTGTTTGGCTTGGGCGGAGCTGGATGGCCTAGGCTCTGACCGGGCCTTCTTCTTCTCTGGGGAAGGGGCACTGGAATGTGAAGGGTGGACCGGGGTGGGCTGTGATGTGGAAGGAGCGGAAAGGGCAAGGAGGTGGGCAAGTTTGGGGACAAGACGGGGTGGGCGAGTGGGTTGGAAGAGGTCAGCACGGGAGAGAAAAAGTTTCTTGGGAGCAATTGGGGTGGGCGTGGATGAGGGCGTGGGAGTGGAGGCAGAGGGAGTGGATGTATGGGGTGTAGGTGTGCGTGCAGTGGGTGCAGGTGACTGCTCAGTATGCTGTTGTGTGGTGGATGACTGATGGGTGGGTGTCTTGGTGAATTTGTGTGTCTTGGGAGGTGGGGGGTGAACACAGTGGGAGAAGACAGACAGCTAGTGTGGATGTATGTTGGGTGGGTGTCTGCAAGTCTGGTGAGTGTGCTGCATGTGTCAACTACAGTAGAGGTGGTTAGTGCAGGTGTGGTGTATGCGGTGCATGTATGGCTGTCTACTATTGTGGTGAGTGCAAGAAGAGGAGCATTAACAGTGAGTGAAGGTGCAGTGCATGTGGGAGTGGATGTAGAGGGGACAGACAGGGAGGCGGAAGAGGTGGGCACACTGGGGGAAGTGGACGTTGTTGTGTGTGCAGGTGTCTGTTGGCTGTGTGAATGCTTGTGGTGGGAGGTGTGGTGCTTGTGTTTTGAAGTGTGCTTCTTGTGTGTTGATGTGCCTGTCAGCAGGTCTGATTGTGGGCTTTGCACAGGTGAAAGGAGTGGGGTGCTGGAACGGGTAGAGGAGGTTGGAGGGGGGACGGAATGGCCAGGGAAACTGGCTGCCGTCCGAGAGGAGGCCAGAGCCTGAAAAGATCTCTGTAGGGCAGACACAGCACCGTGAATGCTATCCAGATAGGCATTGGTCTGCTGCACCTCTGAAGCTAGCCCCTGGATGGCATTGACGATGGTTGTCTGCCCTACAGAGATGGTTCTCAGGAGGTCAATAGCCTCCTCTGTGAGGGCAGCAGGGCTGACTGGGGCAGGGGAGGAGGTGCCTGGGGCAAAGGACACACCCACCTTTCTGGGTGGGCGGGCACGGGCAACTCGGTGGGGAGCAGAAGGGAGGGTGGTGGAAGATCTCACACTAGTTGTGTGTGAACTAGGGTCCACCACCGCCAGGGGACCCCCATCGGAGGAGGTCTCAGAGTCACTACCTCCTGTGGTAGTAGCATCCCCCGTGGAAGTCCCCTCACCCTCCCACCCACTGGTCCCCTGGGCATCTGCTATCTCTGCCTCGGAGGATCCGTGGGCCACTGCCTCCCCACTTGCCGGTGCCTCAGCTTCCTTGCCTGATGTTGATGCTGTACCAAACCAACATAAGAGAACAGGGATGGGGAGACAAAACAGGAGAGACACTTGTAATTAGCTGAATGCAGATACAGAATGGCCAGACATACACCCACCCAGCAAACACATCCAACAGGCCGCACCGTGCACTATGCCCATGGCCATGCCCCTGACTACTGAGCAGTATACTGACCTACACCCATCCCCTGAAATAGTATTGGAGCTGAGGTAGGTGAAACCTGACTGGGACACCCCTACACCCTTTGGGGAACATACAGTAGATGGACACCAGTCAAATTCCCTGCTCTAAGCACCATGAGCCCTATCGCACATACACTCATCCTTCCAGGCTGAAGTATGGTCTGTGAGTACTCACCCCCTTGTGACTGCTGTGCAGCCTTCAAGCGCCCATCCAGATCTGGGTCGCCACTGCCAGGATCCATCGCATGAGGGGGGTCAGTGGCCCATGGGCACCCCTTCCACGTTGGGAGGACTTCCCCAGCTGGGCCTCAACGATCTTTCGCACCAGCGCCGCAGGTCCTCCCACCTCTTTCAACAGTGGGTGCTCTGCCGGTTGTATACCCCCAGGGTCCTCACCTTCTTGGCGATGGCATACCAATGTGCCTTCTTCTGGTGGGCGCTGACCTCGAAGGGCGACACAGTAATGGAACACAGAGGTCAGGCACTTGCACAATGGGAACAGCTGGCAAATTGTCCAACATGGACGGACATAACTCTCAGACATACAGGACAGTCGCACGCAGCATTCCATGCACCATGGCACATGGTGGCTCAGAGGGGCACACTTATGTCAAATCCACACCATCCGTTACACACACAGTGCCCTCCAAACCCAGACTCACCTGTACCTCTGGCCGTCCGTAGAGTTTGCCGTACAGGGGCAGGACCCCATCCACTAGCTTCTCCAGTTCTTCCTGGGTGACGGCCGGGGCCCTGTCACCTGCACCACGTGGCACATCCATAGTCAGAGGTAGGCCACAGCAGTACACAGAGTGGAGTACCTGTCCGCACGAGATCAGGGAGTCAAGTGATCAAATGATGACGAACGCGCATACGTTCCACGGCGGTATGCACCGTCACCGCCAGCGGTGAACATGATACGCCAGGATTCCCCATTGGCATCCATGTTAGCCAATGAGGGTGCGAACAGCGGTCAACACCGCCTTATGCTGTGACGTCAACCGCTAGCGGTATGAGGTCACTTCCACAACGAAGGGGCAGATCTACAGCGGGCAGACATTTTGCCACCACATACGCATCTTGAATTTCCTACTACTCACAATGCAGGGCCTACTAGCCACATGAAGCACCTAGGCCTCTATCCATTCCATATAGTAGCACACATGAATTACTCTGTTCCCTCCTAGTGATGTACATGTATATATGTCAGGTAGCAGTTATTGTAGAGACACTCCAATGAACAATGCAGTGCAGAAATGTTGAGAAGTGTGCCTATGTATGTGTCTTCATCACTCCTTTTTGTAACCCCTCATAGGTACCGACCCTTGTGGCGAGGAAGGGCACCATCGGTGTACAGACCACTTGTGGATATGGGGACCGTGGTGGAACGTCATATCATAATCACTTACAGACTCACACGTGCAACTATTCAGGACCTTTGTGCATTAAAGGATCCTGCAATAACTCTGGGAAATCGTAATCAGCATGCCATCCAACTGAGGTGCAGGTACTCTCCGCACTCCATTTCCTGGCCACAGGCTCATTTCAAGTAACAGTGGGCATGGGTGCTGGTTTCTCACAGCCAATGTTCAGCCAGGTACTGACAAGATTTCTGAATGCATTTGTACAACAGCTGCAATCCTATGTGCGGTTTCCCCAAAGTACTGACCTCCCTGCCATCAAGTCTGACTTCTATGCCTTTGCAAACATTCCCCTTGTCATAGGTGCCATCAATGGCACACACCTACCCATCATCCACCCAAGAGTGAGTGAACAGATGTACAGAAACAGGAAGAACTTTCACTCCATGAACATCCAATTGGTGTTTACTGAAGACCAGTACATTTCACATGTGAATGCCATGTTTCCAGGTTCAGTCCATGATTCATTTGTGTTGAGGAACAGTAGTATGCCACAGAAGATGGAACAACTACAAGAGGACAGAGGGTGGATCATTGGTAAGTTTGCCTGTCAATAACTGACACATTGCAGAAAACCAGCCTGTCTGACTAAGGGACATAACTGTGACGGCTCTGAATTGAACCATTTTGTAGGTGATTCTGGCTATCCAAACTTGCGTTGGCTCCTGACACCAGTGAGCAATCCCAGGGCGGATGAAGAGAGGAAATACAATGAGGCCCATGGACGTACTAGGAGGGGCATAGAGCGTACTATAGGTCTCCTGAAGGCTAGATTTTAGTGTCTACATATTCCTGGGGGTTCCCTGGCCTATGGGCCTGATAAGGTGTGTAGAATAGTGGTGGCCTGCTTCATCCTGCACAATGTGTCAGTGAGACATTCTATTCCCCTCTTGGAGGTGGAGGGTTCTATAGGTCCTGATCAGCTACCTCAAAGAGGTGAGGAGAGTGATGGTGAGGATGAGGAAGGGGAAGATGTCCATTCCAGGAACAAACTGATACAACTCTACTTCCAATAACTGTGTGGGACTTCAGCCTGTCATTGGGGTTAGTGACTAATACTGTCAGTGTGCTCTTTCATATTGGGGGGATTGGTCATGATAGGCGATACATGGACCACTTCTGCATGGTACTGACAGAAAATATATGCATTCCCTCCTTGCCACCATTTGGGCACACAGTACCACCATCAAGCACAAATTGACCATAAAGTTGTTCTCTGCCAGTTGCATCCATACTCCACTTTGTTCACAATTTATGACAGGGGACAGTGTCACAGATGTGAAATGTGTTTTATTGGTAGAATTGAGTGAATTGTGCTAAATACAGTGATGGGAGTCGTAAGGGTTGGGTGTCCTCAAAACCAACTTGGTGGCAGCCTTGTTGGATGGTTTAGATGGGTCAATTTTGTCAAACAGTACTTCATGTTGCCCTCAGCTAAGTGTTGTTGGTGAATGGGTGGGATGGTTGCTTTGCATTAGTAGCAGTGTCAATTGTTGGAGAGGGCCTTATTCTTAGCTGGGTTTCCACTGCCATATCTTGGCCTAAGTGTACGTTTGGGCGCCTTCTGTGGAGCTTCTTGGGGCGGCATAGTTGGCCCTTGCATTTCCTGTGAGGGTATTTCCTGGGATGTTTCGGCTGCTTGGGTCATCTGATGCTGGTTGCCAAGGGCTGTTGTGGGGGCCTCTTGTCCGGTGTGGGTGTCAGACTGTTTTTTTACCAACTGCAGCAGTGCTCCAGCAATGGTGGCCATTGTGGCATTGTGCTCTTTCTATTGCTCCATGGCCTGTTGGTGTTGTTGCTGCTGCATCCTCTGACTTTGCTCCAGGGTGGACACAATCTGTGCCAACTTGTCTTAGGTATGTTGGTAGGCCCCCAATACCTCTGCAATAATGTCCTAGACTGCTGCATCCATCTTGTGGCCTCCCCCCTGGCCCACTGGGACACTTGAACTTGCCCTAGCCCCCTGTGCCTTTGTCCCCGGCACAGGTAGGGATGTGTCACTTGTACTGGGGCCCTCACCTTCCTGCATGTTGGGAGTGGGAGGCTGTGGCCTCTGTAGCTGTGTTCCACCAGTCTGTGCCCTGGGTACACTGGTGTGGGTACGCCTCCTCTGGCCTGCTGGTCTTGACTGGGTGTTAGGGGTGACAGTGGTTTTCTGGGTGGGGCTGCTGCATGGTGAGAATCCAGGACTGTGTGATGGCCCTTCCTGCTCATCAGTGTCCAGGGATCCTTTGCCAAGGTCTTGTGAGGTGGCTCTGTCTCCCTGGACGGCAGTAACAATCCTTGTCCCGTTCGTTAGAGTTGCATGGGTGGTGGTGCCTGTTGGGGGACATACACATGTCTGTTACATATGCATGTAGGTTTGTGGTGTACAGTACTGTGCTATTTTGTGCTGGTGTTAATTTCAGTGGCCTTCCAGGGTGCCTTTGTGAGGTTGACATAGCATTTAGCGCCAGTGGTGGGGTTGCATTGTGGTGGGGGGTATTGTTCCATTGTGGGTACGTGCAGGGGTGGGTTGCTGTGCACAGCGGGAGTGATGTGGGCCTGTTAGTGGGTTGTAGGTATTGCAGGGTGATGGATGTGGTGGGTAATGGCTGGGTGAGCTGTAGGTCCAGGTCGGTGTGGGTGGGGTGGTGCATGCATTGCAGATGTGTTGTATATGGGGTAATTGTAGATGACTTACCCGAGTCCATTCCTCCAGTGAGTCCAGTGAGTCCCTCTGGGTGCAGAATGGCGAGGACCTTCTCCTCCCAGTTGGTGTAGTCGGGTGGTGTTGGTGGCGGCCTTCCCCCAGTCTTCTGCATTGCGATGTGGTACCTAGATGCCATGGCCCAGACATTCCCCCGCAGGTCGTTCCATCTCTTCCGGATGTCATCCCTGGGGCGTGGATGGTGTCCCATTGCATTCACCCTGTTAACAATGGTCTGGCACAGCTCCAATTTCCGCACAATGGGTGTGTGCTGCACCTCGGCCCCGAATATTTGTGGCTCCACCTTCAGGATCTCCTCCACCATGGTCCTTAGCTCCCTTTTGGTGAAGTGTGGATTTTTGGGGGAGGGGGACATGGTGAGTGTGGTGGACGATGTTGGGACTGGGGACGGGGTAAGGGTGCTCCTCTGTGGGTCGATGTACATCTCCTGTATGCTGCCGTTCGCTGTCTGGCTCTGGTGCTCTACGTCTTCTTGTCCTGATTTTGTTGCAAGGGATTGTGGGGTGTGTCTGTGGGTGTTTTATGGGGTTCTGGATGTGTGTCAGGTTTGTGGGTGATACGCCTATCCAATGTGTGCATTTGTTGCTGTTGAGTCCACTTGCCGCCCGTGGCAGTCACAGCCGCCAATGGTCGTCTGGCCTCCACTGTCTGCCGTGGTGATTTGTGCATCATTATTTGGAGGGCGGGATGTGGGTGTGCTTGGCAGTGGCTGACAGAGTCATGGCAGGGAGTGGTGGTCTGGAAATATTTGGCGGGGTTGGGTTTTTCGTTCATTATATGATGGATTTCCATTCACCGCCAACAGCGGGATTCTGTTTACCGCCGACACGGCGGTCGGCGGTCTTTCCCGCCATGTTCATAATGACCGCCTTTGTCCCTTGCTAGCTTGGCATGGATAGCACTGTGCTAATCCTATGCTTAAAAACTTTGCTGGAAAAACAGACATTTGAGGTGAGCAAATCTAGTGTCACGCTTGTGTTGCTGAGTGCTCCTTTCTGGAGCTGCTTTCCACCAAAACTTGGAAACTGCCCAGAGTTCTCTCTTTCTTTTTCCATAATTTATGCTCCACTCGAACCCTGAAAGGCTTCTGTTTTGACCTATACTGGGTGCTCACTCATGTCTGGACAAAGCTGAACCTCTCTGATGAGGTATAATGAAAGTGAAACACATGTAAGGGGTTGCTTTTGCTCATTCCAGATTGGCGTGGATGGTATTATACCAATCCAAAGCTGTAATGCTATGCGTGGACAGGTGAAAGGCTTTTGCCATTTTACAGCTCGGCGAGGATGGCACTGTAGCAATCTTATGGTTAAAGATTTTGCTGCGTAAATGTAAAGAGACTTTGTCCCTTTCTAGCTTGTAGTAGATAAAACTGTGGTAATCCTGTGCTTCAAAACGTTCCTTGAAAAACACACATTTGAGGTGAGCAAATGTAGTGTTGCTCGTGTTGCAGGGTGCTCCTTACTAGAGCTGCTCTCCATCTAAACGTGGGAACTACCCAGAGTTCTCTCTTCTTTTTTGTATAGTTTATGTGTCACTCTAACCCTGAAAGGATTTTGTTATTTTGTTTTGAGATATACATGTGTTCTTGGGCATTTAGGAGATGCAAATACCACTGACTTGAAGTCAGTGGTGACCAGGTGCAATTTAAAAAAGTACCCCAAAGTGCTTTTTCTAATTGCAACAGAGCACACACATGCCCCTTAGGCATATGTGTGCTCTACAGGTGCACCCCTATTCTTGGGGAGCACCAAGGGAGGCCTTTTCCCCTTTGCCATCCATGGTTTTGTATTTCCTAATAAGAAACTTCTATTTAGGAAATGAAAAACCGTCCCGTTGACTAAAATGTAACTGGATTTCTTAACCCCTTCGCTGCCAGGCCTTTTCCCCCTCCTGTGCCAGGCCTTTTTTTGCCTATTTGGGGCAGTTCGCGCTTAGGCCCTCATAACCTTTTGTCCACATAAGCTAACCAAGCCAAATTTGCGTCCTTTTTTTCCAACATCCTAGGGATTCTAGAGGTACCCAGACTTTGTGGGTTCCCTTGAAGGAGGCCAAGAAATTGGCCAAAATACAGTGAAAATTTCGTTTTTTTAAATAAAAATGGAAAACGTGGCTGCAGAAGAAGGCTTGTGGATTTCCCCCTGAAAATGGCATAAACAAAGGGTTTGTAGTTCTAAACTCAGCAGCTTCCTAGCTTTCAGGAACAGGCAGACTTGAATCAGAAAACCCAATTTTTCAACACAATTTTGGCATTTTACTGGGGCATACCCCATTTTTGCAATTTTTTGTGCTTTCAGCCTCCTTCCAGTCAGTGACAGGAATGGGCATGAAACCAATGCTGGATCCCAGAAACCTAACCATTTCTGAAAAGTAGACAAAATTCTGAATTCAGCAAGGGGTCATTTGTGTAGATCCTACAAGGGTTTCCTACAGAAAATAACAGCTGAAAAAGAAAAATATTGAAATTGAGGTGAAAAAAACATCAATTTTTCTCTACGTTTTACTCTGTAACTTTTCCCTGCAATGTCAGATTATGGAAAGCAATATACCGTTACGTCTGCTGGACTCCTCTGGTTGCGGGGATATATAGGGCTTGTAGGTTCATCAAGAACCCGAGGAACCCAGAGCCAATAAATGAGCTGCACGCTGCAGTGCGTTTTCATTCTATACCGGGTATACAGCAATTCATTTGCTGAAATATAAAGAGTAAAAAATTGCTATCAAGAAAACCTTTGCATTTCCAAAAAGGGCACAAGATAAGGTGCTGAGGAGCAGTGGTTATTTGCACATCTCTGAATTCCGGGGTGACCATACAAGCATGTGAATTATAGGGAATTTCTCAAATAGATGTCTTTTTTACACACTCTCCTATATTTGGAAGGAAAAAATGTAGAGAAAGACAAGGGGCAATAGCACTTGTTTTGCTAATCTATGTTCCCCCAAGTCTCCCGATAAAAATGATACCTCACTTGTGTGGGTAGGCCTAGCGCCCGCGACAGGAAACGCCCCAAAGCGCAACGTGGGCACATCCAAAATTTTGGGAGAAAACAGAGGTGTTTTTTTGCGAAGTGCCTACCTGTAGATTTTGGCCTCTAGCTCAGCCGGCACCTAGGGAAACCTACCAAACCTGTGCATTTCTGAAAACTAGAGACCTAGGGGAATCCAAGGAGGGGTGACTTGCGGGGCTCGGACCAGGTTCTGTTACCCAGAATCCTTTGCAAACCTCAAAATTTGGCTAAAAAAACACATGTTCCTCACATTTCTGTGGCAGAAAGTTCTGGAATCTGAGAGGAGCTACAAATTTCCTTCCACCCAGCGTTCCCCCAAGTCTCCCGATAAAAATGACACCTCACTTGCGTGGGTAGGCCTAGCGCCGGCGACAGGAAACAGCCCAAAGCGCAACGTGGGAACATCCTAAATTTTGGAAAAAAACAGAGGTGTTTTTTGCGAAGTGCCTACCTGTAGATTTTGGCCTCTAGCTCAGCCGGCACCTAGGGAAACCTACCAAACCTGTGCATTTCTGAAAACTAGAGACCTAGGGGAATCCAAGGAGGGGTGACTTGCGGGGCTCGGACCAGGTTCTGTTACCCAGAATCCTTTGCAAACCTCATAATTTGGCTAAAAAAACACATGTTCCTCACATTTCTGTGGCAGAAAGTTCTGGAATCTGAGAGGAGCTACAAATTTCCTTCCACCCAGCGTTCCCCCAAGTCTCCCGATAAAAATGATACCTCACTTGCGTGGGTAGGCCTAGCGCCGGCGACAGGAAACAGCCCAAAGCGCAACGTGGACACATCCTAAATTTTGAAAAAAAACAGAGGTGTTTTTTGCGAGGTGCCTACCTGTAGATTTTGGCCTCTAGCTCAGCCGGCACCTAGGGAAACCTACCAAACCTGTGCATTTCTGAAAACTAGAGACCTAGGGGAATCCAAGGAGGGGTGACTTGCGGGGCTCGGACCAGGTTCTGTTACCCAGAATCCTTTGCAAACCTCAAAATGTGGCTAAAAAAACACATGTTCCTCACATTTCTGTGGCAGAAAGTTCTGGAATCTGAGAGGAGCTACAAATTTCCTTCCACCCAGCGTTCCCCCAAGTCTCCCGATAAAAATGATACCTCACTTGCGTGGGTAGGCCTAGCGCCGGCGACAGGAAACACCCCAAAGCGCAACGTGGACACATCCTAAATTTTGGGAAAAAACAGAGGTGTTTTTTGCGAAGTGCCTACCTGTAGATTTTGGCCTCTAGCTCAGCCGGCACCTAGGGAAACTTACCAAACCTGTGCATTTCTGAAAACTAGAGACCTAGGGGAATCCAAGGAGGGGTGACTTGCGGGGCTCGGACCAGGTTCTGTTACCCAGAATCCTTTGCAAACCTCAAAATTTAGCTAAAAAAACACGTCCCTCACATTTCTGTGGCAGAAAGTTCTGGAATCTGAGAGGAGCTACAAATTTCCTTCCACCCAGCGTTCCCCCAAGTCTCCCGATAAAAATGATACCTCACTTGCGTGGGTAGGACTAGCGCCAGCGACAGGAAACAGCCCAAAGCGCAACGTGGACACATCCTAAATTTTGGAAAAAAACAGAGGTGTTTTTTGCGAAGTGCCTACCTGTAGATTTTGGCCTCTAGCTCAGCCGGCACCTAGGGAAACCTACCAAACCTGTGCATTTCTGAAAACTAGAGACCTAGGGGAATCCAAGAAGGGCTGACTTCCGGGGCTCGGACCAGGTTCTGTTACCCAGAATCCTTTGCAAACCTCAAAATTTGGCTAAAAAAACACATGTTCCTCACATTTCTGTGGCAGAAAGTTCTGGAATCTGAGAGGAGCTACAAATTTCCTTCCACCCAGCGTTCCCCCAAGTCTCCCGATAAAAATGATACCTCACTTGCGTGGGTAGGCCTAGCGCCGGCGACAGGAAACAGCCCAAAGCGCAACGTGGGAACATCCTAAATTTTGGAAAAAAACAGAGGTGTTTTTTGCGAAGTGCCTACCTGTAGATTTTGGCCTCTAGCTCAGCCGGCACCTAGGGAAACCTACCAAACCTGTGCATTTCTGAAAACTAGAGACCTAGGGGAATCCAAGGAGGGGTGACTTGCGGGGCTCGGACCAGGTTCTGTTACCCAGAATCCTTTGCAAACCTCATAATTTGGCTAAAAAAACACATGTTCCTCACATTTCTGTGGCAGAAAGTTCTGGAATCTGAGAGGAGCTACAAATTTCCTTCCACCCAGCGTTCCCCCAAGTCTCCCGATAAAAATGATACCTCACTTGCGTGGGTAGGCCTAGCGCCGGCGACAGGAAACAGCCCAAAGCGCAACGTGGACACATCCTAAATTTTGAAAAAAAACAGAGGTGTTTTTTGCGAGGTGCCTACCTGTAGATTTTGGCCTCTAGCTCAGCCGGCACCTAGGGAAACCTACCAAACCTGTGCATTTCTGAAAACTAGAGACCTAGGGGAATCCAAGGAGGGGTGACTTGCGGGGCTCGGACCAGGTTCTGTTACCCAGAATCCTTTGCAAACCTCAAAATGTGGCTAAAAAAACACATGTTCCTCACATTTCTGTGGCAGAAAGTTCTGGAATCTGAGAGGAGCTACAAATTTCCTTCCACCCAGCGTTCCCCCAAGTCTCCCGATAAAAATGATACCTCACTTGCGTGGGTAGGCCTAGCGCCGGCGACAGGAAACACCCCAAAGCGCAACGTGGACACATCCTAAATTTTGGGAAAAAACAGAGGTGTTTTTTGCGAAGTGCCTACCTGTAGATTTTGGCCTCTAGCTCAGCCGGCACCTAGGGAAACTTACCAAACCTGTGCATTTCTGAAAACTAGAGACCTAGGGGAATCCAAGGAGGGGTGACTTGCGGGGCTCGGACCAGGTTCTGTTACCCAGAATCCTTTGCAAACCTCAAAATTTGGCTAAAAAAACACGTCCCTCACATTTCTGTGGCAGAAAGTTCTGGAATCTGAGAGGAGCTACAAATTTCCTTCCACCCAGCGTTCCCCCAAGTCTCCCGATAAAAATGATACCTCACTTGCGTGGGTAGGACTAGCGCCAGCGACAGGAAACACCCCAAAGCGCAACGTGGACACATCCTAAATTTTGGAAAAAAACAGAGGTGTTTTTTGCGAAGTGCCTACCTGTAGATTTTGGCCTCTAGCTCAGCCGGCACCTAGGGAAACCTACCAAACCTGTGCATTTCTGAAAACTAGAGACCTAGGGGAATCCAAGGATGGCTGACTTGCGGGGCTCGGACCAGGTTCTGTTACCCAGAATCCTTTGCAAACCTCAAAATTTGGCTAAAAAAACAAGTTTTCCTCACATTTCGGTGACAGAAAGTTCTGGAATCTGAGAGGAGCCACAAATTTCCTTCCACCCAGCGTTCCCCCAAGTCTCCAGATAAAAATGATACCTCACTTGCGTGGGTAGGCCTAGCGCCCGCGACAGGAAACGCCCCAAAACGCAACGTGGACACATCCCATTTTTTGAAAGAAAACAGTGCCTACCTGTGGATTTTGGCCTGTAGCTCACCTGGCACCTAGGGAAACCTACCAAACCTGTGCATTTCTGACAACTAGAGACCTAGGGGAATCCAAGATGGGGTGACTTGCGGGGCTCGGACCAGGTTCTGTTACCCAGAATCCTTTGCAAACCTCAAAATGTGGCTAAAAAAACACATGTTCCTCACATTTCTGTGGCAGAAAGTTCTGGAATCTGAGAGGAGCCAAAACTTTCCTTCCACCCAGCGTTCCCCCAAGTCTCCCGATAAAAATGATACCTCACTTGTGTGGGTGGGCCAGGTGCCTGCAACAGAATAAGGCCCAAAACCTGAAGGGATAGAAGGGATAGTTGGGGGAGCCACGCAAGCCACACCTCCCTGGACTCCTTGGGGTGCCTATTTGTAAAAAATTTCTGGGTTTTGTAGGTTTCCCTACATGACAGCCGCACCCTGGACCAAAAACATAGGTGGGCCCTCCCCCCCCAAACACAGGCATTTTTGGAATATATCACTTTGATGTGTGCACATACGTCCGTGATGTGCCAAACACTAAAATTGTGAAAAGAAACACACTTAGGTTATGTGAAGAAGACCCCTCACCCACCAACCAAGTTGGTGGCATGCTTCATCATCGGGGTCCCACCCGAGGCACCTAGCGTGTCACAGGTGTGCTACGACGCCTGATTACAGCGGAGCAGGTTTTGTCTTTTTTTACAACACATACTGGTTGGATTTGGCACGAGGGTGAGTGATGGTTCAGTGGATCAAATTTTATTAACAAGAGATTTCACAAAAATGAAATGCACTGCTAATAACTGAAAGGCAAAAAACTGAACCAATGACTCACAGCTCGTGAGCTGTAAAGCCACGACAAGGCACCAACCGCTTTACAGGCCATTCACACACCTTTCATACATGACACGCACAAGACCATTCACACCGCCAGCCACGGGCCCAGCACATTACAACACTCACATCGACAGACCGCGCCACTCAAGGGCCCATCACTTACATACGCCCACATGCCTGATACAAGAATCACACCAGCTGATGGGAGTGTGGACTGCCATTCGGCTGGCACCGCCAGCCAAGCGCCACCCCACGCACACCGCCAGCCAAGCGCCACCCCAAGCACACCGCCAGCCAAGCGCCACCCCATGCACACCGCCAGCCAAGCGCCACCCCACGCACACCGCCAGCCAAGCGCCACCCCACGCACACCGCCAGCCAAGCGCCACCCCACGCACACCGCCAGCCAAGCGCCACCCCACGCACACCGCAATCACTTTTTTTTATTTATAAACAACAAAGAAACTACTAATTATAAAATAAGCACAAAACTACAAACACAAAAGCTATAACTAAATACACAACAGATGCCAACCGTGAAACATATGAAAATTTAAAACAGACAGCTTACGCTCAAGGTATTTCCCAGAATTTTTTGGGGGTATGGTAACTTCTGTAACAGGCGGGAACACACAGCCCAGGCTTTGAAGGGCATTCGGGGCAGTACATCCGGCTCACTCTCCGGATTAATCTCCGGGCACATACTCTACATTTCTTTGTGGGCATGTCTTTTTTGGGAGTGGCAGGAATGTGATCTGGAAAGTGCCGATCTTTCAATCTAGCCACATCCTCCACCACTTCTACTCTAGGAACTCTTGCCGGTTCCACCACAATAAGGCTTTCTATCACCGACTCCTGAAATTTAACAAATGTCATCCTTGACTCGGGTGAACAATCCTTGTATACAATAAAGGCATTAAAAGTTGCCAAATGAAATAAATGTAGGGCCAACTTTTTATACCACACATATGACTTACGAAGAGCAGTGTAAGGTTCTAACCTCTGATCTACTCTATCAACACCACCCATGTGCCTATTGTAGTCCAAAATGCACGCAGGTTTGCGCACTTCCGCAACCTGACCCCAAACAGCCACAGGGGAAGTACTCTCATCATGGATGGTCGATAGCATGTACACATCCCTCCTGTCTGAAAATTTCAGAGCTAGCAGCTCATTATTCCGCAAGGCACTGCACTGTCCCCTCTCAAGTTTTTTACAGACAAGCTCCCTTGGATAGCCTTTCCGGTTAGAACGGATTGTGCCACAAGCAACAGTGTCCACCCTAAACAACTCCTTGAACAACTGCACTCCAGTGTAGAAATTATCTACGTACAAATGGTGACCTTTGTTAAACAGCCGTCTAGCAAGTTCCCACACAATTTTTTCGCTAACTCCAAAAGTGGCCGGACAACCAGGAGGGTCAATACTGGAATCCCTACCAGTGTAGACCCGGAAATTATACACATATACTGTACTGCTTTCTGACAGCAGATACAATTTAATCCCATACCGTGCCCTCTTACTAGGAATGTACTGCTTAAAAACTAAACGCCCCTTGAAAAGGACCAAAGACTCGTCCACACTTATCTCTTTGCCTGGGACATAGACCTCTGAAAACCGATCCACAAAATGATCAAGGACAGGCCTAATCTTAAAAAGGCGGTCACAATCAGGGTGATCTCGTGGCAAGGCTATAGCATTGTCTACAAAATGCAGCATACGAAGAAGAAGCAAATACCGATTACGTGTCATAGTTGCAGGAAATATAGCAGTTGCCATCAAGGGACTAGTAGACCAATAAGAAGCCAGTGACGGCTTCCTGATCAACCCCATCAAAAAAGACAAACCTAAAAACCTTTTCATCTCTTCCAGATATGTGGGAACCCAATGAGTAGCTCTAGACTGAGGCTTAAGTCTGGCAGCGTTGTCCCGCGTTGTCCCGCAAATATTGCTCTGCATACACATTTGTCTGCTCCACAATCTCCACAATCTCTTCCAAAAATACATCGTCCATAAACAAGTGAAAGAAATGGACAGGCAGAAAGTTTTCCGTATTAACTCTACACCCTGGGAGACCAGTAAATGCAGGTAACTGTGGCTGCTCCATGTTTGGGGCAATCCAGGTGTCAGGTCTTCCAATGGGAAACCCTGCAGCCCCAGGCTGCTGCACTCTTGGCACATCAATGCCCTCCTCTAACACAGGCCCTTCATCTGCACTGAGAGTAGCTTCCTCATCAGAAGAATACTCTCGGACAGAAAACTCACTTCCAGAATCTCCTGCTTCCTCCTCTGCCTCAGATGCAGAGTCAGTGTCGTAATCATGGTCTGAAGACGACTAAAAGAGCATGCGAACAACCTGCTGAGCGGTCACTTTGCGGCTAGCCATGATCCTAACAACAAATGGATTGCCAACAACAACTAGCACTAAAATAAGTAATAAACAAAGTGTAGCTTTATCACAAAGAGTTATGTACTACAAAAAACTATACCACACAGTTGCCTGAAATAGCTACTCACCAAGCAACTACTCTGCAATCACCAATGATATCCCACTAAAAAGAAAAAAGAAAAAAGCAATTTAGACATATGACAACACAAACACCACTGTGCTCAAATCTAAGGACAATGTCAAACACACAATACTGCATTTAGTACACCACCTACAAACATGTCAACAATACTCCTTTGGAGTAAATTGCGTTCACTTACCTAAAACATGCCACTATGCAAACCACAGGACAACTACTGCCAAAACCGCAAAGATCCACAGCAAAGGAAGCAAAAGCGTTGAACTAGAAGAAAAAGAAGAAATAAATTGTTATAATCACAAATACAAATACTTTGCCAGTAGACAAACACCCCACCACCAAGAACTAAGAAGTTGTCCCTGGTACCTAAGTGGATCCCGCCCCCCTCGGGGTAGATGGGTGTAAAAGAATTGGCCAATCTGACCCCAAGGGGGGCAGAAATGGGCAACACCTCTGTGCCCCCAAGGGGGCACCCCCAGCACAACACAAAACAAAAAAATCCCTGCCGTATTGGTGGTCTCTGCCATCCTTGGGGGCAGATGGCCCTACAAAATTACGGGCAGAGATGGGCAATACAAATTTTCCCCACCTTAGGGGGGCGACCGTTGCCCAAGGGGTGCCCCCAAACTCACACCAAACACAATCCCTGACACCTAGTGTGCTTCCACCACCCCCCCCCCCGGGGCCATATCGTCCAAAAAATGGCTGGTCTGCCATCGGGGGGGCCGAAACAGAAAAAAAAAGCTCCCCAGGGGAGCGACCCTTGCCACAGGAGTTGCCCCCAAAATAAACAATAAACACAAAATCCCTGGTGTCTAGTGGTTTTCGCCCCCCCCCCCCGGGGGCAGATCAGCCCAAAAATCAGCTGATCTGCCCCCGGGGGGGGGGGCAAAATACAAATAAAAATTGCCCCGGGGGGGGCGACCCTTGCCCAAGGGGTCGCCCCCAAAAACACACATAAACAAAGATATCCCTGGTGTCTAGTGGTTTTCGCCCCCCCTGGGGGCAGATCCGCCGAAAAATCTGCAGATCTGCCCCCAGGGGGGGCGAAATACAAATAAAAATTGCCCCCGGGGGGGCGACCCTTGCCCAAGGGGTTGCCCCCAAAAACACACATAAACAAAGATATCCCTGGTGTCTACTGGTTTTCGCCCCCCTCTGGGGGCAGATCCGCCGAAAAAAACGGCGGATCTGCCCCCAGGGGGGGCGAAATACAAATAAAAATTGCCCCCGGGGGGGGCGACCCTTGCCCAAGGGGTCGCCCCCAAAAACAAACATAAAAAAAGATATCCCTGGTGTCTAGTGGTTTTCGTCCCCCCCTGGGGGCAGATCCGCCGAAAAATCGGCGGATCTGCCCCCAGGGGGGGCGAAATACAAATAAAAATTGCCCCCGGGGGGGGGCCACCCTTGCCCAAGGGGTCGCCCCCAAAAACACACATAAAAAAAGATATCCCTGGTGTCTAGTGGTTTTCGCCCCCCCCTGGGGGCAGATCCGCCGAAAAAATGCCCGATCTGCCCCCAGGGGGGGGGGCGAAATACAAATAAAAATTGCCCCCGGGGGGGCGACCCTTGCCCAAGGGGTCGCCCCCAAAAACAAACATAAAAAAATATATCCCTGGTGTCTAGTGGTTTTCGCCCCCCCCCCTGGGGGCAGATCCGCCGAAAAATCAGCGGATCTGCCCCCAGGGGGGGGGGCGAAATCCAAATAAAAATTGCCCCCGGGGGGGGGCGACCCTTGCCCAAGGGGTCGCCCCCAAATTTAGGCACAAAGAAAATCCCTGATGGCTAGTGGAGCAGGAATCTTGAGAAAACAGACACAGGGGGAAAGGAAAAACCCTTTCCTTTCCCACCGTGTCTGTTTTCTCAAACCCCCCGCCCCCCAAAAACGGAGAGGACTCACCTTTGAGCTCCTGCTCCGAAGACGCGCTGGAAGCAAATGGCTTCCAGCGCGCCGGCAACACTAGCGCGCTGACGTCATCGGATTGCCGTGGGGGGGGCGTGGGTGGAAGGGGAAGGTCTTCCCCTTCCATCCCCACCTGGGGGGGGGAAGGGGGGTGCTAGCGCGCCCCCAAGTTCCCCTGTGCCTAGGACGAGATGATCTCGTCCAAGGCACAGGGGAACTGTAGCCTTGAACGAGATCATCTCGTCCAAGGCACAGAAGCGGTTAATACCGTTTTCTAAATAGTGATTCCTACTTTGAGGGAATCGCTATTATGAATTCGGTATCTCTGTACATAGCATTTTGCATTTCTTAAATAGTGATTTCTATGAAGTCGCTATTTAAGAAATGTAAAATTGCATTTTTGTACATCTGCCCCTAGTCCCCTGTCCTGAAAACTTTCTAAAAAACATTTTAAGTAGCAAGCTAGGGATATCTTGCCTCCATAGCCTTGTGAGGAGGGCTATCAGAATGGGGAAAAAAATATAAATTCTGTACTCTATTTTTTTTTTTTTAAATGAGCCCTGCAGTGGTCTAGGGCCCGGGGGTTATGGGGAGCAGGCATGCAAGAGGTTCCCATCCATGAGCCAATATCAGCACCCAGGGACTACATTACCTGGGGCCGGGTGCACTCACAGAAGTGTCGAGGAGACTGGAGCTCACCTCCCTGTGCCAATGTCAGCACTGAGGACCCCATCCATGGGGCGCACTACACTTTTAGAAAGGAAGGGGTTACATGGAGATCCCTACCTGGGCTGCTTTCGGCATCAGGGATCCCAAGTCCCAGGGC